>NC_079324.1:38153065-40653065 GCF_029931775.1 Euleptes europaea
GCAATATGATATTTACTCACCTAGGCTGTAAAAACCAGCCAAATGTCTTAAAGTAAGCCCCAGCAACAACAGAAGGGGGGATACTCCTCTCTAGTATTAAGAATTAAGCAGAGAGAACTACGGGGCAAGGCCCCAACCACTGATCAATAGCAAGAACCGACTTAATAAAGCAAATAAACCAGCAGCAATGTCAATAGAGAAAACACAGCCAAAATCAAGGCAAGGGAACTAAGCACCCCAGAAGCAATAATTAAGCCCCCAGGCGAAGGCTACTGCCCTTTAAACAGACCCCACTGTCCTCCAGTACAGAAAATGGAGGGGAGGGGGATTAAGAACCACCCCCCAGAAAGCCAAGCTCCCCTCTTATTAAGAGAGGATAGAAGGCAAGATCCCCTTTAAAAGAACTCCATTCCTCCTTTTGTCTTTTAAAGTTGCTCTTGTTTTGCATGCGTGTGGGAGAGATTTTGCTGGAGGCAAAGGAATAATGCTGCTGCGTTTACAAAACCCTTCACACGACTCGAGGGGATTGGGGAGCATGTGGAAGCAAGATACTCGCGACAGAGATCAGCTGTCCACCTCCAAAATCTCCCTCGCGCACAAGAAGAAAAAACACCAGCCTCTGAAGGGGCCAGGCGCTGCAAGAAAAAAGGAACGAGGAGTCCCTCGAAAAACGCTGCTGCCGCTCTCAGCCACGTGCCAGACTCGCTCCATCGCACGCTTCGCCCTTGCCGCTGCTCCGCATGGAAAACCTCGCCGTCCTGCAGCAAAACAGGGCAGCTGCTGGGTTGTGTGTGTTAAGTGCCGTCAAGTCGCTTTCGACTCCTGGCGACCCTATGAATGAAAGTCCTCCAAGATGTCCTATCTTTGACAGCCTTGCTCAGATCTTGCAAACTGAAGGCTGTAGCTTCCTTTATTGAGTCAATCCATCTCTTGTTGGGTCTTCCTCTTTTCCTGCTGCCCTCAACTTTTCCTAGCATGACTGTCTTTTCCAGTGACTCTTGTCGTCTCATGAAGTGACCAAAATACGACAGCCTCGGTTTAGTCATTTTAGCTTCTAGGATCAGATCAGGCTTGATTTGATCTATAACCCACTGATTTGTTTTTTTGGCAGTCCACGGAATCCGTAACACTGGGCTACGCAGGCTTTAAATCGTTGCAGGGAAGGGTGACGCCAGGACGCACCACCCAACCGCTGGGAAGGGCAGGGGGAGAAACCCCCAGGCAAGCGTGGCCTCGCAAGACGGCGACGGGCTGCAGCCCAGCCTGGCGGAGGCCTTTCCCCCTTTCTTGCGTCCTGCCCGGTAAGTCCACAATGGGGGGAACCTGTTTAGTCAGGTCCCCCTTTTTTATCAGGGAAGAAGTGGAGGTAATTCCACTCCCCGAAATAAATATGGAAACACAGAAAACACAATGAGTGCATTAGGAATGTGTGAGGCAGCTTCCTCCAGGCAGAAGAAACTGGAACAGCTAAAGGAGCACAGGAGCCTTTTGTGTGGCTGTTAAGCATCATCAACTGCCTTGAAAATCTCTGCGGTACTAAACACAATGGTTGAGAATGCTGAGCCCAGTTAATCTTCCTCTTTTCCTATCTAACCCTGAAAACAAACATGAAATCATTAGGGGCAAACTTTAGCAAGACTTTAGCAAGGATTGTTTCAAAAAAATTGCAGCAAGCTGGTTGTGCATTTCTCTACCATGTGTTTGGCCAAAGGACCAGGGAGGGCCGCCTCTCATGTGGAAAAGAGCAGCAGAACTCCATTCTTCTTCTCGGGCTTGTGAGCATACCTGAAGCGGAAGTTTTAATTGGGTCAGGAAGTAGCACAACTTGCTCTGGACTCTCTCTAGTATGGCTGGCTTCCTGCAGTTCCTCCTTTGTCCAGAGCTGGATGATAGGTAAGAGGCTGGATCACTGTGTTGGCACCCCTCAGGCCCCAGGCTCAGAACCTGCTGTGATCTCAAATCCCAACACAGGACAAATAATAACTGTGTGCCGTCAAGTTGAAACTGACTCGTGGCAACCCTAGGACCGAGGGGTTTCCTAGGCAAGAGATGAATAGAGGTGGTTTGCCATTGCCTGCCTTTGCAATAGCAACCCCACGACTACTCAGCATGGTGTAGAGTTTAAGAGTGGTGGTTTGAAGTGGTGGAGTCTGATCTGGAGAACCGGATTTGATTCCCCACTCCTCCACATGAGCTGCGGAGGCTAATCTGGTGAACTTGATTTGTTTCTCCACTCCTACACACAAAGCCAGCTGAGTGACCTTGGGCTAGTCACAGCTCTCTCAGCCTCACCTACCTTACAAGGTGTCTGTTGTGGGGAGGGGAAGGTGATTGTAAGCTGGTTTGAGTCTCCCTTAAGTGGTAGAGGAAGTCGGCATATAAAAACCAACTCTTCTTCTTCCTTGGCAGTCTCCCATCCAAGTACTAATGGCCAACCCTACTTAGCTTTCAAGCTCTGACAAGATCAAGATGGACTAGGCTATCAGACTCCTATGCAGGACAAAATGAACATTATATTCACTTGGTCGGGAGTCCTAGGTCTCAACTCTGTGTAACAGTCAGACATGAGTTATAGGTTGTCCTCAGTTCTCCCACCTGCGATACCCATTTTGCACCAAGATCACAACACAGAAGGTGTTTCATCCTTCCCATCTGTGCCATTTCTGTGACATGCAGTGGTCCTGGGGAGAACTATTTTGCTGATGGTGAAATCCATGTATATACCTGGGATCATATGGGTTTTCCCAGCGGACCAAATAAAATCCCCAGTACCATTTCAGGTCAGGGAAAGAGGGGGCTGAAGTCCCTTCATGCACCCCTTTGTCCCAATCAAAATCATGTACTGCATGCATAGAAAATAGAGGAAAACACACAACTCACATCTTAACTGTTGCACAGGGTGGGGTCGGCAGACCCAACATATGTACTCC
The DNA here is from genome assembly GCF_029931775.1 of Euleptes europaea. Lineage (NCBI taxonomy): Eukaryota > Metazoa > Chordata > Lepidosauria > Squamata > Sphaerodactylidae > Euleptes > Euleptes europaea. The sequence continues at coordinate 38,155,996 of NC_079324.1, forward strand.
GTAACGTGATTCGGCCACTCATCTAGCCTGTTAAGTGCAGAGATGTTGGAAACACCAGCAAGGCTTCATGTGGGGGGGAGGAGGAGGAGGTGGAAGAAGAAGAAGAAGAAGAAGAGTTGGTTTTTATATGCCGACTTTCTCTACCACTTAAGGGAGACTCAAACCAGCTTACAATCACCTTCCCTTCTCCTCCCCACAACAGATACCCTGTAAGGTGGGTGAGGCTGAGATAGCTGTGACTAGCCCAAGGTCACCCAGCTGGCTTCGTGTGTAGGAGCGGGGAAACAAATCCAGTTCACCAGATTAGCCTCTGCCACTCATTTGGAGGAGTGGGGAATCAAACCCGGTTCTCCAGATCAGAGTCCACCACTCCAAACCACCACTCTTAACCACTACACCACAGCTGGTTATAGGTGACAGAACACACAAACATAGCACGTGGATTGCTAAAGGTGGCTGGGAAAGTCCTTCTTGTCATGAGAATATGGTAGCATGTGAATTCACCCTTAAGGCACTGAGACAAGAGCTGAACAATTTGATCAAAAGAGAGAGGGGAACTTTTGCAGAAGATCATCAGAAAGTCAAGACTCAAATTTAGATGCTACAGAACAAATTATATTTAAATATATCGTGCATAGTGTTGCCTCCTGGCCAGCTTTAAACAAGCCTGACTTTCTTGTATGCCTCCTGTCTCTTTTTGTTAATTTCAGCCTTTTAAGTGAACTAAGAAATGCAAATGAGCATATGGTCAGCCTGCTCCCTTTGGCAAAGGAGAAGAACCTCACAGCTCAGCTTCCTTTTCTTTTCAAAATCAATGTGAGACACCTTCACACTTTTGATTGAACATACATCAGTGTTCCCCTGAATCTCCGCCAACAGGAATGTGGATGAAGAGTATGTGACCAATATATCCGAAACTTGTTAAATTCTATTGGGGACAAGATACAGAGTTTGTATTCTAGACATTAGGAAGAATTTTCTAACAGAGCGGTTCCTCAGTGGAACAGGCTTCCTCAGGAGGTGGTAAACTCTCCTTCCCTGGAGGTTTTTAAGAAGAGGTTAGATGGCCATCTGTCAGCAATGCTGATTCTATGACCTTAAACAGATGATGAGAGGGAGGGCATCTTGGCCATCTGGGCATGGAGTAGGGGTCACTAGGGGTGTATGGGGGGAGGTAGTTGTGAATTTCCTGCATTGTGCAGGGGGTTGGACTAGATGACCCTGGTGGTCCCGTCCAACTCTATGATTCTAAACTGACAAAAAGCTCTCAATATGTTATTTTATTTTTTTAAATCAAAAGGCAGGGTCAAATTGTGTTAAATAAACCAATGTTTTGACAACATATTTAAGCCACCAAGTAAAGTAGCTTTACATGAGTACTTAACACAATGAAAATCTACATGCTTGGGGCTGTCCTGGTGCTTCTTAACTCCCACACCAGCATCTATTGCTGAAAACATTCTTAACACCCCAGAGCAGAAGTTCTTCTGTGTTGAACAGGTGCATCGGTGGGAAGCAATGATGCACTTTCGGACATTAGTCTGTGTGGTATAGAGGTTAGATTGTCAGACTGGGATCTGGGAGACTCAGGTTCTAATCCCTACTCTGCCACAGAAGCTCACTGGGCGACCTTGGGCCAATCACACACTCTCAGCCTAACATACCTCACATGGTTGCTGTGAGGATAAATGAAGGACAGAATTATGTAAGCCACCTTGGGTCTCCATCGGGAAGAAAGGTGGGATATAAATGAAATAAATAAATCAACCAATTAAAAAATTAACTGAAAATACCACCATTCTTCAATATTATTATTACACCTGACCAATCATAAAATTAATAACAGTAGGTAATATTTTAAAAAGCATTTAGATTTGGACATTACTCCGGTCTCATCTGAGAGTCCAAGAACATTGCAGCAGAGGACAGAGCCATATGTAACTGACAGGGACATTTACCAACAGCAGAGTCACACACAGATCTTGCCACTGAAAACATTGCACTGATAGGTTGCCTGGTCGATATGTTGCCCATACCAATCCCATTGCTGCTTCACAGCCTTGGGAAGGGCTTTGATCTTATTCTATATAAGCACCAGTAGCTACAGTTTGCTTGCTGCTCTCTTCTTTTGGGGACAGCAGTTGCTAGGCACAGAAGCAAATATTTTGCATGTGTGTGTTAAGTGCTGACAAGTCGCTTGACTCATGACGACCCTATGAATCAACATCCTCCAAAATGTCCTATCTTTGACAGCCTTGCTCAGGTCTTGCAAATTGAGGGCTGTGGCTGCCTTTATAGAGTCAATCCATCTCTTGTTGGGTCTTCCTCTTTTCCTGCTACCCTCAACTTTTCCTAACATGACTGTCTTTTCTAGTGAGTCTTGCCTTCTCATAATGTGACCAAAATACAATAGTCTCAGTTTAGTCATTTTAGCTTCTAGGGTCAGTTCAGGCTTGATTTGATCTATAACCCACTGATTTGTTTTTTCTTTGGCAGTCCACGGTATCCGTAACACTCTCCCCCAACACCACATTTCAAAGGAGTCTACTTTCTTCCTGTCAGCTTTCTTCATTGTCCAGCTTTCACACCCATACATAGTAACAGGGAATATGAAGGCATGAATTAACTTAATCTTGGTGGCCAGTGACACATCCTTACACTTCAGAATCTTTTCTAGCTCCTTCATGGCTGCCCTTCCCAGTCTCAATCTCCTTCTGATTTCTTGGCTGCAGTCTCCCTTTTGGTGGATGATGGAGCCAAGGAATAGAAAGTCTTCAACAATTTCAATTTCCTCATTGTCAACCTTAAAGTTGTGTAATTCTCCTGTAGTCATTACTTTTTTGCACGCACTACCATAAAGACAGGAAGTGGCTGCTGCAGTCATCTGCCACACTTGCCCCTCTTCCAGAGGCCTGTCGCCTTCCGCCATGTTGTCTTAACTATTACAATGTACACGTATCATCACCAAGAGAAACAGACAGACTTGGGGGCCTCTTGCTCCTCCCCACTGGATGGTACACACCTCTTCAGCTCACTCATTTGCTTTCTCCAGAGTTGCTCCTACCCTGTGCAACTGCCAGCCAGTAGAAAGCACAGAGTACCTTTGCTGGTAGCTTTCAGAAAGGCAAGGCTCTTTTGCAGGACTTTTTGCTGATTGGGGATGTTACACTTCTAAAAATTGGGTTTGGTTCCACCTGCTGGCTCTCTCTTGTTCACTGCTGCGTTTGATATTTTATACTTTATTGTGTGTGAAGGCAGATGAGTTTTGCATATCAGTATTGTTTAGATCCATCCATTTGAAGGTGTTGGTAAGCTATATTGAGCTTTACTGAAAGGCAGGTTAGAAATGTTTTAAAATATTTCAACAAAACAAACAGATCTCAATTCACTTGCTTCCCCCAGTCCCTTTTCCAAACACTCTCAAAGCAACAGTGTGCAATGAAATCACCACAACACAGACAAACAGACACACACACACACAATATGCAAAATCTAATTAACATGACAGTGCAGTGTAGCAGTCCCAGATTAAGACTGGGGAGACCCAAGTTCAAATCCCTCCATCATGGAGTTTACTGGGGGATCTTGGGCCAATCGCTCTCAGCCTAAGCCACCTCTGAGGGTTGTTGTCAAGATATCATGCCAGAGGGGAGAAATACGCATGCCACTCAGAGCTCCTTGGGGGAAGAAGGGGATTAAAATGTAATAGATTTCAGAATCCAAAACAGTACCACAAATACCACTGAATGGTAGAGTTTTCACCTTTGTAATGAAACTTGTTAAGGTTGGGTTCAAGACATGTTCACACATGCATGCTCATCACTCAGTGACTGCAGCATAAAGTGTGGACTTGCTCATACAAATGGAAAGATATAACACCATAGAAACAACTTCACATCACCAGATGCCTTCTGAAATGCAGCACATTGCAACAGAAAGGTACGTACACACTCAGCTTTTGAGCAAACGTCCAACATGCATGCATGCATAAACTTTCTCTTAGGCAGGCCTCTTAGGGAAGAGAGGAGGGCAGCAGTAAGCAATTGAGGCTGCAGGCACATAGCGGGGATTCTCCATTTTGTACTCTGCTGCTACAAGTGCGTGTGCATTGACAACAGAGCATTCACACAGGAGTTTTCTGCACAATTTCTTCCATCAGCTGCCATTTTCCCTGCTGTGCCACCAAAGGCTTTTCCAGGGATTTTTTAACATCAGGCTAGATGGGGGGGGGGGGCAGAGGGATCTCAACAGTGCTGCAAAAACAGAGCATATAAATAATACAGATTTCTCTCCATTTTTTGAGAAGATCGGGCTACTGTTCCTTTTTTGTCCCTGCCTCACTGCCGTGGAATGAATTGTACTACCAGCTTATTGGCCACTGTGTGTGTGTGTCATCAAGTCGCAGCCGACATATGGTGACCCCGTAGGGTTTTCAAGGCCATAGACGTTTGGAGGTGGTTTGACATTGCCTGCCTCTGCGTGGGATGAGAGAGTTCTGAGAGAACTGTGACTGGCCCAAAGTCACCTAGCAGGCTTCCCGTGGAGCTAGGCTTGCCAGGTCCCTCTTTGCCACCGGCGAGAGGTTTTTGGGGCAGAGCCTGATGAGGGCGGGGTTTGGAGAGGAGTCCAATTGCTAAAGTAGCCATTTTCTCTAGGGGAAGTGATTTATATCACCTGGAGATCAGTTGTAATAGAGGGAGATCTCCAGCCACCACCTGGAGGTTGGCAACCCTACGTGGAGCAGTGGGGAATCAGAACCCAGTTCTCCAGATTAACCACTACACAACTCTGGCTCTCCATACTAGCCATTAAGCTCCTACAAATCAAGCAGAGAACTGTGAGGAAAGGCAGCTTTCACCAGACGTCACTTAGGAGCATTGTTTTGGCATAAAACAGGATTCCTCAGATAAAGGCTTCCAAGTGACAACTGGAGATTTGCAGATTTGGCCCCGAGGCACAGCCAGATTCCAGGAAACTCTGATCACATAAAGAAGTTGGGAGTCACATGCCCATTGGCTGCTCTGCAAGAATGGCATCGAATCCATAATCAAGCCAGAGATGCATTTTGAACACTGTCATTGTCCAAATAACTTTGAACAGAGAAAGCACAATCTCCATGCCCTGGATCTGTTACTTTGGAAGTAAAACCCTATTTATGTTTTTTTTCTAAACTGATGGAGAAACACTCATCATGCGTAATGCTTCTAAAGCTTCTTCCCCTGGCATTAAGAAATTAATTTGAATTCCATGCCAGTCTGCAGTATTATTGATCTGACATAAGCAGGAATTATGTATTTTTCCAACGCCATCTACTGTACAGCTTAGTTAGCAAAGTTCCTTCAGAGGGAAGGAAAAAGGAGAACGTGAACCAGGAGCTTATTAACCTCAAGTTGAGAGGGAACATTTGCAAAGCTTCTTCCGACAGGAAAACAAACATTCTGTTACAGATTCCTCATAAGCCTCCCCAATGCCCTGGGGACAAGCTGCAAAGATGAATACAATATCACATAAAAGCCCCTCCCGCAGGAAATAAGATAGTAGCATATTTACTGTTCTGTTACTTGAAACAGATGGGACTGTAGTTCATGTAACTGGAATAGACATTAAGGCCTCTGGCCTGTGAACCCCCACAAGCGGCTGCAGCCTCATTATTGGGGGTCGTTTAGGGTGGAGGGAGGTTTTTGGGGTGGAGCCTGAGGAGGGAGGGGTTTGGGGAGGGGAGAGACTTCAATGCCATAGAGTCCAACGGCCAAAGTGGCCATTATCTCCAGGCGAACTGATCTCTATCGGCTGGAGAGCACTTGTAATAGCAGGAGATCTCCAGCTAGTACCTGGAGGTTGGCAACCCTAGAGCCATTGCATTGTGGAACTACACACAGCGCTGAAGGTTCTTCTCGCAGCAGGAAGAGGGAGCATCCCTACAGAACTGCTTTGGTTTAGAAAGAGGGCAGGAAAGTCTGCTAAATTTGATGTGTCATTGGGCAGCAAGTGGGATGCATCCCCTTTACCCTCACTTTACAGAGTTTGTAAGTTGCTAGGGCAGCTGCCCAGGTTTATGAGAAATTACCGTGTTTTCTGAAGTATAGTGGGCAGTTGCATGGGTCTCCATTTCTATTTCAGAAAAAAAGTCATTTGTAGCCGCTAATATTGGGGGCGGGGGCTTCTCAAAACACAGGGAGTTGAGTTCACTTTGAAGATCAGAATCTGCAACACCTATTCAGAAGATCCCAAAGGCCATTTAATCGACAATTGTGTAATTGGAGGGATTGGGGTTTACCAGTCTGCTCCCAGCATACCCCGCCATCCCACAGTTCCTTCCCTCTCCATCCATGCCCAGACTCTTTCTCTTTAGCCAAGACATGAACAAAGCCTCTTTAGTCTCCTTTCCCCCCAAGGTAATCAGAGTTCTCCCTGGTGCTTTTCAACTGCTAATTCTCATGCATCAAACAACAGAAAAGGAAGAAGTCCTCCAGAAAACCAAGGTCTAGGGCACAGTCAGGACTATTCAGGAGGCAGGAATTATCAAACAAAATTATCAGGAATGCATAAATTCCAGATGGAAGGACATAATAACTAAGTTATGAACCATGACTAAAGTGTAATTTTACCAGATTTATTTGCAATAAGGTAACATGGATCCACAATTTCTATGAATGTGTACAGTAAAACATACAGGATAATATGATGAGATCCCAGGTACAAACTCGTTTCGATATTCTTCAGATCCCTTCTTCAGACTGAATAAAGACCATGTCCATACCATCATCATACAGTAGAAGAAAGCAATAACCTCTTGACAGTTCATGCATGTGTGACAAGACTGAGCAGGTTATATTCTTGCAGTATTCTTCTAGCTGTGACCATCAAATTGTTGATACAAATAATTTCCTCTAGTTAAAATAGAAATCCAAGCCTTAAGTCCATCTCAGAACCAGGCTCCAATTTTCACAAGCAAGGCTGCCCTGAAGCCTTTTATGTTGCTCATGCTAGGAAAGAGACCGTTGCATGCAGTTTGGTTCAGACTTGGTGAGGGATGAGTGTGACAAAGAGTGAAGTCTGGATTGTTGGTCCTTCTGCCCTTACTTGGTCCCATACAGGGGGGCTTCTTTCCGAATTAGTTGCCATGGCAAGGTAGGAGCATCTGCCTTGGCCCCGCAACTGTCCTCTCACCAAAGTACACCATGTCCTAAGCACTCACATTGCCATGACAGTGCCTTCTGCGAGCCCCTCACTGTGTAAGATTAAATACTGAATGTGCTGCCTCGGTGGTGGAATCCCCGTCTTTGGAGGTCTTTACGCAGAGGTTGGATGACCATCTGTCAGGAGTGCTTTGATTGTGGGATCCTGCAAGGCAGGGGGTTGGACTGGATGGCCCTTGTGGTCTCTTCCAATCTTATGTGATTTTTTTTGGGGAGGGGGGAGGTAGTTGTGAACTTCCTGCATTGTGCAGGGGGTTGGACTAGATGACCCTGGTGGTCCCTTCCAACTCTATGATCTGACTGGTGGGGAGATTTTTTCCCATCTAAGTAACCAACATGTATGAGCAAAGCTCAACCATGAAGTGAGTGAGGCAAGCTACAATACTGTATATGTGGGTACACCCAAGAACAGGCTACAAATGCAGGATTGCAAGACCACTGGGACAATTCTCCTGCGCCTTTTCTATCGGGGTGACAGGCCAAAATCCAACTGGAATTCCTCAGCATGGAAACGCAGGAAAGAGGAAAATTTCAACTGCTATATTTCTCTAGCAGGACCACCGCATTAGTATGGTCTGTGGGGAGGGGCTGTGGCTCAGTGGTAGAACATCTGCTCGATGTGCAGAAGGTCCCAGGTTCAATCCCCGGCATCTCTAGTTAAAGGGACTAGGCAAGTAGGTGGTGTGAAAGACCTCTGCCTGAGACCCTGGAGAGCTGCTGCCTGTCTGAGTAGACAATACTGACTTTGATGGACCAAAGGTCTGATTCAGTATAAGGCAGCTTCATGTGTTCATGTCTTCCCCCTACCCCTTAAAAAAAGTATTGCAAATTAACAGATTTATTGAATCAGGAACTTCTATAGGCTATAGCCCTCTTTGGCAGATTCAGCAGATCAGATGCTTCATGCAGTTGTCAATGTAGGCTACAGACCACAAAACCTTTTGCTTTAATCAACCTTGTTAGTCTGCAAGGTGCCACTGCTAAATATCTGTTTGCCACACAGTTGTTAACACTACAGCAGTCCTGCTAGGAGGGAGCAGGGGAAAGACAGGCAGCCAGCCTTCTAAAACTGTTGGAGGATGGTAGTTTGCCTGTTTTTCTTCATGGCAATAGAAGCATTTGATTAAGCTTTCCAGATACTGCTACTCACCCAGAGCCTCTGGAACTGCAGAGCTTAAATATCTCAGTAAGGGTATTTCAGAGATTGGTGCACATCTTTTTTACAAACAGGCTTTCTCAAGCTGCAGTCATCCCAGAGAATATTTTATTCATCTGTATCCAAAACCCTCCTCGCAGTTACAAACCATCTCCCAGCATGCCTTGGTGGTGGGATGGGGCTGACCTTTGAAATTTGGCAGAAAGGAACAGAACAAGGTTTTGCAAGCAGCTGTTGCTGTTCATCTGGCATTCTTAGCAAGAGTAAGTATTTGCTTGGTTGTGTGTCCTGCTTTCTTTGCTGATGAGAAACCAGGCCCTTCGATCTCACTTCTCCTTCCTTGGCAGCACTGGGAAGCAGGGACCTGAGAGGTATATTACTGAAAGAATGCAGATATTGAGGGGTGCTCGCTGAGGATTTACCTTTTTTAGCACACACAGAATGTGTGTGAGCACCCAAGCAGGTCTATCCTTTGAAGAGTTCTGAGTGTGTGGATGACCTCACTCCTTTGTTACATTGATCTCAGCTCATGCTATGCTAAACTGGAAAAAGCAAGGAGGATTGGCTATACCAACCCCCTTCTCTGGAGGTGAGTGTAGCTAGGGGCAGGTGGTATGGAATTGATCCCTCAATCCTCCCCTCCCCCATTTGCTGGTGCCAAAAAAGTAGGGTGAATGCTGAGCAAAGAAGAAGAAAAAATAGGTGTTGTAATAACCTATTTGCCTAACCTGTTTTTAATGTTTATGGGGTAAAGATGTCAGATTACTAAACCCTCTCAACCACCCTGCTGGTATCATTTGGTAGTGCACTTAATCAGACACTTAAGCACTACAAAACCCTTGTTGCCTTGAGACTGGCTTGTTATTTTTCTATGAAAACTGAGTTTCTTGGGCAATGCAAAAGTCTAAGTGGCAATGGAAAACTCTGGGCTTGCATACAGTTGTAGAACACACATTGACTGGGGAGTATTTGTTTGACTTCAAATTGCTTGTGTCATCTGGCATGTGTATTTGAGCATGTGCAGAGTCCTTCTCATCACTGGACTCCCACAACACAACCATGTACACCCGGGCTAGGGAGAAGGCTAGGAAATCTCTACTTTTCCAAGCTGTTTGACTGAACAGTAGCTGTTAATCTTGAATGCTCTGATGTGTTCACGCAAATGGCAAAGTTTTTGTATTCAGTAAAATGCTGTTGTCTCTTTAATCAATTCTTATTGCTAGCACTCTAGCCTTCTCTTTTTTTTAATGAAAAAAACCCACTTTCAATGAGATGATGGCTATTAGCATATGAATATGTGTCTAATTGTCCTCTCTTCTCACTCTGGGAAGTAATCTGCAATGTTTGAGAAGCATGAAGGTTAAGGAACGTGCCCGGTCTGCGCTGCCTATGGGAAATTGCGCCTCTTCTAAATTGCCACTACCCTGACACTGTCTTCCCGGAGTACAATAGAAACCTGTCATTCCACCAGTAACAATAACCTCAAAGCTTCTCTTAAAAGAATTGCAATCTGACAATACAGACTGCAATTAACGTAACTATGGTGTGGAAGCTCAATTGAATTGGTCCAAGTTCACAGACAAAATGGCCCTGAAGCCCATACCATGATCACCTCTCATTCTCACCTGAAAAAGGGAAGTTCATGGTTCTGCTCTAGTATGTGAGGATGATGGGTGTCTGAAGCTGCAGTGCCACTCACTAGTACAAGGCCACCCCTCAAACTTAAAGCAAGAATTAAGTGTGCCATGTTCTTATGCATATTTTTGAGGCCAGGATGCCACCTAGAGGCTGAGTATTTTCTTAATAAACTGTTTATAATCGGCATCATGAGTCATGAGAAGGATCACATAAGGGTGTAACTATACAATATACTGGACACGTGTTTCCCAATAATGCTTTATGGTCTGCCAAATGTCATGTGGAATTCTTTATTGGGACTTGAGTGGATGCTGTTAGTGGAATGCTCTTTAGACCATGATGGTGGAGCATCTGCCTGTGCCAGGCAGGATAGCTGTCCCCTGAGAAATATGCAGCTTGGGGTTACTTCGGAGTCAGCCATCTTTGGACCCACAAGAGTCATTTGTGGATCGATGCCCTCTTTGGTATTACTGCCCCCTTTCCAGAAAAGAAATAACCAGGGCATTTGGTACTGTTCCTCTCATTTCATCAAGGTTAGAGTACTATCATGCTTTCTGAAGAGCTATTGGAAACTTCAGTGTTGTCCAGGACAAGCCAAAGGAGACATATTACCCCAGTATTGAAAGAGCTGCATTAGCTACCGTCTTTTTTCCAGGCTGGTGTCGGACCTTCAAAGCACCAAAGTGCCTGGAACCCCAGTACCCAAAAGGCCACCTCCCTCCTGTATGAAACTGCTCATCCTCTTAAGATCTTTCTTGGAGGCTTTCTCCAGATGCCACTGCAGTGAGGTGACCAGGGATAAGGCTTTCTCAGTGGCAATGCCCTGTTCGTAGAATACTTTGTTCCATGAGGTTTGTCCATTTAGATGACAGGAGGAAAATGTTGTTTTGTTCAGCTTTGGATTTGGTTGGTTTTATTCCTAACTATGATCTCGTAACTGTCTGCATGGTATAGTGGTTAAGAGCAGTGGTTTGGAGCAGTGGACTCTGATCTGGAGAACCGGGTTTGATTCCCTACTCCTCCTCATGAGTGGCTCAGGCTAATCTGGTGAACTGGATTTGTTTCCCCCCTCCTACACATGAAGCCAGCTGGGTGACCTTGGGCTAGTCACAGCTCTCTCAGCCGCACCTACCTCACAGGGTGTCTGTTGTAGGGAAGGGAAGGGAAGGTGATTGTAAGCCGGTTTGATTCTTCCTTGAGTGGTAGAGAAAGTCAGCATATAAAAACCAACTTTTTTTCTTCTCCTTCTGCTTATTTCAATGTTTTAATCTGCTCCTCTTAATGTTGTTGCTATGTTGCTGTTTTTAAGTTGTTGTTTTTTTAATCTGCAGCTCTATATTTCAACCTATTTAGTTTAATATTTATGATCTTTTTTAATTGCTGAACTTAATAAGAAAAGCAGGGTACAAATGATCTGCAATACATAGTTACTGATTCAGGTTTATAATCCACCCCAGCGATGGCCAGTTTTTTGGGCAAGCATCCAGACTTTATATGGAGTTCTCCAATTCTGTTGCCTTGGGATGCTTTTTGCCTCTAGTCTAAAAAAAAGTGGGGGGGGGGAGAAAGAAACACAATGCAGGAAAGGCAGGTGGAACCTGATATTCCATCTGGACTCATAAGCCCTCCTGCTTTTGGCTGATGGTACTGCAAACTCTTCTTGTCTGTGCCATTTTGGGATCCATAGTCCACATACATTCAGGTTAGGTAAGAAGTTTATATTCAAGTAACACATTTCATAAGTCGTTTTGAAGGATCTCAAGGTGTATCATGTACTGTTCAGTTCATTGAACAGTCTTCAGTTGCTTCTAGCAGGTACCCAGGCTTTGGCAAAGCCGAGGAGAGGGAAAGTTGGAGAGCAGATTGCAAGACTGCAAATGTGTTGTATGGGCAGGTGCAGGTAGGATTTCTTGCAAAGTGCTCTCCAGCTTGTACGGTTACAAGCATGTCCTATGTTGTTAATGGGACACAGGGGTGAAGGCAATCTGAGAAGAACATAGGGCCAGATATCTGTGTCATGTGGAGGTGCAGTGATAGCCCAGTGGTATATATTCTGTATAAAGTATATATTCTGCACATAGAATATTCCAGGTCTGATTTTTGTGGCATCTGTGGCTAAAAGAATCTCTGATATTGGAAATGTTTTTGCTGAGACCTTGGGGAGCTGTAGACAGTTGGACTTGATGGATCAATGGTCTGACTCATTGTAAAGCAGCCTCACATGCTCATGCATGTAAAGTTATGTTTACCCTTAGTCAGACCAAACTGAGTCAGACAACAAAGTTTTGTCTTGCTAACCAGAAACACAATGCTAAAGATTAGGAGGGGCAGGCTTAGAGCTGCTCCATTCCAGTTTAGCACGTGGAGTGTTTGCTACCTCACCATACTGAAATGTGCAAGACAAAGTCAGACCCTTCCCAGTTTCCGATTCAGGATTGAAAAATGGAAGAAAGAGTGGAGAGGCACAGTCAAGGCCCACCGAGGAGGGCTGCTGCTCCAACACTCTGGCATATGAATGATACTGTTTGACAATAGTACGCCATGTATACCACATCTTTTCAAAGATGTAGGGCAGAAACTGCTCTTCCTGACCCTCTGCTGTGTGCTGGAGTGGAGACTGTGCCTTGCTACAGAGCAGTCTAGCACAGCACAAGGAAAGGGGACAGAGGGTGAAAACGCATGGTTGTTTTAGCCTTCTTTATTCCGTGTTTCGGCCTGGATTCAGCCAGGATTGAACGCACAGGGAATAAAGGAGGCTAAAGCGACCATGCGTTTTCTCCCTAGTTGCATCAGAACAACAAACACTGCAGCATCCTGGAAGTGTGTGTGTGTGTGTATTGATACGGCCTGTTTGACCGGCCAAAAGTTAATACATAAAATTATCTGACTTAATAAAACTGCAAAACTAATATAAATTATGAAATTAGATAAAAGTCTAATGATATTAAAATGTAAGATATTAAAACAAATCACAAGAATTAACTTAACATCTTAATATTTCAAAAAATATAGCAAGGTTAAATAATTTTTTTCCTTCTATTTTTGTGAGTTTTAATTGCAATGGCACAAAATTTGGCAGTTGGGAGTGAAAAGTGTGGAGTTTTGCCCATTAGGAGCCTCTTGGTCAGGAATTCAACTGGCTTATCGGGGTGCGTGTGTGTGTATTCACCCCCCCAAGAGAATTCCAAGGTGGCACTCCCCTCTTCTGCTATGGTGAAGAGCCGGTTGTACATGCCCAGGTCAAGGGGAGGCAGCCCTTTTCAAATGGCAGGATTGAGAGTACTTGTGGAAAAGATGCAAGTTGCCAGTTGTTTGCTTGATCACTGTTATATTTTTACTTCCCGTAAAGAAACACCAAAAATGCCTCTGGCCATTTCTGAGGATACAGGGCCACCCACCAACACCCTGGTCAGAGGGACACCCCCCCCCCCGACTCCACCTAAGAGCCCCTTCTTCGACCACCGCTACCCTTTTGTCTGGCTCATCTCTCTGTCTAATCCAGTTGGCGCGTGGGCTGCCTGCAAACTCTGAGTCTGGGAGGTGTGTGAGAGACTTCCCCCACCCCGGGCCCCTTCTCTAGTATCTGAGCAGCCACAAAACAAGCTGCCCAGGCCTGGGAGTGAGTGACAGGACTGGAGCGAGCAGCACAAAAGCAGCTCCTTCCTTGGCCCGTGGCAGCAGCAGCAGCAGCAGCATCACAACCAGCTGGCTCCTGCCTCTCTGCCTCTCCCAAGTGCACCTGGGCTTGCCTGGCCCTGCCCATAAGTGGCATGGGCTGCCTTGCCAAGAACTGTGCAGGTGAGAGATCTGAAGACTGCGGAGGAGCTCCTAGGAGCAACAGCAGCCGTCCAACCTGCTAGGAGAAGGGCAGCTGTCAGCAAAGGCGCTTTGTAAGGCTGCTGTCTGCCTGGCCTCCGAAGGAACTGAGCCCTTGGGCAAGGTGAGTGAGCACCAGAGCCCAGTATCAAACTGAGCAAGGCCAGCTTGGAGCAAAGAGGGAACTCCCTGAGACTTTCACACATGCCGAATAATGCACCTTTAATCCACTTTCAATGCACTTTAACGATTGTTTGCAAGTGTATTTTGCCATTCCTCACAGTAAAATCCAGCTTCAAAGTGGATTGAAAGTGCATTATTCAGCATGTGTGAAAGTAATATTTGGGGGCTGGGACTTACCCCGCAGCCCTCCATGAAGACTACTGGAATGATGCTGGCTTGATGGAAATTGGGGGTGGAGGCAGTTCTGAATAAACCGCTCTCTTTAAAGGAAGGAGTTATCTGAAGATGCCTGTGTACATTGGATGGGAAGCAAATTCTGGTGAGCTAGAAAGAAGCATTTCACTTTCAGTTCCAGTTCACATTGGGCAGGGTGGAGCTGCTGAGGTTTATAGTGTATAAACTTCTTAAATTCCTGTTTGCAATGGAAATGGGTTTGTGGAGTGTTTCCTGTAAGAATTTTCTGTTTTGGTTTTTTTTTTTTAAAAGAAAAGGCACATGTGTGTTTCAAGTGAGAAGGCTCTGAAGATTTAAGGAGATGATTTCTTCCTTCCCCCGTAATGTTATGTTGAAATGTTTCCAGTTAAAACATTATTGTACAATAACCCAAAAAATCTGTTGAAGTTGAGCAACTTCTTTAGAAGGGAGAAAACGAGTTGGATCTCCCCCCTTCCAGACTCATCAAATTTCACAATGGCTGGTTTTGCAGGGAGCGAATGGGGATTGTGCTGACCATGTTATCAGCAAGATGTGCAAAGGCATCTCCTGACTGCTCCTTTTACCACACTTTACCAGCACTGTGCCGTACCCACCCACCTTTGCCCTCCCCTTGCTGGCGCTTGTGACAATCACTGCATGAGAAGATTGGAGTTCTTGAGCGGTGGCACAGCTAAACTGCCCCCCACCCTGCTGCCTTGTTCACCAAAGCCTGAAGCCTCTCTGGTCTCCATGGAAACACCTTCCCCAGGTCTGAGAGGCCCTTGCAGGGTTGGAACGCCTTTGCCTCTCCAGTCTGCTTTGCACAGGACATACTTTCCTTCATGGAGTTAATCTCCACGTAGGAAAAGTTTTGCATGCTATAATGTGTGATGGACATGTAATCCCTCCCCCCACCCAAACACACTCACCATGGCTGCCTGTGCATAGGGCCAATAGGTGCTATTCTAAGTTCGGCTGGCAAATGCCCGCATTTATTTCACAAGATGGTGCCCCAGCTGTTTCCCAACACAGTTATCTCTGTGCAGGAAAAAAATAGCCCAAGCGAAGCTTTCCATCCCCTTTAGAGCCTGTTCAAGGGACCTCTTGTGTCTTTCTTGTGCAAATAGCTTTCAGTGTGGTTTGAATCTGCAGGTATAGGGCCTTGAATTCAGCTGAGGGGTGGTGCAGGAAGTGGGTTTACTGCCATATTTCAACTTTAGTGTACTTTTTGCCTCCTCTGCAAACAGACCCTCCCCCACCTCCAGCAAGGACGTGGTCAGTCCTCCCTTCAGTATTATCCCCATAGCTTCCAAGACATTTTCCTACATTCCCTGGAAGGGCATGCCTTAGGACCTGGAAAGGAGGTTGTATTTATGCACCAACTGTGAATGAGGCAGAGTTAGTTATATAGGGAGAAGCACCAGCCTAAGGTTGCCAACAACCTGGAGAAAAGTGTCCTATCCATTTAACAGAGGTTTAATGTGTGGAAATAGGCAGCTGAAGATTGTCAGGGCATGGAGTTAAATAACATTCCATTAAGCTTCTGTTAAAGGGGCAGGACACCTTTTCTCCAGGCAGTTGGCAACCTTAAGCTGCTATCAAGTGCCAGCTTCTGGGCAAACCCTCCAAAAGACAGCGCTGTGGGTTTCCTAGCCCTCCTGTTTTCTTACACCACTGCATGAAAAGAGAAAGCTGCAGAATGAAGCTGTCTGTTGTCCCGGGCTTCTTGCAGCAAGGGCCTGCCCTGACTTGACTGTTTGGGGCGGGGAGGCCAAGGTGTGACTAACTGCGCAGGTTTCCGTTGGCCTGCTGCCTGATCTGGATTAGCCACTGCTGGGAATCCGTCGGTGAGTTTGCGCCAGATGGTGAGACTGGGGAGCTTGGAGCCATCAAAGAAACCTCAAAACTTGAAACCTGCTCAAGCTCCATCTGTTCTGGGGGTGGGGTGGCTGGGAAAAGGGGGAAGCATGTACCAGTTGTGCATTTCGGCTGGAGCCGTTTCTCCTCCCCTCTCCAATTTTGCCACTGTCATTTCCTCTTGGAAATTCCCACACTAAATCACACCATATTAATGGACCAGAGCCAAGGGGGAGCCAGGGTGCATGCTCAAGGAAGTACAACCGCCACTCTCAAACTTCTTCCTGTCTGTGTGCTTTTTTTTCCCCCTTTAGGGCCTGGTGCCCCCTCCTCATCATGGCAAAGGATGGGGGCTGCTGCCATGCCTGTGCCACCTGCCTGCTTTGCCTTTACAGCTGCCGCTGGTCTCGCAGCAAAAAGGGCATGAAGACCAGCAAGGTGAGTAGGAGACTCCAGGCAGTATCTTGGGGGATAGGCAGACGGCTGCCCTGATTTGCTCAGCTAGCGGTGTAGAGGGTAAAGTGCTGGATTAGGCTCTGGAAGACCTGGGTTCAAATCCCCACTCTCCCATGGAAACTTGCTGGGTGATCTTGGGCTAGTCCCTCTTTCTCAGCCTAAGCTACCTCACAAGGTTGTGGTTGTGCGGATAAATGGAGGAAAGGGGAGAGTGAAATAAAACCAACTTGAGCTCTTTGGAGGAAGAGCACAAGAAAAACGCACATCCATAGGCTTTTTTACATTGCCAGGCTTTGGAGAGGGGCAGAAAGATTTCAAGCCTGGCCTCCTTCTAGGGTTGCCAACCTCCAGGTGGTGGCTGGAGATCTCCTGCTATTACAACTGATCTCCAGGCAATAGAAATCAGTTCTCCTGGAGAAAATGGCCGCTTTGGCAATTGGACTCTATGGCATTGAAGTCCCTCCCCTCTCCAAACCCCACCCTCCTCAGGCTCCGCCCCCAAAATCTCCAGGTATTTCTCAACCCAGAGCTGGCAATTCTACCTCCTTCCCTTTTTGGAAGTAGCCTGGCTGTGTGTCTTCCCCCGTATCCTTGAGTGGCCCGTGTTTTTACTTATTTATTGGGCCTCCTCTTCCCCACTTTTCTTTCCTCTTCCTCATGTTCCCAGTATATGCCCAATCCCTTTCAGGTGGGGTCTGAGTTCAAATTCCTGCTCTACCACCAAATATTGGGCATTATGGCAGCCAAAATAGGGGGAAACACTGTCTGCTCTATCTCACGGGCTGCTACAATGGATGAAGCAAACGGCAGAAGCTGGCACGGGGCACCGTGTCTTCTTCCTTCCCATTCCTCCTGCAGTGTAGCACCAGAAACAATGCAAGGCTGGAGTTAGACCATGTCTGAAAGGCTATAGGAAAGGTGAAAACTCTCATCCCATTTTTGTGCCTGGTAAGCAGGTTTAACGTGACTCTTTATTTCCATTTGTTTACTTGCCCAGAGGCAAGGGCGGCACAAGCAGAGTATGCGTGTGCGCATCCAGAAGTGAACACAATAAGCTGCCTTATGGATAGTCAGACTATTGTCTACTCTGACTGGCAGCAGGTCTCCCGGGTCTCAGGCTAAAGTATTTTACATCGTCTTCGCTGGAGGTGCCAGGGGTTGAGCCTGGGACCTTCTGCATGTAAAACAGCTGCTGTTCCACTGAGACAGGCCCCCTCCCCCCAAAAGTGCCATTGAAAATCCAGCCTCTCTCAAGCCTTTTGTCCATCTCCAGCTCCCCTTAGGACAGAGCACAGAGCTTAGTTTGAGGTCCTGTTTACAATGCTATGCGAAACAAGAATGCCGCTAAGCACGTGCAGAGTGCCATTGAGCGATGTCAGTAGGCTTCCCAGTAAGAAAAGGTGTCTTCTAGGGATCACGGTGTCGAGATGTCACTTCCGGTGTCCTTTTTCTAATACGATCCTTTGCCTCACAGTGTGACTGTGCCTGGTTTTTCTTCCTCTTCTGTGTGTGTCTTTTCACGCTGGCCTGGCTTTATCTTGCCCTCGTCACCCTCAATGACTTCCACATCCTCAACGAGTGAGTAGAAAGCACCGCGGTTCCCACCCCTCTACTGCAGACCCTTCCTGATCCAGGCTGGCTGTGACTTAACCTGCCCTCCTTTCTGCCCAACAGATTCCTCTTCCATAAGTTGGAGTGGTGGCTTGATTGGTCGGTGGTGATGCTGTGTGGAACGGCGACTCTGGTCACCTACTCATCCCTCCTCCTGGTACGATCTTTGCTCTGATCCTTCCTTCCAAAGTGCCCCATCTGAAATTCCCTGGTCCAGCTTTGGGAAAGCGGCCCAGCATCTAACTCCTAGAACATGATTGCCCCATCTGCCACTTGAAGTTAATGGTCTGCCTATGCTATAAACTGAAAACAGTTTAAGTGCCGCAGCTGCCCTACCTGATTGGGAATGTAGCTTTGTGAGAGGGCTAGAAATATCCAACATAGGAGAGCTACCATTTGACGCAAGTGTCTTCAGCATTCTGAAATTACAAGTCTCAGAGGCCTTGGTTAAGCCAAGGTTAAATCAGCATAGGAATACCAGCTTACTCCTAAAAAAAATAATAATAAAGCAAGCTTCTAGTCCTCAAGACAAAGTACATGGGCAATTGGTTCTTGTGGGTTATCCGGGCTGTGTAACCGTGGTAACCTAGACCACGGTTACACAGCCCGGATAACCCACAAGAACCAATGAACTCTGACCGTGAAAGCCTTCAACAATACATGGGCAATGCCTCGTGAAATCCCAGGAGTCGGAATGGGATGTTGCGAAAGATTTTGCTGCTCTGCATAGTCAAAGGGAACATTACTAACAGCTGCAAAATGAATTAATCAGCGGAAGCAAAGATGTTTAATTTTCGTAATTTGTAGTATTCTGCTTTACTGTGGTCAGAATTTGGATTGCCTCAGTGTATGATTCTGATTTAGTGCAGGATCAACAGCCATGCTTTGCCACACACGTGTCAGCTTCTCCCACACTGTCCAAGGAAGAAGCAGACTCTTGTGACTGCTTTCCTTTTTATATTCCAGGTTTTGGCGCTCACTCTACAACTTTGCCACCAGCCCTTGAAGATCCATTGGCTGCACAAGGTAACCTTGCCCTTACCCACAACTCTGGCTGCACCTTTCGCTTCTCAGGGTTGCTCCACATTACAGATTTCCTGAATGGAAAGTGTACTCCCACCCACAGATTTCCTGATGCTTAATGTACACTAGGTGGATAGCCTTGATGAGGATGTATGGCTTCCCAGTGCATGTACTCCAGCATCAGTCTAACCTACTTCATAGGGTTGTTGTGAGAATAAAATGGAAGGTGAGAAGCGTGTATGTTGCCCCGAGTTACTTGGACAAAGGGTAAGATAAAAGTTTACTAAATAAATAAGAAATCTGCATGCAAGATATTTGCGTGTTAAAATCTGCAGGTGGACTTTCTCTGCAGGAAATCAACACTGTCTCAAGTGGCTTACAGTCATAACTTCCTAGCCACAGTATCACAGCTCTTCCATAGAATTCCTACTATGCTTCAGGTTGAAGAAGAGTTGGCTTTTATATGCCGACTTTCTCTACCACTTAAGAGAGACTCAAACCGGCATACAATCACCTTTCCCTTCCCCTCCCCACAACAGACACCCTGCGAGGTAGGTGGGGCTGAGAGAGCTGTGACTAGCCCAAGGTCACCCAGCTGGCTTTGTGTGTAGGAGTAGGGAAACAAATCCAGTTCACCAGATTAGCTTCCTTCGCTCATGTGGAGGAGTGGGGAATCGAACCCGGTTCTCCAGAACAGAGTCCACCACTCCAAACCCGCTCTCTTAACCACTACACCATGCTTGCTCTTGACAAGTACTGATGCAGCTGTTACTGTACACTGCAGAATTTATCACAGGCAGTTTTATCCCATCCCTTTTCCGAGGAGTCCAGAGCAATATGCATGGGCCTTCCCTCCTCACAACAACTCTGAGAGATTGACTGGCCCAATCTCTCCCAGTGAGTTGCACAGTAGAGGGGAGATGTGGACCCAAATCTCAGATCCTAGTCAGGCACGCTTCATCATTACACCATGCCTGCTAAGAGGATAAAACGAGTCTAATCCTAGAATGTTCGAATGCTAGTAGTGAGGTAGGTACTGTACAGAGATCAGAAACTTAAGCAAGATGTAGTGTGTCACACTAAGATCTGCTAGACCTATGTTCAAATCCCCCACTCTGCCATGGAAGCTTGCTGGATGATTTTGGGCTAGTTACGCACTTTCGGCCTAACTTACCTCGCAGGGTTGATGTGAGGATAAAATGGAGGGGAGGTGAATGATGTAAGCTGCTTTGGGTCCCCATTGGGGAGAAAGGCCATGTATAATTGAAGTAAATAAATAATTTGAACTGTGCTTGATCATCTAAGCATGCTTCTTTTCTTTCGTTCAGAAGGACGCTTTTTGGGGCAGCTGGGAACCCCATTGCCTTTCCAGGTGTTTGAAACTGTCCTCCCCATTTCTTCCAGGTCCTCCTGATCTTGACTGTGCTTGTGGTAGCAACTGCTTTTGTGGGACTGGAAATTCAGTGGGCAGAGCAGTGGGAAAGCGCTCACATTGCTTTACAGGTGAGTCCACAGTTGATGCATTCCTTTTGAGAGGGCTGTGTTTCACACGAGAGATGCCACATGTATGCTGCTTTGAATTGCACCATGTTTTTATGTTCCATGTGGTTCCAACTGTGGAGGAAATTCAGGCTGCATCACCGAGCCCCAAAAAAGGGTGGGGAAGAGGGGCCAATTCCAGGGAATAGACAAAGGCACATCAGGGGCAAGCCCTTCATACATGCCGGGCTGCTACACTTGATCAAGTCATGGGAACAACCCAAGCACCTTCTGCATGGCAGTCTTTTGAGCGCCTGTTTGGCGGTAGTTGCTTGTCTACCCTTTTGGGTGCTGTGCTGTACCACAAGGAATGTGGGAAGCATTGCATAAAAGTCCCCCCCCCCCGATCATACTCAGCCCACACAGCGGAAGCCAGGTTGCAAATGGCGGCTTGATCCTCAAAGACCACAAGAACTGATTGACACTTCCTGTGTATCTGCACTGTTAGGGTAAGATGTGTTCCACTAACTAAGCAATTTGGGACATGACCTTTCCTTCAGGGTGGATGGGGACAGCAGACCTTGCTGCCCTCTCCTCATGTGCAACAGGGTTCGGGGTAAGTGACAAGTTTTGGAGCCCCCGACGTGGCCTTTTTCTGTTCCCTGGAATTGGCCCCTCTTCCCCACCCTTTTTTGGGGCTCGGCGATGCAGCCTGAGTTTCCTCCAGTCCCAGATGACACTGCCTTTTTCTCTGCCATACCAGGCAACAGGGCCCTTCCTACACATTGGAGCTGTGGTTGGTGTGACGCTGCTTGCCTGGCCAGTGGCAGACTGCTTCTACCGTACATCCCGCTCAGGTACTGGGGAGAACGAAGTTTGCAGGTTGGCGCTTTCAGCTAAGATCATGGGAAAGTTGCTTTGCAGCTTCTTGTCAATCCCCCCCTCACCCAGTACTAGTCATTAAAGCCCCTTCAGCAGACCATTACATCTTTTAAAAATTTGAATTGGGTTTACTCACAAGCTTGTTAAATCATATTGTGGAGTGTGCTGAAGTGAACTGTGTGGGCTAGCGGTCAGCGACTGGCACTGTCATTCTGTTTAGCTCTGCTTTGGAGATTTAGTACCTCATTAGAAGGAAGACACCGTCCAAGAAAGGGGGGGGGGCAGGGCAGATGTTCACAGTGGATGCTCTCTTATCTAGGAGGCCTTTGCGAGGATGGGTCTGCAAGCCTTATGATCTATATTGGTAGAGCATCTGCTTGGCATGCAGAAGGTCCCAGGTTCAATCCGTGGCATCTCCAGTTAAAGGGACTAGGCAAGTAGGTGATGTGGAAGACCTCTGCCTGAGACCCTGGAGAGCAGCTGCCTGTCTGAGTAGACAATACTGACTTTGATGGACCAAGGGTCTGATTCAGTATAAAGCAGCTTCATGTGCACCTGTCATGGTATCTCATGTGCATTTTCCATTCATGTGTCTTGACAGCCCTCAGAGTACTTCTGCTGCTGCTGTATCTAGGAATTGTGATTGCTTTGTACCTGGCTCCATTGGGCATTGACTCTCCCTGTCTTATGGAGTATAGCCAGCTACCCTCCAAGCCAGCTCTGTTTGGGCATCGTGGTGCTCCCATGGTAAGTAGCCGACACCTCCACTTGCTTCTGCAGCACAAGGAGGAGTACAGTATGAAGTGGCATCTGCAACTTGTAAGCCGCCTTGAGTTCCACAAGGTCAAAAGGCAGCTAATAAATGTTTTAAGTTAATTAAATAAACTGGGGTTGGGTGGAAGGAAACACAACCAGAGAGGCTGAAGGAAGGTGTTGGAGGCTACTTGCTTCCCTCCCAGGAGCAGTCCTTGGAGCCTGAACTATCTCCATATCCCTGGATTCCTCCCATATGTGAGCAATAAGAACCTGTACAACACCTTCTACAATCCATCCTCTCTTCTGGACTTTTGCAGCCTGCCCTTGAAACCAGGAACTGATCTGGCCATGGGATGCTACGCATTCCTCCAGTTGGTGACTTTCAGCCTCACACACTCCATGCTGAGTTACGTCACTTCATAGATCACTGCTGAATCCTGTCAGCGACTCCGGGAGCGTGCACTGCAGACCAGAGCCTCCCAGGAGTTGGTTGATGAGGCATCAAGATTTGCAGTCACAAATCTTATCACTCTCCATCTTCCTCCAGCTTGCACCTGAGAACACACTGATGTCCTTTCAGAAGGCACTCAACTGTGGTGTGCACGTACTGGAGACCGATGTCCTAGTGAGGTAAGGGCAAAGGAAGACAAATGGGAAGTTTGCCAGGAAAGGGGGGGCCTTCCCAGGCGTCTTGGGGGCATCCTTCAGAATCTTTCACTCATTCCTAATAATACATTCATTTTGCTTTTGTCTGGTTTTAAAAAAGAGAAGAATCTTTCACTTGTTCTTCAGGAAGTAGAGATGAGTCCACTATCCAGCCACTTTTCTCTTTATTGCTTCCAGTGCTGATGGAGTCCCTTTTATCATGCATGATGAGAAGCTCACCCGGACAACGAACGTGCAAGAACTCTTTCCTACTTGGGCCCATTCCAATGCCAGCTCCTTCAACTGGACCGAGCTGCAGCAACTGAATGCTGGCAGCTGGTTCCTGCAGGTGAGGGCCAGAAGGGGGGGAGAACCAAGATGAACCCTAGCCAAATTTGATTTAGAGGATGTTGCTCACATGCTTTACAAGCAAAGGGTTGATCTAGGGAATCTCCAGTTTAAAAGAGTTCTCTGGTAACAGGTATTGGGGAAGACTTTGTTTTTTGCCAGATGTCCTGGAGGGCCACTGCCAGAGCAGACAGTGCTGAGTTAGATTGGGCTGTGATCTGATTCTGTATGAAGTAGCTTCATGTACTTGTGTAGGGCTTGGCTTTCTTGCACAAGTCACCAGGAGTTAGTTACTGTCTTCTGAATTACAGCTGCCCTCTGTAAGTGGCATAGAGTAATTTGGGTTATGGGGAGTCTGCTAGATGAAAGGCCCTGCCATGGGAAAGGACTGGGGAGAATTCTTTTTTTTTCCTTATCAAATATTCATTTAAATAAAGGTTTATGCTGCAAATTCTTGAAACTAAAGTAGCACTTAGCAAAATAAAACTTCTATGCATCTAGATAGTTAATCAGAAAGCAGCATGAATATGGCATGTCATCAGCCATGGACAGGAGCAAACCTTTAATCCAGTGAGTCCATGGTAGCTGCAGCCAATGGAGCAACACCTAAAATATTGTCGAAGGCTTTCACGGTCAGAGTTCATTGGTTCTCGTAGGTTATCCGGGCTGTGTAACCGTGGTCTTGGTATTTTCTTTCCTGACGTTTCGCCAGCAGCTGTGGCCGGCATCAGCTGCTGGCGAAACGTCAGGAAAGAAAATACCAAGACCACGGTTACACAGTTACAATGAGCAACAACTACCCTCACAGAACACATGGACCCTCCCAAGTCAGCCTGCAGCCATGGAATTCTGTACAGTCTCTGTTGAGTTGGGCCTGCCAAGATGATCCCATTCCTAGTCTGTAGGGATGGGATCATCTTGGCAGGCCCAACTCAACAGACCGTACAGAATTCCATGGCTGCAGGTCAGCCCTGGTTAGTATTTGGATGGGAGACCACCAAGGAATACCAGGGTTGCTGTGTAGAGGAAGGCACTGGCAAACCACCTCTTAGTCTCTTGCCATGAAAACCCCAAAAGGGGTTGCCATAAGTCGGCTGCGGCTTGAAGGCACTTTACACACACACTCTTGTTTTCTACAATTGAATGTACAGTTCTTATGTGTCCCTCTCCTGTTCCATTCACATGTATGGAACAAGAAGAGAGAGATGCTTCCCCTCGTGCATACAGCAAGAAGCAGCGTGGGGAAAGCTCAGCAAATAGTTTTCAGTTGCTCCTGGGGATCATGGAGCAACTTTGTGGGGCTGGATAAAGAAAGGCCTGGGTTGGAACAGACTAGAGCAACGTGTTCTGACATGCTCTTGATGGCTCCCTCTGCCTTCCTAGAAGTCCCCCTTCTCCCCAGCGCAAAGCCTCTCAAGCTCAGAACAGGCCATGGTGCACGAACAGAAGATCCTATCACTGAATCAGTTGCTGGGAGAGGCTGCGAGACACAACACATCCGTCATGTTCGACTTGCGGCCTGAGGAGGACCCCCAGTATGAGCACCTTGTCAATGTTACTGTGGAGACCATCCTCCGGTCAGACATTCCCCCTGAGCTGGTGAGTGTGGCTGGGGCCAAGCATGACAACTGGGCTTCTAAGCCAGCATCCCAGCAGGGTGTTGGGAAGGGGGTGGGTGAAAAGGGAGGCAGACTTCCTAACAACGGGAGCAAATAGGCGTGTCTTGAAGAACTTAAACTAGGTTAAGTCAAAGGCTGTGCAAAGTAGAGAGCACTTGGACTAGTCTCACGATGCACAGTTATCCAGTTAAAAACCCATGCTATATAACCTGTTTATATATTGCTATGCCTTGGCAATTTATTTTATGGTCTTCATCATGCATTCCTAGTTTTGTAATATTGGATACTGTGCTCACCCTCATGAGAATTTGGTCTAGTCTCTCACCGCTGTCCCCATTGTATAGACTGAAGAATTGAGCAAAGTTCCATCAACTCAGGACCCAACATGGCC
The DNA here is from genome assembly GCF_029931775.1 of Euleptes europaea. NCBI lineage: Eukaryota > Metazoa > Chordata > Lepidosauria > Squamata > Sphaerodactylidae > Euleptes > Euleptes europaea. The sequence continues at coordinate 38,181,250 of NC_079324.1, forward strand.
AGTTAGATGGCCCAGGGCAGCTCACAAGTGGACGTGACGAAAGTACACTTCTAATAAGCAGGCAGAGACCACCTTCGAACACAGAGCAGTGTCCAAAATCACTCAACTCTTCTTGAGCTGGGCCTTGAACCCAGGTCCAAGTCCAACTGCCTGTTTATTGGGTCAGGTTGACGCTTGACTGTTTAGCTGGAAGCTGCAGTATGTCATCTTTTCTGCCCTTCCTTTTAGGGTATCTGAGTAGCAAATGACTCCCATTTCACCCTCTTTAATGTCACCTTAAGAACTTCATGCACTGGAGCGTGCCTTGTGCCTCCCAGTTTCATCTCCCACAGACTCTGTTAACTGGCTATGATGGAAGAGAATGAGGAATAAGGAAGTGTAGCTCACATTTTATTTCCTCTCCAGATTCTGTGGCTGCCAAAGGAGTTTCGAGAGCAGGTAAAGCAGCAGGCACCGAAGTTCCAACAGGTCTATGGCCGGAAGAGGCTGAACAATGAGTCGAATGAGTTGCTATATGTCAACCTACCCTACCAAAATCTGAGCAGCACAGAAATCAGGTTTGCTGGGGGGTGGGTGTTACTGGGCAGTGCCAGTAGATCTGTGCATAATCCATGCAGCTGTGTTTAAGTGCAGTATTGTGAATGACCTCAATATCCTGCCCATTGCTACATGTGTATTAAGCTTCTAACACTTCTAGCTGCAGACAGATAAGTTTAACGAAGTGGCTAGAACTCAGTAAAATCTTCAAGGCTAGAGAGGATCGAAGCAACATTGGTAGAGTTCAAGGAATAAGGCACAAGTGCTCTGTGTAACTATCTTCCTTCCCCATTGCTGGCAAAAGCAGAGTAAATTAGAAAATGTCTGGAAATCTTGCATAACTTAAGCAGACCACAGACTCTAGACCACTGGTTCCCAACCGGGGGTCCATGGACCCCCAGGGGTCCGCGAGAACTAAATTAAGGTCCGCGAAACAAAGTTATAAACCCATAATACATTAATATTTTCAATTAAAAGTTCTCTATTATAAAAATATATATTCAAATATTATTCTAAGTTTAATGTTTAACTAACAGTTATGATTAAAGTTTATTTTCAAATTCTCTGAATTTTTATTTTGAACCTTGGGGTCCCTGCACCGAACAAAAAAGTCCTAGTGGTCCCTGGTCAAAAAAAGGTTGGGAACCACTGCTCTAGACTATTTATTAAAGGTGATACCCATCCCTAGGTACTGAACAGCCCTGGAATGTGGTAGCAGTGTTGCAAGGTAATGCTCTGGAACCTGATGTCTTCAGTTTCCGTCTTACCTTCTCCTAGGATCCACCTTCCCTCACTGTACCCTAGGAACAAGCAGTTTGGCCACTGTGCTTCATCTCTAGGAAAACTTCTATGTACCCACCTACTTTTGTGTTGGTAGAAGTGTGTCCCAACCCCCTTCCTCCATTGTTTCCTAGAGAATACCGCCGTGACAACATCTCTGTCAACCTGTATGTGGTGAATGCTCCATGGCTCTTCTCGGTCCTGTGGTGTGCAGGAACCAGCTCAGTCACTACCAATGCCTGCCATGTGCTGCAGAAGATGAAGCGCCCCCTCTGGCTGCTGGTGAGGGCTACCCCAGTACCCACTGACCCCTCCCCTTGCAGTGTAGGAGGATGTTCATGGAGATTGACAACTGCCAGTTTACCACTTCTGCCCTCCCAACCACTCCACTGATCACCACTCCCTTTATTCCCACCCCCAACCCAGCCTCGCGCCACATACCAAATGATCTGGATTGTTACCGACTGTGTCTCCTCACTGCTGATTGGCTGGGCCTTCCTGCTGCTGAAGTGAGTATCCTTTGACTGGTACTTTGGCTGCTGCAATGTCAACTTCCTTCTGTATTTGGAAGGACATAGTCCAGTGGTAAAGGGATTGCCAGCAGGCTTTCAAATGTGCAGAGGTGACGAAAAATCTAATAAGTCACCTCTCAAGGGCTCCTTGGGATCCCTTTCTCATGGAAGCTGGAACAGGTCTTGGCCCCTTGCAAAGTACACAAGTGAAGCCTTCCTCTTTAGCACAAGGGCAGAAGCCTGTTTTGTTTTCTAACTAGAGTGCAAGGGGGTGTCTTCATGCCCACAAACCAGGCAGAAGTGGCAGGGCATGGATCTCTGAAGTAACTCTTCCTCTTTGTCTCTTTATAGAAAGTGGTCCCGGAGAAAAGAGTCAGCAGGTAAAGGAGGGCAGCTGGGTTTCTTGGAATTCTTGATGCTCCTGCTGTCTTGCATGTGTTGTAGGCCTGTTAGATGTTGGAGTGTGACTTTGTGCATCATTCTTGATGGTTGCAGAGCTGGAACGGTGGGATATACATAAGAATGCCTCCAGCACACTCTTCTACCCTTTCTTATGGGTTGTTACAATTATGCTACTGGTCATTTATATAACTTGCGCGTTGTCTTCCACCACATTTTCCTTTTCAGACAAACCTGCTTCACTTCCAGAGTGGGCTCCTTCAGGTGGTCCCAAACACATCTCAGATGCATGAATAATTTTAAATACAAGTGCATACTCAGCTACTCCCTCAAACAGAGGCTGAAGAGAGCAGCATTCAGGACCCCTGCAGCCAGGCTGCCATATCCCAGCTCACGGAGCTCCGATGTTGAAACCCATCTTCTTGCTCTTCCAGGTTCTGACTCAGATGTGCTACTGACGAAGATCCACAGCCTTCTGTCTGAGTGACAGGGAAGTGGTATGAAGAGAGCTCCAGGATCTGCCTCTCCTGTGACTGGCTTTGAAGCCTCGCTTCCCAGAAATACCTTCATTGGGCTCACTGTGGTCTTTCCTCACTAAATCCAAGAGCAGCGGCATTGGTGTTGCCTTGAGCCAGGGCAAACTGGACTCCAGTATTTCAATCTGTACCTTCTCGTATGTGGCGCAGTTGGGGGACTTTGCAGGTACTTTTTCTCCCCTAGTGGATTCATACCATCTGTACTAGAGGCTGGGCTCCTCCTGTCTCCTCAATGTGAGAAGTGCCAGGATTTTTTTCACTGTGGCGGAAACATTTGTAAATAAAGCATCCTCTGTGGGTTAGAGGTGAAATAGGCTGATTCCTTTTTTGGGGGGGGGGTGTTATTCTTTTCATCTGGATGGCCCAGGCTAGCCTGATCTCAGAAGCTAAGCAGGGTCTGTCCTGGCTAGTACTTGGATGGGAGACCACCAAGGAATACCAGGGTTGCTATGCAGAGGAAGGCAATGGCAAACCATCTGTTAGTCTCTTGCCTTGAAAACCCTATGGGGTGGCCTAAGTTGGCTGTGACTTGACGGCACTTTACCCGCACACCCTTTCTCTTTACGGCCATCTGAGAACTTTATATCTCAGACAGTTACTGCAACTTTCACACCATGCCTTAGAGTGCCATCTGGTGGAGGTTTGTAGAATGCCTGCTGAAGCAGTGGTGGTAAATGCTTTCTTGCAACCAGGCACTACCCTATTGCTTCAAGTCCTGTGTTGGTAATTGCTTCCCCCCCACATACACACTTTGATCTCAGCCCAGAATCTCTCTCACCAAGGCTCACTCATATAGGATGTGAGGCAATTGCTTTTGTTGCTGGTTGTCTCTTACTGCACCTTTTAGATTAAAAAAAATCTTGCTTTGTGCCTGTCACTGATATAGATTTTGAGGAGAGCAAGAGTACAGTTGAGGGGGGGAAAGGATCCAGTTAATTCCCATACTACATATTTAGCAATAACCTCTTTGGGCTCATTTTGATGGGTCTCTAGAAGAAGCCCTGTATAATGTTATGTAGCCACTGACAAGGCTGCAGGAGGTACTTTTCCTGATTGGATTTGTTGTGCAGCTGAACGAGTAGGCAATCTTCAAAATATACCGGACTTTACAGGTCTGACTGCAGCACCTTCAGTTACACATGGAAGAAAGCCCGTGAAGAAGCCAGAGCACAAGTAGGGTGGGCTATCACTCAAGCTGATGGGCAGCTTCAATAAAGCACACAGTACAGTGGTCACATCACTTAATAAGCTCTTACAGATCGTTTGATTTGGGACTAAAGCACTGCAGCTCTTGACCAGCAGGTGACAGTGTCCCCTTTTAATTGGCTGCCTGTACCCAAATGAAGCTGGAGGGGGGAGAGCTACTCGTGCACTTTCATTTTTTCTACTGGACACAAGATCTGCATAAGCTCTGTTCTACATAAATCAATCTGCATTGTCATTGGATGGGTGGAATGGGGGGGGGGAATTAGCAAAATTATGAAAACAAGCCACCTTCTGCTCAATGTTATGGTTTTGGTACTAGCTGTAGCTCTTTTCCTCTTTTTGCCTTCAGTGATGCAAATATAGCCAAGATTGTGTATATATCTTATACAGATTACATGTAGCTTTTTTGATACAGAACGGGGTGTTTTTTTTGCGGGGGGGGGGGGAAGGCCACAACAAACTTATGTAGTTGAAAAGCATGTAAGGATTTGTGCCAGAATCTAGTTTTCCATGGGCCCATACTCTCTCTAGGTGCACCTAGTCCCAACACCTCCCTGCTATTAATAGAACCACAACTGCAGATAGGTCACAACCAGACAAGGAAGAAGAGAGCAAGCTGCTTCCTAATAGCACACACGGAGCAGCCACCAAGCTTGGATGCAGTTGGGAGCAGGCGGTTATGTTGGCAGAGACACACAAGGGCTGCTCCCAAGCCTTCTGGTGGGAGGAATGGAATGGAATGTGCTGGCTGCCTCAGAGCAACTCTCTGTGCTGGAATGCAGCCTGCCCAAGAAGTCATCCAGAGCAGGCAGGGCAGCTCTCTCCACACAGCAGAGCACAAAGGGGTTCTCTCCCCTTCCAGGCAGGGACAGCAGCTTGAACGGAGAAACAGATGGATAAGACTAGCAGAAGGGCCAGCAGAAGCTCAGAATCAGCTGCAGATGTTTTTTATCCCCCCCCAAAAAAAAAACAGGGCCCTGCCATCTCAAAGGATAAGAGACTCATTTAACTCTTCAGCTTTTAAACCAACTGACACCTCCAAGAATCAATCAATATCTATCACATTAGCTAAAAAAATTGAACCTCCATGGTCAACTATGTCTCTTACCACCAGATACTGGGGACAAACCGAAGGTTGCTTTCGCCTTCATGCCTGGCTTCTGAGCCTCCCAGCAGCATCTAGAGGGCCACAGGCACAGAGGGCTCTGATGTGGCTTAGCAAGGCAATACATATTCACTTGCCAAAACATAAAACTGGTAAGACTAGTGGGGGGAAACCCAAAAAAACTTTTAGCCTGGAAGCCGCCCCCTCCAAGATAATCCTTGATGTGTGAAGACTGACTGGATTTACTCCCTAGCAGGGAAATGCACTCTACACATATTCACATTTTTACTAGATTGCTTGTTTCAGACAGAAACTTGCCTCAAAGCCTGGCTGCAGTCCTTTAGATAATAGCAGGCTGCTCCTTCTAGGGCCAAATCCACATCAGCTCTAATATTTTCCTGAAGTCCTAGAGAGTTGTTCAATTACTCCAACACTACTAGAGAAACGCTGAACTCGGGGGGTAGGGAAAGGAGCATTTTCTCATTTGCACACCAATTTAACATTTCCTACCATCTAGCAGTGGTTTTTGCAAAACCTACACCCAACACACTGAGCTAGTTCTTTCCTGAAGAACTACAGGGAAGCTTTCTCCTCGTCAGCAAATGTCCCCAGTTACTAGCATTCAGCACCCTTCTTGCAGACTTCAGGAGGTCCTGGCTAGCAGCAGAACATGAAGCATGAACTGTACTGACACAGGCAGAGGATTACAGAGATTTATTTGTCACATTTTGCCCTCTAGCACATTCCACACAGCCTCTCTAGCAAAGGGGGATATTGGAAAACCCTGGAAGAGGACAGAGATTCTATGACTACATGGGACAAAACTGAAGTTAGAAAGGGCAAAAAAAAAAATTCCTCTGTAGAAACAAGGTAGGACCTATCCAGATCAACTCCCCTCCTACAATCCACCAGTCCCAGTGGGAAAGACAGGACCAGTCTGGAAGAGTATATACACTGCATGAGCTCTACAACTTCCACAACACAATTCTAGGAGGCGCATAGCCCCAGGTCACCTCGTTCTAGAAAGAACACCCCCATCCTGAGACATGCATTGAAATCTAACAGGTAACTCCCAGATGCTCCTGAATCTCAAATGCATCCTGCAGATGACACTACAAACAACCTTAGCAAGAGCCCCACGGAGCAATATGCCACCAGGACCCGTTCTGGTCCCCTTGTAACCTGCGTCTCATGATTAATCAAAAACAGAAATACCGTCATCATGCACCAAGATCAGACCTTGCATACCAGCTCTCTTTTCATTCATATCCCAGCAGCAGGGAAAGAAGAGGGCCAGGGTGCGTATTCACTCTCACAATGCAAATTAGCTAAACTTTTAACATGCTTTAACGTGCCTTTGATTTAGATTGGCATATGGGTTGATATCATTCGCCCTTTTGGTGCATGGTTGTGTGTGAGGTGCAGATTTCAAGCCCACATTAGTAGTGGTGAATATGAAAACAGATGGGGGCAGTTATACCGTTAATCAACCCTAATTCAATCTTGTTCCTGCAGACATGCCACTCTCCCTAGCACAGCTCAAAGCACTCAAATGCCAGTCTCCTGGCTGCAGTTACCTGAACAAATACTCAAACTTTGGCTCACATTTTGAAGGGCAGGGTACTTCCCTAAGCAGCCCTGACTCTGGATCATATGTGTGTTAAAATGCAGTTACTGTATTTACCCGAAAGGAAGACCTAATTTGTCCCAGTTGTGCTGGCAAGAAAAAACAAACATATTGTCTTAAATTCATGCATAAGTTACAAGTATGTACAGTAATAAAAAGACTGTGCTAATCTTTTCTTTTTAAAGAGGAGAAAGGTCATCTTACAGTTAGGTTCATCTTCCTTTCTGGTAAATATAGCTTTTCAGGCATTTGCCTTGAAAAAGCAAAACTGATGTGCCATACTCATGCACTGAGGGCTACTCACCTCTGCCAGTTCCCTCACTTTCATGTTAAGTCCTATTGCTGACTCAGCTCCACTATCTGGCAAGGAACAACTCCACAGGGAGTGTTTCTAATGGCAATGTGTGAAAAGGCTTTTCTGAGTCAGACCACTGGAGTCTACCACAGAAATACAACAGGTACCGGTTACAAAATGCACACATAATGTAGCAAGGCCCGGCTACAGCCAAAAGCCTGGAACCAGAAACCTGTGCTGCCATGACAAGGGGATGGCATCTGGTCTGTCTCTTCTTTCTTGCAAGACATGCTTTCCTATGCTATAGCCATTCCCACAAGGAGACTTACACACAGCCAGAAATTACTTAACTGCAGGAAGAGAAGGCAAGCTGTGGAGTCCTCAATGGAAAGTTTTTAGTAATTAACTGTGGTTGGGAAGGGGGACCTGTCCCGCTTGCTTCTCTGGCAAGAGCTTAGCCTTGATTCAGGGAGCTGAAACCTCACTGTTTGCCCTTCTCCAGTAATCAGTGGATTCCCAAGCATGTCAAGGGAAGAAAGGATAATCTTGAAGCATAGCCTCCACATCAAGTGAGAGGACCAATGCTAGAAGGGGGGCCCCTATTCCTGCCACAGTAAATACTCCAGTGCTGATAAGGAGCCACCAGATCAGCCACTGGGGCTTCCCTGGCTCCCAAGGGTCTTTCCCCAGAGCAATGAAGTGATCTCCAACTTCAAAATCCAAGCTGTTCTTTCTGGATCCTGCCGATGAGCATCGTCACCAAAAGCCAACTCAAGTTAAAGCTACAGATCCGGCGACTGCCAGGCCATTGAGTTATTAAGTGGAGTTGGGTTGTACCACAAAGTGACAAGCCTGCTCCCTTCCCCTCCAATTCTACAAAGCAGTCAAGGCTCAAGAGGCTTCAGAAGCAACAGCTGTGAGCCAGCTATTATAAGGCTTAATGGCTACACACACACCCCACTGCCAATCCCTGTAATGCAACCTGTTGGCAATTCATGATTAGTTGCTGAAAGCATAAGACTGCTGGAGGATCCTACCATGCAGGAAAGGCCTCCAAGCCTTGTCCCCCACCCACACACACTCACCCCCCCGAGAAGCTTCCCTAATCCCATCTTCAGACCCCCAGACTCATGTACTGTAGTGTCTTGTCTGATAAATGCATAATGCTGCAAGAAAACAGTTTGTGCTTTTAGCCAATAATCTCATAGGATTCACTGTTAAAATATAGAGGGCCCCCGACACCCAAGGTAGACAAAAGCTTCTAGTTAATCTGCAGCTAACTTTACAGGCTACCTATAATGTACAACCCCTGCACTTACCCCAGTTCCAAAGCACATGACTTGCTTGGTGCCCCTCTCCCCACCCCACCCCCCCAGCTACATACCCGAGAAGGTGCACAATTATTCTTAATGCAGCTCAGAGAAGCACACCTCCTACTGGTACTGTCTTTGGGGGAAGGAAAGGCACCCAATATGGAGACACTTATATTGGTTTGAGGGCTACCAAAGAAAGCCCTGCCCGGATTACTTTTTAAAAAGCCTCCAAAATAGTTCATCTGTAGAAAATGCCCTTCTGGATTTAAAAAAAGAAGGAAAAACATGAACATCAGGGCTCTGCTTAAGGCCAGATCCAGGTTTTCCATTTCTTGGCTGCAGCAGGACAGCCAGAAACAAACCCAAGGAGAAGTTTTGGTTTCTTAGCAACAGCTTTTAGCACCTGCTTGTCTGCTTTCAGGCAGTCAATGTTTTAGGAAAGTGCTACCGACGGCTCAGGCGATGCTTTCAACAAGGCCAGACCTCAGCTTCCAAATAGGCCTGATGGCTGGCACAGTCAAGAACGAACTTGACAGCCTTGTTCTCCCCAGAGTGCAACGTTCTCTCCCCCACCCCTTGCTCCCACCAGAAAAATGCAGAAAGGGAGGGATCCCGCTACTCAAGCAGCCCTACGATGTGAATACTGCCTTTCCACTCATTTTTCTATCAAGGATTAGGGTACTGAGTCAAAGGATAGCTGAGGCAGAAATCAGACAGAGGGCTGATGTCAGCACAAAGCAGCTCCCTTCTGACCATCACTGACCCATCTCAGCTGGTGCTACCCCATCAATTCAGAGAATGCTCCTTCAGAGCACAAACAGTCTTTGGCCATGTTTGGAACGCTTCCCTGGCTCCTTGCAGGGAGGCCTCGCTGTGGCTTGGAGGGCTTATGGTTGACTCAGGAAGAGACGTGGCACTTAACAGGATCTCCCTCTTCCTGTTGCAGTTAGCTCTCCTTCCCAGCTGGCTTGAAGAGCAGTAAGACCAACTCCAGGTGCTCTCTGCGTTCCAGACTCTTCTGGGGGGTGCAAAGCTCCAAAACCAGAAGGGCACTGGAGAGAGAAAGAAAGAAGCAAGTACTTATTTGTCTGCAGGGTTCAGAAGGCAACAGAAGTACACACAAGCTCAGGATACATCAAGCATTAAGGAAACTCAAGCTTCTATATATTCAGCATCCCCCCTTTAGGGAGAACCTCCGTTTCTCAAGCTAAAATCTGCAGACCAGACACAGGGTCCCTTTGACCTAGGAGCCTGTGTTTACTAACAGATGTTTGTGAGATTCAGCACTCCCACACCAGACAAATGTAGGTTAATCTCCCCCAACAGAGACTCCATCTTAATCCTCCAGTGTCAGATTGCTTCTAGTCTCAAAGCTCAAGAGATTGTGTGCTTTGCAATAAATTACAAGTTTGGAAGCCCAGACTGTTTTCCCTTTCCAGTTTCTGGCTTCAAGTACACTCAGCCATAAAATGTTGCACAAGCTAATTCTGCCCTTGGTCTATCTTGTTGCTCTACTTTCCTCTACCTCGAGAGACTGGAATGAACTCCCAGCTCTAAATAGTAATTCCCCGACTACCATATTACCTTATTCAATAACTGGAACAGGGACAAGCATCTGAGTTTGGGGGAAACCTGACAGGTTTCCCGGGCAATACCCTCTTGAATACACAGAAAGTGGAATTAAAATTGGGAAAATAACAGTGAAGAGGATTGCTTATTCTAAATACCAAAATAGCCAATCACCTAATCACCCACGGCAGAACAATGCTCTCCTTCTCTTCAACTGCCTCTGTCCATTAGGGAGGATGACTATGGCCATTCTAGAAACTCCTTGTATGACAGAAGAAGAAGAGTTGGTTTTTATACCCCGCTTTTCTCTACCTTTAAGGAGTCTCAAAGTGGCTTACAATCACCTTCCCTTCCTCTCCCCACCCTATGAGGTAGTTGGGGCTGAGAGAGTTCGGAGAGAACTGTGATCGGCCCAAGGTCACCCTGCTGACTTCATGTGCAGGAGTGGGGAAACCAACCCAGTTCACCAGATTAGAGTCTACCACTCATGTGGAGGAGTGGGTAATCAAGCCTGTTTCTCCAGATTAGAGTCCACCACTCTTAACCACTACACCACATTGGCTCCAAGCTTTACATTAGGCAGCTAGGGCTTGCAAAGTAAGAAACACAGGAAGAAAGATCTCTGGAACAGCCAACTTCTCCAAACTAGGGGTTTCTAATCCCACACATGAACAGCCTGCTCTTGACATGTTGCCACAAACATCTCTGCCTTGGTGCCATGCCTAACAGGACATCCTTGGGCAAAGACATGACTGCTGTCCACAAAGGAGACAGGAAGAAGATTTTATAGCATGTTTTCAGTCTCTAATTAAAAGGGCCTCACTGACTTGATGTCACATCCACCTCACAACAAAAGACAAGGCTCCGAAGACAAGCCCTGAGTGAGGCCTTCTGGAATTAGGAGTACTTTGTTAGGGTGAGAAGAGTGAAGGCATGCAGGTTACCAACTGCAGAGCCATCTGTGTATCACAAGCTGTTGTTTGTTACCCTGGAAACATTAAAGCAGATATAAAGCAATGGAAGTTTAATCTCAATCTAACAAGACATCATGTCTAAGGACATTCACACAAGGAGATCCTGAAGGCTGTATTTGCTATTGTCGAAGGCTTTCATGGTCAGAGTTCATCAGTTCTTGTAGGTTATCCGGACTGTGTGACCGTGGCCTTGGTATTTTCTTTCCTGACGTTTCGCCAGCAGCTGTGGCAGGCATCTTCAGAGGAGTAACACTGAAGGACACTGAGAGACACTGTCCTTCAGAGTTATTCCTCTGAAGTTGCCTGCCACAGCTGCTGGCGAAACGTCAGGAAAGAAAATACCAAGACCACGGTCACACAGCCCGGATAACCTACAAGAACTGCTGTATTTGCTGTTCCTGTTTATCGTTCCCATGATAACAGCTCCCTATTTACAAATAGTTAATGGACTGCTGTGCTGAACAGACATTCACTTGATGGAGTCAAAACTAAATATTGGGAGGGGAAGCTGGAAGAAGTTTCCAAAAGACAGCAGTTATGGAAGCAGAACCAGGACCACCATCCATGTGATTTAATTCTGGTGTTTCCACTCACCTTCCACATCCTTGCGAAGAGAAGCACACATTCCAAGGTAACAGCTCCTCAAAGTTACCCTGACATAACAATTGCTTGGGCTGGAACAGCAAATTGGATTAAATCCAAGACTGGATAATTCTCACTGAGAACTGGAAACAATTTTCAGACCTATTTACAGCTGGCACAAAAACGCAATACTGGCTCCTAGACATGTAAAATATTTTTCCAAGCCTTGGGCAAAGCAACCTACACTCTGGATCTTTTCCTAACCTATGACTGTCTAAAACAGGAGGAAACATTGCTTAAGTATAATGTTGGAAGAACCAAAAAACTGACTGCAAGCTTGAACGTCAGCTCCAGCTGTCATACATCCACCTACCTTTGTCAGTCCTGCAGTTAACTGGGTACCCAAGTGTGGTTGGAGGCCTGTGAGGTGCTGGGGTAGGTAGGAGCAGAAGGAATGGGTTCGAAATTGAAGTCCAGCCCTTCTCCATCCATGAGGTCGGTATTGATAATGTAATCCACATCACATTCAAGGTTCTCCATGTACATATCAACATCCAAGTCATTAGGCAGCCTATCCTGATTACCTCCAAAAGGATTAAGAGTGGCAGCAGTCAGAGGTGGCAGGGCACCCAGCTGGACCACCTGGGTAGACTGTCCCGGGCTGGATGCCTTCAAAGTGGACAGGCCAGCTGCATTTTGGGGAGCTGTCACCATGGTAAGTGCAGAGGCCAAAGCAGTGGTACCAACCGAATCCAACTGCTGTTCTGAAGGCTTTCTGAGCAGGTTAATTGGGCTCATCTTGCTTTTAGAGGATTGGTCCCCCAGGAGCAAAAAACTCTGGCTGTTCAACCTGCCTCCACTCTGCGGGAGGATAGGATCTACCTGCGTCATCATCACATCACTAGGAGGCGGTGAGTTGGAGGTCAGGAGGGCTTCCAGTGTCTGTGGACCAGAGAAATGGCCCCCAGAGCTGTGCAGCGAGATATCAACAGGGTTGAAGAGGGAGCTACCAAATGACGGTGCCTGAGTAGCTGTGCTCTGGGTCTGCAAGGGGAAACTGGGAGTTCTCTGGGCCAGACCACTTGAAGTATGCTGCTGAGCCGCCAGCAAGGACGAACTTGGTGACATCAGGTTTAGGCCATCAATGAGTTCCAGCTCCTCTGTCACAGTGGGTGGAACGTTGCTAGATGCACTGGAGTAGACGAGGGATGGGAGGAGCTCCTCATCGGGAAGGTCATCCTGCTCAGTCAGGATTGGAGAAAGTCCTAAACTGATGGTGCTGGCATTGGAACTGGTCCGAGGCCGGATACTGGTCCATACATCAGAGTCCTCGTTGCTTCTTGCTGAGGGGCTGCCAGGCCACTTGGGGTACTGAGAGCCTGGACTGTCAGCAGGAGGTTCTGGGGCCACCTGCATAGCCGCTTTTTTCTTTGATGTTTTCCCCCGGACTTTTGCCAGTTTGCTGCTGTTGTCCATGGAGGCAGCTCTCCTCCGTGGAGCTTTCCCACTTTTCCCACCTTCTGGATTAAGCATCCACCAAGAGCTCTTCCCTGTAGCTTCATTGTGCACTTTAATGAACTTGCTATGCAGAGACAGGTTGTGCCGGATGGAGTTCTAAGGGGAAACAATGGGAAGGACAACACATTAGCATCATTCCCATCATCCCTTTACACAATCTAGACCAAAAAACAACACCCCTGAGGAGAAGAATGGCCCACCGAGGTGCCAGATAGCCTAGAGATGTGTCTTGGCTATCAATATGATGAAACGCCTGTCTGGCTTTTCAGTAAGCCACTCATTCAGAAAAATCTCCCAGTGAGATCTATTTAAAACATTTGTTCAAGCAGCCTGTACTATTCCTGTCTTGAGATTACATTCAGCTGGGGGTGGATATCCAAAGTGCAGGGGGCCTACGATGATGGGCAAGCCAATAAGCTGTCTCTTTTTTTCCTTCCAGGGTACCTCTAGCATCCTTGACCTGTTTTCCTTTTCCAAGTATCACCTCTGCCACCTCTTCTGCATGTAAAAGAATATTTAGCAGAGAAGCCTTGCTAGCACTCACTGGCATGTAGTCAGAATCAGACACACTATTAATCCTTTCACAATTCCAAGCCTGTGGTAGATGTTCTTGTTGTGGTGACATGTTGCATTTTTGTTAGGCAGCAAGGTGCCAATTCAGCCTGCAAATAAGGCCAAAGCCAAATTCCGAGCAAGAGTGAAAATAGAAGCAATTATCCCTTCCAAGCCTAGCTAAATTACAAGAATATTCGCGTGACTAACCTCACCATTGATTTTATCCACCTAGCCAAAGTGAAACAGAAGGAAGTTCAGGAACACTTTCCTAGCTTTGCCTAGGCCTCTCATGCAACATGAGGAGCCTTGCCTCAAAAAATGGTAAGCCCTGAAGACATTGCTGCTCTCCGAACTGGACAGTGTCCAGTACTACTAGCTGACCAACTTCTGATGACAACAGAAGCAATTATACCAATTGGCATCTAAACCTGTGACTTCAATCAGGCGTTTATGAATTTCCAACCCATAATGCTGTTTTTCAGGAGCCCCATGGCGCAGAGTGTTAAGCTGCAGTATTGCAGTCAAAAGCTCTGCTCACGACCTGAGTTCGATCCCCACGGAAGTCGGTTTCAGGTAGCCGGCTCAAGGTCGACTCAGCCTTCCATCCTTCCGAGGTCGGTCAAATGAGTACCCAGCTTGCTGGGGGTAAAGGGAAGATGACTGGGGAAGGCACTGGCAAACCACCCCGCAAACAAAGTCTGCCTAGAAAACGTCGGGATGTGACGTCTCCCCATGGGTCAGGAATGACCCGGTGCTTGCACAGGGGACCTTTACCTTTTAATGCTGTTTTTAAAAAGAATCCTACCTACCTGGGATTCTTTTGCTTGCAGGAAACCTCTCTAAAGTGTTCATACGGAGCGGGGGGGTGGGGAGATCCAGCACACCACAGACCACTCATGTCTGCTCTTGATTTAGAACGGGAGTCTCATTTACCAACCCAGTGGTTTGCAAACTGTGAGAGGCTATACAACCCCGCCCCAGAGGGAATGAGCCAACTCACTGGCCAAGAACACCCTCCTCCCCGCCCCCAAGGAATGGCTGCTGTCTAATTGCCTAACCACAAGACTTTGGCTCTGTTTACTTCAGTGTGACTTGAAACCAAGAGGTTCGGAACAGCATGTAACTTCCTAGGAATAGTAGTAAGGTTTTGTTTCTGGGTAACAGGCCTGCTCAGCCAGAACCACAATGTGCTAAGCCTTGCGTCAAGAGGCATCCTTGGCCCAACGGCAGAACTGTTCTGGTACACTGGAGTTGCCGGATGGAGCCATTAAACCTTGATTTCTCTTGTGAAAAGTAAGGCACTTTTCAAGATTTTTGGGTTACAAATAAAAAGGTAGAGATGATGGCATGACAGCTCAGAGAGAGTACATGGACCATATCATAGTTACTTCTTAGTTTGGTACCCAGGGTAGCCCTGGTAGTTTAGTGATGGTTAAAACATCCAGGACATGTGAAGGCAAAAGTCTAATGTAAAAAAAGCAGAGTTCAAGATTTACTTAGCCTCAGATCAGAGGTTGTTACCAAAAACAAAGCAAATGAGTATCACAGAGCAGGCAATAATAGGAAAATCCAGAGGAAACCTGGAAGGGGGGGAGATGTACTAGAAAAAAGCTTGGAACCACATAGTTCAGAATAGGACTGAGTTTGGCCAAGTGATATTTAATCAAAATTAAGCATTTATAATTATTGACAGCTTAACCTACAATCCAACAGCACTCATTACAATCTGCCCACCCCCAATTTTCTGTGTGATTTCAACAGCACTTTCTGCTACACCCAGACCAAGACTGTCTGAACAGCATTTTTTTTATAAAAGCACATTACAGGGAATTATAAGATAGTTCTGTTGTTACTAAGAAAGCTGAACTAATAACCCCCACCCCCAATTCCCTCTCACACAAACAGAGGCTTACAGTAAGTGTTCTGATATTCCACTTTTTCTTTACAAACAAATCACACTGTCATTCAAAATACCTTCCTACTGGTTTAACACCTAGTTACCCAACACCTTACATAGCAGAATATGTCACACACCATCTCTGGAAAATACAAGGGCTCATGTTTCAGTGCTC
This sequence comes from Euleptes europaea, assembly GCF_029931775.1. NCBI lineage: Eukaryota > Metazoa > Chordata > Lepidosauria > Squamata > Sphaerodactylidae > Euleptes > Euleptes europaea. Next base: position 38,196,830 of record NC_079324.1, read on the forward strand.
CTTCCAGTGAAAGATTGCAGTAGAGTCACAAGACAGACACCACGGATGTTCTACCACATACCTTTGCCATTTCAACATGGTACATATATGTATCATGGTGCTGCTACAAGGGAAACCTAAATGAATTCTACTCATTGACTGAAGTGGGGCACAGGGAAGGAGAGCCTCCTCATTAACTTGGCAAGGTGGGGAGGGGAGGTGACAGCACTCTGTTCTTTATGTAGCCATGAACCTGCTTTAAAAATAGCCCCGTCTATTGTTTATGTTTCCCCTTTGCTCCTTATCTGAGGGATGCTAATTGAAACACAACCCTTGATCAAGAGTGAAAGTGACCGGCAGTGACTTAATTTGTTTGGCCTATTTTCACTACAGGGGTATTTCAACAGGCTTTTAAGAAAACTCTGTTCAGACTCTTGTCAGAAAATGTTTCTCAGGTCAATGCCATTGTCTTACATTGACCTTCATTCACCCACCCTCAAGCCCCTTTCAACATTATTAAATTTTCTCTTTCTTCCAGAATTCCTGGGCATTCTTCCTCCTGGAAACTTACTGTTTTCTGAATTTTCAGTTTGCTTTGGAACATCAAGTTAAGTGATCATGAGAGAATCATTAGAGGCAAGACTCATGGTTCTCTGGGTTCGGCCCCCATACACTGTCTACTGCAATTAAATGTGCCATCTCCCACTTGGAGTGGTTCTGAAAATACCTGTTAGTGCCCACTCTGAGTTCCTTAAGCACTCCAAGAATTTGGCAGCAAACTGCCCTCATCAGGAGAGGAAATTATTTTTTTAATAAAATTTGATATACCAAATGTTCAGACTTGCCTCAGACAAAACACACCTCATCTCTCAAATTGCAAGATCCTATTACATGCCAATGAAGAAGCTAGCATTCTCCAACACAGCTGGTAGTTTCAGAGCCAGAGAGCATCAGTCCACTCACTACTTATTTGTACAGTACTAATGTACTTTGCAATAGAAGTAAGAAGGGTGGTCCCCTTGCCCTAGAAAACTTATAATCTGATGTCTGATACAGGGATGGGGCTCAGCAAAGATAACACGAGGGAATAGTAAGTTACTGCATTCTATGTTCCTTGGCTTCAGTGAGACCAGAAATAAAGAAGAGAGTCAAGCAATGGCTTCACAAAAAGGTGGGAGTTGAGGCAGAACATGAACAGAAAGTGGCTACATCACAGAGACATTCCAAGAGACCGAGAAGCAGGTTTTCTACAGAGAAGCAGATTATTCCGCACCTCACAATCCCTATATTCCCTGCAAGCATGCTATAGTCTAGAAAACCATGCCCCTGGGATTTTTCTAGTTCACAGAACCGGACAATCAAGCGCCACTGTCTCAGCCTTCCTTCTCCATATCCTGCCTCTCAGAGGGAGCAATGATCTTCCACATCATTCAAACATGTAAGTAGGAAGTTGCAACAAGTTAAGCTGACTGAGCAGCCAGTGACTATTTCCTGCTGTTAATAGCCCCTCCACCCCAAGCCTCAAACACAATACTTTCAAGTATTTCACACAAAAACTGCACCCCATCAAGTTCTACCTTGCAAAAATCCATTTCCTTCTCCCAGAGAATTAAACTGGGTAGGAAGAGAAAACAGGTGGAAACACACACATGGCATGTGCTAAAATATGCTTTAACCCAACTCAGGCCATATGTGTGTATGTGTTAAATGCCATCACTTCCAACTTATGGTGACTCTATGATTTAATGACCTCCAATATGTCCTACTGTTTGACAGTCTGGTTCATATCTTGGAAACTGAGGGCTTTGGCTTCCTTGATTGAGTTAATCCATCTTATGTTGGGTCTTCCTCTTTTCCTGCTGCCTTCAACTTTTCCTAGCATTATTATCTTTACCAGTGATTCCTGTTTTCTACTAATATGACCAAAGTTCAATAGCCCAGCAATTTTAGCTTCTAGGGAGAATTCAGGCTTGATTTGATCGAGAACCCACTTATTTGTCTTTTTGGGCTGTCCACTGTATCCATAAAACTCTCCTCCAGCACATTTCAAATAAGTCAACTTTCTTCCTGTCAGTTTTCACACCCATACATAGTAATGGAGAACACCATGGCATGAATTACCTTGATCCTGGTTACCAGCAAAACATCCTTATGCTTAATCTTTTCTAGTCCCTTCACGGCTGCCCTTCCCAGTCTCAATCTCCTTCTGATTTCTTAGTTGTAGTCTCCCTTTTGGTTGATGAGGGAGCCAAGGAACAGAAAATCTTTAATGATTTCAATTTCTTCATTGTCAACTTTAAAAGTGTGTAATTCCCCAATAGTCATTACTTTTGTGTTGCTTGTCCAGCTTTAGCACCTTCTGCTTTAACCTTCACCAGTAGTTGTCTCAAGTCTTCACTATTTTCTGCCAGTAATGTGGTGTCATCTGCATATCTCAAACTGTTAATGTTATTTCTATCAATTTCCACTCCACCTTCATCTAAATCGAATCCAGCTTTCTTTATGACATGTTCTGCATATATATTGAAGAGCTAGGGAGATAAAATACATCCTTTTCTGACACCTTTGCCAACTGGAAACCATTCTGTTTCTCTATATTATGTCCTAACAGTAGCCTCTTGTCCAGAGTACAGGTTGCACATCAAAAGAATCAGATGCTGTGGCACACCCATTTCTTTTAAAACCAACTAAGCCATACAGAAAACATTAAAAGACATTCTGAAAGGGAGGAAGGGAGCATCAACATGGGTAACAAGTGGAGTTGCATTAGTATCCCTAAAGCAGCTCTCTTGGGGCCCAACACAGCTGCAGGGCAATCTTGGCACGTGATCTGCAGGGGAAACAGCTTTCATAAACTGGCAAGAATAACAGTAAGGTTTTCCAAGATAATTCAACCTGGGTTACAAAGAGCAGTCAGTACACCGTGTGAGGAAGGAGCGGGAAAGTGCCCTCTGGGACTATGAACCCAAATGGCTCTGGGGTGGGGCATGTTTGTCCTGCTCTGTTCTTGTTCTCTTAAACACACCCTGTTTTTAATCTGCAGGGAAGGTTGACAACACCTCGAGAAGGTGCTCTCTATGCAAGGATGCCTACCCGATTCTTGAGCAACTGAGCTTACTCCCCTCATTTTTCTTTCTACCTGTCACCCTCACTGGCCACCCACAGCCAGGCTTTCTTTCCATTCCCTGTCAACATCAGCTCAGAATTCCTTCTAGGCTTCCTTTGCAAACCCCTACCAATGTTTCCTAAAGCACAAATATTTGCAAGGGGGAAAAAAGAGTTACATGTTCTTCCTAATTTTCCTACCCCTTCCACTGCCAGTTTCCTAGTCATGCCTCTGTTTCATCCACCTAGCTGACCTGTGCCAAGGAGAAATTCTAGTAAGTCAGAAACATCAAGAGATCATGCAAGTCAATAACAAAATTCCCACAGCACTATAAAAAGAGCTTTTGAAGTCAGAAACAAGGATTATTACGGCCAGAAGCTTTTCCAAGACACTACACCTCCTTCTAGATATATGCACAGCACAAAGCACAAATCAGTGCTGCAACATTCATTCCTCTCCACCTATGACAAATCTTTCCAAATCATCTTGCTGCACCACTACTGTTTTTGTATAATATAATCATACAGCACCCCCCCCCCCACAAGAACCAGCTGAATATTTTTGCATTACAGTACCAAAGCTAAAGCAAACACAAGGTTAACCTCTGGCAACAATAGGACCATGAAAGCACTTTCCTTGGTACTTCCAGGATGAATTCAAACAAAAGGGTACCCAACCTTACAAAGATGTCTAACAAAAGCCTAGTCTTTTATGGAGGAAATAAGCATAGCTACTTTTGGGGCAACACTCCCTCACATTTCAGAGTGCTGCCTGTAGGGCCTTCTTCTTCCACAATATCCACTTGGATAAGTCACAACATAGAAGTAATACCCTCCTGACCTCTAATAAATTTGGACTCACCTTAGTTTTGATCTGAGTCAACCCCATCTACTATGAACTTTAGCTCCAAGAGGTAGAGACCAATTCCAGAACAGCATGCTGAGAGACTGCAGCAGCACAAGAAGGGAGCATAGCTGTGTTTATGCTGCAGATCCCTGTATGTGAATTGAATATTTGGGACAGAATTTCACATCCTAAGCATTTTTCTTTTAAAATGTCTCTGTCCTTTAAAAAAAAAAAAACCCTCCACGCTCACGGTATGGATACTTCAAAGGGCATTTTCTCTGCTTCCACTTAATAGATAGAAAGCATCTTAACCAATTAGCAAGGCCAGAAGAATTTAAACTATTATTCACAGAGCATCAACAGGATCATTACACAGAGGTTTACAGACATCCACCACTGAATCTACCCTTGACCGTCTTTTTAGATCCCAGTTAATTCTTAACTTCTACACTGCAAAGAAAAGGGACAAGTCACAAGGCCAGCATCTAGTAACCTTTACGTATTCAGATTAACTTGTATCTACAGAATGCTTCTTTGAAAAAGATTGCAAAGGAATAGTAAAATGTATTTTTTAATGATACATGTCTGCATTGTTATGCTTCCTGTGCTAAAGGAAGCACACAGCACACATATGAGCCTTTCAATTGCATGCCTGAAACCTGTATGGGAGAGGCCTACATCAGGCACTGCTTGCTCCAGATCAAAACAGTCTTCACTGCCAAGCGATGCATTTCAGCTTCAATTTCATTCAGGACCTCTCCTTTAATGACCTGACCATACAAAAACATACCATTTTTTTTTTTGGTTATTCCAGAGCAAGAAACTGTTCCCTAGACATAAAATAAGTGCAAGTGTTAGAAAGGAATGCCTGCAGACTTCAACAATATGTACCTCTATTCAAGTAAGACAAATACAAGCAAATGAAGAAGCGGATAAAGAAACAACAATGAGCCAGTGTGGCGAGGTAGAGGCTGCTGGGCCTGCATACAGGAATCAGGGTTAAAACTCCTGCTAAGCTGGGAAGCTCACGTGGTTTCTGGCAACCCTCAGCCTCTCAGATTAACCTACATGTTAAGGATAAATAAATCTATTGTAACCTTGTGGTCATTAACCATACTTTGCAAGCTCACATTTATGACAGCAAAAAATATTACGCTGGACACATAGGAGAAGGCAGGAAAGGGAACCAACAGCAACACTAAGCTGAGCCACTCAGAATGTCACAGCCTTTTGTAGATGCTGTCCCTACTGCAGAAGATGGCAAAGGCAACAGGGAAAGCGAAGCAGGTTTTTTTTTTAAACTACTTGAAATGAAAGTTTGCAAAGTGTGGATAATCACTCAGGTGATGCTATTCTGAGTCAGACTAGGCATGGGGGAGGGCGGAGAGAAGAATGCTCTCATTTGAAATCACTACAGGAGCCAACTCCGTTTAACACTGGCATTTCCCATTTTTGGAACAAACAAGGCTCATATTTTAAAATAAAGGGAGTCTTCTTCCCAAGTGCCTTTTCAGCCTCAGCTTCCTCAAGGGAGGGCAGACATGTTCTGTCTCTGCCCAGAGCTCCCTTTCTGAAGGAAGGGCTGTGTGAGCCAGGAATGCATGCTATGAAGGAGTTATTTATACCGAGCATCAGTGCAGCTGGGTGACAAAGAACTGAAGCCCAGTATTGAAATCCATTCAAACGACACTTGGCCTTACACAGCAGCCTGGCCTAGCGTCTCTGATTAGGCTCCTGCCTTTCCAGGAAATCTCCAAGAACATTTACAAAGTGGGCAGGGAGTGGCCTTTCTTGGAAGTGCTGAAACAAAGTGAACTGAAGGGCCGAGCACAAGGGACAACCCACATACATCCCCCTCCCCCTTCTCAATACTTTTTATCAGACAGCCAGGAGCAGGCAAGCAGTCAGCTGTAATCTCTCTCCTCCAAATTTCTTTAAAGCAGTGGTTTGTAACCTGTGGGTTGGAGACCTTCAGGTGAGTCGTGCAGCTTCACTTGCGGAGCCATCTCCCCGCTCCCCAGCTTTTGAGGCCCTGCAGCTACTGCACATGCAGCTAGCACACATGCAAACAGAACAAGGATGCCATGCCCCTTGTCTCTCATTGTATATGCTTACACCTCAGCATCAGAACAGCAAGAGGAGGTCACTAGCAGAGAGGATTCAGATGCCACCCAACCCTCAAACCCTCCCTTGCCTTCTTTCTATGCTCCCTGCCCAGCACAGACAGGCCAACCATTGAAACTCACAATTCATTTCTCCAACACACATCTGCTGATTGTGCAAAGCCACCTCTCTTCACAGAAACAGGTCTTTGTTTTCTCTATCTTTTCCCTCCACTTAGTTCAACCACTATTGCTCCTTTGCCAGTGAGACTTTCATTGTTCTGTACATGTGATTCCTGTGTGTAAGCCCCCCCCAAAAAATTCCCCCTTGCTTTGTTTTCTCCTCCCTCAACCCTGCCAAGATCCACAGCCACCAGTCAAGATTCCAACGTTCTGCACATCTGCTTGCAGAGTGAAATCTACCTCACTGAGGAAATTAATCTTTGGGAGAGAGCACTCCACTCACCCAGCAAGCAATGGACAACTAGTGGTGATGGCAAGGCATGGGAAGTGGGGGAAAGGAGAGATATAAGGCAGGGGAGTGCTTCTGCGGCAGGGAGAGATATCTGAACCTGTCAGCGCTGGCTTGTTCTTCGGTACGGTATACTTCCTGCTATGCCTAGCTCTGTCTTCAACTGCCCACTGTCCTGGCCCTGATACTGGTGAGGTCATAATTCTGGCTCCTCCTCATCACATGTCCAAGATCACAGTTTCCTTTTAAGTAATGTGCTTGTAAATGAGTCCAATGTTGCTTCCTGGGGGCTGTCAGAGTAGTCGGGAGTAAATCTGAGAGATTATAATAGAACACATGGCAGCAATGAGGGAGGGGTTTACTATTATCATACTTCTAGACATGTGAGATTTTCTGAGTCTTGGAGAAGACCATTCCTTATCACTCTTTCCACACAATGAAAGCAAAAGCATTTCCTAAACTTGCACTGCTCACAACTGCAGATGGGGTTGTGGTCTCCAAACATTTGCCCTTGGAATCAAATTGTACCACACTGAGAAACCAGGACAAGGAGAAGTTGGGGGGGGGGGGGAAGGAGGCTGAACCAACACCAGCCTTCTGTACAAAGAAATTCCTTGCAAAAAATCAACAGTCACGGGATCTGCAGAGAAAACATAGCACAGGGAATTCTAGTCAAATACACGTGCTTTATGCTGAGGACCAAGACCCATACAAAGGTTAAGCTCTAGCAACTGTAGCATCCCCACTAGACACAAGGGTCAGTGCCAATCACTCACTTGTGCCCAGCAACTCAAGGATAGCTGACAGAGCAATCAGGACAGAGTTTGTTTGGTATTCCCTTCTCTCCTGGTCTCGCTCCTAAGGCACTGCGTTCAGTATCAAAGATCTGGATGAAAGAAGAGGCCATCTAATCCTGCCTCCTGCTACATCACCAATCAAACCAGTCCAAGCTACCAGTACTTCACTTTCTGACTAGAAAGCCTTTCCTCCTAATCAGAAACGTTTTAGATGTATACTTGCCACAACAGTTCTTTAGTAGTGTAAAAGAGTTCTAGATCAATGCTGGCTCAAATTAAGTCCCATCAGTACAGTCTCAACAGTAACTACAGTAGATAATTCTGGACCTGCTGATAAGTCACACCCCATGACCCAGAAACCTTGCAGCCTAGTTCCAGAAATATGGAACTGGGTTGTGGTTACTCAAAGCTGAAACCCAGATGCTTAAAAAAAAAATTAAGCCATATTCCAGAACTGCAACCTGACACTGAAAACTGGTTCCTTTGGTGGATCTAAGCAACCCCAATAGCCACTTCAGAGTTGTAACCTCCTAATGATGACATTTTCTTCTCCTTTGCTGACACTACCCCCATGTCTTTTCAGTGACATCAACAGGTACTCTCCTCCCATTCCTGCAACTCTGACTGAACAAATGTCACCTGTTGAATTTTTATTACATGCAATTCCTAAAAGCAAAAGGACCACAATACTCTTTTTGTGAGCTTTAAAAAGTCACAAGACAGCAAATGATTTCAAGAGGCAGGGAATGGAGGGGGAGAGACGCTGCTGGCAGAGGGCCTGCAAGTAGTACGCAGTACAGTACCTAAAGCAACTCTGCTGTCAGTTGCACTGCCAGGACGGGAAAGGGTCCCTGCCAGGAAAGAGGAAGGGGAAAAGACGTAGAAACTTTACACTCTGGTGCAGCCTGGTGACGACAGATCAGGAAGTCCACAACTCGAATCTGGCCTTTTACTGAGCGGCCTTAGGCAACTCTCGCAAGCCGCAACACCCAGGGCAAATAGGAAGCGGCCAGGCCACCGGCCTTCCTCACAAGGCTGATGTAAGGAGCGCACGATCACGCTTCACTCGTAGTCGTAAATTCTCCCCTTTCCCTGCCCCCCTCCCCGCCTTTCGGGCCTCACCTTCCACCCGGCGGAGCTGTTGCTGTCTCCCTTGTCGCGGAAATAAGGCACGGAACGGACCATCCACTCGTAGATCTGCGCCAGGGTGAGCCGCTTATCCGGGGCGCTCTCGATGGCCTGGCTGATTAAGTCCGCGTACGACTGGCTACCCCAGGCGTTGCGACGCGCCCCGCCGCCGCTGCTGCCGCCGCCGCCGCTCTTCCGCGCCCCGCCGCTCCCAGGACCTCCCGCCGCCGCCGCCGCCGCCACGCCGCCGCCGGGCTCTTCGGGGCTCCCTAGGCCGCTCCCGGGTCCCACCCCGCCGCCGGGTTCTGGGTCGGGATCCGCCGGCGGCCCTCCCAGCTCCGGCCGCGGCAGAGGCCACGTGCAAGAACGCGGGCGGCTCTGCGGGGGGAAGTCGGGGTCCAAGGCCGCCTCCGCGCCCGCCGCCGCGGGGCTCCCAGAGGCCTCCGCCATGGCGCCCCTCCCGCTCGCGCGCTCCCTCAGCGCCGCCACATCACCGCCGTCTCCTCAGGGCCACCGAGCGCTCGCGGACTGACTGGCGCGCACGCGCTCCGCGGCCGCTGCCCCCCCCCCTTCTCGCCGAGGAAGGTATGGCCCAACCCCCTCAGGCCGCACCGAAGTTTCCCCCCCTTTCGATTAATGGCACCGTCCGCCTCGCCTTTCTCTCCTGAAGCTCGGCCTTGAGGCGCTCGCGCGCGCTTTCTCCCTCTCTCTCTCTCTCTCCCCTCCCCGCACCCTTCGCTCCCGCCTCTTTGCCCCAACAAGCGTCGCCAGCCACAGCAGTCAGCCGCACGGCGACACAATGTTTACCGGACTTCGGAAAAGAGATGTCTACGCTTGCCCGCTCCGGTGCATCTTGGGAGACGTAGTCCTACCAAATTGACTGCCTGGGGAAGCGGGCGCTCGAAAGGACTCGGTCTCCCATCGAACGCAGCGCGGCCCAATTCAAGAAAGAATACCGTGGCAAGCTGCGCCCGCTGGAAAAACTGCAACACCCAGAGAGCGTTGCGGTAGCTTTCCCCTTATTCTTCATCGGGCCTTACACATTACATAACCAACCAATCGGCTTGCTTCAAAACAAACCTTCAGCGCTGTACTGGGCGACGCCGCTCTCCCACTTGTCGGCTGTTCTGGTCACCAGACACTACGCCCTTCCCTCCAGCTCCCTGTACTGTGTGTTTTTTAACTTTCAAATGTTGCACCTAAATTTTGAACGGCGTTCCTCCCACGTATTATGTTTTCCTGCACCAAAGACCACCTAGTATTCTGTGTGTCTCTTATGAAAAAGAAAGGCGGCCTGTAAATTGACTGAGATAAAACCACCTTTTTGGGTTTGCTTGCGCCTTACGGTTCACTACATTATTATTATTGTTATCATCGTCATCATTATTAGCCATGCAGCTACAAAGCTTCTCAACCAAAATTTGGTGGCTTCACTTGTCCTCTACAGCAGTGAGAAGAGTGAGGCACACCGCAGGAGAGTCCTTCAAAAAATGTCTACCCCATCACATCAATGAATAGTTTTAAAAAAAATAAAAAACTGGAGAGACAAAATATGCTGGGTTTATATACTTTATTGTTATGTAAATTTATAATTTTACTCTGATATCATTTAGACTTCAAACTTTATCCCCTGTAATCAGGGTAGCTACAACTGAATCTTGAAAATTCACATAACTCCCCATCGACAAATACATGCATAGTTTTATCACAAGTCTAACAATCTGAAGGTTTCAATAAACCTTTCAGACAATAGGACATTTAGCTGCACTATAAAGGCTAGTTGGCAACTCTGGATGCGAACAACCACTAAAATGTTTCCAGCATATACCAATGTTAAGTCTGGGTTGTCCCCCCCTCCCCCGCACTGTGATGTGTCACTTGTGAATGCTACTGCGGCACAGAAACCCAAAAGCTGAGTATGTATTCTAGTCAATGTAGTGGTTTTAATTGTAATTACAAATATAGGAAATTCCAACATTGATTTTTAGACAATCATTTATGAAAATTGCCTGAATAGTTGCTCCCAGAACTCTGTTTTTGTTTTCTTTATTTTTTACATATGCTGCCCCCTTCTGAGATACAACCAACAGTGCAGCTTCTTGGCCACACATTTTATGGCAGAAGCCTTTTCCATCTTAGATCCCAATCTTCCAGCTGTAGCTGTTTTGATACATAAATTCTCTATGTACTGACACTTATTTAACAAGCAAATGTCATCTGTAAACATTTACACACCTTACAATGTTGTTAGAATGAATCAAATTTTGAGATCTCAAAACATTTTAGTTTTGGGAGTAAGATGCAACCACTAAAATTTTGAACTTGTGGCATCTGAAACTGCAACCTATGCAGTGTTAGGATCAGGCTGCACTACTGAAGATGTGATTACAGGGCTTTTTTGTTTTTTAGCCATCAAGTCATAGATGACTTATGGCAATCCCATAAGGTTTTCAAAGCAAAAGATGTTCAGAGGGGGGTTGCCATTGCCTGCTTCTGTATGCTGGCTCTCAGCATGTATCCAAGTCAATACCTTCGGTTTCAGTTTTCCCTTTTAGCAAAAATACACATAATGATATGCTCTCTACGTATTTTTTTTAATGAGCCAATTTTCCTTTAATTAATTTGAAATTCTTCCTGTTGGCTGTGTAATGTATAATGGTTAGTCTGTGAGCTGTGGAAGTTAGGTTAAACATTTTGGAACAATTCCCATAGTTAAAAATGTAATGTTGAACATTAAGGGCTGCTGACAAGCAGAATTCCAAAGACATTTTGAGTCTCAAATGAATCTTTAAACCTACATTTTAGAGGATACACAACAAATTACCCCCTCCAAAATCATAGAACATTGTAATGGTGATAAATGTCTTAATAATCAGAAACAATGCTCCAAAGGGAGCAAAGTCTCCCCCTACCCCCCCCCGAACCCACATAATACTATACACACAGAGACCCCACAAACTGTCAGTTAAATGTATCTCTCAAGGTGGCTTACAAGTGTAAGCTATTAACAGTACAAAAATATCAACATAATTAACATTAAAAACTTGGAAAGGCCACTTCAAAAACAGGATAAAACAGCAGCAAGTATATACTACAGCAAACACGTATACCATAAAATGAGCAGCACAATATCTTAAATAGGAATCTTGTGGTTTTTATTCTACCATAGACTTGCATGGACTAGAGCCCACATTGTCAGATGCTATTCCATAAATGTTTATCATAGAATAAAATGTTTGTTATTCTTTTAAGCGCTGTAAGGCTTCTGTTTATTTGGGCGACAACCTACTAACAGTACAATCCCATACCGAGTTACTCCAGTCTATTGACCTTAATGGACTCAGAGCAGTGTAAGTGTGCGTAGGACTGCACTGTTACGCACCTTGCCAACTGGAGAAATAATTTTTAAACACATAAAACCAGCAGACCCACTAATAAAATCACCACAGTAAAATCAGACCTCATAAAAAACCAATGCAGGCACATGCACAAAAATAAAAACCAATTTTCTAAAGACTAGGGAAACACTAACAAGCAAAAAAAAAAAAAAAATCAACTCAGCATCGTTTTAAGCCAAAGCCCTTTTTCATAGAGATATTATACACTTTCTTCACGCATTGCAAAGTACAATTCTCACACGCTCATTCATAAGCCCAGCTGAACGAACCCCCCCCCTTTTTTTTTTACAAGTCACCAAGAAACAAGGCTGCGCACGCGCACCAAATGTAACGCCTTGCGGCGTCTTAGCGGATACATCCTCCAATTATGCAAGTCGTTTCGGAAACAGACCTCACCGTGCAAGAGTTCAAAAGGAAACTGGCAGGAGCCCTGGAACATGGATACCGCCCTTCCTTTCCATATAGCACAGGCAATAGCGGTGAACCAATACACGTTCCGAGGATGGGCCGCTTAAAACCCCGCGCCGTGGATGAAACAATCTCAAACCCTTCGGACAGGCTGCTGCTTAGCTCCATACAGATTGCGGGGCTGCAGGGCCAACCACCCAGGGCCCTGAATCCCTCCTATCCTTATGCACGGCGGAGGCGACGCCGCGCAGTTCCACGCACGTTCCGGGGCGGAGCTAGGCATTGCGGCGCCGCGGCGCTGGGGGAGAAGAGAGTGGCGGTTCCGCCGAGGCGGTTCTGAGCGCGAGAAGGACCGTTAACGTCCCCCCCCCCCGCTACCAGCGCCCGCTATGTCTGAGGCGACGGTGGCCGATACGCGGCGCCTCAACTCGAAGCCGCAGGACTTGACGGACGCCTACGGGCCGCCTAGCAACTTCCTAGAGATCGATATCTTCAACCCACAGACCGTGGGCGTCGGTCGGGCCCGCTACACCAGCTATGAGCTCCGCATGAGAGTGCGTGAGGGGGACTGGGAGGAGGGGGGGCGCAGAGGGCGGAGCGACAGAGCGTCAGGGGCGTGGCCTGATTCGCGCAGGCTGGAGGAAGTGGTGGGGGGTGGGGCGGAGGGTGCCCCTGGATGTTCTTCCTTGGGAAAAAAACACCATGCTGTTAGAAAGTTAGCACAACAGGGAGACTGCTTACAGAACTGGCTTTTTAAAGCGTAGCTCCACATTGTTGCTCTCTGCCTGTCTGAAGTCCATTCTACCTTCTCAGTATTTTGCCACCTCTATTCCTGCCTTTCCTGCATGTGTGAACAGTCCTTAGGTTGGTTCTTGTAGGTTATCCGGGCTGTGTGACCGTGGTCTTGGTATTTTCTTTCCTGACGTTTCGCCAGCAGCTGTGGCAGGCATCTTCAGAGCAGTAACACTGAAGGACAGTCCTTCAGTGTTACTCCTCTGAAGATGCCTGCCGCAGCTGCTGGCGAAACGTCAGGAAAGAAAATACCAAGGCCACGGTCACACAGCCTGGATAACCTACAAGAACCAATGAACTCTGACTGTGAAAGCCTTCGACAATACTTTTAGTCCTTAGGTTCCCTTTTCACAGATGCCCTAGTGCTTATCAAAAAAGAGGGGTATGAAGGTTGTTACTGTAATAGAAAGAAGGGATGTATGTGGTCCTGTAGTCTGGTTTCTTTCCATGTTTCTTGCCTTGCCCTATGTTTATAAATGCATGAAGAGCTCTGCTGGGTCATTCGTTATTATCACAGGCTCCTGGGCTGAGATGTTTGCTGTCTAAATGAGGGGGGGTGTGCATGCATAAATGATGGACAAACACTGTTCTTCTATGGTTTAATTATAGCTGAGGACTAAGGAGTGTTAAACCAGGTTCCTTTTCTCTGAGTTGGTGTTTGTTTAACAAAGTCCTATCCTGAAAATTGAGGAGCAACAGCTTATGCTGAATGGTCACAAAGTAGCTTTAAGTCTCTGTAATAGTCTCCCTTGCTATGAGAAGCCTGCAACTAGACCTTCTCTTAGGCATGGACAGAGCAATTCTTGTATCCCTCATCTATAAAGGAGGAGAATTGAAAACTGTAAAATGGGCTAGTTGCATAGTAGTTCCACAACCATGCATGCTCGGGGCCTGATGCTGGTCTTGCTCATGCTACTGGTTGGTTAGCTGCAGAATGTCTTATGGCCACAGTCCTTTCCACTGCTGCTTTGCTCATGCCTTGACTCAAAGATTCTGGTTGAGTCCAGCAGATGCGACAGCTGTTTGCTTACTAGAAGTACAAATTTCATCTCTAAATTTTCAAGGCTAGGGTACCAAGAACTTGTGGGTCAACTGATAGACTGGAAACTTGTACACAATACATAATTTGTAGTGGAAATCAGAGGTCCACACACTTTGTCTGGACATAGTAGTCAGTTGTTTCTAGTAGCCAATGAGGCCCTGCTCTGTAGCGGGAAAGTGTGTCCCTTCCATACCTACTGCCCAGCAAGAGGATGGTAGAGGATATATAGCATTTGGTTTGTCGAGAGCATTTGTGGCAGTCACCCTGCTCCAACCCTAAAATGATGATGCAGCCTGGTGCAGTTTTGAAAGAGGCACTTCTGCCTTTCTGTTGCAAAAGTACTTTTACAGACTTGTTTCTCATGTGGTGGTGTATACGATTTACTTGTATTTCTATCCTGCCTTTCTACAATGTAACTAGTACTGAAGGCAGGTAACAATCAGCAATAAAATTAGCAATAAAATAGGTCACAACAAAGCTCACAGTAACCCCAAATCACAAAACAGAGCATCAGAAACTCCGAAAACTTATCCACTCCCAAATAATCCTCTGCAGTGGAGGTGATAGGGGGGATCTTGACAAGATGCCTAGAGGCAAAGACTGGGGGAGCAAAGTATGCTTCTGTGGGCAGAGTTCCAGAGTCTGTTTTTTCAGTGATTAAAGTAGCTCTTCTGTGCATTAGGGTGTGGCCTGAGCAGAAGATACAAGATCATGGGTAGGTTCACATGCATAGAGGAAGTCCCTCCATTACTCTGATCCAAGCCTTTCAGGCATTTAAGTCATCCCCCATCACCCTGAATCAGGTCCTGAAAAAAACTGCAAGCCAGTGAAGATGATTAACTTTAGAACTACAGTCCCCTCAGTGGGTTCTTATTAATAATTTTTCAGCTGTATTCTGTACCAACTACAGTTTATGAATCCCTTCAGAGGCAGCCCTATGGAGAGTGTGCAACATTAATTTGGATGTCACAAGGCATGTATTGGTGTTGTCATATCTGACATGCAGAAGCTTTTTCTGCTGGTTGCCAGAACTAAATTTAAGGCGATAGCAATATCCATGGATCCCAGGTACTGATAACTTAGCCCTGCTCTAATCCCTTGCAGAACACAGAAAGTCTTGGAAATTAATTTTGAATATGTCTGTGTGTTTTGCTCTTGGTAATTGTCTGCTCTGTGGTCCTTCCAAGGAAAGCAGTAGGTGTGCCACTGGACTGTAGTGTTGCATGTATTGCAGAGCAGAAGAAATGATTTGTAAAGCATCTGCTGAATGTTATGTGTCTTCTTGCAGACAAATCTGCCCATATTCAAACTAAAAGAGTCTTGTGTGCGACGACGATATAGCGACTTTGAGTGGTTGAAGAATGAGCTGGAGCGTGACAGTAAGGTGAGTACAAGGGAGGGAGCATCCGCTCTGTGTAGTCCCTGACCTTAACTACAGAGTAGATGCAGATGAGTCTCCTCCTATCTGCCACAGAAATACTGTTTTCTGTCCATCAAGCTGTAGTCTTGAGGGGTTAAGATTCTGTTCTCTCTCTTTCCAGATTGTAGTGCCTCCACTTCCTGGCAAAGCCTTGAAACGCCAGCTTCCTTTCCGAGGAGATGAGGGCATCTTTGAGGAGTCTTTCATAGAAGAAAGAAGACAGGGCTTAGAACAGTTCATAAACAAGTAAGATGTATACTGGCATTCATTTTTGAGAGAAGTGGAAGACTGGGGGAGAGGGAATATGTTGGGTCCAGATCTCACAGCAAAGCCAACATGTGCATCACCACTACTTTGCTAGTGGGAGTGGCCGTGGCAGAGTGGACTATAAGTATTTATCTTGTATCCTAAAAGGTTATCTTATGAGGATTGATTCTATGTGGCAGAGATTGGCAGAAGCTTGGCTTTAAAAAAAAATCAGTTCCTTCCCATTGCCGCTGTTGCCAGCAATTTAGGGCATATCAAGTGTTGCCATGGCAATGCCCCTTCCCTCATCTCTGAATTCATGCCACACTGGGTAGCCTCTAGAGTCTTGGGCATTTCTGCCACCCTCCCAAGAGTCTCTGTGAAGGGAAGACAGCATTCATGTCTTCATCTCTGTGCTTGCCAAAAATTGTTAGGAGGGGCAAGGTCAGGGACAACCACAAATGATGACCTACTGAAATCTTACCACCTTCTTGATTGTTCCTGGCAGAATCGCTGGACACCCGTTGGCACAAAATGAGCGCTGCTTACATATGTTCCTGCAAGAAGAGACCATCGATAGGAATTACGTCCCAGGGAAAGTTCGCCAGTAGGAGAGTCTGGCATCCTCCATTTTTCTCTCTCTCCCCCTGCAAAAATGACATTTATTTTTACAATGTCCCTTCTGAACCAGCTTTTTCTCTCTGAATCTCCCCACTTGTCCAGTGTTGCCCGTCATGCTGTCCCATTCCACCCCCTTATCAGGCAGCAGTCTTTGGTTCCGTTGGTCTTTGTTCTCTACATTAAAGGTGAGAATCTGCACCTGTTGCTTGTTGAAAGTGAACCAAGAACTAGTGTAAAGTATTGCAGCATGCATCAGATCTTGTCTCCCTTTGTGCAAAGATGTGGGGCGTTCTGAAGCCTAGATACCTGTCCCCCGCTCCATGCAGCCTCAGACTTCCGTTGGTGAGTAACTGATCCTGAAACACCTCCCCCAGCTGTTGTGGATGTTTCTGTGGGTGTTCGTATGCCCTTATGGGTAGCCTTCATCCCAGAATCAAGCTTGGCACTGGAAAGTAACAAGTGTCTCCTCTGCCTGCTAAACTGATACTGCACACCAGATGCACCTTGAAAGCCCCCTTATTCAGCAGGAAAGGGTCTTCTGAGTTTTAGGTGTGAATGCTGTTCCTAGGAATGTGTTTAGCTTTGAATCTCCAACATCAAGGGGGATTTTTTTTTTATCCAAGGCATGAGGCACCTTGTTGAAAGGCGCTGCTTCCCATAGTAGGGAGACACCCTCCTCCCCAGTTGTGATTAGCCTTGATGCCAGAACCCTGTTGAGTGAATAGGGTGGCTGGTTTCTTGGGCAACTTGACTTTAAAGCCTGCAGAGCAGTGTTTCTTCAAGGATTGCCAAGTTAGAGGCAAAGTAAGCAGCCAAAGGTAAAGTATGTTCAACATACAGACGCTGTGGCTGATAGATACCTTCAGTTACACTTGCTTGCTTCCATCTGTGGCTACAATGTAAACAATTTTATTATTTATCAGCAGTGTATATTAGAAGGCTCTGCAGTTGTTTTTCAGGTCATCTAAGAAGCCTCTTAAAAGGGCCCCCCTTAATCATAGATTTTGTGGATGGGGGTGGGGGTTACATTGTGTATCTTCTGCCTCTTCCACTACTTGGCATCAGAGGGCAGAAATAACCTCTGTACAAAACTCTATATATGCTTGGGTTGGGGGAGGAAGAGGGAGAGACAGGAGTAACTCAATACCCAATGTGTGAGGCTAGGCAGAAAAGAATCTCTTCTGGGCTGCCACAGAAAACACTAGGAAAAAACCTGCCCAAGCACAAGGCAGTCATGTCTGTTGCAGGAGAGGTGCTAACTGTTGTGGAACCTTGCTAACTTTTCTGTTTGAAGCATCCTGCTGCTTCTTCCTGGATCAGCATTAGCTACGGGTTTTGTTAACCCTTCATCGGTGCACAAGTCTGAAGGTCAAAGGCTGTTACTGCTGTGCATATATTCTGATGTGGGGCTTATAATTCAGCAAACTGTCTTTGGTTTACTGTCTAATGTAATGTCCAAGATTTGTTCATATTAAACCACTGTGAAGCCAATTTGCGTGTGTTTGTGATCAGCAGTGGCCTTATCTCAACGTCTCTGGATACACCTTGGTGAAGTCAAAGCATCCGAGGAGCTGCTATCTTGTATCTCCTTTCCATTCCACTCCCACATCACTATGGAATGCTAGGGAACTTTGTAAAGGGTATCTAAGGCTGAAATCCTACGCAATTTAGGTGGGAAGAAGCCCCACTGCATTCAATAGGCCTTATGTCTGAATTAATATGCACAGGACTGGACTTTGTGTTCTTGTGATAGAGTGCTTGGTTATGGGAGAAGCATAAGGAAAGTCACTGCTGCTCTGGCTTTTGGAAATATAAAGTCCTGCTTAAACTAGGATGCCTGCTTTGGGATTTAATTGTAAAAGCAATTCAGATTGATGCATTAATGACTATACTGTTTTTTGTTGTCCATTCTAGAACAGCCAATTGTTCCTTAAGATAGATTGGCAGAGTAGACCTTATCCCTGTCTTGAAAGGCGTATGTTCAATAGAGCTATAGTGTTCCAAGTGACTCCTAAATGAATAGATTCTGAGTCTCTGGAATGTGGTTTAACAAACATGGTAATTAGCAAAGGAGATGAACTCCATAAATAATGTGCCCTGTTGTCTCATGTTTCTCTTGCTTTGCCTCCTACTTTCTTGTTGGTGAGGAAAAATGTAATGGTATTAGAGTCAAGTGTTAATTGCTGATGGAACTTATTCTGGGACTTTATGTTGGATGCCAGGGCTCAGCTGTGGGCCATGTAATTAGGAGATGTCTACAAAGGAGAAGGGAGAGAATGCAAGCAGTATAGCTTCTAGGCAGTTGTGAACCATGGCATTCTTTTAGAAACCAATTACTGATCCTTAGCAATTCATTTGACTTTTTTCTATCTGCTTCCAATGAGCTCAGGACAATGTACCTAGTTTTCTCTCCGCCCCTTCCCCTCCCCAACCTCTTACCTTGCAGCATTGTTGTGAGGAGGTGAGAGAGACTAAGGAGCTCAAGGACATCTATTGAGGGGGGGAATTAGCATGCTATCGGGTCTCCAGCCAGATAAAAAAGGAATCTTTTGCCCTTGTAAGGAGTTTTTATTCCTGCACACTATTCCAAAAGAAAAAGCCACAGATACCAACTCATTCAAACTAAATGGAATAGTTATTTACTAGCACTCAGACACACAACTAGAGGTAGACCAAAATTGCTTCTAACCTTTAAGACCCCAATTATGCATGTTAAACCAAAAATAAAAACCACCCTCTCCCTCGCTATAAACACATGCACACAAACAAAACTGAGAATGGGGGAAAGGAATGAGAGGGAGGAAGAGGGAGGGAAAGTGGGAAATATATTATCTGATCCAAGGTGGGTGATAAGCTGAGAATTGCAGGGAGTCCATAAGGCAAAAGTCCCATAGAGAGGAGCCTGCAAAGCTATTGCAGGTGGGTTCAGGTAATAGAAGATCCAGGCACACATTGCAAAACCTGGGCTAGTCCCTTTATGGGAGGAAATTCCATAGTTTGGCATGGGACCTGACTTTCCCAGGCTCAGGATTGGTTCAAGAAAAAAAGTTTGAATTTGACTGGACAGTTTGAAGATAACTGCCCCCAAAATTCATCAGGAAGAATAGGAATGACACCTGACATTCCAAGGTGAGGTCATGATGGGTATTGACAAAAACTGATGGTTTAAATGTCCTCTTGATAGCTCCTTCTGGGTGGATTGGATGGTAGGCTGCCTTTATCAATGGCTAGATTCGATTAGGTGATACTTAAGGGTTGCCCAACTATCTATAGCCAGAAATGGCTTACATTGCCATGATGAGGTATCCTGTGGAGCAAGGGATATGATTGTATTATGAATGCCTTGGAGCTGGGGGGTATGTAAATGCCTTATCCTGCCTCCACGTTGTAATGCACTCTGGACATGGCAATCCAGTTGCGTTCTCTGAAACTTATCCCAACTAAGAGGAGATTGGGAATCAAATTGGGAGAGAAGAACTGAGGAGAAGAAAGGGGCCTTGCACGGGGACCTTCCATATGCCAAGCAGATGGTCTACCACTGAACCTTAGCCCTCCCACTCTCCCATCTTATCTCTTTGAACTCAAGGTGGTGCATAATGTAGCAACTAAGTTGCAAAGGCATAAATCAAGAAAATTAAAATGCACAATATACTGATTTGAGAGCATTCAAAAATACACCCAAAAGTTAAACCCAGGATCAGCAAGCCCACCGCCAGGTCTGCTGGAAAAGTTCACTAGCCACCAAATGCTGTCTGGAAGAGTACTGCCATACATGCCTTCCTAAATGTAGGAATGGAAGGTGCCCTTATCCACTTTGGCAGGCTGTTCTAGAGCAGGGGATGTCAAACATATGGCCCGCATGCCAGATCCAGCCCCTTGAGAGCTCTTATCCAGCCTGAGAGCCAGCAGAGGCAAGGCTTGGCCTGACCCGACCAAGTGACATGTCATATCTGGCCCTCATAACACCTCTGTTCTAGAGGGCCACCAAAAAGACTTGTGAACTCACTGTTGCCATGTGGACAGTCCTAAGGGAGGACACCTTAAGGAGAGGAGGGTGTCTGAACTGCATAAATAGCATATAAGGCCTTTCCAGTCTTGTACAGTTTTAGGTAGTGCCAGGGAGGGGGAGAACAAATGCAGTCATGTAACAGTTATTAGAACAATAAAATGGTTGCAAAGCAATGAGAAAGTTTTCAAATGCCCCCAACTGTTGATTGGGGGTGGTGAGAGATTTCAGATCCTGATAGCAATCTTAAATTGGGGGGGGGGTGTTTACATGGTTAATTAGGTGATGTGCGCAAAATGACTGCAAGTTGCACCTAGCATTCATGGAGCAAAGCAGTACATTGGAGCATGTGGTTCCGTTGTAAACCAGAAAGGGGGAATAAAGAACCATGGAATCCCTTCTGTTAACAAAACTGGAATTTAATATTAAGGGAATGAATTAATCTTTGGGTGTGTGAACAAAAACGCTGGCATTTTTCTTCTGCACTCTGCCTTACAAGGGACCTGAGTGTTCCTGTTTGGGTAAAGCAAAATTTGAATAGCTGTTAGCTTTTATATTTTGAGAGCAACTTTAAAAAAATTATTCTAGAAGACTGTTTCATCTGGATTTTCAAAAATACCCAGCTGTATCCAATTAAAAATATTCCATGTTGTATGACAGTGCTCAGAACACCATTTTCTCCTCCCCTCCTTCTGTACTCATTGAACTATCCTGATGAGTTGTGTAGAAATCAAATTGTAACATTGTGGGTATTATCCAAGTGCTTTCCTGGTGTCTCTTGCTGGTCTTTCAGCAGTAAGTTATAGTAGTGGGGATGCCAGTATCCTCTTAAAACTATTTAGACATCATTACAGACCTGCGGCCTTTGGAAAATACAGCCTTTCTGTCTGTCCAGTTACAGTATACAGGCTGTAAAAGTCTTGTAAATTCTAACATTTATTGCGGCACAAGGTTTAGAGAACTAGAGTGAGCTTAATCTGGTGCATTACCAGATTGCCAGATACAGGGGGCCCTCACCACTCTTGAACAAATGACCTTCAAAGGACAGTCCTTCCTGAGATGGCTGAAATAGTATTTTTAGGAAGGGTGTTCCTATCCCATCAAGCCTACAATGACAATTCAATCAATTAAGGGTTCGATTATAAATACTGAATCAGTCAAGATCGTTAGCAACCGCTGCTGTTGTGAATAGTTGGTGCTTGCATGCTGACTTTGCACAGAATTATCACAGACTATTACTTCATTTCATGGATGTCCGGTCTCCTAGTTTACACACACACAAGGGTACAGGGGGGAAAGTAATCTGCCAGCTGAGCAGCGGATAGCGTGGAGTCTGTTCCACAGAAGCTTCTGCCATAATACATATGTTAGTCTGTAAAGTACTGAATGACTTTCGACTGTAAAGGAGTTCACAGATCTCGCAATTTAATTTGTAAAACATAACTCCACGCCTCTAGTGCAGCCCGTCTTGCAGCTTCCCTCCCCTTTATTTTCGGTCGTTTTTGGCTGAGCAAGCACCGGCAGCCGGCCCCGCCCACCTCGAAAAGCCCAGGGCTCCTCCCTACCATAGACAAAAGAAACACCAGTGCCTAGAGAAGAAGGAAGAGAGACTGTAACAGGGTCAGGCGAGAGAGAGAGAGCGGTCGCTCAACTGACCCTCTCTCCCACCCCTTGCGGGAACGGTTAGCACGTGACCAGCGTTTCGGACAGTTGGGCTGTGCCGGTTGGAGAATAGCCGGCAGAGAGGCGCGCTCGAGCAATCTGATAGGTGGAAACCGAACCAATGGGAGGGGCAGGCGCGGATTGCGAAAGAGAGGCTGCTGCGTCCTGAGCGGGCCCGGGGCCTTTGAGACGCGTGAAGGGCGAGCGGCCCCGCTTCTGTGGCCGTTATGAGGCGGCTGAGTAGGCCGCAAAGCCCCGACTCTTTCCCGGAGCCGTCTCCCCAGCGGCGCCTCAGCCCCGTTCCCCAGGCAGACCCGCAGCAGGCCGCCCGCCCGCCTCCTGACGCGGCTACGCCCGGCGTCCTGTACCGCAGCTCCTTCGCCCAGGAGTGCGAGGCGGTTGTGCTCCGGCTGAGCGGCGCCGCGGAGGGGGCTCGGCCGCGGAGCGCCTTCACCATTCAGGAGGAGACGCTGACCCCGCTGGAGCCGCCCTGCTCTTTCTTGGACAGCCCCGACGGCGGTTCCCCGCCTCGCCCTGAGCCCTCGTCTGCCGGCCCGCCTGGGCCCTTCGCGGCAGTGCCGTGCAGTGAGCAGAGCACGGGGCCAGCGGGGGCTTCTCCTGGCGCGGTAGCCCAGCTGGCCGCTGCGTCCCCTGTCTCGGGCCTGGTAGGGCTATCGCCGTGGCCGGAACTGGGGAAGGGCCCGCTGTCGCCCAGCGGGGCCAACGTCACGTACGAGTGCAACGGCTCCGGGGGTTCTGCCAACGCCACCTACGTCTGCAGCGGGTCCCCCTCGCCGAGGGAGTGGGCGACGGCCACAGACGCAGCGCCCGCCCAGCCTGTCCTCAAGGCTTGTGAGCGGATTCTGCCCTTTGTCACGTCAACCCCCCTGATGGCGCCTCCCCTTTCCAAAGAGGCACCCCTTACAGCTTCGTATACGGAAAGCCCTCTGAAGCGGGAAGGCTCCGGCTCAGGCTCCAGACAGAAGTCGCCGGCAGATCCACAGCGGGATGCTGGGCTCAGGGTCACCTTTGTATCCAGCAGTGGGAGCCTTCCTGCTGCTGCAGGAAATGAGGCTGACCGGGTGCCTCATGTCTCTGGTAAGGCTCCCCTTGCCAAGAGACATCTGTCCCTTGGTGCCCCTCGAGCTCTCAGAGGTCGAGGGGCTTCGGGCATAGGAGGCCTTCCCAAAGGCACTGGTGCAGTGAGAAAAATCCCGCAACCAGCTGGTGGATATTGCTTTCAGAACTTTGTTATGCCACCAGCCAGATCAGGATCAGCTGTGCAGAGCCAGCCTGTTACCCAGGTAAGCAATAGCTAGGAGGCATTGTGGTATCACCTATCAGTTCTATGTAGGGCGCGGACGTGCACAAACATAAAAAATTGCCAAGAGAGTTATTGTTCCTGCTTCCATCTGAAAATCTGTCCTTTTTGTAAGACGTGTATCTCTTAAAGATATGCCAGAAGAGGTAATGCAGTGTATTGGTTTGGCTGGAGAGGGGGTCAAATTCCCACTCATTCATGAAGTTCATTGGGTGACCTTTAGCCAGTCACTCTCATCCTAACATGTCAGACCAGGTTGTTAGGATACAATGGAAAGGGTAGAATCAAGCAGATCTCCCTGAGCACCTTGGAGAAAAGGCAGGATAAACATGTTGATGGATTGATCCCTGGAAAGCTGCCTCAGCCACTCACACTTCTCTGATGTGCTCTCATTGAACTCACAAGGCTTTCTGCTGGATTTTAAATTCCAATTCCATTGATTCTGCTAGTAAAAGCTTTGTATATAGGAATTAATTTGAAGGTTAGAACATCTGTAACTAGATCTGTGGCTAATTGCCCACAAATGAGAAGTTACAAGGTCTATTAACTAAGTTTTAAAAATTAAATTTATGGTAACTGACCTTGGCGGACAGGAATTTTACCCACCAGTGGTAGGCAGATGTAGATTATAGGTTTTATCATTTACTGAAACCCTGATGCATTCACTACATGTACAAGGGGACCTATTCATTGCTTGAAACTCTGAGTAGTTGTGAGATCTGCTTGATATCATTTGTGATAAAGCTAAAGAAATTGTGTTCTCCAGAGAAACTATTCTTGAAGAGCTATTCCTGAACATTGAAGGAATGGTTGTGGTCTCTTTTCTTTGTGAATTTACAAACTTAATATTTTCCTTTATAGCTGAGGGGTCCCCTAAGAATGCTGAAACCGACTCCTTGTCTATGAGAGCCACTGTTTCACAACCTTATTGATAAACACAGGATCATCGCCTTTACTAGTTAGCAGTGACTTGCAAATAAAGTACATATAAAGGGGCGGGTGGCAAAACTTAATTTTATCTGTGTAAACCTTAGGGTGTTTGTGCAGCTCTGTACCAAGTAATAAGCCAGCTTCAGCCTCGTTCACAGTGAGAGCCTGTCTTCAGACTTTCTGGCTGTAAGGAACTGTTCACATGGTTTAATCAGGTGGCTTTGAGCATAACTGCTTTTTAAGTATTAAGTCACTAGCTGCCAGAACTGAATTTAAAAATAGGTCGTTAGATATGTTTATACAGAAGGGTTTGTCTGTGTTGTCAAATATTTAAAATTTATTCTTGATATCCACTGATGACATAATTAAATACAAAACCATGTTGGTGATTTAAGTAACTTCTATTTGATGGAAGCCTTTACTCTTCTATGGACTCATCAGATGCTGTCAGCAATGCAGGATGAGATATACAGAAATATTTCTTTTACTCTGCCGGGAAGGGGAAATACAGATCATTCCTCACTATATTTCTGTGTCCTATCTCTGACAGTGAGCAGAATATATCTAATTTTTTTGCTTACAAATGATAATGAAAGGCCATTGAAAGCTTATGTAATGAGCTGCTGTTTGGACAACAACTTGTGTACTCCCATTTCTGCACTTTCTTTGGCACTGAGTTGATGGTGTAGTGCCAGAGTGTAGAGCCAGTGTGGTGTAGTAGTTAAGAGTGTCAGACTAGTATCTGAGAGACCCAGATACTTGAATCCTTGTCCTTGCCATGGAAGCTCGCTGAGTGACCTTGGATAAGTCACACTCTCTCAGCCTAACCTATCTCACAGGGTTGTTGTTAGGGTAAAATGGAGATTGTTGTAAGCCACTTTGGGGAGAAAGGTAGGATATAAATGAATTAATAAATTTTAAAAATGGGTGTGTAATTCTGTATTTTGATGTATTATTTATCACTTTATTATGGCCAGGGGTTAAATATTTAAATGTTCTTAGAACTGTTAAATCAGTCTAATGGAGTAGTATTAGCATCTGGGAGTTTAGAGAAGGTGGTGGATTCACACCAAACTACTTTTAAGGCCCATCTAATACTTGGGTCTTGTATCATGTAGAAACTCTTACCTGAGATAACAAAGACAGATTTGACAGAACTGCCCTGCAATAAGAAGCCCCCGATTTCCATCCAGCCTCCTTCCAAACTTGCTGGTAGATCTGGAGTTCAAGGGTCCCTAGCATGTCTGGGTCTGAAGCTCCACAGTGTATCAAGAGATGATAATGCTTCAGGAACAAGGCTTCCAGTTTTTGCAGGTAAGATGGGGCTTCTGGATGAGTGGATGTGGGCTGGTCTGTCTGACAAGAATAGGTTGAAGAGTGTTATTCTGACTGGAATGCCTGGTTATTTCCTATTTTTCTTCTGAAGGTTACAAGCAGGTAACTGTTTGCTGCTCATCTACTAGCTTGTGCCTCTATACTGAAGATCCAGAAACCAAATATTAGCCAGATGGCAAATTGTGTGGTAGTCAAGGACTGGTAGAGTATGTTTAGGAAGGGATTTTGAAGGTGTATACCACATTAAGGAATCCATGAGCTAAACAGGGGTTGAGGGTGAGTGGATCTTCAGAAGACTTCTCAGCCTTCTGGGACTGGTAGTGGATTCATCACTTTATTGTGACCTGCAACATGCTAGTACAGGGCTTGACAAATCCTAGGAGCCAAGGTGCCTAGCATTTTCAATAATAACTTTATTGTTGTGTAGCTTGGAAATCCTCAGTAGAAATATAAAGCTTATTTGTCATTTCAGATCAGAATATTTTGTAGCATGACCTAAAATACATGTGCATTTCTTGTTTATATGTTAACTTTACACTATTCTGTGGCAATAAATCAAATTATTTCTTAGCCAGTTGCTTTCAGTATTAAATTAAGCTTTTCAAAGCAATAATAAAATTATATTAGATAGAGGTTAGCTTTTTGCTGCCATGATGACAACCAGGGTTAACCCATATTTATTTATATGCTACAATACTTTTGTCAGAGCTTTAATAAAGTTATAAGAATCTGCAAATAGTGTAGGGTTAGGTTTTGTGGTAACAACAATTAGAAATATGGTCATTAAAATGCAAACCCTTGTTGAAAAATTAGTCTGGTTCCTAAATTTTGGGGGATTGGCTCCTAAAACTGTAGAAAATTTGTCAAGGCTTGCGCTATTATTAAAGTGGCAGTTGTGCTCACTGACAAAGTTAGAGAGTCAGCATGGTGTTGCGGTTAGACTGTTGGGCTAGGATGCGGGAGACCCAGGTTCAAATCCCCACTCTGCCATGGAAGCTGGCTGGGTGACAGTGAGCCAGTCTCATACTCTCATCTTAACTTACCCTCACAGGGTTGTTGTGAGGATAAATGGAGGAATGGCTAATGATGTGAGCTGCTTTGTTATCTTCCTCTAACTTAAGTAGCTCTTTCACTGGAAGAGGGCTCCTTAGGCTGGAAAAAGGCATCAATCTTTGCTCAGTGATGTGGTAGGATACATGCCACCATGTGTAGGGTTCAGAATACTATGCTTGATCAAGCTGTGATTTGTAAAGAGATTAAACGCAATTCCAGGGTTCTGTTGGCATTCTTATTATTGTGTGGCATTCAGGCAACAAGATAACAGCTAAGGTAACAGGTCAAAAGCGTCCCTGGGAGAAACCATCTGACAAAGCTACTGCATCCCTCCTGAAGCAACAATTTCCTAAGCGATCCCGCCTGAGCAAAAGTAAGTTGGAAAAGGTACTTCAGCAGTAAATACTAATTTGGGGAAGGGGTGAGAACTTTCCTCTGCTGGGCTAGGGCTGCTGGGAATGCCTAGTGAAACTGTTACTGTCAGGTTGCTGCATGCACTGAAATGCAGGTCCTTCTCAAGCACAGTACTATCCAGCCATAGCCACAACGGAGGCACCGTCCTCTCCTTTTGGGCTATAGCAGTTCTCAGGGTAGACTGGTAGAGAAGGGAATACATTCTTGCCTAGAGAGTTGTAAGATTGGCTGCAATCAATATACTATGTATTAGGTGCAGAGGTGGCAGATTGCCAGTAGAGGGCAGCAGCAGACCAAAGAAGCTTCTCTCCCTTCCAACAAGCAGTCTTCTAAGGTAGAAGAGTTTCAGGTATCCTGACATTGCAGGGGAGAGGGAGAAATGTGTTCAGCCATCCCAAAAATAGTAGGTGGTGAGTATATCTTAGGTTAGGAGGTCCATGGAGCAACACTCTGAGGCTCCTGTTTGCGGGTCAACACAGATGGAAAATCACTTGTCTTTCGTCCAGGTCAGAAAGAGACGGCCACATGTAGTGATCTGATGGCTGTTGGACAAACCCCAAGTGCTGATTTGGAGAAGGAGCTCACTGCACCTTGCTCACAGGTAGGGCCAGCAGGGTGGATAGATTTAAATCAGCCAAGAAAAAATGGCTCTGTGGTGCATAATGGTAGGAGGGAAACCCGATCATGCAAACTGTTGTGCTATGTTTGGCATTTATGAAATTAAGGATTTTTGTTTTGACTCTCCCAAGATATGTATACTAAACATCAATTTCTGTACATATATGAAGGTTCTGTCAGAGTCAGACTGCTGGTATGCATAACCCAGTATTACTTTCTGTGGCGGGCCAGAGCTCTCCAGGCAATCTTGAGGCAGAGAAGGCTCTTTCCCAGCCTTGCTGCCTGAGATCTTTAAACTGCAGATGCTAAGCATTGTACCTGGGACATTTTACTTGCAAAATAATCCTTAGTTCTTATATAACCATGCATTTAAGTAGAGAAAATAATGTGCTGTGATGGCTAACGTGGCATCTGTTTTTCAATTTCAGTGTCAATGGCTAGCTGAAGAAAACCAGCGGTTGAAGAGCATGTTAGAAACATGTCAAAAAACTATTGCCTTCCTGGAAGGAAAGGTAATCTCCTCGGGAGCCCTGCATTTATAATCCTGGGGGCTTCTATATGCAGAGTGTGTAACACGGTGCAGTGTGTTGCAGGAAACTGCTAGCCTCAGCAGAATTGCTTTCAGAATTAAAACCACTAGCAGAGTGGAGCTTATCCACGGTGCGTTGTAGCATTCTATTCACATGACTTTGTTATCCAAATCGATACAATGTGCCAAGCGTCCTCTACATGTGTACAGTCAGACCCCGTCACTGGAGCAATTACTTTGGGACTGTGCAGTCTACTATACATCCAAGTCCTGCTCTGATACACCATTTCAATTTGGGAAGGAAAAACAAAAACACAGAGAGAGAAAATCTCATGAGAAATAATCTTTATTCCCCTAACCCAGATAAAAGGCTAGAAAAATTAAATGCAAGGGAAAGCAAAAACATAGAACAAAATTGCAGTGCAGTAACGCATTGATGCCGTTGGCTGTTGTCTAAGTGAGTGCACAGAGGATACACATATGTGAGGACAGTGGGGCCATTTAGGTGGGTGTTAGCTACTGTGACGTTACTGGGATGATGGACCAGTTGGCGCTAGTCTGAAAAAGGCTGAGCAGCTTTGTGTGAATGTCACTGGGCTTGGGATTCAGTTACTAGGGTAGGCAGGAGAGTAAGGAGGGTTCTATAGCCTTATTAGGCATCAAATGAGACAATTACTCCCTGGAGCTTCTGGAGGCTGGAAGTCAGAAGCCTTTGATCAATTTGTTGGGGGAGTGTATGTGCCTCTGTTCCAAACGCTGAACAAATTGTGATAGAATTTCAATTGTTATGATCATTTTTCTGTATATTGTGTAACATGTACCAATCTTATTCAAATTCTTTCATTTGGTTTGTCCCATTCTACCTTTTCCCTACTCTCTCAGCAAACTGCAGTAGACAATGAAAACTGTCCCCCTCAGACAGAAGCGATGATTCTTCAGAGTTCCTCTGTCAAATTGAACAAATGAGGCTTAAATGAAGAACACGATGGATATTTGGTAATGGACAGAGCCCATCTATGTATTAAGCATATAATAAATTTAATAAAATGAAGTCTTGCTGTAAAGTATTGTCCCTGTAAACCAAGGACTGCATTTTATTGTGTGTAAACTGCCTCAAGTGGTTAGAGAGGCATGAAAGAAGTAACTTTAAGGGATGTACATGGCTTTAGCCTGCCTTTCCTGTTATAACCGAGCTTTGTTGGTCCCTACACCTTATCTGTTGGTTGTAATCCTTGGTGTACCTGGCCATACCAGAGTGCTCTTCAATAAATGCAACTCTGCTCTCCTCCTCTCCCAATTTCAGTGGCTTGTTGTAAAAATGAAAAAAAGACTGGCAAATGCTTGTTCGTCTGCCTGTCTGTTTCCTGCTGTCTCGCAAGCTGGGCTCTGGAAGATGTCCAGCAGATGGGAGTTTAAACCTAGGTAAAACCATGGCAATGCTGATTCTCAGGATGTAATACAACTACTGTTCTGAAATGGTCCAGATCTACAGGCAGCACAGCTATTTTCTAGATAAGACCCAGGCCCTTCTCCCTCTGCTCTTTTGTTAAGCTTTGTTTTTCATTTCAGCAGTTGCGCAAAGGCCAGCAAACATGCCTCTTGTCTGTGCCATTTCAGAGGCTACAGCAACCTATGGACTCAGGCGCTATTTTCTTCAAAGATGACCCTGGCTATATACCTTCTATCCTCTTCTTAGAACTCCTTCAGTGCAAGCTGTGCTTTGGAACCTATACCAAAGTGCATACTTCTAATGAGTTGAGTGAAGGTTTCCTTGGTGTGTCCAGATTGGTCATCCTACTTTGCAGGGAGTCATGAAGAACAGTTGGCCTCCTCTAATTTATAAAAAACCAAAATCTCCTATCCTCAATGGGGTTGGTAACAGCACTCTGGCCTGCTAGCTCCCTTCCTCCTTGTTAAGAGTGCCCTGCCACCTGGCCCGCTTCAGGACTAAGTTAGGTTTGTGGCTCCTCTTGCTGCCTAAAAATTAAGGCAAGGGGGAGGTGCATACTAATGCTGATCTTACAGAACCACAGAAAAATGTTACTTTTATCCAACCTTTAAAAAAAACAACACATTGTATGCCATTTTCAAGTAACATTAATTCTTTTCCTCTGTTAAGATCTTATATATAATGTTAAAAGACCCAGGATCCCATTTAACCTCGGCTGGCAGTATGGGACTTCGTAAGCTGTAAGCATAAAATAGGAAATCACATAATAAAGTCATGCGATGAGGTTGTGAGGCAGGAAAAGGAGGAGCCAGACTTTACTAGTGCCAAGGCCAAGACTGTGTGCAATAGACCAAAAGAGCCAGAGACAGGAACTGCAAACTGAGCACTTGTGTAGTGAGGAACAAGCAGTGGTCAGTCATGTAGAAATCTTCTCTATTAAATGACCCCATATTGCTGTCCAGCTGCTTCCTGGCACCCTTACCCCATGCATGCTGGGAGCAAGTCCTTTAAAAATAGTGGCTCTGCAGGGGCTTGTGACTCAGCTGGTGGTGGTTGTCTGCAATCCAGCTGATGGTCCCAATGCATGCAATGAACACCACTGTTCCAGAGCATCTAGCTGCTGTAGGCACTCAAATACAATTATAAATCTAGGCTGTTAACTAATTCAATGAAATTCACCATATTACTTCCTCCCCTATTCCATGTGTTCCCTTTATTATGGAGCTATCCTTTCCCATTTGTGTTATCTGGGCACTGGAAATATATGCAAATGTTTCCAATTACAATTTGCTTTTGAAAATGTAAGCAGATTTATGGTCTAGGCTGGAGTTAAATTAACAGGATTGAAAAGGTTTCTGTACTATATAATTTGGCACTGGATCTGGTTTTCTGTAGCCCTACTTGGATGCTTGAATTTGCATGAAAAGCAGAAGAGTCATTGTTGACCTTTCTTCAGAGTCCTGGATTTTTTTCCTGTCAAAACAGTAGTGACTTGTTTTATGAAGGAAAACTGCCCTGTGCACTTAGAACACAGAAACAACTGGAAAGAGGTTTGAATGTACACAATATCAGAATAATTCCAAAACAGGACACAATACCCTCCTCAGCACAAATGTTGTATATCTAGTATTCTCCACAATAAAATATACAAATCATCCACCTGAACTGTGTATTTGTTCTTCTTCGTAAGGGGTGGAGAGCAGCAAGAACCATCTTGGTCAACAGCAGTCATGGGAACGATTGAAATTAGAAGCACTGCAGTAAAACCTGAGTTTACTGCTTCTTATTTATAACCCAGGGTGTGTGATCTGCCTTCTTTAAAAGCACCCTCCCCCAGACTGGAGCCAGTGGCTCTTTATCAGTTGATTTGCAAACTGTCTTTTGTAAATTGACAGCAGATAAGGATTTGGCAACCATCTGGTCATTTGCCAATCTTTAGAAATGGCCTGTTGCCCTTAATTTGGCTCCATCTGCAAACCATGTTCTTTTAGGATTACCAGGTTTTATGAATTCTTATGGATGGCTAGAATTTTTAGGCTTCAGCCCAAGAGGCGATGGCCTCCCTTAATGGAAAGTAATCCAACCAGAAATTCTTTCTCGGCAGCAGAGGCCCTAATTTGCAATACCTGTTGTCTTCATGCTTGCCAGTTTGCAAGAGGGAGGTTATGAGTCCTGCTTCCTGGCACTTCCCTTCCTGAACCTGCTATTGACAGTGTTAGTATATCACTGTTGCCTCTGAGCTTGGTCTAGCTCAGCAGTCCCCAGGAATGCCGTGGCAACAGGAAGGCATCTTTATGGCTCTTCCTTGTTACAGGGTATGATGGCTAAGGTTTGGCCAGCTTGATGTTCTGGCTTCCATTTTAAAATCCCACCCTAGCTTTCCCAAATGGAGCCTTTTGGGAGTTTGCTGTATTAAATTCATCTTTACTCCTGGCTAGCCTTTTCCAGGAAGTATTTACGACTTATCTGCTTGCCCTGAGATTTTCTCCAAGTGCATAATAATACGGTTCTAAGTAGGCAAAAACTAGTTTCTCAACTGAGCCCTTCATTTGCATGAGGAACGGAAACCCCTTATTAGAATAAACATCCCTCTTTGGCTTTTCACATCAGATTTAACAATACCTAGTTTTGTCTTGCCTGCTTCTAGCTTCAAACCATTGTCATTTATGGTTAAACACACCCTCTTGTGATCCACATCTTCCCCAGCCAATGTACTTCTTATGCTTTGGTTTTATATTCAAGAATTAGGCATCACCAATGCCTGCAGGATGAAAAGATAACGGGGGGGGGGGGAGTTTAAACAACAATTACTGCTTTTAATTGAGAATGATTTTTTAAAAATTAACCATGGGTCTAGCTGCAGGAATAACATTATGTTTGGCTAAAACTGCTTTGGATCCAAACTTCCCATGTCAGAGGGGGTGATCAGTCTTATGCTACTGCTTAGGAGAAGCACCTGGTGGTATAAGGGTGCAAAAAAGATTCTTCTGATGCCTTAGTCCTGTAAAATCTTCATTTGCTGTCCCTTTAAAGGGCAGGGTGGGCTGTATATAACTAGTGTTATGAAGTGCCTGGGTGCAGAATTCCACTGCCGTAGCAAAGTTTAAGTGTCTGGGGGACGGGTTTTAATTCATTTTCACCTTTCTTGTAGTTGCCATGACAAGCACTCCACAGAGAAATGGCTCTCTGCTTGACCAAATAAGGATATACTCACACTTAGAACCCAACAGTCCAGGCTCTAATCCTCACCACCACCCTAAAAAAAACCTTCCATCTAGCCTTCCAGATTCCCTCTCCATTCTCTTCTCTTCAGCCGAAGATGACAGTGTCATGAAAGGCAGCCACTGATGGGCTGTAATTAGAAATAAGAATGTTGAATGCACCAGCCAGCCTCTTCAAGGCTCTGCTCTGTGAATTAGCGAGATCATGAGCCTGCCTGGCTCACACTATTAAGATGGTCTAGATACTGTGCCACTGCAGGAATATGCAGTGTTGCCGCTGCACAGGAAGGAAAATGGTGAATGCTTTTGCGGAGGCATTTCTTAAGTCTGTGTTGTGCTCAGGAAACCCTCCTGTAACAAAATATACCTGCCTAAAAAAAGGAACCATCCGACCCGGATTGCTGACACAGCACGGATACCAAGTGGTTCATGGGCATGCATCCAACTACCCCACAGATCTATTAAGACAAACACAGCCATGAAATCAGGGCTTCCCCTGCTCCTGAAATCACACCACACAAGTCCAAACATTTGTGTAGAATTCTGTATTGAGAATCTCAAAAAAAAAAAAAAAATCCAACACAGGCAAGTTCCTAGGTTTTAAGGCTGAAAATAAGCCTGAAAGCATGAGACAGAGACACAGGAGGAAGGGGAATCAGTTTGCAAATACTTCAAGTAAATGGCTTCAGCAGGCTCTCACATACCACATTGCAAGCAGGCATGGGCCTTGCTATTAAACACCATACAGCACATGACAGTTGGAAATGCTATAGAACCACTGAAAAGCAAGTGCTTGGTTTGCACAATGCTCAATTTCTGGCCAGGTAAGGTTTATTACATTACTCCTACATACATCACTAGGGTAACTTATCTTTGTGGGCTCTAGCTAAAAGACAGCCTGCTCACAGGAATTTAGATATGCTGGACAGTGAATGACCTATGCTGCAGCCCTCTGCAAGATCTACAGCAGGATTCAAATTAGCTCCTGCCATTTAAAAGAGACGTGGGTGGGCTGGAATAGAAAAAACCACTGATGCTGGATTCCACCAACAGCCTGAGCTGAAACTTGGGACCACTCATCACATAGTGGAGAAGCTTAATAAGGAAATAAATTGGCACAAGATGTTGTCAGTAAGACAGATCAACCTTCCTTGTTTGTTTTTAAAAAAATGCTTCTTTGGATTTTTAATCATATAAAAAACGAACATTTCTGACAAAAAAAGTTAAAAGGAAAGCAAAAACTTACAACCAAAGAGCACTGACCCATTTTTTGACCTCCAAGCACCTTACATGCACGCTTCTTACACAAAAGAAAGGCAACTTCTAGCCAGCAAGGCCAGACAATAAATACAGACATCAGGTATGTGGCAGTTTCCCTGCCTGTCAGCTTTTTCCAAGGGCAAGAGGGATGCAGTGCTTTGCATCTGCTCCCCCCCCACCCTCCAGGTTGGTGCTTGCCTTGTCTCCCCTGCAGGATTAACCTTGTTTGGGTTTACTGCAGTGTACAAGGGGAAGCAAGCTGCCCAGGATCTTTCCCTCTCCTGCTTGTTATGTGGAAGGGCAGGAGACAGGCAAGAGCTCAAGGGCAACTCTGATGTGTGGAGGGCGGGGCAGGTGGAGAATCTTCACCTCCTTCTCTCAAATAGCTATATCTGGACTCGGGTCAGAGCTGGCAGAATTCAGAGGCTTGTTTGTTGTTAACTGTGACTGCCGAGTGGTCTGTGCTTCTACGCTGTGCCGGATCCCATAACCAAAGTAGATGGCGAAGCCTGCATGGATTACAAAAATGCTTTTATTGCACATGTTAATAGCTGCTTTATGCCAAACAGTCAGTGTAACCAGGTATAGTTGTTAGTGTTCCAGACGAGGACTGGGGAAACCTGAGTTCAAATCCCCATTTAGTCATGAAACTTGCTAGGTGATCTCAGCTCAGTCACTGGCAATCCTAAACTATCCCACAAAGCTTGTTGTGATGATAAAAGGCACAGGGGAGCCTTTCATGGAGCTCCTCAGAGTGTGATAGAGAGCCACACATGGAAGTCATAGGTTAAAATCGCAGGATCTAGCTCCTTCGAGTAACAGTTTAACATACTTCAATATGATCAAATGCTAAAGGTAACCTCCCCCCAAATCCTCATATTAGCTCCCTTTTACTTAGTCAAAGCATCCACCTAGCTCAGTATTGTCTACTCTGACCGGCAGCAGCTTTCACACAACTCTTGCTGCACAGGTTCCTCTAGCTGAAGGCCAACCCAAGGATTGAACTCAGAGCCTGGTGCCAGGACCTTTTGATGGCATCAGTCTATCTCTTTGCCTGTAACCAGCAAATCTTTTCTGCCAAAACACCAGCAAGCCCTTGTGTATGAATGGATCACAAGAAAGCCCTGTGAGACCCAACCTGGGCTTTCTGTAGGACAAAAGAGAGTGGGGCAAAAGAAAAGGCAGCTTGATACAATCTAACTTTAACTTTAACCATGAAAAAACCATTGCTAGCTTAAATAGATGCAAGCGCGCGCACACACACACAAAGATAAAGATTGGCTCAGTGGAAAACCCAGAGCGAAAATGGCCCAATCAGTAGCCACCAACTCTATTGCCTGGATCTAAATGCTTAGAATAATAATTTGTAACAAAAGGACAACCCCTTGCCCTCCCCACACACACAGTTAGGGTGGTCTTGATGATTCTGGGGCCCAGGATGGAACCCCAGAATCACTGCCCCTTGCTGGAGCAAGCCCCTACAGGGGTCAAGCACAGCATGGCCCTCCTTCATACAAGCCAGTTGGAGAGCCTTTACCACCACTAGAAGCAAGTGGCAGGAGTCTGCCCCTTCTTTTCTCCTCTCCGTTGCGGGGCAAGGATGTGGGCAATCAGCACCTCCCCACAGCGTGTGCCCCAGTGCACCTGTCCCTGTTGCCCACTGGTAAAAACCAACCCTCCCCACAAAGATCTCAACCTGTAACAATTAATTTTACTTCCAAAGTCTATACCTTTCTTGACTCTAACCCTCCTCCTATTCCTATCTGGAAAACTTTCTGTGAAAGCTCCTCCTGACTGCAACCTCCTTCCCGATTGCAACCTTCACAAAGATACTGAAAAGAGCCTCTAGCTGTATTAATCAGAAGGCTTGCTTTTGACTTCACCTGAACTACAGCCCAGGAAAATCAGGCCTATGTTTCTTGTGTTCTCTGGCCCCTGTATCATCAGCTACGATCTTGATCACATAACCTGGGATCTGTCTTGTTTATCATACCCAGCCCTTGCATGCTTTCTCTCTAGATCTCCTTTGGATTGTCTGGATTCCTACTTGGCCAAATGATGACTCCTAAAACTCTGTCTCTGTTTGCAGGTTCAAGGTACACTTGGAGCATCAGACAACTGACTGCTTAAATGCCACCTCAGACGTCTCACACAGAAATGTCAATTAATACCTCCCTCTGCTTTCCTTGCTGTCCCGTTGGAAGGCCATAGCCATTACTGAGGTCAGTCCTGCGTAACAGGGCTTCAAACAAGATCATGCTCCTTACCTATGGCCATCCAGACACCAAAGCGGGCCCAGGTGCCTGCATCCAGTTGCATCATGAGATAGACGTTCACAAAGACACTGAAAAGAGGGAGCAGCGGCAGGGCAGGCACCTGGAAAAGAAGAGAAAGCCCCCAAGGCAAGCGGATGTAAACATTTCTCAAGATTCTAGGAAACTGTAGTTCTCTCACCAGATTTGCAGTCCGATGTAAAACGAGACTTAATTCCAGTGAATTGTCTGGGTCTTTCCAGACAACAGAGAAAAATACTCTTCGGGGGAGGAGGGTAGATGCAGTGTGAAGACTGCCTCTTAGAATCCTTGCAGCACCGATATCAAATATGCAACAGATGTTTCTCTTTTTTTAACTGGAAGGGAATAATAGCCTCTTCCAGTTTCATTAGATTTTGCAAAGTTTTCAAAATATCTTTCCCCTTTATTAGTTCACCAGGTTTCTGAAATATTGCTATTCAGAAGATAAATTTGCTACTTTACAGAGTTTTATTCAGACAGGAGATCCCTTTGTTTGCTAGTTAGAGTTTTAGCAGTGTTTAGGTGTGTGTGGGGGGGGGAAGAGAATGGCTAAAAAAAATATTTTCAAAACTGAACAGGCATAGGAGGTAGCACATTCTGAAGTCACAGGTGTTGGCCAACAGATGCTCATGACAATGGCCAAACCACTATTTCACACATTTGCATTTCCAATCAGCTCACAAGTGGATTCAGAATGCTTGAAAAATGTTTCCACAGAACAGAGGTACTAATAAGGGGAATGTCATCTGGACTGCCAAGGCCAATTTAGCATGCAAACCCATTTTTTTCTGCAATGATTCAGAAAAGTTGCCCTGAGACAGAAGATGACACCTTTCCACGAAGAGTGTGGAAGTTGCTAAGGTAGAATGGAAGTCTTGTCATGCCTGTGGGAGGAGACAGACTACGAAAGCATTGTGGGAAAGAGACTGGAGAGGTGGAGACAGGAGCCATTCGTTCTGAAAGGCAGAAGGTGGGGTTGCTATTTGAATGGGATGATCCAGCCATTCAGAAGGAACAGCAGAGGTGTCACGATCCCTTCAGCAAATGATGCACACAAAAGATGCCAACTGCAGCGTGGCAGATCCAGGCAACACCCAGCTCTGCCACATACAACCCCAGCAGGATAAGCAGCTTTCTGGCCAGGACTCTTACCTTGAAAGTTAGGCGCTTCTTGCTTTCTGGCTGCCTCCAGATGATAATTGTGATAACCAGCCAAACTCCTAGGAGAAGCGTGCATGCCACAGCCCAACCAATGCTGCCGTTCATGAGTGCTTGCTGCTCCTGCGCCAGGATCCCACAAAGGACAGTGATCACAACAGCTGCAAGACAGAGAATGAAACATCTGCTTTATATTGGGGGGCATGATCTTGATCTAGCAGAACATCTCCATAATGTTTCCCAGGGGTCATCCAACAGAAAGTGTCAGGGCCAGAACTGCAAACTGGCTTGTAGCATTTCAGATCTGCTATTGAGCATGGTCCATTCTCCTGCTGGTCTCCAGAAAGGCTGTTTGGGCTCTTCCAGTGTGCCCAGTTGGCCAACAGAAGTTGGACATCCTCCTCCCCAAGTTTTCTGGAGCTTTTGACTGCTCTCCTAGTCTCAGTGCCATTGTTAACAGGACTTCTAATGAAAGCTTTCAATCCCAGATTAGCTAGAACACCTCAGCTCTGCCCCCAGCACTTACAGACAACTGTGGTGCTGATGTAGACAATGCGTCCCGAAATGCAAGTCGGGATCTCCCCAGAAGGGCAGAAAAGGCTCCCCCAGGTGAACTTCTCTTTGAGCGTAGTCTGATTACTGCTGACTGACAAATTCATTATCACCTTCTCTTCTTCACTTCCATTCACCTCCAACATCTCCACATCCTTAGAAGAGCTGCCCATCTCAGGCTGGTATCTAACCGCAAAACCAAAGGAATTAAGACAACCCATCATCAGCGTTTATGCAAAAAGAGCTTCCACCAGTCTCAGAGATCAAGCAACCCCCTCCTTCCCCCCTAAAAAAAACCCAGCTAGGACATCACAGTGTTTGGATGTTACTTTTAGTACCCTACATTAGTAGTTGTCACTCCAAAGCCCTCAGGCACCCACCTGAGTATGAGTACACAAACAGCTACCAATGAGTATGCCAACAGTGTGCCGATTGACATAAGGTTCACCAAGTCCTTCAGCTCAAAGAGGAATGCCATCAGGGCTGCAAGAGAATAAATGGTATATGAAACCCAGTCTAACCCACTGGTGGGATGGGGGGACAGCAAGGAAACAGACTTCTTGCCAACATATTCTTACCAGATATGATGCCAGACACAACTGTGGCCACCAAGGGAGTCTTGGTGCGACTGTGCACCTGGGACAGGTACTTAAAAAGGAGCCCATCTTCGGCCATGGCATAGATCACTCGTGGCATTGGGAACATGGAGCCAAGCAAACTGCATAGAGGAGGAGGAAGAGGACGAGGAAGAACTGGTTTTTATATGCTGACTTTCTCTACCACTTAAGGAAGAATCAAACCAGCTTACAATCACCTTCCCCTCTCCACAACAGACACCTTGTGAAGTAGGTGGGACTGAGAGAGCTCTAAGACAGCTGTGACTAGCCCAAGGTCACCCAGCTGGCTTCATGTGTAGGAGTGTGGGGGGGGGGGGGAATCCAGTTCACCAGATTAGCATCTGCTGCTCATGTGGAGGAGTGGGGAATCAAACCTGGTTCTCCAAATTAGAGTCCACCGCTCCAAACCACCACTCTTAACCATTGTACCATGCTGGTCAGCACCTGGACATAGGAAGAGGCCTTGAATAGCCAAGAGCACTAACTGCAGCACAGACAGCATCTGTCACCGCCTGGCTCTGTCTCCCGCCCAGACCTTACCTTGCACTGAGGGCACAGAGCGAGCCAACGGCCACGACGTAGCGGGCGGGCTCCCACCCCACGTCCTTGAAGGCCTCAGGCAGGGGGCTCTCCTTGTTCACCAGAAAGTAGGGCACCATCAGGGTCAAGGCAGCAGAAACCCCAAAGTAGGCCACAAAGCAGATGAGAAGGGAGACGATGATGCCAATGGGGATGGAGCGCTGGGGGTTACGAGCCTCCTCACCTGAGGATGGGGAGGCAGACGAGTGTGACCAGGAGGAGATTCCAACGAAATCAGTGCTCCCAATGCAGGAAAGGACTTGAAAATCCCCAATTCAAAAACCAGCTAATCTGGGCAGGAAATGCAGATTTTCTTTTAAATGTGAGGACCTGCAGTGCAGTTTTTTAATTATTGTTATTATTATGCACTGTGAATCTATTACCTTGGCAGGTGACTGTCACTGTGAATGAGAACTGTTCTGTGCAAAGGAGTCCTCAGAGCTCCCAGGCAAAGCAGCCATCTGTGTCATTGGGCTGCACGGCTAATGACTCATTTCCCAGACCACAGGAAGATGCTTTCCGCTGAGGAACGCAACGGGCACAGAACAGCAGCCACCACACCCCCAGGCTGAGCAGGGATCCCATGTGAATGTGCTTATGCGTGCAGCCCCCGTGCCAGCCACTCAGCATGAAATCCTCCCTCCCAGACTAAATAACTACCAAGACCTCTCTGTGGCACAGGGGAAGGGGGAGAGGGCACGAAAGCAGAGTTCTCCCTGCAGTCCCCTTCTCCCTGTAGCCACCTTACCTGTTGTTGCAATGCAATCAAATCCAACAAAGGCGTAGAAACAAGTTGCAGCGCCAGAGAGGACCCCCTTGAAACCAAAGGGGGAAAAGCCACCTGTCCCAAAGTCGCCAGCCCTGAAAGAGAGAAAGGAGGAGGAAGAGAGTGAAGGCCTCCAGCTATATTCAGAGGAGCCAAGTGAGCTACTGAGGGGTCATCTCCTCCACACAGGGGAATGGGGGGGGGGGGAGAGACATGAATGTGAAATGGCTGTTTAAAAACTATCTCCCCACCCTCCTTCCAGCTCTGCTGCTTTTGCTTTCTTCACCAGTCTATTGCCCCGCAACTTTCTCCGATATGCAGCATTTTAAGAAAACTTGGTGACACTGTCTGGGTTGCCCAGAGCAGTCAGATGTTAATCCCCAGATAGCAGGTTTCTGGTGGCCCTGCTTCACAGCTGAATAAGAAAAATCAGCTTGGAACAGAAAACCAGGCAGTTGCCCCCTCCCCCCCACCCCCGAAGAAGGCGCCTTCTTCTTACTTGACTCCAGACTTCAGAGCTTCTTGCGACCGGTTCTGATAATACTCCTCAGTCACGCTCCAGTTCTTGACATCTCCCTTCACAAAGCCAGAGATGATGACAAAGCTGAGGACCAGCAGGTTGACTGCAGTGAAGATTTTGTTCACTAGTGCAGATTCACTCACACCAAATGCAAGTAAGCCTGGAGAAGGAGGAACCAAGAGAATGGGGGGAGCCACAGGAATACACCAACTCCCCTAAAACTGAGTGGCACTGGAGTGCAAGCCTCCTTGAACATACATGCCCACTGCTCTGGAAAGCTTGAACCCTAGTCCCAGATGCCAAGGCTGACTAGTCAGGTTTACTTTTATTATTACTTTCACATGCCTCGGGGCTAGTCCAGGCACTGAATAATCAATTTCGAGGGAAGTTTGGCTCAGCTTAAGCTCTGCGGCTTGTGGGCTTTTGCAAGGGAGGGCAGCTTTGCCACCTTAGGATCATCCCACCTGTCAGCAGCAACACCAGGAAGAGGGCAAAGAAGTCGGGGTATTCAGCCAGCACGTTCTCCAAGTGCAGGGCGGTGTGGTTCCGGAAGAAAGTGGACATGTGATTGCCAAAGATGTTGTCAAAGGCCGAGCTCCAGGCACGAGCAACACTTGCTGTACCTGGCAATTAACAAAAGAACTCTTCGTTAATCCAAGAAAGCATCAAAGAGCTCTTATCAACACTACCCGAGAAACATCAGCAGCAGAGCTACAGAAGAGCTTCATAGCTGAAGAAAAACCAAGGCTGGAACGGAGCCTTGATTACTTACCGTGAAGGCTCCTTCTCTTCTGAGGCGATGGCGTCTTGAGCTGTGGGTTATTTTCCTTGCTTCATCTGGGAGGCAGGACCTAATTTTTTAATTTCCTGTCCCCGCTTGGCGGGAAAATAGCCTACAGAGACTCCGTTACAGTCTTGCCTAGCTTAATAAG
The DNA here is from genome assembly GCF_029931775.1 of Euleptes europaea. Classification (NCBI taxonomy): domain Eukaryota; kingdom Metazoa; phylum Chordata; class Lepidosauria; order Squamata; family Sphaerodactylidae; genus Euleptes; species Euleptes europaea. Next base: position 38,238,404 of record NC_079324.1, read on the forward strand.
ACAGGATTGATTAACCATTCCAATAACATATGTAACGACAGAAAACACCCACAATGATAACACTGGAACACAAGAGCCAGAGTGAAACAAGAAGGACCTGAAGGAACTAACAAAACTGCATAACTTATCTAAGAAACGTTCTTATAAGTTCTCCTGATCATGTTTAACATAGTCAGAAGGTTCAACTGTAATTATTTCCCAGGGCGGGCAAGACGCCTTCGCCTCAGAAGAGGAGGAGCCTTCACGGTAAGTAACCAAGGCTCCGTTCTCCACTGAGGCTCAGGCGTCTAGAGCTGTGGGACGTACAAGAGCTCCCATGTGGGTGGGCTATGAACCTTCTTCCGCCACGTGTTGTAACACTCTACGACCGAAGGCCGCTTGGGCAGAAGACCAGGTATGCACCTTATAATGTTTGATAAAGGTAGAAACGGAAGACCAGGTGGCAGCCCGGCATATCTCTTCGACTGGAGCTTGCCTGTCAAACGCCGCAGTGGTGGCTGCACTACGTAAGGAATGTGCAGTGATGCCATCAGGGACGGTTACCCCTGTGGCCTTGTAAGCCTCTATGATAGTGGCTTCCTCTATGTTAGTGGCTTCCTAGAGGCACCTGGTTGGCCACTCTGTGAACAGACTGCTGGACTTGATGGGCCTAGGTCTGATCCAGCAGGGCCTTTCTTATGTTCTTATGATACACTGTTTGATCGTGTAACTAACTGCTGCTGTTGACATCCTTTTCCCTTTGTTAGGATTGGTAATCCCAACGAACATGTAGTCTGATGGTCTGATATCGGAAGTTCTGTGTATGAAAATGCGTAAGGCTCTACGCATGTCCAACAAATGCCAGGATCGTTCCTTGGGGCAGGAAGGTTTGGGGCAAAAGGAGGGAAGGTTGATTTCCTGTGACCTATGGAAGTTGGAGTTCACCTTCGGAAAGAAGGTGGGGTCTGGTGTAAGAACCACTTTATCTTTGTGGAAAACACAGACCCTTGAGAATTGAAAGTGCCCTGAGTTCGGACACTCTTCGGGCCGAGGTAATAGCCACCAGAAACAATACTTTCATACTTAGGTATTTCATGGATACCAAGTGGAGAGGCTCGAATGGGGCTTTTGTGAGTGCCTTGAGAACCAAATTGAGGCTGCAGGAGGGGAAGCGATGAACTACTGGTGGCCGAGTCTGACTGACTCCCTTTAAAAAGGCGATAATGTGCCTATGCCTAGATGTAGGAATCCCTTCTATGAATGGGATAACTGTGGCCAATGCCGCAACCTGTTGCCTCAAGGTGGATGCGGAGAGTTTGTCGTACACCCTCCTGGAGGAACTCCAGTATCTTGTGGAGACCAGGACAGATGGGATCCACCCCCTTTCTTCTAGCCCAGCGGACAAAAGCCTTCCATGAGGTGTTATAAATGCGCCTGGTAGTGGGCCGGCGTGCCTCTAATATGGTGGTAACCACATCAGTAGAATATCCCAAATCTAGCAATGATCGCCGTTCAAGAGCCAGGAGGTCAAACAGAACCATTGGGGGTCTGGGTGTATCAGGGGCCCCTGACACAGGGTTCCCCAATGGGACGGAATTCTCCAAGGTTTCTGACATGACAGCTGGCGCAGTGTCACGAATCAGGATCGACAGGGCCAGAATAGAGCTATCAGAAGAACTTTGGCCCTTTCCGACTGTATTTTTCTCAGGACCTTGGCTAGGATGGGCAATGGGGGAAAGGCGTAGAGTAGCCCCTGAGGCCATGGGCTCAATAATGCATCTATGCCCTCCACTGATGTGTTGTGATACCTAGTGAAGAATCTTGGGACCTTGAAGTTTTCAAACAAGTCTACTGAGGGGAATTTGATAGTAATTTGTTGGAAGGCCTCCTGATCTAAGGCCCACTCTCCTTCGTCTAGGAACTGGCGGCTTAGCCAGTCTGCTTGGACATTGAGAGTGCCCTTGATGTGTTCTGCTTGTACTGATGTGAGATTGAATTGAGCCCATGAGAAGATCTCCACTGCTTCCTGAAGTAGGGATGATGACCTGGATCCTCCCTGCTTGTTTAAGTGAGCTTTTGTCGCAATGTTGTCTGTCCTCACGAGGACATGTCCTCGGAGAAGCAGTGCAAAAGCTCGGAGAGCGAGCTTCACTGCTCTCAATTCTAAGAGGTTGATGTGAAGGGTGGTCTCTGTTGGTGACCATCAACCCTGAGTTATCTGGTTGTTTAATGTGGCTCCCCACCCCTCCAGACTCGCGTCTGTAAATATTTGTGTTGGTTCCTCGTGGATGTACTGAGAGGACCGAAGTAGATTTGAGGTCTTGGACCACCAACGAAGATTTTTCCTGACTTCCAAGGAGATCTGGATAAGTCTGTCTCTCTTCCTTGCGATGTCCATGTGAAATGGGCATATTAGCCACTGGAGTGGCCTGGAATGAAAGCGGGCCCAAGGTACCACCGCTATACAGGCTATCATAAGGCCCAAGAGCCTTGCTAAGGACATCAGCCTGGCTGATTGCAACTTTGCTATGGAAGACGCCTGAAGTATGATTTTCTGTTTCCGCTCTGGCGGGAGGGAAAGGGAATTTTGATGTGAGTCTATCCAGACCCCTAAATGCACCATGGCCTGGGAAGGTAGACGTGAACCTTTGCTGAAGTTGACCAGGTAGCCATGTTCCTGTAGGACATGGACCACCCTTGCCGTGTGCTGAAGAGATTGTTGTCTGGAATTGGTACAGATCAGGATGTCGTCCAGGTAAGGATGAACCTGGATGCATTCCTGTCTGAGGGACGCAATGAGCATGACCAGGATCTTTGTGAATACCCTCGGGGCAGAGGCTAATCTGAAGGGTAGGGCCCTGGACTGGAAGTGGGACTTGCCATAGGTGAAGCGAAGGAAACACCTGTGAGAAGGATGAATGGGGACATGGAGGTACGCCTCGGTTAGGTCCACAGCCATCATGAAGGTGCCAGGGTGCAGGGATTCCACGATGGACTTCAGGGTTTCCATCCGAAAATGTTTGTGTGCCATCCGTCTGTTTACATATTTTAAATTTAGGATGGCTCTCCAGTCCCCGTTCTTCTTGGGGACAGTGAAGAATATGGAATATACCCCCTTGCACCTCTCGAGAGCCGGGACATGCTCTATGGCTTTGATTTGTAGTAGGTGTTGAATAGCCCTTACTGTCCTGGTTTGTTTTTCCCTTCTGAAGGGAACCGGGGATCGCAGAAAACGATCCATTGGCCGTGACGTGAACTCCAGGAGATAGCCCCTGGATAGAATTTGAGTTACCCATAGTTCAGGCCTGGAAAAGCTTTTGGGTTGTTATCTGGAGCAACATGAACAAAGTTAATGTATTTACTAATTTAAATTAGTACATTTTAATTTACAGGGAGCCCCGTGGCACAGAGTGGTAAGCTGCAGTACTGCAGTCAAAAGCTCTGCTCACGACCTGAGTTTGATCCCGACTGAAGTCGGTTTCAGGTAGCCAGCTCAAGGCTGACTCAGCCTGCCATCCTTCCGAGGTAGGTAAAATGAGTACCCAGCTTGCTGGGAGTAAAGGGAAGATGACTGGGGAAGGCAATGGCAAGCCACCCCGCAAACAAAGTCTGCCTAGTAAATGTCAGGATGTGACGTCACCCCATGGGTCAGGAATGACCCGGTGCTAGCACTGGGGACCTTTACTTTTGTAATTAAAATGTTTATATTCTGCCTTTCCTCTTGATCATAATTGGCTCTTTATCATAATTAAAAATATCACAATTTAAAATCAACAATACATAACCCCCAATTAACCCCCTCCCCCTTTTCAGATGTGAGGAATTGTGATGAATAGAGATCAAGAGCCAGTGTAGTGTAGTGGTTACACTGCTGGACAGTGATCTGGGAGACCCAGGTTCAAATTTTACTGGGTGACCATGGGCCAGTTATACACTCTCAGCCTAACCTACCTCACAGGGTTGTTGTGAGGATAAAATGGACAACAGGAGAATGACTAAGTCACTTTGGGTCCCTACCGAAGAAGAAGGTGGGGTATAAATGGTGTAAATTAAACAAATGAATAGGGGACAATTGTTCAAAATATGTGTGATATCTCTCATATAGTAATGACTGGTTTGTGGTGTTGTTTGGAGTTATAAATAAAATTCCAGGCTTGGAACCTCAATTCAAGAGAGGGTTACTTAGCCTTGAAGTTAAATCAAAAGAATTCCCGTCTAGACATTAGGAAGAATTTTCTACCAGTTAGAGCAGTTCCTCAGTGGAACAGGCTTCCTCGGGAGGTGGTAAGCTCTCCTTCCCTGGAGGTTTTTAAGAAGAGGTTAGATGTCCATTTGTCAGCAATGCTGATTCTATGACCTTAAGCAGATCATGAGAGGGAGGGCATCTTGGCCATCTTCTGGGCATGGATTAGGGGTCACTGGGGTGTGTGGGGGAGGTAGTTGTGAATTTCCTGCATTGTGCAGGGGGTTGGACTAGATGATCCTGGTGGTCCCTTCCAGCTCTATGATTCTAGCCTTTTGAGAAAAATGAAACAATTATCTTTCTTCAGTACAAAGGAGAAAACAAACTCTGGTTGTGCCAGGGACACATTCTGCCATCATGACCTTGAAAATAAAACAGAAGTTGCTCCCTCCCCACTCTCAATCCAATGGCACATACCTATCACATATGAGAGGATAAGGTTCCATCCTGTAGTGAAGGCCCAGATCTCCCCGACTGTCACAAAACTGTAGAGATAGGCAGAACCGGCCTTTGGAACCCTGGCTCCAAACTCTGCATAGCACAGCCCAGCCAGAACTGACGAGACAGCCGCAATGAAGAAGCAGATCACAATGGATGGGCCAGCTTCCTCCCTGGCCACTTCCCCAGCCAAGACATAGACACCAGCCCCAAGAGTGCTACCCACGCCAAGCGCTATAAGGTCCAGGGTGGAGAGGCAGCGGGCAAAACGAGTCTCTTCTGAGCTAAAGTCTACCACACGCCGCCGGATCAACTTCTTGCCGAAGCTCGTCATGGTTTTCTCCAGCATCTTGCAGCCCATATGCAAGGCTTGACTTTACCCAAAATATCTAGAAGAGAGCATATTACACATGAACACATGAAACTGACTTTTACTGAATCAGACCCTTGGTCCATCAAAGTCAGTATTGTCTACTCAGACCGGCAGCGGCTCTCCAGGATCTCAGGCTGAGGTCTTTCACATCATCTATTTGCCTAGTCCCCTGAACTGGAGATGCTGGGGATTGAACCTGGGACCTTCTGCAAGCCAAGCAGATGCTCTACCACTGAGCCACAACACCTCCCCTTAAGGTCCGACCTAAATGCTTCCCATCTGAGTAGTCAATACTCCCCTTCTTACAGCATGACAGCCATCAACGCAGTGGCTATGTTGGCAGATGAGACTGGAGCAATGATTTGGAGTTCTAGCAGGTCTGACCTAAATGCAATCCTACTACAAAGTTCAGCAACCTGAGACCTTCTACTACTTGAAATTTAGATAGCTTGCAGAGATTCACCAAGGTGGTGTTTCTCTCCTCCCTTCCCAAATGGCGAAGGTCAGGCAACCTTTCAGGGCCAGATAGGTTGCTAAAGGTTCAGGCATACAGAAGCAAGCATAAGAACGTAAAAGCCGTGCTGGATCAGATCAAAGGCCCATCGAGTCAGGCATTCTGTTCACACAGTAGCCAACCAGCTGCCCCTGAGAAGGCAATAGCATCATCTTGCCTGTGCTCCCCAACACCTGATACAAAGAGGCATACTGCCTCTGATATTGGTACTGCAAACTCGCAACCCTGGTTACAAAGCACGACATCAAATCTAGGTCCCAAATTCCTAACTACCTTCTAAGCTGGGAAAGAGAGAGAGTTGTTTAAAGGCCCTCCCAGAAATCAAGGCATTTCAGGCTTTGAATCTCAGTCTAGGGGCCTGATCGGCCAAGACTGGTGATGGTTCAGTGCCATCATAAAAATGAAAAGAAACCTATATTCCCACCATACAACACAATGCTTCAGACAAACAAAGGCTTTATTTCAAAGAGGGCCCACAGTGGGGTTTTGTCTACAGTCACATGACAGGGTCGGCCCAAAGTATTTTGCCTTTGGAAGTGGCAAGAGGACAGCTTAGGACCAAATGGACTGGGGTTATACATTACCTTCATGCCTGCTGCAGATGTCCACCAATATTAGCACAAAGCAAATCTCAGGATAACTGTGTTTGCACAAGTCATTCATTGGATAAAATGTCAGGAAGCCATCTTCAGCGATTAACCAGTTTAAGCAAACTTTAGACCGACAGAACAAACTATTCTCTGGAAAGCCAGGCTGTGTTCCAGGGTGCAACAACTTACGTCAGCATTAAATTTGGCATGTAATACCTGGGACAAAATAACACCGCATATGCCAATTTATGGTTAACGTTACCATGCTGTCTCTCAGCATTTCAAGATGGTTTACAACAATATTAAAACAAGGTAAAACTACCAAAGACAGAAAAATTACAGGATGATGCAGCCTTGCCAACATCCACATGAACACATGAAGCTGCCTTATACTAAATCAGACCCTTGGTCCATCCAAGTCTGTATTGTCTACTCAGACTGGCAGCGGCTCTCCAGGGTCTCAGGCAGAGGTCTTTCACATCACCTTACTTGCCTAGTCCCTTTAACTGGAGAAGCTGGGGATTGAACCTGGGACCTTCTGCATGCCAAGCAGTTGCTCTACCACTGAGCCACAGCTCCACTAAAAGAGAAAGACTAGAGAAAGAAAAGTTTTCCTCGCCCACTTGCTCATGCATGCCAGTGCCAGTCAACAATGGCACCTCAACACCTAGGAGAAAGGAAATCCATTCTCATCCCACTGACAAAAACAGCACTGCCTGCTCATCTGCAAGCAGTCTTTACCTCTTTACTGGGCACAAGCAAGTAAATGAATGATAATTTGCAATAATGACAAAAACAGCATCAGATCTAGTAACATTCAGAGGCAAAGTCTGTAGTCCAACTTTATTCCCACAAGACATTTCAAGGGCAGAAAAAAAGGAAAAGAGGACCAGTTCTGCCCCCAATACCAATGTTGGTGGCTGTATCCTGGAGCCACAGTAAGGGCACATCCCTGGTCATGAGCTTTCAGAAGCTGGAGCCAGTTATATCAGGTGAATGAAAACGGACTGTGAAGGTAACAGAAGACACATGTTGAAGTACAGGATCTGAACTAAAAACAAAAACAAATCCTAAGAAGCAGGATTTCAAATATGAGCAGAAGACATGGCCACCTTACAAAGTTCTCCAAACTTAGTAGCTTAGGAAATGTGTTCCTAGCCCACACGTTCCTATGTGAATTTGTGGTGCACTATGGCCTTGAATGAAGAAGAAAAAAGGACTCTCTTATATTTCAGATTGCAGCAGCGGCCCTGTATGGTTGCCTGTTCTTACACAGCATAAGCAATGGACTCTTTGCAACCACACACTTAAAAAGGAGCGCTGGCATTGCGCAGCGGCCAGAGTTTTGGACCAGGGCCCGGGACAACCAGGTTCAAAGCCCTGCTCTGCCAAGGAAGCTTATTGGTGATCTTGGACCAATGACACTCTCCCAGCCTAACCTATCTCACAGGTTGTTGAGAGAAGGATATGATTAAGCTGCTTTAGATCCCCAATAGTGTGAAAAGTGACATTTAAATAAAACACTAAGCATAAAAACAAAATTTGTGTAACAATAATTAAATTAGAATGGGGTTTAGCAGTGCTGCTAAAATCTGGATGCGCATTTATTTTAAAATTAATGTTGTAAGATCAGGTGTATTTTAATTAGTAAAATGACTGTTCTCCCACCAGATGCAAATCCTATATAATCAGCCAACGGAGAGCTCCTGTTACGTCCAAATGACCTCCATCATCCGGACTGGCTGATGGAATCCATACAGGTACCAGCCAGTCCATCAGGCTGACTGATAGCGCTGTCAGGGAACACAGCAGAACAAAGACCTACTCATTTCCTCTTTTCTGCAGCACTAATCTATGAAGATTAATGGCTGCCTCCTTCTGCTACCAGGAGCTTTGCATATGGGGGCGGGGCTGTGTGCACTGTGAAGGTGTCTGGAATCGTAAGGGCAGGGGGGGAAGAACTGGATAAGGTGACCAAAAGGTTGTCCCATGCCTTTAATAGCTCTATAGTAGGCAGATGGGAGGAGCAACACCTGTTAAAACTGCATAAATTAAATTGTAGGGACACACTTCAAAAACCAAAACTCACCAACAATATAGAGTAAGAAACATTTCTAGATTAATTTGGATTTTATTTTAGTTAGCATTTTTTTTCTTTCTGTCACCCTATAGACACAAAAAGAACATAAACCGAGGGCAGCTGAAGTTTTTGCAAGGAGCTGATTGGCAAATGGCAAACAGAGACATCCATCAAGAACCTCCTGCTACATTTCCACAGGCTGTGGAATGATGCAATTATGGGCTTTTTGGTGGGAATTTCCTGAGTTTGTGTGAGTCAGAATTCCCTTCAGAAGCAGGAAAGAGCAGACCCCCCCCCACCAGCCTAGGAGTCACATGCACACTGCCTTGCTCAGCTGCCTCAGGCTCCAGACCAACAGGGAAAGTGATGGATGAGCACCAAAAGAAAGCAAATGTCTGCTTTCAGCTGAGCAGAAGAGAATCTCACACACTCTCCTAGGAAGCCTATTTCCCCCCCAATGCTGGAGCCTGGCAGAACAAACTGTTGAGAGAGCAGCCACCAGAAACTGTCCATACAAACAGCAGCATGAAGCTTTTACCCTAGGCTGCTTCCTCGCACAAACCGAAGCACTTACACAACACCAGAAGTTGCCAAGCGAGGGGAGCAGAGAACACCAACACAAACATACACCAGGGCAGTTCTTTTCCCCTCATCGAGCCCAGCCAGCACCTGAGATCAGATAGTCCAGCTCAACACCATTTTCCAAAAGCCAGCAGCTTTGAATTGCTTTTCGCCTTTCTGCAGCAATTTCAACCTCACCCACCAATCTCTTTGGCAAAAAGAGGGACAAAAGGCAAACCTGCTCTGCTCTGGACTGGGAAACCTCTCTCCTTACAAACCCATCCGGTGTTGATCCGATCTGTCAAACAGGAGGCCCCTGCTGTCGTCACAGGGGACTGGAAGCTTTGCCAGGGGAGGGGCACCTCACTCTGCCAGGAACCTGCTTATGGGGAGGGAGGGGCAGCCGTCAAGCAGCATATTAGAGACATAGCGACGGAGATGGCTAAGCTGCTTAGAAGGCCTTTTAGTGCAACAGCAAACATATCACAATACCAGTACAAGATTAACTGGCCAGCAATGCACACTGGGGTACTGGATTGAAAAATATGTGCACCTGCGTGGTGTAGAACACCAAGGGGGGGATGCTTGAGCACCTGATAGATCACACTGAACATGGGTGTTTGCAACACAGCCAGTCAGGGAAACTATCTAAACAGACCCCAAAAGAGTGACACATGATCATCATCATAAAATCCTAGAGGGACGCAACTGGTTGCTCACTACCTGCCAAAGATGCAAGCCTCGATGCTCAGAGAGCCTGCCGCCACTCATCTGCTCCAAGCAGTGAACAATGGAGATGTTGGAAAGGGCCCTTGGAGGATCTCCAAGTGCAAGCCTTCGATGCTGGTGGCATAAGCAGGGCAAGGTGGAACAGGGCAGAGCTGCCATCCAGAGAGGGAGGGTTTGTGCAAGAGAGACAGGAAAAGGAAAGAGGAAGAGAAGAGCCCTTGACAATAGGGCTACGTGAGAGTTAACAGAATCAAAAGCATTCAGGATGCAGGAAACTCAACCTGCTAAGAAGTCTGAGCCAACTGTGTGTCAAAGATGTAGGGGAAGCTTTAATCTGTGCAATTAGCAAATATATACACAAACACAAAGCCCGTATTTTGTAATCACACTCCAGTACCACCTGCATTTCATTCAATAGCATGTACTGTGAAGTGTAGCCTAGAAACACAGATGTTGCTCAGGTCAAATTGGAAGTGTGCGGGATAATTTTTTATTCACTTACTTCATTTACACCTCGCCTTTCTCCCCAATGGAAAGCCAAAGCCGCTTACATCATTTTCCTGTCTTCCATGAAATTAGATGACAGATAGAAAAGAACAAAAGTGGGTTATAGAACCTGCATCTGAGAAATTAAAAAAGCAGCCCAGAATGCACAGGCTTTATCAGCCCAGCCTTTCCATCCACTTACACTTAGTATAGTGTAGTGGTTAGAATGCTGGACCAGCCTGGGGAGACTGAAGTTCAAGCCATGAAGCTCTCTGACAGACCTTAGGCTGGTCACACGTTCTCAGCCTAACACACCTCATAAGATTATTGTGAACATAAGGGGGCGGGAAGCCACAAACACTTCCCTGGGTTCCTCAAGAGGAAGGGTGGGATAAAATTGTAATAAACAGCATCACAAATTGCTCTGTAACGATCATATGGGAGCATACCTTCAAGGAGTCCTCTGGTATAAGATCTATCAGCTGAGTGTCCCATGGGCATACATACACATTGGCATAACCAAACTTAAGTCCTAGCTTAAGGGCTCAAAATGCTCCCTCTCACACCTTTGGTTCTGACTGTAATCCAGCTCTTACACAAGCAGCTGCTCAGCCCAGAAAAATATTGAGCATATAGCGGTCAGAAACCTTTAGCACAAGAACCCTGGTGAATGGGCATTTTCTTCCTTTTGGTCCAGAATCCAACCTGCAGAAACTGAAAGCCCTCAGAGAAACTGTGAGGTGGTGGTGATTGAGTCACCAAACACCAAACACAGCAGCACTTTTAGCACACATTAAAGCAACCTTGAGGGGAAAGCCTTGGGGCTGCACATCAGGTGAAGCAAGGAGACACTTCCTGGACCATCAGCTACAAGGGGTGAAAGGTGACCCAACAGCCCAGTGGCAGAGCCCCTAGCTTGGAGAGGCTGACTAGGCCCGTGAGGTGAATGAGCAACTGACTGTGAACTGACTGTGTCTTTCTAGCTGCATGACAATGAAAAACTGGAGGAGACAGCCCAGAGATGAGACGAAATCTGCAGGAGCTGAAGCCAGAGAAACCAAAATCCACCTTGGAAGGGAGTGGCTTTGAGAAAGATCAGCCGCATCAGTATGGATGGAGAATAAATCCTCATTATAGTCCTTGTTTATCCCACACACACTCATGAAAGAGCAAGTGCAAGAGAAAAGCAAAAAGGGCAGCCAGCACTGAAAACAGGTAGCTTGGATTGGGGGAGGGGAAGAGGATCAGCTGTTGCCTGGAGCCACAGGCAGGGCTAAAACCCCACGGAGGCTTCCTTACCTGATTAGGTGCCCCACGAAGGCCTTCGAGTCCAACTGAATTTAGCTGAATCCCCTTAAAGTTGTAACATGTCTCCCCTAACAGTTCCATTCCACACATACAAACCCACAAACTGTGAAATAAAATAGGTGATTGATAGATAGATGATGATGATAAATTTCTGAAATTACACAAACAGACCTTATGTTAATGGGCTTGCAGCCCAGCCAGACTCTATAGTGTATCTATTCCTTAGACACACACACACACACACTCCCTCTTCCTTCCTCTTTATTTTATTTATTTATTTTAATTTATAGCCCACCCTCATTCCCAGCGAGCCAGGCTCAGGGCGGGTAACAACCATTAAAATACATAAAACCATCAAACATCAATAAAACATCATAATACGACCATAAACAGGTGGCCTTAAAATTACACAGATGCCACCGTGTGACAGGATTTCAGCAGATCAACCCCCCACAGATGTCAAGAGTAGGGATGCCAACCTCCAGTTAATAGCTGGAGATCTCCTGCTATTACAACTGATCTCCAGCCGATAGAGATCAGTCCACCTGGAAAAAATGGCCACTTTGCCAGTTGGACTCTATGGCATTGAAGTCCTTTTCTTCCCCAAACCCCACCCTCCTCAGGCTCCGCCCCAAAAACCTCTCACTGGTGACAAAGAGGGAGCTGGCAACCCTAGTCAAGAGTGAGGGGGAGTGATGGGGAGGCCAGTAATGATGGATCCACTCTTTGGGCCTTGGTATAAAGAGACAGGCTTCCTCATTGGACTAATCCAGAAATCAAAGTGTGCAGGCAATAGTGATGGGGCAACCTATTTACCACAGTCTGAGATTACACCTTTATGGGGTGGCCTGAGGTATTGCTATTAGCCAGCCCTGTGGAAGATACCCCTGATAAGGAACAAAATTACCCAGTTTAAGCCAGGGACTTACATCTACACTTCGGATCCAAGCACAGCACGGGCCAGGAGCCAGTGCCACTAATGGCAAGAATAGAATGAGAGGCAGCAGAGCTGAGGAGATTCACGGGTCTGAGTTCCAAGGAACAGGCAAGGCAGGAAACCAAGGCAAGAGATGACTTTGCTGAGGAAGAATGTGATTGGAATGTGCATTTGTTTTTCAGAAAGTCCTATCCTTAACAGCATGAGTCCTTGTAGATGTAGTAAATCGTTAATTTAAATACTAAACATTATTGGATTTTGTTAATGGGAAACTGATGGTTTGGCTCTAGGAGGAAATCACACTTTGTAAACGTATAAACAGTTAATTGAAATCATTTATGGTGTTAACCTGTCCAGTTATCACCTTTTCTAGCAAACCCTGGGGGTTACTGCATTATGTATTCCCAGCAATGTATTATAACTGTTATAAAAAATACTGTTCGCACTTTGTTTGGCCCCTTTAGCTGTGAAGACGTCTTCCAACCATTTTTTAGCCGTGGCACCCAAAAACCCTTTTAAAGCAATGTTCTTTATAACATTTTCAAACTCTTAATACATCGCTGGGAATAAATAATGCGGTAACCCCCCGTGTAGGTATTACAGAGAATTTGTTTGGGGACCAGACCTTTTTTTTAAAGAGTAGGTTAGGTGTGGAGAGTTGGCGATGGCCGTTTGGCTGTCTTAGTCACTGATTAAATGGCCAGGATCTTTCAATGGCCTTTAATGACAGGGAATATTTTCCTTACTGACCTGGAATCCAATCTTCATAAGTTGACACCCCTCGGTGCTAGAGGTGCTTGCATACATGAAAAGTATCACATCATTTTAGAGTTTGGAGCCATGTTTGCCAAATGAATTAGATGCTGAAAATAGATACTGGGAGAAAAAAACAGAACAGTGAGTTGACTGAAGTATCCTTGGAGCATAGTTGATTTCTTTGGGGACCCGGGACAGGTCTGGTGGCTAAACTGTCCACTTATTAGAACATTATTATCCTTTGTGTGTAAATATTACAAAGGCACCCTAGATCTCTACTTCTGTCTCATTCAAAGGACATAAAATCCTATGGCACTGCCCTTGAAAATTCAATAGTATTTTCCACCAGTTGTCAAGAGGACCCCATCCACAACAAAGCACCCTTGCAACTCCTGGGATCCTCCACCCAAGCTCTCAGCAGTGGGACAGAATTGGCACAGCAAAGGACAGAATGAAGTGCAAACACCCAAGCACTGCAATCAATGTTAGGGTTTGCCATCATAATTGTCAGAGGCTGGCAGCTAAGTTGGCAAAGCATGTAATTAAACGTTTCTGTCTTGGGAAAGCAATTGAGCCTGCATTTTATCACTTCAGTATGGAAGTTAATGGTGGCTTTGAATGCTCATCTAATTCTATTAATAGATAATAAATCTGACTTCAGCAGAAGGGAGAGCCAGAGAAGGTCGAGTTTGCCTGGCCTCGGCCCCAACTGAAAAGCTGCACCGGTTCCTACGCAGTGTAGCCTAGGTTACGGCTGGATAAGGGGGAGACTGGAAGGGGCAAAAACTGCTTGTGACTGGCAGAAGCCAGAAGCCAAACCCACCCCCCATCATTATCAGCTACCCTTCCTCTAGCTAATCTCAGACTGTTGTGCTAACCCCTAGGAAGCTAAATACAAAGTCCTTGGGTCATGCAAACCACAGAAGACAAGGAGGTAAACTTGTTTTTGGTCCATCACCACTTTAGATTGCAGACAAGAGAATCACACAACTGAATCCTTCTGCATTAACTCCCCCCGCCCCATGCAACATTCGTTTTCTACAAGCAGGGTTGTTGTTTTTCCTGTGGAGGATTTCATCCCCAGTCCACCTTCTTCCTTTGCAGGGTGAAGAGAACAGTAGAAACACATAAGGTTTGTAGTTTGTCTGGCTACTGCCGTAATAATAAAATCATTCATTCAGTAGAAACACAAGTGTACTATCCCAATTGCTGTTCATGAAATGCAAGTCTGTAGTGGGAATTTAAGTAAGGATACATGGGGTGGGGGTGCTATAAGTTATTTGAGACTGCAAAAGCCTGAGGTTATGTCTTCTATGATTAAAGTTACATAATTGGATTTTTAGTGCCAGGCGCCCAACGGCTCTTCTAGTATCGGGATTCAAGGGTGATGGATATTCCATTCAAAACAAGAGAGGCTAACTCTGTTTAAGGCAGCAGCATCTAAGCGAGCAATTCTTGCACTTCACAGACATAAATCCATCTTTTCATTTGTATCAGACAAAGTGAGCTTTGACTCACAAAAGCTTATACCCTGGAAAATTTTGTGGTCTTTAAAGTGCTACTGGACTTCAATTTTGTACTGCTTTGCCTAGCTGTGTGGTGATAACTGAGAAGCTGCTAAGCAGCTGTAAGAATTAAAGATGTGTAGAAGTGGAAATGGGCAATACTGGATTCCTGCTCCAAAACAGCATCTGAAAAGCCTAGGATTCCAACCAATCTGGAGGAAAGAAGGAGAATGGCTGGGCTAGAGGCAAATACTACATTATCAACCAGCCAGTAAAATACTGTATTCTCTCCTTGGGAATGTCTCTTATGTTTTGCTAATAGCATTTATATAGCAGTGCGAAGCTAAGAAGTCACAAAGAGCACCAACTTAAGTTACCTAGGTTGTAAAAATGTGCTTTGGGGATTTGTAAAACTGCTTGGATATATTAATAGGTAGCTGTCCTCAGTTTATATGAGTTTGGGCCAATCCTAGCACATTCTCCCTGATGACCACAACTATCAACCTTAACTAGGTGGGGAAGTCAAGACAATGATATGCATTACGCACTGCTCTCTGTAGGTGGTGTCTTCTGGGTTCCATCATAAGCTAATAGATCATTACTATCTGTACGATAGTTGGCACATGATGGAGCTACCTTGCAGAAGCTAAGCAGCCCTATCTTTTGTTTGCGCATGAATGGGACATCACTTGAGACACCTCCACCCCCACCCCATGCACGCCACGGATCCATGATGGAAGAAAGGCAGGAAACGAATGCCATTAAGTCAATAAATAAATAAAAAAATCAGGAATAAAATGTTTCGTCTACTTCTATCTTGTCTGAAAGGCCTTTGAAGCCAGGATGGGCCAAGGGTCTAACCACAACAGAGGAAAGCAGGCGATGGTGGAATCAGCATTTGAGCAAGATATCCTGCTTGTTCTAAAGTGGTCAGAAGAACAAAGAAAAAACTTGGCGCAGAGCCGGGATAGTTTCCCTCTGGTTGTGAGGAAGGCTGCTTCCACACAGAGGTTTATTACTGTTTCAGCAGCCAAACTGTAATTCCTTTCTTTGAAACATTTGTAGGATGTTGTGGTCTAATCATGTTGCAATCTGTCCATGGTGAGCTCTTCTCAAGCCTGCTTTTCTTCATAGTTGGGAAAAGAGTGTCATCAATGTGCCTTATCAGGCACTCTTGTAAGGAAAGTGTGTATGATCTGCCACCACTTCCTTTCCGGTGGCTGCCATTTTCCCGACATACGACCAGAGGGCTATTTTCAGGCCTTAAAAAAGATCAGTAACTGCTAGATCAAAGAGCCCGGTGGCGCAGTGGTAAGCTGCAGTACTGCAGTCCAAGCTCTGCTCACGACCTGAGTACGATCCCAACGGAAGTTGGTTTCCTGTAGTTGGCTCAAGGTTGACTCAGCCTTCCATCCTTCCGAGGTCGGTAAAATGAGTACCCAGCTTGCTGGGGGTAAAGGGAACATGACTGGGGAAGGCACTGGCAAACCACCCCGTAAACAAAGTCTGCCTAGGAAACGTCAGGATGTGACATCACCCCATGGGTCAAGAATGTCCCGGTGCTTGCACAGGGGACTACCTTTACCTTCAACTGCTAGATCACTATAGGTGTTATAGCAATCTATTGCCACAATCTACTAGCTCGTCTGAATTCACAGCTTTCATTAAAAGCTGGGGGAGACTGTGACAACAGATAATTATGATGTTATAGTGATCTAGCATCTACCAGTTTTTATAATGCTTGTGATATAACAGTGACGATTTAAAAAAAAAAAAGTCCTCTGGTGGCACAGGGAGGGGAATAGAGGAGGGATGGCAGCCACAGGGGGTTGAGGCAAGAAAAAGCATTGGGAAAACGATTTTGTAGACGCTCCATTGCCCCTGCAAATGCTTTTGTATTCACCAACAGCTGCGAGAGATGCATTCAGAATTGCCACCACACAACAGAAGTCAGAAACACAGAGGATGGTCAGTGGAGGAATCTTTTTGCCAGGGGTGTTTCACACATTTCAAAGTCCCCTCAAAAATGGCAAAAGACACAAGACAGACTGTCCCCCCTCCCCCTTCTTTTTATTTTTGTAAGTACCTTTTGGTTGGTTGGTTTCCATCACACTAAGCCTGCCCTGGAGGACCATCAAAAACAACAAACAGGCCATAGCAACAGCACTCAGCCTGCGGCTCACACTGCCCATTATGAGGGAGAAGTAGACACAACAGGGAGACTGTGGGCATTCATGAGGCAAAACTCATTAAACAGGAAGATGCACCTTTGAGAGAACAGGGCATACCAGCTAGAGTAAAAGAACAGCTAGGAATTGTTGCTCTGAGGAAAGCCGGTACCTCAAGGGTGCCCTCAGCATTCCAGCTGCCCCTCCGCACCCCCTCTGATGCAGTTGGGCTTTGCACAATGTCAAGCAACCTGGGCCACCTCTTCTCAACTGGAAGGCAGAACCCCCCTCCTTGCAGGCGAGACAAAACCGCACCCTTCTTGCTGCCTGAAACGGCGATACGACAATAACAGCTGGATAAGATTTGCAACCGTAGACCTGCATGGTGTCTGTGATAGACTGGAGCATCACCCTGCCAATTCACACTCTGTAAATGACAGCTGAGTGATAGTTAAGGAGCAAAAGGTGTCCTCGACAGAGTCAACTACGCGTGAATTGATGGGGGTAAAAGTCCTGGACGGCTAAGAACAACAGAAGCAGGGAAGGCCAACTGCATCAGCCAAGTCACTGAAGAGGAAAAGCTACTGCCTCCTTCATCTGTTGCTGCTCCCCGCACAGCTGCCCCACTCCCACCCACCTCTTGACCAGTAGGTGAAGGGTTTAAAGGGGGTGGGAAGAAAACTTTCGCACAAGTGATGTGCCAAGATCTCAAAGCTCAGTGATCCTCAAACAGCAGGCGTGTGAGCTCTCGGGATGACTCACCATCTTCCAGGTTACATGGCATTTGGGATCAATGCACAACAGGAATTAAATGCTGCTTTGGCCACAACGGTGAGGCCGATCCCAATTAATTTATCTTTCTACCTGGTATCTGGGATTTTTTATCCTGCCTTTCTTTCAAAGCTCAGGGTGGAATACGTTTCTCCCTTCCCCATTTTTCATGATATTCCATCGGGTGGTTCTATCTTTGCAATGTCTCCTTGCAGGCTCTTTCCTACACTCTCTCTTGTAAATGTGGGCTGTGGCTCAGTGGCAGAGCCTCTGCTTTGAATGCAGAAAGTCCCAGGTTCAATCCCCAGCATCTCCAGTTAAAGGGACTAAGCAAGTAGGTGATATGAAAGACCTCTGCCTGAGACCCTGGAGAGCCGCTGCCAGTCTGAGTAGATAATACTGACTTTGATGGACCAAGGGACTGATTCAGTATAAGGCAGCTTCATGTGTTCATGTGTGTTCACCTTGCCCTTACCGATGTGAGGGAACCATTCCTGTTTTGTGGAGCCAGGAGCCAAGCTAGAAATATTTTACACCCCCTCCAAAGGGGAAAAAAGCCTTAGTCCTCACTCCAACCTGAAGCTAAACTTAATTATGTATTTGTGCACATTTGTGCACTCATTCCGCAGTATCCTGTCTCCGGGAGCCAGTGTGGTATAGTGGTTAAGAGCGGCGGACTCTAATCTGGAGAACGGGGTTTGATTCCCTACTTCTCCACATGAGTGGTGGACTCTAATCTAGGGAACCGGGTTTGTTGCCCCATTCCTCCACATGAAGTCTGCTGGGTGAACTTGGGCTAGTCACAGTTCTCTCCAAACTCTCTCATCCCTACTTACCACACAAGGCGCCTGTTGTGGGGAGGGGAAGGCAACTGTAAGCCACTTTGAGACTCCTTAAAGACAGAGAAAAAGCAGAGTTTAAACCAACTCTTTTTTCTGCTTCTCTCATTTTCCCAGCTCATAAATTATAACCTCCTTGGAACAGGAACCTGCCCATTTCTTCATTTGCTAATGTTACTCTGTACAGTGCTATGTACATTCATGGCACTACACAAACAAAATCACAGAGATTTGTCTCCTCTCCTTTCCTCCCACATTTCCAGAAGGGATCTTTTCCCACACAGCTCTATGTACTCTTCTTGAAAGATTTCAGACCAATTTCCCCAACACCTGGAAGCCTAGAGGAACTAATCTAGGATGCAATGCTAATGCGGTCTGCTTTAGAGTTAGCTTTGCTGTAAAAAAAAAAAAATCTGAAAAGTTGTGAGTATCTTATTGAGAAGAAGAGTCTGTATCATCTGCACATGAAAACATGGTTCTCTTTCATCATTTTTAGACCATTAAAATCTGGTAGACTCACTGCAGGCTCACGCTTTGCTCAGCAACAGCAGACAGAACTGAAATGGCCCTCATCCCTTCCAAGAAGTCAGCACTACCTGCTGGGCTATCCATCAGTCCCATGAAGACTGAACAACTGAAGGCGCACAGTTTGCCACAACGAGAGCAAGAACACACACGAAGCAGTCAGACCATTGGTCTATTCAAGGTCATAACTGCCTACTCTGACTGGCAGCAGCTCTCCACAGTCTCAAGCAGATGGCTTTCGTATCACCCACCTCTTAACTGGAGATGCCAGCTGGGAACTGAACCCGGGACAGTCTGCATGCAAAACAGAAGTTCTGCTGCACAGTATCTCTGTACACTTCATGGTACCTCTGGAAGACCAAACAGCTTGCACAACCTTCAAGTAAGAAGGTCAAGCCTCCCGATACATGGGAAGGCATCTATGCCATACTACTCTTTTCAGCTGGGAACAGTCCCGGATCATTCATTTATTTGGGGCCAAAGAGGAGTTGGCAGCCCTCCCCACCCAAACACCCTCAGCACTCCTTTTAGCAGACTGCTCCAGGAAAGTGGTAAAACAAGTCCTGTCTCCTGCCCCAGTTCTTAACTAATTTCCCCTTTCATGCCTGAGCCCGAGTTCATATGAACAAAGCAGCATCAGGTGCTTCTGTCTACTAGAGTTATTAGCAGCGCATGGCTCAGCTTACAAGGAAACCAGGCAAGGATACCCCTAGGCCCTTTTCTGTCTGCTCTGCAGAGAGAAAGAGAGAGGGCTCCTCATCATCATGGTGGCCCCAGGCAGCCACCACGGAAAGGGATGGGAGCAGATCCTATTCTGGCAGATAGTTCAACACAGTTCAGAAGCAGGGAGGGGCACAGCATGTTCTGACTCTTATCCTCCTCAGCCAGGGACAACACAGTTGCCTTCATCTGAAGCACAGGCGTGGACACCAACAGAATAGCTGAACTGTGCTCACTGAAGCGAAAAGAGCTTTGATGGCTTCCTTGAACTCAAGAGGGGGTTTGCGTGAACATGGTCTCAAGACTCTGCCCCCGCAACAGGAGAAGTGGTCAGCCCGCAGTCTGCAAGAACAGGGTAATTAATAAAAACAGAGCAGCAAGAAAAATTGTGCAGTCTCAAAATGGACAGCACCAGATAGAAGAAAGGAGAGCCTGGCTGTTTTCCAGAGTCACTGATTGATTACTGTCAAGCACTTAACTACAGAGGTATTCCAGGGACAGGAGAAACCAGAAGGCAAGCTATCCAGTGGCAGGCATCAGCTCGGTCGTAACCAGCTCTCCTCAGTCTACTGGTGCCTGGGCGGTGTTGTGTACAGGCACAACCCACCCCCCTTCCAAAGTGCTTCTTTTAACCTCCGGCGTGCCCTATAACATTGCTTGTGCAGGAGAAGAGGAAGACAGATACATGTGCATAATTGCACAGGATATGTTAGTCATGGGGGGCACCACTCCCCACAGCTTGAGGTGCCCGCAGGTAACAATAGTAGGAAACAGGCAGGGTGGGGCTCCTAAAGCTTATGCTGTGGGCTCCCTTTAAACTGGCTCCAACACCCCACCGGGCCACTCCCCATCCTGGAGGCACCTATTCTTGTTGCATGTCCTGTTCCAAATAGAGACATGGGAAACAGAAATGCTGAAACAGGTACCTCCTACTGTGTTTGAGGAACACCACCACCACCATTGCTGTGGACGAGGGGCAAATTAAAGCCTGCAGAGGAATCTGGGCTGCTAACAACGTCTCATATGTGCAAACGGCCTGCTACTCAGACCAGGATCTCAGTGGGAATCCTCTTACCTCTCTCCCATAACATCACACCAGCTCTGTCCAACACTCTAACTCTGGGCTGAAGGAGACGGCTGCTGGAAAGCACTTTTCAGAATCTAGATTGCACAAGAACAACGCAGAAGGGCTCGAGAGGCAAGAGCTGGCACTTGCTTCTCTTCTGGGGCACCAAAACGCCTCTGACTGGACTAACTGTTATAATCAGATGTGCCCATCAACAGCAAGGGCTGCTTTGGATACAGCTCAGGGTTCTCTCTCTCCCACACCCCTTTTTGTTTACTTACCAGAGCAAGAAATTGGACAAGGTGTGTTCGAGGGACTGAGTCGATAGAATCTGCCTCACATCTGACCAAGGAAGGCAACTAAGACACAGGGCAACATGAACGCCCCAAGCCAACCCCAATCTGAGGGAGGAGGGCATCAGAGGAAAAAATCACAGCCTGAAAGACTGCCTGAGACCTACGCAACCGACTTGGCAAGAGACGCAGCCAACTACACCCTAGTCTCTCTTCCAGGAACCAGCTCAGCTTGGAGTTAGGAGCAACACTAGTTTCTCCCCCCCCCCCACCCAATTTAAAGTACTCTTTGGACAACTGGCAGCCTTGCAGTCCACCTCTGCCTGCCTTCCCTCCCTTCCAACAGGGCATTCACAGATCTATCTATAGGGAGCAAATATAGGGGGTCAGTCCTCCAGCTTCGGGTCTCCGACAGACACGGGCATCTACCTAAGCCATGATCTTCCTGGCCCAACAACCATCACTCTCTTTTCCTTGTTCCAACCCCAGCCTCGCTCTCCCAGAGACCTCTTCTCATCCCCTTTGGCCAGCAGGCGACCTTCTTCTTGCCCCAAAGCCTGGCCAGGCTCCTGTCCCCGCCGACCAGACTCAGCCCCCCAAACCCCGAAGGGCAGCTGAGCGCCAGGACGCCGGCCACGTGCGGAGGGCGAAACAGCAACAGTTTGGAGAAGTAGAAAGGAGCAAGAGTCCAGCAGCACCTTAAAGACTAACAAGAATATTTTCTGGTAGGATATGAGCTTTTGTGAGCCACAGCTCACTTCTTCAGAGCAAGAGTCCAGTAGCACCTTAAAGACTAACAAGAATATTTTCTGGTAGGATATGAGCTTTTGTGAGCCACAGCTCACTTCTTCAGAGCAAGAGTCCAGTAGCACCTTAAAGACTAACAAGAATATTTTCTGGCAGGGTAGGAGCTTTCGTGAGCCACAGCTCACTTCTTCTGATACAAAAAGCTCATACCCTGCCAGAAAATATTTTTGTTAGTCTTTAAGGTGCTACTGGACTCTTGCTCCTTTCTAGTACTGCAGACTAACACGGCTACCCACTATCAGTTTGGAGAAGCTTTCGCAAGCGCCCACAAATCCGCTGCGCGGCGATCCAACAGGTGAAGCTTTCCTTCCCCTCCCTTCACCGGCAGAACTTCGGCCTGATGGGCAGCTCTGAAAGGTTTGCGGGGGGGGGCGGAGGCAGCGGAGCGTGAGCCTGAATAGGGCTGACGCAACCTGGAGTTCCACTTGCAAGAAGCAACAACTAGGCGGGGAGGGGGGACCTGAGATCATCCACCCTCCCCACCCCCAGTGTTACCCCCTCCCCGACAACCGGGAAAAGCGTCCGCTTCCACCGCCCTCGCTTCTCACCCGCCAAAAAGTGCGCAGCTCCGCTGTTCCCTGCAACTAGAAAGCAAATGAATGAGCGGAGCGCGGGAGCCAGGCGGATCTCCCCGGAGGAAGCGAGGAAGGCGTTCCTGCAAAGCGCCCTCCTCCGGGCGGGCCGATCGGCCTCCCATTGTGAGGAAGGGGAGGGGGGGTTGCATGCAAGGAGAGCCCCAACCCTGGCCGCGGGGTGGAGAGGCAGCCGCTCGCGGGGGAGCGACACGTGTCCTGGCGCCCAAACAGCAACGTGCCCGCTCCCTGTTCTCCCAGGACTCCTGGGCCATTTATTCATGGAAGGTTTTGCATTGGATTTGCCACTGTTTAGATGCACTTTTTAGAACCTAAGAAAGGCCCCGCTGGATCAGACCGAGGCCCATCAAGTCCAGCAGTCTGTTCACACCGTGGCCGACCAGGTGCCTCTAGGACGCCCACAAACTGTGAATTTCCCCCCATCCATATTCTCCAGACTCAACAACATGCCCCCATGCAGAGTCTTGAGAATTCGGATGGGGAAAAAGGTGCATCTATACAATGGCAAATCCAATGCAAAACCTTCCATGAATAAATGGCCCTGGAGTTCATCCTTTAGCGCTACCTGCCCAGCAATCCCTCCAGCCCCGGTTTCTTCTGAAGCCAAGCTGCCTAGAGCCTTCCGACGTTTTTCAAGTCGACTTGGGCTCGTTGTGAGAGTGGGGAAAGCATTTACGGCCCCGTGTCGTCAGCCCACGTAGGGTTCAAGGCCGCGCGTGCTTCCGCCATAAGGGGAATTTCAAATTTATCAATGGGGTCGACTGACCAACCACCTGCCAGCGCATCAAAAATTCCAGACTTAATAGTTTTGCCCTGCAGAATCACAGACTGCCCGAACATATAAAGCAGGGGTGGGGTACCTTTTTTTCCGTCAAGGGCCACTTAGATATTTAGAACATCATTCGCGGGCCGTACAAAATTATCAACTTAAAAATTAGCCAACCAAGCCCCAAGCAGGCAGCTGCCCCAGATGACCCCCCCAGCGCAGGCAGGCATCCAACCGGTGGTGCACTCGCCCACCTGGTGGCACAAGATGGTCTGTTGCACTAGCTGGGCATAGCCCTCCTGCCACGCGCAGGAGTTGCTCCTGCTCTGCATGGTCAGGGCCAGCAGGCCATCCCCCTGCAGGGATGAAATGAGGAGACACTGGCTAAGAACTCCCCCCCCCCCCATTCTGGTCCTGCCCTCTTTAACCCCTCCATTGTTGGCACTTCTGCCCCCCAGCCCTCTTGTAGTACAGAGGGAATATGTTTCTCTATGGCCTAGGTGGGAAAGAGTTAACACAGTTTCTTGGGCGGTCCTAGCAGCTCCATAGCGAATGGCTCTTCTGCAAGGGGGGAAAAAGGTTCCTTTTCTCAGCAAAACAAACATCCTTCTTGAATAGAGGTTATTCCTGTCGGTGGGAGGGGGCGGATCGCCAGTCTTAGATCCTTCTGAGCTAGAGATCAGCCAGGACCCACAAAGGGCCAGACCAAATGATTTGGGCCTTAAACGGCCCCGGGCCTGACGTTCTTCACCCCTGATATAAAGGTATAAAATCAATACCCCTGATTAAAATTATCATCTTTAAATTGTAAAATATTCTAGCAATCATTTTCTAATAAAGTTCTGCGTATTTTAATAGCAACAGCGCAGAACTTGGCAGTTTAGAGCGTAAGCTGAGGGCCATAAGGGGAATGTTAATCTATAAAGTAAGGCAAAATCCTCCTTGTTTGTTTTTGCAGCAAAGAATAATTGGACCAAACATGTTTTCCTTGATGCCTTCACTTCCACCAGGACCAGCTCACCAAGGTTCCCCTTCTTCCCCTGCCCTTTCTCCATGGCTTAGTCCACAATTCCTGCTTGATGCCTTTCTTACTTCCTGCAAACTCCAGACTGGAAGAAATGCTGATTCTCCCCCCTGTAGTGTTGTAGTTATAGTGTGGAACTAGGATCTGAGAGAACCAACTTCAAATCTCCACTCTGCCATGAAAGCTTGCTGGCTGAAGTCACTGCTTTCAGCCTAACCTACCTCACAGGATTGTTGTGAGGATAAAATGGAGGAGAATGATGTAAACCACCTTGAGTGTTCATTGGGGAGAAAGGCTGGTTATCAATGAAGTACATAAATTTATCATTTCCTCTTTGTCTATCCAGCCCTCCATCTCCCTTAATCAAATTTCAGATTGTACATCCCTTGAGGCAAGGTCCTGCCTTCTTCTATGGTGGAAAGAGTCATGCATATTGACAATGTTTATTATCATTATTCATTATCCAGATAATCATTAATGATTAAAACTGAGATGTGCCCCCCGCCCCCAGATCCCTTGCAGTTGTCTTTCTGTAGATTTAAGGTTGCACGTCTATCTACTGACCCAGGATTAAGTTTTGCGGAACTAATTGAGCATTTCTTCCACATTACAATGCGTTGGGCTGGGTCACAGAACTATTTCACCTTGAGGAAAAAAAATCTGTTGGTGACTTTTCAACATGGAAAAAGGAGATGAAGAGGAACCTGAGAGAGGAGCAGGAAGCACGCAGACAAGACAGCACAAGTCAGCCAGAGAAGGAACTACAGGCATATAGCAAAAAGCCCAAGGATGCATCCAAACATCGACTATGGTACTATAGCAGTCCTTTACACCTGGATTTTCCGTTTGTGGACAAGACCATCCAGAAGGTGAACAATTGCTCTAGCACAACAATAGTCAAATATCCAACCTCTACGTGTGGATGCAGCTTTTATAAGACTCTGGCTGGAATGAATATTAAAAAAAAACACCATTCAACAACAACTACAAAGCACTAAGCCCACACACCATCCTTGCCTCCATTTTGGACATCTCTCATTTAGTTGCAGCATGCTGTGGGAGTTTTAATTTGCACAAGATGCAGCATCAAGCAGGCACCTGGAGTGTGGCTTTGCCTGCCCTCACCTGAATCGCTGCCCTAAGGGTTATACTGTAGAAGATGCTGCTGCTGGGAACATTTCCCCTTATAATTAGTGGGTGTGTCAATCCTCATTAAGTCTCCCCCCCCAACTCACATACCTTTTACAAGTTCTGGTCAGCAGCCCAGACAAGCTGCACTGTGAGCAACTCTGATACTACTCAGTCAACCCATGAAAGAAGGGGATCCTGTGAAAAGGTCCAGAAGCAAGACCAGTTTTTAAAAGTTGGCAAGCCCATCCAGGAAGAGGCAACGCAGGTGAGATAGTGTGTTGGAAACAAGACCCCTTTCTTCATCTAGTGCAAAGGAACCTCCCTGTGAGCAGCTGCTGGCCCCTTGCCTTTCGTCTGTGTTTTTCTAGCATTCCTGCCTGGGTGAGTGCTCAGATAGCAATAAGGCAATCCTAGATGGCTTCAGAGAGTGCAGATCGTACCAAACTACATTACCCAGGATGCTCTGCTTCCACTGATGCAAGTTCTCACCTGCTGTCATCAGCACCTCTAGTGCAGATGCCAAGCTCCTATCACTGCAGCGCCTTTCACTAAACTCTGGCTGTTGTGAAGGTTGCCAACTCTGATCTAGACCTAGCAACTGTTATTCATGCTATGTAAACTGTGAGGACAGGCTACTGTAAGCCATTCTGAATAGAGTAGCTCTGGAAGAGTTATAGGAGGGGTGGAAGAGCGGTCACATTAGTCTGAATGTTGGACTGGATACCTGAAAGATTCACAGGACATTTCCCACTTTTTAATGATGGCCAGAGCCTGTTGCCTAAGGCAGCCTCCTTGCTTGCTCTCATTGGGCCAGCCCTGTCATCCCAGAGCCATCCCCCCTGCTCCACCCCTTGCACTGATGCAATACACAGAAAACATTACTACATAAATCAGGTCAAGGATTTCTTAAAATTCTTTAAGGAGGGGAAGGGACTTCTTTAAAAAAAACCTATTTGGCACTCCCAGGTCGTCTTACTAGTAAACTACACTAACTTACACTAGTAAGACGATCAACCTAAAACACAAAGCTGCCTTCTGCAAAAGCTGTCAGGGACTGAACGTGAGACCTTCTGCATGCAAAACTGGGGCAGTACACCTGACCTATAGCTCATCTTCAGCAATACAAGAAGAAGGAGGAGGAGGAGAGTTGATTTTTATGTGCCGATTTTCTCTGCCTTTTTTTAATGGAGAATCAAACCTGCTTCCACTGATGCAAGCTCTTACCTGCTGTTACCAGCTGTCAGGGATTTAACGTGAGACCTTCTTCATGCAGTACAGCTTACCTATAGCTCATCTTCAGCAATATAAGGAGGAGGAGAGTTGATTTTTATATGTCGATTTCTCCTACCTTTGTTTTTAAGGATAATCAAACTGGCTTACACTTGCCTTGCCTTCCTCTCCCCACAACAGACACCTTTTGAGGTAGGTGAGGCTGAGAGAGTTCTGAGAGAACTGTGACTAGCCCAAGCTCATCCAGCAGGCTTCATGTAGAGTGGGGAAACAAATCCAGTTCACCAGATTAGTGTCCGCCGCTCATGTTGAGGAGTGGGGAATCAAACTCAGTTCTCCAGATTAGATCCACCACTATTAACCACTATCCCCCTTCCTTTCAGGACTACTCAGGGCTAAATCTGAGCCAACACTAACCAGGGTTTAGTCCCTGAATACATGAAACTTCCTTAGTGACTCAGATCATTGATCTCTCAAGGTCAGTATTGTCTCCTTTGGCACCGTCTGTCCAGTGTCTCAGGCAGAGGTCTTTCACATCATCTACAACCAGATCCTGTTAATGGAGACACTTGGGACTGAACCTGAGAACTTCTACACACAAGGCAGCTGCTGTACCACTGAGCCATGGATCCTGAACCAATTGAAGAATGTCAGGACAAAGCTCTACAAGAGTGCAAAAGAACACTACCCTGCCTTTCAGCATACGCAGAGTGCAAGATTCCTCCCTACTGCATAACTACAGTCTTCCTCACACTCCTAGGCTTAGAGAGCTGTGCTGCCAGCCAGGCCAGAGTCTAAGCTTCCTAGCACCTCTGAAGCCTGACAGACTTAGTCTAGAATTATATTTCTCTAACAGCTTATAATTGAAGTGTTTTATATCCGTTTGAGGCACTTCAACTCCCAGCTAACCGGGTGGGAAACTGTGCATGCTTTGCAATAATGCCAATCCTACAATCCATCATGCAAGAATAGTTTTGGCTCCTGAGCTGGGAAAGATCTCTACCAACATCGTTCATTCTTGCCTTTGGGTCCAAGAGTAATTTGCTATCTGGCTGTTCTGTTTGCAAATCTTGTCCATGCTTGCTGCAGAGGTAATATGTTCAGTGTCCACCCTTCAGGGCCTACATTTTTTTCTTCTTCTTTACATTGCCCTCTGCTGAATGCCTACTGTTGTCTACCCAAATCTTGTGCTTTTAAGCATGCTTTGTGGCATTTAGATGCACTGGCCTGTGCCTTGCTAAGAGCTACATGTATCTGTTGGGAATTGGAGAATATATTGCTGGTCTAGGACAGGAGCTGGGTCCAAATGAAGGAGTTTTGGAGGTTCCTTATTCCCTGGTGGAGCTAGCCAGCCTGAAAAAAGGTTATGTGCTTTTCCATCGCAAGGAGATGAATCATGGGATAAAATAAGCATGTGGAGTGGATGAGCTAAGGCTATTATGGCAGGGGTCTCCGACGTTTGAGCCTGCAGACGCCTTTGGAATTCTGACACTGAATGGTGGGCCCAGCCACAAAAGGGCTGCTGCAGCTTACCTTCAGTCACACAGTGAAGATCGTTGTACCATGGTGGCAGCTACTGCCAAAGCAAAGTTTTTAAAAATCTGCACAACAATCAAATTTCCAATAGTCAATTAGAAGCCTCGCTGGGCAAAAGACCCACCTGCTTTCTAAAGACACCTGGTGGGTGCCATGGCACCCATGAGCATCATGTTGGGGACCCCTTTACTATGGTATAACAAAGGCCATGCTGGATCAGACCACAGCTCATCAAGTCCAGCAGTCTGTTCACGCAGTGGCCAACCAGGTGCCTCTTGAAAGCCCCCAAACAAGACGACTGCAGCAGCATTATCCTGCCCTTGTTCCAAAGCACTTAATATAATAGGCATGCTCATCTGATCCTGGAGAGAATAGGTATGCATCATGACTAGTATCCATTTTTACTACTACTCTCCTCCATGAACATAAAGCCTTTCAAGTTGGCAGCCATCACCACATCCTGGGGCAGGGAGTTCCACAATTTAACTATGCATTGTGTGAAGAAATACTTCCCTTTTATGTTTTCAATCTCTCACCCTCCAGCTTCAGCAGATGACCCTGTGTTCTAGTATTATGAGAGGGAGAAAAGCTTCTCCCTGTCCACTCTCTCCATATCATGTATAATTTTATAGACCTATATCATGTCTCCCCTTAACTGCCTTAAATGAAGTAGATAGCATGAATTGAGATAGGCAATAGAGCTGGAAAGAGCCCCAAGCTCAACAATATCAGGGGCCAGAATTAATCTGGGTCTTAGCTTGTAAAGTATTTATTCCATGTAATTTCATTATGAAATCTCTCCCTTTTTCTAAACAGAGAATAGAAGCTGCTAGGGAGAGGAAACATTCAGCATGCCCAGGCACTTCCATGAAGTTAGAATGAACATCTGATTCGTTTAAGAATGAAATTCCCCTTTTCCACATCCAGACTTCCCTCCTGGCCAGGAAAGCATAACAAGTGCTTTGGAGTTAAAGTGCTATCATGAGAAAGACAGCTGCAAGCTCATGGGGAGGGCTGTCAGGACTCAACTGCAGCTTTTGAGAGCCTCCTGCTGGCACCGTCTGATTCTCTCTCCCTTCTAGCAATTGCTGGCTCTGTATCCCTTCAGCAACAATGAAAGTGCTAGGATGCTCCTTGGTACTGGGGATCCATGACAGATCGCGACTGGAATAAGAGGTTGAATGCAGGAGTTCCTCAGCTGTAGCCTTCCGGGCTTTTGAACACGGGACAGACCACTTCTAGGGCTGCTGAACCCAAAAGATTGCAAATATTCAACTTTACATCTTGGAGGTTTGCTGCTGCTGTGACAAGTCTCTTACAGTATGTCAGGGAACTCTAAGACATTCATTCTGGGCAACTGAATGCTCTGACTTCTCCCTGACTGGACCTCAGAAGGTTCTTGGCCTGTGTGTGCTGGCTTTGCCATGCCCTCACCTAGCCTAGAAAAATCCACTCCCTCCTCTAGTTGCTCAGATCTTGTAGCTACTAACCAAGTCACAGCTCACAGCATTCTAGGTCAGGCAGCTCACTGAGACGTGTTCAGGGCCAGCCTCAACTCACTCCTCAGAATTTCCAGGACTTTTTCTACAGAGCAGTGGGTGATGCTACCCAAGCCCTCAGCACCAGAACCAACAGCACTGGGGCAAGGAAGCAGAGATGGCAACACAGAATGGTGCTTTCCCCATCACAAGATACTGTCCCCTGCTGGAATATCTGTTCACTTCACTGGTCAGGGTTTCCTTGGGGTGCATTGCTGCTCTCGTGTCAAAGCAGTATGTGGGGCTTCACTGTCTACTACTGCAACCACAATGGACTAAACTACATCACATGGGCCAGTAAAATCAAGGAAGAATTCTTACTGCCAACTAGGAAATGGAGTGAACCACAGAAGTCAATAACTGATAGGCACTTATGTGCCCAAAAGGATAGATCTGAACTGATTCCAACTCCCAACAAGCAAGAGTTAGGATTGCACCACTGGAGGTGAGTAGGCTTCATTTATATCAATACCAGCAGTTACTCCAGAGAAGGACCCATTTCTCAAGCTTCAGCAGTGATTGGCCAGGGAACTACCATGGAATAGAGCACTCACCTCATCTGCCAATACCATTATGCTAGATCTGGTACCTCTGGCTCGGGCATCTATTCTAAGGTATAGAACTCCCAGATGAAAGCAATAGTGTATTCATGAAAAGAACTAGGAAAAACACCAAAAGTTATATAAGTTATATAGTTGTGAGGTTCACTGCCCTGAAGTTTGCTCAGATTTTCTATTTAACCAAAATAACTTTCAGGCCTGACGAGATGTGAGCTGCTCTTGATCCCTTGCATAAACAACAGTACACCTTGAGCAGCAAGCAGCCAGGTGTGGGGACAAAGATACATTACCAGCAGAATCCCCTTTTGCTGTTTATAGAAGACAAGCCAGTCTCTGCTGCCAAGAATGGGTACAAACCAAGTATGGCAAATGTTAAAGTTCTTCATCTCCATTCAGTAGGATGCTGCCATGAAATTGCTGAGTTAAAGTTAGCAGAAAATTCAGGTCAGACCTAATTGAAACATAAGGTAATTTTTGCTACTACAGGTATTAAATTAGCATAGGGAGATCACTAAATACCATTTGCTACAATTAACTCTGTTCTTAGCTTATATGAACATATGAAGCTGCCTTATACTGAATCAGACCCTTGGTCCATCAAAGTCAGTATTGTCTACTCAGACCGGCAGCAGCTCTCCAGGGTCTCAGGCAGGGGTCTTTCATATCACCTACCCATCTAGTCCCTTTAACTGGAGATGCCCGGGATTGAACCTGGGACCTTCTGCATGCCAAGCAGATGCTCTACCATTGAGCCACAGCCCCTTCCCGTCACCTTGCAAGCTTAAGGGAAGGGCCACACACAGGCGAGCCCCAACTCGGGTCACTGCAGGCGGGCCTCCCAGTCCCCCGTCATTGGAAAGCCTATTTCAGCCAGGAGAATCCTTCTAACACCACCTGCAACTATGAAGGAAGGGTGGGATCAAAAGGGAAACACGGGCCACCAGCATTACTTATATATGTATATATTAGCTTGTATATGTGTTTAGCCTTTTGGTCCTGCTGTTCATAAAAAAATAATGTGGATCTGTATGTCATCTGAGGATCATACTATATCCCAACAATTAAGCAGACCACAGGCCAACAAAGTTTCTACCACAATAGTGTAGTTAATCTTTAAGGTAACTCATTAATTCTAGTTTTTGCTGTAACAGATTAGTACAGCTAAATTCCAGGAGTAATAATTGATACTTTTGTCTGTGGGATTAAACTTGCTTTTTAATAACTTCTGGCTGCTTCTGAGCAGTCAGCAAGGTTGAGCTAGGACTTAGGACCTTGTACTCAAATTGAAAGGGGCTACATTACAATCAGTGGATATATGACCCCTCCAGTAATTTTGGCGAATCGCTACCCCTTCCCACATTTATCTTGTTTGAGTTTGTTCTCCACTCCCCACAAGTGATATAGTGTCCTTGGCTGCACGCACACTCCTTCAACACTTGCCTGTTTCTCAGCACCTCAACTTCTAAAAGGTTATTTGGAACAAGTGGTAATATGTCTCAGCTGTATTTAAATTTGCTGCAGATAACATTTGATCTGGAATGGCCTGCCTGGTGAGGTCAGGAAGATTCTCACTTTCCTGGCATTCTGCAAATAATGCAAAACTGAATTATTCAGCAGGGCATTTTTGCACAGGTAACAAGGCTATACTATAACGGAATGATCCAGAAAGATCTTTAGGGAAACAGACTGTGGATTGTATTAGTTTGGTGTAGTGGTTAAGAATGGTAGACTCTAATCTGGAGAACCAGGGTTGATTCCCCACTCCTCCACATGAGTGGTGAACTGGGTTTGTTTCCCCAGTCCAGTCCTCCACATGAAACCTTGGGGGTGACCTTGGGCTAGTCTCAGAACTCTTTCAGCCCCACCTACCTCATAAGGTGTCTGTTGTGGGGAAAGGAAGAGTGGATGATTGTAAGCCACTCTTAGACTACTTTAGGGAAAATCAGGGTATAAAAACCAACTCTTCTTCTGCAGTATATAGTATATACTATCTGTTGCTGTATGTATGATCTACATAATTTCTGTATCATTTAACATGCCATGCGAACCTTATGGTGTGTTTCAGCTCTGTTTCAGATGTCTGCAATCCTAATCCTGTTGCATTGCTTACTGGATGTCCCATCTTGTTGGTTGTATAGCCTTACACTGTGTAGCCCACCTTGAGTCTCTGAGAAATACGGACTATAAATAATGTAAAATACATTTGTACTTATAGAAGGGGCGTCTCTCTTTACCATAAGGCAGCCCCCTTCCCTACCCACTTGCCTTTCTTTCTGTCCTCTCCTACTGGTAGGAAGAGCCTGGAATTCTGTCTGTTGCCAGAAGACACTGGTGGTTGCACACTAATATATTTCTGAGACCTTGTACCTTTATAGCAGATTTGAATCCGGGGAAGCTATTTTGGCCTCTGCAATCGAGCAGCCTAAAAATTCCAAGTTAAAACACAAACTCAACAATTCTTATATCATATATGTGTCAAGCAGGTCAAGGGCAATCTCTCCCCCCTGCACCCATTATCCAATTTATAAGAAAAAAAAGGCTGGGGTCTGGCTTCCACTCACTGCAGTCAAAGTCATCTTGTCATCCCGTAAGTGCCAAAGTTTAGCCTGTCCAAATGGGGGGGAAAAGAACAATGCAAGAAAACCACCAACCACTGCTAGTGTCAGCATCTGCATTGTCCTCTTGTAGACTACCCTAAGGGCCAAACTGGACATGATGGTATCCTTGTGGTGGCCTGACAATTTAAAATACTCGCTAGAGCCCAATCCTGATTGAGTCACTCAAGTCTCCCCAAGTCAAGTGCTATCCCCCCAACACACACAGGCACAAAGCACTGGAACTTGAAAAGGTGGCTGTGAACAAGAGCACCCTCATGGCGTTTTAAAATGACTTTAAAATGGCAGTGACATCCTCATGATGGCTACAAGGACATTGTCACATCCAGTTTGGCCCTAACGGTGGCTAGCTTGGTGCAGAGTCCTGCATGATGTTGCCATGGAGAGACAGCTGTAGGGTAAGAACTTGGCTCAAAGAGCCTATGGGAAGGAAGAATTTCAGGTTCCTGCTGGAGATTCCCTGAAGACTGAAAGAGGCAAATGGAAGTCATTCCTCTCCCCCTTCGAGTTTACCATTCCCTTTTGGCACAGGAAATAAATAGTTACCTATAAGAAGAAACAGTACCAACCAGAAAAGTCACAACTCCCTTGGTTGGGAGAAGTTTCATTCTTTATTCTCTTTACCCGCCATTTGATTACAGGCTACAGCAGAAGTTACAGGTTGCACAGTTTATTTAGGAATCTTTAAAAAAAAAGAATAAAGGATTCAAAACAGAGACAAACTAGGGCACTCAAGTTATTACTAAGGAAAAGCAAGGAGTGCAAAGAGACATTCAAATTCCACAGGCCAATGTGTCTTCTGACATAATCCAGCTCAGACAAAGATTCTGACAACATTTGGATTCCTTGGCCCTGTGCCTCAGATACTGCAGAACAAGCACATACCCCTGGAAGAAGTCACCCGTGTTAGCCAGAGCGAGATGCCCTCAAGGGCAGCTAGAACTGCAGACTGCCAAGAATGCTGTCAAACTATCACCTTGTTTCCCTCTGAGTCCAGGGATAGTTCTGCCATCATGAACTACACACACCCAACAGTCCTGGAAGAATCCTGTCTTCCTCTTCTCCCACTCCTGCCCTCAATCCAAGAAGTTGCTAGTAGATCACTGTCTGTTGATTTGTCTTTTGCATCTGAACCATCTTGCCAAAGCCACCTCTTCCAACATCGTATTCTGTCCGGTATTCATCTCGCACCTACAGAGGAAGAAAAACGAGCAACCAAGTCATGGATACATGCTCAGAACTATCAGTTTAAGTTGGTGTCATGAGGGTTTTTTTTTCACCTCACCAAAGCCACAGGTGCCTATACAGACGATAGCCTGAAATTTTTAATAATGAATTTGTCAGAGCTCAAGTTGGCATTGTTTTAGAACAATCTCGAAGAAAAGCATCCTGTTCCTTTAATAGAGGTTTAATGTGTGGAAATGAGCAGTTGAAGCTTCTCATGGCATACAGGTATGTAACATCACCTAGTAAATAACATCCCATTAATCTTCTACTAAAGAGACAGAACATATTTCTCCAGGCAAGCTTACAAGCTTACTTAGAAGTCTCCCATGAGACAATTCTACTGAGAACAAAGTTAGCTCTCTGGCCTGGAAGAACTAGGACCCACAGCTATTCAATTTCACACTCTTGTCTCTGCTGCAGTTTCCAATCCAGGTCTTAATTTTGAAAACACCATTTATGACAAGCCTACTTATTGCACTAGCTAGACATTTATTGGCATACCTTAGTAGGCAGCCCCATCCTGAGAACTTGGAGCACAGCACATATCCAGACAAAAATCAGAACCAGTCCAGCCAAATATCTGCTGGATTCCTCAAACTTATCCCACAAACCTCGTGTTCCTTACCTGGCCTCCTGTCTTCCCACGGCCAAACTGCCGTCCTTCCTTGTACCCGGTATCCCAGTCTGTTCGGATGATGCGGTCATCCAGCCGAGTTCCATTGATGAACCGCATAGAATGCTCAGCATCTACTCTAGTGTAGTATCTGGAATATTACTATAAGGAAAGACTCATGGGACCATTTAAAGAGCTGGTGCTGGCTGGCCCAAGCTAAAGAGAAGACAGGAGGAGAGCCAGAGATCCCCAAAGCTCCCATCCCCCAATCAAAAGTCAATTGGTTCACATGAACACATGACGCTACCTTATACTGAATCAGATACTTGGTCCATTGAAGTCAGTATTGTTTACTCAGACCAGCAGTGACTCTTCGGGGTCTCAGATAGAGGTTCATAACTTTTTCCCATGATCCAGAGAATACTAAGTACAATACAATGCTGTTTCACTGTTAAAGCTAAGCAAGTCTATCAGCCTGGATACTACTTCAGAGCCCCACCTGTCACCAATTTTGAAGGAAGAATATGTAAATAGATTCAAGAAACCTTTACTTCAACATGCTAGTTCATTCAGTCTCACCTACAATTAGAAGTGTTACAGCCCAGTCACAGAAATACAAGGCATCACACAGTTAAAAAGGTAAAGGTCCCCTGTGCAAGCACCAGGTCATTCCTGACCCATGGGGTGATGTCACATCCCGACGTTTACTAGGCAGACTTTGTTTACGGGGTGGTTTGCCAGTGCCTTCCCCAGTCATGTTCCCTTTACCCCCAGCCAGCTGGGTACTGATTTTACCAACCTCGGAAGGATGGAAGGCTGAGTCAACTTTGAGCCGGGTACCTGAAACCAACTTCCGTTGGGATCGAATTCAGGTCGTGAGCAGAGCTTGGACTGCAGTACTGCAGCTTACCACTCTGCACCACGGGGCTCCTATGATTACACAGTTAGGCTATTATATAACAAAGGCACAGAAAGACCAGACCTTGTGACCACTAGGGAACCTGGATTTAGGTGTTTCAAACTGCTCCAAGAACCAATTTTTAAAATGAAAAATAAGACTTCAAATAGGTACACAACAAATAGTGCAACTGGGAGGCACTGTTCTGCGGTGGTTCCAAACTTACCTCCAGAGTGTGGTGCTGGGGGACTGCAGCATGCCCTGGTAACAGCTAGATTAGATTACTGCAATGCATTCCATATGGGGCTGCCATTGAAGATTGTGGAGGCTACAGCTGGTACAAAATGCTGCAGCCAGAGGGTTAACTGGAGAGGGTAGTAGGGAACACTCCAGTCTTGTTCCACCCACACTG
The DNA here is from genome assembly GCF_029931775.1 of Euleptes europaea. Lineage (NCBI taxonomy): Eukaryota > Metazoa > Chordata > Lepidosauria > Squamata > Sphaerodactylidae > Euleptes > Euleptes europaea. The sequence goes on from NC_079324.1 coordinate 38,274,235, forward strand.
GCTTCCAATTTGCTTCTGGGCTCAGTTCAAGGTCCTGGTATTGACTTTTATAACCCTGCCCGGTATGGGACCAACATACCGTAAGGACTACCTTCTTCCATACGAACCTACCCACTCACTCCAATAATCCTTGGAGGCCCCACTTTTGTTGCCCTTGCCATCCGAGTCTACACAGGTGACAACCCAAGAAAGGGCCTTCTCCATCATGGCACCAAAATTCTGGAACTTCCTCTCCAGGGAGATTCATGTCCTTCTCTATTGGTGTCTTTCACCAGCACTTAAAGACTTTTTTGTTTCATCTGGTATACCCCAATAATGTTTTTTGGCCCTCCTAATGTTGTTTATGAGTTTTTAATTATACTTTATATTCTTAATTATACTTTATATTCTTAACTGTGGTTTAGTTGTACAAATGTTTTTATGTTCACCGCCTTTTGGACCCTGCTAGGGTGAAAAGCCGGCTAAAATGTTTTTAATAAACAACAGCAAACAATTAAATCAAAGGCCAAGGATACTCCACAAAGCAGAAGCCACATGGGGTTTTCTTCACCCTGTCAAGCCCCATGATGATGCGCTTGACATCCCCACACTTGGAAAAGAGCTCATGGATTTGCTCCTCTGTGGTATAGAAGGACAGATTGCCTACATAAAGTGTGGTAGCGTGCTTCAGAACCTTCTTCTGCTCGGAATGGCTGCCCTGGGAAAAGGACAGGGGGGGGGGAGAAACAGTGTCACATACTTTCCGTTTATAGCATCACTGAGCACCAAATGTGTTATTCACTGTAGAAGAGGCAGAAATAATTTGGCTACATACATAAAGGTTACCCAAGTAAGATAAAGGTTGAGGAAAAGGCTAGCATTAGCAAACAACCAGTGTGTGTGTGTGTGTGGGGGGGGGAGAACCATTTGCCAGCAACGCATAGCAAACTATAGCACCAATCTTTCAGTACCAATGGACTAGATTAGGCAAAACAGAACCGAAGATATACTCCCAGTGCCTTCATGAGACAAGGACAATCTATCGAGACATTTTCTGATACTCAGATCTGGGAATACATCTTCCATAAATCTAGAACATTAAGAGCTAGGCTATGTGTGTGTGTGTGTGTGTGTGTGTTAAGTGCCATCAAGTTGCTTTCAACTCATGGTGACCCTATGAATCATTGTCCTCCAAAACGTCCCGTTGTTAAAAGCCTTGCTCAGGATTTGCAAACTGAGGTCCCTGGCTTCCCTGACTGAGTCAATTTCAATACCTTTATTGGCATACCACCTTGATTGAGTCAATACATCTTATGTTGGGTCTAGCCAGTTCAAAGACACCTTATTAGTAATGCAAGATGCGCCAATCGTCCCAAATTAAATACACTGGGGGGGAAATCCCAGCTGCCTAGTCACTCCCAAATTTAAAATAGTTATTTACTAATACTAGCTCCTACAATCAACTGGCACATAGGATTTTTCTAGTATTTCCCACCCCAGCAACACCGGTAATGGGGGAATGTGTCCTAAAATCATTTTACCATATTAATTATATCATAGCACTCCTGTGCCATCACATCCACAGAGACCAGAATGGCCTTTTTTTGTGCCGTCAAGTCAAAGCTGACTTATGGCAACCCCATAGGGTTTACTACCTACATTTCCATGTCACAAAGGTAGTAGTACATCACCCCTCATGGGCTGAAAAGGAAGCTTTATGCCTCCCAAATTTTAATTCTGCTCTGCTCAAGATCAATATTGTTGTGTGGATTTGCAGCTAATTCTACCCATATGCTCTACCATTTTAGCCACAGGGTCATATTAACCAGCCTCTACAAGCTATGCAGGGCCTCTCCATCTTACCCCACCTCATCTCTCTTCTCCAGGTCTACGCTGAGCATCCCTTATCTCTAGCAATGTCAGCTCCCATTTGTTTTATTACTTATTTAGAAAATTTCTATGCCACCTCTACACAGCACTTGTTCGAGCCGCTTTCCTAGATTTCCAACTCCACAAACAAGATGCCCTGTTAGCAGAGGAAAAAGACAAGCAAAGCTCCACCTCTAAAAAAGTGGCATAAACAAAAGGCTGAGGGCGTTCTAGTTGTCCTCTACGTGGGCCTGCCAACTCTGGGCCAGGAAATTCCTGAAGATTTGGGGGTGGAGAGTGGGGAGTGCAGGGTTTGTGGGGAAAGACATCAGTAGATATTAAGCTACAGAGTTCCCCTCTCCAAAGCAGCCATTTTCCCTCCAGATAAAGTGCTCTCTGTAGTCGGGAGACCAGCTGTAATTCTGGGAGATCTCCAGGCCCTACCTGGAGGTTGGCAACCCTATCTCTACAAAGAACCAAAGAGTTGTTTTTTTTTTTAAATGGACCCGAAAGCGAGGGCGACTCCAAACATGTACAAATGGCCTTACCGTGTAAGGAGGAATGGCAGAAAACGCCTGACCACGTACAAAGCATCCCCCTCCCCCGGGGATGTACCTTAGACTGAACCCCCCTCCAGCCTCTCCTTTTCCTACCTGAAAGCGCTGGTCGCGGTAACGGCTGATTTCGCAGTACGAGTCGCTATTCAGCCTTCGCAACGTCGTGCTCAGAACCCCCGACATCTTGACGAGTCCCGCTTACAAACTATTCACAATCGGCTTCAAGCAGGCCTTTCAAATAATTGGTTGCAGCGCCTGTCAATCACAATATTGACAGGCCGGAGACGGCCCCTGATTGGCTTTTCTTGGGTTCCGTAGGTAATGTCATTCCTCCCGGCGACCGGAAGAAATGACATCACCTACGGAGCCCAAGAAAAGCCAATCAGGGGCCGTCTCCGGCGCAGGGTGGCCTTGTCGCAGGGAATGCTGGAGGTTGTAGGCTTTTCGAGTTATAGTGCGCGCATGCTCCCTTCCGTTACCTTCTCAGCTTGCCTAAGGAGACGCGGGAAGGAGTGGGGGGAGGGGGCGTGGTGCAGTTTGGGCGGGAACCTTCGTTCCTGAGAGACAGCGAAGCGGGATTGTGGGAGGTCGAAACCATCCGGGGGTGGGGGAGGGGAGAAGTCTCTACGCGATTGTAGTTTCACCAGTGTGAGGAAAGGTTTTGGTGGAAATCTCTCGTTTCATTTTGAATTTTTCATGCCCCGCCCTTCTTAAAAACAGCCCCGAGGCAGGTCAGATTGAACGTGGAAAAAGAAATCAATGGAACAATGACTAAAACATGGCCGTCATAAAAAGAAAGGAAGGATGTAGAACAGGCGGTAGTCTGAGGCCTGGTTGACACATGCAAGGGAATGAGATGATGAACCATTACACTATTTCAGTCTGGAATCTTTCTTTACATTAAAAAAAAAAAAAACCTAAGTGCAAATAGCGCAAGAAGAAGAAAGTTTCTACCCTTCTCTTTGTTTGCTGCTCTGGTTTTCTATTTGTAGGATTTCTTTTGACAAGAGAGAACATTAATAGTACAGTGCATTTTGGTCCCTCATTTTTACCTTGCTCGCCTGCATGCGTGAACTAAGAAAGAATCTGAGGGAAGGGTAAGAGAAGGTAACTTAGAGGCAGACAGAGGAGACAATGGAGGAGCTTCACATTTTGACATGAATTAATTATCCTTTTTTTGTTTTGTTTTTTCGGCTTCAGGCCTCTCATAACATTTGGTAATGGATGGGACATACCGCAGGGACAGATGCAATTAGTATCTGGAGGGAAAGATAATGGAGAAATTCAAGCTGGGACAACACTTGTGAACTATAATAATTAAACTTCCTTGTTTTTAAAGGGCTTTATTCGGAATCAGAAGGATGGAGGGGAAAAATTTAATGGAAATCAAAGGTAATCAGCAGTTTGGATCCCATGCCCTAAGCAAAATAACTGATTTGCACATTGAATACTGAGGGCACCGTCTACCACTTTAGTGTGCTTTCTTGTACTCTTCAGCAAAGCTTGTGCAGGAGATGTTCCCAGTGAATTACCCTGACATCTTGAGTCTGCAAGAGTATGGATAACTCAGTGAAAGCATAACATGTTGTATTTCTCCCACAATGATATTTGTATTATTTTCTTTCACTCATAAAGAAGCAAACTGCCTAGGCTGTGGAATTTCAAAGATAACAGGTGATCAATCTGTTAAACTTCCCTTTCTCTCTTGCAGTTTATTTTGCTGCTGAAATAAAATATTACCTTTTACTTGTTTTTTTTGGGTTTTTTTCCCTTTCAGAACTTATTCAAGAATTGATGAAAAAAGAAACTCAATGTAATGTATCAGAAGACATTGAGAAACTGTTCAGTGAGATAAAAAACATGAATCAGGAAAGTGGGAATGAGAGTCAAAAGGCCCAGGTAAAAACAGAGAAGGGAGATTGCTGTTTAAATATAAGTGGCACCAAAATGACACCAAAAAAGCCCAATATAAATGTGACTGATTATCATTGATCAGTTTGACTCGCATAGGTTGGTATTCATAGTTATGGTGGTTAAGATTGTGCTCCAGATAAGTGTGATAAAGAGTAGTAATTAACTCACATAGGTACAGTTGTGTCCAATTATACCAACAGCTGGAGTTATTGAGAATAGCTCACAAAGAGATCAGCAATCAGAACAGCAAATGGAGTCTTCCAAGGATTCCTCTCTTACCCATCAATGAAGAATGGGGGAGCAAAGGAACTCATCCTGGATGTGCTTACAACTCCCACAGCATCAGGTGGAGAAACCTGAAGAAGAAGAAAAAATGCACAATCTTGTCAGCCCAACATCTACAGTTACTGGAAGAGGGTCACAGTCCTCTGGACAGCAATTTTCAATCAAACGGAAATAAAATATTTCATAACATAATTTGAAAATATAGAAAAGAGTGTTGTGCCACCTTAAAAACCACATATTGAAGTATGAGTTTTGGCTGGAGCTCGCTTCATCAATATCTCTAATTCTAAACATGGTGTGGATGGATGCTTAAATACTAAAATTGGAGCCATGGACAAACGAGACAGATCTTTTTACAAATCAGAGAAAAGCCCCAGGTTTGCAGAAAAATCTGAAATTTTTAAAAAAGGGTTTTAAAAAAACCCCTCCAAAATAATAGAAGCAATGTTTGGCCCTTTAAGAAACAAACGTCCTCAGTGGCTGCTTCTTGGCAACCATCACAGTACTGCCAGCCTTCCAGCCTTGGTTTCTGACAGTTAAAGACGGGATAGCAAAGGGCCCTTTCCAGGGCTGTTTCAGCCTTTAAGGGAGGATTCATGGGGCCAGGCCTTATAGCAACCACTGGATCACTTGCAGCCAGTTGACTTGCATGATTCACTCCATGAAAGCCAATGTGGTGGGTGGTTAGAGTTTTGGACTAGAATCTGGGACAACCAGGTTTGAATTCCCATTCTGCTATTTTAGGCTTTCTCAGCCTAACCTACCTCATAGGCAGTAGAAAATAGCAAGAGTCCAGTAGCACCTTAAAGTCTAACAACATTTCTGGCAAGATATGAGCCACAGCTCACTTCTTCAGATACTGAAGTGAATCGGAAGGTATGAGAAGAAGTTACCTGTGACTCACGAAAGCTCATGTCCTGCCAGAAATGTTTTTACTCTTTATGGTGCTACTGGGGTCTTGCTCTTTTCTACTGCTACAGACAGACTAACACAGCTACCCCTCGTGATCTACCTCATAGGGTGGTTGTGAGAATAAAATGAACAAGAAGAGAATACTGTAAGATGCTTTGGGTCTGCATTATAGAGAAAGATGGGATATAAATTAAGTAAATTAATAATAAATATAGCTGAAGATGCGGGGGGTAGATAAAAGCTATGTTGGTAGGTGGGTGGGAAGGAGAAAAGGAATCATGAAAAGATTATATGGGGGTTGCTAAGTGGAAGGAAACAAAAATAGTGTGAGGAGGGATATAGGGGAAAGTGATGTGCCCACTGCAAGTCCTTGTGAGTTCCCCACTGTGCAACTGTGTCTGGCTCAGTGCCCAGCACCACGGAACAGCTGGATCTGCACAGTTTTTTAAGGGAGAGGCTGCCAGGGGAGCGAAGGATGGAATGGGGCAGATAAAGGTAGGGTTGGCATATGGGTGGAAAGGAGTAAAGGAAGCAGGAAAAGAGAACAGGATATGGAGGTCTTCAGGGAAGGGAAAGAGGAAATAGTGGGGGAGGGGAAATGAGATGCCCCCCCCCCAGTCCCCCACTTGTCAAAATAAATTCTTAGTTATCAGAGGGTTTATTTCATGCATATACAGGGGCAGCTCAGCCCCACGCGGGGGAGCAACTGCCTATGCCCCGCATAGAGTGAGGAAAAGAAAAAAGAGCAGACTCCTGCCGCTACCACTCACACCCTTCCAGTCCTGGGCTCAGGGAGTGGCCCACAGCTGCTGCTTGTGCCTGCTCCATCTGAGGCTCAGGCATCCAGATTCTGGCCATGGTTCTGCCTGTTGCTTAGCCTCAGCAGGTGAATTTGATGGGGGCTCCCAGTGGAGGGTGGCAGTGATTCTGGGGCCCCATTCCTGACTTATCCAGGGCCCCAGAACCACTAAGACCACTCCTGTGCATGTGATGAAGTGGACTATAGCCTACCTAAAGAAAGCATCCTTTTAAATAAACCGGTTGGTTTTTAAGGTGCCGTAAGACCCTCTTTTGTTTTTGCTGCAACCGATTAACACCTGGCCCCACTGGAATTCCTGATTTGGACATGGTCCAGCTAGGGTGTAATGGAATATATAAGCCACATTCTGAGATACAACCTCTACACGTAGTTTTCTCTCTTGTTACTGGAGCCATTTCCCCCATGTTATAGTGAACCTAGTCCATTGTCCCCCTGGGTCTCAAGCAGTGAAGCAACAGCTTCTATGTTCTTCCATCTCTCTGAAAAAAAGATGGATTTCTGCTTCATAAGATGACTCCTTTTGTACCATGATGACTGAGGCCTGGTCCAGCTACAACAAAGAGATTGACAACTGTTATGACAGCCTTTTAATGTATTCCATCCTTAACATTGGTGTTAAAGTTCATATTGTCAAATATACTTAAGGCTAGAATACATATAAAATTAGGAGCTGACATGATGTAGCTGCGTATGTTAACACATGACAGCAACAATAATCCTTGGTGACAATTCAGAGGGAAGTCATACGGTCTATTCTGTTTGTTATAGTTCTCTCAAATTATCATTCCAAAACCTTATGTGGATATCATAATGAAGCTACAACAATGGGATGTTTAACAAGATCCCATTTCATATCTTCCCCTTTTAAAAACTGCCTGATGTTAAAATTAAATAAACATACTTCTACAGCTCCAGTTACTGGTATGCTTTTCCTATTAAAAATGTCATATGAAGTTTAAGAAGGTCTGTGTTTTTCTTTTTTGGTAGCTTGAAGAAAGTGTTGTCAACTTATGGAACTGGACTGTGATGAGGAAAATGGGCCCCACTATCAGTGATCTCCAAAGAATTAAGTGTATGTTTGAGTTCAAAAGCAAAATGTTTTTGTTTTGGCATTTGTGTAAATTTGGCATTTGTGCACACCTCTTTGCAAACGAACAGGTGTGATATCCATACTTTGTAACCAGGATGTGTTCTTTGCAGTGTATTTGTTTGTATTTTATTTAAAATACTTACACCCTTTCCTCCTGAAAAAGACAGGGGTCCAGTGCAGATTACAAAATATACATATGAGGCATTTAAAAATAAAAACCCTACATGTATCATTCATCATCCTATCAGCAGAAACAGCTCAACATTTCATTGTTCTTAGAGCAAATTTAACAAAGAGCTTTCTGAAGCAGTGTTGCCTTGCAGTGTTTTCTAAAAATCAAGAGGAAAGGTATAAAGGATCATCCTCTTGTAATGTCAGTACTGGAGGGGAAATGCAGGAATCTTACAAAATTTAGGGTTCCCAGGCAGCCTCTTGATTCTACCATCCTCCCAAGCCAAATGCTTTTGCATGAACATGAACATCATAGTACAGTATCTTGTTTCATAAGTGCAGCATATGCCAGCTGTAGGTGATGACTTTCTTGTTCAGCATGCTCAAGGTCCTCATAATAGTGAATACTGTGTTTTTATACTGCAACACAGAATCTTGTTCTCATAACCTCCACTTAGGTTGGAGTTAGAGGTAAGCAGCCAACATTTATGTACATTGTCTTCTTATAGTGCGCCATGTTGCCTGCAAACTGATGATGCTTTGTGAAGTAAGCGATCCACCTGAGGAGATGTTGCGGAGGCAGATTTTGGTAATTGCAACCCCATTGTATGTATATTCTTTTTGTAGTTGGGTTCTGATTTTAAAAAAATCCTAAGAGGTAGCTCTGAAGTTACAGCAATTCTTCTTTTTTCAGTGTTAGATTTCAGTTTATGCTGTATATCCAGGAGCAGGTTAAAACTGGGCTTGATCTTGTTCTGCACAGAGAAAAAGATTTCAAGTGTCTTTTTAACTGGCAAAGGAAAAACATATATTTGGCTAGACAAATTTCACTTTAAAGGCTGCCAAGGCTTAATAGTAGTAATAATAAACATCTAGAAGCGGGATCCCCAGCCTTTTTGAGCTTGCAGTCACCTTTGGAATTCTGACAAAGATACAACTAAAAATTGGCTGCCACAGGAGGTGGAGCCAACCACAAAATGGCTGTCACATAGGGTTGCCAGGTCTTCCACTATTGTGGGAGACCTCCAACTGGTAGCTCTCAACTCCCATTGCCACTCAATAAGGGTGAGGGAAATGATGCAAAAATTCCAAGTGAACTTGGAAGTGATATCACATCTGTCTAGGATTCAGCAAAAACTCTATGGTTTTTGCAAACACATAGTTTACATTCAGTCATGCTGTAAAGAACTGTGGGGTAAAAGCCTCACCTGGCTCCACTCACTTTCAAAAACACTTGGCAAATGCCAGGAAGAGTGTTGGCCTTGATGCCTACAGTACCACTTTAGGGACTCCAATCTAGAATAATTTGTAATGTTGTATGGAATGTGTTTCAATTCGGATATTTAGAGCTGTTCTAAAATATATTGTTTGCAGTCTTAGATTATTAGTCATACCAGTTGTTGTAAAGACCTATTGGCTTTATTATTCTGTTGTTTATATTTACTAGTTTAGTAGGATTTCACAACAGCCAATGTCGATGATATTTTTAATCCCACATATTTCTTTTTCTGTTCCAGATGGCCATGAAGACTGGAAAAGGGTGGGTGGATGCAGGAAAGCTTACCCTTGCTAATGCATTTCTTGAGATTGCCATGAATGTAAGTTGTAAAGTCTTGTTGACAGTATGTATCTCAGTAAATAATGTGAGTGATACTGCTGTTTGTTAGACTATCATATGCTTTGTTTTGTAGAATCTGGAGAAGCTCTATGCCCAGCTAACAAAAAAAAGCACCAGTGAAGCAGATACTCATACACACAAAGCTGATGTCGAAAAGGATGTATTCAAAGTTCTCTCTTATCAAGCTGAATCTGTATGTTGGTGGAAAAGGCTCTCATTTTCGAACTAGCTTTTAATACAAATTTAGTTTCTTAATGATGGTATCGCTTTACTCTGCTCTGGTTAGACCTCACCTATAGTATTGTGTTCAGTTTTGGGCACCGCGATTTAAGAAGGATGTAGACAAGCTGGAACGTGTCCAGAGGAGGGCAACAAAGATGGTGAGGGGTCTGGAGACCAAGCCCTATGAGGGAAGGTTGAAGGAGCTGGGTATGTTTAGCCTGAAAAGGAGAAGACTGAGAGGGGATATGATAACCATCTTCAAGTACTTGAAGGGCTGTCATAGAGAGGATGGTGCCAAGTTATTTTCTGTTGCCCCAGGAGGTCGGACCAGAACCAACGGGTGGAAATTAAATCAAAAGAGTTTCTGTCTAGACATTAGGAAGAATTTTCTAACAGGTAGAGCAGTTCCTCAGTGGAACAGGCTTCCTCGGGAGGTGGTAAGTGCTCCTTCCCTGGAGGTAAGTGCTCACTTCCCTGAAGTGGTCCTTCCCTGGAGGTTTAAGCAGAGGCTAGATGGCCATCTGTCAGCAATGCTGATTCTATGACTTTAGGCAGATCATGAGAGGGAGGGCATCTTGGCCATCTTCTGGGCATGGAGTAGGGGTCACTGGGGGTGTGTGGGGGAGGTAGTTGTGAATTTCCTGCATTGTGCAGGGGGTTAGACTAGATGACCCTGGTGGTCCCTTCTAACTCTATGATTCTATGCATTTATAAATGCTAATTTAAAAGTGCCCAGTGTGGCCACCTAGGAGCTCACTGGCATTTTCTTCTGTTGCTTTCTCAGGCAGTGGCTGAAGGAGATTTTCAGAAAGCAGTCGTGTGTGTACAGCGCTGCAAAGACATCCTGCTGAGGCTGCCAAAAGAGGTTACTAACTGAGAGATTGTCCTGTTAATGGTGAACTGAAGTGCACTTTGCACTGTTCCATTGCAGTGAAAATTATGGGCAGTGCTACCTTTCTGTATTTATTCCTAATGTTTTTAATGTAGCAAAATGGAAATTACTTTTTTTTATTGTAGAGCTGTTACCTTTCTCTCCTGTGCTATAACTTTGGTGTGGAAACTTATGAACTGAAGAGGTATGAGCAGAGCTCCTTTTGGCTCAGGTAATGTTATGGGAAAAACAGCATAGTTAATAGATGCTTTTCTTGGCCCATTGTCGAGAGAATGCACAATCCTGTCAGATATGCAAGAGACTATTTGAGATCAAAAACATGCACTTGTCTGAACTGAGTAATTTAGCACCATCTAGTGGTTTAAAGTTTCCTCTGGCTGTAAAACACTGGTTCCCAACCGGGGGTCCGTGGACCCCCAGGGGTCCGCGAGAACTAAATTAAGGTCCGCGAAACAAAGTTATAAACCCATAATAAATTAATATTTTCAATTAAAATTTCTCTATTATAAAAATATATATTCAAATATTATTCTAAGTTTAATGTTTAACTAACAGTTATGATTAAAGTTTATTTTCAAATTCTCAGAATTTTTATTTTGAACCTTGGGGTCCCTGCACCGAACAAAAAAGTCCTAGTGGTCCCTGGTCAAAAAAAGGTTGGGAACCACTGCTGTAAAAGGAGTAGTATAACAAAGGTGTGAATTTGAGTGTGTGTGTGTGTGGGGGGGAAACAGCTACGGAGTGGGGTATTAATGAAGCAAAGAAGCAACAGTAATAGGCAACGTTTAGTGCTCCCCTTCCCCTGCTGCTTTCTCATTCTAAATTACCATCTCCTAAAACCGCTTAAAGAACCTAACCTTTGGGATTTTTGTTATACACATCTGCATGCAATACTGAGGACCAGACTAGACATGACAGCATCCTCATGTTTGCCATGGGGACATCACCATTTTAAAAGGCTGGATCAGGCCCATAGCACGACTGACTGAGGTGCTCTTGTTCCCCTTCCCCATTCCTTTTCAAGTGCTGTCTTGTAAGCTATGTTCATGCAAGTACTCCATCACGTATTTCTTTCTGGGACAAGGAGGAGCAAACAATCTCATTTTATTACAAAATGTTCCTGTGCTGCATGCTAGAGTTTAAGTAGCAGACTTTGTTGCTTACCTGCAAGCAAATCTGCTATCAGAAGCTCCATCTTACCTGTTGAGAAGGCAGGCTGCGTACTCATTAATAAGTAGAAAGCCAACTTCAGGTTTCAAATGTGGGTGCTTGTACATAAACAGATGTGCCCTAGAACATCAGTTCATGTGGGAACTTTGGGGGGGGGGCTTCTGGGATGGTACAAATGGCAGAGTGGGGGCCATACAGCCATGGCCAGGGAGGAGAGAATAAGTGCTCAATGCTTCACTGAGTGATTATTAAATTAAACCTCATTCCCTTCACAATCTTGACATGGCTTATCCATGGCATAATTTGTTTGTTATGGGATGTTGTACGTAAATAGCTGTCGTGGCAAATCTGATACTGTGGAAGTAGGGTGACTTTTATTTCGCACTCTGTAGCAAAATTTTGCTCTTTTGTCTGTTGGAAACAGACAAAAATGATTATTTCAGGTTAATCAGCAGGATGAGATGCTGTAAGCAGGATCTGTATAATTTTACCATAGGATTTATATTTTATGCTGGCCTTTGGCTGTAGTAAAGATGAAAAAATGAATGAATGATACTGTGGAAGAACACCTGATATAGTTATTCTTATGCAGCACGGTATCCTTTGTGAATAAAGCCATGGACTAGTTAGGCCTAACTTGCTTAATTGGCTCGTCCTCTGCTACATGAATGGTCAGCCAATCTTCTGCTAGTTTTACCTCTTTCGCAGCCAGAGCTATGAAATTGGGAAGATGGATAAGAAATATTCACCCGGACAAGAAATGCAGGTAAGGAAGGTAGTGTTGTAAAGTCTTTATAACTTTACTGAGGATTCCCCTTCCCTTCAGAGTTAGAACTTTGGCACATTTACATGAGCCTTTTAAATTTAAATATTAATTTCTTTTAATTTGTAGGCCAAAGTACTGCGGTTACTAGCTACTGTCTATTTCGAGTGGGACTATAAAGAGTATCAAGACAAAGCTCTCAGGGCTATTACCATGGCTAATGAGGTGACGTAGTTTATAACTCTTTGCAAGTCATAATTTAACTGATTTATTTTTCTCTAATTACATGGGTATATTCATTCCTGCTAAGGATGTTGCAGTTAGTGGAGTTAAATCGAGAACAGTATCTTTCCCAAAGCCTGTGTAGAGTGATTGACTTACATCATTAGGCATTTGAGTCTGAAAGATAACTTTTTTACATTGTCCTCTTAAGACTCAGACACAGGCCTTTTATGCAAGGGTTGTTCCCGTCGTGGTCATTCCCCGACTACTTTGGAGCTTCATTTCAATTTTGCATGTATTTTCTGACCTTCAAAAGTCACCTCACTCTCCCCGTGTTTTCAGGGTGCTGCTTTAAGTAAAAAAGGTAAAGGTCCCCTGTGCAAGCACCGGGTCATTCCTGACCCATGGGGTGACGTCACATCCTGACGTTTCCACGGCAGACTTTGTTTGCGGGGTGGTTTGCCAGTGCCTTCCCCAGTCATCTTCCCTTTACCCCCAGCAAGCTGGGTACTTATTTGACCGACCTCGGAAGGATGGAAGGCTGAGTCAACTTTGAGCCGGCTACCTGAAACCGACTTCTGTCGGGATCGAACTCAGGTCATGAGCAGAGCTTTTGACTGCAGTACTGCAGCTTAGCGCTCTGCGCCACGGGGCTCCTGGTGCTGCTTTACCCCGAATTTAAAGTCTGCCTCGATCCCAAATCGAAAGTCGGTCCTGTGCATACTTGTCACTTCGGGTTTTTCTCCCCATGTCCATTCTCACTTCTCCCTGCCACATGTCTGTCCCCCTCATCCAACCCCCTCCCCTCAAAGCCATTATTGAGTGCACTAGCGAGAGAAGCCATGAGGCTGCTTATTTGGCCAATTTCACAGCAAGTGTGGGTCAGTTTCAGATCCAAGGGTTGAGAGAATGCTGAAATAATCACAAATGGTCAGTTTCACAACGAGAGTGGGTTAGTTTCCGTTCTCGGCAGGATGGAACAGAGCCGGGCTGATTTGCCAGGTTCAGGTTTTAGGTATTGACCTTTAAAGCCCTAAACGGTCTGGGACCATCATATCCTTCCTACTATACCCCCAAAGACCTCCCCTTCTGATATACCCCCAAAGAGCAGTGTGGTCGGCTGGTAAAAACTTACTGGTGTTCCCTGGCCCAAAAAGTGTTTGGCTGTCCTCGACCAGAGCCTTTTTCTGTCTGGTGGAACTCTCTATCAAATCAGAACCGGGCCCTGTGGGACCTGGCTTAGTTTCACAGGGTCTGCAAGACTGAGATGTTCCACCAGGCCTATGGCTGAGGACAGCAACAATTCCACTCCAGCTGGCCTCCCTGCCCCAGCCCTTCCTCTTCCTCTTCCCTTTCTTTTCTTCCCCCTCCCTTGATTATTTCTCCCTGCTATTATTATGATTATTATAGGGGCGCCATCTAAAATTTAATCTTAATGCTGATTTTAAATGTTTTAATCTATATGCTTGAGTAATGTATTTATTTTCATTGTATATTTTATCTCATGTTAACCGCCCTGAGCCTGACTTCAGTCAGGAAGGGTGGAGTTTTAAAAAATCAAATAAATAAATAAATAAAAGCTACACTTTCTCAACGTTAGCAAAAATACTAGATCAAACACTCACAGAGTAGTAATGCTAAAACCAAAATACTTGAGAGAACCTGAAAATACTCCATTTCAAAGAGAACAGAATTCCATCAGGCAAAAAAAAAAAAGGGGGGGAGGCGGCATGAATGCAGCCTATATAGAATCAAGAAAGCCCTCCCCAGCCCATTGATGTTTTGTGAAAACACTGTGGAAAGATACCTATTTGGAAAAAATCTTCTGTTGCAAGATCTGCTTGACTAATGATTAGGAAAGTTCCCCCACCCCCAGCCAAATCTGAATTCTGCTTGAACAATCTAAATAACAAGTATTAATTAATGTTGTTAGTTTTCCTGTTTGTTTTGTTATAATAAGAACACTAAGGGCTTTTAAAGGGATTTAAACTGCAAGCATTTTCCTGGACAGGAAATTTAATAAGCTTTTACTGTATTTTGTATGTTTTAATTTTGGGATTGTAAGCTGCCTTGAGTCACAAGGGAAAGGCAGGGTATAGATATCAGTTTGGAATTCTGGTCCTCCTGTATCCCTTCACCTTTTTCCTATTAGTGACCCCAAGCATATTTATTTATTTAAGGGATGCAAACCTGGGTAACTGTCTCATTTAGGATGTTGCTATTAATGTTTTAAATTAGAAGACATTTTGGGATACATATTATGGTAGGCACTGGCTCCTGACGTTCCTTCAGATTTATGAATAGTCTGAGCTGTGACAGCAGCCAGTTAAAAATAACCTGAATCCAACAAAAATAGTTTGGCTGTCAAAATAATGTCTTGATTTCTTGATTTACAGGAGAATTTGCATCCGGCCGGGTTCTTGTTGAAAATTAAAATCCTGCTGAAGGGTTGTGCATCAGATGAAGATGTTGGTTCAGGTGCCATGCTTTATTTGAACTAGTCAGACTCTGTATGAACAGAGCTGAATCTTCTTGATGGGCTGAGGTGGACTTTGAGATGATACTGAAAGTGAATTGTATGAAGCTGAATATTCCCATGCATTAATGGGATGGAAGAAGGGAGGGATTTCTCTTGGCTCAGAGTGAAAAACTCCCACAGCTGCCCTTACGCTAATTTGTAGTTAATTCCTCTTATTAAGAAAAAGTGGAGGGGCTCATCGATTGAAAGACTTCACAAACTCAAAGGAAATTGATAGCAAAGCCTTTGCTGTCACTGAGCAGAGACAATCCTGTCCATCCCTCTGAATCAACTCGTCCTAGCTTTATCACCATAATGTTGCGTGCTTTATTTCCTGGAAATCAAATGTCAATTGTCCATTGCATGTTTCTATACATGGCAAAATATTTGGACTTTATCTCCCCACCACCACCGGTGAGTCAATTAACTTTGCTGATTCCTCCTTTCTAGCTGTTACTGAACTCCTGCACCATAAGTTTTCTCTGGATATCTTCCTGGACACAGCAAAGCTTCTTCTGGAGCATGAGAGGTACAGCGATCTCAAATGGGACCTAATTCAAGCCAGTGGTAGATTCTTGCTAATAAGAACAGCTAAGAGGACAAACAAGGCCAATTCTGATGGGGCTTCTCATGCCCTTCAGTGAGTTCCATTTGGCCCCTATTGTGAACAGTGGTTGGAGGCGACACTGGGCAAAGAATGGAGCTGTGGGATATGTTAGAGGGCAAAAACCACTCTATAAAACAACAGGTACTGGAGTATAGGTTAGGTGGGGGTGATAAGGAATAAAAGATGATGATTATTTAACCCTAAACACTGAGATGCTCAGAACAATTTGAAGAGTAAAATTTGGGGACAAAGACTGGCTAAGTAGTCAGAGGTCTGTGATTTTGTTCATTCAAAGTGATAAGGAGATCTTTCCGAAGTGTCTGAAGTTTGGTTAGGTTGCTGCTGGTAATGTTAAGGAAACTACTTTCAAGAAGATTTGGGCATCATGAAACTTTTGGTATCATATCAGCAGGGACTGACGTTCTTTCTTTATAAAATGGGAAAATGGGTTCTTTGTCACCGAGAAATTAAGTTGTGCTCAGTTGACGTTTCCTTCGAAGTCAACATGTATGTCCAGCTTCTTTTTTTGTGGTCTTTGTATATACAGGGAGGCTATTGGTTTTGAGTTTCTGAAGTCAGTCAGTCAGCTGTTTGAAGGATCCCCAGATGTTGGCAAAGCCATTCTCCTTCACATTGAACTCCTGTTACAGAGAACGAAGGAACCACTTGCCAAGAAAATGATTGAAGACATCATTGCAGGTTGGAGCTGTGCTTATCTACCGTAGATGCTGTATGGCAGTCACAGAGATAAAATTTACATTACGGGGGAGGGCTCATTTCAACCAAGAAAGGTGTGTATGACTTTGCAGTCCACATCTGTGTGTGATCATTATCATTATCACAATTGCACTAGTTTATCAGTACAATGGCCTTAAGATGGGGGTCACTCTGGTTAGGACTTGTCGACTAACACTATAAACTGAAGCATACTTATTTGGAAGTAAATTTTCATGAATTTAGTGGATCATTACACATTTTGAATAAAGTAATTATATTTGTAGAGCCCAGCTTCAGAAATGCATCAGTGGAAATTTTGGCTTTAATTACATAGCTTGAGAGTTTGTGGCAGTATGTACTTAGAGCTATTGGCCCTAATGGAGATTCTGTTTGTGGGCTTGTATATTTGTCTCAGACTAGTAATTTCATATTTAAAAATGGATAAAATGATGAACTTTATATCCTCAGGTCACAATACAGGAAAACAGCTGCCCCCTGGAATAATGGACCATTTGCACCATGTTCTGTGGGACAGAGCTGCCAGAAACTATGAGGTTTGGGGTCCTCTAGTGGTGTTTTTGTTGGTATAAGTTTAAACCCTCCCCAGCTTTCTACCCATTGAGGGTACAGAGATAGGTTTAGTAGGCATGGTGCTAGTTTGAGACATGCAATCAAATATAAAACAGCCCAATCTCTTCATTTTCTCACTTTTCATTATTCTCAAGTCCATGTATCAGTATTTTTCAAGGGCTGTCTATAGTTCTCTTCTCTGAGACTCAGAGGACATCTTATGAGCGGGTGTTTCTCTTCCTATGCTCAGGGATAGGCAGGATCTTAAAGACTTTCACTTCCTGTCCTGTGGTAGAAATGCCCCCTGACTTCCAGTTCTAATCCTGCCTCAGAGGGATAAGCATCATCAAAGCGAGCTCCTGCTAAGCTTTGAGCCAAGCTACCCCATTTCAACCTACCCTTTTTTCCTACTAAAGCCTAAGGTCTACCCTTGTTGTGTCTTCCCTGTCAAGTCTGTACCTTGTTGTCCCGCTTGTGCCCCTGTTGCCTTCCCGACCCGAGCCTGCTCATTTTTTCCCCTCACGGAGGAAAATGGCAGCAATGGAAGAGCGCTCCGGAGATGAACTTCTCTCCGGGGACGAGGCCTTGGACGCAGGACTCCTACCCCTCCGCCGGAAAAAGACGACGGAGGAGGGTGGGGGAAAGAGTAAGCGGCGCAACGAGCCTGAGGCGGCCGCCGGGAGATCAAAGCGCAGGCAGCCGGCCAAAGAAGCAAAAGCAGCCAGGGAAGCTAAAAATGGCGCGAAAAAGGCGCGCGCAGAGGAAACGGCCGCCGAACCTCCCCGTTTGTCCCTGCAAGGTGACGAGGGTGAGTGCTCTCAACCAGCCCGTAATGCCGACCCTGAAGGAGACTCTGCTACGGGCGACGGACCAAGCATAGTAAGAACCTCTCTTTCCCAACTTATGGCGGGGGGGTGGGGGCGAGTGAACAAAACATGATTGCCTTAATGCGAAGGGCCCTCAGGGAAGAGTTTGCCCTCCTTGGAGAATCGTCCTCTAGGGGGCCAGTGAGCTCCAGGGCCTCCTCTCCCTCTAGAAGCTCAGTAAGATCAGAGCGCTTAATGATTTCTGAGCCTGCAGCACAAGGTCCCAGTACTGCCTGGCCAACTAAAGCAGCCCAAAAGGCTCATCCAGCCAATCCGCCCAGGCTATCCCAAGTTGTTCAATCCCAGGAAAATCCTTACCCTGAGGAAGAGAGAGAGGAAGGGGAGTTCTCCTCAGAAGAGGAGCAAGAAGGGGGGACCCAGGGCCAAGACCCCCACCCACGTTTATTTGCAGGGGAGGACTATCAGTCCTTCCTCTGCAAAGTCATGGAAGCCCTTGACTTTCATGAGGATGAGGACACTGAGGCCATCAAGAGCAAGGCAAAATTTAGGGGATCCAAGGAGTTCTTCACTAGACTCCAAACCAAAACAAGATCAGTGCCCTTCCCAGAGTATTTCGAGGATCTGGTTAAGGCTGAATGGCAGAAACCCATGTCTAATAAGCAAATTCCAGCCTCCATAAAAAAGCTGTATACACTGGAGCCTAGAGCCATGACTCTGCTGCAGGTACCACTGGTAGAGGCACCAGTAACAGACCTCCAATCCTCGGGCCTAATCTCGGAGGATGGGGCAGGCAATATAAAGGATCCCCTGGATAAGAAAGTTGATTAGGCAGCCAAAAAGGAACACGAGGCTGCAGCATTGTCTATCCAAGTGTCAGCCACCGCTGCCCTAGTGGCAAGGGCTAGCATAATGTGGATTTGAAAAATCATTGATTTGCTCCCACAGGACAACAAAAGAGTCTTGGACGGTCTCGCACGTCTCTTAAAGGCCTCCAACTTCATGGCCGACGCGACATTGGACTCTATGTCTTTTACAGCTAGATCATTGGCAGCATCCTGTGCAGGTAGGCGAGCTGCCTGGATCAGATCTTGGTTGGCAGATTGTGGGTCTAAGTCCATCCTACTGGGATACCCTTTCGAAGGGGAAAAGTTGTTTAGACCAAAGCTGGACGACATCCTTGTGGAAAACAAGGATAAGAAAAAAGCCTTGCCAAAGTACCTCAAAAAGGATGGGAAACCATCTTTCTCCCATTCCTTTCGTCCCTTCAGGACATCACATTACATGGCATGCCCCAGATCAGATGGGAGGCGAAACTCTTGGAATTCCGGAAGGGGAACCTTCAGGAGAGGATCCAGATTTGGAAAAGGCCCCCGTTTCAACAACCAAGGGGCAGACAAAGCAAGCAGATTTGCTGACAAGCAGTCCAAACAATGACTCCAATCAGGCACCGGTGGGGGGAAGGTTAAAGTTCTTTGCAAAAACCTGGACCTCCTCCACAACAGACGCATGGGTACATCAGCTGATATCCCAAGGTTATACCATCGACTTTCAAAAATTTCCTCTGAATCGTTACCTGGTCTCTCCAGTCTCCCAAAATCCGGACAAGGCCCTCAGAACGCAAGGAGCCATTCAACACCTCCTGGACATTCGGGCAATAGAACACGTTCCTATTCCAGAGCAGTGCACCGGGGTTTACTCCTATTTCTTTACTGTACCAAAAAGGAACGGAGACTGGAGGGCCATTCTAGATTTAAAATTCCTCAACCGGTTTGTTCGAAAAAAGCACTTCAGGATGGAAACCCTCAGGTCCATAGTAGAGGCGCTGCGACCTCAAGCCTATTTAACATCAATAGACCTCACAGAGGCATATCTGCACATCATGATACACCCAGCACATCGCAGATTTCTTCGATTCACGCAGGGACATCTACACCTGCAGTTCCGAGCCCTGCCCTTCGGCCTTACATCTGCCCCAAGGGTCTTCACCAAAGTCCTAGTCAACATCATGGCGGTCTTAAGAGAGCAGGGGATCCATATCTTCCCCTATCTAGACGACATTCTGGTGAGCGCCCCCTCGGAACGAACATCGATACTCCATACAGAGACCGTCATTCAAACCCTACAACAACATGGGTTCCTGGTCAACATGTCCAAGAGCCTCCTGTCGCCAACGCAATCAATACATCACCTGGGGGCCATCATAGATACAACCCAGAACAAAATGTTCCTGCCTCAAGACAAAGTATCCACGTTACAGGCTCTAGCCAGAACCACCATTACTTCGAAATCAACCGGACTATCGTCCCTGGTGAGGCTCCAAGGGCTCATGGTAGCTTGCATCGGCGCGGTACCATGGGCACGATTGCACATGAGGACTCTTCAGTGGTTCCTGAAACCGCATCAAATCCAGATATCCCAGAAGCGGAACCCTCGCCTTACCTTAACGAAGCAAGTCAGAACCAGCCTCCTATGGTGGACCAAGAGATCCAACCTAACCAAGGGCCTCTCATACATTCCAGAAGCCACGACTCAGATCTTTACAGATGCCAGCCTACAAGGATGGGGCGCTACCCTACAACATCACATCGCCCAGGGCCAGTGGACTGCAACAGAAGCCCGTCTACATATCAACAAATTAGAGTTGAGAGCCATACACAAAGCCCTTTTACAATTCCAGCCTCTGCTGAGGAATCAGCACATCCTGATCAGGACGGACAACGTGTCCGCCAAAGCGCATCTGAACAGGCAAGGAGGGTCTCGTTCCTCAAGACCCGTGGGAGCTGCCAAAAACCAGGGACCTTCTACATCAGGGACCCATCCTGCATCCGGACCCAGCGTGGTTAAAACTGACCGCCTGGGCCTTGAAAGGCAGAGGATGCTGAACTTAGGCTATTCTGCTGAAGTAGTATCCACCACGTTGTGCATCTACAGCTTTACCTGGAAGGTTTTTGTCCGTTGGTGTGGGAGAAAACACCTAGATCCTCTTAATATCTCTACGGCTAACCTCCTCAATTTCTTGCAGGATGGCCTACTGCTTAAACTGAGGTCTGCCACCCTTCGCAGGCAGGTGGCAGCTATAGCTATCGTGGTCACCCACCTGGATGGATACCCTACCACTCGGCATCCTCACGTAATCACCTTCTTGAAGGGAGTTTCATACTTAACTCCTCCGACGGTTCACAGGTTCCCCACCTGGAGATTGAACATTGTGCTCAATGCACTGACAAAACCACCATTCGAACCCCTAAAAGAGGTGTCGCTGTCATTCCTGCGTATGAAGGTCATTACCCTAGTTGCAATTACATCAGCAAGAAGGGTGTCAGAGTTAGGTGCCCTTTCATCTAGAGACAGTCTCTGCATATTCCATGCAAAGTCGTCCTTCACCTGGATCCAGCCTTTATCCCCAAGGTAAACTCAACCTTCCACAGACAACAGGAGTTGTCCCTACCATCATTTTGTCCACATCCGGGTCATCCTAGAGAGAAAAACTGGCATACCTTGGATGTAAGGAGAGCTCTCAAAATCTATCTAAAACGAACCAAGCCATTCAGGAGGGCGGAGGCCCTTTTCATTTCTATCAATCCACCAAACAAGGGACTACGAATGACACCTTCAACCATCAGCAAATGCATTAAGCAATGCATTCAACTATGTTACCGACACTCCAATATCCCCTGCCCACAGGGGATCACCGCGCACTCAGTCCGCAATGCGGCGACCTCAGCGGCCTTTGATAAACACACCTCGGTAGAAGAGATCTGCAGAGCGGCAACTTGGGCAAGCCCATCCACCTTTGTTAGGAACTACAAAGTCAACGCCTATGCCTCCACCGATGCGTCCTTCGAGAGAAGAGTTTTACAGCAGGTGGTGGAAGATAACTAATCCCACCCAGAAGTACAGCTCTTGAAAATCCCTCTCATAAGATGTCCTCTGTGTCTCAGAGAAGAGAACGGAGCTTTGGCTTACCTGTGAGGGCTCCTTCTTCTCTGAGTGAAGAGGACATCTTGCCCGCCCAGGGTGAAGATCAACACATTCTAAGCACCACTGCTGAACACCAAGATGCAAATACATATTTGCCGCCATTTATGCTATCCCACGTGTGTTTTCCCAAGTTCTAACACCTTGATTGTTGTCAAGTTGGTTATGGCTACACAGTTGTTTAAATTTGTTGCCGCATATTTTTTCATGTTTAAAATTACTACTGTTATATGTTATATGTGCTTTCTGTCCTAATTTTCTGCTTTGGAAGTCCTCGAACTGGAAGTCAGGGGGCCTTTCTACCACAGGACAGGAAGTGAAAGTCTTTAAGATCCTGCCTATCCCTGAGCATAGGAAGAGAAACACCCGCTCATAAGATGTCCTCTTCACTCAGAGAAGAAGGATCCCTCACAGGTAAGCCAAGGCTCCGTTTTCCATACAGGAGTATAACACATTCAGAAAGGATTGCATGGGACTACTCAGAAACATAAACATGCTCTTTCAAGGTGTCAAGGAAGCATCTTCAAGTTGTGACCTGGCAACGTTCTTTTTTGAATAATTATGCCATATGCAATATATCCTCCAATCTTTCTTCTGCCAAATACTGCTTTAGTCTATGAAGGCTTATGCTGGAATCAAAACACTCAGTCTTACAGCCCATTTCTAAAGGGGGTAGAGCACCGCCTCCTCTGAGGCTTCCCGGCTGCCATGGAGGGGGGGGGGAAGCCTTTAAAATATAAAATAAGGGGAAATGGGGGGAAATTCCCCAATGAAAAAAGCAAGGTGGGGGCCAACGGAGCTCCGTTGCTCACAGACGCAGGCGTATATGCCCCATGCCGGCGTGTTTGCCATGTTAATCCATGATAAAGTGGCACCTACGCCGGCGTGGGATCATGCTGGCTTCTATGGAGATTCAGCACCCTCACCCCCCAGGATTGCAGTCTTATAATCTTTATGTTGCCACAAGACTCTTGTTTTTCTGCAACAGACTATCATGGCTACTTCCCTGATATTTCTACCAATCATCCGTTACTATTTTCCACATTTATGAAGATGATTTCAAAGCACCTAGTATTTGCAAATCAATTTCAGCCACTCTGGCTCTTAATGCACTTTGAGGGTGCCTGTTATTTTTGAAGACTTAGCCTGCTTCTAGAATGTGGTTTCATCTGATACCATCACTCACAGTTAAAAATCCAAAGCAAACATTTGAGTTAATAAAGATGAGAAGAAACTGTGGGATCTCTTATTTGGGCTTAAAAGGGAGCTGCTTCTTTCCCTTTTCCTAATTGCATGCTTGTTCATAACACATAAAGAGCTTGAATTATTCAAAATGCAGTAAGGTAGACATGCTGTTTATTTTGTAGGGGAAAAGGTACTCTGAAGCCCTTTCATGGTACAAGTACTCCCTCAGTTTCTATTCCTCTGGGCAGATGCACCAGAACCTGGCAAAGCTGCAAAGGAATATGGCTGCTTGCTATCTTCATCTGGAGCAGCTTGAAAAGGTATTTCTTTTGAGTGAAATTCTTCTATTCAACCTCAAGCATCTTTCCTCTTTGACATACTTTGTGAATTTGTGAGGATACTTAGTAAATTTGCTTCTATTTAAAGTTGTCTAGGTTGTTTTTTTTTGGGGGGGGGAGAAGTTTTCTTTTGATATTTTCTCTTTACTAATTTAACATTAAAGTTGTGTCAAATCAGTAACAGGAAGGCTGCGGCTCCTACCAAGCGATGTTCACCTTTTAGAGTGGGAGGGGATTCATCAGTGAATACCAAATCTTCCCTAATTATGTGTGGTTGGTAAACTGTAATATTAATTACGTAATCAAAAATGGGGTTTGTGCTGGAATATAATCTTGCAGTAGCTAATAGATTTACAGATAAACCTTGTCACTTGCTTTAGCCATTGCAGAGCACAGAGGGTTGTTCTGCAGCACCTCGTAACTTCATATCCAAGCAAATGTTGCAGCCAGTTCTGCTTTGCTTGTCTAAAAAAATGTTAACATAATTTTGTGACACATTTGCTGGTGAAAACATCCTGGCATTAGAGACAAAGCAGTTTACAAGGATTGGATGATGCTGTCTCAGTGGCTTGTGGGTAATCATGGAATGATGCAAATATAGCACTGCATTTTTGCTCTGTGTGTAACTGCCATTAGCTGATGAATTATTGTGCTAATTTTCTCATACTGTAGGCTCATGAGTCAGTGAAAGAGGCAGAGAAGTGTGACCCAAACAGCATCTTCACTCAGTTCTATGTTTATAAAATAGCCGTCTTAGAAAAGAAATCACAGAAAGGTAAAAGCCACCTGTGGTTTGATTTTTTTAAACTGATTTTGGTAACTCTTAACTAGTTGCCTGAGCTTCAGAGGGTAAAAGGACAACAGCACATTGGTTCATCTTCTTGGCTTTTGTACAGTTCCACATAGGACTGTGCAGGCGCAGGCCACCTACAGAGATGATTCTGGAAGATTCAAAGCACTAGGAGCGCTCGCTCTCCTTTCCGTCTTGAGCTAGAGTTTTCCCACCCAAATGGGCACATGACAGAGGTGGAGAGCGTACTCCTCCCTCAGTACTCTCTTCGCTGCCATGGAGAGAGGATGTATTCTGAAGCTTTTCTCGCCTCAGGATAGTTTCTTCAAATGACTCACTGGTAAAGCCTGAAATACGGCTTTTTAAAAAAATGTAAAGAATTGTGCCTGCTCTATCTGGAGGAAGGACACAACACCACAGCTCATGACTGGAACTAGACTATGTATCATCGGAACCAAGGCCTTCAGATCTGATTGTGAAGGTGTTATATGATTCCAACACCTTCCCCATGGTCCAGGGGAACATGGACATAGCCAACAACATTTGACAAGACCAGAATCAGGGCTGGCATCTGCAAAAAACTTGAGAACATATATAAAATTAAGGAGGAGGGGTGTAAATTTCTCTTTCAGCACCCCCAGGCTAATTCTCTGTTAGTGGAGGTGCTTCAGTCCAGGGAAAGAGCTGCAAAATGGACATGTTGGGCCATAAGGCCTATTCATCAGGAGCATAAGGCGTCAGACCAGCCAACTTCACAGCCAAAACGAGCTGCTATCAAATGTTTTTATGGAAAAGAATGGCTGAATACATTAAATATTCATCAAGTGGTCTTCTGTAAGGTATTCATCCCTCTCTTTCCCCCCTGTGAGATGTTTGCTCTGAGGGCCTGTCTTCTTCCCAGCAGCAAAGGGAAGACTGAGTGATGTCTCTCTCTGCCTCCATCAGGTTCCTGTTGGGGTGGGAAAACTCCAGTGGAAGATGAAGGGGAGGGGGAATGCTCTTAGCGTTTAGAATCTTCCAGAAAGCTTTAGAATCTTAATCTCTGCTGCTGGCCTGTGCCTACACAGTCCCATGTGTGCCTGCCCAGAAGACCACTTGATGAACAGCAGTTACAGGTAACTACAACACTGTTTTTTGTGTGTCCTTAAACCTGGGGCACAACCACACATTACATTCAGTGCTGTGATCCTTTTTACCACTTTTTAAACAGATTGCACCTTGTGGAAATATAATTTAAGGAGATCCATGCTGGAGGAGATATCCTTCCTCCATTTCATCTCCCCCCCCCCACAGCTGTATTTGGCTGTACTGTAAAAAATGTATGGCTACACATAAGCTTTTCCAGTGGAGCTATAAGTAATTTGGTAGTGGTTGTTTTTAGCAGAGAAATGAACAAAGGGAAAGCGTTAATAACTTTTCTCCTCATGTACCAGCCTCCCGGTGTACTTGTAAAAACTAACATGGTGAAAAGGACCATGGAACTAAATATAACAAGCAGTTTTTGCTCTTTCCAAACTTCTTAGATTTTATATTTAGCAATTCTCTTTTGTCTTTCCCATCTTTGTTCACGGTTACCTTTTAAACACAACAAAGGTATGATCTTTTGTAGGACTGATTTCTGCTGTTAAAAGGGTATGCAGATTTTCAACCTACACAGAATCCTTCATCAGGCTGAAGGAAATGCCTCCAGCTGGTGGGTTTTTTGAGCACCAGGGGAATGACATGCTCATCTGGGAAAGCAGGGAACTCCCCTCTGTGCACTTGAGTTGGAGCAGTGATACAGACCCATGATCATAGCAGAGTTCACTATATCAGTGGCATACTATCAGCATAGTTAATCCCTCTTGCCTGATTGTAGTTATTACTGTCATTATACAGATGCTATTAACTGTGATCAGTGAGTGCATAATATGGGTGCTTTTCAGTTACACCACTGTTATTTGGACATATATTTTGAATTGTTGTGGTATATTTTTAGTTATTACACACACCACATGGGCATTTAGAAGTCCTTCAAGCATGTGACTGGGTAACTATTGCACTTCCTATTTCTAAACCAGTTTTGATTAGAGTGTTTCTGACTCATTTCTCCTCTTCCCTAATGAACATAACCATTTCAAACCATGTGAGAACCATTATTCTGTCTCTTGTGAAGCAAATAACAATAATGAGAGGAGTAGCGTTAAACACCCCCTCTTCATGCCCCAGCCCTGATATAAACTGGGGGTCCCCTGTGGCTGATGTTTAAGAAATAACCCGACATGAGAGATCTTAATTATAAGTCTTCTGTCTCCAGATCAAATTGTATAAATCAAAGGTGAGATGCAAGTAAAGTCATGCATATACATAGCAAATTTTAACCAGAACCTGTTTTAGTTAATCTCTTCCCAGAAATAAATATGTAATTAGTGCATAAAATCCAGGAAATGAAATAACAGCAGTTTGAGTGAAAAAAGTAGCATTTTTGTTCTTATGCAAAATGCAGGAGTCTGAAGTGTAAATGAACAAACTAACTCACATTGAGCCAAAATACTACTAAGCAAAGTTACAGTCCTAGTAATTAGGAAAATGATGTCTGTAAAATAGAAGAGTATATATTATATAATCCGATATTTTGAACACATACATGAAGCTGCCTTATACTGAATCAGACCCTTGGTCCATCAGTCAGTATTGTCTACTCACACCAGCAGCGGCTCTCCACGGTCTCAGATAGAGGTCTTTCACATCACTTGCTTGCCTAGTCCCTTTAACTGTAGATGCCGGGGATTGACCCTGGGAACTTCTGCATGCCAAGCAGATGCTCTACCACTGAGTCACGGCCCCTCCATGTCACAGATCACAATACTGCAGGATCACAGTGTAAGTGATGTTGGCTGCAGTTAAGAACACTGGAGTAACCCAGGACTTCTGTGTAGACCTACTTAAGATTTCTCGCTTTGAAACTGATTTGTTATATATTAAACCACATGTGCTAAAATGGTAAAATACCTTATTATGGCTTAGGTACTGCATGATGCTTACTCTAGTCAAGAGAATAGTTGTTCTTTGAAGAGATCATATCAGGGGTTTAGGGTGTCACACTGACCATAACGGGCACCCAAGACATGCAGATACCTTTACACTGAAATATCGGTTGTAAAGAAGAATTTATTTGCACAGGAGTTGGTGTCCATAGGCCTTAAGAAAATCAGCTGAAAACTTCAGAAACCAGAAAGATGACTGTAGCTCAGTGGCAGAGTGCCTACTTTGTGTGTAGCAGCTTTGAGGTTTATATGATGTATTATAGTGTTTCTATTTCATTGTTCCCTAATTGTGTAATCCAGTTTTATTGCAGTGCTCATTGTATTATACTGTCTTTATTGCATTTTTAATAACTCTAATCTGCCTGGAGCCTCAACAAGAAAAACAGATGATAAACGAAGTTAAGTAAATAAACAATACATTTAAGGATCTTGGATGCTGGGAAAGAACTTTGTCTGGGATCATGGAGAGCCAGTGCCATTAAGGAAACACTGGCCAGTAGTTTGATTTTGTATAAAGAAGCTTTATATTATCCATTTTATATGAACAGCAGCAGATGATTATTATTATTGACTTGTTCTTCTGTTGTCTTAGCTTTTGATGCCATTGTGGCGATGGGGAAGTCATCAGCACAGTTGGATACACTATTAACAGATGGCACCATGGCTACCAACCTTCTAAGCTTAGCAGCCCAGATTGCCTTGGAGGTACCAAAGAGGGTCTACTGAATGGCTTATTTTCAGATTTGGGGTATCTTCAGCTTGTATTTTTCTCTAAATTTGCTCTGGTTTGACTCATCACTGCAGCAGGTAGCTGTCAGTCCAAGGTTACTCCAGAGTACACACTTTGGCTACTTCAGTCCTAATCTTAAAGGTAAAGGTAGTCCCGTGTGCAAGTACTGGGTGATTATTGACTCATGGGGTGACATCACGCATGGGGTGACTAGGCAGACTATGTTTATGGGGTGGTTTGCCATTGCCTTCCCCAGTCGTCTACACTTTACCCTCAGCAAGCTGGGTACTCATTTTACTGACCTCAGAAGGATGGAAGGCTCTGTCCACCTTGAGCCTGCTACCTGAAACTGACCTCTGTCGGGATCGAACTTAGTTAATAACATACCATATTAACATACCACACCCTCATTAGCACATTATCATGATACTTACAGGACAATGATTAGCACATTACTTTTGCAGGACAGTACTCAGCTCAAACCCAACCTCTTTCTGACTATATGTTCCTCTTCCTACACACTTGACACTGAGAGACACTGTCCTTCAGTGTTACTACTCTGAAGATGCCTGCCACAGTTGCTGGCGAAACGTCAGGAAAGAAAATTCCAAGACCACGGTTACACAGCCCGGATAACCTACAAGAACCAATGAACTTTGACCGTGAAAGCCTTCGACAATATTTCTTTCTGTATTAGTTTGCTTAGAAAAAATTGCAGCATGTGCAAACAAAAAATACACATAACAATTACAATCTTAACAGTGCAATCCTGTGCAGAGTTACTCCAGTCTAAGCCAACTGAAATAGGTGGATTTAGACTGGAATAATTCTGTTCCTTTCTTAACAAAATCTTATCCTCATGTAGAATCTAGTTAGCATTTCTTCTGCACACAGATTTCCTTTGAGCACTGTTGTCAGACCTATATGAGATACTATTATAATTGAGGGTATCTCTTATGAAGAGGTCTGAGCTGATACATTGTAGCTGCATAAGGAGTTTTTGTTAAATTAGATCATAAAGGTAAAGGGCCCCTGTGCAAGCACCGTGTCATTCCTGACCCATGGGGTGACGTCACATCCTGACGTTTCCAAGGCAGACTTTGTTTGCGGGGTGGTTTGCCAGTGCCTTCCCCAGTCATCTTCCCTTTACCCCCAGCAAGCTGGGTACTCATTTGACCGACCTCGGAAGGATGGAAGGCTGAGTCAACCTTGAGCCGGCTACCTGAAACCAACTTTCGTCGGGATTGAACTCAGGTTGTGAGCAGAGCTTTTGACTGCAGTACTGCAGCTTAACACTCTGCGCCATGGGGCTCCTAATTAGAGCATACATAAATATTTTTAGAACCCGTTATGTTCCATTGTAAGTAAACCAAACATTCATTCATTTTGTGGTTTACATTTTGAGTAAGATTTCCTTACTAATGTGGTTTTTTTATTCCTTTTTATTCTTACAGTGGGTCATGTCATTGCTTGACTTTGCATTACAGAGATAAAATTGTGTGGTTTGAAGTTCCTATTATACCTAAGATGATACAGAGACTTGTCCTTTATATATAGTACTATGTTTTGTTTCCTTCCCAGAATGACCAACAGTCTGTGGCAGTCAAAGCCTTGGAGTATTTATCTCAGCTCTTGCAAGACTCCCAGCAAGCACTTACTGCATTAAAGTGAGTTACAATTTATGTTTACATTAATGAAATTAATCAGTTCAACAAAGAAAGTTAGCAAGTGAGGCAGAACTATATTAACTTTCTTTGTTGAAATGAGTGATTTCACGTTGCTTTTAGCAACAAATGCAGTTGATTGAATGGGCTAGTCATATGTGAGAAACACCATCATTCTTGGCTCATAGTACCTCTAGCTGCTTGTGATGCCAGAGTTCCATGACTGGAACTCCAGATGTGTATTATGTCCCTGAAAGGCAGCCATGCGGTGCATGTGTCATCTGGATAAGGACCATGGGACTTGCCACCCTAAGCCTGATTTGGTTGGGAACAGGGTACAAATAAAATAAAATATATTTTATTTATTTTAAAAAATTAAAGATATCCCTGATTCCTGTTCTTCTGAATTTACATGCACCTGTACTTAATGGTACCTAGAATCTTGCTGATGATGTACGCCATTACAATAGTACTTACATACTGGAATGGTGCAAAAAAGGGAATGCTCAGCCTTGATAATTTGCCAAGGAAAAATAAGAAATCTTGAAGAAAGGCTGGTGCTTTGAGTAACAGCATTATTTGTGCCATTTCTTTTGCTTACAGATGTTTGATTCGGCTTGTGTTGTCCAAAATCACAGTGAAATCTAAGGAGGAGATGTAAGTGCATTTCTTATAACTCTTTATATCAATTTCATACAAGACCTATGTGCCTTGAATTGATAAGATAGAGGTATGTGTGCACTGGTATGTGTACGTAATAAAATCAATAAAACATGCTCACCTTAAAGTTCTAGCAATCTGTTATATATTGGACTCCAGATTTCACTTCACATATTGACTCACTGATGAGGCCTTGGACAAACACCGCCGCCTGTCAGTTTTTGCTCTTCATCCATATGGTGGAAATTAAGTTATCTTCCTCACATGACTGCTCTAAAGATGCAATATAATTGTAAAGCATTTTTAACGGCAGTTAAGCCCTTTCATAATTGCCTTCCTAACACCAATTAGGAGAAAAAACATGTCAGTTTTCCTTTATATATACCATTTGTTCAGTAACTTATTCCTTCCCCCCCCCCCCATTTGTTAGAACAAACGATATGGAAACCCTTCTGGCGTATTTGACTGCAGGTATGTAGCTGTGTTGTCATGCCTCTTTTTGACCATGGTAAGTTGTCAGCTGAAAAAGGCCACCTATTCCAATTCCGTTCCAATTCCAATTCCATCACCTGGTTTACCTTCAAAAATCTCAAGCAAGCAACCTATCTAAATGTTTTACTCTGCCCAAAATTATAGAGCTCATGATTCTTCCTTCATCCCTTTTATCACGATACCACTCTGCTGTAGGTTAGGCTGATTGAGAGAGGCATTTTCCACACAGGAGCAGGCAAGGATAGTTTCCCCATAGCTGCTGCAACTGCCAATATAGCACAGCTGCAAGAAGGCTTCTACATGGCAAATGCCCTGCCCCTCTGGCAGTGGCTGTTCACCTTCCCACACACACATACCACCAGGGCTTTTTCAGGGTTTTTTTTAATTGGCAACTGAAGATCCTTATAGTGATATAACATAAAAGTATGTGAAATAGGTTCTCTGAATCCCCAGTTTTCATTTTTAGTCTCTAGCTCCTTTTATTTGACAAGATATGTCTTTTTCCCTAATAGCTTTGCAATGAAAGTGCTAGAGATTTATTTTAAAGAAATGAAAGCTGGGAATTCAGAGAATCTGTTACATGTAGTTATGTTATAATGATATTCAGTTGCAGATTAAAAAAAGATCCCAGTGGCAGAGAGAGGAAATGGCAGATGTAGAGGAATTGACTGCCATGTAGGCAGGACTGGGAAAATCCAAACTTCTCCACCTACACAGCAGTCATCCAGGCTTTACTACAATTTTTCACAAAACTTTGGAGTAAAGCAGGTTTGGAAAAAATCAGGAAATTCCTGGAAGGGGCATGAATGCAGCACAATGCAGGAAAAAAATGCTTCCTAACAGCAGTGAACCTAGGGCAAATA
Organism: Euleptes europaea; assembly: GCF_029931775.1. Classification (NCBI taxonomy): domain Eukaryota; kingdom Metazoa; phylum Chordata; class Lepidosauria; order Squamata; family Sphaerodactylidae; genus Euleptes; species Euleptes europaea. Next base: position 38,305,684 of record NC_079324.1, read on the forward strand.
ATCTGTGTGAAAATGGCCAGAGTGACTGAGCTTCATAGCAGAGTGAGGGATTTGAACTCAGGTCTCCCCAGTCGTGGTCCAGTGCTCTAGCCGCTTTACAACACAGTCCCTCTAGAGTGTTTTCAGAGTGTTTATAATGCAGTTTATTGGATGCTACATGTTCCTGCTCTAGCTCTCCAGAGGCTTGACGCACCAATCAGAGAAGAAAGCAAGACACTGGACACAAGAGTCAGTGAAGCTCACTGGTTCAGGAAGATAGGTAGGTGTCAGTGCTGGGGTCACAAGGAAACAGTCCATTTTGAGAAAGGACTGAAAAGTTTCCACTTCAAAGTCTGGAATTCTAATCCTCACTAGTGAAGGCGCTAAATTGACAGGATTTAAATCTTTGTTAATGCAGTGCTAGTAACAGAGAACGCTGGCTTACTTTCCTGCCCAGGCTAAATGCAGTGGACCATTTCTTGAGCAAGTATGATGAACAGTGTGGATTGTCTCACACATTTCAGATTGTGAGGTTTGCACACCTGGAAGCCACTGAGCCAACATTTATTCCACAAGGAGAGGAAATCCCAGCTACATGGATTGAGATAAACAATGGTTATGTGGATTGCGCAGAAACAATATAGTTGAGGGGGGGTGTCCCCGCTAGTGTTTGAAATGTTGCCTCGTAGTGTGAATATATACATTGACAAAATGATCAGCTACTGAAAGAACTTATATAACATTGAAACCTACCTGTCAGCTGTTTGCTGTCTATGCTAAATGTATGTATTATGTTGTTGGAAGTTACTATTGAACTTGTATTGCCTGTTGGAATAGACAAGGCTTTGTATTGGGCAAAGATTGACTGGTTGGTCGGTTTTTAATTCTGGTCTTCCTTCTCACTTGCCTTATGAGCTTGGAACTTGGCTGTCCAATGTGAGAACTGCCCGAGAACTATGAGAGATTTCTTTGTAATCTCATGCAAGGTATGTGCTTTTGCCAACATTCCTTCTGTGAGCTGTGATGGGTGTTTTTATTACAAACTCAGCTAGAGTTCTCAAAGAATCCTCTTTAGAGAGTGTCATCTGGCACTTCAGAAGCATGAGCTAGTCAGTAATGTATGGTGTATTGTTACAGAACTGGGTCAGAGAAAACTATTTGTAATTAAGGGAAAGACGTCTTACAGCAATTTAACAAGGTTGTCATTGATACAAATTGGGTACTGGTTTTATAGAACCCAAATTAACCTTTGTGTCATATGGTAAAGAGGTTCTACCAAGTTTTAACTCCTACTTGACAACTTTAATCAGTACATAGTAACCAGTGTGCCCTCCTGGGGTGGTTATAAACAAAATCAATGTTGAACCTAGGCATGCAAAGTAGGAGTCTGGGAGGGAAATAAAAATCATGCGCGTGCTAATCAGCTATCATAATTGCTTAGTGGTTGTTGCTTCAGTGAATGCACAATGAGCAGTATGATTTACTGCCAAAAGCCCCTCTGAGTAGGGGCTTTTGGCAAAATGCATAAGTCAGGTTGTTGGGCTTAGTTTCACACTGCTCAATTGTCAAGGAGCAGCTTGACCTGGAAGAGAGTATTGTTGCAGACAGCCAAATTGGCAATAGCTCATTCTCCTGGCAAATTTGCCATGAGTTCAGATCTTGCTTTGAATAGCGGACAAGCACTGCTGAAACTAAACAGCTTCCAAAAGAGGCAAGCTGTATCAGCCACACTGAGTCCTGCTTCAGTGGTGGGAGGGCAAGATAAGAAATCTAATCAAACAAACCAATTGTTTTGAGTTTTCATTATGTCATTCAAAGCTTTCCCCATTTATACTAGTTGAGATAACCATCCACATTTGAACAGCATAGAGGTGACTCTTCCCTGCTTCCATTGTTACAAAGCTGAAGTAACTTTGTTGAGATCCATAGCATCACCTTGAAGCTTCACCAGGGCAACTGAGACCACTCTCTGGCCCGCAGCCCTGCTTTGAAAATGAACCCAGAATAGGAAAGAATGGATATTCCTAGCCCAACCTTTGCAAAATATAATTCCAAAATAACACTGTCGCTTACCTCTGGGACACTCACTGTTAAGGTGGTGTTACCTTAGCATCTCTTCTAGAACCATGGCAAAGAGAATTTTGTGACATTCACAAGTTCCCCAAAAATGCCTTGGCAGGAATACCAGTCTCTCTATGCTTTGGCAGAACTGTGCTTATTGCATGCTTTACAGGTGAGGGGACGTATCTACTGGAGCAATATGGAAAAAACTGATTATGTTGTAGTTCCTGGGATGAGCCAATACGCAAGTGTAACACCCATTTTGTGTTTCTCCTCAGTCAGGGCCTGAGCAGAATGAGAGAAAAGCCAAGACTGAGAGAGCTCTATAAATTACTTGTTAATATTAAGTTTAAAGTTTGTTCAAAGACTAAGAGTGTTTTAATATATAGAAATAATGCACTTTGAAACATCTGCCTCACATGGAAAAGGTCCCAGGTTCCATTCTCACCATCTCCAGTTAAATTAATCAGGTAATAGGTGATAGGAAAAACCTGTAAGCTGAGACAGATCAGCTGCCTCAGTAAAGGCAGCTTCATGGGCTCATGTATATTCAATAGAACACTGGACTAGATGGATCCTTGCCCTGTTCCCTTCATTCTTTTGGAGTCAGAGGTAGAGCACTTGTTCAGTTCCCAGCATCTCCAGTTAAAAGGATCAGGTAGGAGGGATGCGAACGATCTCTACCTGAGATGCTGGAGAGCAGCTGTTGGTCAGAAAAGACAGTACTAAACTTAATAAACCAATGATCTGAGCTCATGAGGGCTCTTTTCAGGGTACAGCATGCTTGAAAGAAAAGGATGCTGCTTGCATGCCCATGAAAACAAGAACCACCTGAGCTCATTTCAGTTTTACTCAGGGCATGAACAATTATTGGTTGCCCAAGGAGAGCTTTTTAGAAGCCGAATAACGCAGAAAATACTGGGAAAGGAACACGCATGCCCCTTTAGGACTTCGTTCCCTTCAGCTTACAAAGCCACTGTTTAAATAGGGACTTTCACAGAAGCCTTTGAGGGTCAGCTCCAGTGGCAGCAATAGGAATATTTGAGCCTCCACAAACAATGAGGGAGAGGGGGAAGGGAAGGAAAGCAATGGATTCAATGAAGCAAAAAAATCTAAACAAACTCAAAGCCACAGACTTTTAAATCAAAGGGAAAATCAAAATCACCCATTTTCTGCTGCTGCAATAGACAGTATATTCACTTCCATTCGTGTTCCTGGTTGCAGTTCTCCCAGTTTTGCCCACCTGATAAAGCTGTCCTGCTTGCCCAGAGAACGTGCCTGCTCATGGCTGCTGCTGTTAATCTGGACATGGGCCGAAGCAGTTCATTGCCTACAGATCAGGTAGTTTGAAGTGAGACTCTTATGCTGCTCATTTTTGTGACATTAGTGGGTTAATGCAACTCAGAGTTGATGTGATTTGATTCCATGTGGAGATGACAGTTGCCTGCATCCTGCTTAGAATCAGATTTGGAATATTTGGGTAACTCTAGGCCATCTCTAGAAGTGCCTGGTCATCTTCTAGCTCTTCCCACTTTACTTTGCAATTCTTTCGACTCTTGTATTATTTGGTGTGTTGTGACTGCATTTCGAAATCAAATAAATATGATGGGCATTGATTACTCATAAGTGTGGCTTATTATGTACACAGGGCATTGGGAGAATCCCCCTAAACAGCAAATATTGTAACAATGTGTATTTATTTCCACAAGCAGACTGAATTGCTAACTCAGGCTCTTAAACATATCCAGTCATGCAGGGAGATCTGGATGGTTCTGAAGCAAACAGGTGAGCCAGAAATTGTGCAACCAAAGGTGCTACTGATTGAACCACATATATGTCCACAGACTTAGGGAACTGATGAGAATCCCTCTTGCTTTGCTAAGGATGGGGATGGAGTCGTCTTTGGGAATAAAGATATTTGAAGCCTGGAAGAAGGAAGAATGAAACCACAGAGATAGGATTGGAGGGAAGGGTATAAAAGTATAGAATAATTATTGTATAGAGATCTTTGATCAAGATCCTGGTTCCAGACACAATTATTCAGAAGTAAGCTTCCCCCCAAGCTTAATCAACAGTGTACATAGGGCTGCAGATGTTGTCCTGTAATTACACTACTTATAATTGCTGCCTGCAACAGCTATCCTATAGGAGGTGGAAGAAGAGAAAGGAAGTCAGTCATGGGAGAGGAGAATATCAAAAGCTTGACCCTGAGACATGGGGCAAGAAAATGCCAGCAGTGGATCTTGGGAGAGTATGCCCGTTCTGAAACAATTCCCTTCAAAATTGCACCTGTGGGTGAGATGGTGTCACAGATAAAAGGCTGCTTTGGACTGGAGACATCAGAATGCCTTTAGATAAGCCTGCTGCCTTTTCAGTGAAGTTGTTGGCGCTACCTGTGCCCTGGAGCGTCACTGAAAATGGAAGAGTGATGCTGGAATTAGCAGCATGCTCTGGACTAAGTGAAATGCAACATAATTGGAGCCGATGCCAGTACATTCTGCAGAAGAGAGCGAGATCCAATTAAAATTTTTTTAAATGCATTTTACATTGTTGAATCTGCAGTTGCTGTCAACATTAATTATAGCTACTGAGGCAGCAGAACCAGGACTGCAGATGTGACAGAGACAGACGAGAAAGTACATTGATGCTGGGAAAGCTTGGTAGCTTACTGCCAGCTAATAAACTTCTGGCCTTTGGGTTTGCACTTGCATGGCTATGTAGGGAAGATGTGTCTGCCCCATAAAATGTGTTAAGTGTATTTCCTGTGCAGTCTAGGCTACCAACCCTTAAATATGTATACAGACATAATCCTCCTTTTCGGCCCTTAACAATAACCAGAATCTGCTGACTGAGGTGGTCTCCTTATTTTGCTTTCTAGTAGGGCAAGTTATGCTGATGCAAAAGCTGTGTATCAGTCCAAAGCTTGTGCAGAAATGGGTTTAGGAAAGGCACCCCCGTAGGTTTCCCTTTTCTTACTGGCCATATAGAATGAGGCTTGGGGCCCTTGGTTCTGGCCAGTCTAGCTATCTCACAACTGCATCAGCTAATTTAGTGGAACAGTCAAAATGTGACTTTTTCTTTTTCACAGGTGATTTTACCAAAGACTCAACAGACACAGTGCTTCTGCTTTATGAATTTGAAGCTCGAGCCAAGCTGAATGATCTGTCAGTGGAAAGCTTGCTGGATCAGGTTTGGGAGCTGCCAGAAGTGGAGATCAAGATACTAGAAACCATTGCATGTAAGAGCCAAATTTGCACATCTGTGTTCCTCATAGCCCAGAGAAGCTACTACTGCATCAAGCCCAATATCACAGCTTCTGTGCAAAGGATTTTGCTGTCCTGTCCATTATTTAACTAGAGACTGCTTTATTGCGGATTGGCCTTGAAAGATGACTTGATGAGGAAAGAGAGCAGATTGATTTGAGGTCACTGGTGCTTTGCCAGGGAATCTCTTCCCATCCCATTCTGTGGATGGGAGTCTTGGGTATAGATGATTCAGACGGCATCATCTAGTCACATCAAGAGATGCTGAGCAAGTCAATCTTACAGAAAGGAAGAGAATACATTCCTTCTGTGCCATTTGTTTCCTTGCCTTAGTTTTTGCCTTGGTGCGGCCCTCTCCTTTTTTCAGGAAATACATTCAGCCTCCAAGAGCAACTGCTGTGCTCTCTGCCATTTCCTCATTGGGCATCCATCGCCTAACAGCACATGGACAGAACTTTACACTTTAGAAGTAACTTTCATCCCTATGCTTTTGTTTTTCAAGCGCTGGCCATGGAGTCACCTGCTCACTACCCCTCCATGTGCAAAAAGGCCCTCAAGATGATTTTGACACTTCTCAGGAAACAAGAGACCACTGATGTAGTCACGTTCAGGTAAGTGATTGTGTTAGGGAAGGGACAAGGTCACTTGATGCCTCTGTGTCCCATTAGCTTTGTAGAATGTACCCTGGCTATAAGTCCAGTTGCTCTTATAAGAACAGTGTACCTGTAGCACGAGATAATTTTGGTAGAGTGAAATCTGTTTTCTCCTCTGTTGGTAGAGAAGGGAAGCTAAGCTAGGTTACTTATCTCATTTGTTCCACAACACCGTGCAAGTTTGCTGAGTCTTCTATTCCTATTCCGGGCCTGTCTGCTCTGCAGCATGGTTCTCTACATGCACGCATGCACGCACACACCACCTTCCCAGAAACTTCAATTCTTCTCAACCAATTTCCTCTATTTTTTTCCTGCTCTGAGCTTAATGTTTCCCACAGGAACTTGAGTTATTTCAGCATACTATTAACAGATCTATCCACTCTGCTTGCTAAGAGTGGCTCACAAAGCATCACCCTTTGGAGATGTCAGCAGCCTGCCTTATCAGAGAGGCATGGCTTAAGGCACACAACAAGCTTGCTACTAGCCACAAAGTTCCTTGCTCTAAGATGAGGAGAGCAGTGTCCGGCATACTCGGAGGTGCACAGCCATGGACCCAAGTGCCCTGATGCCTCTTTGTAACCTGGTAGCTATAAGCCAGTGCTAGCAATAAGAAGCAGGAGTCCTCCAGCATACAGTACTGGAAGGTCACCTCAGCAACTTGTTGTAGCCACGGTTGCTATAAAGCAGGAAGACAAAGCCAGAGATATCTGTTATTTCAAAATGTTTATCCCACCTTTCTTCTTCTAAACACAGATCCAGAGTAGCTTACAAGATTAAAAAGCAAACAGTACCCTTAAAATAATGATAGACCATTAGATCTACATTAACTTCTTACAGTATGTTAAAAGAATGACTACCAAATATAAGTAACATTAAAGGCTCTCCTAAGCAATTCACTTTTACATTGTTTTCTAAAGAATAGGAGGGAGGGAGCTTTCCTCATAAGTTCCAGGAAGCTGTTCCACAGCACTGACGCAGCCACGAAAAAGATCCATGACTTGGGCTGTGACAGACCTCAGAGCCGTCATGCCCCGCTAAAAATTTGCTGGGATGAGTGCTGCTGCCACATAGCCTCGTGTGGAGAGAGAAAGTTCTTAAGATTATGCAGATCCCCAGGCTGGGAACAGAATACATATGAATCTTACCTATTCAGGAACAGGCATCCCCCAGCCCCCGCTGCCCCATTATCATTGCCATACATATCAATCAATGTGTTCATTCTTCTGGCTTGAGCCAGAACCTTCTATCTCAGATCTCCCTCAGAAGGTAGAAAAGGTACCCCATTTTCTCAGCACACCCACAATCAGTAAGCTCTCCACTTCTTATTGTGGATGCCTGTCTCCAACTTTATCTGGATTAAGCTTAGCCCCATCTCTCCATTTGGAGGTTCAGCAGACCCTTAGAACAATGTGTTTATTGCAAGTCACTGATACCATCTTAGCTTCACATAGACATTCTACAAACTTTAACAACTAGAACAGCATTTATCCATTGGTATTGTGAGCACATTGTATACCAGCCTGCAAGTACCAAAGTAGCATTAATTTTTCTGCAGTTTGGTCTGGATCAAATATTTTAAAGATCTGGGATGGAATTCTGTAGTCTATCCTGGCTTTCAAGTCTCTTTCACCACCTCCACACATAGAAGCTTCTCTTCTCTAGCCATATTCCACTTTTTAGATACCCTGGCTTGAAATATTCACTAAGTCCTGAAAGCTCTGAGTAAAGCATCCTTTGAGCCACCTATACTAAGCTTCTGTACAACTTGTCCCTCAAAGTGGCCTATCTAGTGGCTGCCAAAAGCAACACTCACAAGCTGGATCATGTCACTTACCTTGCTGTCCTAATGAGGTCATAATATAAGAAAAGCCTTGCTTGACCATACCAGTGGTCAATCTAGCCCCACATCCTGTTTCACACAGCAGCCAACCAGTTGCCCTGGAGGGCCAGCAAATATGGTACAGAAGCCAAGGCCTCCTACTCTTTCTAGACATGGAGGTTCCCTTTACTAACCATGCCACTGATAGATCCATCCTTCCAGAGTCAGCATTTCTCTACATTATCAGAACATTCTACAACAAGAGTACAAAATTGGCCACTATCAGCACTCAAGCACCTCTATAAAATAAATCTGAAGGGCAACAATATGAGCCTCACTTTCTCTGTCTGTATGCCATTAGAAACTGGACAGCTGTGAGTCTGCTGATGGAGGTTTCAGGAGAATGCACCAACCAATCTCCCCCCCCCCCATGTTATTTGCCTGCGAAACAACCTATCCAGGATGTATGCAAAATCTTGGCCTGACACAGAATGGAATGTTGGAACTGAGCTGCTTGCCATGGGTCTGATTGCTTTGCGGAATAGGCAGGGAAATATCACTATACTTTCCAAGACATTTCCTTTTGCTTTGTTGTTATTCAGCAAATGCCTGCATAGCTTGGTCTGCCTTTCACTTCCATCGGGGATGACAGAAACAGATGCATGCGTGCTGGAGGAAGCATGGGGCTACTTTGAAGATGCTCTGCGGATTCTGGGCAATTCCGTAAGTTGGGACAGAAAGTTTGATTGTGGAATGCTATTAAAATTCCTTTCACCTTGAAGAGCATGCTTCTATCCCTGGCAGTTGGGATTCCCTGGCTATCAGGTTTCTCCTCCAGGCCTTGAACATGACTATCAACAGCATGCTACATTTAAGCCTTCGCAAGATTCTTTGACTTCAGTACTGTATGTTCCTATAGGTGTGGGGTGATGCTTATTGTCTGTTGCAGATGGCAGCATGTGTTGTACAATGTCTGGTTACTTTAGGCAAGGAGAAGTCCCTCCACCTCCATCCTGGCCTGTTAGCATGTCTGCCACTTCAGAAGGCCAAGCTGTCAGGTTTCCCTACAACATCCCATTTGGCAATTCCAGGCTGCTTTTGTAAATAGATCACAAGACTGCACTTAGAGCATTTTCCTCTCTGTAGTTCCAGTAGTAACTGAGCAATCTCTCAGGCAAGTTAATTTGAAGGCCCTGACCACTGTTGTATCCTCTTGAATATTGGCAGGTATTACAGGCCAGCTACCCACAGGTGGAGATAGTCTGGCTCATGACTAGAGCTTGGAACGCAGGAATATACCAGTACAGCACTGGCAGATACCAGGAAGCGGAACAGTGGTGTGGCCTAGGAATGCGCTTCCTGGGGCATCTGGGGACCCTGAGGAGTAGCTATGAGAGCCAGGTACAGCAGCATGAATGCAAAAAGGTTTAAAAATGTTTCAGCACACTAAGCAGAGTGATCTGTAATCCAGGGGCAACCACATTGTAACATGCACTGAGGCACTGGAAGCAGTAAGTCTTTGAAAGCAAGCACATGTCTGAACAAACTGGTTTGCTTGCATTAGGCAGGGACAAGCCTTTATGTGAATGGAGCACCCATGTCAGTCAACAGGCATCAGTGGTCTATAAGGGAGGGGTGATTTAAAGGTGGGGCTAGAACCTAGGAAGGTCTTGGGCAAGGGATTCTAGGCTATCAACACAATCAGCTGATTATCTGCAGTAATTCTGGGGTTGAGGCAACTGCATTTGCCCGAGTTCTGAAAAGTGTGATACTATATGTACTTCTGCCCATTCTGCTTAGAAATGTTCTGTATTGGTGTGATTTAGCATGAGACAGAAAACATGTAAGAAGGGTGTTAGCTGCACTATTCTTTCCCCTAAAGTTATCCTAGAAAGCAGGAGATAAACATGGTATGGGTCAGCTTCTCTTCAGGGCCACAGAAAGCATGACACTGATTTTTCAAATGACTGTTGGTAACTTTTGCTTACAGATGACTGGCGTTTACAGTGAGGTACTGGACAAGCTAGACAGCACAAAGAGATTACTTCCAAAGGAGGAGTGACACCAGCAGTTTCAGCCATCTTGCTAGGTCAGAGTTCTGCAGGCATTAACACAGGAGGAAAAAAAGGCAGTGCACAAGCACCCTCCCATGTTGGTCACTGCAGGCAGCATGGAATACACAACTGGTGCTGCTCCTGAGAAAGGGGGTGTTGTATCATGGAAGAAAATACAATCCCACACTTTGACTAAGAGCAGACTTGTTTTGCAGAATGCTGCTTTGGAAAAGTTGTAATGTGAATACTAAAGCAGTCCAGGCCTGCATTACAGCCTCTGGGCACCACACTTGTCTCTCCATATAAATATTTATTGGCTTGTTTAACTTTGTCCACTTCTGTACAAGAATGCAATTTCTCAGAGTCAACCGCTCAAACAAGCTGGTGACTCGGGGAAAATAAGTATGCAAGGTGTTTTCACTCGCATCATATGTCACCTTTTTAACCACAAGGTCAACCTTCTCCTGCTAATGCAGCAGCTATCAGTGTGTTCTTTAAATGGGTGCCATCTGTCATAAGTTCTTCTGCCTTCAGCAGCTGGCTTAGGGCGCATGCTATAAGATTCTGAAAAAGAATGAACTAACTGAGCAGCTAATCAGCCATTTGTTGCAAACGCTTCATCAGTTGGCAAACTGCTTAACTGTAGTGGGTTTTACCCTTCCAGAGAATTTTCAACCCAGGACAGGTTATGAAGCATTTATGTAAAGACCACTTGGTAAATAGTTGTATTTGCCACCTAATTCAGCAAAACCAAACATTGTCACAATATTTAATGTTATTTCAACATGACAATTGTACAATCCATGTGCTATCCAGAAACAAGACAGATGTTTCAGAGGCTGCCTACCACGAATGCCTACTCCAAACCTGCTTCCGAGTGAGAATAGCCAGCACTTCCTAAGAGAAGGTAATGGATTACAGAAGTTTCCCACTGTTAAACCCAGGTGTCCTGTATTCTTGAACCTATCTTTTAATTACCACACTGCCCCCCTCCCCAATTAGTGTACTAGCCACCTCTTTCTCCTTGTAACCCAACCACAGCTTCACCTAACAAGAAACCTCTGCAGACAAGAATTCATTGCAACATTCTGTTTATTAAAAATATATGTCTCCTTGGAAGAAACACTGGTAAACCAACTAGTGTCATGGTTGATACTTTCAGCTATGCCATGGAGTACATAGGCTTTTCCTCCATGTGCCTAGAAGACAAGGTGACAGGCTATTAGAAAAGAAAAGGAGTTGAAACCTGGAGACTGGCCATCTCAGAAGCTGCTTCTATTGCGCGTCGGCCAACTCTTATGAGCGTGCCTTGCAGCACCAGCGGAGCAGAGAAGTAGGTGGCAGCCCCTCATCCAAATCCCCTCCACCAGAGGCACATATATGAAAGCAGCTTCCTTGTCTTTGTCCTTCGTAGTCCTGTCGGCAAGCAGCAGCTCCAGTCCTAAATTCCATGTGAAGCTTCTTGGAACACCAACTGATGTGGAAACAGCTTCTCGCTTACCAGAATTAATCTCCGCAAGACGACAGTTTTCACTCATTATTTAACAATGAGGCCCGTGCACAAATCACACTGAATGAATGATACAGCTACCTACCAGCTACGGAGCAGGCAGCATCACCTGCTACAATCAGGTCTGGTCCTAGTGACTGGATTAGGACCAGGAACACTTGGGTCTCTTCCCATAGCAGCCCCTGTGCTCACTCCATGGAAACCAGATGTACAATTGCCAGCTTCAAGCTTGAGACGGGGGTGAGACCACGAAAGCAAAGACGATCTCCCCCTGAGGCTTGAAAATCCAAAACAGTTTCTGATCTGACTGATTCAAAGCAGTGTATCAAATAAGACTCTTGCAACTCTGCAGTTTACATATTGATAATTACACAGATGAGCACATATCAAGGCTTCCCAGAAGCAGCTGCCTCAGTCCATGGAAGACTAACAGTCTGTGCCTCACACCAGGGTGCCTTCTGAATTCCACCTGTCCTTTCCTGTCTTGAAAAACTGCAAGCAGAGGGTGGAAAAGGGAGACAGTCTTTGCTGTGCACATTTTGCACAAGAGCAAAAACAGGAAGATCAGCCTGATATGCTTGTTGAGAAGGACATCAAGTGATGCAACCAGAATTTGCCACAATTCTGCTAGTAAGACCCCCCCCCCCAAAAAAAAGTCTGTTCTCAATTCCATTGGGATATTGTGTCCTAAAACGCAGCTTCTCCTCCCATTGTCTGCTACTTCCAGCTTCTAACTGCATGGAACTCCCGTGTTCTTCCACCAGACAGAACAAGTCAGTGGGATGGAGTTTCGTCTTTCTACAGGGAAATGACCCCACTGCAACACAGAACAGCCGATGCACTCATTCCACATGTCTGTAGGTTGGATCTGGAGTCTATTTACAATGGCACAATCTTAAAAAATAAGTTAAAAAACTGGATTTTATACCCGTTCGGTTCATTATTAAAATCAAAAGCCTGGAATAATGAAAAAGCCAACACACCAACACAAACTTGATTTTGGTTTAACACCAGCTTAAAAAAAACAAAAAGCCTCTCATGCAAACACATCAGATGACATAAAACAATGTGCAATCAATATGTAGCATAATCCATTTGCTTTCTCGTAGCCAGATCAGCTGCTGTATTCACCTGGGGCTCTGGGCCTCTGCTTGCTCCAGTCACAGCACTAGTTCTCTGTTCCTCCCAAATGCAGCCTTCTCCAGACGGCTTTGGAAAACAAATGAGCAGCACGCAATACGTACCTGGTACCGTTATGTTTGCTCTTTCCCACAATGGGTCTCCACGCCCAATGGCTGCAACGCAGCAGCAGTACAATTCTTGCATTAACACAGTACCACGTAAGCACCCCCTCATATTTGAGTCCAAATATAATATATATATATGTGTATATATATATATTATATAACTACATATACAGATAAATATATGCATTCTGTTGCCTCTCCTTCAGTCACAGTGCTGGGTGATTACGATGCTCTTCGGAAAGCTGCCCCCATATGCCACATTCCTCAGTATGTCTAACGGGCAGTCACTGTCCAAGTCAGTTGCTTTGGCAGCTCTTTAGGCTAGTCCTCAGCTGCCACCTCCCATCTTGCTTCTTGATTTTACTGATCATAATTTAAAAGGAAAATAAAAACCACACAACTCTCGAATAGGGTTTGTCTCCGTTTCTAAGGAAACAGCAGGAAGGTCCATGCAGGAATGGCAGGGGCAGTCACTTGATGAATGAGATTGGTCCATCCCAAGAAAAAAGAAAACAGGACTAGAAAACTGAATTCTCAACGATCTAAAAAAGGGAGAGGAACAGTATTCACACTCCCCTGCTTGGGGCAGAGGGCTTGGGGGAGGGGTCTCTGATCTTCTCACAAGGAAGTGGACTAGAGGGTGGGACTTCACAGTTTCTCAGGGGATGGGACCCAGATATAATGCCCAGATTGGTCCTCTATTATCTGTTTGATTTTGCTGTAAATCTCCTCCAGAGAGTCTCCTTGTACAATGGCTGAAAGAAGCAAAATGATAAAAAATAGTAATTCTGTCCTAGGTTGGAACAGGGAGCAAGCCACACGCTCTTTCGGTTCCAGGCAGTAAACAATAGCCCCTGCTCTCCCCAACTAAAATACCAATTTAATTGTGACACCAAGTAATAAATCACTCCAAAGTGAGTAAAGCTTCCTTATGCAGGGGATGCCTTGGGCTTCAGATGGCACACAAACTTAAGCTTTCTTTATCAGACTTGTTCAGATTTGGAAGACAGCCAGGCTGTTTAGAAGCTGCTAGCACTGACCCAAGTAGCACAGCCTTGTGCTACTTTTCCATCCCAGGAGAGTCTATCATCCCATGCTTCTCCCCACTTTGAAGTGTAGGATGTTCCACTCCTTGGGCTTCCTTAAGCACCACTAGCTCCTTCCTCAGTGAGTGCCATAGCCTCTGGCTAAACTCTTCAGTGCTCGCACACGGGTAATTCTGCCTCATTCTTCCAATAATCCAACATGCCACATGCAAGTGATAGCCGTCAGCCTCCCCCCACCCTTTTCAAGGCACCCTTAACACTTCAGTATGTAAGGTACAAGCAAGTGGAAGTCACTAATACCAGTCAGTTCTCACCTGTAAAATACTCTCCAAACTCCTGCTCCAATTTCATGGCTTTGTCAAAGACCTTATTGGCTTGCTCATACGTCTGCCTCCGGTTCATCTCCCTGCCAGCAGAGATGAGAAGAACCTCAGTACAAATACACGCAATCTGAAACAGGCCCAAGCACATTTGAGGGTACAACCTATAAGGTGACATTGGAGTGTACCTAGAGCTCCATCAGCAACTCCTGTGCAGGCAGCTCAATAAAAACAGCACCGAGAAGCTTACACTCTGCACTCACCCCCCTCATTCAAATCCCAAAACAGGAGGGAGATCATCACCAAGGAACCCACCACCAGCTCATTTTCTGACGCTTAACAAGAGCTGTCAAACAGCCTCATCACCAACGCTAGCTGACATGATCAGGCTATTTGAAGTTGGGAATCATTACTTCCTCCACCTCCCAGCCGAGCAGCTCATGTACACATATCTACTAGATAGGAGCATGCTACTTAAAATGAGACACTGATCTATAAGAGGCTTCCTGCTGCCAGAAGAAGTTGTTTTTTTCTCTACCTTAAGGAGTCTCACAGAAACTTAACAGTCGGCTACTCTTCCTCTCCCCACAACAGGCACCTTTTGAGGTAGGTAGGGCTGAGAGAGTTCTGAGAGAACTGTGACTAGCCCAAGGTCACCCACCAGGCTACATGTGGAGGAGTGGGGAATCAAACCCGGTTCTCTGAATTAGAGTCTGCCACTCTTAACCACTACACCAGGCATGCAACATCCCCTTATTCCTAAAATGGGAAAGGACAGTCCAGAATGCAGGTACTCCCCGTTTTCCATAACTCCCTATGGTTGTCTGTTCATCTTTCCTTGACCCCACCCCTTTCTCTCAGGCAGAAGTTTCTGGGATAACCAGATTTGTAGCCTCTGGGTTACTCACATAAGCGCTTCAATGGATTTTGGCTTGATGAAAATGGCAATTGGGAACAGTTGTGCTTGCTGCAACCTCTTGATAGCATTGCCAGACACATCAAGAATGCAGTGTTTCCCCTAGAGTGGAACAAGATACCTTTTACCACTGAACCTTTGCATAGAACTTGCCACATATAGAATACTTTAGTGTTTATTTCCCCAATAATCCCAGGAACATCTCAACAATTTCCATTCCGCAAGAGGGATCAGTGTCTGACTCTTCAGTTACCTCAATGGTAGGCAAAGGTTTAACACAAGCCTTTTAAGATCAAAGATCAGAACATGTCTGCCCAAACCTCCTAAAGTCAAGGAACTGTCCCATGTCCCTGAAGCTGCTTGACCATTTCTAAACCATGGAGCAGACGCTTCAGCCTTTGACAACATCCCAAGAATTAACTATAGCATGTAGCTCCTAAACAACTTCAGCTGGTGTGCCAGCAGTGTCCCTTCTTGGAAAAGCAGAATCTGGCCATAGTTGGTCAAGCTCTAATCACATCCAGGTACACTGGATTATTGCAATGTATTCTACATGGGGATGCCTTTGAAGACTGACCAGAAACTTTTAACAGGTTCAGAATACAGCAGCTAGATTAGCAGTTGGCAGTACCAGGAGTACCTATCTCACTGGTTGTGAGCGAGCTTCATGGGTTACCAGTTTATTTATTTTTTATGTTATCTTTAGTCTTATATCCTGCCCTTCTGTCGGCCACAGCCAGTCTCAGGGCAGCTCACAACAGATAAAAACAACACTAAAATATTTAAGAATGCAATTCAAGATCTTGGCTGTCACCTTTAAAGCCAACATCAAGTGGTCTGGGACATGCGTGTTTTAAGGCTTGCCTGCTTCTATATGATCCTGAGTGGTAGTTAACATCACAGGCCCTGCTCTGTGTACCCTACTTCCAAAAGCAAGGTCAATGACTATCAAACACAGAGCCGTTTCTGAAAAACTGTCTCAGTTATAGAATACCATCCCTAGATCTTTTTGCTCTGCTGGGTTTTATGTGCCATGTAAATATTCTTATTTTTCTAAACTTTTAATTGTTGCTGCTGTCACTTACTTTTTAAAAAAATTCTCACAGCCACATATTTCTGTTTTAATACTTGGTGCTGCTAGTTTTATGAAACCAGTTTGAGATTTTAAAGTTGCTGAAAGAATCATTTGATTATGAGATCAGGATACAAATGTTTTAGATAAATAGCCCCTTCTCCATCCTCAACAATCTGAGTTAAGGTTCTGAATGCCTTCTAGTGCCCCAAGCTCACAAGAACTGGGTTGAGAACTGCCAGCTTGTGGAAGACCCATAGGAGACCTAGGACACAAGCAGAAAGGACTATGGTAGGAGTCCCAAGCAGGCTGCCCCCTTGGTTGCAATGCTGGGGTTACATCTAGGATGCCAGATGCAGTTACTCACCCTCTCTGCTACTGCCCGCACAGACTGAATACTGGTCCCATAGAGATTGTCATTGAACTGCCCCGCCTCAATGAACTTGCTGTCTTGAATGTCCTTCTCCATCTGCTCCCGGGATGCCACAAAGTGGTAATCCTGACCATCCACCTCATTCTCGCGCCGGGGCCTGGTAGTGTCTGGAAGGGAACGTGTCAGCCCAGCAATTAATTAGTTCTGTCTGCTGGTCACATATCTTCTTTCCCCTCCTCCTCCCCCCCCCACCCTTATGGATCAAAAGCCTCCTAATTTTTCCACCAATCAATAGGTATCGCTGACCTTGGCAGTCTAACCTGGGATTCAGAATAAACTGCAGAAATCTAGTCAGCTGAGACACCATCCTCATACAATCTTCAATGCTGCCTTGTACCTCATCTAAAGAGTTGAAGGCCTACGTCCAACTGTTCAGCCTAGTCCCCAAACCCCGCAATGAATCTAGGTTGGCAAGGGGGGCAGGACTTACGTGGCACACATGAGCCAAATTTGTGAGGGAACTCTGAGATAAGGTCATCGTTGACTCGATCCTTCATGGGTCCCAGAATGATCACGGGCCTTGCGTAGTGAACTGAAAAGAGAGCCACAAAACTGATAACAGTGCCCTGGTTTGCACATGACTCCGCCTGTAGCTACCTCTCCACATCCACGCAGGGAGAAGCAGAGGTATTCCAGAGTTGAAACTGAGAGCTACCCACTGCAGCACAGCAAAACCCTCACTTCCCAACTTACTTTCTTGCCGTGTCACAGGTTCATACGACAGAATTGTGTCCTCTTGTCCTTCTGAAAGAGTTGGAGGGAAGAAAGGGTCAGCCATCTAGCAGTTATCCCTGAAGCATCCTTTTCCCCACTGTCGTAACAGTAAAGTAGGGTTCCCCATCAGGCACTTCTCCAGGCACCCAACCATACATTTCAGGACAGTAGGTGGGGTCACTGTGCAGGCAAAACCAGTGACTGGCTGCCTTCACAGAAATAAAGGGTCTTTTAACCTGGACCCTTCCCACGGCTCACTTTGCCCAAACTTAGGGAGGGAGCAGCAGCTGAGTGAGAAGCCAGCTTCCTAGGGATGCTGTTCTCCCAGGCACTGAGGGCAAGCTACAGACACTCATCCCAAGCCAGAAGAAAAGGGGCACGAAGGCTCAAGCATGCCCTATATCAAGGGGGAAGAGGGTTTGTTTGTTTTCACAGCCAGGATAAGTTCCCCCAGTTATCAGAATGGATTCATAGCAACAATAGTTTCCTCTAGTGTATATGAGATGTTCACATAGACTAAAGCCCAAGGTGACCTGCTTAGTCTTCTGACTGTGACACTACTTGAAGAAGAAGAAGAGGTGGTTTTTATATGCCGACTTTCTCTACCACTTAAGGGAGAATCAAACCGGCTTACAATCACCTTCCCTTCCCCACAACAGACACCCTATGAGGTAGGTGGGGCTGAGAGCGCTCTAAGAGAGCTTTGACTAGCCCAAGGTCACCCAGCTGGCTTCATGTGTAGGAGTGGCGAAACCAACTCGGTTCACCAGATTAGTGTCCGCTGCTCATGTGTAGGAGTGGGGAATTATACCCGGTTCTCTAGATTAAAGTCCACCTCTCCAAGCCACCGCTGTTAACCACTACACCACACTGGCTTGAGAATGCAGAGACTACTGGGAACACCACTGCTTGGTGAAAGTGATCTATCTTAGTCAACTCCTCATAGTTGAGGCTTTAAGCTATGCTCCGCCACAAACAGTGAAGAGGAACTTTCAACTCCACAGCTTGTACCTGGAGACCCAGGGCACAGCACCCACTAGTTCTAATTGACAGACCCTAAATAACCTGGCCTTCAAACAAACACCTTTGGGAGTAGAGGCAATCACAGGAACCCAGGTGTTTGGACACAAAGGCTGGGGCAAGGGGGACACTTACTGGAACTGCTTTCACTGTCACTGGTGTTCGACGTCACTCCCTCTGCAACCAAGAAAGAGACTGCAATTCAATACACAGAGATGAAAACAGGGCAGTAAAGTCACCAAATGCCGATGACTACAAGAACCGTGGGGGAGATAAATGCCACACAAAGGCAAGCGGGACAGACAGCTCATACATGAGCTAAGTCCCCACGGCACAGCAGACAGGGTTCCCTCAAGGAATGCACCCAGCAGCTCAGATAGAGCTAAGCACTTCTCTCTCCTCTATGCCAAGAGACATTAACAGAAGGTAAACCTGGCAATATGCACAGATAAGCCTGGTGGTTTTCCGTATCTGGCGCTGAGCTCTTGTCTGGGCAACACGTACTCCCCCCTCCCTCAGTAGCTCATGTCCAAGAAGTACATAACCAGATGACCCCAGGCACAAGCAGGGATGACACACAGACAATACAAGCCCTGTTCCTAGCCTGGTTTTTTTTGTCAGACCCTAATGTACCATCCTGCCACTGGGAACTACAAAGTGGGGAGGAGGAAAAGAGGAAAGGGAGGGAGGAGCTGGCAGAACATGCAGGTGAAGTCAAGACAAACTACAGGGCTGCCTAAGGTGCCATAGCTTGGGGTATTCCCATGTCTACAGTATAGGAGAAAAGGGGCTCATAGATAATGTCAACAGGAAAAGGAATTGCCCAGTTAGGACCTCCTCCCTCCCTAACTTCCTGAAAATGGACCCTTATCTAAAGTAATGCCAGAGATCTGAGCCTTTCTGCCACATGCCCCACTACAATCTCTCTATTGGTGATGCATTCACAAAGCCTACAGCCATGTAGCTAACAGAAGGTTGGGTTCCCCCACCCTGCAGCAGGCAGCCTAACTCTATGGAGGTCAAAGTAGCCATGGTACAGCTGGGCTCAGACAACATGTGGTTGCTTCAAGCACACCACTAGCTTCCCAGTCACACACATGCTATCAATGGAAAGTGTACATGTGCAGTGAAATTCCACTTACTCAGGTTCTTTGCGCCATAATAATCGTCACTTAACCCAGGGAAGTCCTGATTCATAGCCAGCCAGAAGGGGGAAGGGAGAAAGGAGAGAAAAGAGAGAGAGAGAGAGAGAGAGAGAGAAAGAGAGAGAGAGAGAAAGGAAAGAGTAGGGAGGAGAGACAGAGCCAGGAGAGCATTAATGACAGGAGTGCAGAATGGCTGAGAGCTGCAATAGCAAGTGAAGTTAAAGCTCCTGGCCAACCCTTCTAAAGCCCTCTATGTCCCAAACCTTCTCAATAGGACTCTTGGCAACTGCCCTGCTCAGAGTCCCAGGTTCACCCATCTCCCAAAGCCCAACAACCTGATATTCCTTATTCCCCAACACACTCCAGCTCTGGAACATCTGTGGGCACGTCTGAGACCTTCCTACTGCTCAAATGATCCAGTACCTGGCTCAGGCAAATACCTGTTCCAGCACAGTCCTAAATACATCCAATTACAAGAGCTTCCACTGCCTGAAGCAAGGACCTTGTGCCTTGCAACCACCAGAATGTCCATATCAGGTGTCACCAAACCAAGTCCCTTGCTCTCCTGAAATCAAACGACCTGACTCGTCAGGTAGCAATTGGCAACGAGACACACTGACCACAGTATCATGCAACAAAACCCACAAATAACACTGGCAAATAGAAGCCCTAGTCTTCCCCTCTCCAGCAGGTCCATTCTGCTGCAGACTGCATGTTTCTGTTGTGACTCCATAGCACACTTTACTTTTAAGACATCCCACCTTTTGTTCCAACAAGTAAAGCAATGGCAAGCAAGCCTTGTACATGGGCTGCTGTTCCTGTGACTCCTCTCTGCACCCAGGCCCTTGGTTGCTTTTTGCCGCACACAGCCAATGATGGAGTTTAGGAGTCACACCATCTGCAGAAGCTTGTTGTCTTAGCAGCACGAAGATAGTAGAAGTGAGTAACCAACATGAATTATGCATGTGTGCAAATATTTGGCTATTCTGCTCAGTTTAGTCTGCATCTGCTAGTCATGAAGCAAAGCAAGGAGCTAAGTGAGGCACTGAAGGCCCCTGTTCTGACCCCAGGCTTAGGGTCTCCAAACCACTCAACTGGGAGAACCCTGGTAAAATGCAGCCTTACACAGGCGTTGGCCTATGGCAGCATAGAAAGGAGAATGTTTGGCAAGTACCAGGAAATCAAGAAAAGGTGGAACACTGCACAGTCTAGAACAGGAGTAACAAGGGTGGTCTGGAAGTGTTACTAGTAACAGATGAGGCAAAGGAGAGCAATCATTACCAGAAGTGGCCAGCATCTCCGGGTGCCACAAGGCTCACCATAGTGCATATTTCCATGCTAGCCTAATTCTGGCAGCAGGGGACAGAGCACCTGTCGCATCATCTCAGCACAGCCAGACTGCAGGAAACACTCCCTACAAGGGGCTGCTCAGATCCTTGGGAGAGGCACAGAAGAAAGGGCCTGAGGATCTGGGGGGTGGCATAGGCCTCAATGTACTGCAGGATCCAGCAAAGCCTAGCTGGATGTGCTGGAATCGCCCGGCTTGGAGGCAGAGTGTCCCTCATTGCCTTGCGGCAGCCACAGGAACTTCCCAAGCTGGCATTCGAGCAGGGCAGCCACTACTTACGTTCCTGTCCGCTGCTCTCCTGGGCCATGTTCTCTTTGCTCTTGTAAAATGGGAACTTTCGAGAGAGGCGAAAACTCTTTTTACGTTTCGTTTTGATCGACTGTGAAAAAGATGGAAGATGGAAGGAGGGGCAGAAAACAAAAACAAACAAAAGAACAAAACAATGGAGTTTAAAGCATGCAAGAAAAATTAAAATGAAAAGACAATGGTGATCAGTGTCAGGGAAGCTACCCCTCAAATGAAATCATGGAAATTACATGTGAACGGGATGCAAGAGGAAAATTAAGCACAGAGAAAAATGGGTTTTAGGGATGGTGGAAAATGACTAACCAATCTGCATGGCCACAGCAACAAAGATGTGTTTTTAATGGCCTCCCACCCCCACCCCACACACAACGCCAGAAAAGTAACTCAAGCTCCGCCCTTTCGCTGGCTTCCCTGCCAGCCCAACCTCAGCTGTTCCCATTACTATTCCACCATTACTATGTCCTGTGGCACCTGAAAGGAGATGCTGCAAACAGGCTGCTCCAAGGCCTACGGGGAGGGCAGCAAAAAAGCAAGGCTGCAAGTATTGTTGCTTTTCAAAGGACAAACCAAGTGGAGATACCATCCAGAAGGTTTTCTAGGCAAATCTCAGCTATAAAGCCTCAGCTCAAATCCTTCCACTCTCACCTTAAATGGGCTAGGTGACATTCTACCCTGGAGGTAACATGTTTACATTGTCCAGCTTCATTTCATTCACCCCCCATCTCCTCCCACACGGCCCCCCCTTCCCCTTGACCAGCACTTACCCTGTTGGATTCTATCATCCCAGTCCGGGCATGGAATTTCACAGTTTTCAACCGCGCCCTTTCCTTCTTTTCCACTCTGATAAGTCAAGGGTAAAAAGAAAAGAAAAATTTTGTTGTCTAAGTATGTATCTCAACACACAAGGATCCTTGCCCCATCCCCAAATCTCCCCACCCTCAGTTCATTAAAGCAACAGCTGGCTCTTCCTCCCAGTTCTGATTCTGTATTAAATAGGGCATAGCTCACAGCCACAGATATAGCCTTTGTTGGCAGAATTTCCTCTGCCCTGTGGGACATGAAGAAAAGCTCATCTTGCTTGAGAAAAAAAATCAGCAAAAAGCAAAATTCAAACCTTCCCCTCCAATCTCCTACCAGCTCATTTCAGGCACACCTGAAGGAGATACCTGGTCAGAGTGGGCATTTCTAGGGGAAAGTAATGGCAAGGGACTGGACCAGAGAACAAACAACTCACCTCTTCTTGCTGGGGATGACCCCAATCTGCTCACTCTCTCCATGAGGTGTTACTAGCCTTGCCTGCCACCACTCATCATCTGAGGCATTGATAACATGTAAGATGTCTCCATAAGAAAAACTGAGGCCCTGACTGGGCAAGCAGCTGTCCCGAGTTCGGTCATAGTCGAAGAGGGCCCTGCATAGGAGCAAAGTACAAGAGGTAAGACTTCCACTGGACACAATCTTTTGTTTTTGATACTTTCTCATCCATCCAGTAACTGGATGCCTTCAGACACATTAAAGGATAGGTATACCTTTTGACCCCTCAAGATCTTTCATTCAATACTAGGACATATGGCTATAGCAGAAGAGAAGGCAGCAATAGATAAACTCCAATATGGATGGCAGCAAACTGGATTCATATTCTGGGATGGACCTGCTGCTCAGTTCTGATTCTGCATCCAGGATTCCATGATGGTTTCTTCATATTAGAGCTTTACAGAAACAGCCTCGAGAAACTAGATTATCTAGCAGACCAGGAGCAAAAGCACTCCCTGGGTTAAAGAAACCCCCCTGCTCCAGTAAGAACTTCTCAGCCCACTGGGTCCCTCATCATATTCCAGTAAAGAAATATTGGAACATCTCCCAAAACAGCCACAAGTACATTGCCTCCCATCCAAGAAGTGTGTGGTTGAATGGATCTCTACTGAACACTCCTACTCAAGTCAACAACTATGCTGAGAGCAAGACGAACCCCATTTTACAGATATAAAACAAGGTGCTGTTTCCCCTCCATTTAATGTTTTAAGTGAGTTGAAGGGCAATGGCATTAGAACTGTGCGTCTCAAAATTTGTTACAGATATGTTTTGTGAAGCAGCAAAGATTAACATATCCAATAAACATAAAAAAATTATCTCCAGTGGTTTAACTGGGTTTTTAACCTTGGCAAACCTAGGGGTTACCGCACTTTGAAAATGTTATAAAAAACATCACTGGGAATACAAACTCTTAATACAGCGCTTTAAAAGGGTTTTTGGATACCACGGCTTATAAATGGTTGGAAGACGTCTTCACAGCCAAAGGGGCCAAACTAAGTGCGAACAGTATTTTTTATAACGTTTTCAAACTCTTAATACATCTGTGGGAATACATAGAAAGTGTGAACAGTATTTTTTGTAACGTTTTCAAACTCTTAATACATCGCTGGGAATACAAGTGCGGTAACCCCCCTACTCATCCTCGAGCTGAATGCTCTTTCACTTTTGTATTAAGCCACAAGTAACAGTATCCTCAGTCCACTTACATCCTGCATGCTCCTATCTCTGGTTTTGTTCCAAGAATTTCACTGACTGCCACAAGATGGGGCACCTTCTGCCAGGTTCTCTGAACACTGGCACCCACATGCAGCTATCTAATGACAAGGAAATTCCAAGTACGGATTTCAAATATATGTGTCAAGCTTATAAATAATTTCCTGGTCTAGCCAAGCCATCCAGGACAAGACCACCATCAATGTCACAATGTGCACTGTGGGATTACCTCACAATTCAATACTACTCTGTAACAAGCCTTGTAATTATCATTACCCGCACTACAACAGGCCATTCCATCAGTTTCAGTTAAATTGTACTCGAAACTACCCCACCCAGTAGGGCTGGGCCTCCTATTCCAAGTGCAAAAGGGTTTTCAGAGTGCCATCTCAACCACAAGAACAATCCAGTTACACAAGATAAGTTAACACTCGGCAAGAAAATGTCTTCACTGCATAAGCAATCTTTTTGAGACAATCCAACTGGAAAAGTTAGACAGGGCATCTACATATGTGGGGAAGGGAAGCTTCCAAAAAAACGCCTACTAATAGCTGTAAGCAGTACAAGCCTGTGTACATTATTGACCAGCACCACTCAGCCATAAAACTGGCCAGTGTTTAAAAACACTGTAAAAAGGTTAGAATGCCTAAGCTATCTCAACAAACTTACACCAAGCCTGTGTCAAATGATATCAAAAGGTCTTCCTGAGGCAACCAGTTTACTTACTTGGAAGTTGTTATCTGAGCACATACCTATCCCCCTTGCAAGATTATCTGAATATGGTAGAGACACAGAAGAAAAGAGATAAAAGGAAAAGCTCCTGCAGTTTCAGGCTCATCTTATACCTAACTGCTCAATTAGCAAGCTCAAGGCAGTAATCTTACTAAGAGCTCATCCTTCTTCTGGAGAGGAGAAGCAGCTAACACTTCACAGAAGACTCCATCATGCATAGCAGAACTCCGGCAAAACTAAGGACCACAGCACCTCTTTCATCTACAAGAGCTCCCCTTTCAGAAAGAGGGCAATATCCATCTAATTCAGCTTTGCTTTCACAGGACAGCCACACATAGAGATCACTCTCTGGAAATGAAGTGTGCTAATACAAATCTCAGGCTGTTACCGCACTTGTATTCCCAGCGATGTATTAAGAGTTTGAAAATGTTATAAAAAAATACTGTTCGCACTTTGTTTGGCCCATTTAGCTGTGAAGACGCCTTCCAACCATTTATAAGCAGTGGTATCCAAAAACTCTTTTAAAGCGATGTTTTTTTACCACATTTTCAAACTCTTAATACATCGCTGGGAATACAAAGTGCGGTAACCCCCATCGCTTTAAAAGGGTTTTTGGATACCACGGCTTATAAATGGTTGGAAGACATCCTCACAGCTAAAGGGGCCAAACAAAGTGCGAACAGTATTTTTTACAACGTTTTCAAACTCTTAACACATCGCTGGGAATACAAAGTGCGGTAACCCCCTCAGTCTCCAGAATCCCTTAGCCTATTCAGGAAATAAGATCACTTTCAGGAATGCTGCGAGCATCTCTCCCCAAAACAACCAAATCACTGCTTAGATGCCTGGGGAAGAAGCCACAAGAGACACTGCTACCAACAGGCAATATGAGCCAGTTAGGCCAAAGAAAAAATAATAAGCTTTCACAACAAGAAGCACCACAAGACATCTTCTTATTAATAAAAGGAGACATGTGAACAAATCAGACAGTTCATCATATACCACAGACATACTCAGGAAGACTTTCAAGAGTGCCCTTCTGTGACCACCTGTAGGAAAGGAAGGACATTTTTCCTTACCGGACATAGAGAGACCGCTTTTCACTTGTTCGGAGTGAGCCAGATCCTGAGCTCATGCTGCTGTTCATCATCTGTTCTCTCAGGTCATGGATCTTAGATTCAAAACGGCTGTACTCTGCAATCAACATGGAGGATTAGATTGGGGAAGCAGCCTACTTGCAATATCCTTTTCCACCCAGCTTCTATCCAACTAAATATAACAATGACATGCATTTTGTATACAAGGTAGAAGGAAGCAGTCCATCCCTGACCCATCCACAAACATGCCTTATGGAGACAATTTACCCATTATTTGTTATCAAGGACCAATTGAGAGTTGAACCTAATGGGCAGCATATTGCAGATGTTGGGCTATAACATCCCTAGCTCAAAAACACTTCAATATGAAAAATGTGCTGATAGGGACAAAATTTACAAGAATACTTTCTGCATATCTAGAGGGTCCACCAGGTGTGCAGAATCTCCTGGACTGTAAGTTATATACTGATCTAGTGACTGGCATGCAGCCATCTACCTTACATCCAAAAAGAAACTAGGGGACTAACAGGGAATTGTGGGAAGGATAACGAACTCACGCCTTCCATGATACTATAAGTTTGCAGGGGCTTGAGCAGGCCAATATTCCCCTTCACCAACTCTCAATTGCTCTTAACATTTCAAGGATAATAATCATGTTATGTTTATTTTGGGTTCTTTAAATGTACAGAATAACATTTTTTTTTTCTGAACACCTAGTCTCCTGAGTACGCAGGAACTCCAGCCCTGTGGTGTGCAGCCTGGCTTTGCCATTCTGTAAATGGCACGAGCCAC
Organism: Euleptes europaea; assembly: GCF_029931775.1. Taxonomy (NCBI): domain Eukaryota; kingdom Metazoa; phylum Chordata; class Lepidosauria; order Squamata; family Sphaerodactylidae; genus Euleptes; species Euleptes europaea. The sequence goes on from NC_079324.1 coordinate 38,331,737, forward strand.
CCCTTTTTCTTTACACATAGTAAAACACTAACGATAGTGATGAGCTTTAGGGTGCAGTAGCATTTAGAATAGCGTATAGTTCTAATAATCCCTTTTCTCCCTCAAAAAGACAGTCAAACTGGCAAAGATGCAGAAAAAAATTAACTATAGTGATTAAGACCCAGTAGGACACAGGTGACACTGGTTCAAATTCCTACTCAACTATAAAGCCTGCTGAATGAAATGGAGTCAGTCAACCACATGCTCAACCTAACCTACTGCACAGGGCTGTTGTGAGAACAAAATGGGGAAAATCACATATGCTGTGACAAGCTCCTCAAAGGAAGTGTCAGATGAAAAACAATGACTATACAGAGCAAACGGCACTTGTTTGGGGCCTTTCATTTAGGAAAAAGGGAGCCATGAGCTGAGGTAAAAAAAAGGTTTATGAAATTATACATCTGATGAGAAAATAGATATTTTTCTTCTTCTCTCATCTTATCCAAACTCAAGGATCAGCAACACAAGCAGAGTGGACAAGACACAGTTCTTTACTCATCCCACAATTAACTGCCACTTAATGTGCGGTAGTCACAAGTTTAGATGGCCTTTTAAAGGGTTAGAGTATTCCCAGAGGGTAAATCTAACAATGACCATTAAACCTCAATGGCTAAATGGTTTCTTTATATTCAGAAGCAGTCTGTCTCTGGATACCAATTGCTGGGGGAAATGACAAGAAAGGACTGTAGCTTTAACACCCTGCTTCTGAGCTCCTTGGAAGCACTGATCAGGCCACTATCAGACACTAAATGGTAGACTAGATCCAATCCAGCAGGACTTCCCTTAGGTTTTTAGTCACGGATTCATACATCACAAAAGGTATACTAATAGTAATATAGTGTAGAAACTGTTAAAATAAATAACGTTACATAAAAATAATTTAAATACAAAGTGCTTTATCGTTCTTAGTGTGCCCCAAAGGACAGGAGTTAGTTCCCATGATGAATGAGGAAACAAGGGATTCTAGGGAGTAAGCCTTGGGACTTGGTCATTCAGTTGGAGTCTGAAGCTGCTTCTTCTAGGTGAAATAGCAGTGTTATTTCTGTCCTTTGTAAAACACCCAGCATGTTACAAATACTGGCTAACCATTAGCAACACCAGGTGCTGATTGCAGGGGAGCTCCAGTGAGGGACAGAAGAACAATTACTAAAAGGGGCTTCCTCTGGAACACATTTTAACCAGAAAGGAAAAGCAAAAATAGCTGGTCCAACCAATGTGCCTTAGCAAATGCCCACGCTGTGAGAGCAACAAATGTTCCACTGTTCAGTAGTGCTTGCCTGGACTGCAGTAACAATGTAATTGCTACTAGGAAGGTTGGTACTTCCACAACAGAGCAGCATTTTAGACATGTGGAGAATTTCATAGAGTGGGGTATCTGATGCATATAAATGCCTAAGAACTGTAGCTTTTAATAACAACCACTACCATCTTGTGGTTTCCTCAGCGGTAAAGATGGAGCTAAAGATAAACAGGCAGTGGTTCTCGTAGGTTATCCGGGCTGTATAACCGTGGTCTTGGAAAGGAAAGGAAAGGAAAGGAAATACCAAGACCACGGTTACACAGCCCGGATAACCTACGAGAACCAATGAACTCTGACCATGAAAGCCTTCGACAATATTATAAACAGGCAGTGTCTGAAAAAAGCAACTACTGGCAGTGACCATGTCTACTATAGGTACTACTTCCTCACTCTTTTTTCCTAATATTCACCCTCCTAGCCATTGCACCCAAATTCTTCAAAACTGTAAGAATACAGGTTAGAAGAGTGATAATCAGATCTATACTTCACACCAAAGAAATCCAAATGGCACAGACAACCTGCCTATAGGGAAGAGTATCTTTCTGAGCTGCCCATGAACATTCTGGGATTGCTGCACTCACATACAACTTGAGAGGGTCTCTGTTTCCAGTTTCAAATCACCAAAAGTAGCTTTGAGCCTGCAGCTGGTACACTACAGCCCTACAGGTCAGAAATGCTTAAATGCTTCAGAAATGCTTAAACCTCAGGGGAAATGGCACACTCTGCATACATGGCATTCCCCAAGAACTGAAGAAGCCATATTCACTAGCACAGAAGAGCTCACTACAGGCCCTGGGCCATCTCCTGCCCTTTATTTATTGCCTTGTACAGGATGTTTCTACCATCTGAAACTCCACCCATCTCCTGAAGCTCAGTGAAGCTCACAACAAGCGAACCCTCCATTTTCACAATTTTACATGTAACCAAAAACAGTACCTGAGGAAATTACTTATATTCCTAAATGAGTTCACACTGAGTAATTCTTTCTTTTTAAATACTTAATCCCACCAAGATCAACTATACAAAGTTTAGCATACATTTGTTTTTCTTGACCTTCAGAAAAGGGCAATTAGAAAAAATCTGAAGAGTGTCATGGTAGAAACTTTCATGACCTATGTCAACTCTGTCATATGCATGACATGTTATCCTTGATAGGGAGATCAAGCAAACCACTGTGACAATTAAGAACAGAATGCATTTTGTGAAACACCAAATTTTCTGTTTCTTTTAATAAGAACTGGTCTAACAAGTCCTACCCCTCTCTTCTATGAAAACAGCCCAGCCTCCTAATTGCTTTCCAGAAGTTTAGAAATCTTGGTTAAATTGTATGCACATAATCATGCAAACGTCAGAATATGAATTTTTGGCTAAACTATGGGACATTCCATAGAACTGTCACTGCTACTAACTAAAAATGCTTTTGAACTACTAGCAATCTCATGGAGCCAAGAGAACTAACAACATAAACCACATACATGGCAAAAAAGTATATACAGCCAAATCTAATAATATTATTTTAGCTGGTATAACACATACCTGCTCAGAATACACTGAAAATATAAGAACGGACAACGAAGCACATAAACTGAACAGATTATGGTTTGCTGAGGTTATCAATAAGCACAGATGGACACACAAAAATCTACCCATCTAACAGGGTGTTTCCAGATACACTGTTTCAAGTACAGTTCCTGGCTCGTAATTTACAGGACACAAAGGCTTAACAAAACCCTGCTGAGACCAATTCAAATATTTCTGGAGGAAAGTATTGACAGAGCATAAAACTCAGTTTCAGGACATGATGCTCTGCGACTTCTAGGCAGCAACCCAGGTCTCCACAAGCTGAAAAGGACCAAAATAAATCAACAGAATGGACTTATTCATACTGTCACAGCATATGCATTCAATTGCAAGAAAGCAAAGTTACTCTAAGTCAGTGGTTCCCAACCTTTTTCGAGTCGTGACCCCCTTTTACAATTGCCAAGTAACCTGCGACCCCCGCCACATTTGCATAATAAAGCTCACGCCCCGAAAAATCTTGTTGGTCTCTAAAGTGCTAGTGGACTCAAACTGGGCTACTGCAATGCGGGACAGGAAGTTGAAAAAAATCATAAAAACCTGCCTATCCCTGAGAATAGGAACAGAAATACCCGCTCATAATATGTCCTCTTCACTCAGAGAAGAAGGAGCCCTCACAGGTAAGCCAAGGCTCCGTTCTCCAACCTGCCGCCACGGAACCAACTACTGGTCTAGCGGAGAGGTCCCACAGCGGGGAAGGAGGGAGGGATGCGTGCTGCATAGAAGATCCACCAGATGAACAACAGTTACAGGTAAGTGAAACTCTGTTTTTCATCTGTGTGGCTTCTATGCAGTCCCACATTGGGAGAGTAGCGAGCTCGCTTACCAGGACGGTGGGTGTGGGTCAGTCACCGAAATAAAGACTGCAATACAGCACATCCCACGGCTGCATCTCTTGCTGAGTCCACATCCATAGCGTAGTGTTTCATAAACGTAGAGGGCGTGGACCAGGTAGCAGCCTTACAAATGACCCGGAGATCTATCTTAGAGGAGAAGGCGATGGAAGCCGCATACGCTCTGGTAGAATGCGCTTTGATCATAGGAGGGCACTCCTGGTGAGCAAACTCATATGTCATCTTGATGGTTGACGTGATCCACCTCGAGAGGGTCTGAGGAGAAGCACGACGACCTTTGCGATGCCCGCCGAAGAAAACAAAAAGGATGTCATCTTTACGGAAGTTTTGAGATCTTTTAACGTAAAAAAGAAGGGCTCTGCGGACATCTAGGGAATGTAATGCCCTATCAGCATCGGAGGATGGGTGAGGGGTAAAAATGGGAAGGACAATGTCCTGTGTAAGGCTGAAACGACCTTAGGTAAAAAGGAAATCTTAGGCTTCAATACTACTCTATCCGAGTGGAACTTAGTATAAGGAGGGGAATGTGACAGTGCTGAGATGTCGCTCACCCTCCTTGCCGAGGTAATGGCGACTAAAAAGGCCGCCTTGAAGGATAACAGGCACAAGTGGCTAACGGCTCAAACGGAGGTCTCATGAGCTGTGAAAGGACTAAGGAAAGACTCCACTGGGGAACTGGTGGAGTGACAGGAGGGTACAAGTTATTGAGACCCTTCAAAAACTTTTTGGAAAGGGGGTGAGAAAAAACTGAGAAGGATTCAATATCCGGGTGAAAAGCCGATATTGTGGCTAAATAAACTTTAATTGAAGAATCAGATAAACCATCATCTTTGAGAGATAGAAGGTAATCAAACACAACAGACAGTGGGCAATTGATTGGTGAAACATTTATAACCTTAGCCCAATCAGAAAAATGTCTCCATTTAGTGTCGTAGGACCGCCGTGTGGAAGACTTTAACAAATACAGCAGAACCTTAGCTACCCTGTCAAACCATTGTCCTGGGGTAGCACCCTCCAGGCCACAAGTTGCAGATCCGGGGGGGAGTGGGAGGGATTCTTCGGAAGAAGAATGTAAGTCCCTTGTGTAAGTGACATGAGTACTGCGAACCACGACCTCCTGGGCCAAAACAGAGTGACAATGATGGCATCTGTCTTGTCGTGGTTCACCTTGGCTAGGGCCTTGTGAAGTAGAGGGAATGGGGGAAAGAGATAAAACAGAGCCCCGTTCCAAACTGCCTGAAAGGCATCTCCCATTGAGCCCGGGCTGGCTCCCGCCCTCGAATAGAACTTGGGACACACTGAGTTGAGGTGTGTGGCAAAAAGGTCTATTTGTGGATAACCCCACAGGCGGAATATTTGGTGGAGACAATCGCTGCTCAGGGTGAGCTCGTGCGCCTGATTAGGAAGGCAACTCAGAGCGTCTGCTAGTGTATTGTTCTTGCCTGCAATGTGAATCGCTACGAGAGTAGCACGGTGAACTATGGCCCATTCCCAGATGTCGCTGGCTTCCTTGGAGAGCGAAGTGGACCTTATGCCGCCCTGCTTGTTTATATAGAACTGGGCGGTGGAGCTGTCTGTGGCAATCAGAATGTGCTGTCCGTCCAGGTACCCTGTGAATGAAGACAGAGCAAGACGGATGGCACGCAGCGCCAACAAATTGATGTGCAACCAGGATTCTAGGGAACACCAGGTGCCCCGGGCCGTAAGGTCACCACAATGAGCCCCCCATCCTGACAGGGAAGCGTCTGTGAACAGGTACTTCTGAGAAGGGCGCTGAAAAGGGACACCTGAGAGGATGTTGGCATCGTGTGCCCACCATTGTAAGGAGGAAATAACGTATCTGGGGACGGAAAGGCGTTTGTATTGGGGATCAACATTGAGCCTGAATACCCGGAGGAACCAGTTTTGAAGCGGGCGCATACGGAGCCTCGTAAACTCTACCACGGCCGTGGTAGAGGCCATGAGGCCTAACAGTTTCTGAATATGATGGGCCGTTTGAAACCGCTTTTTTGTGAAGTTAGTCACCATTTTTTGAATGGAGTGAGCTCTCTGTACAGGGAGGAAGGCTCTGGCCTGGACAGCATCCGACTGTGCTCCAATGAAGGTTTGTAGTTGCGCAGGTACAAGCTTAGACTTAGAAAAGTTAACCAAAAGACCCAGGTTGCCGAGGACTGAGAGGATGAAGTCCGCCTGTGTGGCCAATTCCGATTGTGAACGACCCACCAACCAGTTGTCCAGGTAGGGAAATATTACGCAACCCTTCAAGGTAAGGTGAGCAACCACTACTACAAGGCACTTCGTAAAGGTCCTGGGGGCTCTGGACAACCCGAAGGGCAACACATTGTACTGGTAACATTTTCCATTGCATTCAAACCTTAGGTATTGGCGACACTCAGTATGAATTGCCATGTGGAAATAAGCGTCGTGGAGATCTAACACCACGAACCACATATACTTATCCAGGAGGGGAAGCACTTCTGGGAGCATGAACATCCGGAACTTCCTAGTCTTAATAAAGACAAGAAAAAAGCGGGAGTAAAACCCGCGATTTTGGTCCGCAGGTACCACCTCTGAAATGGCTCCCTTAGACAGACCTCCTCTACGAGTAGGTCTGGGGCCGGCGAAAAGGAGCAGCCCGTGGGCCTGTATGGAGGTAACATATCAAATTCTATGAAGTAACCAACAATTATTTTGAGAACCCAAACATCAGTGGTAATAGCAGACCATGAATGGTAGAAAGCCAACAGGCGATCAAAAAAACAAGCAGACACGTCTAGTCATGCCTGCTTCTGTTTGTTGAAATGGCCAGGAGACCCTCTGGGGCCTTTACAGACCCTTGGTTTGGGTGGGAACTTCCTGTCCTGCTGCGGGTGGGGAAAGGACGGACGGAAGGAGGGCTGTTGGAAGGAACCCTGAAAACGATATGGGCGGGAAGATTGGTTGGCTTGATGGCCAAAATAACGCCGCTGTAAGTTGGGAGCTTGGGGAGCAATCCCTAGGGATTTGGCATTCGTTTTGTTTTTTCAAGCGATCCAGGAAAGTATCAGTTTCAGCCAGTATCAGCCAGGCATGCCTACGAATGACAATGGTAGAAGCAAATGGCTTTACTAGAGGAATCCGCCACGTGGCGTGCAGCTGTAAGCTGTTGCCTTGCGAGGGACATGCCTTCGGACTGAATGGCTACTGCCGAGGGGCGTTGATCGTCGGGCAGGATGGAGATTTGAGGGGATATACGATCCCAGAGGGAGTATTGGTACCTGGCCATGATGGCAAGGAAATTGGAAATGCTGAGGCCCACAGCAGAGGAAGTGTAAATATTTCTGGCAAGGGTATCTAGTTTATGGCCTTCCTTATCAAGTGGGGAGGAGTGTGCTCCAGACCTAAATTTACCAGGTAAAGTCTCCACTATTACGGAATTAGGAGGGGGATGCTGGTAAAGAAATTCTCCACCTTCCCTGCGAATCTTGTAGAGATTCTCTACTTGTTTGGTGGAAGAGGGGACCGAAGCAGGCTTAGCCCAGTTGTTACGGATCACCTCCAGAATGCTCTTTATCATAGGAAGGGCCACGGGGCCTACGTCAGCGTTATGGAGGATATCCATAATATCATCTATAGGGCCGGAGTCCTCCGGCTTAAACTCAATTTTGAGAGCTTTCGCCATGCGAATAAGCTGCTCCGCATATAAACGGACATCTCCCGTAGGAGAGAGTGGCTTAGAGTCCCTAACAGTGTTCTTGGGTGAGGGAGCTGAAGTGCGGGATTCCTCATCCTCAACAGGGGAGAAGGAGGCATCATACTCGGATGGATTAGTGTCCCTTGACATAGGAGACCTGGATAGGGGAAGCTTGCGAAGCAACTCTTGCCTTGGACAAACGGAATCCTTGGAATGGTCATCAGGACGGCGAGAAGGCGTGTGTCGACGCCGATGAGGGCCTCCAGAAGGCGAACATGACCGAGAGCGTCGGTGAAGACGACGACTGTCGACCGAAGAGCCCGAGTAGACGGAAGGAGTAGGATATCGGCGTAGAGAAACCTCTCGATGCTGACAGGAGGGAGACCGACTCCTAGAGGAGTAGCGGCGCCTCTGAATAATCGGCCTGCGTGAAGGGCTATGTCCGGTGTTTGGCTGTTTGGATGAAGAACGGCGAGGCTGAACAACTGGATCATGTGGGTGAAGTGAACGGCAATGTCCGGAGACTGACTGTTTAGATGACAACTGGTGTTGTTGAAAGGCCGGAGTACGTGAGCAGGATGAATGGCTGTGACCTGAAGAAGACTGCGTGGATCGGCGCCGACGACTCTATCGGCTCCGACAACTCCGATGATCGGATCGGCTCCGATGGGACGAATGGCTCCGACGGGAGGAAAGGCTCCGACGAGGCCGGCGTCTGCAGGAAGCGGATCGACTGACGATCAGCTCAATGTCGAGAAGATCGGCTCCGACGGGTAGATCGGCGACGGCGCGAGTTCGACCGACGCCGACTGGATGCGGACGAAGCCGGGGATCGAGAATGGCGTCGAACACTCACAGGATGGGGTGGTTGATCGGCACCGACCTGGAGCTCTGCAGGTTCTGCCTGAGGCCCTTTATCATTAGGCCGTGGGGACTTTGCAAGCACTGGAGGCACATCTTTACAGAGGTGAAGGAGGTGCTGCTTGAACTCAGCCGAGACTTCCTGGGCCCTGCTCGGACACGGAACTGAGGGGGTAGCCAGGGAATGAGGAGGCGAATCCTCGATGGTAATAGGCTGCTGTGCAGCTTCGTCAGGAGCTCGCGACTCAGACGGACGAGGCGAGCGAGGCGACTTGGCTTGGGATCGGCGTCGAGGGGATGCCGAGGGCGACCGGTGTTGAAGGGACTTCGGCGACCTCGAAGATGATCGACGCCAAGGCAATTTTGAGTGGGACGCATGGTGCGATGAGCCGCGGCCATCTTGCGAAACGGGAGCAATAAACTTTGCTGTCCTAATAACGACGGAGGAAGGCTTCTTAGAAGGGCTGACTTTTTTGTAGTGGGTCCCACTTCGGATTGGGACTTACCAAAGTACCCGGTTCAGCAGAATGACCTCGTGGGCGAAGCGACTCTTTGTAGAGATGAGAAAGTAACCGAGTTGACCGAACCCTCAAGGCCTTGCTGGTGAGTTTGGAACAACTTTTACAAGCTGCCGGAATGTGGCCTTCCCCCAGACAAAGGAGGCATTCAGTGTGGGTATCATTCTTCGCCATTTTAGTACCACACACAGTGCATTTCTTGAAAAGAGGAGCTTTTTTGGGCTCCATGGCTAGAGAGAGGTGCTGACACGTTCTCTCTCCGTGGCAGCAGAAAGAGAACTGGAGGGAAGAGTGCTCCCTCCTCCTTGGGTCATGTGACTGCTGGTGGGGAGATTGCATGCCCCAAGGGGAGGGGGAGCACTCTCTTTTAGATTTTGCTAGAAGCTGACAAATCTTATCCGTGGCTGGCCTGCGCAGTCCCAATGTGGGACTGCATAGAAGCCACGCAGATGAACTGCAGTTATCCCTATTTGGAAAGGTATTGAAGAAGCAACAGGGAGCGAGCCCCGGCAGGTCTACTTTGAAGCAAGTCTTGTTTTCGTCAATGGGGCTAACTCCCAAGGAAGCGTTGTTAGGACGGGACTGGCAGCACAGAGGTAAAAACAAAATGTGTTTCTGTCCCGAAAAAAACATGTCACCAATTTTGACAGAATTTCGCCGCAGCCATCTTTTATGAGGTGAAAAGGAGACTTTTGGGGCTATTTGTTCCTCACTGGCTATTTAACCAAAGTGGAGCTCCGTTTAATCACCTCACGAGAGCGAAGAGCCAGGAAAGAGCCGAGGGCCGCTTATCCCGCTCGGACTTTTCGAGCCTTTTTCTCCCCTCCGCCAGTCACCGCTCCTTCTGCGCCTCACCGAACCCGCGCGCTCGAGGGGGAAATCCCGAACTGCGCATGCACCTCGACTCTCTCCCCCTTGGCCTTGCCAGAGAATAACTGATGATTCATGGCAGAAAAGCGAAGCCGCACTACAGAGATGCACACTTGGATTCCAGGCTGAAGCTCCCGCCCCACCGTGGTGTTTACTCGAGCGCGGCTAAAAGTAAAAACAACATGGCTGTAGAGCTAGCGGCCTCAAGGGGGACTGCCCTCTTCTCCTCCGAGACCTGAACGAGCCGAGCCAGGGGAGCTTTCTCAGCCTCTCACACATCCCGCCATGTCATCTGCCTGGCGCAGGCGCGACCGCGCCCAGAGTAGGCCTGCCCGCCTCTCAGCTGGGCAGCGGGGCTACAGCTGGTGTGCAGCGGCGCACCACCGTGTCTCTGCAGCCCGGCTCCTTCTGGCTGTCGGTTGGCCGGTTCCTCGCCTCTCTGTTTGGGGTCTTCCCTGCCCTCGTGGATGGATCAGGGTTACGGGGCGTCTGGGTTAGTCCTGGACAGTCCGGGATGGGGGCTGTCCCAGGACAGTGGTGGCGACCCCCCAGGTTGGGAACCACTGCTCTAAGTGAACAAATTCTCACCAGAATTGAAGTAACTTACAGAAAAACTCATCTGATTCCTAAAATACAAGCTTTGTTGGGAAAGCAGCACCAATCAGTGAACCCACAACAATCCATCATCTTGACTTGGCATCGTTCCTTTTTGCCAATATAGGGGTACCAAGGCAAAGGCAGTTTTTCAGGTATAAAAGTGCTTTCCTGCCTCTGGGAATACCATCGAATAAGTGACACACAGACAGGGAGCTCCAAGCTCAGTGGCCACTGTCTACTTTACCAGCAGATAGTTTTACCGCGGCCATTTATGCAGGGTCGATTTGATGCTCGCTGAAAGCTGCTTTTATATGGTTCCTTCAGCAAATGCTTCAATGTGGGGGCGGAGCAAATACAAAGGTTGGGTTAAAGGGGCTCTTAGAAATGCGAAGCAGGTATGTGCCCGGTTTTGCGGTGATGGTGAGCCTGAAGAAATTTAAAAAATATGTGGGGCACTTCAGCCTGTAAAGCTCTGCTAATTACCCGACAAGTTCTGGAACCTCACACTCACATTTTTTTAAGCAGACTGTTCTTTTGCTGCATTCCTCCTTTCTCTGCATTTGCTACCTCATGAGTGAGTTATTCATTCACACACAAAGTCATTGCTGCAGATACCAACTCCTACTTTTTTATTCCAAGCCCTGAAATATTTAGCATTTATTAACATTCCAGTTCCTGGAACTTCTGGTTCTATGTAAAAGCTCTGGCTTGTTGATTAATAGATGCATCCGGTTTTCACAGCTACAAAGCAACTTAAATTTTAATGCACAGGGCTGAAAAGCTATAATGCAAGAGTAAATTCCTATGCAATATTGTATTTTTTCATTAATAGTTCTTTGAAGAATAGAAATCCTGTTCATAAAGGGCAGGAACACCACAGCAGCCTGAACATGGCAGCACAGATCTATATGCAAAGTATTTATTCATTTAAAACATTGTTATGTCGCATTTCAACCAATCAGGGTCCACAAGGTGGCAAACAAAAAAACAACAACATTAAAACATTTAAGCTATTTAAAATACAGGCCCTTTCTTGGGTTGCTGCCTATCTAGCTTCCAATGGTGGGGGCAACCAAAGCAGAGTTTCTAAACATGATTGGACTGAGTGGGTAAGATCGGATGAGAGAAGGCGGCTCTTAAGGTATGTCGGTCCCATGACATACAGGGCAATAAAGGTCAATACCAGTATCTTGAATTGAGCCCAGAAGCAGATTGGAAGCCACTGCAGATGGAACAAGACTGGAGTGATAGGGTCCCTATGATTCACTGTAGTCACAACATTCTGTACCAACTGTACCTTCTAGACTGCCTTCAAGGGTAGCCCCACATCAAACACATTGCAGTAATCTAATCTATATGTTACCAGGGCATGCACCACAGTGGCAAAATCTTTTCTGCCCAGGAAGGGCCAAAGCTGGTGAAAGGCACCCTGGCTACTGCTGCCACCTGTTTATCCAACAGGAGGACTAGGCCCAGAAACACCCCCCAAGCTACAAACCTGCTCCTTTAGGGGAAGTGCAATCCCATCCAAAACAGGAGATAACCCATTTCCTGGGTCAGACCTTCCTCCCACCAGCAGCATCTCTATTTTGTTGGGATTGTGCTTCAGCTACCAGAACTGCCTCTGGGCACCTGTTCAGTTTCCACAGCCTTCCCAGGGCCTGTGAATACCACAAGATACAGTGTCATCTGCACATTGGTGACAGCTCAGCCTAGATTTCAGGGTGACCTCTCCCACTGGGCTTTACACAGATGCTGAAAACCACAGGGCACAGGATAGAACCTTGAGGAACCCAGCAGGCCAAAGGCCAAGGGGCAGAGCAGCAGTCCCCCAGAACCACACTCTGAAACCTACCCTCGAGGTCAGACCAGAACCACAGCAGAACAGTGTCTCCCAGACCCAAAAGGCAATCCAAAAGGATACCATGATCAACAGTATCAAAAGCCACAGAGAGGTCCAGGGGAACGAACAGGGTTGCACTCCTCCTGTCCATTTCCCGGCACATATCATTCTCTAGGGTATATCCACCAGAGGTACATTAACAGCCTAAGCTTCTATTTTAATAAGTCTTTTTCCCCCTGAGCTTCAACACAGCAACAAAGCAGTCACCTTTGGCTAAACTCTTGGAAACCAGAGGGCATCTCTGAAGGGGCTGTATTGTTAAAAAGTAGGACTTCTTCACTCAGTGCTACTCCCTCCCCAACCCATCACGAGACATAACTGAGAAACTGCAAAGAAAAGCACCAAATAAAAGTTGCACATTATTTTTACAAACTTACTTCACTTTGGCTATTATTTATATCCACTGTTCCTAAGGATCATTGCTGTATTTTATCAGTGAGTTTCAGCATTACATCTTGTTAACCTTACATATTCACTTCATTAAGAATTATTTTACAATTACCGTACTTTGTTTCCTTATCTGCAAAGAATCGTAAGAATTGGAAGGGTGCATGCTCCAGGCTGATCTCTCCTTACAGCTTTAGATAAAATTGCCAATATGACTCAGTTTGTCAATGATTATTAGCAACAAGAAAGCATACAACTTGGCTAAATCAGTTTCTAAAAGCAGTATATTTACACTGATCCAGAAAAAACCTCTCAATTCACATCTGAAAGAGAAAAGCAGGTTGCCCAACACAGCAGAGGATTCTCCAAGACAACCTGGATCAGAGCTTAGAAACATCATTACCACCCTTATGTTCAGGTCATCTTGTTCCTGTATCATTAGCAGAGTTTATCCTCATTAACTTCCTGCTGACCACACAATGTTCTAAGCTCCAACACAGAAGCCAAGAGAACAATGGTTACTAGACTCTTCAACCACTAAAAACAAATTTTAATAGTTTTATCTGATAGGTACTGTACCGTCCCATGGCCTGTGCAAGGTAGGTACCTGCCAAATTACAATGTCTGAACACAGAACAGGCAGTTAAGCGTCTGTTTGTCAGTCTAGAATGGAATGAGCCAATTTGGATCACTTGCTGAGGTTTTGATGGGGGCTGACTTTATGCAGCTGAAATTCTGAAAGGACTAGTCCAAGGCTGACTAGAGATACCACAAATCTCCCAAAGCAACTATTAACCTTGAAGAAGGTAGAAAATTGGCATCTGCCCGTCTTGTGACAACAGGCAGGCTAATACTGACGCTTAACTCTGACAAGACAGAAGTGCTACCAATGAGAAGGTCTGACCTGGGACTTAAAGTGTGACCCATTCCAGATGGGGTTGCATTCCCCTTAAAGGAACCAGTCAGTTATGTGAGGGTGCTCTTGAAACCAGGCCTACGGCTGTATAAGCAAACAGCAACTAAGGCCAAGAATGCCTTATACCAGCCTTTCCTGGACAGAAAACACCTGGTCACTAATTACTGCAACGCACTCTACATGGGGCTGCCCTTGAAAGGTGTTCAGAAAATTCCACGGGTGTAGAATGCTGCAGCCAGGATGCTGACTGGAGCGTGTCGTTGGCCCATCTACACTGGCTCCCAATCTGGCAAAATTCAAGGTGCTGACAACCAACATACCTGAAGGACCACCTACACCCTTACGAACCTACCTTTTTCCAAAGCCCTGTTTTAGATGCCCCTCTGAGATTTGGTGGGTGGCAACCCATGACGCCTTCTCAGACGTGACAGCAAAAGCCTGGAACTCTCTCCCAGAGACTCCTCTGTTGCCGTCTTCTGCCAAGGGGTGAATACTTTTTTTGTTTTGTCTGGTGTCCCCTCCATGATCCCTCCTTCCTGCTCTAAGTTTTCACTGTTTTTATCTTTTTATCATTTTGTATGAGTATTTTTAGCTTTGATCTTAATGGTGTGGGTTTTTTGGGTTTAACAGTTTTTAAGATGTGTTTTATAATGCTTATTTTACCTGTTAGAAGCCTTGGTGGCCCTGATGAGGGCATAAAGGCAGAATATAAATGTTGTCAACAAATAAGAATAAATAATTTTGTAGAGCTTTAACGGATAGAAAAGCTTAATTCCTTGGCCAAAACATACAGGTCAGTGTTCAACAAATTCAGGAACTGAGATGTTATTACTCCTATCCCACCCAGGAGGAACATTTGCTCCAAGTTCTTCCTAGAAGACCTTCAAGGTCTCAGGCTCCCCAGCTCAGAATACTGTGAAATCTGAAAGCCACGGGACTACACTTGAACACATGAAGCTGCCTTACACTGACTCAGACCCTTGGTCCATCAAAGTCAGTCTTGTCTACTCAGACGGGCAGCAACTCTCCAGGGTCTCAAGCAGGGGTCTTTCACATCACCTACCTGCCTATTCCCTTTAACTGGAGCTGCTGGGGATTGAACTGGGACCTTCTTCATGCCAAGCAGATGCTCTACCACTGAGCCACAGCCCTTCCTTACTGTTTGCATCTCTACCCTCATCCATATAGTGAACCTGATGCTAACGGTCTTTGATATAATCCCACATAGTTTTCCGTTTGAGGTAAGCCAGCCCCCACTTTCCTACAGGGTTTGTTCCTATGGCAAAGGAAGCAGTTGTCATATTAACCTCTCACTTGCCACCAAGCTCCAGTATTAGACAGGAACACTAAGCTACGTGTCTCTCTAAAACATGGTTTTACAACAGGCAAGAATCCAGCACCCCACACTAGCCACAGTAGTTTACTCAGTCACCTCAAGATTTTGGCAAGATACAGTTTGACTGGGAGGGTTAATCCCCTCTTCCTTTCTGCAGCTGGCAGCATTTCAGCAGCAGGTTGCACACAGCAGCAGGGTCATAAATATAGGGCTGAACAAGTGAGCAGAGAGAACCACCTGCAAATGGTACATCATTTCAGTGAAAATGACTGAAATTGCCTGCTTGCTACCATGAGCCTTTACACTGACCATTTTCTCTAAAAGCAGAACTGCTAGCCTACCAGCCCCAGACTGTATTTTATGAAAGCAAGTTTAGGTAAGATTCCAGAACCAAAATAAAACACAAATTCATATGAAGTACAAAATCCAGAAGGTATTAGTTCATTATGGCGAATCCTTACAGATCGGTAAATCTCCAAGAAAAACTGGCAACTCCACCTGCAAAACCATCAGAGAATTATCTTACTGAGCAAAAGAGGGAGGCCTTGAAGAGCTTAAGGCCTTGCACAGCCTCTGTATTCTGGCTGCCTATCGAGTTACGAGATAGCAGATTCAGACCATCCTTTGATAAGCTTAAAGTTTCAGAACTACTCACACATCAGTTTCATTTAAGTAAATCCAAACCACGCAGAGATGGGCAGATGGTCCCACAAAGGAATCAGAATGAGCATTCTGTACCAAATAACTACGCTTCTATGCTCACGATGTTTGGCCTAAATGGAGAGAAATATAAAAGCTCTGCTCTCGCCACAAAGTTGCTTGCATTTCTACAGGAATTATGTTATTACTGCCAGACGCAGGTAACACTTCAAACTGTTTAATTCAGTCATATACCAGGGGAAAAGCAAAATACAGTAAGAAGCCAGGAGAAGGGCTCAACAAATCCCAGGTACTAGGTTGCCAGGGTGCTTAGCGATTTCATTGTGATGCTTAGTATTTTCAATAACCATTGTATTGTACCATCCTTTGGTGATCCTTAGTGACAGTACAAATTCCAAATCAGAATATACTGTTGAATGAAAAAGTCAATGTACATGAAGTTCTTGCCATTGCTTGTTCATATGTAAACGTTAACATACAGTGATAAAAATGAACTCATTTCTTAAACAGTTTCCTCTATACTGGCTCCAATTTTAAATAGTGGTGGTTTTTAAAATGTTATAATGAAATTACAAGAAACTGGAGGCAGTTAGGTTAGGGTTAAACGTCTGCTGTTGTGAGGCTAATCAGGGTTATAGTTATAATTCACATACTACAACATTTTTGTTATAGCATTAATAAAATTATGAGAAACGAAACAGATCAGAATTAGGTTTTGTGGTAGCAGTAATTAGAAAACAGAAAATCTCAAAGACTGAAAGTAAGTTTGATCTGGACCTGAGATTTAAAAAAAACATCAAGATCTGCTAGAAGTTATGGTAGTAACTATGGCAACATGTTGTCTTTTACTGTAAAGTTGCTTCCTTCAAAGGCAAGCAAACACGGACAAGAACATAAGCACCTCTACTATTCCACTATGCTGGACAGCACATTGGTTCTACTAGGCAACATTTATGTTGTGCCCCTGTGCATGAGATTATACTACACTCTATAACATCATTATTGTCTGTTCTATCTTCAGCTTTGATGCTGGCTACTGCTTGAGGGCTTCCTCTTATTTATTTTTTTCTAATTTGAGTGTTTACAGAAGTGTAGGCACTCTAACAGCGCATTCCTGAAAGGAATGCCTGCGCCGGGCTTAGAAGGCAAACTATCGGCATTGCCTCCTGAAGGCAAACTGCTGAAACCTCCGCCCGGCACAAAAAACCCGTTCAACACGTCGCGCCCCCCAAAAGGGGGGCGCTGTAACACCCTGGCCGGCGCCGTAACTCTGGCCGGCGCCGTAACACCCCAGGAACGCCTCCCAGCTCGCCGCCGTAGCCTGTGCCAGCGGCCAGAGTGTGGGCCCCTGCGCTGGTGGAGGCCTTCGTCAGCCTCCTAAGGTCTTTGGGTAGGGCTGCTGGCGCATTTGAGGAATGTGCTGTAAAACACTGAAGGAAAAACACCACATAACTACAGAAAAGGGATATTCAGATTTTTGCTGTAGTCATCTTTGAATGCTGCAGGCACACAGAATTTTATTCAGCTTGCTCTTAGCCCCAAACACCACATAGTAACAAATAATCCCTTGAGCACTGCCATCTGACCTATAGGTGCATAGCTGCTCCACAGGCTTTTCAATTTGGGGTTTCAATTTTAGACAGACATCAACTAGCCCAGAAACTCCATGTTCACTGCAGAATAGCTCAAGGAGCTGCTGAATATTTGCACACCTAGAAGCTGTTCTGAGGCTTCAGGCTTTTCTCAAACATCTCTAACACTGTTCCCTTCAGGATAATATCAAAAACAGCAAACACTCCTTTCCACACTGAGCCCAGGTACCAATGGCGCTGTCATTTATATATGGTATACAGTTCAAGAAGACCAAATATTGCAAAGTTAATTGTGATTGATGTCAAACATTTAGCCAGCAGATGCTGATAGAGCACCAGCTCAGCTTTTTGTGAACACAAGTGCCCAACCTGCCGCATGACTCAGGTTACTTTGGTAAATCTCACTTTGCAAACGGCCCCTGAAACACAAGAGTGCAAACCAACTTCCCTTTCTCCATTGACTGATAACTACACATGATGGCCCACACAGAAGCAACCTCTGTACTTCCCTTATCAGGTATGCCTGCTGCTCTTGCAGAATTTCTTCCACACCCTCCAGAAAAGTTTGCTTTAATGAAAAACGCTCAAAAATTGGCAAGTCCTGTGTATACTGAAACACCACTAATACATAAAGCAGGGACAGGAAGAAGGCATTTTGACTCTTTACCCATGGCAGTGCCAGTGAGGTCACACCAGGCAACTCCTCTTAGTCAGTACCAACTTAAACCCCTGGGCTCTTCAACAGATAACCAACTGTAGCCAAAGCTCAGACACAGCAAAGCCCAACTGTTCAAGTTCCCTGCCCCCCCACCCCAGATTCTTTGGATTAGTTACCTTGGCAGCTGCCAATCAACCAGCTCTGTTTGCCCTCCCCCTCTAATCCCCCTCACAAAACCTGCTACTTTAAAGAAAACATTCAGTTGTACCTTGCAACGTACAAGCTCCCTGATTGATCCAGCCACCTTCTCAGTTCTTAACCAGTCATACCTAGCAACAGCTGGTTTTCACCAGTGGATATTAGGAACACACCTGTTCATCCCTGGAACACAGAAACCCCTATTCCTAGACAGGAAGCCCATTTCTACTTGCAAGGGTTAGACCAAAGCTTCTTAAACTGTGGGTCGTGACCCCATATGGTAACTGAATGTGGGGGCCGGGGAAAAATTGATTATCAGTAAATGTTTGATTTGTATACCTATTTTATATACCTTCATACCTGGGGTCGCGTAAAAATTTCACAAGCTAAAAGGGGTTGCGAGTGGGAAAAGTTCAAGAAGCCCTGTTAGACCGGGGCTTCTTAAACTTTTTCAACTCGCGGCCCCTTTTCACCTGATAAAATTTTTACGTGACCCCGGGCATATAAAATAGGTATACCAATCAAACATTTACTGATAAGAAATCAGAAAGAAATTTATTGTAAAACCAATCTTTTTTCTGTTGCCAAATTTTTCACGACCCCCACCGTTCAGTTATGAGACCACATATGGGGTCGCGGCCCACAGTTTAAGAAGCTTTGGCGTTAGACAACCATTCGCATCGAACCGGGGGCCCGAAGGAAGGAAGCGTCAGCAGCTGCCAGGCAAAACGGAGGCCGGGGAAGGTGAGAATCCGGTAATGGCACGCTCCCCCCCCCTTCCTCCGACACCTGCCCATTCTTACACACGGAAGGAGAGGCTCTGTATGGGCAGGACCCAAGGCGAGAAAGTCCCTTCTGCCCGACAGCCCCGAGCAGAGCAACGGAACCCATGCGCTGTCGTCCCCCCCCCCTCCCGGTTGTACCCCTCACCGCCGACTACCCCGCAGAACCTCTGGAGGCACAAGGAAGCCAGCCGGAGGACGCGGCGCCACAAAGAGGGCCCTGCCCTCAAAACCGGCAGGCGGCCTACCTCGCAGAGCCGCTCCCCGCAGCTCCGGAGAGTGGGGGAAGGGGGCGCGCCCGGCCGGCCTCTCAGAGCAGCGACTCCCCGCGAAGAGGGGGGATACCGACGCCCTTCTCGGTGTAACCGGGGTGGGGCGCTTCATGCCCACGCCCGCGGCGCGTCCCGACACCTCCTCCCCGCCGCGACCCCTCACCTGGCGCCTGCTCGGCTCAAGGGTGGCCCCGGCGGCTCCTCCTCCCCTCACCCATCCTTGCCGGCCGGCCAACCCTCTCGCCACACAAAGCAACGGCGCCCACACGGGCGGGAACGCTCAGGGCGCCGCCTCCGCGGGCGGCTCTGCCCAATCGCCTCCCGAGCGGCCTCTCCCAAAGCCCCGCCTCTGCCCAATCGCCACCGGCCCGCAAGGCTCGCCTCCACCCAATCGGAGCCCGCGCTCCTCCAACCGAGCGCCGCCCCTCCAGGCTCGCCTTTGCCCAATCGCCACCAGGGCTCCCTCAAACAAGCGCCCGCCTCCTTGGCCCCCGCGTTCCATCAGCACCCGCGCCGCCTTAACCCTCTACTCCAGCTCCGCCTCCATCCAATTGGCACCGCCTCTCCGCTCAAGGAGCATGCGCATTCCGCCCGCCAGGAAACTGACTCCGAGTACGCGACGGCTTAAGACTTCTCTGTGGGCTCACGCAATCTAGGCCCCCAATTCCGCCTTTAACCCAATTCGCTGCCTGCGTTTCCTCAACCTGGTCCTTTCGCCCGCCACCTGTGCAAAGGACTTCATAGTGCATTGTTTACGGCATCCCCCAGCTAATACTCTTTACAGCTCTCTATAAATGCACCAGAGATCCACAAGGTCTCTAATTACATACCTATCCCTCCTATGAGAATTAGGCACACGAATGCCGACACCTGTGAAATGCATGCAGACAGGACCAGGGGTTGCCAAATTCTTTTCCTGACAGGACTCCCCCGCCTTGGACACTTTGAGCTAGAAGCCTAAAACGCAACAGGTGCGGCTGAGAGAAAAGCCACTTTTGGTTTTATATACCTGCCTATCAATACACAGTAGCCCTGGGTAGGAAAGAAATTTGGTAACCCTTCTCCCTGCCTCACACACCGAGTTATTCAGACACCAACTGCCACGCAGAGCCTTTGCAGAGCCTTCCAAGACAAGTATAGAAGAGCAACCAAGTCCAGCTTGCGACACACCGACAAAACAAGGTGGGATTCAGGTGCCAACACCCACCCAAAACAAGTCAGTAGGATTACTGCCCCTATTCGCATTTCCTATACAAAATTTAGCATAAAAGTGCTTCACAATTCTACAAAGGGAAATAAATGGCAATGGCAAGGAAGTTACCTCAAACAGCCAAGCGTGTCATGTAGCCCCACAGCAACAGACTGGGGCTGAACCCACTGCTTGTAGGCCCTGTGCTATCCAGTCATCCTACACAAGGCTTTGGCAGGAAGACTCCTCTCTATCCCCGCCCCACTCACATACACAAAGTCCATACGTACTGCTAAAGAAGAGGAGTGTTCCAAGTGGCTGTAGGCTCCCTGATAACGCAGCAGAAGCATGCCAGGAGGAAGCCTCAGAGTTCCTGACAAGGATAATGTGGCAGGAGATGATAATAAGCAAGGCGTCAGGAATGGTCAGCATAAAAATCCTGTTTGGAAGCCAGCAATAAGCAGCCTCGTTGCAGAATGAATTTCCATGTCCACCCCATGGTGATTTAACCAGTTCTGCTTGCTCTTACTGCTGTCAAACGTTTGACCTTTGCAAAGCTCCAGGGCAGAATTTGTCCTCTCTAAAATATGCTTATGTCAAGCTTCATCCTTCCTGCCAAGCCTGGTTTGTGGCTACCTTGGCTCACATCTTTGGCTGTTCCCACTTAGGTAGCAAGGACAAGGCTCTCCCCCTTACAAGGACGTCTCTCTCATCAGAATTCCAGCAGAACTCACCTTGCCGCCACCAGTAACTGACTTAAGGAGAGACCCTAGTTCACAAAAGGGAAAGCTCTGTGAAAAGAACAGAAGCCTCCCTGTATGGTTGCATACCTTCAGGCCTGTATTGAGCCACGATAGTGACCGTCTGCCCAGCCCTCTTCAGTGCTGCCGCCGCTTGCTCATGTGTTGCATTCCGAAGGTTGACGCCATTCACCTGGGCAAACAGACCTCACCCCATCAGCCACCTTGAATGGGAAATCAGGTACCACTCCCACCTTCCCTAGGATGGCACTGTACACTTATTCCCCACCACAGAATATCATCTGTCTCTCTACAGTCCTGCCATGGTCATGCCAACTGTTAATGCCGCACAGTCGCAAGCCATAGCCCCTGTCGTCCCAAATGCCACAGCAAGTTGCGTAAGACACCAGCGTGTCCAAAGAAATGCCAAAGCCTCTCAGGAAGCAAAAGACACGCACCTGATTGCAGAGTGCAGCTGCTTCTTCCTGGAAGGGAGGATCCGAGCCGGCTTCCTCCATCGGTGCATTTAAGGGGCAAGCACTGTGCTTCAGGGTAGACTCCTTACACACTCAGCCGGGAGAATCGGCTTTTTTTTTCTGGCGACGAGGAAACTGCTTCTACCACCCTGGGCTGGGCTTACCCAGACCGGTTGGGTGAGCTGCTCAATGTGGGCAAAGTGGGTTAACACCTTAGTGCCTGGGGCACAATCTCTCCAATCTGGTCTCCTTCAAGGATGACTAGACGATAGAGGGGGACAGTGATTTTGAGGCCTTGGCGGCAATTGGGCCTAATGCCAGAGCCATTTCCAGACCCTGGGAAACATGGAAGAGTTGGCTGCAAATAGATCCCCACAATCCTATCAATCATCTTGGTTGCTTCCACATGGGCAGTGGAAAGCCCTTGCAGTACATAGGAGTGTCCAACACATTGTCCTCTTTTTTCTCCTTTTAATCCTAAGAAAACAAAAACCTAATTTTCTCTGCTTTAAAGGGTGGATGCAGGTGAAGTGTCTATTGGGAAGCTCCACCTGTGGCCACTATGGGTAGGGGCCAGAGCTAAGCTCTGGTTTCAAAATGGCATAGGGAAGCTTAACCGCTGTGCGCCAACACCCCCCCCCACACACACACACACCATTTTTAGCCATTTAAAGGTTATTTTTTTTCTTTCCCAGCTGAGGTAGTTTGGCAGGGAATATGAAATAGAGGGAAAGGGTGGGGGGTGCTGGGCCAAGGGGAAAGGGATCGAAATTGCCACAGTGTCTGCTTTTTGCACAGGTGTGACAGAGAAAAGGGGAAGGGATGGGGATGGCAGCAGTAGGAAAGATGGGTATGGGTGTATGCTGACCCCCCCTTCCTGTCGTTGCGGTTTCAAGGGCATGTTTTCACACCTTTGCGAATTCAGCCTTTGAAAGGAGAACAAGGTGCCACATGTGCCTGTGGTGGGGAGGCAAGGAAAACATGGGTGTACACACTCACCGAGAGAATTCGGTCTCCACGCCGCAGCTCTCCACTCAGGTCAGCAGGGCCGCCAGCCAGGATGAAGGAGACAAAGATGCCCTCGCCATCCTCACCACCCACAATGTTGAAGCCCAAACCCGTGGAACCTTTGTGCAAAGTGATCTTCCGGGGTTCCCTGAGAGGACAGACAAAAGACACGAAGATATCAGCCCAGCCACAGATGGGGCAGATCTGAGGACTCCTCTGGCCCCCAGCTGTGACCAGGGAGACTGAACACACTTTGCAGATTACCTACCTTCCAATCCAGGGTACACAACACACAAGGGAACCCAGACACTCTCTGCATTGCCCTCTTGTAACTACTGGTATGAGGGTAAGCCTGACTTCATTTTTTTTGGGGGGGGGGTGAATGTGGCTTTAAAACGGCACACAAATTCCCAGTATGGAAGATGAACTGTGGAATGCTGGAGGTAAGGTGGAAATCTTGCCACTGAAATGGGCAGGGCTGCACATTTGATGGAATACCAGATCCTATCTCTCTGCCTTGACCAGAGGGCATTATGCATCCTCGGGCAGAATTAGGGTATGGACCCCATGCTCAAGCTGGCAAATGTGCATTTTTACAGGCACAGACCTGTATTTTTATACCCTTTGTGAGGTGTGCAATCTCCACTTCTTTCCAAAATATTCATGCACCAAGAAAAGCTGGATTCTGTGCCCTGCATAAATAATGCAAATTTCTAAACTGTTGTTTGTCTTATAGAATAAATTCTGCCTATGCTGGCCACGGGGATGGCAAAGGAGCCAGACTGGGTAGAGAAGATGCTGTGTTTAGGAATAGTTTCAAAGTGGAAGGAAATTACTGACTAATAGCTTCTAGGTGGAGTCCTTTTGGAGCTGGAGGCAAAAGAAGAAAAGCCATGGGTCCCTTGTTTTGAAAACTTCCACCACTGACAACCTGTAAGGGAATCTGGAAAAACAACCACCACCACCTGCTCTCCTTGGTCCTTCTGAGCTCTTCCATGAAGGGAAAGCAACATGCAGAGAATGGGTTGAGAGCTGCCATCTACTCCTTCATCCCATTCCAAGAACATATTATGCAAAGACTAACCCTAACATATCCATTAGGCAGCACACTACCCATTATTCCCTTGCCCTGAAGCAGGAAGGCTTCCTGCTCTCATCTCCATAGCTCACTAGCCTACTATCTTTTTGTCATCTGGCTAGTTGAATGCTGAGGAGAAGCTTCCCAGAACCTGCAGCTGTGAGATTCTAGCTGCCCAACACCAAAATGCAGTTGCCTGGATCTGCTGGAAATCTTAGGCCTTACTGAGGAGGTAGTACTGAGCCCCAGGAGGACCTAATTCATACAGAGGATACTAGCCTAGTCTTGGGCCATACCCTGCTGAAAGAGGGGCATCACAACCCCCTCCCCCCGAGACCAAGTGTGGGAGGCATGATACCTGATCTCCTTTTTGTGCCTGGAAGCAGGTTGCTGTCTGGAGAAGCTGGCAGCAGGGCGCCTCCTATATGACATGGACGAGGAGACGTTGACTGTGATCATGGTGGTGGCTTCTCTCCTGTATCCGACTGTGATAGAAAGGGCTATGCAGCTGGTATTTTATCTCAGCTTCTCTTGGCCCTCCCCCTGCCTCCACTGTAGGGCTGCAGGAGCCGTCAAGGAAATGTTGAGATGAACCAGACTCAGCACTGACAGGACTGGGGAAGGCCTGCCAGGAGACTTTAACCTCTTCCTCCCCAGCAGCTCTTGTGCCATGGAGAAGACCAAACAGGTGGAGAGGTTCTGACAGTATGTTCAGCGAACCCCTTGCCCTGTGCCCACCCACTGGAAGCATGTCCGTAGCACTCCTACTGCTGCAGCTGGGAAAAAGTCATGCCATTCCAGTTAATACTAATTCATCCACGTGCTACTGAAGGACCAAGGCTCAATTACTTGTCCAGGCTATGGTGTGGGAGTGTGTATGCAAAACTGCTGGTGAAGCACCCAAAATTGACAATTACCATGAATCAGTTCCCTGGGTTCCCACTTTCTTGTGCTCAGGAGCTCAGGCCAATTTCTCCTATCACCAAATGGAACACAAACTGCAGCTCCCTGGCCAGATGCCCAAGTACTTTAGGGTCAACGCCAAGGCGCAAATGCCTCAGTTCCCGGTCTTTCCTCTGGATCCCACCGGAAAGCACCACAATGCCCTCGTGTGGCTACTGCCTGGCACTACCATACAGTATTGAGATTGTTGAAGAGAGAGACAAAAAGAGGATGCTTTATGCCCTGGTATTTCAGGGTTTGTCCCTCACAATGTGTTGTGTCTCTCTCCTCCTTTTTAAGTCCTTTTACTTAACAGAGCCTTTCCTAATCCCAGAATTCCCCCTTACTGATTCCATGATTCTCTCATCCCCATCATCAGTCCCAAGTTCTTTCTACCCACATGCCCCTGGTCTTATCCATCTCTTGTGAACCTTAAACCTTTGTGAAAGAGCGTTGACACCTCTGGGCTCTGTAAAGCACCTTACATATTGTTGGGTTATGTACATGCTTAGCGCTATTTCATGGTCAGCATCATAGTATTTATCTAGGTACATTCAAAGCCCTTCACCTACATTGTCACAAATTCTTGCGAGTAGCTCCTTGTTGCAGCAAAAACAAGGAGTCTTGCTGCATTTTCAAGATTGACAGGTTTTGTGCAACAGACTTTTGTGGATGAGAACCTCCACCATACAGATTGACATCTTCTTTGCTTCATTTTTTCAGCTGGATGAAGCGGGCTATAGTTCACTTCATGCACCTGATGCTCCAACAGCCTTCAAAAATTTGTGCTTCATGAAATCTGCAAGTCTTTAAGGTGCTACAAGACTCCCTTTTGTTTTGACACACCATGACAGCAATCTCTACAGCCAAAGACACAGGACAGGCCAGTTCAGAACTTGCTGGTTCAAATCTCACCTCACCTCATGAACTCAGAGGGTGGGGTAGGGGGAGCTTAGAAAAGTCGCTCTCTCTTAGCTTCAGCACCCCGAACACCCTTTATCTACAACATAGGAATGATAATCGTAGCCTACTTTACAGAATTCTTGTGAAAGATTACTGCAATAACGTATATTTTAAATACTAGTTATTACTGTTACTATTACAAATAAGAGATGGAAACCAGAAGAAAGGCTGAGCAAGGATCCTCAGTGGCTGGGGTGGGGGATTCAGCACTTTTTCTCTTCCTCATGATCAGAACAGTCGGATATTACACACACCATGAATATATTCTTAGTTCGCATAAATATATGCAGGACACAAAATCTAGTTTTTCTTGATGAGCAATCTGGGACATACCACATTTGATCCCCTTCCCCCTTTTTAATTACAGAATTCCTAAAATGCTTAGATTTTCGCATTCTGCAACCCACAGCTCCCTACCCCCTTCCTGTAATCCCCACAGCCATTCCCAGGCCCAGCCAGCTGCTTGCATCCTGGTATTGCCTGCTTAGCCAGAGAGAGGCAAGACAGCACCGAAGGATGAGTCAGAGCACCAGGCTTTGGGAGAGGCAATGAGATACGGATGAACAGCACATGAGGCAGGTCTCTGCATGCCAAGGCCTCAGACAAACTAGGCCAGCAGAAGTGGCACATAAGCCCACCAAAGGACTCCAAGGAAGCAACATGATAGACTCCTCCAATTATGAACTTGCAGCTTTTATGTAGACGAGACATAGATGGATGGCATTTGCCATTGATGCTCACCTGGTGAAATCTTCATCACCAATCATATGGCGTGGCACAGGTGAGTATCGGGCAGGTGTGACCTGTGGTGGTGCAGGGTAGGCTGGCTTGCTTTCCATGCCTCCCATGTAGCCCAGACCAGGATTATGGCTTATATGGTTGTCCGCCAAAGCAGAAAAGGCTACGGAGACAAAGAGAATTGAAGGTGAGACCGAGCAAGTATCCCCTCAGCCTTCTCACCCCCGTTACACTCTCTCGCTTCCTCCACACACAGTGATACCCAAAGCTTCTGAGCAGTACCACTCAATCCTAGAACATTTGAAGTAACAAGTGCCTCTGAACATTTGGTGAGTGGTATTTCTTCATCACTGAACAACTACAATTAGCCCTGACATCTATGACTGGGCTTCTAAGTTAAAGGATGTGGCTTGGAACCCCAGTATGTCATTTTTCAGAAATTTACAGATAGGAAGGAGGAAGAACTGGAGAAATTAGGGTTACACCAGCCCAGTCAAGCTTGTTTATTTCCCAGGAAAATACTAAAACCTTTTGATGACAGATGGGCAATGACAGATGGGAAGAACTGATAGGCCAAGGACTGATCAATGCCAGGCAGGTAAAGCTGAGAACGCAAGGTCTGGACAGGCACTGTCCAGGAACTAATGAGAATTGTGGGGAGCAAAAGTCAATGCCAGCTGAGCAAGGAGCAGGCAAAAAGCAGATACATACTGCTAGCATAGTCAGGCGGAGCATACATGTCATTGAGATGAGGACTGCCCGGCTTGGCCACCTTCAGGTACACCATATCAGAGGTGTTCTTCAGTGCAGCTACTGCCTCCTCGTGTCGCACATCCTGCAGGTTAGTGTTGTTCACCTGAAGAGAATGAGGCATTGGGGAAGGGTGGGGAAGAAACAGCCAAAGAGCTGGTTTAGACGCTAGAGATGTGGCACCACTGACAACCTGAACAAAGGCAGTTGGGCCCCATCAACACTTTTGGGATGGCCACAGGGGTCTCCAAAGATGGGCACATGCCCAGTGTCCAGCTGTGTCCTGCTAAGTGCAGCCCACCTTAAAGCCCCAGGAAAGTTGGTCATATGCTCACTGCAAGAAGCCGGTCACCGATCTGCAGCCGCCCATCCTTCTGGGCTGCCCCGCCTTCTATGATCTTGGTGATGTAGATGCTGTTGTCTCCTGGGATGTGCTGGTTCCCAATGCCCCCAGCAATACTGAAGCCCAATCCTGGAGAGAAAAGATCAGATTATAAACTCCGCCATGACATTGCAGGTAGAAAGTTCTAGGCTGGAGAGTTTGCTTAGGAGTATCAATCTGACATGGATGCTACCACCTATCCTCCAACCTTGCAACTATGCACATACACACCCACCCAGGTCCTGTCATGCCTCACCAAGACTAATATGGCCTGCAAACATGCTTGGAAAAGATTTGACAGCCTCATACCCAAGGGCAGTAATATGACCTGCTGATCCCCTTGGGAGCTGGTCATTATTACCAGTTTAAAGTCCAGCCGGAGAGTTTTCTTCCCATAGCCAATTCTGACCCCCCAACTGGCCAGGTAGCTCAACATACCGGGGCTACATAAGGTGTGGCTGTTTCCTCATGATTATCCTTCCTTAGCCTTCGAACAGCCTGATCCTGTCTCATGCCTGTGTTACTCCTGACCACTGATCCTGCTTCATCTGGGCTCTCAAACACTACCCACACAGACGCATTCCCTCAGCTTTCTCCTTTCCATCCTGTAGGCTTCTAACTATGGTTTGATCTCACGATGGTGACCTTGGGGCCTCTAATCTGCCAGGTGTACCACCCCCAGCCAACCAAGAAAGGAACAACCTCAAATAAGACCTCATGTCCAGGGCATCACCTTTAGGTCCTTTCATCAAGTTGACCTCCATTATAGTCTCTGGTGGGGGTTGCCTTCGCCGCACAAGAAGCCGCACCACAGGCCCCGCTTCCTTCAGCGCCTCCACAGCCTTGCTGTGCACTACCTCAGAGACATCTACCTCATTCACCCTCAGTACACAGTCATTCACCCTGTGCCAGATACAGAACAGGCAAAGAGAAGTCTGTGAGGGAGTCTGAGCCACCCAAGGCCAAAAGAAAAAGTTGCCCTCATGTACCCCTTAATTGTTCTACAGCATTCTGCATCAAGATGAGCTGGCACAATCAACAATGACAATTCAGAGGTACATCCCACCCACCACCTTCTCCTGTCTTCCCCCCTCCCCACAATTTACATCTGGTATCTGTGCCTGGTTCCCTGGGCTCAGGGTTGATGCTATGCCTTGGCACTCACCCCAACCGCCCATCCATGGCTGCTGCTCCACCTGGGATAATTTTGGTAATGAAAATGCCAGGATCATCAGGAATGTGTGGGTTATCGATGCCCCCAGCAATGCTAAATCCGAGGCCAGAATTACCCTGGAAAGAGATGAATATGCAAAGGCGGATTACACAGGACCAGACAGGCCTCTTTTTATGAAAGTAATACAATAGTTGAAGGATGTGGGAGTTTTGTTAAAATAAACGAACTATCTGTGTAAAGCTAGAGCCTAATTTAGCCAATAATCCTGTCGGAAAAGGCTAGATCTCCCAGCATGCACTGGAAAGCACAGTCCCAGATTATATCCTTGGGGCAACCATCAAGACCATAGGCTCCAGTCTCCAAAATCCCCACAATGAGTATGAGTATGTCTGTCTCACATCTGAGAAATCCCTTTCAGTCTATGAGTGCTCCTTGAATACACAGATGCAGAATGTTCATGCCTATGTGGCTGGATGGTAAATGTTTCTGCTTTCCAACAAAAACATCTCCCAGGTCATCTCACTCACCCTTTCCAAGACAATCTCCTCGTATTTGAACATGCCGTCGCTGCCATTCACCTGGGGAGGCAGACAGATGTGTTAGATAAACTGACTAACACGTACCCTTGATTCCTCTTGTAGATTCTGGATTAGTTGTCATGTCCCACAATTTGTGGTACAATCACAACAGTGTTGTTCCACAGACACCTCCCCACTCTGCACCCTTCCCAGGATTTGATCAAAATGTTCCCACTAGGCAAGTCCGAATTCTTAGGGCACAGTGGGCCAGGTGTTACTGGGTTGAGTGGGGAGGTTTGAAGCATTTTTCATCAGTTTTAGCAAAGAGCGAACAATTGCATGGGCCATCTTTAAGGGACCTTGATTGTGGTTACTAGACAGCAGCTAAAGTCATATATGAGTGAGTTCTGAATAAATCCCACCTTCCCCACTCACTGCATATCCTGCTTCAAAAGAAAAAAAATCCTTCATGTTAACCATATGTGCATCTTGTTTAGTTTTTTCTCCTTCCTAAATTAATAACTGGAGGACCAGAATGTAAGGAGATGAAGAACCGTAGGGCCAGCAGCCATGGGATGTGTACGGCCAGCAGCCATGGGATGTAAAATACACCTATGCAGGGCAGTGACATGCACAGAATCCTGGAGACGGACTAGCCAAACTGGGGCATGCCACATCCATGCTCCCCTACCCCAGTAGCACACTGGTGATGACAGCAAATGGAATAGAACTACCCTCACCCAAGGGACTTTAATCACACCCCTTCTTACACAGGCTAACTACAGATTTTGGACAGACTCCAAATCTTCTCCAAGGAAGATGTGGCAAGACACCCCACCCTGCACACATACAAACCACTTAACTTTAGTTTTCTCTGTCTGCTATTTCATAGAGATTATTGTGAAATTGGGTGCAGGCAAGGGAGAGCTCCTGCCATTTGCAGAGCTCTGCAGAGGTAAGCATGGACTCCTGTGGACAAAGCCAGGAGGATACTTACAGACAGACTTGGCTCCAGCGCGTCTGTGTTCACAATGATGGGTGAAGGGCTAGCCTGGGGGAAAAAAAAAAGAGAAACCAGTGTCTTTTATTCATCCTCCCAGGCTCTTCTCTCTCTCAGCATCTAAAGCTCTTCCACTGTCCCTCCCCCCTTCCTTCTCCCCACCCACCCATAAAGCCAGAAATGGCACATCCCCTACCTTGCACACAGATTGCTAGTAAACACTCAAATTTCCCCAGCTCATCTTTTGTGCAAAATTGGAGAGAACTGCAGGGATTCCAACCTACTTTTCTATATGGACCCCACCTCCAAGAGCTTGCTAGATACAGGATACAAGGAGATGCTTTACACCACATCAGATCATAGTCTGTCTAGCCCAGTAAAATCTATTCACTTTAGCTTCCTGATCTAGGGTAGGTGTCCATCTCACACCATTTTTAAAAACTGTCAGTGCCAAGAATTGGATGAGAGACCCTTCACATGCAAACCATGCATTCTTCTACAGAGTTACAGCAGGAAGCCTCCTGGGGAGTATATTCCGTTATTTCTGAATTTCTACCCTACCCGAATTTCTACAATTGTCCCCAATTCTACAATTGTCTCCAAAGTAGTTTATAACAAAATCAATTCAAAACCTCATTTAAAAATGATTAAATGTGTTAATATAACAAGAAGACGTATCTACAGCAGCTCCAGAGATCATAATATGGTTCTCAAGAGCCGATGGATCAAAGAAACTGAAGAAATAAATACAAGGGCTTTCTCCCTGAGGACAGCCAGTGTGGTTTGAGCGTCGTCATAAGAACATAAGAAAGGCTCTGCTGGATTAGACCAAGGCCCATCAAGTCCAGCAGTCTGTTCCCACAGTGGCCAACCAGGTGCCTCTAGGAAGCCACAAACAAGACGACTGCAGCAGCACCATCCTGCCTGTGTTCCACAGCACCTAATATAATAGGCATGCTCCTCTGATACTAGAGAGAATAGGTATGCAGCATGACCAGTATCCATTTTAACTAATAGCCATGAATACCCCATTCCTCCATGAATATGTCCACTCCCCTCTTAAAGCCTTCCAAGTTGGCAGCCATCACCACATCCTGGAGCAGGGATTTCCACAATTTAACTATGCGTTGTGTGAAAAAATACTTCCTTTTATCTGTTTTGAATCTGTCACCCTCCAGCTTCAACAGATGACCTCGCATTCTAGTATTATGGGAGAGGGAGAAAAACTTCTCTCTGTCCACTCTCTCCAAACCATGCATAATTTTATAGACCTCTATCATGTCTCCCCTTAGCCGCCTTCTTTCCAAGCAAAGCAGCCTTAAGAGTCTTAACCGCTCCCCATAGGACAGTTGCTCTAGTCCCCTAATCATTTTGGTTGCTCTTTTCTGCACCTTCTCAAGCTCTGTAATATCTTTTTTTAGGTGTGGTGACCAGAACTCCACGCAGTATTCCAAGTGTGGTCTCACCACAGGTTTGTACAAGGGCAGTATGATATCAGCAGCTGTATTCTCTATTCCTCGTCTAATTATGGCCAGCATGGAATTTGCCTTTTTTACAGTCAGGATCTGGGAGGCCCTTAGATCAAATCCCCACTATGCCATGAAACTAGTGAGGTGACCTTGGGCCAGTCACACACTCTCAGCCTAACTGAGGGGAGAGTAAACTGAAATCGGGTAAGATGGAGGCAATGCTAGTCAGTAAGGCATTTGTCCTTCAGAGGAACTGATGTGGTGCAGCTTTCTCTGATTTAGTTTAGAGCTTGGGATATCTGTTAGACCCTGCTTTGCTATTAAATGAATACAAGCAGGGGACCCGAAGGACTTACAGGGTGCATCTCATTTTCCCCTCCCCCAATTTTCCCTTCCCTGAAAGAACTCATAGCCTCTCCCCTTCCCTCCCATCAGCCAACCAAGCTTTATCTGCCACCTGTCTTTAGCTTTCCCTCCCTCCCTGGGAAAACTCTGTGTGATTCTGGCCACCAGCTTGGGCTGGGCCAATTCCACGGTGGGAATCCCTAAAGAACTTGTGGGGGGCACCTCAATTTCCCCATACCCCCCTCCCCACACCATTTCCTGTTTTCCTTCTGGCAGCCCCCATCTCCTCACCTTTCCCTGCTTCCTTTTCCCCTTTCCACATACCAATCAACCAAACCTTTATCCGCACCCCATCTTTAGTTATATTTATTATTTATTTAATGTATACCCCACCTTTCTCCACAATAGGGACCCAAAGTGGTTTACATCATTCTCCTCTCCTCCATTTTATCCTCACAACAACCATGTGAGGTAGGTTGAGAGTATGTGATTGGCCCAAGGTCACCCAGTGAGCTTCTATGGCTGACTGCGGATTCAAACCTGCGTCTCCCATACCCTAGCCTGAAACTCTAACCACTACACCACATTGGCCTTCCTGGGCTGACTGCTGTTGAACAGTAGCAAACAGCTGGGCCTGGATGTCATGCAAGTCACATGGTAGTAAGTTGCCCAGTGGCTGCTGGACTTGGCCCCGATAAATCCTTCCATTAAGACCAAAACAAACCGGGGAAGCCCCCCCCCCCCACCTGCCTTTAACTGACAAAAACCATGGTTTGAAAGCTGATAATACTGTTTTGGTTGCCTAGCAATAGCCAATGAGAGCATTCACTGCTTAATGCTTCAGATGCCGCTTCTATTATTTTGGGAGGTTTTAACCCTCCAATTTTGATTTCAGATTTTTCTGCAAACCTGGGGCTTTTTCAGGGTTGTAGAAAGATGTCTTGTCTGTTTGGGGCTCCAGTCTCTGGATTTAAGTATCTGCAGATTTGGTCATGTTGAGAATTAGAGGTATTGATGGTGACTAAAAAGGTACTTTTCCAGCTGCAAATAGCCTGAAACTTCCCCCATACTCAGAGACAAACTGACCCAGCTGCACTGTTCTACATTACGGTAACATCAAGGTCCAATTATTCTAATACAGTGTACGTAGGGCTGCCCTGGAAGACTACGCCAGCTGGTACAAAATGCAGCAGTTCATTGGTTATCTAAAATTAGTTGCCAGGAACATATTACTCCCACGTTGAAATCATGCAAATTTGCCAATTTCTTCCTGGGTCCAAGATGCAAATGCTTATCATTAAACCGTTTTACAGCCTGGTACCCACATACACGGACCCCTGCTATGATGGTATAAACCTATGTGACAACTCCACTCTACACAGCAGAATCTTCTTTTTAGATCCACTACGCACTAAGGTGCAATCAGCTGCTGCCTCTTTGCAGGCATTTTCAGTCACTGCCCATGTCTTACAGACTATAGCTTTGGGGGCGAGAAGAGGAAGATGCCTACCATATTGTTGCTCCAGAGAGGCTGAAAGACTGAGTTGTTCAGGAAGGCATTTGGGGCTGAGCAAGAGGGTGCAGAATAAGGATTGTACTGGGGATTTGTTGCACAATTGTTTTTAGAAGTATATTGTTGTCCTGTATTTTACTATCTGTCTGATGATATTATTAGGATACTGTTAAAGAGTTTTTAATTGATATTTTAAATAATTTTGACTGTGGGTTTTTTTTACCTGCACTGAACCTGTTTGAAGAAGAAGGAGAAGAAGAGGAGGAGGAGGAGGAGGAGTTGGTTTTTATATGCCGACTTTCTCTACCACTTAAGGGAGACTCAAACCGGCTTACAATCACCTTCCCTTCCCCTCCCCACAACAGACACCCTGTGAGGTAGGTGGGGCTGAGAGAGCTCTAACAGAGCTGTAACTTGCCCAAGGTCACCCAGCTGGCTTCGTGTGGAGGAGTGGGGAAACAAATCCAGTTCACCAGATTAGCCTCCTCATGGGGGGGAGTGGGGAATCAAACCCGGTTCTCCAGATTAGTCCACCGCTCCAAACCACCACTTTTAACCACTACACCATGCTGGCTCTCTGGAAGAAAAGTGCGTTTATAGATTTTTAAAAATTAAATAGCCTACTTTTCAGGGTTGTTGTGAGGACAAAAATTGGGGAAGGGATTCACTACCGGTGGGATAAAAATGCACTACATAGATTTTCATGGCTCTCCTAAAACCACATGCAGCCACAAGCTCTAGCCCTAGGCTACTCTCTATTTCTCCCCCTCCCCAAGCGACAGTGAGGTGCAAGAGTTCCCCTTGCTGTTCATGAAATGATCCTTCCACATCTGATAGCAAGAAAGCCCATGACAATATTCAGAATGTAGCACCATTAATAATGCTTGTGGAGAAACACCAGACTCGTGTGTGTGTTCCTGAAGATACAGGACAGAGCAAAGAAAACTAGAGACACAAAGCTCATGCTCTCTTGGTATGGAGTAGTTAGTAGCCAGAGTGCCAAATTAACACTGGGCAGATTCACATTTAAATGAGTGGGAGCAAGGTTTTTTGGAGGGGTTGTTTTTTGCCTCATTTAGGAAGTTTTAGACTCCATTCAAATGACCTTTGCCCCATACGGGGCTATTGCTCCCCCTCCACCTGTGTTTGGGAAAGGTCCAGTGCCACAACCTGTTCAAGGAAGGCAAAGCTGAAAGAAACCAAAGGGCAATGAGAAACTGCGGCTACTTTCACAGAAGGGGGAAGGGGTGCAAGCCCCAATGCACGAACAGCAGTCGTGGGAGGGCGGGTGATCAAATGCGGGTGATCAAATGTGTGAAGGAAGCGGCAAAAGAGGTTGCAAGAAGGATTGTAAGTCTTCTCAGTGGCAGAGGCTGACTGATTAATGCTGCCCTGGATTCTGCCAGCAGCTGGAAGAGATTCTGCCTTGCAGGAACAGGTTGGTCCCCAAGGAACATGCCATGTGCTAAATGGGCTTGTCAGATTCCTTCCCATCCAGGCCACTGCCTTCCCATTCTTGTTGCTCATTCATTCTCTGCAAGTGTAGCTTGGGGCTGCACTCAGGACCCTACGGAGCTCACCACTGGGGCCTGGTTTCCAGGCGACTGAGCAGATGGTCTGCAGTATGGCCACGAAGAGAGTGGGCCCTAGAAGGAGCTCCTACAAGAACTCTCGCTAAAAAAAAGCTTCAAGGGTAATTTGCTGTTAGGGATGGGCAAGCTGGGCCAGAGGTTCGTGGACTGTGGGTCAGCAGGAAGAAGAAAAATAGAGCCGTGAAGGGAACAGAGCAATGCAAACTGGGGGTAGGAACCTCATGTTCTCCCAGCAGTGGTGGTTAAAGAGCTGGATTAGGACCATATAGACTAGGGCTGTTAGATCCGGGTTGGGAAATACCTAGAGATTTTGGGGGTGGAGCCTGAGGAGGGCGGGGTTTGGAGAGGGGAGAGACTTCAATGCCATAGAGTCCAATTGCTGAAGCAGCCATTTTCTCCAGGGGAACTGATCTCTGTCACATGGAGATCAGTTGTAATAGCGGGAGATCTCCAGCCACCACCTGGAGGTTGGCAACCCTAGTACAAACCCACATTTACATCCCCACTTGGCAACAAACTCACCAGTGACCTAGGCCAGTCACTGTCTCTCGGTCTAACCTACCTCACAGAAATGATGTGAGGATCAAATGAAACAGAGACCACACGTGATGTTCTGAGCTACTTGGAAGAAGGGTCAGAAACAATTTTCTGGGGTTTTTTGGTGCCAGAACTCAAGAATCAGATCTGTTCTCGGCTGCTGCCTCGGTTTTTCATGCTGGCAGCTAATAAAATGAGGATAGGCAAGTGCTTGGGCTTAAGGCAAACAGGGAGAGAGAGTGTAGGCCAGTAATCCGGTGGCACAGAGGAATGACCTAGTGGCCTCTCTCAGCCGCACTGTAGGAAGACTGCAGCTCTAACCAACAGTGGCACCAGACTGATCTTCTAGTGTCACCTCATTTCCCAGGCCAAGATTACATGCTTGGGGTCATCCCAGCTAGACATCAATATGATGCTTGGGGTCATCCCAGCTAGATCTCAATATGATTCCTTTCACAGAACAGCGGCCCCAGTGGCACATGGAATCTGTTTGACCCACAGGACTCCCTATGTGAGTTTGGCAGTACTTAACAAAAACTTGAAATATGTTTGCTGCCAGAAAGTTGTGTCACAGGACATAAAGCAACAGAGGTGAGGAATACGTCAAACCTAAGTTGAAGATGACTCTGGAAGGAGGCAGCACCTGTCAGAAAAATATCTGTATTGGCAGCCATTGGCCACAATACAAAAGGAACTGAACCTCCACATTTAGGGCGGCATACCTCAGGATCACCAAACAGGCTGGTGTGGGGGAGAGCTATCACCTTCATGCTTTGTGTGAGAGCTACAAGAGACATTTGCCTGAAGACAGAATGCTGGACAGAAGGGCCTCTTGGTCTTATCTGTTCTCAAGATCTGTTCTCAAGACTGTATAAAAACTGGGGGGAACAAAGGTGTATCTAAAAGAGCAACAACACGCAGTTTATCAGAAGCACACCTACATTGCTGTAGCTCCCACTGAAATAAGTGGGGTTTTTTAATGATTATATATGAATAGGAACAGGTTGCTAGCTTGAAAATAGCAATCAATAAATCACTGTCAAAGTGGGAAAACACAACTGGAATTCAACAAGAGTCTGTATCAAGGTCAACATTTTTTCTTAATGAGCTGGACATGCAAATATTGATCTCAACTGCAAAAATGACACAAACGCAGGAGAAACTTCAGTGCAGAGGCTGCATATTTTAGAAGACTTTAATAAACTGGAACACTGAAACAAAAAAAGCAGGCATAGTTTCCTGTTCTCACTGACATACAACGTGTTAAGACCTACACAGAGCCTAGAAGTCACACGGCCCCCAGCCAGATGACTTTCATTTCACAAAACAGAGAATTTAATCCAATCAGAATAAATTTTATGTGTTGAAGAGGAAACTAAATGTATTCTGTTACTGACAATGTTCCAATCACTTCTGACAAGTATCTAGAGGTGATGGTGGGTCACAAGTATTAATGTTTATTTATATAGACCACATTCCCCGCCCCCAGGCAGACCATCAACCAGCAGGAATGCAGAGAATCATAGAGTTTGAAGGGACCACCAGGGTCATCTAGTCCAACCCCCTGCACAATGCAGGAAATGCACAACTACCTCCCCCTCACACCCCCAGTGACCCTTACTCCATGCCCAGAAGATGGCCAAGAAGCCCTCCCTCTCATCATATGTTTAAGGTCATAGAATCAACATTGCTGACAGATGGCCATCTAACCTCCTCTTAAAAACCTCCAAGGAAGGAGAGCTCACCACCTCCCAAGGAAGCCTGTTCCACCGAGGAACTGCTCTAACTGTTAGAGAATTCTTCCTAATGTCTAGACAGAAACTCCTTTGATTTAATTTCAACCCATTGGTTCTGGTCCGACCCTCTGGGGCAACAGAAAACAACTCGGCACCATCCTCTATATGACAGCCCTTCAAGTACTTGAAGATGGTTATCATATCCCCTCTCAGTCTTCTCCTCTTCAGGCTAAACATACCCAGCTCCTTCAACCTTTCCTCATAGGACTTGTCCTTCTCCCTTGCTTAATCCCCTGCCTCAGATCTCTCTCTGTTCAAAGTGGACTATCTACCTTTTCTTTCTCAGAAACTTTGAGGATGAACTTTAAAAAAAAAATCATGTTACCAAGCACACTAAAGGGGATACTAAAAATTTTAATTTCAAAAGGTGCCCAACTCTGGCTGCCAGTTCTGTAGTTGCAGTTTTTATCAGGTGTCAACAAGGCTCTCCAAAGATGGTACCGTCCTGCCTCTAACATAAAAAAACCCCAAACCCAGACATGGCAGAAAGAGCCATGTTTAAGGTGGGCTTCTGGTGATGTTTCTCCATTAGCAAGACACTGTCCAACTGCCAACCAGACTGAACACCAGGACAAGTAGCTACAATCAGGAGTTAAAATATAGCACAGAAGTATGTTTGTGTCTCTCAGCCAGGTGTAGCAGAGAGCAAGCTATGGAATGGTGAAGTGCAGCAAACTTGTACGTACACCTTTGGATCTAAGGCAGCAGCACTGGGGATAGCCTAGATAGCACAATGTAAGGTGAGAGTGCACCCAAGGGGGTACAGGCAGGTGATGGGGATCCTTAGGACAGTCAATGGCCTGAGGGAAGTTGGAACAGCGCAGGGAAGGGCGGGGGGGAGAGAGAACAAGAAGTTCTTATGCAAGAAAAAATGTTCACCCCAGGTCTGTTTCTAATTGTCTACATGGTGGAGACATGGATCCTGACATTCAGCAAGGGTGGACATGCCACCCCCAGCCTAAAGGAAAGGGTAAGAGAACAGAGTATACCAGGCCCACCCAAGGGAGAATGT
Organism: Euleptes europaea; assembly: GCF_029931775.1. Lineage (NCBI taxonomy): Eukaryota > Metazoa > Chordata > Lepidosauria > Squamata > Sphaerodactylidae > Euleptes > Euleptes europaea. The sequence goes on from NC_079324.1 coordinate 38,369,953, forward strand.
TGGTAGCTAGATCTCCAGATCAAGCAAAAAAGAAGGATCTGGAGCAGAGGGCTATGGCTGAGGGTGCTGACACCCTTCTTGAGCCCAGTGCCGAGGGCCTTAAAAGAGGGGTGACTTTGAGCCTTTGTTGTTGCCCCACTGAAACAGCTAAAGAAGAGCTGCTGGCAGGAAGCTGGCAGGGGGTTCCATTCTCTCAGCAGCAGTACTGAGCAACCTCAATGTGGTGGACACCCCGGCCTGGTGCAGGAGACGCTGGAATATCTCAAGGAGAGCTGGATAGTCAGTCATGCTGCCCATTGTCCTGTCATCTTGGCTGCTGCAGAGTTGCCGTCCCACGCCCAAGGAGGGAGACATTCCCCCAACCAGGACCTGGCTTTCACATACGCCAGCCAGGAATCACAGCCCGCCCACCCTCCCCTCCCCGGTGCCACCACCTCCAGACTCTGCTGCTTTCTCCACTCCACCACCTCCTCTCCCCTCCCAATGCTGAGAGCTACCTCCTCCGCCTCCACCTTCCAGTGCCAGGATGCAACTCAATTTCTCCCCTGAATAGAACAGTAAGTAGCCATAGCAACCTCACCCTGCCAACCTCCCCACCTCCAGCTTCTCTGTCCCCATGCTATTGCACACAGTTCCCTCTCATCCCCACGGTAACCTTCCACAAGCGACGAGCCCACCATCACCAGCCCACCCCGGCTCCGGGTCAGCAGCCAACCGCTCGCTGCCCACCCACTCCCCACTGCTCTTGGCCTCATCCCAGAAATCCCCCTTCTGCTCATCCCCTTCCCCTCCCGCCCCAGTCTCTGATGTCACATTTCTTCCGTTGCCACCCACTCCCTTCGCCTCAAGGCACCTCAGAGGCCAGCCACTGTCAGAAGGCCTGAGACATCCCACTGGGCCTCAGCCTCAAGTCCCAGGGCTCCCCTTTGCTCTCTCACACACCCTGCCTCTCAGGCCTTTGGAAGCGGAGCACCAGGTAAACCAGCAACAAGGCACTCCCTCCCTCAACAGCAAACACCACAGATTTACACACTACTAACACAACGCAGGAACTAGCTTTCTTGAGCCCTAACCACCTCCCCATGAACACATGAAGCTGAATTATACTGAACCAGACCCCTTGGCCCATCAAAGTCAGTATTGTCTACTCAGCCCAGCAGCAGCTCTGCAGGGTCTCAGGAAGAGGTCTTTCCCATCACCGACTTGCCTAGTCCCTTTAACTGGAGATGCCGGGGATTGAACCTGGGACCTTCTGTATGCCACGGAGATGCTGTAGAAACTGAGCCACAGAGCCTCCCCGAAGAAGATAAATTTTATTCTATTTTTTGTGTTACAGCATGCTTCCTGCCCCCACCCCCCCGGACTGGGATTTTAAAGACTTGCCAACTGGCTACCAGCTGGCCAATTCCATTTTAAAATTTCCATAGCACGGTTGTAATGGAAGGCAATTGACAGTGAATATAAGAACACAAGACATTCCTGCTGGATCCGACCAGCAGTTCATCTAGTCCAGCATAATTTCACACAGCAGCCAACCAGTTGCCCTGAAGGGCCAAACAAACAGGGCATAAAGGCCAAGAACATCACGCAAGAATTTCAACATGCCTTCAACACATATCCTGCCCCATCCCCATCTCCCTGGAAAAGCACTCAAGTCAGAGGTTCATTAAAAAAACAAAAACCTAATCCATTTTTATCCTGCCCATCTTCCAAGCAGTTCATGGGGGCAGACATTTCCCCCCTTTTCCATTTTATCCTCACAACAATGCTGTCAGGTAGATTAGGCTGAAAAAAGGGGCCTCCCTGGTCCTAGACCAGGGAGGCCCCTTTTTTCAGGACTGTAGCTTCAATGTAAGTGTAGATTCTAGGGCCTGATCTCCTGGCACAAGGTGGGATTCAGGAGAGAGTCCAATACTGCTGGAAGGGCTAAGAAGCCGAGGAATCTGCATCTACCCCCTGCTGGCCTGAGCCCATTCACTCCAGGGTGGTTTTCCAAGCAGGCATTTGCAGTTCAAGTCCTCAAAGTCCTCGTGGGCCAAACTGGACTGATTGCCTTTCAAGAAACACAGCTCACGCCTGGCCTTTTCTGGTTATCCCTCTGCCCAATAAACTGGACAACATTAGCACATGTCTGTTGGGGTGCACCGTTCCCAACACCACACCCAAGGTTGCAACATGGGTCCAGCCCCAGGGTTCAGGTCACTGCACACACCCATCCCTTTGCCCCTTCCTTCTGAAACAGTCGGTCCTCCCTGCCAACCGCCTCCACACACCTCAGGTTGGCCTGGTGATGGCTGGGGAATGGAATCTTGAGCGTTCCCTAGCAACTGCATCCCAGACCCAATAGGGTCTGAAGCTAACATGGCAGCTGCTCCTTAAGGGACCAGGGCCTGTGCAAGCTTTCCCTTTCCCTTGGTATCTACTTCCATAATGTATTCTGCTTGCAGACAAACAGGGTTTGAAACCCTGTTGCAGAATTCCTCCCAGGTGAAAAGCACTGCTCTAGAAGAGGAAGGAGCTTCATCCTACCTGGCTGACCTCCCCTCCTTAAAGCAGCCATGCTAAGATCCAGAGCATATGGGGCCCAGGGCAGTGAGGCCTGACTGTGGCTACCTTGCTTTTTCAGAGCCTTCCGCCTCTGTTTGTCTCAACTGTTTGCTGAAATGCCCCACAGCACGAAGGCCAAGAAGGCGGTGGGGAGGGAGAGAAGGATAACCAGGAGCGGGGGGGGGGGGTGAGGAGGAAAACTGAGGAGGCAGCATAAGCAGTGGGGCGAGGGGCCTGGCACATGCTCTGCGCTGTGCACGAGGGAACCTGTGGGGGGCTCCGGCTCTGTGTCAAAGCTCACAGCACGCAAGGGCAATCAGATCACAGCCTGGAAATGTCCCTCTGCTGAGCGCACACACATTTTGCATGCATGTGGAGAAAGGGGGCAGCAAGGGGGAAAGCTCCAACTACCCCCTTTGCTTAAGAGGGATCGCCTGCCCTTCTGACGCTTGACACAATTACAAGTAATGTCAGCAACCGCCCCCAGGCTCCGCTCCCCTCCGCCTGTCAGCCTCACACAGGGGAAGGAGAGGGCTCCTCGGCCCGGCTCCTTCTTTCCCTGTCCAAGGTAATGCTGGCTGCAAAGCCTCCTCGCTCTCACTGTGCCTGCTCTGCCTACACACCAGTGAGCAATTCCGCCTGCCCTGATCCAGCACATGCTCACACTTGCGCGCACACGCTCACATGTCAGATTCTGCATGTAGAACCTTGCTTTTCTCTCTCTTTCTCTCTCTCTCACACACACACACACACTGAGCAGGCTTCACTGGCCCCTCTCTTGCTTTTGGGACACAGCTCAGCATCTTCCCTGTAAAACAGCAAAAGCCCTCTTCACCCTGCCCAGATGCAACTGCAGCTCTACAAAAAGACAACAACGGTTCTCTCTCTCTCACTAGCCATCGCTCTCTCCTCTTTTCTTCTTTCTTCCATGGCTGCCTCATCAGACCAAACACTGCTCTATTAGACAGCAAAATCGAGAGGAGCTGTTCTCTACTCTCCTCCCCCCCTCCAATCTTGTTACTGCCATCTTGAGAGGGATGTTTGGACATCCTGACATCCGTTTGACAGCAGTGGTGGGGGAGGGAGCAGAATCAAGCAGCCCCCATAGCATGGCCCTCCTGGCGCCCAGAGCTGAAAGGGAAAGGGCACGAGGGTGGAAATGAAAAGCCAGGCTTCCTAAACCGACAGAGAGATCCAGGAGCCACACTGCCAAGGAGGAGGGCTGGGCTACACAATCTTGGACGGAAAGCAACCGAGACCTGGCTGGCACAGCCAGAGAGGGTCAGGGGTGCATCTGCCTGGCCCATCTGCTTGCCTGTTGTGGCGCTCCTCGGTTAGTGACAAGAGGCACAAAGCCAGCCTCGAGTGGGAGGTGGCAGCCGAGAACGTGGCAGGCTCAGGCAAGGTGGATGGACCCAGCCTCCATTTTACTGCCTTAAATGCAGGCTCCATCCATTTTCTCAGCTGGATGAGAGGGGTTCGGCGGAGGAGTGTCCTCTCTGTTTTAGCAGAGAGACGGGCAAGGACGGGCTGCTCGGCCCGCCAAGAAGATGGAAGACGCTACCAGAAAAGGGGGAAGAAAACCCTGTGGGATTATATAATAACTCAAGGAACAGGAGAGGGCTGGGGTACCTTGCCTTTTCAACAGCTGCCATGGGGATGTCATGCTTGTCACCTCGCTAAGAAGGGACAGGGGCAACATCTGGCCCCTGCCGGCATTTCCAACTCACTGCCAAGGCATTTGTGACTGGCTCAGGAGTCCTAGCTAGTCAAGGCATCTACCACTTCTGTCTAGCCTGGCACCAATCCTGACTGGTGTTCTTTTCTGCCAAGCATGCTTCCTCTTCACATCAACCACCCTCCCCTCGAGGCATGGTGCCCCACACATCCTCAGAAGCAGCACCCACCTGTTCATACCAGTCACGGTTCGAGCAGGTACACTCGGGCCACCAGCCTGGGCTGTTCCCGTTCATCTTCGGGGTGCCAGGCTTGCCCTGGCTCTGTTTAGGGGGGGCAGGAGGAACGTTGTCACGAGACGTGGGGATCAACTTGCCCTTGTTCCTGGCAGTGGGGGTGGCACCCCCCTGGGAAGGCAGCGTCTGCGAGCCGTATCCCCCGTAGCCATACTGCTCGTGTTGCCATTCGCCATAGGTGGGGGGCTCCATCCGCCGCAGGGCCGCCATGCGTGTCACCTCATAGCATTCCGGGCATCGGCAGCAGTGGTGATGCTTGTGCATCTTCGTGCTTGGAGCCTACGCACAGCTCAGAAACAATGCAGGGGGGGGGACACAACCCCCGTCCCCTGTGCGGGCAGCTGTGAGCGAAAGCCCTATTATCTCCAAAGGCAACCCGTTACCGCATCGCGCTGCATCGCCCTGCCCCTCGGTCCCTGCCAAGCTGTAGCCACGGTGGAGGGGGGGGAAGAGGAGGGGGCTCACCGAAGAAGCAGCCTCCCCCCTCCTGTGGGCTGCTGCATGGATTTGCCGGCAAGGCGAATCCCTTCCCTGGTGTGCAGGCGTATGCGGGGGAGGCAAAGGAAGCTTCTTGCACCTAGAGGGCCAGAGGAAGAGGATGCTGCTGCTTCTGGTCCCCGGTTGGGAAAGGGAGAAGAGGAGAGCATCTCTCTCCAGCCTCCCTGTTCTCCGTGCCTCAGCCAATCAGAGCTCAGGGCAGCAGCACTGAGAATGTTAAGAAGGCCCTTAAAGGCACAGAGGCAGCCTGGTACCCACCACATACACACACTCTCACACAGAGCACACCCCTATTCACACAAACACATCAAGGAAGGTGCACACGGAAAAGACACAGAAAACTCTGAGACTGACCAGTCCCACTCACATTCTTGTTGAATTATCTGGGGTTAATGGCTGTCTTCTTCCGATGCGTGAGCCTACAGGACTCCAGAGGGCATCAGGGATGTAGGAAAGGTTTGATCTGCCCCTCTGTTTATGCCTTCTCCAAATGGCAGGGAATGGCTAAGGAATACAAGCAGGCTCTGAAACAACTCTGAAACATGCAAAACTGGAGTATGTTCAGGAGTAACTGTGGCAGGGGGGACACAACCCCCACCCCGGAGAAAAAATGTATCTGTCCAGCCATGAACCTTCACAATGCCAAGGCACAGAGATTCAGCTGTGGGTGCTTTTAAAGACCCAGGAGTGTCAGACAGTAGGGTAAGTTCTAAACAGTATGGTATAGCAAGCTAGAGAGAGACAGTGAGGTGTACTGGTTATTGCTGGACTAGGATCTGGAAGATCTGAGTTCAAATCCCCACTCAACTGTGAAACTTTCTAGGTGACCTTAAGCCAGTTAACTTCCTTCTTACCCTAAACGAGGGAAAGAGAACACACATACACTGCCCTGAGCTACTTGAAGGAAGGGTAGAATAAAAATGTGGTAGACATAAGAAAAGCCATGATGAATCAGACCAAAGCCCATCAAGTCCAGCAATCTGTTCACACAGTGGCCAACCAGGCAGACAGACAGAATTACCTAGTCTGAAGGCAATCTCCAACAGCTACACACTCTGAAGTCTGGCACCCCAGCCCCGGGTGAGTGTGGGCAGGCTTTGATCACTCGGTAGAGACATAAGCATTCTGCACATGTTCAGATACTCTCTCTTCTTTATTACAATTTTACATGTTACAGGATGGGTGAAGCTATGCCCTAGCGTACCTCCATTCAAATTAAGCCCTGGAGACTCTACAAAATTAATGGAATAGGACTTTAGAATGAAGGAAGGGATGTGGTCACCTGTACCAGGGCACCTGCCATGGTGGTGGTGGTGGTGCTTAAATCTCCATTCCAAACATTTATGTTTTAAAGCTCATGCCTTAGATGGCTTTGAAAGGGCAGGAGAAAAAAATTGTGGAGGACAGGTAGGTCTATCAACAGCCATTAGTCACAACTGCCAAATGGAACCTCCATGTTCAGAAGCAGTGTACCTCTGAATACCAGTTGCTGGGCAACAAATGACATTGGACAGCTGGTGCCTTCATGTTTATGGGTTTCCTAATTAAATCTGGCTGACTACTGCTTGAAGCAGGATGGTGGATAAGGCAAAGACATCTTGGTCTCATCCAGTAGGATTATTCTTAGGTTTCTCGAACTGCAGTCAGAACTTAATCTGAAAGGACAGCCAGTTCTGTGATCAGGAGGCGATGCCACACCTTATCAATATCCTAAAGTTTCCCTCAGTTCTAAGTCTGCCTCAGAGCACACAGTTCCCGTGTGTTTGTGTGCGTGTGTGTGTGTGTGGAGATGGCTCAGAGTTAGAACATCTGCTTTGCATTCAGAAGGTCCAAAATTCAATCCCAGCATCTCCAGTTAAAATGATGAGGAAGTAGATGATGTGAAAGTCCTCAACCTGAGACCCGGAAGAGTCACTGACAATCAGAATAGACAGTACTGACCTTGACAGACCAATGGTCTGACTCAATAAAAGGCAGCTTCATTTGTTTGTGTGGGACCTTGGCTTGTAGAACTATAAAGAGGCTGGTTGGCTACTGTGTGAAAGAGGATGCTGGACTAGACTGACCTCTAATCTGATCCAGTCTTGTGTGAGTGTGCAGTGTCAATGGGATCATTGGGTGAGCCCCCAAAGGTCAAGTTCTGCCTGCTGCAGGTCAGGCAGAGGATTTTCTACACTTAGATCGTCTTGCATACACACACCCTCCAGCCAGCGTGATTAAGAGTAGTGGACTCTAATCTGGAAAACCGGGTTTAATTCCCCACTCCTCCACAAGAAGAAGAAGAGTTGGTTTTTATATGCCGACTTTCTCTACCACTTAAGGGAGAATCAAACCGGCTTACAATCACCTTCCTTTCCCCTCCCTACAACACATACCCTGTGAGGGGCTGAGAGAGCTCTAAGAGAGCTGTGACTAGCCCAAGGTCACCCAGCTGGCTTCACATGTAGGAGTGGGGAAACAAACCCAGTTCACCAGATTAGTGTCCGCTGCTCATGTGGAGGAATGGGGAATCAAACCTGGATCTCCAGATTAAAGACCACCGCTCCAAACCACCGCTCTTAACCACACCACCCTGGGTGGCCTTGGGCCAGTCACAGTTTTCTCAGAACTCTCTCAGCCCCACCTATCTCACAAGGAGCCTGTTGTGTGTATGTGTGGGGGGGGAGGTGATTGTAAACTGCTTTGAGACTCCTTTCGGTAGAGAAAAGAAGGCTATAAAAACCTACTCTTCTTTCTTCACATGCTGCCATTTGCCCTTCATTCACACACAAATACACACTTTTCCCCCTTTCACACCATCACATCCTCAACAAGTTCAACAATTAAAATCAGAACATCAAGGTAAGATGAGACAGAGCTGGAAGAAATATTTCAAGTCTCTGTAACCACAACAACATTCCTTTTAAGACACCAGTCTTGTATAAGGTCTGGTATTTTAGAAAGCCCTAACTCCCAGATCCAAATGTTTAGGGTCCAGTGCAACCAGTCACTTGTTTTGTTTTTTCTTGAAGAATAACGCCAGCTTCATGTATTTGTTTTAGATTTATAAGGAAGCCTACCCACAGGAACAGGCTGCAGGCTTTTCTCTGGCTACTTCTTCAGCATGATATTAAGAGCCCAAGACTCGACTCAAACACTCCATAGAAGCAGGGAAAGCCGCCAGGGTAGCAAAGGGTCTTCCTTCTACTCTACCCAGTTCTACTGTAATGTTAGACGTGGGGCTTGAAAGTTATATTTAGGTCAAGATACACCAAGATACAGCACATCCTGGAATTTGTGGATCCCCCAAGAAGGAGACCTGCAGGCCTCCACTTTGCACTTTCCAGAGGAAGTATTATTCACTCATGCTTCTGCCTCTCCCCACCTCTGTGTAATGTGTGAACCATCCTTTAACTCTTGCTGGGTTATGCTGCTTTAGCCAGAAAGCCTGTTAATGTCTTGACTGAAGAAGAAGAGAAGAAGTTGGTTTTTATGCGCCAACTTTCTCTACCACTTAAGGAAGTATCAAACCGGCTTACAATCACCGTCCTTTCCCTTCCCCACAACAGACACCCTGTCAGGTAGGTGGGGCTGAGAGACTGTGACTAGCCCAAGGTCACCCAGCTGGCTTCATGTGGAGGAGTGCGGAAACCAATCCAGTTCACCAGATTAGCCTCTGCCGCTCATGTGGAGGAGTGGGGAATCAAACCTGGTTCTCCAGATCAGAGTCCACCGCTCCAAACAACTGCTCTTAACCACTACACCACACTGGCTCTCATGTGTGTTCTTAATTTACGAAAAGCGGGGGTGAGGGGGAGTGAGCTGCATCAAGTGCCAAGTAAAAGGACACACACCCTTTCTCAGAATACCAGCCTGGGGCCCTAAAGGCCTTTCTGTCAATTCCTCCTGTACCCCAAATGATCTTAGCTAGACATGGTAAGAAAATAGAAGAATCCAAAGAGTGTATTAAAGAAGTCCTCTATGCCAAAGTCAGGGCACAGAAGGTGAGGGGGGGGGGCAGCGATCCCAGGAGACCTTCCTCCGGAGCACCAATCAGATCCAGACCTGCTTCGCTTTGGCAAGACAGCTGCATCATGTGCCAGGCCACACCCTAGGGATTTTCACTTTTAATGGACCAGTCCGCTCCTCCCTTGCACGTTACATGCTCAAAATATTCAGCCCCTTCAGACTTCAGCCCCATGGACGTTGGAAGGGAAAGGCTTGCTGGGGGAGGGGTGGGTTATGAGTCTATTAAACTAAACTCCACATCAATTCCCCCCAAAAGGGGCCCTTTTATTACCTTCTCATACCCATCCATACAGCATGTGGCAGCTGTCACCACGGGGGTGGGGGGTGGGGTGGGAGCGCAAATGGAGAGAGGAAGATTCTGTCTTCCTTTTCAGGAGATAAACATTTATACATTAAGGAGAAAGCAAAAGTGTCTCCCTGCTATCACCACCTTCTTCATGTACTACAGCTAGCACACACCAAACTGGCAAAACTTTTGCCAGCCAATGGCCAACAAATTCACTGTTGTAGGTCCACTTTGATTCCAGCGTGGGCACATGTATAACCAACAGCCATCTCTGGGCATGCTCCAGAAGAAGGTGTGAGCCTTCAGGCTGGCATTTGCCTTCATCTACCCCTCCTATTGCCAGCTTGGTTTCTCCCTCTCAGCTTTGGAAAACCCAGAGCAGCCCCCCTCCCCTCATGCCTCGTTCTGCTTCCAGGACTTCAGAATGGCAAGAGCCAAGCAACGATGTCAGCAAGGCTTCCGGGGGAGCAGCCAAGTCAAGACTGAATTGAAGGGGAGGAGAAGAGAATGAGAGAACCAGGCTGTTCCTTCACCCACCCCTTGCTCAGTCCCCTTTAAGCAGGGGAAGCAATGCTGCAGATTTCTGAATGGCTGCTCCCCCCCTCCTCCTTGCCAACTCACTTCCCAGCCAATCAGCTGGCGCACTGGAATTGCAGCAGCCAGCCTTGCCGATGATTCTTAAAGGCACCACTGCCCTAGAAACCATTTCAGGTTTTCTCTTGCTTACAAAAGGAAAACACTTTGCCACTGTGATCCATAGATGGAAGGTTGCCTTCCTCCCGCCCCCAATTCTGCATTTTCAGAGCTTCCTTCTAGCATGGAACAAGCCACGGTGATATGCATGCTCAGGACCAGAAGCTGCCTGCAGCAGAACATGAAATATCCACCTTGTAGTGAAAGGATCAACAGAGAGTCACAAATATGCCACACAGATACACAAAAGCAAAGAGGCACGCAACCAGAGATCAAGAGAAAACTGCATTCACATTTCAGCCTTGGTGAATCAACCAGTATATAAGCAAGGAGGTGTGAATGGAAAGGAGCAACTTGAACTCATAGTTCGGGAGGTTTAGACAGGAACTAGGAGTCTATCCAGCTTCAGACAGACAAGCTCCCTGGCTGTCTCACTGGGAGACCAAAATCAGTCCTAGAAAGCTCCTGGAATGGGAGTCTGTTCACAAAAAGAAGGTGCCTCCCCCTCCATGTAGGGTTGCCAGCTCTGGGTTGGGAAATACCTGGAGATTTTGGGGGTGGAGCCTGAGGAAGGCAGGGTTTGGGAGGGACTTCAATAGGGGATAATGCCATAGAGTCCACCTTCAAAAGGGGCCATTTTCTCCAGGAGAACTGATTTCCGTCACCTGGAGATAAGTTGAAATAGTGGGAGATCTTCAACCACTACCTGGAGGTTGGCAACCCTACCTCCAAGCCAGGCATCACACAGATGGACAGACAAAATCCGTTGCCCCTATATCTTCACATGCCATGGAAGGCAGAGTTGAGTCAGGATTGCAGGTTCATAGCTGACCTTTCCATCCTGAAAATGGATCATGTCTCTCTACCCTACCTCCCATTTGATTTTCAGTTGCTTTCTCCCCACCCCCAATTAAGCCTAAACTCACAATTGCTCAGGTTTTATACCTCTTTTTGAGGGATATTATCAAGGACTTTTTTTGGTGGGGGGGGAGGTTCCTTTCGTAGCTAAGGAAATGAAGACTGCATATAGAGGGGTGCCACAGAGATGCATGGGGGGGAGGCATTGGGCCAAGGCTTTCATCTGTACAAGTTTAATTATAACTCTGCAGCTGCAAGCTCTCTGCTCCTCATGAAGAGCAGGAGGGGACAGAAAAGTGAGGGAGAATGAGACAGCGATGGAATTAAAGGGCTTGGAAGCCCTGTGCCAAAAATATTCAGGAGATCCCTGCCTCCCCCATCTTCCTGACCCACAAGCCATGCTTCGTTATTAAGCAAAGGCAGCTGCAGATCAATGCAGTCCCTTCCTTCCTACCCTGCCTTGTCCTATCTCTGCCCATCTTGCCCATCCTATCCCATTTTGTTGTATGCCATACTGGGGCCATACTGGAAACATCCTGCATATCACGATGGCTGAATATAAGCAGTCTAGACAGTAATAGCCACCATCTCAAACCAATTGTGATTTGGTAGCATGGAAGAGCAAAAAAAAAAAAAACCCAACATACAGGCAACACAATCTATAATTAATTACACTCTGCCGGTATTAGAGCAGGCATTATCACCAGGTGGGACCACAAGACATTGCACAACCAGCTGTGTATTAAGGTGCAAGCACATGGAAGTTTGCAAATCAGCTGGGAGACACTTGGGGAGAGGGCAGTGGATCAGCGATAGCGCATCTGCTTTGCATGAAGAAGGACCCAGGTTCAGGCCCTGGCATCTTCCATTAAAAGGACCAGGTGAAGTGAACAACCTCTGCCTGAATCCCTGGAGAGCTGCTTCCAGCCAGAGTAGGCAACAGTGACCTTGATGGACCAAGTCTGACTTGGGATAAGGCAGCTTCATGTGACTGTGAATGTGTGCACAGCACTCTGCCTCAAATAACTCAGAAGGAGGCCTACTGAGGTTAGTGCGGGTCTATTCGCAAGTAAATCTTCACGGAATTACATATTAATGGCAAATAAGCCATCAAACTTAGAAGTGTCATCTGACACACATTTCTAAAAAATCTTTGCTCTGTGAGCTAGACAGAGGCCATCAATAAGAGTTATTTTCAGTCTCTGCCCATGGCATTGTGGATACTTGCCTTATGAGCAGCCAACTTTACATCCGACTGGGATGAAAGCAAGATGTTTGGTTGATGACAGCAACAACCCTGAACATTTGCACAGCCTTTTTAAGCATTCAAAGTGCTTTACATACATTATCTTCTTGTAATCCTGACAATAATTCTGTAAGGCAGGTTTTATCATCCCCATACTCCAGATGAAGGTCTGAAACAGGGAGGCTTGCCTATGGCCACCTTGTGAGTCTGTGGCGAGATTTGAAGTGGAGACTTAACTAGTGCACTACATCAGCTTATCCAAGTTTTTGGTGACAATCTTGAACCAGTTGAACAAGGTTCCATAACCCAAAGGCCACACTGCATCCATGTAGAGGCCCATGTCTGAGAATAACAGAATTATAGAGTTGGAAGGGACCTCCAGGGTAATCTAGTCCAACCCCCTGCACAATGCAGGAAATTCACAACTTCCTCCCTCCCACACCGCCAGTGACCCCTATCCATGCCTAGAAGATGGCAACAATACACTCCCCCCAAGATCCCTGGCCAATCTGGCCTGGAGGAAAATTGCTTCCTGACCCAAAGTGATGATCAGCATTACCCTGGGCATGTAAGAAAGGGCCACGAGACCCAAACACTTACTCAACCTTTCCTGCCTTCCCTCTCATGATCTGCCTAAGATCACAGAATCAGTATTGCTGTCAGATGGCCATCTAGCTCTGCTTAAAATCCTCCAAAGAAGGAGAGCCTACCACCTCCTGAGGAAGCCTGTTCCACTGAGAAACTGCTCTTGCGTGTAGACAGCTAGTTCTCTGGGAACTGACCAGATGTAGTCAAGAAAAGCTGCTCTCCCTAGCTGGTTTCGACCAGCTTGCATTACTCGCGTCTGTTGGGAATTCCAGGCAGCAAATCTTTTCAAGCTCTCTGTGGGTTGACCTCAGCTGGACATACCTGTTCCACCTGGGCTGCATGAAAGAGCATCTCCCAGGCAATTTGCAAACCCCGCTGTGCAAAAATCTTCCACCAGCAATGTGCAGCTGGTAGGTGGAAGAGAATTTCTTTCCCCCACTGAACTCCTGCACTACACTGGGAAAATGCCAAGATAATTAAGCCCATAGCTGCAAGCCCCCATTTCACTGCAGTCTCTTAAGTATAATACTTAGCTTAACAGTAAATCCAGTCATGGGCAAGAATAATGGCCACTAAGAGCTAAATCAGCTTCTCACGAACACTGCTTCCTGCTCAGGACTCGGACACCTTGGATTCCTGCTCCCCACTGCTAGTTACTTCACAATAACCCAATACAAAACTACAGTTCACCAATCACCCAATCAGGTGATACCAGACAGCAATCATTTGCAAGCCACTGGGGCTACTAGGCCTGGAAATACTGGGTATGGCCATGTCTCTGCTCCTGTACTTCCAGGCAAGGCACACAGCTCAGCTCCAACTCTCTTGATTCCTTGCCTTTAACAGGAGCATGCACAAGCATAGTTAAATTGTGGAACTCCCTGCCCCAGGATGTGGTGATGGCTGCCAGCTTGGAGGGCTTTAAGAGGGGAGTGGACATATTCATGGAGGAAAGGGGTATTCATGGCTATTAGTTAGAATGGATACTAGTCATGCTGCCTAGTCATGCTACCTAGAATGGATACTAGTCATACCTATTCTCTCTAGTATCAGAGGAGCGTGCCTATTATATTAGGTGCTGTGGAACACAGGCAGGATGGTGATGCTGCAGTCGTCTTGTTTGTGGGCTTCCTAGAGGCACCTGGTTGGCCACTGTGTGAGCAGACTGCTGGACTTGATGGACCCTGGTCTGATCCAGCAGGGCCTTTCTTATGTTCTTATGTTCTTAAGCAGTGACTGGTAGCACCACAACCTCCCTGACTTAGGCTTTCCTTGTAGCCAAGGCAGGTGGCAGGTGCAGCAGTTTGGAATCATCTCTTTGGTTCTGTGCAAAGGGACCATATCAGTGCCCCCTCCACTGGATCTTGGATAGCTCAGGTCCCATACAATGGCAAGAGCTGCAAGCTCCAGGGTTGGGAGTAGAGGGAGAGGTTAATGCCGACTTTCTCTGCCACTTAAGGGAGAATCAAACCGGCTTACAATCACCTTCCCTTCCCCTCCCCGCAACAGACACCCTGTGAGGTAGGTGGGGCTGAGAGAGTGTGACTAGCCCAAGGTCACCCAGCTGGCTTCATGTGTAGGTGTGGGGAAACAAATCCAGTTCACCAGATTAGCCTCCGCCGCTCATGTGGAGGAGTAGGGAATCAAACCCGGTTCTCCAAATGAGACTCCACCGCTCCAAACCACCGCTCTTAACCACTACACCACGCTGGCTTAGGTGGCAAACTATGCCCACAATCCTCCAGGGCACAAAGATGGCACAAATGGAAGTCCTTCTCCAGCCCCATGAAAATGGCTGCTACTCTGTCCCTTGTTTCCCTCACCTGGACACTAGACTGCCTCAACCAGCCAGCCACTGGTATAACGTGGGTGCCGGAGCTGACACATACACAGGATTCCCAGGACCTGAATGACAAAAACGGCCTCTCCTCATCCTCCCGCACTCCAGCCTGGGCTCACAGATTGGGCCCAGCCACAGTCTGTCTCCTGGCTCGATGCAGACAGCAGCTGGGTTGCTAGGCAGCAGCAGGAACATGTTAGGAGGGGGAAACGAGCCCACATGAATCAGAAAAGCTTTGGGGATCCACTCGTTGGCTAAAAACCAATCCCTCACCACCTTCAAGCACATAAGCCCACATTCCCTGGCCTAGACTGGCCGAACCCCTCTACCTTTGCCCGTGTCCCTGCTCTGAAATCAAGCTATGCAGGCAGAGTAACAATACATGAATATCCAGTTAGGACACCCCAACTGGTTTCGTGCCCCATTGGTTTTGGACACACATCCCCCATCCCCCATTTGGGTCAAAGAACCATCCATCCAGGTAGAGGCACCTTACCTCCCTAATGGACTCAAAACATGGCACTGCTGCTGAAAACTTCATACAACATGCACACTTAACATATGGAATCCACTGCCATAAGAGGGAGGGGTGGCCTCTAGCTTATATGGCTTTTAAAAAAAAGGATCAAACAAATTCATGGAAGGATAAGTCTCTCTGTGGCTGTTAGGAATGGCAGATAATTCACAAATTACCTTTTGAGCTGTCAGCAATAGCTCTGTACTGTAGCTTACCAGAGATCACCATATATTCTTGCCCACAATTAATAACTTTTCATGCTTGGGACAATTTGATGCATCGATGCATGGAGAGAAAAGTGCATCTTCTCTGGGTGTCCACTGTAGGATTTGTGTGTGTTTTGTGTGAGAACCAGACATACCTCTCTCACGCTCTCTCCTCTTAGGTGAATCTAAAGTTCCTATGACTACCAGATGCTGGGGGAAGAAAAAGGGGATTTGTGTTTTCATCTTTCTCTGCTTGTCAGTTTTCCAGGAACTTCTGGCTGGTCATAGTAGAGGAAGCAAGAGAGGGAGAGAGAGCCCCTTGGTCTGACCCAGCATGTGCTGTTCTTGCATTAAAGCAAAATGTAGTCCAAGAATCTCTGACAGACTTCAGAAACACTGTCTTCAGAAATTCTGCACCATCCACTCAGTGAGGTGTCAGAATAGTCTCAGGTTTGAATCTCCACCCTACCATGGAAGCTTGCTGGGTGACCTTGGGACAGTTACTCACTCTCTCAGCCTAACCTACATCAGTGTTTGTGGTGAGGATAAAGTGAAGGAGAGGACAACAATATAAGCCACTGGGCTGTGGCTCAGTGGCAGAGCATCTGCTTGATATGCAGAAGGTCCTAGGTTCAATCCCCAGCATCTCCAGTTAAAGGAACCAGGCAAGTAGGTGATGTGAAAGACCTCTGCCTGAGACCCTGGAGAGCCGCTGCCACTCTGAGTAGAAAATACTGACTTTGATGGACCGAGGGTCTGATTCAGTATAAGGCAGCTTCATGTGTTCATCCGTGCCGAGTTGTTTTCTGTTGCCCCAGAAAGCCGGACCAGACCAACAGGTTGAAATTAAATCAAGAGTTTTCGTCTAGACATTAGGAGGAATGTTCTAACAGTTAGAGCGGTTCCTCAGTGGAACAGGCTTCCTTGGGAGGTGGTAAGCACTCCTTCCCTGGAGATTTTTAAGCAGAGGCTAGATGGCTATCTGTCAGCAATGCTGATTCTATGAACTTAGGCAGTTCATGAGAGGGAGGGCATCTTAGCCATCTTCTGGGCATGGAGTAGGGGGTGTGAGGTAGTTGTGAAATTCCTGCATCGTGCAGGGGGTTGGACTAGATGCCCTTGGTGATACTTTCCAACTCTATGTTTCTACGATTCTACTTTGGGTCCACACTGAGGAGAAAGGTGGGGTATAAATGAAGTAATTAAATCAATAAATGGGATCCCTACTTTCAAAGATGCACACTGCATCTTAGAGGCAAAGCCTGGGCCTTCTACCCCCATTTGCACCACACAGACAGAAAATCATCAATGACCTGAATCAAAGGGACTCTACAGGGAGAGGTGGTTTGGGCTCCAGAGAGATTGAGGTGTGTGTATGGATTTCTCCTGTTTGTCCCCTGTGCTGGGGAAATTCACGACTGGGGTAGCCACAGGCACCAGCTTAGAACATCTCCAGCACAAGGCTCTGAAAAGTGAGTTCAACGTTTGCGCAGTCTCCATTCACTTCCATTAAGGTTGCAAATAAAAACCACTACTCCAGGGGATGGTGCTTATTTGTGCTGCTGAGCAACGGCATGATCACAAACACACCGACATGAACAGCCCCCCCCTCTTCTAACCAGCATGCCAATCCACAGCTCCTACAGAGGCAGAAGCCCCAGTAGTGCCACTGCTTTGTTAGAGAAGCCAACACAGACACCCTCCGTGTCACCCCAAACGAGGCACTGCCTCCTTCCTCACCCTGAGACCTCGAGCCCTGCTTCCACCCCTCCTCTGTCACAAGCCTCACCTTGGGTAAAGAGCTGCGGACGCCCACCACCAGGCCGTGCACTCTGGCTGGCGGCTCGGTCCTACTCTCGGTCACTTTCACGAGCCGCGGCGCTTGCCCCGAGTCCTGGCTCCAAGCTGCTCGCCCCTGTAGCTCTCCCTGAAACAAGACAGGATGGTGAAGGCACAGGAAGAAGCCCAGAAAATCATGGTGAGGGAAGCGGCTTCCGCTGCCAGCAAGAAACATGTAGCATGACTAGGCTGTGGGCTACTGCTGCCCCCACGTAGCACCGGCAGCTGTCATACACTCGGGAGAGCCGGGCTCTTCAAGGACATGAGCAACAGGAATGGCCACATGGCTCAGCAGGCAAGAAGCCATGCTTGCGCTGCACAGTGCGCACACAGGATTGCACCCTTGAGAGCCAAGTTAACTGAGTGGATTTCCTTCCGCCACGTCACTGTCTATTACATATACAAAAGCTCCATTCAATTCATAGGGGGGGAGGAAGGGGGGAAATCCAAGCCTTGACTTGGAGCAAAAATAATACAGTACTTGGCATTTATGCAGCACTTCCGCGTGTTCAAACTTTATAATCCTTACAACAGCTCTGCAAGGAAGGCCAATATTAGGCCCACACTGCAGATAGGCAGAGGCTGCAAAACAATGTTTTCTATACGGCCACCTAGTGAATTCATGGCAAAGGCAAGAGTAACACCAGGGAACTTCCTGATATACAGATGAACCACTGCACCTTGTCAGTTCAATGCAGTACAATATAGACCGGCTTACTCTATAATTTAAAATAAAAAAGCTCAAAGAAAAGCTGGATTCTGCATTCTGCTGGATTTTTCATATATTTCCTTGGTTTGTATAACTTATTCTGCTTCTGATAAGTCATATGGAAAAGCAGCGCATGGCACTAAAGCCTTCCGCAAGGGAAATCCCGTTGACTCTTTGCCTGGATTTGAAAATTTCATCACACATTTTCTCACACTTTTTAAAGCATATAACCCTCTTCAAGTACTTGAAGGGCTGTCATATGGAGGATGGTGCCGGGTTGTTTTCTGTTGCCCCAGAAGTTTGGACCAGAACCAATGGGTTGAAATTAAATCAAAAGAGTTTCCATCTAGACATTAGGAAGAATTTTCTAACAGTCAGAGTGGTTCCTCAGTGGAACAGGCTTCCTCGAGAGGTGGTAAGTGCTCCTTCCCCTGAGGTTTTTAAGCAGAGGCTGGATGGCCATCTGTCAGCAATGCTGATTCTATGACCTTGAGCGGTTCATGGGAGGGCGGGCATCTTGGCATCTTCTGGGCATAGAGTAGGGGTCACTGGGTGAGTGTGGGGGAGGTAGTTGTGAATTCCCTGCATTGTGCAGGGGGTTGGACTAGATGACCCTGGTGGTCCCTTCCCCCTGCACAATGATTCTATGATTTTCACCCATGAAGACTAGAAACTTGCCTTTAAAAAAAAAGAAGAATGTTGAGGTGTTCAGGATACCAAATTCTACTCCCGAAACCCAGTTGTGTGGCTTTTCTTGGCTTGTGTAGAATCACAGAATGCACACAACCCCGACCACAGGCTGAGTTTCTTTTTAAAGGCGTAGGCCAAGCAGCGCAAAAGCCATTTACACAGCTACTAGGCATGGATAAAGGTAGTGCTAGGCAGATTGTGGGCACCCCCTCCAGCAGATGATCAAAGGAGCTCCTCTTCTCAAAACAAAACATGGTGATCCTAGCATAACAGGAAAGCTAAGCCTGTTCTTGAATAATTATTTATACCCTGTTTCCTGCAAGGTTCAAAGTGGCTCACAAATCTATTTAAAAGCAATCACCATGCAAAAATAAAATAACTCAGTAAAACTAACTACCAGAAGAACTATAAACCATGGCCATATTAATGTTTGAACACAGCTGGAGGAGATGCATCCACAGGGCAATCAAATCTTCATCATCCAGTCTTCATCTAAGCACAAACAGGGAAAGTACCAATAAAATCTCACAGGGGAGAAAAGTCCATAACCACAGTGCCACCACCAAGAAGGCCCTGGTGCTAGGTGCCACCCGCCTCTCTTCTAAAGGTTGGGACACCTGGAAAACAGATTCTCCAGAAAAGGTGGGCAGGTGTATATGGGTGGAAGAATGCCCTCCAAAACTTTAAGGTCAACAGCACTTGGCTTACACCCAGAACCAAACTACAGCCAAGGAAGCTCTTTCAGTACAGAAATAATGTGATCTCCGTACCATGTTACTGTCAGCACGCTCTCCACAGTGCTTTCAACCAACAGAAGCATGTGAGTCACTAATCCAGCGGACACAGCATTCCAGTAGGAGCTGGTTACCCATATCTACATCCAGACAAGGGAGGTAGGCTTGGATCTTAGGAAATGGGAGCTCTGCTATGAACCCAGGGTCCAGCAGCAGGGCCCAGTTGGTGGCCTGCACCAATATTATTAGGCCAGGCCTAACACAAAATAAACGAACACATGAAGCTGCCTTATACTGAATCAGACTCTTGGTCCATCAAAGTCAGTTTTGTCTACTCAGACCAGCAGCGGCTCTCCAGGGTCTCAGGCAGAGGTCTTTCTCATCACCTACTTGCCTAGTCCCTTTAACTGGGGATGCTGGGGATGGAACCTGGGACCTTCTGCATGCCAAGCAGGTGCTCTGCCACTGAACCACAGCCCCTCCTCAACTGATGCTGAGCTGACCTGTAGAACAGTATTTCTCGCTGCTTTGAAAAAGGGACGAGTCAGTCAGGTAGCTGGCTCAAGGTGGACTCAGCCTTCCATCCTTCCGAGGTAGGTAAAATGAGTACCCAGCTTGCAGGGGGTGAAGTGTAGATGATTGGGGAAGGCACCGGCAAACCACCCCATAAACAAAGTCTGCCTAGTAAACGTCGGGATGTGACGTCACCCCATGGGTCAGGAATGACCCAGTGCTTGCACAGGGGACTACCTTCACCTTTTTACAGTCAATTCAGCATGGCCTGGACATCTACAGAATTGTTCTGGGCTTTTTAAAAAAACAAACAAAGAGAGAGTTGCCTTTGGTGCCCTCCAGTGACCAGTTTCCAAATTGCAAACAAGTCTGCCTGGAAACAGGCAACAGTTTTCAAGAGTTAAAAACGGTGCTACAGAAGCATCACGCAAGACACTAATTTCTTTCATCCTGCTATTGTCCCAGGTCAAATGTTGTTGTTTTTTTAAGCAGCACAAAACCTGCAAAACTGGTGCAGAGAGACAACAGCAATCTGCTCTACCACACCACCTTCAGCTCTGTCATCGGTTCCCAGCTCCTTTCTAAGCAGGAAAGGGTTTACTTGAACCCAGACAGAGCTGCAGAAAATTGCTGCCAAGAGCACAAGCAGCATCAGACGCAGGTACTGAAGGTTATTAAAGTCTTCCCAAGGTGTGGCAAGGTGGGTGTCAGCAACAGAGCTGTGGAACTTACTGCCCCAAGATGGCATCCTGCCACCAGAAAGAGCTACGCTAAGGGAAATGGTGAAGACCTCATTCTTTCATGGAGTTTTTATGATCTCAGGCTGCAAAAAGACCGTTCTGCTGCAGGTTCTTTGGGATATTGCAAGTGGCTTTAGGATGGTTTATACTTTTAACTTCTTAATCTAACCTGCAAAGAAAGTGTAGCTATAGACCAGTAGATAAATCTTAACAAATAAATAAAATAAACAGGAAAAATGCTCATTGCCCTAGCCTAAGAAAACGGCCATCAGCTCCGGGGTTCTCAACAGTTTGCCATATCAGGGCCACCCCATGTCCCAAAAACACTTCTTCCAGCTTCCCTAGATGATGATTGATAATGATGAATTTTATTTATACCCCACCCTCCTCTGACGAATCAGGTTCAGGGTGGCTAACAACATGTCAGAATACATCATATAAATACAGATAGGGTTACTAGCTGCCCTGTAGAAAAAGGTCCTTGTTCCTTTAATAGAGCTTTAATAGAGGAAATGAGCAGCTGAAGTTTTTCATGCCATGCAGGTAAATAAGCCTCTGCTAGACAGGACATTTTTCTCCAGGCCAGTTGGCAAACCCTATCCCCTGATGTAAAACAACCACAAAGAGGGGTCTGCACAAGGTTCCCTGCTTAAGAGCCAGTCAGCCAAAGAATAATACAAGGGAGCAGAACTCCCAGAGACAACAGGGGCCCAGCTTGGCTCAGTTTTTTACTCCTGAGAAGAACATGGAATAAAACAAACCATACTAATAGTAGCCAGATGCAGCTTGGGGAAACAAAACAGGAAGATGGTGCAGTATGCTGCTTCTCTGGCTTGCAAAAACTCCATTTCCAGCAGGGCTTAGGGGGTGGAATGGAAGAACCCAAGGGTGATCCTAGGAGAAGCCCGCCTTCTCACCTGTAGGGCATGTTTGTGATGGCCTTGGTCATCCAGAGCGCACTTGGTGCCTGCATTGTGCTGCTTCCAATAGGTACAAGGTTCCAGATCCGGAGTCCCATCCTGACTACTGGCAGAAAACAAGCTCAGCTCATAACACTCCTGGATATCTGAAAGACAGGCCAAGAAACACCCATGGAAGATGAGCAAAGCCACTCCCACCAGCATAGGCAGACCCTTCACAGCCTTTAGCCATGGTATGAAAGCTCCCTTGGCCCTCAAGCCAGAGCCCAACTACATAATACAAGGACTCACACACCAACAAATACAGCAAAAGATGCAGGATCTGGAGCTTGTCCCAAATGTGAGACCAGTGGTGAGATAGAGAAAGTCTACTGGGATTTGCAGATAAAGCTTCGGAGAACAGTGAAAAACAGCCAAGCCAACTGCCAGAGCAGTAACTCACCAGGATTT
The DNA here is from genome assembly GCF_029931775.1 of Euleptes europaea. NCBI lineage: Eukaryota > Metazoa > Chordata > Lepidosauria > Squamata > Sphaerodactylidae > Euleptes > Euleptes europaea. The sequence continues at coordinate 38,391,808 of NC_079324.1, forward strand.
CCCCCCCCCCCATGCTGCTCCACATCTGTAAATTGCAGAGGCTCCGGAGGAGGAGGAGGAGAAGAAAGTTGGTTTTTATATGCCAACTTTCTCTACCACTTAAGGGAGACTCAAACCGGCTTACAATCACCTTCCCTTCTCCTCCCCACAAGACACCCTGTGAGGTAGGTGGGGCTGAGAGTGCTCTAACAGAACTGTAACTTGCCCAAGATCACCTAGCTGGCTTCATGTGTAGGAGTGGGGAAACCAATCCAGTTCACCAGATTAGCCTCCCCAGCTCACACGGAGGAGTGGGGAATCAAACCCGGTTCTCCAGATCAGACTCCACCACCCCAAACCACCACTCTTAACCACTACACCACGCTAGCTCTCAGGGTGCCCGAGAGGAAGGGAAGGAGATTGTAAGCTGGTTTGATTCTCCTTTAAAAAGGTAGAGAAAATACAATTGACTCTCTTGCCCTCTTCCTCAATTTCTTCCAAAAATCTGATCCCAGCCCTCAGCTGAGGTGAGCAACCCTCTCCCTTCTAAAATTTGGCCAGGGCTGATCCCAGAATGGCACAGCCTGTGCATGTGCAGAGCTCACCCACCCAACAAGCCCTGCAGTGGGAATCAGCAAGCCAGGCCTTCCATGCAGTAGCTCACCTGGTACAGTAACAGGTCTGGCCGCCGGAGGGGGTCACAGACCCTCCACTTTCAGGCTGGGGGGGGGACACAGTCTGCAGACCTACCGCCTGTTACTGATGCAAGGGCAACGGGAACCGCTTGGCACCCAACCAATTCAGCCAGGAAAAGCTGGGAGGAGGAGGGAGGTGGAGGCCCAGGCATTTCCTCTGTGAGCAAGGCCAGGGTCTCACATTCCTGAGCAGAAGCGGCAGTCGTGGCTGTTTCGCTCCAGCCAGACAAACCCTGCCCCCTTGCGCTCACATCTCTGTCTGAGCAGGACAGAGCTGCATCCCTCGCACAGCCCACTCAAGAGGTAGCACATGAAGCTCAGAAGATCTGGGCCTGTCAGTTACTGCATGGGAGACCATTCCAGACACACCGTCCCAAAGAATATTCCCCCCTCTTCCCCCAGACGCACCTCCCTCTGGTTGATTTGTCTCAAACAGGCAGGCCCTTTAGTTCCGAATAAATTTGCTATGCTAAGTGGAGCTCCCAATTCAGTCATGGTGTTAAGAACAACAGAGTACAGAAGTACAAACTGGAAAATTACTAATTCTATTTCTCCTGGGATGCTCTCAGCTCTCCACCCCCCCCCCAATTAAACTTTTTTCAGTGAAGCCATTGGCTTGACCCCCAACTATAAATGAAACCCAAGAGCATAGAACTGTGTTTGCTCCCATCCCTCTTTTGCTGCCCGCCCTTCTACCTCCTTTGTCGTCCTTACTTTGGAAATTTAGGCTGCAAGCTTCTAGAAGAGCAAGAACTAATTGGTGTTAGGAAATTCCATAATGTATCCTGAACACAGACAGCTCTGCATAAGCCAGTTACAGACACTCCATTGCTCTTCAGCGTGACCAGAAAACAGAGGCCAGGATAAAGAAGGTTTTTATATGACAATTTTGTCTCTCTTTAAGGAGAATCAAACCGGCTTACAATCTCCTTCCCTTCCTCTCCCCACAACAGACACCTTGTGAGGTAGGTGAGGCTGAGAAAGCTCTAAGAGAACTGTGAGTAGCCCAAGGTCACACAGCTGGCTTCATGTGTAGGAGTGGGGAAACAAACCCAGTTCACCAGATTAGAGTCCATCACTCATGTGGAGGAGTGGGGAATCAAACCCAGTTCTCTAGATTAGAGTCTACCACTCCTAACCACTACACCACACTGGTTGAGGCTATGCAGATAAAGATGCAGGACTAAGCCAATAGGAGCAAAGCTTCATTCAGTTAATGGGGAGTGTTATCAAAGGAAAGTTTTATCCACCTGGTGTCCACAAGTGAGAGGGATCCTCCCCCTCAAATTGATGGGTCTATTGCTAGTAAATAATAATCATGCTGGGAAATTGCAAGCAGACTGCTCAGTCCTTGCACAGCCTACATGGTGGATCCTACCCTAATGTACTAGAGGGATCAGAGGTCCTGAAGCAGTGCAATAGATCTTCTGAATAAGAGCTTTGATGCAGACAGATGTCCTGACCCTAATCACAACCCCAGATGGCTCCGGGTGCTCTCTCTGCAGCTGTGGGCTTCCCTTACCCAGAAGTGCCTGGAAGAGCTCACTCTGGAAGACGTGCACCACTTTCCCGATGGATGCCTGCAGAGGCTGCTCCTCTGGAGACTGCAAGATACCCTGGTACCGGGCCAGGATCTCCACAGCCCGCTTGGTATCTGCCAAGACAAGGTCAAAGTGTGAAAGCAATAAGTTTGTGTACAACCAGATACAGTCAAACCATCCGGCAGTCCCCATCCTTTTGCTCAGCAGCACCCATGCTGTTTGCCCCCAAGCATCTGCCAGTCAGGGATATACTATCTCTGAACATGGACGTTCTATTTAAGTATATTGGCTAATAATCACTGACAATGGGAGCTAGATAGAGCATGCGTATTACTCCCACTCTGCAAGTTCTCCATTGGCTGCCCATCCACTACCGGGCTCAGTTTAAGGTATTGGCTATAACATATATAGCCTTGGCCCCTCTTATTTGCAGGGCACCCTCTCTCTCTCTGTCCTATCACAACAACTTCAATCACATCAGCAGGGGCTTCTGCAGGCGCCAACCTGCAAATGGGCAAAATCAACAACTGCCTGTTCAAGCACTTTCTCCGTTGCGGCTCCCACCTTGTGGAACGGCCTGCCCAAGGAAGTCAGGAAAGCTCTGACTCTCCTGGCTTTCTGCAAACTATGCAAAACTGAACTATTCAAGAGGTCTTTTCTGCACAGGTAATAGGGTCACACTGTACAAAACAATTCACAAACTTGGATAAATTACTGGGACTGTGGTCTATACTGCTATGTATAACTTATTGTAGTAGGATCCTATTTTGCAATTTCTGTATCGCTTAATATGTCATGTGAATACTTACGCTATGCTCCATTTCTTTCTAGAGGTTCTAGACTTCTAAAATCCTAATACATTGATTATTCAATGTCCCCTTTTTTTTACTGTACTAACTCACTCTGTGTAATCCACCTTGAGTCCCGGTGAGAAAGGCAGACTATAAATAATGTGAATAAATACACCCCTCCAACATGAATTTGTCTTAAGCATATTTTAAAGCCACCTTGCAGCCAAAGTACACAGTGTGCAGAGTTCTGTATAGCCTTTCCCCAGGGCATGTTTATTTTTTAAAAAGCAGTAGTTTTGAGGCTGAAGATAAGCGCCAAGGAAAGATGGAAAGATCCTCTATATGCTGTTTTTCCACTCAAAAACCACTCCCCTTCAAACTTCTCTTTCTGCAGGGAATATGGAGACTGGTTTTTCCATCTATGGTAGAAAAACAGCTGAAGGGAACAATCCTGAATGTAAAAAGGGCCAGCAAAGAAAGTGTTGTGCCTACTCCACAACCATCCTTTCCCTCCTAGATTTAGCCTCAATTTGGCTGGTTTTCATTTTGAAAAACTGGGCACGGAATGTGCAACTTGGTGCAAAACTGGTAGCCAACACCACACCCAGCCGTTTCCACAGATAACTGTGAATGCTGTGAAATAATTACTTCAGTTGGTCTGCCCTGACCCTGCCAATCAATTTCATGGGATGACCCTTCCGTCAGTTCTAGCAGTGAGTGAATCAGAAAGCCAGTTGTCAAGTCTTTATTACTTACATAGCAACATCCACATACAAAGCGCTTTTCAGTGCTGTTCGCTCCCCCCACATGCCTCCTAATGTTAATGTTATACACTGTTGTGATGTTCCCCCTCTTATTTGCGTGCCACCCCCTCCCCAGCCAAATAGCCCTAAGCCTCTCCCTCTTGGAATAGGATGGAATCAGCACCATAAGCTATGGGTCGTAACAGGGAGTTACTGCAGGCCGTGCTTCACAGTAGCTGTTGTCAACAAGACGGCTTGACCAGCAAGGCGCGTCTCCCCGCACCAATTTACCAGGGCTTCCCTTTGTGAAGGAGGCAGCCCTAAAACAAAGGAGGATTGTAACGGCCCCCTGATGGAGGAGGCAACCAAACAGGGAGCTAGGCCCTTCCCTTGACCCCAGAACTGCTTTTCTCCCAGCAGGGGCTCAGTCCCAAAACAAGCATCTTGTGTCTGCTCTGGTCGCGGGCCTCTGAGTCATAACCCAGCCTTACCAAGACCCTCACCAGGACCAACGGAAAGGGAAGCGCTTTTCAAAACTGTCTACCTTGGCGAGAATTCTCTCCACGGCTGCTTGCCTACCGCTAGTAACCGCTGCGTTGGACTTGGGGCATAATGCAGTGCATTGTGGCCTGGTGAATAGTCATTCTGTGTGGCCTGAGAGTGGGCTTGGTACAGGCCTGCAGCCCAACACCACTCTAACAACTAGAAGAAGATGTACTCTCACGGAGGAAACCCTGCTAAGCTTCCGAAGCAGCTACGTCACCTCAGTAGAGGGTCCAAGGCCCACTGCGAGATACAAGCCAGCCTAGCATTACATGCCAGATTCTTAGGGTTGCCAGCCTCCAGGTACTAGCTGGAAATCTCCCGTTATTACAGCTGATCTCCAGCCAACAAAGATCAGTTCACCTGGAGAAAATGGCCACTTTGGCCATTGGGCTCTATGGCATTGAAGTCCCTCCCCTCTCCAAACCCCGCCCTCCTCAGGCTCCGCCCTCCAGGTATTTCCCAACCCGGAGCTGGCAACCTCACAGATTCTCCCTACTTGGACGGAGGTGGGGGGGCATTGCACAGGGGAACAAGTTCTGGTAAAATAGGAAGGGTCAGAAGATGTTTGGGAGCTGTTTCTCCTGACCAAAGCTACCTGGTCCCTTGCACAGAGCAAACTGGTGCGGCCCAGGAGGGGAAGGGTTAATGGTTGGGGTTGCCAACCTCCAGGTGGTCTGAGAAAAATATGCACAAGTACTACTGGGATAGTAGTGAAAATATAGTACTAGGCTCAAACCAATTAATTTAAATAATACACAAGCAAACTATGCAAACATATATTGTGAACAATGTGTAACATCTACAGACAAGTGAAAACAGCAGTGATAGTATGTACAAGCAAATCTAAGATGGAAAGTCTTTTTCAAGGTAAGTACGGTAAGAGTCTTATCTCTAGGTTGTTTTCTTCAAAAAGCAACACGAGGAAGGCTGAAAAAGTCCACAGTAACGCGGTCCGAATGCACACTAGCGTTTTCACTGCAAAATTGCAGCTTCATCAGCTGGAATCTTCATAGATATTAATTGGTTTGTCTTTGTAGATGCAATAATAGCAATCTAATACAGAGAGAATAATTCAGTCTTGTTGCACCAAAAAGGCTGCTCAAAATGGCTATGGCCTATTTTACCAGAACTTGTTCCCCTGTGCAATGCCCCCCCACCTCCGTCCAAGTAGGGAGAATCTGTAAGGTTGTCTGTAGATGTTACACATTGTTCACAATATATGATTGTATAGTTTGCTTGTGTATTATTTAAATTAATTGGTTTGAGCCTAGTACTATATTTTCACTACTAACCTTCAGGTGGTGGCTGGAGATCTCCTGCGATTACAACTGATCTCCAGCCAATAGAGATCAGTTCACCTGGAGGAAATGGCCGCTTGGGCAATTGGACTCTTATGTGTCAGGAGCTGTGCTGTCCTGGAAGGCTCTTGACATGAGTTAGGCCCAGCTCTGTTTCAGTGTATTTGGTTTCATTTCCCTATGCTGCCCAGACGGTCCCCGTTCACCCCCCTGCGCGTCCTTGTGCTTTGAACGGGCCTCTCCTGTGTTATGGCCGAGCTCATTCCTTGCTCCCCCCTCTCTCCCTGTTTCTCAAAGGCTCTGTTATCTCCCGGTTCCCAGGCCGCTCAATTGCTCTGTGCTTAAAATTATGCTTTGTAGATTTACTGGTCATTAGCAGCTTTGAACCTGTAGATTGCTCAAGCTGTTCCTGCGAGCTCCTGAATAAACGTTTACCTGCTTAAGATTTACCTGTCTGAGCGAGTGACTTTTTGGGATTGCCCAGGGCAGCTGGAGAACCTCACCCTATGGCCCGCCTCTCTCCAAACCCCGCCCTCCTCAGGCCCCTCCCCCAAAATCTCCAGGTATTTCACAACCCAGAGCTGGCAACACTATTAATGGTGTCGCTGCTCAGGGTCACGCCCGGAGCCACGAGGCGACCCTGGGTCTCCAAGCTGGCGACGTTGCGCCGGTTGAACTGCATGGCGCAGGGGTCCAATGGAAAGCACAGGGGGAAGCCCTAGACGGGACGGGCGGAGTTACTAAAAAAAGGCTGCACGGCATGTAATGCCTATAATCTTCATTATTGTTGGAAAGGTATGCTTTTGTACTCAGTCCGCCTACTCACACTTATAAAGATGCTAACCCCGGGGTATAAGGGTTAGCGTCGAGCACAATACCATATTCTGCACCCATATAATAATGGCAATAGCAACTGTTTCAAACTGTCCCGGCTGAATGTCCGCTTGCCCGGCCCAAACCTACTCGGGAGGAAGAACCCGCCTAAAAGCCCCGACCCTCGGGCCAAGTAGGGCAGCTGCCCAGGAACCGGCTGCCGGCTGCTCCCCTGCGGCCGGCCAGCTGCCTGCCCTCCCCCCCCCGGGGCCCCTTACCTCTCCGGCTGATCATGGCCCCAGGCGGGGGGCGCCCAGCCCCCAGACGGGGAGGCCCACAAGCCGCGTCCGCTGGAGAGGCCGGGCTGGCGCTGGCCGGAGGGCGGAGATGGCCGTGGGGAAGGGGCTGGACTCAGCCTGTCGGGGCGGGCGAGGCTTGCAGAGCGGCTCGCCAGCCCAGCCGGGGATCGGAAGTACGAAGCCGCAAGTCCGCCTTGGGCTGCTCCCCACCGCATACGGGCTAGGGGCGCGACTCTTGGAAAGTAGGCAAACTTTTCATCTCGCCCTTGCAGGCGGCCTTCCAGATCCTAAAGTGCTGGCAACCACATCGGCCAGGGCAGAGCAGAGCCGGTTTGTTCTTCTGCGATGTTGGGGGTGGGGTGGGGTGGGGGGTGCATTGGGTTGAATGCACGAAAAAGATCTGAGAAGCCGAAGCCTCCCCCGTCCTCTTGGCCGGGGATGGAAAACGCGCCCGTGCGCCACTCTCCAAGCGAGCGCGTTTGCTCTCGGCCACCCCTGCAGCATTGCAAGAAGGCCGGAGGGGAGTATCTCTTGGAGCAGGGCGGAGTCCGGCTGGGGAACTTGGAATCGAACTTGACTCCTGTAGCGCCCTGCCTTTGCCCTTCTCCAGGATGTGGCTGTTCAAAGACAGGCGGGAACTGCAAATACGGAAATGCCCTTTGAAGATGCACCTTGACCACCTGGAACTCCCCGACTGCATGCTCCACTACTGGCAGTTCTTGGCACGTGGTTTCTCTTTCCCCCCACCCCATTTAAAAAGTTACCTGTTTGCTTGACTCTACCGAGGACGCTTTATTCCGTGCAAATGTGTGCAACGGGAAGAGAGGGCTGACGTGGGAAAGGGAGGCGCATGTTTGGAACATATTTACAACAGTAGAAATTGCTTGATAGAAATTAAAAATAATCGGGGGAGGGGAACAGGCGGGAGCAGTGGTATGCATTGGGATTTGGAAAACATTTTGCCTGTGCAGTGCACTTTCTGCAAAGCATATTTTCCAGGTAACACACACACTGAGTTAGATTTATCATTGCAATGTACTTTGCATCTTTCCTCCCTCCCTCCCCCAAAACAGGTGGGTGGGCTCAACTGATGCCTAAAGTTCAACCAGAAAAATATAGCACAGGTGGCTATTGTGATATCGGTGCTGAAGTAGTGGTGGGGAATGGAGATAGCTTCACAGAGAGTTTTTTTTTTTTGCTTTCCTGGGGAGTGGGTATGAAGGCCTAGCAGTTTCTGGACTTGAGTGGAAAAATTGCACCTCTTTGCAATTCAGTCGGAAACCTCCGGCACCATTGCACTGTCTTTTGCAACTTCCCTGAAAGCAAGCACGTGTGGGGGAGGGTGTCAGGCCCTCTTAGGCCTTGAGAATATGAACATTCTGTTGCACGCACTGGCCGTGCAGATAATGCAAATTCACTTCCTTTGGCCTGTTGTCCCTTTCACTCCTTCCTAGCCAGGAAAGCCAAATGAAACCCCCTGCAAAAGAAAGAAGGGTGGGGTCATGCCATCATCAGACATCTTTCCAAAGTTGGTTTAGAGTTGCATTCAGATCCTTGGGGGAAAAGATGTCCCAGAAGCCTTCAGATCATCTAGTTCTGTCCTTTGTGCACGAAACCCTGTGCTAGAGCATTTCCAAAAGATGGTTGTCCAATTTCTTCTTGAATATTTTCAGGATGAAAGTGCCCCCCCAATTTGTAACAAGCCAATTTGTAACAAGCTGATTTGATCTCGCTGCGCTCTGGGACAACAGAGGTCTTTTGACGTCTTCCGTGTGGCAGCTCTTCTGGTATCTGAAGAGCTTCAACACATCTCCCCGTCACCATCTTAGTTTCTCCAGGTGAAATATACCTAGTTCTTTCCACTTTTCCTCAGAGGATTTGTGAGTGGATTTATTTGGGGAGAGGTGTTTACAATCGATCTTTATAAATTAAAGTAGTAAGCAGAGTGACATTTTTCTCGTTCTCCTTTGAGAACTCAAGGTCACTGACCGGAATGGGTGGGTATATTCAAACCAGAAATGTTTCTCTACACAATTCCCACAATTAATGTATGGAATCCATTGCCTCTAAGACATGAGGATGGCTCCCAACTTACCTGGTTTTAAAAGGGTAGTAGGCCAGTGCTGAAGTTTGGCTTTTAAAAATTATTTTTGGAGCAGAATAGCTCTGACTGCTGGATCTTGGTGGACATACAACAAAAAAGGGCTGTTGAATTTATGGACATCATGCACATCCTGGAGGTTGTCCCCAGCTGGAAATAGGAGGCCGGGCTAGAGTGATCCTTGGTGTGACCCAAGGCCTCATTTTAAGCTTTTATTTTTTTTAAGCTGAAGCAAAGCTGGCATTTGGCATCAAAATGGAGTGGACAGTTTTAAGTACTTGATGCTGAAAATGTTTTTAATGAGAGCAACCAATATATATTTTTAGTTAGCTGCTGTAGTGGGGAGAAAAATAGTCAAATTCATGGCCTAGCTGGACACACAAAAGTACAGCATAGGAAGGGGAATGGGCTAACGGAGCCCTCTTGTGCATTATTTCAGTCCCAAGGCATATTTGCAATGGCATGAGTGACATTTTCTTCTCCAAGCACACAAAAAAGGCCAGGAGCACCTTGCTGTCATACCCCACCATTAGCTGGCAGCTGCTTCTTTTCTACAAGGCAGCTGATTACATCTAGCAAGCAGAGGCTGTTGGGTTCTGGAAAAGTTTCCCAGGTCTGCCAACACAAACTTAGGCACTAAATTTTATAGGTTCTTTTTTTTTGGGGGGGGTCTTAAGAGGTAGTGGCTGGGCAGCTTTGGGGATTTCTGAATGAGGCAGATTGTTTGCATTCATTCCAGTCTGGTCACAGGCCTGATTATGGGACTGAAACAGCCTTGGTCACCCTGCTGGATGACCTGTGCCAGGAAACGGACAGAGGGAGTGCTACTCTGTTGATTCTTCTGGACCTCTCAGTAGGCTTTCAGTACTATCAGCCATGGTACCCTTCTGGACTGCCTGTTAGCGATGGGACTGAGACACATTGTTTTGCGGTGGTTTTAGTTCTACCTCACTCATAGGTTTCAGAGCATGGTGCTGCAGGACTGCTGCTTTGACCTTCTGTCCCACAAGGTCCCATCTTGTCACTAGGTTGATAACTGCACACATCTTAAAAGGGAGACGTATATAAACCAGTATAACAACTTGAGTCAATCTTACCAGATGTTTGTGTAATTGGTAATATACAACCCATATACATGCCTGGTTTGATTTAAACTGTCTGTATATGTGTGTATATATTTGTAAACGTGTGTATGTTTTACATCGGTTTCAATTGACCACTGAGGAAGGCCAAATAGGCCGAAACGCATCTGGCAGGTGGTTATAGATATCAGCCTTAAGGAATGCCATTGTGCTGTTTCATTGTTTTTAAATATTTTTACCTAGACATAGCGCTCCAAATAAATTATATTTTCATTATTTTTAATTTTTATATTTCATTTATCCCACCCAGCCTTGGGTACCCAGCTTATGTTTTCTAGGTTGGGTTCATTCCCCTCTTTTTTTCTTCTATCACTGGGAGAGGTCATCCAGAGATCTGTGCTAAGTTGCCACTATTATGCAGATGACACTCCGCTGCTCTACAGCATACTTCAAGCAGTTCCCAAGAAGACTGGAAACCATGAACAGATATCCGAGGCAGTTCTGGGATGGCTGGGAAGCTTAATCATGACAAAACAGAGCAGCTACTGGTAGGACGGACAGTCTGCCCCAGGAACTGGGGTATCTCCTGTTATGGGTGGGGTTGCACTCCCCCAAAGGAGTAGGTTACATTCTGATGTCTTTTAAGTTGAAGGATCTCCTTTGCTACACAGAACACTGGGGGGGGGGGGAGAGGTCACATTGCCATCAGCTTTGCCCAACACTTAACCACCCACTATTGCATTCCAGTTGACCAAGTAGTAGGCACAACAACCAGAGACAGACAAGACCAAGCTGGCTCCGTGTCAAACAATTATATTTATAGCAAAAATAGGCTTTTACTTTCTTCCCCTTACAGTGTTCTGCCCCCCACCCCACTCCCCCAAAAAAACATTTACACAGTAAACAGGTTAGCTGATGCTCTGTAATGACAAGCCCACTCCCCACTTTGTAGCAACCCTCTGGCATCTCTCCGCCAGGTCCCTGCACCCCCCCCCCAGCCCTCCAAGAGATGCAGCTTCTGTGCAGTGATCCAGGTGATGTGCATGCGCAATTACCCACAAAAGGGTCGCCACTGCAGCATGCCAGCCAGGGGAGTATTCTATTGGACTTGCAGAGTGGCACATGCCAGCATTAAAAAAATAGAGCACCAGTCTCCCCCCCCCCAACCTCCCCCCAGTCCTCTGCTGGCAGAGAGCTCCTAGCAAGAGCACAGATTACAGGAAGCCATTACAGAAGTAGCTTATGTCATCACAATGGACCCCCTTGGAAGAAAAAAAAAAGTCATTGGGTGCACATATTCAAACCCTTCGACAACCCTGGTCCCTTTGCTGGCTTGTGGAAGTATGGAGAAGCCATGGAGAAAAGCCAGATGGGGAAGGGCGTTGATATCAGGTAGAAGTGGGTTGTGGGGAGTCTGAAGCTGCTCTCTCCAACTACAGCTCAAATAAAAATGGGCTGTGCAAAGATTAAAGGAGTGTGTGCTGAGCAGGTGGGTGACTTCGGCTGGGGAAAACAGTGAGAAGAACAGGTGGGAAGAATCTAGCCAGGGAGGGAAACTGTGCACAGTGAGGGGTAGGAGCTCTCCACATGCTTCCTCCACACACACATATACGTACCCTTAGGCCAGGATAAAGCCCAAGAAGGCCTCACTAAGCCCTACCAGAACCTTCACAAGACGCCAGAAATCATACCACCTTTTCCTCCCACCTTACCCAACAAGAGAGTGTCCAAGAGCAGTCTGAGCCTTTCCCAACGTGGGTCGAGTTGGCACGATAATAAAGGGCAAGAATGGCATGGGGAGGCAGAGGCCCACCTAATACTGTAATGGATGTTTTCGTGGACAGAGCTACTGCAACTGGATCAAAGATGGATGAAGTGGCACCGGCTACCTTGCCCAGCATGGAGAAAGGGGGGGGGGAATATCAGCATGTGGCCAGCCACTCTCTTCAGCAGACAGAGCTGCCCACAGGGATGGACAGCAGGGAGGAGAGCTCAACTTCCAACATTGCCAAACTGGACACAAATGCCTTTGCTCACAACCTTTGAATATCTTCCCCCAGAGTCCCAGTTCGGAAATTGCACATGAAAACGGAGGGGGTGCCTGTCTCTCCTCACGCCCCACGAGGGAAGGGAATGCTGTCAAGTAAACATGGTGGGTGAACGCCATGGTGCATGAGTCCTCAGCCCCAGAGGTGGTCACCAGCACCCCTTCTAGGAGACCATGTAGTGAGTGATCGCACGAAGAGCATACAGCAATTCTGCTTGAAGCCTAGCTTCCAGGATGAGAAGGTTCACGTGGACCTAAGAAGGAAAGAGAAGTAGAAGTCTGACTAAGGCAAAGGTACCGGCGTGGAAGCCTCCTGACCATCTGTGAGAAGACACACATATATACACGTGACACCTTCAAGTACCAGCCCTGCTCTAGGTCTCTCTCCTGCCTTACCCAACAGCAACTGGACAGTAACTAATTAATAGGCAATAAGAGTCAGGCTGCAACAGCTTCTTAAAATCCCTTTAGATAGTGTTATGCAGTGGTTAGACTTTTGGACTAAGCTCCGGGAGACCCAGGGGCAAATACCCACTCCATTGTGGAAGCTCACTGGAATAGTCATTCTCAGCCTATCCTACCTCACAGGATTGTTGTTCTGCAGACAAAATGGAGGGAGAACAATTTTGTAAGCTGTTTGCGGGGGAGAGAAAAGCAGGGTATAAATAAATAAAATTTCATACCATGGTAACCTGTTCTGAAACAATGAAAATGTCACGGCACCTTGAGAATTTCAAGGACTACGATCAAATATGGTATTTTGGTCAGGAAAGGAAAAAAACTATCCCCCACTTCTCTCCAAAAATCTTCAAACCCTGATGCACTTTGGAGCTCACTTTGTTCAGGAAGAAAAAAAATGGGCCAAAAATAGTTAAAGGAAGAAAGAAAACATTCATGGACATCATTCCCCCCACTCCAGCCCAAGGTCTTTAAAATAAAGCCAACCTCTTAAAAAAAAAAAAAAAAAGCACATGGATTAAAGTCTTTGCTAAGCAGCACAGTGAAATCCACAGATGGCAGAATTCGTAGAGAAGGGGAGAAAAAATTAACATAGTAGGCCGGAGTATGATGGGCATTGAAGTCCAATATGCTTAGTTATTAAAAGCAAGATCATATTGCCTGTGAAAGGATGGGTACCACATGTCCCGTTCTCTGAGAGGACCACTTCCTGCCTACTACCCTTCAAGGAAACAGCACCGCTCTAAAACACATTGTTTGGCCAAAGTCTGGCTTTCCGCTTCTGGCATTCCTGCGCACACACAAGACCGATCGACCAACAAGCATTCTTCAGCTGCTGTAACAGCTGTGTCCCACCACATATCTGGCACAAGCTTATTCTCCTCTGCCACTGACACTCACCCAATCTAACTAGAGTCCCTATTCACTCAAGTGTGGCCACAGCATTCCCAAATAAATACTTAACTATAAGTTCCTGTTTTAGGAGAGGGATGGTTAACTGCTGCTTCTCTCTTTGCAGCCAAAGTAACTGCAGATGAAATTTTGCTCCTTTGATTTACAGCTGCTTTCCCTCCTTAGTTCCCATTTGCTTGTAGTAACTGCAGCATTCCTGAATTGAACTTTACCTGTTATAGTTAAGGAGAGAAAATGCTTAGCAGTCACTTTTGACTGTAAAGTGAATTAGTATCTCACCCTCCCCTCCCCATAACTAAGAACTGGTCATTACAAAGTGATTTTTAATTAAGTGCTGCAGCCACTTGTAGGGGAACAGGAATGAGTTAAGCGGCTGTGAACCAGAGGAGCAAAATTTGAAGGGACTGTTGCAGGGAGGAGCAGGACCTTAGCTGAATAGCACTGCTGAATGTGGGTACCCAAAGGTTGGGTGGAAAAAAGACTCAATTATGTATAGAAATATATTTATGTTAAGGCCCTGATATCTATATTAAAAACATTAAAAATTGTATTGAACGGAAGCACAAATGGCAACTGATACAGGCTGATAAACTAAAACCACAATCCAAATGCGTTTTGGCCCCCTGGCCTTCATCAGAGGTCAATAACCACATACAATGCGCACCAATACATAATATACCATGTATGACAGTATTATAGCAGAATAATAACCCAGGTATGTACACGGGGATGTGTTCCAATTTGACTCTGTGCCCAATATATTCTATAAAATGTATAAAATTAAAGAGCCCACTGCTGTGGAATACTTTTTGCTTGTTCTTTTCTGGGCTGTGTTAGCCTTCCATACAAGGTGTTAAAAGCAGAATCAATCAGATAAACGGTACTATCTGATGATCCTAGCCTCCTCTAAATAGTATGAGTGAAATGATGTACCATTTGTGCTTTTTTCAATATATTTTTAATGTTTTTAATATAGATATCAGCGCCTTAAAATAAATATATGTCTATACATCATTGAGTCTTTCCCCACCCAACCTTTGGGTACCCAGCTTTGGTTTTAGGTTGGGTCTTTCCTTCCCCCTTTTGTTTTTTTTAGCACTGCTGAATGAACATAGTATACTGAGTAAACATGGGCTTTACCCACGGGCCCTGGAATTCCTGGGGTGGGGAGGGTTGCAAAAAGGAAATTATGGTGTTATATTAAGTGCTGTGAGATCCATTATTAATTCTGCTAGCAGCAGTTTACAGAAGAGCAGTGCCTGAGCTGGGCCAAACTGTCCAGGTGTGGATGCTACCTTGCTGGCGCTGTTCTATCATCTTAGCAACGGACACTTCCATATTCTGGAAACTGATGAGGAGCAAATTCATGCCACCCATACTGCTTTCCCCAAGCCTCTGCCCACCACAAATTCTGCTTCCCCTCCCACGCACCTTTTCACTGTGCTTAAACTGTTTCCAGAAGCGTTCAAACATCTCAGGATTCAGCTTCTCTGGGGAACAGGTCACAGTTTTTATGTAGAGCTTGAGTATGCGCTCCAGGAGATGATTCACCTCTGCGTAGTCATAATCATCATACCTGTAGAGTGGGTGACAGGAAAATGAAGCCCCCACCTTTTTTTTTTTTAAACGCCCTTCTATACACACATCTTCGGGCCACAAACTAGTCTCTGAAATGGTGAGACCGCACAGGAATATTGCCTGCCTCTTCCTCAATCAGAGCTCAGGCAGCCAATGAGAAATGTTCACTTGAGTTCAGCAGGAGAGAGACTTTGGTCATTTATGCATGGGAGTTTTTACCCGAGGTTCATTGCTCACTGGACCCACACTTTCCTGTTGAGAATCTCTGCACCAGCAGTCTCCAAGCTCAAATTAAGTCCTGCCTCTTTAAATGCTGCTTTGTAATTTACTTACTTGTAGTGCTTACTGTGAGAGAAAATCCCCCCCAAAACCCAATTGCCACATTAAAAAGCATTTTAAGAACAACAACATAAAAAATGGAGCAATCTGAAAGGAAGCGGGGGTGGGGAGAGAAATCCAAGCCTTTAAAAAGATTTTCTTCTGCTCAGAAAGAGCTCAGAAGAGCAGGAAGTATTTCAATCCCTGCCTCTGGGTATGCTGTTTTGTAATTGGCTGTGAGAGAAACCAAGCTTGTGTGCCCCACACTTTGCCTTATGCATGGAGATTTCACCTGGGCTTTGAGTTGGGTTAACAGAGGAATGGGAAGACCCGGACATTGCGAGGGCTGGCAGCAAGGTCATCTCTAATGAATGGAAAACTCATGCATAACTCCAAGGAACAACCAAGACAGACCGGGGGCAAATGTGAGTGAAAGTACCCATGCATAAACGACCATTCATACTTCTGTTCTTTGCAAGGTGGCTGTCTGTTCCCCACAACCAAGGCATGTAGACAAGTTCCTATCCCCCCACCCCCCAATTGCATGCAGCAGACACTGAGATGACTGGGTTGGGGATGGGAAGAAGGGCAAGTTTGCCCTTTGCCTTTCCCTGCCCGTAGAGTGACTCACTTTCTTGAGTCAGCCAGTATTACTATCACAACAGACACCAGCAGCTTTGTGGATCCATATACTGTGGGCTGTAAGGGTACTAGTGATGGTAGGTGTGTGGCTGTCTAGAACTTAGGTGGCTGTGAGGAGTCCTTTTCCAATGTTACAAGTTGGCAAGTCATTCAGAGATTCTAGGGGGCAAGATCTGACTTTCCTCCCCTACCAACTCTATATCAGCCCCAGAATATGGAGAGGCGGGTACCTGATGCCAAACATACAGTGGATATAGTTCCAAATCCCACGCTTAAACGTGGCATGTTCACAGCCCTGCCGCTTGGCCATTGCACTGCTCTGGAGGCCGTCGACCTTCCGGAACTTCTCATCTAGCAGATGCCCAATGTCCGAATACAGCCTGTTCACCAGAGAGAAGCCATGGTCTTCCCAGGAGTAATCCTGCCAAGAAGGGAATGCAGGAAGTGTGTGGAAGTAGATCAAAGAAGGGGAAAGCCAGGATGGAACAAGCAGCCTCCATTGCAGCGAGGAGGAGCAAGAAACGTCCAGGCAAGGCCTGATTCAGCCTCATTTCTTACCCCCACTCATACCATGGCCATTCAAGCCCCTCCCAAGCAGGCAATAGCAGCAAACCCACCTGGACACGGAATATCTGCGTCTGGTTCTCGTCACGCTGAGCAAAGTCCTGGTATCCAAAGTTGGGGTCCTGAACGTAGCAGGAGAGATCTGCTGGGCCCAAAATTTCACCGTCAAAACCTAGAAGACACAAGCATTCAAAAGGCACATCGGAAAGGAGAAAGACACACTTCAGCGCTTGTGCATTGCCTGGACGCACCCACAAAGTATTGTTTTTTTAAATTTTATTAGAAAAAAAAACAATGACACTTTAATTTTATTTTAATATGTATGTATATTTTATTTTAAATTACAAAGACTGTCAGTAATTCTGCTTTTTTTAGTTGTTGTTATGTCATATATATACACATAATAAAATAAGATCAAGTCTCCCATGCTACAGCTTATTTCTATGTCTTCATATTCATCATTACGTCCTGACTGAGCGCAACGCATTGCTCTTTCCCACCCTTATTTATGAAATTCTCTATTGTACTGATTGTATGTGACCATACTGCATCCAATCTTATTGTATCTCTATTTTTCTGATATGCTGTTAGCTGAATTAAAACATATATTTCTTTAACTTTAACCAGCCATTCCTCTATTTTTGACAGCTGTTGGTACTGTGATAGAAAACAAGCAGATGTTATACACATGTGGTGGAAAGGTGAGAGAGCTATATCATTTTGATCTGAAATAGTGAAATGTCTAACAGTTGGAATGGAGGTTGATATTCCATGTAAACCCGAGATATTCTTGTTAAATCTGGTACCTAATCTAGTTAAAGATCAACTTTGTATGGTGTTACATATGATAACTGTGGCTAGAACAACCTTTGCCAGTCACTGGAAACAAAAATCAACCCACAAAGTATTGCTGTTCATACCCTGCAGCCTCAAATAAAAATGTGACAAAATGATGTATTTGTTTAATGCTTAAACATACATTTTAAGTTGTTAAGGTTTGATAGGGAAGTATTCAATATATTTTTATTTGCCCCTGCCCCCAAAAATCCGTGGAGGTGGAGAAGGGCTTCAGAACTTCTGGAAATTTTTACATCTCTAGCCCCAAAGACCTCAAGGATTACCTTCTTCCCTCTCGGGCAGCCTCATCTCTTCCCGGGCCTCGCTCTCCACCTGCAGCCTGTGAATGCGCTCGCGTAGAGACTCCAGTTCCACACAGGAATCCAGCGACTGGAGGACAGAGAGAGGGACAAAGCACCGTTCACTTACGGGCCTCCTCCCCACCTCGTCACTCCCATGCAGCCAAAAAAAGCCATCGCATCCCACGGCCCGACAAGCAAAGACTGCCAATCAAGCCTACAGCTCCTCCCTCTCCCAGACCCCCAAAACGTCTCTCCAAAACAACAGACCCGCTTGCGGTTGAGATGTAGCAGGTCCTGGCTGCAGCCGTTGCCCACTTCGCAGAAGCAGAGGCTCCCTGGGACGGCGAGCTTCAGCAAGCCCCGTCCCTCGGAACACATGTCCTGTTCACAGCCGCAGCCAAAAGCAAAGCTGGCCAGAGCGTGGTAGTGAGCTAGAAGAACAACCGCGTGGACCAGCTCTGCCAGGGACCAGCTCTGCTCGCTGATCTTCAGTAGCTTCTACAAAGAGACAGAGAAGAAGAAGAAAAAAAACACTGGCACCGAGCCCCAAGGCAAGAATACCCCAAATTGTGGACCTAGGTAAAACTCACATTTTGCAGCAGTGCGCAAAAAAAAAAAAAGCCTCTTCCCTCTGCCCACCCCCAGTAAAGGTGCTGGGAAACTGCAAAGCCAACAGAATATATTTATGCAGACTCTACACCTGTTAACTCATTTTATATAGTAGATTTTTGTCTAGGTTCTCCATGGCTACTACAAAAATCTGCCTAATTTTTTTTTGGGGGGGAGTAGTGGTAACAGCCCCCTTTGAGCTCATGAATGAACCCACAGTCCAGGCGGTCTAACAGGATGGAGGAAGGGTGCGCTCCCCCTACTACCCCCAGCCTCTTCCTGCTCAGCTCACGGCCATTACCTCTATGTGCTCCTTGCCTACGAGCCATGGCCGATGTGCCAAGATCTTGTTAATCTCGCTGAGCTTGCGGAGTTTGGGGGGGATGCAATCCAGCCCCCTGAGCCACTGAGGGTCACCGCCAACCCGCAGGAACTGCAGCATGTGTAGATTCACCAGATACCGACACCGGTGACGGGCAGCTGCCTGCAAGAGAGGGCGAGACCCACCGTGCCCGTGACCAAAGAGGAAAAGCATCCTGAACAAGCATCTTTGCCCAGGAGAGTTTCACCCACCCTTCCCGTGCAGGCCAGTTCAACAACAACTCTCTCCCTTGTGGCGTAGCAGTCAGAGCGTCAGACTAGGATCTGGGAGACCCAGGTTTGAATCCCCCACTTTGTCATGGAAAATTGCTGAGTGACCTTGTACCAGTCACACACACTCAACCTAACCTACCTCGCAGGGTTGTTGTGAGGCTAAAGTGGTGGAGAAGAGAACAGTTTAACTCGCTTTGGATCCCCACTGGGAAAAGAGGTGGGGTATAAATGAATTAAAAAATTATATTACCACTGCTTAGAAGACAGAGGAATATTCCTCATGGACCTGCTCCGAGGTGACTGAAAAGGGAGCTGGCATGCATATCCCATTTTGCTCAGGAACTGTGATGCCCTCTATCACCCCATGCCTTGAAATCTTTGCCTACCTAAAAGGTCTGGATTCAGAGCAGCTTCCCAAATGGCAACAGAGGAAGAGGGGCAAAGTTTGCAGCAAGCAAAAGGAAAACAGTAGCATGCACATAGCTCGAGGTGGGGAGAGGGAGCAAGCTGCCAGCCCAGTGGACGGACTGGCTCTTCACGTGGAAAACCCTGGCACTCACCATGATTGCAATGTAGTGGCGACAGTCAAAGGGCAAGGGGCCGTCCATGTGCAGCAGGTAATGTTGCATCCGGAGGAAACTGTCCAGGTAGTGCGGGTGGTAGCCCATCTGCTGTGTGATGGCCTCAAGTCGCCCCCTGCTGGCCAAGGCCTTCACAAAGAGCAACTGGGGAGTCCGCTCCTTGTCGCTCCCACTCATCTTTGCCACCTGCCCGGACAGGGAAGAGAAAGATTTTTTTTTTTTTGCAGCTTTCTTTCTTGTGTAGGGGAAGTGTCCGAAGGTTAGCCAGCTTCTGAAGAGAGCCAGCATGGTGTAGTGGTTTGGAGCGGTGGACTTGAATCTGGAGAACCGGGTTTGATTCCCCACTCCTCCACATGAGCGGTGGACTCTAACGGGTGAACAGGGTTGGTTTCCCCGCTTCTACACATGAAGCCAGCTGGGTGACCTTGGGCTAGTCACACTCTCTCAGCCCCACCTACCTCACAGGGTGTCTGTTGTGGGGAGGGGAAGGCGAATGTAGAGAAAGTCGGCATATAAAAATCAATTATTATTATTGTGTCAGGGAGGCCTCACCTGATGCCAAATCAGCATACAGCAAGCTTGGGGAGCACAGGAGGTGTCTCAAGTTAGCAAAGAATGGTTTGTATCTGAAGGGGCATCTGACCAGGGCAATTGTGGCAGGGAGGAGGTTGCTGCCCAGGGCTACGTATACTCTGGCTTTCCAGCGAGGATGGAAAACAGAGCTGCTCCAAAGAAATTCTAGGGCAGCGTGGGCAAAGGGGGAATACCCTGCTAGTTGGTGTATGTTGTTTTTAGTTTTGTTTTTAATGTGCGGTATTACTGTTCGTTGTGTTAAATCATTTCATATTGTTTCTACATTGTCGTTACCAACCTCGGGTCTGGAATGCACGGCAGAAGATAAAGATAAAGAAATGAATACATTCTGAGCTGAAATCTGTATGAAGCGCATCAAGATTCTGCGCTAGCAAATCTGGGATTCTACATCCCGTACAAGCGATGAACAACACAGGCATAATTTATGCATACACAGGCTTGGGAAGAGTTGTGGGAGTATTCTAAAAAGTTTTGCATACAAATGAAACAATTGTGCTCATTTGCATTAATGCTATGCTGCTTTAATTAAGGAGAGGAAAAGGGTAAACACAGCACTGAAGCACCCTTGCCAGTCACTCCCTAGAATCTTTACTCGGTTCTCCCCGATAGACAACTTCACCTGCCGTTGCATCTATGCTTTCAGATCTTTATTTGTACTATCTGGAGCAAGTTTCCAGCTATCCCTTTTTAAAAGAAAAATGGAAGCTAACTTTCGCAGCCTGCCAGGCTCTCTATACAATACCAGGAGTCACACCTGCAGCATACAGTTTCAAGCAAAGCACAAAGCTGTTTACTCAGAGTAGGAAGTAGACAGCCCTGCCTCAGCTCAGGAAGAGAAACAAAAGACCCTGTGCCTCAAAGCAAAGAGTCATTTTTAGGTGTCCGTATCCACTCCTCGCAGTCCATCTTCTCAAGCTCAATGGGGGCCATCCTGCCCCCAACTTCGAAGTTTCCAGGGCAGGGTCCAAGCCCCATCCAACACTTCAGGGCCACCTCTAAGCCCCACAACCAGTTTTTCTGCCCCAGCGTCAACTGCCTGGAAATGCCAGACTCATGCCAAAGGCAGGTGCCACCCTCCACAGGCCAATGGATTGTACACTCCAGCAGGTTCCAGTAGAAGGCAGCGGCACAGGGCAGCTAAGAGGGCTCTCTGACTCTTGCACAGACCTAGGCCAGAAAAAGGCCCACCAAGGAGAACGCGCAGCTATTGTCCACACCTCCGCCATTGACAGGAGCCTGCCAACCCTGTTGACCCAGGTTAGGCAGCTGCTGGTGATAGCCAAGCCCTCTCCTACCACGTCCCGCAGGGGGCCAAAGCACCAACGCATCTGCCTCAACTCCTCCTTCCCCTTTCTGTAATTTTCCCTGGAAGAATCCCCCAAATGATTTCCTCTTTACATATCTGAAGAAGGAAGCTCTGGCTCATGAAAGCTCCTCTTGGAACAAATGGTGCTACGCTTTAAGATGCTGCCAGACTTTTGCTTTATTTTGCAACATCACAGCCGGCCTCATTCACTGGAGATTTTCCACGGGGCTCTTTCCACTGCTCCTCGGGTTCCCTTTTCTTGCTCATTTGCTGTCGCTGGGGCTCTCCAGGGAGGGGGGAGATGGTGGAAAATCACTCCATTCCACATATCAAAGCAGTCTCCACCCCCCCTTCCACTTCTTAAGACTCCAAAGGGCCTTAAAACAACATTCCTGAGCTCTGAACAAACAGAAGTTTGGGAAGCCCCAGAGCCTGGCCATTCAGCTACTTCAGAGAGGTTCACCTGGTCTCCCAACACCAGCCAGGAGAGATCCCCTGGGATTCCAGCTGTGCAGCAACACCTGCTGTGCCAAGGATTATTGTAGTGCCACAGTTCTTTACTAGATCTATAGGGAACTTTGCTCCTTCCCATTCCTGCACCCCCTTTTGACTCCAGAAAACATTCTCCACCAAGAAACAGTGCCTGCTGCAAATCTAAGCAACTTTCCTAATCTCAATACAGTACATCCTAAACAAAAAACACAGGACTGGGAAGTAAACCCCCCTTTCCCCTTGATAATTCCCTCTCTTAAAAGGACACCAATTCTGGAGTGATCCCAGGTGCAGATTAGAGACCAGGTGGGCACTTTTTGTTTCTTTTACGAGCGGGCACCCCTGGGCCGCCTGATTCCAAACTGTTTTGTACCCTGTGTGTGTGTGTGTGTGTGTGTGTAAAGTGCCATCAAGTCGCAGCCGACTTATGGTGACCCCTTATGGGGTTTTCAAGGCAAGAGACTAACAGAGGTGGTTTGCCAGTGCCTTCCTCTGCACAGCAACCCTGGCATTCCTTGGTGGTCTCCCATCCAAATACTAACCAGGGCTGACCCTGCTTAGCTTCTGAGATCTGACGAGATCCGGCTAGCCTGGGCCATCCAGGTCAGGGCGTTTAGTACCCTACACCCAGGTATTAGAACTGGGCTTTGCAAAACAGACCCAATCATTCGAGGCGGGATGCCAGGACCATCCTATGCTACTTCTGTGTGCTTCTCTGGATCTACGATTGGGAGGGGGAGCACGGGACAAAGACATCACCCCACGGGGGAGGGAATGTTAACCGTGCATCCAGCAACGCTGGAAAAGATCGCTGGAGGGTCCCCAGCCTTTGGGGGGCAGGGGCCCCCTGTCCCGGGAGAAACTCGGAGCAAAAGGTAAAATAAAGAGACAGAGAGCAGAGGAAAACCACACCCCCTCTGCCGTGCATAAGGAGCTGCTGGCCCAATAATGCGGCGAGCGAGCCAGGCCGGTGCCGGTCCATTGTCTCCCCGCGGCCCCCCCCCCCAACTGCAGTAGGCGAGCCGCAGCGCCCCCTAGCCGCGCCACCGCCAAAGCGCAGGAGGAAAGAGAAAAACAACTTTGATTGGCAGCGCGGGGAGGAGGAGGAGGAGGCTGGAGCATCCCGCATCTCCGCTGTTGCTGCCGCCTCGGACAGGACAAAGGGAGCGGAGAGCGAGCGCGCACGGGCAGCGTTCCGGAGCCGGCGCGCGCGCATCCAGCCCGGCAGCACACACACACACACACACACACACACACCCCTCAAAGTTTCCCCCAGGGCCGGTTGAGCTACCGCAGCCTTCCCCGCCCCTGCAGCTGCAAAGCAAAAGGGGGGGGGAGACGGCACCTTACAGCACCCCCTCCCCCGTCGGAGAGATTAAAAAACCACCCTCTGTTCACCCAGGAATTTGGAAAGGGGAGCACCAGCGATAACTGCAAGCGCTTATGGCGGGGAAGGGGGAGGTTTGGCAGGGCTGGGGAAGCGAAGGGGGCGTGCTGCTAGACCCGATGCCCGTTCGCCGAGAAGCAAACGCCATTCAATTCAGCGCAGTGGTGGGGCTTTTCTTCCGTGCAAGAGCGCCAGGGCCGGAGACGAAGGGGGGGGGATGGGTCCGAGGAACTGAATGGACGTGCTGGAATTTGGGGGCGGCGGGTCCAAACGGAGTTTGCCGGCCTTTTCCCTGCAGCTGCCTTTGCCTTGCCAGGGAAGAAAGCCATGGGCGGAGGGAGGGAAGAAGAGGAGCGACGGAGCCCCCGTTCTTGCCCGGGGGGGGGTCTCTTTATTTTGCTGGCAGCACCCCGGTGCTTTCGCAGCTGGTCGGGCTTACCTGCAGCCTCTGACACGGTTTTCCCCGGGGATGCTCCGTGCTCTGGGGGCAGAGGATCATTTTCACCGGCCTGCCGGGTTGCCCCCCCCCCTTCCCTACATAGACAGGACCGACTACCGGCCTCGGAGCTGCGACTAACCGGCGAAGCTCGCAAGTCCGGACAGCCCAGCCAGAGTCAAGCCGCCAGGGGGCGTGGCACTTTCGCGCCGCCAGCCAACCGCTTCAAAGGGGCGGGGACGGGGGAAGGCTCCTGGCCAATCGAGGGCGAGGGGCTGGGGCTCAGGGAGGCTTGCGGCAGGCGGCTTGCGAGACCACGTGGGTCCGAGCGGAAAGTTACCTGCCTGTCAACCGGGGAAGGTCCGCCCCTTTCAAGGGAAAGGGGTGGGCCAAAGGGCCCAGCGTGGTGTCCCTTGACAGCTCTTAAGGGAGCCGTGTCCCTTTTTTTTTTTTTTAGTATTTATTCTTTGACACGAAAGGCACTGGTTAATTTCTGACGCGGATTTGGTTCATACCGAGTAAAACGTGCATAAGACCGCAGCCTCCAAAGAGAGGGCCAAGTTGTAGGGAGCTGGAACAACCAAAACACCACCCTAATTCAGCAAGAGGTATTTTGATTATTTTATATGTCCTTGTTTATGTGCTATGCATGTGATACATGCTGTTGTTTATGGTTACAGTATATATTACTGTAATTGTAGATGGTAGCCTGTAAAAAGAGACAAGATATTGGTGGTAACCTGAGAGTTTTAGTACAATCTACTAAATTCAATTGGGGAGGTATTTCCTTCCCTTTCCACCATCTAAACAAACACTCCGGTTTTTCACAGGATGCTATAACCAGCAGCAAAACAGAACAGTAGCTGTTTTAACCACCCTGTTTCTCTCATTGATGATAGCCCTTAAAACTTTCAATTGTAAGGAAAAAATAATGCAAATCTAAGTTCCAGTGCCCGAGGCTAAACCTCATCTAGAAGCTTAGCTTCTAAGCACAAACGCATCTTGGCGGCCTAATCTACGATGAAAGCACTCTACACATGCACAAAGGCCCTGACACTCAAATCAGGCTTTGCTTCTGAACATGGGAAGTGACCCTTCCATTCTCAGGAACCTACAATCCTTGCCCACAGTGAGTCCTCCTCTTGAAGTAAAGACGGCAGCAAAACAAGCTTTGATTCTGTACTGGAATTACATGATGGAAGGTACAGAAGTATGGCTTGTTATAACATGACAAGAATCCTTTACATGAATTATTACAAAATGCTGTGTATATAATTGTAAAGCCAGCAGGTACACTTTGCATAATTTCCTCTGTTCATTATAAGTAAACATCTAAAATGCTAGGTGACAATACATTGTGTACCCTCTGCCTTATTCACTCTTCCAGTCCATATGCAAAAGATTATATGTATGTAGGACTACATGCTACTAAACAAAAATTTAAAAGCAAGATTTAAAAAAATACACTGGTCTTAATAGAAATATATCCCTGACCACCAATATCTGATTTGAAGACATCTGGCAATTGGGACAGATGTAAGCCTGATTCAGATTGTGGTGCAGTGCAGTGCTAAACTTCCCCACAGCAACTACAGATGTGGTTGGACTAAGGATTTCTTAACCCAGCAGCCATTGCAGCAATGAGCCAGTCAGTCTTGACTTTCCCTTCCTGCGTGCCTTTGGGGATGCCCCATAGCCATTTGAGCCCGTGTTTTAAATTTAGTAGGAGCTTGCCTGGTGGGGTTTGGCTGCACCATGCATAACTGTACAAGATTTGCAGCATGAACCTGTAGTCAGTAGAGGGTCTTTAAAAGAAGGAAAATAAGGGCCCTATTAAGCGGGGGCAGGGGATGACAAATCCCTACCCTTGCATCCCTGTGGAAGGACAACCCAATTTTTTAGGCATAACATTGCAGTATGCAAAGAAAATCTTGCATAAAAATGGAAATACGGACTTTCAATCCCATCACGCGGCCCTAGTTCATCAAGTGCCTTGTTGCATCATCAGGTAACCAACCGTGCTAAGGCAGGGTTCCGGTAAATTTAACAAACACTTCTATACATGCAGAAAAGCTCTGCATAACCCGAAAGGTTGCATCCAATGTTTTAAAGTGGTCAGAACCGTGCAATCATCCCACTTGTGCTGTTTTCTCATTCTGTGAAAACCAAGAAAGAAGGCCTTGACTTATGGCTAACACTACAGTATCTCTTGGGGGTTAATTTACATTTTAACTGGCCTCTCATATTCACAGAGTCTGATCTGAGCATTCTTCTCAGGACACCATAAATCAACACCTCTGCCTGATTTACAACAGCAAGGAAATGACATACAAAATTTCTGCTTTTGTTGCATCTTACTCCTTTATGTTGTCTCCTGTTCCCCCCTGCCTGACTTCTAAGGCACTGGAAATGCAAGCCCCCTCCCCCCAATCATCTACACTTCTGTTATGAGAACCCAGCAAATGCCATTAGAGCCCCTGGACTTTTTTTCTAAGGAGGAAGGGCTACCAAACCAGCTCAGAGGGTGTGCATCAAAGGGAGGGAGGGACGCACAAGCCTGTACAGGCCTTGCAACTGACCGTCAGTGCTCCACACACACACAGTGCTGTTTGCGGGGAGCTTCTTTTCACCGTGTTCTGGCAAATCCACTTTCTGCTGCAGCTTCCCTTCAGAGCTTCCAATCAGATGCCTCCTTGGTGACATCAGCTTTAAAAACAGAAGGGCTCCAGCTCTGAATGCAAAATGGGTTCAATAGGCAAGGCAGCTGCAATCGGCTCTCAGCTCCAAAGTGCTTTCCCCCCAGCATTCCAAGATAGACGGGAGGCCTGAACACCCTTGTTGCTAAAGGTGCCTTTATTCAAGCATAGGGGCAGAACGGCGGTGAGCTCTGTGAGCCCAGCACTTGAGCCCCACAGACCCCTCCCAGCTCCCTCTGGCCATGTTTTGATCCTTCTCAGCGATGCTTGTCCTTCCTGCTGGACTCCATTCTGGTCTTGGTGGCTCCAGTCGTCTTACGAGGCGAGCCATCCTCATCTGTGCTACCCGTCGCACTCACTCCAGCCTTCCCAGTGCTTCTTCCCTGAGCAGAAAAGACAGAGGCTGTTAGTGGGGCTGAGAGGCAGTACTCCAGGAAACCATTGTGCTGGGGGTGTGGGATGGATGGAAGTGTCCCAGGTAGGTTTGCCAGGTCCAGCTTCATCACCAGTGGGAGGTTTTTGGGGTGGAGCCTGAGGAGAGCAGGGTTTGGGGAGGGGAGGGACTTTAATGCCACAGAGTCCAATTGCCAAAGCGGCCATTTTCTCCAGGTGAACTGATCTCTGTCGGCTGATGGCGAAGAGGGACCTGGCAACCCTAACAGGCATGCCAGCCTGGTTGCCCCATGTTATTCTCCAGTAGTAGGAGTGATTCTTAAGTGTAAGGATGTGTCATTGGCCACCAAGATGAAGTTAATTCATGCCATCGTATTCCCTACTACTATGTATGGGTGTGAAAGCTGGACATTGAAGAAAGCTGATAGGAAGAAAGTAGATTATTTTGAAATGTGGTGTTGGAGGAGAGCGTTACGGATACCGTGGACGGCCAAAAAAACAAATCAGTGGGTTACAGATCAAATCAAGCCTGAACTGACCGTAGAAGCTAAAATGACTATTTTGGTCACATGATGAGAAGACAAGAGTCACTGGAAAAGATGGTCATGCTAGGAAAAGTTGAGCGCAGCAGGGAAAGAGGAAGACCCAACAAGAGATGGATTGACTCAATAAAGGAAGCCACAGCCCTCAATTTGCAAGACCTGAGCAAGGCTGTCAAAGATAGGATATTTTTGAGGACACTCATTCATAGGGTCCCCATGAGTTGGAAGCGACTTGATGGCACTTAACCCACACATAGGAGTGGCAAGTAGTCCATGGTTTACAGCAGTAAAATCCTGTCAACAATTCAATTGTAGGTATCAAACAAAAGTGAGCTTCTCACCACCACCTGGCCTGCCATGGAAGACAGGAGTGATTCCATAGTCGGGGGTTTCTTGCCATCTGTGCTCCGGAGCATCTTGAGGCGGCTCCTCTCCAGAAAGTCACACTGGTTGCGCAGGGAGTCTGCAGTAAAAACGGGAGATGCCTAAAAGAGACCTTGATTGCATATCCAAAAAAGACCTCCCCGCACGCATTTATTTCTTTAGGAAATTTCTTTGCTGCCTCTTCAGAGAATGCTCAAGGGGGCTAACAAAGTAAAACAGGATAAAAACATACAACAGCATACACATCATAGTTATGGTGCAGCCCATAGGCGGCTATAGTGCGGCAAAAAACAAGTGCCCCCCCACTGCCACAGCCACATCCATGAGTCCCCAAGCAGCTTAGGATGCCGACTAAAGGCACTACCAATCACCTCCCTCCCCTGTGGTGGCCAAGCCCCCACCCCAGCACCCAATCACCCCCCCTCCATCTTACAAAACCCCCAGCAAGGACACCCCACAACTTATGAGGTAGGCAGAAGGTTTTAGGGGTGGAGCCTGAGGAGTGTGGTGTTTGGGGAGGGGAGGGACTACAATGCCATCGAGTCCAATGGCCAAAGCAGCCATTTCCTCCAGGTGAACTGATCTCTATCGGCTGGAGATCAGTTGTAATAGCAGGAGATTTCTAGCTAATACCTGGAGGTTGGCAACCCTAGGCGCATGGCATGGGATGCTGTCTGACAGCTCCCTGCCGTGTGGACATAGAGTGAGTGGCAAGGTACCTCGGTGGCGGGAAAAGCACATGGAGGGCACTTAGCACTACTGGGTGAGCACTTTGCACAAACATCCAACAGGGAGAGCAAAGTCCACACCCTGTGGTTGACCTCTCTCAGTCCTGAACAGGTACCCCATCTCCTCAGCCAAGTCTCAAAGGGGCAGCTGCACACTGAGAGGTACGCAGGGGATTGTTCCCCCAACCTCCTTCCCTCTTCCCTCTCGTCCATGGCCGGCAGCCACCCTGGCAACACCACCTCCCACACCCAAGCCTGACAGCCAGAGGGGCAGCAGGATTACTCTGCCCATTCCCCAAATGTTGACTGTCTTGGGTATGTTTGTTTTCACAAAAGCCATGTCAAGAGAACACTACTATTTCCTCTTTACAGTCTGAGAATTGCATCTGGGAAAGGCAGTGAGTTGCTTGGCTTAGAGGGTATCAAAATCCAGTTTAGGGTAGCTCTCAGGAGAACAGGAGAAGGTGTAGGTGTTAGCAACTGCCTCGACCTGACATGAGATAGAGCCCCTACCCATTTGGCTCTGACCCACCCCCACACAAAACTCTAGTGGATAGACCATCCTTGTGTGCCAGGCCCAGGGTCTTGCTATGTCAGTTCAGCTCTGACTGCCGGCTCACTGGCTTGATTGTGCCTCTTTCACCCTTCAGTATCAGGTGTGGCAGATTCCCAATGCCTGATTTCTAGAAGAGATTCAGAGATGGTCACATCTGTCCAAAAACACCTCAGTTCCAGAAGTTCTCTTCCTTACTCACTGGTGGAAGACATGCATCTGCTCAGGGGTATTTTGCATCTGCTGTTACTTCATCTGCCCCCAAGATGAGCTCTAGGAGTATTAGAAATGGATGTCAAGGCCTGACACAGACTTAGGACCTGCAGGTTCCTACCGATCAAATCCGATGGTGGGTTCTTGAATACAGGGTGGAAAGCCCGGTAGCAGTTTTCATGTTTAGTCCCTGCAAAGAAATAGGCCCACATAAGCTGTTGGGACCCTTTACATGTGTCAGGATTGTACTTCTGTTATATTTCTCCTTGGCCAAGCACCGAGATAAAGAATAAGTGCCTCTGATTGATTCTTACAAACTATAATCAATTGTCTTTACTGCTAATAGAGAGGTTGCAGACACTTGGACATAAATGCAAGACCAGTTACCTCTTGGCACAACAAGCAAAAGAGTAGAGGGGCTGGATATGAGTGAGCAATCAAATATGTGGCATGATTAGGGTTGCCAACCTCCAGGTACTAGCTGGAGATCTCCTGCTATTACAACTGATCTCCAGCCAATAGAGATCAGTTCCCCTGGAGAAAATGTCTGCCTTGGCAATTGCACTCTATGGCAGTTAAGTCCCTCCCCAAACCCTGCCCTCCTCAGGCTCTGCCCCCAAAACCTCCCTCCGGTTGTGAAGAGGGGAAACCCTAGGCATGATCAGTCCTTTAAAAAGTGTGTGTGCATAAGCCAGGGAGTAACACATCCTTCTGATGGGTAGGGAGGTGTCCGTGTGAACATCTTGTGTTTGTTACCAAGGGGTGGGAGGAGTAGGAGAAATGACCATTGCTAATTTGCATATGGCCCTTAAGGAAGACACATATTTAAAATGACTATCTGCCTACCATATGTTATTGTAACAGCCAGGGGCAAATCACCCTGGTCAGGCAGGCTGGGATCTGGTTTTGTGCACCTGCTCCCGTCCATACTTTTCAACAATCTAAGGAAAAGTCAGTTTTTTTAAAAAGTCTCTAGACCTCATAACCTCTGAAGGGAGAAAAGTGTAACATTTTTAAATGGGTGTCTCTGTGCCTACAACTTTGTTGGTAACCCTCAGATAGGAAATCTGTGTATGTCTGACTACTCCTTTGAGAAGGGAGGGTTTGTGGCTCAGGATGGGACATGCATGCAAAGAAGTCCCAGGTTTGCTCTCCAGATAAAGAATCTCAGTAGTAGGTGCTGAGAAAGACCTTCTGTACCTGAACCCTTGGAGAGCCACTGTCAGAGGACAGACTATTGGGCTAGATCAGGGGTGGGGAACCTTATTCCTGCCAAGGGCCATTTGCACATTTATCATTCGGGGGCCATACCAGGTGTAGATCTCCCGGCGAGGGGGAGAGGCTGGGGTTGCCAGGTCTCCAGCCACCACCTGGAGGTTGGCAACCCTAGGCTATGCAGAGGAGGGAGGGAGGGAAGGAAAGAGAGGGAGCCGATCACACGCACACACTCACCAGGCACTCACCCGGCTTCCCCCCCATCACACACACACACACACACACACACACACGCACTCACCGGACATTCACCCGGCTTCCCCCGCTCCACACACACACAAGCACATACTCACCAGGCCGCTTGTGCGGCCCGGCAATCGGGGGAAGCTTTCCCGGCTTCCCCACACACACACACACACATGCGTACTCACTGGGCTGCGCAAGCGGCCCGTCGCAATCAGGGGAAGCCTTTCTGGCTTCGCGCATGCGCGGCCCTACAGCATCAATGGCAACTTCCGCGGGAGAGTCCTCGGGCAGCACCAAATGATGTCACGGGCCTTAAATGGCCCACGGGCCGGAGGTTCCCCATCCCTGGGCTAGATCAACTAACCAGTTTCATTCAAATAGCTTTGGGGCTGGAGCAATGATGACTTGCTGGCCAGCTGTTGTGACTTGCCTAGACCTTGTGAATACCTGGGGCACCACGTTCTACCCTACATATGTAATAGGTTCCCCGGGGGGTGAGGAACTTGCTGGCACTCTCTTCTGGGAACTTGACCAGGAAAAGCAGCTTCAGGGATCCATTTTCTTCACACAGGTCAATAGGCTCTGAAAAATAATCAAAAGGATGGTGTGTGGATGCGGATTCTTGCTTCTGGGTTGCTTCCCCACTTCGCCCTTCCATCATCTGTTCTGGACTTTTGCACCACCCCCAAGCTTGCAAGACATCTATGGACCAGCTTCAGTCTGTATTCTTTTAACATGTATCTCCATAGCCTGTGAAAGCAAGAGTGCATCTTCACGGTCTCTTTAGGCACAACCAATCTGTGTTCAGAGATCCTGAACCTGCTTAAGGATCCACAAAGTGCTTTTCAGGATCAGACCAACATTCTTTGCACTGTGTCATATCAACCAGACTGCCAAATACTACCGAAATCTCAAGCCCAGCTCTGCCTTCTTACATTTTATGCTGCTTCTTTAACTGCTGCTCTGATCTGATTGTTTTATTGTTAAATTTTTGAATTTTTAAGAAAAATTATTGTATTGTTTTACTCAGTTTGCAGTTTTATTGTAAGGCAGTTCAGACATAATGTGTGGAGAAGTGGTCACTACATAATGTAAACAGAAGAAGACTCATCATCCCAGGCACCGGCAGGAACCAGGTGGTCCACCAGGAACTGAGCAGTGATTCACTGGTGGACCTCCATCTACCTTCAGCCCAGTCCTGACCTAGGAATAAGAAATAAAATGTAAAACCTTCACAAGTTAAAAAAAATGACAGAAGTGACTGGTTAAGTTCTTTGCTTTGCTTTAAAAAGTTTCAAGTGCCGAGTTCAAAATCCAAGCAGGACGATCAGTCCCGCACTCAGTGGTGGTTGTTTCCGAATGTAGCGCTCAGGAAAAGAAGGTAACACAACTCTCATTGGAAAATGAACCCTCAAGACCGAATTACAGTACACTGACACTCCTTGAACCTCTTTTAGATTATAAAAGGAGAGCCAAACTCTTCTCTGCCTCTTTGGCAAAGAGAAAGGGATCAAGGAGTTTTGGGTGCGAGAGACACAGAGGAGAGGGAGGGAGAACATGAGTCAGGTACGCCTAAGAATCGAACAGCAGCCATGCTGAATCAGACCAAGGTTTCCAACAAAACTTAGCCATGAGCAGGACACACCAAACTTCCTCTAGCAGCCTTCCTCTGCTAGGTTTGCCAACTACCAGGTAATAGCTGGAGATCTCCTGCTATTATAACTGATCTCCAGCCGATAGACATCAGTTCACCTGGAGAAAATGGCCACTTTGGCCGTTGCACTCTATGGCATCGAAGTCCCTCCCCTCCTCAAACCCCGCCCTCCTCAGGCCCCACCCCCAAAACCTCCCACCGGTTACGAAAAGGGACCTGGCAACCCTATTCCTCTGCACATAGGCCTCCAGAGAGCATTTGGTTGGCCACTGTGCAAAACATAACACTGGACTAGACAGATAGGGTTGCCAGGTCCCACTTCTCACCTGGTGGGAGATTTTGGGGGCGAGCCTGAAGAGGGCAGGGTTTGGGGAGGGGAGGGACTTCAATGCCATAGAGTTCAATTGCCAAAGCGGCCATTTTTCTCCAGGTGATCTGATCTCTATCGGCTGGAGATCAGTTGAATTACCAGGAGATCTCCTGCTACTACCTGGCAGTTGGCAACCCTATAGACAGACCATGGGTCTGATCCAGCATAGCTGCTCTTATCTTCCCTGCTACGTACACCTAGCATCTGGTATACTGCCTGAGCACATGGAGGTTCCATTTAGCTGTTGTGGCTCACCATCATCCGTAGAACCAGACCCCTGTGATCAGTTACCTCCAGAAAGCATAAATTAATCAGGCATTTTTCTCAATCTCAGCAGTTGAAGTACTGTTCCAGGAAAGCCTTTTCATGGGCAGCCAGAGTGCCTGTTCATTTCCCTAACTACACCTGTTATCCCTCCCACCTACGGATATCCCCATGGGCAATTACACTAAGCCAGCGTGGGCAGTTTTCAGCTGCAAATAAAAGAAGTCTGATCTGTCTGCAAGATTTGAAATTCTATATCCTCCCAATACTCCTGTTTCTGTATGTTCAGTTATTGTTCTAAAAAACATGCAATTTTTACTCCTTTGATGGATAGTTTTTTTCAAATAATTCACTTTTTGGTATGTTGATGTCACCAGTGTTGGCATTTTGCACCTGGAAAAATGTGATACATCCTCAGATCTCATGTTAATATTTTTTCATTAGGACCAACCAAAATATCATTGATAGGGTTGCCAACCTCCAGGTACTGTTGGAGAAAAGAGGCACTAGGTACTTGTATGGGAATCGAGAAAAAAATTAAGTACCAAACAACAACTGGAGTGCAAACACAAATTTAGTGCAAGTGAAAAATCAGTGCAGAAAGTGAAACAATGACAAACATCACAATACAATTCTAGAATACATTGCTCCCAACGGAGTCTTCAATGAGAATGTCTAAGTCTCTTTGCAAAGGTCCCAAGGACTTCATACATTATAAGAAGCAAAAAGCAGAACAGGTCAGGTCGTAGTCGAAACGCAGTCCGGATTAACTTGACGTTTTCACCACCGCAACGGCGGCTTCATCAGCAACTCTGTTCGGTATCAGGAGACAAAGCTCCTAAATAAAACTCCTATATAATACAATAAATACTATAAATATTTAAAATTAATACAGAATACAATAAATAGAATACAACAAGGTCTGCCCGACATACCTTAATATAAAAAGTGTATCAAAACTCTGCAGGGAGTAGGACAATTCCACAGCGCTCACAGAGCTGCTCCGTTCAAAGTCGGATACTAAGGCTACAGGTGATGCTAATTTATACAGTATATTTATTTAAATCTTACTCTCCGTTTGGGCATAACAATGAAATGGATTTGTCTTGTTTCTTATAATTAATAACAATTAAGATGCCATTTCTTAGGTACAGTTTCTCATATCTATACACTTTTGGGTTGAGTTCTCTTTAAGAGATTTTTGCTGAAGAGTACTGTATAAATTAGCATCACCTGTAGCCTTAGTATCCGACTTTGAACGGAGCAGCTCTGTGAGCGCTGTGGAATTGTCCTACTCCCTGCAGAGTTTTGATACACTTTTTATATTAAGGTATGTTGGGCAGACCTTGTTGTATTCTATTTATTGTATTCTGTATTAATTTTAGATATTTATAGTATTTATTGTATTATATAGGAGTTTTATTTAGGAGCTTTGTCTCCTGATACCGAACAGAGTTGCTGATGAAGCCGCCGTTGCGGTGGTGAAAACGTCAAGTTAATCCGGACTGCGTTTCGACTACGACCTGACCTGTTCTGCTTTTTGCTTCTTATATTGTATGAAGTCCTTGGGACCTTTGCCAAGAGACTTAGACGTTCTCATTGAAGACTCCGTTGGGAGCAATGTATTCTAGAATTGTATTGTGATGTTTGTCATTGTTTCACTTTCTGCACTGATTTTTCACTTGCACTAAATTTGTGTTTGCATTCCAGTTGTTGTTTGGTACTTAATTTTTTTCTCAACCTCCAGGTACTAGCTAGAGATCTCCTGCTATTACAATGATCTCCAGCCAACAGAGATCAGTTCACCTGGAGAAAATGGCCGCTTTGGCAATTGGACTCTATGGCAGTTAAGTCCCTCCCCAAACCCCGCCCTCCTTAGGCTCCACCCCAAAAACCTTCCATCAGTGGCGAAGAGGGACCTGGCAACCCTAATCAATGAGCAATGAAAGCCTGCAAGTTCCCCAGAATTCTTCATCGGGGGGTATATTCATTACAAACTACTACCCAAAAAAGAGAGATGGGACGGAGGAAGAGAAAAGATATTTCAGGGCTTGGTGGAGAGGCTTCTATCATGCCACGAAACAACTTTTTTCTCTCTATCCCCTTTTTTTTTTGTTTTCTACTGATCCAGTCTGATGAGGAGTACTGGGGGACTTGAAAGCTTGCTATCGTGTGATATATTTTTGGTTGGTCCTAATAAAAAGGGTCTTAAATTACAGTTTCTGGTAAAGACATGTTCGGATATGCCACAACTGCTACTGGAGTTACTCTCGCAAGAAGATGGAAACAACCATCTCTGCCAAATGTAGAAGAATGGAGAGATAAGATGATGGAGTATGCGACTATGGCCAAGATGACTCGTATGATGAATGTAACGGATGAGGAGACAGTTGATCAATTTAACAATAAATGGAAATTGTTTATAAATGCATGGAGGTTGAAGGTTAAGTTAGGCGATATTAGGAATTAAACGCTGAATACTTTTTAATGTGGAGTAGAAAATTATATATCTAGTCGTAAATATTTAGGATATTCATTTAATAAACATACTAAAAATTTAGTAAAGCCAGAGTATTATGTGTTATCATGTAATCTGCTTGATTGATTTACAAGATTTGTCAGGATATTAATGATGTTTTTTCTTTTTGTTCTGTCTGCAGACGGATATACCCTTTTGCTTATCCATTCCCCTTTTTTCCTTCTGTACCCTCTATATAATTTAATTTAAAAAAATACAGTTTCTGGATTTTTTTTTGTGGACCAACAACCCATACCTACAATCTTAACTCAACCCAGTATTGGTTCTTGTAGGTTATCCGGGCTGTGTAACCGTGGTCTTGGAATTTTCTTTCCTGACGTTTCGCCAGCAACTGTGGCAGGCATCTTCAGAGTAGTAACACTGAAGGACAGTGTCTCTCAGTGTCAAGGGTGTAGGAAGAGTAATATATAGTCAGAAAGGGGTTGGGTTTGAGCTGAGTATTGTCCTGCAAAAGTATTGTCCTGTAAGTATCAAGATAATGTGCTAATGAGGGTATGGTATGTTAATATGGAACCATTGTATCCTGAAGTGATCTGTTAATGTGTGTAATCCAAAGCTAATCTGTATGGCTATTGTTGAATGTTGTCTTTGTCTGGAGGTTTTTCAGGGCAGGAAGCCAAGCCTTATTCATTCTTAAACTCTCCTCTTTTCTGTTAAAGTTGTGCACAACTTTAACAGAAAAGAGGAGAGTTTAAGAATGAATAAGGCTTGGCTTCCTGCCCTGAAAAACCTCCAGACAAAGACAACATTCAACAATAGCCATACAGATTAGCTTTGGATTACACACATTAACAGATCACTTCAGGATACAATGGTTCCATATTAACATACCATACCCTCATTAGCACATTATCTTGATACTTACAGGACAATACTTTTGCAGGACAATACTCAGCTCAAACCCAACCCCTTTCTGACTATATATTACTCTTCCTACACCCTTGACACTGAGAGACACTGTCCTTCAGTGTTACTACTCTGAAGATGCCTGCCACAGTTGCTGGCGAAACGTCAGGAAAGAAAATTCCAAGACCACGGTTACACAGCCCGGATAACCTACAAGAACCAATGAACTCTGACCGTGAAAGCCTTCGACAATATTTTCAACCCAGTATGTCCACCAACTGCTGTGGTGAATGCTGCATAGAATCTGGTTTTTTTTTGTGGTTTTTTTTGGGGGGGGGGCAGGTTCTAAATCCACATTCCCACTCCAGCTCTCCACCAGCAGCCCTGCAAAACCCAAGGTAACCGGCACTGCCCTCTTTGGGGCCTCTGGAATCCCACAGTCATCTCACCTGTCCTCTCGAGTCCTGCCTTGTCACGTATGTAGTGCATTAATAGTAAGAACGAGCAGTTAATGTTGGCCAGGAATTGTTGGTTGTCTGCAAGAGAAGGAGCAGAGATGGCTGCCAGGGCCCTTTTCCCCACGGGCATTCCATCTGTGGCCAGAGGTGGCTTCCCAGGCAGTGCCACACTCTCATCTGTCCAGAGTTGCGGCAGGTTCTGGGTCACTGACTATTCATGGTGTAGGCATTGAGATTTTTTTTCCCTCCCAGGGTAAAAGACTTTATTCATTTCCAACGTGAGGTTTACAAAAACGTGAAAATATGTGGGGGATGATGATGGAGGTGGAATGGAGAGGAATGGTGTTTCAGGAAGCAGATCCTGACATGTAGCAATTATACACAGTCAATCAGTTTGGTGCAAGACCATGGTATCTTAATTGTAAGGTGCTGGGGGGGGGTACAATGGTGATCACATGACTAATGAGGTTTTTTTTTTAATGAGCGTGAAGCTGAATAAGCAGTTAAATTCTTACAAGGTATGTTGCACCCACCAATTTAGGGGAGAACCAGCTGTGTTCTGCAAGGGATGGGCTGTCCAGTTGTCTGAGGGTGCCCCATACATCTGTCCAAGCTCCCATCCTAGGGCTGGACCTGGGCTGTCCAGTTGTCTGAGGGTGCCCCATACATCTGTCCAAGCTCCCATCCTAGGGTTGCCAACCTCCAGGTACTAGCTGGAGATCTCCTGCTATTACAACTGATCTCCAGCTGATAGAGAGCACCTGGAGAAAATGGACGCTTTGGCAATTGGACTATGGCATTGAAGCCCCTCCCCTCCCCAAACTCCACCCTCCTCAGGCTCCGGCTGCTGGTGGCAAAGAGGGTCCTGGTAACCCTATCCCATCCCCAACAGCCTAGAGGCTGCTGAATGCCTTCCTTACTTTCACTCCAGCCAAGGCCCTATGGGGCCCTATGGCTGATTCTTGCCTTACCTCCATGTTTTATGGTAATGAACATGCCCCAGCTGCCTTTTGCACTGCTGTAGAGCTCTCTGCATGTTGAGCAGCCCTGGGGCCATTGTGACATCTTGTAACTTCACAATATGAAACACTCTGTGAGGGCAACAATGGCACAATTTCCTCAGGCATCCAGATCTGGCCACTGGAAGGCACAACAGGTGGACCTTGTTGGGAGTAGGATGACTTAAGTCAGCCTTAGAGTCATGACTCAAGAAGGACGTGTAGGAAAGGAGGCCATAAGGGGTCAGAAGCCTTGACCCAGAATTCTGACAACAGGGCTACTATGGCAGTTTACCGATATAGGAAACTGTTACCCTGACCTCTGAGGCATCACTGGCTGAAGGATGCACTACAGATTTCAGCCCAGCAGAATCAGAGTGACCTGAAGAGCCAGCTGGGTCTCATCTGTCCTTGTGGAAATGCTGGCTAATCAGTCTCAGACTAGGCAGCTTAATGTTCAGTAACAAGCTAAACTGCTTCCAGATTGCCTGAACCACCAGCTTCCCTCTAGGCGATCACTCATGACTAGGGTTGCCAACCTCTAGGTGGTGGCTGGAGATTGCCTGGGATTATAACCGATATCCAGGTGACAGAGAATATCTGGAGATACCGGGAGAAAATGGCTGCTTTGGAAGGTGGCGTGTATGGCACTGAAGTCCCTCCACCCCCCAAATCCCAACTGTAAGGAGAGATTCCCTCCTGCATCCAATTAAAGGACCACTAAACACTTTTAAAGGCTTTGCAAAACTGTTTAGGAGCAGAGTTCTCCAGGATTTATCAATTAATTTACCAATTAAAGGGTGATGAATACAAAAAAAGTAAGGGGTGAGTTAATAGTTCTTTGAACTATTAACCAGAAAACCAGACAGAACACCTGTAGAAACGTTTATATTTTATTGAGATAAAAAATGAAATGAAATAAATGAAAAAGTTCACAATTAAACTCAGCAAGAAAAGATTAGTGATACCATAGCTACCGCTACACGCCCTTCTCAGACTCCACCCCCCAAATTTCCCAACCCAGAGCTGGCAACCCGATTTCATGACTCCCGTATGTCATGCAAGGTTGGGAGGAAGATGCGCGTCAGTGAATGACAGGAAGGCAGGAGTTCCATTGGATCATGAGGCTAAGCATGAAAGAGAGACAAAGCTACAGAAGAGGATCTTGAACCTCATGAGGAAAGTATCTATGGAAGAATCGCAGCTGTGAGGGATGTAAGATGCCATGGAGGTAGTGACATGGAATCTTTTTACTCCTCCTATGGGGGAAGCATTCCTGTTAAAATAGACATGTGAAAACTAAGAGTCTCTTTGTTCTAAAGCGATGCATGAACCACAGGGCTGTACTGAGATTATTATTCTCCCCTATAATCTCTATGCCCTGACCTGGATGGCCCAGGCTAGCCTGATCTCGTCAGATCTCGTCAGCTAAGCAGGGTCAGCACTGATAAGTATTTGGATGGGAGACCACCAAGGAATACCAGGGTTGCTGTGCAGAGGAAGGCACTGGCAAACCACCTCTGTTAGTCTCTTGCCATGAAAACCCCAAAAAGGGGTCGCCATAAATCGGCTACAACTTGACGGCACTTTACTCACACACACACATAATCTCTACAGGTTACTAGTCCTTTGACTGAAGAGAAATCAGAAGTTTGTTTATTCCAGGTATCAAGTGAAAGCTTTGTATCCCAGCCCAATTACATGGAACTCACATGACTTTATCAAAATTAGGTCTCCCTGAAGGCACTATATACCGGTAAGCACCTCTGAGCTTAGAATAAATGTCCCACAGAAATAATTGTGGCAAACCTGAGTTCTGTTCATTCTTCATATTGTAAGATTTAGTTCTGGGCATCAAGCCATTAATTCATAGTTATGTTTCTCAAGGATGTAACAGTGAGTAGTACACTGCTGTGAAACAAAGCAAATAGATGTTTTGCAGAAATTATCAGGCCTGCTTTTGTTTAATCATCTATTCCATTAACAGTCAGGGTGGGTGACCGCAGCACTGTGAGGATAGTGTGTCTGAGGAAAGCCGTAACAGAAGCTCTAGCCAGGAAATACCCCACACTTGTGAGTGGCTGGTCCTACAGGCTCTACGCAACGTCGATCTTGGGGACAGGGTCCACGGTGACCCCAGGTACTTCCCCAGCCTTGCCCAGGATGTCATTGCCCAGGGGCAAATATCCTCCACCAGGCAGCAATTCTGTGACATGGCAGATGCTTTCACGGTAGCTGGGCTTGAAACTCTCCACAGCATCCTTGGGGACCCCAGCCCATTCCTAGGAAAAGAAATGGCACGTTGAGAAGAACACACCTCTCCTTACCCCTAAGCTTTTCCCCACCCCATTCCCCTGGAGGTTTCCTGGTTCTATTGGTTGATTTTTTAATTCATGCTGATACTTCTTTTTTCTTTGCCTGTCTCCGCCTGTTCAGATGATATGTGACACAGAAGCTGCAACGAGGCCTACTCAGGGCAACAGGGAGACTCAAGGCTTAACTAGATGAGATGCTGGGAATTCTGTGGCTGAAGTGCCCCCAAACAGGGCTGCCAACCTCCAGGTGCGGCCTGGAGTTCTCCTGGAATTACAACTGATCTCCAGACTACACAGATCAGTTCCTCTCAAGAAAATGGCAGTTTTGAAGGCTGGACTCTGTGGCATCACATCTCTGCTGGGGTTCCTCCACCCCCCAAACTCAAGTATTCCCAGGCACTACCCTAAAATTTCTAGAAATTTCCCAACCAGAGTTGGCAGCCCTGTTCCCAAGCATGCTTTCTTTGTAGTTGCTTGGGGAAGGTTGCCAGGTCCCTCTACTCATTGTATCCTATTTGGGAACGTTAATTATTGAACTTGTCTGTGCAACCATGTATTTGGAGAATGAATATCCTTGTTTAGAAATCATAAGATATGAAATATTAATTCTACATGGTATGCTTTTCTTCATCCCTATGGGAGATTATTACCACTGGCTTTGAAAGCTTGCATTGAAACAAGTGTACTTGTTAAGACTCAAACTAAACAGGACTGAGGAAGACTTGAAATGATCGTATCCCTGTTTACCTTCTCTTCTTTTGAAGACTTCCAAGCTGGATTGACTGTGACTGTTACTCTTTTGTAGACACCCACCTTTGGATTGATTGTTACTCTCTTGTAGACACTTACCTTGGATTGATAGTTATTGTATATTATGTGATGTTTGCTTATGCTTATTACACTTTTTGAGTATTTGGCTATAGTACCTGGAGGTTGGCAACCCTATGCTTGGGGCCCTGACTTAGTTCAAGACCACGGCACAGCAGCAGGGGTTTTAATTCTCCCCCACACACACACAATCAATCAATCAATCAATCAGAGCTTCGTGTCAACAGAATTTTGTTTATAGCTTGTTCTGCATCATTCTTAAGGCATGCTCTGACCTGGATAGCCCAGGTTGGCCTGGTCTCATCAGATCTTGGAAGCTAAGTAGGCTCAGCCATGGTTAGTACTTGGAAGGGAAACCACCAAGGAAATCCAGGGTCTCTATGCATAGGTAGGCAATGGCAAAGTCAGCTGTGGTTGTCAACACTTTACCACCACCTAAGCAGGGCACAGACCCCTGCTTTGGGCCATGGTACCAGCAGGAAAGGGCCCCAAAGGTTCTTACTGAGAAGTTGCCTTGGTGGGCTGTGAAGAGCTCTTCAAATTTCTTGCTGGGATTGGGGATTCTGGGCATCAGGACCACCCATACCCTGTAAGAAGAGAAAGTGGGTTAGGGATGGCATGGAAGCAGGGCTTACAATGTAGGGCTTGCAAGGGCCTCTTGGCCTCCCTTTGCAAAGACCTCATCCTACATATATAATTCCCCTATTTGTTTCTTTATATGGATTTTAAAAATACTTTTGGAATTGTT
Organism: Euleptes europaea; assembly: GCF_029931775.1. Classification (NCBI taxonomy): domain Eukaryota; kingdom Metazoa; phylum Chordata; class Lepidosauria; order Squamata; family Sphaerodactylidae; genus Euleptes; species Euleptes europaea. Next base: position 38,433,344 of record NC_079324.1, read on the forward strand.
CTCTTTAATGAAAATCTAAACCAAGCATCCCCCAGTTGTACTACCTCTATGCACATGTTTCTTGGCTGCCACTTCCTACAGGTAATGCCTGTGAAATTCTAGGCAATTTTCATTTGTGCTGTTCGTGATAGATAGATAGATAGATAGATAGATAAAGAGTTTTTATTGCATTCTCTAATTTTGTGATCCTTCTTTATTGTATAAGCTGTGTTTAATACATTGCTGTTTAGGTTTGCAATCCAGTATTACTGTGTTGTTTTATTGTATATAGTATTCTGAACTCTATGTAATCTACTTTGAGTCTCAGCAAGAAAGGCAGACTATAAATGAATAAATAAATATACCAGTCAGGCCTGTCCTGGGCATTTTGAAATCTTACTTGTCAGACTAGGCTGAGAAGCTAGTGGAGTCTGGGACATATATATGTTTTGAAAAGTGCCACATACTATTGCTAACATTCTCCCGTTCATCCCTAGAGCCATGCCAAGTAGCAGAGAAAGAAGGATGAAGGGGGATGGGAAGAGCAGCTGGCCTTGATGGTGAGCGGACTTGAAGATGGAGGGGGACTTGGCTCCCCCCTCCCTCCATTGCCTAGCAGCTCCATCCTGGAACATTGTCAGCCCCGGGTCTGGTCAATTTTCTCATCTCACCTAGGGTTGCCAACCTCCAGGTACTAGCTGGAGATCTCCTGCTATTACAACCAATCTCCAGCCGATAGAGATCAGTTCCCCTGGAGAAAATGGCCGCTTTGGCCATTGGACTCTATGGCATTGAAGTCCCTTCCCAAACCCCGCCCTCCTCAGGCTCCGCCCCAAAAACCTCCCGCTGTTGGCGAAGAAGGACCTGACAGCCCTAATCTCACCTCTCCATACGCATCAGGGTAAAGACAAGCAGGAGCAGGAGCACAAAGGAGCCGATTGGGATCAGAACATTCTGGGTCCAGAACCACAGGGACTTGACGTCGTCTACAATACCTGCAAAGGACAGGCATCCAGAGGTTCATCTCAGAGAAATAGGGCTAGCCTCACATGGGGATTTCTGCCTCCTGCAATCTCTGGAAGCGTGTAAAGCTTGCTGTATCAGGGCCTGTGATTTCTCTGTACAGCACCTTGCACCATACCAAATAAATGCTAAAGAGCAGTAGCCATGGGGCTGCACTCCTGAAACTCCATCTAAATCTCTGTGCCAGGGCTCCCCACTGATTAGCTTTGATCTCACCAGCTCCAAAATCTTTTTAGATCCCCAGTCCAAGCAAATATGCAGAAAACACAGGCACAGACAAGCCCTGTAAAAAAAATTTTGTGGGGAAACCCTGCTTACACTGGAAGCCATGAGGTCCCACTACGGTCCAGTCCAGTTGAGCGCTTTGGCTATTTACAGCATAGAATCTGGTGCTTTCATCACCAGCTTCCATGCTTGAGATGGGATGATATCTTGCTGTTGTTCCTGTTGCAGTTTGTGAGAAAGACATCCTTACTAGTGAACAATAAATAAACAGGGATCTATAATTCAGGGTCTTAGAGATGGATCATAAAAGTTGAACGCGCTACATAGCCCCAGCAGGTGGAGATGGTGCTTCTATCAGACATTCAGGGTTAGGGTTGCCAGGTTCCTCTTTGCTACCAGCGGGAGGTTTTGGGGGTGGAGCCTGAGGAGGATGGGGTTTGGGGAGAGGAGGAACTTCAATGCCATAGAGTCCAATTGCAAAAGCAGCCATTTTCTCTAGGTGAACTGATCTCTGTCGGCTGGAGATCAATTGTAATAGCAGGAGATCGCCATTTAGCATCTGGAGGTTGGCAACCCTATTCAGGGTCCATGCACTGGGACATTCCATGGAGGCATCTCTGCTTAATATTTGACATATAGCTAAGGCAGGGTTCAGGAAATGCTGTCACACACATGAACCAAAGATGTACCCCTCTCTCTTTTTCTCATGGAAGAATTAATTTCTGATGTAGAATGCTAATTCTCCTCATTTTCAAAACGAGTGGAAATATTCAGAGTGGTTAAACATATATTAGCATGGAACAATCACAGTTTTAAAAAAGATATTTTTAAAAAATTAGCAGCAGACTGCTTGCAACCAGCTCCTACCAAAGGAAGGCTGCTTGACATTATCAGAATGTGTCAAAACCACATAAGGAAAAAGCAGCATGAAAAGCAGTCCTTCATGTAAAGGTCATCACACTTCCTCCCCAAAGGTCCTTCTTTTCTTTTTCTTTTTGCTATGGCTACCCACACTGGCAACCCCTGCCTCATCCACTTCTTAAGTCCCACCCCTTGCCCACATACTCAGATTGTTCTCTCACTGCCTGGCCTTCCTGCACCCAACATGCCCACATGCTGGCCGCACAAGCTCAGTTTCCATTGCTGATTTAAAACAGTCCCAGAGCAGCAAATGCTGTGCAGCAGCAAGGGTTGAAAGAGTGGCTGCAAGGAAAGCAGTAGGGCAAGGCACTGAACACGCCCACCCACCCCCAAGTAAACCCCTTGAGAGCTGCAAGTGGCCCTAAGGTCACCTAGCAAATCCCCTTAGTCCAATCCGGTGCTGCTTGCCTCAGCCTTAGCAAATCTGTCCCGTGTGTACACTTTTGACAACCTTTGCATTCCCTACACCACCAACAAAATGTCTCCGAAAATGCAGTCCTATGGTTCTATGCCATCTGGAGAGGCTTAGGGCAGTAACCAAGGACCACAAACTGGTGCATCTTGGGAGATATGTTGCTGTATCTCCACCATAACAGCATAACATATCCCTGAAGTTGGCACAACTCGGCCAGCTTAGGGGCCAGAACTGGGAGACATAAGGGGGTGATCAGAGGTGCAGCAGGACTTAAGTGTACTAAGCTCTCTGCAACCCAAATTCCATCTCCAACCCCAGCTTATTGTCACGCTGGGGTAAGCCAAAGTATTCCCACTGAACTCAATAAGTGGGGAAAACAACTGCTCTTTCCACTGCGTCCCACCCACTTTCACAGCCATTATGGAGCCTTGGATTCTTAATAACTTTGGGGTCAATCATCACTAGGGTTGCCAACCTCCTGGTGGTGGATGGAGATCTGCTATTACAACTGATCTCCAGCCGATAGAGATCAGTTCCCCTGGAGAAAATGGCCGTTTGGGCAATTGGACTCTATGGCATTGGAGTCTCTCCCCTCCCCAAACCCCTCTCTCCTCAGGCTCTGCCCCAAGAATCGCCGGGTATTTCCCAGCCCAAAGCTGGCAACCCTAGGAGCATACTAGCCTCAGTCTGCTTGTGCCTTTTCGAAATCAGAATTATTTATACAAATATTTCCTTGCCTTCCAAAAAAGCCTTTCATACCTTTGGTGGTGGTATTTGGTCCCAAAAAGACAGGGCCGGCTGGCAAACTCCAAAGCTCAGTGTCCCCACATTTAGAGGCTATCTTACTCTTTACATAGAAGGTATAGCGTTTCTCTGGATCCACACTGGGTAAGATGAACTTCATCTCTTCTGTTCGTGAATTCTGGAAGGCAATATAGAAGAGGTATGCATAGCAGTGGTTCCCTCTACCAGTAGGGCTGCCAACTTCCAGGTGGTTAAAGTAACAACAGCACAAGGCTCATATTCTAACTAGCATGCAAGTTATCACAATGGGAGTACCAGGGATCAAAGGGGGAGAAGAATATGGGATGTTCCCTCCTTAGTATTTGCAGATTCCCTAGTGGTTTCTTGTAGTAGACTCAACTGCAGCATTCTGCTAGATTTAAGAATCTGTCTCCCTCCAAGATCAATAGGATTACCAGGTCCCTGTTTGCTATCGGTGGGAGATTTTTGGGGCGGAGCCTGAGGAGGGCAGAGATTGGGAGGGGAGGGACTTAAATGCCATAAAGTCCAATGGCCAAAGTGGCCATTTTCTCCAGGTGAACTGATCTCTATCGGCTGGAGATCAGTTGTAATAGCAGGAGCTCCTCTGCTATTACCTGGAGGTTAGCAACCCGAAAGAGCAAGATTAAGCCAAACCCCAATTATTCCTTACTAGGCTACAGAGTGAAAAAAAGAGCAGGGGGAACCCAGTGCCTTTCTGAAAGTTTCCCATTCTTTTCCCAGGTCACTGCTATCACCTACACTGGAAAAGCCAGGAACTAGGGTTGCCAACTTCAGATTGTGAAATTCCTGTAGATTTGTGGGTGGAGCCTGGGGAATGTAGGATTTGGAGAGGCCAGGGATCTCAGCAGGGTATAATGGCATAGACTGAGTCTACTCTCCAGAGCAGCCATATTATCCAGGGGAAACAGATCCTTGTCTGGAGATCAGTTGTAATTCTGGAAGATCTCCAGGCTCCACCTGGAAGCTGACAACCCCAGGGCTGGAGGTAATTGTGCCTATTTCAGGCCCAGTTGGTGTTGATTGCCCATTGTGAAGGCTTCCGCTTAAAGTGACAATACCATTCCTCCCCCATCCACAATTGTTCTCAACAGGACGAGGAGAGCCAGTACCTTCTGTTCAGTGTCTGTGTCGCTCTTGTACTCCACCATATACTCCAGACAGTGTGCATGTTTGTATGTTGAGCCCCAAGACACCAGCAGCTGGTTGTTTCCTAAATTCTTGATGGTGAGGTTAACAGGTGGGTTGGGTTTCACTAGAGAAGAGAAGAGGTGGAATGTCTAGCTTCTGAAGGCACTTTTGACCATGCCTCTTGGTATGGCTATTGGGAATTTCTGGATTTCCCTCCTTGCCACCTAATCCTACTGCAATGTACATTGGTTTTTCATGTAGCTCTTTGTCCACATTCCCTCCCAAATTGCAGCAGATTTAAAATTATGATTTCTGCATGAGATAATAATGCTTCCGCCCACGTTCTGAGTTTTCCTTGGCTCTGTGGTAGGTTGGGGTGCCAACTCTGGGTTGGGAAATTCTTGGAGATTTGGGGGTAGAGCTTGGGAGTGTGGAGTATGGGAATGGGAGGCACCTCACTGGGGTATTATACCATAGAGTCTACCCTCCAAAGCAGCCATTTTCTCCAGGGGAACTGATCTCTGTAGTCTGGAAATCAGTCTGGAAGTAGGCTGATCTGCCCAGTACTGTAATTTGGGCCTAGTTCTTCTATCAAAACATCAGATGAAGCGGTAACACTGTTTCTGGGTTTTACTGCTTCTGGCTGCAGATGGGAGTTCAAATGCTCCTGCATATCAAAACACATTCCTGCACTTAGAAACCTGATATGTCACTTTAAAAATTAAAAATAAACAAAAAAGCATAAGGCAAAACTAGCTTCAGTAAAAGCACCAAATGATAAAAGAAAGCATCAACAACATACTTTAAAAAGTACCACTGCAGGAAAAAAAATAACAACTATGGGACATAAAAACTGGCTAGCTGCAACTAACAAAAACAGCCTGGCCAAAAAATAACAGAGCAACAGATGATGTGTGTGTGTGCATGAACTAGGGTTGCCAACCTCCAGGTAGCAGGAAATCTCCTGCTATTACAACTGATCTCCAGCCAATAGAGATCAGTTCTCCTGGAGAAAATGGCCACTTTGACAATGGGACTCTAAGGCATTGAAGTCCCTTCCCTTCCCAAACCCCGCCCTCTTCAGCCTCCGCCCCAAATACCTCCTACTGGTTACATGGAGGGAACTGGCAACCCTAGCATGAATTCATGCCAAATGGCCAGAAAAGAAAGCAGTGTTTCCAACTGAAGCATGGGATTCCCCTATCCAGGTGGGACCTGGGGATTCTCAGGAATTACAGCTCATCTCTAGACTACAGAGATCAGTTCCCTGGGAGAAGATGAATGCTTTGGAGGGTGGATTCTATGGCATTGTACCTCTCTAAGGTCCCTGTCCTCCCCAGCCTCCATCCCTAAATCTCAAGGAGTTTCCCAACCTGGATTTGGCAACCCTACCCCCTCATCCCCCACCGGTGGCCGGGGAGACCTGGCAACCCTAACTGAAGCATAAGGTGCCAGGTGGACAGAGGGGGGAAAGGAGTTCTGCAGCTGAGGAGCCACTGCAGAGAAAGACCTGCTCCACCTCAGTCATCAGGGGCACACACCAGAGGGACTCTGAAGACATAGACCTGAATGTTCAGGCAGGAGCTGTCCTAGCTTGCTGTCAACTAACATTCCAGGGGGGATTCCCCTTCTTTTCCTGCTTTTGGTTTTGCACCCAGGAGATCAGGAAGGGTGGGAGTGCTGTCTTAAACCAAGTAACCATAAGCCTTTGGAGTCTGTGCCTATACTTGCTGTACTTGGCATGACTATCAACCAGCATCTCCATCAACAGTTAAGCTGCTAAGCCTCAGCTGTGGCTTGTGCTGGACTCCTACCCCTGAGTGAGAATCCAAAAGGGCCTGCTAGTAACCTTTATGGGGATGTTTGTGCCAGGGGTGCTTTCAAGACATGGAAGAGAGTTTGCCACCTGGGCAGAAGTCCCCAGTACAGCAGGGCCATGATTTTGGGTCTCATTCCTCTTGAGCTTTGGGCCATGCTAGGATTGGGTCCTCTAGGACACCATACCTCGGTTTTGCAGGCTCATGGGCCTTTCATTGAAGAAGCTGCTGTCACTGTCGCTTGAGTTGACATAAACATAGAAGGCATGAAACAAGTTAATCTGGCTGCTGTTGAACCTGCATCCTGTGTTGACACCATCACTTTGGAGGTAATGCTTACACTCCACCATGGGATCTTTTCTGTACCTAAGTAAAAAGAAAGAAAGAGGGTTGGAGTGAGTTTTCCTGTGCTGTTCTAGGGAGCCTGCAGAGATCTATGGGGAAGCAGTCTTGCCCAAGGAGGCTGCAGCTCCCAGCAGTCTCCACGGACAGCTGCGCATCCAACGAGGCCAGGAGATTATAAGCTTGTTGAACCTGCAGGCATTTTTAGAATTGTAAGAAAGGCTAGTGGGCACCACCACAAAATGGCTGGAATGGAGGTTGTGAGACTGGTCAAAAAAATGCTGCCTGCTTTTGTTGCTCCTGGCATCACTCTCACAGTGGAAACAATTTGGACTGGGGTAGATTCTCCAACCAGGGAGACCACCAAGGAAGACTCTGCAGAGGAAGGTCATGGCCAGTGGTGGACCTATATTTTTGGTACCCTGAAGCTTGAACTGTTATGGGGGCCCCTTCGCAACTAATAGGGCAACATCCAACAAGGTCCAAAGGGCCTTGCTGCCCTTGCAAGGACCTCGAGGCCCAAATGGCAGAGAACAGGGTGGTGGGGTGGAATCCTTGAAAATGGGCCATACAGTAAGCCCCTTCCCACCATCAACGAGGTCTAGGTAACCACTGTTATCTTCTTCAATGGGGTTCTATGACAGATGTATTGGTTCATTCTCTAACGGAGAGGTAGAAGGTCATCAGAGGTGGCTAGTTAGGATAAAGAGGTGAGAATCTGATTTTTGGTGTTAAAATGCACAAGCGAAACGAGTGAAGTCTGAATTGAGAATTCAGATGTCTTTTTATGGTTCCGATTGGCTTTAGCCTAAGGGGTGAGCTACAGAACTATTAAGCCATGTACCAACAAAGGATTCGGGGATCCAGCTGCCAAAATCTAAGCTATTAATAGATTATGGCGAGCTCAGTGAGCCCATACAGCTGGGGGTTCAGATGCTACAAGCCCCTGAGAAAATATTGAAATTTGACCAATTACAGGGACATTTTGAGGCCATATGAAATGGGTATTAGAGCATATTCTAAGGTCAATATTAAGTACTTCAACCAATTGGCTTATGATTCTATCAATAAAATAGCCTTATTTTAATCCCCAGGTGCACAGCACATTCTATCCAAATGATGCCATCTCTCCCCAAAGGTCACCTGTACCAGTGACATCCTTTGTGTTAACAGGGGAGGCTCTAACCCAAATGTTGAAGTGTGTCTGGCTCTGGTCACTGATGAAGCTTGCTGCACACCCCGAATAAATGCAGCAAAGGTGGGGGAGGGTTGTCAGACCTGGGAAGAAGGCTAGAAGAAGGGGCCCCAAGGACAACATGCCAAAAGAGACATACCGGTAGTACAGGGAGTAACTGGTGGCTGGTTTCTGGCTGCTGTCCCACTCACAGGTCATATAGTCGTCATCAAAGACAATGCAATTCACATCTGGAAAAGAGAGCCCAGCACGGCTGAGTAAGCATCAGAGGACATATATGTGGGATCCTGGATAACCCATGCTGTGCTCTACCCCACTACATCCTATTCTGCTCAAGAAGCGGCAAACAAGAAAGCAGAGGCAGTTGCCCATTCCTTGGACTCGGAGCAACTCAGTCTTCAATACTCTGGATCTGGATAATAATCAAGGGTGGCTCAGCAGCATCCCAGCTTGTGATGGCTTGCCTAGACCCCACCCCCCAGCCCCAGCCCAGTCCCAAAGTGGCTGCCCTTTCTCAGGCTACCCAGAGCTTGCCTACCATTTTGTTGAAAGCCTCAACAGGGAGATTCCAGTCCTCCCCAGGAAGCTTGGGGTGTTAATTGGCCTTATAACACAAGGCAATTAATTTTAATATTATTGTATCACGGAGAAGCCCTAGACTAAGCAGCCCAACTCAGGAAGAAAAAAAGGTTGTGTCAGCTTAGAGGGGCCCTTCCGCTCCCCAGTTATAGCATTCCCAACCTGCCTCCCCTTGCAACTTTTGTTTTGGAAAACATGCTGATAATTTTTGTGTCCTTTTTCCCTCTATGGCCACAGCGAATGATCAGGGACCTGCAGCTAAAAGGCCTGTGGATCTGCAGCCAGGAGATGGCAATAGTTTCCTTGGGACCTCTTCTTACCAACTCAGGGAGTACTACGCAAGCTGGCATTGTTGAAGACTGGGGAGGGGCTGTGGTTCAGTGGTAGAAAATCTGCTTGCTCTGCAGAAGGTCCCAGGTTCAATCCCTGGCATCTCCAGTTAAAAATAGGGTCAGATAATAGGTGACATGAAAGACATCTACCTGAGACCTTGGTAGGGTTACCAACCCCCAGGTGGGGCCTGGAGATCTCCTAGAATTACAACTGATCTTCAGACTGCAGTGATCATTTCCCCTGGAGAAATTGGCAGCTTCAGCGGGTGGACTCCATGGTACCGCATCCCTGCTGAGCTCCTTCCCCTCCCCAAACTCCATCTTTTCCATCTTCTTCTACCCCCAAATCTCTAGAAATTTCCCAACTCAGAGTTGGCAACCCTAGACCCTAAGTAGAGTTACTTAGGGTTGCCAACCTCCAGGTAGTAGCTGGAGATCTCCTGCTATTACAACTGATCTCCAGCCGATAGAGATCAGTTCACCTGGAGAAAATGGCTGCTTTGGCAATTGGACTCTATGGCCTTGAAGTCCCTCCCCTCCCCAAACCATGCCCTCCTCAGGCTCCACACCCAAAAGCTCCCGCCAGTAGCAAAGAGGGACCTGGCAACCCTAGAGTTACTGCCAATCTGAGTAGACAGTACTGACCTTGATGAACTAATGGTCTGATTCAGTATATGGCAGCTTCATGTGTTCATGTGTAGACCCTTGGGTCAATTCACACAGAAAGCCATCCACTGCTGTTATTGAATAGGCCCAAGTCTAAGGCCATTTACGCATGGTCAATTTTGAAGCTCGTTCAAAGCTCTTTTTAAAAATGGGACTTTAAAAATGCCTATTCACAGTCCCGACCCCACTCGCCTGCTCCTTCGTTCGTTTGCATATCCATTACCATGTGCATAGCTAACGCGCCGCTGTTGTTCTGCATGATTCCCTCTGGTTATTCTTCACAGTGACGGTGAAGCAAAGACAAAAGGTCGTGTTAAGTGGGCTCTTTCGTAATGCGAAGAAGGTCTGAGCCGGCTTTGCAGTCACTTCCGGAATGACAGATCAGCGTGCAAAATTCACAGAAATCTGCAGGGCAATTCAGCCTGGAATTCAGCTGCTAATTACCATGCAAATGGCCTAAGAGTTTGTGGATGTGCTCAAACAAAAAGCCCCAAACCCTTGCCAGGTAAGGTTCCTTTCTCACCCACCCTTCTGCCTTCTCTGTGAGTTGTGTGTGTGTGGGGGGGAGGTTTACCTTGAGGCTTAGGGGTGGCTGTGGTCCGCCTGCCTGGGCCCAAGAAGAGCAGGGCCAGCATCAGAATCATCCTGGGTTCCTTGCGGACATCCATTCCCCTTGGACCCGGCCCAGCGTGGTAAGAGTGGATGGTTGCTGTGCAGAAGAGCTTCATGCGCAGAATGGAAGACCAAGCAGGAGGGATGTGGTTTTGAGGCTGATCTTGGGCCCAATGATACTCGGCTTCTGCCTGTCATGGCTTCCTGTGAAAAGCCCCGGTACTTTGCTGTGAGGGGGTGTTGGTTGAAGAACTGAAAACTCCGGAGTCAGTGGATAAAATCTTCAACATATTTGAGCAGGCCGCATACTAAAAACCTGATCTAGGAGACAACAAAAAATGGCCAGAGGGAAGGAACATGGTGACAGAAGTTGCCGGCTGCAGCTCCCACTCCCAGGCACCACCATACTGTGTTTTGGGGCCATTTGTTGACGTTACAGGTACCTCAGGTGGCATATCACTGTGGAGCATCCAGCAGGAAAATGGCCCTGGTCGGGGCTGTCTTAGGGTTTAGGGTTGTTGGCTGGTGGCTGACAACCAGAGAGCAATAAGGGGATGGGGACATGGAAGGCATCAACGTTGTGTGTGGCGTGGCGTCACTTTCAGGGTAAACCACAAGTGATGTCACATAGCTCTATGCATCTCTGGAAACTCTATGGTAAATCTGTAGAGTTTCTGGTGATTCCTAGAGCAGTGTGACATCACACCATGTACACCGCTGGCAATTTATTTTCTTCTGCCATTGCTTTGAGCAGCAGTGAGAAGAAAGGGTTGCCTGCAGGAGGTCTCCGTGTAGTAGAAGACCTGGCAACCCTAGGTGACCAAGTCCCTGCCTGAAAATCTTGCCTCTTCTCCTGTTATCTTGCAGGATTGCCTCTCATGTGGCAGCTTCATTGCTCCCAGCAAGGCCTGTTGTCCAGACCCTAGGGTTGCCAGCTATGGGTAAGGAAATACCTGGAGATTTTGGGTGTGGAGCCTGAGGAGGATGAGATTTGGAGAGGGACTTCAACGCCATAGAGTCCAATTGCCAAATCAGCCGTTTTCTCCAGGGCAACTGACCTCTATCACCTGGAGATCAGTTGTAATAACAGGAGATCTCCAGCCACCACCTGGCAGTTAGGAAAACAGTACAGGATAATATATATACACAAAGTGCAAATTTTATGAGCTACTGAGATGAAACAAGGACCATATACATAACACATACAAAGCACAAATATATACAATATATACAATCCGCATAAAGCAGAAATGATTCCAAAGGTCTCAACAGAGTACCAGGTAAGTATTAGTATTGTAATCTTTGTGTATAAAGTCCATATAAAGCCACAATCATCAATGGATACAGCCGTTTCAGATCCACAGCAGTGGAAATCTTTCTTCAGTCCTTCCTAAAATTAATATTATACAATCAGTATATAAATATATAAAGATTATTACTATTAAAATATAATTGGATTTAATACAATATACTCACAAGAAAGTGCTGTTATACATTCATAATTCCTTCCCATGCAGGGTAAGTACAATTTGTTGCAATCAGACGTCAGCAAAGTACATCACATAGTGCAGCAAGTAAAGTCATACAAAGCCTTACTCAATTACATAGGAAAACCCAGGTGTGCATGGTTGCTAGTGATGCATACCAAAAGAAAGTTAGAAATCTTAAAGTGACAGTGTGCATTTAAACAGAAGCCAGCTCAGACTTATAAAAAACCTGGCAGTTGGCAGCCCTACCAGACCGCCTTGTCTAAGGCCCTTTCAATGGCTGTCCCATACCTGTGGAACAGCCTCCTGGAAGAGGTCAGAAGGGAAATTATAGTCTCCTGGATTTCCATGAAAGATACAATTATTCCAGATAACTTTTGGGACAGCCCAAACCTGAGCACTGGGGAAAAACCCTGCGGGTAGGGTCATAAGGTATTTCTAGAGTGGTTTTAAATTGTTTTATATCTGTTGTTTTACTGTTTATTGTTTTATTATTGGCTTCAGAGATGCTTGGGAAAAAGGCAGGTAAGCAAATAAATACATATATAAATCTGCCTTCTTATGGCTGCTGGAGAGTTTTGTCCATACTCTGTTCCTGACCACTGAGGCCAGCTGAACCCTTAATTTTACCCCTCGGTATAGCAAGGAGGACGGGTGAAGGACGTAGCAGGGGATGTACTGGCTGCATTCTGTTCCTCTGCTTGTAGGTATTCCATGGGTGAAGTAGGACTCCAGGTTAAAGAAGTCCCTTCAGACAATGTTGTGTTTGTGTCAGGCAAGGACTACATCTACAATTATTCACTTCAGACCCTAATCTCATCTTTAAGAATTACACCAATTGGTGGATCATAAAGAGTTGCCAGAAAAGAAAGGGGATAACTGGGAAATCTTCCTGTTAAGTCCGCGTGGGGAGGACATACGAGGTCGAGACAGAGTTCCAACACAACGCATTTATTGCAGTACAGAACTAGAGAACACAGTAGAAACGGCCCTGCTTATATGCTCCTCTGGCCGCCCGCAGCCACTACCCCCTGATCCGTGATAGGGGGGGAAACAACCCCGGGGTACCAATGGCGCATGCCGGCTTAGGGCCAATGGCACACGCTGTCTTTGGCCAATCGCGTGAGCAGGGCTTTGGAGCCTTCGCCCCAGACTCAAGCTCCAACGTTCTCCTGCATATCCCCTAACTATATACATATACAACACCCCTCCCCCCTAAGTCCTGACAGCACACGAACAAACATAGTCCTTAAGGTGGCTTGGCCGCGATCTTGTGCGCTGTGAGCGGTGTGGTGCTGGAATGGGGGCTTCTGGTTGCTCGGCGGCTGTAGGGCTGTCATGTAGCTCGGTGGCGAGGTCAGCCTCCGCTCCGACTCCGGGCGATGCGGCCTCGTTGGTCGGTAGCGGCCAGTTGGACGCGGCGGATTCCATTGTGGCAGGCGCAGAGTCTGCGGTGTTGGGGTCCGGCGCGGTTTCTGGAGTAGCGGCGTGGCCAGGCAAGTCGGCTGGGCGGCGGCGCAGCTGGTCAATATGTCGCCGTAAGACTCACCAGTCCGGGGTGGCAACCTGGTAGGAGACCGGGCCGGTTGCTTCCTGGACCATGGCAGGGATCCAGGCCGGGCCCGTGCCATAGTTCCGGGCATAAACTGGGTCTTCCTGCTCCACGGTTCTTGGGACTGTGGGGCAGAGCCGGCTGGGCTTCTCTGGTGCCAGGTCCGGGTGCAGGCGGTCGAGAAGTCCTTTCGGCTGGCGCCCCATTAGCAGTTCTGTGGGGCATCGGCCCGTTGCGGAGTGGGGGGTGATATGTTGGACTAGCAAGAAGTTCGCCAGCAGCGCATCCCAGTCCCCATGGATAATTCGCCGTAGTGTGTCCTTAGTTGTGCGGACCATCCACTCTGCTTGGCCGTTAGTGGAGGGATGGAAGGGAGCTGAGGTGACATGGTGTATCAGGTTCTTTGCCATAAACTCCTGGAACTCCGTGGACGTGAACTGGGCCCCGTTGTCAGAGACGACGGTGTCCGAAAGGCCGTGGGTGGCGAAGAGCTGGCGCAGATCCCGGATGACGGTCCGCGACGTCAGGGAAGTCACGGCCACGACTTCCAGCCATTTGGAGAAAGAATCCACAATGACCAGAAAAGTCTTGCCTTGAAAGGGCCCCGCGAAGTCTATGTGGACGCGGGACCAGGGGGCATGTGTGGACTCCCATCGCTGGACTGGAGCACGTAGCATCTCGGGGCGTGACTCCTGGCAGGGCTGGCAACAGCTTACCCATTCTTCGATTTCGGCGTCGATGCCCGGCCACCAGACGTAGCTGTGAGATAGCGCCTTCATGCGGACGATGCCCGGGTGGCTTTCGTGTAATGCTTCCAGGACCCTGGAGCGGAGCTTTAGTGGGATGATGACGCAGCTTCCCCACAGCAGGCACCCCTTGTGGAGCGAGAGTTCATGCTGCCGGGTTGCGAACAGCTTGAACTCCTCCCCTGGTCAAGCCGCAGGCCACCCCTTTCCCACCCAGTTAAGGACACGGGCGAGGGTGCGATCCTTCGCGGTGTGGGCGGCGACATCTGAGGCGTGCACAGGCGGGTCTGGCAGGGTCTCGATGAGCATCACGTTGAAAGCCAGGGAAGGGTCGGGGTCAGGGTTGGAGTCCTCCAGCGGCAGGCGGCTGAGGGCATCCACGTGGCCGATTGACTTCCCGGGACGATGCGTGAGGCGAAAGTCGTACGCATTCAGGAAGATGGACCAGCGGAGCACTCGGGGCGACACGATCTGAGGCGTCTGTCGGTCCGGGAGGAAGAGGCCCAGGAGCGGCTTGTGATCGGTGACGATCTCGAACGGTCAGCTGTAGACGTAGTCATGAAACTTTTTAATGATGGCTACGACGGTGAGGGCCTCCCAGTCTATCTGGGCATAGTTGCGCTCCGCCGGAGATAGGGTGCGGGAGTAGAATGTGATCGGGGCCTCCCGCCCGTCAGGCATCCGGTGGCTAAGGACCGCGCCGATGCCATAGGGCGAGGCATCGCACGTAAGTACCATCGGCAGACGCTCATCGAAGTGGACGAGCAGGTTGGATTCAGAAAGGAGGCCCTTGGCGGCCTCGAAGACCCATTGGTGGGCTGCGCCCCAAGACCACAGAGTGGCCTTGTCAAGCAGGCGGTGGAGGGGCTTGGCTACCAATGCCTTGCTGGGCAGGAAGGCATGGCAAAAGTTCAATAGTCCCAAAAACGCCTGGAGCTCCAGCTTGCACTGGGGTGGGGGGGCCTTGTGGATGGCTGCGACCTTCGCCGGGGTCGGGTGGATGCCGTCAGCGTTGATTAGGCAGCCCAGGAACACTACCTGGGGAAGGCCGAGCTGACACTTCTCACGCTTAACGGTGAGCCCAGCATCCCGGAACCTGCGGAGAACCCCCCGGACGCGGTCTAGGAGCTCCCCATCAGAGCCGGCTGCGACAAGGATGTCGTCGAAGTAGGGAATGACACCGGAAGGCCCTTCAGGCGATCCTCCATTAAGTTCTGAAAAATGCCGGGCGAGGTGCTGACCCCGAACTGCAGTCGTTTGACTCTGAAGGCACCTCGGTGTATGACGATGGTCTGGGCGTCTGCGGATTCAGTGTCGACCAGCAGCTGCTGGTATGCCTGTGCCAGGTCAATCTTGGCGAACACCCGGCCACCCGTGAGGGAGGCCAGGAGGTGGCTTACCACGGGCACCGGGTACACGTGGCTCTGCAGGGCCTTGTTTATGGTGCACTTATAGTCCGCACAGATCTGGACGTTGCCGTTGGGCTTCAGCGGCGTGACTATCGGGGTCTCCCATCGTGCGCTCGGGACTGGCTCCAGGACGCCCTGTAAGACGAGGCGATCCAATTCCGTGTCGATCCTGTCTTTGAGGGCGAAGGGGACACGACGAGCCTTGAGGCGGGAGGGGGCGGCGGCGGGGTCGATGAGCAGTCGGATGGGAGGGCCTTTGTAACAACCCAGTGGCCCAATCCAGACGTCTTCAAACTCGGTCCAGACGGTGTCGAGCTGGGCCATGTCGATATGGTTGACTCCCGTGAGAGCGATTCCCATGGCGGGGAACCACTCGAGTCCCAGGAGGCTAGCGCGAGGACCCTCCACAACGATGAGGCGAAGGTGGCTCTCGAACTTCTAGGTCAAGGCCCACCAGTGGGAACTAGAGTTGCCAGGTCCCTCTTCGCCACCAGCAGGAGGTTTTTGAGGTGGAGACTGAGGAGGAGGGGAGGGACTTTGATGCCATAGAGTCCAATTGCCAAAGCGGCCATTTTCTCCAGGTGAACTGATCTTTATCGGCTGGAGATCATTTGTAATAGCAGGAGATCTCCACCTAGTACCTGGAGGTTGGTAACTCTAGCAGGAGCCCTCCCGTCATAAGCTGGCATATGGCAACCCTATGCTCAGCTGTCCTTGACATTACATTCCTCCTCGAGGCCAAAGAGCATGTCTAGGCTTCATTGGGCCATTATTTAGAGGGAGGATTCTTTTTTTTAATTTTCAAACTAACATTTTCTGTATATCTGGGGAACCTTTCCAATTAGGTTTTTCTGTAATCCTGGGGTTTCCCCTGGGTTTGCTAAATCCTAACTTCCAGCTTTTGACTGGCTCCATTGGTCAGATTGTTTTTGTCCACGTGGGATTCAGTCCTTGGCTATTTGACATATGATGGTGGTAGAAGGTGGAAATTTTCTACTCCAAGTCCTTCAGTTATTTATGGAGCTCTATACAGACTCACAGGATCATGGCTATGCAGGTCCAAGAGCTCTACACACAATCAGACAGTATATCTGGGGTCCTTATGGGAAGAACGGTTGCCCCATAACTTAGCTCTTCCCTTCCCACAATTCCTTGGAACAGAGTTTTCTATCTCCAGGTTCCATTATAACACAATTCATGGGGACTGTGCCTTGGTATTCCTGTCTAAGATATAGGCTAAATTTTTAAAAGACCAACCGAACCATTTTAATAAACTAGCAGAAAGTTCAAGATGAGTTTAATCAGGTCTTACTGGAACCATCAGATTGTCTCATTTCCTGATGGTTGTTTGTTCTGATTATTATCAGCAGTTTGGCATCAAATCAGCATGAAATGCTAACTGTAGATCAAGGAAGAGGTACAATGATGGGTTCAAGAACTGACAGTCCTGTCATCTTTGTTGTGGGTGGGAGACGGACAAACTGAATCTGAGGAATTGTGGAATGCTGCAAGGGAACTGGAGACTTTCCTTGCAGATTTTTTCACTCCTGCATGATAAAATGCACCTGCCACTTCTGTCTCCCAGTGTGATAAATGATTTAATGTGTACTCCGTCTACTGCTCCATAGTGAATTCAGCTCTTTGAGAGTTAAAGCCTCATTAGCTAAACACAGCTGCAGAAGCCCCAATTAGGGTCTACTAAGCAAGATCTTTGAGAGAGAAGTATTACAATGAAATGTTATAAGTCAGACATCAGATCCTTTGCCAGCAGAACAAAAAGAATTTATCTGAGTTAATGGTTTTATTTAAAGCATAATTCTTTTTATCAGGCAAGAACTTGACAAATATAAACAGGTGCAAATTAATCCTACACATCTAGAAAAAAATGCATGCAATACAAATAAGATCTCATATTTCTTAAACTTAGCTCGATACATAATAATTACAATTCCCTAAGATTATGGCAGATAAGGTTTTAAATTGATAGGCAAAGTGTTGCATAAAATGGGAAGTCCAGCACACATTATATGCTTATCCAAAGTAAAGTCCCCTTTTACTGGAAGCCACCATCAGAAAGCCTGATTAGACCCTTTACATGACATTTTTTTAGAGAAGGTGACAATTAGGAACAGAAATAAGTCTCTCCAACTTTAACACATGATTATCCTCTAAATCTAACAATTGGTCCCTAAATGGATTGTGTAAATTAGTAGTACCAGGTGAACTAGGATATGTCTTGACAACTCTCATTAAATTCTCAAAGCAAGGTTATAAAGATAAAAATAGTACTGTTCTTAGCAAGAGAACAATAAATGTACTGTTTCTTCAGCTACACTAATGAACTGGCTGAGAGGCAGCCCTGCACCTTGGGTACTTTGCCGGCCCAGCAGCGAGATCAGGCTATACTATATACCATTCCACATCCCCAAAGGAGTGTCTACGGCTTGCAAACAGGAGACACTATTTGCTTATAGGTCTACATACTCTGACAGGTATATCACCCTTGGAAATGTTGAGAAGATGGAATTTATTTATTTACTCTCGTACATTCTTTATGGTCCACCTTTCTCACTGAGACCCAAGGTAGATTACACAATGTAAATCAATGTGATCAGTAGGGTGCAACATCTAATAAGCAATGTAATATGATTAGGATTGCAGAAATATGAAACAAAGCAGCAATATGAATAAAGTGTAAGTACTAAACATGACATATTAAACAAGCAAGGAGAAATAAAAAGGTGGTACTGCAGGAAAAATCAGGGATCAATAAGCTTTGTTCCTCTGACCCCAGTCTCCCGCTCGAAGAGACCCGACTACAAGGTATAAAAATAAGTTGTTTTTCACTGTCTTTGCTAACCTTGCAGAGTGCAGCAGCCTTTGCGGATGTGATACCAATTTAGCCAGGCCTGTCCAGGAAGAGCTTACTAGAATTCATTGCAACGCATGCTGACGTTGGGTCTGCTTCAACCACAAGACCCTTTGTGGTTGGCATAGTCAGCAGATGGGGCCAGATTGACCAAGATGTAGTTCAGAGTGCAAAAGGGCAAGGGGGTAATAAGCATTTCAATATTAAAGGACACAACTCGAATAGTACCAGTTACAGGAGATTAAAAAAAAATAAGGCCAAGGCTGATGGTTACCAACCTGTTAGTCTTGTAAAAATGAAAGGCTGCTATTGAAAAAAGAAGCAGATTGGATTGTTAAGACTTCAGATACTGATACCTAAAATTTATCTCTGGAATTGCATCAGCCTCTGTAAAATAGAGAGATATGACATCAACACTGGTATATAGAACGGTCCTTCCATTAGCAACTTGCTACTGAACTTACACACTCTTCTTTGAAAAAAACACCGCAGGACTAACAGGTTGCTACAGAGATTAGATAAGCAGCAAACACTCTTGCCTAGTGGTGGCCATTTTAGAGACTTCTCACTCCCATATCTACAAGCTTCCATTTGCACCCAAATGTCGCCTTTATCAAACATCCTGTTCCTGGTGCAAATTGCCATCAAAACCACTACGAAACCCCACATATATTCGGCATGCTTCTTTCCAGAAAGAAGTCATAAAGCTAGCTTCTTGATGCATTAAAGTTATTGTCCAACAAGTGCTGTTTAGTGTTTATGTCTATTTATGTAGTGTTCCTTTGCTTGTTTCGTTGGCTTTAATTTAGAACCTATTTTTCTGACATGGCTGTGTATTTTTGAACATCCCAAAAACGTACAAGCAACCATGACATAAAACCAGAAAGCCTGTTGATCCTACAGCTCATAGGAAACCCTTCAAAGCCACCTTTACTCGCCCCGCAGGAGCGCTTAACTTCTTCCTGCCACAACTGTGCTGAAGAAGCGCAAACCCAACGGCAGGGGGCGATAGTGCCTCGCAAACAAGCGCCCTTTCAGCCAATTCCGTCCTCGGTCGTCAATTTCCGTACGAGTCGCGGAGGCGGAGGGAGGGGGGGGCGTGGCGCGGATCGTTCGTTCGGCATTTTCCGACGAAGAGGGTGTCCCCCGTCCCTTTGCGCTCCCTTCAACCATTGCCGCGATTTTTGGTTCCGGCGACTTCCCCGCCAGTCTCGCCTCCTCCCCCCCCCCGTTCGTCAATTTCCGTCAGCGCTCGTTGTCCGGCCCGAGCCCGGCTTCGGAAGAATTCGGCAGTGTTCCTACCTCTCTCCCCCCCCCCCCAGCCCCGCTCGGTATTTTCCGGGAGCGCTCGGGAGAGGCTCGGCTGCTTCCGCCGGCCCTTGTTGTGGCTGGGCCTGCGAGGTCCCCCTCAGCGGCCAGGCGCGGGCCCGGCTGGGCCTCGCCGCCCCTCTCGCCGCCGGCCCCGCCCCGTCCACCATGGCGGCCTTCGGCATCCTCAGCTACGAGCACCGGCCTCTCAAGCGGCCGCGCCTGGGCCCTCCTGACGTGTACCCGCAGGACCCCAAGCAGAAGGAGGTGGGGCTGGGGGGGCCGCGAGGGGGGGGGGCTGGGGGGCTGTGAGGGGGGGAAGGCGCCCCCTGCGGAGAGGGCAGAGGACGGACATGGTGCCCCCTGCTGCTGGGAAGAGGAAGGGCACCCCCGCGGGTCAAGGGGTCGCTGCCCTTGTGGGCCTTGGCCATGGTGCTGGAGAGGTAGAGGGAAAGGGGGGGGCTGGGTTTCGGTAGGTCACGCCCCCCCCAAGTTTCTTCTGCCCCCCCCCACGACAGGCCATCAGAGTGCTCATCGTGGGTCAGCCAACATGGCCAGAGGGTTCTCTGGACCAGTAGCGGCCAGCGATGTAGCAGTCAGCTGTCCATAGGAAGCTCCAGAATAGGCGTCAAATGGAGGGCCTTCCCTGGTCTTCCCCACTGGAATGTCAGATATATTGCCCCTGGACATGGAGGTTCCATTCCCGGGTACCTCAGCAGGTACTAAATGAAAAACACGTGTTGTCCTTGGCGATTGACCAATAGATTGTTTCCCTGGTTCTTGTGGGTTATCCGGGCTGTGTCACTGTGGTATCAGCCCGGATAACCCACAAGAACCAATGAACTCTGACCGTGAAAGCCTTCGACAATAGATTGTTTCCCATTCGGCGGTCTTGCAGGTCTGGTAGGAGATTCCCCCCCCCCAACATATAATGCCTTGAGTATTACAGTGGAAGAGAGGTGTAATATTAATATTATGGTTGTTTATGTTCTCATGTGCCTGAGTCCTTTTGTCCAATGCACGAACCTACATTAGCCTTTATGGTGCTGGTTAGAATTGATAGACCCATCTTCTGTAGATGTATGTGATACAATAATGTAACAATTAACTTACACTGCTGTGTCCCTGATAGTGACTGTCCACATACCCCAGCCTCCTCGGGATGCTCTCAAGCAGGGCGCAGTGGAGAAAGCCATCCCCTTCCAGTTTTCAGCAGCTTCTGATCTTGGGAGTCTCTTCCCTTTTCCTCCTACAGGATGAACTGACAGCTCTGAACGTGAAGCAGGGTTTCAACAACCAGCCGGCTGTCTCTGGGGATGAGCATGGCAGTGCCAAAAATGTCAACTTCAACCCTGCCAAGGTGAGGGCATTGACCATTCTAGTAGTGCATCTACCTCAAACTCACAAATGATTTCTTGGACAGAGAGAATCAGTGTTGATAATTCTGGGTTCTGTATCCTTCCCCCCCTATGTACACAGAAATCCAGATAATAATTTTGCAAAGTTCAAGCTTTATATGCTGTTGCTACAGAAATATCAGCTACTCAGAAATATCCCTGTTCAGGGGATATATTTGAATAGAATCTGTTAAATGAAAACTCTCCAATGGTTTACCATGGCAAACACTTACCTGCTACCTTTTGTTCTGTTATGTGTACTGATTTGGGGAGCCAGATTTCTGAGGGATGAGGAGTGAGATTTGCTGGAGAAATGAGGTGATGGCTGACTGTCAGGGTTGTGGTGGGTGGGTGGGAGATATATGGGTGCTAGCAGCCTGGGTGACTGTTTTCGGACAGTCTTTGAACAGAGTCTTCAGACTCTGATGGTGCTTAGCTTGGCCAAATTGTGTTATCTGTGTGTTTCTCAGGAAGGCAGAAGATCTTTCACATGTGAGGAAAGCCTAGGAATAGTTTTCTACAATGGGAGGGGCACTTATTCTGGTGTTGTTTGAATGAGTTTTAACACTTAAGCCGTAGGCAGCCTGCATTTGGTGACTGAGTTGAGAATGTCGAGAAACAGGAGATTTTGGTTGGGGAGGAGTACATAAGGGTGTTTCAGCAACTCTACCACTCTATGATTGTTAGGACAAGGTCCCAAGCTTTATAGTTTCTTCTTTGTCTCCAGATCAGTTCAAACTTCAGTAGTATTATTGCTGAGAAACTACGCTGCAACACACTGCCTGACACAGGCCGTCGGAAACCCCAGGTGAACCAGAAGGATAGTTTCTGGCTGGTAACCGCACGCTCCCAGAGTGCTATCAACAACTGGTTCAATGATCTGGCAGGGACCAAGCCACTCACTCACCTTGCTAAAAAGGTAAGGGGCATGTGAAGCTAAGAGTAAGGAGGGGGAAGCTCTGATGTGGCAAGAGCTGAACTGAGGTCTGGAAGTAAAATGTTGCCCTTGAACTGTTCAGTCTGTTTTGAGCCATCGCTATCCCAAAGTGCAGCTCTTCCCCTCTGGTCTCCACTTGGCTGTGTGCACCTAAGTGCCTCTCAAGTTTAGCTCAGTAGCCTTCTTTTTCACCCCCTCCTGCTCAGACAAATCTATGACTGTGAGAACTGAGCCTTTTTTGAGTGTGTGTGTGGTTGTGCCTGCCTTATGGAATCAACTGCCCGCAGAGATTAGGCAAGCACCTTTGCTATGTTCGATTTCATGAAAGTTATAAGACCTTTAAGCACGTTTTTAATCTATAAAGGGAGTGCTTTGATGTTCATGATTATATTCCTGAATGGTTGTCTGTGTGTTGTTTTTTCATAGGCATTTATGTTTACTTTGCTGTTTAGATTTTAACCTTTTGATTTTGTATTAGAGTGGAGCTTTCATTGCAGTGTGAGCTGCCTTGTGTACAAGAAAGGTGGAATACAAATCCATAAACAAGTAAAATGCCAGAAGGAAATGGGATGAGCTCTTGGTTCAGCTGCTTCCTTCCTCTCCTCTTTCTGTGGACTTCCAAAATCGGAAGGGGTCAAGAACCACGGGCTGAGCTGGGGAAAGAGGAGCAGGCTAGGTGGGAGAAGGGTAAACAAGGACTATTCAGAGCAGATTTGTAGAACTGGTATTATTAGGGATGGATGTAGAAAAGAGGAGGGGCTCAGGAAGTTTTGGGAAGAACCTAGTGATGGAAGTGGAAGGCGTGGCTCTAAGCCATGAGAAGACCTGCTCCCAAAGAGCCACTAGCTCTAAAGGTGTGAGCTGTGTTCTCTTTGGATCGCATCTGCCCACAAGCTGCCTCCAAGTGAAGCAGGTGACTTGGGACAGTCCCTTTCTCATGCTTTGACCCCAGCCTTTGTACTCCATCCTCTGGCAGGTGCCCATCTTCAGTAAGAAGGAAGAGGTCTTTGGTTACCTGGCAAAGTATACTGTGCCCGTGATGCGAGCAGCCTGGCTAATCAAGATGACCTGTGCCTACTATGCAGCCATCACGGAAACCAAGGTGAAGAAGCGGCACGTCATCGACCCGTTCAGTGGTAAGAGCTTCTGCTCCCTTTTTGCTGCCTGCACAGAGTATTATGGACAGGGCTGATTTGGCTTTCTTGAAGCTTTCTGCTTACAGTTGCTGCATCTCATCTGGTGCCTGTTGGCATTTCCTCCCCCTTTTGCCAGGATGAGGCCAGCTTGTGCCTCTAGCGTTGCAGCTTGGTCCCTGAGTCCGCAGCTTGGCCTGGCATCCAGCGCCTCACTTTCTTTACTCTTCCCACCATGTCGCAAGGGTCAGTGTGCTTGGCTCCCCACTTCTTCAGGTCCTAACCTTTCTCCTTTCCCCTTCCCTTTCCCTTCCGCTAATATCTGTTCTTCCTTCCAGAGTGGACCCAGATCATCACTAAGTATCTGTGGGAGCAGCTGCAGAAGATTGCCGAGTTCTATCGGCAGTTGCTGGGTCAAGCCACTGGGTCTCCCTCTGGCCCCATGCCCCAGGAGGTAGAGCACGCTCTGAAGCAGTGGGACTACAATGAAAAGCTGGCTATGTTCATGTTCCAGGTGAGATGGGGAGGGAAGGGAAAGGAAGCCGGTTTCCTTTGGAGAGGCTGAACTCAGTCTTCTCTCAAGTGGGAGATGAGTCCAAGAGGGGCCAGGACAAATTACATGCCTTCCCTCTGCTCAACTCTTCCCCCATCTGCTTCCAGGATGGGATGCTGGACCGGCATGAGTTCCTGACTTGGGTGCTCGAGTGCTTTGAGAAGATTCGGCCTGGGGAGGATGAGCTTTTAAAGCTACTCTTGCCCTTGTTGCTGCAGGTGAGCCTGTCCGTCCTGCCGTAGTCAAAACCTTCATTTGCTCTTATGGGGAAGGTGTTGTTTTTTTCAAGAAGGGAAGGTTTTTTCCCCGTGGATGCTGTGGACAGCTCTGCCTGTGTTGGGAAGGGGCTGTGGCTCAGTGGTAGAGCATCTGCTTGATATGCAGAAGGTCCCATGTTCAACCCCCAGCATCTCCAGTTAAAGGGACTAGGCAAGTAGGTGATGTGAAAGACCTCTGCCTGAAACCCTGGAGAGCTGTTGCCGGTCGGAGTAGACAATACTGACTTCGATGGACCAAGGGTCTGATTCAGTATAAGGCAGCTTCATGCGTTCATGTGAGTTGGTTTGTGCCAAAAGAGTGCCCTAACCTGGCATTGAACTAGTTTATTTTCTCTTCTTCCCAACAGTATTCTGGGGAATTTGTGCAGTCTGCTTACTTGTCCAGGCGCTTGGCCTACTTCTGCACTCGACGGCTTGCCTTGCTGCTGGATGGCCCTGGCGGGCACCCTCCCCACCATCTCTCTGCACAAGCGGGCAATGTGCTCCCTTCCACGCCTGCTCCTCAACCTGCTGCAGGGAACCCACCCCCCAGCCCCTTCAGTGACTTGCTTCTGTGCCCCCAGCACCGCCCAGTGGTGTTTGGGCTCAGCTGCATCCTCCAGGCAAGTTTGGGTGAGACGATGAGCATGAGTTATGTGCAGGCGCCCGGCTGATGGCCTTTAAGGAAAAGAAAGCTAGCACGTATGCTGTCCTGGGAAGTTTAGACACAGGCAAAGAGGGCTGTTAATAGGAAACTGCCACCTGAAATTGGCTTTAGGGCTGTTCCATAAAGTTCTGTACTTTGTCTGATATGATAATTTTAGCAGATTGGCTAAAGTGGAACTAGAAGCAAAGGCCGCTTCCTACAGATTGAGCTAGAATGGTGGATATGTCAGAGACAGTCAAGAAAGGTGCGCTTTCCTTCCTGGAGCAGTCAGGGAAGACTGGGAAATGGGTATGAAATCTATATGTGGACTGGAAGGAGGGAGAAAGAAGTCTTGCTGACCTTCCGGAGGTCAGGCTTGCGTGTGCTCAGTGCTTCTGCTTTGTCTTGCAGAGTATTGTCCTGTGTTGTCCAAGCGCCCTGGTCTGGCATTACTCCCTCACTGACAGCAGGATCAAGACTGGCTCTCCACTTGACCACCTGCCCATTGCCCCTTCCAACCTGCCCATGCCTGGAGCCAATTCAGCTTTCATGCAGCAGGTAAGCAGCAGAGATCAGAGCCTTATGTCTGTCTCTGGTCCTGTGGCAAATAGATCTGCAAGAGATTCATGTCAGCCTCACCTGTGTCGTCTTTCATTCTTTCTTGAGCATTCTTGCTAAGACAGCATGCTTGTAAGTTACAGCCTCTCACACCAACCTTGTCATGTTGCTTCTTTGCCAGGTCCGAGCCAAGCTCCGGGAGATTGAGCAGCAGATAAAGGAGCGGGGCCAGGCTGTGGAGGTGCGCTGGTCCTTTGACAAATGCCAAGAAACCACTGCAGGTAGTGCACAAAGATTCTGCCCACACATCTTCCCAATGTTGCTCTCCTATTATCCCTGCTTTCTCTTTCTGTGTTGCTGTTCATTCAGCCTTGTCTCTCATTCTCCTTGTCTTTTGTTGCTTCTTTATGCGCTCCAGGCAGCCTGGTTGTTTTCTCTTTTACCAGGGGAATGCTCTGCTCTTCACCTCTGAATCCCATCTTGTTTTCTTGTTCCACTCCAGGATTCACAATTGGCCGGGTGCTGCACACCTTGGAAGTCCTAGACAGTCATAGTTTTGAGAGATCGGACTTCAGCAACTCTTTGGATTCCTTGTACAACAGAATATTTGGCTTGGGACTGAACAAAGACAGTCATGAGGTAGGGGGCATTGGCTGAGGTTGGTAGGAGAAAACGATAGAAGTTTTTTTCTGTTGGTGAGCAATAATGTGGGGCAGCGAAGAGATAAGAACTGATGTCTGATTATTTAATACGGGATGACTCTGGGTATGTCAGAGAAGAGAGGTTTGCCCCTCATACTCTTGCCAAAGTCTTAGTGCCAGTGTCATTCTGTTGCAGAGAGTCCTTTCTGTGACTGAAGAAGAGCTACAGCTCCTGAACGTACATGTTGACCAAATGGTCTGGCTGAGCTCTTGGGGTTGGGGAGGGAAATATCATACCCAAGGGAGCATGGGTGGGAGAGAGACTAGGGATCTCTGTCACCACCCAATCGTGTTTCCTGACAGATCACCCCCGATGATGATGCTGTGGTGGCCCTGTTGTGTGAGTGGGCTGTCAGCCACAAGCGGTCTGGGCGCCACAGGGCCATGGTCGTGGCCAAGCTGCTGGAGAAGCGGCAGTCGGAGATCGAGGCAGAGGCAAGTGCTACTCTATGGGTATGGAGCAGAGCTAGACCATGCAGGAATGTTTTCTGGAAGAGGTTGTGTGGCAAGCTTGTGGTAGGGAGCCTGTTCAAGAAGCCTAGTTTGCTGGTCAGCTCCCTAGACCAGCCTGTGCTCTAGGGGTGAAAGGTGGGTGGGGGAGTAGATGTAAAGCACTAGGCAAGTTGGGCGTTGCTGCCTCTGCTGCACTTTTAAGACATGATGTGTTGTGGAGTGAATGTTCTCTTTGTGACCATAGCAGGTTGTATGTGTGTTTCAGGAAGGGCAGAGAGTGGGTTAAGGCGCTAACCCTCTTCCTTTCTCCTTCTCCTTCTTAGAGATGTGGTGACTCAGAAGTGGTGGATGAGAAGGGTTCCATCTCATCGGGCTCCCTCTCAGCAGTCAGCGCTCCTGTCTTTCAGGATGTCCTCATGCAGTTCTTGGACACTCAGGCACCCGTATTAAGTAGGGGTTCTGCTGTACCTTCTCTCTGGGCTTGGACCATGCTGAGCCAAGGGGAAATATGCCAGCCCCAGTTGCCTTTTCTTCTCATGAGAGTGGCACTTGAGGGCTCTGGGAAGCCTGGAGCTGTGCTCAGGAATGGGCTGGGCTGCCGCCTTGCTCACCTGTTTTTCTCTTTGCCCATCCTTGGCAGGTGACCCCAGCAATGAGAACGAGAAGGTGGAATTCTTCAACCTAGTCTTGCTGTTCTGCGAGCTCATCAGGCACGACGTCTTCTCGCACAACATGTACATGTGCACCTTGATCTCCCGTGGCGACCTGGCCCTGGATGTTCATGGGCCCCGTCCCCCCTCGCCGTTCGATGACACCACTGAGGAACATGACAGGAAGGGAGAGGGCAACAGCAGCATCAAACTGGAGGTGAGATGTCAGGAAAGGCAGGATGCCAGACTCCTGGGAACTCACGCATTGCTTGTGATACTCATAGGGGTTGAATGACTCTGTGTCGTTTCCTGTCTCTCCCAGGATATGGGCCTGTCAGAGTGCCAGATGGATATCGACCAGAGCTCCAGTGTGATTTTTGATGACGTGGAGAAGACGGATTTCTCGGTACAACCTTGTTAGAGTCCCCTTCAAACTCCATATTTGTAACTCTGCAGAATGCTTGCAGTTTTTCTTTCAGGCATGTGCAGGAGTGTTTGAGAGGCAGCCTCTGACTTTGGTTTTCTTTGAGTGGTGGAGAGGGGAAAATCCATAAGAAACTGCCATCCCTAAAACACTTCCATTTACACATCTGAGGAGGCTGCTGAAGCCAAGAATGGAACTTGGCATGGCCACTGTGTCTTGTGATAACAGAGCAAAAAGTGGTCAGGTATTCTTGATGGATAGAAGAAATTCACTGAGATCTTGGCCAGCCTGGTCATTCTCCTTGGGTGTCTCCTGGTTCTCAGTGTGCTGCGAATGGAAGGCCTGTATAGCTTGGGCATGTTGGCCCGGTTGATGATGTGTTGGACTCCCTTCTGACCTGACTTTTTGGTAAAGTTCCTTCCATGCCACTTCACCAAACGTTCTTGCTTGCCTCTTCCTAGATGTTTTCTCCTCCCATGCACTGCGAATCCAAGGCCAGCCCTTCTCCTGAGAAACTGGATTCTGAGAAGGAGAGCAAGCCTCTTGCCCTTCTGAAAGACAGGGTTGCAGATGGAATGCTGGCCTCACTCTACGAACAGCCACGGCACATCCAGTATTCCACGCACTTCCCCATCCCTCAGGTAGGAGAGAACTGGGTTCTGTGTGTCATAGTTCATAGGAGTGAAACTGGTTGGCTTCCCTTTTCTGACCAGTGGACTTTGGGCTCAGTCTGTGTTTGTGTTGGTCGTTTCAGACTTCTAAAGGCATAGAAAACCATTGTGGTTTAAAAGGAAGTCTTGTTGATGCTTAACGTCATAGGGGTTCCTCTTCACTCCTTCCATGGAGATGAGATTCTACCACTTTCCCTCTGCCACCCTTTACCTTTGGAGATACATGATGTACAGATAACTTGCATTGATCATCTGGCTTCATGACAGAGTTTGTGTCACTGTGTGCCAGGAAAAAATAGTGTGCCATGCAAAATAAAATTTAAGGCTCTTCTATGTCCAAGTACTTATCTGTAGAAGAAGCTGCCTGCTGAATTTCTGTTATTCATTGTTCTGGCCTCGTGTATCCATGGGGATGGGAGGAGGTAGTACTGCTGGATCTTTGCATCGGGTATGACAGTCCGTTTGATCTAGTGATTAGAGGGTTGGACTAGGATCTGGAAGACCTGGTTTTGATTCTCCACTCGACCACAAACTTCACTGGGGGCCTTTGGGCCAGCCGTCCTCTCCCAGCCTAGCCTATCCCCACACACTTGCTGTGAGGATAAAATGAGGAAAGCAGAACCATGCATGCCACCCTGAGCTCCTTGGGGAAAAGGCAGGATAAAAATGTGATTGTCTATCTCAGTCGCTCCTGTGGCAAACACCCAGCAAATTTGCTTGCTTCAGAGGAGACTGACAGTTGCATCTCTGCTTGAGTCACAGCACCAGGTTGCTTCCTTCTAGTTGGGAAGCAAATCCAGATCAGTGACATGCAGGAGGCGGGGTAACAGTAAAGATTTTTGGAAGTAACAGTGAACCGTCCAGTTCTCATTCAGGAATAAAAAGTCCCTTCATTGTACAGTTTGAGAAACAATACTCTGTGCCAATGCAGCAGCCCTGTAGTATTACTAATAATTTTTAAAAGATTCCACTCACTCACCTATGTTCCCCCAAGTGCTTTACTGAATGCTATACAAGCCCTGTCCTTGGTGCTGTGTGAGCTCCTGAGGTAGGTAAAGGCACTTTGCGTCGAATGCTGGGGAATCTCCCAGTGTGGTAGCGGCTGATCCTTGCCTCTCTTTCCATTTTTGAATCCTCAGGAGGAGTCAAGTAGCCATGAGTGTAACCAGCGGCTGGTGGTCCTCTTCGGTGTTGGGAAGCAGCGTGACGATGCTAGGCATGCTATCAAGAAGATAACCAAAGACATCCTGAAGGTGTTAAACAGGAAGAGCACAGCAGAGACAGGTCTGTGGAATGCCTGCCTCCAACCTTGACCAAATCCCAATTCCTGTACACAGAGCCTTGAGACAATCAGTGCTGGGGAGGGTTGGGAGGATAGGGTGGGTGGTTCTTTGCATTGGGCATGACAGTATTAACAGCCTGTTGGATTTTGTCTGGCTTGGCAGGGGGAGAGGAAGGCCAAAAAAGGAAGAGGAATAAGCCGGAGGCCTTCCCAACTGCAGAGGACATCTTTGCTAAGTTCCAGCACCTTTCTCACTTTGACCAGCACCTTGTTACCTCTCAGGTATGTGGCCTGTGGGCAACACATTGCCCATTGCTGTGCATGCCTTTCTTTGTACATGTGTGTTCTGGCAGTTTGCTGCCAGGCAGCTGTGTATCATGGTTCACTCTATGAATCCTCCCATGCAGGTATCTCGCAACGTCTTGGAGCAGATCACCAGCTTTGCCTTAGGGATGTCATACCACTTGCCTCTAGTGCAGCATGTCCAGTTCATCTTTGATCTGATGGAGTATTCGCTCAACATCAGTGGGCTTATTGATTTTGCTATCCAGGTATGCATCTTGGCAACTGAGCAGTTATATATTAAAAAAATCCTTAGCGCTCCTAACTTGTGGGAAGATGTGGTAAAAGTATGTCTGTTTTTGTGGCTCTTGCTCTAGCCCAGACTTTGTGGTTCGTTAGATTTATTGTGGTGGGTGGCCGTTTTTGGAAAACTTAAGGGTTCCCTTGGGCCTAAAGAGTCTCTTATGTGGTCCTGTAGAGCTCAGGAACGCCAAAGACAGAAGTAAAGATATTCAGCTAAAGCAACATGGAAATAGGATAGTATCAATAAGATCAAAAGAGTCATAACAATTTATTAATTAAATGTTTATACCCCACCTTTTCCTGAAGACTCAAGGTGGCTTACGCATGCAAGCCCAAGTTGCAGTAAAACAATAAAATCTGTCACAATCGTTGCAGCAACAGACATAGAAAGCTTAAAGTACACAGCAGCCTCTTATAAGCTATCTGCCAAGTCCCTCAGCTTCTAACAGAGACCCTTTAGAATTCCACTCCTATGAGGAACAGGATGAGGTGATGCCCTCCCTACCTCTTCAGGCAGATTTTTCTTTGATGTCTGTTGTATAACCAAAAATGCCCTTGTACAGGCTGAAGAGGAGCCAATCAGTGGGTCAGATGGTAGAAACACATATTCAGATGATGTTCACAAACCAGCTCTTGCAAGAAAACTATCTTATGAGATGGGATTATGATTCCCATTTTAGAGATGGTTGGCTTCCAATCAGTTCACAGCTGGGACAAGGAAGGGCTGTGGCTCTGGTAGAGCATCTGCTTAGCATGCAGAAAGTCCCAGATTCAATCCCCGGCATCTCCAGTTAAAGGGACTAGGCATGTAGGTGATGTGAAAGCCTGAGACCCTGGAGAGCCGCTGCCAGTCAGAGTAGACAATACTGACTTTGATGGACCCGGGGTCTGGTTCAGTATAAGGCAGCTTCATGTGTTCACGTGACTCGGATTTGTGGGGACAGGACTCTCAGGTTTAGATCATTGAGAGCCACACTGCCTTTGCTGTGTAAAACCACTGTGGCAGATTCCCCCACCCCACCCCCTCTTTTTATAGACAAGCTTGGAGGTGGGCAGCATGAGCCAGCTGGCTCCATCACTTGTAACCCCCTCCCATTTCTTCTGAATCTTCTCTGATACTGGTCATAGTTACTGAATGAGCTGAGTGTGGTGGAGGCGGAGCTGCTGCTGAAATCCTCTGACCTGGTGGGAAGTTACACCACAAGTCTGTGCCTCTGCATCGTGGCCGTGTTGCGGCATTATCATTCCTGCCTTATTCTCAACCAGGACCAGATGGCCCAAGTCTTTGAAGGGTAAGCCATCTTTGCTGTTTCTGCTGCAAGGCAGGGTCATTCTTTGCCATGCCTGGCATTCTGGGGGCTACTGCTGTGAGCCAGCTTTGGGCTAAGGGGGTCCCAATCTATGTGCTTGGAATTTATTTCTCAGGGCTGCAAAGGTTCTTCGTCCCTCAGGGTTTTGTCTGCGTGAAGGCTTTGCCATTTTGAATTTGGGGTAGGGCTCTCCACCAGGGATTAGACTGGGAGTGGGGTGGCGGTTAATTCTGCATTTGCCCCCATTGCCGTATCTCTTTTCCCCATACAGGCTGTGTGGGGTGGTGAAGCATGGCATGAACCGCTCTGATGGATCTTCTGCAGAGCGCTGCATACTGGCTTACCTCTATGACCTGTACACATCCTGCAGTCACCTCAAGAGTAAATTTGGAGAGCTCTTCAGGTGAGCACAGTTCTGGTGGTTGAGGCTAAATCTTGATACAAACTTGCTCAAAAAGAGGTTCCCAATTTAGAACCACTAAGCCCAGAGGGTGATCTGTCCACTGCTTGGTAGTGGGTGGATTGTTTGGAAAGGAACCCAGTATTTTAAATATTTCAGTGACTGTGCAAATTCTGTATGATGTAATTACATAAATGCTCACTTATCCAAGTATGCCTATTTTGGAAAACCATTGTTTATTGTTGTTAGTCTTTCCTTCATTGTTTATTATCTGTTCTATTCACATTCTTTATAATATGTTATTTCTGTTATTAATAATAATATCTATTAATATTGCTAATAGTGTTAAAAAACAAAAGGAACCTAAAGACTATAGGACTTTTTATGTTACATCTAAAGCATTATATAGATTCCCTTTTGCATTTACACAAGCATACTTGATTAGATGGCCATTCTAATCAGTAGGTAGCTGTGTTTGTGAAGTAGGAGTCCTGATTGTTGACCGTCACCTCTGGTTTTGCCCTGTTGGTCTCCCTGGCAGTGGGGACTTGGCACAACTGTATAGTTCAATCCAGTATTGTTACATCCTCCTCTGGTGGTCACCTTTCACAAAGAGTCCTAGCCTTGTTTTTTTTTTAAGTTCAAACTTCAGTAAGCTCCCCTGCAGAACCTGAGGCTGAGCAAGAGTCAAAGTTGCATAGTCAGTGCATCCTGTTACTTAGGTTAAGGGCTGTTTTTTTTAAGGCTGTGCCTTCCTCTGGAGGTCAGAGGCCCCTTTTAAAGGAAAAAAAATACAAGATTGCACAGCTGCCAGTCATCCATATGTCTTGATCACCATGTTCCTTTCTCTTGATCGCCTTGCTCTCCCTCTCTTCTTCTGCCCTCTTTGACTCCAGGACCTCTATGCCTCTCTTCTGTCATGCTGAAAGCAAAATTGCAAGCCAGCCATGCACAGACATAAATACCAATACATCTGATTTAATTTGGTTATTAGTTTAATTGGATCATTGGTTAAATTAATAATACTTGCAAGCTTGGGCCATGTCAGTCTCCAAGGCTCAAGCAAGCTCTGGGTCAAAGGCTGTCTAATCCAACTCAGTGCTGCTAGCCAGCACTCTTCATCCTCCAATCCCAGCAGCATCTAGACCCCAGTGTACCAGAAGCAGAGAGAAGTTACTCTTCAGGAAGGCCCTTCCCTAGCAAATACCTCAAGGCATCTTGTGTAAGCAACACACCAGCCCAAGTAACATGCCTTGGGGGAAGGCAGAAGCCTGTAGGGGCATGTTATCAGTGAGTACTACACCATCTATAGTAGCAATCCCTCTTACCTGGACCCTGCAGACACTGAGTCTTGCTTGTTATAACTTCTTTTTTACAAGCATCTTATGACAAAGTTGCCAAGTACCCATTTCTGATGCTGGTTTCCCCAAGGGAGAGTCTGGGAGTGGGCCGCAGCGGCCAGCCCATGCTAGGTCACGTCACCCAGAATGGAATGGGCCCAGATGCTGCTGTTGGGTTTAGGGAGCCTGACAGGGACCATATTTGCGGAAGCTTCTCAACCACTGTCTTTCCATACCAGTGACTTCTGCTCCAAGGTGAAGAACACAATCTACTGCAACGTGGAGCCGTCTGATTCAAACATGCTGTGGGAGCCCTTGTTCATGATTGACACCATTGAGAACCCATCGGCACACAACTTCACCTACACCAACCTCGGCAAGAGCCTCACAGACAACCCAGCCAACCGCTACAGCTTCGTGTGCAATGCGCTCATGCACGTGTGTGTTGGGCACCATGACCCTGATCGGTGAGTGCCGGAATGCGCTGGGGTTAGAGGGGACCACCCGGGAGGGGGGGGCATGCAGCGGCCCCCTAGGGGGCAACTACCCCCAAGCCAGTGGCCAGGTGTGCTGACGATGCTTCTTTTTGCGCACAGGGTCAATGACATCGCAATCCTGTGTGCTGAGCTGACAGGCTATTGCAAGTCACTCAGTGCCGAGTGGCTGGGTGTGCTGAAGGCTCTGTGCTGCTCCTCCAACAACGGGACCTGTGGCTTCAACGATCTCCTCTGCAATGTGGACGTAAGGGGCCACCTGGGCCTGGCATCTTCAATGGGATCTGTGGAAGGGGGAAAGTGTGGGATGGCAGGCAAATGACAAAGTGGCTTAAGTCTGGAAAGGTGGGGCACAAGGAAGCCAAGGATTCGCTTGTCCAGATGGGCAGCATGCTTTGCTAAAGCACAGGAACACTAGAGTTATATGTTTGTTTGAAGAAAGCGCCCCTCTGAGGAGTGGTTAATTTAATTGAAAAGTTCCCTGCCTCAGCCAGAAACGCCAGCCTTTCCTGCCTTGTCTTCCGAGCATTTGGGCCTAAATCCTTGCAGTCTCCCTGCTTACTAGGGATGGGAGTTTCCCAGTAAGCTGTGTCTTCTGTCCCATGAAAGCCTTGCTTTGTATTCTACTTCTCTCATCCTAGTAATCAATCTTAATGTCCAGAAAAGTAAGGCAGATGGTGATGAATGCAGTTATTGGGGGCTATCAGCAGAGCTCCCCCATCCCAAAAAAGACCTAAAATGACTACAGATTATAAAAGGGGAGAATGAACTAAACTGGGGGGATCTCTTAAGAAAGTCCCTTTTCTAGCCCACTTTTCAGGGAGTGGTGGCTTGAAACAGGTGAGGGAGGCTCCTGTCCCTATTCTATATAGGGCCCTTTTCACTTGGCTTAAGGTTCTAATGACGTGGTGGACCATGTCTCTAGGACCCAAAGGATGGTTGTTGTTTTGGAAATGTTTCCCTGCCGGAAACTGTGCAGGATACATGGACCACTGTTGAAAAATGCCACTTCCAGGTAAGCAATACTGTCTTTTAACATCTGTGCCCTTCTTCCTTTCCTCCTTTTTGTCAGGTGAGCGATCTGTCTTTCCACGACTCCCTCGCCACTTTTGTGGCCATCCTCATTGCTCGCCAGTGTCTTCTTCTCGAGGACCTGATCCGCTGTGCGGCCATCCCCTCGCTGCTCAATGCTGGTGAGTGCCATCCTTGAGACGCTGGACCCTTGTAGGGGAAAAACCGGGGCCAAAGAGGGCCTCATTCCGGCTCTGTGGGGCTGCCCTGTGGCAAGGGCCTGGTGCAGCCTGAAGGGGCAGCACAGCTCCGATTGGTTGCTGCCAGTTACTTTGCCTTTCTGTCTGCAGCCTGCAGCGAGCAGGACTCTGAGCCTGGAGCCCGTCTGACGTGCCGGATCCTGCTGCATCTTTTCAAAACCCCACAGCTGAACCCATGCCAGCAGGATAGCAGTAAGTGACCCCTTGTCTACCAGCATGCTGTGCTGGGACTGTCCTCATGCTGCTGGCCCTACTGATGTTGCCTAAGGCTCAGTTGATTTGTAGACGTCCTGCATGCCAGCCTGTCTTTCTCTCCCTCTCCACTTTGTCAGGGCAAAGCATTCCTTGTGTGCCCCACTCATTTTCTTTCCCACTCCTGGCATTCTTTGCCTTTTTCTTCATACCCCCACCACTTTACACTTCTGTCCTAGCTCCTGGTATGGACAGAGCTCCAGCTGGTGGCATCCCTTTTACACCAGGAACGATTCCCCCAACCTCCTGCCCAATCTAGTTTTGCCAATCTCTTCCTCTAGTGGAGGACCAGGCATTGACCTGCCTTCTTTCCAGAGTTGCCATGTGGTGTTCCTTCTCAGCCACTCAGTGCACATTTAGCTTAATGGAATTCACTGCTGTGTGATGCGGTGATGGCCATTGGTTTAGATAACCTTTAGTTAACCCAAGTGCGCAGAGGTCTGCCAATGGCTCTGAGGCATGTTAGCAAAACAGAACCTTTGTTTAGGCTATGAATATCAGGTGCAGAGAGTGAGAGAGAGCAAAGGATGGCCATTGCCTTCCTGCTCTGCTTGAGGACTTTCCAGGGGCAGCTTGCTGGACTAGATGCAGAAGAGCTTTCTTAAGCTCTCAGTATGTGTCCCCTTTGAGAGGCTGAGTAAAACAGCTGGATCTGACCAGCATATGGGCTGCTCCCTTGCTTACCACCTGCCCCCAGGTGCGTTGCTACTGGATACCTTTGTTGCTTGGGTCAGACCTTGTTGTAGTGCCCAGTCCATAGCTCCTGACTTCTTTTCTTTCTGATCTCCTTACAGGCAAGCCTTCGGTGGGCATCCGCTCTTCCTGTGATCGGCACTTGCTGGCTGCTTCCCAGAACCGGATTGTGGATGGTGCTGTCTTTGCTGTCTTGAAAGCCGTCTTCGTGCTGGGTATGTGCCTGGACAGGCTGTCAAATGTGGAGAGGCCCTTGACAGGAATGGAAGTGGATGATGCTTGGGTATCCTGCCCTTCCTAGTTTAGGAATGCAGGTGAATAGGGCTCTTAGATGCGGGTCACTGCTGCGAGTGGTGACCCTGATTTCTGGTTGTAGGAGATGCTGAACTAAAGGGCTCGGGTTTTTCCCACCCGGGAGGGGTGGATGACCTCATGGAAGATGACAAGAAGCCTGCGAGCCGGATGGTTTCCATAGAGACAGCCAGCCTAGATGTTTATGCCAAGTATGTCCTCAGGAGCATCTGCCAGCAGGTGAGCACGCTGGGCTTTGTGCCTCTGTCTTCCCATGCGCTGGTACTGATGACAAGTCACAGCTGCGGCTGCAACTCTTACATCACATCAGGCATATCTGAAGATACCTGTTGAACCTCTGGAAGTGAGTGGAGCAGAGGACTACTCCCCCCCATGTTTTTGGTTTTCATTGTTTTTCGTGGTACTTCCATAAGTTCTTATCCTAGGGAATATGTCTACTTTGTGGCGGTAGAAAGAGAGAGAGGCCAGTAGGATCCTGGGTCCTTTCTGTCTTTAATCCAGCCAATGCAGAGGCTAGGCTAGGCGGAGCATGCTACCAGGCTGCTGGCAGCATGGTTCTGGTAACCTACTTTGATTCACTGATGTATGTCAGGCAGGTTGATACTTAAACTATTGTTGTAGTCCAGAGCTAGAGTGAGGCCTGGCGTGTCTTCAAACAGACCTTCAAAGTATGTTATCCCTATCCACAAGTTAGTCCAAAGTATGTTATCCCCAAGTTAGTCCTATCCGCAAGTTAGGGGTTCTGCTGTCACCTCAATATGGCTCGTTCCACTTGAAGCAGCAGCCAGTACAGACTGCGGCAGAAGAGGCGGGTAAGTTGTAGGCTTTGCGGAGTGAACATCATAGGCCCCAAGTCTCCCAAGTTGAACTTGTTGCCATCATACCCGTGTGCCTTCTTCACCTGCAGGAGTGGGTAGGCGAGAGATGCCTGAAATCGCTTTGTGAAGACAGCAATGACCTGCAGGATCCTGTCCTGAGCAGTACCCAGGCCCAAAGGCTGATGCAGCTGATCTGTTATCCACACCGGTTGCTTGACAACGAGGAGGGAGAGAACCCCCAGCGGCAGAGGATCAAGCGCATTTTACAGGTTCTGAGTCACTGAAGTTTCCCCTTTAGATGTTGGCTTCTGGGGAAGTTTATCCTGTGGGGAAGGGTTCGTTTTTGTGTGTGGAGGTGTGTATTTTGTAATGCTTGGTCTCTGCTCTGGATTGGCACTGAGTAAAGAATTCGACTTCTTGAGAGACTCGGTTATCACTTAAGACAAGTTTCTAGTTCTCAAGGCTTTGAAGATAGGTTTGAAAGTGGCTGGGAAATAGTTATGGAAATGTCAGAAAGCCCTGTACAGGATATTGAGTGTGTGATGGAAGTGAGGGGAGTTCAGCACTCCATCTCTTTGTCTCCCCACCCCCAAACAAGCAGAAGCAGAATAAATATGCAAAGTAATTAAATATAGGCATCTTTGCTTAATATGTATAAATTATACACGCTACAGAATTTGGCTTCAGTTCAGCACAAATACTTTAAAAATTTACATTAAATCATAATATCCTTTTGTATGAAAGACATAAATTTGAACTTTACTTATTGTGGGGATTGATGGAGAAGGCCAGAAGATAGGTGGAAGAATGGGCCGTGGGGGAGGGCTAGTTTGGTTTTGGTGAAACCTTGAAGGGTACCAGGAAATTCAGGTTCACGGTCTGGTGAATGGAAGGGAGACATGAGCAGATGTGGTGCCTGCAGCAAGCAGATGGATGACGGCAGCTTGTCTGTGCATGTTGCAGAACCTGGACCAGTGGACAATGCGGCAGTCGCTGCTCGAACTTCAGCTCATGATCAAGCAGACGGCAAACAACGTAAGTAAAAATGCAGTGTTTGTGGCAGGACAAATCTGGGCTAAGATTTTTTTTTTTAAGGCTACCTCTCTGGTATGTCTGGAGATGGAAAGGGCTTTGATGAGGAGCAAGTACTGAGTACTTACCCAGGATATGAAGGTTGGGCAGGGGGCAGGTGCCAAGTTTGGGCAAGTGGCTCTTAGTGTCCAAATCTGCGCTCCACCCTTTTGTAGCAGGAAATGAATTCTCTGCTGGAGAATATCGCCAAGGCAACCATCGAGGTGTTCCAGCAGTCGGCTGAGACCAGCTCCGCCAGCAACGGCATCGTCAGCATTGCCAGCTCTACCAGCGTGGTGCCACCCAGCACCAAAGCCAAACCCATCCTCAGGTTGGTGTGTGCAAAAGTGCGGGGTGGGGGTTGGAGAAGGAGGATGTTTGCAGGGTTTCGAGAACAGCTCGACTCTTCTCTGTTTGCCTGCCTGCCCCCCAGCTCCCTGGAGAGATCGGGCGTGTGGCTGGTGGCCCCTCTCATCGCCAAGCTCCCCACCTCAGTGCAAGGCTACGTGCTGAAAGCTGCAGGAGACGAGCTGGAGAAAGGGCAGCATCTGGGCTCCTCGTCTCGCAAAGAGCGGGATCGCCAGAAGCAAAAAAGGTAAGGGATGGGAAGAAGGGTGTGGTCAGAGAAAGGAGAAAGTGGGGAGGGATCTTCTTTCAGCCGATGCCCAACGCTGCTCACACACCTGCCCTTCCCACTTGCAGCATGTCCCTACTGAGCCAGCAGCCTTTCCTGTCCCTGGTGCTAACATGCCTGAAAGGCCAGGATGAGCAGCGGGAAGGCCTCCTCACCTCTTTGTACAGCCAGGTCCAACAGGTAGGCACACTGGTCATGTCAAAGTTTAAGGAGGTCTCTTCTCCCCTCCTTTAGGCTGGCAGGTAGACTGAAGGGGGAGGGTTGACTTCTAAGTTGAGTTGCCAAGAATATGCCCTGAGGATCCTCCAATTTCCCAGTTGTGTATCGTTTACCTGGTCATACGAGAGAGGTAGTTTGACTGTCTTCAGATACATTCTCCCACGTTGTTAGGCCATCAGTCCCAGGACTGAGCTTGGGCATTATTTGAACAGATTACAGGGCTTGGATCACTGAAGATCTGTGTGTTGCTTCCTGAATCCAGTTATAGGGGTGTGCAAAGGGCATGGCATTACTGTGACCCTCTCTGGGCGCAAGGTCTGTATCTTGTGAGAGTGCAGTGCTGGACGTCCATAGGGTATGATCCCAGGCATGGAGGGGTCAGCTTCCAGGCCTCTGTCTCTTCACTGTTGTCTAGATTGTGACCAACTGGCGAGAAGACCAGTACCAGGACGACTGCAAGGCCAAGCAGCTGATGCACGAAGCCCTGAAACTGCGACTTAATCTGGTGAGTAGCTGGCAAGCTAGAGGAGACGGGATGTCATTATCTCCTGCGTTAGGGTGCTGCCATAAAAGGTACTGAGTTGACAAAGCCACATGTTGGAGAACAGTTTCAGAGGGTAGCCATGTTGGTCTGCAGCTAGATTCAAGTCCAGTAGCATGTTAGAGACAACCAAAATTGTCGGGATATAAGCTTTCAAGAGTCAAAGCTCTCTGATGAGGGAGCTTTAACTCTTGAAAGCTGATACTCCCAAAATCTTGTTGCTCTCTAACGTACCACTGGACTCGAATCTAGGTGTTTCCTTCACGTTGAAGAGATCTGTCCCCTTTACCTGGATGTCCCTAAGGAGGGGAGGTTCCCATCTCACCTCTCTGTCCAGGTTTCCTGCAGAGTTTGCACTTGTTAAGCTGGCTCCAGCTGTTGCCTTTCCTTTCAGTGGCCTCTTCTTCCCCTCTCGCCAGGTGGGGGGCATGTTTGACACGGTGCAGCGCAGCACCCAGCAGACCACTGAGTGGGCAGTCCTCCTCCTGGACATCATCAGCAGCGGCACTGTTGACATGCAGTCCAACAAGTGAGTGTTTGGGGAGAGGAGCTACCTCTCTGCTGCCCCCCTCGGTCTCCCGCAAAACAGTTACCCACACTGCTTAGCAACAGTAAAGGAATGGTCCTGCTTGGTGTGGCTACTTCCCGGGCATGCTGAGCTATAGGAAATGCCGTAATCCTTCAGGTTTATTTGGGTACTATATGACAGTGTAGATACTGAGGATGAAAACTGTCCCTGTCAGGCAGGAGGGCCTGGGCAGAAGAGCTGTGTCAAAGGGACACATGGGAGGGGGCGCTGCTCAGTGGAAGAGCCTCTGTTTGGCATGCAGAAGGTCCCAGGTTCAATCCCCAGCGTCTCCAATTAAAAGGGCCAGGCAGTAGGTGATGTGACCCTGAGACCCTGG
The DNA here is from genome assembly GCF_029931775.1 of Euleptes europaea. Taxonomy (NCBI): domain Eukaryota; kingdom Metazoa; phylum Chordata; class Lepidosauria; order Squamata; family Sphaerodactylidae; genus Euleptes; species Euleptes europaea. The sequence continues at coordinate 38,473,242 of NC_079324.1, forward strand.
AGAGCTGCTGCTAGTCTGAGTAGACAGTACTGACCTCGATGGGCCAAGTATAAGGCAGCTTCACTTGTTCGTGTGAGCTGCTAATTTCAGTGCTGAAGATGGAAGGGGTAAGGGCTTGGACCTTGGAGGCACCCCTGCCTCGTTTGGGAATGTGTATTGGGAATGTGACATGGATGGACCGCTTGGGGATGGCAGCTTTCCTGCCTTTTGGAAATAATAATAATAAATTTTATTCATACCCCACCCTCCCCCAGCAAACTGGGCTCAGGGCGGCTGACTGGTCAGGGTTGGGGTACGGAGACCACAGAGGCCCCTCTCTTGACTGACTTTCCCTCCCTGCTTTTTTTCTTGCTCTAATCATGCAGTGAGCTCTTCACCACAGTCTTGGACATGCTGAGCGTGCTCATCAATGGCACGCTGGCCGCAGACATGTCCAGCATCTCACAGGGTAGCATGGAGGAGAACAAGCGTGCCTACATGAACCTAGTTAAGAAGCTCCGGGTAAGGCAAAGCCCCCTACAGGGAAGGAGTTCAGAAGGGTCTTATGATCTGTTTTCATGATGCACGTTGAGATGCTTTGCACGTATGCTAATTTTTGTACACTTGTTGCTCTTCTGAAAGTCAGAGGAAGAGGAGCTGACCCCCCCTTTTTGCCCAGAAGAGTGAATGTGGGAGTGTTTCCTTTTGGTGGGCTGTGGATTAAATGACTCTTTGGTCCCCTTGGTCAATCCACATGCAAGGAGGTGTGCTGGCTTTTAATATGAGGGGAAGCACCTTCCTCCTTTCCCCAAAAAGCCTCTCTTCCTTTACAGAAGGAGCTGGGTGACCGTCAATCTGACAGCCTTGAGAAGGTCCGCCAGCTGCTGCCCCTGCCCAAGCAGACTCGGGATGTGATCACTTGTGAGCCTCAGGGCTCCCTCATCGACACCAAAGGCAACAAGATCGCTGGTTTTGACTCCATTTTCAAGAAGGAGGCAAGTAGTCCCTTGTAGCCCCCTGCCCTGTCCACTGTATATGTTGTCCTATTTTTAGCTGCAGGAAGAATGTGCCAGGGGTCTGGCTGGGTGGGGGTAGATGTCCTAGAAATAAACAGACTTGTGCTAAAGCTCTTAGGAGAGTGAAGAAGGCTTGGTGATGCCGCAGGGCAGTTTCCTTGGCCCGGTAAGCAGGGGATGGTGCCCAGGAGCAAGAATGACCAAGCCCTTGCTGTCTTTCCTGGATACTCCTGGCTGATCTTTGTCTTCTTCCTTTTCCCATTCCCAGGGTTTGCAGGTATCCACCAAGCAGAAGATTTCTCCCTGGGACCTGTTTGAAGGCCTGAAGCACTCTGCCCCACTGTCTTGGGGTTGGTTTGGGACAGTGCGGGTGGATCGCAAGGTGTCCCGCTTTGAAGAGCAACAGAGGCTGCTGCTGTATCACACACACTTGAAGCCTAAACCCCGCAGCTATTACCTGGAGCCGCTCCCTCTGCCCCCGGAGGAGGAAGAACCCCCCACGCCCGTAGCCCTGGAGCCGGAGAAGAAAGCAGTAGAGCCAGTCAAGGTGGAGAAAGCCAGCACCAACTCTGCCAACTCCTCCGCAGAGCCCAAGAAGAAGCCGAGCAAGAACAAGAAACGGGCCCAAACTGCCAGCAAGAATGAGGTGAGGGGGCTGTCATCCCTCCCAGACCCCAATTTTTGTGGGTCTTGTTTGCGGGCTTCCTAGAGGCACCTGGTTGGCCACTGTGTGAACAGACTGCTGGACTTGATGGACCTTGTTCTGATCCAGCATGGCCTTTCTTATGTTCTTATGTTAATTTTGCTGGCACCAACAAGCCTCCTGCTGCTTGATTGGTTTCCCTCAGCAGCCATTAAAAAACAACCACATTGTAGGTGCGTGCCTGCCTCCTGCCCCTGCTTCTGATTTGTTGGCTACTGTTTTTGTAGCCCAGGAATCAGCCCCTGTTTTTTTAGCCCAGGAATTCCAAGACGCTTTAGCTGTGGGCCCAGGCACACCTTCATGGGTTCTTTGCAGGTGACTTGTGTTTTGCAGGACATCTGTGCTCACATCTGCCTCTACGTATCGGAGGAAAACAACTTGAACACCTCACACTAAGACCAGAGTGATGTGACTCGAAGGCCCCTGAGATACCCAGCCATTCATTCCTTCTCTTTGAACTCACTTTAGACTCAGTTTTTTTTATATTCATAATTTTAGATGGGTGGCATTCTACCCTAAGCCAGCTTGCTCTCAGTCATGAGGAATGTCCCTTGCTCACCTGCATGTTTGCTTGCCCCTCTCTTCTGTCACTGTCATCTGGCCCCTTTAGGCACTTCTTCTGGTTCTGCTGTTCATGCTGCTTTCTCACAGAGGCTTCTCCTTGCAGGACTACATGATGAGCACAAGTCGAGGAGTCTCCTATGCTGGTGGCATGCCCACAGAGCTCCTGCACCATCAAACTGGGAATTCTATGTCTCGGCTGGCCTTTGGGCAGTCGCCGGTGGGTCTCTATGCCCAGAACCAGCCTTTGCCAGCAGGTAAGTCAGGACTCCGGAGAGCCTCTTTGAGCCTGAATACTAAGCCTGTCCCGTCAGTGCTCCAATTACAGTCATGCTTGGGTTTGTCCTTGGAAGCCACACCAAGCTGCGTGCATGGCAAGGTAGGCAGGGACTGAGGCCGTTCCACATCCACTTTTAGGCGATGCAAAATCTGATGTGGAACTCCAGATGGTGATGTTTATTTTGTATGCTGCCTTTAAGTTCACCTTGTATACACTTATGTGCTAATGTTTGCATTTTGAACACTTGCGCAATCTGGGTCGCTTTTGCACAAAACACATGGTAAGCCACAATTCCTTGCTGCATGGACCATTATGGGAAAGCACATGTAAAGCCACCAGGTTTCGTTTCTTAAAAAAAAAAAAGAGAGAGTTTGGGGTCCTTGGAGACTTTTTAAGGTGGTGGTCATTTATTAGGTTCGTGGGCCACATGGGGCCTGGGTTGGTTTTTGTGTCCTGCAGAGTTCAGACTTCCGCTACCCTGGTTTCTTTTTTTATGTCCACAATCCCTTTACAGCTAGCCTGTTATTTCCACAGAATGTTTGGTTCTTTCCCATTTTTATCTCTTTTATTTATCTCTCAACAACGACATGAGGTTGAAGAAGGAGTAGTTTGCTCAAAAGGACCAACCAGTGGGCTTTGTGGTTGCTTAAGAATCTGGACCTTGATTTCCTGCGTCCAAACCCATTGCTCCAGCCTCTGCTTCACACTGCCTCCCTTCCTTCTGCCTGCATCAAAATATTCCAGATGTTGCAAAAGTTCCCATATTTTCAACAAGAATAAGTCATGTGAATAAAGGAGTTGGGAAAATGTCTGATAGTGTTAGGAGCTATCTGATGAAGGGAGCTCTGACTCTTGAAATCTTATACACCCAACATCTCGTTGGTCTCTAAAGTGCTGTTGGATTTGAATCTAGCTCTTCTGTCTGTCTGTTGTGCTCTGCGAGCTGAGTTTGTGGATGTGGTGCAAAAGTGGGTGCTGGGAGGCATTAATGGTTTGGATGAAGGCCAGCAAACTGCAGCTCAATCCCCCTGGGGTGTATTTAGGCAGTGGTAAAGCCAGCTGGGTAGGAGCTCTATGGTGCAGAGTGGTACTGCAGCCCTAGCTCTGCTCACAACCTGAGCTCGATCCTGACGGAAGTCAGTTTCAGGTAGCCGGCTCAAGGTTGACTCAGCCTTCAATCCTTCCGAGGTCTGTAAAATTAGTACCCAGCTTGCTGGGGGTAAAGGGAAGATGACCGGGGAAGGCACTGGCAAACCACCCCGTAAAACAAAGTCTGCGTAGGAAACGTCGGGATGTGATGTCACTCCATGGGTCAGGAATGACCCGGTGCTTGCACAGGGGACCTTTACCTTTTTAAAAGCCAGCTGAGGAATTTGATTTCACCCTACTCCAGATAGAGTTGCACTCCCCTCCAAGGAGCTGAATTGCAGCTTCTAGATCTGCACCTATATGTGGATACCCAGGTCTCATCGTAGCCTTAGGACCCTTTAATCAGTTTTAACTGGCTTGCCGACTGCAACCTTATTTTGAAAAGTTAGACTTGAGAATGGTTGTTGCTGTTCTGGTTACATCCTGGCTAGATGCTGCTGCAAGTCTGGAAACTTCAGAAACTTTCTGATCACATGCATCCTATTTTTCCAGTGCCTGTTCATTCCTGTGGGCTTGATTCAGAGCTCTGGTTCTTAGTGTTAAAATCCTGAAAGGTCTGGGACCAGGTTATCTAAAGGATCACCACTTCTGACATGAACTTGCCTGAGTGTTAAAATGTTCTTCTGAAGACCTGCTGTGTGTGGCTGGCACCCTCTGAACAACAAGTGGGCAGCCACAAAAGACAGGACCTCTTCTGTTGTGGCGCCGTGCCTGTGAAATGCCCTCTCCTTGGCACCAAGTGAAAACTTGGCTATTCTCCCAAGTATCTGTGTAGAATGCTCAGGATCATCAGTAACTCCGTTACTAGACTACTTGCTGGCCTTTGCTATATTATTCTGCTTGATTTTATCCTGACGTGCTTTTCATACACTTCTATTCACTTCTGCTCTTTTGTGATGTGCTGCTGTGTTTTCTGTTTTTTTTTTTTTTACTGTTTCCTTGTTTTTAGCAAGATGTATTGCATCCTTTGTTTTTACTGAAAAACGTCCTTGTGCAAAATTGTCTTTGGAGAGAGTGGTATATAAATGCGCAAGTTCTTAACAGTTCATGCCTTCTGGACCATGCTCAGTCCTCATCAGGCTATTTGATTAATTTACGAAGCTGTGTTTTTCTGCATACCCTGTAGTAACTAGAGACTCCTGCCTTGTCTATCAGTGGCCCCGTTGTGTGTCTTTTGTCGTCCACACAGGGGCCGGCCAGTTTGCTATTGGGCACAGTGATTAAATAAACATATGAAGCTATATTTTCTGGCCCCCAGCCTTGCCCCGGAAGTGCATATCTGAGTTAGGTTGGTTGTACATGTGAGACGTTCTCCATGTTCTCTTCCCTCTCTCTGCAGGTGGCCCTCGGCTGGATACCTCTTACCGGCCTGTTCGCATGCCACTGGGGAAACTGGTTCCGAGCCGGCCCCCCTACACTGGGGTCTTGCCATCGGGCATGGGTGGCATGATGGGAATTGATCCTCCTTACAAGCCGGGTGTCTACAGACAGCCATCGCCTCAAGGCCAGCTCCTGCGTCAACAGCTGCAGGCCAAGCTGGTAAGGGCTCCATTCCATGTTCCCCAGTCACTCGCAAGAGAAGGATGGGAACACCGTAGCTCAATCTTCCTCTGCCCCTTAAGGCCAAGGGAGCTTGCCATGTGGATCAGAGAGGAATCCTTGGCTCCTGAGAGGAATGCTGATAGCACAGGGATTCCTTCCCAGATGCAGCATGTGAGGACTCCTGACTGAATATTGTTGATAAGAGTCATGGGTCCCTCTGCTTCCTAACGGTGGCAGGGAATGCAGACCAAAATGTTCCTGTTGTCTCTATCAAGGCTTCTGGGAGGTTTGGGGGATGGTTTAAGAGTTTTGGGGGCGGAGTAAAGAGGGTCTGGGGAAAACCACCGTCACTTGGCTATACCTCTCTGCTGTTTTTCTGGCAGAGCCAGGGGATGCTGGGGCAGCCTCCCATACGCCAGATGGCTCCAGCCCCAGCCTATGGAGCGGTGCAGCCGTCACAGGTAAGCTGAGGCAGGGGATGGGCAAGCCCCAGAGCCTGTGAAGTCCGTTTCATAACCACCTCCCCACCTGAAATCTTTACCCAGAGCCTTTGGCCTCTTTAGATCAGATTCAGACATATTTCTCGGGGAAAACTGGCACGGGGTTGCCCAAATATTGAAAAAAGCAGCAGGCGCTTTTTAGGATTCCCATCAACCAGCTCCCATTCTTGCTGTTCATTTAGGTGGGTCATGCCAACATCATGTTGCTACGACAATGTGTTTCCTTCCTCACTTGACGAAGTCCTTCATGGCACGTGACATGTTTGTCCCAGTTCCTAGTCTAATTGCCGTAGCTCAAAGGAGCCTAAAAGGGGCTGGCTGCCTCCGAAGAACTCTTAGAATGCTTAGAAAACAGCAATTTGCAGAGTTCTTTAGGGGAAGCCGTGGCAATTAAACACATGCAGGGTGTGTGTGTGTGTGGGGGTGCCTCATCCATGATGCTTTGCGCTTTTTTTGAGCAGGAAGTGTGCTGGGGGAGGAGTCTGATTGACTTGATGCTGCCAGTATTAGTGCTTGTCCTCCTTGGCTCTGATTTCTCTTGTGTGTCTCCAGTCCCCACCCTCGGAAGTTGCTGGTCCTGCAAAGGGGATGCAAGTCAAAGTCTGTCCTGCTTTTGTTCACATCCTTGCAGTATGAATGTTCTAGGCAAGGGCCTGTTCAAGGACTCCAAAGAAGTCATAAGTATAGGGCATCTTTTTATGTCTTCATACAGCTGCCCTGTGGAATGTAAACCCACCCGTTGGACATCACAGACATATTAAGGATTTAAAGTTGAACCCGGAGCCTTTCACATTTCTGTTTTTTATGTATTCAAAAATATCACTAACAGGGAGTCCAGAGTACTAGTAGCATATATGCAGTTAGAGCAGCAAGAATTCTCATGGCCGAGCACAGGGGAGTGAGTTAATGAGATTCTGAGCACAGGAGAGAAGGGACAGAAAATTGCAAATAACTCGACTGGCTATTCACATGCAAAAGAAGAGAGAACCAATTTCCATCCAATTCAGTATTCCCTGTTTATTACTTTTTGGAATAACAAAGCCCTCTAGCTGCTGCTTGTGTTCAGAATAAGATTATCAAGATTATCATGAACAAGTCTTCCACATTACACAAGCCTTTTTGATTTGAACAATAAAATGTGTATATATAAAAAGGGGGGAAATGGTTGCCTTGAGTACCTATTTGGAGAGATAGTGGTGCGTATACATGTAAATAAATACATTTGATTGGTAGCTTAGATTTTGTGTTGTGGATCCCCCCCGTCAGTCTCTGCTAACAAAGATGCAGGATTTTGACACAGGCTGCTACTTTCTTTCCTGCAGGGCTACACTCCTTATGTCTCCCACATTGGCCTCCAGCAGCACCCCTCCCAGTCCAGCACCATGGTCCCCCCAGCCTATTCAAGCCAGACCTATCAGAACACGCATCCAAGCTCCAATCCTGCCTTCATTGACCCTGTCAGGCCAATGCAGAGACCCAGTGGATATGTGCATCAGCAAGCCCCTGGGTATGGACACACCCTCAGCACAGCACAGAGGTACCGTTTAGGGTTTGGAGGGAAATGAGTGGTTGACTCTGAACCAAGGGAGGATGGGGCGTACTCTAACTTTAACCACTTGGAGGCCCAGTCTCACATGCCTCCCCTCTTATCTCTGCGTGTGCAGGTTTCCTCACCAGTCAATGCAGCAAACTCCCATGATGAGTGGGATAAACCACATGAGCTCACAGGGTGTCCCGTCAGGGATTCGGCCCAGCCAGCTCCTGCCAGATCAGCAGCAGCAGCAGCAGCAATATCTGAGGCAGCAGCAACAACAGCAGATGTTGAGGGTGAGTTGGGCAGAGACAACCGAGACACAGCCTCTGTTCCTGAGTTTCCTGTGTGGTCTGGTTGGCCTCTTTCTTACCTTGTTATTTATTGGTTTAGAAACATTTTTATGCTGCCTCTCTGGGAACCTGCCTGAAGGGGCTTACAAAATAAAAATAATAAAAACAAAACATTAAAAAATACTAATTTATTAAAAATTAATAAAAATTTAAAATTTAAAAAGAGCCCTGTGGCGCAGAGTGGTAAGCTGCAGTACTGCAGTTAAAAGCTCTGTTCATGACATGAGTTCGATCTCGACGGAAGTCGGTTTCAGGTAGCTGGCTCAAGGTTGTCTCAGCCTTCCATCCTTCCGAGGTTGGTAAAATGAGGACCCAGTTTGCTGGGGGTTAAGGGAAGATGGCTGGGGAAGGCAATGGCAAACCACCCCGTAAACAAAGTCTGCCTAGTAAACGTCGGGATGTGACGTCCCCCCATGGTTCAGGAATGACCCAGTGCTTGCACAAGGGACTCCCTTTACTTTTAATTAAAATCCAGCATTAAAAACCCAACCTGCCTAAAAACATTGACCATAAAAACAGGCTACTGGCAGCTTAAAAGAACAGTTTCCAGACTAAAAATAGTATTAAAAGCTCAACCTCTTAATTAAAAGCCTCGGTGAACAGAAATATTTTGACCTGGAGCCTAAAAAGTAGCAACTTCTCTGCCACATTTTTCCCACAGAAACTCCAGGAATCTCTGGCTTTGGCACAAGGATTGAAACAATGGTGGTTGAAACAATGCTCCTTGTTTTGTGGTGTCAGAGGCTTGGGATTCTCAAGGCCATGTGTTTCTCCAGTTCCTCAGTCTTGCCACGTGCAAAGAGAATTTTATTTTATTGACAGTGAAAGAAAATGATTGTTTGGGTATGGCTTGTTGTGTGTGCTACAGATCCAAGTGGATCCTGGGCATGAAGGCAGTGTTGTAACTTGTCATGGTTCCACACCCAGGCATTTGGTAACCATTTTTCCGGATGAAAGCCTCAATCTAATTAGTGGGCCTTTAAACTTCCAAGCAAGCATTTTTATGGCCTGTCTTTTGGAAGGTGGTTCCCTGTGACTTGCTTAGCATATTTATTTGCCACTTTTCTCTCTGAAGGAACCCAAAGTTGCTTACAACAAAAACAAAAAAATGCAGTCAAAGTATAAAAATAAAAAATGCAGTCAAAGTACCATTCAAATAAAACCAACAGAAAATAACCTCCTAGATGTTGGGCTAGTCCTTGATCGAGTGGGCCAGCTTGTCCAACGCCACAGGGTGAAAACCAAGAGCCCTTTGGCTGTTTCCCTTCAGTGCATGCCGAAGGGCTATGCTCAGATTTGTATCTGGAGTCAGAGACAGGAGGAGCAAAAAAGAAAGCATAGTTTAGATCTGACAGCCGACAGCAATGTCCCTCCCAATCTTTTACTTTTATGGAAATCAAATTGAAAATTCTTTATATGGAGACGTTCACTTAGGTCCATACGACACAGAATTGGGCCCTGGCTTTGTGCTCAGTTGATTTATGATATTCTTCCCATTCCTACACTGTTATCTTTTCCTGGTTATTGAACAGGCTGTAATGGGTAGTTGAGCTTTCTCTCTCATTCTCTTGAGGTTTTGTTTCTTGATTTCTTTTTATTTATTGACTTCCTCCATACCTGGAAAAAGGAATAAATAGAAGTTGGTCAACAGGATATCTGACCATTACTGGTGCTGTACTGACCCTGTCTGTCCATTTCTCTTCTGGGAGACGACTTTAAGCAGTGTGCTTTTTATAACCTTTCTTTTCCTTTTAATAGACCATTGGCTGGCTGCCCTATTTGTATATGGTCTTGGGAAGTAATGGGAGCTGATTCTGACAGAACAAAATTTTATGCGTGAATGGAACCTAGGCTGAGAGGCAGCAGCCTGAAATGTAATCTGGGTCTTGACGCAATCTGGCCACAGTGGAGCTGAGCCCCTAATCTGCCTACCTACCTCCTGTCCTACTTAGTCTTCTTCAGCCAGCGTGGTGTTGTGGTTAAGAGCGGTGGTTTGGAGCGGTGGACTCTGATCTGGAGAACTGGGTTTGATTCCCCACTCCTCCACATGAGCAGTGGAGGCTAATCTGGTGAACTGGATTTGTTTCCCCACTCCTCCACACGAAGCCAGCTGGGTGACCTTGGGCTAGTCACATCTCTCTTAGAGCTCTCTCAGCCCCACCAACCTCACAGGGTGTGGGGAGGGGGAGGGGAAGTGATTGTAAGCCGGTTTGATTCTTCCTTAAGTGGTAGAGAAAGTTGGCATATAAAAACCAACTCTTCTTCTTCATAGCCATTTTCAATGGAGATTGACATGGGAAGAGGAAGGGGGCTGAAGTGGGAGGAAGCATCATTCTCTCTTGGCTTCAAGTTGCACATAAGAACAGCAGTGCTGGATCAGACCAAGATCCGGTCCCTCTAAGATGTTATTCTGTTTCCAGTGATGGATGGCCTATGGAAGCTTACAAGCCAGGCCTGAAAGCAATAGCCCTGGCCCTGTCCTTTTGCCCCCACCATTTGGTACTTGGAGATATATAGCACCTTTGTACACAGAAGTTCCATTCAGCCATCTCAGCTAATAACAAGCAGCCATCATCACATACATTTGGATGTCTTTGGCTTAAGCACCATATGGAAATCTGGGATGGCCTCACCGCTTGCTCCCAGCTATCCCCAAAGCATTAATGTCTCATTGCAACAAAAGACCTTCCCCAGAGTCTGGGTATTGCAGCCTCTCCTGCAGCTCCTCACCGATCGGATTTCCTGGATTCTAGCAACCGGTATGAAGCACGGCCTTTGCAGCCTTGCCGATTCTGTCCTCTTGCCTTGTTGTTTATAGCAGCAGCAGCAACAGCAGCAGCAGCAGCAGCAACCACAACAGCAGCCATCGCAGCCTCCCCCGCAGCAACCCCAGCAGCAGCCGCAGGTGCCTGCCGTCCCCCAGCCGCAAGCACAGGGCCAGCCTCCTGGGCTGGGGATGCAGGCGCTCGCTCCTCAGCAGCCTATGGTAAGTACAGTCCCTCCTCTCGATGAAGCTGGCGCCCTCCCTTCCTTGTGCCCCAGGGTTTCCCCTAATAGCTTTTCTCCCTTTTCTGCGCAGTTCCAGCGGCAGGGCCTCCAGCAAACGCAACAGCAGCAGCAGACGGCTGCCTTGGTCCGGCAGCTCCAGCAGCAGCTTTCCAGTAAGGCCCGGGTCCCTTCTCCCCCAACACCCGGGGTGCAGAGCCCCTCTCCGCATTAATGATGAACTGGGCAGGGGGAAGCAGCTGGACCTCTGGGTGTGTGTGTGGGGGCTTTGCAGGCACAGTTCAGCTGCCACTTGGGAAGACTCGAGAAGACTTGGGAGGGAAGAGGGACAATGAAAGCCGGGGCTGTTTTCAGAAATCCAAAGCACAGTCCCCAGTGAGGCCTCTCAACTCACCCTGTTCATGGGTTTGAAGGTAGGGTCCAGCCCTGGGTCAGCCCCCTGTCCCCAGCCTTTTCTGCATAAATGATAAATTGTGAGCACTCACTCTGTTTGGCTCACAAACACAAGACCGGCTGAGATGCACAGGAAGACCCTCCCTGGCACCAACATGGGAGTGTGTTGTGGAGTACCTTTAGCTTGTGGCCGGCGACCGTCTTTCCCAAGGCTAGCTTGAGCGTGAACTGCCTGGGAAAGAGACTTTCCTGAGCTGGCAGAGTAGGCTTGAGAAAGGGGATGCAGGCCTGAGCCGCTGTGACTTGACCTACTGAGATGCAGATTATATCCGAAGGGTGGGGGAAATCCGGTTTCTGCAGGTTAGTAAGGAGAGCAGAGCATGACTGTACCTGCAGATGCTGACTGAGTCTGTATCATGGGTCATGGAGCAGCCCAGACGTTGGACTCTGCCCTTGCAAAAAATGAACCTTGGGACAGAGACGTGAGGAAAGGAGGGGGTGCTGGCATGCTGGTTAATCCCTTTCAGGATTGCTGCCTCTTGAGCCAGGTCCCATTGAGCTAGTGTAAGCCCATTGTGAAGTTGTTTTGTGTTAGAGGGGGGAAAAAATCTCCTTTTGATTTTGATCTCCTTCGTGGCATCTTGCAGTGCTTGAGTAATTTCCACAACTGATCAGTAGCAAGGTCTTTACATTAGCTGAAGGGTGTGCCCTGCTACTTACTGGTGGAGTTGGGGTAACTTCCGCACCACCCTCACCCCCACTTCATGCCAGACAAAGGGCCATGTGTTTTGGGGAGCTGAGTGCCGCTGCTTTGGCTAGACTGGAGAGCAGGAAGCAATGGGGAAAGGGGGCATAACAACGATTCCCCCCCCCTCCCCAAGCTGGCAGCCCTTTCCTTGAGGGGTGTTTGTGTTTTCTGTAGCTGTCTGTTTCCTGGTATGGCAGTCACAAGTGTTTCACCTTGTTGCCCTTTGCCAGAGACACTCCGTACATGCAGCAAAGCATATCTGTTTGTGTAAAGTATGCACATTGGAAATCTGGCTTGTGTTCCGGGGGGTTTGTCTGGAACCCAGGAGTGCTCACCTGATGATGCTGACCTTGGGCTAGTCACACTCTCTCAGCCCCACCTACCTCACGGTGTCTGTTGTTGGGAGGGGAAAGGGAAGGTGATTGTAAGCCAGTTTGATTCTCCCTTAAGTGGTAGAGGAAATCGGCATATAAAAACCAACTCTTCTTCTTCCCCCAAATGAGTTGAGTTTTTGCTCTGACTACTGGCGGCTGGTGCTGTGGAACAGCAGACATCCTTGCCCTGTTATTGTGAGTCTTGGTCTGTGCACTGTAATGTTCTCAGATTCTAACTCTGCTTTTGGTCTAAACAGATACACAGCCCCAGCAGAACAACAACCCCTTTGGACGGTACTGAGGCCCAGCAAGGAGAGAGAGGCCTTGGTGTGGACTTGAGATGGTCTCTGCCCAGCTGGGCCCCCCATATACATCAGCCCCACCCTCCCTGGGCTTCTGCACCGCAGCGGTGCCCTGGCAACGGGAGGAGGAGGGGGTTGTCATGCCGAATGAGTGTTTTTAATCTCCACTTTCTACCAGTGTTTCCAAAAACCCGTGTGATTGCTAGAGTCTCCCTTCCCACTTTGATTTCAGGTTTTAATAAGTTTTTAGTATTTTGTTAAAATAATGACAAAACAAATTGTAAGATTTTATACTTTATTTATACCGGATGAAACCCTGTACCACAGATGTCCTGAGACAAAATACAGAGAGCATACTTTCCAGAAGATTTTGGGTCTGAAGTGTTGTGGGGGGGGGGGGGGCAGGGAGAATTCACCCTAGCCCTGCTTCCTAGACATGTTCCTACAAATTGATGCTGCTCAGTGCTGATGCTGGACAAGTTCTGTTCTTCCCTCACACCTTTTGATCCCACCACCATGTCAAGGCATGCGAAGGCTGTCACAAAGGTTCTGCCTTGTTGGTTGATATTTGCAAGATTGGAGTAATGTATATGGTGATTGTCATGGGGATGGCCAAACGAAACTTTCCCAGATACTTTTGACTACTTTTGAAGTACTTGTGCTGGGATTGGGAGAAGAGTTTGTAGCAAGAGTTGCATTCTTGTCTCACATCCTCTGACATTCTTCTTTCATGTTTTAAGATCCCTATAAGTGCCTTGAGAGCCAGCGTGCTGTAGTCGTTAAGAGCGGCGGACTCTAATCTTGAGAACTGAATTCAATTCCCGATTATTGCACATGAAGCCTGTTGGGTGACCTTGGGCCAGTCACAATTCTCTCAAAATTCTCTCAGCCTATGCAGAGGCAGGCAATGGCAAACCACCTCCGAACGTCTCTTGCCTTGAAAACCCTATGTGTGTGTGTGTAAAGTGCCTTCAAGTCGCAGCCGACTTATGGCGACCCCTTTTGGGGTTTTCATGGCAAGAGACTAACAGAGGTGGTTTGCCAGTGCCTTCCTCTGCAAGCAACCCTGGTATTCCTTGGTGGTCTCCCATCCAAATACTAACCAGGGCTGACCCTGCTTAGCTTCTGAGATCTGACGAGATCAGGCTAGCCTGGGCCATCCAGGTCAGGTCAGGGCTGAAAACTCTATAGGGTCGCCATAAGTCAGCTGTGACTTGGCAGCACTTTCCACCACCACACAAGTGCCTTTTAAACCAAGAAGGCATCCTTTCCCTTAGCAGGGAAAGAATTACTGCTATGCTCCAACAACAGATAATCTGCCAACCGCTATTAAGACCTTGGAGCTGAAGTACACAATTTTTGGGGACCAAAGGCTGAAACTCACCTTCCCCGTATCTACCTCTAAAAATACTGGTGTGACAGCAAACAAAAGTGGAGAAGAGACAAAGGCTGTACTGGGCAAAATGCTGTGGGACCAAACTGGATCCCAGTGGTGCTGCCAGTGCCTCCAGACCTAACCTTGGTTGATTGGGAGAGGAGGGGGAGAAAGACCAGTCCTCTGTTCCCACCAAAATGGTAACTCCTGCCTTGTTTGATATGCATGCTGAGGGTTTCTTACTCCTGCCTGGGAGAGAGTTGCTTCATACCTCAGTGGCAGCCAGTAATGTTCCTGCTCTGCCATTGTCTCATCTGCTTCCACTGGGCTTAAAATACAGAAGGGATACCTGTAGAGGCCAGCCCTGCGGCATCCCAGAGAGTTTTCTTTGAACCTTGGGAAATCAGTGACCAAACAAAGAGAAGACAATGAACTCGCCAATCGTAGTAAAGCCTGTGCCTCACTTCCAGGACGCCTTCTCCAGAGCAAGGAGGGCAATGTGGGCTCAAAGGAACTTGGCCCAAGTGGATGCATGGTGGTTGTACAGCCTAACTTGAAGTCACATTCCTGGTGAGTGCAGCAGTTCCTTGCCCGTCTCTGGAAATTCTGCAACTACTTCCTTGAACAGGAGAGATGGTTCTCCCTGGGCCTGCTCTGTCTTGGTAGGACTTTTTGGTCTAAGTCCTATCATACTTTTAAGGGCAGATGAATACAAAACACAAGTCAAAAGTTTGCTTAACAACAAGAAGAAAGAAATAACAAATCTGAAGACATAAGTCTCCAAACAGATGACTTGGTAATAATGAAAAGTTTTTATACAAAGGGAAATAAAGTATTGTAGAAGTGTCAGTGTTCAAGAACACAAAACTCACTCTGGATGGCTTGGTAACATGCAAATAAATGAGACACACACACACACACCCATCTCCGAGCCAGAACCAAACTCACATCAGTGCCTCTATCTTATAGCTGCCTAAAGTATCCAAGCTTTGATGGGCCACCTTTCTCATGAGAAATACAGCCCAAACTTTTTTCTTTCCAGAAGGCATTTGATTAGCGCCCCAGCTTTCTGGCCAGGATGACTTTTACCGAGTTAACAAATAACAAACTGCTGTATTCCCATATGCAAATAAATTTTTTCAGAATTATTTAACAAACGTTACTTGGGGGGCGTCTTCTGAGTTAAGCTAAGCCCCAATTTAATAGGTTCTTTTCAACACTAGATGCCAAAAGTCTTGTGCTTTTCACAGCTCCATCATAAAATGGAAACAAGCAACCTTTCCTTGCAGGCCTCTGTATTGTCTTGTTAGATCTAATGGCTTTGAGGCTAGAAACATAAGCAGAGCCCTGCTGGACCAGACTTGGATGCAGGGCATAAGGCAGCTGTCTTCTTGCTGCCTAAGTTATCCCTGGAATCTGCTGAGTGTCTGCCATCATTAGTGTGCAGGTTTGTACAAGGGAGTGGATTTCCCAGCATGATCCAGTTGCCATTTAATTCCCATTGCCACCCTAGCCCCAAGTGTGCTACATATTTTAAGTTCAGGGCCGTCCTTTCAGTGAAATATATGAAGTCTGGCTGGGGCCATAAACCCGATCAGAGCTGATGGAGATTTATTCCTCCGCTAATGAGAGGAGACAGCTGTGTGCCGGGCTGTATCCTATGGATATCCCACCCGTCGTTTTCAATCACCTTCTGGGTCCAAGAGCATCCTCCTCTGCTGGGATCCACCACACTTATCATCTTCCTCTGGAGACTTCTCTGTGATTGCTCGTTCCCTTTGTCATGGGGCCAGCGCCAACCAAAATGGGGATGTCTCTACAGCTGTGGTTCCCAAACTTTTCGGGCCACTGCCCCCTTGGTTCCACAAACTCAACCCAAGCGCCCCCTACCCTATCCAACAACACAGTTGATTGGTTCCACAAACTCAGGCCCAGCGCCCCCTACCCTATCCAACAACACAGTTGAAGAGGCTCATCTCTAGTGCCCCCCTGCTTCCCCCTTGGCTCTTAGTGCCCCCCCCCCAAGTAATCCCACCCCCCCAAGGGGTGGTACTGCCCTCTTTGGGAACCACTGCTCTATAGGAAGAGTAACCGGCCTGGGGGATAGGGAACTGGAAGTTTCATGAGAATCTCCTAAGTGCTTTTTGGTTCCTGCCAGGGCTCAGCAGAAGCTGTTGCCAAGCAGACAAGGAAATGGAGAGTGTATACCCTTCAACTTTGACAGTTGTGGTCACCTTTCCCAGAACAATGGAAATCAGGGCATCTTATTTTAAGTGAGTTGCCCTTGGAGAAATTGCACTAGAGGCTTAATGGCGTCTTGATAAATATATTAATGTGCAAATGGATAGGTTTGATGGGGTTTACAAGGGCACAGGATCAGCACACTGGCAAGCTTTTCTAGTCCAAAGAATCCAATTAGTTTTCTGCCAGCTGCACTTAAAACGGTCCTGTGCAAAGAAACCTAAATACCAGCAAGCATCTCTGAACAGCCCAGCTGCTATTAGAGTCTGCGGCTGCTCAATTGCACTTGTGCTTCCCAATACCAGTGTAGTCTAAAGTTGAATGGCATAAATTTTAGGAGCTGACCTTAGTCAGAGGAGCAGGTGAAGCTCAGTCACACTGGAAAAATCTCAGTCTGGCAACAAGGTAGCCCCAGAAGTGATGGTGCTTAATAGCCCTTGGACTGAGATGAACCCTACCTCGTGCAAAGCTGTCTCCTTGTGGTCTTTTACCTGATCCCACAAGGTGTTTTCACTGCAACAGAACACATTCTCCTTTGTTTTCTCTGGAGGAGTGATTGCAACAGGCCAGTCTGAACAGGCTTGCAGGGACCACATTGCCTGTCCCATGCCACCCTGCTCATCTGAACAAGCCAGGTGAGGGCAGGGCCACACCCCTAGCACCAAGCAGAGTTCAGGATCCATCAGAACCCAGCCTCTCCTTGCTGCCCATTTGGGCTACTTTTCATACATATCTGGTACGTCTGCACAAAGCTTAAATCAGGGCTAAATCACCCACCGGAGCTAATCCGGCTTTCAGTAACCCTCATGAACTAATCAGGATTTAACTAACCCGCAAGAGCTAATCTAGGCTAACTATTGCCTGCTGGTTGATCCAGACTGCCTAATAGCTGCCGCCTGCGTTGGCTGGATCCCAGCTGTCAAAATCTCTCCATCCAGCAGAAGGGGATGTGATATGCCCTTGTCCTATCATGCCTGGGAAGGATTATCAGTGGTACTCAGATAAGTCAGGATCTGGGTGCAAAGTGGATTCAGATAGCTCTTTGTGCAGATAGTTGATTCCCTCCTTCCCTCTGTTGCAGGAGGTTATGCTATCCCTGCCCTCCACCTCTCCATGGTACCTACTGTCCTGCACAATTGGTGCTTTTAAGAAATGTCATGCTCATCCCATTCCCTGCCTCCAGCGGAATCCCTAGCCCTGAGTTCATGCCAAGGCCCATCCGAACAATGCTGAGCAGTCCTAAGTAACCCCTGCCTGGGTTGACACAAAAAGGCCAGGTTCTGGCAGCTCAGCTGTCCATGCAGGCTGATACCTTGCCTGTTAGCACCAGCCAGCCACTGCATTAATCCAGACTGACAGATCCCAGCCTTTCCTTCTTGACTCCCGACTCCTCCAAGTCGCTGCTAAATGCTGCTTGTGCCAGAGCCAGCGGCACAAGGGGCAGGGAGGGGGGATGAACAATCTTGTTCCCTGCTGTTTTCTGAGCCATCTCCTTGCCCTTCCAGTGCCCATTCATCCCAGCAGCTGCTCTCAGCAATAGGCAGGGGCTTTTTTGCTCATGTAAGGAATACAGTTGTGATGCTGCTGGGTGAGGCCTGTGAGCTTTCAGGACAGGGAGGGGCCAGGAGGATCGTGGAAGACAGGCTGCTATGGAAGAGGGAAGGAAGAGGGATCCCAGGAGCTCTGCTTAGAGGCGTCTGAGGGCAGAAGCACTTTTCCACCTGCTAGTCTGGGGGCTTAGATTCAGCATGTTTTAAATCGACAGCCAATTTGGGTTGTGAGATGCGCCCGGATCCCTGTTATTTTTTAACACTGAAAAGTACACCAGAGAGCTCATTGGTTGGACCAAGGTCAGTAAGGATCTGGATGCAAAGTGGAGCGCTCAGACCACCATCTCACTCTGCTAATGTTAAGACTAGGCTGTCAAGAAAAATGGATGTGAAGAGCACATGAGCAGCACTTAAATCTGAGCCAGTCCCAGGATTTGTGAGCTCAGCTTCAGAGCATGAGGCGCGGGACAGCACTTGGCCTGGATATGCCAAGCAAGTAGGCATGGGCTTCTGTATATGTTCAGATAATCTTTCCCTGCTGTCTGCACAAATACACAGCACCAGAAAAGAAGACAAAGGCCTAACAAGGGGTAAATATACATTAGATTTTGATTTAAAAATTATTGTGTGGTCAAAAACAAGTAATACCCCCCATGGGGGTCTCAAGGGAATTTTTGCCATCAGATACAGGAGGCTTTTCTTAGCAAGAAAGGTGACGTAAACACATCAGGGTTTTTATTCCCCTCCTTTTTTTTTAAACTACAACAGAGTTTTTAGATTAAAAATAATTTTAAAAATCAGGTCTTATTTGACTTCCCTTTCTTCTCTGGTGTTTGGAGCAGTCCCCTTTTCCTTTGGTGACCACAGAACACAACTGTACCCAGGAGATTTGGGACAAACACTTTCATATCAAAGAGGAAGGCACCTGTGTTTGCTGAAGTAACAAGGTGTTTTTTTTTTAAACCCAGATAAATCACATGAAGTGAATTGCACAAGCCACACTGAAAGAGCAGGTGGGTATCTCTTCCTAGCCGACACCTGCCTAGGCTTCAAGATGCTTTCCCTGTTGATGGGTTGTCTGCCAGCTGCAGTTCTGCCAGAACATAACATTGCAGCAGAAAAACCTGCCCGGCCCATCCAGGCAGCAGATGCTGGTTGAAGGGAGAATTGCAGATGTGTACTTGTCTTGATAATAAATCCTTCAATCCACTTGCCTGAATGAACAGGAACAAGATCAAAAAGGAACTGGGGTCCTCTGATCCAGGTCTTTGTTTATGATATACAAGATCAGATGGCAAGAAAGATGACCTGACTTTAAGGGAATTTGCAGACAGAAAAATCTGTGGATGAGACACAAGCTACACACAGCCCTAGGTATTTTTTCTAATAGCTGTTACAACTGGCAATTGCGAGTATGCAATATATCAGCACCCCATCCTAAAACCCTTATGTTAGCAGGACTTGCCACTGACATATCTCCAGATATACCAGTATCTCCAGGAATACACCAACATAGAGCTTAGTCACCATCGCAAGCCCTTTCAGACCGGAGCTTAGGATAGGGCTTGTAATCTAATTAACATAGTTTCTAATAAGGTAGATATCCCCCACTCTTTAGCCAAGCTACAGATTTTCAGTCCTATGAGCTTCACTATGTTGGCGAATACACCACAAAGCCTTTTATGTCTTTGGTGACTTGGTATTTATACAGTTCCTGACATTTGAACCACATTAGTCAATAGTCCTGGAATGTCTTGTTTACATCTGTACCAATGAAAAAGCTGCCTTTAGTAGAATGCAGAATTTCAGAAAGGAGAAAATCTTGGATCTGAGATAATGGGTGAATGTTCATAATGTAATTTCCAAATTGAATATAATGATACCCAAAAAAGACTAATGTGATTCACTGCTTGGTTATGGCACAAGGGGCAAAGTTCAGTTAATAACATTTTGGCCTCTCAGTTTCTGTTATATGTATCAAAAGCCAAAATATTCATGGCGTACTATGTTTTTTTTTACATATTGTCCAGTGTCACTCCAGGCATGAACAAGCTTTGTGTTCAAACCTGTCAGCAAATTTGTGCAATCTAGATGTTTTATAGCACAAAACCACAGTTCCTTGCCCAAAGTCCCTATCCCTTGTCAAGGATTATTTCCCAATTTTTCTCAAAAATTAAATGTTTTTGAGAGTATAAAAAAACCAGTAATTCCAAGGAATCAGACACTTGCATAGAGATCATCGTATAGCCATAAATGTGTTAACAGGCCAATGTTCCCTTTAGGTCA
This sequence comes from Euleptes europaea, assembly GCF_029931775.1. Classification (NCBI taxonomy): domain Eukaryota; kingdom Metazoa; phylum Chordata; class Lepidosauria; order Squamata; family Sphaerodactylidae; genus Euleptes; species Euleptes europaea. Next base: position 38,493,131 of record NC_079324.1, read on the forward strand.
CCTGACAACCACAGGATTGATTCTAGATCTAGCATCACCTTACCCTTGCTTCTCCCATTGAACACACATGAACACATGAAGCTGCCCTATACTGAATCAGATCCTTGGTCCATCAAAGTCAGTATTGTCTACTCTGACCGGCAGCGTCCTCCAGAGTCTCAGGCAGAGGTCTTTCACATCACCTACTTGCCTAGTCCCTTTAACTGGAAATGCTGGGGGTTGAGCCTGGGACCTTCTGCATGCCAAGCAGATGCTCTACCACTGAGCCACAGCTCTCCTGTCAGCTTTTGGAACTCCCCCTTCCAGGAGGTATGTCTGGCACCATCTCTTCAGAATTTCCAATGGTTGGTAAAATATTTTTCTCCCAGAAAACCCTTGAGGATTTTAAAGATTTGAGTTGATCCACCTTGGATTTAAATGTTCTATTATTGTGTTGCCACCATGGTGTAGTGGTTAGAGCAGCAGTCTCCAGTAGGTAGCTTGTGAGCTACCAGTAGCCCACTGACTGCAGCAGAGTAGCTTGTGCAGCCCCTGCAGACCCAGGAAAAGACTGAGAAAGGATCTGCTCCGAGCTTTTCCTTTGTGCTGCTTAACTGATACTTTCATTTCTGGTAGTCTTCCTAGTCCATGATCTGTTTCTAGGGCAGAACCAAAACTGGTAGTGTGTGTGTGTGGGGGGGGAGTAGCTTGGAACACTTTTCATTATTTAGAAGTAGCTATCATTACAGGGAAAAAATGGTGACCGCAGCATTAGAGTATCAGAGAGCCAGCGTGGTGTAGAGGTTAAGAGTGGCAGACTCTAATGTGGAGAACTGGGTTCAATTCCCCACTCCTGCATATGAAGCCTGCGGGGTGACCTTGGGCCAGCCACAGTTGTCCCAGAACTCTCTCAGCCCATGTGGAGACTGGCAATGGCAAACCATCTCTGAAATGTCTCTTATCTTGAAAACCCTATGGGATCACCATAAGTCAGATGGGACTTGACAACACACACGCACACATAATTACAGAAAGAATCGGTGACCACTGCATTAGAGTGTCAGACTAGGATCTGGTTTGAATCCCCATTCTTCCATAGAAGCTCACTGGTTGACCTTGGGCCAGTCACATACTCTCAGTCTAATCTACCTTACAAGGTTGTTGTTGAGAGGATAAAATGAAGGAAGGAATAACTACATTGTATGCCATTTCAGTCTCCATTTGGAAGAAAAATACAGGCATTGTTATCTAAATAACAAATAAAAAATTATTCATGGTTTTGTTTGCAATACATTATTGTGTTTTATAATTTTATGGCAAGCTGTATTAAGTATTCTTTGACTGGAAAGGCAGGCTAGAATTTTTATAAATAAATGATAAATAAACTGGTGTGTGCTGGAGCAAGGCCCTCTGAATATACTTTCCTAGCCCCTCCATGCATACACATCAAACATCCCAATGCTGTCTCACATTTTGTGATGCTTCCTTACTGTCCAGTAGGTGGCCAGGAGGGGCTCAGCACATGGCAGTTTTGAAGCACTGATGTCAAAATGAATGGGTTTTGGGAACAGTGGATTTACAACATTGAACTGGTCTTGTGAACAATTCCATTAAACCCGTTTTGGAAGCATTTTCAGGATGCAATGCACTGTCACGTTCCAGACAGAGAATTGAACACTTCAAAAACACTGTTCACTGCTGCACATACTGATTGAGCAAATTCAATTGGTGTTGCAGACAACATAGTAAGATATGGTTTTGTGATGTGACCCACATGAAAAGCGCATAGAGGTGGGATGTCCCCCAGACTCCTTCCTGCTGCAGACTAGCAGATCTTCCTACATCAGCCAGTTGAACCACAGACTTGCCTTCTGTTACAGACAAGAATTGCTTTGAAGCAGGGGTGGTCTTAGCCAATGGGCAGGGGGGAGACCAACCACCCATGGCCTGGGCCCCCCAGTGAAGCAAGAGAAAGACAAAATGAGCAAGTTCCCACCGCTGCCACTCAGCACCTGTCTCACCCAAGGTTCAGGCTGCCCCCTGGCAGTGGCAACTACTCACAACTGCCCCATCTGGGGCTTGAGCAGGTTGCTTCTGGGAATGGCTCCCACTCACCTCACACATAGCGAGGGCTGACCCTTGCAGGGGAGGCTAGCAGGGAGTGGCTGTAGGATTGCCAGCCAGATCCAGGTTGGGAAACTCCTGGAGATTTGGGGATGAAGCCTGGGGGACCTCAGTGGGGTGCAATGCATAGAGTCCAACCTCCAAAGAGGGTGGAGTCCATCCATTTTCTCCAGAAGAACTAATCTCTGTAGTCTGGAGATGAGCTGCAATTCCAGAGGATCCCCAGGTCCCACCTGGAGGCTGGCATCCCTAGGTGGCTGAGATTCTAGGGCCCCATACTGGACTTTTGCTTTTCAGAATGGGTGGCATTTGAGAATTGTTTTCCTTCTCAGAACAGGCATAGGTTCTTGTGGGCAGCTCCATTACAGGTCTTTGGAAAATGTAACTTCTGACTCTTCTGGATATCAAGGTGGGCTCTGCCACCATGCTTGAAATTCTGTCCTCTTCTTCCTGATTGTGCTCAAGGCCAGTAGGTTCTGTTTGTTGGAAATGCTATTAGGGAAGGAACCCTTAATGGCTGTTTCATGTTCACCTTTCCAGGAGCTTAGTTTAGAAGCAGCAGCAGCAGCAGTAGCCAGAAATGGCCACTCTGGTCTAGTAGGGTTGCCAGGTCCCTCTTCGCCACTGGCAGGAGGTTTTTGGGGCGGAGCCAGAGGAGGGTGGGGTTTGGGGAGAGGCTTCAACGCCATAGAGTCCAATTGCCAAAGCGGCCATTTTCTCCTGGTGAACTGATCTCTATCAGCTGGAGATCAGTTGTCATAGCAGGAGATCTCCAGCTAGTACCTGGAGGTTTGCTATCCTATGGCCTAGCCACCTCACCAGTTGCACTATCTGCAGAATGCTTCTCTGTTTTGGAACTTCCCTTGCGCTGTGTAGAATTTCCCCATTTCGCTTCAGGAAGAGCAGCAAAGAAGAAGAGCCTGGGGACCAGATATGTGCGGCGTTTCTGAGCGCTCAGAATAATTATGTAACAATTATCCCTTCAAATAGCAGCCGCTAATCAGGATGAATTGCTCCAGCTCTGCTAGGGCAGCCTCCCCGGGGTTCAGGCTGGAGCATGAGCCCACCTGCATGCAGAAACCGCCTCTCCTCTGAGTCTGCAGCTCCACTTCTTTCAATGCCAGTCCAGATTCTCACACAGTACCGGAACCACCAGGCAGAAGGTGGTTTTCAGGGCTGTCCCCAAGCAACCCAGACAAAGGGTCACAAACACAACTACGCTAGGTCCAACTAGGGCAGCACATACCATGCTGTGGATATAAGGGAAATTTTTTTGGGGGGGTTAGCCTAGGCTGTCCTGTTTGGATGGCCCAGGCTATCCTAATCTTGTCAGATCTCATAAGCTAAGAAGGGTCAGCCCTGGTTAGTACTTGGATAGGAGACTACCAAGGAAGTCAGGGCTTCTACACAGAGGCTGGTAACAGCAAACCACCTATATTTGTCTCTTGCCTTGAAAACCCTACAGGGTTGCCATAAGCCAGCTGCAACTTGATAGCACTTCCCACTACCAGTCTAGGTTACTTTTCAGTTGCAGTTGCATAAACAATAAAAACAGCTAATAAAATAAAAGCTGTAAAATAGCCAGCCTGATTATCAAACCACCCTTAAAATAACCAAAATTAAGCCAAAATTTGGACAATAGTAAGGGAAAGATTTTCTAAAGATCAGTATTATTACTGGGCCCTTCATGCTTAAGAGACTCTCTCTCCTTCTCTGATGAGCCCCATTCCCCATGACCTTAGAAGGTTCTACTCAGAGTAATAGCTTCTGGAACTCCTCAACGAGGCCATTAGTTTTCTGAAATGCAGCACAAATTGTAAAGTGTGTTAAAAAAAATCAGTAGGCAAGTTTACAGCTTGGTTGAACTTCAGAATTGTGTTTTAATATGTTTAAATTTAGGCTTTTATTCTTTGTTGCCAGATTCTATTGGATTTCTTTGAAATGTTACAGTTGCATGCCACTCAGAGCTTGAGGCGAACTGCCACTGGATTGAATAAATAAGTTGAAGAAGCAGGGAAATGCATCCCATTTCAAGCTGGTGTCATTTGACAGCCTTGCAGGGCCGCCCTACACTGCCCCTGCACCAACCCTAAGACAATACTGGCGCAAAAGACTGCTGGATTTCCTGTGTGATCTGGAGTGAATTCTCCATTATTTGAAACATAAAATAATGGTGCTATTCCACACAGGAAAACCCTTTGAAGTCCATTGGTTTACATGCATTTATTTATTCATATCCTGCTTTTCTCTCCAGTTGGGAGAATTAGTGCCTTAAAACATCATTCTCCCCTCCTCCATTTCCTCAAAACAGGAACACATGAAGCTGTCTTATACTGAATCACACCCTTGGTCCTGGTCCATCAAAGTCAGCATTGTCTACTCAGACTGGCAGCAGCTCTCCAGGGTCTCAGGCAGAGGTCTCTCACATCACCTACCTCCTGGTCCTTTTAACGGGAGATGCTGGGGATCGAACCTGAGACCTTCTGCATGCAAAGCAGAGGCTCTTCCACTGAGCCACAGCCCCTCCTCAACCCTTTGAGGCAGGATAAGCTGTGTGTACGCGATGGGCCAAAGTCATCCAGTGAGTTTCCATGGTATAAGTGGGGGTTTTTAACCAAGGTTTCCCAGGATCTTAGTCCAACACTCTATCCACTAAGGCATGCCGGCTCTCTGTGGGCCTAGAAAGGTGTAACTCTGTTGTAAGTGAGATAGGTGATGCTGGGTGGGACAACAGATAAAATGCTGTAAGATGGGGCGGGGGGGAGCCCCTGCAAGGAGAAGGATAGGAAATAATGCAATGAAAAGCACCTAGTGCCTTGCCTGCATCGCCCAGAAATGTAATTCACTAAGATCTGGCATTGCTCTTTTCCCTGTCGTTTCTGAGCTTCATGGGTTTTTTGTTTTGACAGAGAATAACAGAATAAAACCCATCACATCTGAGAAGCACAGATGAAGCAAAGTGGCTCTTTTTATTACACAGGCTCTGGTCATTTTAAACATTCTGCAAAACTTTCAAGCAGCATGTCATTTTTCCCCCCATCAGACACAGAGCAAAATGTGAAAATCATGATCAGAGCAAATTGTAAAAACACGTAGGACTGTGTCTGTTCTGATTCCTATTGATTGCGTTCTTTGCTCTGATTGCCTTGGCTTTTGAATAACCTGTGAGTGCTTCCAAAGCTTTCAGGATCCTTTTCTTTATTCCACCCAACCACTAGAGATGATCCTAGTAAAAAGGCATCTGCTTTACTCGTTCTGTGTATCTCATTCTTCAGGGCCAACGCAGCAGTATCTCTAGTCTGCACTCAGATCAAACCAAATGGGCAAAACACACTCACTGGAAAGCCAGCTCAGTCTTACAGTTCTAGTGGTTACAGCGCGACAATGTATGAACAATTGTCAGAGGAGAAATCCGTGCCTGCGTTTGGGCTTAAGGAGAGCAGTGAAGTGGCAAGCACAGCATCGCTCAGACGAGACTGAAGCACCCACTTCTGGGAGCAGCCGAGTATGGAAACAGCAATTAACAAGTGCTAAATTTACCCAGAGGAGCCTTTCTGTGACACTATCCCCTGTATAACAAGGCCCAGCAAAGCATCCTAACCCTGGGAAGGTTTACTGAAAAGTAGGCTTCTTGTATTCCAGTGGAATTTACTCCTGAGTATGCGGGCGTGTCCACGTGGCTGCTGCCCACACTCTTTGACGCTTATGAGCGAAAGGAGCTAGGTCATCCTCTGGCACCAATTGGGGAGGGAAGTGAAAGGAGAAGGATGCTCAGGACCTTGGACAGCACCACGGACAGGTGTGAAATCTAACAGCTGTGACTTCAAATCAGTTTCTTGCAGTTGGGACGTTTCCCCAAACATTCAGTCTCATTTGAGTTGTTCATTATTTGTGTGTGTGTGTGTGTGTGTGTGTGTGTGTGTGTGTGTTGGGGGAGTTTGCAATGGGTGCACAGATGGTCTTCCTTCATTTAAAAAAATTTTTTTTAGAGGAGCTGGCATAGTGTAGAGCAGGGGTGGGGAACGTCAGGGCCGGGGGCCGTTTCAGGCCTGCACAATCATTTGGTCTGGCCCTTGGTGGGTCCTGGCAGATCTCTTGCTCAGAAGGATTGAAGACTGGCAATCCGCCCCCTCCCGCGGACAGGAATAGCCTCTCTTCAAGGCGGAATAGCCTCTATTCAAGGCGGATGGTTTGTTGGCACCCAGCTGGTGCAACAGACCATCCTGTGCTAACAGGTGGGTGAGTGCGCCACTGGTTGGGTGCCTGCCTGCTTGCCCGTGGGGAGGGGGTCATCGGGGCAGCTGCCTGCTTGGGGCTTGGTTGGCTAATTTTTAAGTTGATAATTTTGTATGGCCCGCGGATGATGTTATAAATATCCAAATGGCCCTTGGCGGAAAAAAGGTTCCCCACCTCTGGTGTAGAGGCTCTGGAAAGTCCCTGGTTTGAATCTTGCCTCTGCCATGAACTCATTTGTTGGCCTTATGGCAGGCCACACCCCCTCTCAGCTCCCCCCACTCCGTCTGCAATATGCGGATAATACTGACCAACAATTCAGGGCTGTGGTAAGGATTACAAGATGTGTCTGAAGTGCTTTGATCAGTGCTATATAAATGCTCAGCAGTAGTATTAGATATTTTGACATGCTTGCCAATTCCCTCCTCCATATTTTCATTTCTTTAAAGTAAACTATCTTCAGGAGCCCCGTGGCGCAGAGTGGTAAGCTGCAGTACTGCAGTCAAAAGCTCTGCTCATGACCTGAGTTCGATCCCAACAGAAGTCGGTTTCAGGTAGCCGGCTCAAGGTTGACTCAGCCTTCCATCCTTCCGAGGTCGGTAAAATGAGCCCCCAGCTTGCTGGGGGTAAAGAGAAGATGACTGGGAAAGGCACTGGCAAACCACCCCGTAAACAAAGACTGCCTAGTAAACGTCGGGATGTGATGTTACCCCATGGGTCAGGAATGACCCAGTGCTTGCACAGGGGACCTTTACCTTTTAAAGTAAACCATGCTGGTTTCTTTCCACATATTGTTATATATTCAGAACATCTTTGTCATCTCCCACTGCCCTAATATTCGTCAATATCTGCCCGAAAGCTCCAAGTTTCACATTCACATCCTATTCCAAAAGATCTCTCCCCAGCATTGCAGAAATGAGACAGTTGCTTCCTCCTGCGTATTGGGCACGATCCATCTGCTAATACAGCTTTCTGGCAGCATCAGGTTGTTGACAGCTGTAAGGGACTGAACTTGCCACACCTGCCTCTAGCCTGGGCTGCTCCTGTCTTTGCATGCCTGTGAAAGAGAGAGAGGGGAGGCTTTGCATGAGCACTCAATTTTTGCTATGGCTGATGTCTGAGAAGGGCTTTCTGTCCAAAAAGGGGCACTTGCCTCCCAAACCAGATTGCCTTTAGGCCACAGCAGCGTGGCCTAAGTTTTGGAGGAGACAATATCGATAGCCAGCTAGCAGACCTTGCAAGGGGCTTGGGGCTTGCCTTCAGGGCCTGTAATTGGTGGAGGCAGAGGTGGTGCTGCCACTCAGGCAGAATCTATTTGCAGAGTCAGGTGGGTGAGACCCTGGTCTTCGCAGGGCAGCCAGCTCAGGCTGGTGGAACCGCAGAGGCAGCCTTGATGATATTAAGCACTAGTGGGGACTCAGCAGATTGCAGAAGTCAGCGCAACCTATCAGGTCAGAAAGGAACAGCAAGGTTCCTCCCCCGCATCGCGCCCTGCAAGCCGTGGTGTATGCGGGGAGGGAGGAAATACACTGCCTTCCTGGCCTTTCCTATCCAATCTCATGACCGAATAGGAAGGAGACTCTTTAGAGTCCTATGCCCAGGATGTCACCTTGGTGCTGAGGGAAAAGGAAGGCAGCAGCAACAAAGAGAGCCAGCGTGGTGTAGTGGTTAAGAGCTGTGGGTTGGAGTGGTGGACTCTGATCTGGAGAACCAGGTTTGATTCCCCACTCCTCCACATGAGTGGTGGAGGCTAATCTGGTGAACTGGATTTGTTTACCCACTCCTCCACATGAAGCCAGCTGGGTGACCTTGGGCTAGTCGCACTCTCTCAGCCCCACCTACCTCCCAGGGTGTCTGTTGTGGGGAGGGGAAGGGAAGGTGATTGTAAGCCAGTTTGATTCTGCCTTAAGTGGTAGAGAAAGTCGGCATATTAAAAAAAAACAACAACCAACCAACCAAACCAACCAAGGAGAGACCTTGAAATTATCTGGTTGTCGCTGGGCCCTGCAAACAAACTGCTTACAAAGGAGAAGCTTTGCTAGGCCCATGCCTTCCTCTTCTTAGATGAATGGGATGAAATGCTCTGGGCTGTTTTAAACATTGCAGCAACCACAGGGAGGCCACCTAACAGCATTTCCATATAGCACCGCTTCACATAGCGGGTGCACACAGATGTTGCCCCAGTAATGTCCAGCAAGTACGTGCCAGGGCAGCACATACCTCCCACTGGCATAGTCCTGCTGCACATGGATGAGGGGATGATGTTCACGTGAAGAAGTGTGTGTTATGCCCCCATTTGGAATGCTGCCACGTAGAACACCTTTTTGATGGTTTCCATGTGAGGCTGTAGCATTTTACTACCTTTGGATACAACTTGCAAAGGAGCAGAGTTCACTTGTGGCCAGATTTCTCAGGCTCCGTGATTCCTATTGGAGGAGAAAGAAGAACCAGAAAATATGCTTTCATAACAAGGGATTATGCTCTGGAGTCGGACAGGGATGCCTCATTCAAGAAAGAGCAGGAAGCAGTAAAACAACACAGGAGTTGAGCTGATGGGTGACCCTGGAGCAAAGAAGAATGACACTAGGATTCAAAAGTGGTCTGGGGTTGGAGAGTACCCTGAAATGGTGTGGATCTCTGGTCTGGAAAAGCTTCAGGTGCTGACCTGCATGAGTATTGGCCATTTCTCACTAGTGGCAAGTGGGAAGGGGACTGCATCTTTATCCCAGGGCATCCTCAGCTCCTCAATGAGTCTGGGATCTGTGAGACCCAAGTTTTAATCCTTTCTCAGCAGCCAGGGAAACTCATTGGGTGACCTTGGGCCAGTAGCTGTTTCTCATCCTAATCTACCCCACAGAGTTGTTGTTGTGAGGATAAATAGAGCAGAGGAAAATGAGGTTATAAACTGCTTTGGGTACCCCACTGGGGTGAAAAGCAGGGTATCTAAATAAATAACCATGTTCAGGTTTCTAGAGCTGTGGAGGACCTCATTCTTTGGGAAGGGTGGTGGGTATGACCTGCAATTGTGCCCACAGTGAAGTATTGTGCAAATGCTTAGGGCTATTTAGCTTGGAAAGAAGGTGGTTAAGGGGAGACATGATAGAGGTCTATAAAATTATGCATGGTATAGAGAGAGTGGAAAAGGAGAAGCTTTTCTCTCTCTCTCATAATACTAGAACGCGGGGCCATCTGCTGAAGCTGGAGGGGGTCAGATTCAAAACAGATAAAAAGGAAGTATTCCTTCACACAACACATAGTTCATTTGTGGAACTCCCTGCCCCAGGATGTGGTGATGGCTGCCAACTTGGAAGGCTTTAAGAGGGGAATGGACATGTTCATGGAGGAGAGGGGTATTCATGGCTACTAGTAAAGGTGGATACTGGTCATGATGCATACCTATTCTCTCCAGGATTGGATGTGCATGCCTATTATATTAGGTGCTTTGTAACACAGGCAGGACGGTGCTGCTGCGTCATCTAAGTTTGTGGGCTTCCTAGAGGCACCTGGTTGGGCACTGTGTGAACAGACTTCTGGACTTGATGGGCCTTGGTCTGATCCAGCATGGCCTTTCTTATGTTCTTATGTTTAACTCTGACTTGGCAGAACTTCTTCTGAGTGCTCTACTGTGTTAGCCAACAGCTCATATCAAAACCTTACTGGCACCTGTCCATCCCTTTCAGGAACTGCAGGTTGCTTGCTCCAAAGCTTTGGCTTCTGAGGATGGAGATTTGCCCCCCAAAGGAGTGAGACTGCCCTGGGACATTGCAGACTCCCTGTCTTTTTGTTTTGCTTAGCTCCTTTGAGAGCTTAAAAACAGCTTTGGATCATAGGCAATCTAGCTCGCTCGCTCTCTGTCTGTTTGCTTTCAGACCTAACGTAAGGTTGAGAAGGGGAGAGAAGGAAGAAGTCTGCTTATCCTTTTTTTATTGTCAGCCTCTTTGGGGCTGGGCAGGCATTTCTCAGACTTAAGAAGGCTCATCAGGAGCAAAGACTGCAAACCTTTGCTCCGGAGAGTCAATTGCTTCTAATGCAGCTGCTGGCAGAAACTGGCACTTTTCAGCTGTGGATAACAGAGCACAGATTCACGTGGCATCCAAATAAACTCAATCCACAGAGCAGGAAATGGACAAGAGAAGGTTAATTGGTTGTTACCAGAAACAGCAGCTAGATGCTTATACCTTTGGTGAAGCGCATCTTCTTGGGTTAGCGGCTTTGGGCCATGTTCATTATCTTGACACCAGCACATCCTTCTTGCTGACCAAAAATTGCAACTCTAAGCAGGTAGGATCTACCACATTTTTACCCAAGTGACCCTTCCAACAGATTACATCCTGTGCATGTCTTTGGGTGCTTAGTACAGTTCCTTTCTGCCCTGATGAAACCTCTTCCCATATTCCTTCTAGCAACGAAGGGGTGTTTTGTGGATTCAGGCATTGCTTTGTGCTGCCCCACTGTCAGGATGTTAGCATCTGGCCATTCTAATAATTTGTTTAGAAATGCTGGCTATCTCTTGAATGTGATCTTCTTGATCCTACTGTCAGGAAAGTGGGTGACATCACCTACCCAGCCAAGTTGTTTGTGTCTTCTTTTCTATCCTGAATTTCATCCTTGTTACAGTGATTTGGAGCACTCACATACACCCCTCTGCCTCATAAATCATTTGCAAGGAATGGCAGAGCCAGCGAGGTGCAGTGGTTAAGAGCAGTGGTCTGGAGCGGTGGACTCTGATCTGGAGAACTGGGTTTGATTCCTCACTCCTCCAGATGAGCAGTGGAGGCTAATCTGGTGAACTGGGCTGATTTCCCCACTCCTCCACATGAAGCCAGATGGGTGACCTTGGGCAAGTTACAGCTCTGTTAGAGCTCTCTCAGCCCCACCTATCTCACAGGGTGTCTCCTGGGGGGAGGGGGAGGTGATTGTAAGCCAGCTTGAGTCTCCCTTAAGTGGTAGAGAAGGTCGACATATAAAAACCAACTCTTCTTCTCCTTCTCCTCCTCCTCCTCCTCCCTTCCTTCCTGCCTCTTGGCTAAGGCCTGGCTGGGGTCAGGACTAGTGTGTCTCTGGAACAAGACCGTGGGATTCAGGAGGTCTCTGGAACTTTTCCCTGGTACGCTCAAGTCCTTATTTTTGTTTGAAGCAAATAACAGAACAGTTAAGAGGCTGGGTGAGTGGCTAGGGATGTAACCCAAGGACGTCAGGAGAGATGTGCCCCTCTGCTGGCAACCAACAACCCACGTTCCAGCCACCAGATGGTGAAAGTGCTACACTGCCCATTTCTCCCTAGTGGCAAATGGGAGGGGGGCTCCATCTTTTATCCCAAGGCATTCTCAGCTCCTCAAAGAGTCTGGGGTCTCAGGGGCTGTAGCTCCCCTGTCTTTGGTCCTCCAACTATATGGAGTGGGGGTGTCTGACTGCACATGAGAATGCCTTGGCTGGCTGGCTGAGAAAGCAGCTGTAAATACCACAAGCTTTGCAATACCCAGCAAGCACGGGGATGGCTGAGGCACTTGGCAAATGGGACAGCTGAGGCACTTGGCAAATGGGACAGCTGTCTGTGAGTTAGCTCAGTGCCTTTCTCCCAACATGGCCAGGCATGAGTTCAGGGAAAGAGAAGAAGAGTTGGTTTTTATATGCCAACTTTCTCTACCACTTAAGGGAGATTCAAGCCGACTTACAATCACCTTCCCTTCCCCTCCCCACAGGAGACACCCTGTGGGATAGGTTGGGCTGAGAGAGCTCTAACAGAGCTGTAACTTGCCCAAGGTCACCCATCTGGCTTTGTGTGGAGTGGGGAAATCAACCCAGTTCACCAGATTAGCCTCCGCCGCTCATGTGGAGGAGTGGGGAATCAAACCCGGTTCTCCAGATTAGAGTCCACCGCTCCAAACCAATGCTCTTAACCACTACACCACGCTGCTGGTGGAAGGAGTGCTAGGAGAGTCACTTGGGGATGCGTGGCCCAGAGCTAACCTGCCCCGATTTAAGGCTGACCCTGAACAAGCGCTGGAATCTGATCAGCTAGAGTTTTGGTTCCCGCAGTCTTTCGGCAACTGGTAGGCACTTCCCAGTTGCCCAGATGCTTATCTCTGGGACAGCAGGAGGCAGTGCTGGGAGGCCAGAAGTAAAGGGGGGCCCTTCCGAGAGCTGTAGCAAGGCAGCTCCCTGGCAGAGGTGGGTCACAGCCACTGGTCCTGAGTGTGCCAGCCGCCATTGCTCCATGGCAGTAGCACTTCAGTCCAGTGGGTGTGTGGATGTGTGTAGGCCAGGGGTGGGGGACCTTTTTTCTGCCAAGGGACATTTGGATATTTATAACATCATTCGGGGGCCATACAAAACTATCAACTTAAAAATTAGCCTGCTATATTTGGTCAAACATTTAGCCAAGAGGCACGACCGGAGACGGCTCCGAGTAACTGCCGCATAGAGCGACTTGCTTTTGAGCTCTGCTGGGCCCAAGAGATTCAGGCAGGGCAGCATCCTTCTGAGCTAGAGATCTACCAGGACCCATGAAGGGCCAGACCAAATGATTTTGAGGGCCTTATACGGCCCCCGGGCCTGACGTTCCCCACCCCTGGTGTAGGCAGTGGCATGGGGGGTATTGCGGGGAGGGAGGTGGAGTAGAGGCCCAGGTTGAGGGGGGGGGGGTCAGTGGAGGAAGAAGTGATGGACGCTCTCCTGGTCCATCTAGGTAGGTTCCCCTGCCCCTGGTTGAGCCACAGGGGAGCGGTGGGGGAGGGGAGCGGGGGCACAGGCCGGAGGGCCACAGTGGGGGCTGGCCCTGGGTGGGAGAGCCACCACCGCTCTCTCCCCCATCCCTGCAAAGCACGATCCCTCCCCCCACCCAGATCGGACGGCGAGGATGAGGATGAGGATGGGGGGGGGGTCCTGTTCCGAGGCCGCTGGGCGGAGGCGGCGGGGGGGTTCCCGAGCTGCCCCTCCTCCCCTTCCTCCTCCCCCTCCCCGCCGGGCGCGCGCCGCGCTCGATCCCGGGGCCGGCCAGCCGGAGAGGCGCGCGGCCCGGAGCCGGGGCGGGGACTTCGCGGCTCGGCGGGGCGGCTCTGACGGCTGCGGGATCGCGCGCGCCCCCCTCCCCCGCCGCCGCCGCCGCCGCCGCCGCCACGGGTCTGGCTGCTGCCCGGCATGGCTGACGCGGGGCTGCCGCCGCCCCCGCCGCCCCCGCAGCAGCAGCAGCTCCGGGCCGGGTGAGTGAGCCGGGGAGGGGGGGGGATCCGGGCGCGGACGGACCGACGGCCTCGACCCCCCTGGGTGGCCCCCGCGGGGAGACCCCCCACCCCGCTCCAGCCCCTCCCTGGGGCTGCAGCGGGCTGGAGCCTTCGCGCCCCCCCCCCTCTGCCGGCGATGCCCGTCTGGCCGGGGGCGGGGGCGAGGCTGGCGACGGGGGGGGGGATGCATGCCGCCGCCACCGGTCCCGGCGGCGTTGCCATGGAGACGGGGCGGAGGAGGATTGCACGGAGCGCCCCCCCCTTTAAAAAAAAAGGGGGGGCACAGAAAGGCGTCTGAGATCGGGGGGGGGGCTTTCCCGGACTTGAGCCGGCCCGGCGGGGGAGGACGTTTTGGGGGGGAGGACGTTTGGGGGGGAGGACGTTTTTTGGGGGGGAGGACGGACGATGCCCGCCTCCTCGGCAGCCGGGAGCGCCCGTGCACGCGCCCCGACGCGCGGCCGCGCGTCGGGGCGCGTGCACGGGCGCTCCCGGCTGCCGAGGAGGCGGGCATCGTCCGTCCTCCCCCCCCCCCCCGCAAACGCAGACGGGATTCCGGACGGTGGGCGAGGGTGGGGGGTCCGCTCTGCCTGCCTCCCGGGGGGTGGGGTGGGGGTCCTGGGTCCGATCCGGGCCCGTCCCCTGCCTGCGCGTCCCCGCCGCGCCCCTCCTCCAGCCCGCTCCCTCGCTTCTCCTTGGCGAGCCCCGACAGCGGGCATCGCTGGGCGTCGTGCGGAGCCCCTTCCCGCCTGGCCCCGCTCCGGGGGGGGGGGGCCGCGGGCTGGCGCGGGGGTCTGCGGGCCAGCAAGGGAGCTGCGCGTCCCCCGCCGAATGGGGGAGGCCGGGGGGGGGCTGCGGATCGGCCCCGGGGGGGGGGAGCGGTGGCGGGTCGAAAAGCGCCCCTCTTCCCCGGTGTGGGGGGCTTGCTGGGGCGGGGCGGGGCTCCTAATACTAGGTCATCTGCTGAAGCCGGCTGGTGGGGGACTCGCAACAGATCGAAGGAAGTGTTTCTTCCCGCCACGCATCGTTAAATTGTGGAACTCCCTGCCCCAGGATGCGGGGATGGCTGCCGGCTTGGAGGGCTTTAAGAGGGGAGTGGACGTGTTCATGGAGGAGAGGCCTGTTCATAGCTGCTAGTAAAAATGGAGAAGAGTCATGATGTGTACCTATTCTCTCCAGGTATCTGAAGAAGTGAGCTGTGGCTCACCAAAGCTCATACCCTATCAGAAAATATTTTGGTTAGTCTGTAAGGTGCCACTGGACTCTTGCCCTTTTCTACTTCTCCAGGATCAGATGAGCATGCCTATTATATTAGGTGAACACAGGCAGGATAATGCTGCTGCAGTTGTCTTGTTTGTGGGCTTCCTGGAGGCACCTGGTTGGCCACTGGGCGAACAGACTGCTGGACTTGATGGATCTTGGTCTGATCCAGCAGGGCCTTTTTGTGTTCTTATGTGCAAGGTGGGGGGGTGGCCTTAAGACTGGCAAGACAGCCATCTAAAGGCTAGGGCTGGGCCTCGGAGTTCCTCTCAGGCAGATAGAGAAGAATTAGGCACTGAGGACATCCTCAGCAAGTAGGTACCACGCAGCTGTCCCGGCATCCCCGGTGCTTTCTGGCAGGCCCTTGAAGAAATGGTTTCGTAGAAAGTATGTGGAGCTTCAGAGCTCATTCCCACGGTGACATGACAACCCCACCAGAAGTGGGGGGAGCTGCAACTCCTCAGACTGGACATGTGCCGGGCAGTGGCGAGTCAACTGCGTGTTTGATCTGGCTGGGCCTGTGGAGAGGGTTGCTTTGTTCTCCCCTAAGAAGGCCAAGACCAGCTATATGAGTGGCTCTTCTGCCTGGCCTGTTTTGCCTCGTAATGTGCAAAAAAATCTCTCAAACTGTGCACGTGGTACATTTTTGCCTCATTCCTGTCAAAGGGCTAGTAACTTGAACTCGAGACTCCACTTCTGTTTAGGATGAAAAAGCTTCTTCAGCTTGAAGTATCTCTAGAAGCAAGGACACCACAGAAATAGGCGACTTATCTCTGGGGAGTGGATGCCCGCCCCAGCTGCTGGCTTCTGGCCTGGTTGGGACGGCTTGGCTCTCCCTTCACTTCAAGCGCCGAATGCTCGTTGCAGCACGCTGGGTCAAACTATTTTGCTGTCTCTGGTCCAGCATCTTATTCTGAGTTTAATTTTTAGGGGAGTTTCCAATTACAGGGAGAGCTAGATTCACGTCCAGTAGCACCTCAGAGATCAAGAAGATTTTCAGGGGATAAGATTTAGAGAGTCAAGGCTCTCTTCATCAGCTACCAGATCTGATGAAGGGAGATTTGACTCTCAAAAACATATATCCCCAAAATTTTATCGGGACTCTAAGGTGCTACTGGACTCTAATCTTGCTCTTCTACTGCAGATTGGCTACCCTCTGAAACTACCCAAATAAAGGGACTGGCCCTTGGCTCAAGGGTGGAGCCTCTGCTTTCCATGCAGAAGGTCCCAGATTCAATCCCCCAGCATCTCCAGTTAAGAGGACTGAGTAGCAGGTGGTGTGAAGGATCTCAACCTGTAGAGTTGCTACCAGTCAGAGTGGACAATGCTAACCTAGATAGCCCAGTGTTCTGACTCAGTATAAAGCAGCTTCATGCATTCACGTTCAAACAGTTCTTTCCCATTTTGTTCCATATAATTAAGAGAAAGAATGCCTACCGCCACTCCAGGCCTTTGGAATGGCAACTTCTGGGACGAAGGAAGGACAGGGTGTTTTGTTCCTCTAGGGGGTTTTCTCGACTGTAGTCCCTCATGGAATGCACAGTTGTATGGACAGTGGAGAAGGGCCACAGTTACCCTCACACCCTGAAGCCTGTTATTCTAGGAGGATCAGGAAGAGTTTGTATTTGTGAAAAATTTTGGTTTTCTCCCTAGAGGATCCTCCCTGTTAGCCTGGAGACACTGGAATGCTGTTGCTCCAAGTAGCTTCCTGCACTATCTACTGGGCTGGGCTGGGCTGCTGAAATTTCCCAGGAATTCCCTTGGCTCATTAAGAAACAAATATAGTGTAAGGCTGGGGCAGTGATGTTGAGTGGGCTCAGCAGTGAGCTTCATAGTATGGAATACAAGGATATTTTAATAGTAGGGTTGCCAGCCTCCAGGTGGTGGCTGGAGATCTCCCGCTATTACAATTGATCTCTAGGTGACAGAGATCAGTTCCCCTGGAGAAAAGGGCTGCTTTGGCAATTGGACTCTATGGCATTGAAGTCCCTCCCCTCACCAAACCCTGCCCTCCTCAGGCTCCACCCCCAGAATCTCCAAGTATTTCCCAGCCTGGAACTGGCAACCCTATTTAATGGAAGCAAGCAGCCCAAAGAGGCAAGAACCAGGAGGCATCTTGTTGGCAGCAGGAAGTCATAGACTATTTTTCAGATGTTTGTTTGGCTGGGAGGCAGTCAAGGCAGAACCTATGGCAGGAGGGAACGGAAGTGTCCAGACCTTCATGAATTCTGCTGGTGACACCTCCCATGTTCTGTATTCAAGCCTTGCCAGTCAGTGATTCATTTTGAGTAAAAGAGGACTCAGCCCATCTTGAGTGAAAGCTGTGTGCTGCAGTCGAGCATCTCCACAGCCAATTCACTTGGTTGTCACCAAGGGCGATTGCAAACCAGCTCCAGGAGACCAGGGAGTAAAGTACTTGAAAATGGGGGGGGGGAATCCTCATGTTCACACTTTCTCTTTTATCCTGTAAACAAGGGCTCAAATAAGCAATGTAGGCAAAACTGTATATGTTTTTATGGACTAGTAACTTTTGTCGTCTTCAGTGTCAAACTAGATGAGACCTGGGGAGATCTGTGCTTAGTTCCTCCCAAGGGTTTGAATAGGCCAGTTTCAGCCACACAGAGCTTCATTCTGAATGAGGCAATGCGGGGAGGAAAGAGGGGCTTGAACTCCCCCCTCCCCTCACAGTTTCACTGAACTCTTTCCCCGGGGCTGTAATTAGTCTTACAGAGGAAAAAAACAGAGAAACAGCCTGTCTTTTTCCTTTTAATGGATAGTTATAGTAAAGGGCCACTTTTGATCAGCAAAACAACACAAGGGGGAAGCCGAGTCCCTTTTTTCATTGATGCGTTTTCATGCATTAATCCAAACTAGGTCCCTTCGAGGCTGATATTAGTGCTTGAAAATCCCCAGGAGGATTCCACCATGGATCTCGTGGCATCTCATTTAGTCACACTTTTATTTGAAAGGTTTCCTGTTGCCTGGAATCCCTCTTATCTTTCCCCCCAAACATTGGGTATTGGTAGTGTACTCTTGGAAATGAAGGAAAGGCACTCTGTACCTGCTCAGACATACTCCAGTCCTCCTTACTGCTTTCCATGTTCCAGAACTGATAGTAAGTTTCAGTAACCAAGAGCTGCCTCTTACATGCTGAACTAAACTTTCTCTGGGAATGGGGTATCTGTTAGTGTCCCGTGCCGGCTGTAGTTTTAGGCAGTGCCACCCATTGTGCTGTTGGGGAAATGGAGGCTTCTCTAGAGAATAAAGGCAGGAGATCCTTACATTCTTCAATGGCACAGGCATGCTGGTGCCACGAACTCTCACAAGGCAGCCGGGTGTGCCCACAGGCCCTTTCCAACTGGCTTGCCTGGCTTCCACCTTCCCCTTATTGCCTTCGTCCACTGGTCCCAGCAGCGGCTGGCAGTGTGAGCAACAAGGGCAGAATGCTGCTTCCCCACGGGATGCTGCTTCCCCATGGGATGGTGGCATTAGGGAAAGAGATGAGTTTGGGACTGGACAAGGCATGATAGAGGTCAATAAAATTATGCATGGTATGGAGAGAGTGGACTGGGAGAAGCTTTTCTCCCTCTCTCATAATACTAGAATGCGGGGTCATCTGCTGAAGCTGGAGGGTGAGAGATTCAAAAACAGATAAAAGGAAGTATTTCTTCACACAACACATAGTTAAATTGTGGAACTCCCTGCCCCACGATGTGGTGATGGCTGCCAACTTGGAAGGCTTTAAGAAGGGAATGGACATATTCATGGCGGAGAGGGCTATTCATGGCTACGAGTAAAAATGCATACTAGTCATGATGCATACCTATTCTCTCCAGGTCCAGAGGAGCATGCCTATTATATTAGGTGCTGTGGAACACAGGCAGGACTATGCTGCTGCACTCGTCTCGTTTGTGGGCTTCGTAGAGGCACCTGGTTGGCCACTGTGTGAACAGACTTCTGGACTTGATGGACCTTGGTCTGATCCAGCATGGCCTTTCTTATGTTCTTATGTAGCGGCCATGTGTATGGGAGTGCCTGTAGCAGGAAGCTGTGTTTCAAGTCCATCACACGTTCATTGCAAGCTTGTATTCTAATCCCTCTTGCAGTCTGAACTGGCACATACCAGGAAGGGCTATTGATGCCGGTTTAAATATCTGATGGCTGGGCAAAGTGAGCATTACTAGTCCTCTCTCAGGCTTGCTCTCCAGAGAAGCAAAGCTCCCCTCCAGATAGTCTTCCTGGCTGCTGACCGGGGCCATGGCCTGCATGGCTGCAGATCATTCAGCCTGAGAGTGTATCTTATCTCTTTGCCTCAGAAGGGGGAAGACTGGTTGATGTGTTGCAAGGCACCATGCAGAGGCTCTTTTAAATTGCTCCGTGTGGCAGCAGCTGTGTGTGGCAGTCAGGGCGAACACTCCAAAAGACAAGCTTCTGCAGAAAGTTGCCCTTACTATGGGCACACAAATGGCCCTCCACATGAATGTTGTTATGGAATTAAGTGCCTGAGTGGTGAGCTTGTTGGAAGCCCCTGGTTCAAATCTCTCTTCAGCACATACTTACTATATACCCTTAGCCAAGCTCCTCTCTCTCTTTGTTTCTCAGCCTTAGTTCCCTATCTGCAATACTGCAATACTCTGTAGGAGTGTTGTAGGGATCACAGAAATATTTGAACATGAAGAATGTGCTGGATAAATGCTAAGCAGAAGTGGTTTAAACCATCCTGGACATACTGGACATTAACAAAGAAGCCAGGCCTTATATGAAGAGAGGTGGAAAGCCTGCTAGATACATTCATGCTCTGTATGATGAAAAGCTACTGATCTCTCTGAAGCATACACAAATGCATGCACACTAAATCAGTTTACCTATGTATTTTGTATCAACCTGCTTGTTTGCTTGCCGGGCCCACTATCAGAATTCTGGGAAAGTAGGAATGAAATGATAAGGATTGATGTGGAGGCCAAAGGAGAGACATAGATTGTGGACAACACCACTGGGTGAGATGTAAAAGATGACTGGAAGCGATCAGGGAAGTGAAGAAACCACCATGCTTTGAATATGGAGACCTTTGAGCAAATGCTTTTAAACGTAATGCCAAAAACAAGTTTTCTGGGCTGTTGGGCTCTCAAATTTAATTTCACCCCCATGAATTCTGTGCCAGGTTTTGTTTGGAACGTTGCCAGGACTTGAGTCCCTACTATAATGCTCCTATCGGTAAACTACTGCATATGGTAACTGGCTGATGGTTCAAGACTAATCTGCACATGCCTGTACTTCCCCTTGATGGCTCTCTTGACGTGAATTGGTATGGGACCTGAATTATGAATCTATGCAGTAGGGACTGGGCACATCACTCTCTGGACATTTGCCAAAGGAGGTAGTTGCTGGCTTGCTCACTGCTGCTCTTCAGCGCCATCGCTGTTGATGGATGAAGTGGTCAGGTGTCTCAAGGGGGAAGGAGCCTTTGGCTGGACTGAGTTCCATGTTGATGATAGTGATTCAACTGGAGCAAAGGCTGCTTCTCTTGTTTGAAGGGAACAAGCAGGAACCCACCTGAGTGGGGGCCTGCGGCTGACAACTGTCCAGATGTCAGATATAATTGTCGTGGTACAGAAGAGTAAGCAGGGTTGGCATCTGTAAGGCATGAGAAAAGGCTGGCCTAGGCACTGGGAGAGTAAGCTTAACTGAAACTAGGGCCAGTTTGCGAGTCATTTTTGCCAGTAGGATATGGGCAAGGACTCTCCCTGCCTCATCCCTCATGTGCATAGAAGATAACAACCTCTGTGTCCATGCATTTGCAACACAGAAGCTGCAGCAGCTCAGAGAGAGGGTGAGAGCAAAGGCCTTCTATGTTCCAGGGGCAAGCATGGCAAAAGCCATGAACCTACACATCTGTGCTTTGGGGAAGGCACTCAGGATGAGAATGGAAGGGTTCCCTGAACAAAGATGTCCTCCCAGATCCCAAGGTGACTTTGCCCACCCTGGCAGCCTATATATATCGCTTGGCTTGGCAAGGCCATAAAATCTGCCAGCTCAGTCTTGCTTTTGCTTTGGCAGTGGTTATTTTGGACTTTGGCCATATTGCCTGGCCCCTGTTCTGTCTGCTGGATCTCCCTTGCGCCCTTGTCCCAAGGATTGGTACTTCCTACTCCCCATGCTATTGGATCTTTGGGCCTAGCATCACAATAGGAAGGCAGGGGAGGGGTGCTCTGTGGTCTCAGAGCTGCTTCACTTACTGTGAGACAATCTTTGCAAAAAAAAGGATGCCCTGCCCCCTCCCCCACTATCAAGCTTGGGGAGGGGTCAATCCTGGGTTTTGGAGGTTTGACCAAGGGGCTGTGCAGGGCCAGGAAACAGCCTGGGAGCAATCTTTTCTGTGTAAAGTGAGAGGAGAAGACGGACAAATCTAAGGGTCGAGAGAGGCAAGGTCAGTAGCCCTGGCCTGTGACGACTCTGTCCCCTGCCTTGAATGTGAAGGGGAAGACAGCAGCTGGGAAACCTTTGCTCCTGGGTTGATGTCCCCTTGGCACATCAGCTGAGGCCAAGCCATGTTTGTGGTGCTGAACTTCAGTTGGTGGGTGTGCAAGGAGAGAGGGCACAGGTGGCCAGAAGACCAGGCTTACAGTAGGGGTAGGGAGGAAGCACGCAGGCAGGTGTCTCTTGGGAAGGTGCAATGCAGTCTCCCTTGGCCCATCTGTGTTTAGTTCAAGGGCATTCAAGTTTGAAATTCAGTTTGTAGACAACCTGTGGCTGGTGAGGAACAGGACTCATGTAGGACTCGTACATGAAATCTGAGCAGGTTGCTGGCTGCTTGCACAGTGCCATTTGCCTGCCTGCCAGCTAGCTGGCTGAACAACCCCCACAGAGCCTAAAGTCATGCAGGAGGCAGCAGCTTCTGCAGGAAGCCTCTGGGCAGGCTCATTTGAGTACCTAGATTTATCAGAAGTTCTCAGTCCTGGTTCCACATCTGTCCAGCCCAGACCTTAACACATACACATCCCTTGTCCAAAGGCTCCAATGACCAGACCGGGTCATATGTGAGAATGATGGAGCAGTTGCCTCCCCGCAGGTTCTGGAAGGTGAAGGCACTGGATTTGAGCCTTGTCCTGGAGTCTAACAATGGGTCTTGGCAAGAGCTTTAGAAATCACTCATCGAGTCTGTGTTCTCCATGATCCTTTGTATGGTAAATCTTTTGGGAACCCTGCATGTTTCTCTCTCCTACTCAATGGGTTGATCCAGATTCATATGCAACAGGGAATATACAGATTAATATGCAGTGCTGCCAGATGGAAGTCCTTTCTCCAGTCTTTCTAGGAACTGGGGCTCCAGCTTTAGTAATCTGCTGCACCTCTTTGCGCATTTCTGCAATTTAGCAGGAACAGAATAAATTACACAAAGCCAATAAATGCAAAGATGCCTGGTTTGCGTGATTCATGCCATCCACAGAAATGCTAATTCTTTTGGTACGAAATATGGGTTCTGGTGGTGGTTAAAGGAATGCACACCCGTGCTATTCAGCCTCTTCCCCTACCCAGAGACTCCTTTAAGCTTCCTTTGTGTTTTTTGGGGCCGACAAGACGGTGTGGTGCTGAAAGGACAGCTACCACCTGTTCACCATGCAGGGAAGCGGAACCTTAGCACCGCAGCTCCTGAATTTTCCCACTAAAAGCCCCTAGTATATTCTTGTAAATGGCAATTCAGGCAGTATAAGCCTGCATCTAGGCTCTGGCTGTTCAGATTGCTAGTGGGGGGTACATATGACTGAACACTTTGTCATACCCCCCCAACAGAAAAGTAGAGCATCAGGGAGAAGACCAGATCAGAACCCTCCTTCTTGACATCGTACTTTTCAATCTTAGGGGAGGGGGTTGTTTATGGATGAAGGGGCATACATTCATTGGAGTGCCCATCTGCAGTCTAGGATGGTGCGACTTAGAGCACTGGTCGAGCATCTCACTTGTTTGTGAAAACTTGCCTGTAGTCTCCACAGGAACTGAGGGTGGATTGCTGTTTCTAGCCATAAAGGCAATGTGGCAGTGTGAGTAATTATTTTTGTTCTTTAATTGGGGACAGTATGGCTCTGGTTTCCTAACATGGCTCCAGCAATGATGCGCGCAGTACTCCCTCCCCCAAATCTGTGACAGTGCCCATCCTTGGTGCGAATGGATGCAAGCTGGATTGAAAGTATCTTGGAGCAGGTACAGCATGAATCATATCCTCAGCTGCAGGGTGGTTGTCCTAATAAAATTTCCTCTTGGCTAGACTTGGTAGATGTGTTTTGTGCTGTGCTCAAGGTTTAACAATTCTCTTCCCCTCTCTGGTGACTTAGCCAACCAATTCTGAACTTTTCATTGCATTCTCTTATGGGAGACTGTGTCACGGACTCGCTCGTTTGCTCCAACTGTGTCTGTGTAGCCCTGTGGGTTCTTTGCTTGTGCCTGCTTTCACCATGGTTTAGTGGTTAAGAGTGGTGGTTTGGAACGGTGGACTCAGATCTGGAGAACCGGGTTCGATTCCTCACTCTTCCGCATGAGCAGCAGAGGCTAATCTGGTGAACAGGGCTGCTTTCCCCTCTCCTCCACATGAAGTCAGCTAGGTGACCTTGGGTTAGTCACAGTTCTATTAAGAGCTCTCTCAGCCCCATCTACCTCACAGGGTGTCTGTTGTGGGGAGGGGAAGGTGATTGTAAGCCAGTTGGATTCTGCCTTAAGTGGTAGAGAAAGTCGGCATATAAAAACCAACTCTTCTTCTTCTACCACTTGCACTCTGGATTCTGTGAATTAAATGCTGGTATGGGTGGTGGAGGAGGAGAAGGAATCACTGTCTACAGAATCTTGCATGAGGATGACAAAACCCTCAAATGCTGTTGTATTGTGACTCTTTACTCTGCAGACCCTGTGAGCTATAAACTTGCTTTTCTGTTTGAAAACTGAGAATTCCAGGCGGCTGTGCTTATTTTTAGACCCCTTCTATTGGCTAATTATGCCCCAAGAAGTTTATGTTGCTTGGATATTCCCAGATAAAATTTTGTCTGGAAAGGGGGATTGGAAGTATTGCTGCAGTTGCTTTGTTTCTTTCCTTGTGTGATGTTGCATGTTTGGCATAGTGGGGGAAGGAGGAGGAGTACATTTTCCCCGAGAAATTGATTTTTGCCCACTGATAGATGCAGGCATGGTCTTTGGTCATGCTGAAGGGATGGTGGGCTCTTACCTACTTTTCTCTGTTTGTGCAGTAGACCTCTCTGAAGTACTGGGCCAGAGCCTGGAGCTACTCTGCTTCTTAAAACATCATTCCCCAGAGGAAATGGGACCTGCTTTCTGGAGGCTTTGCCCATGCATGCCTCAGGCTAGAATGTCAACAGTGCAATCATAATTGGGAACAAAGAGGGTTTTTTCCTGTGGGCAAACTCTGGAAATGTTGCTGGTTGCCCTGCACGGTATTGCTTTCATCCAGCCCCTTTGGCTTTAGGTAGGCTGTGTCCTTGTGGGCCATGCTGATGTCTGGCATTGATTGCCACCTCCGTGGATCACACAGCTCTCCTCAGATACAGGCTGACCATTGGGCAGACCTAGGTGATCACTAGGGCACCACAGTTGGAGGGGTGGCAAAATCAGCCCTGTCACTGCCCGCCCAACCAAGGTGTCAGGGTTTGCCATGGCAAACAGCAGCGCCCCCAGCCTCAATGAGCAGCCTGCTGCAAGGCTGATAGTTCTCTCTCCATTGTGGGTGTGTGGTGGGGGGCTGGGCCCTTTTCCAGTGCCTCCCAGTCCATCCCGTTGGGAGTCGTGGCACTGCAGCATGCCCCGGCCCCAGTGGAGGCAGTGAGCGTGGGGGTGGCTTCCTTGTAGTGTGTGTGTGGGAGGATGGTGTGATGGCTTCCTTGCAGTACTGGAAATGTGTGGCAAGGTCATTCATCCAGGGAGCCAAAAATCCTCGGGCTGGCCCTGGCTCTCCTGCTCACTCCCCACCCTGCGTTTCCCTGGTGTGTTTGGTGCAGGATCTCCAGGATTGCTTTAGGGAGGGAGTGCTCTTCCAGCTGTCCCTAGCCACACAAGCCGCCCTCACCAACAACCGGTTCTTTGCCAATGCCATGTTGAGGCAGCTCTTCTGCAAGCCACCAAAGGAGAGAGGACGGGGCCACCCGGGCATGGTATCTACATGTGTGGGAGGCAATCTTTGTTAGATTATTTTGAGCCAGGAAGGTGTCCAAAGCGGGCTTTTTCTGAGCAATTCCTTCCCAGCCTTTCAGGATTTCAGCCACTCGGAGAAGAGAGACTCCTCCATGTGCTGATAACCGCTGCCCAGCTCGGGCTTGTTCCTGGCAGGGCCTGGCGCTGTGGCACAGGAGCAGCTGCTCACTATGTGCCGGTGCCAAGGCTTGGAGACAAGGGCAGGATTCTCTGCAGTCCTGCCTCACAGAGCTGTGAGAAGCCAGAGGGATGCCCCATTGCCGCCGCCAAGAAGGGACAGTTTGCGTCCATCGGGCAGCTCAGCACAGGGACTGAGGCAGGGATCTAGTGTGAGAAAGGGAACAACATTTTTGCCCCAGAAAGCCTTTGAGGATTTTAAATATATGAGCTGGGTGCACGTGGGATTTTAACATTCTGTTTTTGTTATGCCAGCATGGTTGTAGTGCTTAGATTATAGGATCTGGAAGACCCAGGCTCAAATTCCCACGCTGCCATGGAAGCATGATTGGGTGCTGCCATGCCACGCCGGCTCTATGAAGTACCTGTCCCCATCCCGTCTCCCATCCCCGCCTTGTCTTTTTACTCAAGCCAGCTTTCCAATCCTTCGCTGTCCTTTGGCCTGACAAGCTGCCTCTTTCTCAGCCTCTCATCTGGTCACAGCTTAGCTGCAAACACACTGAGATCTAGGGTCAGGCTGCCTTAAGCCTGGCTAGGCTTTGACAGCTCCGTAGACATCAGGCTGGTGCATCAAAACTAGAGACACCAAGGCTGCTGGTGTGTGTCAGGGGAGGGAGGCTTCCTCTCCCCTGTCTTTAAGGGAAGAGATCAGGGGACTACCCTTCTTGAGATGTAGGAATGATGGGAGTTGATGGCTTTGTAAAGCAACACAGGTGGTCAGGGTATGACCCAAGCAGGGGAGTGGGGGGTGGGTAGCAGAGTCACCTTGGAATCTTGATGGATTTTGGTCATCTTAGGGTAACTCTGAGATCAAAGTCTCGGACCCTCTACTGCATAACCCCCCCCCCCAGGTGACATGTGGGTGGTGTCACTGGCCATCAAAGTGAATTCTGCAGCTTTAGCAGGAGGAGAAAGTGCTGTTCTATCAACTTGCCTAAGCCAAATGTCACTCAGCCATCCATCTGCAAGTGTAGGAGGGAGAGGCATGACTTGCATTCACCTATTGGTGTTTTAGCCACCTTGAATTTATTTTTTTACTTACTTATATCCCACTTTTCTCCCCAATGGGGACCCAAAGCAGCTTACAACATTGTTCTTTTCTCTTCCTTTTTATCCTCACAACAACCCTGTGAGGCAGGTTAGGTTGAGAGAGAGTGACTGGCCCAAGGTCACCCAGAAAAAGTCTACGGCAGAGCAGAGATTAATAGCTGGGTCTCCCAGATCCTAGTCCAAGCACTACACCATATAGGCTGCATTTTTCTTTGAAAAAAGAGAGGCAGGATGTAAATATAATGAATAAATAAAACAATTGTTTTCTGAAGGCTGTTTTCCGCTATGGCCAAGTCTGACAATGGAGCACATCGTTTCATACAAATGGTGGGCAATGTATAAATTTGCATTCTGCTGCTTTTTGAAAGTAAAAACATGAGACCCAAAGGAGACTAATCCCGAGGCACTTTGCTTTAGCCATCTTGAGATCAACCGAGATCTAGAATTCAGTGTTCTTTTCCATTAGCCATTTTGCATGTTGGCATGACAGCATGTTGGGTTTGACTTAATTGGGGACAGAAAATCTGAAGCAGCCTCCTTAACTGGCCATCTTTCTTGGGAATCTCTCAAATTAATGTGAGCACAGAAGAAGAGAGTTCCTGCCTTGAGCAGCCCAGGAAAACCTTGAGCTTGGTTGCTATTTTCAGCTGTAGTTGAAGAGCAACTTCTTACATTTTAATCCTGCATGTCTACCAAGGAGCTCAGGGTGGAATACATGGCTAACCTCTCCTTAAGTTTACCTTCACAACAGCTTTGTGAGGTAGGTTAGTCTGAGAGTGACTGACCCAAGGACAGGGCAGTGGGCTTCATAGCTGAGCGGAGATTTGTCTCCTCATTCCTGTCTGGACATCCTAACAGCACACTAGGTTGTCATGCCTAGTACCATGTGGGACCAGGAAGCACAAAAGCATTGCCGCTCCTACCGGAATTATATGCAAAGCAAGCAGTTAATTCTTAAAATTTAAGGAAAAGCAGCATTAAAAGAGGAACATCCTTCTGTGGTTTATCAACGGATGCTACCAAGATATTAATCAAAGGGTTGGCTTGAACAGCCGGTTCTTCTTGCAAGGGGCCGTCAGAGTCAACCCTCTTCCTTTCCCCCTCCGTTCATATATTAAGTCATGACTGCGAAGTAGTAAAATTTGCAGACGATACCACATTTTAGGGCTTCTCCAGACGC
This sequence comes from Euleptes europaea, assembly GCF_029931775.1. Lineage (NCBI taxonomy): Eukaryota > Metazoa > Chordata > Lepidosauria > Squamata > Sphaerodactylidae > Euleptes > Euleptes europaea. The sequence continues at coordinate 38,520,545 of NC_079324.1, forward strand.
TGTGGTTTCTTGGAGTAGACGGTGCAGCCATCACTAACCCACCCAGACGGCATAGTCCCGTTGTCGGGAAATGACTTTTCCTGCGCATTCAAACCGCGAAATGTAGTTTGCTGGGAAAGAGCAAGGCTAGCCCAGTTAGTGGAACAATCGTTGGTGTTGTGCTGTGTGGTGTCCTGCTGGCCCAGTTCCCTTTCCCTTGGCTGGAGTTTCTTGCTGGCATCTTGTGGCTCATTACCCCTTCTGTCTCCACACTCTTAACTGTGTCCAGACTTCGAGTTGTAGCTCGAAGCCAGAGGTGGGCCCATAGGAGGTCTTTCTAGGAAAAGGTTCCTTCTCATTGGGGGTGGGGCACGTTGACACTGCAGCCACTTAGCTGGGGCCGCACCATTTGGATAGGCCCAAATGCTCTGTGTCTTGTCGGTGTCCCGAGTGGTGACAGAGTGTGCTTAGTGCTCAGCATGGTGTAGTGATTAAGAGTGGCCAGTGGTCTCAAATCTGGAGAACCAGGTTTGATTCTCCACTTCTCCACATGAGCGGCGGACAGTAATCTGGTGAACCGGGTTGGTTTCCCCACTCCTTCACATGAAGCCAGCTGGGTGACCTTGGGCTAGTCACAGCTCTCTTAGGTAGGGTTGCCAACTTCCAGATATTAGCTGGAGATCTCCTGCTATTACAACTGATCTCCAGCCGATAGTGATCAGTTCACCTGGGAGAAAATGGCCGCTTTGGAAATTGGACTCCATGGCATTGAAGTCCCTCCCCAAACCTCGCCCTCCTCAGGCTCCACCCCTAAAACCTCCCACCGGTGGTGAAGAGGGACCTGGCAATCCTACTCTTTGAGCTCTTTTAGCCCCATCTACCTCACAGGGTGTCTGTTGTAGGGAAGGGAAGGTGATTGTAAGCCGGTTTGATTCTTCCTTAAGTGGTAGAGAAAGTTGGCATATAGAAACCAACTCTTCTTCTTATCTCAGCCCTCTGTTTGGAAGTGCTCCTGGTTTCTCTGGCCAACCTCATGGCAGCTGTGAGGAGGTGGTGGCATCTTTCCCTGGCATTATTCTGAGTTTTCCACAAGCTCTGCTAGCCCAGCCTTGGCTGGGGGGAAAGCTCTTCCCCGGCTGCATAGGCTTCCACGTGCCTTTCATTTCTTGTGTCTCTTCCCTTACTCCCCCTCTCCTCTTTTTTGTTTCACGTGAGTTGCTCTGGATGTGAGCAAGTATAGCTCGCCCAGAGCTGCCTCTGCGGCAGGCCCTTGTTTCATGCTCCAGTAATTGGGAAGCCGGCTCAGCAGAGCCCTCCTAAGCGCCTCCCAAGAGCTGTTTGCCTGCTTCAAGGGGGAGCGAAAGTTGCCTCCCACCCGCATCTCAGAGCCATCCCAGTTGCAGCCAGTCCTGCATGACTTGGTTTTCAGTCTCCATCTGCTTTGCCATGATGGACTGAGAGTGGTGGGTGTGCTCCCTGCCTCAGCCGCCATTGGATGGAGCCCTGTCTTGCTTAAAATGGTGGAGGCTCCGTTTGCAGGCACGGCTGCCGGGGTGGGGGGGCTTCTCTTCACCTGCGTCCTTGCCGCACTTGCATTGAAGGGAGGGATTTGTCTTTCCACCTTACGTAAGGATGAGACGCTGCTGAGCGACTCTGGGCAAGGAGAAGGGAAGCGTTGTCATTCTGAGCAGCTCCCTCTGTCACCAGTTCCAGGCTCTCATCTGCACCAGCCCTTCACGATTCAGAGAGGCCCCCCTCTTGCTATGCCCCAGGCTGCCATGGCCATGTGGGGGCCTTCCTTCGATGACTTCTGGCATCACCTTCCTTGTGTGTGCCACACTGACCTGGTTCCCTTGGCTTCTCGGCTGTCGAGGAGGAGGATGTGCCAGTCACAGGGCAAGTGGTTCCCTCGGGAGGCCGTGCGTCACTGGTGACGAAGAGTTCCCCACAGACCACAGTGGCTGGGCTTGGGGGGGGGGGCAGGGAAATCCTCCTTGGTAACAGCCATGGCAATATCGTGCATCCTTTCTTGGTAAGCCTTTTAACATCCCTGCAAGGCAGACCAGTATTATATAAAATCTGCAAAATACCAGTAGACGCAATGCTGAATCGATGACAAACATCAGATAAAACCAGCACAAACCCAAGTTCCTGCGAGTATCCAAAAATAGTGCCAGCATGAAATTAAAATTTAAACAGACAACTTTAAAGAAGTTTTCTAGAGGGGCAGGTTAGTGCAGGCTTCTGTAATACATCTCCACGTTACAAACTGGGTTGGGGGAGGTTAAGGTGGCCCCCTGAGGCAAGCCATTGTCTGCTGAAGAACCCTGCACATTGTGAAAGCTCCAAGCTCTAAGGTGGATGTGTCTAAAATACATGATTTCTCTTCATTTGTGTCTCCAAATTGTGTATTTTTAATGCTAAAAGACAGGTGATAATACATCTCACGCCCTCAGAGAGCTTTAAAGTAAGGGCTGTTATCCAAAATCTATGAGGAAAAATGGAAATAACGAACCTCTGATCTGGACTGGCTCAGAATGCTTAAGGAGATTAATTCGTACGATCAGAGAGGGGAACCTGGGTTAGGGGTTGCCCGACTGGTTTCAAGTGAGGGGCGAAATGCTGATTGTCTTTGGACGCCTGAATGCAAGAAGTCAAGTACTTCAATGGTGTAGTCCTCATGGACAACAAAACCTGTTTGTTCTATAAAAAGCAATCCAGGAGGCTGGCCTGGTAGATATTGATCCAACCAGTGGGTGAGTGAGATTTCCCTCAGTGTAAAACTTGCAAGCAAGATATGAGCTGTATAAGAACCCGCCGAGATCTGCTTTTGTGTTGAATTTTCTAGCTCAAAGCTGTCACTTTGTTGTGTTTTTTCTCAGAAGGAGCCACCCTTTGATACTTTCCAGGCCTCCTGGACTTTGTTTTGGGTGGCTGGGCTTAGATCTTCCTGAGGGGGCTTAAACTGATTTAGCTCTGAGGCATATGAAGCAAGGCTAACAGTAACTGAGCATTTCTCTCCACATCGCTAGCTGAGAATAGCCCTAGCACAATGCATGCAAATCAAAGGTAATACTCTCCAGACCAGAGGGGCAATTTCCAGGCAGATTTTCAGCATTTATACCACTGGTTCCCAACCGGGGGTCCGTGGACCCCCAGGGGTCCGCGAGAACTAAATTAAGGTCTGCGAAACAAAGTTATAAACCCATAATAAATTAATATTTTCAATTAAAAGTTCTCTATTATAAAATATATATATTCAAATATTATTCTAAGTTTATTGTTTAACTAACAGTTATGACTAAAGTTTATTTTCAAATTCTATAATTTTTATTTTGAACCTTGGGGTCCCTGCACCGAACAAAAAAGTCCTAGTGGTCCCTGGTCAAAAAAAGGTTGGGAACCACTGATCTATACAGATATCTGCTGGATGGGGCCAACAGTCCCCATCCTGCCTTGCTTTAGGGTTGCCAGCTCCAGGTTGTGAAATACATGGAGATTTTGGGGATGGAGCCTGAAGAGAGCAGGGTTTGGGGAGGAGAGGTACTTCAGTGGGGTATAATGCCATAGTGTCCACCTTCCAAAGAGGCTATTTTCTCCAGGTGAACTCATATCGGTTACCTGGAGATCAGTTATAATCCCAGGAGATCTCCAGCTACCACCTGGAGGTTGGCAACCCTACCTTGCCTCCTGCTTCTAGCAGCCAAGGGCTTGCAGCCAGTGAGATGCTGAGACGCAGAACTACTAACCAGGCTCTGAGTCTGAGACTTCTCAGCCTTCACTACACTGTAACCCCTTGAATTGTCATGTCCTTTCTCAGTCGTAGTTTCTTCAATTGTGGGTGCTGAGTGCACACATTCCTGCTCCAGAACTACAATTCCCAGTATTCCTTTGTGGAAGAGGTACCTATTGAAGCATTTTTTAAAGTTTGTAGCATATAGGGATTTGGAGTCCATTTCCTTATGTCGTGGGCTACATCAGCTTGGCTACTTTGTGTGTGTGTGTGTGTGTGTATGGCATGTTGGGTTATTTTGCTCCCAAGGGTTCTGTGCCTGCCTTGATTCCATAAAAGCTCGTTGTTCTTGGGGAGGTTTACTCATGTGTTGCTTGTGGCCTCCAGTCGGAGAGACTCTAGGGCAGGGGTTAGGGTTGCCAGGTCCCTCTTCATTACCGGCGGGAGGTTTTTGGTGCGGAGCCTGAGGACGGTGGGGTTTGGGGAGGGGAGGGACTGCAATGCTATAGAGTCCAATTGCCAAAGCGGCCATTTTCTCCAGGTGAACTGATCTCTATCACCTGTAGATCAGTTGAAATAGCAGGAGATCTCCAGCTGCTACCTCGAGGGGTCCCCAACCCTTTTGAGCCTGCTGCCACATTTGGAACTCTGACATGTGTGGTGAGCACAGCAACAAAATGGCTGCCACAAATGGCTGCCACAGGAGCCGGAGCCAGCCACAAAATGATCGCCACAGCTTAACTCAGTGTAGATCCTTGTGCTGTGGTGGTGGCTGCTGCTGAAGCAACATTTAACAAAAATCTACACAGCCAATTGACTCTCCAATAGTCAATCAGAAGCCTTGCTGGGCAAAAGCCCTACCTGGCCCCACCTGCTTCCTAAAAACACTTGGCGGGCACCAAAAAAGGTTTCGGCCACCACGTTGGGGTCCCCTGCTCCAGGGCAAAGTGGTGGTGGAGCAGCCCGATATGGGTCGGGTTGCTAACCTCCAGGTACCCACCAAGGGAGGACCATGAAGTAGGGTTACCAACCTCCAGGTACTAGCTGGAGATCTCCTGCTATTACAACTGAACTCTAGGTGATAGAGATCAGTTCCCCTGGAGAAAATGGCCGCTTTGGCAACTGGACTCTATGGCATCGAAGTCCCTCCCCTCCTTAAAACCCACCCTCTTCAGGCTCCGCCCCAAAAACCTCCCGCCGGTGGCAAAGAAGGACCTGGCAACCCTACATGTGGGGATGGCATAGATCACCTTGTCTTGGTCTACCTCCCGTGGGTACCTTGGGCCATGTGTGAAAGTCCACAGGACTTCTGTACTACGGCTTACTTTGGCTGGTGGAGGGGATGCTGCCCCAGGCAAACCCATCACTCTTAAACTCTTCTTTTATCTCTCTTCTCCCTCTCTCCTACAGAGCTGCCAGTCTTGGAAGAGCTGCTCCATCTGCCAGGGAGCTGATGGGGGCAGCCGAAGGGCTCTGAAGAGAAACCTCCCGGCCACCCTTAGGATTGCTCTGCCTGCCGGCTCCCCTTGCGGACGACGATCCTTCTCCGCCATGGGGGTTCTGTGAGCCCCAGGAGTCTGCTTGAGGCCTGGCTGCCAGTGCTGCCCTTCCCAGACCATGTGGCGGTCAATCCTCCAATGCCCGCCCCTCTTCCCCTTTCTGCAAGTGCCTGAGGCAACTGTCGGCTGGGAGGTGCGCCTGGCCCTGTGGATTCTCAGCTTTGCCTCGTCGGTGGTGCAGATGGAGAGCCAGGTGTACTCACCCACCGTCAACACGCACTACGGGAAGCTCCGTGGAGTGCGGGTGCCGCTGCCCAGCGAAATCCTGGGCCCCGTGGACCAGTACCTGGGGGTGCCCTATGCAGCGCCTCCTGTTGGGGACAAGCGGTTCATGCCCCCGGAGCCGCCATCCTCCTGGTCAGGGATACGGAACGCCACCCACTTCTCCCCAGTGTGTCCGCAGAACATCCACACGGCCGTGCCCGAGATCATGCTGCCCATCTGGTTCACGTCCAACCTGGATTTTGTAGCCACCTACATCCAAGATCCAAATGAGGACTGCCTGTATCTCAACATCTACATCCCGACGGAGGATGGTGAGTCCCCAGCGGGGTGCTGTCAGGACACATGGCTCTCTCTTTCTCTCTCAGTGGTTGGTCTCACGCGGTTGCAGCATGCCAGCGTTGCCCTCCCCTGCCTGACGCATGCCGTCTGTTTGTGGAGATGCTTCTCTGGTCACTCTGCTTGTGCCCTGTGCCCTCCTGCTGTCTCTCTCTCTTTTTCTCTCTCTGTCTCGCTGCTCTCTCTCTCTCTCTCTCATGTGCGCTGCCTCGCCCCATTACGCCCCTCCCCTGCCATGGCATCATCACGGGCTCCTCTCTTGTGTTGCAAAAGATGAGAAAACTCTCCGGCCGACCTCAGACCTTCACAGCGAGTGGCTGGTTTGGGGGCACCAAGGGCCAGGTTCTGTCTTGACTTTGCTTTGGGGTTGTCCTTTCCTCTCCCTTCTCTGTCCCCCCCCCACTTTCTGAAGATTCATACGTTAGTTGTGGGGGCAGGGACTGGCTGGGAGGAACATGCTCTCTCATACAGGGACAGCAGTGCCGCCCCGCTCCCCCGAAGGCCGAGTTGCAGGGCTTCCTTCTCTCCCTGGGGCCTGATAAGCAAGGTGGGTGTGATGGGGCCGCCTGGACTACAGTGCAGTGGGACCTGGACCTTTTGTGGTGAGGCTGGACGCCATTCTCTAACACTTCCTTTCCAGGGGATTCCCTCCCAACGGTAAGTCGCAGCACCAGGAAGGCCTTCCCAGACTCACCACAAGGGGGGTGGGGAGCCCATTGGATGGGGAAGCCTCTCACCTGTACATAGGGTTGCCAACCTCCAGGTACTAGCTGGGGATCTCTTGCTATTACAACTGATCTCCAGCCGATACAGATCAGTTCCCCTGGAGAAAATGGCCGCTTTGGCAATTGGACTCTATGGCATTGAAGTCCCTCCCCAAACCCCACCCTCCTCTGGCTCCGCCCCAAAAACCTCCTGCCGATGGCGAAGAGGGACCTGGCAACCCTACATGTACAGCAGCACTGGGGAGAGCTGGCAACCCCTGCCCCTCCCCTCCTCCCCCCCAGAGGTGAGGTGGGGGGCTTCATGCTTAGCACTTCCCTCCCCTCCCAGCAAATACATGGCTCCAGAGTTTTCCTCCCAGAGCAGCAGCCCCCTTCCCCTCTCCTTTTCCTGCGGTCAGTCCCAAGGGTGGGAAGGGGGGCTGGGGTGTTGGGGATGGATGGACGGCTGGATGGACGGGTGGGCAAGCGGGGAAGAGGAGGGAATTGCATGCCCACGCCGTCCTGGAGCCTCCTGTTATTTTGTAGTCTTTTATTCATTTTACAGTAAAACGGATTTCCAAGGAATGCGCCAGAAAGCCCAACAAGAAAATATGTAGGAAAGGAGGTAGGTAGCGAGCCGGAGCTTGGCAGAGGGGCACAGAGAGGAGCAAGAGAGACAGTGGGAGCGAGGGGGCGCCTGGCCTGCCCCATGCTGCTGCAGCGTCCCCCTCCTTGTTCTCCGGGGGGAGGTGGAGGGCCTTCCTACGGGGTTCCTTGCGGGTCTGTCTGTCTCTATCTGTCTTTCTATCTGCCTGGCCAGCAAGCCGGCCTCTGGGGAGCTTCCTGAGATGCTCCCTTTTCAAGTACAAGGGGAGATTGCTCGCTCTGGCTAGAATCGGCAAAAGATGTAGGGTCTTCGGCCTTCCCATCTAGGCACAGTTATCCCTGGACTGTTCAGGATGGTCAGAGAAGGGAGGTCCCTCTGGCCTTCCCTTTCCCACTGGCAGGGCCAAGCTTCCACCTTCTAAGGTGGTTTCGAATGTTGCTCAGTAGAACCAGTTTTTGCTAATCCATTTGTATGGTGGCATCCTGACGAGGTTTCGCAGAGGGGAAAGAACTGCCGGCTCTGGGACCTTGTTCGAGGGCCTGCTGAAATTTGTCCAAACAAAATGGTGCCTTGCTGGCATTCCCCCTTCTTCCCCCCCCCCACACTTTGTATGTAGGGTGTGTGGCCAGGACGTGGCTGTCTCTAGTTGCCATGGGAACTGCCTGGCTCGGTGTGCCATCTCTGCCCTGGTGTTGCTTCCACATAGAGCTGTTGGCTCAAGGTCCTTGAGTGTGCGTTTGCGCCCCTACACACCTATGCACTGAACTGCACCCCCTGGCTTTTCTGTCTTCCATGCACAACCCTGAGAGACCCTCCTCCATGTCCCCCTTGCTTCTGGGGTCCCTTTGGATGGTCACTTCCTCATTCTTGCTATGGCATAGATGTACAGCATGGATCACACCACCAGTCAGCCCTGAGCTTCTATGAGCATCTTCCTCTTTTCTAGGGTTGCCAACCTCCAGTTAGTAGCTGGAGATCTCCTGCTATTACAACTGATCTCCAGCCAACAGAGATCAGTTCACCTGAAGAAAATGGCTGCTTTGGCAATTGGACTCCATGGCATTGAAGTCCCTCCCCTCCCCAAACCCCGCCCTCCTCAGGCTCTGCCCCCAAAACCTCCTGCCAGTGGTGAAGAGGGACCTAGCAACCCTAGTCTTTTCCTTGGCTGACTCTGTGAGGAAAGCTGGCTGGCTCCCCCTTTTCTGATTCCTGTTCTCTGGGCCCTTTGCTTTGCTGTCCCAGTTGCTTCCTGCCTTACCTATTCATATGGATTCTCTCCAAGCACTGAGACTGCCCTGTTAGGGCTAGAGTTGCCAACCACCAGGTACTAGCTGGAGATCTCCTGCTATTACAACTGACCTCCAGCCGATAGAGATCAGTTCACCTGGAGAAAACGGCCACTTTGGTAATTGGACTTTATAGCACTGAAGTTGCTCCCTTCCCCAAACCCCGCCTTCCTCAGGCTCTGCCCCAAAAACCTCCTGCTGGTGTTGAAGAGGGACCTGGCAACCCTATGTATGGTGCCAGCGACTAGCTGCTTCAATGACTTTGCCCTGCTCCTAGGGCTTTTTAGGCCCCACCATGCCCACCGTGCAGAGGGAAGAGGGGAAGTGCTAAGAGTCTTCCAGTGCCGGCCCTCAGAGTGATCTCTGGTCCCTCAAACACCTGCCAAATCGGCATGTATCCACAGAACTCCAGAATAGCTTGCACACCCTGTTCCTTCCTACTTGGCAAGCGCTCAGCTGAGCTTTAATGATGGAGTGCCAGGTTCCAGATGGAGAATGCTTGGGTAAAAAATATTGTTGGGATATTTCCATTACCCTTCAACCAAGTCAGGGTGGAGGCTCCCCACTGGCTGTGATGAGACAGGGACAGCCTTAAAGCTGAGAAAGAACTCTCCTTCAGGAGATGCCACAGCACTGAGTTGATCTTGAACCTCATTTACATGTTCTTGGATTTGCAGGTATAGGAAACAAGCGTGCAGAATAATTACAGCCTCCCTTTCTGTGTCCTAAAATGTATGGCATGCTTAATTATGCACAGAAATACCCCATTTATGGACAAGGCCGCTCCTGTGGTACCTCTTCTAAAGGGTGGGGGGAACTGTAGGCTTAGCGCAGAGACCTGAAACCGCATAGTAGAAAGATAAGCTAAGTGATCCCCTGCTGGACATGGTAACTTTGGCACTGCTACCCATGTGCCCAGGTGCATGTGTGGAGATGCTTCTGTGCAGAAACATCTTCCATCTCAGCCTAGATCCAAGAGCTGGTGTGGTCATTACTCTGCACTGCTAATTGCTCTTTCAATGATCAGTCTAGTCATGAGAACACTTTGACAAGAGGGAGGGAAAGTGAGAACTCATCAGCATATGATGATTTATTTTTATTATGGGAATGTTTACCCATTGACTCCTACTGAGATAGGATTGTGGGGGAGAGATTTGGCTTGGAAGTCACTAACGAAATATTTAAAATTTTTATTAAAAAAGCCAAACTGGTGCAGTCCCTCTTTCTCTATCTTGAGGGGACAATGTGGCTGCAAAGAATGGTTTTCTTTACCTGGAGAGGTGTAGAAGAGAGCATTTTTTCAAAGTAAGCCTTCCTACTGGAAGTTGGATTCTTCAAGGAATAGTTAGATGCCCCTAAGTGGAGTGGGTGGGTTTGTTTCCCTAAGCTGACAGTTAAAGTGGCTGGCATGTAACTGTGAATTCTGCAGAAAGATAGGGTGGCCCCAAATGACATCTTGTCCTACAATTGCACCCTGTATATAAGTTGTCCTTATTACTTGGCAGGATAGGGCCAATAGCCAAGCTGTCCCAGTACAACTTGGTTGCCTGTTCATGTTGTCAAAATGGCTTCTTTGTTTGCCAATAGAAAAGGGAGGGGGAGGCATGCACGCACACACCCCAAAAGAGAGTCATTTGCTTCTTCATTTCCTTGAGGGCAGGCATGAACACACACACACAGAGGAACAAAAGAAATAGGTTTCCTTCACATTGATTTATTTCTTTACTTCCTTCATATTCCACCTTTCCCACCGAGGCTCACCCTGGGTAACAAAATAGGCATGAGGTGAAGTCCTTAGTGAAGGAGGGAGGGCTTGTGCTCATCCCTTTTGGGGCTAGACAGTGAGCACCTCGAGACCCAGTGCAGTACAGTGCAGTGGTCAGCATTGGACTAAGGACTGGTGGAGACCTAGTCTCAAATCCTCATTTGGCTCTGAAGCTCACTGGGTGACCTTGGATCAGTCACACCCTCACCACCAACCACAGAGTGGTTGTTAAGATAAAACAGAGGAAGGGAGGACTGTGTAAACCACCCTGAGCAACTGGGAGGAAAAGTAAGATAAAAATGTGATACAGATTTTTTGCATCTTGGCTAAGTAACTTTTCCGAATGCAGGGCCTGGCAGAAGCCTTCTGGTGGCTAGGGGATGTCCCAGATGCCCAGTTTGCTTCCTGTACTCTTTGTTCTCGGGTGTTCTGTTCTGGAAGGTTTTTTTCTTTCTTTAAAGATTTACATGTCTTGCTTATCAGTCTGCAAGCTGAAAAAAACAACCAAGAAATCTTGTGCCAGTTCAAAAGCTTTCTGGTTGCACTTACCCACCAGTGTGTGCCAAAACCAGAGTATCCAGGAGAACTGTTTGAAGAGTCACCTTCTACATGACTTGCATTCAAACACACGGACACCCTTCATCCGGCTGCGAGAGGGGCGTGGCCACCTTATATTAACTGCAATCTATGGGTCAGCTTCTCTGTCCATGTTGCATTTGCATTTGGGAAGGGCAAGAGTGTTAACTGTAGCCCCTGGCAAGGGACTTTGGCATTGCACTTTTTCTTTCTGCCCGCTCCCAAAGAGGGTATGCACCCTCCACTATACACACAGATAATTCTGGAGGTCAAGAGAATTATCAGTTCTAGAGGCCCCGGGCCCATACAGTGAGGGGTGTGGGTCACACCTTTTTACAAGTCTGGTAGCTTCCTCTGGCCCTTCTAGAGCTTTGTATGTCACAGCTTGAAATACACTGGGACGTTCTGGTGGCGTCAGTCCACCTTTCCCAGGTTGCACAGGCATGTGTGTTTCTGCTGGTGCAGCCGCTGCCTCCCCTTTGTCTTGCCTCATCTCAGGCTGGCTCTGAGTGGCTGAATCTTGGGAGGCAGCAGCACCACGGCAGTATCCGCCCATCGAAATGCCAGTCCCCTGGCGCGTCTCTCTCTCTCTCTCTCTCTCTCTCTCTCTCTCTCTCTCTCTCTCTCTCTCTCTCTCTCTCTCTCTCTCTCTCTCTCTGCCTCTGCTGTGCACGGCAAGCTTTGGGAACTAATTCCTGCATTTCCTTGGTTTCTTGTGGAACTACCACACAGACCCATGTGCTGGCACAGCTTGTGGGTGGGTGTGGAGATCTGAGGCGGGATGGTGAAGCGGGGAGGGAAACAAACGATGGTCACCTCCCATAGATTCCTCCACTGCCTCTGCAGTTCTAACCTGGGTATGGGGGTAGGGAGCAGAGGCGGGAAGAGGGTGACGTTGTCCCCAGCAGTGGCAGGACAGAGGGCCCTGTGGGGAAGGGGGAGAGATTCTGTGCTTCTGAATGGGAAATACAGAGTCTGCCTTGGTATCCATGGTTACCATGCAGGCCTAGAATCTGAGCGAGCACAGACAGGAGAGCTTTGTTTGGTCCAGGCAAGGCTTTGTTCTCGCCCCAGCCTATCTCCTCCCCCCCCCTCAACTTTGTGGGGTCTTAGCGCCTGCCTAGTGACCCCTCCTGCACAGGTCCCCCTTGCGTGGGATGAGCCATGAAGACTTTGGGGATGGGGGCAGATGGACAGCCGTTCTTTTGCAGCTTTGTGGAAAGGAAGAGGTGGTGTATCACCACCGGTGTCACCCTGGCCTGTTTATAGCCACCGCTGTCTGCAGCCTGAAGAATCATCGTGGTTTGCTTCAAAGCCCGTATGCGGGTCAGCATAGGCAGGGCAGTGAGCCAGGGCAATGAGGCTGAAGCCACCATGGCCTGTGTGTGTAGGAAGGAGGGTTGGTGGCCTCTGCCCTTGTGTGGATGTTTAAACCTAGAGGTCAAGGCCTTGCACTGGCTTCTGTCTGTCTTCCTGGTGGAAAGGGGGAGGTCCCTGGTCCCTGCAAGATGGCAACGGTAGGACAGAAACCTCACTGACTGTACTTGTCCATGGCTCTTCTGTCATAACAGCTCTTTGCTCAATGTCCTTCCATTTGTATTTTTTCTAGTAAGCAATTGCTACCAGTTGAAAACAACCGGGGGTCCGCTCCCAGCTGCCTTCTGTGAGGAGTGCCAGTTAAAGCAGAGACACCTTGGCTGTCTTCATCCAGAAAGTCTGGGCTGGCCCCAGGAGAAGGAAGCTAGGGAACTGCTCTGTGTGGGATGGTCTTCTAGGGATGCGGTCAAAAATGACCCCTCCTAAAAAATTCAGAAATTGAATGAAGAGAGTGTGCTGATTAGGATGTATAAATTGCTTCCCACAGCTTTCTAGAGCATATGAAGAGTGTTCAGAAGAGAGGTGGTCAAGCCTAAAAGCCATTCTTAGCATTGCGTGCATCAGCTTGCCAAGAGCCCTCCCCTATCTTGCCAGGTGCTAGTCCAGAGAAGTGGCTTGCCCGTCGCTGTTCCCTTTAGACAGTCATTTGCCTGCCTCACTTGGAGGGATAGCAACCTAAATGCTTTTCCCTGATGGCAGATGTCCTATGCCCTTGGCCCCCACATCCAAGTGCTATCTGGTCCCAGCATTACAAACACCCAAGGGGTGAATAACGAGGAGATGGACAGAGAGGCCCTGGAGAGGTGAGATGCTGGATTCTCTGTCACTTTTTAGGATAGCCCACCATTGTCACATGCATGTGAGCATGTTCACACTGAGTTGAATACACACATGCACCACCCGGGGTGGGGGGCACACACGGAGACTGGACTTGTGCATGTACAGTTTCCAAACCCTGCAGCAATGGGCAGGCAAGGGTCTTCTCCCCACCACGTGTGTGCAAGTAAACAGTCACTCTGAGTGCATTATTTAGCCCCCCCCCCAGCCTGACCACAAGGCGGCATGCCCCGTTGCCCACAAACCACCACTCCATGCTGCCTCCCTAAGTAAAGATGATTGTGCCAGTTCCTAAGCATCAGTTTCTTGGGAGCTGTTGGCTGGTGTTGTCAAGGTGCCATCCTACCTTGGCTACCAATCCTAGTGTTTCCTCCACAGGAAGAGGAGGGCGGCAGGTTGGGTGCTGGAGAGCCCTGTGGGTTCTAGCTTCTGCTTCCTGCCACCCAGATGGGCATCCTGTGACAGAAAGCCCTCCCTTCCTTTTCCTCATGCTACCCCACCCCCAGGAATGGGGGAAGGAAAGCTGCTGTGGACAGTCTCTCCCCCCCCCCCAGTGCTGCTTTTGGAGGACAGTGGGGCAAATTTATGCTTAGCGGATCCCGAGCGCTGCCCAGGTAACGTGCCCACCTTCTCTGCAATCATGCTATTTTTGAATTCTCTTTTGTTTTCTTTGTTTTCTTCTTCCTGTTTTTGTTTTCCTTTCTTCTCTTTCTTTCTTTTTTCTTTTTTTTCCTTTTTTTGTGTTCTGTCTCCTCGTGTTTGGTCCCCAGGCTCCAGCGCTAAGAAACAGGGCGAGGACTTAGCGGATAATGACGGGGATGAAGATGAAGGTATTTGTGTGCGCCAGGTGGCTGTTGCTGCATGAACCTGCTCTTTCACGCTCTCTCATGCGCGCTCTCCATTTGCTGCCATCCCAGGAAGTCCCCAGCTCTTTGTGTCTTTCTGTCTCCTTGCGCTACCGAGCGGCTGCATGGGAAGGGGACGGTGACCCTTGTTGAGCCTCATCCTTCTCTTCCAGGGGTGGGGGGAGAGGGGGAAGGGGGCACGGAGCTGTGGTATGGTCACTTAGGAGCTTGCTGGCCTTGTCTCGCTTGGGGGAACGGGCCGGGCTCTTTGGTGGCACGTGGAGCTGGCAGTAAAGCGAGGCAAGGGGCACGCGGCTCAGTCTTTCCCTCCAGTCTTCTTCTCCACCAGCCATCAGGAAGGAACTATTTGGACAAAAGAAGTTTCCCCTTCTGGGTTTTCTGCCACCACTACCACGCAGAGAGGGTCTGGGCTTCCAAAGGTCTGCCTGGCTTGCAGGGGGCATGCATGTGGGAGGGGGCTGCCCAGGCCCAGGAAAGGAGCACCCAGAACCTGCTGCCGGCGACATGTCTCTCTCACTGCCTTTCTTGTTGCTCATGCTCTCTTTCTCTCTCTTGGACACTCTTGGGAATTAGGCTGAACCCTGGAAGCGGGGAGGCTGTGGCACTGTGCTGTGCTTCCTGGCCTCTCCCTAGAAGGAGCAGCTGTGCCTGGGTGCCAAACCCAAACCTCTCAGATGCACTGCGTTGCCTTTCGGAGGCAGAGTTGGTCAGTGCCTGCTCTGGGCTGCTGGCAGAAGGGGCAAGTGCATAGTCCCCACAAGGCATTGCTGATCCTGAGAGGTGGGGCAGGCACTGTTTTTTTCTCTCCCACAGGCAGGTTTGATAGGAAAGCAGTTATTCCATCCTTCAGAGGAAACCTCTGGGAGAAGAGATGCTGTCTTGTGAAGAGAACGGGCAGCTCTGTGTGGCTGCAGTCCAAGGGCAGTCCTGGTGTCGGTGTGCCAGTGCAGCCAATTGGACAGCCCTGGAGCCTGGCAGAGGAAGGCATCCTTCAGCATGGCTGTGAGCTGTGCTGAAGGTGTTGGAGAGGTCAAAGACAGCCCCAGGGCTTCCCCCTAGCTTGTGAGTTACTGCTAAGCCCTCAGGATGTTTCTGAATTGCAAAATGTACTGGGGCAACGGGCGACTTGTTAGGAGAATGAATTCGCATGTGGAATAGTTCGGATTTATTTGCAATTATCTGTTTAACAGCTTAGTCCATTAAACATCTAGAGACAGCTACTATGTAAGCAGGTATCGTGGATTTGTTACCCCTTGGGCCATGGAACCAACTGAGGATGCAGCAGCTCACCCCTTGTGTGTTGACTTGCTCTTCAAAGAACACACAGGAACTCATTCCCCGCCCCCATCCCAATCAGTATCATAAGAGATAAGTGTCTGTCTGGATTGATGGGCATCATGTTTGCATAATAAAAGAGCCAGGACTGTGCAAAGTGGTTGATCAGCTGCTACATGGAGGAGGGATAAAAAGCCTCATCATGCTAATCTGAAAAGCAGTTCAGAACAGAAGAGCCTTGTTGGGTCAGTCAAAAGTTTGTTGAGTTTGCTGTTTCCCACAGTGGAGACTCAGATGTTCCCATAAGGCCCACAGAGAATGAAGACTTCCCTTGCTGTTGTTCTGCAGCAACTGGTCCACTACCTTTAGACACAGAAGTTCCATTTATCAAACATGTCTAAACGTCAATAGAATATCTTCCATTAATTTGTCTAATCCTTTTAAAAAGCCTTTCTAAGCTAGTGGCCACAACCACATCTTCTAGTAGCGAATGCCATAAATTCGTTATGCATTGTGTGATGCACTTTCTTTTGTTACTGGGAGAAGGGAAAACATTTTCTGTATCCACTTTCATCACACGATGCACAATTGTATAGATCTTGAATGTTCCCCTTTCATCGTCTCTTTTAAGATATATAAACTAAAATACTCCAGATTCTTAAGCCTTTTCTTGCAATGGTTTTGGTCTCCCTTTTCTGCATTGGGTCCAGTTCTACCAAATCCTTTTTCAGATGGGGGAAACCTGACATGTACCCAAGTATTCCAAATGCATCTTCTGCACCATAGATCTCTACAATGGCATTACAATACAGACTTGAGTCTCTTTCCTAATTATCCCTAGCATAAATGGCTTTTTCTATCCTCTTGTTCTTCTGTACAATTAATAATTTGGTCTTTGCCAATGTTTGCACCAGTTTACCTGGGACAAACATTAAGGTAATTAGTCTATAATTTCCTGCTTTCCCTTGAACCCTCCTTTCTAAATGGTATTAAATTTGCTTATTTCCAGACTTTCAGGATCTTCAAGGAGGTTGATTTTAGTTGCATATTTTTGTTAGGAGATCAACAACTTCTTATCAGAATTATTTAAGAACACTGGGCAAATGCCATCCAGAGCCAGTTCAAGAAACTGTGAATGTACAAAATGCCTGGAGAAGCCCTTGCAAGTCCTAGTTGTTTTGCAGATGTCTCTCCTAAGTCTTCCTGCAGATGGATTCACTTCCATCAGGGAGCAGCAGGGCAGCCAGTTCATCCCTGGAGCAAATCCCCAGGGTGTTCCCAACCCCTGTCAAGTGACCAAGACATCAGCTGGAGGTTGAGTGGTTAATGTAGGACTCTTTCTGTCTCCCCAGAGTCTCAGAGTCTAGGGAAGGAAAGCCAAGTGCACCATGGAGGGTCAGAAGGAGAGGCTGTTTAAAGCAAGCCTTTAATGCAGTGGTGTAGGAGGATGAGAGGCCACTGAGCTTGCATCTTTGGCCCATGCTGATACTCCTACCTGTCCACATTACAGGCAGCAAACATGGTGGAAGCAGTGGGATTCCTCCAGGTTTTGTCATTTTTGCATGTGAAAACCAAAATGACATCTTCTCAGGCCTTTTGTGCATGGTGTGTTTCCACTGGATCTGCTGCTATCTACCTGCACAGTATTTGCAGTCAAATTCTCAAAACACTATGCACAGGGTCTTTTTGCCACAAAGAAATTCTAGGAGTACTTTGTGATCAATTATACATCCCCAGCAGAAATGCGGAGCTTCTGAACCACGCATGAATCCCTCCCCCCCCTGAAAACACTGCTTTGTAATTGGCTGTGGTGGGTTTTTTTTAAAAAAAATACATCACGAGCCCCTACCAGCCCCACAGTGGGATTCTTTCATTTGATCTGAAATGTGACCATTTTACAGCCAAAGCAGAGAAGGGTCCGGACAACTCCTCCCCACGACCAATTTGTTTCTGCGTAACTCAATGCAGGGATCACAAGAACATAAAAATACTAACACCGTCATTTGTGACATTCATCGTTCCATCGGTAGTCTTGCACTCACAAAAAAAGGCTTTCATGCCTATAAGAGGATGTGTATAAGGGGAGGGCAGCAAATCAGCCTGGCCCTGTTCCATCCTGCTGAGAATGGAAACTGGCCCACACTTGCTGTGAAACTGACCAAATAAGCAGCCTCATGGTATTCCAGCATTATTCTCTTGCTAGTGCACTAGATAACGGATTCCATGGAAGGGGTTGGATGAGGGGGACAGACACAAGGGAGGGAGAAGCGAGAATGGGCATGCGAAGAAAAACCTGAAGTGACAAGTATGTACAGGACCGGCTTTCGATTTAGGATTGAGGCAGACTTTAAACTCGGGGTAAAGCAGCATCCTGAAAATGCGAGGAGAGAGTGAGGTGACTTCTGAAGGTCAGAAAATACACGCATAATTAAAACAAAGCCCCAAAATAGTTGGGGGGGGGTTTACCATGACAAGAACAACCCATGCATAAAAGGCCTCGGTTTAGCATGCAGAATAGAGGGCAGAGGATGGATTCCTCAAGAGTTGCTGGTGGTCAGGAGTGGTGATGATCAGGCTTTGAATTATTTCTCCGCTGTCTGCTACTTCCCAGCACCTGGCCTTTCCAGGCAAAATGGATTCCCCCCACCCAACTCCTTTAAGCTGTGGCCTTACTGGAGACTTTTCTGCTCTTTAAATACAAAGGAGTGTAATTAGCCAGTGTGCTTGTTTGCAAGGAGAAATGCACACCACTGCTGCTCTGCTAATGCCACAACTCTGTGGCTGTGCTGGGTCACTAGGAATGGCAGGAATGGGTGTCTGGGGACACCCGCATGGGCTCTTTTGGTTGCCCAACTTATTCTGGGTTTTACTAGGCTTTCCTAGGTTAACGTGAGACATGTGATAGCACCTTCTCCTTATTGATAAAAAGTCTGTCCCTGGGATGCCCCGTGACCTGGCTGCTTTCCTCTCTGCCTTTCAGGGCACAGTTTTCTATGAAGGGGGTCTGGTGACCCCAGCCCACCTTGGCAACCTTGAAAGCATGGGCTCAGCATGGCTAGGCAGTGCGGTTGGAGTGGACCTAATTAGCGCTGTGGAGCGGGGGCTGCTTCTTGAGGTGGGGGAGGCACACAGAAGCCTCCTTCCTCTGGTTCAGGCTGCCCTAGGTGGGTATGCAGTTCTTCAGGGGCAGCACCTGCTACGAGGGAGGGGGAGAGAAAGAGAGAGACATGAAGACTGAGCAAGACAGAATCTAGCTGGTGCAAACCAAACCCCTTTGCTGGCAGGGATGCGGGCAGAAGAGGGATTTGCTGGGCAGAAAAAGGTGGTAGCCCAGCCCCTTCAGCCCTTTCCTTCCACGTCCAAGACCTAACTCATACCTGTCTGTTCATACCCTCCCAGTGCATCCCTTCCTCCCCAACAAGAGGGAGAAGTTGTCTGCATCCCCCATATCCTACTCCCCCCCACACTCCTCTTATGTGTCTGTGGTTGGCATATGCATCTTGAGACTGCGCAGTCTTCCAGAGGTGCAGAGCATCAGGTGGATCTTCCTGCTCAGTTTCTCCAGGCGCTTCATACCTCCATTCAGGAGACACAATTGCAAAAACTTCCTGAGGCACCATCTTGGCCCTGAGTCTGTAGCCTCTGCTGGGCAGCGTGGGCTGTGTTCTTCCACTGGGCCTGACTTGGAAGGGGGTGTTGACTGGCCCACAACACCTGCAAGCCCTCAGGGTCTTCTCACATTGGCTGCCTTGCTGTGTGGGGAGGGAGCTGTGCTTATCCCCGAGAGGTTGGAAATTCCCGGGCTGAACAATGGCCTTGGGTCTCTGTTGGCTGGGTTCTGTGTGCGTATGCGTGTGTGATCGTGAGTGTGTGTGGGCACTGTGAGTGGAACCAGAGCAGACCTCTTCGCCCACCCCTTGCCAGGAACTGCCCATAAATGGCCCCGGTGGGCTGGAGGCACCCAGGAAGTTCTGTCAGAGTCCTCTCTCTAGCTTCTCCCCCTTGCAGACATCCGAGACAGCGGAGCCAAGCCGGTAATGGTGTACATCCACGGTGGCTCGTACATGGAAGGGACCGGCAACATGATTGACGGCAGCGTGCTGGCCAGCTATGGGAACGTCATCGTCATCACCCTCAACTACCGTGTCGGAGTACTGGGTATGGAGCCAGAGAGACCTGTCGGGATGGGGGTGCAGGGCCAGACTGGCTGTTAGACTGTGGGATAGGGTTGCCAACACCAGTTGGGGAAATTCCTGAAGATTGGGGCACGGGGGCTGGGGAGGGCAGGGTTTAGGGAGGAGCGGGACCTCGGGGGGGATAATGCCATAGTCTACCTTCCAGAGCAAGATAAATTGTAATTCCAGGAGATCTCCAGGCCCCACCTGGAGGCTGGCAACCTTAGAGTGGCATGAGGTGGATGGGGAGCAAGTATTGGAGCTGCTTCAAACCACAGCTCCACGAGCAGGGAAGGAGACCCTGGCTGGCTCACCTTGTAGTTGGAACACGGTTGAAGAATGCCTGGATCCAGGAGGAGTTCCTCTGGAGGGCCAGATGCAGTCGGTCACTCTGCGTCTTGTTCCCTTTCCATATTTTGAGCAGACTTTGCTATAAAGAGGAATTTGGGGAGGGAGAGAATGAAAAAAAAACCCCATCTGTTCTGCTGTGCGTAAAAGTGAGCTCAACTCTCCACCTCCTCGCCAGGCAACCCCCCTGTGCTGTCTCCATGGGCCCTCCGCATGTCCCAAAGAGTTATTTGTGAGAACGCCATGAGACATGAGCATTGACCCCCCCTCTGTTTTCTTGACTTTGGCCTTTGCTGACATACCAAGACATTTCCTTGCCTGTCAAAAATTGTCCCATGCTGGCTTGCAGGTGTTAACCCCCCCCCCCCATCTATCTGTGACCATTTTCTCACTAAAGCGCCTTCTGGCCTCACTCTTACCGACTTACACCTTATCTCCAGCATAATTCCGCCCCTTACCAAAGCCAAGCTGAGCAACATAGCTCTGGTCCCTGCTTGGGAATTCTGTTTCATTTGCACATCCTGGCACAGTGGAGAGCAAATATTGATCTGCAGTTAAATATTGAATAACCATGTTTACCCATCTCCTCCTCCTGCGCTGCCTGGCGAGTGCTGCTAATGAGATGTACCAATGGGAGTATTCCGTGTCCCCGCAAGGGTGCGGCCACACTGCCTCTGGAAACAGATGGGCGAGCACCACGGGGCGGCATCACCAGCCCTCTGGAACAAAACTCCGCAGCTTCCCAGAGTGGGTTGAAAGCGCGAGCTTTTCCTACCCAGATAGTGTCTGACTGTTTTGCTGGAGGGCTCTCTTGCCGTTCTGTCCTGGAGCATTATCTGTTTTCTCCCTCCCCACTAGCCTGGTCTAGTGCAGGATTTATTTCCTCAGTAGCAGAATGGGGACTGTGCCTATTCTGGCTTTGTGAGTGCCAAAGTGCTCCTAGCTGTGCTTGGAGGCAATTGGCTATATTGTTTTCAGGCTGGATTGGGAACTCTAAAGGAAATGGCCTGGCTCCCAAAGAGCTTGGATTTCCCCCCTCCTGGGCTGGGGTTGGAACATCACAAGGGAGGAGGATGGGGCTGGCCTGAGTTTCTTGTTTATGCATTTAAAAATGTATATGCCACTCCACTAAATGTTATTGAGAGAAGTTTGGAACAAAGTATACATTCAAAATGCATGAAGTATCATACATTATCAAGTGTCTCGAAACTCCTGTAATATGAGAGAGATGTCCCTATGGAGTCTGTTTTCCCACTGAGGACACAATGTATATTCTGCCCCCTGCTTGCAGCTTTCCATCCCTAAAGGTAAAGGTCCCCTGTGCAAGAACCAAGTCATTCCTGACCCATGGGGTGATGTCACATCCCGACGTTTACTAGGCAGACTTTGTTTGCCAGTGCCTTCCCCAGTCATCTTCCCTTTACCCCCAGCCAGCTGGGTACTCATTTTTCCAACCTCGGAAGGAGTGAAGGCTGAGTCAACCTTGAGCCGGCTACCTGAAACTGACTTCTGTTGGGATCAAACTCAGGTCGTGAGCAGAGCTTGGACTGCAGTACTGCAGCTTGCCACTCGGCCCCACGGGGCTCTGCCTGTGGCAAATATGCATTAAATGGCTCCCCCCACTGCAAACCTTTTGAACATGGGCTGAGCAAGATGCCAGTTTGTGCTTATGATGGTCAATCAAGATGACCCAGTTGCCATGAATGGTGGGCAGCTGCAGAAAATAGCCAACTCAACCAGTGGTGTGGCTTGTACATTACACTCCATAGCAAAGGCTGGGGGCCCTTCTTCACTCACAGCTGGCTCCAATAGTCAGCCTGAACCCGGCTGGGACCCTTCCATCATCTTGGACCTTAAAAGGACTTCACCGGTATGCTGAGGAAACCCCTTAGGCCTCAGCCCTTCCTCTACTTTAGGGTCCCAACTGGATGAGCTGTACTCCTCAGGGCATTTTCAGCAACTGCTATCAGATCTTATGGGCCCCTCTCTCTAAGGGACTGTCCCCATGCTGCCTTGTGTGAGAAGAAGGAGGATGGGGATGGGCCTAAGTCATCTTAGAGCTGACCACCCTCTGCTTGCCCACAGGGTTCCTGAGTACTGGGGACCAGGCTGCCAAGGGCAACTACGGGCTGCTTGACCAGATCCAGGCACTGCGTTGGATCAGTGAAAACATTGTCTTCTTTGGTGGCGACCCCTTGCGTATCACTGTCTTCGGCTCAGGCATCGGCGCCTCCTGTGTTAGCTTGCTCACCCTGTCTCACCACTCTGAAGGTAAGAGAGCAAGCCTCCCCACAGTCTTCCAGTGCTGTATCTACCAGGATGATGGAGTGGCTGGAAAAGAGGCTACCCCCCCCAAAAAAAAAACATTCCTGGGCTTCTCTACCCATTTTGAACTGAAAGCCAGGTTATGGAAACACACGAAGAGAGCTGGCACTTGCCTATGTGCATTTGCCATTTGGATGCATTTTGTCCTCCTGGAATTTCAGGATTCAAGGTTTTGTTTTGTTTTTAATGGGGTTTTGTTTGTTTGTTTGCATCTGTACCCATACTCTTGCCATACATCAGTTGGTGAAAAGTGTCCCCCAGGGTGGGGGGGAGATAATGAAGTACTGTGAGTTAACTGTATTCCGGGATCATGAAGTGTCTGAGTTTATCTTCCAAATAGCAGATGAAATTAACAAGGAATCTTGTTGAAGGCGGTGCAGTGGTGCAAATCCCCCCCCACACACACACACTTTGTTTTTAATGTACATTTTAAAATTAAAAGACTCCAGTGTGAAGGCAGAGAAGGGGCAAGAGAGGGATGGAGAATTTATTTTAAAAATCATATGCATGAAGTTGCCGTATACTGTAAAATGTATTAAAGCTTTGTAGATTTTTTGTATGTAACCTATTGTTATCCAGTTGCCTTATACTGAATCAGACCATTGGTCTATCAAAGTCAGTATTGTCTACCCACGTGCCCATACATGGTGCCCACAGGTGACATGATGGCTGCCAGCACCTTTCTTTGTGCTTCCCAGGTGTTTTTAGAAAGTGGGCAGGGCCAGGTGTGGCTGGCACTCAGCAGGACTTCTGATTGGCCACTGGAGAACTGATCAGCTGTGCAGAATAAAAGGCATCCTGTTAGACAGAGCTTCTGCCTTAAATGCTGAAGAGTTATGCATAACTCTCCCTGGCATTTTGTGGTTGGCTCCATCTCCTGTGGCAGCCATTTTGTGGTTAGCACTGCCTTCTGCGGCAGCCATTTTGTTGCTGTGGATTGTCTTGTTCACACAGAAAAATCCAGTTGCAAGTGACAGCTATAGTGCAACGATAGTGGCAGCAGTGCCGTGTGGAAGTGTGGTCAAGGTGATAAGTAAAAATGATTGGTGGAAAGGTCTAAGCTGATACCAGGAGAGATGATCCTTCATGGGTCAGGGTCGATGTGCTTCACAGGTAAAAACTGGCACTTAATTAAAGCAAACTGATAGCCAGCAGTTATCTATGATACCAGTGTAAAATGCTCATGATGCCTAGTACCGGTAAGCAGGCAAAGTGCAGCCTGCACTAGCTAAAGCATCCAAGTTGTCATCAAGGGCAGCTCCTTCATGAACACATTGCTGTAGTCCAGCCACAGGCTTACAGTAACATGGATTAATACGGCTACATTGGTTGTGTCCAGAAGAGAGGATAGTTTATGGATAAGATTACCTGAAGAAAGGTGTTCTGTGTCACTATCCCAACCTACTTCTTTAAATAATAACAAAGGATCCAGAAGAGCCTCAAAGCTTTCCTTCTCATCAGTTAACATTACCTTTAATTTCCTCTAGGACATCGGCATTTCCAAATATCATAACCTAAACCTCTGTCTTGTCTGGATTCAGCTGCAGCTTTAAGGCATGCCATGTTTTAGTTGTTCTGTAAAACATCTCAGCGTGGTGTAGTGGTTAAGAGCAGTGGTTTGGAGCAGTGGACTCTGATCTGGAGAACCAAGTTTGATTCCCCACTCCTCCACATGAGTGGCGGAGGCTAATCTGGTGGTCTGGATTTGTTTCCCCACTCCTACACATGAAGCCAGCTGGGTGACCTTGGGCTAGTCACACTCTCTCAGCCCCACCTACCTCACGGTGTCTGTTGTGGGGAGGGGGAGGGAAGGTGATTGTAAGCCGGTTTGATTCTTCCTTAAGTAGTAGAGAAAGTCAGCATATAAAACCAACTCTTCTTCTTTTTCTTCAAGTTTGCATGTCTTTAATAAGGACAATTCTTAGGATATTGAAGCCAAAACTCTACATGCAAGTAGTGCCTCTCTGGCCTGAGTGGTCCAGGAAAGGATTGATGGATGGGGAGATGGCTTTTTATGTTGCAAGAGGGAGGGAGGGAGAAGAACAACAAAAACTAGGAGGGGGGTGGCTTGAGTGGTTGGACAGGGTCAGATTCTCATCAGGCATTCGTTGAAGGGAACATAAGAAACTCTCAGGGCCACAACTATATCCGGAAGGACAGAAGCATAGCGCTAAGAATTGGCAGCTGTGAAACTAGCCTAAGGGGGGAAGTCAGTTGCAATGAGGGGAAGCAACTTGATAGCCCATGAAATGGCAAAAGGCCAAGAGGGGTTAAATCTGACGCAGAGGCATTTTTAAAAACTAAAGATACGAGCTGCAGGACAAGCCCACTGCGGGATGCTTCTGGTTCTTTGCACATGCCAAGCAGAAGGCCACATCTGTCCATTCCAAGTGACTCTGTAAAGTTCACCCTCCATAGCTAAAGAAGGTGTGAACAAAGGAAATACTTCTTTACTCAGTGAGTGATTCAATTTGGAATTCGCTGCTAGAGGATGTAATGATGGCCACAGGAACAGGCAACTTTAAAGGGGGATTAGATAGATTCATGGAGGAGAGGTCTATAAGTGGTTACTAGCTGTGGCGACTAAAGGGAACCTCCACATTCAGAGGCAGTCAACCTCTGAATCCCAGTGCCAGGAGGTGACATCAGGGGAAGGCCTCGGCCTCTGTGTCCTGTTGTTGGCCCTCCAGAGGAACTGGTTGGCCACTGTGCGAGACAGGATGGACCACTGGTCTGATCCAGCAGGGCCATTCTTATGTTCTTACCTGCTTTATTATTATTATTTTTAATATAAAAGATCTGTAGGGCTGACTCATGCTGCGCCCAGGATATATGCTCTCTGGCCTGCATATAAAATCCTGGCCTGGACAAAAATGCTGCTTGAGACTAGAGGGAACCCAGCTTTCTGAGCAACAGGAACTCCAGGCTAACTTGACAGGGTGAGGCTGGTGCTGCCAGAAACTAGCAAACTGAACTCAAAACTGGGTCATCAGGCACAATGTGGGAACCAGCAAAACCCAGTTTTCTCCTTGCTGGCACTGTCTCAGCACAACTGCCACTGGATTGTGTACAAACATAACTGGCCCCTATTGGACAGTGTCGGTGACCTCATTGGTGATCACCCCCTCCCTCCCTCCAATGCTTTGCTTAGCTTAGCTTTATTTAATTTAACACAGTAAAGGTGGAGTATTTATCCTCTACTGAATAAGCGATTGTAGAACCCTCTTTAAAAAAAAATTAAGTTAGGAGAAAGCAACATCTTCCTCAAAACAATGCCCCTCACCATTTAAGAGCGTTTTAATATTTCCCTTAGGGTTGAAATGGACTAAACCAGAAGCAGCTTACACTTCAGCCTTGTTAATTTCATTGCTTCATTGACTTATTTGAGATTGGTGGATCAGTAGCCATAGGGAAATAGAGCAAAAGATTCCTTTCCCCTCTCCAGAAAGGCTCCCCTCCTTTCTGATTGCCTTGGGTGACTGTATGCTTCTTTGAAATGCTTCAAATGGATTGTAACTGAAGAAGAGAGAATAGGATGGAGGATGTTGGTTGTTACTATGTATGAAACACGGCCTGTGGAAGAGGAGGTTTTATGGACAGGGTCCATAGCTTAGCAGTAGGGCATACATTAGGGACCTGTGGGAATTGCAGGGGCATAAATGATTGGGAAAGCTCCCCCCCCCCATTACCCTAACCCTCCCGTTCCAGGATATTACATGCTCTCAAGAGCTTGAGCAACCAGTTTTCTCTTCTCCCTCTCTCCCCCACCACACACACACCTTTCCTTTGACTCTCAGCTGCTCTCAAAATTCCAAAGACAATGAATTTGCTCGGTCCTCATCAATCTGGAGAAGGGAGGGGGTCTTTTTTTTTAATTTGCAAACTGTTTTTTTCCTTGCATACTTAGGGAAACCCCACCCTTGCCTGCGAGCGGTCCCTTGAGCTACCTTCACATAATGCTAGGGTTGCCAGGCCCCATTTCGCCACTGGTGGGAGGTTTTGGGGGCGAGGCCTGAGGAGAGCAGCGTTTGGGGAGGGGAAGGACTTCAATGCCATAGAGTCCAATTGCCAAAGCGGCCATTTTCTCCTGGGGAACTGATCTGTATTGGCTGGAGATCAGTTGTAATAGCAGGAGATCTCCAGCTAGTACCTGGAGGTTGTCTCAAGAAATAACAAACAGCACGTAGCTCAAAGTCTATATATATTTACAGCATACAGCACAGACAAGGAAGATTACTCTTACCCTAACACTAACTGAGTACCTGGAGGTTGGCAGCCCTACATAATGCCCTTGCCCAGTGAAGTTGGCTGCTCGAGAGAGTGATGGTAAAACCACGACACTGCTACTGCTTCTTTGCATGTACCTGGGTTCAATCCATGCCCATTAAGATGCTAAAAGAGACCTTCCTCTGCTGGGCTAGCTAGACTGATGGGTTGACTCAGTGAAAGGCAGCCTCATACATTCCTATGTCTTCCATTTGACAGCAGGCTCGCAAGTGGGAGGGTGAGCACATTCTTGCTCAAGAATGTGTTCCTTGCTACAGGGGATCTTCAGATCTTCGGAGGTGTGTGTGTGTGTGTGTTGGTGGAATATATAAATGGAAGCTGAATTAATGAGATGAGTGTGCAGCAAGGCCAGATGGCTATATTAATCAAGGGTCATCTAGAATGCGTGGGGAGGAGCGGTGCATTTGTGTGCTGAAAGAAGGTGGGAGCCCTTGCTCAGATACTGCACATGTTCAGCCCACCCAGGACTGCATCTTCTCTCCCCATTGCTCTAATATATTAAAGCTTCCATTGCATTCCTGCCTGCAGGGTGAAGGCCTGGCCCTAGAGCTGCCCTATAGATGCTGGCTAATCAGTGTGCAATAGGAGAGATTCTGCTTGTTCTCTTGCTTCCATTGTGCAGCCTTTAAACAAACAAACAAACAAAAAAGCAGCTTGTAGCTCAAGATGGGGATCCAATCCAGCCTTTGTTTGCTTGAAAATGAACCTGGCAGGAAGATGCATGCCGTCTGGCAGCCCCCAGAGGCAGGGGAAATATGTAGGTCCTCTGAGCCAGGCAGTGGAGAAGAGGCCCTGGGAGAAGGGGGCCAGCTGTGGGTTTGTCCGTGGCCTGGGAATGCCCCTGCAGAGGGGAGTAGAATAAAAGTGGCCGAGCTGGAATTCTTTCTTCTGTTACTCTGCATGAGAAGAGAGACCCTGGCTTCTGGTGTTACCCCAACAAAAACACCCCCTATTGACCAATGCAAAGACCAAGAAGGCCAGAGGGTGCAAACTTGAGCCCGTTTGGGACAATGGCCCCTGTGAGCAGTGAAGCAATATAAGCTAGTCAAGAAAATACCAAATAGCTACATTAAGAGCTACAACAACCACTTATTGTTCAGTAGTGGGAAAACTGTAAGGGTTGCGGGGGAGGGGGAGAGGCAGACCATTTTAACACACGTCTACATATTTCTTTTTCCCCTTACCGCTTTGGAGGGTGCGAACAGAGAGCTTGCACAGGCAATCAAATTATCCTGGGGTAGCTTGCTTATATGTATCATCCTACCGAGCAGTAAGGAGAATTTCACTGTGCATCTGCTGCCACTATGGGATCCCATGTGAGCTGGAACGGTTGTCTCTGTGGGCTCGGTGAAAGCAGCAAGTTAGGACTGTTGCAGATTTCTCTGCAGCAAACAGTTTTGCTAAGCAGGCTACGTTACAGGTTGTACCTCGGGAAGTATTTCCCCAAACATAAGCATAGCAAAGCACTGGGTAAGGCTACCGAGGGGCATAAGGAAACTTTGTCCTTGAAGACTTTTAGCAGTGGCTTAGAGAGGCATTTGGCGGGACTAGTGTAGTTATCCCCACCACCACATCAAGAAGATAAACCAGACGAGCCTTTTCATGTGTGTATTCAAGAGTATCAAGGAAAAAAAGAGAAGGGGAATGAGACCCAACCTGAAAAACAGAAGCTGGGTACCAAAGGTTGGGTGGGATAAATAAAATAAATAGATAAAGAAAATATAATTTATTTAAGGTGCTATGTCAGGATAGAAAATATCTTAAATTATCATTAAAACAGCACAATGGCATCTCCTAGGTTGATATACTATAACCACCTGCCAGACGTGTTTTGGCCTGTTTGGCCTTCCTCAGTGGTCAATTGAACCCCATGTAAAACATACACACATGTTTACAGATATATACACATATATTGACTATTATATGTCAGACCAGGCATGTATATAGGTTGAATAGTATATTTCCAACTATACAAACATCTGTTTGGATTGTCTACAAGTTGTTATACTGGGTTGTATATGTCTCCCATATAAAATGTGTGTGCAATTATCAACCAGGTAAAATGAAAGCATCCACCAGTGCAGTGAAGCTGCAGCTGTCCCTGGGCGAGCATAGCTTTTTGGTAGGATTCTGCATCTGACGGAGGGTTGGACAGCTTGGTGGCCATGAGATCATTTTAGAACATGTGGTTTTCGTGGTGTGAAAGCAAAACGCACAACCCAAAAGATGCCTTGTACCGAATATGACAGTCAAAACGAAATTGGGAGGCACAGATGTCACTCCAGTGCAGCCAGTGTGCACAGGAGAAGGTAAAAGTGCAATGCTGAATTTCACATGAGAGTGCAAATCGTGTTGTTCTGTACTTTTCCATGACGGCGGCGGGTGTGTGTGTGTGTGCAGAGCAAGGGCTTCACTAGAACATCTTTGAGTGAACTGTTGAATCGGGTCCTGCACACAGGACAACAAAGCAGGGATGAGGAGCCAGAGACAGCTGGTGGTTCTTCAAAGGAACAATCTCAGAGACACGCCCACATGCTATTCTGATGCAAAGGACAATCCAGAAGGATCCCGTGAGACCCTGGTGGTTGCGCAAGGAGACTTCTAACAGCCTGAACCCGAAAAGGCAAGCTTACAGGAAATGGAGAGCTGTTATGTGTGACTAAAGATGTGCATACAGGAATGGCACAAAGATGTCAGGACTGAATACAGCCAGGCAAAGGCCCAAGATGAGTCACAGCAAACAAGCACCAAGAAAGGGGATGCACCACACACATTAGGAACGGGTGGATAAGCAAGAAGCTGGGAGGGGGGAGGAATGTGTGTGCTGTTCTCTGCTGTTGGTGCTAATGAACAATATAATACCTTATTGGCTGTGATCGTGTCCAGATGATGGGTGGGCCTATTCTCTTGGCATTTCCAAGATACAGGACAAAGGCAACCTATCGTAGCTTCCAACCTGTAGTGCCATAGTGGACAGATGTTGTATGCCTATTGGCCCCCTGTCATGTTTCTGGTGGATCTTGGTGACTTCCTGCAGGGGCATGGCCTCTAGGAGGGGTTTCAACATGCAGGGTCAGCTGCTGAAGCATGTACAGTGGTCAGGTAGCTGAAGGAGGGGCATTTGGGCCAGGAGCTAGGCAGGGTGAGAAAGACGAGAGGTCAGTTTAGTGCATCCAGCTCAAATGAACAGCTGGGCAGTGGGCAGGAATAAGTCATGGCAGGGAACATAAATGAGGCATAGACAGACAGACAGATAGATAGATAAAGGCCTTCCTCAGTTCACTGCTCCCTCTCTTCACTGCTGAGCCCCTTGCTTCAGGAGGTGCTAACTTTGCACACCAAGAAACCTGGAGTAGGAGGAGAATGTGTCACATGCAGGGGTGTTGTGAATGCTCAAAACACTTCATGCAATTGTCATGTTGTAGTTTTTACAACAGCCCTGCAAAATAGGCTGGTGGTATTAACCCTACATTGAAGTTGGGGGGCTGAGAAAATGGCTTGCTTAAGTGAGTGTGTGGCTAAGGTGAGAGTTGAAACAGGATCTTTCCGGTGCACAGTTTGGCCACCATACACCACGCTTGCTAGGAGGAGATGTGATGGACCTCAGAAAGTGCCAGCTATGTTTTTCAGGTGCACAATCTTGTTTAGAATTGGCTGATTCAGACACACTCTGAGACTCACTGAAGAGGGTCCTGGAAAAGTAATCCTTTTGACTAATTCTCTCCTGCACATACACACATACCACTTTTCACAAGTGAACCAGAGAAACATAGGTGGGAACCCCTGAACATTAACCAAAGACACAGCTGGATGAGGGTTTTTTGTTTGTTTTTGTTTTGGAGAAAGCAACTACAAAAATAGATATTCTTCTCATGCCTACAAGAAGATAGCTCTGCTCCTTTATTTGGGGGTAGTGGGATGAGTAGGCATGGCCCTGATCCTCTGCATGTGTGAGGTACCAGTGCAAAGAGCGGAGGCCAAGATCCCGGGCCTCTTAGTGCTGGGGGAACAGTGCCCCCTGCCCCCTTCCTCTTGTCTCAGCTGCAGAGGCTGCATTTCCTGGGGCCTTTTTGTATTCCAAGGACAAGCCGCCTGGAAAAGGCACTGGCGCAGGGCCCAGCATTCCTCTGCCAGCCCCAAGGCCTTTGTGGGCCCGCTTCCTAGACCCAGCGTCCCCTGCCTCTCATGTTCCCTCCAGCAAAAAGGCTTCTTTGTGCCACTGGGGAATGTGTTGCTCTCCGAGCCCACATTGGCACAGAGCAGGGGCCCAGCTGGGCAGGAAGTGAGGACTGTGCTCACTGGCATACACAGGGTTAAGTGGCACAGGCTTAACCCATTAGCTGCCAGTCTTGAGCAGCCTTGCGTGAAAGGGCTAGGCTTGTGCCAGCCCTCCCGCACTGGATTGTTCACAGCAGCAGGCGGCTTGGGGAGGAATGGGACTCAGCCTTGCCAGAGCATAGGAGTTGCTGCTAGGGTTGCCAGGTAACGTTTGTTTGCTACAACCTCCAGGTACTAGCTGGAGAGCTCCTGCTATTACAACTGATCTCCAGCCGATAGGGATCAGTTCACCTGGAGAAAATGGCCGCTTTGGCAATTGGACTCTATGGCATTGAAGTCCCTCCCCTCCCCAAACCATGCCTTCCTCAGGCTTCACCCCCAAAACCTCCCACCGGTGGTGAAGAGGGACCTGGTAATCCTAGTTGCTGGTGATGGATTAATGGGCGCTGGAGCAGGCTTATGCTAATGCCACAGGCCCAGAATGCACTGCCTCCAGCAAGGCCTAGAACAAATACAACACTGGCCTGATTCTGCAAAGAGGGGACAGTCTAGCTCTTCCACACAGTCCCCTTCTTTTCCTCTCCTGGGGAGTTATTGGAAAGCTTTACCAGGAAGAGAAGCTCTCCTGGCTTCTCGGAAAAGTCACGAGTAAAATAGGTCAGCAGGCAGCCTAACCTGTATATCTTAACTTTCTTACAGAGGCTAAGATCGATGGTCCCATGCCATGGGTAAGAACATGGGGTGTCTTAAGGGTTTCTTCAGTCTATGGGAGAGCTCGTTAGACTCAGCTTGATGGACTATTCATGTCTGCTGTTGCCTGTGTTTCCCCTGCAGGCCTTTTCCAGAGAGCCATTATTCAGAGTGGCTCAGCGCTGTCAAGCTGGGCTGTCAACTACCAACCTGTGAAATACACCAGCTTGCTGGCCGACAAGGTGGGCTGCAATGTCCTGGACACAGTGGACATGGTGGACTGCTTGCGGAAGAAGAGCGCCAAGGAACTAGTGGAGCAGGACATCCAGCCGGCACGCTACCATGTGGCCTTCGGGCCCGTCATTGATGGGGACGTCATCCCAGATGACCCGGAAATCCTGATGGAGCAAGGCGAGTTCCTCAACTATGACATCATGCTGGGCGTTAACCAGGGCGAGGGCCTCAAGTTTGTTGAGTCGGTAGTAGATCAAGAGAATGGGGTCTCAGGCAGCGATTTTGACTATTCTGTTTCCAACTTCGTGGACAACCTGTACGGCTACCCTGAGGGCAAAGACACTCTGCGCGAGACCATCAAGTTCATGTACACTGACTGGGCTGACCGGGACAACCCTGAGACACGCCGCAAGACACTAGTGGCTCTCTTCACTGACCACCAGTGGGTGGAGCCATCAGTGGTGACCGCCGATCTCCACGCCCGCTATGGCTCCCCCACTTACTTCTACGCCTTTTATCACCACTGCCAGAGCATAATGAAACCAGCCTGGTCTGACGCTGCCCATGGGGATGAGGTGCCTTACGTCTTTGGGATTCCCATGATCGGCCCCACCGACCTCTTTCCCTGCAACTTCTCCAAGAATGACGTCATGCTGAGTGCTGTGGTCATGACCTACTGGACTAACTTTGCCAAGACAGGGTAGGTTCCATTCCTCCAGCTCTTCTGTATTGTGCCTGTCTAGACTACTGCATAGGGGATGCTATCCAGTTGGGGATGCTGACTCTCCTCCAGCTGGCTGTGCTAGCCAACATCCAAGCAAAGGATGGGACAGGAGTTGGAATAACAAGGTTTTTTATGGTGTACAGCAGTGGTTCCCACACTTTTCAGGCCACTGCCCCCTTGGTTCCACAAACTCAACCCCAGCGCCCCCTACCCGATGCAACAAACAGTTGAAGGGGGCCACCTCTAGTGCCCCCCTGCTGCCCCCTTGCCTTTTAATGCCCCCCTAGGTAATCCCACCCACCCCCAGGTTGTGGTACTGCCCACTTTGGGAACCACTGGTGGACAGGCTGTGCACTCCAGCACTTCCCCGCTGCCAGCTCCTATGCAGAATCACATATCTAGCTTAATATTTTTAAAGGGCTGGGCCACAGCACAACTGAACCTCCTCCCCTCACGCATATCAAATGATTTGCTGATGAGATATAGCATCGCTGTTCCCAAAAAAGCCACTAAAATATGCTTTGAGAGATCACGCAGGCATCCGTGTCTGTTCCCAGCACTAGATTCCTCTATAACCACTAGGTAATTCAGAAGAAGTGGACTTGGGATCGATCTTGATTCCTTGTCCAACTCTAGTGAAATCTATATATTTAGGACAATCCAAAAAAGGATCTGGGACATTGACTCTCAATTAATAAAAGCTGGTGCAGAAGATATTTGTTCCCCATGTTTTTTAGGCCTTTCTTACCAAATAAACTCTATGGCTCAGTATTTTTTTAACTTAATTATACCCTCTCACCGTAGAGCATTTTTGATGGCCAGATTCAACATATTTCCTTCAGCTGTTGTTAGTGGTAGATATAAGGGAATTTCACGAGAAGCCAGATGTTGTAGGTGTCAATGTAAAGAACCCGACACAATACATCATATTCTCTTGTATTGTCCACTCTTCACACAGCTTCGGCTCAGTTTAATTAGTTCTCTTCCTCAATTTATTAATGCGGTGTCCACCGGAGATATAGATCATTTACTTGCTGATAAATGTCCTGAAGTTACCAACCAGGTAGCTGAGTTTTTGGCCAAGGTTCTGAAGGAGGAAGAAAGAAGGAGGGGGCTCACAATTAACTGTTTTATAATATAATTATTGATGAAATGTGTAATTCTTTGTTTTTAGTTTTATATTTAACTGTTTCTTTGTTTTGTTTTTCTATTGTTAATGCCAATAAAGGTACTGTTTACTGTTTACTAAGAAGGATAGGGCCTGTCCTTCAAAGTATCTACATTCGCAAGTTTGCTTTTAAAAGCCACACGTGCTGCAGCGAAAATGGCATTCTTGGTTTCTGTTTTCCCTCAGAGCTCGATCCCAACAGAAGTCGGTTTTAGGTAGCCGGCTCAAGGTGACTTAGCCTTCCATCCTTCCGAGGTTGGTAAAATGAGGCCCCAGCTTGCTGGAGGCAATTGCAAACCACCCCGTAAACAAAGTCTGCCTAGTAAACGTCGGGATGTGATGTCACCCCATGGGTCAGGAATGACCCGGTGCTTGCACACGGGGCTACCTTTACCTTTTTTACTCTGAACGTGCACAGGCTTCTTCCCCCTGGAGGACCACATTGGCCATTTTTGCATGATAATTAGCAGCGCGTTCCAGGCTGAATTGCCCCGCATATTTTTTTGAATTTTGCACCCTGAACCGTCATTCCGGAAGTGACTGCGAAGCCTGCGCAGACCTGCTTCGCGTTACAAAAAAGCCCATTTAACGCGACCTTTGGTGTATGCCTCGAAGAATCCCCCTCAAGGACAATGCAAAACAACAGAGGTGCGTTAGCTATGCATATGTTAATGACAATGCAAACAGGAACAAAGGAGCAGGCGAGGGGGGGTGGAACTTCTCCTTTTGCTTCGTACCATGAAAAGGCATTTTTAAAGTCGCATTTTAAAAAACAGCTTTGAGCGAGCATCAAAATTGACCATGCAAAAATGGCCATTGTTATATATTTGCTTCGCTTACATACCACCTTTCTCCCATTGGGAACCCAAGGGGGTTGACATCATTTTCCACTCCTCTATTTTAGCCTCACAACATCCCTGTGAGGTAGATGTGGCTGAGAGTATGTGACTGTGCTAAGGCAACCAAGCAACCATTCATGGCAGAGTGGGATTTTGAACATGGGTCTCCCAGATCCTAGTCCAGTATTCTAACAACTACACCACAGTGGCCATCAAACATTGCTGCATATGGTTTTCTTTCTCTGTTTCTCTTTCTCTCAGGGACCCAAACAAGCCCGTGCCCCAAGACACCAAATTCATCCACACGAAGGCCAACCGCTTTGAAGAAGTGGCTTGGTCCAAATACAACCCCCGTGACCAGCTCTACCTGCACATCGGCCTCAAGCCACGGGTGCGCGACCACTACCGGGCTACCAAGGTTGCCTTCTGGAAGCACCTGGTCCCACACCTGTACAACCTGCATGACATGTTTCATTACACATCGACCACCACCAAGGTGCCGCCACCCGACACCACCCAGAACTCACACATCACGCGCCGGCCCAACGGCAAGACTTGGAGCACCAAGCGGCCAGCCATCTCCACCGCCTACACCAGTGAGGGCTCCCAGGAGAAGTGGAATCCGGAGCAGGATGGCGCGGGCACACTGCTGGTTGAGAACCCCCGCGACTATTCGACGGAGCTCAGTGTCACCATTGCCGTGGGGGCCTCACTTCTCTTCCTCAACGTCTTGGCCTTTGCCGCGCTGTACTACCGCAAGGACAAACGGCGACAGGACACCCACCGCCAGCCCAGCCCGCAGCGTGCCACCACCAACAATGACATTGGCCACACGCCAGAGGAGGAGATGCCCTCGCTGCAGGCTAACCAGACACACCACGGGGACTGTGAGGCCGTGCCGCCCCACGACGCCCTCCGCCTCACCGCCTTGCCCGACTATACGCTCACGCTGCGCCGCTCCCCGGACGACATTCCACTAATGACGCCCAACACGATCACCATGATCCCCAACTCCCTGGTGGGCTTGCAGACCTTGCACCCTTACAACACCTTTGCTGCCAGCTTCAGCAATACCGGGCTCCCACACTCACACTCCACAACGCGGGTATAGCTGCACCCCAAGCACCCCGCAGTCCCATGCACATATACTCCATGCTCACTGGACCTGGCGCTGCGGGGGGCAGACGCGACAAGCTCCGCTGGCTCGCTCTTTGGGGATTTCATTTGTATCAAGTGCTTTTGACTCTCCTAGTGCCCAGCAGGGGCAGCGGGACCCATCCTGGCCCAGTGGGGTACAGCCCAGCAAGGGCAAAGGAGGTGAACTGTGCTCCGAGAGCCACCCCACCCTTTGCTCCCGAGTCCAGACACACCCTGCGCAGGAGGAGATCTGGAGCCTGTGAGGCTTTCTGTCCTGAAGGAGGCTCCCAAGGGCCTTATGGGGCCATGTTGACCCTGCTGGGGGACGGGGGGGGAACGGGGGGCTCGGCACCACCCAAATGGTCATCCACCCGCCATCCCCTTGTCATCACTAGAGATTTACCAATCGAAGTGCCATGGAAACTGCTCTTGCAAGCTGAGTCACCGTGAGAGGTAGCTGCTTGGAATTGCTGGCACCGTGCCCGGGGAGCACCAGACAGGCGTGGTCTGGCACTGCCCCCCCCCCAACGTACTGATAATGGGTTCTGGAGAGCCTGGACTTGGTACTGGGTCCAACAGATGCTGTCTGGTCCCCTAACCCCCCCTACCCCCCCCCCACGCTCTTCGTGTTGCGGAGAAAATTTCTGTCTGTTGTTTCTTTCCAAAAGAGGTTTTTTAAAGCAGATCTTTAGTTCTTTAAACACTAACGGAGATGCCCGTGTTTGGTCCTTTGTAAAGATTTTAAACTAAGTGTTCTTGATAAAGCCAGAGAGACAGACACACGCGTGCACACACATACACATGCAGACACATACACGCCAGCCACCTCTGTGCTGCGGGCCCCTCCAGCATCGCCCTGTGCCAAACCGAGAAACCAGCAGACTTTGCTCGGGGTGGGCGGCAGGCCGGAGCCGGCCACGAGACCCTTTTGTATTTTTGATACGCCCTTCTGCCACCATTCATATCTGTATGTCTCACCCAAGCAACCTGGATCTGAGGATGAGCTGGACCCCTTCTCTCTTCTGCCAATGTCCCCATTGCTCTGGCCACACTACGCCACTACCCTTGCCACCCACTGTGCCAAATCTCAACCCTTTCACAGGTTGCCCGAGCCTCCCCCTGCCAGCTCACTCCTCCCCCGCTTCCTTGCCAGCCCACGACTTACTCTGACCTCCAATAGGCTGCCTCCCACGTCCTTCTCCTCTTTCCAAATTGGATTGTGCTGCAGTTCCTTCATTGTACCTGGGTGCGTCCCCAGTGGAGACGAGGAGAAACCCTGGAAGAGGGCAGTGGCACAGTGTGAATGCAATGGGGCTTGAAACATGGAGGAGAAGGGCTGTCTGCTCCCGCACAGCTGGCCGCGAGATCGTTTGGCAAAACCCATCCCTTCAGGGGGCAGCCTTATCCACTGGTATCAAGGAGGCTGTAAGTTGTGTTACAGAAGAGGCGTAGAGCTGGCTCTAGGTTTTTGAGTGAAAGGCAGCCCAATAAACAGGGGTCAGGCTTGGGAGATAGGGGGTGGAGTTCAAGGAAGGTGGCTGAGGTGACAGACTTGCAGCAGAGCCGGGCGTGGGCAGGAATCCGGCCTGGTTTGTATCAGACTGCACTGCACAAACAGCAAGGCAGGAGCCCCATGAGAGAGACCAGAACACTTGAATCGGTTTGCGGGAGGCGGCCTTTCAGGTTGGAGAAGCAGAAACAGGAGCTTTGCCCCCCCCCCGAGAGGCGGCTGTGGGGGCATGTGGGGGCAGAGCCAAAAGGATTTAGTCTGGCTTGCTCAGAAGCCTCATAGCTTCTGCCCCACAGCCAAAGTATTCAGAAGGGGTTGTGGTGGACCCTTCTGCACTAAGTCCCCCCCACCCTGTCCCTGCCATAGCCCTGCTGTAGAGGGCAGTATCCTACCTAGCAGGAGTAAGGATGGAAGATGAGCATTTTTGGCTGAGAATGTATTTAAGCCCTGTCAATCACCTGCGCAGAGTAAAGAATTCCAAATAAAACGGAGGGGGTATTTTTAACCATCTGCCGTCCTGTCTGGTTCTTGAGGGAACAGGGCAGTAGTGGGAAGGAGTTTGGGGAAGGGCATTGGTATATTTACAGAGCATCTGTTTTTCATGCATAAGGTCCCAGATTCAATCTCTGACATCTCCAATTTAGGCAATCTCAGGTAGTGCTGCCAGTCAGAGTAGACAATACTAGGATAGATCAACCAATGGTCTATATTGCTTTAAGGGAGGGACTTCCCACTGTTGACTGGGCACAGGTGCATCAGGGCCCCATCTTGGACGAGTGGGGAGGGGCTGTGGCTCAGTGGTAGAGCATCTGAAGGTCCCAGGTTCAATCCCTGGCATCTCCAGTTGAAATGAAGTAGTAGAAGAAGAAGAGTTGTTTTTTATATGCCGACTTTCTCTACCACTTAAGGCAGAATCAATCTGGCTTACAATCACCTTCCCTTCCCCTCCCCACAACAGACACCCTGTGAGGTAGGTGGGGCTGAGAGAGTGTGACTCGCCCAAGGTCATCCAGCTGGCTTCCTGTGTGGGGAAACAAACCCAGTTCTCCAATCAGACTCCACCACTCCAAAATATACATTAAGGATATGAAGAACCCGGGTCTGAGACCCTGGAGAGCTGCAGCCAGTCTTAGGAGACAATACTGACTTTTGACAGATCAGTGGTCTGATTCAGTATAAGGCAGCTTCATGGGACTATCTCTAGGATCTGTTGGAAGCAATGCTCGATCTCCCAAATCACTTCCAGCTTGAGGGGCTCCTGGGGGTCTCGTGTTCAACCCCATTGCTTCACTGGGGGAAAGGGAGCTAGCGCGAAAGTACCTTTTTTTGTTGGATGGAGGGCAGTCCCTGATCCGATTGCTAAAAATGGTACTGTTTCAGCTTGGAGAGATGCTCTTAATTTGGCAACAAAGAAAGCAGAAGGGTCATAATACAACAAGAAGGCAACACCACAGCTTGGAGGGGAAGGTGACTGTTTCAGGGAAAGAGGATCCATTGCTTAGCCAAGACTGCTAAAAGGGAACAAACACACACACAGTCCCACAGCCACATGAAAAAAGTGGGTTCTGCAATCTGTACAAATTATCTGGCGCTGAGAAAAACTTCATGTGCCGGCTTGGCAAAATGTACTCTTACTCGTTAGGGGGCTGTGCCCCCTTATGCTCCTCTTTAGCCTAGATTCTAAGTTCTCACCAAGCATTGCTCTGTCTTCTCAGCCCCAAGGATGAGACACCTGCTTTAAAAGAGAGAGAGAACATGCTGACTGTCTCAGGATGTTGAATTCTGCACTCAGGACCAAGCTTGGTGCTTGCCGAATACCCCTGGTCAAATGACTTAGCTGCTGTCTAGTCAGCAGCAGCACAGATCTACCTGGACCAAGGTAAGGCTCGGGTGCAGCACAGATGGTTACACAGACCCATGGAGGATGGTGCTGGGGTCTGATCCAGGAAGGTATGGTCGCCTCTAGCAATTCTGAAATAGTACTTAGCCTAAGGTCTCCTTTTTCCAAGCCCAGTCTAGCCAGCTCCTAGGGCCTTTCTCTTTTAGTACTGCTTTCCCCAGAGTCTTCCTAAGCTAGCCATTTGGTGGTACCCCATAATTGCGGCTGGTGATGATGAGCAGCAGGCTGTCCCTTTGGAGGTCCTACATTTCACGATCAGGGATGTTCCTGAGCGCAGCTCCCCCTCCCCCACTGGAGGGCACCAGCAAATGCTCTCTAACCAATAGGAAACCATCTTCAGAAACCTCAGCATATTCTAGCCAGAACTGCCATGTTCCATGAAATAGGTCCCTTTCTGACCAATATAAAATATACAATATTGTTCTGTTTCTTTTTAAAATAGAAGATATGATGTCCTTCAGGATGCCCCATGCATGCCAAAATTCTTGCTTCTCTTTAGGAATCTGCATGAGTGCTGTATGTAGATAAATGTGCATGATGATCCTGTGTGTGTGTGTGTGTGTGTGTGTGTAAAGTGCCGTCAAGTCACAGCCGACTTATGGCAACCCCCTTTTGGGGGTTTTCACGGCAACAGACTAACAGAGGTGGTTTGCCAGTGCCTTCCTCTACACAGCAACCTGGTATTCCTTGGTGGTCTCCCATCCAAATACTAACCAGGGCTGACCCTGCTTAGCTTCTGAGATCTGACAAGATCAGGCTAGCCTGGGCCATCCAGGTCAGGGCATGATGATGATCCTACATGCATGTAATTTGCTGTGTGCAAACTGAGGGAATGTCGGATCATGAGTTCTGAGTATGCTCACACAGCCTTCATGCCAATATCTATGCAAAAGTGACTTTTGTGTAGAAATTTCATTGTGGCTCCTCATTCCAAGGTGTTTCCCCCCCACCCCCCACAACAAATTCCCAGTAGAAGGTTTTGGTTCATTTTACAAACACCAGGAATTAAGACATGCACTGCATCCTATAGTTACTTAGCAACCACCACATCATTTCCCCACATCAAGCAAAATGGCCAGCAGCAGCTGCTTGCCTAGAAAGAACTACTGATACCAGCAAGCAGGAGGTGGGGAAACAGGGATAACCCTCCAAATGGGGGATGCCCAATTCAAGAACAGAATCCAAATGCCTTTAGTCTGAGGGATAGTGCTGAAGTCAAAGGAATTTGATTCTGGTGAAGCTCAAATTATGGCCCTCTCTCCACATGCAAAGCTTTTGCCTTGCTAGGGAATACAACACCTGTTGAATTTGTGTCTGCTGTGTAGCTGATGAAGCACTGAGCCTCTATCCATCTCGTTTAAAAAGTGGTGACCTTGTGGTTGGTACAGATGGAAGAGAAGAGATCTCTCTTCACATGGCCTTTCATTACAGGAAAGTAAGCAGATCAAACCATGCTGGGAGAGAGAGCTACTGTGTGTGTCTGGATAGAGTGGAGAAAGGTGCTTCTTCTCAGTTTGCTGCTGTTCGTGCACCAGTTCAACTGTGTGTGTGGGGGGGGGGTATCCCCACTCAGTGCACGCACAGATGCTCTTCCCCCATCTCCTTTTGTGCCCAGCCAAGAAGCTGCCAGTTTCATTTCTTTTTAATGCAATTTCTAATGGTGTTTCCATGGCAACCAGGAATTGAGGGCCGAGTCCTTTCCACCGAGCACATGGTCCATTGCGCCTGGTGAGGGGTTGGGGGGCAGGGGAGCCGGGCTAGGCTAACGGTGCATGCATGCAGATGTTGGCTGGAGCCGTGAATGTATATGTAGAGTAGGGAGGAGGTGCATAAGCCGTTGCTCTAAATAGAAAGGGCTCGGTAGGTACCAGGCTTCAGAGCAAGGAAATAGGGGGGATTGGGGGGATTTAGGAAATAGACTGCATCCTGCATTGGGGCGGGGCAGGATAGAGGGCCAGCCCACCTTAGCTAGGGCATCTGATGGAAGCTGTAAGAAGACTCTGTTTCTTCCTTCCCCCTTGAAAGTGGCTCAGTAGCCGGGTGGGGTGGGGTGGTGAGCAGCAATGAGGTGGAGAACCCGGCCTTGATCTTCGACATTCCCCCAGCTGCACCATCTGCAGAAGCACACACCACCCATTTTCTCACTTTGTGTGCCAATCACTGGTGTGTGCTGAATCTGTACCTAATAATAACCAAGTGACCCTCCAGGCATACCCATCTGGCTGCCCACTTGCTTTCCCGTTCTGGGACTGCACTGAACGGCTTTGCTAATATTAATAATTTCTGATAGCTGTAGAATTTGGAGCTCTCGTTTTACAATGCGCTGAATTCTCTACAGACTTGGGGTTGCTAAAAATATGACCTGAAAGAAGAATACGAATTGCAGAGGGGCTGGAGGGGAAGTGTATTTTGGCGATTGTCCAAAACGCTTGTATGGGGACGTCAAGCCACAGAGTAGCCCCCGGAGAAAGCAGCTTGCTTGTGCCATTTGCTCGCTATCCCACTGGGAGGGCTGCGTCTTTTGCCAAATGTTTTGTAAAACAAGCCTGTGAGTGGCAAATGTTTTGTAGATTCTGAATGTCCAGATGTGCCAGTCTCGGCTCTCGCAGAAGCCCGGGGCTCTGTGATTCTGCTGGTTCAGGAAGACCAGCAACCCCTCTCTCCCCGCCCCCCGCCCCCCCCCCCCCGCTCTAGGCCTGCCTAGCAGCTGCTTTTGAATTGGAGCATTTTAGTCCCAAGCATCCCTGACAAATCCAAGAAAGGCACATCCAGGTCAGGCTTTAGAGCTTTTAGGATTCTGCCCAACTTTTCTGTGTCCACAAAACCTCCCAAGGGAGTGCTGGGAAGGAGGGCAAGCTTTACTAGACAGAGGGAAATTGCTATATTTGTTGCTTTAAGTTACATACCAAATGCTTCACGGGACAGCAGCAAAACCATCCAGCTGTCTCCATGGAGTCTGGTGTTCCCACGCCTTGGAAATATTCATTGCAAAATGTAACAATCCTGCAAGGGCACTTTCTGCATCTTAAATCTTACAACAGTCACACCGTATCTTGTCCCCACAATGCAAGTGGGTTTATTTTGGGGATTTCAAATGTTTGTATGTGCTAGCAAAGTAGTGAGATCCAGTTTCAAAGTCCATAGGTGAGATGTCATGGTGATTGTTATCAATTGGGTATCCCTCCATATAGCCTTGACCTGGATAGCCCAGGCAAACCCAATGAACACATGAAGCTGCCTTATACGGAATCAGACCCTTGGTCCATCAAAGTCAGTATTGTCTACTCAGACCGGCAGCAGCTCTCCAGGGTCTCAGGCAGGGGACTTTCACATCACCTGCTTGCCTAGTCCCTTTAACTGGGACCTTCTGCATGCCAAGCAGAGGCTCAACCGCTGAGCCACAGCCCCACCCCAATCTCATCAGATCTCAGAAACTAAGCAGAGTTGGCCCTGGGCAGTACTTGGATGGGAGACCACCAAGGAATACCAGGGTCGTGGCGCAGAGGCAGGCAATGGCAAACCACCTCTGAACGTCTCTTGCCTTGAAAACCCTAGGAGGTCACCATAACTCAGCTGTGACTAGACAGCAAAAAAAAATCCCTCCATAATTAATCCTGTTTCGGCAACACGCCTGGGCTGGATCATGTTGTATCAAGTATTTCTACAACAAAAAGGTCTAGAGACTTAAAAGGGAAAAAAAAGAAACCTGGGAATTCAGAAGAGCATTTAGATCATGGCAATAGATCATTATAATTCCATAACAGTCTAGCAATTACTGATCTTTAAAAAGTTGCCCTCTAATGGTGATGGTGGTGAATAGCAGCTGCTGGAACTGAGACCAGGGAAGTGTTGGGGAAATTGTCTTGTGGGTGCGCCGTTTCTGTA
Source organism: Euleptes europaea (assembly GCF_029931775.1). NCBI lineage: Eukaryota > Metazoa > Chordata > Lepidosauria > Squamata > Sphaerodactylidae > Euleptes > Euleptes europaea. Next base: position 38,563,170 of record NC_079324.1, read on the forward strand.
ATGAATGCCGATGTGTTTGCAGCAGCGATTAAGGTTTGCACAGAGAACTGTGGAAGCAGCCTCTTTTTCAGCTTTGCTGTCTCACATGAGTTTGGGTTTAGCTGGTGATTGGTTTGGGTCTTTGCCTTCTTCAAATGTTTGATTCTTTTTCAGTTTCAAAAGTCACTTACTTCCAGCATATGAAAAAGAACCATATAAATGTTTTAAATAAATAAATAGACTGACAGATCACACTGAAGGTTACTTTAAAGTACCTTGAAATTGAGGGAAGCAGAGAAGCAGTTTTGCTCCCACCGAGCAGGTCTGGCAGACTGGGGAACTGGCAAATTTAGTTGGTACATTGTGGAAAAATCAAAAGCGCTTGTGTGGAACTAAACTATGTTTATTTTGTGGAACTGTTGAAGGCTAGCTGTAGTTACCCTGGCACAGACATCTGCATTCTGACCCACGTTCCATATTATCCCAGCTCACATGAACACATGAAGCTGCCTTATTCTGAATCAGACCCTCAGTCCATCAAAGTCAGTACTGTCTACTCAGATCAGCAGCAGCTCTCCAGGGTCTCAGGCAGAGGTCTGTTTACACCACCTACTTGCCTAGTCCCTTTAACGGGAGATGCCGGGGATTGAACCTGGGACCTTCTGCATGCCAAGCAGATGCTCTACCACTGAGCCACAGCTCCAGCGCCTCCGCTACTTTTTCTCTCTGAGCATTCCCTGTGGCTGACCCCATAGCCCCTCCTGCTAGCCTCTCCCCCATTTGCCTCTCTTCATGGTAGGATTGCCAGCTCTGGGTTGGAGAATACCTGGGAATTTGGGGGGGACAGCCTAAGGAGGGTGGGGTTTGGGGAGGGGAGGGACTTCAACGCCATAGAGTCCAATTGCCAAAGCGGCCATTTTCTCCAGGGGAACTGATCTCTATCGGCTGGAGATCAGCTGTAATAGCAGGAGCTCTCCAGCTAGTGCCTGGAGGTTGGTAACCCTACTTCATGGTCCTCCCTTGGCGGGTCCGTTTGTTTTTCTCAGGGGCAGACAGTCACTGCTGGCGCCTCTTTCTGTCATCCTCTGAGGGACTCAAGACCCCACTCCTTTAGCAGAAAGGAGACATCTGCTTCTCCCACAGCAGGCCTGTATTGTTTTCCAGCCACAGCTTGCCACAAAGACTCCGCCCTAATTCAGCAGCAATTGTCTACATCAACTAGCACCAAACGTTCCTTGAGCATCTGTAACTGGTGTATTGAACAGCAAGCCCAAACTAGACAGCCCCACCAGGCATGGAGAGTCGTGGCCTCCCATGTGGATAATAAGGTAACACGTAGACCAGCCCTAGGGCAAACTCAAATAGAGATTGACGGTCTATTTCTGATACAGTTGCCATGGCAACAGCGATGCTTGGCAGCTGTTAATTCAGTCCATCTTCTCCACACTGCGAGAGGAAGCAGAGTGGTGTATTCCTCCCACCCCACTGCGCGGAGACCAAGCGAATGGGGCAGGTGTATACCTGAGGGCCTTTGTTACCCTTTAACTACTCTCCAATCCAGGGTGTTAGAGGTTGGCAAAAACTTGTATCCTCCCACTTTTATGGACAAAGTGGGAATTTTATTCAATGGAAGAATCTGTAACTGAAGCATAGCATCCCCCCCGCAATAATTAAGGGAGGGGTCTAAGGTGTAGGAGTCACATGGCGCAGAGTGGTAAGCTGCAGTACTGCAATCCAAGCTCTGCTCACGACCTGAGTATGATCCCAACGGAAGTTGGTTTTAGGTAGCCGGCTCAAGGTTGACTCAGCCTTCCATCCTTCCGAGGTTGGTAAAATGAGTACCCAGCTTGCTGGGGGTAAAGGGAAGATGACTGGGGAAGGCACTGGCAAACCACCCCATAAACAAAGTCTGCCTAGGAAACGTCAGGATGTGACATCACCCTATGGGTAAGGAATGACCCGGTGCTTGCACAGAGGACCTTTACCTTTACCCAAGGTGTAAAGGGAAGATGACTGGGGAAGGCACTGGCAAACCACCCCATAAACAAAGTCTGCCTAGGAAACGTCAGGATGTGACGTCACCCCATGGGTAAGGAATGACCCGGTGCTTGCACAGAGGACCTTTACCTTTACCTTTACCCAAGGTGTAATCTTCCGCATGTGGCATTCTGGAGTTTCATCCAAGCCTCCTTCTCTGTCCTGGCCTGTACAGAATCCCAGGGACACCTTGCTCTTAAAGGTAGGCAGTGCCAGCTCAGTATACTGACGTCTACAAAGTCTGATCTGCGTTGCAAAGCTTTGCCTAGAATGGGGATGATGGAGTCTTGGTCTCACCAGAGTTGATAACAACTGAGTTTGCACTCAGACCTTGCTAGATATTGGGTGTCTGTGGCAGTTGCTGGACAAGCAGACATTCACTAGGAGATGTAAGGATAGGGAAACCTTCTTCTGCCAAATTTCTGACAGTCTGACGGCTTTTAAAAACACAGGAGCCCTATCAAAATGGAGAGCCAGCGTGGTGTAGTGGTTAACAGCAGTGTTTTGGAGCGGTGGGCTCTGATCTGGAGAGCCGGGTTTGATTCCCCACTCCTCCACATGAGCTGCGGACGCTAATCTGGTGAACTGGATTTGTTTCCCCACTCCTACACATGAAGCCAGCTGGTGACCTTGGGCTAGTCACACACTCTCAGCCCCACCTACCTCACAGGGTGTCTGTTGGGGGGAGGGGAAGGGAAGGGGATTGTAAGTCAGTTTGAGTCTTCCTTAAGTGATAAAGTTGGCATATAAAAACCAACTCTTCTTCTTCAAAATCCAGAATTGGCAATCAAACATGCTTTTAAGCACTATTCTAGGCCTTCCCCGGGTCTGCTTTCCCTTTCTCCCCCCCCCCTTCCCCAATTTCCCAACTGGTGTGCGTGCAAAAAGAGAGAGGCAAATGCCAGTTAAAGCATCTGGGAAAGGCCTTTCTCCGGCCGACATCATGGAAAGCAGCTGCCAGTCAGGGAAGACAAAGCAGGGCTGGATGGACCAATGGTCTGACTCAGTATAATGCAGCTACATATGTTCCTATACCCACTCCCCCCTTCAGACTAATTAGCTTCATTAATCAAGCTGTCTTTATAGCCCTGCTTCTTAAAGAAATAGCATTCTTGGCTGAGACTCAATGTGATGCGGCACTAATCAACTTTGTGCTGAATCCCTAGGAATGCCCATGTGTGTATGTCAGGGTGAGTGAAATGCGCAGCATGGGTGAGCAACCACTACCACCTCCCCACTTCTGCTTCCGCCCCCCACACTCTTTTTCCCATTTCTCTTCCATCAGGCCATGAAACTCTACTGGAAGCCCCTAAAGGGGATGTGGTTGCACATGTTGGGAGGGCGGGGGGATAGTTCAGGCAGGGGAAGAATTCAACTCCCCCTCCCCAACTTGTAGGAATTCAGCAGCACCCCAGTCTTGACACATGGGTAAGCCATACCTGGTTTTCACCTTTGGGGTAGAATTGACAGCTGTAAAAATTTACCATACTTCTGGCAGGCCAACACACTTGAGAACTGCTAGAAAGCAAAAGACTGTCATCTTACTGCAAGCCCTTTTCTGCTGAACAGAAAGCACATTTTCCTGTGGCATTTTCAGGCCTTTCTTCAGATCCCAGCATTCAGATAGCAAACAGGCTGCTCTATGAATGGTGGGGGGAACCTGCTTCCCCTAGGATCTGTGGCATGGCAGAGACAGCCACTGGGGCCTTACCAATTTGGGCCGTGCTTTTCATGAGAACCTCACCTCCAATTGGACGTTCCCGTGTGTGTGTGTAAAGTGCCGTCAAGTCACAGCCAACTTATGGCGACCCCTTTTTTGGGGGGTTTCATGGCAAGAGACTAACAGAGGTGGTTTGCCTGTGCCTTCCTCTGCACGGCAACCCTGGTATTCCTTGGTGGTCTCCCATCCAAATACTAACCAGGGCTGACCCTGCTTAGCTTCTGAGATCTGATGAGATCAGGCTGCCCTGGGCCATCCAGGTCAGGGAGGATGTTCCCCTATCAGCCTTCTAATGCATCCAAAGAAGACATCTGTGTATTCTTCTCATATGAAGGTTGGTATTTATTGTGCATATTTTTCCCAAGAGGAAGATTATCACATGTGAATCTGCACAAGGAGATTGGTTCTTTTCTCTTGTGCCCTCCCCTTCATATGTGTGTGTGTGTGTTAAGTGCCGTCAATTCGCTTCTGACTCATGGCGACCCTATGAATCAAAGTCCTCCAAAATGTCCTATCTTTGACAGCCTTGCTCAGATCCTGCAAATCGAGGGCTGTGGCTTCCTTTATTGAGTCCATCCATCTCTTGTTGGGTCTTCCTCTTTTCCTGCTGCCCTCAACTTTTCCTGTCATGGTTGTCTTCTCCAGTGACTCTTGCCTTCTCATAATGTGGAAAGCAGTCATTTTAGCTTCTAGGGTCAGTTCAGGCTTGATTTGATCTATAACCCACTGATTTGTTTTTTTGGGTCGTCCACAGTATCCGTAACACTCTCCTCCAACACTACATTTCAAAAGAATCTACTTTTTCCTTTCACCTTTCTTCAATGTCCAGCTTTCACACCCATACATAATAATAGGCCCTACCATTCAGTAAAACCTCCTCCTCCCAACCTGCACCCCCCTACCATACAACATTAAACATGAGTGGGCAGAGAAAGAAATTCATTACTAATGACCAGCCCAAGCAACGTATTGCCATAGTTTCCAAACTGACTACTGGCAGGGTCCCCTTTCTGCGTAATTCATCTTCCTCAGGGTCCTCCTGCTCATCTACCATGCAACCATGGTGTTTCTGGGGTACATGCTATTTCATACCTCCCCATTGCCCCCACTTGAAAATAACACATGCAACACTGCCTTGAAGCAGTGCATTGCTAAAAGGGCATGTGTCAAGTCTGTGAAGGGCAAGATCTTTCACAGGAGATTGTCTGCCGTTATGAATGTGTTCCACTTCTGAGCAATTCCAGGGTGCCAGAATTGGTAAACTAGTGGCATAACGCAAATGCTGCCCACGCAGTAGATTTTCCCACAAGGCCTAGAAGTGTGCCTTTGTGTGTGTGTGTGTTAAGTGCCGTCAAGTCCCTTCCGACTCATGGCGACCCTATGAATGAAAGTCCTCCAAAATGTCCTATCTTTATTGTCGAAGGCTTTCACGGTCAGAGTTCATTGGTTCTTGTAGGTTATCCGGGCTGTGTAACCGTGGTCTTGGAATTTTCTTTCCTGACGTTTCGCCAGCAACTGTGGCAGGCATCTTCAGAGTAGTAACACTGAAGGACAGTGTCTCTCAGTGTCAAGGGTGTAGGAAGAGTAATATATAGTCAGAAAGGGGTTGGGTTTGAGCTGAGTATTGTCCTGCAAAAGTATTGTCCTGTAAGTATCAAGATAATGTGCTAATGAGGGTATGGTATGTTAATATGGAACCATTGTATCCTGAAGTGATCTGTTAATGTGTGTAATCCAAAACTAATCTGTATGGCTATTGTTGAATGTTGTCTTTGTCTGGAGGTTTTTCAGGGCAGGAAGCCAAGCCTTATTCATTCTTAAACTCTCCTCTTTTCTGTTAAAGTTGTGCTGATGTTTATGAATTTCAATGGCTTCTCTGTGCAATCTGACAAAATAGTTGGTAGAATTGTCCAGTCTTTCAGTGTCTTGGAATAAGACCCTGTGTCCTGTTTGTGTCAGTCCATGTTCAGCCACTGCTGATTTCTCAGGTTGGCCAAGTCTGCAGTATCTTTCATGTTCTTTTATCCTTGTTTGTATGCTGCGTTTTGTGGTCCCGATGTAAACTTCTCCACAGCTGCAAGGTATACGATATACTCCTGCAGAGGTGAGGGGGTCTCTTTTGTCTTTTGCTGATCGTAGCATTTGTTGTATTTTCTTGGTGGGTTTAAACACTGTTTGTAGGTTATGTTTTTTCAAAAGTTTCTCCATCCTATCAGTGACTCCTTTAATAAATGGCAAGAAAACCTTTCCTATGGGAGACTGTTTTTCTTGAGTTTTCTGATTTTTGTTTGGTTCAATGGCCCTTCTGATTTCATTCTTGGAGTAGCCGTTTGCTAGCAGTGCGTGATTTAGATGATTAGTTTCTTCCTTGAGAAACTGTGGTTCACAGATCCGTCTTGCACGGTCCATTAATCAAACCTTCAGTTAGGTCACAAGGTCTACCGGAAACCAACTCACACAGATCGCTACTTACACAAAAACTCCAACCACCACCCCCGACAGAAAAGAGGAATAATCAAAACATTAATGGACCGTGCAAGACGGATCTGTGAACCACAGTTTCTCAAGGAAGAAACTAATCATCTAAATCACGCACTGCTAGCAAACGGCTACTCCAAGAATGAAATCAGAAGGGCCATTGAACCAAACAAAAATCAGAAAACTCAAGAAAAACAGTCTCCCATAGGAAAGGTTTTCTTGCCATTTATTAAAGGAGTCACTGATAGGATGGAGAAACTTTTGAAAAAACATAACCTACAGTGTTTAAACCCACCAAGAAAATACAACAAATGCTACGATCAGCAAAAGACAAAAGAGACCCCCTCACCTCTGCAGGAGTATATCGTATACCTTGCAGCTGTGGAGAAGTTTACATCGGGACCACAAAACGCAGCATACAAACAAGGATAAAAGAACATGAAAGATACTGCAGACTTGGCCAACCTGAGAAATCAGCAGTGGCTGAACATGGACTGACACAAACAGGACACAGGGTCTTATTCCAAGACACTGAAAGACTGGACAATTCTACCAACTATTTTGTCAGATTGCACAGAGAAGCCATTGAAATTCATAAACATCAGCACAACTTTAACAGAAAAGAGGAGAGTTTAAGAATGAATAAGGCTTGGCTTCCTGCCCTGAAAAACCTCCAGACAAAGACAACATTCAACAATAGCCATACAGATTAGTTTTGGATTACACACATTAACAGATCACTTCAGGATACAATGGTTCCATATTAACATACCATACCCTCATTAGCACATTATCTTGATACTTACAGGACAATACTTTTGCAGGACAATACTCAGCTCAAACCCAACCCCTTTCTGACTATATATTACTCTTCCTACACCCTTGACACTGAGAGACACTGTCCTTCAGTGTTACTACTCTGAAGATGCCTGCCACAGTTGCTGGCGAAACGTCAGGAAAGAAAATTCCAAGACCACGGTTACACAGCCCGGATAACCTACAAGAACCAATGTCCTATCTTTGACAGCCTTTATCAGATCTTGCAAATTGAAGGCTGTGGCTTCCTTTATTGAGTCAATCCATCTCTTGTTGGGTCTTCCTCTTTTCCTGCTGCCCTCAACTTTTCCTAGCATGACTGTCTTTTCCAGTGACTCTTGTCGTCTCATGACGTGACCAAAATAATGTTTTGCCTTTTTAGCAGAACATTAAAAGTTTAGCCTTTCCAAGCAGCAATGCATTAGAGGCCACATTTAGTATTTTATTGTGCGGCAACCATCACCACCTGGTGGACTCCCAGGCCCATGTGGTCTGTAGGCTGCCATCTTTAGATGCCAGGATGAATCGCCTCCCTGTAACACGGGGGACCTTCTGCCAGGCCCTCTTCCCTGGTTCTTTCCGCTTTAAGTCCCCTGCATGTAAAGCTAAGGTGGCATCTCATATCCAGTCCCCAGAGAGGCATGGAAGTTAACTGTAGGGGGAAGTTAATTCCCCCAGGTGGCCACTCAGATGCAGTTAGAGACTTTTAGATAACAAATTACTGCATTAAATTTAATTATCCCAGCAGTAACTGGTTACACTGAGAGCGTCCTAAGCCCGAAGAAGAAAGGGCAACTCTCTAATTAACCAGCAAGTCTAGAATCTGGGGTGATGCTGAACCCAATTGAGTGGCCTCCTGCTACTGGACTGCTGGATCTGGCGGTGTGCCAAGCAGAATCTGCTGCCTGCAGTTGGGCCAAGGCTCTGCCCAGGGACAAGTTTTCAACGATTTAGTTCATTTACAGCTTAAAAACAACTCAAAGCAGTTCACAACACTGTGAAATACATTAAAATCACTTTAAAACACATATATCAGGTAGCACCAACGTTCTGTGTGCACCACCAGCACTGTGATCCACCTCAAAGGTCCTCCAGAAAAGGCCAGTCTTAAGACTCAACCTGAAGACTTTTACAGAAACTGCCATCCTCAGCTGCTGGGGGGCGACTTATATAGTTGGGAGCAGCTTGAGAAGCCCTCCCCTCAGTTCCTGCCAGCTGAACCCCCACACTGAGTCTGGATCCCAGAGGAAAGTCCCCCTTGGTTTGATGTCAAGTCTCTGGTTGGTCAACATGAGTGGAGGAGGTCCTTCAGGTACTCTGGGCTAAGGTTGCCAGCTCAGGGTTGGGAAATACCTGGTGCTTTTGGGGACGGAACCTGTGGAGGGCAGGGTTTGGAGAGGAGAGTGACCTCAGCGGGATATAATACTATAGCGTCCACCTTCCAAAGCAGCCATTTTCTCTAGGGGAACTGATCTTGGTCACCTGGAGACCAACTGTAAAAAAAAAAAGTACTCTCAAGCTGCGCACTGAGCTTTCAATAATATAATCTCATCCAGCATCAGGAGAACCCCCATTCCGAGATCAGCCTTCGTCCTCATTCCTAGCACTCCTATCTTGTCTGGATTAAGTTTCAGTTTATTAACCCCACCCTTCATTATTTACAGCCATCAGTTTTACCCTCTGCCTCCCTGAATGGAAAGAAAAGTTAGCACTGCATGGTATATATGTACTAATGACCCGGTGCTCCAGATCTTCAGATAATCTCCATCAGCAGCTTCCTGTGCATGCTAAAAAGCACGGGGACAAGATTGATCCTTGCAATTTCCTATAAGCCAATCCTTTCCTTCCAAGCCAGTACTGGGAGATCTAGAAGGACGGATGGGAACATACACCTCCTGTTGGGCAACTGACATAAGGCATCTAAGGGCAACCAATGCCGTTTCTGTGCCATAATCAGGACTGGATCCAGGCTGAAAAGGATCTAGGCTTCTTCTGCACTGAAGATCTGCTCAAGAGAATGCAGGGTGGTTGTTTCCCCCCTAAAAAAAAACATCTACATGACATCACCCTCTTCCTGTTCTCCTTCCTCAGTTTCCCCTTCTTTGCTCTGATGTCTCTGGAACCTGTTTTGCTCTGATCTTTCCAGAAACAGTAGTGTCAAAGTGGGTTAGCCCTCATGTGGATGGGAAGATGCAGTTTCTCAGACCACTCCATCCACATCCAGGGTCATTTTCTTTTCTCCATCCCCTTGAATCTGTTTCTTTGTATATTTTGACATATTCTGTAATATTCTTGCATACTTCAATAAAAATTAAAAATTAAATAAAAGAATCTGCCATTCTCCCCTGCTGCTGCTGCTGCTGAAGAAGAAGAAGAGTTGGTTTTTATACCCCAATTTTCTCCCTCAAAAAGAGTCTCAATCACCTTCCCTTCCTCTCCCCACAACAGACACGTTGTGAGGTAGGTGGGGCTGAGAGAGTTCAGAGAGAACTGTGACTAGCCCAAGGTCACCCAGCAGGCTTCATGTGTAGGAGTTGGGAAACCAACCCGGTTCACCAGATGAGAGTCCGCCGCTCATGTGGAGGAGTGGGGAATCAAACCCAGTACTCCAGATTAGAGGCCATTGCTCTTAACCACTACACCATACTGGCTCTCAGCATGGACTTTTTAACTGTTAAAAATAATAAGTATATTGCAATATTTTTTAAAGTAGATGAAAATCCCTCCAGGACCACAGGAGGAGGGGAGAGGAAAGCAGGTGTGAGTGGATGGGGAAGAAAAACCAGAGAACTACACCTACGTGGATGTTTCTTTACCACTGCAAACACGTTTGCATACATAGCAGTAATGAATCCACAATGGGAAATGTGGAAGCAACCCTAGATATGTGATTTCATCTAACAATGCCTGCCTTGGCCAAAACTCTTTCCAAGACCTCTTCCCCTGCCCCCGCCCCCACAATGGAGATGGATGGCCCATAACTCTTTAGTTCCATGCTAACTAATTACAGTTTCTTCAGGAGGGATCTGAATACAGCCTTTTAACACTGCAGGCACTGTGCCTTCCTGCAGGGAATGATTAATACTCAGCATCATCCAATTTGTTAGACCCTCCCTGGCAGATTTCACTACCCATGAAGTGCATGGGACTAATAGATAGGTGGTAGGTTTCACCTCTTCTCTGGCTGAATTAACTGAGAGGTATCCATATGAACCTCAAAAGCAGAAACCACAGGAACATTCAGTGACTCTGCCATTAATGCAGCCCAAGCTGGATTTGATGCAAGCAGCTTTATCAGTAAAATGACTAGCAAATTGGTAACAATGAGCTATACAATGTTCTGCTATTTGTTCCTGGCGTTCAGTTTGCAAAAAGACCTCTTCCCACCCTCAACAGTATAGTCAGCTGGCTCTGTGCAGACACAACAGTGGCAGAGAAAAGTCTCTCAAACTCAAATTTCCAAAGCAGTAATATAGAAGACTTCATATGAGCATATGCAAAGTGCCTTCTCCTCACCACAAAGTGCCTTCTCCTCACCACTTTGGCTGCCATTCATGCTTCACGATGCAGGAGCCAAACTTTTCTAGGAACAGGTTAGATTCAAATTGCCCCCATCATTACATGCATGCTGGAGAGCTAGTGTGGTGTACACATGAACACATGAAGCTGCCTTATACTGAATCAGACCCTTGGTCCATCAAAATCAGTATTATGTACTCAGTCCAGCAGTGGCTCTCCAGGGTCTCAGGCAGGTCTTTCACATCACCTACTTGCTTAGTCTCTTTACCTGGCGATGCCGGGGATTGAACCTGGGACCTTCTGCATACCAAGCAGATGCACTGAGCCACAGACTAGGATTTGAGAGACCCAGGTTTGAATTCCAACTTTGCTGCCCTGGATGCTTGCTGTGTGACCAACTGTGGGCCGGTCACTCCTTCTTACCCAAAACCACCACACAGAGCGGTGATGGTATAAGGATAAAAGGGAGGAGATTGATATTGTAAGCTGCTTTGGGTCCACAGTGAAGAAAGATGCTAGTATACATATCTAAATAAATCAATGTTTACTCCAAAGGGGAAACAGGATTTCTCCAGGGTCTCTCAGATGGGAAAGACAGCCTGGGATTGGTTAACCCCCTACTCCTCACGAATCAGCCCTCTACATGCCTGTAACTAACAGGTTTTTCTCCTACCCAACAGATACAGTCATCTTCTGAAGCTGTGCTTCAGGTGTCTCTGCCGTTTAAGATTAGGCGGCAACTCAGAACAGGACCTTCTTGCTCATGGCACCAAAATTTTGGCACTCTCTTCAGAAACTTGCCTGTACCCTTCTGTTCCCTTATTCTGCCAACAGATGATGACTTTTTTTTTTTCATTTGGCATTTCCTCAGTGATCTTTGCTTCCTGCCCTGTTTTAATTTGTTGTTTTTATGTTACTCATGGCACTACAGCTGAACATCAAGAAAATAAAAGTAATGACTACAGGAGAATTACACAACTTTAAGGTTGACAATGAGGAAATTGAAATTGTTCAAGACTTTCTATTGGCTCCACCATCAACCAAAAGGGAGACTGCAGCCAAGAAATCAGAAGGAGATTGAGACTGGGAAGGGCAGCCATAAAGGAGCTAGAAAATATTTTGAAGTGTAAGAATGTGTCACTGGCCACCAAGACTAGATTAATTCATGCCATTGTATTCCCTATTACTATGTATAGGTGTGAAAGCTGGACAGTGAAGAAAGCTGATAGGAAGAAAATAGATTCCTTTGAAATGTGGTGTTGGAGGAGAGGGTTACGGATTCCGTGGACCGCCAAAAAAACAAATCAGTGGGTTTTAGATCAAATCAAGTCTGAACTGACCCTAGAAGCTAAAATGACTAAACTGAGGCTATCGTATTTTGGTCACGTCGTGAGACGACAAGAGTCACTGGAAAAGACAGTCATGCTAGGAAAAGTTGAGGGCAGCAGGAAAAGAGGAAGACCCAAGAGATGGATTGACTCAATAAAGGAAGCCACAGCCTTCAATTTGCAAGATCTGAGCAAGGCTGTCAAAGATAGGACATTTTGGAGGACTTTCATTCATAGGGTTGCCATGAGTCGGAAGTGACTGCACTTAACACACACACACACACACACACGGCACCAAAATTCTGGAACTCTCTTCAGAAAATTGCCTGTACCCTTCTGTTCCCTCATTCTGCCAACAGATGATGACTTTTTTTTTTCATTTGGCATTTCCTCAGCGATCTCTCCTTCCTGCCCTGTTTTCATTTGTTGTTTTTATGTTACATGTGTTTTATTTTATTGTATGTGTATTTCAAATTGGTTTTAATTGTTCAAATACTTTTTTGTTTTAATGGTTTTTAAGATGTGTTCTTATTATGCTTTTAATCTGTGAGATGTCTTGATGGCCCTGATGAGGGCAGAAACAGTGGGGTATAATTTTTGAAAAAAAATAAATACATAAAATGACACTGAGTCCACTTGGTCCTGTTAGCCTAACCTACCTCACAGGTCTGTTGAGAGGAAAAAATGGAATGGAGAACCAACTACCCAACCTCTGGGAGCAACATTGAGTAAAATTAGACAGACTCAGTGGCCGTTTATGCTTGGTAATTAGCAGCATGTTCCAGGCTGAAGTGCCCCGCATATTTTTTTTGAGTTCTTCATGCTGAACTGTCATTCCAGAAGTCACTGCGAAGCCAGCACATACCTGCTTCTCCTTTCTTAAGAGCCCCTATAACACTACCTTTTTTATTTGCTCCATCCCCGCCTCAAAGCATCCACTCAAAGAAGCATGAAGAATCACGGTCGCGGGTTAGGATTGCTAATGGCTATGCAGACAAAGGAGCAGGCGAGTGTGTGTGTAATTTGTTTGACTTTCTCCTCTTGCATCGGGACCGTGAATAGGCATTTTAAAGGTCGGATTTAAAAAAGGAGCTTTGCGTGAGCATCAAAACCGACCCTGCATAAATGGCCACAGCGCTAGCTTTCTGCAGGGTTTTTAATCCCCACACCTCCTCTTAGAAATGAATTTCTTTGTTAAAAGAGAGGCGCTGGAGCTTTGAGTCCTTTTCAGACGCAGGCGGGCCGGGCAATGAACACAGGCTCGTGGTCGGCTGACGATCTGCACGAGATTTCGGCGCTTCCCGCTGGCCTCAGAAATGGGATGCCTGCCCCGATGCGCCTCCATCCACGGCCCGGGCACAGTGGGTGAGCGGAAGGAGGGCTGGCCCAGCTCCTGAGCCAGGGCTGAAGGCCGTTGCCGGGGCTTGGGACGGCCGGGCGCGAGCGCCAAAGGGGGCAGGTCCGAATTCAAGGCCCAGGAGCCTGTCCCAGCCCCGTGGAGTGAACAGCGGGCCCTGCTGTGGTTAGAGGGGACCGCTCCTCGGGGGGAGATGTTAGCTTAGGCCTTGAGCCTGCCCCAGGGAGCCACAATCTTGGACCATTTATGCCTGGGAGGTTTCGGCTTGGATTTGCCGCTCTCTAGAGGCTCATTTTCCCCATCCAAATTCTCAAAAATAAGCCGCCCCCCCATACAGAGGTTTGAGGATTCGGATGGGGAAATGTGCATCTAGAGAGTGGCAAATCCATAGGGTTGCCAGGTCCCTCTTCGCCACCGGAGAGAGGTTTTTGGGGCATAGTATGAGGAGGGCGGGGTTTGGGGAGGGACTTCAATGGCATAGAGTCCAATTGCCAAAGCGGCCATTTTCTCCAGGTGAACTGATCTCTATCAGCTGGAGGTCAGTTGTAATAGCAGGAGATCTCCAGCTAGTACCTGGGGGTTGGCAACCCTACAAATCCAAGGCAAAACCTCCCAGGCATAAATGGCCTTGGAAGCCTTTTGCAGTGGTCAAAAGAAGGCTCTCCTTAGAAGCTCAGAGGCTTCCTGGGTGTAGCAGGGGTTTCCCAAGCCCATGCCAGGCTGAGCCCTAACTGTGTGGCTCTCCCTTAGGGATCCTTGCCCGCTCAGCACTGTGGCTAGCAGTGCCTCCTGGCCCTGGGGCAGCCTCTCTGCTCTGTGTTGGGATCTTGGTAAGTGGAGCGAAGGGTCGCTTGGAGGAGGGGGAGGCTGGTCAGGCTACGGGAGGCCTCATCTCCTCTGCGGGTGCACGCGGTCTGCACCCCTGCGGCATCTTTTCTGTAAAATGGCCACAACAGTGGCTTGTTTGTAGGAAGATGGTGTACAAAGGGTGCTGTGGAAATGATGGCAGACACAGGGGATAGCGTGGGGGGGCTTGCTCTCGCTCCTTGACGATTTCTTCCCCTACAGACCTGGGTGCAATACTGGTTTACCTTCCATTTCTGGGCCTTCTTCTGCTACTCACTGAGGTTTTTCTGCTGCTGCACAACCCAACAGGCCGCAGGTAATGTTGGAATTTCCACTATGCAACTTTTTAGATGTTGGTTAGGAGTAATGGAATGGAAACCTGGAGCAGGAGTTTGCCCGGGGGTTGGAATTGCCTCATTTTGCAGGTGATTTGTGGTAGGCCATCAGGGTCACTTTGCTGGGGTTAATTCCTGTGGCTTGAGATCATAGGAGGTAGAGCTGGAGTTAGGGGGACCTGCAGACCATAAGCCCACCTTCATACTGCGCTGGATCTCTGGTTGGTCTTTAACGCATTGCTGGACTCAATCTTGATTTTCTTTTAAAGTATGCAAAAGCCCTCTGGTGCTGACAGAGGGAATGGCAGTGGCACGGAAAATGCAGGGGAAACTTGTGTGGGTTTTCAGTTGCCATAGAATCATAGAGTTGGAAGGGACCACCACAGTCATCTAGTCCAACCCCCTGCACAATGCAGGAATTTCACAACTACCTCCCCAACACACCCCCAGCGGCCCCTACTCCATGCCCAGAAGATGGCCAAGATGCCCTCCCGCTCATGATCTGCCTGAGGTCATAGAATCAGCATTGCTGACAGGTGGCAATCTAGCCTCTTCTTAAAAACCTCCAGGGAAGGAGCACTTACCACCTCCCGAGGAAGCCTGTTCCACTGAGGAACTGCTCTAACTGTTAGAAAATTCTTCCTAATGTCTGGATGGAAACTCTTTTGATTTAATTTTAACCCGTTGGTTCTGGTCTGACCTTCTGGGCCACCATGGATGCCTCTGTTTTTGCAACAGCAACAAAAGATACATGGGGAATCATCTGTGTGTAGAAGCAGCCCTGCTTGCAGACTTCCCTGAGACATCTGGTTGCCACTGTTGGAAACAGCAGAGGGGCCAAGGCTTAGTAGTAGTACCTCTGCTTTGCATGCAGAAGGTCTCAGGTTCAGTCCTCGGTAATTCCACTTGAAAGGATTGGTTAAAAAGAGGTGTGAAAGATCTCAACTTGAGATATGCCAATGGTCTGACGCCGTATAAGGCAGTTTCATGGGTTGATGTGTGTTCAACAGTCTATTAGACTTGCTGGATCCTTGCTCTGATGCCTTCGGTCTTTTTCTATGTTCTTACCCAGGCCCTTGGCCATTTACTATCTATTTTGTTGGGGTGTGCCAGACACTCACTGTCTTCCTGGTGTTCAACTGCTGATGTCTGCTGCAGATGCTTGGTAATCATTTCTCCCCCACACACACACAATTGACAAGCAGATTTCACAAAGGTGGTATGGTGCAACACAAGATTACCAACAAGCAGCAATTAACAAAATGTGACTGGAAAGAGCAGAGAAACTTGTTGAACTGGGTGACCTGTTCTTTACCAAAATAAGTTGCACTAAGTTGAGAAGAAACTGGGTTGGCCCTCAGCAAGGGGGCCAAGGCAAAGGTGTAAATGTGTCCTGTTTCTCACAAACAGGTGGAAGACCTGTCTCTGGACTATACCTCTACTTTCAAGTGGAGGCTATCATGACTGAATGTTCCTCCATACAAATAAATCCCCTGGTTCAGAAAAGTAGTGCTTCAGGGAGAAGCTTCCTAGCCTGGCCATCTCCCAGACAAGCTTCTTTTCTATACATGAGGCATTTATTTGAAACAGAGGACTATTCAACCTGCTTGAAGTGGTGGCAAACTTATTTATGAACCATACCACATCTGCTTTTTGTGACAGTTTGCAAGTCTTCTCTTCATTGCTATTCGTCAAATGTAAAAGAGTAAAGTAGGGACACAAGTTAGTTGAGGATTTTAAATCTTGCTTGTAGTGTTCTTGCTCTAGGAGTGAACATATGAAACTGCCTTATACTGAATCAGACCCTTGGTCCATCAAAGTCAGTATTGCCTACTCAGATTGGCAATGGCTCTCCAGGGACTCAGGCTAAGGTCTTTCACATCACCTACTTTAACTGGAAATGCTGGGGATTGAATCTGGGACCTTCTGCATGCCAAGCAGATGCTCTCCCACTGAGCCATGGCTCAGGGTTGGGCTAGAGGGACAACATTTGGTCAGTTAAAGACTCTTGAAATTTTATTCCAGCATAAATCTTTGTGAACAGGAACCTGCTTCTACACATTCAATGAATGAACCCTCAATAGGTAGTCATGTTCTATGTGAGACAGGATGCTGGACTAGATGGATCACGGGTCTGATCCGGCAATGCTCTTCTTACGTTCTTATGTTATGTAGGAGGAATGAAAAGCTGAGTCAAGAGGCCATGAAAGTACAGAGTAAAATATTTTGGTGTAAAATTCAAAGCTCAGCAAGGAAAATGTACAGACTGTTCACTGGTTATGCTAAGAGTTAACCACCTCTAATGGGATCGGGGGAACTCCAGGTTTGGCAAAGACAGTTAACACGCATGTGTGTTAAATTCCATATAAAATGTCTGCATAGTGAAGATCCACAAAAATTTGGGCTCCTGTCCCTGAAAGCTTCTGCTAGAATAAAATGGTGTGAGTCTAACATGTCACAAGACTGTTTTGGCTGCATCCAGCTAACTTGGCTACCCCCTCTGAAATTATGTTCTGCACTGTTCAAAGAACAATATGTATGAGCCCTAAGAAACTCTCTCTTGGCTGCCTGATAACTATGCCAATCAGATAGTCTTTTCTTTCCCCACTTCAGAACACTGAAGGCCCCTTTGGTCAGCTTCCTGCAGGCCCTGGCCAGGTGTGGTCGCTATGTGAAGCCTCCCATACTGCATTCTGCAGTGCCTGCTTCTTCACCTTTCAGGCTCCAAATTCTGTAAGCTTAGGAGATGACCTTCATCCCCAGCTGGTGTCTAGCTCCCTACACTTGCTCTGAAGTTTTCTTCTCAGTGATATGGTTACATCTCCAAAGCATTCCGGTTAATTACATGAAGGCATCTTTGTAGGCTCTGTGGGAGAAAGGAAAAACCCCTCCCCTGTTTGGCGGGACCCTTCTTGAGCGTGCTCAGTGATCATTAAATGGCATCTCTTCTTCCATACAAGACTTTCTCTACCACTTAAGGAAGAATCAAACTGGCTTACAATCACCTTCCCTCCCCCTCCCCCCAACAGACACCCTGTGAGGTAGGTGGGGCTGAGAGAGCTCTAAGAGAGCTGTGACTAGCTCAAGGTCATCCATCTGGCTTCATGTGTAGGAGTGGGGAAACCAACCTGGTTCACCAGATTAGCATCCACTGATGTGGGGGAGCAGGGAACCAAACCCGGTTCTCCAGATTACAGTCCACCACTCCAAAACACCGCTCTTAACCACTACACCATGCTGGCTGTCAAGTATCCCATGGCCTGCTGGGCCAAAACCCAGTCTTATGATAAATGCAAGAAGCTCATGCAAACAGCAAATACCGCATAACCTGTTTTCTTTTTCAACTGGCTGCTCCACTTCTGCTATCCCAGCTGCAGCTCTCCCTGGCCACTGGCACAAGTCCTGGAAGTCCTGCTACTTACATTGCCCTTACCCTGGTGTTTCTGGGAAGTCCTGTGCTCTTTTCCAGGGCACTCCAGGCAGGTAAGCCACACTTCATACCTCTATGCCCGCTGCCATTCCGTGCTCACGTTTGCTGCTTCTGGAACCCCAAGATGGCTGGTGGGGTTGCTGCCTTCTAATCAGGGCCAACGCGAGAGCAGGTTACTGAACAGCTAGCGTTGGTCCCTGAGGAAGGCCTCAAAGGCCGAAACAGGGTGATAACTGGACCCTCGTATAACTGCAAATTGCACCCCATCCTACAAAGGGAACCACAAGTTACCGACGCTGAGAGCATTACCAGAACGCGGGATTTCAACCCGTAACATTAAAGACTGCCCTCAAGCGAGTAGTTTACCCTGAATGTTTAACGGTTTACTGTATTCGTTATTTTGTAACCTTGTTTGTATTTACAATGGATGATCTTTTGTAATTGGTCTTGAATACATAATAACATTGCAATATTTATTGTGATAGTAATCACAAGGACTTAGTGTTTGGCTAATTGAGTGCTGGTTTGGTTTGCTTCTAATCAGGATTTAGCAGAACTTTGTAATGGTGGAGGGTGATGGAAATAGAGGTGGCTGTATGGTGAGAAGGGACAGGGAGGGTTGGTGGGAAATTAGCTGCTATTTTGATCAGCCAATAAGAAACATTTCCTGAAATTTCCAGCTCCTCTGCATAGCCGTTATCAGGAGTGTGATGCATGTCACGCTGGTCTTACCCTTCTGTTGGATTTGAGAAAAACAAGCTATAAATACTGTAAATAAATAAAGGAATAACCTTCTGTCTACAACCAAACCCCACTTTGGCTTGGTGTCTGACTTCGGCTCTGAACTCCAGTTTAGAGGATGTGCGTCTACGATCACTGCTGCCAGAAACTTTGTAATTACAGCGTTGTAATTACTGTGTCTGTGATGGACTTTTTTGGTTTAAGTATTTCTATGCCAATTATTCTCCGATGTAGCATACAAGGAAACATAATTTAGGCAAACAAAAACATGGAGTACAACTCCAGCTTCCAGGTCCCCTTGGCCCAGCTCACTCAGAGCTACCAGGCTGCAAAGAATGGGCTAAAAGCTGTCTGAACTTCCGGGCTTGTGTGTGTGTGTGTGTGTGTGTGTGTGTGTGTGTAAAGTGCCGTCAAGTTGTGGCCAACTTATGGCAACCCCAGCCAGGGGCTTTCAACGCAAGTGAGAAGCAGAGGTGGTTTGCCATTGCCTTCCTCTGCAGAGCCTTCCTTATAGGTCTCCCTTCCAAGTACTGACCCCCGCTTATCTTCCGTGATCTGACGAGATCAGTCTATACCATGCCACCTTCCCTCTCCATCCAGGCTTAAATACCTGTAATGGGAAACTGCAACTTAGCCTATACCTCACTCAGCTAGTGGAGACATTCCCCAAATCCCCAACTTCTGCTAGACATGCAGTTGCTCCTGTGCAACTGTATGCTTGATTAATAACAGAAAAGCAATGCAAGTAGTGTTTTATATATTTATACTCTTCCTTACTTTTAATTCTAGGCTGCTTACAACTAGCAAAAACAGCTTTAAAGCTGTAGTGAAATATCTGTAAAGATACAAACAAGAGAAGGACACCAAACGAACGTCTACACTCCAGATTTCCCCCTCAAAACTAAAAGAAAACTCCACAAACAATAACAATTGTGATTCCCCCCCCCCCCCGAGAATGTTAATATTGGACTAAGCAACCAGCTGCAGAGGTTTGGGGCCGCTGCAAAGATTGGACTAGAAGCAGAATGCCTTAGTCAGGTAGGCAGGTTCACAATGCAGACAGGATCCTGTCCCTGGCTATTCCATTGCCACTGGTATCTTATCTGATTTATAGAGTGGGCCTGGGGACAATTTTGGGATTGGTGGGGGTGGGGGAGAAGTTGAACTGACTGCTGTTAATAGCATGCTGTTGCCTGCACCAATTTGTCAACAGGGAAACTGCACAAAAGGGAATGCAAAGAAGTTGCGCTCCTCTTCATCCTTCTAGGATGGTGTATGTGAAAGGGAGCATCTAGGTCTGTGTTAGCGAACCTATAGCACGTGTGCCGCAGCCAACACGCTGAGCCCTCTCTGTGGGCACGCGCGGATCCGTCACGTCTGCCTAGGGCTGTGCCGTGTTGTTGTGGTTAGGGCGCTGAGGGCGGTGCTTCTTCTCCCCAAGCCCATGCTCCCCAAGCCTGCGCTGGCGCCCTCCCTCTCTCTCAGCTGAGCTGCAGCCGCAGCTCAGCTGTTTGTCGGAGCCCCGCCCTCTTCAGTTTGGACCGGAAGGCTGTGGCTGAGCACCTTGCCACGCCCCCCCTCTCAGCTGAGCTGCGGGGGCCCCACCCGTCTTCAGTTTGTCTGGGGCCCCACCTGTCTAAAAAAGCATTTAGAAAATTCTACAACATTTGCAGACAATCCTACAAGCCATCAGGAAATCTGAAAGGAATTTTCTAGCATTGTAGCAGCTGCAAAGGTGAATTTCAGTAACAGATTTTTACAGTTCCATAAGATGGAGACAACCCTGTGTTTTCTTACTTCTCCAGATAAAGCCAAATTTGAAGAACTTGATCTTTCCTGCCTACACTGGTTAGATTTAGAAAATCTGGAAATGGAGCTAATAGAATTTCAAGAAAGCTCTATCTGGAAAAATAAATTCTATGACCTGCGTGAAACACTTGAGAAGATAGAAGGGATGCCAAAGGACAGCACAGTTAGTTCTGAAAATGAAATCCTTAAAGTGTGGAATTCTCTGCCAAATAATTTTAAGTCAATGAAAGCACTTGGGATTGCTTTCCTTACTTTGTTTGGATCATCTTATGCTTGTGAGCAGCTGTTTTCAGCTTTGAATTATATCAAATCTGACACCAGAAACAGGCTAACAGATGACCTGAGTGCTGCATGTGTTGCTCTTAAACTTACAAAGTATGAGCCAAGGGTAGACAAATTATCAGCATGCACACAACAGCAAAAATCACATTAATTGTTCAAAAAAATTGACGATGTCCTCAAAGATGTCACAAAAATGGTAAATTACATCATGGCTCGTGCTCTGAATTGTCGACAGTTTCAAGCACTTCTTGAGGAGGTTCAGGCACAGTATAATTGTTTACTTATGTACAATAATGTCCAGTGGCTGAGCAGAGGACGAGTCCTGGAGAGATGCATGCCAAATGCAAACTTTTACCTTTCAATAAAAAGTTGTTTGTATCATTGAAAGCTCTGTCATTGTTTTTCTTTTAACGCAAAATATGTGAATGTATGAGTTGTTTTTTCTAAACTAAAACCTCAGTATTCAGGTTAAATTGCCGTATTGGCACGGCGATAAATAAGTGGGTTTTGGGTTGCAGTTTGGGCACTCGGTCTCTAAAAGGTTCGCCATCACTGATCTAGGTGTTGCGGATCTGCCCAGGGGGAAGATGCAGGTGTTCTCTATTTGCATATTTCCCCAAGGAGTGGGGAAAAAAACATATTTCCTCATTCCCTACTTCCCGGCAATGTGTGAAGTTGCATGGGGTTTGTTTCTGAAGAGTTTGGAAGAGTTTTTCTTTTTGCCATTTCCTGCTGTAAGACATTGAAGGTGTTTTCATATGAAGTGGGCATGGGTGTGTGTACATTTTAAGTTGTGCTGGTGTTCGGGTCAGTTGGCTATCCCAGGTGTGGGCAGCCTTGGCATAACAATAATTGTTGTAACATTTTTCTCTCACAGTACCAGCATTGCTGCAGAAGGGTATGTGGATATACAAAGCTTCGCAGGAGGTTTATTGGCATCTCAGTGGCCTTCTTTGCCTGGTATGAAAGGGCCCTTCTAATCCTGATCTCGTCTCCAATAATCAGATGTTTTCCAAATGATTTAAACAGAAATAATGCAGTGGTTGCCAGTTGTAGCAAGGAATTCACATTAACTCTTCCTTACCTTATAGGAATCTATGCAAGATCAGAAACTTGGAAAAATAGCATTATAGCAATCCCCATATATAGCTCAGCATGGTATCTTCCCCAGCAGCTGGATTACTGTTCTCTAACTGTACACAGGGATCAACTTTCACTACAGGTGTTCAGTAGGTGTAAAACACGTGTGTTGTGTTTAAATCATCTGGAAAGTTCCCAAGCTTTCCTGCCACATTGTGGATAACGGGAAGAAATGGACAATTACTCCCCCTGCTGGTGATCTTGTGTCTGCACATGATGGCTACCAGTTGTTAAAATGGGGTGCGCATGACTGTTTCCAGTGGCTCAGAGCAAGCAGGGGTTGAGGAGAAGCCTGTGGATCAGTGCTGCTTGCTTTCCTATTTCCTTTCAGCTGGACAGCAAACGTACTGCATGAGATACTTTTACGGCTGGAGTCGGGGCCCGCATGAAGGCAGGAGACCCAGTACCTGCACATGGCTGCTCTTACCTGCTGGACTGCCATGGTGGGTTGGAGGTGTTGCGGGAAAATGGTCTCAGAAGCGGTCTCTTGCTGTCTCAGAGGCGTGCGCCATGCAGGGCGAAGGGACTGCGCTGCACTGGCTGCTTGAAGGAGCAGAGGGGACAGCTTGTGGTCGAAGCAGCACATTTGGATGCTGATTGTTAGAGCAGCATCCGCTCTTGTGGTGCTGGGTTCCTCTGTCGAGGAACAGGTTCTTTCTCTGTAGATCAGGGTAGCCAAAAACCTCTGAGTTTCTCACTGACAAGGTTGCATTTAAAAGGTAATGCCTTTTACAGTTGGTATCAGTAACCACAACAGTAATGCAGAGTGTATCTAGTGGGTCTTTGGATACTTGAGACAAGAATGAAAGTTGGCCTAAATGGTACATAGAAAATAATTCTGCAGGTGCATCTTCTGAGCCTCTGCCCCACAGCTGCCTAAGGGACTCTGCTTCCTCCTTCTCTGAGACAGTGTTGAAGCCTCAAGGTTAGGTCTTCGTATGTTCTCCTCCCCATCAGGCGACTGCAGAATTGTAGGGCTGGGAACTTACTACTTCCTGACTTGACAGAGTATCCTCCACAGAGCAGCACCCCCCCTCCCCGGGTGACTTACAGCTGTGACATGCCATACAGAGAGGATAGGAATGAGCCAGCTGTGCCACATCAGGATGTCTGTGTGCCCAGATTAGGCAGGCAAGCAAGCCAAGCCACTTCCTATGGGAGGGGAAACTGTAAGGACGCTCCCTGCCTCTTCCCACACTGCTTGTGTTCCCCTTACTCATTTGGTCTTTTCTTCCCAGGCCATTCTGAACCCACTAAGTGGGTTCCTTCTCATGCTGGCATTTTCTGCCAGAAGAAGCATCTCGTGCCAAAAGGATGATGCCTACCTGGATATCCTCAAGTAAAATCACCAAGAACAGCGACTCACACCCAGAAGCCACCTCTGACTCTGCATCTGGCTTTCTGGTGGGCCCAGACATGATGGGGGCACCCAGTCTCTTGGCTTCCTTAGACACCAGCACTTCCATGGGTAAGAAAAAGAAGAAGAGTTAGTTTTTATATGCTGACTTTCTCTACTACTTAAGGGAGACTCAGACCGGCTTACAATCACCTTCCCTTCCCCTCCCCACAACAGACACCCTGTGAGGTAAGTGTGGCAGAGAGAGCTCGAAGAGAGCTGTGACTAGCCCAAGGTCACCCAGCTGGCTTCATATGTAGGAGTGGGGAAACCAACCCAGTTCATCAGATTAGCCTCCACCACTCAAGTGGAGGAGTGGGGAATCAAACCCGGTTCTCTAGATTAGAGTCTGCTGCTCCAAACCACAGCTCTTAACCACTACACCATGCTGGTGTAGATAAGGATCAGGCTGCCATTGAGGACCTTAAGCAGGGCAGAGGATCTACAGGAATATATCACAGACTAGGCCTGGAGAGGGGAAGGATCTGAGTCCTGGGGAGCTTTGCTGAGATGTCACGGGGGGATGCTGAGTTTGGCTTAGGCAAGTTAATACTGGGGGCATTTTCCTGCAGAAATTCTCCAGCAATGAAACTTGTTTCACTGGGTAGAGGTTGGAGAGCAGACTTTGGCTAGTGCATTCTGGCAAAGTGGGTGTTGCAGTGATGCTCTAGACTTTTGGACTTACCTCTTCTTGCATGACTCTAGCGCACTCAGGTGCTCTTTCTTTCCCCACAGGCTTCATTTTTGCAGTGGCTGAAAATGGCTCTGTTCACCCCCTGCAAAGGGGGGGGGGAGATGCAGGAACAGGCAAGCCCCTGTGGAGTCTCCAGGGCTGGAGCCACAGAGGGTAAATAAAGGCTGCTATGTGCCCCCTTCCCACCTGGCATCTTGCTTCTCTCTCTATGGCTGACCTGTGGTGGTAAAGATGTCTTGCAGTCCCTGGATCCTCAGTCGGAGAGAGGTACTATCTCTTTAAACTAAACTTCTGTAAGTAATTAAATCAATAATTTAGTAGGGCAGGGCGTGGGGAGCAATTGCCCCATTGCATTAATGGGCACCCCAATGATATCTGGGCACATGGAGCTAATCCAAGGGGGTGACTGACCATTTAAATATTGTTTGTAAAGGAAACTGGAAAGGGAGGGATACTCTTGGACTGCCCTCTGGCTTTGCCCACTTCTTGTGCCACTCACCAGCAGGTGGCATCACTGCCTCTGGTTACAGACTGGGCTGGGACTGGGGAGGGAAAAGATGCCTAGTTAAAAAATGCCTAGTCCTCCTGCATGCCCACTCCTCCATTGCAAAACCTCAACAGGAAATGAGGCAAGGAGATTAAATCTTCAGGTTTGCTCTTTGGAGGACAGACTAGGCCCAAACTGAGTGTTCAGCACTGTCCCCTTGTAACTCATTCTCCTGCCTGGGGACTAAGGTTCTAATCACTTGAAACGCAGTATTAGGAGTGAAGCTCATGCAGTAAACTTGTCTGAATATCTACAGGCAGATATCATTCCTCGTGTTTTAAGGATGCAAAAAGACCCAGCCTTATACCAACGAAACAAGGATTTTAATGACAAATGGATAGCGATACTTAATAAGTGTTCAATAGATCTCATGACCCTCATTATTGAGGAATCGCTAAAAGTCACTGAAAATGCCAGAGAGGAAGCCAACAAAAGTAAAGATGAATTAAAACAATCTACCCCGGAAGAAACCTTCAACACACAAATTGAAAAAATTGACCAAGAACTAGAACAATATGCTAACAACATTGAATCCTATAAAACTAGGAAATTTACTCGCAACCAAGAAGATTATGCACAAAATCGCATTTACTATTGGATAGGACAAGGCGTACGTAGGTTTCGAGGGAATCCCCCTCGGCAACCTTCTTCCCGGGACGCTTCTGCTTCCGAACGTGACTCCTCCAAAGCTTCCAGTTCTGGCTCCTCCTACTCTCTTCGATCTGGGAAAAAGGATTTTTACTACGCTCCCTGGCCCCAGGGACGGCAAAAGAAGCAGACTCAGTAATTAATTTATCCAGCCGTATTTTTACTAAGGAGGAACTGTCTATTTTGAACCTAGGTATTGGGTACGTTCCAACTCCCAATTATTCTAGATTTCAGACCCGAGTAGATCTTTTTAAATTATTTAGAAATGTGAAGCTCAAAGAGTTTTTTCATAACTCACCTTCAGTACAAACACCCTTTAAACCTACATCTTCTTTTACCCCTAAAAACTCCAGTCACCAGGTACTTAACTTTCAATCTTTAGTTCTCAGAGACGTTGACAAGTTGGAAAATAGGAAAGCTAATAGAACACAGGACAGAAGCAACTTTTCTAAACAACAACTTCTTTTAGACTTGTCCAATGATGATTCTATCATTTTTCAGCCTGCCGATAAAGGTGGAGGATTGGTCGTTCTTGACAAATTTGCATATGACCAAGAAAACCACAGACAACTGTCTGATGAATCCTTTTACAAAAAAAATCAAGACGGATCCTACTCCAGCTGTAGTCTCTCTCATAAAAACCACTGTCCTGGAAGGTCTAGCTTTATACTACATTCCTAAAAAAACTGCTGACTTCCTTATTCCTTTACAATACAGGACCCCTATATTTTACACTCTTCCCAAGGTTCACAAATCTTTAATTTCTCCTCCTGGCACATCTATTGTCAGTGCCATAGGCTCTGCCACCGAACCTATTTCTCGGTACTTTGAATCTTCTTTGCATGACTTATCCATTGACACTCCTTCTTGTCGCGTGGGGGCTTCGGCCCAGGCGCTGGGTGGGTCTCTGCCCGGGAGGACGTTGGGGCTGAGACAGTCTCTCCCGCCTCAGACCAGTCCGAGAGGGAGTCAGAGCTCGACTCTCCCTCAGACGTCGCCAGGTTGCCGCAGGACACACCTTGCAGGCAGCCTCTGGCTTCTCTCCTCCCTGGCAGTCAGACTTCTCTGGTCTTATATACCCTCCAGGCCAGAGAAGCTCCTCCCCCAACTCCGCCCCTAGCCCTCCCCCCGGAAGTCCATATAAGGGCTGGAAGACGGCCCCTCCCAGCCCCAAGACGCCGGGCGCGGTCCGCGTCTGTTTCCTGCCCTGGCTCGCCTGCTCATCAGCTGGGGCGCGGAGAGGGCCGCTACAGCCAACGCCCTGTTGGCAGCGGCGCAGGGGCGTGCTGCTCCCTCAGCAACTCTCGTGGGTCGGTGTCGCGCTGCTCCAGCAGCGGCGGCAGTCGGGTCCTCTCCTTCCCGTCCGGATCCCCAGGCCACTGGAGAGAGAGAAAGACCCTTCGGATCGGCCCTGGAGGGAACGGGGGTGAGTGAGGGGGCAGAGACCAGGCCCGGGAGATGGGGGTGGGAGCCTCTCCCAGGACACTTCTTACATAGCTGACACAAAAGATTTCATTTCCCAGGTTGAAGGTCTTTCTATTCCTCCTGACTCAGTTTTTGCCACCCTAGATGTTGCCGCTCTTTATACCAATATCCCCCTGGAAGAAGTCAGAACCATTATAGAGAGCCGGCTGTCTGCACATAACTGTCAGGATCCACCCACCCATTTCATTCTTAGTTTGATTGACATAATTTTTGATTACAACTACTTTAGATATGATCAACAATTTTATCTTCAAGTCAAAGGTGTGGCAATGGGCGCCGCCTGCGTCCCATCGGTAGCCAACTTATTCATGGTCCATTTTGAGAAAGAACACCTTTTGTCATCTTCTTCCTTTTTTATGACCCATGTTCTTCTTTACCGCAGATTCGTGGATGATTTATAATTGCTTTGTAAATCTACAGAATCATATACAGCTATCCTGGACTGGATCAACAACCTAGATCCTCATTTAAAATTTCCTGGCAACTGCAACGCTACTGCAATACCTTTTTTAGATATTGAAACGGTTTGCTCTGAGAATGATAAGATCTTGATCAAACCTTACAGAAAACCCACAGATTGGGGAGGAGGCTTGCATTTTTTGTCACATCATCTGACTCACCTCTGTAAAAATCTCCCTTACAGCCAGTTATCTACACCTTAAGCACAATGCCTCTAACTTTGAGGATTTTTTGTCAGCAGCTCAATCCTTAACGAAGGATCTTAGATCTCGTCAATATCAGTTTCAGTCTTATCACAAGCCTTTCAGAAAGCCGCAAATGCTGACTGTAGCAAATTAATTGCACAAAAACCCGCAAAATAGTTTTTTTCCAAGTTGACAGCGTCTTTTGATTATACTCACCTGTCATATGACATCAGGAAGATTATACAGCGGCATTGGCATATCATTGACCATATTCCTGGCTGTACAGATCCCCTGACATTAGGATTAAGAAGAATTTATTCTCTAAGGGACCAACTTGTAAAAACTGACATGTTGACTTTAAGGACACAGACCTCTGCTTGCGGCCATTTCAAATGTAACGGGTGTGCCGCCTGTCCCTTTAGCCTACCGATAAAACAGGTTACATCCATGGACGGCAAATTTACCTATACTTTAAAACATTTTTCGTACTGTGCATCTACCAATGTTGTTTACGCCTTAATTTGCTCCTGTACCAATCCAAAAATATATGTTGGTTGCACAATTAGACAGGTGAGGCTGCTCATTGGGAAACACCATGCCAGAATTAGAGCTCAAGTAAAAAACGCGCCAGTTGTCAGTCATTTCATTAGCCATGGCCACAATGATTGGGACATAAGATTTTTTGTCCTATGGCAATACCAGCCAAAACCATTTCAAGCTCAAGACGTAAGGAAGATATTAAACTGTCAAGAAAGAAGGTTCATATTTCTATTTAAAACCCTAGCCCCTAGCGGACTGAACACGGATTTTGATCTCTCCTGTTTTCTTTAATTCTCCAGTGTTTCTTTAAAGGGATCTCTTGCTATGCTTGATTGTTACTGAGCTCGTTCAGCTGAATGTTCTTGAAGGAGGGCTTTTTTTCATGTTGCTCGTACACTTTGAAGACACCATGGAAACCTATTGAGCTGCACTGACACAAAAATTTCTTGTAGCAGTGGGTTAGCCATCCTTATACTATGTTTCTCTTAATAATTTTTACCTTAACCTATAAATGCGTTGTTACATTATACTCTGTCTGTTACACTTTAGAAATTTGCAAAATCTTAACAGCTGAAAGCATTCACAATGACTATCTCCACATCAGCAACCGTGTCGGCAAGCTGAAGAAGGTTATCCGAAACACGTTCTTGCTATTGACCTGCTGTTTTCTTTTGTTTCTTTGTGATTAGTTATACATGAAAGCACTATCAATCTCAATACGAACATTACCTATACAGTGCGTCACGTTGTAAAATTGTTAGCCCTCCGTGGCTGATATTTGCAATGTTACTTTTTTCCTTATGAATTTCTAACCCGATATGGGATTCTTAGCCTTAAGCCCTGCGAGGCATTAATGTGTAAGATAACACGACCTTTCTTTTGAGTGTACATATACATGTTTTTTTGCTCCTTTGATTAATTATTAAATGAAGTAATTTACCTTTCAAAATAAGCCTTGTCTTATCTATATATACTTTTTAAAATTAGTTTGAGCCTCGTGCTGCCCTCTCTCGCACCACCTGGAGGTTGGCAACCCTACTGGGGACTATGTGTTTGTCTCCCTTTAACATCTGGTTAAATGTCCTATGTCCTGGTTAAATGCTCCACTTGTCCCCAACCCATAGCCAGGCTTCCTCCACCAGGCTGGGCATTGCTGACTGCAGCTCTGCGCATAAGGGGATAGGTATGGCCGGCCCTCTTGACTCTGCGCCAGTGGACACAGTAAGTTACCTGCTTTGGAGACACAGTTCCTGAATTGTGACAGAGAATCCACAAATTCACCTGTAACCTGGATTAAGAGCCTGGGGGTAACAAAGCAACAGGAAATGATGAAACCAGGAAGAATCTCTGAGAAGTTGCTGGTGTTCAGAAGAAAGACATTATCTTCTTTCTCCTAAGTCATGATGAAGAGCTCTTGATAATGCTTATGCCTCTTACAGGTGTGTCCTATTCCTGGCAGGAAGAATCTTGCCCTGCTCATTGCTTTACTTAATGGCTCACCAGAAGTCATTTTCTTCCCTGATGTTGGGGGGCAAATAGAAAAGGGAAATTTCCTGATCATTCTCCTCATTTGTGGATTCATTTAGTGGTGGCCATGGGAGAAAATGAGGGGGGGAAATGAGAAAAAATTAGAGTGCTGATCTGTTGTCCCTCATGTAGGCAGACAGGGTTGCAAGCTCCAGGTTGGGAAATACCTGGAGATTTTGGGGGTGAAGATTGAGGAGGATGGGGTTTGGGGAGGGACTTCAATGGGATATAATGCCATAGAGTCTACCTTCCAAAGTGGCCATTTTCTCCAGGTGGACTGATCTCTGTCACCTGGAGATCAGTTGTAATAGCAGGAGATCTCCAGCTACCTCCTAGATGTTGGCAACCCTATAGATGTGACCCAGGGACAGAATAGGGCTTCTTGTGAAAATTGTTTCCCAAAAAAGCTTAATGTGGTAACTTATTCTTTTTTAAAGACTGAAGAATCCTTGCAAGTGTGCAGTAGTGACTGAGTTCCCCCTGAACATGTGCAGAGTGTCTTTTCATGCACTCTGAGCAGCCACTCCAAGCAGTTGGGCACGGGGTCTTGCAGATTCTGTCCTTGAAGATTGGAGATAACTGAAAGCCCTGGAATAGGAATGGAGAAAGAAAGTCTGCCATGCATCAGGAAAGTGATGGAGTCTTAAGAGGATGCCAGCAAGGCTAACTAAGTCAAGGAAATTATAAAAGGCAAGAAAGCTTCCTTTTAAAATTGTAGGGAAATTTGAAAAGCACTCCAATTCTGGCAAATCAAGGCAAGTTAAAAAAGAATTTGAAGAGCACATGGCTAAACCCGCCCAACATTTCTTGAAAGACAGTGCCAGGAAATCTATGGAGGTGGTCAGGAAGTGGGAAAGGCATTACTAAAGTACAAGAGGGAGAATACCAGGGAAGCTGAATGAATTCTTTGCATTTATCTTCACTGGGGAAGACGTAGGTCTGATAACTGTGGCTGAATCAGGGGTGGTGCCTGACAAATAGAGGTGTGAAGTCACATGTAGTTCTAGGAGTAAATAACAAATTGAAAATTAACTTCATCAGGTCCAGATAACAAAAAAACCTTTTAAGGACTCTGTGTATTTGCTGCTGTTATGAAAATGTGCAACTTTTCACAAAGATAGGCTTCCTTACCGGAAAAGTGGGAGACAGCTGCTGTGCCACCATTGTAAAAAGGGGATCCAGGCAATTGCAGGCCGGTTAATGCAGCCTCTGTTCCAGGTAAATTGGTTTTAAGTGTTAGTGAAGTCCGAACTATGAAACATATAGCAGAAACTGCATAGTTTCGGTAAAAGAAAGTTCTGCTTCATCAGTTTTTCTATGCCATTTGACCCCACCTTCCTCCAAGCCATGCAGGATGACATATATAGTTTCCCTCCATTTTATCCCCACAGGCAGGGGATAAAGGTCAAGCAGAGAGACTGATTGGTCCAGGATCACCCAGTGAGTTTCACAGATAAGTGGGAATTCAAACCCAGGCCTAGTTCTTCAGTTCTAGTGTAACCACTATACCACACTGACTCCTTTCAACCAACTAGTTATCTAGGTTCTTGGAGAATGTTACCAAGCACATGACCATGGTGGACTTACATACTTGGACTTCAAAAATGTTTTTTTGACAAAGCTCCTCACCAAAAACCTTGTGAGTAAACTTAGCAATCTTGGGGTAAGAGGGTGGGTCCTCTCACAGATCAGGTTAAAATCAGGAAGCAGGAGTTAATTATCAGTTCTTGTAGTGGAAGGAAGCAAGCGATGGGGCCTTCCTGGCATCTGTATTGTACTGTAGAACTTATCAGTGGTCTGGGGTTGGGGGAGAGAGCTGTGAGGTTGTGGGTGGCACCCACTTATTCAGGAAGGTGAACACCCACACATGAAGCTGCCTTATATTGTTGTGTCCATGGAAAATCCCCAGCATTCATACATACACGTGTATGAATAAGCACACACATCACCCCATTTAACAGCTCTTCTCCAAGGACGGAGTCTTTCCCTCCCTCCTTTCTCGTTCCGGAACACAGGGAACTCTCCAAGCCTGTATAGGATCACTCTGTTCCTCCATGTAGCAGAAGACTAGTTAAAGCACGCTTGCACATAGAGAATCGCTAAGTATGTATTGCTGTCATGAACAATGAAGCTGGAAACTCGTATGTTTGAAAATGTATCTTTTATTGAAGCTAACTTCTTCCCCTTGGTGGGGGTGTGACAGTCTCCTGCCCTGCTTGGTACGGAGCCTGTGCACCCCGGCTGCTGTTCTTTGGCCAAATAAACAAGCTGTTAGTTTATCCAACCTCCTCTCAATTGTCTTCATTGGACTCTATGATAATTGGGGCACAACAATACTAAATCAGACCCTTGGTCCATCAATGTCAGGGTTGTCTACTCAGACTACTCAGACTGGTGGCAGCTCTCCAGGGTCTCAGGCATAGGTCTTTCACATCACCTACTGGCAGATCCTTTCACTGCATATGCTGGGGATTGAACCTGAGACCTTCTGCAAGCCAAGCAGATGGTCTACCACTGAGCCACAGTCCATCCCTGGAAATAACAAGCAAATACTCAGATTATTTTGTAATTGCTATTTGATGTGAGCCACTCTGAACCCAGCCTTGGTTGGGATAGAGCGGGGTACAAATAAATACATAAATATAATTTCTTTTCTCTTTCCATAATATTGGAATTGTGGTCCTGCAGTGAAGTTGATGGGCAATAAGACTCAGGACAGTGTCACACAATGGACATTTTAGGAATTCAGTGGCAAAAGGTGGGGTGATAGACATGAGCTTAGGTGGCTTTAAAGAGGGATTGGGCTGTCAATGGCTATTAGCCATGATAACTAAACAGAGCTTCCATATTCAACAGCAGTGTACCTCTGAACACCAGCAGCTGGAGGAGGCAACAACAAGGAGTTGGGCTGCTGGACTAGATAGAATCATAGAGTTGGAAGGGGGCATACAGGTCATCCTGCTCAATGCAGGGTCAGCCTAGACTCGAGCATCCCTGACAAGTGTTTGTCCAGCCGCAGCTTGAAGACTGCCAAAGAGGGGGAGCTCACCACCTCCCTAGATGGCCTGATGTTAAGTGCCGAGTTTTTAGAATGGGCATAAAACTCAGCCTGATCTTAGCTTTCTTTTAAAGCAGGTATAAAGGGTGGAAAGGTAGGCAGGAAGGGTTGCAGCCTGTGCAGGGGGAAAGAAGTTAAATGTCACACAGAGGATGCATGTTGCAAAATCCAGCTTTTCAGCTCATTGGAATTTAACCTCTGCTCTCTTCTTGAGGGGGCCTTGTCCTGATTTGGGAATCGTACAGGCTTTAGCGGTGGGTTCTTTCCTGTTTGCTCCTTTTGGAACCCTCTGCTGGACTTGCAGCCTGCAGTGAGTTTGTCTCAGCCGTGCAGCGGCAGGTCCCCCAAGGCCACCCTGGGCTGCTGGGTGTTTTGATTGATCTTAAACTTTCTTCCAGTGCCTTGGCGAGTACAGGGTGAGCTGTGCCAGAGCGATAACTCGGCTGGCACCCACCCCTGCTTGCCCTACCCTTCCTTCGCAGGGCGGAGGAAGCACGTCAAGAAACTGGAGTCACTGGATGGAGGGAGGGTGCTAGTTAAGAGTCCCAAGAAGGAGAGGCACGCTGATACGGCTTACAGGGCACGTCCGCCCATCAAAGGGATTGGGGAATCTCCCCCCCCCCCGCCCCCAGTAACCTTTTTGGCAAGAAGAATATAAAAATCTGTGGAAGAGGATAAAATCTTCCATGCAGCTGTCAGCAGCAGCTTCCCCCAGAACTGTCCCCACTCTGCCTTTCCAGAGCTATCCTCCACGTCCCATCAGAACCATCAGTGATACCTGGGAGCAGGAGGAGGCAGTCGCGCTCCAAAATGATCTCCCAAGCAGCAGAAATTGGGATGTGGTCCAAGCTGATGCCTGGTACCACTCCCGTGGGAGCTCTGAAAAGGCCTTATACCTGTGAGTCATGGGGAAAGCAACAGGTGCTTCCACAGTCTGCATTTTCAGACAAAACAGGCCCTTGTGCGTGGTCTGGATGGAAGCTGGGACTGGCTGGCGCCTTTAAATGAGAGGTGTATTCAGGCTGATTGGAAACTACGCTTGAGCAGGCATTCTGCTTCCAGTCCTATGTGTGTGACCGGAAGCAAAGGGGAAAGCACTCTGCACATGCTTGGTAGGGACTCTCCAGCCATATTTTAAAGTTCTAGAAAAATCCCTGGCTTTCAGAGCAGGGTATGGGGCTAAGCGTTGGCACTGCAGAAGGGTGGCTGGCCAACTGAAGCCTGGCACTAGTTTTTGCCGTCCTTTGTACTGGTTCCAGCTGCTGGGCCCAGTAACAGGATGCCATGAGAAAGTCTCGGCCAGAGTTTGAGGTGGTGGATTACCAGCTGGAGGCGCTGGGGGCAGTGGCAGCTTCATCTGGTGGGCTATTTCCTGGTGTGTGTGTGTGGCAAAGCCACTGCTGCAGTAGGGTTTGTGGGTCTCGTGATCTTTGGGTTGCTTCTCAGCTGTTTGTGTCACTCTGCTGATGGGACCTTGGAATAGGACGTCCCGAGTAGTTAATGTTTATAGTCAGAGTTAACTTTTGGCAAGGGCTTCCGGAGACTGCACACTGGCAGTGCAGCCCCGGCTCTTGCTTCAGGGCTATTTGTGAAATTGTGGTTAGGGGGCACAAGAAATTCCCCAGAAGTACTCCTGCTCGCGGCTGGCACTACTCAGTCAGAGAGGAAAGGGCACACGGCGCTGCAATCATCAGCTGAGCATTGTGTAGGGGAAAGGCTGCAATCCCGTCGGGGAACGGCTGCAGACGGGCAATTAGCCTGGAAGCTGCCCTCTGCCTCCAGGGACAGGCCGGAGCTGAGCTGTCCGTGGTTAACCAACACCCAGGTGCTGCGTTCCTGGAGTGTTTGTATGGGCAAGAGGCTGCAAAGAAGCTGGGGGGTGGGGGGGCACATCCTTTCTTGTGGTTCGAAGTGGGAAGAAACAGGGAGGGGCCAGCCCAGGTATAAAGGTCTCTCTGCCTCGCTGGCCGTGTCCGCTGAAAGAGGAGGGCAATCTGGTGGCTAACTGTATCGGCTTGTGTCACAGGTGAGTTCGCAGGGAGAGGAGTCGCACAGCGGTGCTCGGCTGGGATTCTGCCGTGGGGGGGGGACGTGGCAAGTCTCAACAACTAAGGACATAATTGGGATGGGAGGCGGGGCAGAGAGCGATGCTTCTTGGAAATCCCAGAATCTTCGGCTCTGCAATTCCGAGCTTTGAGCTGCGAAGCCCGGGTGGCTTGAAACATGCAACCAGGACCGGTGCTACCATTAGGCGAACTAGGAGGTCGCCTAGGGCGCAGACCTCAGAGGGGCGCAGAACTGGCCCAAGGGGCACAGTTTTTAAACAAATTAGTTTCTTGAAAAAAATGCAACTGACAATTTATATATATTTTTATTTTAAGGTAAGTACAACAACAGTGCTACGGAACAGAATTAATTATAATATCTTCTAAAATATTTTGTGCTTTTATTTTTTTCTACAAGACATCTGTTTTTTCAAAATTGGTTAGCAATGGGCGGGGGGAACAAGTAGTTAGCCTTGCCTAGGGCGCAAAAATGACTGGCACTGGCTTGCTTGCAACCCAATATTTTTCTTACCCAAGTCCAAACTGGTAGCTGAAATGGCCATTGGGAATAGATTTTCTTTTCAGCTCTACCAGTTTAAAGCCCGGGAGCGTATAAAGCAGGGAAAGGAATTCCCTCCTGCTCCAGCGAGGCGCTGCGCTTGGCCTGGGGCTTCGACCCAGATTTTAGCAAGCTGAGCATATCCCCCCTCCCTCCCTTCCTCCTTCAAAAGGGAAAAGAAATCCCCATTGCTTGAACACCTGAGGCGAGAAAAGGGTGACCGGCTTTCCAGAGTGAAGGTCTTTGCGCAGGTACTTATCATTAAAGAAATGATTAAACATATAGAAATCCATGGAATAGAGATTTAAATAGCAGAATCCCATGTTCCTGGGTGTGAATTTGGCTTCCCCAGGATGGGAACTGCGATATTTGGACAGAGAGCCAGGGAGCACCGCTCTTTCCCTGGAAACCGATGCCCCTCGCTAAGGCTTCGCTCAAATTAGGCCACAAAATATGGCGCCTGGGGGCCTTGGTGTGGCTCGCCAGGCTGTAGCAACTCTGGCTGATGCTGTCCTTGTATCCTAAGAGCCTTGAACGGGAGCCCTGGTGGAGCTGCGATGGAGCTGCTCACTGATGACTGGGAGCCTTTCTGAACAGGGAGGGTCCCCTGGGCCCCTTCCTCCTCGGGGCAGACCCCACGCCTCCTTTCTGCCAATCTTGAGGTCTCCCACCTTGCGAAGCCTGGTTGGTGGCGCTGGTGAGGAGGGTCTATTCAAGAGCCAGTGCGGTGTAACGGTTAAGAGTGTTGGGCGAGTATCTGCAAGGCCAAGGTTCGAATCCCCACTAGTGCTGTGGGAGCTTCCCACTCATGCCACGGTCGCTGGGTGACCTTGGGCCAGTCACACACTCTCAGCATAATCTACTTCACAGGGTTGTTGTGAGGATGAAATGGGAGGTGAGGAGAATGATGTAAGCTGCTTTGGGTCTCCGTTAGGGAGAAAGGTGGGGTATAAATGGATTAAATTAATAAATATTTTGTTGCCCTGAGCAACCCATCCCTTCCGGAGTCTGTGCTGTTGCTGGCGGAGTCCGTCGCTGCAGTGTTGACGCAGGGGCCTGGTTCGGGACCCCACCACTTGCATAAGCCTGCTAATCAACGACTAGGAGCAAGCCAAGCTTCTGCTCTGCATCAGTGCCCTGGCTGGAGAACCAGCCCTGCTACCAGGTTTGACGTCAGGCTGAGCCCCCCCACCCCCCAGGGCCCGGTCTTCTCCCACTAAGCAAACTTCAGTGTTTTGGGGAGGCTGCAGCGGTTTTGGCTCATTGTGGTGTGGTCATTCGCTATCTCGGTTTGCATACCACACCCACCAGCTGTTGCCACCTCTGTTGGCAGGACAGCTGGGCAGAGGCCAATAGGGCTATAGACTACTGAGGGCTGGGACCCATCTTGCATCAGAGATATGGAATCCAATCTCTTGGTGTTGGCTTTTCCGCTAAATGGCGGTCTGGTTGGATGTATGATTTGGATCAGGGTTATGCAGAGCTGATCTTTCATACCTTGCATTATTTCCTAGGTAGAATGATTCCCTCCGCCCAGCTGCTATTAGGCACAATAGAGGGGGGGGAAGAAAGGTATAATACCTGGACCAGACTTTGTTAGAGAAATGTGGGTACAAGATCCAGAAATCTGTCCCTGACAAAGCAACTGACCTCTGTACCAATAGGCAAATGACTCCTCTGAGGATAGGTATGGTATAATTCCTCCTTCCCCCACAGAAGATTGTTTTTTGGGGGGGTAGGGGGAGATTTCTATCTGGAAAACAGCACAGGAGGCGAAGAGGTAAATGCCCGTGCCATGGTCCTGCCCCCAATTGCTCCCCCAGTTCCGTATTTGCCTGGAAGAAAACACTCATACGTGTTCTTTGTTTTCAGCACATGCTGTGCAGCCTCCCCCTTGATTCTGGGGGGTGGGGGAGAGGTTTGGTCAGAGACCAGCAGGACGGAGCCTTGAGGACCTTTGCTCTCTCCAGCCCCATAGCCCCTGGGCTGGCTGTGTTTGAACTGGCTTAATGGTTACCTTTCTGGCTAGCTTTCTCCTGCCCTTTTTGTACTCGGTGCGAGTGGCAGATTATCAGCTGGAGGCCAACTGGCGCTTTGCGCAATCTTGTCGGGGTGGGGGCATCCCGAGGCTGGCTGTGGGAGCCTGTCCTTGGGCCACCAGCCCTTCCTCTGGTCTGCATGGAAAGGTTTCAGCCCACGTCTCACCCAGCCTCCAAGTCTTTTGGTAGCTTAGAGCTGCTTGGGACAGGCTGCCGCCGCTGGGTGCTCCTGGTTCTTCTCCCTGTGCCTTTCTGGATATAGAATCATAGAGTTGGAAGGGACCACCAGGGTCATCAAGTCCAACCCCCTGCACAATGCAGGAATTTCACAACTACCTCCCTCACACACACCCAATGACCCCTACTCCATGCCCAGAGGATGGCCAAGATGCCCTCCCTCTCATGAACCGCCTAAGGTAATGGGATCAGCATTGCTGACAGAAGGGAGCCTTTGTGTCTCATAACAAATTTGCAGTTATCCCAATGTGATTTTCCGGGCCAGTAGCTCCTGCCTTCTGCTCTCTTGGGCAGCTCTGTGCTTGGAGTTGGTTCCGCACGGAAGGATGCGTATGTGGGGGGAAAGAGGCACTGGGGCAGGGTCAGCCCGGACACAAAGAACTGAGGGCCCCTTTGTGCTCTGTCGGCCTCGGCACTAGCTTCCGGCACTGGACCCCGGAAAGAGACGCAAGTCGTCGGCCTTTCCACGGAACAACACTGTTCAGCTGACGCCAAGCAGCGTCATGGCAAGGCAGCTGGGATGCACGAAACTCTCTGACCCCCCAGCCCTGTAGACAGCAAAATCCAGCCTTAACTCTTCTTCCTCCCGGGGCTGCTGCTCTCTCTCCAGGGCATGCCCAAGGCCAGGCCGGCCAGGCGCTCAGGATCAGGAGCCACCCCCAGCAAACTCCACAGCTCCTTCCACCATGCCCTCTAGACACTCTTTAGGCACACAAGGGAGAGAGGCTGCTGTGTGGGGTCCTCACCCCTGGCGGAGCCTGGAACCAGGTGTCGGTGCAGGCTATGAAGGCCCTGGAATGCCACACACAGACACTTTGTTTGGCAAGGGTGGGCGGAAGTCCGGGCAGCGGACCTGAATTCTAAAGCGTGTTGTTTGGGGGCCGATAAAGGCCTCATTGTATGCAAAGTGGTTTATAAAGCAGCATATGACTCCGTGGAGCTGAGCGGCGGCAAAGAGCGGGCGCAGTCTGCTGGGTGGCATGAGCCTATAGAGGGAGCCTGCGACTGCCGTGGGAGCCATCCGTTCCCCACTGCAAGGTAACGTCCAGGGTGTGGGACCTGGTCTGACCCCTTTCAGACAGACAGCCTCGGAGCTCTTTACAAGTGGATACGGCTCAGCAGGTGGCCGCCTAAAACTGGGGGTCTCTTGGTGGGGTGGGGGAGAATCCTGTTCGATGGAGGTGGTGGTCTGGGGCTTCTGTCTGGAGACCTTTTGGCTTTGGGCCTTATTGTGCAGGTGCAAGGACTGCGCTGGTCCAGCTACCCCAAGACTGGGGTGCAGAGTCTCCCAGAAGCTGGGAATCTGTTTCCCAGGAATACCAGTAATTGTGCTTAGAACGTGCACGTGCCATTTCAGCATTCCCTGCATCTTCTCTATGGTGTGTGTGTGTGTGTGTGTGTGTCAGTATTATCTCCTTATTGCAGAGTGAAAAAGGCTGTGACTGGCCTGCCTAAGGTCATCGAATGAGTTTATGGCAGGGGTGAGGCTTCCTGGCTCACGGCTCAACATCTTGGCCATTGTATTGTCACTGCGCTAAGTGGAGAATTATGGTGCATTTCTCAGCAGTTCCCGCCTCCTCTTGAATGCTTGGGGCAGGTGACCAATAGTGCATGCTTCCCTTGCAACTTGCTGTGCCTCTGCCCAGAGGAGAAACACTCAGGGCAGGGAAAGTGCCAGGTTGGCTTTCTTACTTCCCCAGAGTGGACGGCAAGTGAAGGGGCATTCAGAAGGGAGGGAGGACTCTGGCTGGGAGCCAGCATGGTATAGTGGTTAAGAGTGGTGGTTTAGAGTGGTGGTGTCTGATCTGGAGAACCGGGTTCGATTCCCCATTCCTCCACATGAGTGGTGGAGGATAATCTGGTGAACCAGGTTGGTTTCCCCATTCCTACACATGAAGCCAGCTGGGTGACCTTGAGATAGTCACAGTTCTTTCTGAACTTTCTCAGCCCCACCTACCTCACAGGGTGTCTGTTGTGGGGAGGGGAAGGGAAGGTGATTGTAAGCTGGTTTGATTCTCCCTTAAGTGGTAGAGAAAGTCGGCATATAAAAACCAACTCTTCTTCTTCTTCTCTGCTGCAGTAGAGTGAGCCTGTTTCAAACTTACTGCTGCCCAGTAGATCCCCCTCCCCTGGGAGACGCTGGCTTAGATGCAGGGGTTGGCCAGAGTCCCTGAAAAGCTTCAGTCCCTGCCTTGTCCCTAGGCCTCAGCACCCGTTCTCTGCCCCCTCCCCCATCTGCAACGTGGGGCTAAGAAGAGTGACCTACCTCACAGGGCCATTGTAAGGATTGCTTAGGCCCCTTATGTGGAGGTGCTTTAAACATTCTAAAGCATGCTGGTTCAGTCGCAATAATTGCACAGCACAGGGGGAGAGGTCCCAGACCTCACCTTTACCAGGAACCAGCATCAGCCTTTATAGCTGGGGACAGAGTCACAGGTGAGTGGCAGAGCTGCCGGTTTGCACTTAGAAAAGTCCAGTTTCAATCTCAGCGCCTGCTTGCCCGCTGTGGAATTCAGGGCCTCCTGTCAAATGTCCTTCTCTTCCGCACTGCACGTGCCTCTCATAGCAACAGTGGGAGGTGGCGAGAAAGGAGAGTGGGAGGTAGAGGAGATGTCCCTGGAGTTGCATTGCTCTGCATTGAAAGCTCCACAATGAAACAGCTGCCAAAGACAGCTAGCTGTAGGTTTCGGAACCAGCATTTTAGTTCACCGCCTGGTGGATCTGAATAAAGCTGGAGCAGAAAGAATGGCCGGATCAGGGCTCAACCAGGCCAAATTTGAGACATCTATGAGATCTCCCGCTGTATTGGTTTACCCTTTAAAAGCAGTCCTTAATTTATGCATTAAAATGTCTATTTCCTCATGGCTCAAAGTGGTTGGGTTTGTTTTTTGCCGTCAAGTCGCAGCCGACTTATGACTACCCTGTAGAGTTTTCAAGGCAGGAGATGTTTACCATTGCCTGGCTCCGTGTCACGCCCTTGGTATTACTTGGAGGTCTCCCATTCAAATCTTGACCAGGACCAGCCCTTTTTAGCTTCCGAGATCTGTTAAGATTGGGATAGTATGATCTATCCAGGTCAGGGCAAGACGGCTTATACATAATTAAAACATCAAACAACATTAAAAACCCCAGCCCCTCCCCAACCTGATAAAACGGAGTAAAGCCTAATAACATGCAATAAAATGCATAAAAAGGAGACCCTATTTAAAGCTCAGGTGACTAAAACTGCCTCACAGTACCATCCAAAACGTTCCAAGGACGGAGCACCCCTTACTTCCTTGGGAATCCTATTCCATAATGTGGTCGCAACTACAGAAAAAGCACAGGCCCTTACTGGGGCTAATAGAAGCTTGGGGAAGGGGAGAATTATTTCTACTGAGCAAATGGTATAGGGGAAGGAAGGTTAACCTTCTCCCTCCCATGGTGCGGCAGTTTGAATCATAACCAGCCCTCCCCCTGCCCTTCTCAGGTTGGATCACATACAGAGTAACTGAGCCTATGGTTCGTGTGGGTTGCTGCTCTTTGCAGGGTGCCATTTAGAGTGGCCCCACACATTGCCGTCAGGCTTTTGGCTTTTTCAAACTGCTATGCCATTCTGGCTGCAGCCAGAGGCTGCCTTGGCAAAACCATCGGTTATGTGTTAAGGATGACTCAGTGTGAGTTGATCTACCCCGCACCTTGTGCAGTCATCCTTAGGAACACAGGGGAGGGGTTTGTCCTGATTGCACTTTTACGTTTCCTTGTACAAGACCTCACCCCAAAAGATTTTTTTCAGATCCTGAG
The DNA here is from genome assembly GCF_029931775.1 of Euleptes europaea. Lineage (NCBI taxonomy): Eukaryota > Metazoa > Chordata > Lepidosauria > Squamata > Sphaerodactylidae > Euleptes > Euleptes europaea. The sequence goes on from NC_079324.1 coordinate 38,604,189, forward strand.
GTGGACAGGTAAAACCAATCCCAACACGAAGCTGCTTTATACTGAGTCAGAAGACTGACTGTATACTGAGGTCAGTGTTGTATAATCTGACCGGCGGCAGCTATCCATGATTTCAGGTAGAAATGTTTTACATCACCTACTAAATGTGCCAGGGATCGAACCTGGGACCTACTGCATGCAAAGCAGCTGTTCTATCACAAAGCTATGACCCCTCCCCGGGGTCATAAATAAAGCAAGAGTTGGCTTGTGTGGAAGCCAACAGAAAAAAATGTGGTTGTATGAATTGGGAGTATGCCACAGCTAAGGAAATTTTATTAACAGTGCAGGCCTAGGATGAAAGAAAGTTTCAAACAGGACAAAACCAGGTGTGTTGGCGTGGGAGAAGGGAAACAGGCAGTTTTGGAAGATACTTCTTTTGAAGCCAAGTACTCCTACTGTGTCTGTCTTATTAGCAGCATGTGATGTGATCCTGCCCCTCTCCTGGCCTAACTACTCTGACCAGACCCGGCTCTGTCTTTTCTTTGCAGGAGTGAGGAAGAATGAAGTGGGAAGGCTTCTACTCCCTTGTGATTGGTGTGAACCGCCACTCCACAGCTGTTGGCCGCATCTGGCTCTCGGTGGTGTTCATCTTCCGCATCATGGTGCTGGTGGTAGCTGCTGAGAGCGTCTGGGGAGATGAGCAAGCGTCTTTTGTCTGCAACACGCTACAACCTGGTTGCAAGAATGTCTGCTACGATCACTACTTCCCCATCTCCCACATCCGCCTGTGGGCCCTGCAGCTCATCCTGGTGACTACACCGGCCTTGCTTGTGGCCATGCACGTGGCATACCAGCAGCACCAGGAGAAGAAGCTATTAGTGATGACCGGCCACGGGGATGCCAAGCACCTGGATGAGGTCAAGAAGCACAAGATGCGCATTTCAGGGGCCCTGTGGTGGACTTACGTCTGCAGCGTGGTCTTCCGCATCATCTTTGAAGGAACCTTCATGTACATCTTCTACATCATCTACCCCGGGTATCAGATGGTCCGTCTGGTCAAATGCAATGATTACCCCTGCCCCAACTTTGTTGACTGCTTTGTCTCACGGCCCACGGAGAAGACCATTTTCACTGTTTTCATGCTGACGACCTCTGGTATTTGTATTGTCCTCAACGTGATCGAACTGGTGTACCTGCTGGTGCGGGCTTGTGCCCGCCGTGCTCACCGAAACTCCAACCCATCTTCAGGGAAGGGCTCCTTCCTGGGCCACAAGCTGTCTGAGTACAAGCAGAACGAAATCAACCAACTGCTGACGGAACAGGACAGCTCCCTCAAGGACATTCTCCGCCGCAATTCAGGGGGTCAGGAGAAGAGTGACCGCTGTTCGGCCTGCTAAGGGTATTGGGACCATGGAGGTGGGGCTTGGCTGCAGCAGACCAGGACTGGGGGGAGAATGTGGGACTTATCTGAGGGTTGCTGTGGGTGGGAGCTGGCAGGGACGTTCCCTCGCAGTACCTTAGACCTTACTATGGGACTTCACATCTTCTCTGGCCCTGGCCATTCTTTAGCTCCCTGCCATCGGCCTACCGGCTACCTAGAGACACAATCTCCATGGATTTGGTAAGAATTGGTGTAGTAGCAAAACCTGCAGAATATTTGCATGAAGGTTTTAATTTTACCTCTGTAGCCATTGCTGCCTGGAAGAATAGGGCAGTTGTGGTGGCTTCCAGTCAGAGCTCCCAAAGAAACCACTGTTGCAGGTTGAGGAGACGCTTCCCCTTCTTCCTTGTGTCCCGCAGCACCTGTGCTCATGCTAATCCCTCCTCGAAAAGAAAAGGGGTGGGGGAATCAACGTAATCTTACACTGCACATAATTTTGCTTTGTAAATTCTGGAAGCAAAATTTAGATTGCCTTACTGTAAATTCTGGAATTTTGCGGTGCAGAAATAAAATCACAGGGACTTCTGTCACCTTTCGGCAGGGCAACAGGTCAACTACTTCAGTCCCTGTGTTTCTTGCCTAGCACCCAATGCCCATCTTTGGTGTCCTGCGTCTGGGCTGTCATAACACAAGCACCAAAGATGTCTTCATGCAGGATTGCCACCTTTCCTAGGTCTCTCACCAGCAGGGTACGGAAAAAGGTCGAGGGACCGCTTGCCTTGGCAGCAATGACAAAAAGGAACCCCTCTTGAATGTCTGCCAGTGGTGCAGATGTAAAAATGGGGGGGGGGCAATCCTAAGTCTTGGTTGCTGCTCTCATTTGGCAAGTGAAGGACTGGGAGGACGTCAAGGGTGGGGGGAGGGCGAACTGCTGCTCTCCCCAGTTACACATCCCTGCACCAAAGTAGTCACAGTATTAAAAGCTGATTTTACAGTTCTGCTTTCAGTCATTTGTCTTCAGGGCTCTCGTCTGTAACTGAAAATACCAAGAGATACAGACTTGTGGTAAGTGGGACAAGCTTGTACTCCCAAAGGGAGACTGAAGTGGAGAAGCAGGTGTGCACCTGCCCCCACCAGTCTGGAGCTCAGGGAGGGGCCCTACTGTCTAGCAGGGACAGTGTGTGCTCAAACTGCCCCCCCCCCCGGGCTGACGTAACACTGATGCCTCCACATATATTTGCAGGCCAGCAACTACTGGTCCCAGTCACATGTTGTAAGTAAGAAGAAGAAGAGTTGTTTTTTATATGCCGACTTTCTCTACCACTTAAGGGAGAATCAAACCGGCTTCCAATCACCTTCCCTTCCCCTCCCCACAACAGACACCCTGTGAGGTAGGTGAGGCTGAGAGAGTTGTGACTAGCCCAAGGTCACCCAGCTGGCTTCGTGTGTAGGAGTGGGGAAACAAATCCAGTTCACCCGATTAGCCTCCACCGCTCATGTGGAGGAGTGGGGAATCAAACCACCCTGGCTGTAATGGTGGCTGTTCTTCTCCTCTGCAATGTATCCAGGACTCTGTGCAAGAATTTCAATGCAAATCGTCTCCTTGTGCATTAGTGGGATGGAAAGGGTACATAGCTGGTAAAGAGCTGGGCACTTGCAAAGCACACACTTTTCTACAGTTGAGGAGGCGAAATTGATGCACCCGGCCTCGTACCACGGGGAAAATGGCACTGCATTAAGACTGGGACAAGCATGTTTTTTTGAAAAAAACCTTTGGTGTTCAAAGCAGCTTTACCTGAGCAAGTGAAGCAGCAACAGCCCAGCAGACGGTCTTTCCGCATCACTCTTCCGAGGAGGGTAATCGCCGCCCCCCTCTCCCCAGTTCTAGCCTTGGGTAAATTCACACATGTATGCATACCCCTCAATGGCCACAACATCAAGTAGTAATTGGCATGCGTGACCCCCTATCACACACCAAGCACCACAGGCACAGGACGTTTCAAACACAAACAGTTCATACATTCAGCTACAAGGAAGAGGGCAAATATTCCTCCATGGACTCCTTGTTCAAACTTGCTGTATTGCAATGCCGCTGGGTGGAGAACACTCTCGGCTGACCATGGAGACTGAGGCTTCCATTCTAAGAACATTTTCCTGAGAGTTAGCCCCACTGTATTTACTTCTGAGTAAAGCTGCTCAGGGTTGCCCCATCAGGTAGGATTTAGGGAAGCAGAGCAGTCCGACTGGACATGCCTTGCCTGTACTCAACAATTTAAATCTCTCTTTTTCTCTGTCAGAGAGAGCACTTAAGGGGGGGGGGTAATTCTGTAGCTTTTGGGAATGTTTTGATATGACTGTGGGAAAAGGTGCTGCCAGCTCCAGTGCCTGATCGGCTAGTGCTTGTGCCATTGCCAATACACATCAGGAATCTCTAACTTCAGGCCCCCCAGCAGCTGTTTTAAACGTTCACACGTTTTTAATATGAAAGAATGCAACAAGTATCCATATAATCATTCCAAAAACAACAGCCGTGTAATATCTTTAGGTTAGGACCACCCACAATAACACAAAAGGGCACAAACTTTTGAGTTTCCCAGTATCATTCATCAGGCTGGATGAAAGCCCCCACCTGCACCTTGTAAATAGCAGATGGAGGTATTTATTATTATAGGTAATAAAACAGTATTGCACAACTAGTGTTTTTGGAATTTTGCTGGTCTTTAGCACCTATGCACGTGCCACTTTTTAATAAAGGAAGGCTAGCCCACCTGAAGCAAGACTGGCGGGGCACCACCGCTCAAATCGTTGCCAGGCATGCACGTAAGACAAGCAGCTAAGTTGGGTTCCCAGAGCAGGTGGATAAGAACCCACAGCTGCCACGGTTAAAACGTTTTGACGGTCTTATCTCCAAGTGGTCTCTAACCTCTGCAGGCCCAATTGCTATGCCTGCTAGTGGAACAACAGATGACCACAGTCCCTACTGCACCAACACAAGCCACTCACCTACCTCTCCTAGTGACCCCAAGGGAAAAGGGGGGGTCACAGCGGAGAGGGGCGGGCAACACTGTCATTGAACTGCGAGGACATGCAAAGTTGTGCTAGAGGAAGCGCTTCCCCACAGTGTCACATTGCTCCAGGTTGGAGGAAGGAGTCAGCCGCAAAGGGGGACCGATTGCCACGGCTTCCATGCTGGGCCAGCCAGAGGAAGGGAATGACCCTCCAAGAGCACACATGCAGCTGGAGGCGGGTCATTCCAAGGTCCTGTGAGCTGCAGAGCACTTACCTAAATATAACCCTTGTACCATGTACACTCACCCTGCAGGAGGGGTTATAATTAGCAAAGTGCCCAGGCTGAAAATAAAGGCAGAGGAGGTTGCCCCCAACCCCCAGTGGCTACTGTGCCGGTCAGTCATGGCAAGAGCCAATAAACAGCAAAGCTCAGATGGCAACAAAGCCCCTGCCTTGGACAACAGAGGCTCAAGAGCTCAGTTCCCCGGTGGTGGCACCAACGAACGAGAACAGCCGGTCAGGCACTTGTGGGCGCTTGCTTTCCGCTTCCTTCGAGGGGGGGTCCCAATGCTCTTTGGGCAAGAGATGCTCGGTGGGATTGCAACTGCGTGAGGCTGGTGCTTCTGAAGCTGGAAGTGGTGAGTTTTGCTGCGGGTGGGTGGAATACAACTGCAGAGATTTTCCTGCCCCTGCCTCAATGGCCCTGGCCTTTGGCTGCATACCTGCTTCTTTACAGGGGCAGTGGTGAGACGATCCCTGTACGGTCCCCCTTACACTAGGGTCATGCTGCAGGGTAATGCTATTTGGTCATACTGCAGGTGCCAGGTGCTCAGAGCAAGGTTTAAATACAGGAAAGAGGTGGAGCTGCTACTCCTGGCCAGTAACCGGTTAACCAGGCCTCGGGCCTCTGTTGCCTTTGGTCAGGTTAAACCCGGGCTTTGAAAGACACAATGGGTACAACCAGGGAACAAAGGCACCTGTTCAGCACAGGTAGATCCTGCTGCTCCTGGCACCCTTGCTCCCTTTGTGTGAATGGAAGGTGCTGCGTTGCCAATTCCTCTAATGGAGTCTGCCCCTCCCTCTCTTTCAGGGCAAACAAATCTGGTGCCCATGGGGGACTGGCACCTGCTTGGAAGGCTGCTGGAGAGCGTGCAGGAGCACTCCACAGTGGTGGGCAAAGTCTGGCTGACGGTGCTCTTCATCTTCCGCATTCTGGTTCTGGGTGCTGCTGCAGAGAAGGTCTGGGGGGATGAGCAGTCCAACTTCTCCTGCGACACCAAGCAGCCCGGCTGCCAGAGCGTCTGCTATGACCAGACTTTCCCCATCTCCCACATCCGGTTCTGGGTGCTGCAGATCATCTTTGTCTCCACGCCCAGCCTCATCTACTTGGGCCACATCCTGCACCTGGTGCGCGTGGAGCAGAAGGAACAAGAAAGCCTGGACGCTCAGGGCAGCTGCCCCGCAGGACAGCCTAATCCCACCAAGGTCTCCATTCGGGATCCTCGTGGCAGGATCCGCCTCCAAGGGGTCATCCTGAGGACTTACATTTGCAACATCATCTTCAAGACCCTCTTTGAGGTGGGCTTCATCATGGGCCAGTATATCCTGTATGGCTTTGAGCTGAAACCTCTCTACACCTGCAGCCGCTGGCCCTGCCCCAACACAGTCAACTGCTACATCTCCCGCCCCACCGAGAAAACCATCTTCATCCTCTTCATGCTCGCCGTGGCCTGCCTCTCACTCCTTCTCAACATAGTAGAGATGTACCATGTGGCCTTCATCAAATGCAGGGTGAGACGGACGGCCAGACACACCCCAGGCGCGAAGGAGGAGGCAATGACTCCTGGCCCCCACGGAGCCAGCAGCGCAACTTCACCTCACCGTGTCTCTTTGCAGGCTGGTGACAAGGCCGCTAAGGGGGGCAGTCCTGGAGAAGGGATAGGGAGCGAAAGCCCCGCTTGGGTTGCAAGCCAGAAGCGAGACGGCAAGTGCGGCAAGACCGGCAGCAAATGGAAGCCCAGCGACCTAGCTGTTTAGCCCTCCGCATGCTGTGCTAGTAGACAGCGAAACAGTGCCGCTGACATAATCAACCCAAACCCCGGAGCCTCTCCCCGAAGCCTGACTAAAGAAGTAGAAGCCAGGAGCCTTGAAGGAGGGAATGGAGGGGTGGGGGAATAAAGAAGAACCCTCTCATTTCCTGGGCCTGTCCTTCAGCCACAAGAGACCTCATCCTCACCCCTTTCAAGATAGGAAAGCAGTAGCTGATTAGAGGGACAGGAACAGGGCTGCAGCAGTGGTCTCCCCAACTCAGCAGAAGGTTCTGGGCTGGTCTCCTAGTGAAACAGAGCATCTCAGAACAAACGTTCTGCCTGCCACACTCCATCCCCGATGTGGTCAGAGCCATCCCTTCTGTCCCTTGGAAGGAACAGCAGCAAAGCCAGCATGAAAGAGTGCTGGGTATGTGGACTGGCATTGGGTCTGGGATGGGGTCCACAGAGCTTCTTGCCACCTAGTGGTCAGGAACAGACAGGGACACCCAAGCAGCAGGGTGAAACTCCTCCACAGGCTCCCCAGTGCAAACACGGAGGGAAAGGAAGGAGAGTTATGACGGAGGCTGAACTTGCCGGTCATCTGCACACGAGCCTGTCAGATCATTGGTCTACAAAGGGGCAGAATTCTGATAGGCAGTGGCTTTCCAGGGTCTCAGGTTCTTAGACGGGACCACCAGGGTCATCTAGTCCAACCCCCTGCACAATGCAGGAAACACAACTACCTTCCCCCACACACACCCCTAGTGACCAGAAGATGGCCAAGATGCCCTCGCTCTCATCATCTGCCTAAGGTCACAAAATCAGCGTTGCTGACAGATGGCCATCTAACCTCTTCTTAAAAACCTCCAGGGAAGGAGAGCTTACCGCCTCCCGAGGAAGCCTGGTCCACTGAGGAACCGCTCTAGCTGTTAGAAAATTCTTCCTAATGTCTAGACGGAAACTCTTTTGATTTAATTTCAACCCGTTGGTTCTGGTCTGACCTCCTTGGGCAACAGAAAACGACTCGGCACCCTCCTCTATATGACAGCCCCTCAAGTACTTGAAGGTAGTTATCTTCACATTAAAAAGGTAAAGGTCCCCTGTGCAAGCACTGGGTCATTCCTGACCCATGGGGTGATGTCACATCCTGACGTTTTCTAGGCAGACTTTGTTTGCGGAGTGGTTTGCCAGTGCCTTCCCCAGTCATCTTCCCTTTACCCCCACAAGCTGGGTACTCATTTTACCAACCTCGGAAGGATGGAAGGCTGAGTCAACCTTGAGATGGCTACCTGAAACCAACTTCCGTTGGGATTGAACTCAGGTCATGAGCAGAGCTTGGACTGCAGTACTGCAGCTTACCACTCTGCGCCACATTACCTACCACCTAATCCTTTTCCTAACTGGAGACACCAGGGATCGAACCGGGGGCCTTCTGCATACAAAGCAGATGCTCTAGCACTGAGCCACAGCCCCTCCCCTGTGGTCTTGGATGCCGACCGGTACGTAGGCTCCGATGCTATGAAAAAGGGGAACCAAGCAGAAGCGGGGGCAGCAGACTGTCCTCACTGCCAAAAGAGAGGCAGAGACGACGTGCAGGTTTTGTGCCTTTATTTGAAATGAATGGTTTCCAGAGAGACACGGGGCTGGTCCTAACACCCCGGCATCACTACAATGAGACCCGCGACTGGCTCACTCGTGACAAAGGACACAGACAGGGGTTGGGCCAGAACAATATATACAGGCTTGACAGACGGCACCACCACCAGCCATAGCTCAGAGTTCAACGCAACACACACACACAAATGGGGAAGGGAGCGGGGACGCCGGGCAGCCACCGCCCTGTGGGGGTGGGCAAGCGATGCCTTGAGGAAGCAAGGGCAGGAGACTGTCCAGATGTTATTTAGGGCCTGCTCCCCCAACACACAGAGTATCCAGCTGTTGGGAGGGGAAGGGGGGAGGAGGACTGCCGCCCATAGGAGAGAAGAAAGGCCCAAGCAAAAGAATGTGCACACGAAGGGCCAATGCCCCCCTCCCCCAGGCAGGGAAAGGCTCACTCCCACAGAGCTCAGCTTCCCCACCCCCCCATGGCCTAACACCAGCCAGGATGCTCTCCATGTCCTCCCCACCCCAAAGGACTATTCATTAAGCTCCCCCCTCCCAGCCTGGTGCCGCAGAAGACCCTGGCCAGGGGAGAAGGAGCAGGCGAGCAGGCACTCCTAGGCAGCACAGGAAGAAGGGAAAGGGCGGGAGGCACTGGCCCCTCAGGGGAGCAGGTCATCACTAGCAAGGAGCGGGGCGTGTGAAAGAGCCCGACGTGCCTGTAAACCCAGGCAGGGAAGGGGTAGCTAGTCACACCTCCCCACCCCCCACCACCAGGCTGGAGCAGTGCTGGGCCCCCCCAGTCTCCCTCCGGCCAGGCTGGCGCTGGCTCAGTCCATGTCGTCGTCCAGACCGCCGCCCCCACGGCTGTGCTCCTCGTAGATCTCACGCACGGCCAGGATACGGTTCAGCATGCTCTCGAGCATGCTTTTGTCCATGGGGATGACCGAATACCACAGCGGCGACTCGGCGATGCACGATCGCTCTGGCTGCAGGTAGAACACGTCGTTGCGGTTTCGAAGGCTGTCGGGGCTGCAGCAAGAAAGAGAGAAACAAGAATACTTGCTCAGGAGGGAGACAAAGAGGCGGGCATTGGCAGGAGTTTAGCCGGAGCCCCAGTTTTTGCAACACCTACTTTTGTGCCTCTGGAGCCTTTGCAGGTAACTCCTGGCCAGGGAAGAGGATCCACGCAGCTGTGCAACAGCACAGAGCACCAAACTTCCAACCTGATGTGGACACTAAGCTGGTTTTCAAGCTGGATTCTTCCACACCCACCATGACTTAGGGGAGGGACTGTGGCTCAGTGGTAGAGCATCTGCTTGGCATGCAGAAGGTCCCAGGTTCATTCCCCGGGATCTCCAGTTAAAGGGACTAGGCAAGTAGGGACTAGGCAAAGACCTCTGCCTGAGACCCTGGAGAGCTGCTGCCAGTCTGAGTAGACAATACTGACTTTGATGGACCAAGGGTCTGATTCAGTATAAGGCAGCTTCGTGTGTTCATGTGACTTTTCATGCCCTTCACAATCGATGCCCTTGTGGACATTTTATTTTTTGTACTGTTTCCGCCCACTCCCACATCCACTGTGATAAGCAGTGATGGTCCTGACACCGTCTCCAGCCTCTCTGCTCCCGCTTCCACTGACAGCAACCTCCTGAAGGCCTCGGCCAAACAACCTGGCATCCCTGCCGGAGCCCCCTCACCATTTGGAGAGATAAAACTCATAGAACTTGACCGGGCAACGCAGCGGGTTCATGCGGTTCTCTCGCTGCTCCAAGACCGGCGCCTCCTCCTCCCGCTTCCGTTTGCCAAGGCCGCTATCTGCAAGGGGAGAGGCAGCTGGGTCAGGGGCTGCCCCTGAGGCCGACGGGCAGGAAAAGCACGCATGCAGAAAGCGCTCCCTACCTCGCCCCTTCCGGTGCCGTACAGGAGCATAGTAGCGGATGCTCACCACCTTGGTGGTGCCCCGTGCCGTGGTGCACTTGCGCGACTGTCGCACCACGTTGGTGAAGGAGAGCTGCATGTGCTCCTCGGCTGTCTGCAGCCCAAAGAACTTGGTGTTGAAGAACATGAGGGTGTTGAGGAGCACAAACGGGGAGTAGACGCCCAGCTGCTTGCACTCCCAGAGGTGCTCCTCTTCCACACGCGAGAAGACCATGTCTGCAAACACACAGGCCAAACCACCTCCGTCAGAGCGCAGCCAGCCACAAAGTGAGAGAGCCCCCGTGGACTGCACTGAGCAGCCCGCAGGGCCAAACTACGTTGGGGAGTGGGTGGGAGTAGGCCAGCCCCCCGTGGCCTCTCAGAGTCTGTGGCACCACCCCCTTCAGAGCCAAGCCAGCAGCCTTTGCCAGGCCAGGGAATGCCTTCCCTTTGGGATCCAGCACGGTGAACCTGCCCCTGCCATCAGCAGCTTTGGTTGATGGTTGTGTGCCGCATGCGCATGGCCAGAAACTGGTAGGGAGAAGCCAGTCAGCCATTTCTCAGTAGCCCGGGGAAAGGGGAGCCAAAACAAAATAAACCTAAATGTTTTATCTTGCTTCTATGGCTTATGTAAAAAAATTATTTTCTATGCTGTACATGAAGTTTAACAGTTAGTGCACTGAGCTTGGGTTTAAAGTACAACTCATCCTTAGCCCCTTAGTGGGCACCCTCTGTAAAAAACTAAAATGCAGATTACAAGGACCCCCTTCCTGGATTGCTCTGAAAACAGCCTGAGAGATTAAGAGTGCCCCTGACTTCAGGGGGCTTAGAAGGGAGTAACCCTGCCGAGGATGGGACTGTAGGATTGTAAAAGGAGCAGCGAGTGTACAGCACAGTGATTAATCTTAAACAGCATCAGCTGTTGGGGGCAGGGGGGATAAGGACACTGGGAACAAAGGCTGATTTAGAGGCTTCCAGGCAAGCTCGGGGTGGGATCGGGTACCACAACCTTCTTACATAAAAACCTAAGAAAGGCCATGGTGGATCAGACCAAGGGCCATCAGATCCAGCAGCCTGTTCACACAGGGGCCAACCAGGTGCCTCTAGGAAGCCCTCAAACAAGACAGCTACAGCAGCATTGTCCTGCTTGTGTTTCACAGCACCTAATATAACAGGCATGCTCATCTGATCCTGGAGCGAATAGGTATGCATCATGACTATTATCCATTTTGACTAGTAGCCATGAATAGCCCTCTACTCCATGAACATGTCCACTCCCCTCTTAAAGCCTTCCAAGTTGGCAGCCATCACTACATCCTGGGGCAGGGAGTCTCACAATTTAACTATGCCTTGTGGACTGCTGAATGCCTGCTAACCCTTTCCCAACATCAGGCCAGCTCTCCTCCCAAAGGCCCTCCGAAAACCCCAGAGCGCCAGAAGAGGGGACCCAGAGCTCATGCCCCACTGAACCACGTACTGTTGGGCAGGATCACGGTGGGCTGCCAGCCGCTCAGTGTCTTGTTGAGCTCCTGCACGAAGGTCAGGTAGTAGAGGTCGGTGAAGATGTTCACCATGCGATTGTTCTCTAGCAGATACTGGTCAGGGGAGGAGTGGGGGGAAGAAGCACGGAATCAGTCAGGGAATGCAAACTTAGCTCCCCCCCACACACAACCTGTAGCAAAAGCAACTGCAAACTGAGCAACTGCCAGACTCCCAAATTCATGGCACTCCTAGTCGCAGAGGAACCATTTGCCCATGGGGAAAGCCACAGAGAAAGGCCTCCCTCCAGCCCCTTGCTTGCTTGATGCTACCATACAGGACGTGCTCCTCTTGCTCCCTGGCAAGTGGGGAGTCAAGGGGCGAGGCCAGGGCCCTCCTACCTGCTGTATGCCAAGGCAAAGGTAATAGATGCTGTCGGGCTCGTAGCGCTCCCCATTGGGGCGGGTGACTTCCTTGACGAACTGAGCCAAGCCATAATTAAGCTCTGCAGCCGTGCAGGCCAGGATGTCCTCTTTGATTCGCATGGGCTTGGCTGTGGGAACAGTAACGAGGCAGCTTTAGGGTGGGAGGGAGAGGCTCAAATTTCCCAGCATCCCCCTTCCACCTCTGACACCCCCATCCTCTGCGCCCGCCGCCACCTTCAAACCCATACTCACGGCCAAAGCGCAGCTCCTCGCCCTTGCTCGTTTCACCTCCAGCATACTTGGCTTGCACCCAGCTCTTCCAGGCATTCACGCCATAGGAATAATTGAGTGCTGTACAGCTGGGCTGGCTGCTCATGGAGTCCCGTGAACAGCTCTCAGACAGTACCAGGCGCTTCTGGCCCTACAGCAGGGACAGAAGGCAGTCTTCACCACGCATGAAGCTGCCTGATACCCAGGCAGGCCACTGTTCTATCCGCATCAGTATTGTCCACTCTAGCAGTGGCTCTCCAGGATCTCAAGGAATTTCACATAATCTACTATCTGATCATTTGAGCTGGCAGTCCTGGGGATTGAACCTGGGACCTTCCTGCATGCAAAGCTGGTGCTCTACCACTGAGCCATGGACCCTCCACGTGCATTTTTAAAAATCAAGGTTGCAGCCAGAACCATTATCATTGAATAGTGATTCGTGCACACTCAGTCATCACAGGCACCCAGATAGTATCTCCTGATCATTCCTATTAGGTTTAGCATGTGCTGACTGCTTCCAAGATTCGGTGGGTGGTTTCACAGTACCACCTTGGATTCTCCAGCCCTTTTCTAGCAAACTGCACCAAAGTATAGCCATAACACACTCTATGGGGGAGGGCTGCCTCTGAAAAGTATTTGGAGGCAGCAGTTTGTCGCAAATGCTAGACTGATGGTAGGGACAAGCCTCTGTAAACATATTACTTCCATTTTGTTTAGACAAGAAGAAGAAGAGTTGGTTTTTATATGCTGCCTTTCTCTACCACTTAAGGAAGAATCAAACCAGCTTACAATCACCTTCCCCTCCCCACAACAGATCCCCTGTGAGGGAGGTGAGGTTGAGAGAGTGTGACTAGCCCAAGGTCACCCAGCTGGCTTCGTGTGTAGGAGAGGGAAAACAAATCCAGTTCACCAGATTACCCTCTGCTGCTCATGTGGAGGAGTGGAGAATCAAACCCAGTTCTCCAGATCAGAGTCCACCGCTCCAAACCACTGCTTTTAACCACTACTCTTAACCACCAATCACTAAAGTGGTCATTTATTTGGGGTCTCACTGCAAAGGGCCAGTTGCAGCATTTGAAGCTGTAAATGTTGGAGGAGCTCAAAGACTGCCTCCTCCCCCAGGGGCATACCCAGGAACCAAGGTTATAAATGGAGGTCCTTATCTGCACCCCCAAAGTACAGTCGAGCTACAAAAGAGAAGAGAAATTCTCCAGACTGGTGCTACAGCTGCAGAATTTATCTACCCCATTTCTAACACGCACTGAATTTTCCTCTTAAGGAGAGCCTTTGCTGGCTACCAAAGAGTTCTTAATGGCTGTTTTCAGGGACAGGCTTTGGGGTTTTATGCAAGTAGTTTTAAATGAAGCCGGAAGAGAATAGATATGCTGATGATTTTTTTTGCATCTTCGTTGCATTGTTTTATTGTAATGTGGTCCCACTTTAAACCAATCTGGAGGGTCCTTTCTGAATGCAGAGGTGGGATATTAAATGTCATTGTCCACTTTGGAGCCACAGCGAACAATGCTGCTTCTCCAGCAGCTGGCCCCCCAGGTCGGAGGTTGGCAGAACTCACCTTGCGGATGGCACGAGGCAGATCTTGGTCAGCGGAAACATCCTCTGGGCCCACTAGGCCACAGTCAAAGAGGAAATCCACACTTGGATTAATGTCCAAGGGGTCTGGGGGGAACGAGGAAAGGTCAGTGATATAACAGGTTCCTCAGAATCACGCAGCACTCACGGCCCTGGCTTACAAGCTCCGCTATACACGCATAGTGAAATGTGTGACTGGGCCAAAATCACCCAGTGAGCTTCCACCGCGGGGTGGGGATTTGAACCTGGATCTCACAGACCCTGCTCTGAAGCTCTAACCACTATACCACACTGGCTTTCAAAGGGTGGCTGCTGTAGCAAGCAGCCAGGCCTAGTTGAGTCATGCAAGTCAGGTGGTATGAAGTCACCTAGAGGTTGCTGCTAGGCCTAGGCAGGACCTCGAGATCTCTCAGAATTACAACTGAACTCGATGCAACAGAGAAAATGGAGAAAATGGCTGCTTTAGTGAGTGGACTTTATGGCATTTGACCCTGCCAAGGCCTCTTCCCTCCCCAAACCCTGCCCTCCTCAGATTTCACCACAAAATCTCCAGAAATTTCCCAACCTGGAGCTGGCAACCCTAGCCAGGCCTGGCCCCACTGAGTTCTCCCTCAAAGGCCAAAATAGGCATGGAAAGCTTCCTCCCCACATCCTACCTTTTACTGGCACAACAAAGCCTGGAATCTGTGGTTGCCTAGCAACGGTCACTGAGAAAGTCCGTTGCTTAAAGTTACAGATCAAAACTCCCCAATGTATTTTTTTTTTAGGTTTCAGATTTTTCTGGAAAATATTTCTGGGCCCTATTCAGGTTTGTAGAAAGATATGTCTTGCCCGTTCACAGCTTCAGTCACTGGATTTAAGTATCTGAAGATTTGGCCGACTTTGCTATTAGAATATAAGATGGCAGCTACTCTTCCTGGGGTGGGGGCTGCTAGCCAGGGCTCATGAACTTCCCTCTCTGTACCTCCTCCCTGTTCAGGATGGTGCTCCACCCCTCAAGGCCAGTAGCTCCAGGCCACTGTTACCCTTACTTTTTGGGAAGTCAGCCTCCAGGTCCTGACCCGGCTCGTCCAGCACATTTGCCATCTTGACCGCCATGGCCAACACGTCGTCTCTAGCTGGTCCAAACAGGTCACAATCCTCCAAAAGGCCCTCGGCACTCTGGTTGCTCACCAGGTCTGTGAACACATAAGCAGGTCACGCAGCTGCCCCTTAGCAGTGCCTCTGGAAGTGTCCTCAAGGACAAGATAGAAGAAGCCAGAGCGATGCACCCAAGATGAATGCTTCCTGCCCAGCAGACCATGGAGCTACAAAAGGCTGAGAAGTTAATCCTGCAAGCATGGAAGAGACCATTTCTAATTCCTCAGGACCAGCATGAATGTATTAGGAGCAAGGGAGGAACATCCTTTACCGAGGTGCTTCCCGCTCTTACCGACTATCTAATCCCCCTTTGGGGCCTTTGTTCCTTTTCCTCCTTGTGCTTCATGCAAAATTATTTGAACACAGGGGACCTTGGAAGCAGTGCTCTGCCACAGCATCACAGGCAAAGGGACATACACCGACCAAACACATGCAAAGCAAAAAAAAGCGCTCTTTTGTATGAGGTTTTCAGCGTGATGAGCAGAGGCTTCCCTGTCCAGAACTACCGCTCTTTTTTCTCCCTTCTGACTCATGGGGGGGAGGGGCACAGTTCCAAGAGGCCGTGGCTATCAGGAGGACTTTCTCAAGACCTACCACAAAGGTCTGAAGAGGCCTTGTCCAGCTCCTCTGCCTCTGCTATCATCTCAGCCATGGCCAGGATGTCGGCTTCCAGGGGATTGGAAGGGATTTTCACCTTCAGTTCCTCTATAGTCTCCACAATCTTCTCCGTGCTCTCCAGTGTGGTGGGCAGGAACATTGGCACAGGCACCTACAAATGAAGGAAAACACATCAAAAGGGTGGGGTGGGGACCAAAAAAGGATGGCCACACAGAGCAGGAAAAGGACAGGCTCACACTTACCGGGACAGGCATGGAGAAAGGCACAGGTATTTTCTGGCAGTACATGTTCATAGGCACAGGCACAAAGATCGGCACAGGGATGGGTAGCACAACCACCTGGGGCTTCCAGTCAGCCTCTGTCAGGATCAAACAGCAAGCCATCAGCCTTCCATGCAGGTGAGGGGGGACTCCTTTCCCCACAAAGAATTTGGAGGGGACTTACGAGCCTTTTAGTCCCTGGTCAATGCAGTGAATCCACAGCTAGAATATCCTTGACAATGCTTGAAAACCACCGAAGAGGGACATCTGACGCCACTCTTGAGCAACAGCTCCACTGACCAACTTGTTTTACCGGCAGGAAGTGCCTCCTAATGTTCAGCCAAAATCGACACCCCTGCAGCTTACACCTAAATCCAGTCTTGCCATTTAGAGAAGCACAGAACAAGTCTTTGTCCTCTTCTATGCAATAGCCCTTAGGCTATCAGAAGAGTGCATTCTCCTTTTCTACAGACTAAAGGCATACACAGTTCCTTCACCTTTTTCTCAGAGGACATGTTTTCCAAATCCCTGACCACCTCTGTTGCCCTCTTCCAGTGTCTCTGCATCCTTTTTAACATGCATTGCCCAGAAGTTAACACGGTCCTCCAGATGAGGCTTGACTGTATTGCATTCATGGCTTTCCCAAGCAGAATGAGTCCTTGCTCTCAAGAGTTTGTGGGAGTGCAGTCAAACAGACTGAGTGTCTGGTGTTAAATGCTCCCACCTACCCCAATCTCTTAACTGCCCTAGGTCAACCCAATCAACTGCACTGCAAGCAGAGAGCAGAAGCAAAGAAGGGAAGGCCCTGTGTGCAAAGGTAAACCTGGGATGTTCAAGAAAGTCAGCCTCTGCTGAAGACTCCTCTGCAGGGCCAGAACAGAGGTCAAAGCCCTTGGGAAGCCCTGCTGGCCTCCCCCTATCCCCTCTCACCTGTCTGGCAGCCCTTGGATTTCATTTCTATCTTGCAGGACACCCCTCGGTTCTGCATGAGAGGCTTGCACATGGCAGCTTTGTTCTTCCGTGGTGTGACCGACTGAGATGGCGGTGGGGCAGCCGGTGTCACCGGGGCAGAGGTTTTCTTTACGGGCACCTGCAGAGAAGGAGCAGGAGTTGGTTTTTATATACCAACTTTCTATACCACTTAAGGGAGACTCAAACCGGCTGACAATCACCTTCCCTTCCCCTCCCCACAACAGACACCCTGTGTGGTAGGTGGGGCTGAGAGTGACTTGCCCAAGGTTACCCAGCTGGCTTCATGTGTAGGAGTGGGGAAACAAATCCAGTTCACCAGATTAGCCTCCGCCGCTCATGTGGAGGAGTGGGGAATCAAACCCGGTTCTCCAGATCAGAGTCCATCGCTCCAAACCACCGCTCTTAACCAATACACCACACTGGCAGAACAAGCATCAGCATCTGGCACAGAGAGACACCAGCATCTCCTTCCCGCAAACTACGCTCCCGTGGCACCTGCAAGCTGCTAATAAAGCAGGGTTCTTCCTAAGGGCCAGTGCCACCCTCCTCCTCCCTCCAAGCCTGGCTCATACCGACAGCCACCACGAAGCAGGCCAGCAGGCAGCTCCACCCCCTAAACCACCACTCACCATGTTGGTCTCTGCTTTCAGTGGGGTGGAAGAGGGCTGTTTTGGCTCTGGGGTCTGACCTGAAAGGAAACATTGCTGAGATAAGGGTGCTTTTTCGCTGGTTGTGACCTGTCCAAGTCTGGAAGGCAGGAAACCCTCCAGAACAACTTTCACTTGATGCTCACAGGACAATAAAGTTGTGACCATGTCCCTGAATTCTGAAGGGGGGGGAGAGCTGTGTGTGTGTGCAGCCCCTCCTCAGACTTAATGCCTGGCCTGTGGGTGGAGAAACCTAGACAAGGAGTTCGACACGGCTCAGGAGCAGATTCACGATCCTGATTTTGTGGTGTGGGGAAAACAGGTAAAAGGAGCCTCCTGCTGTCTACTGAACCTCGTCTGATCCATCCCTCAACGTTTCGAGTGAGGAAACCCATGGCTGCTCACCTTATCTTGGTCGGAAGTGGGGGCCAGAGATAGATAGATAGATAGATAGATAGATAGATAGAGAGATAGAGAGATAGAGAGATAGAGAGATAGAGAGATAGAGAGATAGAGAGAGAGAGAGAGAGAGAGAGAGAGAGAGAGAGAGAGAGAGAGAGAGAGAGAGAAGAAAACAAAAGATAACAGGATGGTCTAAGCCAAGACAGACGCAAGAGTTGGAGGCATCTGTGCCTCACCCAGCCACTGCCTTGCCTTGCCCTCTCTCAGGGAGACCCACTTGACACCTTTGAAAGCTCTTCAGTCAGGCCTGTGTGTACCCATGCCTGTCTTGCACAAGCTCAATAAAAGAAGTATCAGTTGTGAATTCAGTATTCTAAGAAACTTCCCTAAAAAAAAAAGAGAGACCCAAGACTTATGCCTACCAAACTTACACAAACATTGTATAATTTATACTACAGTCACAGTATGCAGCTTTTTCACTATGGTAAAGATCTTGATTTCTAAGCACACCCAGTCCCGACGAGCTGAGAAGGTCAGAGGGTGCCACACACAGATTGCCAATTAGGGCAGAGGAGTTCGGCTAAAGGTGTGTGTGTGGCATGGACCAGTTTCAAACACAGCAAACCCAGCTTCTTCTGAACGTGATGAACCCAAGCGATCCTGGAACTTTGCTTCTTTGCCCATTTCCCAGCATGGGACACTGGTACCCATCAGGCTCTCTGGCAGCACCAGGGCTGTCAGCAGTTGCCTCGGGCACTAGAGGCCACCTCCAGCACAACAGGCCATGCCTACTGCAGGAGCACCATCCCTCTCCTGGGTGCCTCTGGGTCTCCCATCCCAGAGCTGACTTGGCCCAGTACTTCTTAGCTTTTGACTCCAGGGAGAGGAACAGAAGGGTGAGAGCAGGCCCTGGCACTGCAGGCCAAGCCCGGCCCTCCGCACGGAACTCTCCGCTGGAGAACGGAGCCACGCTTAGCAGCCATACCGGAGCCTCCCTGTTAAGAACGGGAGTTACGGGCAGCGCTGGTACCGGCTCCTCCTGGCTGGCTGGCCCTGTGTGTCATAGAACCAGAGAGGTTAGCAATGGAGGGAGGGAGAGGCAGGGGCAACCCTGCGTGGTCCCATCCAACCCACCCACAGGGGCCAGTGCAGAATCAAGTCCCTAGCAGCTCTAGCAGGCCCCCCTTGCAGTCAAGCTCCCTGCCGCTCTGGGCGAGCCAAAGCACTGGACTACTCACTGTTCAGCAGGCTCTCAGGCCCTTTCTGGGTGTCTAAGTTAGGCTGGTTCTGTTGGTTGTAAAAGCGCAGCAGACACTGCTGGTTGCAGAAGTGTTTGATTTGCCCTCGCCAGTGGATGGTTTCCAACAGCTTCCCTTGGCGCTTGCAAGCGTGGCACCGAGCTGCCTAAAATCCACAACAAGAGGGACAAGCAGACAGTCAGCCACCAAGTCCACTGCAGAGCACATGGCATGGCTGGCTGCCAGTGTAGTATGGGATCGGCTGCCAGTGTAGTATGGGATCGCCTGGACTCCTGTGATCCTGCCTTTCTTTTTAAATAAAGAGAAAACCTGCTAGTTCTCTGGGAAAGAGGAATGACAAAAGGCAAAGCAGTTGCTGTTAAGCCCCCCTCCCCCCACCCGAGACTGGAAGAGTGGATGCCAGAGGCCAGCTCCTGGACTTCTCCTTTTCTCCCTTCTCCGCAAGCCTCAACCCTATTGCATTATTCATCCCACCCAGCAGCTCTAGCACCACCTCAAGCAAACGGCTACCACTTCTGAGCGAGGTGGAAAGCAGTCGGCAAGTGTGACTGTTCTGCGTGTGCTCAACAGATCAAATGGCACAAACAATGGGAAGCACGGCTTGCATGATTTAATCCGACTTCCCACAAGGCTGAGTTTTAATTTCCAATAACCTAAGGGCCCAGTGAAGGAGATGGGAAGAAGAGTTGGTTTTTATATGCCGACTTTCTCTACCACTTAAGGGAGACAAACTGGCTTACAATCACCTTCCCTTCCCCTCCCACAACAGACACCCTGTGAGGTAGGTGGGGCTGAGAGAGTGACTTGCCCAAGGTCACCCAGCTGGCTTCATGCATAGGAGTGGGGAAACAAATCCAGTCCACCAGATTAGCCTCCGCCGCTCATGTGGAGGAGTGGGGAACCAAACCCGGTTTTCCAGATCAGACTCCACCGCTCCAACCACCGCTCTTAACCACTACTCCATGCTGGAGTCCCTGCCAGAGGGCTGTGATAGAGACCCAGCAAGGCCAAGTGTGGCATGACAGCAGTGCCCCCACCCAACTGGCCCAGGCTGGGACCGAGCAGCCCACCAACTGACCTTGAAGTACCAAAGCAGGTATTTGCTTTTGCAGTCTTCGCTGCAAAAGTCCCAGGTGCTGCCCTCAAGCTGCTCGGTGACCGCCCGCTGGCACGTCTGGGAGCAGTAGGTGCAGGTGATGCAACAGAGGCCCAGGTTCTTGGTGAAATCCTGTTTATAAAGAAGCACACACCCTGCGGAGAAACAACACGGGTGAAACCTTCCCGGGGGGGCACCGCGGGCCCCCTCGCCGCAGCAGGGAACCCAAGAGCCAAAGAAGCTTGGAGGAACAGCAGAGCAGAGCAACGCAGAGGCAGCCTGAAAGCAACAATCCTGCACTGGCCCCCGAGGTGGGACTCAAACCGGGAGGGACTCGCCATCGCTCACCTCTCTGGTTCTAAGCAGAGTTTACTCCAAACGACCTTCGGCCCAAGCCCACCACACATGCAACGACCTGCAAGGCACAGCAAGGCCAGCTGGTGCTGGGGGCAGGCTGCAGCCGTGCAAGGTGGCCTCCTTCGGCACTCTCCGGGCAGCCAGGCCCCAGCAGGACAGCCCCCCGCCCTCTTCTCGGCCCCAGGCCTCCCCTCCACTGCCGGGCCCCTTCCTCCTCTCCGCCACAGGACTCTGTCCAGCCCAGGCCCGGCTCGTGCTCTCCCCAGATACCTTCGCTGCAAAAGTTCTTCTCCACCCCCGAGAAGCGGATCTTCTCATGCAGCAGCTTCTCCTGCTTGCAGTATTCGCATTGGGACACCACCCCATGCAGCCGCTTGAAGTCCTCGCAGCAGTCTCTGCAGCAGAACTGGTAGACCTTGTCCTGCCGGGGATGGGGGGGGGGGAGGGAATGCTCAGCCGACTGATCACACCGGTGTGGGTCTCCAGCAGCAGAGAAGTAGGGCCCCGCTGAGCCAACTGGATTCCTACTGTCTTTCTGAGGACCAGCAGCAGACTTGGGCTGCCCCGTTGCCCAGAGCAAAACCTGCCCACCCCTCCTTCACGCAGCGAGAGCAGGTTTGAGGGGGATGCTACCTCCTGGACTGTCCAAACAGCTGCACAGCCAAGGAATTATTCCCTTCCTCCCTCCAAGACAATTCCTTGGCCTCCTGTCTGCAACCCCCTCACCTGCCAGTCCAGGATCTCGGGCTTCCCAGTGAAGAGGTTGTGGCAGGAATGGCAGGTCAAGTGGATCCCACCTTCTGGACTGGTGCGCTGCATTTTGAGGGAAGGGGAAGGGGAGAAAGATTCAGAAGGGGGCACAGGATCACCTATGCCCACTGTGCCCAGCTTGGAGCTGCCTGCCCAGCCTCACATTTGCTCTCAGAGTACGCAAGTTTCCAGACTCACACCCACCAGTGTTCTTGCCCGCCCTCCATAGCATACACCATACATTGTTCCCACCTACCAGGTCCAGATCCACCCTGACATGACCCCCCCCCCACCAGCACCCTCCTCCTATGCCAACAACCCACTGGCTGTAGACACAAGTCCCCCCTCATCTCCCCTTCCCCACCACTGAGGGTTGACTGAATCCCTTCCCGTAAGGAGGGGTACAGTAATCGGCAGGCACC
Source organism: Euleptes europaea (assembly GCF_029931775.1). Taxonomy (NCBI): domain Eukaryota; kingdom Metazoa; phylum Chordata; class Lepidosauria; order Squamata; family Sphaerodactylidae; genus Euleptes; species Euleptes europaea. The sequence continues at coordinate 38,625,794 of NC_079324.1, forward strand.
CCACACAGGTTCTTCCCAGGGGACGTCCAGCTGCTGCAGCTGCTCCTGGGAGGGAACAGGGTTTGGCCATATGGACAATGGAAGTAAAAGACCAACAGTCTGCGAGTAGAATAAATTATGCAAATCACACAAATGTTATTTGACTGATTTATTGGATAGCAGACACAAACTCTTCTTCAGCATCAGCAGAAGTAGAAACAGTTTATTTGAGACAATGACCCCCCACGATAGATCAGACATCAGATATAAATATATAATAAGCTAAAATTAGCAAAGCGAGCCTCACCCTCCCCACCCCATCTCTGGCCATTGGCTGAGCTGCTGTTATGTCAGAGAATTCACACTGAGGGAGAAGGTTTGGTCACAGAATGTTGTTTGGGGCAGGACGGGGCTAGGGAACTTTACTCGGGGACAGGAGTAAACCAGGGAGATGTGGCAACTGGAAAAAAGGGCAGCAAAGGGCTAGGAAGACAGGAAAACCTAACACCAAGGGGAGAAGGGGGTATGTGCTCTTAGTAACAAATGGTGCCAACAGACAAGAAGAGCTGAATTTCATACACAGGGCATGGAGCTCTGTCTTAAGTGCAAGAATGCAGATCAAGGCGAGATAGGGACTCATATGATCCCGGGAGAGCACGGGCAACTTTGAAGAGTGATATGGCCCCTCCCCCTTCTCCATCTTCTTTAGTCTTAGAGCAGAGACAACCTTCACCTTCCAAAGCTTTTTTTTTCAGCAAACAATAAGAGCTAGAAGCATTTTTTAAAAAAGATTATGAAAGCAGAGACTTTCAGGTGTCTGATGGATGCACCAGATCGCAGCCATGCAGAGAACCCACGTTCCTGGGTTTGGTCCCATCACTGTGACGGTGGCAGAGCCTCCGTATGTACCTGGAATTTGGTCCAGCAGCTGGGGCTGCAGAACTGGTACACCACCTGCTCATTCTTGTTGTAGTAGCAGGGCTCAGACAGGCTCTTCCGGCAGAAGCTGCAAGGCCGAGGGGGTCCTGGGAAGAGAAGAAAGGCAGAAAGAGGGGCCAGGCTGGTGAGGGAGGACATATGGGACTCCTCCCCCAGGCTCGACACAAGACCCTAACCTAGAGAGCCAGAACTGGTTCTAAGGCACACTGCTTGAAATTCTGCTTGGAAGTTGTCCCCAACCAAGTCAGGACTCCTTCTAGGACAAACTGTGGCCAACGCCCAGACAGCAGCTCCCACCAACTCAGTCCTCCAGATTTACCCCCCACCCCCCGTTGAGCAATCCTGGTAAGCCAGAATCGCGCGCCCAGAAGCCCAACCCATCTGCCGACAAATGGAACAAGCCGCCCAAGTACAAGAGGTCCCAGTCTGACCATGTGTGGTAGGGTAACCCTTCTAGTACAGGTGGTGGTCCAGTGGCCTCCTGCTCTCCTTCCTCCTGGGCAGGACACCCTTCCCCTACCATACAATGGCAATGTATCCACCACAGGCAACAAAACTATAGGGAAAGTCAGTTAGCTCTTACCTGTCAGGCCTGCTTGCTTGACTTTGTAGGAAGTGGTACAACAGATGGAACAGAAGAGGCCCATCTTGCCATTCCGGTCCTTGTGGGACAGCATGTCAAAGTTCTTGCAGAGTGTCTTGCACCACATGCATGGATATACCCGGGTGTTTTTCTGAAAAAAGAGAAGTGCAAAATGGCCGTCAGGCAGGCTCAGACACACCCCTGGGCATCCTTTCCATCCTTTATTTTGCTCTGAACCTGCAACACCTTCAACTCTTGCAAAGGGCCAAACTGTCAGCCAAGCCAAGACATCGCTACATTTCCCAGGAGAACACTCGTGCACTGTTAAAGAGGGAAATGTGCAGCCCTACAAGAGAGAAATATGCAACCCTACAAGTGTCACAAGGGAGGGAGGAGAGATAGATTCTTTCCGGAACCTTTCCTCTGGATTCCAAATGGAAAGAGATAATATAATGCAGCCTCTGTGGTTTTGCAGGTCATGAGAACTCTTAGCAGCAGATGAGGTGGTGAGAAGATGACTGGAGTTCATGGCTCATTGTGTAGTTTATCTGGGACTTGGCTCAGAGAGCGCTTTGCTTTCACCTTGAATCAGAGGCCAGAGTTGTGTGGAGGGGCATCCCTGCCTCTGCCCAGCCTCACCTTCTTGTAGCTGTTGAGACAGGTGGTGTTACAGAAGCGCTTCTGCTGTCCCTCGTGGAAGAGATACTCCAACGGCATCCCCTTGTTGTAAAGGTAGAGGCCACAGTTGTCGCAGCAGTTAGTTTTCAGGCCCTTGGTGGCACGGAACTTGGTGAAGCAAGCGTCACTGCAGATACGGTGAACCACGTTCCCGTTGCTGACCTCGTGCTGGATCTGCAGACAAGACACAGTCATTCACAAGCAGAGGGTGCATCAGCAAGGATATCCATCACCCGAAGGCTAAGGGCTACTAAGCATGATAGCTGGTAGGCCAGGAGGGATGGCAAGTTTTAGTTCAAGTGGGAGGATAGGGTGGGAGGAGGTTGGGTGAGGACTGAAGCCCAGAACAGGAACTTCCGATAGCCTGCGTTAAAAACAAATCCCACATCTGGAATGACTATGGCAGCTAGTCATTTGAGCCTACTGTGTTTCAGATCTCCGCTGTCAGTAAAGCCCAGACAGCATTATGTACACAATCAGGTCTATAACCATGCAAAATTGGACTTAAGTCAAATTCTTAGCAGCCCCTACTCCCTTCCCACGAGGTATGTAAAACTCCCTTATAACCCACTATTCTCTCTATTCCTTATATGCGCCTTTCCTCCCACCTGCTTGGAGGGCCTTGACAAAGTGGGCTGTTGCCTAAAGGTGCTCATGTGATCATCCTGCCAACAGTGCCACAGGGCTTTATTCCATGGCTACCATTCTGAAATCTGCCTGACAGTGTCCCTTTTCTTCTTTTTGGGACCTTGCTTTGGGTGGACAAGAAGCCACAAAGATTGCAGCAAGCCAAGATCACCCATCTCTATCTAGCCCAGTTTTTAACTCCAGCTGGCAGTGGCTCCCCAGAGCCTCAGGCAGGAACAAGCCTTTCCCCAGTCCTCTTAACCTGAGAACCTTTAATGAGAGATGCCAAGGTTGAACCTGCAATCTTCTGCATGCAAAGCCTGCACTCTGCCATTGAGCCCTGCTGCAGCAAGGTGGTCTCGAACTACAGACAGCACCAGACTCACGCAGATTCCTGTTCACCGACAGGCCAAGCCCTCCATCCCCTGACAATGCCTCAGAAATCAGGCATGCTCACCTCCCCTGCTTTGTAGCACACGCTGCAGCGGACGGTGTCTGAGGCTTCCGCTGCCTGCGGCGCTGGTCTCTGCTGCTGCTGCGCTTCATACAGTGAGTGGCACACTGAAGTGCAGAACTCGTGGAAAGAGCTGCCAGAGCCAACCTGGGCCACAAACGACTCCTTGGTGTTCCAGATCTCCCTGCGGACAGGACGGCACCAGTCAGACAGAGGGTTAAGCAACACCTTGGATCATCCCAGCGAACCAAAGGTGACAAGGAAGCCAATGACACCAAGAAAAACAGCAATCACGGGAGGCAGGGTATTTGCAAGGCTGGGGCCTGCTGCATCAAAAGCAGCAAGCAGCGAATGGGAAGCCTAGCTGCAAGTAAATGGTGGCGGGAGGCAGGGGAGGGCAACAGCGGCACCCACTTTTTGCAGAAGGTGCAACTCTTCTTGTTGAGCGGTCTCTTAGAAAAGGTGGTGAGGCAGGTGCTGGAGCAGAATAGCTGAGGGAGCCCCTTGCGCTGATAGGCTGTCTGGCCCTTCTGCAGTGGCGTCCGGCAGTTGGCACAAGTCATCTTCGTCACTGTGGAGCGGGCAGCCCGCTGGGCCATCTGGTTGCGCAGAGACATGCGAGTGGTGCGCCGGGTGTGAGAGGGAACAAAGTCCTCGTCTTTGGGGTCATCGACCATGGCATCTGAATCCTCATCAGAGACTGGGACTGCAGGAAGTGGGAGAGATTAAGAAGAGTTGGTTTTTATATGCCGATTTTCTCTTACCACTTAAAGAAGAATCAAACCAGCTTACAATCACCTTCCTTTCCTTCCCACAGCAGATACCCTGTGAGGTAGGTGGGGCTGAGAGTGTGACTAGCCCAAGGTCACCCAGCTGGCTTCATGTGTAGGAGTGGGGAAACCAACCCAGTTCACCAGATTAGCCTCGGCCGCTCATGTGGAGGAGTAGAGAATCAAACCCAGTTCTCCAGATCAGACTCCACCGCTCAGAATCAGATCAGACTTTATAGATGCTTTATCACTGAGAGAGATTCCACCTTTTCATTGTACACCAATATTCCTTTGTAGATCAATATAACCACATTGTCCTTTTGTTCTACTTCACTTTAGGTGTTTGGAACCATATACACAGTTCTCTCCCCATCACTGAGCCTCACATCACCCCTGTGAAGTAGGCCGGGCTGAGAGATAACGACTAGGCCGAGATCATCTGAAGGAGTTGGGATTTGAACCCACGCCTCCCCAGTCCAAGTCTAACTCTCCATTACACCCTACTGGCTTTAGGCAGCAGTTCTTTTGATAAGCCACTCTTCACACTTTGTGATGTGTCTGTACCTTTGAACACAAGACTGCTGGCCAAGAGGCAACTTACTGCTCTCAGAGGAGTTTACGGTTTCAGGTCGGGATGCCTCTGATCTCCTGGCTCGCTCACTCCTCTTCTGTTTCTGGAAAATACCAACGAATCGTCAGACTAGCCAAAGGCACCTGGCCTAGAGAAACCCTAAAACTGCAATTATATACTCAGCACCCAGGGATACAAAGCTCTGTACAACAAAACGTAGGTAAACCCAGCCCACAAGTTCATGATCTAAACCAGTGGTTCCCAAAGTGGGCAGTACCACCCACGGGGGGGGGGTGGAATTCCCTAGGGGGGCACTAAGAGGCAAGAGGACAGCAGGGGGGCGCTAGAGGTGGGTCCCTTCAACTGTGTTGCTCATTAATTTACAATAGATCAAGCTATGGCACCATGCTGGCAAATTTGGTGGAAACTATCAGACTTTTTTCCAGACTTTGGAGAGCTGGTACCACTGGATCAAGTTCATCAGTTTTGTTGAATAAATTTCAACTAAAAAGTTTTAATCTGATTTTGAATAGATGTGCAATTAATTGTTACTGTTTTGAAATTTTATTGTTATTATCTTCTTTAATGAGTCATGCAAACACCTATTTTGAATGCTTTTTATAGGATAGGGTAAGGGGCGCTGGGGTTGAGTTTGTGGAACCAAGGGGGCGGCGGCCCAAAATGTTTGGGAACCATTGATCTAAACCATGAGGAGGAAAGGAAAAGGAGGACAAGAAGCAGTGCAGATGGGTTGTGACACAGAAGTACAGCAGATGGAAGACTTGGCTTTTCTAAAAGAGCCGCACATGGGCAAGGTACTGAGGGAAGAGTTAGAAGAGTCTTAGCAGAGCAACTAGCGCTCACCTGTGCCTCCTCCTTCCTTACCTTTTCAACTGGCTGTTCACTTCCTGTTGCACCAGCGCCTTCCCCTGCAAGAGAAGAACAAGAGAGACCCAAAGGCCATCTATGAGACTCCAAAAGGACTAAGTGGCCAGGGCTGTGACATGCAACAATCGCGACATGAAATCACAAACAAAGACTAGAGAAACTGCTGCAGGGAATAGCACAGAAGTAACTGGGGAAAGTGGAACATCTTTACGATTGGTACGGTACTCAAGAGAGCCAGGTGGACTCTCCGGCTGTGGCAGGAGAAGCAGTGGTGGGAGAACATAGCTTGTGAGGGAGGGGAGAGCAGCTGGATCCTTGACACATTGCTTGGCAATCAAAGACATGTCAGGACTGTGGACATGCGAGTTGCAAAGAGTCTTTTCCAAGAGCACAGCAAGTGGTGCAGCTGCTGGCATCCTCTACCCTCCCCTTCCACCCCAGTTTGCCACCAGAGAAGAAGAAGAAAAGGAGAAGAGGGGCCACACTGTAGAGAAAGCCTCTGTTGTTCATACCCACCTGGAAGGGATGGTGACTGTGCTGCCTCTTGTGCTTTGGGCTTAGCAGGGTCTTTCTGTTGGCTTTCCTCTGCTTCAGCTGGACTTTCTCCCACTGGCTCAGGAGCTGCCTCAGGAGTACTGTTGAGGACTGACTCCTTCCCCTCCTCTACGGATGCCTCCTCCTTCCGCAACGGGGAACTTTTCCTTGGGGCTTTTAACCGGGCTTTCTTAGCCAGCCGCTGATTTCCTGGTGAGCCGACAGGTGAGGCTGTTAGTTCTTGCGAAGGTGCGGTGTTGTTCACCTCCACCACATCAGATGATTCCACGGCATGGTTCTCGGGGAGGGAAGCTGCACTCTCCAGACCCTCCTCTTTTGGGTCTTCGGGTTCAGTTTTACACACACCTTCCTCTTTCCAAGCTTCCGGCACCAGGGCTTCTGGTGCAGAAAGGTCCTCAGTCCCATCTTCCAGGTCTGCAGACCCACCTGCCTTGTACAAGCTGTCCAGGTCCTCCGACTTAACAGGAGCCACCAGCTCATCTTCTTTGCTCAAGCTATCCAGAATGCCGGGCTTCTCCAAGATAGACAAAGTATCAGATTTATCCAGTCCCAGGCTATTGGGTTTACTTAGGCCTGACAAGCCATCTCCTTTCACTAAGTCCAGGCCCAAGTCACTGTCGGAGGATGCTTGCTTGGGTGCTTCCCACTCCATCTCTTGGGGCTGAAGAGGTGAGGCTTGTGGGACAGAGGCTGTCTGGGAAGCCAGCAGATCTTCTCCAAATTCCATATCTGCAGGGAGGTCACCTATTAGTGGCTTATCAGGCAGAGACAGTGGCCCCAAGGAGCCAGGAAATTCACTGGGGTCCATTCAGAAAGAGCCAGTAACTAGGAAAAAGATACAGGAAATAGCATCAGCATGTTTAACTAATTAATACCACTCCTCTGACAGAACACTCACTTGGAGGAAATCCCCTGCTAGAATTAGGAAGTCAACCTGAATCCAAACTAAATTCACAGATGGAACTCAAACATAAAATCTATTACTTTGAACTCAAACTGGAATGAAACCCCTAATCAGAGGCAGACAGGGAAGGAGTTGGACATCATTTCTATAGCTAAAACCAGTTCCAGGGAAGTAGCTTCAGAGCTCAAGAGGTTCTTCTGAGAGTATTGAGACCCCTCCCCAGTGTACCTGCATCCCATTCTGAACCAGGTTGTTGTTTTTTTACTTGTACGGTGCAATTTCTGAAAAAAACAGAGATGGAAAAAAATACAACCACCAATTTACTAGGGAAGGGAACACTGAGACAGAACAACGTGTTATTTTTTCGATCCTGAAAATTATGTGAGGGTACACTGGATCCTCTACTTATGACATCATCAGATATTCTTATAAAGACAATGGACAGTTTGCACTCATCATGGGCACATAAGGTCCTTGGAGGACACTTCCATTATTGGATTCTCCCACAATCCAGACTGCCATCTCAAAAGAGCACTTTGGTTACCCCTTCCCTACTCAGTCAGATGGGCATTTGCAGCCACTGCTCCCAAAATGTGCCATTCCCTTTCAAAGTCCATAGCAGGCCAAAGTATCACCCAGAAGCGACAGAATCCACCCCTCCACACTTTGCACAACTTTTTGGTGGCCAGGAACTCAACAGATGAGGGTTTTAAAAATAATTTGGACGGCTTGTTTGTAAGAGCTGTTGTTAGCCCTGAGCCAGTGGAAGCTGGCAAAAACCCAAACTGGTACATCTGAAATATGCAAGGTAGTTGTGGTCTCCAAGCACATTCCAGATACAGACTTTGGTCATTAACAAGCTGGTCCCTGCATTAGCACAGGACACAGAAGGACCAAGTGATTCTTGAGAGGCAACCACAGAGCCTGTTCACTAAGGTGCCTTTGCACGAGATAGGAAAGATTAGTTTTCAGTTTCCTCCTGCTTCAGCTTGGTCTCATCTGAATAGTGTTGAAGGGACAGTGAGGAGGGCTAGAAGGATCGCAAACTCTGGCCTTGCCTGAGATGTGACACTTGCCCCATCTCATGAATAACATGAACAACTATCACGATATTAGAGTTTTGACTAAAGTTTCATTTGGTTTGACTAAAGTTTCATTTGGATTGGAGTTAATGGGCAACCACAGTTTCTCAGTCTGTAAAATGGGAATAACGGCGATCCAGCTCAGAGAGACAAATGTAGCAAAGGATGCGTTATCTGCTTTGCATTTCTGGTCAACCTTTATCTCAGTGAGGCTTCCCAAGAGAAGAGTTATGTTTGCACCTCCTTGTAGTACAACCATAGCACTGTCCTGGGTTTGGGGGCAGGTGGAACCATGTAGATCTGGGCAGTATTTTCAACTCCATACTTCAAACAGCCCATTTGACCCTTTTGCTATGCACCCTGAGAAACAGCCCAGGCCTCTTCCCAGAGTCCAATCCGAGGGACCACTCCCCCAAGGTCACAGCACCGTCGCTTCAAGGGGATGCTGGTGTGCCAGGCAGAGTTGAGGACCCACAAGCATACAATTGCAGGACATGCACTGCCAGCAAAAACTTACTTAGGAAACAAAGGAAAGCAGGTGGCAGCTGGGGGGGAAGCTTGCCCCAAGAGAATCTCTCAGTTTGGGTCCTTTGAATGCACAAAGAGGCCCCCTGTGGAAGTAGTACAGAATGCAGTGCAAAATGATAGAAACTAGGAGTTAAAAGGGATCAAAATATATTGCAATTATCAGTTTTTCTTCTATTACCTGATGCTTGCAGTATTTAAAAAATCTTTTGGGAACAAGATTCTATAGTTCTGGGAAACTTGCTCCAGTGTCTTCTAACTGTACCATGCCAAACCCTTTTTCCTTCACTCCACAGAAGCACCTCTCTACCCCTCAGTCTTTTACTGCATGAACATGTTACGGACTATCCTCTGCATCTGCAAGAGCCTCGCTCACCCCCTGGAATGGACAACAGGCTGCCTCTGTCTCCATAAAGAACAAGTCTTCCCTCCACATCCTATTCTATTTAGCACACAATTAAGAGAAGCCTTCTTGTCCTCGTCACTGTTTTGTCCTGCACACCTCCAATATACCAGCAGGCCCACTAACACCAGCTCATTTCACAGGCAGAGCAATCCTATGCCAATTTACTCCAGTCACAGTCACATTCACTTTAATAAGCTAAAATTGGAGTAAGTTTGCACAGGATGGCACAGCAAGTGCCCAGTTTAGTCCATCACAAATTCTACATGGGAGGGTGGCATTTGTTATCCTCAAGAAAATGCCCATCTGCTGAAGGGAGTAAAGGGTGGCACTACCAAACCGCACTTGAAGCCCAGTGCTGTTATTCCTGGGAATTGTGGAAATTTAGAAAACAGATGACTTCTAAACCACATGCTTCTTCTCTAGCTAAGCATATCTGGATACCCATGTGTAGAACTAAGATCAGACCCAGAGAGTCCTCCATGGGCTGACATAAAAGCAGGCCGAATTGGTACCAGATATTATTAATTGGATGGTGCCAAGCAAAGTGAGCTAAAGGTTTAAGCTGTGCCCTACTCAGGATTGTGTCAAAAGATTTCCCAGTCTCCTGGAAGTTCGTGAATAACTACAAGTAAGCATCATTTCTGTTACAAGGTATACTCTGACCTGGCACAGGCCATTTGCCTCCTCTCACTAGCAAGCGCCTGGAGAATATGTCCTTGGGGAACCCCGAAACTAGTTGTGCCCACTGCAAGTCACTCTCTCAAAGGAGTTAATGGTGTGAAGCCAAGACGCTTGGCCTGGCACAGCTCAGACCCTAATCCTTGTCCTCTCTTCAGGATCATTCCCTGGTGAAATCCAGATCTCTCAGCAGGATCCCCATCCTTTCCTCTTGAAGGTAATGCCTGACCTTGCTCAAGCCATTAGCTCTTTCCCTTTTTGAAAGGGTATGTAGGATCCATCCTTGAAAGACTACCCTTCCTGCCACAGAAAATGACACTTAACCCAGACTGTCTTGACTTGTCCCATTAGCTCCTCCTCCTGGAGCGAGTGCCTACAGGGTCTCTCCCCATTGCATTCCTGGCCCAAAAATCTACTTCATTGTAAACCATTTGCCCACCCCCCACCACCCCGCCAGGCTCCATTTCAAACAATTAGCTTCTTCACGTTCAGCACATACCTGCAGGATTTCCTCCCTCCAAAATAATACAGATCCCCTCTCAATTACTGCAATTTCTGTCTCTCGTCTGCTCTCCTCCCTATGTGAGCCAAACACCGAAGCAAGGCCTGGCTCCCCAAGGAGCCTCTCTCCCGCCTTCGCAGCAAGTGCCTGCAGGATTCCCCATCCCTGCCTGTGCTCCCTCCCCTGCCAGGATGTCAGACGAGTCCTGGCCCGGCTCAGCTCGGGAGCTCCGCCCACCTTCGCAGCAAGTACCTGCAGGATCAGCCCCCCCCCCCAGTCTGCAGGGCAGACGGCCTCGCTGCAACGGCGCCAGCCAGCCCTGGCCCACCCCACCCCACGAGCTCCTGGATCCACCCGTTCGGAACCCAGCCTTGGAACGTGGCCCAACTCCGCCCCCTTCGCCCCAAGTGCCTGCAGGATCCTCGCCCAATCCCCCACCAGGCCCCGCCCACCAGGCCCAGGCCCCGCCCCCGCAGCCAGGCCCCGCCCCTCTCGGTCTGGGGCTGCCTCCCCCGCCCGACCCACGATGGCCGCCCCCCCTAAAGCCCGCAGCCCCGCCCGGCTCTCACCTGCCTCGCCTCCTCCCCCCCCCCCGGAGCGCGAGGCGCTACCGCCGAACGCCTCGCCCGCCCACTCCCCTCGTTCCCACTTCCCCGCCGCCCGCCCGGTCCAGCGCGGCGCCCACCCGAGGTTTGGTTCGGGTCGCGGCTTGGCGGCGGCCCCTTTAAATGGAGGCGCCGCTCGCAGCCCTCGGCGCGCCGCAGCCCGAGCACGGGGGGAGGTCGGGGAGGGTGCCGATTGGCTGCGGCCGGGCGAGGGCGGCGCAGCGATTGGCTGCCGCTGGCCGGGACCTGCTCTCCCATTGGCTGTGCGGGCGCCTGGGCTCGCGAGACTCGCCGCTGCTCCCCTGCCGGCCGCAAAACCCGGCGAAGAATCCATGGGCGAGGGATCGGAAAGGGGAGGCGGAAAACGCGGATCGGGGAGCCCGGATCCGGAGCACCACGGGGTGGGGGAGGGGAAGTGGGGCCAGGGGGCACGAGTGGGGGGGGCATCTACTCTCCCTTCCCCCCACTCCCAGGTTTACCTTTTCAATCCCGGGGGGAATTCAAGGGGGAAAGGCACTCCTCCCCCCCCCACGAATCCGTGCGCCCTCCCGGGGCCGCCGTCCCCTCACCTGTCTACCCACCGACGTGGGGCGCGCCCCGAGGGTCTCCCTGAGCAGCCGGAGCGACGGGCGGAGAGGACGAGCGGGCGAGCGCGCGGCCGTGCGGGGCGGACACGGGGCACGGGCACCGCCCCCGGACGGCGCGGGATGGAGGGGCCGCCCCAAGACCCCCGGCAGGGAGGGAAGGAGCAGCCCGCTCGCAGCGCCCCCGCCTAGGAAGGCGCCGCGGCCCCTCCCTCCGCAGGGAGGGGGGCTGCCCCATGGTGGATCTCTCCCGGACCCACCTCCTCCCTCCAGCCCCACATCTCCCCTCCCTAGAAATGCCCAGAATTATTCATTCTGAGTTCTAATACCCCCCCTCAGCGAGCTTAATCTGCATCACACAGTAGACTCCACACTCGCATTCACACGTACACGCGTCGCAAACCCTCCCCCCGCCATCCAGAGCGGCTTTTCCTAGAGCGGGCCGAACACGCGCGCGGGAATCTTTGCTCTTCCTCCGCAGAGAGTCCCTCCTCCTGCCAGTTCCTGCCTGGGATCTGACCCTTTGCAGCAGCCTCTTCTCCCGAAGATCCTCCGGGAGCCACCGGTCGCCATCACCCACCACGCCAGGAATTGCACCCAAGCCTCTTCCTCCCATACACGTGACTCTCGGAGGGCCCCCCACCTTGCAGTGCCTGCTTGTTCACAAGGGTGGGAAGCAGAGGAGAGACCTCTGGAGATCGATCTGTTGTGCGTTCCAGCCGGCCCGATGCAGATGTTGCACTGGAGCCAAAGAAACAGGGAATGCAAAGAAGCCCATTGGGGAGACCTTATGAAAATGCTTCCCATGCTTCAGAAGGAGGTGCTCCTGAGCACCCACACATCCAGAAGACCTTCCTTCGCCAGGCATCTGCACTCACTCCTGACGTTACAGAACCCCAATTGCCACCGTTTTGCAGCAACCTACTACGGGCTCCTTCAGCTCCCCCCCCCCCCCACAAACCGATAACCAGAAATGGGGCATGCCTCTCCACAGCATGGAGGCTTCTTCCCTTCTGCTTCTTACACTTGCAGGCTGGTGATGAAAATGCAGCCCAAATACAGATTTTCAACATGGCTGTTGCCACCGTAAAATCCATTTATCACAGGGTTAGGGAACCTTTTTGGACAAAGTGACGACAAACAGTCTTCCAGTAAAAACGTTGGTGTGCTGGCAAATGGGGTGATGGGAATTGGATGGATATACAGAGAATATTCCAAGTCCCAGCATCTCTACCGGTGCCTCAGGACGTTGCCTCAGTTGCTGTGCAAAGAACCAGCCTGGTGCACCAAGCAACACTGCTTGACATGCGTGGTTGGGATGGGCTACCCCACTCTGTTGGGTTGATCTGCAAGTTAAAGTGTATGTGGTTCAACTCCTTTTTTAAGCTTCTAAGAGCCCTATGAGGTAGGCTAGACTCAGCCAGGTTGGCCCAAGATCAGCCAGGGAGCTTTATGGCAGAGCAGGAATTTGAATTCAGCTGCCCACCATTTGGTAAGACCAGCTGGAGATTGGTACTTACTTGCCCAGCTTAAGTGCTCAAAGTGAGACATGGCCATCCCTAAAGATTTTTTTCACTAGAGGAGGTGAGAGTAAAGCAACAGAGGAAAGTTATAGGTGGCTCCTTTGTTTTATTCCAATGATGTTCTTGCTTGAGATATAGATGGGAAATCTCCCTCTCCCCTTTCCTCCTCATAGCATTTTTCAGGGCAGGTACAATGGCAGGGTTGAAAGGCACGTGGCCTTATTTATAAATAGGATGTCTTCATTTTCCTTCCTTCATTCCCTCACTGATGCTTATTGACCTGTCCTCCTGTTAGTATGTTCTGTTAATTGTTTTATGTCTATATTTATATGTGTTTTTAATTTTGTTTTAATGTTTTTATTGTTCACCACCTTAGGAACCCTGAGTAGGGTAGAAAGGCATCTTAGAAATATTTTAAGTAAATAAAACAGAAATATACATAGAGCACAAAGAAAAGTGGATATCCCATCCTTTGCCTCCCCTCTGCGCCCTTTTCAGGTTATGGCAACCTGAGCCCTGTGATAACAAAAAAACAACAAAATTTCACTGCTTAGTAACTATTGTTCATGGTAGTCTGTACAATATCTTCTCTGTATGCTTGCAGTTGATAGTATATCTGCCATCTACATATTAATTTCAGACAAGTTTTTCTGTTAATTTTGAGAGACCATTCCATTGTAACGACTCTGTCTAGATCCCAGGTAAACTTTTGACAATATCCAAAATTACAGCTTTATTCTTTAAAACATCATATGCCCTAGATTAGATCGTACATTTCAGGATGTAATAGTATTTTCCTGGACATAGAAGCAGTAATACAAATAAACTGAACTATTGACTTTTTCATACTTTTCCTGGTAGATCTTAATGTTGTCTTATCTATCTTCTAGAGGGGAAAAATAAAGTCCTTAACAGCTTGAATCAAATTTTTACCAACCAGTCAAACTTTCGGAATCCTTCCTCTTTTTTAAAAGAACTGGTTTAAAACTCTTGATCAAGCGTGGAAGCCATCCCATGATTCCCACTTTCCCATGTATCTTTCTTAGATGAACCAGCCTCACAGGTTTGTGTGAGAATTGGAGGAGGGGAAACCTATGTAAGCCACTTTGAGCTCCTTGGAGGGAGAATGGGATAAAAATACACAAGCAAATTACTCCTGCTGGGTGATCCTGGGCCAGTCATGCTATCTTGGCCTAACCTACTCAACAGGGCTGTTGTGAGGATAAAAAGGGGGAGAATCATACCTAGGGGAAGGACTGACTAAAAAATGTTGATACAGAGATCAATGGACAGCCACGAGAGGTTGCATGATGCACACTTATGCAGATTCAGTGAAACTGAATTTAGGGGGGTTTGCTCACATTTACACAGGACTAGGATCAAACTGACCTGGATGGCCCAAGCTAGCTTGATCTTGTCAGATCTCAGAAGCTAAGCAGGGTTGGCCCTGGTAAGTATTTGGATGGGAGACCACCAAGGAATACCAGGGTTGCTGTGCAGAGGAAGGCACTGGCAAACCACCTCTGTTAAGTCTCTTGCCATGAAAACCCCAAAAGGGGTCGCCATAAGTCGGCTGCGACTTGACGGCACTTTACACACACACACACAGGATTAAACACTATGAGCTACAAGCAGGAAGTCCCTAATTCAAATCACTGCTCTCCTGGAAAGGCTTTATTGTTGAATGCATGAAGCTACCTTATACTGAGTCAGACCCTTGGTCTATTAAGGTCAGTCTTGTCCACTCTGACTGGCAGCGGCTTTCCAGGGTCTCAGGAAGAGGTCTTTCATGTAACCTACTGCTTGGGCTTCATAACTAGAAATGTACAGGATTGAACCTGGAACCTTCTGTATGCAAAGCTGATGCTCTTCCACTGAATCCACAGCCCTTCACCTCTCCTTGTTCTCTCTGCTCCCAGTGTGCCTAAGGCTCTGGAGGGTTGAGAACTAGATGGAACAAACAGTCCAACTTGGTATAAGGCAGTGTCATTTGATCATGTTATGTAATGCTAGGATAATCCTGTCTTCCCCTACAAGGTTGTTGTAGTGTCAAATTGGGATGGCTCCGGAGTTTAGTCTGAGCTTGTTAACAGCTTTGTTCTAATAATTCTCTTAGTTTTCATTTTGTATTTTGAGGGACTGCAGGGCTCTTATGAGAAGATCAGAAATGGGTAAAGCTTTGGTTGAAGGGAAGTGTCTCTACCACCCCAGGCAATCTTCTGCTGTACTAAGTGTGTTCTAGGGTGCGATCTGATTACATGGGGCAATAGTGAGGGCCTCGGTGTACAGCATGCCTCATCATCCCCTGCAACGTGTATTGTTTCTTTTGCAAATGTTCAAATATAGGTATAAAGGGTTGAAAAAAGCCAGTCTTTACATGGAATTTGGTGGGTGAACACACTGTGCACAACACAGGCACTCCTTGAGAAAGCTTCTCATGTCTGGGAGGAGTTGGGAACTGAGGGGGGATATTTGAAGGAGGTGCTTCTGGTGAGCAAAGGAGATGTCCATTGTTAGTTGGGAAGAGGGCATGAGAGGAGCTATCACAACCATATACCCTCTGCAGACCTAACCTGTAAAGTGGGGTGCAAGTAGGATTGCCAGCTCTGGATTGGGAAATACCTGGAGATTTGGGGGCTGGAGCCTGGGGAGGGCCGGGTTTGAGGAGGGGGAGGGACCACTGCGGGGTATAACGGCATAGAGTCCACCCTGCAAAGCAGGCATTTTCTCCAGGTGAACTGATCTTGGTTGTCTGGAGATCAATTGTAATAGCTGGAGATCTTCAGGTGCCACCTGGAGGTTGGCAACTCCAGGTGCAAGCCCTGTTGCCCGCATTGTTGCTGCCTCAGTTTCCAAGCTCCCGGAGCACCCAAACCAGATGCAACTTGCAGTGCTGGTGAAGGGAGTTGGCAGCCGTTCCAGAGGAAGTTGTGACACTGCTGAAGATGATAATTGGGAATTGAGCAAGACACACTGGAGGGGTCAGGTTGCCAGCACAGACATGGTCAAACTCGCTTCTCTGGTGCGCAAGATTAA
This sequence comes from Euleptes europaea, assembly GCF_029931775.1. Classification (NCBI taxonomy): domain Eukaryota; kingdom Metazoa; phylum Chordata; class Lepidosauria; order Squamata; family Sphaerodactylidae; genus Euleptes; species Euleptes europaea. Next base: position 38,641,683 of record NC_079324.1, read on the forward strand.
GATTGCCAAGGGCCAGTTTGGGATGGCACCAGACTCCCGCCTGCCTTCAGCAGCAGCCAGGTCACGAGCATGCATACAGAGAGACATGCGTGTACGCCAGGAAGTGAATTTATCTGAGGGCGCTTGCTCTGCGCCCAAAGTGTGCCTATTTCCTCTTACTGCTGTTAGCACTGCACAAGCTAATTTCAGAGTAGCTGTCTTGGTCTGCAGTAGAACAAATCCTAGTCCAGTAGCACCTTAAAGACCAACAAGAGTTTAAATCTTGTTGGTCTCTAAGGGGAAGGGTCATAGCTCAGTGACAGAGCATCTGCTTGGCATGCAGAAGGTCCCAGGTTCAATCCCTGGCATCTCCAGTTAAAAGGAGCAGGCAAGTAGGTGATGTGAAAGACCTCTGCCTGAGACCCTGGAGAGCTGCTGCCGGTCTGAGTAGACAATACTGACTTTGATGGACCATGGGTCTGGTTCAGTAGAAGGCAGCTTCATGTGTGCTACTGGACTCGCATCAAACTGGACACATGAAGCTGCCTTATACTGAATCAGACCCTTGGTCCATCAAACTCAGTACTGTCTACTCAGACCGGCAGCAGCTCTCCAGGGTCTCAGGCAGAGGTCTTTCACATCACCTACTTGCCTAGTTCCTTTAACTGGAGATGACGGAGATTGAACCTGGGACCTTCGGCATGCCAAGCAGATGCCCTACCACTGAGCCACAGCCCGTCCCCAAGCTAGGTATGGCATCTCCCTGGACAGCAGAGGGATGGAGGTGGATTTGCCTCAAACATAGAGCGCCTTATATGGGAGTGTGGGGGGGGGGTAGGCACACAGTTTCTTTTTTCTTCTGTTGAAAATCCACCACCACGTTCCTTCCTTCCCCTCGTCAACAGGTTTTCTCCTTGCCAGGGCCTCTCCTGCCTCCTGTTGCGATGGCCTCCAGGCATGCATTTCCTGCTGCTTTCTCCAGAGAGGTTTGTTTTCAGTGGCAGCTCTAAAAGGGAGGGGGGAGGGCTGCTGCATGCGCAGATGCACAGCAGGAGGAAATGTTGCATCCAGGCCTGGCGAGTGGGAAATGGCACTGGGAACTGCCCTTTTGGAAATACTGAGGTCTACACAGCTGTCACTGGAGCTGTAACAAGGTGGGTCAGAGCTCTGACAAGGCAACAGCTATGCAAGGAAGGCTGTTCAAAAGTTCCCAGGGGTGGGGAGAGGGAATTACCTTCCTGTCAAGCTCAGCATATGATTCTCAGCATTAAAGACTATGTTGCTCCCCCATAGGTGGTGTTCTCTCTTGGATAGGGTGTCCCAGACAGGTCACCTGTCCTCCCATTGGGTGGGGGCAGATTGAGGAAAAGTAAGTATGGGAATAAACAAGGACAATATAGAATTGTGGAGTGAAAGGATGGGATCAGGCAGACGGGCAGAATGGCATACGGCAGATTTGGGGCTCACATTAGCAAATAATTCCATAAGGCAGACTATAAATGAAGTAAACATATAAATAAATCATTAGGGGGAGAAAGGCAAAATGATGCAGATTTTCATAAAATGACCCCAGGACAGAAAGCAGGAAATTGGCATTTTGCCTAGAATCTGCTCTTCAGAACAACTGTATGACTGAGGTGGGGACAGCCAGCAAGGCCCAGGTTGCTTGCGAGGAGAGAATAACAAATCTTACTTTAATCTGGAATGAGTTCTATACAGACCCAGTAAACCCATTGTTATAATGGTGTAAATGTGTTACTCTCTCTATTGCAGGCACACCATATTCTTGCATGGCAAGGGTATATGTATGTGTGCATGTGTACTGGGTGGCCTCAGAAGCTATAAGGCTGGGGCTGGAGCTACGGACAGTCGCTGACCTGGTGTTACCCTCTTTCCTCTGCCTGGGTACCCTCAGTGTCTAGTAGAGTCTGGCACAGAGTTGCCTGCCCACATTCTGGATCTGTACCAGGCACATGTTTTGGATAAAATCTTAGGTGTAGGCAATGGAGGGGGCTAGGAACCACCTCTGAAAAGCAAGTTGCAGAAACAAGAGTGTTAGCAGTCTTAATGCTCCTCTCTTTTACACAGTGGATTCCAGATGGTGCTAGATTGGTCCAGAAAATATAAAATTCTAAATAAAGCAATTAACCAAGGCTTTTTTTTTTAAGGAAGTTTTAAAAGCAAGTTTTTGTACCCTCAGGACAGGAAAACAGCATTTTCCTGTTTGCCAAACAAGCCACTCTCTGAAGCCTAAGCAAACATTTGCTGTATCCAGTCAGTTGTGCAGCCTAACCCTATGCACTTCTACTACCGCCTAGTTCAATGGGGCTAACTCCCAAGTAAGTGCTGCTACTGGAGAGGCATTCCAAGACTTGGGAATGAAACATCTACCTTCTGAACAGAGCTCCAGAGACACCATCACGAACCATACCCACGACTCAGTTCTGGTTCTCAGATTTATTTCATTGTTTAGATTGTAAGCCTTCTGGGGATGAACATGCCTTTGGGGAAACTGCTTAGCTGCTCTGAGCCCACACCATAAATCAGAACAAAAAGCCAATTATTGTGCAAGGGTCTGCAGTCTGCATTATGAAATGTAGCTTCTCCCACCCACCCCCCGGTTGGGCCTGCTAAAGACTTCTGGATCACTCTGAAGCTCATGTAGTCCTTCACCAACAACATACCATTCTTTCAATTGACTAGTTCATTTTGCCCATCCTGAATACACGCTGACTGGCAAACCGGCATTACCTTGTGCCCTCCTCTCAGAATGCTACCGCAACGTAGATAGATACGTGGATATAGATTAACAGAGCAATCCTCAAGAGAATCTAAACCCATTCTTTTCAGCTCTGCATAGGATTGCGTTGTAAGGCTGTAATGGTTATGCAAATATGTGTGTGAGTGTGTGTGTGTTAAGTGCCATCAAGTCGCTTCCGAGTCATGGCGACCCTATGAATGAAAGTCCTCCAAAATGTCCTATCTTTGACAGCCTTGGTCAGATCTTGCAAATTGAAGGCCGTGGCTTCCTTTATTGAGTCAATCCATCTCTTGTTGGGTCTTCCTCTTTTCCTGCTGCCCTCAACTTTTCGTATCATGACGGTCTTTTCCAGTGACTCGTCTCTCATGACGTGACCAAAATACGACAGCCTCAGTTTAGTCATTTTAGCTTCTAGGGTCAGTTCAGGCTTGATTTGATCTATAACCCCTCCAACACCACATTTCAAAATTATGCAAATTTACCAGGGACTAAATCCCACTGAACACAATGGCGCTGAGTAAGGGCGCACAGGTTTGGCCTGCAAGATTTGGGCCTTTCTCCTGTTGCCAAGCCCAACAAGGGAGTGAATTAGAACTATTCCAGAACCAATGTCACTAATCTGCATATGTTTAAAAAAAATTCATCAGACGACAGCGCAGGTCTCCAGTGTCCTTGTCCCCTCCGACATGAAAGCCAGCTCTCCAGCAGCGGTGCCATTGCGTCTCGGTGGCCCTCCTTGGGCTCTCTGTCTCTTTAAGAAGCAGCGCTCAGCTCACTGCGCATGCGGGAAAACCGATGCGGTCACGTCTCAGTCGGTTTTTTTCAAAACCACCCCCCTGCCCCTTTGTCCCTTTCTCGCCTCTCACCCAACCTTTACTATAAGCCGCCTGATTGGCAGCAGTTTGCGCGGGCCGTGAGGAGAGCGTCCGGCCAATCAGGAGCGCCAAACCCTATCCGAGCCGGCGTCGTCTTTTGATAGGCATTTTTTCGGGCTACTGGACGGAAAGTGAAGGGGAAGTCCCTTGGCCAATGAGGCAGCGAGAGGGGCGGGCGGTGCTGCACGCAGCAAGCTCTAACGAACGGTTTCCGGCCGCGCGCGCCCTTTTCTCTTTCCCTTCCCCCCCCCTCCGCCTCGTCGCTTTTCTTTCTCAGTTCGGCGACTTTTCTGAGGTGAGGAGACCGTTAGGGGCGTTTGGGAGATTCTGTGGCGGAGCGGGTGGGCCTCGGTCGGCCTTCTTCCATTTTTGCCGTATGAGGCCTGGGCCGTGTGGCGGGAGACGTTTCCTCCTTCCTCGGTGCCGCTCCCCGGCCACCCTCGCCGCCGCCGCTCGTCAGGAGCGTCCTTGGCCCCGCCCTCCGTTCCTTGGCCCGCGCCGTTGCTAGGAGCGGAGGTGCCAGTGTCCGGCCGAGGCTCTCCCACGCGTCCGGGAGAACGCGAAGCCGCTTCGGCCTGCCTAGAACCGTTTGTTCCATAGTAGCAGGGGCTCTCGGGTTCGCTCAGCCAACCCTTCCTGGAGATGGGTTGGAGATTAACCTTGGGAGCGGGGGCATCGTGGAATTGCCGCTGCCGTGAGCCTTCTCTATGAACCAATAACACGGTCCGCAGCGGAGTTGCTTTAGCTTTGTTTTATCCGGCTATAAATAGCTCTTCGCGGCCCTGTGCGGAGATGGGACCCCTTGCCAACAGCTATCCCTCCCCGCAAGGGTCCATCTACAAGCAGCAGTAATGTACGCTTTTGCTTGGAAATTTGTGAAATTGCTTTGGGCTGAATCAGTTCTAACTCTACCTCGTATACTGAGAGGAGCAGTGGCATTGCAGGCTCTAAGCTGCTCACCGAGTTCCTTTAATGGGGGATGCTGGGAATTAAACCTGGACCTTCTGTATGCTAAGCAAGTATGGGTTTTTCTCCTTCGGCAAAGTCGTTAATGTACTGTCGTGCTTGATCTCCTTCCAGGGTGAAAGATGCAGGGCAACAAGGGTTTTGCGATGGAGAAGCAGAATCACACTCCGCGAAAGCAACATCAGCACCACCAGCAGCAACAACAGCAGCAGCAGCAGCAACAGCAGCAGTCTGGCCCAGCTAATGGGCAGCAGGCCAACAGCCAAAGTGAGTGTGTGGTTGGTAGGAGGAGTCTCCATAGCTGGGGTGGGGAGTGGGATGGATGTCTGTGAAGTTCTTCTTACTTTGAAGTTCCTTCCCTATGCCTTGTGGGGATGCACCGTGGAAAAGTAAACTACTGGCATTCCTTGCTTTACATGATGCAACATTAACAACTTATGTGTACAGGAGCTTTTTGCCCCTGTGAAGCTTCTGACTTGTGTATGCAGTGAAAAATTGCTGACTGTGCCTATATGAGTGCTCATAGCGGGGGAAAATATATAGGTGTGGCTATCACATGCATAAGTGGCATTATCATTTGGAATTTTCTAAAGTGGCTCAGGCCCCTGGAACTTTGTATAAGCTTAGTTGTCTATTCCCAGTGGTGTGAAAACCACAGAAGACCTCTCAGTACTTTTGGAGATACCATTGGAGGTCAAATTCTTCAAGAATAGCCTAGAGTATCCTTTTCCTGCCTCCATGTGTGAGGTGCAGAGGATGTTTTGCAAAGTACCAGACTTTGGTAGGTTTTTCAGTTGCTATATGTTGATTGTGCTTTTTGGTTTGATGGTGCGTAGTTGATGAAAAATGCATCAATGCACTATTTATCTCAAAATAAAAAAACTGAATGGAAATTATCTTATTGCTATGGCTAGCTGATATTTTTAAATCAATGGTAACAGTGAACACATTGGAAGTGGTGTTTGGTGGCCTCAAACTTTACAAGTGTGGCTCAGGTCGCCAAAGATAATGGCTGTGTTCCTAAAAGTGCGGTGTATATGTTCCTCACCAACCATGAAAGTTTATAATACTGTGCTAATAGCTAACTTCTGCATGAGATGAGGTTTACACATTTTTCTGGTAATTGCTGTATCACAGTTTATTAGTTCATTCATGAGTAGTCTAAGGATGTGCATGTTTTTGACCTACAAGGAGTTCTGCAACATAAATTAGGAGCTTTATCAAATGGTGGTGTAGAGGTGTACTGGGTAGCTGTACTAGTGCTTATATGGTAAATCCTGTGAGCCAGTTGATTTGCTTTCTAAGATTTGTTGCTTCTCTCTGGGCTTAATGAATACTCTGGATTTACTTCTCAAAAAAGGGCTTAGTTCTTTCCTTTTCTGCTATGTTGCATCTGGCCATTTTAAGGTCTTTCACACCACATGAATCTCCCCACCCCCCACCACAGCAGTATGTACACAGTTTCAAGCATCCAGGAATGTTAATGTTTTGGCCTTAGGCTGGGTTTGCATGTGATTGATCTAAGACACTGAGTGGTGTGTCCTGTAAATGGGGTTTGGTTGTGCTTTGATTGTCTCATGAGTTTCTCCTCATAATTGTTAAATTTGTAGATTTTAGAGCCCCAGGGTCTCATTCCTGTTGTGAGTGGTAATGCCTTCCCACTGACACTCTCCTATGGGTGCTGCTAATTAACTGTTGCCTTGCTCCTTTCAGCTGTTGCAGTGCTCTGGCTGTCCCATAGATGGCTTTGCATCACTAATCTGTGGCCAAGTAGAACCATTCCTCTGTTGGGTGAAGGCGGCTGCAGGCTTCCCCCTTTTGTCCAGGCTGCAAGTCCAGGGACCCCATGGTGCCCACTGACACCTTTTCTGGCACCTGCCAAGTGTTTTAGAAAGTGGGCTGGGCCAGGTGGGGCTTTTACACAGCATGGCTTCTGATTGGCTGTGCAGATTTTTTAAAACATGGGTTTGGTAATAGCTACCATCGCAGCATAAAAATCTTCTCTGTGTGACTGAAGGTAAGCTGGAGCAGCCATTTTGTGACTGGCTATATCTCCTGTGGCAACCTTTTTTTTTGGCAGTCGTTTTGTGGCTGTGCCAACCACACTGTCAGAATTCCAAAGGTACCTGCAGGCTCAAAAAGGTTGGGGAACCCTGGCGTAGTCACATGATTATGGTTCTCAGCAGACACTTTTCTCCCGGGTTATGTTACTTGTGTTAATCTGCTGCTACTGTTAAAATATTTGGACATTTAGTGTGTTGGAAAACTTGGAGATTATTCTGACTGGTGCTCTTGAATGTGTTAACGCTTGCATTTGTTCCCCCAATTTTGTAGAGCGATTCTGTACCTTATTCCCCTCAGATGAAGGCCTGACAATTGATTTGAAGAATTTCCGAAAGCCTGGTGAAAAAACCTTCACTCAGAGGAGTCGCCTCTTTGTGGGCAACCTGCCTCCTGATATCACAGAGGAAGAGATGAGGAAGCTGTTTGAAAAATATGGGAAGGCAGGCGAAGTATTCATTCATAAGGACAAAGGCTTTGGCTTTATAAGGCTGGTGAGTGGCTATAAGTGGGTTTGGGGAGATTTGCTTGCTTGAGATTACTATGTGTGTCTAGCATGGCATTTTCAGAGCAGTGAGTGGGCTCTATATTTCATCTTCTGTGAAAGCAGTGCTACCTCTTTTTTCCCCCTAAGGTTGAGATCCTACAGAACATGTTGATCGCTTCAATAGAACAGGACAAAGTGGAGTGCTATTTCTCCTTGCCGGCAGCCCCACATCTTCACCCGTGTGGGCTTTGTTTAAAGCAGGGGTGGGGAACCTTTTTTTTGCCAAGGGCCGTTTGGATATCTTAGACATCATTCGGGGGGCATCCAAAACTTACATATATATAATTTATGTATATATATAAAACAAAAAGTGACCAGCAGTGCAATCTTATGCAGGTCTACTCTAAAGCCTACTCAAGTCCAGTCAGCGGGGCTTACTCATTGGAAAGTGTCAGTAGGTTTGTCCTGCCAATGTCTAGGATCTTAACCTATTGGCAGCCTACCCATTTTGGCCCAGAGAAACTATGAAGTACACTTTTTTATTGAGAAATTTTACATGCTGCTTGGAACTTGACTTGGATGGCCCAGCCCAGCCTGATCTCATCAGATCTCAAAAGCTAAGCAAGGTTGGCCCTGGTTAGTACTTGGACAGGAAACCACCAATGTATACCAGAGTCGTTATGCAGAGAAAGGCAATGGCAACTCACCTCTGTTCATTTCTTGCCCGAACCAGCAATGCCGTGGATTGAACATGGAAGGGTCCAGATTGGGGAGGGGCACAGAGTACACAGAGAGAAATGCTGCACATTTGGTAGTCCATCCTGTACCTGGGACCTTTGGCATGCCAAGCAGATGCTCTGCCACTGAGCCACAGCCCCTGACAAGCAGTTGCTCTACTCCTGAACCACAGCCCCTGCCAAGCAGATGCTTTAACTCTGATCCTCAGCCCCTCTCAAGCAGATGCTCTACCCTGATCCACAGCCCCTCTCAAGCAGATGCTCTACCCCTGATCCACAGCCCCTCTCAAGCAGATGCTCTACCCCAGAGCCACAGCCCCTCTCAAGCAGATGCTCTACACCAGAGCCACAGCCCCTCTCAAGCAGATGCTCTACCCCAGAGCCACAGCCCCTCTCAAGCAGATGCTCTACCCCAGAGCCACAGCCCCTCTCAAGCAGATGCTCTACCCCTGATCCTCAGCCCCTCTCAAGCAGATGCTCTACCCCTGATCCTCAGCCCCTCTCAAGCAGATGCTCTACCCCTGATCCATACCCCCTCTCAAGCAGATGCTCTAACTCTGATCCACACCCCCTCTCAACTAGATGCTCTGCCACTGAGCCACAAACTCTGAAAAGCAGATGCTCTGCCACTGACCCCCAGTTCGGGCGCACCAGCCGGAGGATCAAGCGAAGAGGGGCTGTGCAGGGGGCTCTTGGCGGCCGTACGGGAAGCGTGCTCGCCAGCCAACCAGGGGTTCAAGCGGGGAGGGGCTGTGCAGGGGGCCCTTGGCAGCCACACGGGAAGCGTGCGTGCCAGCCAGGGCTTCAAGCGGGGAGGGGCCATGCAGGAGGCTCTTGGCCGCTGCGAGGGAAGCATGCGCTCCAGCCAGCCGTGGGTTGGAGCAGGGAGGGGCCGTGCAGGGGGCTCTTGGCCCTCGTGCGGGAACTGTGCGCACCAGCCAGCCGGGGGTTCAAGCGGGGAGGGGATGTGCAGGGGGCCCTTGGTGGCTGTGCGGGAAGCGCATGCCTGCTGGGGGTTGAAGCAGGGAGGGGCTGGGCAGGGGGCCCTCTGCAGGCGGGCCACGGGCCGGATAAAATGATCCCGCAGGCCGGGCCGGAGGTTCCCCACCCCTGGTTTAAAGGAATGGATGAAAGAGGGAGGAAAGTGGTAACTTGTTGAGATGCTGGTGTTGGGAGTGTCTCCCACATGTATGAATGCTTAGCTAAATGTTAATTTCTGGCTAAACCTCTCCAAAACCACATATCCCAATAAATGTCTAACTGGACACTTTTAGAAACCGCCTACTCAGGACACCTGTTTTTGTGTTTCTCTTTTATTCATGCATCTTCTAGCCATCTACTCTTGATGACTTTCTGAGCTACTTCTAGTCACTATCTTAAGAGAATCATTATCTTCATGTACTTAGTTTTGGAGTCTTCCTTTTCCTCCTCTGCAATACATTTCTTTTATCAAAGAAGTTGATTACTCATCTCTACAAGAGCTGAAAAAATGTAGGTTTGGCTTTAACTAATGGTATTCCTTTTGTCTCCAGGAAACTCGAACTCTGGCTGAGATAGCCAAGGTGGAGTTGGACAACATGCCTCTACGTGGGAAGCAGCTGCGTGTGCGCTTTGCATGCCATAGTGCCTCACTGACTGTCAAGAACCTGCCTCAGTTTGTGTCTAACGAGCTCCTGGAAGAGGCTTTTTTGATGTTCGGACAGGTGGAGAGGGCTGTCGTGATTGTGGATGACAGAGGCAGGCCTTCTGGGAAAGGCATTGTGGAATTTTCAGGGAAACCAGCTGCTAGAAAAGCCCTAGACAGATGTAGTGAAGGGTCCTTCTTGCTAACTACGTAAGTTTGAAGTGTGAGGAATCTTGGGGGGCAGGGAAAATGCTCTTATTCAATAGTGATGATGATTATGTGATCTCTGTCTTTGGTCACATAAAAGAATTGCAAGTTTAGTAGTCACCGGGGTGGATGGTGGTTGGTGGTGATAGAAAGTGCCATCAAGTCACAGCCAACCTAAGGCAACCCGTAGGGTTTTCAAGGCAAGAGATGTTCAGAGGTGGTTTACCTACCTCTTGTGTAGCAACCATGGACTTAGTGGTCTCCCTTCTAAATATTAACCAGGGCCAGGCCATCTTAGTTTCCGAGATCTGGCAAGATCGGGCTAGCCTAGGCCATCTAGATTAGGGTGGATGGTGGTTATTGTCTCCTAAACTGAACTTACAGCAAAACTAGTAGTTTTAGTCTTTACCAGTCATTCAAAATTTATGCTGGATTTTTTGCCAGGTTCCCTCGGCCTGTTACTGTGGAACCCATGGACCAGTATGATGATGAGGAAGGTTTGCCAGAAAAACTGGTCATCAAAAATCAACAATATCACAAGTAAGTGCTGAAGAGAGGAGGGAAGATGTGGGTTATAGTTATCCTTATTTATCCCCTTAGTGAAATACGTGGCTCTTAAAACTCAGCCTTGTGCTGGCAGACACTTGCTTGTTAGCCTTGCCCTTTACTGTTCTGTCCATCGTTTTCACAAAAGAGTATGTCAAGAAGCCAGAGTAAAGCATTGCAGAGACAAAGCCAGACTTCTGGTCTTCTCTTCTTAAAGGTGCACATACTAGCTAGTGCTCTTGGCATGTAGCTGCCATCACCCCATCCTGAGATTCTTCCTCTTTGGTGGTTGCCCCCTAAGTGATTAGACTCTTCCATCTTTCAGGGAGCGTGAGCAGCCTCCTCGGTTTGCACAGCCTGGCTCCTTTGAATACGAGTATGCCATGCGTTGGAAGGCCCTAATTGAGATGGAGAAGCAGCAGCAAGATCAAGTGGACCGAAACATCAAAGAAGCACGGGAGAAACTGGAGATGGAGATGGAGGCAGCTCGTCATGAGCACCAGGTCATGCTCATGAGGCAAGGTGAGCACCACTTGGACTTGCAGGCCATGGCTGGCTGACTGTTGGGAACATCCGCCAAGTGGAATGGTCCAGGTAGTGGAAGGGTGTGGACCTATTTTCTTACTGATGCTTTTTCCAGACTTAATGAGGCGCCAAGAAGAATTGAGGAGAATGGAGGAGCTGCACAATCAGGAGGTGCAGAAGCGTAAACAGCTGGAACTTAGGTAAGCAGGAAGGGGAGTTAAGCCAGTCCTGTGATGAAGGCAGGCTGTACAACAGGACTGTTGTGATTAGTCTTAACTGTGTAGTGTGGGTCTGTTGCTTATAATTTATTTCCTGCAGAGCTAAATTCCCTGCAACTACTTTATAGCGTAGCTTGGAATATGCCACTGGCTCACATATGTGGCCCTGTCTCCCAGATGGATGACCTTCAGCTTGCCTGACCAGTACCTGTGTCATTCTTCTGTTTTTGGGATGTAGGTGATTAGCAGCGGTTGGACATGTCGTACCAGGCTACCTCCTGTAGGATTCTTCTCTGATCCTATGTAGCTTGCTTCTGAAGGAGGAAGCTGTCTCCACTGGTGTGTTTGGAGCTCTGGGCCAGAACAACTGCCTGGTGCATCTCACTGTACAGGTTGTTGAGTGCTAACTAGGTTGTCCTTCAGAGAAAACTGTGCTGGAATGAGTGTAAGCAAGCTGACTTTTGATGGCTCTCCAATCAGTGAGACTATTCGGGAGTTTCCCTTGCAGGCAGGAGGAGGAGCGCAGACGCCGTGAAGAAGACATGAGGCGGCAGCAGGAGGAAATGATGAGGCGACAGCAGGAAGGATTCAAGGGTGGATTCTCTGATGCGGTAGGCGCTGTCCTTTCTTGCCTAGGATAGGGATGGGAGAGGTTAATAGGGATGGTTTAGCTTCTGATCTGAGCAGAGGACTGCCATGTAAAGCCCCTTCTTTAGAGCTTCTTTAATGACTCTTCTAGAGGTCTAAGTTTAGAGAGGCCTTTGTCAAATGAAGATTTGTGTGTCTTTCAGAGGGAGCCTCCAGATATGCGAATGGGACAGATGGGCATGGGAGGTAAGTTGCTATTGTGTTCAAGAAAGGTACAGTTGTAACTGGTTGTTTTTGATCTTTTTTCTTTGGGCTGAGATGCTTCCTCAGTGGCCTTCTCATTGGATGCTTGTAAGCTTGTGGAGAATTCATTTCTAAAACTCTTTCTATTCTGTAACTTGCATAAGTTGGAGAGATTCCTGTATCAGCCCACTGCCAGTTGTGTTCTTCCAATCAGGCCCTGTGTGGGAGGTAAAAACTAGTCCCTTGCAATGCTGCTTAGAGGCTGTAGAAGGATTGCTTTTCTCTATTCACTCCCCTGGTCAACTAATGCAAAATTCTGTTTTTCTTTAATTCCTTTTTGAAAGGACTGCCTGGCCTCCCCTCTTTCATTTGGCCTATGGTTTGACAGAAGAGATATTTGTTGGAATGAACTGCCACTATAATTGTATTTTGTTTGTTTTATGATATTTGTGGTGTTAGGTTTAATTTGGGGTCAGTTTTATCAGCCTTTGAAAAGTGGCATAACAGTGCCTGAAGTAAGGGTGAAAATGTGGGTGGGCCAGAAGATAAACCGTTCTGGTGGTAACCATCTGCAAGGAGGGAACTGCTGGGGGATCGCAGTGGGGGAGGGTATTACACACGCCTCATAGAGAAGGGTTGCTCAAAGGCCAAGGAAACAGGGCTTGTTGTGATAAGCTTGCAGCTGAAGTTCCAGACCTTGGCCACAAGGCTGAGTAGCCTGTTTACCTGTTTGGGGAGTGTAGCAGCTGTAATGGGCTTTCCAGTTTTTATACCCCTTCCTTTCTTAGCTGTCAGTGTGCAGCCAACCCCCCCCCCCCCCGCACACCAGCAATACTGTTTGCTTTTTTTCTCCAGGTGCTATAGGCATGAATAACAGGGGGACAATGGGGGGCACCAGCGTTCCAGCAGGACCGCCTCCAGCAACTGGTCCTGGTCCAATGATTCCTGATGGAGCCATGGGAATGGTAATGTTGTCAAAGAATCAGACTTCAAAAGAATTGGAGTCGGGAGGGATTTGATTTGACAAGCTTCTAAACTAAAGATCTGCATGTGTTTACACACACCTCTTTTACAGACTTAGTTTGCATTGTCCAGACAAAGATACCTTCGTAATAGAAGAAATGGCTTTGTGAAAGCCTTCGAAGGTAGTTTAAGCAAGCAAGTCGGACCACATCCTACAAGGATAATGGCCCAATTTTGATCTCTCCTCCACTAAGAATTTCTCATGTGTTGGCAAGCATTGCATGTGCATCCTAGCATACTTTCCTATTAATCACAACACGGCATCCCCTAAACCAGAGGTGGGGAACCTTTTTCTTGCCAAGGGCCATTTGCGTATTTATAACATCATTCGGGGGCCATACCAGGCGTAACTCTCCCGGCGGAGGGGGGGGTAGAAGCTAGGGTTGCCAGGTCTCCAGCCACCACCTGGAGATTGGCAACCCTAGCAGAGGCTATGCAGAGTAGGGAGGGAAGGAAGGAAGGAAAGGGAGGCTTCCCCTCCCCAACACACTCACATCCCTCATGGGGCTCTCTCTCTCTCCCCCCTCCCCGGGCCACCCAGCAGCCCAGGATCACACACACACACTCACCCACGCGACAGGGGGAAGCAAGCGCGGGGGGGCGGGAAGAACGGAGCAAGGGGAGTTGGGCAGGGACCCTCTGGCGGCGGCGCAGCAAGCGCGGGGCCCGGGAAGAACGGAGCACGGGGGGAGGTTGGGCAGGGACCCTCTGGCGGTGCGCGGCAAGCGCGGGGCCCGGGAAGAACGGAGCACGGGGGTAGGTGGGCGGGAACCTTCTGGTGGCAGCGCATCAAGCGCGGGGCCCGGGAAGAACGGAGCATGGGGGGGTTGGGCAGGGACCCTCTGGCGGCGTGCGGCAAGCGCGGGGCCCGGGAAGAACGGAGCACGGGGGGGTTGGGCAGGAACCCTCTGGCGGTGCGCGGCAAGCGCGGGGCCCGGGAAGAACGGAGCACGGGGGGGCTCGGAGGGGACTCTCCAGCGGTGGCAAGACTAGCGCGCGGGCCAGGGGGAATGGAGCACGGGGAGGGTTGGGCGCAGCAAGCACACAGGGGCAGGGGGAAAGAATGGAGACGGGAGCTTTGGCCACCCGGGGAACTTTTAAGCCGCGGTGCAGCAAGCACACAGGGGGCGGGGGGGGGGGGAAGAAGAAGGCAGGAGCTTCGGCTGCCCCAGCAGCTTCAGACCGTGGTATGGGTTCCACTCACCTGAAAAAGCTGGCAGCGAAGGGGAGGGGTGCTGAGAGAGCTGGCCAGACGCACGTGTTCTCTCTCACGAGGAACCGAAAACAAGGGAAAGGAAGCCGGGAGACTTAGGGGAAACGCCCCCACAATCATCCAATCCACCTTCCGTTTTTTGTGCATGCACTCCTGCTTCCCAGTGAAGCCTGAAATGCCGAGAGGAGGGCCTGGCTAGTGATAGCTAGCTCCATGTAGCTCCTGGCCTCGGCTGGTGGGCTGTGGAGCTCCCAACCTCGGCAGGCGGGCCGGGGGCCGGACAAAATGATCTCGGCCCGCGGGCCGGAGGTTCCCCACCCCTGCCCTAAACACTTAATCCTACTACACTTCCTCAGAGGAGCCTGGTGCATCTTACAGTCTGTGCTCCTGCTCTCCTGTGATGTAGGTGAGGCTAAAGATGGTCACCTCATGAGCTACATGGTAGCTTGAGTTGTGGGTTAGCACTCCAACCACTACACTACCCAGGTGATGTCATGTATAGAATCCAGCCCACAGAGCAATGCAGTTTTTTCAGCTGTCATGCGCTTTGAGAAACTAGTAGAGAATGTCTCAAGCAGATTGCAAATGCAGTCTGGGACAGACTTGTAATGTGTCCCACTAACTGCAGGTCATGCCCAGATTAAAACAGAGGGACACTAGATGTGTGTTAGAACATCTAGCCATAACTTTTGTCTTCTGGTACGGGAGGGGCGTGGTTGTTTTAGCCCCCAGAACAGGGAAGGGGTGCTGCAGATTTCCTATTTTCTTGTTAGTACCTTTTGATGACTGTCTGAAATACGGCACTGGTATCCCTGATTCCCAACATTCATTCCAAATGTCCAGGCTCCTTGGGCAGAGCTTTAGTGTGTGATGGCTTGTCTTAGAGGTAGCACAAAGAGGTTTCTGTATGTGTTCTATGAGAAATGCAGACATTAAGACCTAATGTCGTCTACTGCATCCTTGAGTTTTCCTAATGGGGTATCTGGGGAGTAAGGGAAGAGCTCACAACCTTGAGGCTCCTCAGTCAGTAGAGTTGCAGTGGGCTGCAGGGAATGTTCTAACGCAAGCTTTCTTCCCCCTCTCTTAAACAAGACTCCGCCGCCACCTACGGATCGCTTTGGCCAGGGCACTGCAATGGAAGGACTTGGAACTATGGGAGGAAATGCACCAGGATTCAACAGAGGAGCTCCTGGGGGAGATTTTGGCCCAAACAAGCGTCGCCGATACTAATTGGGGTGGGGGGAGTGTTGACAATGCCTCAGCCACCTCCCCAGAGGGGCTGGCCTTGGCAAAGGGGTACATCCAGACTTTGTAAAGGGTTTAGTAAACGCCACAAGGTGCATTCCTACAAACCACAATGTGAAAATGGATCCCAGGAGGCTTCAGTAGCTGTGTAGTGTCAGACCAGGCTAGGACCTTGCTGTCTTTCTCATTCCCAAGCACCTCGGCACAGGTTCAGCCCTCCCACCTCAGCTGCAGTTGCAGGATTTCCTGTTTAACCTCAGCCTTCTGAAGGCATGTCTTCAGAGTGCCGGGGCAGAGCCTGTAGGTATTATGTACACGTGGGTAGCTTCAAATGGCTTATCATGTGGGGGGGGGGGATTTTTAAGGAAAAAATGTGTAGCTTTTTACTTTATTTTCTGGACCATTCTTCTTTACTGTAGCTGGTTGGTGCAGGCAGGAGGGGCAGGTAGTGGTGGTGGTTTGCAGATGAATTATTCAATGTGTTGTACCATTCTTTATTTTTTACTGGTAGAAAAGTACAATCTATTGGACAAGAGAATCCTACAATTTCCTGTTAAAGATTCAGTTGAAACAATTTGTGTAACCCTAACCTTGCCTGTCTTGTGTAGAAGTATGAGACTTTGTGTGAACCTGAGCTGTAATTGTCCACTAACAGGTTGAGTTTGTCTGAAGACTGTTTCAGGAATGCACATTAAAAGGGATTTTAAGCCTTTTTCATCTTGTGTGTGGTCTCTTCTGCTTCATGGGATGGTGCACTTCTGGCTTGTTGTCACTAGAGGGAGTCAAGCAGTTGCCTTTCTAGATCTGCTGGAAATGGCAGCCAAATCATCAGTCTCCAAGGCTTTGTGCTTCAGGATGTTTCGACTCCCTGTTCAGTTTTCTTCCTGTCTTTGCAAAGCTGATGTGCCCTTTCTTGTCTGCTGGCTATGCTGGTAGCTGTAGCATTTACCAGATGCCTTTATTTTGAATTTTGTGGCTTCTGAGAAGTCAGTGTGGCATCTAGTGTTTAATGTCTAAATGGGGATGTCCAGGTTAAAATCCTCACTCAGGCCTGAAGTTCACGAAGTATCCTTGGGCCAGCAGCTCCCAACCTGAGCTGCTTTATTGAAGATAAAAGTGGAGGAAAGGAAAGGCACCTAGGCTGCCCTGAGCTCTTTAAAGGATGGGATTTATGTCGGGTAGAAAGAAAAGTGTGTGTATGGGACCTTGTGAAAGCTGGACAGTGAAGAAAGCTGATAGGAAGAAAATAGATTCCTTTGAAATGTGGTGTTGGAGGAGAGTGTTACGGATTCCGTGGACTGCCAAAAAAAACAAATCAGTGGATTATAGATCAAATCAAGCCTGAACTGTCCCTAGAAGCTAAAATGACTAAACTGAGGCTATCGTATTTTGGTCACGTCATGAGACAACAAGAGTCACTGGAAAAGACAGTCATGCTAGGAAAAGTTGAGGGCAGAAGGAAAAGAGGAAGACCCAACAAGAGATGGATTGACTCTAAAGGAAGCCACAGCCTTCAGTTTGCAAGATCTGAGCAAGGCTGTCAAAGATAGGACATTTTGGAGGGCTTTCATTCATAGGGTCGCCATGACTCGGAAGCGACTTGACACACACACACACACATGGGACCTTAGGGTCCAGATGGGAGTGGAGAAAGATGCCACACTTGACCCGCTCTCTGGGGCCCTCATGAGAGTGGGGGCTCCCTGTCAGAGTCATCTGCAGGAGAATGAATAAAAGTCCTATAAAAGCATTATACGAGCCCTGTGGCGCAGAGTGTTAAACTGCAATACTGCAGTCAAAAGCTCTGCTCACGACCTGAGTTCGATCCCGATGGAAGTCGGTTTCAGGTAGCTGGCTCAAGGTTGACTCAGCCTTCCATCCTTCCGAGGTCGGTGAAATGAGTACCCAGGTTGCTGGGGGTAAAGGGAAGATGACTGGGGAAGGCACTGGCAAACCACCCTGCAAACAAAGTCTGCCTTGGAAACGTCGGAATGTGACGTCACCCCATGGGTCAGGAATGACCTGGTGCTTGCACAGGGGACCTTTACCTTTATATAAGCATTCCTTTCTTCAACTGTTTCTTCCAGGGGTGGATTAATTGATTTGGAAGGAGCAAGAATTGGCCCATCTGTGAAATAATGAATTGGGTGCACTGGAACCAGAAGCAAGAGTCCTTTAGCAAAGGCCTGTGCTTGCTATAGCAGGGTGTCTACTGGGGGGGAGGAGAAATCAATGCTCTGGCCTGAATAAATGAAACTGTTTTGGCAGCCACGAAAGCCATGTGCTATACCTCCCATTCACAATGCAACCCAACACCAAGCATTGCCCACATTGTTGGCTGCTGGTGGCCAGTAGTTTGCTGCCTACATTCCTCAGCTTGTTGCTTCAGGGAAGACGTATCTGGACATAGTGGCGCTGGGCACAAAGAACCTCCAGTTGGAGGTCAGTGTAAGGCAAGCCAGATCGCACAGTAGAATGCTGAAGCAAATTCACAGCAGCTTGCTTCCTGTCTAGAAATGTAATGGGAAGCCACAGTCAGCCAGTCAGGACCTGTTGTAAACAGCATAATCCAAGATAAAGAGCTAGCCTGGATAACCTTTCCGTAAGAACCTCGGCCCTATATAAACAGGGTGTGCTAGAAGATAGCAGAGGAAGGGGCGCTAGCACTGTTCAAAGTTCATCCTCCAAGCATTGTCAGCTGTGGAGCTTGTGAGATTTTTGCTCAGCGGAGCTCTTGGCTGCTGGAACCTTTGTTGGTATGTAAGTATCTGCTTAATTTTGCTCAAGAATTGGGCTGAGGGTGAGGGCAATGTCTTCAATGATTCAGTTACAGAGAAGAGAATATTAAGTTTCTAGTGCCTATAACTGAACTGCGGTTTAATTGCTGTGGTTTAATTGCATGGGGAGTGGGAGATGAGAGAACATGGCAGCCAACAAGTTAGGAGGGGGCTTTTTTCTCCAGTCTTTTCATACCAATAACGATAGGGCAGCAAGTTAACTGGACTGCTGGTTAATATTTTGGAGTTCCGTGAAACGTCCAGCAGATTACTCCCCCCCCTCCTATTAGGGAGGAGTGTGACCATACAAATGCTAAGGCAACATAGCTATGGGGAAACAGGCATGCTTGACAGGGTCCACAATGGACTATGTAGAGGCTTCACTGCAGCCATACATCCTATTTCGAGTTCAATGTGTAGAGAGCCAGGCTGTCTTTCTGTGGCAGAAGCATTCTTTGCAGCTTCTTGTGAATGTAGCCAAGTCGAGGGTCTTGGCTCCTCTTTAAATGGAGCCGCTTTGCCTGCATCCCTTCTACCCTCATCTGCATAACAGCTAATGTGTCTGAATGAGCTTCCACCCAGTGTACTGAGTTTGGCTGACCAGCCACCCCTGAAGCACAGTTAGTGTTCTCCAGAGCTGGCATGAAAGAGAAAGGCATGGTGAGGAGTAGGAAGGGCAACTGAGGTGACTTGGCATGAGGCTGTTGGGAGCTGTAATCAACAACTGGAATTTCACCCGCGCATAAACTTGGCAGGCAGAGTTCAGCTGCATGGGTAATCACTGACAGTGTAGCCTGGGCTATCCTCAGCCTTTCAAGAGTCCCTGAGCTGGATAAACACGTGTTCTGTAGGTTTCAGTATTTTTAATTGCCCTACATGCTACACACTTATGAGTCAAGCTGCCTATATGCATTGCTGTTACACAAAGTTCCTTTGGCAGGCTGGACCTAAAATGGACAAACAGTAGTCAGGCTGTCTGATGGGTATGGTAGAGCGATAAGAGCCAAGTTCTACCTTTTCTTCCTGAGAAGGAACTGCAAGACTGTGGGAACTCCCTCTTGTTCTGCACTGTCTCACTTCAGTGGTTTTCTGCTGTGGCAAGTATTTTAGCTTCTGCTTGGCCATTTTCTCTGATGTCTTTTATTACAGGTGCTTTTATCAGTGCCCTGCAAAGCCAGCTAAGGTAATGGCCCCGTTACTACTTTCTGCTGATAGTTCTTTGTGTCACATGGAGACATCTCAGCCCCTGCCATCCATTCCTGCTGATGCCCAGCTGCCAGCTCTCAGTGGAGTCTCCACTCTCACAGCAGTAAAAAAAACCTGTACAATTCCCTATAGTAAAAAAAGCACATTTTTCAGAGTTCCAGGGTAACGGATGTTTCATTGCTCCTATTGTGATTTTTTTGGTCCAAGGTTACTTGACTTTTGAGAGTTAATTCCACAGATGTTTAATCTTTCAAATAGCTTTTGTTTTCTGGCATGGGTCTGATCTCATTGCAATGCAAGGCAAAGGTTAAACAGCAGTGGATGCATCTCTGACAGAGGTCAACAGGTCCTCCTGGACCCCAGCTGCCTGGAGTGAGCAAGGAGACAACCCTGGCCAGAGACAGAATGTAAAGGTTCACGTGGATCCTACCTCAAAGCAGGAGAATTCCCTGTGCAACATTATCAAGGGGTCTGATTCACTGGCGGCCACATATACAACTACTTCTGAATCATAAAATGGGTCTATATACTAGCAATGAATGCAAATGAGCAAATAACTTTGTGTATGGGCAAGAGAGATCCATGTTCATAACTCTGATATAGAGTACTCATAATTGATAGTCTGTTTTTAAATGGGCAGTTACCATGAGCAAGGCCTAGGAAGATCCTCCCCACCCCACAGCTGTAAGAGCAAATATATCAACACAGCTTTACCAGCAGCACTTCCTGGTGCTTTGATGGCACAGAGAGTGATCCCCTAGTCTGCAGTATTGGGCCAAGATCCATCAATGGAATTTCTGCTTGTCACAGAAGCCTTACTAGATGAAAATGTGGCAACTTTCAAGAAGTGTGCGGGGTTCCCGGAGTTTGAACCTACCCCTTTAGGTGGCCCTTTAAGAGTAGCTGCAGCGAGAAGCAGCTGATCCTATCTAGCGCCAGGTCATGAAAAGCTCCACCTGTGGCTGTCTGTAGTGAATCCCATCCCAACCCTGGCTGGCTTTTTCTGTGGCAACTCAAGGGGTATCTCTTGGTCTCAGGTTAGACTGTTGAAGACAGAATTTGATTGCTTCTATTCCTCCAGCAAAGGATTTCTGTTCTCCAGTCCTCTGACATAGCATTGTTATGTCGTCATCTCCCAAGACTGGGCTGGAGGAGCAGACTGCTATTCCTGGCCTAATGCTTCATTGCACCTTCCCACCCTCATTTCCCCACAACAGCTGGGATCAAGCCCAAGCTATACCCAGTCTCTTCCACCTCTCTATAACATCAGCTGCCTGAAGCAAGATGGAATAGCCATGCCCCACCCCATTTACTTTAACCAGGCTTCTTGAGTTAGCTGTATACTCACCCAAGGAGGATGTGTGGCTCACCTCTACATTCTGGGCCTTCCTCACTTTGCTGGCATCATCATATTCCATAAAGATTAATAGCACTGTTACTCATAGTACTGTTCTCCCCTACCCGCTCCCAATTCCTTCGATGTGAGAATAAACCATTTAAGAGCGAGTGGGAGAAAGCTGGCTGGATCTGCTAACCCCTGCTTGGCTTTAACTATGTTTCCATTCCCCCTGGCCTAGAAATCTGCTTTGGACCCCTGCACTTTTATTGCCTTCACAGAGATGTCTTCTGAACAAGCCAGAGTCCACCCACTGGTGCAAATGCTTATTGATTTCACTGCAGGGGCTGCAGGTGAGTCTTAAGGGTGGGAGACTGGTTAATGGAGCACCCCTTTTGATGGAGCTCCTTAGAGACCAAAGGTGGTCAGTTGGGGTGGACTTAAGGCCTTTGGGTACTAGCTGCAAAGTATAGGAAAGTATTTAAGACTTGGGTAAGAGTGATGGAGCACTGAGCTCCAAAGCGAGGAGT
Source organism: Euleptes europaea (assembly GCF_029931775.1). NCBI lineage: Eukaryota > Metazoa > Chordata > Lepidosauria > Squamata > Sphaerodactylidae > Euleptes > Euleptes europaea. The sequence goes on from NC_079324.1 coordinate 38,662,830, forward strand.
GGGGAGGGACTCTTGTGGGTCTAGGGTGGGTTGGAAGTGTGGTCTGTCTATGCTCTCTAATCTAGTTTGGGTAATGTTGTAATTCTCTTGGCCTGAGTGGCTGAAAGAAGGCTCTTTCTATGTTGGCTGTGATCTGCGCTATTAAAATGTGCTGCCCACAATAGGCTAGAGGCCAGCAAGTGGCAGTCTTGGGCTAAAGTGTACCTCCAGTTGTCAGTTTTCTAAGTGAAAGTTTGTAGCAACAGGATTTGCTGGCAGGTCTTATAAGAGGAGTAGGTTTTTATATGCTGACTTTATCTACCACTTAAAGAAGAATCAAACTGGCTTACAATCACCTTCCCCTCCCCACAACAGACACCCTGTGAGTTAGGTGGGTACTGCACTACCAGCTCTGCTTTTGCTCTCAAACTGGTCTTCTGGCCAAGCAGATGGCTATCGCTTAAGTGTTCCTGTTGCCCAAACACATCCATTCAGGAGAGTGTCTGTCACAGTTGCTTAGAAACTCATCCATCATATGTGGTGAGTGCAGAAGTCAGGGACTCTCATTTTGGAGTTCTCTGTTCAGTTATGTTTCAAGTGGTAGCTTCCAAAAGGTGTGCATTGCAGTGGATTTGGAAACTAATGGCAACCATGGGGTTCCTTGCAGGAGGTGTAGCCTGTGTGGTGAGCGGACAGCCCTTTGACACCATCAAGGTGAAGATGCAGACCTTTCCAGCCATGTACCGGGGCTTCTTTGACTGCTCAGTCAAGACCTACCAGCAGGAGGGCATGTACGGGCTCTACCAGGGCACCACCCCAGCCTTGCTGGCCAACATTGCTGAGAATGCGGTGCTGTTTGCCTGCTATGGGTTTTGCCAGCAATTGGTGAGACAGCTCTTTGGACTGGGCAACGTTGTGGAGCTCAGGTAGGGTTGCTTCTTGTGCATGAGGTTGGTAGTGCTGATGTGAAGTGGTACTCAGATAGCCCCAAGAGGAAGTGGTCTGGTGGTGGTGCCTCCGAGTGTTGGTCCTTCACAGTGTTGGCTCCTTTTGGCTGGCAGAAGACAACCTGCAATAGGGATTTTAGGAGTCGAGGGTCTAGATCAGTGGTTCTCAAACGTTTCAGGCCACCGCCCCCTTGGTTCCACAAACTCAACCCCAGCACCCCTTACCCTATCCTATAAAAAGCATTATTCAAAATAGGGGTTTGCATGAATCACTAAAGAAGATAATAACAATAAATTTCAAAACACTAACAATTAATTGCACATCCATTCAAAATCAAATTAAAACTTTTAAGTTGAAATTTATTCAACAAAACTGATAAACTTGAATCCAGTGGTACTAGCTCTTCAAAGTCTGGGGAGGAAATTCTGATAGTTTCCACCAAATTTGCTTCATGGTGCCATAGCTTGATCTATTGTAAATTAGTGAACAACACAGTTGAAGGGATGCCCCTCTAGCGCCCCCCTGCTGCTCCCTTGCCTCTTAGTGCCCCCCTAGGTAATACCACTGCCCCCCAGGGGGTGGTATTGCCCACTTTGGGAACCACTGGTCTAGAGGTGGACCAGAGGTGGGTTTAGTAACTGTTTTTCTCCTTGTGAGGACCTCTCTTCCATTACAGCGACTGGCACAGTGCGATTGCTGGCTCCTTCTCTTCCGTCTTCTCCTCCATGGTTCTATGCCCCACGGAGTTAGTGAAGTGCCGGATGCAAGCTCTCCATGAGATGAAAGTCACAGGACAGACAGCTCTTTCACACCGCAGGTACTCGGAGACGAGACACAGAGGTTCCAGTTAGGTGCCACTACCCATAGCTGTCAATAGAATGTTCTTACACAAAGCTGTCCAAATCCTTTTAAGAGTCATCCAGTGACTGTCGATGCATCTTGTGTCAATGAGTTCCCCAAATGAATCCTGTGTTGCAAGCAGAAGTGCTTCCTTTTTTGTTTATATTCACATTTGATTTTGCTTGGATTACTAGTGCATTAACTGAGTGTGTACAGTTAGTTTCTTTCTTCCCCCACACTGTTCATGGGTCAGAGGATTCTCCTCACTCTTTCAGCTCCACGTGGGCCGTGGTGAAAGCCATCTTCCAATCAGAGGGTCCCCTGGGTTTCTTCCAAGGCCTGACCAGTACGTGGCTGCGGGAGGTGCCTGGCTATTTCTTCTTCTTTGGGGGTTACGAAGTCAGTCGCAGCTTCTTCCTCCAGGCTGGACAGTCAAAGGAGGAGTTGGGTAAGCAATCTTAATGGGGACCCCTGGATGGAGCAATTTCAGGATGTTTGAGTAGCGGACAAAGCAGAATGCCGTACAGCAAGGCTGGCTGATGACTGCAATTTGAGATTTCTGGTTGCTCTGTTTTGTTCAGGAATTGGAGGGGCTTAGTTGGAAAGACAGAGGACAGATCCAGAGGTTCTATTGGAGGAAAAGCACTGAATCACAGGAATGAGGCTCCTGCTTGGGTAGTTAGAAGAAATAGCTAGAAGAAAAGGGGCTATGTATGTTCTACAGTTGCAACATGCAAGCAGGGAACTGACTGGACATTGATTTTAGCATTTTGAGAATCTCAGCTCTAAGTACTGCCTCAAAAGTGGTATTTGAGTGTTTCTTTGGGAAGCAGCTATGGATAGTGCACTGGTCTCTCTGTTAGTTGGTGCTGGGCAATGCTCTGAGGCCCATTCTAGCTTGGGTTTCTTGCTCCCATGCCAATTGCTTGCCTGCCTCGAACGTCTCAGCATTTCACCAAGTGAAACTTTGCTGACAGTTCCTGTTCCAAGCAGAGTACTGGATGACCTGGCCCCTATGCAGGAGCCCTTTGAGAAAGCTAGTGCTCATTTTGGGGGAATATGTGAATCAGCTTTGGTGCATGCAAGGACACTGATCCAGATGGGGAGATATCTGATTACTTCTTCTCAGTCCTGGCAAGAAGGTCCTACTGGGGTCTCTGCAAATGGAAGGGCTCCCTACCACTGTTCCATGTCCCATGGCTTCTAGTACTTCCTTAGAGTTGTCTGGCCTTGTTCCAGCCACGGCTGCGATGCCGCTCTTGCCTTGGCTTTCTCTTCTGCAACTGATGGTCTGTTTCTAGATGAATAGTGACCACCAGGTTGAAACCTATGGTTGCAGGTGACCCTTTTGGAAGCAAGTGGTGAGCAGGGTCTTGGCACTCCCCTGCCACTTTCCAAGATGTCTGATCAAGAGCAGCAATGAGGTCAGCCTCTCCTGGCCACCTGTCAGGGCAATATAGATTGCCGGCTGCACAAGTGGTTATGTGCATGCTTGAGAAATAATTGTCTGTTCTGGGCCAAACCATGATATCTGCGAGGTCTAGCCCTTGAACCCTGGTGCTCTGCCAATACTTTCCTGCTGGGCTCAGAACCCCTTGCTGGAATCTCTCTCCTTTGCTCTGTTCTTCTGCATGGCCCTTGTGCAGCCCCACCTTTAAGACTGTGCCCTAGGAACCAGTAGGGAAGCTGGAAGACACTGGGAGGGTTCCACTCCAAGGCATTTTGAGCCTTGAGCAAGTGCTTAGGGGAGAACCAAGCAAGCTCCCACTCGTTCCTACTTTGGAGAACCAGGTACTATTATGAGTCCAGGCCATGGAGCATTCTGTGAGGTTTGGGGGTTTCCAGAAGGTTCTGAGAGTTGATCTGGCCCTTGACAACTATCAATGACCAGTAAGGGCAACCTTGTTTTGTAGGGGCGCTGCCTGTCACAGTGAGTGGTGGAATTGGTGGTGCTGCCTTCTGGCTGGCTGTTTATCCCATTGATTCAGTGAAGTCTCGGATCCAGGTGTTGTCTATGGCTGGGCGTCAAGACGGCTTTCTGCTTTCCTTCCTGCACATCTTACGGACTGAAGGCAAGTGCTGCATACAAGCCTGGCCTCCTCAAATGCCAGCATGGTGTAGTGGTTAGTCTTGGACTGGGAATCTCAGAGACCTAGGTTCGAATCCCCACTCTGCCATGGAAGCTCACTGGGTGACACTGGATCAATCACTTTCTCTCAATGTAACCTACCTCACAGGACTGTTGGAAGAGGGGAGAACAATATTTTAATCCACAATGGGTCCTCCTTGGGTATGAGACTGGGGTATAAATATCTAAATAAATGTCATGTGTGTGGGGAGGAATGGGCTATACGTGTGATGCAGGTTCTCTCCAAATATTGCCCCCTTCCTCCTGGCCTTACTGATTTGCCTTGTGTTTATGTTACAGGTGTGATGGCTCTTTATTGTGGTCTGACGCCTACAGTGATCCGAGCACTGCCCTCCAATGGTGCCCTCTTCCTCGCCTATGAAATGACCCAGAAAAAACTGACCAGCCTGGCTGAAAGGACAACCTGACAGCAGAGTCTGGTCCCAGAGCAAGGGACTCTTGTGCAGGGTGAAGCAGCACTTGAAATCCCTCCTTTTAATGGGACTGCTTACAGCGAAGCCCTCTCAAGGGGTTCTTGGAGGACATGCCAAGCCTGAGAGATAGCAGGCCTTTTTGGATTTCAGGGTGTCTGTTGGTGAGGTGGAAGCAGGAGACAGCCCAGAGTCCTCCTCTCTCGGCACCTGGCCTGAAGACCAGCAGCCACAAAGACCTTTCCCCCCTAAGAATGGCAGGATATATTGTGGGAGGTGTGTGATGGGAAATGACCAAAGACAGCCTTCTCCCATTGCCTTCCCTACCTCCATGTCATGTGGGTAATTAGTATCTCCTTCTTTTTTAAGTACAATAAAAGTGTATGTCTCAGCCTCTTCTGGTCCGTATGTAATATCTTTGTGCCACTGGCAAGAATGAAGCCCTGTGAGTTGGAGTCTAGCTCAGCGTTCTCACTGTTTTCTCTCTCTCAAGTTCACACAATGTCTTTTATAGTGGATAATGTACAGCTTTGCGTGGGTTCCTGGGAAAACCCAGAAATAAACTTGGTTTCTGCAATCCTGGTGTGTTTCCTTCTCCAAACTGCTCCCTTAGAAGGTTGTTTCCTTGAGGTTAATGGAGAAATTTGAACATTTCTGCTAACATCTGGGTTCCCCAGTGTCCCTCTTCAAGCACCTTTTGCTTGCTGTTAGCACCAGCTCTTCTTGGTGGTGTTCAGGTAAGGATGGGTGGAGCTACGTAAATATGCCCTCCCTCCAAGATGTATGGGTTGCTTTGACTGATAGCTTGTTCTTGTGTCATTGATACCCATTCCCACAATTGACTTGAAATGGCAGAAAGACCAGCTCAAAAGGGTTTCTCTCTCTGGATGGGTGCTAAATCTGGCAGTCTGTGGGATTTTGAAGCATTTCCACATTTAGCACTTAAAGTGTTCTTAAGTTTCTCTCAGATGCTGCGTAGGCATCTACAAGGACATTAACCCAGGCAACAAACTAGAGCAGAAGGTACAACCTAAGTTCTAGCCAAGTTAGCTCTCTGTCAATTTGAAGGGCAGCTGCTGGAATGACTTTAGGATCAGCTGTGAAAATAGTTTTGAGATCTTTTTCATGCAAAGTAAAAAGAGCATCATTTCCCTGTGCACACCTGGAGGGCAGAAAGCAGAAACAAATGCAGAATCCAGCCAGCGTTGGTGTTGCATTTGTGAAGTAAGGATGTAGGCAAGGCAAAAATCAGTCCCTGAAACATGCGTGGGGAAAAGACAAAAGAACAAAAACCAAAACTCAGACCTGTTCTCAACTGTGCTTGCCACCCCACGTGACATTCCTTCCCTCTGGGAGCAACTAGACGATTCTTGGAGGCTGAGCAGTTGCATGCCCATTTTTGGGCTAGGCTCCGGTTTCAAGCCCGCCCCTTGGCCGCTGCTAAAGATAGCCGAGCCTGATTTCTTGCACTGCAGCAGAGACTGACAAGGATGCCTGCCTGAAGCGGGGCCTGCCCCACTTGGGAACGGGAGCTGGCCTTGTGAGCACCACATCCAAGAGATGGCTTTGCTGTGTTATAACAGGGGCTGCGGGCAGAGGTTTGACCCAGAGAAGAACACCCAGGGTAAGCAGGGACTACGGCTGGGGAAGGGCGGGTTGGTTCCACAGGTTTTCAAACTCCCACAATGCCTTGCTTTGAATTTGCCGGGAGTTACAACTTGCTGCTTAGGTTAGGAGTGTATGTCTGGATTGCTGTTACTGACGTTTCAAATGCAGCCCTTATGTGTGGCCAATTTTTCTTTTTTTGTCTTCTGATAGGGCTTTTCTGCCTTAACAGTTGCGTGCTTGGCAGATTCAGCAGGTGATGCTTCTTATAGAAGGCAGAAACATGCACTGAGATTCCCCTGTTAAATTTCTGCCTGTCACACAGTACTTCAAACAGTAAGAATCTCTGCTAGGGAAACAACAAAAGGCGAAACTAACTCTCCTGCAGGGATTTCCCAGAGGAAAATGGTTTGTTACTCAGGTTCTCAAATGTACACTGCAACATCTGGTGATGCCCAGAGATAGGGCTGATAGATGCCATCTGGTGCAGGCAACAATGCCATAGGAATAAAGAAAAGGGCAAGAGTCCAGTAGCACCTTAAGAAAAGGACAAGAGTCCAGTAGCACCTTAAAGACCTTAAATTCCTATTGGGTAGCCGTGTTAGTCTTTAAGGTGCTACTGGACTCTTGCCCTTTTCTACTACTGCAGACAGACTAACACGGCTACCCAATAGGAATAAAGAGAAATGCAGAGTTTCTGGCATCACAGCCTAACCAAAAGCAGCCCACATACATCTGGGGAAGAAAGGGGTGTCTCCAAGGCAGAATATCTGTCTTCCAGAGATGCTGGGAGTGTGTGGTCATGGCCAAATTACACCATCAGCTGCATGCGGAAGGTTGGCAGAGGCAGTGTGTGGTGTGCAATATTTCAGCTTTCAAAATTCTGATTTGGTTTTTTTTTGCACTGGGGGAAAGGGCTTCACAAGCCCCTCCCCAATTCTGACATCTGGGGCTTCTGGAAAGTTGTGGATGCTTCTGGCAGGCAAGTTGTGGCAGGTGCCTGTTTCAAGCTGGGGATCAGATAGGCAAAGACTGTAAACATGAGCTTCTCAAGTCTCTCCTCCCAACCCAAGGAATGACAGCTTTGGAATCTCCCTTGGGAAGCAGATGGAGGCGAAGGGACACTTGAATGGTCTCTGATCCTCTTTGGCAGGTTCCTTACCTGAGTGATGTGCTCCAAGTCTAACTGGTCCAGCTTTGTTCAGGAGGCTAGAGGCAGGACCTCTGCTTCCAAAAGTGTAAGCTTAGGTTGGAAGGGCTTTTGACCCCTAGTGGCTTGTGCTAGTGTGGACAGCCTTTGCAGTAAGGGTGGCACCTATTTGGAGAGGTACATATTTTTGCATAAAGAATAACCCAAATCAAAAGCCCAACAAGACCTAGAATACAAACTATGTTCTGGTTGACACCAGGCGCAAGACCACCCCAAGCTGCTTGCGGGATAAAATGTAACAAATGATGCAGAGATCTTCAGGTAGAAGAAGGAGGTTGGTTTTTATATGCCGACTTTCTCTACCACTTAAGGGAGACTCAAACCGGCTTACAATCACCTTCCCCTCCCCACAACAGACACCTTGTGAGGTAGGTGAGGCTGAGAGAGCTGTGACTAGCCCAAGGTCACCCAGCTGGCTTCATGTGGAGGAGTGGGGAAACAAATCCAGTTCACCAGATTAGCCTCCACCGCTCATGTGGAAGAGTGGGGAATCAAACCCGGTTCTCCAGATCAGAGTCCACCACTCCAAACCACCGCTCTTAACCAATACACCACACTGGTGTGAATTGAGCCTCAGTGGTGAGGAAAGAAGCACTCTTTACATGCTCAAAGCCACAATCTTAGTATTTCTACATGTTGCTGAAGCTGGTGCTCTCCCTTTTGAGCTCTTAGATCAGCACATAAAAACATGAAGCTGTCTTATACAGAGACAGACTGTTGGGTCTATCAGGGTCAGTATTGTAACTGTGACTGGCAGTGGCTCTTCAGCTTTTCAGGTAGAGGTCTTTCACATTACCTACTGTCTACCTGATCCCCTTCACTGGAGATCCTGAAGACAACCTGGGACCTTCTCCATACAAACCTCATGTTCTACCACTGAGCCATGCCCGCCCCCCTTTGGACATTGGGTTGCAGTGAACAGATCAGGAGCAAGCCTACAGTAGAAATGCAAGCAAGGTTGAAACCTGGTTTCCTGGCTTTGTGGATAGTTTCAGGGGCCCTTGGCTGGGAACTATGGGAGTTAAATAAAATTGAAACTGTTTTAATATGCTGTGTAGGCACAGAAGAAGTGGTTATTTAGGAAGATGAAGCCATTAACTGCTGCAGAATTAACTTCTAGAAGAGCACACTGCATGAAGATTTTTCATCCTGAGAACCACATCTGGGACTCAGCCTGCTTTTGGAAGCTTACAGTCAGATGCTGGCTCTTTTTGTTTCTCTCTCCAGTACTGCTGGATGATAAACTCCCCTGGGTCATATGCGGCTCCAAAACTGTAATCTGCCTGCCTCTGGGGTCTGGTTTTTTTTCATACTTTCTTCCAGCCTTTACTAGTGAGAATAGCCCAAGGGTGGGTTTGGGTGGAAAGACTGACAGACCTTTGCTGAAATTGCTGCTTCCCGTTTTGTCTCCTGCTCTCAGAGTCCTGTCTCCACCACCCAGGCTTCCCTATCTTCCACGATGCCTTGAAGGTGAGTGGGCCTGAGAGTTGAGGCTCTTTGAGTAGAATTCTTGGCAGGGGGATATGTGTGGAATTGCATGGATGCTGGGCAACAGGCAGGCATGCGGACTGAAAGGGAGGGACTGTGCTAGTATTTGCACAGGGGTTCCCAAATTTTGGCTGGGGTTTAGCAGCCAACTTTTGTTTCTAACAGCCAACAAGTCATGTCTTTCTCACTCCCCTAAAGGTAGGGTTACCAGGTCCCTCTTCGCCACCAGCGGGAGGTTTTTGGGGTGGAGCCTAAGGAGGGCAGGGTTTGGGGAGGGACTTCAATGCCATAGAGTCCAATGGCCCAAACAGCCATTTTATCCAGGGGAACTGCTCTCTGTCGGCCGGAGATCAGTTGTAATAGCAGGAGATCTCCTGCCACCACCTGGAGGTTAGTCAAATATATGCAGTCACTATGGCTTGAAATATATACACAAAGAAAACCAACAACATAAATCTTTTGCAAGTGCATAATAACCTGGAGGTTGGCAACCCTACTTAAAGTCCAAGTAAGTATTACCCAGCAAGGGGCTGTTGCAGGAGAGAAGCAGTGGGGAGGCAGTGTGTTAGTAGTGGCTTCTCGCTTTCTGCACAAAATACAGTCTGCTGCCATTTGGAAAGAGGTGCTCTTTGCTGTCCTATGTTGCCTGGTAGCTGTTCCGAAATATACTTTCCCTGCTGGTTGCCATAAGAACACCTCTGGTCATCACTGGCCCCTGTATTGAGGAATGGGATGCTCATGCTCAGTTGTTGTCTATAGGGCTGGTCTTGCTGCAAGAAACGAACCACTGACTTCTCCGAATTCCTCTCTATAAAGGTATGTCTGTGTCCGTTGTCCCCCGTGTGACCTGCTGCCTTTTGAGGCTGGCTGGCTCTGCTCCTTGCAGCCTTGCCTGGTTCCTGTATGCTATTTGAGGTTAGGGGCCTGATCTCTGCTAAATCATTAATTCTAATCAGGTTTTTGAATTCTGTCCTGTCTTGGAAACTTGGGCTTAGTTAACGATGTGAGTTGCATTTATTTAAATTCTGACCCAGCTTGCCACTCCATCTGCAGGCGAAAAATATTACTTTGAATTGCATATTAGGGTAATGGTTCTGGCACCCTAACTTAATTTTGAAAACACAATCTTCTCAAATTCAAATCATTGGTCCATGTACCCCAGCGTACCCCTGCCTGGCAGAGAAAGAACTGCTACCAATAACCCTTTAACTGAAGATGCGAAGTACTGACCCTCCTCTGTCTTGTGATATTCCGCAGTCATGCAAAGCAAGTAGCTGGTGCATGGAACAGGTGAAAGGCCTACATCAAAAGAGGAGCTGGTACGCCCCACAATATAACTGAGAGAGGGAAGCAATGCTGCATGTATGTCTACTCACTGACAAACGAACTCACAGGTCGATCTCATGCTTTCCTGCTCTCACAGCTTTCAAATCCTGAAAATTTTAATATTTTGCCGTTCATTGATGTGTGAATGTAATGTAAGAGGCAAGCAGATGCGTATCTTGGGAGTCGAGGAAATTTTGTCCATCTGTTAGGGCATTTCTCACTGCTGTAAGAGACAGCGCTTATTTAGTGACTGGAATGCTGGAGGCGAAAGGTCCAACTCTGCATTTTTTTCTTGAAGGGCTGCACAAAAGGGTATCACAGCAATGAGAAGCCCCCAGAGCCTGAGGAGGTCTTAGCAGAGTCAAAGAACAAAACCAGCTCTGAGATCATTGTCCAGGGGCCAAAGTCAGCCGAGATGATGGAGCGTGAGAGGCCCAGGTGAGCCTAGGGGAAGGGCCATGCATGTGTTTTCCTTCTGGGCCTAATGACATATGACTGGTTTAGGAGACATTTGACAATGGTCCATCTAGTCAAGCATCCTGTTTCCAACCGTGACCAGCCACATGCTTTTGGGAAGCCCAAAGGCAGAGCCTGAAGGTTAGAGCCTTCCTTTGTTCTCTCTGTCCAATCATCTGGTGTTCAGGGGTAGACTGCCTCTGAATTGGGAACGTTTCAATAATTCGTCATAATGAATAGTCATTGAAGAAGAAGAGTTGGTTTTTATAAGCTGACTTTCTCTACCGCTTAAGGGAGACTCAAACTAGCTTACAATCACCTTCCCTTCCCCTCCCCACAACAAACACCCTGTGAGGTAGGTGGGGCTGAGAGAGCTCTAAGAGAGCTGTGACTTGCTCAAGGTCACCCAGTTGGCTTCATGTGTAAGAGTGGAGAAACCAACCCGATTCACCAGATTAGCCTCCACCACTCATGTGGAGGAGTGGGGAATCAAACCCCATTCTCCAGATTAGAGTTCCCCGCTCCAAACCACCGCTGTTAACCACTACACCAAGCTGGACCTATCATTTCCCAGGAATTTGACTAACCTTTTAAAGCCATCTGAACTAGTGGCAGAGAGTTCCATAAGTTAATGTTAACTTGTGTGAAGGAGGAGTCAGTGTGGGGGAGTGGCAGAGCCCTGTCCTGCCAGCAACTCTTTCTGTTTGAAGTTTGTTGCTAGTTCTGAGCCTTCAAGGTTCCCAAACCTCTCTTGCTGGCTTTCTCCAGTCCAGATGAACCAATGAAACTACTGCCGGTGAAGGTATCTGGGTCCTTAGAGCAGGCCCTAAAGAAGCTGGATTTGTCATCCAAGGAGCAACCAACAGTGGAAGGCACTATGGGCACTGGTGAGAAAGAGAGGAAGAGGCAGGACTGGGAAGGGCATTGTGCTTGAGATTTGTGTGTCGTTCTCTGAAGCCTCAAGGAGAATTTGAAGGCTGAATCCTCCTGGGATAAGGAAACAGGCTTGAGGAGTTGCAGGCTTAAAGGGCCAAACCTCCACAGTGTGTGTGTGTGTGGCTGGTTGGAAGTAGACTTTGGTTTAGGGAGGTGCCACCTGGGGTGGGGGGAAGGTTGGGAGTCCAGCCCACACGTCTACTGCCAGGGCTGGATTAAGCCTGATAACGAAACTGCACAACAGAACCCCTACTAAGTTTGAGGGTCCCTCTCTGTTTGGCAACTCTACCATATTCCCTGCTGGATGAAAATGTGAATTACTGGAATCAAGGAATAGAACACTGTTTATATTATAGAAGATTGGGCTTGGCGCATGCTTGGCATGTGCAGATACACCCTGGTCCCAACCCTCTTGCCTTTTTTGGTGCGCTTAGTGTCCTGGTCCAAGATCTGAAAATCTTGAGGATATAAGTTAGGAAGGTTTATCCATCCCAGTGGATTGCATGTTGCATCTGGCTACATTTTTGGGGCTATAATTTGGGCTCTTCTGAAGTGCCCTGATCCTGCTTCTGGTTGTCATAGGTGCCGTCCTGCAGGTGAGCCTTGGCACGACCTGCAAGAACTCTGGTTGCAAGGCGGTGAGTTGCGTCTTTGCTGCTCCCCTTGTGTGGACTCTTGCTGGACCTGCCTGTGGTCTCTTGGCCTGCCCAAGGAGGCTGCGCTTTCCCATCATCTGAGTCCTGTCCTCCCCTCTAGCCCCAAGTGTGGAGGGGAAGCCTTGTACTGGAAAGTATGGCTCCTCGACTCTGGACTCTGAGACACCAAGGGGACCATTGGTTGTACCTGGTGGCTGCCAGAAGAAATAAATTGTCAAGGCAGAGTCTGTGGTGAGGGGAGGAGGGGGGAGAAGCCCCCCCCCCAGCTGGGGTGGCTCAGGGGCCTTCTAGGCTGCTTTGCTGACCTTTCTTCCTCACTGGTCTTTCAGGTTTACCAGGGCGAAGAGAGCAATATGGAGACCTGCATCTTCCACCCTGGGATCCCCGTCTTCCATGAGGGGTAAGGGGGAGGGTACTCCTTCACTCACCTTCACTGTCTTTCCACAGCTGCTTTGCTCAGGTCAGTGACCAAGCTTGGAACGTCTGGCCTCCATCTGCCAAGGACAGACACCCCCACACCCGCCAGAGCAGAGATTTTTCTCCCAGCCTAGCCCAGGGTTGCCAGGTCCCTCTTTGCCACCAGCAGGAGGTTTTTGGAGCAAAGCCTGAAGAGGGCTGGGTTTGGGGAAGGGAGGGACTTCAGTGCCATAGAGTCCAATTGCCAAAGCGGCCATTTTCTCCAGATGAACTTATCTCTATCTGCTGGATATCAGTTGTAATAGCAGGCGATCTCCAGCTACTACCTGGTGGTTGGCAACCCTAGCCTAGCCTCTTCCATGAAGCTGGCAAAATGATCTCTGTGCTGATCAGGGCGAGTGCACTGGTGCAGGCAGCAAAGGTCACTACAAGGTTTTCCTGCACTGTGTCTTGCGTTTTCCATACCGCCTCACCTGAACAGCGTGAAATTCCAGGAAGCCTCTGCTGGCCATTTTTAGAGAACTGGAGACTTTTCAGAAGCTTTGTAGCACCCTGTTAACCAACAACACACACACAAGCATTGCAGGCAGGATTGTCAGCCTCCAGGTAGAGTCTGGAGATGTCCCAGACTTACAAGTGATCTCCAGACTACAGAAATCAGTTCCCTTGGAGAAAATGGCTGCTCTGGAGAGTGGACTGTATGGTGTTGTACCCTGCTGAGGTCCTTCCCCTCCCAAAACTCTACCTTGCCCAGGCTCCATCCTCAAATCTCTAGGAATTTTCGAACCCCGAGATGGCAATTTTAATTGCAGGGGACAGAAGAAAGCGCACAGGCTGGCAATAGTGGGCCCAAGCAAAATCTACTAAAATGCAGGTTTCCAAATATTTCTGTTTTCTTCCTTTGCACAGAACAAACCCACCTTCTAGCCATCTGCATTTGGCTGTGACTCAAGGTACATTGCAAGAGGAGCAGAATTTTGCTTCTTATTTATTTAGAATATTTCTACACTGCCTCTTTAGAGTCCTGCTTGATGCAGCTTACAATTACAAAGTATATAAAAAACAAGTCATTAAAAAACCAACAAGCGGTTAGACATAATCAGCATAAAAAACTATCCATAAAACAGAAGCAGACCCTTTACAAGCTGATAAGACAAAACCTCTAATTGGAAGCCTGGGTAAAAAGATTTGTTTTAGCTGGGCATCTAAAAGAAAGTAAAGGATGTGCCAGGTGAGCCTCAAGGAGGAAGATGTTCCAAAGCAAGGTGCCACCATAGAAAATGCCCTGTTCCTAGATGCCATCCACCTCACTTTTGAAGGCGAGGGCACAGAAAGCAGGGCTTCAGATGCGATCTTAACTGTCAGGCTGGACAGTGTGGGAGATGATCTTTAGGACCTTCTTGGAACCATTGCTCCTTTTTGTTAATGCCCAAGCAGTTTTTTGGCACTTAAAATGTGCCATCTTGAGAAAAGTTCTGAATTCCTACTCATTTTGCCACACATTCTCTGGCTGACGTGGCTTATTTCTCAAGCCCAGACCCTTTGCCTCGTTCCTGTGCTTCCCTTTAACATGGGTTCCTTGATCCTCCCCAGCATGAAGTACTGGAGCTGCTGTGCAATTAAAACAACGGACTTCACTGCATTCCTGGAGCAGAAAGGTTGCTGCAGAGGGAAGCACACTTGGCTGAAGAAGCAGGTGAAGGATTGCCCCATAAGCCCATCTGCCTAGGTGCTAGATTGGGGGTGGGGCAGAGGACCTGAATGATGTGCTGCTGAAGACTGTGGATGGCTTTCACCGCACCCCAAGATAGACCTTACCGGATCAATTCAATTTCTAACTTTTGCTGCTTGGGAATGTGATGTCACCGTTTCTCACCAAGTGTGTGTGTGTTGACTTCTTGTTCTCTTTTGAAATTCTTATTATAGAGCTACCGTTGCATAGTGGTTATGGTATTGGTTCAAACTCCTACTCTACTATAGAAGCTTGCTGGGTGACTTTGGACACAGCCTAGCCTACCTCACAGAGTATGTGAGATGATAAAATGGTAACGGGGGAAACGACATACACTACCCTGAGCTCCTTGCAGGAAAGGTGGGATAAAAATATGATAGAAATATGAAACAAAAAAGGGTTTCTGCTCCACTGCCACCTGATCTCTCTTTGCATGTCCCAACCTTCTAGCAGTATGGACTAGAATCCTCATTAGCCGGAATGGCATCAGGATGAACAGTGGAGGCTGCAGGAGAGACTTGATCAAAACAGGAATGTTGGGGGAAACAGAGAGCAAGGCCAGAGTTTGGACCACCCTGTGTGCTCTCCTCCAGATGCTAACTTGTGGCTAGGCAGGTCCCCTTTTCTCTTCATGACACTTTGTGGCTCACAGGTGTGCAAGTGGAAAGCCTGGCGAGCCAGAAGATCTCCTCTTTTGCTTCAGCATTCATTTACAATACCGTTCTTGGTAGCAGCAGTATGAAAGGCTGATGTGTGTTGTGTTTATAGTTTCTAGTAGATGCCAGATCCCTGAGCAGGGGGGTTAGACTGTTAACTGACTCTTCTTGGCAACAGGATAAGAAGCTGGTGTCTTGCCGGCATGATTGGCACCAAACCAGCAGCCAAGTGGTGGTAACTATCTATGCCAAGACCCCTCTGCCAGAGCTCAGCTTTGTGAAGGCCAACTGTACTGTGGTAAGTGCGGATAGCAACCGATGCTAGCTGTATCATGAAGGAGTCTGGGTGGTGCTTGATCTGCATGGGGAACCTGTACTGGTGAACCATTGTAGTCTTCCTCCAAATAGGGTTGCCAACCTCCAGGTACTAGCTGGAGAGCTCCTGCCATTACAACTGATCTCCAGCCGATAGAGATCAGTTCCCCTGGAGAAAATGGCTGCTTTGGCTATTGGACTCTATGGCATTGAAGTCCCTGCCCTCCTCAGGCTCCTCCCCAAAAACCTCCCACTGGTGGTAAAGAGGGACCTGTCAACCCTACCTCCAAATGATACTGGCAGTGTGGGAGGGCTCTTCTATCATGTTTGAGCCTAGAGTACAGCCAGGGTTGCCAATCTCCAGGTACTTGCTGGAAATCTGCTGTTACAACTGATCTCCAGCTGATAAGAGATCAGTTCACCTGGAGAAAATGGCAGCTTTGGCAATTGGACTCTAAGTCCCCCCCCCACAAACCCCACTGTCTACTCCAAAAATCTCCAGGTATTTCCCAACCTCGAGTTGGCAACCCTATGTACAGCCAAGATTACTGAAGGTACTTCCTCTCTCCTGGGCCATGGCTCAGTGGTAGAGCGACTGTTTTGTATGTAGAAGATCCTGGGTTTAATCCCCAGCATATCCAGTTAAAAGGATTAGGCAGTAGGCAATGTGAATGACTTCCACCTGAGACCCCAGAGAGCTGCCAGTCAGAGAAGACAGTATTGACTTTGATGGACCAACAGTCTGTCTACAGAAGGCACTTTTAATGTGTGTTCTTATCCCTGCCCCTTACAGCTTGATATCCATGTCATCTTTGAGGGAGACAAGGTTTTCCAGACAAAGTTGGATCTCTGGGGGGTAAGTCCTTGTCTTTGATCCTTACTTAAAAAATGTCTTTGGAGAAGAGGCTGGGATCAGGGCACCTGCAGTGATAGGGTGAAGCCTCACTTATTGGATGTCTGCCTGTCATGCAGCTGTTGCAGCTGTGCCAGGAACAAAAGCCCCCGAATAGTTGCAGTTCCAGCGAGTGAGAATGAAAAGACTGCTGTGGTGGGAGCCTTTGAGCAGGCTCCTTTGCGGATGCAAGCGGCTGTGTTGCCCTTGTGGCCTTCCTCGTGCTGCTGGGCCACTGTGTCTGGTAATAAGACCTTCCCGAACAATCTTGGCTCAGAGGTTCTGTTCTACTTGCCGACAAAGGTCAGGAGTCATTTCTGTGTTCTTCTTCTAGGTCATCAATGTGGAGAAAAGCTCTGTGTCTATGGTGCCCTCCAAGGTGGAAATTACCTTGCAGAAGGGCAGCCGCGTCACCTGGGCCAGACTTGAACACCCACAGAGCAGAGATCAAGGCAAGCAACAGTTGGAGGCAGATGCCTTGGAAAGCCAGGAATCCAAAAGAGCTCCCGAAGAGGAGTCAGACGACAGCTTGAGCTGGTCGGACGAAGATGAGGAGCAGTGGGAGGAAGGAGGCCAGGGCATGACCCTTTCCAGCCCGGTTTCTGATGGCAACTGAGTGCACGTGGCCACTGGATTCTGAGGCTGGGGGGCAGAAGATCATGGCCCGTTTCTCCTTTAAGGCACTACTCTTTGTGACAAAATAGAAGGGCGGCAACTCTGTGGCACAGCAGGAGTGGTTGCTGTTTGGCAGAAGTACCCACTGTTCTGCTGCAGGCCAGAACTTTAGGGCTGCCTGGCCTGTTGGTAAAGGGGGTGGGTTGGGAGAGCCAGGGATGGTGGGAATGGGCACCTAGAAAATCTCAGCCTTTTTGGCTCTCATTGTGCAACTGTTTCTTACCCCTGAAATAAAAGATGCTTTGTTGAGTATGGGGCAAGACAGAATTTTTCCTACAACTGTTATCCTTACCACTGTATTTATTCATGGTACTAGGGAAGGTTTGGCTGCTGTGAGGAAGATTAAAGTCTCTTCAAGTTTAAGGTGCAGTCTGGTGTATCTTACTCCTGCCAGAAGAGCTTTAAGTGTTTAAAATGTGTTTGAATCTGCACTACTTTTTCCTGCCCTTTGGTGTGGAAGGAAGGACGCCCTGGGCCACAGATGCTGGTTTGCAGCACATATTCCAGCAGGCTGGAAAATGAAAAAATGGTTTATTATCCTGACACCCAGGCAGGAATTGTGCCCATTGCCTCTGACTTGCCAAGCCCATGACTTCCTGCTTTGGCATTTGGATATTCTACTGCTCCAGTGAGCCTAGGTGACATAAACCAATGTACGCTTCAGCCTGTACTGAAAAACTGCCTCAGTTATGACTATGATCATAGCCTTTCCCCCTATTTCTGTAACTAGGTTGCCCACAAGGCTGGAGAAAAAGGTCCTTTCCCTTCAGCAGAGGGTTAATGTGTACAAATGAGCGTCTGAGGTTTTGCAGGGCATCGAGGTAAATAACACCCCATTAAACCAACAGGACAATTTCTGCGTTCTGTTGGCTACCCTGCCAGTCACAGTGTGTCTTTGGTGAATAAGAACAAGGCTTCTATTTCAAGAGGGTGCATTTTGCAGCTCACAGCAATTTTTTTTTTTTGGGGGGGGGGGCAGTTACTAGTTTTACTGATCCTGGAGTAGGCTTACAGCTGGAGTATAAGCCCTACTGAAAGCAGTGGGACTTCCTCCTCCTGAACATTAGATGATTGTGCTGTTGCTGGACAGAGTCCAAAGCAGCAATTCTCTCCTTAGTCAAAGTTGGGCTCATATCATCCTTGGAGGCTGCAACAGCTACTATTTGAGAAATGGAGCCTGACCCTTATAGGATCTAGTAGGCAGTGAGAGATTTTTGTGTTCCCCTCTTATTTTGGCTCTGTGGAAGAGGATGGTTGAAGGCACAACTGCCAGCATATGGTGCTACCTTCTACTTCAGACCTATCTAGTTCAGTACTGTCCTGTCTGGCAGGCAGCCGAAGCACCTTTCCAAGGTCTCTGGCAGCAAAATCTCCCCACACCATGCAAGAAGAGATCCTTTTAACGTGAGACACCAGAGACCAAACTCTTCTGTCATGGGGCCAGGCTTGGGTTGGTACTGGCAACCCGAGCTGCCAAAATCTCTACACCAGTGTATGCACATGAGACAATTTGCAAAATGCACCCCCTCCCAACAATGGCTCTGTCTAATGAAGTAATTTTGGCCACAGGCTAGGCAAGATTGCTCCCAGGTTTCTATGCTGGCTGCATCTTTGGCCTGGGCATTGCTGTCCAGACGCTGAGAGAACTTGAAACAGAAGGTTGCCCCACTAGCTGCAGCTTCTCCTGGCACTGTATCACAGGTGTGGGTGATGCGGCAGAAGGTGGCATTAGATGGTTTTAAAAGAAGACGGGGCAAAACTCCTGCAAGATAGGTTTATAAATGGCCATTAGCTACGATAGCCAAATACAGCCTCTAGGTTTAGAGAGAGTCTACCTTTGAATGCCAGCTGCTTTAGAATGACAATGGAGGAGCGTTTCCTTCCTTACCCTGGTTAGCCTTCCAGAAGCATCTGTTTGGCCACGGCTGGAAACACGGTTGACGAACCTTCGGCTGCTCCGACAAGCTCTTACATTGCTTTCACCGCCCCTGGAGCCTGTGAAGGATCTGCGCCAGTCTTCGAGAATCCCTCCACACCCTAACCAATCTTTCACAATCTTATCTGAAGAAGTGAGCTGTGGCTCACGAAAGCTCCTACCCTGCCAGAAAACATTTTTGTTAGTCTTTAAAATGCTACCGGACTCCTGCCCTTTTCTACTAACCAATCTTTATTTATTTTTTTCTCCCCCCCCCCTGGGCCCCGCCTCCCCTCCAACGAGCTGGGCTTAATTCATCCCTGCACCATCTCTGCGGAGGATATTGCGCAGTGAGCGAAGGAGGCATTTCCAACGTTTCTACCACTCTAGATTTATTGGCTTAATTGCTTAATACGTGTTTTTTTTCAATGCTGTATTTCTGGTTTTTACTGACCGGTTCTCAAAGCAGCTGAATCGCTCACCGCGTGGGGTATAAATGAATGAAACGCACCAAAAGAATCTTTTCCAACCGTGGTCGCTCCCGGCCACCGTAGCTTTCCCAGGGAACTACATTTCCCAGAAACGTCAGTTAGGGATCGCATGCTAGCCTTTTGGAGAGGGAGGGGAGGCGGCGCATGCGCTTTGTGAAGACCGAGTGGGGGAGTGGGCGGGCTTTTGACTGCCGGATACTCTTTCGCTTGGGCCGGCTGCGGGAACCGGGGTCGCGCGCGGGGACGGAGGTAAGGCTGGATCGAGTGGGTAACAGATCCCTCCCCTGAGTGGCATCAGGGCTGGGCCGGAGCCCGCCTCGCCTGAAGGCTGCGGGAGGGACTGCCCAATTGTTTAAAAATGCGGCTTAATATAGGCGTACCCCAAAGTACCGAAGCGAGTCTTGGTTCACAAGTGCAGGAACTTGAAATGCGTGAAATAGAATGGGGGCGGGGGGTGGGGATAGAACGGACTGCTGAGGATGGGCCCCTGTATTAACGAAGTTCCTGTTCGCTTACTCAGATTACAGGGAAGCAGAGCCTTCCTTTCTGTGGTGCTCGTTTGTAATCTGTAGGGAACTTTTTGCGGAAAGGGACGTCCAAAGCGGGAATCCCCCACCTTGCTGTCTAAAGTGGCTCAGGCTGTCCTACTTACCCAGCATTCCGCCACCTTGTTTTCCTACATACGTGAAAAGAGCAAGAGTCCAGTAGCACCTTAAAGACTAACAAGAATATTTTCTGGCAGGGTATGAGCTTTCGTGAGCCACAGCTCACTTCTTCAGATAGGATCAGTAGTAGAAAAGGGCAGGAGCCCAGTAGCACCTTAAAGACTAACCGAAATATTTTCTGGCAGGGTATGAGCTTTCGTGAGCCACAGCTCACTTCTTCAGATAGGATCAGTAGTAGAAAAGGGCAGGAGCCCAGTAGCACCTTAAAGACTAACCGAAATATTTTCTGGCAGGGTAGGAGCTTTCGTGAGCCACAGCTCACTTCTTCAGATAGGATCAGTAGTAGAAAAGGGCAGGAGCCCAGTAGCACCTTAAAGACTAACCGAAATATTTTCTGGCAGGGTAGGAGCTTTCGTGAGCCACAGCTCACTTCTTCAGATAGGATCAGTAGTAGAAAAGGGCAGGAGCCCAGTAGCACCTTAAAGACTAACCGAAATATTTTCTGGCAGGGTAGGAGCTTTCGTGAGCCACAGCTCACTTCTTCAGATAGGATCAGTAGTAGAAAAGGGCAGGAGCCCAGTAGCACCTTAAAGACTAACAAAAATATTTTCTGGTAGGGTATGAGCTTTCGTGAGCCACAGCTCACTTCTTCAGATAGGATCAGTAGTAGAAAAGGGCAAGAGTCCAGTAGCACCTTAAAGACTAACCAAAATATTTTCTGGCAGGGTATGAGCTTTCATGAGCCACAGTGGCTCATGAAAGCTCATACCCTGCCAGAAAATATTTTGGTTAGTCTTTAAGGTGCTACTGGACTCTTGCCCTTTTCTACTACTTGGTTAGTTCATGAAAGCTCATACCCTGCCAGGAAATATTTTGGTTAGTCTTTAAGGTGCTACTGGACTCTTGCCCTTTTCTACTACTTGGTTAGTTCATGAAAGCTCATACCCTGCCAGGAAATATTTTGGTTAGTCTTTAAGGTGCTACTGGACTCTTGCCCTTTTCTACTACTTGGTTAGTTCATGAAAGCTCATACCCTGCCAGGAAATATTTTGGTTAGTCTTTAAGGTGCTACTGGACTCTTGCCCTTTTCTACTACTTGGTTAGTTCATGAAAGCTCGTACCCTGCCAGGAAATATTTTGGGTAGTCTTTAAGGTGCTACTGGACTCTTGCCCTTTTCTACTACTGCAGACAGACTAACATGGCTACCCGCTGTGAATTACATACGTGAACTCCACCTATGGTCCGTTCTGGTTTTATCTTGAGACAGGGAGGGTGGTAGCTTGGCTTTCATCTGCTAGAGCTGCCAACTGACGAGTGTAGCCTGCCTCCTGCACCTTGAAGTGGAGTTGGATGTGCGAGATGATTGCAGCTGGATGCTTACTGAAGACCGCACTTGCAGTTTTAAGGGCAAGAGAAAAGAGCTACCCTCCATCCGCACTCTGTGCCTCTGCTGTTGCGGGGCTCTGCTTGGGCGCGAGGGCATCTTTCCATTGCTCTTTCCCCTAAGTAGGGGAAACGAGTCCTGTGATTCTCACACTCTTCCTTATGGGTGTGTATTCCTGTGTGAGACCAGTGAAAGGCATTGGGCTTGGCTTGAGTTGGCTGCATTTGATGTACTGTGATTTGATCCCTCTGTAGTTGTGCTACTTGACCGTCTTTAGAGCATATTAAACTGAATTGATGACTGCTGTAGACTTCTCTCCAGAGCCTGGGCCTTCTTGCATCCTTATTTATTTACTTACTTCATTTATAGTCTGGTTTTCTCACTGAGACTAAAGCAGATTACACAATCATTCTTGTATGACTTATTCCCTTCTCTGCCTTCTGGCAGATATAATTATCTTGAGGATTAGTGGAATCCTGTATTGGCAACTCTTGCAAAATGCTGGGCCTATCAAATTATCTCTGAATTTAATTTTCAGTTGACAAAAGTTTTCGCCTCCACAGAGTTACTGATTGTCATGGAATGAACAGCTCTCCTGCTTTGGCATCTCCTGTAGCATCTGGCACAGACCTTCTCTTGCTCTGGTAGTTTATAAGCAAAGCTTTGGCAGACTGGCCCACTCTTCCGAGTTCTTCCAAAGTGATATGAAGACCTGGTTAGTTCCACAGATGGATTAGTGTAAAACAAGCTGTTAGTATACAACGATTATAGCTGGTGACCATGGTCAACAAAGGGACAGTTTTGCTGAAGGGTTTCTGTGAATCTGCAAAATGCTGCAGTTGCCTGTATGTTCTGGGAGAGAGCATAACGCTGGTGAAGAGGTGCTTTAGTGCTAAAGCCTGCCTTGTAGAATGTGTCACTGTCTTTCCCTGCGGGTGTGGCAGCATCTGTTACAATAGAATTGCATGCCTGGAGGACAGGGATGCCAGGTGATCTGTGTTTCCAAGCCTCGTAACTTCAACTGTTGACTTTAGTGAGCATGCTGACATTAGCAGGAAGACTTTTGTTTTGTTCCAGGTGCTGTTTTCTTACCAGAGTGTTTTGCCCCTGAGTAGAAACTATGGTGCTTTACCCCCCCCCCCCGCCACACACTTTGCTCTTTCCTTTGACAGGAAACAGAAAGCGAAGATCTTGTGATGCTTTTCAAAAATTTACTTTCAAATGTAGTCTTCAAAGTAACTGCTGCTGAACATGCAGCCTGGTGTTTTGGAGGAGTTTGCTATGCATGCTGTAGGAGGTATCACATTGGGATGATGGATGTCACCCTGAGTATTGTGAGCTGAATGCGTTTGCTGGGAAAAGTGAATAATGGGGTAAAGCTAACCAGCCTGAAATCCCAGTGTTTATATATGTATAAACTGGGGACTGAACTGGGGATCGGGACTGAACTGGGGATCGGGACAGAGCTTATTCCCAAAGTTTTCTTGTAGCTTGTTAGAGTACACTGATGGACTTTTATTTGGTGGCTGGTTTTCGTCACTGACAAATGCATATCCTATAACAGCTAAATTTGAGTCCAGTAGAACTTTAGAGACCAACAAGATTTCTTAGAGGGAAGTGACCATGTCCTCCTAGAATTCCTTTTGCTTTAAAGAGCCAAGGAAATCTATAGCCAGGTATGTATGCTAGATTTTAGTAAGGCAGACTTTAATGAACTCAAAGGCATGATGAGAGTCATTCCATGGGCAAGAATGCTGGAAGAGAAAGGATCAAGTGATGGGTGGGCTCTCCTAAAACCAGAGCTCTTGCTAGCTCAAGCCATCACTATTTTAGCAAGATGGAAACATGGTAGGAGATCCAAGAAGCCAATGTGGGTGAACAGAGAACTCTACGATGAATTAAGGAAGAAAAAGGAAATGTTCAAGAAATTGAGGGAAGGACATACCTCTAAAGAAGAGTATCTGAGGGTTGCTAGGCACTGTAGGTCAGCTATCAGAGAGCCCAAAACTCAGCGTGAGCTGAGGCTGGCCAGGGATGATTGCTACAATAAGAAAAGCTGCTTCAGATATGTGAGGAGCAAACTCAAGGTAAAAAAGTTGATAGGCCCACTGTTGGGTGAAAATGGAGAAACTCTGAGAGAAAGAAAGCAGAAAGGCTCAATTCCTATTTTGCCTCAGTTGTTTCTCTGAAGAAGACAATAGGCTCATCTAGAGATGGTAGTAGGCAAGGCATGGTTGACATGGACAAAGAGGTTGTTTAGAGGCACCTGACTGCATTGGATGATAATAAATCCTCCTGGGCCAGATGGTGTGCACCCGAGAGTGCTCAAATAACTTTCTAGAAAGCTTGCAGAGCCTTTGTCCATCTTTTTGAAGACCTCTTGAGAGGACGGGAGATGTGCCACAAGACTGGGGGAGGGTGAATGTAATTCCTATCTTCCAAAAAGAAAGGAAGGATGAGCCAGGAAACTACAGACCAGTCAGTCTGACCTCTGTCCCAGGGAAGATACTGGAGCAGATTTTAAAGTGATCAATCTGCAAGCATCTGAAGGACAATTGGGTGATCTGTGGAAATCAGCATGAATTTGTCCCCAACAGGTCCTGCAAGCTTTCTAGAAAGTTATTCTAGAAACTCCTTCTTTGATTGAGTGATGAACTCACTGGATTGTGGGAATGACATTGACGTAGTTTACCTGGATTTCAGTAAAGCTTTTGACAGGGTTTAAATTACTGGCAGAAAGGAACCAGCTAGATATTAGGTTTTTTTTACAGTAAGAGTAGTTCAGCAGTGGAATCAGCTGCCTAGGGAGGTTGTGAGCTCTCCCTCTCTGGCAGCTTTCAAGCAGCAGCTGGATGAACACTTGTCAGGGATGCTTTAGGCTGATCCTGCATTGAGCAAGGGGTTGGACTAGATGGATTATATGACTCTTTCCAACTCTTATGATTCTATGATTTCCAGGGTGTAAGCTTTTAAGAGTCAGCCCTCCCTTTGTCAGATATACCCTGAAAATCTTGTTGGTCTCTTAAGGTGAAACTGGATTCAACATTCAATTCTAACTGTTCTACTGCAGACCAACAAAGCATATAAGGCACTTTTGGATGCATCAGAATTTACACACATCATTGTGTGTGTAAAGTCCCATCAAGTTGCAGCTGATTTATGGCAACCCCAGCAAGGGGCTTTCAAGGCAAGTGAGAAGCAAAAGTGGTTTGCTATTGCTTTCCTCTGCAGAGTCTTCCTTGGTGGTTTCCCTTGCAGGTACCAGCTCTGCTAAGCTTCCAAGAACTGACGAGATTGGGCTCTACCATGACACCTTTCTTCCTCAATTGGTTAATTTTACCAAAATTTAATACTATACAGATTAGTCATCTGCAGCTAGTGCAAAATACTCTGGAAAGATCCTGGGGAACTGCAGGACATGGTGGGAATTTAGGGTGAACAAGGTCTGTGTGAGGATGGCTACTGCTGTGTGAATACAAAGCTCAAGGAGCAAGATGACATGGTGTTGTCCAAGAAAATTGTTATATACTGAGCTGACTGCAAGAAGTGCTCAGTGAAGGAAAGGATTTGAAGCAAAGAGCAATTAGCTTGGTAGGTTATTCTTTGGAGAGTTATCCTGCTAATACATGTTTTAGGAGGTGCAGTTGCTAACTTCCTGGAGTGGGCAATGTACTCTTCTTGGCTTGTTTCTTGCTGAGCAAGAAACCGTATCTTGGGAGCAAACCATCACCTTTTCAAGAAAGACGCTGACAAGTTGCTTCTTGTTTGGGCTAGGTTGGAAGTTCCAGTCTGAGAGTGTATAACACTTGGCATCTATGGGTGAAATCCAGCTCTATAAAGTCCATTTTGAAGGTGCTTGGAGCTACATTACAAGAGAATGGACTTAAAGGGCTGCAGTCCAGTCTAATTATGCTGGTAAATCTAAAACTTCTAGTAACTGCCTTGAGCTTTGCTTCCTTTCTGGACTTTAGGCCTTAAATATTAATATGAACTCTTTCTGTTGCAGCTCAAACCCATTAATTTCTGCCTGTCCCGTTGTTGTTGAGAATAATTTGTTCTTGGCCTCTTTCTAATAGTTCTTTGTGTGTATTCACAGAAGGTTGCAGTGTCCCTGGTGGTAGTTCAGAGAGAAAGTGAAATAAGTGTTCATTACAGGTGCCACATTCTAAGCCCTTGCTGGTCTTGGAATACTGGAATAGACCCGAGATGGGAGGTACTAATTGTAGTGGAACAGCCTGTATCCAGTTGGTACCGAAGATAACAGAATGCTTCCTCTTGCTTTGAACGTTTAGAATCTCTTGTGGAGACCCAGAGATAGGACTGGGCCCCCAAGAATGCTACAAAAGCCTTTGTTATAGAGTATAGAGGCTGTTCCTTTGCTGCTTGGTTCAGCATTTTTAGCTTAATTATCAGCGATACTTTTTCTATCAGCAAAGTCAGATGCTGAAACAATGTGGGTGGGTGCCTGAGCTCTGAGACCCCCCCCCCCATTGGAGGTTTTCTGAATGTAATAAACAAAGCCAGAGTATATTTTTCAGAAGCAGGCTAAATATTGGGGCAGATTCCAGCCCTAAAAAGTATGATTTAAAGCATGATTGCCTATTAACAGTGTCCGGAAAAGGTCGTGGCTTTGGATTAATCTATGGGAATTGCTTGCAGCTCATTCCTGCTTGGCTTTCAGTCTTCCCTTTGTAACTTCTGAAATAAGAGCTTATTTGCCTTATGCACATTAATGTTTCTGTATGTATCTTATAAAATCCAGGTAACTCTTCTAGCAGCAGTGGCAAAATTGCTTTTTCTTTTTTATTAGTTGGACTTCTCTAATTTTTCCCTTTCTTTGTGTAGGTCTCTTCCCTTCAGGGCAAAATAATGCAGACAATAAAGTGTGTGGTTGTTGGAGACGGTGCTGTGGGAAAGACCTGCCTGCTCATCAGCTATACCACCAATGCATTCCCTGAGGAATACATCCCCACAGTGTTTGACAACTACAGTGCTCAGATGACAATGGACGGCAGGATGGTTAGCCTGAATCTCTGGGACACTGCAGGCCAGGAGGAGTATGACCGACTGCGCACCCTTTCCTACCCTCAGACCAATGTGTTTGTGATCTGCTTTTCCATTGGGAGCCCTTCTTCATTTGCCAATGTGCGGCACAAATGGCACCCTGAAGTCTCTCACCACTGCCCTAATGTGCCAATCCTTCTTGTTGGCACAAAGCGGGACTTGAGAAGTAACGTGGAGACGGTGAAAAAGCTGAAGGAGCAGAGCCTGGCTCCCACCACCCCGCAACAGGGGGTTTCACTGGCCAAACAGATTGGAGCAGTCAAATACTTAGAGTGTTCTGCACTGAACCAGGAGGGGGTGCGAGAAGTGTTTGCAGAAGCTGTGCGGGCCGTGTTGTATCCTGTGACAAAGAAGAACTCAAAGAAGTGCCTTTTGTTATAGTCACCAAGGACTGTGGCTCAAAGACTGAGGGCTTGGGATGTTTGCAAGGCTCCTTCTGAATCTAATTGCATCTTGCACTAATGGCTCTAAAGAGAATTTCGTGCAGCAAATACTCCTGCAGTTCAGGTACCAGGTCCAGCAGACTGAAATGAGCAGTTCGATTCCCGGGTTAAGGATCAGCCTCTCCAGCAAACATCCAGTGCCTCTGCCTACGTAGTTCTCATCTCTGCAGCTGGGAGGCACCTTCATAGTCAAACCCCTTCCATGCCAGAAACTGAAGATATAGTCCTTCTCAACAGAGACAATTATCACTTTTGCTTTTTTACATTGCTGCTTTTTCCTGGCCATTATTCGCCAACCAGCTGTCTTTTGTAGACAGGGCTGTGCCTTTCCCATAGCTAAGTCAGTTTTGTCATACTCTGCTCAGACAACTTTGAATTTTGAAGTATCTGCTGTGGCATATGAGTCCTGGTATGCTGAAGTCTGATCATGAAAAGTTAAATGTTAAAACCATATGTGATAACAGACATCAGACACTGAGGGATGAGCACCTCATAAAGACTGTTGTTTAATAATATCAGTCAAGCATTGTCTCTCTGCGCATGTGTTGCATCTTAGGGGGATAGATCTGACATTGGCAGTTCTTGTGTGCGACTTTCCTTTTGGAGGCTGTCTCTGAGTCATGACAATGAGTCAAGGCATTCTGTGAAAACTATTTCTTACAGGCTTTTAGATTAATTTTGTGTGTGTGGAGCAGAATGAGATTTCCTTTTTCAGTTATTGCAAGATCATCCTCCTGCCACACCAGCTCTAGGAAGCAGCCCCAATTGCATCCCTGCTTGGTCACTAGCCCCCTCAGTAAAAACAGCATGCCTGTCCCATTGGAGACCTTGCGTAATCATGCGTTTAATAGTATCTGGCACAGCTGGATGTTTACTGTACCCAGCTTCACTACACGATGGGTAGTTGTGTTAGTCTGTCAATAGCAGTAGAAAAGAGCAAGAGTCCAGTAGCACCTTAAAAATTAACAAATTCTGGTATAGTATAAGCTTTCGTGAGCCACATACCTGCCAGAAGTTTTGTCAGTCTTTAAGGTGCTACTGGACTCTTGTTCTTTTGTGCAGCTTCACTACAGGTGCTCTTAAACACCTATCTGTACCAACAGTTCTTGTATTGGGCATCAGTGGCAGCAACCAACCTGCTGTATAGGACAAACAAAAAAACAAAACAAATATGCCCTGGATTGTTCATTCCTTCTCCTTCCCTCTGTCTGATCACCGATTCTGCAAACAGCAGAATTTCTCTGTCTGCTCATTGATTGCGATTTTTTTTCTGCTGGTAGGGGTCAGTAACTTCTTGCCAAATAGGATTTGCCTTTTAAACATTCAGGTGTAAATGGTATTAAAAACACTGCACTGGTTTATTATGGTTTTAAATTTCCCTTGAACTTCGGTAATCTATACAGATGCATATGTATATATAAGCCAGGTTTAACTTTGACTGAAATATTAACTTTCCCTTCTAGAAAAATAATTATGCAAAGATGTGTTTTATGAATCTCTGTTTAGCGTCATTGATTTTATCTAATGGCATTAAGGAACAAAAGACCAAGTCTGAAACCTTTAGCTGAGTTAAGATTTTGATGACAGCCTGATGCTCTACACTCTTCTTTTCTGGCCAAGGGCAACTTGCTTAACTAAACAAATGTGCTACTGGCTGTTCTTGAAGTATTATGAGCATAATTTTTGTGGTGCAACCCATGGAGAAAAGAACTGTTAAGAACTAGAGTGCCACTGCTTTGTTTGAAACTGGTTCTGCCATGAAATTAGTCTTGTGCCATGAAATTGTGATTCCAGCTGCAGTCCTTATTTGTGTGGGTGGAGAGCAAATTTTGAATTTGTCAGAATAGGGCACTTCGGAATTCTGCTACTTGTGAGCTGACCTTCCTGTGTAGGTGTCAATTAGGTGGGTAATGAAGGACCAATAACGTGTGCAAATCCAGCATCCTTCTCATGGTTGAACAAAATTTGCAGTTCTGTGATTTGACGCTATCTTAGCCAGACATTCTATAAATGAAATGTCACCCCACCCACTCCTGCTTGAGTTTTTTTGCCCTTGATCTTACTATTCTCAGGGTACACAATGGAGGAAAATACTTTTTTTGATGACTAGAGAATGCAGCTAGTAACACTTTGCTCTCACCAGTTTTTATGGAATTATTTTTTAATCTCTACCAGATGAATCATTCCTGTTTTTGTTAGGCTATGGTGCTGAGTCCCAGAAGTGCTACAGGCGAAACTTTGTAGGCCAATAGTTTTCAATGTTCAGCTTAGCATAGAATTCATGGGTCTTAAAACCTTGCAAAGCCTTTATTCTCTATCCTGTAGAAATAAATATTGGTGTTGCAGGCGCTTTGGGGGGGATTTTTCCTGGTTGAGTTGTTAAGTAGGGGATGGATAGGCCACATGTGCCTTAACGTGTGAAGGGAACTTGAGACTGTGTGGTACTGAAATATACACTGGCAACTGATTTTATAGGTAAAAACAAATTTGTATGGCAACTAACAAAGTTATTTTTAAATTATGCAAATTAAATTGTAATAAAAGAAAAAAAAGACAGTGCTTTAATTTATTCTGTTCTATTGTGTGGTCTTTCAAGAGTGTGCTCTCTCATGAAGAGTGGAACAGGCCCCTTTAGAGCATGGGCAAGCAGTAGTCCATGAAACTGCTTCACACCCTCCACACATTCTTGCTTCTCTCCCCAGTTCCTCACCACAAACTGGTAATCTTATAGAGTTGGTTACGCATGTAAATAGAGGGGATTAACAACCTGGTTCTCTGCAGGGGAGTGTAGGCTAGAGAGGTGAGAGGGGGATGTGTATTCCAGGGCCCTTTGTTGAAACACAGCCTGCTCCTAGGGTCACCTTCATGAAATATGCTAAAACGCACAAGAATTTTCACTGGATACGACAGGCTCACGTTATAATTAGTGGGGGGCGGCGTGCGGGTACTTGCCTTCCTAGGCCCCGCGGCTCTGATTTCTATCGCTCCACCCTTTGCTCTGTGGCGACTGGCCTGCATTTAAAGGGCGTGTCTCTCCCCCCCCCCCCGCCCTCCTCAGTGTAGTCATGTCAGCACAACTGCCCTTCCCGGCCTCCATGGAAAGCCTCCGAAAGGCGAGGTGGGTGATGTGTGTCGGGAGGCCTGCATTTTGCTGCCCTTTTAAGGGCTGCTGAGTCTTGTCATTGGGCCGACAGAAGCCTGGCGGGCTGCTCTCTCCTTTGTGGAAATCAATGATGCAGTACGGGTGGGACTTAGAAAGCGAGCCGAGCCGTGCCTGGCTAGCTGCCGCAAAAGGAAGACAGCCAGTTATCAAACAGGGCAACGGCGGAGGGACGGAGCCCCGAAGGCGGCACCAAACCCTGCCTCTAGCTGCAGACCGGCGTCGCCGGCGATGCCACTTCCGGTAACCGTCCCTTGCTCTTCGGATTACTTCCTGTGGTTGCTGCCGGAGGCCGCTACTTCCGGTTCCGGTATAAACACGGGGTTGGCAGCATCCCTGGCCCGCTCGGGTCCGGCTTGAGGATGTCTGATTCGGACAGCGACGAGGAGGCGGGGGACGGCTGTGATGAGCGACGCGCTACCCCCTTCTCCTTGGCTGGCTTCCTCTTTGGCAATATCAACGAGCAGGGGCAGTTGGAAGGCGAGGGGCTGCTCGACCAGGTAGGTGGTTGGAGGCTGAGGCCACCTCAGAGCATCTTCAGGTGTCGTGAGAGCCAGCGTGGTGTAGTGGTTAAGAGCGGTGGTTTAAAGTGGTGGAGTCTGATCTGGAGAACCAGGTTTGATTCCCCACTCCTCCACATGAGCCGTGGAGGCTCATCTGGTGAACTGGATTTGTTTCCCCACCCCTACACACGAAGCCAGCTGGGTAACCTTGGGCCAGTCACACTCTCTCAGCCTCACCTACCTCACAGGTTGTCTGTTGTGGGGAGGGGAAGGGAAGGTGATTGGTTAAGCTGGTTTGAGTCTCCCTTAAGCGGTAGAGAAAGTCGACATATAAAAACATATAGGCGCCTACAAGGCTGACAGATTTGGATGTTTGAACCACAAGATGGTGGTCGGATGTAGAAATTATTAATCTGATGAAGCAATCACCAGCGAAACAAAGCTTAAACCGGTGGCTTGTCATATTGTTGATATAATTACTGGCTGTGATTTTTTACTACGGAGCTTGCTGCACACGGATGACGATACAGCCTTGAGAACAAGAAAGAGAGACACTATTGGTCAGCCGCCATCAGCTGACTACGGAGGAGCTTAATGCTTATACAGAGGATCGCAGCAAGTGAATGTGTTGCTGTAGAGACGTGTATGACTCGCATGAACAGTAATTCGATCCTGTCTCTTTATAGTTACTTGATAAGCTTTTGTTTGTTATAATATGATAAGCTTTTGCTAGTTGTAATATTGCAAGTTTACTTTGTTTACAATGATGATTCTGTGAACTGGGATTACTTGTCTATGTGAGCATAAGAAAAATAATTTATAAAAATAACAAAAGAAAATTTGTGGCTGCGTGTTGGAATACTGTTTGATAACAGGAGATTTAGCTAGCTGTTATATGCAACACGCCCTTGCTTAATAGACATATAAAAACTAACACTTCTTCGCCGGGGCTTGAATGTAAAGCAAGAGCGTGGCTGAGGTCCCCCCTGCCCCCCCAAAAAACCCTGTTTGAAGCTTCCTGTCGTGATCTCAGGTCATGATTGCTGCCTAGGGTTGCCAACCTCCAGTGGGGCCTGGTGTTCTGAAATTACACCTGAGCTCCAGACTACAGAGATCACTTCAACGGGAGAAAACAGCAGTTTCAGAGGATGGACTCTATGGTATTGCATCCCTGCTGAGCTCCCTCCCCAAATTATGCCCTTCCTCGGCTCCATCCCTGGATCTCCAGGAATTTCCCAACCTGGCAACCCTGCTTCGTACTTGCTTTCAGGTTGAGAGTGGCCTTCCCTGTGAAGTGCCATCTTGGAAGCTCTGGCTGGAGATCCCTGGGGATCTCATCTGGATTTTTCTGTGTTCAAAGCTGGGGCTCTCCCCAAATATTGCTGAATAGCTTGTCTTACACCGGTGTGGCTGACCTTGTTTATCTAGCCTGGCATTCTGTAATGTGGCAGCCACTCTCCAGAATCTCAGGCACAGTTTTATTGTAGCACAATTCCTTTTACCTATGTTTGTGGGCATTCACTTATGGGCCCATCTTGCATAGCTTCCTAGTTCATTTGTCTGTCAGTGGTACTTTCTGACTTGTTGTCTGCTGGTGTGACTAGCATAATTCCTCTAACTGTGGCTTCCCAACCACTAACCTTAAATACTGAATAAACTTAATCCCAAGACTCCTCTCTCTCTGCCACAAATTGTTCTCCTTTAATTTCCAAAAGGAATCAAAAAACCATTTGGCAGGACTTGGAGCGCTGGGTCTGGGGAGCCTTATCACTGAGATCACAGCCAGTGAAGATGACTCCTCTGAGACAGATGGAACCCAGCTGGATGAGGAAGGTGAACGACTTTGGATTCCGTAGTTGGGTGTGTGTGTGTGTGGAAAAAGTAGAGTTTTGGTCCCTGGTGGATCCAAGCTGACTCATATATATGCTAATGGTGGGGCCAGCTTACTGTCTCTGAAAGCAATGTTCTGATGATTCTTTCAAAACCTGAACTTTCAAAACTATAAATTTCAGTTCTTGAAAATTGTACCGGGAGGGAGAAAGCTTGGTCAGGTTCCCATGGTGTTTTGAAAAATTAAAAACCAAGCTCTAAAATGGTGTAGCAGTATTGTCTAATGTGGCCATTTCAAAGCCTCAGGGCAAATGTGTGCCGTAGATAATTTATTTTGGAGCAAATGTGCTTCATAGAACTGGTTAGAATACTTCATCCTGTGCTACAAATCTTTAGTTTTATCTTCCTGTGTTTGCATACAAGGAGAAAGGCCGGGCACCAATAAGGCTTTGTGTAGGTACCTGACCAAAAAAAAAGAGAGGAGAGAAGTTTCTGTACTACTACAACAAAAACAGAAAATAGAAAGTCAAGACCTCAACCAAAAATAACCAATGTGAAATTATAGACACACACATATTATAAAAATAAATTCAAATACAAAATTAGTGTGTCAATGTAAGAATATCAGTATCAAAGAAACAACTTGATCACATGTATCTGGATTACAAGAATCCAAAGATTACAATTCCTATACAAAAATTCCTATGAATCATACTGTTATGTTTAATGACCTTAGTTTTTAATGGTCTGGAAGTCTGACCTATATATAAAAGATTACAAGGGCAAATGGTAACATAAAGAAAGTTCTGAGAGTTATAACTGGTGAACCTTTTCAGACAATAAAGAAAGTTCTGAGAGTTATAACTGGTGAACCTTTTCAGACAATAAACTTTGTTATTTCTAGGGTTGGTAAATATCTTAATATTTAAACTTTGTGGGCAACAAGAACAATGTCCACATTTATAATGTCCAACTACCTTAAGATGCTTAGGATGGCAACTATTAAAATATGTAAAGTAGATTTTCTGTCTGTGGGTTTTGAGTATCTTCTAACATATATGCAGAAATTCAGTTTATAAACCATCACATCTAAAAAAGGAATATTGGTGATGCTAAATTGATGAGAAAATTGAGTGTGAAGATTTATGCTATTAGAGCATGAATAAAAATCTGATATCTGAATATCTGAAAAAGAATAAATGTCATCTATATAATGAGCATAATATTTAATGTGATGAAAAAAGGATTGACAGATGGATTTCATAAATAATTGGATTCCAATTCCACCATATATAAATTAGCAACACTAGGCTGCCCATGGCAATACCTCTTATTTGCAAATAGAAATTCCTGTCAAAATGAAAATAGTTTTTATATAAAATAATATCCAAAAGAGCTAAAAGAAAATGAATGGGTGGAGATAGCTCCACCCTAGTATTAAGGAACTTTTCTGTTATGATCCTTACATCATCATGAGGAATGGTTGTGTGTAAAGATTTCACATTCATAGGAAGTAAACTTGTATGGTCTTGCATCTGCATTCCTTCAGTTTGTTGAATAAAGTGAATGGTGTCTTGAATAAAAGATGTGGAATTTCTAGCAAAAGGCTCTAAGAAAGAATTTACATATTGTGCTAGTGGTTCTAAAATGGAACCTGAGCCCAAGACAATTGGTCTTCCTGGTGGTGGAAGAACCCTCCCTATAGATCTTTGGTAATATATAAAATACAGCAATTCTATATGTATCGCTCAAAAGAAAGGATGCAGTAGAATTATTGATGTATCCTAAAGATACCACCGCCTGAACAGAGATCCTGATGATAAATTTAATCTCAGGGGTAGGATCCTTACTAATAGCTTTATAACTGTTGAAATAATTTAGTTGCCAAAATACTTCATTACACTGGTATCCACTGGTTTAATGACTGTCAATGGGATGAAAATTCTGTTCTAAAAATCTCTAATGGTGATCCTCTGTTCCTTCTGAGGCATCAAAGGAATCGACTAAATCATCACTGTATTCTAAGGGAATACTAGACATTTCTTGGAACTGTACTTTTTCTGATAATGGAGGTTTTTTAATTCAACCGTGGATAAACCTTTTCATTGGTAAAATCTAATTGGTCTCTTTTAAATTTATTAATTTTAAATGATTATAAAAAGCATCTAGTTCCGTTTGTATAGTATCTAATGACTTCCCCAGTTGTTGAAAGGTTAGTGATTTATTTCTTTATTGCTCAAGGCTATAGCTGTATAGCAGAGAAAGAGAGATAGATAGATAGTGATTTAGAAAGTTTAGATTCCATTTCCTCCATTATGATCAATTGTTGGAGAGGATAAAGTTGAGATTTTGCTTGTGAAGTCTTCCCTCTATGTTTGTCACAAGCAAAGCAAAACAAACATGGGCACAAAGAAAGGGTATTCTGTGTTAGGTTTGCAAGTGTTTGACTGGGTGTTTTTCCCCTCAGGCTGGGTTAAGAGCACCGAGGATGCTGTTGATTATTCTGATATTAATGAGGTGGCTGAAGATGAGAGCCGTAGGTACCGACAGGCAATGGGCAGCCTTCAGCCAGTTCAAAGGACAGGTAATCGTCGGCTGATATGGTTGGATCTGTGTCCAGTCCATCTTGTTCCTGTTATTCTGGTCCTTGGCTGGACTGTCTTTGACATATTTCTGTTACTCTTCTCCTTTAACATCCTTTAACGACAACTATCTTGAAACTATTTCATCTGAGAAGCCCTTAACGGTCTGGGACCATCGTACCTTCAGGACTGTCTCTCCTGGTATGCCCCCAAGAGAGCCTTAAGCTATGCAAATAACAACTTACTGGTGGTCCCTGGCCCAAAGACTTTCTGGTTGTCCTTGACCAGGGCCAGGGCTTTTTCTGCCCTGGCCCCAGCCTGATGGAACTCTCTTTAGGAAGACTAGGGTCCTGTGGGATCTAATGCAGTTTCACAGCACCTGTAAATCTGAGATGTTTCACCAGGCCTATAGTTGAGGGCAGCGACCGTATGTGAGATAGCTGGCCTCCCCCACTTCTCACTATTTGGTACCCTCTTGATTCTGATTGGGGTACTTTTGCTTCCCCATACTTGTTGCAAACCTGCACGCCAATGATACGTGCCGACTAGTTTTAGTATTGGGATTTTATTGGAATATATTATCTTTTAAAATCATTTTATATACCATTATAAAGAAGCACTGAATCAAAAGGGGACAGGTTTGTGTAGTGAATCAGTGTTTTAATGTTGTTGCATTTGTAGCTGTTTGATTCATCCCATCCTCTGAACCTAGTTCAGGAGCTGCCAGCAGCTGCGGTGTTAATCTGGGATCTTCGCCCCAAACCTTCCTCTTCATTAGACTGTGAGATCTCAGCTCTAACCTGTGTATAAATGGGGTACATTTTTGTCAAAAAAAGGAAACGTGCCTTAATTTCCCTGTTGCCTCTTCCTATTTCAAACTTTTATTTTGCAAATTGTGGAACATATGGATTCTGGGTGGAACGGGGGGGGGGCAATATTGGATGATTGAAGATACTCTAATCTTTTTGAAATGTTTGTGC
Source organism: Euleptes europaea (assembly GCF_029931775.1). NCBI lineage: Eukaryota > Metazoa > Chordata > Lepidosauria > Squamata > Sphaerodactylidae > Euleptes > Euleptes europaea. The sequence continues at coordinate 38,698,538 of NC_079324.1, forward strand.
CAGTGGATTATAGCAAAGATGATGATCCCAAGTTCTGCCAAGAGGTTAAGGCTGTCCAGTGAGTTTCCTCTTTTGTCCTTCTCAGATGATGATGATGATGATTATGATGCTGACTCTGAAGACATCGATGCCAAGCTGATGCCTCCGCCACCCCCACCTCCAGTCCCATTGAAAAAAGATGATGAAAAGGATCCACCTGGTCCTGGTAAGTCTCTACCCCTGGGAAGGGCTTGTGAGCCCCAGAATATGTTGAAAACATTTAAATACTTAAAGTAATATATAAACTATAATGGAATACTTGTTGGTTAATAATTTCAGCATTTAATATTAGACTGAGAGTAGAGATGTAAAATTTCTGAAAATTTTGAAGCCATGGGGATTTGGGGGGAAACTGAAATATATGCTGTACTTACTTTCCTATCGAACTGCAACTTCTTTTACTGATTTAACAATGTGAAATGCATTATTTATAGCTTAGCATATACAATTTTTACTATTTTGCATATTTATGGAATGTAAAAGTATAAGGTTGAGTTTTTTTCAAAAAGTGTGTGTGATGGGAGAAGGGTATGAAGGGCTTTCCAGACTTTTCCAAACACCACTAGGACTGGAAACTCTTGTTTGTCTCCCATTTCAAAAGGGAGACAAACAAGATGCTGCATGTGCCTTAGCCCTGTTGTGGCTTTCAACATGCACAGCCCTGGCTTAGGTCTGTGATGCTGAGGTTAAAGTGCAGATAGTCTTTCTGTGCTGAGAGGCTTGCTCTCTTCCAGAATCTGAAGATGGGGATGGGATCATTCTGCCCTCCATCATTGCTCCTTCCTCTGCTGCCTCAGAGAAGATGGATTTCAGCAGTTCCTCTGATTCTGAATCAGAGTCTGGATCCCAGGAAGCCAGACAGGCAGAGTCCAAAGAAGGCAAACTCACTCTGCCTCTTGCAGGCATCATGCAGCGAGATGCCACCAAGCAACTGCCTAGTGTGACTCAGCTGTTCCCTGAGTTCCGGCCTGGCAAGGTAAGGCTTCAGGAGGAGCTTAGGCCTGGCTCATACGGATGATTCTTTAGGGAAGCCTTCTCCCCCTTCCTCTTTTGTCCTGGTACCTGGTCATGTTCCTGGCATTTGCTCTAAGCATTTGGCCACACCGTCCCTAGGTGAAGGAAGGGAGGGATTTACTCCCATCTCCCAGGTTATCTGAGTTGGAGGTTCCTACCAAAAGACTAGAAAAGATCTCCCAGTTCTACTCAGAAATCTGAGCTACCCATAATTACTGTATGGCATGGGGGGGCTCATTCAGACATGGCTGATCCCGGTCAAGCCATAGACTGATGGCAGGTGCATTCCTTGACAGGACTTCCATGAACCTCTGAAGTCCCAGGAGTAATAGAGTAGGTAGCTCTCTCCCAGCAGTCCACTCAGGGGAAGGCTTGCTTCCAAGTTCCTCCTCATAGTTGTCTGCTGTCCCCTGACTGTCAGGATATTTTTTTATCTTCGAGATCCTGCAAGTCTGCCAAAGGAGGGGGCCACCTCCCCAGCTGGCCTCTTCCAGTTGTCCAGAGTGGCAGAGAGATGCAAAGAACTTCCCTGTCTGCTGACATCTTTGTTGCTTGCATACCGAACTCTTGCTTCTCCTCCAGGTGCTGCGCTTTCTGCGTCTTTTTGGCCCTGGGAAGAACGTCCCGTCTGTCTGGCGTAGTGCCCGAAGGAAGCGTAAAAAGAAGCATCGGGAGTTAACTCAAGAAGTGCAAATCCAGGAGGGAGAAGCCACAGCTGAGGCAGGCGTGGAAGGCAAATCTCCCTGGGAATATGAGTTTGCTCCTCCTCCACCCCCAGAACAGTGCCTTTCAGATGATGAGGTGAGTCTCTGACAGTGGGGAGGGTTCCCAGTGTGGGAGGGTTCAAGCTACATGACCTCCTGCCTCTTCAGGAAACCACTGAGGAGTTTTTATAGGCAAAAAAGTAACATAGGGCAGGGTTTTCTATTTGGCTTGCAGCAAGATGGAGGTTCCCCTGCAGGCCTCAAGTGGCTCTCTTCCTAGCAAGAGGCCTGGTTTTTGGTGGGCAGTAAACTTCCAGTTGCCAGTCAGGCAGATGCCAAGTGTGACTTGATGCAGTGGTCCTCTGAGAACATTTCCAGCTCCATTTCCTGACCCTCCAACTCCCTCTTGTCTTCCAGATCACCATGATGGCACCTGTGGAGTCCAAGTTCTCTCAGTCTACTGGAGATGCAGATAAAGTTGCAGATACCAGGCCTAAGGTGGCTGAATGGCGCTATGGGCCTGCCCAGCTCTGGTACGACATGTTGGGAATCCCTGAAGATGGCAGTGGTTTTGACTATGGTTTCAAGCTGAAAGAGCTCCAAGAGGAGGAGGAGCTGGTGGTGAGTTGGGAAGATGAATCCAAGGGGGAGCTGTTTTTTTCCCTCTCTTTCTCTCTGTAGGTAGGCAATTGAGTTTCTGAAACCTTCAAGGTAGTGGCATTCTGCCTTTGCAGGACACTGAGGCTGAGAAGGATGAATTGCTGGCCAATGAGCACTTCCTCATGGTTACCCAGCTGCAGTGGGAAGATGATGTCATCTGGAATGGAGAGGACATCAAGCACAAGGGGACCAAAACGCAGCGAGCGAGTCTAGCTGGTTGGCTGCCCTCCAGCATGACCAGGAACGCAACTGCTTACAATGCCCAACAAGGTACTGTGGTCTTGTTTCCTGGCTGCCTCATAAGGTGTTGTGGCCAAGCTGTTTCTGATCTGAGCCTTGTTTATGGAGCAGCCTGGACCTTTCTCTGAGGCAGGCCCCTTGTTAAATGGAGATGCAGTCTATCTTTGCCTGCAGTCAGTTAAGATCCCTTTTGGATTGAGCAGCTCCCAAGTCTGTTGAATGCTCTCTTGCTTCCACTGTCAGGGCTGAACCGCAGCGGCTCCCTGCTCAACTTGCCTGTTCCTCTGGTCCAGAAGCCCAGTGTGGCAGCAGTCTTGGGTATTGCCAAGGGCAAAGAGAAGCAGCTCCCTGAACAGCAAGGTAGGGAGGAGAAGACGTTCACTATCATCCTTATTGCAGCTTAGATAGAGGGGGCAAGAACCTGGGCAGCAAGCTGGCAATGAACTCTTTCTCCTGGTCTTGTAATGGTATTCTCTTTTGCTAACCCTGTTACTGCTAGAGGGCCTCCACAGCAGTCTGCCTTTAGAAGAGAGAGCCAGGCCTCATCCTGGACTAGGAATTTTCTGAAGATCTCCATTGTATTTGGACACAGTCAGTGTCCTTTTGTTATGTCATTCCAGTGTCTATGGATGAAGATAAGCCGTGGTTCTCCATCTTCCCCATTGATAACGAAGAGCTGGTCTATGGCCGTTGGGAGGACAGCATTATCTGGGATGATGAGGCAATGGAGATGGTCTTGGTACCGCCAGTTCTGACCCTTGACCCTAATGATGAAAATATTATCCTGGGTATGTCTGCACATGGTGCCAGCATGTTTCTCTTTGGCCTGCTTCTGCTGATGGGAATAGAAGGGGGAGGCATGGAATGCCTGCAGGAACATGGGCCGTGAGTAGAAGGTGGGGTCGTCTTAGGGGAAGTTAGGTTCTGAGAACAAGCTAGTTGGACTGCTCCTCCGCTGCCTTCTGGCACCATTTCCTGAATTTATATTCAATAGAGAAGTTGTGAAGCCAATAAAGAGGAAGTCCTTTCCTAAGGGACTGAATTAGGTGCCTGCTCCTTGCCTTCCAGAAAACGACTCTTCTTCCAAGGAATTCTGCACAATGTTTTTGTGGGAGGTGAGGGAGGATCTCTGATAGAATTCTCAGTGGCCTCAGAAAATTACAGTTCCCAAGGTTCTTTTGATGTAGTCATGACAGTTAAACTGGTTTTTTAAAGAAAACCCTGGTTAAATGTCTGGTATGGATATTTCTATACACTAAAGAAGCAGAATTCCAGTGAGCCCATCAGATTGGAGAGGGCATGGCCTCATGCTTGGAATATCCTTTGAACCTCTTCCTATTGTCAGTTGAAAAAAATCTTAAAAGTAATTGTAACCACTTAGCCCATTCTTGTCAGTTTTGGTTGTGTAATTGGTGTGGAGGTGGAGATATCCAAGGTCTGTATTCAGAGTGAATGTTGTTTGCCATCTGTTCCTTCCTTAGAAATTCCTGATGAGAAGGAAGAGATGACCTTGAACTCTCCTTCCAAGGAGAACAAGAAAGAATCTTCTCTGAAGAAGAGCCGGATCCTTTTGGGCAAAACAGGAGTAATTAAGGAAGAGCCTCAACAGGTCTGGGGGAGGGTTTCATTTCCCTTTGGTAGGAACAGGTGAGAGGGAGGAAATTTCTCACGCGGCCCCTTTTCTGTACTTTGAATTTAGAATATGTCTCAGCCAGAGGTGAAGGACCCCTGGAATCTCTCCAATGATGAATTTTACTATCCCAAGCAGCAGGGGCTTCGAGGAACCTTTGGAGGCAACATCATCCAGGTTAGGACCAGGAGGAGAGCAACTGAGGGCAGGAAATGTGGTTTTTGGTGCAGAACTTCAGCATCATGAGGATGATGTCATTAAAACAGACAGCCTTGAATGGTGTCACTGGCCCTTCAGAATGGGCTAAGGGTCCATGTGCAGATCCTGGTGAACCTCTTTGCGACTGGATGGTTACACGTGTTATGATTTGGACCTGTGTAATGCAACATGTGGTAACCTGGGCAAATGGCAGGAGCTTTGGGGTGGGTGCATTCTTCCTGCTTATTAGCATGCCAGAGCACTGTTTCTGTGGTGGATTTTTGTGCTGAACGACATGTGTGTTTATCCCTTGGTGTAGCACTCCATCCCTGCAGTGGAACTGCGCCAGCCCTTCTTCCCCACCCACATGGGCCCAATGAAGTTGCGCCAGTTCCATCGTCCTCCCTTAAAAAAATACTCCTTCGGAGCCTTGTCCCAGCCTGGTGCCCACTCAGTACAGCCGCTACTGAAGCACATCAAGAAGAAAGCCAAGGTAAAAGTCCCAGCTGCCTGGTTCTGCTGTGGTCCCTCACTTGAGTGTTTCTCCCCAAGGGTCTCCTTTCTCTTGGGGATGAGAGAGAGGGATTCCTGCTGTTGTGCATGGTCCTGTCTTATCTCTGCTTCCATAACCATTCCCCCCTCTCCCTGCCCTTTGCTTAGATGAGAGAACAGGAGCGGCAGGCCTCTGGAGGTGGGGAGATGTTCTTCATGCGCACCCCCCAGGACCTCACTGGCAAGGATGGGGACCTTATCCTGGCAGAGTACAGTGAGGAGAATGCCCCCCTGATGATGCAGGTGGGGATGGCAACCAAGATCAAAAACTACTACAAACGGGTGAGTCGAGAGCTTCTGCTTGGCCTCTGGGCTTGAGCTTCAGCAGCAGGAGGATGGCTTCTAACTCGTGTTGTTTTGCTCCTGACAGAAGCCAGGCAAGGATCCTGGGGCCCCAGATTGTAAATATGGGGAGACCGTGTACTGCCATACCTCTCCCTTTTTAGGCTCTCTCCACCCAGGTCAGCTGCTTCAGGTGAGATACCTCATGCCTTTTTCTTTTGAGGATTTGGGATTGCATTTGGGTGAGCATTTGGGCATTGTGATGGGGGCAGGGGGAATTTGGGCTCCTTTTAAAGTGTGAATAGCAGCAGCTCTGTTGATTACCATGAAGCTCGTCTGAGCTGTTAGCTGTGTTCATTTCTTTTGTTCCCCTCTGCAAACCAGGAGAGGCAAAGATGTTCAAGAGGGGTATGGGTGACTACAATGGTTTATGTGCTTATTCTGCTCAAATTAAAATACCTATACTGCCCTGTTGCCCAAAGAGCTACTTCATGCTGCACTTCTATGTAGGGAGTAATGTGGAGAATCCCTACACTTGTACCCCTGTTTGTGTTGGAGTTCTGTAATGTTTGAAAATAGTTTGAGCTCTGCTTTCGGGCAATTTCTCCCTCCCTGCAGTGTTAGAGAACTGGAGGGAGGTGAGTAGCAGCACTGTGCTCTCCCTTCTAGAAGTCCCGGAGGGCCAGAAGCACTAAGGTGAAAGCAGTTGGTTTGGCACTAGTAGACCATTCTGAGCAGTGATTAGAATGCAGTAGAAAGCGCCATGATGAATTGGGAATAACTGTTGCCATGCAACTGTTCCTGAAGAATGGGTTAATCCTCCTGTTTGAATTGTCAGGACTGGAGATCTCTTGCAGGCAAAGGAAGCCCCTCTCAGTTCCAGTCGTGCCTTCTTCCGCAGCAAACCAGAGCTCTTAACTGCAGGTCCGTTGTTCATCTCAGGTGGATGGAAGATGAATGGATATTAGAAGCCAGCATTTAAATGCTTGAAGGACTCCTGCCTACTCTTTTTGCTGGCTGCCTTGTGTCAGCTGCTCCATGGGTTTAATGGTGTGGTTTCTATTGTCAAAAAGGGAAGGGAATTCCAAGGCACTGCAACAACAATAATGGACCTCTCTGGTGCTGACAGACTTGCCTACTATCGTCACTTTTGATTAACACGGCCATTTTTCTCTTCTCAGGCATTTGAAAACAATCTCTTCCGGGCACCAATCTATCTGCACAAGATGCCTGAAACAGACTTCCTAATTATCAGGACCCGGCAAGGGTACTACATCCGGGAGCTGGTGGATATCTTTGTGGTTGGCCAGGAGTGTTGTCTCTTTGAAGTTCCTGGTCCCAATTCCAAACGAGCCAATACTCATGTTCGAGACTTCCTTCAGGTTTGTCGTGGGGTGAATTACCCAAGCTGTAGTTCTTCGGAGATCAGCTTACTTCTCCTGGTGACTGCACAGGCAGAGTTTTTAAAACTAGGCAGGGCATTGTTCCTCCTGGTAGGAGGATGCACCCCTCCCCCCAAGTTCTGATCCATTTTCAAGCTTCTGCTGTTTGTTCATACAGAGGTGCCCTTTACTTCTCTCTATCCTCCTTAGCCAGGGTGGGAAAAGATTCTTGCTAGCTGGATTGCTTTCATCCCACACTAAATATAACTTTGCCTCTGACATGCAGGTCTGAGGAAAGACTGGTAAAAGAGTTTTGTGTTAATTTGCAGGACAAGCTAGAGTGTTTGAGATTCAAAGGGATTCCCCCCTCCCCCCACAAGCTGAAATTGGCTTTCAGGCTCAGAGTGTTTGTCCTGCCCTTCAGTTGTGTAGCGTGGCTCACTTGCTTCAGGCTACTAGATTGATGTTTACTGAACCTCTTCCTGGAATTGGGAAGGCACAGACACTCAAGTAGAAGAGGCATGGGGTTGGGACTCTGCCTTAGAGCTGGGCTAGTTCCTTCCAGACTCATGATGGTAGCGTGTTTGCATCTCAGCTGTTCCTTTATGGCTTCCCCGCTAGGTCTTCATCTATCGCTTGTTCTGGAAAAGCAGGGACCGACCCCGGAGGATTCGCATGGAGGACATCAAGAAAGCCTTTCCTTCCCACTCAGAGAGCAGTATTCGGAAGCGGCTGAAGCTCTGTGCAGACTTCAAGCGCACGGGTAAGCAGGAGCCTAGTACGGTGGGCCGAGGCACGGGCCCACTGAAAATCCCATCATCTTCCTTGCCTTCAGGAAACTGCTTGTCCTTACATTTCTTTACCTGTACGATGCACAAAAAGTTACCCCTCCTTTCAGACTTGCATGTGCTTCACAGGAAAACCCCCCACAACTGAAACATATGTACATCCTGCCACAATGTATGCTCTATGTTTATCAAGGACCAAACACACAAAAGAGATCCTGTAAGAAATGGCTGCTTGGCGTGAGAGAGAATAGTTCCAAAACAGTTGACCCTCCCACGTTGTCGTAAGCCAGTGTCAGGAAATGGCTTTGAAAGACAAATGGCCAAATAAAGCTACACACAGTGTAGTGCATCACATTCAGTCTCCAGTAGTTGGAGAAAAAAAATTCGCTACCCTGTCAATACAGAAGGGTAGATTAAAAAAAATGTTTTGAGATAACTAATCTACGTTAAGTGAGCATTTGTGTGACCCCTTGGATTCCATCATTGTCTTTGGCTGAGTCTGCTAACAGAGGAGTGCCTGTTGTTTGCTCCTCCTGCAACTAGGAATGAGGGATGGCATGTTTGCAGGCATTGCTAGAGTGGCTCAGTGGAGGCTCCCACTCATTTCAGGAATGGACTCCAACTGGTGGGTTCTGAAGCCTGATTTCCGATTGCCGACTGAAGAGGAGATTCGAGCGATGGTGTCGCCGGAGCAGTGTTGTGCCTATTACAGCATGATCTCAGCAGAGCAGCGCTTGAAGGTGAGCTCATGTGGTCCCCCAACTTCCTGGGCCTTACCAGCTGCCTTAGTACTGCGCAAGATGCTTAAAAACCATGAGGGTGGCTCAGTCCTGCAGTTTCACCAGCAGGAAAGTTTGGGTGGTGGTGAAAGATTTACCAGTCATGATCACCTCTTCCGTATCAAATACCTGGCTCTTAAATTGCCTAACAGGCATAGTTAGAGGCGCCTTGTCTGCACAGGATATAGCCAGTCCTTCACCATGCAGCACCTAGCCTCTCGATTTTGGCCACAGAATAATAATGTTCTCTTTTTTGCAGTCTTTGCAAGGGGCCAGTAGCGTCAAAGCCTTACTTCCAGGGACTTGGTGCTTTCACTAGATTGCTTAATGTTAAATATGCTAGAAAGGAGTATGCAAGTTGGATTGAGTTCCTCTTTGGGCCAATGTACTTTGCGTTAAAGTGAATGAAGGGGGCAGGCAGACTTTAGCCCATCCAAACAGATTGTGTGGGCTTCAGGGTCCAGTTATCAGAAAGGTTGCGTGGAGGAGAGTCTCCCCATTCTCTTCGCAGTGCTCAAGGCTGGTAGTTCTCAGCCAAGCTGGCACACATTTTGCATCTGATTTGACTTCCATGGCCACAGGGCAATCTCTATCTTAGACAGAGAGAACAGCTTTATAAATCTCTCATGTGTGTTCCTAGGAGGGCAGAAAAGGAGCTGAGTAGGCTCTGCAGAAGGCAGCTTGAGCAGCTTCGGGGAGACTGTCCTCCAACAGAAGGGTGGTGCTGACAAGGGGCAAGCAGAATGTTTCAGCCTCTGAATGTGGTTGGATTGATGGGGACACATCTCTTCATGAGTGCAAGGCCTGATGGATGCTCTTTTGTTTATAAATCCTGTGTGAGCTGTTCCAGGTCCCCTTGAGCTGACTGAGCCAGTGGTGAGTGATTTAGCAAATTGCTTGTTTCTCTGTTGTTGTTCAGGATGCAGGCTACGGGGAGAAATCCTTTTTTGCCCCGGAAGAAGAGAACGAGGAAGATTTCCAGATGAAGATAGACGATGAGGTAGAGGCCAAACCATGGAGGGCGAGGGTTTGATTTAGGACTTGGCAGAAAACGAGCAATTCCAGTCTGTCAGATGAGGAAGAACCTCTCACTGAAGCATGGTGGCTTTCTCTTCACCTGTCCCTTAGGTGCGCACAGCCCCTTGGAACACCACTCGGGCCTTTATAGCAGCAATGAAAGGCAAATGTCTCCTGGAAGTGACTGGAGTCGCAGATCCCACTGGTTGTGGAGAAGGATTCTCCTATGTAAAGATCCCCAACAAGCCAACGCAACAGAAGGTAGGCGAGTGGTCCGGGTCATGAACATGAGGGAGAGGTCCTGAGCAATTACTTAAGGGCATGCTGCTACCACTTATTGATCGGCAAAGTGGGGGGGGGGCTGTAGCTCAGTGATAGAGCATCTGCTTGGCATGTAGAAGGTTCAGTTCCTGGCATCCCCAGTAGAAAGGATCAGTTGATGTGAAAGACCTTTGCTTGAGGCTTTGGAGAGCAGTTGCCAGTCTGAGTTGACTGTACTGTCTTTGATGGACCAATGGTCTTATTTCAGTATAAGGCAACATAATGTGTATTAAGGAAAAGAGGAGATGCATCTCTAGACCTCTCAAGTACCCCCTCAGGGGTGTCCACTTGTTTCTCACAGAGGGTCTTCACCTGGGCCTATAAATGGAAGTGTTGCTCTTATTCAAGCAGGATGATAAGGAGCCACAACCTGTAAAGAAGACGGTGACTGGAACAGATGCGGATCTTCGGCGCCTGTCTCTTAAAAATGCAAAGCAGCTTCTTCGCAAGTTTGGAGTACCTGAAGAGGAGGTGAGCTTGAAGCTCTCTTAGTCCCACCCTTCTGCTGAAGCACCGTCTGCAGCCTTTTGCAGTGAGCAAATTTCTTGTTCCTTAGATTAAGAAACTTTCCCGCTGGGAGGTGATTGATGTTGTCCGCACCATGTCCACAGAGCAGGCTCGCTCAGGTGAGGGGCCTATGAGCAAATTTGCCCGTGGGTCCCGCTTCTCTGTGGCAGAACACCAGGAGAGGTACAAAGAGGAGTGCCAGCGCATCTTTGACTTGCAAAACAAGTGAGTTCTGACCTTTAAGCTTTTGAGGCTTCCAGCCACGTTTGAGTTTTTTAACCTGTAAATGGTTGAGGCTCCACAGACCCAACTTTTCCTGTGTCCAGTCTTGATCATTCACCAACCATGACCAATTTCTTGCCACTCAGGGCATGTTGGAAGACCACTTTGATGCCATCTCCATGACTGTACAATTCCTTCCCACTGAAAACTTATGGAAGTCCACATGTGGATGTACTTTCTAGAAGCAATTTGAGATGTTTTAGATAATAAGAACAAGCAGATGCTAGGGTTTGGTAGGGAAGTAGATGGGCTTGTTTTTATCATGTATATGCATTCTTGTTTGGGTTTTAAATAACTTGTGCTTTTCCTGAACCCAGGGAAGCTTAGCAAAAGCTGCATTAATGATCCTCCAATAAGGGGATTGATTAGGAAGGTTTGCTTATTTAAAATATGCATTCCCTGTTTTTCTTCTCCAAATGAGACTATTGGCTATAGGGTCAAAAGGTGTGAGGGATACCGTGTTAGCAAGGGAGTTCTGTTTTCCAAAGAGAAAGATTTAAGGTGTTTTTGTCAGTTGGTTGCAGGGCAGGCCAAAGGCTCCATATGAGTCCTTGAACACTGGCTTGGTGCTTGCTTAGTCATTTTTTTATTCTTGTGTTTATGGTCCATTGTCCTTGTACTGCGAACTAACCAATGGATTTGCAACCATCTCTGTTTCAGGGTTCTGGAATCGACTGAGATCTTATCAACTGACACGGACAGCAGCTCTGCCGAGGACAGTGACTTTGAGGAGATGGGGAAGAATATAGAAAACATGCTTCAGAACAAGAAAACCAGCTCCCAACTGTCCCGGGAGAGGGAGGAGCAAGAGAGGAAGGAGCTACAGAGGATGCTCCTTGGAGAAGACAGTGGTAATGACAAGGAAAGGACCAAGAAAGACAGGCGGGACAAGAAAGGATTGTGTGAGTGTTTAGCTACCAGGTCAAGGCAGCCGATGCCAGGGAGGGAGGTGCAAAGGCCTCAGCTTAAGCTTTTTCCATGGGTGTGGTGGGGGATTTCTAGCATCCTCTTCTGTACTAATGCTAATCGGTAGTGGAGTAATTAGCAAACTGTAAAGGAAGGGGAGTACCATAATGTGGGGCTTGACAGTTGCAGAGAGGGAAAACTCAAGAGAGTGGAACCAAAGTAGCCACAAATACAAACGGACAAGAGACAGGCAGCTTGAAGGGCTGAAGCACCATCTAGAAAAGCTGCCCAGTGGTTTGTAAGTGAGTGCGGTTCTTGTGTGCTTTCAACTGAGGCTCCTGAAGGCCAGAGCTGAGGCCTGCCTGTGCACTGTGCAGTAGGATCCAGGAGAATCGGCCATTTCCGTGCTTTGGTTTTCCCCTCTGAAAACACTGCTGTGTTGCCCTTTCAGCTTCTACTCCCAATAATCTGGGGGGCTCTCATAAAGATGATGACACTGCCTCAGTGACCAGCCTTAACTCCTCCGCCACCGGCCGGCGCCTAAAAATCTACCGCACGTTTCGCGATGAGGATGGGAAGGAATATGTAAGATGCGAGACAGTCCGCAAGCCCTCAGTCATTGACGCCTACAGCAGGATACGGACCACCAAAGATGAAGAGTTCATGTAAGGGCTTTGTGGGATGCTACTTTCCCTTTGTGTGTTAGGAGATGGTGAGATAGTGGAGTGGAAATCTCTCCAGGAGAGGAGAGATGCAGGAAGAGAAAATTGCCTAAAGATTCCTGCTTTAGGGTTGCATGTGCATCTCTGTCTGGAGCTCACGGGCTAGGTAGTTGTCTGTGATGCTTAAGCATTTACTAATTGCACTTGCACAGTAACATCTGAATCGGTCTGAAGAGTTCATTCTTTCTTGTGGCTTATCCCTGGGAACTGAATCTTGGCTGGTGAGAACACTGGCATGCAGGGGCAACTAATGTTAAGTGGGTGACTTTGCCAAAGCTAATCCCTAGCTGGCAAGATGAAGAACTTGCTCAGTTTAGGAGCTGGTCTAGAACCAGCTTTAAACAATGGCATGTTGAGTTCTGAGACTGAGAACAGGAAGCCGTATGAAGCTGGGCTGGGACTGGACAGTTAACCAAATGTGGAGACCTTTGTGTTCCAGCCGGAAGTTTGCCCTTTTTGATGAACAGCATCGAGAGGAGATGCGGAAGGAGAGGCGCCGGATCCAGGAGCAGCTGAGGCGGCTGAAACGGAACCAAGAGAAGGAAAAGCTGAAGGGTCCTCCTGAAAAAAAACCCAAGAAGATGAGGGAACGACCAGATTTGAAGGTATATGAGGATATGAAGCTGCCTCATACCGAGTCTATCTAGCGTAGTAATGTCTGTTGGCTAGAAACAACTGTCCAAAGTCTCAGGCAGAGAAAGGTCTTTCTTGCCATTTTGAATTCTTTAACTGGAGAAGATGCTGGCAGGGATTGAACCAGGGGCCTTCTGCATGCAAAGCAAATGCTCTTCCAGTCAGCCACAACTCTTCCCAGAGCACAGGTGATTGGGCACCCAGCCAGCCTGAATATTGATAATTTTGACATCTGCAATTTTCAAAGTTTTAATTGCTCTCAAAGTCTCAGAAACTGGAGAGGACGAAGCCTGTTTTCAGGTGGGCAGAGCTTCAGGGCTTGACACCTTTTCTTCCCCCTCTCCAAGGAGAAGCAGGATTAATTATGCAAGTAAACACGCATGTATTGTAGAGAGCCTCGTGATGCAGAGTGGTAAGCTGCAGTACTGCAGTCCAAGCTCTGGTCACGACCTGATTTCGATCCAGACGGAAGTCAGTTTCAGGTAGCTGGCTCCAGGTTGACACTCAGCCTTCCATCCTTCCAAGGCTGGTAAAATTAGGACCCAGCTTGCTGAGGGTAAAGTGGGAAGGCAATGGCAAACTACCCCGTAAACATAGTCTGCCTAGTAAAGGTCGTGATGTGATGTAATGGGTCAGTAATGCTTGCACAGGGGACTACCTTTACCTTTTAAACAAGCATGCAGGACTGCTTAATTAGCCTCATTTATAAGGCAGTCACCTCAGCCATGATTGTTAGACTGTCCTTGCAAAATAAAACAAAAACCCAGTGGCTCCTCAAAGAATAATGTTTATTTCAATATGAGTTTTCGTAAGTCACTGTTTAATTCCTCAGATATGTACCACTGTCATGGCCAACAGCAAACAAGTTTTTTGCTGGTTGGCAGATGCTGTGTGTGTGTGTGTGTCTGTTCATGTAGGTTTTCATTAATGCAGACATAGTCTTTATTTTTATGTTCTACATTTAAAAATCACTTTCTACTTGAAGTACCCATGGCAGCGAATGGCTTGTGAGTAAGGCTGGTTCCTTGCACCAAAATATCCTCCTGTTTCTGATTCTGATGCTAGGAAAAAGTAACATTTGTGCTGCCATCCCGTCATTTAGGAACTGTACTCTTGCTTTTCTGGAGCAAACTCTGACCCGTTGCTCATTTTGTCGCTTGCTGCAGTTAAAGTGTGGTGCTTGTGGTGCCATTGGGCATATGAGAACCAACAAATTCTGCCCTCTTTACTACCAAACCAACGCTCCACCATCCAACCCTGTGGCTATGACAGAGGAGCAGGAAGAGGAATTGGAGAAGACTGTCATTCCCAATGATAATGAGGAGCTGATCAAAGTGGAAGGGACCAAGATTGTCTTGGGGAAACAGCTCATTGAGAGGTGAGGAGGAGTGCCATGGAATTGTGCAGCAGCATCTCACTGATAGAACCTAGGTTGAAATCTCTTCTCGGCCATGAACTTTTGTTGGGTAGCTTTTGGGCAAATCAGTCTTTCAGCCTGGGTTCTCCACCTGCAAAATGGAACTTTTCATAACGCTATTGGGATGGTTAGTCCAGTAAGGATCTCTTTAAAGATACCACTTGGTGTTTGGGTTACAGGGATCATGAAGGCAGTACAACTCCATGTATTCCAGAATACTCCCATGAAAGATTGTGGGGTTGCTCCAAAGTTTGTGTTTGACCCAGTCTCATCCAGAGCAGGTGGAAACTGTAGTCTCTCTCTCTCTCTCTCTCCCCCTGTGTGTGCACTTAAAGTGCGGATGAGGTTCGCAGGAAGTCCTTGGTTCTGAAATTTCCAAAACAGCAGCTTCCACCAAAGAAGAAACGGCGAGTTGGAACCACTGTTCACTGTGACTACTTAAATGTAAGCCCTTTAGTCATTTATGGCATTTTCCCATACTCTGTCCCCTTTGCTGTAGGGACATGGTCATTTTAAACCTCCATCAGAATTGGGGCTAATTGCATAGGAGCAAAAGCTGTAAAAGAAGATTGGAACCTCAGACATGCCTTTTCACAAGTATTGATGAGCTTGATGTCCAGCATGGGTGATCCTTGGAAACATTTTAGTGTGCTGTATGTGTCTTTTCAGCGACCTCACAAATCCATCCACCGGCGGCGCACAGACCCCATGGTGACGCTGTCCTCTGTCCTGGAAGGCATTATCAATGAGATGCGAGATCTTCCCAATGTAAGAGCTTGGTCCTGTGAGGTTTGTCCATGATATATGTGGATATATAGAGCTATGGGTTTTCCAGATCTCTGAATGACCTTGAGGAATCCTTGAGTTGCCTCAGCTAAATCTAGCTCCTAAAGCTAGTGGTTGGAATTTCTGTTACAATTTTTTTAAGTGGAAGATGTTATTTGCCTGCCTCCTTGCCTGAATGGATTCCCAGAATTTCTTGCTTTCCCAGGAATCCTCAGATGGCAGCTGTCAAATGTTCCCTTTTACAGATGTTGTTCATGTCTCCTGGAAGTTGAACCCTGGTTTACAGTGGCTAGATCACACTATATTCCCAGAACTAAGTAGAGGTTCATGTACCACACAGAACCTCACCACTATATCCCACCCTAACCCACGCACTCAAACATTTTGCCAGAAATGATAAAAGAACTTGCTGTCCTCCAGTGGGATTCACCATCTAACTTATGAATAGCATGTGCTAACCAAAATAATATCAATGAATGATAAAAATGTCAGAGTACCTACATATAACATTTACCATGTACAGTCTGTGTTCTTGAAATGGTCTCTGGGTGATGGCATTAGCATCTTGACTTTGAAGCCACCAGAGGGAAGGAAAGAACGCAAGCAGACAACTCTCCCACCATGCCTGGATCCATCTCCAACAGAGTCATACCTCCTTCCTTCTAGCTTCCAGCTGCCATCAGTGGGGCCAATGGGGGCGGGAATCAATATTTGGCTGAAGAATGGGATAAAAATGTAGTTAACACCATAGAAATCCATCCTCTCTTCCTCAGACTTACCCCTTCCACCAACCTGTTAATGGGAAGGTTGTCAAAGATTATTACAAGATCATCACAAAACCAATGGACCTGCAAACACTGCGGGAAAACGTCCGCAAACGCCTCTACCCATCCCGTGAGGAGTTCCGAGAACACCTGGAGCTGATTGTGAAGAACAGTGCGACATACAATGGTGTGTGTTTTTGTGTTAAAATGTTTCTCTTGTGTTGGAAAGGGCTCTCAACAAAACTTTAAAAGAACTAAAATCCTCACCCGATGTATCACAACCTTCAGCTGAAACCAGGTCCTTTTGCTTTCTCTAGGTGCACAGAAAAGGAGGAGGGACGAGGCAATTGAGGGGAGGAATGGGGGTGACTGAACTTGTGGGTGTTTTAAGGGTTCATTTGCCAAGTATTCAGGACATTACTCTCTTGAGCCTTGTGCTTCAACCCCTCTAGCTCTTGCCCTCATTAGGGTAAGGTGTGCAATTTCTTCCTTGATGGGCTTTAAGTATTTCTCATCTACCAATATCTTCTGGAGGGAGCCCCGTGGCACAGAGTGGTAAGCTGCAGTACTGCAGTCCAAGCTCTGCTCACGATCTGAGTCCGATCCCGATGGAAGTTGGTTTCAGGTAGCTGGCTCAAGGTTGACTCAGCCTTCCATCCTTCCGAGATTGATAAAATGAGTACCCAGCTTGCTGGAGGTAAAGTGTAGATGACTGGGGAAGGCAATGGCAAACCAACCCATAAACATAGTCTGCCTAGTAAACGCTGTGATGTGACATCATGGGTCAGTAATGACCCGTTGCTTGCACAGGGGACTACCTTTACCTTTATCATCTTCTGGTCCCTGTATTTTCTTCTTTTTGTCTGAATATGCTGAGAAGCCTTGCATCTCCTGTCTGAATGGTTTTCATGCAGCTCTCTTCACCTGTGTGGCACCTAGACTGAGCCTTGCTGGAGAGTCATTCATTCATTTTTTGCCTGGTCCTCAATGACTGTCAGGGTCACTTTCCCCTCTTTGTTTCTTATTTTTACTCGGATCAGCTTCAAGCAGCTGGTAGGAGAGTGTTGCCACAGAAGCTCAATGTAAGTGCCTGAACCGCAGGGAGTGTTCTATTTTAGGTGTGTGAATTTGGAAAGATAACTCATCAGTCTACAGCTAAATTGTGGCTAGGAGGAATGTTGATTATATGTTCTGCCTTTCAGCCCAGTAGAGCCTTCAAGGTAGATTACAGCATTAAATTTATATTAAAGTAACAGCAGATACATTTAAATCAACTGCCAACAAAATATAATGATCATGTCAGCTGTGGATCCTTATATTGGAATGCCTGTATCCCACCATGGGTATTTCTTTGCAGGGCCAAAGCACTCTCTGACCCAGATCTCTCAGTCGATGCTGGACCTCTGTGATCAAAGGTTGAAAGAGGCAAGTCTTGGGACAGCCAGAAAATGGAGGGTGTTGGGCCAGCCCAGCAGAACTGAGAAGTAGCTTGCAGCTTTGGGGGTATATAGTTCGCTTTACAGTTCAGGATATTTTTAGGGCTGAGCTGGACTTCTGTTTGCAGTCTGAGGCTTGCATCTCATCTTTCACAGACATCTGAGCTGAGGAGGTCCTTTAAGGGGCCAAAGTCAGCCATGTTCATGAGATCCAGCAAGACTTGATGGGCATAGCTGGGAATGTTTTAACTATTATTGTAAGCCTCCTTGAACCAATAGGAAAGGTGGGATGTGAATGTTATAAATAAATAATAGTAATGAGGTGATTCGCAAAGGAGTGCAGAATAGCGGCAGAATTCAAATGCTGGCTTTACTGTCAAATACTGATTTTGGAATTTGAATGTTGGAGTCAGATTTTGACTCCAGCTAAGAAATGCCTCCCCAATAGATTTCCAAACACATTGGGAATGTTGTTTTAGTTTAGGCCTCCATTGCTTGCTGCATATGGAAGGATGCTGGAACAATGCCCATGTGCCTCCTGAAGGGCTTGAGGAGTAGGATCCTGGAAGAGCAGCAGAAGCTGAGCGCAGTTGATCACACGTTGCATACATTTTCAAAATGTAGAATCTAATAGGGGTCACAAAGCTGAGTTTTAGGATTTTTAAATTATTTCCATGAATGACAAAACTCAATGGTGGAACATTCTTGTAACTTATTCAACTACAATAAAAATTAAAACCAGCATGTACTGTGCTGCTTCAAAATAATAATATTTTTGAGGTTTTTAAACACAAAGGACCATTTTAAAAAGTTGGGTATATATACAATATAAGGCTACTTTTTTGAGCAATGTATGGCTTGTACAGAATCAGCTAAAATAGCTTGAAAGTGGGGCATTAGGAGAACATGGTGTGGGAATGCACACCGGTTGGAAAACCAAGTTGAGAACCGAAAGTGTTAGTAACTGTAGCAACAAAAATATCACAATTGCAGCATGCTGCCAAATGGGAAGCAGTTTCAGAGAGTTATTCTAAAGTGGCTTCATTTCAGAAGGAAGATAAACTGGCTCGTTTGGAGAAGGCAATTAACCCCCTTCTGGATGATGATGATCAAGTGGCCTTTTCCTTTATTCTGGACAACATTGTCACCCAGAAGATGATGGCTGTTCCTGATGTAAGTGTGTATGTGGGAGGGTAGGGTGGAAGGAGTCCATAAGAGGGAAAGCAATGTGTTGCCATAGCCTCATGCTTGAAGCGCCAAATTGTGTAACAGAGAGATACCTCATTCCTTATTGAGCTTCTGGCTCTTGCTGTGACTTTGTATTTTGACTCATTGCACTTCTCACTCTTCTTCTTTGGTTTTTTTGACCAAAGAACTAGTCACATTCTTATCATCGTGAACTGTGTTTCAGCAGCCCTGCTTAACAGATGTTGATAGCCTGTAGCCTCCATGCTGTGTGCTATTTTTGATCTTACGTTGCTCTCCTCTTTATTGGTCTGGCTGATTTGCTGATTTTTCTGTTAGTTTGGATTGTAGTTGATGTTGTCATGAGTTGCTTTAATTTAGTTTTGTTGGCCATCTTTCCGATGGTAGCATTTGGAAGGAAAGAGATATTCTAGTAAAATATTATCTTTATTCTGGAGCTGTCCTAGTCATTTTTAGCTTTGATTAAGAACACATAGCAGATCCATGCACTGTTCACCAGGATTTGCTTGCAGATGCTGGTAGGGAATGTTTGTTCTGGCTTCAGCTGAATCTTGTAAAAAGGCATACCGATTTCCTCTGATGGCTTGATCAGGTATACATTCACTCTCTAAGAGCTGGTTTTTAATTACCTCTTCCTCTGCTCTTATTTACTTTCAGTCTTGGCCCTTTCATCATCCTGTTAATAAAAAATTTGTGCCAGATTACCACAAAGTCATTGTGAGCCCAATGGACCTGGAGACAATTCGCAAGGTGTGTAATACAAAAAGGCACAGCACTTTTGCTTCATATGGCATCTCAAAATGCTGTGCAGCTAAAGAGAGGCCGGTTCAGCCTCATTGTATTGGAAAGGGTCAGGAATGAATGAGAATGCATTTAAAACCAGGTAAAATGTAAAGAGTAGAACCACTGTGTAGAAATTTAACCGAGTGTGGGATAGCTCTACATTCCTAACTTCAGCTCCAGAATTTCACTTTGCTGGCTCCGTTATGAGCTAGAAGTCATGTTAAAAATCTACTAAACCATAATGCTATCCTAAGTGGCTGGCATTGGTGTAAGCATGGAGCCGCTGGTCGGCTCCCTAAAGGGTTCTGGCCAGAGACTAGGAGGCAGAAAAAGACCGAGAAGTGGAGCTGTGTAAACTACAACCAGGTCAGCATCCCCAGCAACCAAGCTGTCTTGTCCTGTACAGGTCATGAGGTGTGATGGCAGGACTGTGATGGACAGGACAGACAACCAGTCATGGGCGCCCTTGCCAGTGCCCTCCCTGTCCCCTGCTGGCCCCCACCCCTTCCAAAGTCTGCCCACTGCATTGGCTCCCCCCCCCCCAGCCATTGACTGCAGGGACCCTGCGATCCTCTGCCCCCTCAGTAATACCCCTTTTCTAGATGTCTGCTGCCAGGGTGATAACCCCTGCCCCATCTTAGAGTAGAGACACATTCACCCAGACCACCCAGTGGTGGTCATTCACCCAGCATCACACAGCAGCCAGTGAGGTGAGTTGGGGGGGGGACCCAAGTGTAAGGTCAGCCTTGGAGGCGCTGCCGGACCCCTGCTATGTTTGGCAGATGACCATGAGGGGAGGATCAGTGGCACCTGCACAACCAGCCACAGCCACCAAAGCATGGGCCTTCCTGGGTCAGAGCCCCCCCCCCTTGGGCATGTCATTGGGCAGCCTTAAGGGGGAGTCTTG
The DNA here is from genome assembly GCF_029931775.1 of Euleptes europaea. NCBI lineage: Eukaryota > Metazoa > Chordata > Lepidosauria > Squamata > Sphaerodactylidae > Euleptes > Euleptes europaea. Next base: position 38,718,493 of record NC_079324.1, read on the forward strand.
GATGGGGTTTGGAGGGGGTAGGGGAGGGAGGGCATGGAGCTTCTGTCATGCAGTCAGCGTCAAGGAGACAGAGAGACAGTTGTGGCACAACCCAGACTTTATTGAACTGCAAATCGTGGAGAGGTCAGATGACTCGAGTCACAAGGAGATGGACTGAGCCTTCCCTGGCATGGCATGCATCTAAGTGGGGCAGAGTCACAGGTGGAAGAGCTGGCAGGGTGCAAAGCTCCCCTCCAGGCTGGGTCTGCAGAATGAACAGAGTGTGTGTGGGTGAAGGTGGGAATGGTACTGATCATGCCCAGAGGTCTCCCTGTTGAATCATCACTTCCAGGAAAGCTAAACAGAGACACGTGCCATGATGGCAGCCGGGCACAAGCGCCATGCTGGACGTGGTGCCCCAGCAGAGTCCACAATCCCAGCCCCATGGGGAAGGACTTTGCCTCAACTCCCCCCCCCTTGAGGTAGATGAAGGTGCCATCCCAACTACACTCACCCGCCCTGTGTTGAAGTGCTTAGCAACGGCTAATGATCCATCCGCTGCTCAAGGGAATGAGTGCAAGGGTTGCCCAGCAAGCTGCTCCACCGAGCAGAGTGGGGCAGCTGCCAGACCCCCACCCCCAAATCACCGATGAGCCCTGTCTTCTGCCGGGGAGGAGGTACCAGCTAGCAGCCTAGTGTGGGGCTGAAAACAACAACCACCCCCAGGCAGGATCTTTTCCCATTGCATGACAGGGGCCATGGCTTCTGAAAACCACAGTTTGGGTTCTCTTAAACATCCCAGTGGTGAGAGGTGAGGACTCTCACAGGTGGCATACTGGGAGGTTGTGGGATATAGAGAAGAGGGTTGACCCTCCAAGGTGTTGGGAGTCTTTTCCCCCCTTCCTATCGAGGGCTTTTTGCAGCTCAAAACCAGCAGTTCAGGTTGCTGCCTTCAGATTTCTCCAGCATTTCACACTTATCTCTTGTTTATTCGTCCAGAATATCTCTAAACACAAATATCAGAACCGAGAAATCTTTCTGGATGATGTGAACCTGGTCCTTGCCAACAGTATCAAATACAATGGTGAGAAATGTCGATAGCTCTGCACAGTGTGGGGTTGCCGTTTGACTTGAAGAAATGCCAGTGCGAGATCTGAGCCTGGCTCTAGTCAGTTAATCCTGTGGCACCTGTTAGTCCTAGTCTTGCATAAAGTTTCTTGGCCTAAAATGTGGTCACTGAAATCTCCCTTCCCCTTTGAGTATCTTGTTCATGCTGGCCTAGCTTGACTGATCAGACCTTAAACAGAGATGAGGATTGACTTTGGTTAAATTGTAAGGATTGTTAAAGCTAACTGGGATGTCGGTGGCGGGGGCAGGACTTGCGGGCCCCCCTCAGAATTTAAGGTTCCTGCTATTAAACGTTTTCAGACTCTGAAGAAGCTTCTCAGGAAAGGAAGTAAGGCTTTTCCTAGGGGATGGTTGGAGGGCGCACAGTACTATAGCATGTACCTTAAAAACTTTTAATTACAAAAATAATATCCAGGCTGAGTACGGGTTCTAATGAACTCAGAAGTTTGTACACTGTTATGTATCATTTGCTTGGCCTTCATAACAGGTATGGAGGTTGTGTTCTGATACATGGTGCAGCAGCCTTGCTGAAGCTAAGCATGTCTGTTTGTTCAGGGCCTGGGTGGGAGACTGCTTGAGAACCCCTTATGTAAACCACCTTTAGTTGCCAAATGAAAGAAAGGTGGCCTATAAATGTATTTCAGCTTTTAAGGGCTGGATCGACCCCACCATTGACGAGGGCTTGAAGGGGATGGGATTGCTTTGTTCAGGTCTTTATCTGGTGCTAAGGAGAGCTTTTCATTTCAGGGCCTGACAGCCAGTACACAAAAACAGCTCAAGAAATAGTAAATATCTGTTACCAGACGCTAGCAGAGGTAAGTGGCCCAGTATGCACTGAACTTGCCCAGAGCTTTTTCCAATGGTCAGCAATCCCACCAAATGCTTCTCTCTTGATTTCTTAGTATGATGAGCATTTGACACAGCTTGAGAGGGATATCTCTACTGCAAAGGAAGCAGCTTTGGAGGAGGCAGATCTGGAGAGCCTGGACCCCATGACACCTGGACCCTACACACCTCAGGTGAGCCTCTTCTGCTTTTAAGGGATGGGACCTAATGGAACTGTGGGAGTGCTTTGGAGTGTGGAAACACTTTTTTCACCGGAAAAACTAGGTCCTAACCTGAATGGTTAAATCCTATCTATATCTTACACCAGTACACAATTTGTGTGTTTGGGAAAGAGTCCTTTGGAGAAGATGTGTTGCATGCTTCCTAAGCCACTGTAACAGTGTCCTGTTTGGTCTCTACAATTTTACCTCCAAACACCTTTCATGCCTTCCTGTCCTATCTGAGCACGTGATATCTTTGCTCCTCCACCGTGCTGGAATTCTGGCATGTGCTTGTCTTCCATCACCTTTTTGTGAACACTTTGTTCCTGCCTTTTTGCTCTAATTTAGGCTTTCTTGCACCAGATGAAAGCTTCTGTAGAGATTTCAAGACCCTTCTAAAGAGTACAAACTCCTTCCATTTGAATGAGTTATGCTTGTTTGCTTTGCTGATTTGTCCAAAGGACGAACTGAGTTTTAATTTTAACGCTTACCCCTGAATCAGCGCCTGTAGCCGACAGACCTTTGTTGTCCAGCTTTTATTCCTGTTCACCAAATCATTTACATGACTTGGCCAGGCTCAACAGAAGCATCTTTACAATCTTCAGTTTTCTGGAAATCTTCCCATGTTGCAAGATGTTGAGTTTGGTGGTGGCTGGCAGATACAGCATTGCTGAGCAAGACATTGCCACTTCAGTTTTCACTTCTTTCACATGTTGAGAGTTTCCTTGTACTGAAGTCTACTTAAGGGTTTTTTTTGGTATTGGAAACCTCTTTTAGTTCAACAATGGAGTCTTCAAAGAAAAGGCTACCTCCTTTTCCAGATCACTTTCCTTCTGCTTGTTGGCAACAGGAGTCTGTTTCCTGGCTCCTTCCTTCAACGTTTTGTGTGTGAGGATGAGGATTGTTGTCGAGGCAGAGGAAGGGATGAGAACAGGTGTGCTCATAGGTGGAAGAGTTGCACTGTATCCAGGTATTCATGTCTGTTTTATGAGCAGAGACCTCTGCTTGAACACAGAAAGAGAGCATTGAATACATGAAGCTGCCTTATACTCAATTAGACCACTGGTCTATCAAAATCAGTATTGTCTACTCAAGCTGGCAGAAGCTCTCCAAAATGTCAGGTGGAAGTCTTTTCAAACACCTACAAACGGATCCCATTTCTACTTTTCCTTGCATAACACAATAATCACCTTACCTTCCTTTGTATCCATTAACCTTGTGTGATTTGAAATGCCTGTATATGTAATCTGAGCTCAGCATGCTGCAGCAAACATAATATGAATGCTAGGTGTAGGAGACTGGTTCAAATTACTGCCCAGATAAGGGTGAGAATGAGAGTAGTAATTAACTCAAATGGACACAGTTGTTTCCTAACGCGTTTAGAGCAGGATTTATTGAGATGGGAATTTTCTTGAGTCCTTCTCTTCCTCATCAGTGAAGTAGTTGGGTGAGTTCACCCTGGAGGTGCTCATAGCTCCCAAAATATCAGGTGAAGCAACATGAAGGAGAAAGATGAAGACACAACTTTACCAACGTAACACCTACACTCCGTGACCTATGTGAGAGGAGATTCATAATTGTCTGGTTCCTGTGCTAGTGAGACCAACCCTGACAGTGAAGTTGGAAAGAGAGGTTTTGTAACCTGCTTCTTAATATGTGCAGGACTAGACTATGGTGGATATGTCTTTAGAGACCTTTTGTGTTAAGGATTTTTCTGTTATTGAAGCCATTTCCCCCATGTCACGGAGACCTTGTTCATTATATCGCTGGTCTCAACCAGTGAAGCAACTGCTTCTGTTGTGCTCCGCCATCTCTCTGATAAGTAGTTGGACTTTGCTTCATTATGATGTATCTTAACGTTTAAGGCCTGATCAGCGCAGACAGCCAGTGACGTATTCAGTCATGCATCTCAGTGGGTTATGTTGGGCAAGTCACTGTCTCTTTTGCCTACATCACAGGGTTGTTGTGAATGCTACCGTTTTAAATTGTTCACAGTATAATGCTGTAGAAAGAGCTTACATTAAGAAAGATTAAACAAGCAAGTCTTGTAATTTCTGAAACAGCACAATCTGACCCTCCTAAGAGACTCCATATCACATTATTACTTCCTAAGAAATTGATTGATTTTTTTAAATGTACTTTAGCCACCAGATCTGTATGACACCAATACCTCTCTCAGCATGTCCCGTGATGCCTCAGTCTATCAAGATGAGAGCAATTTGTCTGCTATGGACACTCCCACTACCACCCCTGAGAAGCGGGGAATGCAGGTCAGAAAGCAAGTACTAAAAATAATTGGAAAAATAATTGGGGTGGGGAAAAGTAGGTTAGTTTCCCCCATCAGTGGTAGGACCTGTGCAGAAATCTTAGAACAGGAAATGTAGCATTAAGAGTGAAGTCTTTTGCACCATCTTTTTAAATCAAGAGGGAGTTACGGTGCTGTACTAGAATTGCTCTCACGTAAGAGTTTGTCATCAAACTCTCTGATAAAATGCTAGAAACCGGGGTGTCTATGGAGGCAATGCAGCAATGATTTTGCTACAACAAAGAAAGGCTCGATTTTCCTTTCTTTTTATGAACAATGGAAAGAGGATAATATTTTAAAAAAGAAAAATGTTGTCCTAGGTATGGAGTAAGAAGGCTGTAGTACGCTTGGGTGGCCGGGCAGCCATTTAAATGAAAATCTATGTCAGGGCTGTACTTAAGAATTTGCCAGACATTGTACCCTGGTGAAACCATCTGTTTGATAGCTATCTGGTTTTCAGTGGAGCATAAAAATGTGCTCAACACAAATATGGAGGATGGTGGTGCCTTTGCTGTAGAGAAATGGGGGAAAGGCACCTCATGGAGTTAAAGGCTTGCAAACATGTGAACATGTCCTGAGTAGTTATGGATAAAATGTTTTTTTTCTAACGTGTTGGGAGTAAATGTGGTGTGATTGGGAGTGGCTGGAGTTACATACTCACCAAGCAAACGTAGAATGTGCAGGGTTGTATCAGTCTTTCAATTACTGGACCAGCCAGTATTCTTTTGTGGATTTAATGGGATATCAGTATGAGCCCCAATTTAACTGAAAAGCTGGCTTGTGCCATTCCAGGGAGCTGACTGTACCTACAGAGATGGCAGTGAGGCTGGGGGAAATGAAGTTTGTTCACAATATCATAGGAGACCCTTTTTTTAAGCCTTATGACTTGCTTTTGTGCTAGTCTTTAAGGTGTGAAACCCTGGAATTCTCATGGAGGAGTGTAGAAAGGCATTTGAGTGGCAGAGGAAGAACCAGTGTTGTACAGTCCAGGAAGTTGCAGGAAGCACCACAAATCCATTGTGGATTTCTTCATTGTGGCCTGCCTGCTTAAGAGATCCTTTGTCTCATAAGTGCTTGTGTCTTCCTCAACGGTGTTGTCTCTGTGTTCCTCACTCAGATGCGGCAGGGCCGAGGTAGGCTGGGCGAGGAAGACTCTGACGTAGATATTGAAGGGTTTGATGAGGATGAGGATGGGAAACCTAAGACTCCAGCCCCAGTGAGTATATTTGATCCCATCTGTAGTCTGTTGGTTAACTTCTGCCCTCGTGGTAGAAGCTGTGGCAGTGCAGGACACTTCTGAGTGTTGTCAGCAGTTTGAATGTGGAACACCCCCCCAAACCCATTAGTTTCTAGAAAGAGACTGACATTGCTGGTGAATGATGTAATTGGTAGAGACCTATATTGTGTGCATATGTTGGCAGCATCCTTCACCCTTTTACCGCTGGTCATTTTACTATGACAGGAAGTGGAAGATGGAGACGGAGACCTTGCAGATGAAGAAGAGGGCTCGGCACAGCAGCCACAAGCCAGTGTGCTTTATGAAGACTTGCTCATGTCAGATGGAGAGGATGATGATGGCAGCGATGAAGAAGGGGATAACCCTTTTTCATGTAAGTTGTAATTCTTTGAGTCTTAAGAGTGAGAAGGAAGTTAGTGGTCATTAATCTAACCAAACCTGTTTATTTAATGGATTTTGTAGAATAGCTTACCAGAGAAGATTTGAAGGGCACTCTTGCTTTCTATTTTAGGAGGGCTTGGAAATTGAAGGTGCCTTTATCTGAGCTTGATGGCAATTGTGGCTCGAGAGAACTGTGCAGAAGGGACAAATGTGGCATTTTATTGTATTGATTTTCAGGGTGGCTTGTTATGGTATTCTTCCTGTGTTTTACTTCATTTCTTGTCTGCCTTTCTTGTACAGACTCAAGGTCGATTAGAGTTGTAAAAGATAATGCAATTTTTTTTAATGACAATGCAATAAAAGTGGATCACACAAATTAAAGAACCCATGAAATAGAAACAATACACTGTCACATAAAAAGGAGTTCACAATTAGAGGACCCTGAAGTACAGACAGCCAACCAGTAAATGATGCAGCATAAAGGGGGAAGAACGGGGGAAAAAGCTTTGCCTGAACATAGCAACAGGTACAGATTGTTTTGTGGAAGGCAGATTTGACTGTATCTAATCTATTTAGAAAGTACCATGGCTGCTGACCTGAGCTCCTGGGGAAAATGGTGGATCAAAATGTACTAGAATAAAATGTAATGGAATATTGATGCCCTGACCTGAATGGCCCAGGGTAGGCAGATCTTGTAAGCCTTTGGTTAGCCTTTGTCAGTACTTGGGTAGGAGGTCCACCAAGGAAGACCAGGGTTGCTACAGAGACAGGCAATGGCAAATCACCTCCATTCCTCTCTTGCCTTGAAAACCCTACTGGGTTGCCATAAGTCAGCTGAGACTTGATGGGACATTCCATGAGAATATTGATATTTCTACTTCCTCTCATGACTGCTCAGCATATAACAATCTCTATCAGTTGCTGTTTTGATTTAAATGAGAATGTTTTTCTAGTCTGTCTTTGAGGATCTGTTGCATTTAGCAAATTTTTGAAGAACGATAAACGAGATGAATTTCATGGTACCTCTGTGTATTGCAAGGGGAAAGAAGATGCAAGGACGATAGTAACTGGGTTGATGTGTCATGATTAACCTTCAATTTTGTCATGTTAAAACAGCCATTCAGCTTAGTGAAAGTGGGAGTGATTCAGATGTGGAATCCAGTGCAATGAGACCTAAGCAGCCTCATGTCCTTCAAGAGAATACGCGGATGGGCATGGATAATGAAGAGAGTATGATGTCCTATGAGGGAGCTGGAGGAGAGACTTCACATGCAATGGAGGATAGCAATGCCAGGTAACTATGTAAAGCAGTTGGAACCACAAAGGAGAGCGGTTATCTTAAACACAGGATGGTAATGACACACTTGAAGCATGTCACTGTGGATTTTAAGAAACACCATTGGTTCATGTAAGTGCTGCGTTGATTACTGCAGTACTGATGGTGCATGGATCTTCTTTACATTGATCTTCTCCCTCTTACCAGGGCTATAGCCTTGTAAATCACATCAGGTCATTGCACAAGTTTCTATAATGGTAATGGTTAGGGTCTTTCTTTTTCTATTTTTTGTTTAGTCATACATAGTGTAGAAAACTGGGTAGTGTTTATACATCTCATGAATAGAGAATTGGTATTACTATGTAGGATTAGACACAAGAATTGTTCATACTGCACTGAGCAATTACAAATAAATGGTATAGTAACTAAAGAGAAGCGACGGATGTTCTTTCTTTTGTCACCATTAGTTTTATAAGTAATAAATACACACATGCTACTGGATAGCCACATCCTATGCAGCAGTTGCAGTAGTAATAGATGTGCTATCTGGGTAAATCTTCTGTTATCTACAAAATGCTACAAGTTGTGTGTGTGTTGCTACAACAGGAACACAGGTATGAGACGTGAGTAGATGGAGTACAGGAAAATGGAGACAGGTGTACTTTTTGTGCTAAAAATTCATTGTGCACATTAAATGGACATGTAGCTATGTTTGCAGTGTCACACCCCTCATCCTTCTGTGACATTTCCCATTATGTAAAGTACTAGGTCTCATGAATATAAATAAGGTCTCATGAATCTGTTGTGTTTTCTAGTTATGGCAGTTATGAGGAACCAGATCCAAAGTCTAACACCCGAGATACCAGTTTCAGCAGCATTGGGGGTTATGAGATCTCTGAAGAGGAAGAGGAGGAGGAGGAAGAACAGAGGTGCGGTCCAAGTGTGTTGAGTCAAGTCCATCTTTCGGAGGATGAAGAAGATAGCGAGGACTTCCATTCCATTGCAGGAGACAGTGATTTGGATTCAGATGAATAAGCTCATCAGTGGATGGAAGTAAAGTCTGCAACCCATTTTAGGGGTTATTTTCTCATCCAGGATGGACAGTGCTGCTAATCAAAGACTTCTTTTTCATTCTTCATTCTTATTGTGTGCACACGTATTACATGTGAATGTAAAGTGAATGAGATTACTAGACATAGAGGGCATCCTGGTGAAGGTATCATTTCACCAGTAAATGCAACATCTGTGTATGTGTGATGTATAGGGTTGCCAGATGCCTGTTAATGGCAGGCATTTGCCTTCTAATTAACAGGACTGCCTGATGCCCCTGAGCTGGCAGGCCAGCTAAAGGGGGTGATTCACATGTGCGTGCAGCGGCACAATAATGCCCCTTCTGGGGTAAACCCAGAAGTGATAGGGATGCTTTAGCACTTTCCTCAAAAAATTCTATGGAAATCATAGAATTTTTGGATGAATATGCTAGAGCATCCCCATCCCTTCTGGGTTTAACCCGGAAGGGACATTATTATACGTGTGTGCTATGAATTCTCCCCGAAGCTCCCGCCAGTGGCAAAGGGGGACCTGGCAACCCTAGTGATGTAGCTTGTTATTCCTGGCATAGCTCAAAATGATGCAACCATGATCAGCTTTGAATGGCTGATTTGTATACTGATCCTAATACTACTTGCCTATGAAGTTTTTTTGCTTCTCATTGTGACTTACAAAATTTTGTTTACATCGGTTGAAACACTTGACCCAAATGTAAATAAACCTGTTTTTACATAGCCAGTGTGGTTGTTTGCTGCCCACTGCCCTTTCTTCTATGTAACCAGAAGCTGAAAGTGGCAAGGAATCTTTTAGGCAGTTTCACCTTTGATAGTAGTATTACGTGACTTTTGTTTTTGGATATAGACTGCTGTTACCAATCAAGAAAGAAGATGCGTGGTTTGGCTGGGTTGTTTGGCAGTCTGTTTTAGAAGTGAACCAGGGCCCTCTGCCTTCCTAGGGGCCCCTTTTCTCTAAACACCTGCTTTGATTTTCTTCAGATACTACTATGCAAACTGCAGGCTCTACAGTGCAATTGTATGCACATAAACTTAGTTGGAAATATGTATTAGTAAGTATGTTTAGCCCTGACCTGGATAGCCCAGGCAAGCCTGATCTCAGGGTTGGCCCTGGCAAGTATTTGGATGGGAGACCTCCAAGGAATACTAGGGTTGTGTCATGGAGGCAGGCAATGGCAAACCACCTGTGAAGGTCTCTTGCCTTGAAAACTCCAACAGGCAATAAATAAATGTTTAGGTTTGCTACCTGAAGCTCCTTTCATACACAACTGGGCCAATGGTAGGCAGTATACACCCTAGTTATAGTAGATTTCTGGTAGTACAAAATCTGTGTCCAATAGCACCTTAAAGATGAACAAAACTTAAGAACATAAGAAAAAGCCCTGCTGGATCAGACCAAGGTCCATCAAGTCTAGCAGTCTGTTCACACAGTGGCCAACCCGGTGCCTCTAGGAAGCCCACAAACAAGATGGCAGCAGTATTGTCCTGCCTGTGTCCCACAGCACTTCATATAATAGGCATACTCCTCTGATCCTGGAGAGAATAGGTGTGCTTCATGACTAGTATCCCTTTTAACTAGTAGCCATGAATACCCTTCACCTCCATGAACCTGTCCACTCCTCTTAAAACCTTCCAAGTTGGCAGCCATCACCACATTTTGGGGCAGGGAGTTCCAGTTTAACTATGCGTTGTGTGGAAAAAAAAATACTTCCAGAGTATAAGCTTTAGTGAAGTGAGCTGCCTCATGAAAGCTTTGTAGTGTGGAAAGGTTTGTTGGCAGAAGGTGCCGAATTTTGTTCTACTACAGAATAACCCAGCTACCCACCTGAAACGAGATTCATAGTGTTATGGTAAGATTTTAGAAGTTGGATTTCAAACACAAAGACCCAAAACCAGTTTCTGGAACAAAAAGTTGTTTATTTTTACACAGCTGTTCAGTCTCCAAACTCTGCTAGTAGCATTAAAAAAAGGAAGTTTGAAACACCTTGCAAAAGTGGGTTTAGACTTTTATCACCTTCTACAAGCTCATTATAATATTTTAACTACGCATATTACATCATACCTTTTCATTGGGCTCAGAGGTCTAGGGGACGATCCATGGAAATCAGAATAACTTTCATTGGTTACAAAAATAAGGAAAATCATTGGCTTACAGAAATATAAGAATAATTTCATCGGTTTAGATAATACTTGTTTAAAGCTACTGTTAGTGCACCTGGTATTTCTATCTAGTTACAATTAATCTTTCCCTCCCTTGACATCCCAGCCACCCTGGCGTCTTGGTCTGTTTATTACAACCCTTGGGAAGAACAAGCAATATTGTATAGCTATCTCTTCTTGAATTCTTTTCTGTCTGTCTTTAACTTCTAAATATATCTCTCCAGAGGCCTTCTGATTTTGGAGCTTTTTAATAATAATTTTCAACTCTCACAGTCCCGCTGCCTCGATAGTCTGGACACAATAGCTCCCTTTTGGGGTTTGCTCCTCTGGGGGTGGGGTGGTGGCTTTAAGTTTCTCCCTGAGTCTCACAAACGCTATGCCGAGAGCTGTTTTAACATTTTGTTTCCCCTCTGCCTTTTAGTCAACCCTCTCGAGAGGTTTCGCCACCTCCCCAGCCGTCCTGTGGAAAATTTCACGGGGGGGGGGCGGGGAGGAGGCTTCCCTTGGGCCCTGCCGCAGTCGAATTCCCGCCCTTTCCCTTCCCATCGGCCCTGCGGCGACGCCCCGGATGTAGCCTCCGAGTGGGAGGAGACGAACAAGGCGCCGAAGCGCATGTGTGCTGCGCTAATGTGTCGCAGAGGCCATTTGGCGGAGGAACATTAGGGGGAAAAAAAATCCCCGATCTTGTTGCGTCGTTCTCGTCTGGAAACGACGCCGGTGACATCCAGCGCGCAACGAACGGCGCCAGAAGTCTAAGGCGAAGCCAACGTGCGGTGCCTGCGGCGGTTTTCTTAGCGGCCGGACGTCGTTCTTCGCCGCCGCAAGGGACTCGCTCGTGTGGAGAAAGAAGATCCGGCGGCACCCCACCCAGTCTCACCGTTCTCGCCGCAGCCGCCATTTCAGGAGGTGTCGCCTGACGGCTGAGAGAGAGTCCGTGGGGGCGCCTGCGAGGTGGAACCATGGCGGCCTCTGTGGGGAACGTAGCCGACAGCACAGGTACCGGCCAGCCCGCTTCCGCTGTCCCCCCGCCCCTCCCCACCGCCAGGCCTTCACCTTGGCGACCCCCAGGCTAGGCGGGCGGTTCTGTCCCGTCTGTCAGGGGCTGTGGAAAATGCCGGGTTGGGGGGGGGGGAGGGGGGCTGTGAGAGTCTGTGCTGGGAGGCTCGAGGAGATAGAAGAGGGTAGGCCGGTGACTCCGTGCGCCCTTCAGGCGGGGCGAGAAAAAGCGGCTTAGGTGGATGGCTGGCCCCTCGTGGCAGGAAAAGCCCTTTTCAGTGCGCGGGGAGAGCGGTAATGTTGTTGAGCACCATCTATGTGTCTGTTCAGTGTTTGAAAGCATGTATATACACACACACACATTCCAGTCACAATCCAGTTGTGACTCTTACAAGTCAAGGGTGTGTCTCTAGGTAGGCTAGTTCGCAGTGGGTAGCCGTGTTAGTCTGTCTGCAGTAGTAGAAAAGGGCCAGAGTCCAGTAGCACCTTAAAGACTAACAAAAATATTTTCTTCCATGAAGATAATTCACAGTGGGTCGCCGTGTTAGTCTGTCTGCAGTAGTAGAAAAGGGCCAGAGTCCAGCAGCACCTTAAAGACTAACAACAATATTTCCTGGTAGGGTATGGTATCTGAAGAAGCGAGCTGCGGCTCACGAAAGCTCATACCCTACCAGAAAATATTCTTGTTAGTCTTTAAGGTGCTACTGGACTCTTGTCCTTTTCTACTAGGTTAGGCTAGCTTCATTATCCTTGTCCTGTAAAGAGAGAAAAACGTAAACGCTTCCCCCCCCCCTCTGGTTCTTCGCTCCACCACCACCCCCAGGAGAAATTTTGGGCGCATTTTCACACGAAGCCTCGTGCAAGGGGGGGCACCTGCTCCTAGGAAGGCTGGTCCCACTATTAAGGCCCCGCTGGTTGTCGGTTCCTTGGCAGCTCAAGTATAAAGAGAAGAAATTACCAATATTAAAAAATAAAAAGGGAGGGTAAAACAACAACAGATAAACAAAAAATTATGGAAATCTTTATAAACAAAATCTGGTTTCAGAGAGGGAGATAGAGCTAATATTTAAATCAATTTGATTGGGATGGAATTTAACAAGAACATAAAGATTTATTGGATTCTAGAATAACTATGGAAGAATTAAAAACTGCTATAGGTAAAAGTAAATTAAATCTCCAGGCGAAGATGGATTTACAGCATTTTATTATAAAACTTTTATAGAACAATTATCTCCACATTTATTAAGAGTAATGAATCAGTGTTTGCAGAATGGATCCATCCCGCATACCTGGAAACAAGCAAATATAGTATTAGTACCAAAGGCTGGTCCCACTATTAAGGCCCCGCTGGTTTTTGGTTCCTTTCTTTCTGGGGTGGGGTGGGGTGGCGAAGGGTGAGAGCGCTCAGCAAGTTCTGGCTGTGCGATGCCCGAGCCCACGAAGGGTTTTTGGGGAAGGCAAGTTAGAAACGGTAGTGTGGAGAAGCGGTGCCGTATAGAAACGTTTAAACGGGGTGGGGGGGGATGAGATTAAACCTTGCTGACAAGAGTGGGTGCTACGGTAGGAGTTCTGAATCTCAGGTTGCCTATTATTAGATGGAGATGAAGGTGTCCAAAGGAAGACCCGTGGATTCATTACGTACGCGGGGTGTGTGTGTGTGGGGGGAATCTGTCAATCCAGGTAGACCATGACTCATGTTTGAAATGCCTCCCGATTTTACAAGATCTTTCATATCCGTCAATCCAGGTCTACCTGGATTGACGGATATGAAAGATCTTGTAAAATCGGGAGGCATTTCAAACATGAGTCATGTTGGCAGTGGGTCCTGTTCCTGAGCTAATTCTAGAATGTTCTCAAAGAGATAAATTCATTTGCATTTCTGAGGCATAAGGGAAGAGAGGGTACACCAGGATGCTTCCGCACTGTTTTCTTGTTAATTTAATCCAGGCTGTTATTAGCATAACATTGCTTTCTGTAATCCTTCTGAGAATCACGGAAGTATCTGGTAATGCTTGCAGCAAACTGTTCAGGATCTTCTTGCAAACACCCCTGCCTTTTGTGCATTGTGTCTTGGAAAAGAATGGAATAAATTTGCAGTTGAAATGGTTCACACACACCCTTTTCTCCAAGTAGACACACATAGCAGCTGCCTGGGAGGGAGGGGTGGAGTGTGGTCCCCTTGAGGCAGGGCTCGATCTACTTCAGTATGGTCTGTGACCAACAGATAAATGGGCGCAATTGTTCTTAGAGGTTGGAGAACCATATGGTGTTCGATAATATTCAGGCATGAGCCTTTTTCAAAATGTGGTTGTTTTAATTGGAACTGCTTTCTTAACATGGCTCTTAATCTGAATCCACCAAATGCATTTTGCTCTTGCTGAGTCAAGGGTCTTTAGTTTATTGCAACAAAGATTATCTTTGTCTGTGCCCCAGAATGTCTGTGCCCCAGAATGGAGTTCTCATGAAGTTTAATTGTTAGGGACAGGGGTTCCCACAACTGCTTTGTGGCCTATATCTATATAATCTGCTAGATCAGTGGTCCTTAACATTTAATCTACTGCCAGCCACCAGATACGTTAGTGTCATCAAAGATCCCTCCAAGCTACAAATAAAAATTCAGGACTTAAAAAAAAAGCACTCAAGACAGTATAACTTTGTTTATATAAGTGTATTATTTATTTAATTTTATTAAAACATTTATATCCTACTTTTCCTTGGGGTACAACCTACAACCAGTTACACAGATCTTAGGTAAACTTGTGATGAGACTCTTGTGGTGGATGATCACTAGCCAACTCTGTAATGTTAGGTTGGATTTCTGTTTGCTGTATGCCACTTTTTTTTAAGCACTGGGGGAGAAATCTAGGATTTTATCCTGAGGTCAGGGTGAATAGTATATAACTGTGGTGGCGAACCTATGGCACGCATGCCAGATTGGGCACTCAGAGCCCTCTCTGTAGGCACGCGCGCCGACGCCCCAGCACAGAGTTCGCCTGAGTTCGTTACTAGAAAGCCAGAGGGACGCTGGGCCAGGCTGCTCCCCTCCACGCACACCTGAGGGCATTTCTCACATCACCCGCCCCTTTGCCCAGCAGCCCAATGGGAGCGCTTCCTCCCTCCCCTGTCTGGGGTAAGGCGTGTCAAGGAAATGGGACCCTCCCCCGCAATTGCTTGTTGCTGAAAAATCTTTGGTCCAGGCCTTTGGCCTGGCTGAGGAAATCAGTACGTTCCAGGACGCGGCTCAATTAACATTGGTAAAAAATGCAATTGCTTCCCCCATCCGCTGGACCACTTGTTGTCATAGTAACAAATGGGCCTGCCTCAGGGAACCCCAGGTGATCTGTTCTGTAAGCATTTGTCACCTTGGTGTTTTCTGTTGCAAGCCGGATGTCCTCAATCTTCGGTCAGTTGGCATCTCCAGAATCTCAGTGAGGTTCGAACTCCCCCCCCCATCCTGGAAAATAAAAGTGGAACGCACACAACTGTGCTTGTGGTGGTCTAGACATGTGGACAGCATGTCGGATACCCTCAATCCATCTGATTCCTGGGGCAGGGATATGCCAAACGGAACTCTTAGAACATTTATTGAATGCTGAACTGATGTGCATCATCGCTCTTGGAACGGGTAACGTTTTTGTAACTTGCTACGCTTTTGCCAAACTCTTGAACCTAAGAATCCTACTGAGTAGCCAGCTGCTTAAAAGCTTTGTTGTTTTGATTTGCTTTTGAGAACGTCACACAAAGCTAATTTTTATATGATCTTAAAGGTAAACCACAGAATTGCTTCTCCAATCCTATTGGAAAAGA
Source organism: Euleptes europaea (assembly GCF_029931775.1). NCBI lineage: Eukaryota > Metazoa > Chordata > Lepidosauria > Squamata > Sphaerodactylidae > Euleptes > Euleptes europaea. The sequence goes on from NC_079324.1 coordinate 38,733,872, forward strand.
AATGCATGCAGAATTTCACAAAGCTGTGAGTGTTTGTGAAATACAGCATGATGCAGCCATCCAACTAGGATACTGCTGGCTTAATAAAAAAATAAAGGCAATCTTGCACAGTATTACTATTATTGACAGTATTTATATTTCACTTTTCTAACTGCTCCCTATCCCTAAGGGGCTCACAATGTAAAAAGAAGCAAAAGAACACCAGCAGACAGACACCAGAAAAGACACTGTTGGGATACGGAGGACCAGTTACTCTCCCTCTGCTCAATAAAAGAGGAACACCCACTTACCCAGCATGTAATTAACCTGTGGTACTCCTTGCCACAGGATGTGGTGATGGCATCTAGCCTAGATGCCTTTAAGAGGGGATTGGACTAATTTCTGGAGGAAAAGTCCATCACGGTTACTAGCCCTGATGGGTATGTGCTACCTCCTTATTATAGATGTGGGCCACTGTGAGATACAGGAGCTAGACTAGATAGTTCAAAAGCATGCCAAATGCAAACTTTTACCTTTCCATAAAAAGTTGTTTGTATCGTTGAAAGCTCTGTTATTGTGTTTTTCTTTTAAGACAAAAGATGTTAATGTATGAGTTGTTTTTTCTAAACTAAAACCTCAGTATTCAGGTTAAATTGCCTTGTTGGCCCTTGGCGATAAATAAGTGGGTTTTGGGTTGCAGTTTGGGCACTCGGTCTCTAAAAGGTTTGCCATCACTGGTATATAACAAGTCTCCTCTGGCTGTCAGAAGCTACTGCAAGTGCAGAGAAAGGGGCTACTTAACATGCCCCCATGTGTCTCTGAAGTTCTGAATGCCTCCCGAGAATGGTAGATCCCCCTCTTCTGCGGGGGAGGGGGGAGTATAGTAGCCTTGCTAAGAATCACTGCACTAGATGATGTTACACCAAACCAAATTTACTAAAAATGCTTAAAAATAGGCTTAAAGCATAGTTAAAGGATCCTTCCTGTGTTAATTTTAGGAAAGAAATGTGTGTATTGATGGGGGGACTGCTTCTTTGCCTTTAAAATGCTCAAGCATGTAATATTGAAGGGATGGTGCATCTCTTTCTCAGAAACATGGTGCGTCTCTTTCTCAGAAACATATTCACAAATATATGAGGTAATTGCTGCATCCAAGAGATTTTCATTTTTTAAGCGAGTATGGCTTGGAGGATACATAGTTGAGATCCTGGATTTGTGGTAGTTAGAGCAGAGTTAGGTTCATGTCTTACCTTGCAATAATGTGTTGCTTTAGGCAAGTAACTCTTGGCCCCAGTTCCTCATCTGTAAAATGGGAATAATTAATGCTACTCACCAACTTGATCTCCAGAGCAAGGAGGTAAATTTTGAAAATGTATGCAATAATCAAACCCCAAAGCCAGAAAATTTGATGATGCTAAATGTGGAACCTTGATATTCATGCTGGGTATCTTTAAGTGGGCTGTTGCTGAGGAATAGGATCCCTTAGCGTGATGATAGGGATTTTCCAGAAAATTCTGAATTTGAAGTTTTCTAGTAGAACCCAATTTAGCGTGGTGGATACTGGATGATCAAAATTTGACTCCAGTTCCTAAAATGCTGTGTTAATTTTGTGTGTTCTGAGTATTTCAAAAGTTTTTCCAGTAGCCAGAAGCAGTTGAATTCTGCTACTTGATTAGGTGAAAAATTCTACACCGTGTAGCTTAAATCTATGTGGGTGTGTTGTATATACATAGTTTTTATGGTTAATCATAAGAAAAAGTAATTACAACTTTGAAACTGCCTAGTATGTGGTCAGTATGTTAATTTTATATAAAAAATTAAGTTCTACAAATGTGAAACATTTCCATCCCATGTATAACAGATTCCTGTCAACACAAGTGTTGTTGCTTTTTAAAGCTGGTATTGTGCCACTAAAATTGCGCTAAGCTACTTTAAAAATAAGCTTTAGAACTGCAGATGTCAACTTGAGCTACTGAGCTTGTTTGTTAACTTTTCAGTGTCAGGTTGAGAGGAAAATTCCATAAAAGTGCACAATTGCTACGACTGATTCTTCCTTCAGTACTCACATTTTCTCTTACTATTTCTTTTTGGGAAGCCACCTGCAGGTGCCCTTTTCAAACTCTTGATTCCAACTGTTACTAATTGGGCTCCTTCATAGAAATTGTAAAGTTGACATTTCTGTAATGATTTTTCTTAAACTTTCACATGAGTTTGATCTTTAACTCGGAGAGACTCCCCAAATCCTCTTACCAATGGTGCAGTTCTCTCCATATGGGTCTCCTTTAATAGCAGATAATGCTAGTGCGTGGGAGATTTGTGTCTCTTAGCACTGAGGGGGTGGGTGAGTCTTTATTCAGTTTTGGGGAAACACAATTGCTCCTCATCTGGGAGGTGAATAATAATGTCCTAAACCCTCTACCAGTCTGCTTGTCTCCCTGGGACAACGGTGAGTGCCTCTGAGCGGAACCCTTAATTCCTTCCATTAATCCTTGTGATCCAAGTCCTGGCCTTAGTGTCCTCTTCTCTGGCATTCATTCCCCCCAAGATTTGCAGCTCAGAAAAAAGAGCAAAGTTATCTGCATTCAACATCATCTTTGTGCTTCTTTCTTTCTCCTTGTTCCAGGCAAGGTACTTCTTCTTACTTTCTCTTTGTTTTGCTGTAGCTTTTTTTAAATCTAGGGTTGGCTCTTTTCTGCTTTTTCTTTTCCATATCTTTCTGAGAGAAATCCCTCCTGCCTCTCTTCTAGGGTGTGGGGGGAAGTGGTGTATTTGTAGGATACTGTACATCAGGGGTGTCCAAACTTTTTTCAAAGAGAGCCAGATTTGATGAAGTGAACATGCGCGAGGGCCGACCATTTTGCCTGACATTCTTAATTAAATTAATTATATGCAAATTAACTATTTTGTGCAAAGTTTATTGCAAACGGCATACTTATAATGCCCATAACCACAGACTTCACCACAAAAACCATGGCTACATTCCTTTCTTTCCCCAAAGCCCCTTTCAGCTCACCGGATGCCCCCCAGCTTCTAAATCTCCAACCTTCCTTCTGTAGGGAGGGAGCAGTAACTCTTCCTCCCCCCCCCCCCTCATGTGCCTCTCTGGGACTTTCGACTCTCTCCCTTCAACTATGCCCGGGGTATTCTGTCCTCCCCTCATCTGAGCCAGGAAATAAACTGGTTTTCATTCTCATGGAGTCCAAGATTCAAACACTCTGACATCTCCCATGCAGGGAGGAATGTGGAGTTTTCCTCCCCATCAGAGCCAGCATGGTGTAATGGTTAAGAGCGGTGGTTTGGAGCGGTGGAGTCTGGGTAAGAAGGAAGTGGCCTCTCTAGGGTTTCAGACTCGCTGGCCTTCATTCCGGGGGGTGGGGCTGAGACAGCCAATCGAGGCGACCCTCCGCCCAAGTGTCGCCCCCTCGATCGGGGATGCAAAGCACAGGCGCAGCCCCCACGCACCCCCTTTTCTCTCTCTGCAAAACAGGCTGGGGGGCCGTATTAAACCGGCCCAGGGGCCGCAATTGGCCCCCGGGCCGGACTTTGGACATGACTGCAGTACATGGACGAGCTCCATTCCCCCGCCCAAATAGAGAGGAGTTTGTAATGGAAAAGGGTGAGTGAATTGATAATAGAAGTGGGAGGAGGGGTTTGTCTTGTTTGCCTTGAGTGATGGTATTAGCTGTGCTATGTCAAAAGCATCCTGTGAAATGAAACTGCCAAGCCCCTTCTCCTAATCATTTGGCATGTACAGAGGACTTCTGAAAGAGAGGTCAGTGATGATCTCAAATGATTGTTGGCTACCTGAAAATTCTGAGACTCCCCAAATTTATTAGACCTTCGTTTTTGGTGGGATTGGTCCTAACATAGGGTTAGATTTGTGAATCTGTTGCTGCCAAAGAGTTTTGTAGCAGTTCTCTTACAAAGGGATTTCAAAGGGAGATTAGAAAGACTGCTGAATTACAACTAATAATGAAACTCAAGACTATGCATTCTCCTTGATGTAGTAGAGATCTGGGATTCCTGTCTCAGTACCAATGCTGATTTCTCCATGACTACTACCCCTCTGCATATCTCACCTAATCCAATCATGCCTGCTAATGACATTTACTTGCTTTTGACATTTACATTGCCATTGTGTGTCTTAATTCACTCTTTCTACTTAAGGATGGATGGAATCACATTCTAGCTGTATCTGAAGAAGTGAGCTGTGGCTCACGAAAGCTCATACCCTGCCAGAAATTTTGTTAGTCTTTAAGGCGCTGCTGGACTCTTGCTCTTTTCTACTGCTAGTTACAGACTATCATGGCTACTCATCGTGAAAGAGTCTTATGGATGAACAAATTAGTAAATTCATTTGTCTTTATGGTGCAATGAGATTTTGTTGTTATAAGCTCTGGTGAGCGTACCATTCCTGAAAGTCCACTGATGCGTGAGAATTCAGTTGGGGTAGTCCCTCCCTCTCCTTCCCTGTGCACCCTAAGAAGAGAAGAAACCCATGCCAGGAGCTCATGTCATCTGCTCCCAAAGAGGTGACCAGTGGCATGAGAGAACAGCTGTTCTGTTCCCCCCTTGATACTTTAACCACCTTTTACAAAGGTGCTGTATTGCGGGTTATGTTTATTCATCATTGCACAGTATTAATGCTAACAGCTGCTTCAAGATAATTATTTTATTGTGTGTTTAAAATACTGGTTCCTTGCCCCCAAAAGTTTTGAGTTTTGCCATCTCCCATTCCAGGAGAAGTTCTTATCAAAGTCAGCTGTATTAGGGAGGGTTTTGGCTAACAAGTTTGTATAGTTGAATAGCAGGTGGTGAATGTGCAGGGAAAAGGTATTTATAATTTCCTTTGAAAAGCCTGAATAAGTTTTTAGTGTCCAGTTAGTATAGCAGGTAACCATTGCCTGGTTTATGTCTTTATTCCATTGCATGAAATCATGTTTTCAATGTAATCGTTACATTACTTCACCTAATTTCAGAGAAAATTGAAAGCATTGCAGAAGGATTATTTTCGCAGAAGGATTATTTTCTTAATTGTAAAGCAGGCCAGGGTTTTCATTGGGTTAAGGTCTGTTATGAATAGGCATCTGTAAAGATGATTACTGTGGCGGTTCCTCAGGTAGATTTTCAGGCGGTGGTGTTCAGGTGTTCCATGCCTTCATTGAATCTGAAAGTGATGTGTATGCTTAGAAGAAAGGGAAATGGGTCACAAGAAGTACAGAAGTAACATTTTAGCAGAAAAACCTTTAAGGCCTATCAAGGTTATAGTTCCTCCTATTCCCCCCCCCTTCCAGGTTTTATCAAGCATTTCATCTTTTATTTTGTACACCGTAATTTGTCAGTTTTTGTTCCCATTTTCTAACTTTTTGTTTTCCCCCCTGAATGTTTTGGTGACTCTTCAGAACCAACGAAACGTATGCTTTCCTTCCAAGGGCTAGCGGAGTTGGCTCATCGGGAGTATCAAGCAGGAGACTTTGAAGCTGCCGAGAGACACTGCATGCAGCTTTGGCGGCAAGAGCCCGACAACACTGGGGTGCTTTTGTTGCTCTCATCTATTCACTTTCAGTGTCGCAGGCTGGACAGGTAGGAGGCTGGGCCCTTTTTGTTTTCCACATAGACTTCTGTCTTGGAAAAATGATTGACAAAATGTCTCAACTCTGTGCAGCATTGCTAGTTTTAGCTGATGAGCATACAGCTGTAACACAGTGAGGTTTCTTAGAGATTGGTTGTAGGCAGAAGAGCGTTATATTGGAATGAAAATGCTAATTTCAACTTTCTTAACTTTGCTGTTATGGCCTTAGCATAGTGCCTTCAGGCACAGGACGCTGGCTGCTTTAGTGGAATGTGATTGTCCTTGTGCAAATATCATAAACTATTTTAAAGTGTGTGCTTCCTAAAGGGTCTGTTTTCTGGAGTTTAGTTGCATAAGGAGACACAGGCAACAACATCTTTCATTTGGGAGTGTTGGCTTGTGTTTTTAAATATGAGCATTGGAAGAACTGAAATGGATGGAAAGCTGCATGTTTTCTCTTATATTCTAGTAGCACTTTAATTGATGTATGCAACAATGCAGCTTATTTGAAACACTTTACTTAGCAAGAACTTGTGAATACTCTTTACATTTACTTTCATAGAGTATTAAATGTGGAAGTAGTTAAAAGGTACATTTTTTGTTATAATTCTAGTATCTGGTATTGCAGGATTTGTATGGTACAATCTCATATGAAGGTGAATATCTACTTTTTAGATGGATGGACAGTGAAATGTAAAATTTGCTTGGAGGTTTAAACTTAGTGAGTCCTGAAAGGCATTTAATTCAAATGTATGCAGTCATAACTCAGGTTGCACAAAGTTTAAGCCACCACCTTGCCCTAGACTGATTTTGCTTGCATCAAGCTAGGAATAATGGTCTGCATTGAAGAAGCCCTGTGTGTGTATATATCCCATTCTTGCTACAACCAACATACTGTAATAATTGCATTGCCTAGTTGCAAACTATGTGTGCAAACCTGGTATCTGCTATTAGCAATGTGCTTTCAACCTGTATCTGTTCTTATAAATTCTGCTTGTTTATGAGACTTTTAGTAGTTAAATAAAACCAGCTGATTAAAAAACAGTCTTGCCTTATTTTTAGGTCTGCTCACTTCAGCACTTTGGCAATCAAGCAGAATCCACTTCTGGCAGAAGCCTACTCCAACCTGGGAAATGTGTACAAGGAACGTGGGCAACTGCAGGAGGCAATTGAGCACTATCGACATGCCTTGCGCCTCAAGCCAGACTTTATTGATGGATATATTAATCTGGCAGCTGCTTTGGTAGCTGCAGGTGATATGGAAGGGGCAGTGCAGGCATATGTTTCTGCCCTGCAGTACAATCCTGTAAGTTGTATGCAGTAATACCACAATTTTATCAGAAGCGTAAATAACTTTGAACTTTTACGTTTCCTAAACATCTGGCATTGAAACTGGTTATGATGAAATGGTTTGTGAAAATTGCTTTTTCACTACATGCTTGGCAGTAGTGGGTGGTTAAGAGAGTCTTAGGCTTTCCCATTCACTCAGGTTAAACTTTGGGTGTGCCTTTGTATATGTGTCAAAGTATTGGATCAGTTGGCCATTTAAAATGATGACATAAATTAGAGCCCATAGAATGCTTGGCCACCTGCTCTCTTTACCCTATGCTGCTGTCACTGTTAATGTCTCATTTCTTTCTGGTTACTGTCAGCTGTGCCAGGGCAGGAACAGCACTGGTCATGCAGCCATATTAACAAACAAGGCAAGTCTGTGGAGGCTTTGTGTGGAGCTTATGTATTCTCAGACTGTTTGCCAGGTTACTGTATGTTTTACCAATGAAAAGGGAAAAAAGGGGGGAAATGTATGTTTTACTCTATGCAAGGTTGTAGTACAACCAAACACTAAGGTATTTGCTAATTTCCAGTGACTTTCTGCAGTCCTGGCAGTTTACTGAAGCTACTGATTTTTAAAGGTGTTCTGAACTTGGATGAGAGAGCTGCACCATCAGTACAATATCTTTGAAGAGTTCCTTGGCTCTGTTGTGAGTGACCCAGTGAATTTGCATTTCAGGACTTGTACTGTGTTCGTAGTGACCTGGGGAACCTGCTCAAAGCCCTGGGTCGCTTGGAAGAAGCCAAGGTAGGTGTTCTGTAGAATGAATTTTAAACATCACTCTTTTGAAAACCTGAACGTTTGCACCAAGTCATCAGTTCGCTATTGATCTGCAAGAGTTCCAAGAAATGGCTGAAAGCTGAAGGCCCTGAATTGCCCCAGAGTAGTTGCAGGGCAAGTTATGGCATGCCCGTGTTAACACTTGATTTAAACAAGAAATTGAATGTTGAGTCTTGCTGCAGAACATAGACTATCCAATATGGTGAAGTGACTGGCAGGGGATCCACCATTCACTGATCTGGATATAACATTCCTTCCAAACTGAGGCTTGCCTGCTGATGCCAAGCCTGTGACTTAGTCCGTGATTCCTGTGAGAAGCAGGTGCTAGCGAATACTGCTCTTCTAAAGTCCTTTGTGGCTTGTAAGTGGAGAAGAACCTTATCAAATGTTATCCTGTGATATGGCATTGAAAAATCTTATTCTTTAACCTTTCCCCCTATCTTTATAGTGGAAGAAAGGCTAGTAAACGTTCACAGCTGAGTGCCTTAAACAAGTTGCTCCTATTTTGCCAAAACATTCAGAGTCATCAAGCTGGTTTGTTTGGAAAATGAACTGAACAAAGAAAAACTTGCTGAAGTGAGTGGAAAGGTGGCTTCTAGCAGTCTGTATTCCAACCAAGAATTTGAACACCAGGAGGGGCTTTAAAACTCTTGGCACAATTAAAACTTGCAATGCAAAAAAAAAAAAAAAAGAACCTAAAATTTGTCTTGTTACAAGCCACCTTACGCATCCGCGCAGCAGGGGTGAGGAGTGTGGAGGGACTAGAAGGACCTCCCAAGTCCTTCACTTCAAGCCCCACGCGCATGCTACCGAGTGGAGTGTATGAACAGTGTAGCTGTCTGGCTGGCTGCTGTACCGGGGTGGGGAGGAACACTGCTGTTCAGGTCAACCTGTTATAGGGTATTGGGCATGGACATTCACAGCACAAATTCTTCAGACACATTGATTTCTAATTGGCAAAATTGCAGCTGGAAATATTCTGAAAGAATGCTGTAAACTGATGTTGATGGCATTGAAGTCTTTTTGAACAGACACATGATACTCAGCCTACCAGGTGGACAGCTAACATGAATTGCACTTCACTGCAGCTTTTAGTGTGACTGGTATAGGCCAAGACACTGCGCCTGCCATAGGTTGCTGACTTCTTTATTTCAGAGCTCTGGAGACACCTAGTTTGAAAGTGTTATTACGTTTGCGAGAACTCCACTAAACATGGAGGGGAAATATACCTTGAATAATTGCAATGTATTTCTTTGGCTATCGGTGCATTTGCAAGACCAAACCAGCAAAATCTTTGAAGCTTAAAGTGAAATTTTGATTTTTGTTTCAGAGCCTTTCTTCCAATGTCCTGCGTTTGCAATTGCCCTCATTAACCCTTTCCCTTCTGCATGTCTCCCATGTTACAGACAAACTGCCCTCAACCCTATGTGTTAGACATATCCAAAGATTTTCAATTGCTTTGTTGAACTTTTTACTAATGATCTTGTTTTATTTTCTCTCTTGTTTTTGGTTTTTCACCATTGATATTGTATTTAGAAGGTTTCAGGTGGGTGAAACCTCCTATTCCATGCGTAAGGTGCCTCGCTGAAGGGAGCTCGAGGCCTGGATCTAGGGCAGACACACTCCTCCTCCTCCTCTTCCAGCAAGGAACGCACCGCAAAGTCACATGAGAAATATGGTAACGGGTTTGTAACTGCCACAGCAAAACCATTTGCCTCCATGCCTGAATCTTCTGTCTTGTGGCTTCAGAAACAGCTTAAGTATTTTATGTACAAACAAGTAATGTTAGAGAATATTTTATAGTCCTAGCCACAATTCTTTCAAAAAATAAAGTTAAATTAATTTAAGATGTAAAAAAGATAATTGGAGATACTTTATAGTTAAAGCTTCTAACTCTTCCTGGTTGTTCATTTTTTTCCTTTTTCTTCTTTGTTTGGATTGCAGCGTTCTGCTCTTCTGATGATGCGCTGTGATCCTGCAGTAGCGCAAAGGCTGCGCAGCGGAATTGCGCATTGCGTGCGATTGAGCCCTTTGTGAATGGCTGACTAGATGATTCATCTCTAACTGTATGGCTCCTGAGCTCCATGCTGTAGGCTTTTGGATTGAATTGGGTTGTAAAGTGTTTAGACTTCATACACAAATTTAACACTCAAGTTTCTACATGGGCCTGTGTGGTAGATTAATCAAGCTGGTTGGCTGTTCACGGTCTCCAAGGGCATTCAACAAAGCGCAGCAGTTTGCAGCGAGGGCGCAGCGGCGTGCTGTTAGGGTGCGCTAGCGACTTCTTGCGCTTGCATTACAGGGACCTGAACCTTTGTGCAACCCTGTCATTTGAGGTTTTGGAGGCTGAAGGTAAGGAGATAGGCCAGGGTTCTGGAAAAGAGTAAATCCAGAGTAGGAAATGAAGTGTTTAAAAAACCCAACCATTAGTGTCTTAGATCATAGGTCTTGCTTTTCTATAAGTAATTGGTAAAGAACTTCACCTTTCTATAGTATTTTTGGAAGAGATGAATGGGGGAGGGAGGGTTATCTTCAGAGCAGCTTGCTAGCTAAATTGCTGCTTAAGCATGTGAGATCCTAGCTTCATTATTGAAGTATGTTGTGCATTCAACAGGAAAGCAGTTGCAGGGTACTTCTGATTGAGAAGAAAGTGAAAGCATAGAGTGTGTTTCTCTCTAGTTGTCAGCATAACTGATAATGGTGGATTTGCACTTGGGTTTTGGTTTGCGCTGGCGCAGGATCAACCAGCTGTTCACAGCGCATTAGTTTTGGCGCATGCTAGCCTATACTGCAGGATCACTTTTGGCTGTTTAGAGAAGGAATAGTAACACCAGTTTTTCTCTCACTTTTCTTTTGTGCAAATATTCCCTTTCCCTGTATCTACCCATCTTTAACCCTTCCAAGGCCTGTTATTTGAAGGCAATTGAGACTCAACCAAATTTTGCAGTAGCATGGAGTAATCTTGGCTGTGTGTTCAATGCACAAGGAGAAATCTGGCTTGCCATTCATCACTTTGAAAAGGTAATTGTAGGTTTTTATATCCTATGATACATCTGTCAAAAATGCTCCACATCTGTGCCACTGCTTCTTAAGTAATAATGGATGCATGGTGGCATTTCTACATATTGAGCTGTTAATGAGTATGTGAATGGACAAGGGTTTGTGCATCTATATCAAGCAGTCTGTAATAAAGAAACAAAATTAATACATACTTGGAGAAGAACAGAAATGGAAATCATGGCTTGGTTCACATGGAAAGTTTCCCCTGGTGGAAGAATTTCCACCAGTGGCAAATTACTTCCTTGCTGCAGCCCAGAAGGCTGCTTCTGGGGATAGGGACCCCCAGGAACAGGGGTGAAGTGGGGGAGGGAAATCAGAAGTCTGCAGCGAGAGGAGGGAGAGGCATTTCAAGTGTGCTTTCTTTAGGGGTTGATCTTTCCTGTCTTCCTCATCCCTAAACATAGGTTTCCTCTTAGCTCTGATGTAATTGATGTCTTAAATAATAAAATCCTTTGTGTGCTATGTTGCTATTACTGGTGTCTTTCCTACACAGTTAGGAGAAAGAAAAGGGCTGCACCAGTCACAAGAGATAAAAAATAAGGCCAAGGTTGATGGTGCAAAATAGGTAAAAACATATGGTATTAGTTAAAGTTACCTACCATTTCACCCAAAAGGCTTATTCAGGGGTATCTGTTAGTTGCAGTGATTGCAATAGCTATTGATCTTATATGCGTCTTTGAAAAACCACTGTGACTAACAGGTTCCCCTGAAGAAGGATGAAACGTGTAGGGAATTTTAACTGAGTAATCAAATATATTTTTTTACCTATTTTGCACCATGACCTTGGCCTTATCTTTTTTATTTCCTACACAGTTGGACACAGGTAATGTTCCCTGCATTGCAAACAGAAGACCCGATTGTATTCAAGTTTGCCATATTCAGCTAATTCAGTTCATTATGTATAGTAGTAAAGTGAGTAAGATGTGTTTTCTTCAATATCCTAAGGCGGTGACTCTTGACCCAAACTTCTTGGATGCTTACATTAATCTGGGGAATGTTTTGAAAGAAGCGCGTATATTTGACAGGTAAGCAGATAAATGCTTTTCTTCTCAGTGCAATAATTGGCTGTCTGTCCGCATTGACTAGGAGTGTTGATACTTGGGTCACTTGACTGCCTTATTAGTAAATGTGTTGGATGTGATTTTGAACAAACAAGTTCTGCTCCTAGAATGTGAAAACTTTTTAAAGTTAGTTTTATTATGAATAGTTTTTGTGTATCTGTGTTTTCTGGCTATATTGGGGTGGAAGCCTTAAACCACTTGTTGCTTTTCATTGGCCTTCGTTATCAGTTATGTAGCTTTACTCCTCAGCTATAAGTATAGTTCTGTGTTCTCTTGATATGTAGTAAACATTAACATCAGCAGTGGTCCATCTTTTTGCAGAGCTGTAGCTGCTTATCTACGGGCCCTGAGTCTGAGTCCAAACCATGCAGTTGTGCATGGCAACCTGGCCTGTGTCTATTATGAGCAGGGCTTGATTGACTTGGCGATTGATACCTACAAGCGTGCTATTGAACTGCAGCCACACTTCCCTGATGCTTACTGCAACCTGGCCAACGCACTCAAGGAGAAAGGCAGCGTAAGGATCCACCTCTTCTTGCTTACTGTACTCCTTCAGCTTGGGTGTGAAGAGTGGTAACGTTCACATTGGAAGAAATCAAATCTGTTTTCTTGGTAGTTGGGAATGTAGTGCTTTAAACCCCTGTGGTGGAGCCTGCCGCCTTGACAGGGCTGTCTCAATGTAGAATTCTCCATTGGTGATGGAATGTGTCTTGGGGTTGTTGGTCCCACTTGCTCCAATAGCCTGTTTAAAGTAGCTCGTTATCCTATTTGGTGGGGAAAAGTTCCTCCTGATTCTTGTCCTTGGAGTTCCACCCTCTCTTCTTACTGCCTCCCTCTCTCGCTTTGTCTCTTCTACCCTACCTTTCCTTAAATAATTAGGGTGGGAAGGGAGCTCATTTATCCCCTAGATAGGAGTTTGGGTAAGGCTTTGGCTGAGTGATTTGTCTTACTAATACTAGCTTAACATGTGCTTTGTGTTAAAGGTCGCGGAGGCAGAGGAATGTTACAACACAGCTCTTCGTCTGTGCCCCACTCATGCGGATTCTCTTAATAATTTGGCAAACATTAAACGGGAGCAAGGAAACATTGAGGAAGCTGTTCGGCTGTATCGTAAAGCACTTGAGGTATGTTCATGCATTGTAGTCAGTGAGAGCTGGATATGTGTACTTATGGTGGGTTGTTTTAATGGGACAAGAAGCAAACTGCAGTGGGCAGCCTTCTTGGGAGAGCTAAGAGCAACTATTTTCCTGCAGGTGTTCCCTGAGTTTGCAGCTGCACATTCCAATCTTGCAAGTGTTTTGCAGCAGCAGGGGAAGTTACAGGAGGCACTCATGCATTACAAGGAGGCTATTAGGTAAGGTTTTAAAAGCTACTATTGAAAAGGATCATGTTAGCGTATAGAATTCATGTGCTTGCTGGGTGCACTGGTCTTTTCAGTCCCATTGGGATATTCTTTAGTTGGTAATGTGTGATTGTGTGTGCAGTTTTTTTTTACACTTTTTTCTCTCCCCCTTCTCATCTCCACAATGTAGAATCAGTCCCACATTTGCTGATGCCTATTCCAACATGGGGAACACACTAAAGGAGATGCAGGATGTTCAGGGAGCTTTGCAGTGTTACACACGGGCAATTCAGATAAACCCTGCCTTTGCTGATGCCCACAGCAATCTGGCTTCCATCCATAAGGTACATTCATGCCTGCTGTTCAGATTAGAACCCGTGGGTCAGGTAGCAACCAGGCTGCCATTGCTTAATTGTTCCTTCCTTTCCAGGATTCAGGGAACATACCAGAGGCCATTGCTTCATACCGCACTGCCCTGAAACTGAAACCTGACTTCCCTGATGCATATTGCAATTTGGCGCATTGCTTGCAGGTGAGTTGGGGGGTTACCTGATAATTACAATGTCTAAGTCTGAAGATTTGGACCACATGGCAAACTGGAGGCAACACCTCTGGAGAGAGGCTGCAAGAAGCGGTGCTAATATTCTCATAAATGTGTTTCTGGTGCTGCCGCTTAAGGTATGCTGATCCATTGTGTGGCTTTTGCTGTTTTAGATAGTTTGTGATTGGACTGATTATGATGAAAGGATGAAGAAGCTGGTCAGTATAGTTGCTGATCAGCTGGAGAAGAACAGGCTTCCTTCCGTCCATCCTCATCACAGTATGCTGTATCCGTTGTCCCACAATTTCCGTAAGGCAATTGCTGAGAGACATGGAAACCTGTGCTTGGACAAGGTACGAATGCCATGAAGACATTTTACAGTTATGTTGAGACAACAGGTTGTTTTGTTTTTGAGAAAACCATTGCCTTGATAATTCAGTAAGCTGTTACTATATTGGCAGATTAATGTCCTTCACAAGCCACCATACGAGCATCCCAAGGACTTGAAGGCTAGCGAGGGCAGACTGCGTGTTGGCTATGTAAGCTCTGACTTTGGGAATCATCCCACTTCACACCTCATGCAGTCAATCCCAGGCATGCACAACCCCGACAAATTTGAGGTAAGAGTTTCCATGCTGCAAGCTAGCATGACAACTAACTTGGTGAATCTAGCTGGAACTGTGTGGTTCTGTGCTGCAAAAACCTGTAGTGATTCAAGTAATTCACAAATAGTGGCTTGTTATTGTAAGGAATAACTGTTTCCCCCATGAAATTGTTCTGGTCACCTGAGCATTGTTCTTTCCTAGGTATTCTGCTATGCCCTCAGCCCTGACGATGGCACAAACTTCCGGGTAAAGGTGATGGCTGAAGCAAATCACTTTATTGATCTATCCCAGGTAAGAGCTCTAATTATGTAAGTCCTCACTGTGGATTTCTAGAATGGTGGTGTGTGTGGGACAGTGTTGCTTAAATGGTTCAGCATCTTGAAACAGAGGACCTGTTTCTTCCTCTTACCAAATGGGCACTTTGTAAGAAATCAGTCCCCAGCTAAAGGACCTTGAATAGCAGAGCTGTAAAATATCCTAACTTGAGACCCTGGAGAACTGTTGCCACCTTTCCAGAGTTCTCAGGAAAGGCCAGTATTCTTGATTCCAAAAATATAGCTCAACTGCCTCTGAATTCTTAATTATTTGTGGATGTTATCCATTAAAGGCAGTACTTAGGAAAGCTGTCCATGCTTTAACTAAGAGGATTCTTATATCTAGGCTTTGGAAATCTCAGGGAAATTGAGGGCATTCTTGCACTTGTGTTTTGTAAAATCATCAGCAATAACAAAAATCTGGTACCATCTTAAAGATTAATAGCTTTTTTGTGGTGAAAGTTTTCATAAACTAGATCCCGCTTAGCACATCTGAACTCTAGGCCATGAAAGGGTCTGCCTCAAGTGATCTACTAGTCTTTAAGGTGCTACCACACCTCGTTTTTGAAGGCAAATGTAGCGCAAATGCTTCAGTGCCTTCTCCCAAGGATGACATGAATAGATAACTCCTCTAGAATTTTGATTGTGGCAGTTTTTAACTGAGTAGCAGAGCAAACCTGAAGTATATCCTTGCAATAGTTTCTAATTCTTGTGTCTTAGGTTCCATGCAATGGAAAGGCAGCTGACCGCATCCACCAGGATGGCATACACATCCTCATCAACATGAATGGCTACACCAAAGGAGCCCGCAATGAACTTTTTGCCCTCAGACCAGCACCTGTACAGGTAAGGAAGAGACAGTGATTCAAATATTTGCACAGAGTGCCCATTGGGGAATCACTTCTTTGAAGCAGTCTTTGGAAAGTGAACATGTCCTGTGGGTCATACAGTGGTGTGACAGGCCCTTTCTACTAACTGAGTAGTAACTGAGGGGACCCACACATCCTCTTACGATTTAGGGAAATCAATTTTGTTTTAAACTGCAAACCTTTCCCTCAGTTACAGGATATTCTTAGGTAGCAAATTGGCTTTGGCTTCACTGCCATGAGGTAAGTTTTGTGGTGAGCAAGTAGAACACAGAGATCACTGAGGCCAGAGTGGTATGTAAATGACAAGAGTATTTACAGGTTAATTTTAAAGAACAGATCAGTAGCACAGATATCCAGATAGTCCAAGGAGAAACCTGGTTGAGGCACATAAGCTAGTTAGGGCTTTAGAGTGTGGTTTGAATTCTCTTTAATGCTTACAGGTTCAAATAGGCTTTCACTGACTAGCCACTAGGTTGGATCATTACACACACACACACACAAGATTCCACCCACAACCAGCCTGCCCTTTCCCAAGAATCAGACTGAATTGTACAAGGTCTGCTCTTTGGGGAAGAAAAAAGAGGGGAATAAAACCCAACCTGAAAACAGAAGCTGGGTACCCAAGGTTGGGTAGAAAGATATAGATATATATCTATAGATATCTATATCTATATATCTATAGATATCTATATCTATATATCTATATATATCTATATATCTATATCTATATCTATCTATCTATATATATATATATATATATATATACACACATACACACACACACACACACACACACACACACTGAAAATATAATTTATTCGAAGCGCTATGTAAAGGTAAAAAATATTTTAAAATCATTAAAATAGCACAATGGCATTTCCTAGGGTTGATATCTGTAACCACATACCAAACCACTGATGAAGGCCCAATAGGTTACAGATATCAACCCTAGGAAATGCCATTTTGCTATTTTAATGATTTCTAAATATTTTAACCTTTACATAGCACTTCGAATAAATTATATTTTCAGTATTCATACACACACACACGTATGTATGTATTTTCTACCAAACCTTGGGTACCCAGATTCAAGGTCTGCTCTTCACCAGAGACAAGCCTAACAACTGGATACTCTGTCCTCTCCCAGAGGTGGAGCTAAACCACACTGCCATGCTACCAGGCAGGTAAATATAAGTTAGGTAAATATACCGTATTTTTCGCTCCATAAGACGCACCTGACCATAAGGCGCACCTAGTTTTTAGAGGAGGAAAACAAGAAAAAAATTTTTTTTTTAAAGACCTGGTGGGGGGTCTTTAAACTTGTCCGCGCTGCCATCTCAGGCAGCACAGAGCACTTTCAAGACCTCCCACCTGGCTTCCAGGGAGTCCCTGGAACACCGGTGGGGGTCTTTAAACTCTGCGCTGCCTGGGATGGCAGCGTGGAGAACTTTCAAGACCCCCCGCCCGGCTTCCAGGGAATCCCTGGAAGCTGGGCGGGGGGGTATTTAAACTTCTCCACGCTGCCATCTCAGGCAGCGCAGAGCACTTTCAAGACCCCCCCCTCCAAGTACTGACCATGGCCAATCCTGCTTAGTTCCCATGCTCTGATGAGCCTGGGCTAAACTAGCCTATTTGGGTTGCTCAACTCAAAAATAAGCCATGCTTTATTTGGGTGTGTGTGTGTGTTTGCTCCCAAAAAAGTGTTCTTAGCATTGCAGCCCAAGCTACATATCAGTAGATTTCTACAGCTAGACACGCCATAAACTGTAAAGTGAAAAATGCCTTTCTGGGATAAATGCATTGTTGACAGTGCCAAAGCACACCACTCCTAGGGTGGCCAACTCTGGGTGAGGGAATTCCTGGAGATTAGGGGGGGGGGAGTATGGGGAGGGCAGGGACCTCAGCAGGTTATAATGCCATAGAGTCCAGGGGAACTGATCTCTGTAGTCTGGACATCAGCTGTAACTCCTGGAGATCTCCACCTGGAGGTTGGCAACCAAACTCCAGTTCAATTTTTCCTTCTCTTAAGAGCCTGTTACCTTCTTAATCATATACTATGCTGGCCAATGGCAGTAACAATAACTGGAAATCATATATATAGGTTCTAGTTGACAGATACCTGAAGGAATGCACCTAACACACTAGTTGATTAGAGCAAAGGGAACCACTACACAGATTGCATGATTCCCCCTCCCCCCATTATATTTGCTAAAACTCAGATTTTTTGCAGCTATTTTGCAAAGTAGCAGCTAAAGAGAAGGCAGCTGGAAGAGAAGGGCTGTTTTAGCTGGGCTCGATTCCTTTCCCTTCTTGGTTGAGAGGCAACAAGAGGCGCATCACCCACCCACAATCTCCAGCACCTGCGCCTCTACCTGTTACCTCTTTGAGCTGGAAAAGGAAGTCAATCAAACAGCCCTACACTAGGGCGCCTCTCAATCTCACCGCATTGCATTTGGGGATTTGTAGTCTTCGTTCCCTGGCAGGCCACCCCAAGGAGCAGAGGCAGGACAGGGAGCGACTTGCTTCTCCTCGGGTGATGCCGTTTTTCCATTCAGCGCGCTGGGCGCGCGCGTTGAGGCACAAACCGTTCGGGCATTGCAGCCCAGCCGGAGTTTTTTAACCAAGGCCAAGAACTACATTTCCCAGCCTGCTGCGGGAGAACCCCCTTTCTTGCTGCAGGTTGATCGCCTGGGCTGCAGATAAGCGAAAGAGAAAACGGTGCAAAAAAGAAAAGAGGGAAGGAGGGGGGGTTGGGGGAGAGGCAGGAGAAGAAGGACCCCCTCGGCTGGCGAATTATGCATGCACTATGCGAGCTCTGAGAGAATGGCCGTGGAAGATAAGGGCTGCCTTTTCTTTGCGGTCGCCCCACCTCCCTCCTGCACCCGCTTCCATTCCTCCTCCTTACCTGAGGGGGGACGAGGACAGAAGAGTCGGCGGCTAGAAAGGGCCAGGGCATCAATCAGATGGAGAGGCCGGGGGAGAGGAGGAGGAGGAGGAGGAAGCGGCCGGCGCAGCTGGCTTTTTTGCAAAAAGGCGCAGGGCTCCACGGAGAGGCGTTTTGCATGCATGGGCGCCGGGCTGCAGACGGACGTGGAGGAGCTACCCGAGGCCAGCCAGAGAGGGACCCCCTCCCACCTTTGCATGCAAGGGGCACCTTCCCACCTCGGCCCGGCTGGGGGCATGCTAACAGCCTGCAATCGCCTCTGCAAGCTTTGAACCCCACTTCTTTGGAAAGCAAGGTGGTTTTGTTTTTATTCAAGAGGGCTCTGTGCCTACCGCATGATCGACACCCCCCCAACAAATATATGACATGAAGGCTCACTCCTCCTTTAATTTCCTTCCCAAATGTGAGTGTTTTAACTGGTGACCCTGGGCCTTGTTTGTGTTTATATATATATTTTACAGTGACTAAGGTATCCTGTCCCAGGAGTCCCGGGAAGGGGGGGGGTGGGTCTTTAAACTGCTCTGCGCTGCCTGCCCAGGCAGCACAGAGAGCAGATTAACCTCCCCCAGCGCTTCCCGGTCCCGAGGCTTAGCTGTTGGGCGGGGACTCTGCACTGGGCTGGGTGGCTGGCAGGGGCCTCCCGCCCCCAGCTGGCTGGCGGCGGCCCAGCCGGCTCCCGGGGTGGCCCGGCTCCACGCCCCGCTGCATTCGCTCTATAAGACGCACTGACATTTCCCCTCGCTTTTGAGGAGGAAAAAAGTGTGTCTTATAGAGCGAAAAATACGGTAAGTTAGCCTGCTATAAAGTTAGTTAGCAAACAAAAATAGCAGAAAAAATCAAGCAATAGTTATCCATGCAATAATATTCTTGTTTAGTTTAGGCATATGTTAACATTCAATTCAACATTCATTGTATGTACAATGAGTATGCAAATAATTTATAAACAATTTGTTAACCGTGCTGTTGAATCACAAGCGTTAAAAGTCAAACCAAAAAGTCCAATGCGAATATATCGCCAACTTGCACCAAGGAGACGTTGAGTTGTAGTCACACTAGCGTCTTATCTTCAGTGGTGTGAATAGCAGGTATCTTCCGTTGCTGCTATGTGGAGTATAATAACTCACAAATCATGAGTGGCAATAGCAGATCATATAGTGAAGATACAGGGGGCTGGATATTTCCTGTTTCGACCACTAGGGTGTCTTCATCAGCTGCCAACCCCCTAGTGGTCGAAACAGGGAATATCCGGCCCCCTGTATCTTCACTATATGATCTGCTATTGCCACTCATGATTTGTGAGTTATTATACTCCACATAGCAGCAACGGAAGATACCTGCTATTCACACCACTGAAGATAAGACGCTAGTGTGACTACAACTCAACGTCTCCTTGATGCAAGTTGGCGATATATTCGCATTGGACGTTTTGGTTTGACTTTTAACGCTTGTGATTCAATAGCGCGGTTAACAAATTGTTTATAAATTATTTGCATACTCATTGTACATACAATGAATGTTGAATTGAATGTTAACATATGCCTAAACTAAACAAGAATATTATTGCATGGGATAACTATTGCTTGATTTTTTTCCTGCTATTTTTGTTTGCTATGCCACCAGGCAGAGCTACCCTTCAAACTGTCTACTCTTTTACTGAGGTAGACTTGAATTAACTCCTGCTGTGCTTCCCTCCAACATTCCATCCCCCTTCTGAAAGGGGATTGGATGCTAGAGCAGCATTCCCATAGGTTCAGGGATGAAACAGTCGAGTTGCTGTTTTCCTTTTCAGGGGCAGGATAACCTCCTGTCCATCACAAATTGTTTCATCAGTGGGCCTGAAAATCCAGTAATGGAATATATGCCCCCAGATTTCCTTGTGGAAGAAAATACTTGACTCATGGCATCATCAAGGTTTTGTTCCATTTTTAAACCAACTTTTACTACCCTGAAATTGAGTCACCTAGTGTGAACTGCTTATCTTGCTTTAGGCAAGGAATATTCTCTTTGTCTGCAATGTGGGGGTGGTAGTACTGGCCCAAACCTATAGAGTGAGATGTAAGGATTATTAAGATAATGTATGTGAAGTGCTGTGTACACGAAATCTTACTAGCATTATTAAGACCAGCTTCTGAAAAGTTTAAAATAATAAACTTAGTGCTCTATGTTTCAGGTTGCATGTGAGACAAAGATCTTGCTTGGATATTAACCCCAAACATCTTTGCTTGATTTCCAGGCTATGTGGTTGGGCTATCCTGGGACTAGTGGTGCATTATTCATGGATTACATCATCACAGACAAAGAAACCTCCCCTTTTGAAGTGGCTGAGCAGTATTCTGAAAAACTGGCTTACATGCCAAATACATTCTTCATTGGAGATCATGCCAACATGTTCCCACACCTAAAGGTATGGAGTGTGTTTGCATGTGTGACTATACTGGGCAGTAAGTGGCCTGCTTTGTGTATTGCTGTTTAAAGTTCTAGCATTCTTAAACACTTCTTTCTCCTTCAGAAAAAAGCAGTTATTGACTTCAAATCCAATGGGCATATTTATGACAACAGAATTGTTTTGAATGGCATTGATCTGAAGGCATTCCTTGACAGTCTTCCTGATGTAAAAATAGTGAAGGTGAGAATTTTTTAGGTACATGGTGCAAGCATGTGAAGTTCAGTTCAATATATGTGCACACAGTTGTCTTGTCCTTCGGGGGGGGGCTGCAAATGAGAGAGGGTATCTGCAGTGTGGAAAGTACCAATAGGAATGGGAGACGGTGGGTTGGAGGTGATAAATGAGGGCATTTGCACATACCAGGTTTTGTGAACACTATAAAGTGTTATAAACAAGGTAATAATGTCTTTTTTTGGGGTGGAGGGATGTTCTAGGGAATTTATTTGTTTTGTGCTTTTATTGTGTGCTGTTTTGTAGCCACATTGAGACACTGTTATCCATGAATGAAGCGGTGTAGAAAAGTTATAATAAAAACTTTATTGGACCTTGCAGGAAAGGCCTTCTTCATGTTTAGAAGTGAGGCCTTATAACTTTCTGTGGGCTTGTAAATAACTTCATTTGGAGGGATGAACTTCATGTTTTGTGTGGTTTTTAGATGAAGTGTCCTGATGGTGGGGACAATGCTGACAACAGTGCTGGACTCAGCATGCCTGTCATTCCTATGAATACAATTGCAGAGGCAGTAATTGACATGATAAATCGTGGACAAATTCAGATAACCATCAATGGATTCAACATTAGCAATGGGCTTGCAACTACCCAGGTGAGAGGAGTGGGCACAAAGGTGAAGAGGTTGTTAAATCAGCCATATGCATGTCTGGGTGAGCTAATCGAAACATGGGGCTTTGTTTTTGAGGGACTCTGGGGCTGTGTGTGTCCTCCAAAATGTCCTATCTTTGACAGCCTTGCTCAGATCTTGCAAATTGAGGGCTGTGGCTTCCTTTATTGAGTCAATCCATCTCTTGTAGGGTCTTCCTCTTTTCCTGCTGCCCTCAACTTTTCCTAGCATGACTGTCTTTTCCAGTGACTCTTATAATGTGACTAAAATACGACAGCCTCAGTTTAGTCATTTTAGCTTCTAGGGTCAGTTCAGGCTTGATTTGATCTATAACCCACTTTGGGTTATAGATCTATAACCACTTTGGGGCTAGCAGTTTTATAATGCTGGGATTTGTGTTTCTGGGTTTAAAAAAAATCCTTAAATAAGGGAAGAACAATGCAGAGCTAGAGTGCTCAAACAGGCAGCAAAACTGGAAAGTCAGTAAAGCATGCCCTTGTAATCGGAGGCCACCTTCTGGATTCCGACAGGCTGTATCTCACTTATTTCCTTCAGATCAACAACAAAGCAGCAACTGGTGAGGAGGTTCCACGCACCATCATTGTCACCACTCGTTCCCAGTATGGATTGCCTGAAGATTCTGTTGTGTATTGCAACTTTAATCAGCTTTATAAAATTGACCCTTCCACTCTTCAGATGTGGGCCAATGTGAGTAGTTTTCATCTCTGGTCAGTACTTCTTTTGCCTAGTCAGCTTGGCTCGGGAAACGCAGTGCTGTTCAACATTAGTTTGATACACTTCATAGGTGTTCTGTAAGTTCACTCTTTGACTTTTGATTACAGATTTTGAAGCGTGTCCCAAACAGTGTGTTGTGGCTACTGCGTTTCCCAGCTGTAGGAGAACCAAATATTCAACAGTATGCACAAAACATGGGCCTTCCACAAAATCGCATCATCTTCTCTCCAGTTGCCCCCAAAGAGGAACATGTGAGGAGGGGCCAACTTGCTGACGTCTGCCTAGATACACCTCTTTGTAATGGCCACACCACAGGGATGGATGTTCTCTGGGCTGGGACCCCTATGGTTACCATGCCAGGTAAGGTCTGGAGCTAATGTGCTGCTGCTGGCAAAAATGCTGAACATCACTGTGGTGTTGTTTAGAGATATGTTTTGAGGAGGTTGTGGATGTGTTGCTAGGCGACTGGCAGTGGACCACAGCTTGAAAGAGAGAAGCTGGTGGTGGTATTGGTAGCAGGAGGTATTTATTTGTCCTCGGTTTTATCCAAATGTATGTTCTTCCTTTGTATATGCCAATAAAGGCTTGCGTTGTGTGGTAGCAGGAGGGAGATGAACATGAATATAATTTTGGATGGTGGGCCTTGCTAGTATGGCCCTTCCCTTAACTTCTGCCTTTTGTTGGAGAAATGAGATAATATGCTTGCAATTTAAAGCTTCAAGAATGTTACTTCTGCTTCCAGGAGAGACTCTTGCGTCACGAGTTGCAGCCTCCCAGCTTACTTGCCTTGGCTGTCCTGAACTAATTGCGAAAAGTAGACAGGAATACGAAGATGTTGCTGTTAAGCTGGGAACAGATCTAGAATAGTAAGTAAATGCATGTCAGAGGGATAGAGAGAAGAGACAGTTTGTTAACTGCGACATAAGGAATGAGGTTAGTGACGGGAACCTATCAAGTTGCATCAATCAGCCCTTCTCAGCACACATTCCGGGCTATGAAGGAGTATTTGCAAGCACAGAGTATAATTATTGTGATGATGATGTGACAGTGTCACCTGCAGGAAACAATTATTGTGAAGCACGCCTGTTGGCGATTGTGTGGGGTCTTTGGAGAAATTTAAATAGAAGAGGGAAATGTCATACCAATATTCAGCAGAAAGGTTGATACCCTGGTTTAGTGACTTCAGTAACAGTCTGTGCACCTGTTTTCCTGCAGCCTGAAGAAAATACGAGGCAAGGTTTGGAAGCAGCGAATATCCAGTCCCCTGTTCAACACAAAGCAATACACAGTGGAATTGGAGCGGCTTTATCTTCAGATGTGGGATCACGCTGCAGCTGGCAACAAACCAGATCACATCATCAAGCCCATAGAGAGTGGTGAATCAGCTTAAAGAACTATGGGCCTTCTAAAGAGAACCCTTCAGGAAATGTCTCTGATTCCTGAGCAGAGGCAGTGGGGAGCCAAGGACCCCATAACTGCTTAATCTGCTTGCTATTCTTAACAGATGTGATCTATGGTAGTAATCAAAGAGCACAGCCGGACTCATCTCCTGCATGACGGGGAGATGAGGAATTTTGTATCCCGTGGGGAGTTTGCAGTTGAGCTGTGTGGCCTTGTTGTGTGCCTGCAGGGAAAGGTGTGAAATGCCCAGGCAATTGTGATTTCATGGGTTCAGTTTTCCTGTGAATTAGATTTTTCTCTTCCTGCATCGATTTGGAATTGGAGCGTTTTAATATTTGGTTTTCAGGTATTCCTGTTGGTACGTATGTGGGGTTCCTTTGGCAAGATTTCCGGCTAGTGAGGGTTGCTCCTCCCAGAGATATTTTTCTGAGCTCTACAGAAGGGGAGGGTGTCGGCTGGTGAAGCTTTTTTATAGGTTTTATAAACCACTTAAGCGTATCAGCTTTATTACTGTTTGATTTCACTTTTGTGGACTTTTCTGTGCCATCTTGAATTAGAAGAGGATTTTTAAAGCTTCATCTGTGTAAATTAAATTCAAGATGGCATCTTTTCTCTGCACAAAAAGTACATTCAATTTAAAGCTTTTTCTCCTCTCCCATCCCTCCCCCCTATACATGGAGAGAACACAACTTGGTGCCAAATGCATATTCTTCAGGAATGATACCAGCTACAGAGGTGCAGGCCTAGCCACTGTAGCAAATACTTTATAAAAATAAAAATAAAAGCTTTTGTCCAGTTTGGCCCATTAAACATGTTTCACTGTTCCTCCTTGTCAAAACTGATGTATTTGGCCATTGGCCTCTAGACGTGCTTTTCTAGGCTTCCTTTTTAAAAATGCAACTCTTCTGTTCACTTCAGCACAAATGCAATCCCAGGTAAGTATGGATTTTCTTTTCAGTGTCTGCCTCCAGTTGGAACAGCTTTTACTATGGTGTGTCTCTTGGGAGAACTCCAGGAACTTTTGATTTGAGAGTGCAAGACATTTAATTTACATATTAAATGAACAGGAAGGAACCATTCTAAATCTCTTCACCTGCTTTGTCTGCAGGTTCTAAACAAAGCAGTGTCACTGGTTGGTTGTGCTGCACACGGGTACTTGGTATTGGATATTAGAGAACAGTTCCCTACACATGCTGGTCCCAACACTCCATTAGATGCAGGTATTTAACCCTGAGATATGCTTGACTGGCGTGCCAGTGGTCTGTTTTAGTAGCAGTTCAGTTGAGCAAGACACCTGAGGTCCTATGCTCAAATCACTCCTCTACAGCAGCAACGTGTTGCTTGTTATGGCAGGTGGCTAACTCTTGCCTCTTATTGAGAGGACTCCTTAGGAGCTGTTGTTGCAGCTTGGGTACACATACACCTGGATTAAATTTGGAGTAGACATTATTAATTTAGAAACTGTGTGTCCTCAACAGATTAACCACTGTGTGTAGTTTTAAGATGAGAGTGAAGAAGGGAATTTCCCTCTTTGAGAGTGCAGCTGTTTTACTTCTGCTTGCTCACTGTATCAGCTCTTGTTTCCAGATAACTGTATGACAAATACAAATGAAAATCACTGGCTTCTGCTGTGTTGTCATCATTGGGGTGGTTTGGGTCTGAAATCTACTTTTCTTGGTAATGATTCTAAATGAGAACTGAAACCTATGGGTCAGCACCAGCAGTCTTATCTCCCTCAATATGAAAAAGTACAGCTGAAAGACCTTGGGGGCACGACAGAAAATAAGAGGTTCCTGTGCAACGGTTAAGCGTTTTCAGTGTGCTGTGGCTGCCGTAAATGTCTGGGGTGGAGTGGCAAGTCATGAAATGGCAGTCTTTGGCTTCACCTGATCACCGGTCTAGTGTGATGCTTGACTGTGTATGGTGTTTGCATCCTTGCCTAGCCCGCAGATAGTAATTAAGAAGCAGCAGCATTGGTTTGTATATGCTGACTTTCTCTACCTTTTAAGGAGAATCAAACGGGCTTACAATCTCCTTCCCTTCCTCACAACAGACACTGTGAGGTAGGTGGGGCTGAGAGAACTGTGACTAGCCCAAGTTCACCCTGCTGGCTTTATGTGGAGGAGTGGGGAATCAAACCTGGTTCTCCAAATCAGACCACCGCTCTTAACCACTACACCACTTGGAAGTAAAATGGGTAGCCTTTACTGGCACCTACTAATTTTTGTGATAAGGGTCTTATGAGGGAGAATCTAACTGAAGCCAAACGTTTGGGGTCCAAATGCTCACTGGCTTGTGCGAGAGAAAAAAAGTATTTTGATATAGATGGTGGGAGCATTTTCCTGGTTGAGATGGGAAGACCCTCCATTCTCCCTTAGCTCTTTCAGTATTTTCATTTTGGGTGGGGTAGGTCCTTCGCTTCCCTTGTAAGATAGCTGTTGTGAAGTAGTTCGAATCAAATCCCCAGTGGCACGGTCTCTAGGGATCGATTTAAGGGGAAGTGTTGGCAGGCGGTGAGTCAGTCCTGTACTACAGCTCCTTTCTACTACGGCAAAGGGCCCGACTACGTGTACTTGATGAAATTCTGCACTGGGCCATTGCGTTTGATGGGGCTGTTCCCTGGCCTTCGTTCCGCAAGGGGCAGCAAAAACCCATTTCTAGCTTATGCGCCTTATAAATAGGGCCCCGCAGCGTTTCCTGGACGAGGGCCGTGAGCTAACTATACCTCCTCCCCACACACACACCAAGCCTCACCATAAAGTCGCTACTGCGACTGTCTGCACGAGCCATTCACGCTTTTTAGACAGCCGCTTTCCGGAAAAAGTTCTTCCCGCCTATCCATCCGGTTGGCATAGTAACGGCGGGACCAATGACCAGCAAATGGAATGTTGTGGGTTCCACCCCGTTCTCGAGCAGGCGAGTCTCTTGTTCTCTCTAAGACGCCGCCGGCCAGCCAGGGCGGCGGATGGGAGAGGAAGGCGAGTAAGAGGACGAGTGCGGGGCTGCTAGCGTTAAGCACTTCAGCCCCTTTACCTGCCTAGAAGAAAGGGGCAACGCCATTTTGTGGGCGTGGCTGGCGATCGAACTCCGCCTCAGTCAGGCGACTGCGCGTCGGTGAGCATATGTGGCCTGAGGGGGCGTGGCTCGATGGTGTGGGCGGGGCCAGTGTGAACGCGTCAGAGCCGCTCCCAACGGCCGTTCGGTACTCAGTTCTGCATTTAGCAGTGTGCAAACGGTAGGCAGAAATTCGGCCGGAGAAGCTTTCCTGGCCCTTACCGCGCTGCTTCACCTGCTTTGTACTCCTGAGCAGCTGTAAAGTGTCCTCTGGGGTTGCCAACTTTAGGTTGAGATATTCCTGGAGATAGATACAGGTGATTTATTATAAAGAATTAGACAATAAATACAAAGAGAGTAACAATGATAACAAATGGATAGAGGAGGGGAGGGGGGAAGTCAGATATATATATATTAGTTAAATGACAAGATAGAATTTGTTAGATTACATAATTTGTTAATGGATATTTGTAACTGAATGTGAACTAATTTGGAAAAAATAAAAATTTTATTTAAAAAAAAAGATATATTCCTGGAGATTTGTGGATGGTACCAGTGGAGGGCGGAGTTTGGGGAAGGGAAGGTGCTCGGTGGTGGGTGGGGGTGATGCCATAATGTCCACCAACCAAAACTGCCATTTTCCCCAGTGCAACTATTCTCCAAGGTCTAGGGATCATTTCCATCCAGGAGAACTCCAGGCCCCTATCAGAACAAAGACAGGAGCCCTGCAGAGCACATCTTACCAAGGTGAAGCTTACTGCAGGAAGCGATAAGCACCCCTTGGGGGGCACTGCTTGTATTCACGTTGCATGTGCTGGACACTGAAATAAATTCACTACTTTGCAGCACTGATGAGATTAACAAGCTGTTTATTAATAAAGGGGCAAAGAGAACCCCCCAGTGCAGTGCAACCCTGCTCTAAAGTTTATTAATAAACACAATTTTTAATAAAATGCACATCAGTTTTCTGGGTACAGCATATAGCAGACATGATAAAATGTACCCAGAGGGTGCCCTCCACTGGGTGTAAAAATGCTTGTCTTGTGACTCACTTGGGATGGGGCCACTATTGAAAAGACTGCTTCTACTGTCCTGGATCTTGTCTAATGAGTAGCTGAGAATTGGAGCACAGCCTTTCCCTGAAGATCTCAAAAGGTAGAAGCTGTGCTGTATTTGTTTAATGGGTTTATTAGTTGCTTTGCAACTGGAAAAGCTTTTGCAGTGATTTAGAAAATGGATGCAGTTAAGGTGCGTTTACTTGACTATACACAGCGAGCTGTCGGGGAATCTTCCCTCTGGACCTCTAGACAGAAAAATCCTGAGTCATCTACAGTCACATATGAACACACACGAAAGTGCCTTGTACCGAATCAGATCATTGATTCATCACGGTCAGTATTGTCTACTCAGACTGGCAGCAGCTCTCCAGGGAACTTGGGCAGAGGTCTTTTACACCACCTACTATCTAGTCCTTTTAAATGAAGGCGCTGGGGATTGAATGTGGGACCTTCTTCATGCCAAGCAGATGCTCTATCACCGAGCCACCCCCAGAGTCCTCTCATTTGTCTCAGTAACCTCTACTCTGGTCTGTTGGGAGCAGATGTGACTTTGCTCAACTATGTTGGGCCCAAAGCATGGGATGAACATTGTTTGGGACGGGTTGCCTCTCACAATTGGAGGAAGGACTCTCAGTGGTGTCTTTTGTTTTGGTGTTGACCCTCTCCAGGCTTCTAAGGCCAAGGAATCCTTAGTAGGAGGGATGGCTCAGAAACGAAGGACTGGCCCCAAGCTTGAACTCACTGCAGACCAAAAGCAGCAAATGCGAGACGCTTTTGACCTGCTGGATTCTGACGGCACAGGGACCATTGACGTGAAAGACCTGAAGGCAAGTTCCTTGGTTTTATTTGCTTCCCGTATGCTGAAAGTTCAACGTGGAATCCGTTGTTTATTTCAGTAATTACAGTAATTACAGAGGGATAGCCAGAGCCACCTTTGTATGTTGCAGCAAAACTGAACAGGAATCTCATTGCAAGACTAATAAGATTTTATTCCAGCCTAAACCTTTGTGAACTAGAGCCCCTTTGGGGAGATAACGTGTAACGGTTCTTACTATGTAGATGTTTATATATATATATATGAGGTTACGAAGAAAAAAAATATAAATTGCCAGTCAAAGGTCAGGAAGTACAAAGTGAGGTGTACCCAGGTAACATTCAAATGTGATTGAGAGAAAAAAACAGCTCATTCTGCATTTTATGGCCAAACATCATAGAAAGATGCTGCCCCTATGGAAAAGCTCTTCTGCTGTGGTTATATGAGTCCACCTAAACAAAGAAAACTAAATGTAGTAAGGGAAAAAGTTAGAAATGCAGGCTGTATTTGTATGTGGCAGGATTGCCTTAAGAGAATTTTTGAGGAAAGTTCTTTCTGAAGTCCATCCAGGACTACCTGACCATATCCCCTTCAATCCTTTCTATGTTTTCTTAGGTCATTTAAGTGTCATTGAACACAAAGTCCATGTTGAATTGATTTAGAATCTTCTAACATTAGCTAAAGTATTATCACCAGTTAAATGGGGGTACTTCCAAAGTACTGTCTGGTGGTTTGCCTGTACATGGAGTGGTAATACTTTACTGTTCTAGCAAAAAGGAGAGCAAATCAAACACAGCACTGTATTAACTAAGAACTCGTTTACACAAAACACTCGGAGTGCCTTGAAGAGAAGTTTGAGTCTGTATCCCCTTCCCTTTTCTTCAAATATGAGGTGCATGGATGGAGGTCTTATTTGGTTCAGGCTTGGGAGGGGGGAGTTGCCTTCTCCCCTCACACTGTTTTCCCTATCAGAAACAGCCCTGGGGACCTGCCGTTTGCCCTGTTGGAGCAAACGTTCAAGTATCTCTGTTAGTGACTTGTCTTTCCTTTGTCTGTTGATGCTTTTCTTGTAATGTTTGCAGGTGTCCATACGAGCGCTGGGGTTCCAACCCACGAAAGAAGAGCTCAAGAGAATTGTACTCGAAGTGGATAAAGAAGGAACTGGGAAAATTGGCTTCGACGCCTTTTATTCTGTGATGACTCAAAAAATGGTATATCTGTCATTCAACAGTATATATAATTAGAAATTTTCTTCTTTAAGGGTCTCGTGGCTCCACAGGGACTGTCAGATTTACTGTGGCAGATGGCTTTATGGCTCAGCAGTGCCCCCTTTTCAGATGGATGCAGAAATGGGAAGGGGGGATCAGAGCAAGAACAAAGCAAGGGGGCAGCACATTGGTAGTAGTGGAAAGTGCCGTCAAGTCACAGCTGACTTACGGTGACTCTGTAGAGATTTCAAGGCAAAATATTATAAACAGAGGTGGTTTACCATTGCCTGCCTCTGCGTAGTGACCCTGGACTCCCTTGGTGGTCTTCCATGCATATACTGATCAGGGCCAACCTTGCTTAGCTTCCAAGATCTGATAGGATTGGGCTCGCCTGCGCCATGCAGGTCAGGGTGGGCAGCACAGATCCTATGATGTTTCTTTGGGATTTCTGCTGCAGTTTCTAATGATGCAGGTATTTCTAAACAGCAACAAAATTGAATGAGGGGAATGCAAATCCAGATGTTTGCCAGTAAATTCAAGAGCTATGGACTTTATTTATTTACAAAATCTGTATGCTGCCATTGTGCTCAATGAGGGCCACCAAGGTGGATAACAAGTAAAATAAAGCATGGTAAAAACATAGCATTAAAACGATTCATTAAAACAATTAAAATCAAAACTAAAATTCATATTAAAATCACACAAAAACAGTACTTAAAACGTAGAGCAGGTAGGAGGGATTGTTGAGGGAAGGCCAGATGAAAGAGAAAGTCTTTATCCCCTGGCAGAACAGGACAGGTGAATATCCCTGGGGGAGAACTCCCTAGTTTTGATGCTATGGCTGAAAAGACTGTCTTGCCTAATACCAGAAGGCAGGGCCTCAGAAGATGACCTTAGTGATCAGGAAGGTTTGTACAGCAGACTGTCCTTCAGGTATGCTGGTCCCAGGCCATATAGGACTTTAAAGGTCAACAGCATCACCTTGAATTGGGCCCAGAAACAAATTGGGAGCCAGTTTAGACAGGCCAAGACTAGAGTGAGATGGTCCGTATGAGCAGTCAACAGCCTCATTGCATCATTCTGCACCAACTGAAACTTCCAAGCTTTTTTTTAAAGGGCAGCCCCACGCAGAGCACACTGCAGTAATCTAATCTAGATGTGACTAGGGCATGCACCACAATGGCCAGACCTTTTCTGCCCAGGAAAGGCCGCAGCTAGCTGACCAGTTGAAGCTGTTAAAAGGCATTCACGGCCACAGCCAGAGGCCAAGGGGACGAGCAGCTGTCCCCCTGCTGAAGCCAAATTTTAGCTGGTAGGCCAAGCCAGGCAAAACGAGTGTCAAAGATAGTTCTCCCCTCACCTGCATCCCTCCCAGTGTGTGAGCAAAATGTTTCAGTGTAAAGGAAACATTAGCAGCAACTGAGCTCAAGGTAATGCTTGTTCTTGGCTTCTGAGCTTGAGAAGAGTGGGATGGCAGTAGAATTCAGAGGTCTGGGTGTGAGCCTTTGTCCTGCATTTCTGTTTTCAGTCACAAATAGATCCCAAAGAAGAAATGCTCAAAGCCTTCAAACTATTTGAGGATAGCAAGAGTGGCAAAATCTCTTTCAAGAACCTCAAGCAGATTGCCAGTGAGATAGGGGAGAAACTGACAGACGAAGAATTGCAGGTGAGTGGGGCAGTGTTGTCTTGCCCTGGTGGCTGGGAACTAGCTTTTATCCTCCAGGCATAAGAGCCGCAGTTCTGTCTTTAATGAAATAGAGGGAAGGGTGTGTCATCTCCTTTGTGTGTCATCTCCCCCCCCCCCACACACACCATTATCTTGTGGAGTCCAGAGGGCAACAGCACACTCTTCACATTTTCTTGGTGCAAAGTGTGTGTGTGTGTGTGTGTGTGTGTGCACGCATATGTGGGTAGCATGGAACCACTTGTGTAGTGAACAGGCGAGGCCACATGTCTTCTTCCTCCAAAGGGGCTGAATTAGCTGGTTGCTGGATTTAGCAAAGGGGGAAGAGCAAGAGGAGGAAGGGCTGCCCTTCTCTCATCCTGGGACAAGGGTGCCTGATGCAGGAGCCCCAGAGTTCCTCGTGCAGTGGGGAGGTTCAGGCTCTTTGTCAATGGATGAACTTAATCTAGGGCTGCCAGCCTGTTCTGAATAATGAAAATTATCCCAAGCTAGTCCTGCCTCCACCCAGCAGGTTACCAAGTTTTATTCTGTCCCAGAAACAGAATGTAGATTAGGAAGAACTTCAGAAATAAAACTATCAACTAAGCAGCACAGAAGAAAATTCTATGAAATGAAAGTTGTTGTTTTTTTAAAAAAAAACAAAGCCTAGAGCAGATCTTTTTTGGGATATTTTCCCCAGGCCTTCTAGGGGAAGGCACAAGCTGCTCTGCAGCAGCTGGTGAAACTACCTGTAGCTCATCAGCTACCTGTTGGACTCCAGTCCCATCCCTTTGATGTGCACTGGTATGAAAGTGGGTTTATTGTTTCAGTAAGGGGCCAGAATGTGGGGCTAATTTCTGAACGGCTTGAGGATGGCTCTGAACACTAAATATACATAAACCTAGCAGGAATCATGTGGGAAGGGGAGGAATGAGCATCTTTTGCTCTTCTCTTGTTGATCACCTGCCAGGAGCATTGCTGCTCTTTTTGGCTCTCCAAAGGGGGGGGATGGGGAATGTCATCTGCATTTTTCTATAAGGGGCATTTTCTCACTTTCTCCTGATATCTGTCTGTATATCTGTCTCTGTCTCTCTCTTTCTCTCTCTCTATATATATATACGCACACACACACCTGCTACCGTTGTCTTCTCTGCAAGCTGCAGGGCTGCAGTCTGACTCCTTTTCTGCCCTGCAGGAAATGATTGATGAAGCTGATTTGGATGGAGATGGGGAGGTGAATGAGCAGGAGTTTGTGAAGATACTGAAGAAAGTTGGCAATTAATATCGACTTTCTCTCTCTCACTTGAACATGGCTGTAAGAGCTGGGAAGCTCTGCCCTTTCCCCCTCCAGCCTTCCCTATTCTTCAAGGAGCCAAGGAGATGACGGTGGTCTTTATTTGGGAATTACAGATGCATTGACAGTCGGAGGGGTGGTAGTGGAGCGTGATCAGTGGGAGGAAGGAAAGGCTGTAGCTTTTTAGCTCCTAGTATGTACTCAATTCACATTAAATGCTTTATGTCATCTCAGAGCTGTTTCTTTTCTTCTTCTTTTTTAATATATTTTTATTATTTTTCAATAATAACCAACATTAGATTTAGACATACACCCTCTATATCCATAAAAATAATCATTAAAAATTCTCAGAGCTGTTTCATTGTGGGTTCTTGGTGTATGGAAAAGGCTATGCTGGGGATCATGGGGCCTGCACAGAAAAAAGCCGTGTGAGACAGGGGTGACAGGATGGAGGAGAATTGAGCAAGTCTGAACAAAAAAGCTGGCTGGATCCAACCCATCGTTTTTGCTCTGCCTGCTCTTCACAGAACAGGGGAGCAGAGCTGCCTGCAAGAATTTCCATCCCTCCCAGAAGCAAAAGGAGCCTGCGGTTCGCTTTCATCCTCTCCTTCGCTGGCATACAAATCCCAGGCAGCTGGCCATTATTTGAAACCAAAGGGCAGAACAGAGGGGGCATTCTGTGCTCTCAGCCCAGGCATTCTCCCCCCACACCAACTGATTGTTAACTTCATCCTGCCTGCACATCATTATTGATTGCGTAGGGGAGAGAGTTCTGCTTTCTTTAAACAGCCCTTCAAGGTAGACCTTGTTCTGGAAGGCTTGGGCCCTAACTCAGACTTGTGGTCCTCCAAACCTTTTTTTAAAAAAAACCCTTACCTCCCCCCTGCACAAAATAAGCATAAGACTGCCGGTCTAGCATGGTTCCAGTTTTATTTGTGGAATTTATGGGGGAAAGGGGGGAACACACCAACATGCCTTCTGCATGGTGATAATCGGCTGTTAACCATCATCCAGCCCTCTTAACATACGGCCATCATGTTAACGTCCACCTTCTCTGTCCCAGTGGGTTCTTCACAGTCTGTGACAATGAGCATAATGCAGCAGGCAGAAATGGTTGGAGGAGAGGGGAGAAGTGGCGCTACCAAGATGAATGGCCTCTTTCCAACCTCCTCCTCAAACGGGGCCTAATTTGGAGGCAGGGCTGCTGTTTGCAAGACACGAGTTGGCTCCGGAAGGGGAGAATAGGTGATGTGGGGGAATAGGGAAGGGGAGAATAGGTGATGTGGGGCAGGACCCAAGGATGGCAGACGCATGGAAGGGCTGGAGACGTCCCTTTAACCCAAATTATTCCCACTGACCTCCCCATGAAGTGGTCAGAGCTTTTCACCAGCAGGGGTAAAGTGAGGAGTGCAGCCTGTTTCCAGCACACCACTTCCCCTCGGGTCTTCAAGCAAGCTTTAGCACTTCTTTGACCATCTTTCCAACGCCTTCGTAGATGGTGTGGATGGGCGCATTGCACATGAAAGCGCTCGTGGTCACCAGCTTGTTCTTCACATCCACGTGGACCTCATCGACATTTTTGTTCACGTGTTTGCAGCCCATCTCCTTCAGGGCACTGGCGGTCTTGGCATAGGGCCACCTGTGGAGGCAGAAGTGAGAAGGTAGGGAGAGTTTTCAGGCGGGCCTGTGTCAGGGGCTAGGCTCACTTATGGAAAATCTGGACAGGGCTGAGAGGAAGAAGAGTTGGTTTTTATATGCCGACTTTCTCTGCCACTTAAGGGAGAATCAAACCGGCTTGCAATCACCTTCCCCTCCCCACAACAGACACCCTGTGAGGTAGGTGGGGCTGAGAGAGCATGACTAGCTCAAGGTCACCCAGCTGGCTTCATGAGCAGGAGTGGGGAAACAAATCCAGTTCACCAGATCAGACTCCACCTCTCTTATCCACTACACCACGCTGGCTCTCAAGGAGATGGTGATATTTCCCCCTGGGGTTATCAGGATACTGTGTAGGCTAGACTTGTATCTGAAAAAACTGCTGCTGAGGTAGACAGAGAGGGGACCAGTTCTGGCAAAGGAGACAGTCTTGATGGTCATTCATAGTTAACTTGGACAGCTTTAGAGAATTTATTTGGGGAGAACTGTGTTGGGCCAGTTCTGCATGCATGTCTGTCTCCTCTCCTTATTTTGCATAATTTT
Source organism: Euleptes europaea (assembly GCF_029931775.1). NCBI lineage: Eukaryota > Metazoa > Chordata > Lepidosauria > Squamata > Sphaerodactylidae > Euleptes > Euleptes europaea. The sequence goes on from NC_079324.1 coordinate 38,768,982, forward strand.
GCATGCACCATCTACAGCTGTACTAGTCCCTGCCACCATGTCCTCGGGCTGACACCTCCTCCCCTCACAGTTCCTTTTATGGCTTGAGAGTTGACCAGGCAGCGTCTGTGCTGCCTTTGCAGCTCAAAACGAGCCTCAGAAGGCCAGGCTCAGCAGGATGTTGAAACGGAGCCGCCCACGGTCCCCCACCCCCAGCCAGTGGTGGCACTTACTTCTCGCATTCTGCGTCCTGCCCAACGGTGACCTCGCATCCGGGGAGAATTTTGGCTGCCAGCACGGGAGAGATGCAGCACAGACCTATGGGCTTCTTGGCAGCGTGGAAGGCCTTGATGGTATCTTCCACGGGTTTGCAGACTGTACAGTCCTTCCCGTGCACGGCCCAAGAGCAAAGGTTTTTAGCCACTCCAAAGCCACCTGGGGACAGGAAACTGGGTTCAAACAGGATGCCAGTCATATCAGTGATGTGTCCGATTAGGAAGAGAACGTGAGAGCCCAGGAGGACCCAATGCCATCATCTCCGTTCTGAAGCTCTTGGTCAGGGCCTATTGCCATACAGGGGACATGATTTAAACACAGGCGGCTCCTCCTACCTGGGATGATGAGTGCATCTAGTTCCTTCACGTTCAGCGTGGCCAGATCTTTGATGTTGCCTCTGGCGATCCTGGCACTCTCCACCAAGACGTTGCGTTTCTCCTCAGTTGGCTGCCCTTTGATGTGGTTCACCACGTGCATTTGGTCGATGTTCGGAGCATAAATTTCTGCCTGGAAAAAGACCACCATATTGATCTTGACATTCTGCTGATAAGCAGGGTCGGTAGACAGGGCTTTGACTATTCTTGCCACCTTATTTCTGCACAGAGGCTCTGCAAACTTTAATAACTGCAGAGCAGGCAGGAAGCCAGCGGAAGAAGCTTTTTCCAGCTTGGAGCTACCATGATGGGGGAAGCGGCAGTTTCTGCCTGCTAAAGGGGTAGTGGAACGTTGTCCATGAGTCATACTAGTGAGGAAGGTGGCTATTCCTTTCAGAGTTTTCAGAAAGCAGTGGGTGAGGTGGGGGAATTCTGCAAAGGAACTGGCAGCTTGCTTATCCAGGAGATAGGCATTCCCTTTGACTGTACAAGGGTGCTTGGTTTAAAACACCCATTTTCTCCTTTAAAGTGTCAACGGCAGTCAAGTAGAGCCAATTGTGAAATTGGGTGGTGATGGAAGGGTTAAACCTCTTCTCCTTTCCGTACATGTCAAAAGGTGAATTAAGGAAGAAGGAGCTACAATTTGCAAGAATAGTCTTGTTTGATCTCTTAACTCAGGGGTGTCAAACATAAGGCCCGAGGGCCGGATCCGGCCCCTTGAGCGCTCTTATCCGGCCCACGAGCCAACTGAGGAAGCCACCCACTCCAGTCCCAATCTGGGCTGGCGAGGCATGGCCTGGCCCGACCAAGTGACATTTATGTCAGATCCGGCCCCCATGAGTTTGACACCCCTGTCTTAACTGCTCTCAGGAACAGCAATACTGCTATCTTCCACAAGAGGGTCCCCAAGAATAAAACAAAAGTGGTTTGGAAAACCCTCACAGCCTGAAACTTCACAGAAGATTGGAGGGAGGGGGGTAAGAAATGAGATTGGTATACAGCAAGTTTGAAGCTTTTTAGCCATCACAGATTAAAAACTGCTAACATGCAGCACAATCCTATGTAAGCTTATTCATAGGTAACCTCTGCTGATCTGACCGGTGAACATCTATTGCCTTGAAAACCCTATGGGATCACCATAGGTCGGCTGCAACTTGACATCACTACACACACACACATGCACACACACAAAACCTCTGCTGTTCTGAGTTAACTACTGCTGCTTTGGGAACATGGGATTTCTTACTAGAAGTGTTAACCATCTTAGCAACACTTGGGACTCCTCATTCATTACAGATGTAAACTAGGTTTAACATAACTAGGGAATGATATCTTTTTTTTTTTTTTTTTGCATTTCATCACCCTGCTGTTTTCCCCTCCATTCCTCCTATGTAAAATAACTGCCTACTGAGGATCCATTCATTGCATCTGAAGAAGAGTCCATGAATACAGGAATAAAATGTTCTTAATCTTTTAGGTGTCACAAGATTCCTGTTTTAGTTTTGCTGGAACCGACCAGTATAGCCACCCCACTGGAATTACTGCTGGTTTGGGTGAGTAAATTCAAATTTATTTACAGTCAAAGACCAGCAAAATGTGATATCATTCAAAAAAACAAAACAAAAAACAATGTTAAAGCTATCAGTTGTTTTTAATACAATAAAATAATAAATCCCTGATCTAAATGTATGTCTACTAGGTGCTACTCCAAGATTACAAACCAGGTGAGTAAAGAGATTCAGATTTATGAAGGAAGAAAGGCCTCTCAATGTCTAATGGGGAGGGGCTGTGGCTCAGTGGTAGAGCATCTGCTTGGCATTGCAGAAGGTCCCAGCCTCAGTCCCTGGCATCTCCAGTTAAAGGGACTAGGCAAGTAGGTGATGTGCAAGACCTCAGCCTGAGACCCTGGAAAGCCACTGCTGGACTGAGTAGACAATACTGACTTTATACCAAGGGTCTGATTCACTATAAGGCAGCTTCATGTGTGTATTAACTATAGCAGCTGAAAAGATTGTCGATGCACAAAGTGTACCTTTGACTCCCAGCTGCTAAGGACAAACCACAAAGGCTTGTCTTCCCTTTAACATCTTGCATGTAGGCTCCCTGGAGCATCTGGCTGTTCTTGGAAACAGAATGGACCTGTGTCTAACCCAGTAAGGTAGCCTTTTATGTCTGTGTGAGAGGCTGGGCTTTTTCAGAAGTGAGGCTTAAACTGGCTTTTGTTACTTGAGCGAAAAACCTACGGTGGCCCAAATGTGCATGCCATCTTCAACTGCTTTCCTTTTGACATCACACCACTACATAAGTCAGGGGGTTAAAATATTGAATCTGCCCCCCCCCCACAGTAAAAAGCACAGGAAGCCTGGTTGGAGGCACCATAGTGGAGTGATCAAGCCCCACAGCTTGCCCATCTGTCCTGCAGTGCCATCAATCAACCTTAGTGGAGGAAACATTGCCCACAAAATTTGCCCCCTATTTTAATGAACCTGCCCCTCCCAGGGAGCAGGGAAGGTCATGTTTGGGTAGTAGCCCCATCATGGCAAAGCAGGTAAAAGTCGACTCTCTCCATTGAAGCCGAATTTCTCCTCTGCCTTCTCCACACAGTAGAAGCAGATTAAAAGCTTGCTCAGCTAAAGAAATTGCACATACGAACAGGCAGCCTGGTCAGAATGAATGGCAAGATTTCTTCTGCTGGGAAAAAGGCTGGGTTGTGGGGCACCCTGAAAGGGAAACAGATGGTTGAAACTTTCCCAACAACCGCGAGAGAGCCTATGAAGCAATTGGCACCGGTCTAGCAGCTGAAGAAAGAATGACAATCTCGTCAGAATGAACAGCACACTTAGCCCTTCAACCAACTTTGCATTCTCGGAAGTTGGAAGAGCTTGGACTGCCCCCCACAGTGCAAGGGGTGTCTTACCTGGGCGCCATCCCTGCTGAGATGCACCAGGACAGCTGAAGACTCGTGGACTTCGCTCCCATCATACACCCCGCAGCCCGAGAGGACAACAGCAACTTTCTTGCCCATGGTCAGCAGTGGGGAGATCTTGGCAGCCAGAAGCGTCGTGCTGATCTCTGGCAGGCTTCCTGCTTCCTTGAGGCCTTTATAGACAAAATCTCCGCCCACAACGCAGAGGCTGGGCAAGGCCTTTACCAGCAGGAAATTTTCCACTCCCTGCAGGCAGGCCAGGGCTGTGCTTGTGGTCCGCCTAGTTTCTGCTGCTAGTTCCTCTCTTTCAAGCTCTGGAGTCTGGGCAAATCCCCTGGCAGCCACAGCTGGTTTAGCACCAGTTGGCTTGGTTCTGGGCTCTTTCCAGGACCACACCAAGATATTTTGCCAGGCGGCTACACCTCATAATCTGTCAGCTGCAGCCCAAGAAGGTTCGTCATTCCACAGTTGGTGGTGGGTGTGCAAGCTGAGATTTGCACTCTGCATCCTTTGCCAGGTTGCAGGGGAGCCTGGACTGTGCCTCCCGCATTGCCATGCTGCTTCCTTGGCATCCCTGAAAATAACAGTGCCCCCTTCCATGTGACGATCACTTAGGCAGTCAGAGCAGCCCTGACTTCTAGGGAAGAATAAATGTGTAGTACGCCTGTGAGATGATAGCACTCAGGGATTTTGACTCCATGTACACCAGTGGTGAAGCTGCTGTTTCCTCTGGCTCTCTGAAGCATGCACCAAACACTGTCCTATGTGATGTGGGCTGCATGTAACTTGGCACATTGAAAGCTTTCAGTGTGTGTGAGGGGGTACATGTTGAAGTGGCATCATCCTTGTTGTCTGCTCGGTGCAAAACAAAAGAACTTATTTTCAACAAACAGGCTTAGTTTTACAAATTTTGTTATCAGTTGAGTCTAAAGCATCAATGAGTTTGGAATTCTTAGTTACATTTTGTACTTTTATATGAGGTTTCACTGTGGGGTGAGGGACAGGCTACTCTGGGCACGGATAGGATAATGAAATGTTAAATTTGCCCCATCTGTCTCTTCCCCTTCTTTTCTGTACCTCCTATTAGAAAAATGAATAAAAAACAAACAAAAAAACAAAAGAACTTACTCTCATAGGCCTTGCTGGGGGGTCAGACTGAGGGCCCATCTGCTTCTCTCAAGAGAGAAATGTTCTCACATTCCTTTTCATGCTGCTGGGGCCACTGCTGTCAAATACTATAATTCTTTGGACTCTGAATGGCCGTCTGACATTAAGCCATCTGACAGAGGTAGGTGTCTGTTGGGGAGGGTTCTCTTCCTCCCAAAAGGACCCCGGGCCGGTTCTAGTCCTTGCCAGACATGGAGTCACCCTTTAACAGTTCACAGATTTTATAGCATTCTGTGGTGGCCTGGGTCATGGGGGGAGTGACTTCTCTTAGGGTTTTTTTTTTTTTTTTTAAATCCTAAAAGTATAAAGTTTATTTCTAAGCACAGAAGTATAGGCATGAATGGAAATCTTGGAAAATAGTAAAGTTCCAAGAGAAGATAAAACACACCGTTTCTATTATAGAATAACACAAGCTTTCAGTGGAAAGGGGGGGGTGATTGGGACTAACCAGGAAGTGGGGGGACTATATGCAAACCTTCCTTATGCACCTCTTCTCAGCCAATGAAATGTGATTACTAGGATTTGGATGTATTTTGCACACAGTACCTGGGGGTTGCTTGAAAAGCCTTTCCTGGGGTGCAGATTTTTTTGGGCAACATGCACCAGAAGTGTCAAAGGGGGGGATTTAATTGTGATGGGCCAATGGGTTTCCCCATTGTTCTCCCAGGATGGCAATGACAATTAGCAGCATGCTTAGCAGCCATCCACGGTATCATCTTTGGGGCTTATGTGACCATGGTATTTTGGTCTGCTGAGATGGCCTTTCTTAAAACTGAGATGGGTTTGTGTGCGTGTGTATGTGTGTTTGATACATTATGCCTCCAGTATCTTGTTTCTCTCAGTGTCCAGCCAGATGCTGCTGGGAAGCCCACAAGGAAAGACATGTTACTCACACACGGGCTTTGCCTGGTTTCGTCCTCCAGCAGGGGCAGTTCAGAGGCACACTTCCTGCAACCTTCCCCAATGTTTTTCAGAGGACAATATGCTCATTTACAAGAAAATCATCCTGGTATCAGGAAGTGCATAGGTCTTTTCACATGTGGCATACACATCTATTCCTCGCCCTATTGAGTATCAAACTGCTTAGTCATGCTCACTGTAAACGTGTTCTGCCTTCCTTCCAGCACCGGGCTTAACTTATCTAAATAAATTAAAAAAAACACAGGTGATATCAGACAAATTGAAACGATAACATAGAACTAACATCTTTTCGTAGACCAGAATGCTGTGCTGGGATGACTTGCAGGTTTTAGAAAGTGCGGTGCTTGATTCTTGGTGTGTGTGTGTGTGGGGGGGGGGTCTGCAAAGAGCTGCAGCTGCTACCCTATAATCAGCACGGGGAGGGGGGAGCTAAGAGGGCCTCCTGTTGCCAGTCGACATCCTATGGCCTAGAAGAATTATTCATGGTTTATTTTATTAAAAATCCTCGCCCTGGCTCTTATATCCTATCCTGAATGTCCAGGGCAGCGTATGGCAATTTAAAAATGGTTAAAGTCGGGGCTTGTTTGTTTGTTTTTTACTTAACAAGAAGAGCTCAGTGAAAAATTAGGCCACTCTTTTTTGTATCTTAGTCATCTTGTAGTAGAAGGTATAGAACCTGGCAGATACTCATGCCTTATTTGCTAGGTTGTTTGTGGATAAAATTGCTTGCATCGCTACTGATCTGGATACCCCTATTAGGTGAATGTGGAAGTTTCCAGGCAGTCCTCTTCTTTGGAGGAGTTCCAACTGCTGATGACCAAAGATGTGGAAGGGATGCTTGGTTCTGTTTGGGCCATGGCTTGTTCTCTTGACCCCTGTCCGTCTTGGTTGAAGCGAGTAAACTGGGAAAAACTGGTGGCTTGTATTTTTAACATTGCTATCACTTCTTTGAGAGAAGGCATAATGCCATCAATTTTGAAAAAAAGGAAGCTGTAATGAGGCCTCTTTTGAAAAAAGTTTTGTCATGAGCATACCACCCACCAAGATTTGGGAAAAAGTGTGTCAGATCTCCTATTCTTAGCCAAAGTGGCCAAGTAACTTCTAGATCAGATGTCCCCAGCCTTGTTAAACCTGTGGACATTTTTGGAGTTTTGAGAAAGGGTAATGGGGACCACTGCAAAATGGCTGCTACAAAGGGGAACAATTAGCCAAGCATCCTCCTATGATTGGAGCAGCCATTTCCAAATGAGTGCTCCTTACAGACCCAAAAGAGATGCCTCCAGGGTCTTCTGAAGCATCTCCTGCTCCAAGGAGGTGAAAGAAAGTCAGGGCTGGCTCTTTGCTTTAAAGAAACTTTTTGGAGGAAGAATCAAACTGGTATCAGGAAACACATCAGTGGGTACCAAACTGGGAATCACTGTTCTAGATGAAATGGATTATGTGGCTTCATTCCAATCTCGCTTCAGTCCGGGCCTTGATCCTAAAACCATTTTGGTGGATGATCAGGGAGATTGGGACCCTTTTGTTCCTCATGGGCTTCTCAGTGGCTCTTTTAAAAAAAATACTTTTTATTAACATTTTAAAATTTAATATAGACATACACATACCCATTCACATACAGAATGGGCTTTTTCCAGGGGCTTCTCAGTGGCTCTTGATACCCTCAGACGTGGCGTCCTGATCAATTGAGGGATATGAGAGCATTATTTTCTTTTGTAATGAATTCTTTTAAAAAAAATATATATATATATTATGATGATTCCGCTCAGCGGGAATATGAAAGTGGTGATTTCTAGGGGCTGCTGTTTCTCTGTGTGGGAGTTCAGTTGTGGGGTCTCTCAGGTACCTATACTGCTTTCTAACATCTACGTGAAGTGGCTGAGGGGAAGGTTGCCTGCAGTTATGGGTTGCCAACAGTATGTAATGCTGGCTAGGTTTCTCCTTCACATCTAAACCAAGCAAGATGTTTGCATCCCTGAATGGCTGTTCGTGAGAGCCATTGTGGTGTAGTGGTTAAGAGCAGTGGACTGTAATCTGGAGAACGAGGTTTGATTCCCCACTCCTCCACATGAGCGGTGGACTCTAAAGTGGTGAACAGGGTTGGTTTCTCCTCCACATGAAGCCTGCTGGGTGACCTTGGGCAAGTCACAGCTCTCTCAGAATTCTCTAAGCCTGAGCAGAGGCAGATAATGGCAAACCACCTCTGAACGTTTTAATCTTTTTATTGATATTGAATTAATGCTTGCAGTGAGTTTTTGCAAAAAGTTTTACAATTCTCTCGGAGAGCACTTTTGTTTAATTGAAAAGTGACCCAGAAATTGTCCAAATCAATCAATAAATCTGAAGAAGTGATCTGTGGCTCACGAAAGCTCATACCCTGCCAGAAATTTTGTTCATCTTTAAGGTGCTACTGGATTCTTTTCTTCTGCTGCAGACTAACACGGCTACCCATCCTGTTCTAAACCCATAAATGTGTCTAAAGAGTATCCCCAGAGGCTCAGGGAGTGCTGGAGGACCAGGTCTCTCTGCCCCACCCAAACATCGGGTTTCTCAGGGGGCCCTGCCTGTGGCAGGCCTCCCCTGTCTGGTGGGGGCGGGGGCTGTCATTGTCAAGGCTGTTTACGCTTGGTAATTAGCAGCGTCTTCCAGGCTGAAGTGCCCTGCATATATTTTTTTTTATTTCTTCATGCTGAACCGTCATTCCAGATGTCACAGTGAAGCCGGCGCATACCTGCTTCGCATTTCTTAAGAGCCCCTTTAACGCGACCTTTTGTATTTGCTCCGCCCCACATCGAAGCCTTCACTGAAGGAAGCATGCAGAATCCCAGCCACGGCTTAGCAATGCAAACGACTATTGCTAACGGCTATGCAAACGAAAACCGAAGGAGCAGGCCAGTGTGTGTGTGTGGGGGGGGGGTGAATTTGTTCGACGTTCTCCTCTTGCATCGGATGACCGTGAATAGTCATTTTAAAGCTCGGGTTTTAAAAAATCAGCATTGAGCGAGGAGCAAAATCGACCCTGCATAAATGGCCTCAAGAGATACTGTAAACGCGCGTCTTTAAAAACCCTGCATTGCTCAGGCGTTTTCCCACGAGCGTGAAAACCGACGCGCCTTTCCTCTTTCGCTGGAAGGAAGGCGGGGGCGAGAAAGCCGGCGAGGCCGGGCTGGGTGTCCGACCCAGCAGGGCTGGCGGTCCGCGTCGCGCCCCGCCGGGGAGGAGCGAGGCCGGCCGCTTATAAAGCGCTCGCCGGGGAGCGCAGCGCGCCGGACGGGAGATGGCGTCGCTGCACCGGGCCGTCGGGCTCCTGGCCCTCGCCGCCGGTAAGAAGCAGCCCGCCCGGCCCTCGCCTGCCTGGCCGGCCTTCCCCCGCCGGCCGCCGAGGAGAGCCCAAGCTGCCCCGACGGGGCCCCCCTCGTCGCGCCTCCCAGCTGGCCGAGCCGCTCCCGGGACCCGGCTCCAAGCGGACGCGACGGCGGGCAGGGCGCTCGGGCTCCCTCGGCGGCGCCCCAACCAACCTGCGGGGGAGGCGCGCGCTGTGGCTCGGGGACGCCGCGGAGCCGCCCCGCCGGCTGGGCGCCCGGTCCCCGCCGGGGCGCTGCTCCTGCGCTCTCCGCGCACGTTGCGCCCCGGCCCCCGGAGCGCCCTCCCGCCTCACGTCGGAGCAGCTTTTCAGGACAGTCCTAAACCCAGATCGAGGCGAGAACGCTTCGCCTTGGACTTGCCGCTCTCTGGATGCCCGTTTCCCCCGTCGGAATCCTCAAAAGTCTGCATGGGGGGCTTCTTGTTGCGTTTGGAGAATCTGGCTGGGGGAAATGGGCATCCAGAGAGCGGCAAGTCCGAAGTCAAACCTCCCGTGCTTTTTTGCCCTTATGTTTCTCAGCTGGCTAAAACGGTCCTCCCCGGTTTCCTCTTCATCCCCAGCCTTCTATCTTGCGGTCCCTTTTTTTTTGCTTTGTGCACAGTGGGTAGCCGTGTTAGTCTGTTTGCAGTAGTCAAAAAGGGCAAGAGTCCAGTAGCACCTTAAAGACTAACAAAAATATGTTCTGGTAGGGTATGAGCTTTCGTGAGCCACAGCTCACTTCTTCAGAACTGCTTTGTGCAGCTCACTTCAAGGACCCCACCCCCTTCCCGCGGCGCTGCTTGCCTCCTTTCCAGTTTTCATTTACATCGTGGTTGGGGCAAACGCAAAAAGACATCAGGGCTGGCAAAGACCGGCTCCCTGCTTGTCCTGTTAACAGCTGGTGTCTCCTCCTGTCCCCCTTCCAGGATCTCTCTTGCTGGCTGTCCATTTCTACAGTTCGGCATGGCCGACCCCCCTGATCCCCAGCACTGCTCTTGGAGCCCTTCTGCTCATTTTATCGCTTCTTCTGGCATATACAGGTGAGGAAATTATAGTTGTCCTCCCGAACGCAGGCTGTGTTTTCAAATGTATATTTTGATGCTGGTGTATCTGTGACAGTTTACTTACCTAGTGTGTGGGGAGGGGCCAGAAGGTCCCAGGTTCAATCCTTGGCTTCTCCAGTTGAAATGATCAAGTTGTAGGTGATGTGAAAGACCTCAGCCTGAGACCCTGAGGGGCCTCTGCCAGTCAGAGCAGACAATACTGACCTCGGTGCACCAATGGTCTGATTCAGTACAAGGCAGCTTCATGTGTGTTCACGTGGCCCACAGATTTCAGCTCCCAATCATAGAGGTGGAAGGGACCACCAGGGTCATGTATTCCAACCCCCTGCACAATGCAGAAAATTCACATCTACCTCCCCCCTGACACCCCCAGTGACCCCCTACTCCATGCCCAGAAGATGGCAAACACACACACACCCTCCAGGATCCATGGCCAAAATGGCCTGGAGAAAAATTGCTTCCTGACCCCAAAGTGGCGATCGGCACTACCGTGGGCATGCAAGAAAGGGCCACGGGAGCCAAACACTGATGCAAACCTTCCTGCCCTCCCTCTCATGATCTGCCTAATGTCATAGAAGGGACTTGGTTACAATCCTGGTGATCACATGTGCCAGGTTACAGCTTCAGGCACAAGTTTTATTTACTTTGTTTATACCCCCTCTTTCTCCCCAATCGAGACCCAAAGCACCGTACACAATTCTCCTCTCCTCCATTTTATCCTCACAGCAACCCTGTGAGGTAAGTTAGATTGTGCTACTGGCACAAGGTCTTGCAGCAAGCTTCCATAGTAGAGTGGGGATTCAACCCTAGTCCAACACTCTAACCTCCACACCACACTGGCTTCAAACCTGGTTTCCACATATGGCTTCCAAGTATGAAACTGAGTCTCTTCAATAGCTTAGGGCTGTTGTTAGCTGGGCCGAGAGGCAGTTTTAAAAATCTGCAGCTGAAGATTCTGTTTGGCCATTTGTGCAGGGTCAGTTTTGATGCTCACTCAAAGCTCTTTTTTTAAACTTGACCTTTAAAATGCCTATTCACGGTCCCGATGCAAAAGGATAAATTCTACCCCCCCCACTCACCTGCTCCTTTGTTTCGGTTGAATAGCTAACACATAGCTATGGTTTTGCATGCTTCCTTGAGAGCATTCTTCGATGTGGGGGCGGAGCAAACGCAAAAGGTTGTGTTAAAGGGGCTCTTAAGAAATGCAAACCAGGTATGCACTGGCTTTGCAGGCACTTCCTGAATGACAGTTCAGCATGATGATATATGCATGGAAGGTTTTGCCTTGGATTTGCTGCTCTCTAGATGCACATTTCCCCCATCCAAATTCTCAAAACTCTGCATGAGGGCTTGTTGAGTTTTAAGAATTCGGATGAAAAAAATGTGCATCAAGAGGGCGGCATATCCAAGGCAAAACCTCCCATGCATAAATGGCTCATGAAAAACTTAAAAAGAAAAAAAAGTGGGGCACTTCAGCCTGGAACATGCTGGTAATTACAAAGTATAAATGGCTTTCCTGATTGAAACTTTGCAAGCCTACAAGTCTGGTAATAAAAGTGTTGTTCCTTCTCCCCCCCCCATCCCCCATCAACAGGGGTGCGGAAGAGCTTCCAGAACACCTCCTTGTTTGTGTCGCTTTGCCTGACTGTTTCGGCACTCTGGTGCGGCTATGGAGTGATCCAGATCCTGGCTGGACAAGGAGTCCTCTCTGGCGCTGCTGACCTGCGCAACGCGGCCGTGCCTGGACTGGCGGCCTTCTGTCTGGGGCTGTTCCTCACCAGCGTGGTGGGCTTCCTGCAGAAAGAGGTCCCCCTCGCCATGATAGCCTTTGCCATTTCTCTGGCCTGCGCCCACGAAATTGCAGCCTTTTACGATGTTGCCTTTGGAACGTCTGCCGTGGCCTGCAATTATATGGTGGTCTGCTTTGTCGGGGGTTACGTCGGGTTGGGGAGGTGTCTCTTTTTTCTAAGCCGCGAAAAAATCACCCTGCCTGGAACAGACCTGGCCAAGAAAGAGGCCAGCAATGGGCAGCCCCCAGACGATGGCATGGGCTCAAATGATTTGGCTGCCTTTGCTTTGATCCTGAACATGCTCTCGGCCAGTGTCTTGGGCTGCAGGCTCCTGGGGGTGACTGAGGATCTCTTTGTGGGGCAGGTCCCCTGGCTCTGGGCAGGAGGGGTCTACCAGTTTGGGGCCTCCATCTTCTTCTATCGTTCCCTTGATGCGCTGGGTGCCACTTTTTTGGGCTTCACCTCCCTCCTGAAGTTTGGGGAGGGCTATTCCCTCTTGATCTTGCTCTGGGTGCCTGAGGCGCCCAGCTTCCCCATTCCCTTCTCGGTGGCTTTTGCTGTCCTCTTGGCCATCTTGGCCCTTTTTATTGCCATCGACAGCCTGGCCGACGGCCTCTATCTGCTGTTCTATGTGGCCTTGTGCATCGCACTTGCCTGCAGCCCACAAGGCTTTCTGGAAGGGGGCCCTCAGGGCGTGGCAGTGGGCATTTTTGTGGCCTCGGCTCTCCTGGCTCTTCTTCACCTTTACAATGGGAATGCTAGAGTTAAAATCCCAACGGGGAAGGGAGTGCTCAAGGCTTTGCTCTCCCGCCTCCATGCTTGCAAGCTCCGGGAAGAGAAAGACCTCCACACTCCCTATCTGGGTTACTCCAAATATGCCGATGCCGAAGTGCTGGCCTACGCGTGCAGTGTGCTTGCTTCTTTTGCCATCACCGTGGCAGCAAGGTCAAACCCCCCACTTGCTACAATAGTTCTGCCTTGGGTGGTGGCAGCGGGGGGACTCTTGAAGCTTCTGTGTGGCTCTGTGGCTTTCTCCCGTGGCAAGACTTTAGAGAGCTGCGCTTTCATCCTCTATGGGTTCATGTGGATTATATGGGGCATCGCCAGGTACGGGGGGCTGTATGTTGGTGCGCGGGGGTTCGAAGTAGCTGTGGGCATTGTCTCGTTTATGCTTTTCAATGCCTTCCTTGTCCTTTGCACCCTCTTCCTGAGCATCTCCTGGTTCATCTACTCCCTCACCTTTGAGCTCATACTCATCAGCTTCCTGTTGGACGCGGTTGGTGCTACCTCCATCGGCTACGACATTGCCATCACCATCATTTTTGGCTTGGTCAGCTTCTACTGCTTCCTGACTGCCCTGGTCAACTGCACTTTTGAGAGTCCTCAGCTCCCCACAGGACGTCCCTTTGTGAGGCTCAGTGGCTTCTGGGGAGGAAGCACCAAATGCCTTCATCTGCCAGCCAGGAAAGCATCTTCAGTCAAGCAAGTCGCAGGTGAGGAAACAGTGCAGCCGGTAGGGCTGTCTTCTGGGCCTTAGGCAGAAGCGTTGGTCATGTACTTTTATTAAAGTTCCTTCCAAAAGCAGTTTGACACATGCCTCACACTGAGTCAGAATCTAAGTCTATCAAGCTCAGTATTATCTGCTCTGAGTGGCAGCGGAACTCCTGGGTCGCAGGTGGAGATCTTTCACATTATTTACTACTTGATCTTTTAAAATGTGTAATCCACCTTGAGTCCCACAGAGAAAGGCCAACTATAAACAAACAAACAAATACATAATTTTTTTAAAAAAAGTTGTGGTGTTGGGGAATCAAACCTGGGACCTTTTGCATGCAACACTGATGTTCTACTGCTGGCCCCCCAGCTCCTCTCTCATTTGATGCTGTGCACATATGCCTGTTCACCAGATTGTACAGAGAGCTCCTGTCCTGTCAGTAGTAGACATGGCTTTCTGTTCTGATTTTGGACACTCAGGCCATTTATGCTTGGTAATTAGCAGCGTGTTCCAGGCTGAAGTGCCCTGCATATTTTTTTTAGTTTTTCACGCTGAACCATCATTCAGGAAGTGACTGTGAAGCCGGTGCATACCTGCTTCGCATTTCTTAAGAGCCCCTTTAACGCGACCTTTTGTATTTGCTCCGCCCTGCACCGAAGCATTTACTGAAGAAACGATGAAAAATCACAAACGCATCTTAGTTATGCAAACAACTATTGTCACTGGCTATGCAAACGAAGGAGCAGGCAAGTGGGGGGTGGAATTTCTCCTTTTGCATTGGGACTGTGAATAGGCATTTTAAAGGTTGCATATAAAAAAGAGCTTTGAGCGAGCAACAAAATTGACTCTGCATAAATGGCCTCAGACAAAATAGCCCTAAGGCAGTATATAAATTTAATATATAAATGCAAAACTGAGAAACCCATGTTGCTAATCGACCTCAGTTGTCTCTTGCTAGTCCTTGCACCAAAAAAAGCTAAACAGGGGTTGCCTATATTGTCGAAGGCTTTCACGGTCAGAGTTCATTGGTTCTTGTAGGTTATCCGGGCTGTGTAACCGTGGTCTTGGAATTTTCTTTCCTGACATTTCGCCAGCAGCTGTGGCAGGCATCTTCAGAGTAGTAACACTGAAGGACAGTGTCTCTCAGTGTCAAGGGTGTAGGAAGAGTCAGAGAGGGGTTGGGTTTGAGCTGAGTACTGTCCTGCAGACGTAATGTGCTAATCATTGTTCTGTAAGTATCAAGGTATCTTGATACTTACAGGACAATGATTAGCACATTACGTCTGCAGGACAGTACTCAGCTCAAACCCAACCCCTCTCTGACTCTTCCTACACACTTGACACTGAGAGACACTGTCCTTCAGTGTTACTACTCTGAAGATGCCTGCCACAGCTGCTGGCGAAACGTCAGGAAAGAAAATTCCAAGACCACGGTTACACAGCCCGGATAACCTACAAGAACCAAGGGGTTGCCTAGTTTATAATGTACTAATGGACAGCAAGAGTCAAGGCGCTGCTTACTGCAGTCCCTCTTCTGTGAGTCTGTGGCCTGGCATTGTTAACTGAAGCCCAGATGCAGATCTACTGTGAAACAAATGAAGCTTAAGCTTCAGGGCCCCCAATCCTGGAGGGGGCCCCAAAACAACTTTTTTTTTAATTAGTGAATTTCTCTAAAAAATCAATGGAGTTTTTTAGTGATAGAATCATAAGCCAGTGGGTTGAAGTACTTAATATTGACTTTAGAATATGCTCTAATAATACCCATTTCACATGGCCTCAAAATGTCCCTGTAATTGGTCAAATTGCAAAATTTTCTTGGGGGCTTACAGTGCTCGAAGGGCTCACTGAGCTCACCAGAATCTATTCATAGCCTACATTTTGGCAGCTGGATCCTCAAATCCTTTGTTGGTGCTTGGCTTAATAGTTCTGTAGCTCAGCCCTTAGGCTAGAGCCAATCGGAACCATAAAAAGACATCTGAATTCTCAATTCAGGCTGCATTCATCTCGCTTGTGCATTTTAACACCAAAAGATCAGATTTTCACCTCTTTATTCCTCTGATGACCCCCCTCCCTATTATTATTATTTATTAGTTTAATTTGTAGCCCACCCTCATTCCCGGTCAAAGTTGGGCTCAGGGTGGGTGTCATGATCCTAGGCCTCAAGTGCAGCCTACAGGCCCGGGGTGTGTGTGCTATATTAAAGTAGTTACCAGGCCTACATCTCCCAGGTACCCTCTGGGCCTTGTGATTGCTGGAAGAGGATTTGGAGGGAAGGCTAGGGCCAATCAGGGGTAAGGGAGTGGTGCCTGGGGAGAAGGAATAAAAGGCCTTGCCTGAAAAGGGAGGGGGTTCACTCCTAGGGAGCAGGGCTGGGGAGGAGCTGCTGCAGATGGAGGAATCCCTCCTCCAGGAAGGGGTGAGTTAGCCTGAGGCCTAGTGCTAGGAGAGGGCTAGGGACAGTAAAGATAGATGTGTTAGGGTCGTCCTATTGTGGCTTGAGTTATCATTATTATTAGACCTTTTCAATAAACTGTTTGTTACTCTGCCCTGGGTCCTCATGCCTCATTTGGTCACCCGGGGCAGGCAGGGTGCTCTGGGCCTTCTTGAGTTAGGCTCACACCAGAGTGGTGGAAGCTACTGAAGATCCCCATTCCTCTCTCTTACCTGACAGCAGGTAACAACAATCATAATAAAATCATATACATCTAAAATTCATAAGTAATCAATAAAATTCATAAAACCATTCAATACAGTTAACAAGATGGTACTCATATAATTACAGGGCCATTGGAGGCCTGGCCAAGCAGCCAAATCCTCATATCAGAAGCCCTAAGGGAGAGGAGAGGGAGGCCAGTAATGATGACAACCTGTGGTTGCCCTCAATTGTAGGCCTGGTGGAAAAGTTCTGTTTTACAGGCCCTGCAGAATTTCTGAAGGTCCCATAGGGCCCTGATGTTACTTGGAAGATAATTCCATCAGGCTGGGGCCAGGGCCTTGTTGGATATTGCCCTATTGTTGCTGGTTGTGAAGGGGGCCCCATAACAGTTCAAGCTTCAGGGCCCCAAAAATGTAGATCCGCCACTGCTGAAGCCCATCCTTCGATTGCAGAGATAATGAAGAACGGGGGCGTGTGTGGGATCCCCACGGACACAGTATATGTGCTTGCAGCAGCCTGCAATCAACCTGGCGCTGTGGAGAAGGCTTACAAGTAAGGGGCTAACTCTCCATCTAGGGTTTCCCTGGAGATCTAATGCTGGGGGGTGGGGAGCCATGTTTCTTGGGTCTAACACATGGACAAAAAATCTTTGCAACATACCTTCCTTCTGCAACTGCCACACTCCTGCACAGTCTCTTCCAGTCACTCACTGATACTCTCCACCATGTAGGCAGATCTCATCCCTTTGCACATGCTTAGTTCACAAGTATGTGTATGTGCATCCACGTAGCTCCTCTCAATGACATCGGAGTAACCTGCCAACTTCACACATTGCTCCCCTTCCTCATTCACATGGCACTATCCAGGACTCTGTTTTGAATTAGCAGTCCGGGAAGAGGCACGGGGGATGTTCTTGGGTTCGAGAGAAGAGAGGGTGGATTGTGTAGGCAAGGTTGCCATGATCAAGGAGTGTGGCTACTTCCAAGGCCTGGCTGAGGACCTCAATTCAAACTTGCCTATTTGCTAGACTTATTGAACCCCTTGCTTCTCTGTATCACCCTAGCACAAAGCACCAGGCTCAGGACCGTCCCATGTCCCTCTGGATTTCAAATTTGAAACAGCTGGAATCAGTCAAGCATCTGTTCAGCCCTGTCCTCTGGGATTTCATGGATGCTGCGTGGCCATCACCTATCAGCTTGGTCATTCCAAGGGGTGAGAGACTCTCTTTTCTGCTGCCCTGACTTCTCTTCTTTAACCATTCCCTGTTTTTTGTTTTTTTTTTGCATCCCACTTCTCTGAATGGTGCTCCTATTAAGGGCTGTTGCTGTCAACCATCTCTTCGGGATGGGAGAGCATTCTTTGTTATTAATTTTTTAATTATCATCTTTCATAATCAGACATAAAGTACAAAACAACACATAAACAATACATTATAAACATGAAATCTACAACCAACAAATAACAAGCTTTCCCTGGGTGAGAGTAACCAATTTTGTTCCCATTTTATAATCTTCACTATATTAAACTATGCTAACTTTATAACATTAAATATACTGCATAATATGAAACCCTTCACTCTCATGATATATGTATTTTGTACTAACACAACAGAACTAACAATAATAGAATCTGCTATCTCTTCTGGATGGGAGAGCTTTCATGCTGAGCAGCTCTTATGTTTTTTTCCAATGTAGGTGAATGGGTAGACTATCTGGGCATGAAGGACTCTGCTAAATACGTTGGTACCCCTCAGAGCGTAGCTGTTCGTATCCCAGATTGCTCGGTCACCACCCATCTGATTGACTTGGTGAGCTAAATTGACAACCTCTTAAGTATGTCTGCCTTTATGTTTGTGAATGACCATGAAGAGCTTGGTGAGCAGTCCAGGGAAGTATTCTGTACCACTCGCTTCTTAAATGATAAGCTTAAAATAAAATGTAGGTAAAATCTGGAGGGTTTGCATATCTGAATCCTGCTTCAATGGCTTGTTTTGGACCAGGCTTTTCAGTTTTAGAGAAATTGGAGACCTTGGTGGATGGAAGTAGGAGTTAAGTACTGTGTCAGTATTCAAGGGGCATAAAATCATAGAATCATAGAGTTGGAAGGGACCATCAGGGTCATCTAGTCCAACCCCCTGCACAATGCAGGAAATTCACAACTACCCGCCCACACCCCCAGTAACCCCTACTCCATGCCCAGAAGATGGCCAAGATGCCCTCCCTCTCATGATCTGCTTAAGGTCATAGAATCAGCAATGCTGGTTGATGGTCTCAGGCAGTATGGGTGTGTTTCAAGTCATGGAGAATGATGGCAGGTAGTCAGGAAAAGTCAGGTTGCCTGAGACCAGAAACTATTTTCAGTAGTGTCTCCTCATAAGGACAGGAAGCTTTTAAAAAAGCATGTGATTTTTATTTAATCTGAATTCCATGACATGTGCAGTCCATGGGGAATGGCCTCATTCCAGGATTTGCTCTGTTATGTCAGGAAAAAGCCACCCTCTGTATATCTAGTCCTGGGCATGCAGTTCTCCTTGATCTAATGAACAGCCTCAACTCTCACTTTCTTTCTTGGTTTTTAGGTTGGCCCGATTACTGTTACATCTGCCAATCCTACAGGAGAAGCTGACACCACTCACCACAACCAGGTGTATGCCAAGCTAGGAGACAAGGTATACTCTATGCAAGTTCTTGCCCTCATGGCAGTCCCAGCTCTCCTGGTTTTTCAAGAGGGCTTCTTGGACCTTTACCAAGGGTACCAGTGCTTGTCCAGTGCACCTGCACTGAGTGGAACTTTGGGGGTTTAAACATCTAGAACAGGAGTCTCCAATGTGATGCCCATGGATGCTATGGCTCCCACCAACACCTTTCCTGGACCCTTTTTCTAGAAAGTGGATGGGGTCAGATGAGGCTTTTGCCCAGCAGGGTTTCTAAGTGGCTGCTGGGAACCTGATTGGCTGTGCAGATTTTTTTTTAATGCTGCTTTGGCAGCAGCTACCACTGCAGCACAAGGATCTTAAACAATATGTTCATTTTAAAAGGCATCCTTTTAAACAGAGATTCTGCCTGCAGTGCTGAAGAGTTACAGACTTACGTATAATCTGACTCTCCCTACTGTGGCAGTCATTTTGTGGTTGCACCTGCTGCCCTGTGTCAGACTTCTAAAGGTGCCTGCAGGCTCAGAAAGGTTGGGGGCCCTTATTCTAGAAAGACCCAAGATTAAAATGCTTCTGATAGGGGCCTGTTATTTCATCAGATGCCTTCACTACATTTGTGAACAGGACAGGAGTGGAAACATCTGAGCCTCTTCAGTTACCTACCCTCTTTCCCTAAAAAAGAAGAAGAGAGAGACCCAAGTTCAGCTGGAAAAGAGAGAGACCCCGTGGGCAAACCCTGCCCTCCACTCCCCATTTAACAAACGAAAAGAAAGTCCAGATATGATTGCCAGGACCCTCTTTGCCACCGGCGGGAGGTTTTTGGGGTGGAGCCTGAGGAGGGTGGGTTTTGGGGAGGGGAGGGACTTCAATGCCATTGAGTCTAATTGCCAAAGCGGCCATTTTCTCCAGGTGACCAGGAGATTTCCAGCCACCACCTGGATGTTAGGATTCAAAAAATTCCTCATGCTTAAATAGAAGCTGAAAAACAAACACAAGCACTGATGGCGTTATGAACAAGATATGATTCAATTTTCAATAAACAATCACATAAATCACATGTATGCAAACTGCAAATATCAATAATGCAAATACAAAAGTCCCAAAAGTAGCAAGAAGCTTGAAGCAAAAAGCCGGGAGCTTCGGCTGATGCAATGTACAAGGAAGCTCTGGGAAGTGGCAGTATAGAAAACCCGGAGATAGTTCCACTGGAGTGGAACACAATAGAGCCAAGTGGAATCTTATAGGCGTGGTACTATCATATCCCGAGATGGGATTCCAGTAAGACCCATTTCACCGAGGCTTTATCCATCGGGATAGTAGCAGGTAATCTTCTTTTGCAGGTAAGTTTTGCAAGTAGTGAGAGATGCGAATCTATCTCAAGCACTAGAAAGCATGTACCTTACAGATCAATGGATGGCTCCTAGCGATTGCAGTTTGCATACATGTGATTTATGTGATTGTTTATTGAAAATTGAATCATATCTTGTTCATAATGCCATCAGTGCTTGCGTTTGTTTATCACCACCTGGAGGTTGGCAACCCTAAGGCAGGAATGTGCTTTTTGTTTTCCATCTAGCGCAGAAGTGTGTCTGCTGACTGGTAATGATGCTTCAGGGTCACAGGCAAAGAAAAGTCTTTCCCAGCATCTGTTCCCTAAGGTCTGTTAACTGGAGATATCAAAAATTAAACCTGGGACTTTCTTCTTGCCATGATGCCAAGCAAGGGGCTCTCTATGCTAAGCCACAGACCTTCCTCCGGTTTAGCCTAGTTTGAACTCAGAAAACCAAAGTACCACCATGACACAGGAAAGCACCAAGGCAGGATGTACTTCTTTTTAAAAAAAATATATTTTATTAGCTTTTTAATATACAAAGTAGGAAAGGAAAAAGGGTTTGGGAACAATTATGGTATGTTGTACAGGGTTGACATTCGGAGCGGGTCCACATCATTTTGATCATTTCATTATATTCATACTTCATTATTTATTGCAGTCTAATATTTACCATTCTGGATCTTCTTGTTAATCAATATTCTATATCATAATTAGTTAGAACTTAACTATTATATTAACATATTATTATTTTTTAACTTATTCTAACTGAAGTCCCATCATCTTCAGGCGTGCGTGGACTAGTCAGCATCCGGAGTGACTAGAGCAAGCCATTTGTCTTGTTATATCTTTAGCTAACAGCATATCTGTCATAAAATGCTAGTAAGAACTTAACTATTATATTAACATCTTATTTCTTTATCTAATTCTAACTGAGGTCCCATCATCTTCAGGCGTGCGTAGACTAGTTAGCGTCCGGAGTGACTAGAGCAGGCCAGTTGTCTTGTTGTATCTTTAGCTAACAGCATATCTATCATAAAATGCTTGCCACTTTTTTTAATGTTCATCTGGTGGTTTTTCTTTCATCCAGTTGGAGAGTCTTGCCATGTCCGCATATTCATACATTTTTGTAATCCATTGTTGTAGTGATGGTGTTGTTTTATCTTTCCAGTATTTGGCGTATAGTGTTCTTGCCGCAGTCATTCCATACAAGAAAAGTTCTTTATTTATAGGCTTCATTTGTGTTGGAATTATTCCTAACAGGAAGTATTTAGGTTGAAAATAAAAATTCAAATGCAGTATCTCTTGTAATTCTCCATATATGTCTTTCCAGTATTGTTGTGCTTTTCTGCAGCTCCAGCACTGATGGAAAAATGTACCTTGGGTTTCTGAACATTTCCAACAATTTGCTTGGTTTGATTTATACATTTTTTGTAGAGCAAGATACTATCTGTAAAACATCTTGTACCAATTTTCTCTTGCTGTTTGAGACCTCGTGAATTTTATGTCCTGTTGCCACATTTTCCCCCAAGTCTGCAAAGGTATCATTTCACCAAAATGCTGCATCCATTTTACCATACAAACTTTTATTTGTTCCGGGGCTGTTTCTAGTGCCAATAACATTTTGTAGATTTTAGATAGTAGATGATCCTGAGTTTTGTTTATTATGGATTCAAATTCAGTAGGCTTCCTTGGTTTTCCCTTCTGGAAGTATTCAGTTTTTAGAGCATGAGTTATTTGCATATATGAAAACCAAGATATTTTGATATTTTCAGCAGTTAAGTCTTGAAAGGTTTTGATATTGCCTTGTTTGTTAATAAGATCGTTGTAAGTAAAAAAGTCAAATTTCAGCCTAGTTTTCCAGTCCCAGTATGCCTCTGTAGGGGACATCATCTCTGGTGGAGATGGACCAACGATTCCTTTTAATTCTTGCCACTTTCTGAGTAGCTGAAACATCAAGTTTTCTTGAGCCCCTTCTTTTGGAATTGTTATTTTCTTTTCTGGCCATAACCAGTGATGAAATCCGCCATTTAAACATGATTTCTCAAGCCTTAATGATGGATCTTCTGGTTTTTTTATCCATTCTGTAATTGCAACTAGAGCTGCTGCTTGATGATAAATTTTCAAATTAGGTACATCAAGACCGCCTCTCTTCATCTTGGAGTACCGAGAATCTTATTCTTGGTTTTTTCCCATTCCAAATAAATTTGTTGTTGATTCTTTGCCATTTTTCAAGAGTGGGCTTTGGAATTCTAATCGGTAGTGTCAAGAAGAAAAAAATTATTCTTGTTAATGACCAAGCCATGATATTAAGAGTCTTTTCCACTTTTCAAGGTCTTCTATTTTTCTCCAAAGTACTTTGTAATTCAAGTCAAACAATGTTTCTGTTCCCGTTGGAATTTGTATTCCTAGGTATTTCAGACTTTTTTTTTGGCATTTCACATTGTAAAGCGTCATGGATTTCCTTTTTTTCTTCTGGAAGTAGATTAAATGTCAGTAAGTTGGTTTTGTGTTTATTCAACTTGAATCCAGTATAATAACTGAAAAGATTGATTTGATGAATAATTCTTTCTGTGGATTTCTTAGGTTGTTGACACATCAATACTACGTCATCTGCGTAACTTCTGATTTTGTATTCCTGGTCTTCAAATTTCAGTCCTTGAAGTTCCTAATCCATTCTTATTTTGTTTGCTAAAACTTCCATGGCTAAGTTAAATAATAAAGGTGATAATGGACAACCTTGCCTTGTGCCTTTTTCAATGTCAAATTGTGCTATTAACATGCCATTTATAAGCAATCTCACTTTTTGTGATGAGTAAATAGCATCTACTACATTTAAAAATTGCGTACCGCAATCCAAGTGTTTCAATGTCTGTTTAAGGAAAGTCCATGAAACACTGTCAAATTCTTTCTCAGCATCTAAGAATAACATTGCTGCTTTCTTTTTATGAGTTTTAATGTAGTGAATTGCGGCAAGAACTACTCTTAGGTTGTCCTTTAGTTGTCTTTTAGGCATAAGTCCAGTTTGATCAGGATGTACTATGCTTGAAATATGTCTCTTCAGTCTTTCAGTCAATATTGCGGCCATTATTTTGTAATCCACATTCAATAAAGAAATCGGTCTGTAGGCTTTTGGCAAGTAATATTCCTGTTCATCTTTGTGAATTAAGGAAATGTGAGCTTCTCTCCAGGAATCTGGTATTTTACCCTCTTGTAATGCTTTGTTAAAAATTTTCTGCAGGTGTGGAGTCAGGATATTTTTCATCAATTTGTTATAATTTGAGGTGAGTCTGTCCGGGCCTGGTGCTTTGTCTGACTTCAGCTTTCTGATGGCATCTGATATCTCCTGGATTGTAATGGGCTGATTTAAATATTTGCGATCATCTTCAGAAAATTCATTTAGACATGCTGATTGTAAATATTCATCTAAATCAGTTTGTTGTGTGTCGTTATTTTGGGTCTATTACGCCGTTCATATCACCAGTGATTAGTATTTCTCCTTGGTGAATGTCCACCAAGTCTCTAAAGAACTTAAAGAATTTTTCTTTTGAATGGTTTGGGGCATATATATTTGCAATTGTTGTAGTTCTTCCATTTACTCCTTGAGTCACAACAATCTGATATCTTCCATTTTTGTCCTCAAGGGTGTCTAACACTGTTAATTTATTGCCTTTAATGTATGTTGCGACTCCCTTTTTCTTTGTGGACGATGATGCATAATAAACTTTCCCCAATTTCTTACATTCTAAAAACTTCCCATGGTTGTCCTTAACATGAGTGTCTTGAATACAAATTATACCACAGTTTTCTTTTATTTCCTTAGTATTGTCAACAATTCTTTTCAATTCTCGTTAGTGATTCTTGTAGGGTATCTTGAAGTTTCTGATGACTTTCTTGCAAGCTCTGTTGAAATGATTCCGGCAGTCTTTTTTGACTCTCTTCCAGTTTCTTAGCATTGTCTTCGCTCAACTGTATTATCAAATTTTTGAGATCATCTGATTGGGTATCTTCTTCATCACCATTTTTTTTGTGCTTTGGCATCCCTGCGTGCTGCAGAAAATTTTGAAAACCAGATGATAAAGCTGAAATTGTGACCTTAGATTTAAGGTCCTCTTCTTTTGTTTCTGTTGATTCAACTGGAACAATAACCCTGGATTCTTCTTTCAGTAATGGCAAGGTTTTTTTCATAATAAGATTAAAAATGCATTCATTCTTCTTTTAAAATTCTTTATCAAAATTTTCAGATATTTTAAACAAATTAAAATTTTATGAATTATGTAGTCAAACAATCAATCAGTTAAAACCACAAAATTAATTCATATATAAATCAGCCAATTTCAAATTAACAATTTAAAACATGGTCATTTCACAATGCAATCAGTTAAATGGTTCAAAATGTCAATTTCAACTCAGTTTTATAATTTAATTAATTCAGGGTAAATTCAGTATTAAAATTATTATTATAATTTTTTAAAAAATTAATTAATATTGTTAAATTTATTATTTTGATTATTTCGTGTTAGTGTTTTGTTCCCGAAGTTAATTGGATTATATTTGGTTATTGTCAGAATTAGATTGTTTGCTTTGTTATTGGGATAGTGCTTACTTCTACAAGCAGGCTCAATTAAAATTAGTGGCTAAGGAAGACTTTTAATAGCAGGTAGTAATATTTGTAAAATCCACTAGAAATCGATGTTGTCTTCTGGTCAAATTTCGCCTCCTCTATCCTCGACTCTGTTGTCTTCCGTGAAGGAGCCAGAACAGGAAATAAACACGATGGCGTCCGTCTGGCAGTTAGCCAAGTTTCCTTATTAAAAGCTGGGGATTTGCTTTAGACCCTTGCAGATAAGGTCAGAATTCTTGGGGCACTGTAAAGTTAAGGGGGAGAAGCTGGTATTTTAACCGCAAGTTTTGCAGACGCATCGACGAGCCGCAGCTTTAAAAATGAAAGTAGGTTTGTTTAGATTTGTTTGTCCTGATTTCGGCCGATTTATCCATGGTTTTTTTTTCTTTTCTTTTTTTATTATTATTCCCCTCTAAGATGTCAACCTCCCTTTTCACCCCTTTTAAAATGTTAATTGGTAATGGGTACTTGCCACTTTGTTCCGTCCTGGTTTTCTTTGCAGCTCTCGGGTGGTCAGGGCTTCATGGAGGGCATCCAGTCAAACAAAATAGGTTAAGTTGTTCTTGTCTGAATCGGTTCAGACTAATGGTGGCCTGTCTGATATGTCTCCCACTGTTTTGAAGTCTTTTATGGGGAAAGTTGAAGAGTGGGTGAGGTGGGGGGGAAAGGAGCGAAGAGCGGATTGGAGGCTCTGATCTGCTCTCAGCACCAAATCGGCTAGGAGGGGGATCTGGGCTCAGACACCCCCCGGAGGTAAGGGGACAAAACCCTGAACCTCCCCTCAAAGAGGTCTGTGAGTCTTGGGCACCGCTGGGAAGAAGTGGCTACAAATGAAGCTGGTTTCGTGTCGGGCTTTGCCCTAGCCAACTCAGCAGGATGTACTTGTATAAATTGCCAGAATAAGTCTGGAGAGAGCTTCCTCTTTTCACTCAAGAATGTCTGAGACAGTGATGATTCCTCTCTAGGTGGATGCAATTCTTTGTGACGGGCCTTCTCCAGAGAACATCGCCTCCACGGTGGTGGACTGCACCAAGATTGAGAGTGGGCACATTGGGTTCTTTAGGGTCGGCCTTGTCCCCAAATCCCAGGTCAGCATTATATCATTGTTCCTTCTGTTGTATAATCATTTTTGATGTGTTAATTCAGTCACATTTTTGTTAAAAAGTCTGTATATGCAAGTGCAGCACAATATGTACAAAAGGTCTGCCAGCCCCAATAGACCTGATGATAAAAGTTCTATACAACCGAGAGCCTCTGGGCACATATACAAAATATGTAAACATATCGGCAATCCAATATATCTGTCATCCAGGGCCACAGAGGGTGTTGTCTTTCTCTTTTAAATAACTTTGATCCCACCTTCCTCAAAGCAGCTTAGAGCAGCACACATCATTCTTGTCCATTTTGTCCTCAAAACAAGCCTGTGAGGTAGGTTAGGCTTAGAGAGAAAGTGACTGGCCCAAAGTCACCCAGGTAGTTTCAGTAGGAGTTTGAAACCAGGGCTCAGTCTAACTCACTAAGCACTACACTCCAGAGAGCCAGTGTGGTGTAATGGTTAAGAACGGTGAGTTGGAGCGGTGGACTTCTTCTTCTTCAACACCACACTGGCTCTCTGGAAGGACAATCTCATAAATACTTTCCTCGAAGCCACACATGTAATCTCTTTACATTAGCTTTGCTGAGAAGAGTCTCTCTTGCTAACGCAACACCCCTGCAAGTCATGAGTATTCCAAAAGATCTCCATTTCTGACAGGGTTATTGCCCAACATCTAATTGGCACTCTCTACAATCTACAGGGTTCACCATCTGCACTGGCAGCTCACAGTCCAACAGCATTGCTTTGCCCAGATCCTAGAAAACAAAGCATTTTATAGAGTTTGTTGTGCTGGTGACTATTGCAGTTGGAGTCAGTATGTATCGTTGTGCAGCCAGGTCTTTAACTGCAAGAAGTACAGCCTGTGCATGCATCAGAGCAGCAGGCATGCCTTAAGACCAAGGGCTCTTGAATACAGACACTGGATTTCATTCAGAGGAGACTAAATTAGGAAGGGAAGGCCCCAGATCCACCGAACATCTGGCCAATCTTGCATGCTTTGTCTCTGTTCTCAGGTGTTACAGATTCTGGAGCAGGTCCAAAGAAGATACCAGCCAGGCCACACCGACAGCGACAACCCCCTGGCCGCAGAGGACAAGGAAGAGCAGCACACCCTGTCCAAAGCCTCCCTCAGCAATGGTGCTCATGTTCAGGGGAAGTCACCAACACCGTATACCAACAAAGCGTTTTGTATTGACGAGGGAGATGCATCTGCGTGAACAGAAGTAGTCCAGATGTAAAGATGAGTTTGTCTTCAAACAAAGCCCCTTTTGTTCATTGAATTGCACATAGAATGTAGCCTTCTGAAGTAAGCTGACTGTTGCCCTAAATGACTGCAGCTTTCCCCTCTCAGCTGTCTGCCCCAGCACATGGGGAGACAAACATCTGTCAGCCACGACAGTGTTGTGGCCAGGAAATGGAAGTTGGACCACGGCCAGCTGAGTTCTCACGACAGCTGCTCTGGGGCTTTCTTTTCGGCCTCAGTGCTTCATCTGTAAAGTGACTCACCTGGCAGGGCTCTTGTATTATGTGAAATGTTTCCAACATTCATAATATCATATGGCTATTTAAATAATAATGTGCTGTATAGTTATTATTGGGTGCATTTCAAACCGGTTGTCAATTTTCTTGCAACTTTTTAAACAAAATATTTCATATATACAAAAATCTCTTATCTAAATTATTTTGTGTGTGTGCTTAAAAAAAGTCGGTGAATGCTGGTTTTTGGATTGTTTGGTACAGGGAGCCCGTGACCTCTTGTAGCATCAAACTTTTCTCATTGTGTTATTCAGTAAACCTGTCTGAAGCAGATGAGACTGCTTGTCTGACAGGTCATTAGGGGGTCCCATACCTTTGCAGAAAGAATGAAGTCCTGCAGACATTAACAATGAAGTCTTTGCGTGAGGCCATAGCATGCACTGGAGGCTTGGCACCCCAAAGTAGAACCACCTAAAATAACAGCATAAAACATTACATAACTCCCAAGAGACCATTTTGTGTAACACCCCAATGCCTGTGATGTTAGACATATTCATTTGGAATTAAGTTCCAGTGGAATTAATGGGATTTGTTTCGAAGTTTTTGAATCAATAAGTAAAACAGGTTTGTTCTCTAACGTTCCTCACATTCTTCATCTGACAAGGCCTTGCTTAGAGTCCCCTTGGCATAAAGTTGAAGAGTGCCAGATCTGGAGCCTTCTTTGGGGTGGAACCCTTGCGTCACTGCTACTGCCACTGTCCCCCCTCCAGGGGACAGAGGAATTAGTGCTTCTTCCCACCCCCAAGCCTGTCTCAAACTACTGCAGCAAGCTGGCATATATAGGATTTCACAAATTCTCACAGGATTCCTTCTGCTCATGATGGTCAAAGTCTTGTGAGTGGAAGGAACCTCAAGACTGTTTATGAAGCCCTATGGGCCATGTGGTTTGGGTGAAAGGGAGATTGATGTAATATGCCTCCAGGAAACACACAAGAAAAAAAATGACAGAAAGCCGCTGTTAAATGATCTGGCCTGGGAGACATTAGCAGAAGCCAGAAGTGTCACTAAAAGGGGTAGCAGTATTGATTCATAAGAAATTTAAAGCGGAGGAAGTGGAAAAAATGGTAGGCAGAGATGGTAGATACTTGCTAGTTAAATTTAAACTGGAAGGCAAGAGGTATACAATAGTAAATATTTATGCCCCAAACAAAGGGCAAAAGAAGTTTTTATGTAGAATATTAAAAAAAAACCAAACAATTCTCAGAGGGGGAAATTATTATAGCAGGGGATCTAAATATTGACATTACAAAAGATAAAATAATTAATCTGGGAGAATGGGGACTGAAAGAGGCGCACGAACTTATGGGCTATCAACCCAAACCCACCCACATATCCAGCAGATATAAAACAGCATCATGTATAGATTACATAATCCTAGGAAAGAGTAGCAATATGAACATTAAAGGAATTAAAACTCACCCAATCTGGATATCTGACCATGCTCCAATAAGTGTCGAAATAGAATTAAATCAGCAACAAAAAGATCCTGGAGGTATAATAATTTAATAATGGCTAAAGAAGAGGATAGACAATATATGAAAGAGCGGATAAGGCTGTATTTTGAGGAAAACAGAGGGACGATCTCTACTAATATCTTATGGGATGCTGCAAAGGCGGTGATAAGGGGGTACTGCATAAAGAAAGAAAAGAATATAAAAAGAGGGTGGCACTCAAAAAGACAATTCAAAATCCAGGAATTGGAGAGGTTACAAAGTAAACAAACGAACAAATATAACCCCAGTTTACAGAATCAAATAATAGAACTAGGGCTGTTGAATTAAAAAAAATTCGGTATAGTTCGGATTCGGCTGAATTCGTCCCGTTTAGATTTGGGATATGCCGAAGTCCGAACTCCCCTACTTCGGGTCTGTGCAATTCGGCGGGAATTCAAAGTTCGGGAAAAAAATTCAGCCGAATAAAGCCATTAAAAACACAACCGCGCCTTTCCGCGGCTCTGGGGGGGCATTTTTGGGGGTAGAGGTCCCAAACTTTCAGCGGAGCTTCAAAGGACGTTTCTTGAAAGACCCCCCAAGTTTTGTAAAGATTGGGTTGGGGGGGATGAGATATGGGCCCCGAAAGGGGTCCCCCCCACCCTTAATGTGCATGTCTGAGCAGAGCTTGCCGCCCACGCACAAAGCTCCCAGCCCCGACAAACAGCTGAGAAGTTTGCAAAGCATTGCAACACAACTGCAAAGCAACACGACTGTAAAGCAACACAACCTTGTAAGCAACACCTTTGCAACTATGCAAAGCAACACCTGACACCTGGGAGTTTGCAAACCATGGAAAGGGACAGAGGCAGCTAGCTATGCATAATGAGCAGGAGGGGTGGAATTTCCCCTTTTGCATGGGACTCCAAATGCATTCTTTGAAAACCATTTGAAAACCAGTTTTGAGCAAGCATCCAAATAGACCTAACCGCTCTTATGAATGAAGGAAAACCTAAAAACACACAACTGAAACCCCCCCTCAAACTAGGGAGAGAGAGACTCGAGGGGGAACACACACCCCAGGCAGAACCGGCAAAAGCCCCCTTTGGCTCCCCCCCCACCCACAGAAACTGCTCCCTCCCCCCCCACACACAGACTCTGCTTTCCCCCCCCCCCACACACACACAGGAGAAAAATTATAGATTAAAGCCCCCAAAGGGGTCTTACTGTGGCTGTCTTCTGTTCCATCAGGAGGGGCTGGGGAGAACTGGGTAATCCAAGACGATTCCATTTAGGCAGGGGACGTTTTGCTCTGGAGATGCATACAGGATCAGCTGACCCATTCATCCCAATAGGGGAAAGGGGAAAGCCCATATCTCGGGACCCCCTGAACCAATGTTTACAAAACTTTGGTGGTCTCTTAAGAAGGCTTGTCTGAAGCTCCGATCAAAGTTTGGGATCTGCACCCCCAAAAATGCGCCCCCTGCAGCCACGGAAAGAGAAAAGGGGGGAGCCGATATTTCTGCCCCCACTGAACCCATCTTTACAAAACTTGGGTGGTATCTTAAGAAGGATTGTCTGAAGCTATGCTGAAAGTTTGGGGGCTGTATCCCCAAAAAAGCGCCCCCTGCAGCCATGTAAATGGAAAAGGGGGGAGGGAAAAGGGGTGGAGCCCATATCTCGAGACCCCCTGACCCAATGTTTACAAAACTTGGGTGGTCTCTTAAGAAGGCTTGTCTGAATCTCTGCTGAAAGTTTTGGGTCTGTACCCCCAAAAATACGCCCCCTGCAGCCACAGAAAGGAGCGAATGTGCACAAGCACCCCCACACACACACAGACGAGGATTTATCTCTCTCTCTCTCTCCCCGGCCAGGCCGCACATCAGCTGATTCTTCCAGTACTCAATCCTGACTGATTGGCCAGAAGAAGACCCAGCTTGGCCACCGATTGGCCGGGGAAGGAGAATGCTGCTTACTGACGGTTATGCTGCTTACTGACACCCCGAATTGGCCGGATTTATTCGTGAACTCCCGAACTTGCTGAATTCGGTTCCCCGGTTGCCCGCCATTTTTGAGTTCGGTTCGTCCCGAACTAAAAACCACTGAATCAGGGGAATTCGGCTGTTTTTCAGTTCGGGCTGAACCAAATCAACAGCCCTAAATAGAACTTAAAAAACAACTAGAGGCTTTAGACTCAGCAACACTATGGAAAAGGGAAGGTATGGTGAGGAATGAATTCCAAAGAAATAGTATTAATTCAGCAAAAAGACTGGCAAATTATTTGAAAAATAGGAAGGAAAGACAAAGGGTAAAAAGTATAAAAGTAAATAGCCAAACAACACAGCACCCTAAAGAAATTACGGAGGCATTCGAGTCTTTCTATAAAAATCTGTATAAGAAGAGGGACATAGTAGATTTTGAAGAAGACATTAATACAACATTGACGAAGCATGAGAAAGTTAAACTGGGAGAGGATATCACATTGCAAGAGATAAAAGCTGTAATTAAAGAACTGAAAAAGGGTAAATCACCTGGTTTAGATGGGTTCACAAGAGAATTCTTTAAGGAAATGGTAGAAATTCTAGCCCCAGAACTTCAGACGGTGTTCAATGAAGTCTTGAAGGGTAAGAAAGCCCCAGACTCATGGAGACAAACAGAAATAATAGTGATTTTAAAACCACAGAAAGACCCTGAAGAGGTAGGCTCATATAGACCCATAAGTCTTCTTAATCAAGGCTATAAGATCTTTGCAAAAATAATGGCAAATGGACTAAAGAAGGCTATCCCTAATATAATAAAAGAAGACCAGTATGGATTTGTAAAAGATAGGAACATAGCCCAACCCATTAGAAATATAATAAATGTCCTGCAACATGGCCAGCGAAAAAAACTGGGCCTCCTAAAACTGGATGTATTCAAAGGCTTTGACACCCTTTCCCAAGAATACCTGTGGCAGATTATGAGTAAGTGCGGGATAGGGAATATTTATATAAATGCAATTCAGGAGATATATAGAGACGGAACAGCAGCGGTGAAGGTTAACAACGATCACAAGCCTTTCAGATTCAGAGAGGAGTTCGTCAGGGCTGTCCGCTTTCACCGCTCTTATTTATTATAGCGATAGAACAGTTAGCTGAAAGGATAAGGAACAGTGCAAGGATAGAAGGCTACAAGATGAAGAAAGAAGAAATGAAAATTAATTTATCTGCAGACGACATCATAGTTATCATGACAAACCCTAAAGAAGCGATGAAAGAAATCAAGATTATACTAGAAGATTTTGAACGCTGCTCAGGATTAAGAGTCAATATGGCTAAATCAGAAATTATATATCTCAATGTGAACAAAGACGGAAAAAAAACAGATAAATAAAATTACAAATATAGGGATGGGAGCTAAAAAGTTTAAATATTTAGGTATAGTACTACAAAAGAATATTAATAGAATTCCGGAGGTCAATTATAATATAATATGTAGAAAGATAGAGAAGGATATGAAAAAGTGGAGAAATAAAACTCTAGGTATTTTTTCTAGAATTAGAAGTACTAAAATGTTCTGGGTGCCTAAGTTAACGTATTTATTTCAGACGATACCACTAGGAATTCGTACAAATAAGTTAGAACAATGGAATAGAATGATAAGAGGATGGATATTTGGTAGTAAAAAATGTAGAATTCAAAAAAGGTTGGTTTATAGCCATAGATCAGAATTGGGTTGGGGAGTCCCCAACTTGAATAGTTATTATTACGCCTTTCAAATAAAGTCATTATTAGAGATAGGAGAAGGAAACGACCAGAAATGGGTTAAATTCGAAAACGAGATCAACCGTGACATAGGACGTTTTGGTATTTTCTCCAAAGTTGTAAATAAAGACTTAAAATCAATCACAGGGCCCAGACGCTCAGCACTAGAAGTATGTAGTAAATAGCAGTCTTTATGGCTAGGAAGGACCTCAAGATGGGCACCACTAGAGACCATGTACAGCGAGACAAGGGAAAGTAAATGGTGGGAAATCCTAAGGTCAAAAGGATACTATAGACTGGGAGATATGTTCAGAGGAGGAACCCTAAAACCTGTACAGGAGATAGTAGAAGAGATAGGTAAGCAATACTGGTTAAAAATAACAGGTCTCTATAAAATGGTCAAAAAGATTAATGAAAAAGGGAAAATATGGATAGAGGAAGCAATGGAAGAAATATACAAAGAAATGCAAAAATCAAAACAAGGATTAGCAGGAAAAAATTTATAGGAAAATTATATCAAACAAAGACAAGATAATATCATATTTACAAAAAACTTGGAGTAAAGAAGGGAAGATATCAGAAAACACAGTAGGTAAAATTATGAAAGGAACAGAGGAAATTAAAGTGATTAAATTTAACGAGTTGGAACATAAATTCTTTACAAAATGGTATAAAACACCAGCGCAATTAGCAAATATGTTTCCAGGATTGAGCCCCATGTGCTGGCATTGTAGACAATCTAAAGGATGGTTCTCCCACATGTAGTGGGAATGCCCAGAGGTCAGGGTTTTTTGGTCAAAAATATTAAAAATTATAAGGAGAATATGTAAAGTACCCTGAGCTATAGATTTTAATCTAATGTTAATGAGTATAACAGGGGATCTGGCAGTAAACAAGAAAGATCAAGCCACATTTAAGGCTATGATACTAGCAAGCAAAGCAGTTATTGCTCTGGGATGGAAGGATAAAAGTAAATGGACGGTAGAAATCTGGCACAATTATTTGTTTGAATTTATACAGTCGGATATAGTCAAGAGGCTGCGCCAGAAGACTACATGGGAAGACAAGATTACAGAAATCAGGAGGAGATGGAAGACCTACCTAGAGTGGATATCAACAGAAGAAAGAAAAGACATTCAGTGGAAGATTCAGACTTTGTGCCCGTGGCTGGGACTAAAAGATTAAAAACTACAAGGAGAAGGAGGGGTGGAAGGGAGGGGGTGGAAGGGGTTAAAAGGAAATATGAAATGTACAGGATAAAAACAATAAGTAACATATATAAAAAAAACCTGTATAAAAAGAACTAATAATAAAAAAAAACCAGTACATGTCAACTCAAACTTTTTGGCTGTTTTCATATTTCACCCCGATCTACTAATGCACAGCAATGTATGCGGGTTGTCATGTGACAAAGTTTTGTCTTGGTTTTCTGGGTACTTTAATGAGATAAAGTCAATTTTGGATTTAAAGGCATCAGACCAAGCTTTCAGACCATCCGGTTACTCAGTTTCTTCTATCTTGTCAATATTACTGGCCAATGGAATGATGATCCTCCCATTACAAGGGCAAGCAAATACCGTTCTAATTCTGCCACAGGCAGCATTTAGATTTGAGTCAAAATCTTTGTCGAAGGTATCTCGATGGGCAGACTGGCACATTTTAAACAAATGTTTTGTCATGGGAGAATCCAAATAACAGCATGAATTTGCAGCAGCTTGCCAGGTTCAAGTCTTGTTCTGTTGACATTCGGAAGCATGAGTAGGTCAGATGCAAACCAGGCAAGCTGCTGCAAAATTATGCTGTTATTTGGATTTAAGTTTAAGATTTGCTCATGTCAAGTGTCCATTGATTAACTGGATCTGACGATGATTCCAGGCATCTAGAAATAGCAGATTTCAAGGAGTCGTACCTGTGGGCATAAAAATTTGTGAAGCAATATTCTGATTCAGAATGCTTTGCAGAAATGGCAAAACCACACAAGGAGACTGACGCAAAGAGTTTTGAGCGCAATCATCATCTGATTCTGCAGTCATGGAAACAATTTCCTGTCTCATACACACCATACAAAACATCAGCCTCATCCTAATTTCAATGTGTGGCTCAACCTATATGTGCAAAGGTAGTCTCCTGTGCAAGCACCAGGTCATTACCGACCTATGGGGTGACATGACATCCCGACATTTACTAGGCAGACTATGTTTATGGGGTGGTTTGCCATTGCCTTCCCCAGTCATCTTCCTTTTTACCCCCAGCAAGCTGGGTACTCATTTTACTGACCTCGGAAGGATGGAAGGCTGAGTTAACCTTGAGCCAGCTACCTGAAACCAACTTCCGTCGGGATCAAACTCAGGTCATGAGCAGAACTTTTGACTGCAGTACTGCAGCTTACCACTTTGCGCCACGGGGCTCCTTCTCCCATTTAAACCACTTCAAAAATACTTTGCGGTCAAGATTCACAGAAGAGAGCCTTCACAAATGCATGCGGAAAGCAGAACTTGACCATTTACAATTATCATTTCAAAGAAAGGAACAAAAGGAGGTAGCAGCAGATGTCCCAAGGGCCTGGTGATGACCCGGACGTGACTTTGACTTCAGGTACCTCAGCTTACTCAAATCACGTATGTGAGCAGGCCTTCTCCCACAGAAATAAGCAGCAGAAGTTCCACTGGGAAAAGTCTGGGAGTCCAAAGATTATTTTATGCAATTATTAATCAACAAGTCAGGTATCAATAATGTGAACCTGTATATTTCCTGGCTAGTTCTTTATTTGTGTTTTAATCTGCAAGGGTATGAAGGAGCTCAGTGTGATTGCACTCTAGTTGGATGAATTAGGGTTGCCAGGTCCCTCTTTGCCACTGCCGGGAGGTTTTTGGGGTGGAGCCTGAAGAGGGCAGGGTTTGGGGAGGGAACGGATTTTAATGCCATAGAGTCCAATTGCCAAAGCAGCCATTTTCTCCAGGTGAACTGATCTCTATTGGCTGGAGATCAGTTGTAATTAGGGTTGCCAAGTTCCTCTTCCCCACCAGTGATGTGCTCCCCACATTATCGTAGAGTCCAATGCAACAATGAGGGAAAGGAGGTTGGTTGATTACAGCTTGCTTTATTGGCCAAGAAGTCATTATCGCGGAGTACAGAGGGTTTATCAGTTGGTCCAAAACACCAGACTTCAGCTACTATAAAAGTGCTTAGTTTATTTACAGTGTATAAAATATCCAGCATACACTTCCATTCAGTATATTCTCCAGCATAGCCTCCGGCTTAGTTCTCAGCATAACACCCCAACGCTGAGCCCTAAAGGCTACTCACTTAAATACATATCTACATCCAGATATCTATCAGGCCACCTGCTGTTACACCCACAGCGTTACATCATGCTTCTGGCCATATGTGGTTTATCCCAGTTTACACTGCTGCTTCCAGGCTATTGCCACCTGTTGCATTAGCTCAGATCCTACTGATCTGACAGGTCCTTGACAGCTCTTACTGACCAGCTGTCTGTCACAATATTATGACATGCTTGTATTTCTGACAGTCATAACCGGGTGAGCAAGGATCCAGACAAACCGCTCTGCGATCTTGTCACCCCGAGGCAGGGCAAATGCAAGAGGTTTTATAGACGTTTGACATTCCAGTACAACAATTATACATTTTCTTAACATCAGATGTTATCTTGTCAATGCAACGTGATTAGTTTCTACAGCGCATGCTTGAGCCTCGCTACATTAATGAATTGAGCCTATCTTATTGAGCAATTCAAAGCGTTCCCTTGCAGGGCAAAGGGAAAGTATCAAAAAGGAGGAATAGGTGGGAGGGAGGCTGTTGGAGCATTCCCTTACGTGAGAGGCAAGTTTCCAGCCTTTGGAATGTGTGTGTGCCTACGTGCTTGGTGCTAAAGGAAGGGGGGGGGCACTGGGAAGCGGCTTCTGTGGTTTTGCTTGTAAGCAGCTTATGCGTGTAGCTTGTGTGTATATCTGAATGTGATGCAGGTATAATTACTTAGGCACAACGTTTTCTCTCTTTTTCTTTTTACCTTTGGATGCTTCCAAAGGGAGAGAGGTGCATGTAAAGTCAGGGTTCCAGTAGGCTGGTGTTTAGGAAAGGAACGAGGGATCATTACCTTTCCAGGGGCCCCATGAGGGCCATGAGGGGGGATGTCAACAGGCATTGCAACTAAGTGTGAGCTGTCAATGACGGACCTTATCAATTGCACAAAACATGGAATACAATCAAGGAAACAAAATAATGCTTGCTAATACACAACCAATAAACCACATCACATTCTTCCAACTTCCCCCACCAAACACTTTATTTTACCACTCTGGGTTTAATACACTTTTCCAGGTTTAAACTGGGACATTCGATCTCTTTCTGATCTCAGAGGCAACATATTTAGTACTGCCTCCCCAATGTTATCTATCTTCAGACAACAATTTTTAAACTTGAACTTTTCCCACACACACACACCTTCACGTGCAAGCAGATAATCCAAAGCCAGCCAGTTTGGGTAAATAGCAGCTCTTATTTGTGTTTGCTGATGAGCTAATAAAGCAAAGGCAGCTGTGGTTTGATTCGAAATCACCTTGAGGTTAGACTGAAGTCTGATTATACGGTTAAATATAATAATAGATGTTGCTCATGGCTGGCCACTTGTGATGGTCGCCTAGAAGTACACAGAGTTCCAGGGCTAGTGCTCGGACATCTGAGTTCCTGTCCCCCACCCACCCACACACCCAGCAATCAGATACATTCAGAGTAAGAGCAACTCATTCTCCCAAGTCAACGGAAAAAGATTCTTGGCAGGGGCTGAGAGCTGGGCTGAAGATTGCAACTTTTTGGTACATTAGGGGGGGGGGAAATGATGGGCTTGCTGGCGGGGGCTGGAGCAGCTTTGAGATGGAGTTTTTGCTGTCACAGCCAAGGCTGGGTGTTTACTGTGCACAATGGCTTTTTGGGCTATTTGGCAACTTTTGCCTGGGAAGGCAGACCCAAGGTCTGGATTGAGGATTCACATAGGCAAAAGAATAAAATGCATGTGATATTCTGGTGTTCTGAATTCAGGCATTGAATGGACGTGTCATGTGTGTATACTTGATGGCACTTATATGGTCATAGCAGTGATGACAATAACTATTCACTGTAAGAAAATCACAAGGGTTAGACAGGAGTATAAACCATAGAACACTTAAGGCACTTAAAAGAGTTCATTGTGATCCTGAGAGTTTTTGAGGGAAAACTGAGTCAAAGTCACTTTTGAGAAACAGAACTAAAGTCACTGAAGAAAATGAAAGTCACTTAGGCAGAGTCTATTTGAAGAAAACTGAGAGTCACTGAGTCAAAGTTACTGAAGTAGAGTCACTGAAGAGAACGGAATTATAGGTACAGGGGGTACCACAAACACAGTCTTCTTTGAACAGCAAAGATGACAATCAGACTGTAAACGAAAAGAGTGGCACAAGTAGAGAGGAAGAGAACCAGTTCATCTAAGGGGCTTCTTGGGCTCTCCTGTTGATTTTTCAAACGCAAGGGATCACGTTGCTCCACCTGTCAGCTGTCATCTGGTGCACAGACAGGTTTTATGTGGGAGTAATGGATCCAAGCCTTAAAAACTCCTTCCACTTTCACTGCTGTTGGGCCAATGAAGCTCAGCAATCGGGGTGAGCTCCTGGATAAGAACTTCAGGAACCAGCATGGAAGGGAGGGCAGACTGCAATGGGGAATGGCGTCAGTCACCTGTTGATAGAACAGAAGAAAACCTGGGCCAGATTGTGCACAGTACAAGGCAAAGGTTCTCCCCCCCCCCATACTTTTCCGGGCAACTGGGCTGCTCTGATGCGTGTGAGAGCCAAGGAAGTGATGTCTCCCGGGCTGGGGAGGGGAATGTGAGTTTTGAGCGTCTGGTTCATGCGTTTTACTTTTCCAGACGTCTGTGAACGTGTGCTGAGTGTGGTGACCATTTTATGTCCAGAAAAGTACTCACAGGCTGTGTGACTGCTGATTACAAAAGGCAACCTGCTATCTCTTTCCAAACCCCTCTTTTGGTTCAACCTGGACCTTTCCAGGGAAAAATCCACGAAAGCCAAAAGATGTTCCTTGCGTCTATGGGGAGGGGCATCTCTGCAAAAGTCCACTTACCACTTCTCCCCCTGGATATTTGGCCTCTGTTGCAGTAGTGACCTTGAAGCCAAGTGGTGGGAGTCCTTCAGAGGGCAGTTGGATTCGGTTGCCCTCCATCCATTTCACCCATCTCCCTCACTTTTTCTTTTTAGTTCCTGGCTGCTGTACAGGGGCTGAGAGGGTGAGAGCAAAGCTGTCTTTTGAGCCCAATAATCCACTGCCTGGTTCCCCTGGGAGACTTCTGGGCTGTCTGGCTGGTGCCCAGGACAATGCACTATAGCCAGGAAAAAGGATGACCAAAAGACATCCATCAGTGTCTGAAGCAAGGGCTTCATTTATGAGAGGCTTGTCTGCTGCCTGTCAAAGCCTCAAAACCTGCGTTTATGCCAGTGACTTGCATGAGAGTACACTACAAGGAGGTAAACGGTGGCTCCCTGTACAAACTGGCAGGCTTTTGATGTGGGCAGGGGCTCTGCAGCCTGGGTGGAAGGGCAAAAGGATTCCTCCACAACTGCAAAGCGTCCGTGTGGCATTTCCCTTTTAAGAGAAAGGAGAGCCATCAGTTTCACAGGCAAGGTCGCTGTGTGTGTGGGGTGGTTCCCCCAGCTTCATGGCCGCTCTGATTAAATGGGGGGGTGTTTTGTGCCCCCCTGGCCCCCACAGCCGCTGCTTACCCCCCTTGGCCATGGGGCCAGGTTTTTCTCCAGATTTGCCACTTTTGAGATGCACTTTTTTTCTATCTGAGCCAAAAATTCCTTTGCACAGACTGAGCGCTCTCAAATTACAACCAGGAGACACGATCTCTGGAGAGGGCTGGGCAGATCCATTGCCACAGCTCGAGTTTGCACAGGAGAGAGTCACTGGGACCCTGTTGATTATCCCCAGGCTTGGTGGCCATCTGAAAGGTGGAGGGGCCGCTTGCCGAGACATGACCTGGGGTGTTTGTGTGCAAGGCCAGTTCCTTGTGTTGCGGGGTGGGAAGGGACAGGCGGTTGCCAGCCTCCAGGCTGCTGCCAACTGCCAATGGGCAGGCTGCTCTGCTTGGCTCTGGGGGCACTCCCTCCTCTAAATGCCCACGTTGACTGCAGAGAACATCAAAACAGGGCTTGTCCACCTCCCCCCCCCCCATTTCTGCCTTGGGGAGTCCTTGATGTCACTGTGAAAAATGGCTGCAGCCAGGAGAGAGGGGCTTGGCATTTTCTTTTACTCTCCTCCAGCCTCCCTCCTCTCTGGTATGCAGAGGGCTGCCAGAAGTGGGCTCGAGTTGGCTGGCTTTTTTTTTTTTGGAGTGTTAAACGTGTAGGGGAGAGAAAGCGTGCTTGCAGAGGTCTTTTTGTCTTTCCGCCTACAGCTCCGAGAGGCTCCCTCCCACCCTTCTTCCTGGGTGAAAGAATTTGTTTTTTTGCTGGGGCTTGGGAACTGACTTTTAGAGTGTGACGTAGGAGCAGCCTTTTTAGGTGGTGGAGCCTGAAGAGGGTAGGGGTATGGGAAGGGGCGGGACTTCAGTGCCATAGTGTCCAATTGCCAAAGTGGCCATTTTCTCCAGGTGAACTCTATTCTGCTGGAGATCAGTTGTAATAGCAGGAGATCTCCAGCTAGTACCTGGAGGTTGGCAACCCTAAGATGAATGGGGAGGAGAGGAGGAGTGCAGGAAGTGATATAAGAGAGAGGAAGTTATGCAATGCAAGAAATTTAAATTGTAATGTTGGTGGGAGGGAGTGACCTCACAGGAAGGAGAAGAATTTCAGGAGTTGCCCTTTAACCTGGAAGTGCCATGATCAGAGCAAGTGATAGCTTGGCTTCCCTCCATGCTGTGGTCACAATCAGAAAAGAGCTGGTGTGCATTTGGGAGGAACAAAACTCCCATTCATACAAAGTCCTCTTATTGTTCCCCAACAAACACAAGGACATAACATGTGTAGGGGAGCCTCAGACATGAGTTATAGGTAGGGTTGCCAGCCTCCAGGTGACAGCTAGAGATCTCCTACTATTACAACTGACCTTCAAGAGACAGAGATCAGTACCCCTGCAGAAAATGGCCGCTTTGGCAATTGGACTCTCTGGCATTGAAGTCCCTCCCCTCTCCAAATCCTGCCCTCCTCAGGCTCCACCCCCAAAATCTCCAGGCATTTTCCAACCCAGAGCTAGTAACCCTAGTTATACGTTCTC
Organism: Euleptes europaea; assembly: GCF_029931775.1. Classification (NCBI taxonomy): domain Eukaryota; kingdom Metazoa; phylum Chordata; class Lepidosauria; order Squamata; family Sphaerodactylidae; genus Euleptes; species Euleptes europaea. Next base: position 38,809,668 of record NC_079324.1, read on the forward strand.
AGTTCCCATACATGCTGTGCCCAAAATGAAAATAACACAATGAAAATTTGCTGTTCCCCGAACCAAGAGACTTTGAATTTGGTTATTGAGCAGGGGGTTGGACTAGAGGGCCTGTATGGCCCCTTACAACTCTATGATTCTATGGTCCATTTAAGATCTGACTCAACTTCCTTTTTTAAAAAAATATTTTTTTTCATAATAAGGATACAGAAATAGAAAAAGGGGGGAGCAAATAAAATAAGATACAATATAACAGTGCTCAAGATCTGACTCAACTTTCAATAAAATTTGCTGCAGATTATCCAGTAGCATATATTCAACCTTAATAGGGACGTAAATTCCCAAACATTTAAAACCACTGAGACCCAGTGAGCAAAATAACCTACATTTTTTAGTAGCTGTCAGCACATATGAACATGAAATACACAAAGATCTGAACAAAAGAGAAAGAAACAATGCTGAAATAAAACAGAAGTAAACGTAGAACAGGAGTTCTGGTTGTGGCATTTTTGCCAGTTTTTCCCCCCAGGATGACATGAACATAGGAACTGCCTTGCTGGGTTTTCAACAATGGCTAGGCAGGTGCCTCTGAAAGTTCCCAAGCATGTCATGAAGGCAGTGAGTGAATCTCTCATTTATCCCCAGCATCTGGTAATCAATGGTGGCCCCTAAACACGATAGTTCCGTTTAGCTGTTCACCTTTTCTTCCATTTATGTACTTTGAAAGTAGTGCAAGAAAATAAAAATGTGTTGGGCAGCACTTGACTGCAGTATATTATAACTAGATTTTCTACAGTTTTAAAATCTAATGTAACATTAGTAACCCATGTTAATGGTAACAAGAGGAATAAATACTGTTCATATTGCATTAAAATCAGTGCAAAACATTGTAACATTTAATAGACTGGATTGCAGCTATTAACTGTTTTTAACTGCAACCACTGAGAGGTATTCAGTGTTTGAACACAATTCATATTGTTAGCATGTGGATTCATAGTTGACTAAATGCAGGAGGCTGCTAGCATGCAAAATCCCAGCTGCTCCTCTAGATCACATGCCCTGAGGCCTCAGGTCCACATGCTGCTGTATCACGTTTATCACGTATATTATTTGCATGTGGTGAAGTTACTGGAACAGGGATAGACAAGAAAAGGAAAGTTAAAAATACTTGTGCATTTCTTCAAAATGTATCTTATTTCCCTGTTATCTCTATATGCTGTGAAGAAACTGGACCTAAGGTTATATTATTATCAAAATCTGTTTAATTATTACCCTTGTTCTCAAGCTTCCTTGTTTGTTTTATAAAGATCTGTGATCTCACATATCCAAGTTGCCTCCCTTCATTGCTGAAAAGTAGATAATAAAAAACAGGAATCTTATAGTATGTAGATGTGATATCAAGCACATAGGCTGCAAGTTGAATGTTGGATCAAATTTTGTGATTTGAATGATTTCAGTTCAATGAGGCTGGTTCAGGGGGAATATATTGATTGTTATGGTATTAATGATGCCATGTTTATTAATTATATTCTACTGTGTCGTAACCTTAACTATATGTTGGGTATTGTAATTGATTATTTGGTGCTGTATTATGTATTATTGTTACGGTTAAGCTCAAAACATTTGGTCAAAGGAACTAGTAAATAAATGGAAATGGATGTGATATCGCTTCTGGAAAAAGATCACTTCTGGGGCACTTGGTGAACGCTGGCACGTCTGTCAGGGGTTGCCAGAGAGTCCACCCTGTGGCCCATGGGATGGTATTCTGCTGCAACCGCCACCCCTGGCAGATGCTCACTCCATCCAAAACACGCTCAACTGTCTGGCGTAAATGTTTACAGTGAGAGCAAATGATGCATCCACCTCGGCAGCTACTCCACAGGGCTCTGCTCCTGCAATGAGTGAGTTCCAGGATTGTGCGGTTACCCACTTCATTCAGAATTGCGGGGCTCACCCCCCCCAAATTGCCCTGTCCAAGGGGGAGCCCACTCTATGTGAGAACTGTCAGCCCAATGTAGAGCCAAATACTTGGGCCTCCCCTGGCAGCTTGCCTGGGGCAGTCCACATGCACCAATCCTCCTTGTGTGTGAGGGGCAATGGTGGTGGGGGTCCTCATCTCCTGCCACCCCTGCTGGACTGCCACACTACTGGGCTCAGGTGCGGGAGGCAGCATTGCTGGGACAGCTCCCAGCCATGAGTGAAGGGAAAGTGGGATGGAGGTTTGGGGGAAAGTCTCCTGCTTACCTGTCAGTGTGTGGCCATCCTGGGGCACCTGTTAGGGGTCAGCACTGGAAGAGGCCAGCCACAAAGCGGGGACTTTGCTGTCTGCTTTGGGTGTTGGTGCAAAGCGCTCACCCAGTAGTGCTAAGTGCCCTTTCGGTGCTTTTCCCACCCCTAAGGAGCCCGACTGCTCGCTCTAAGTCTGCACAATAGAGAGCTGTCAGACAGCACCCTATGCTCATGTCCTACTTCATGAGTTGTGGGGCGTCCTGGTCAGGGTTTTTGTAGGGCTGGAGGGGCATGATTGGGAACTGGGGAGGGGGCTTGGCTATTGCAGGGGAGGGAGGTGATAGCTCATGCCCATAGTTGGCATCCTGAGCTGCTTGGGGTCTCATGGGCATGGGCACAGCAGTGGGGAGGCACTTGTTTTTCCATTCAATGGGTGCCTATGGGCTGCGCAGTGTTTTGTGAAGGCTCAGTTGCGTCAGGGGGGCATTCCCAGGCTTAAAGGGCTTAGGGAGCTGACTAATTCCGGACGCGCCCCACAAACCACCCATGACAACGCTGGCACAGAGGTTGAGGAAATGGGTGCCTCTGTTGCTTGCAGAAGTAAGAATTTTGTTAACTTCCTTATAGGAAGGGATGTTTGGAGTTTTTGTAAACATGCAAGCCTGTTTTAGGTGGTACTGAGAGCAAAAGTTAATAGAGATGCCTTAGGTAAACTGGTATCTTTCTGTCTGGAATGTAGCTCTGAGGGAACCTAGAAGGACTTTCTGTATCCCTGCCTACCCCATGTCAGGGGAAGAAAAATGGCTCAAGAGGAACCGGGGAAGGGCTGACCACCAGTTTTGGGAAATTCTAATGTGACTGCTGGCTTGATGAATGAATCTTAATGAATGTTCACCTGAGAGGTAGAACAATGTGTCAGGGGATAAACATGGTCTTTTCTATTTTGATAATGGAAAATACTCTTAATCTGAGAATTGTCTGAAAACAAAATATATTTTTTTTTGGTAAGAGGAAAAACTTTTATTGGGTTGGGAAACCAAATGCAATGCCCTGAAGTGCTTGATTGAATGAGGAAGAAATGCCTTTGGAAATAGTTAACCATAAATCACCTTGTACCGTTTTTACGTTTCTGTCTGTTTATCTTCTTTTCCAAGAAGTACTCTAACCCGCATAACTGAAGACTTTTCTGGGAGACAGACCTTTTTTAGGATGGTGGTCGTGGTACAAGTTTGGCTATCTTGATCACTGTGAATGAACTGCCCGGGACCTTCATACTGACTGGAGAATATTTTTCCCAGTAGCCTGAAAACCACACTTGAAAAGCTAGAGGGAGGGGGCAGAGAAACAGCATGGAGCCATATTTGCAGTCTGAATGTAGATGGTACAAAGTCAGAGAGCCTGGAGCTGTATGTGTTGGTTGAAGGTGAGGAATTTTGGGGTACAGGGGCTCCTTTTGGTAACCCAATGCTGGGAGAATCTGTTGCCTGCAGGAATGCCTGCTTGCTTTCATCAGGTTTTGTTTTTTTGCTTGTATAGTTGTAAATAAGGCAAAACTGAAAGGTACCCCAAGTCTCAAGGGCTCTCTCTCTCATCAAAAGGAAATAGAACTCTGTAGCATTGCTCTTGGAATTTCTCATTGCTCATGGAAATGTGTGGTGAGAGACAATATGGGTCTTTGTGCATTATAATAATTTTTAAAGAAAATATTATGCTAAACTTGCTCTCTATACCTGTAAACATCTCTGTCTTCATCCTGCAAAGCTCAGGGGTAGAGTGTTGCACCAAACTGAGGAAGGATCAAAGGTTTGATCACTAAAGAATATTGTCTCTTGGTAATCTAGGGGAACTGGCATCTAGCCTAGGGTAGTATGTTCCACGTCAATGGCCACATGGCTTCTGGAGTCCATTGGTCTCCATGATTGCATCCCAGACATCTCAGATGGTGGTGTTTTATCCTCTTCAGCATCTACTCAGAAACAGAAAATTTAAAGACCTTCTTAATTATCAGTTTCCTTTAAATGACTATAAATAGACTGCCCTACTTCCCTCTTCTTGCATTTAGAAGATCAGCAATGGGTCAGGGAAAACTCTGCCCCCTGGTCATCGCTAAGAAGTCTGGTTCCTTGTGGTCACTGGTTATCTTTTATCACCAGCTAGAAAGTTAATCAGAAGTGACAATCAATCAAATGGCAGGACCTGGAGAATGTGCTCTTGAAAGTGTCTAGGGTGGAGGAGAGAACACAGCACATTTTGTATGTTCAAAGATAACATGGCCAAATCAGTACACAGTTCTGAAATGAGCTGCTAGATCAACAGAATTGATGAATAGTGTTGATGTAAGGTTGGCCATCTTGAGTTCCAAGATAGGTCTGTCAGTAGGATCGGGCCAAGAGTGTCATTAAATGGGTAATGGGGGATTTAAAAAACACAATACTAGTATGCTGTGGTAGCTGGGAATCCTGCTCCTGCTTTGCAGAATAACTCCAAAACAGGGCTTGGAGAGGGGATACCCATGAGCTGAAATTACAACTGGTCCAGAATGCCATGGCAAAGGTCCTGATGGGGACCCCTTGGAGAGCACACATACAACCACTGCTCCATCAGCTGCACTGGCTCCTGACTGAATACTGGAGCAGGTTCAAGGTTCTGGTACTGACCTTTAAATCCCTCAGTGGTCTGTGACCATCGTATCTCCCAATATATCCCCCAAAGAGCACTGCTCTCAACTGGAACCAACTTGCTGGTGATCCCTGGCCTGAAACATATCCGGCTATCCTCAACCAGAGCCAGGGCTTTCTAAGCCCTGGCCACAGCCTAGTGGAACTCTCTCCCACTAACACAAAGTGATGAAAAGAGAAAGCTGCATGGTAATTTATACAATTTCATAGTTCTATCACCAGTCTCATACACAAGCAAAAAAAAAAAAAGGGCTGAGGGGCCATTGAAGAGGACATTAAATGGAGACTGGAGAAATAAGCAGCCGCATAGGTCATTTCCTTCCCTCCTGGGCAGTGGAGAGGTTGTTGAGACCCAACCTCAGCCTCTTACACAGCCCAATCCCATGCACGTTTACCGACCAGTGACTCCCACTGAGTTCAACAGGGCTTCATCCCCAGTGCCTATGCTTGTGGGCATCTTGGATGGGAAGCTGTTTTACATGAGAGTGACTCTTTTCATGGTTATCCTAAAGAAAACACACAGTTCAAGGGGAGGGCGGCAAATCAGCCTGTCCAGACTTGAAACAAGCCGGTCTGTTCAATCTGGCAGAGGTCTGCCCCAGAATCTTAGGCGCTGAAACTGACCAACACTGGTGCTGAAACTGACCAATACTCGCTGTGAAACTGACCAAGATGGGGGGGGGCAGCTGAAGAGGACAAGTTAAACGGAGAATGTTGATCGTGATGTGGTTGGAGAAATAATAAGCAGCCTCATAGGTCTCAGCATTCCATCACTAGGCCAGCCCTCACAAATTAAAAAAAAAAAAGATGGCTTCAAGGGGAGAGGTTGGATGAGGGGGAAAGTCAAGTGGGAGGGAGAAACAAGAATGGGCTTGGGGAGAAAAACCCGAATTCACAAGTATGTACAGGACCAGCTTTCGATTTGGGATTGAGGCAGGCCTTAAATTCGCGCTAAAAAAGCATCCAGAAAATGCAGGGAAAATGTGAGGGGAGAGTGAGGCAACTTCTAAAGGTACATAACAAAAACAAAGCCTTGAAGTAGTCGGGGGTAATGGTGATGGAAACAACCCGTGCATAAAAGGCCTACAATTTCCAAACACTTGAAGGCTCAAACTAGATCAGGACAATGGTGCACATGGAGAAGGAGCTTAATCCTTCTCATCACTCTGTTTTCCCAGCCAGAAATGGCCCAGGGAGCCCCTGTTTGCCCGTTAGGGAAATTTACATGTATTTACATGTACCAATGGCTACATGTAAGCTTCTCAAGTGGGGCAAATAGTAGCTCCCTGTTTGAGGCTGGGAAAGTGGCTTGGTGAGCAGGCTTAATTCCCTTCCTCCTGTGCACCATGGTCCCGGTCAGAATTGCGCCCAGGTGTGCCTGGAAATTACATTCCCGTTGGAGAACTCCTAGTGTACATATGGTTGTTAAGTCCTCATGGCAGCCTTGTGGTGGACTCAAGGGCTTTGTACTGTGTGAATCAGCAGAATTCAGGGGATTCTCTTCATTGACCTTAAATTCTCCCAGGAGAGTCTGAGTCGGCAATACAGAGATGGAAAAGGCAAGTTGAGAGAGAAAGATCTAGCACTTGCAAACCGACTGGACCAGCAACAAAATCACTGTGATTCTTCTGGGCTATATGAGTGTTGACTGTATAGCTTATACTTATAGTATAGCTATACACTTTAAAATTTTATTTTAAGAGTTGCTTCTTTATATGGCATATGCAGCTGATCTAGAGATCTGAAGTAAACTGTGAGTCAATCTGGACATAAAATGTAACCAAAAAAATATCCAATTTTCAAAATTAAAAATTTACCTCCCGATTTGGTTTGACATTGAAATGGAAAACCAGGTAGCAAGCTTTTTTCTCTTTTACCAGAAAGCTCATATAAATGTAAGAAACGTTAAGTTGTGGCACTTAAATGACTCACACATTTATATAAGGAACAATTTTTAAAGGTCAGTTGAGCGCTTTGGATTCTAAAATTATTATATGATATAACCAAACATTGAAATGTTTACATATCTTTGCAAATTACTCAAACAAATATTTGCATATTTACCATGGTCTTTGTTGTCTGACCATTAAATACAGCTATAGAAACTTACAGGAACTTAATGATTCATCCATTGAATCTGAAGAATGCTCAAGAATGCTGATTTGCTCAACCCAACCCAAAAGTTCTAAATAAACGGAGTAAGTAACCAGGAAGTGAAACACCAAATTAAGGAGTACTCCAGTATCTTCCAACCTTTCACCAAAAGCTGAGCAGGCCTAATCTTGGGGATAGCACGCAGTGTATCTCCTGAAGAAAATGAATGCATTAATTGGGACCAGTGCTTTTCAACCTGTTCATCAATGACCTGGAGTTGGGGTTAAACAGTGAAGTAGCCAAGTTTGCAGATGACACCAAATTATTTAGGGTGGTTAAAACAAAATCGGACTGTGAAGAGCTCCAGAAGGATCTCTATATACTGGAAGAATGGGCATTAAAATGGCAAATGATATTCAACGTGAGCAAATGTAAAGTGATGCATATTGGGGCAAAAAATCCCAACTTCACATATACACTGATGGGATCTGTGTTGGCAGCGACAGACCAAGAAAGGGATCTTGGGATGGTAGTGGATAGCTCAATGAAGATGTCAACCCAGTTTGCGGCTGCTGTAAAAAAGGCAAATTCCATGCTGGCAATAATTAGATGAGGAATAGAGAATAAAACTGCTGATATCATACTGCCCTTGTACAAATCTATGGTGAGACCACACTTGGAATACTGTGTACAGTTCTGGTCACCACACCTAAAAAAGGATATTACAGAGCTTGAGAAGGTGCAGAAAAGAGCAACCAAAATGATTAGGGGACTAGAGCAACTGTCCTACGGGGAGCGGTTAAGACGCTTAGGGCTGTTTAGCTTGGAAAGAAGGCAGCTAAGGGGAGACATGATACAGGTCTATAAAATTATGCATGGTTTGGAGAGAGTGGACAGGGAGATGTTTTTCTCCCTCTCCCATAATACTAGAATGCGAGGTCATCTGTTGAAGCTGGAGGGTGAGAGATTCAAAACAGATAAAAGGAAGTATTTTTTCACACAACGCATAGCTAAATTGTGGAACTCTCTGCCCCAGGATGTGGTGATGGCTGCCAACTTGGAAGGCTTTAAGAGGGGAGTGGACATATTCATGGAGGAAAGGGGTATTCATGGCTATTAGTTAAAATGTATACTAGTCATGCTGCATACCTATTCTCTAGTATCAGAGGAGCATGCCTATTATTTTGGGTGCTGTGGAACACAGGCAGGATGGTACTGCTGCAGTCATCTTGTTTGTGGCCTTCCTAGAGGCACCTGGTTGGCCACTGTGTGAGCAGACTGCTGGACTTGATGGACCCTGGTCTGATCCAGCAGGGCCTTTCTTATGTTCTTATGAATTCATGAAGGGGAATTGCATAAAGGGGAAATACAGCAAAATTTCCCAAATACAGTATGTTGTACAGTGTCTTGAAAGATGGAAAAAATACTTGCTGGAGCTTTCCGCCACCTCTCTGCCTTTTCTTGCATCCTCCTCTATTGGGCCTAATACTTGTTTGCAATTCCTATTCCTGTCCTTGGTTTCTTGCTCTCCCTTCCTGGTGTTTGACTGTTTTGTTCCCACTAAGGAAAAAGTTAATCATACACAGACTTGAAAGAGGAAACCCCACACAATGTTCATTTCTTGACTAATGGTGCTAAAAGGAATATCACTACAAACCAGAGCAAACACTGATTATGACACCTTATCATAAAAGGGATTTGTAACAAGTTCCTAAACAAAGAAACTGATTAAATCCAGCATTTCAGCATTTCAGTTGGGCGGGGTGGGAGTGGGGGAGACAATAGTTCTTTCTGGACCTCCCTTCTTCCCAAATAACACTGAGATGAGCAGGCAGCATGGTAACAGCCACCTCTCCCCTTACAAATCCAACATGGATCTTCTAAGGTCTTGGCTAGTGGCAGAGAAAGGCAGCATCTGCCTTAAGGTCCTCTTCACCATCCCATCAGGTGCCCAACAAGCCTCCCCCAAGGGCTGTATTTCCATTTGGGAACCACTGGAATAAAATTGACAAGGATGCTTCCTTAGAGGGTGGGATGTACCCTGACAGGGTCCATGTAAGTGCATCAACAGCGCTGGCACTGAGTATTCATCAGAACATCAGAAGAGTCCTGCTAGATCAGACCAGTGTTCAGTCCAGTCCAGCATACTCTTTTGCATAGTGGCCAACTAGCTGCCCCAGAGGGCCAACAAACAGTGCATAGAGGGTGTTGCCTGCAGGGACTCACACCCTTTGCTAACAGGAGTTGATTGCTGATGGCAGGCCTGAGCACAGGGATCTCTTGTCTAGGATAAGATTTTGCAGACAACACTGTTAGGTATTCCCCAGTTCTCTGAGAGGCGAGATACTCCAGGGAGCAGCACTTCCCTGGGTTGGTATACTTTGGAGAGCATTGATGGTATTTTGTATTATTTGTGTTATTTGCAACATCATTCGCGGGCCATACAAAATTATCAACTTAAAAATTAGCCGACCAAGCCCCAAGCAGTCAGCTGCCCCAGATGACCCCCCCGTGCGGCAAGCAGGCAGGCATCCAACCGGTGGTGCACTCACCCACCTGGTGGCACAGGATGGTCTGTTGCACCAGCCAGGCATAGCTGTCCACCCGCACACCGGAGTTGCTCCTACTCTGCATGGTCGGGGCCAGATTCTACAGCCGGCTCCTGCTACCTCCGCCTGCAGGGATGAAATGAGGACACACTGGCTAAGAACTCCCCCCCCCCCGCATTCTGGCCCTGCCCCCTTTAACCCCTCCATTGTCACCACTTCCACCCCCATCCCTCTTGTGGTACAAACAGAGGGAATATGTCTCTCCATGGCACAGGTGGGAAAGGGTTAACACAGTTTCTTGGGCTGTCCTAGAAGCTCCATAGCTAACGACTCTTCTGCAAGGGGTAAAAAAGGTTCATTTTCTTGGCAAAACAAACTCACATCTGCCTTGAATAGAGGCTATTCCTGTCCCCGTGAAGGGGCGGATCACCAGTCTTAGATCCTTCTGAGCTAGAGATCTGCCAGGACCCACAAAGGGCCAGACTAAATGATTTCGTGGGTTTTAAATGGCCCCTGGGCCTGACATTCCCCACCCCTGCTCTAGATCAAGCCCAAAGGATAGACCATTTCACAGGAATCAGACCCCCAATCTCCCAATATCAAGATGACTCTGAGTATTGGAGTCCACCTCAGCCCTTCCAGTTACTGCAACGCTGTTTTGGAAGCAAAGTTGGTACCATGAGAAAACAATCATGGACAGTGGGAAGCAGGTTTTCACATTAAGAGATGGTTATACAGTTGTGAGTGTTGTTAGGTGGTACCAGTTTCTGTGGTCAAAAGTGGCCTGCCCAATGGGACTTGTGGGCAAAACAGTTCTTGCTGTTTCTTTCCTGATACTCAACTTCAGCAGTGTAAACAGCAAGGTTCATGTCCATCTTCCAGTGACCAAATTTATTGGGAGTTGGAGCAGGCCGGGCTACAACATGCAGTGCAGGATCCTATATGACCCTAAGCTCTAAGGTGTTCTTGATACAAAACAAAGGCTCCATCCTTAGGGTTGCCAACCTCCAGGTACGGCAATCAAATTAAACACCCCTGTACCAATACCTAAGGTTAAGAAGTAAGTACTGAAAAAAGCTATTATCAATGCGTGATAACTATATTATATTTAATATAACAAAGTGCTACAAAGTTGTCCTTGTACAGTAACATTCATTTCAAGGTTGAAGTCTTCAATTGAGGTAAGGTTGAAAGGGAGACAATGGTTTCAATTCTTCCTCAGTCCCGTTTAAATATTGACATCAATGTGTGTACTTGTTTCAATAAATTTATATAGCTTAAATAGCTTAAATAGCTTCCGTAATTATCTCTGCCATTCCCCTTTAGGGTATAAAATAGCAACCATAAATCTTTATCTCTTCAGTTCCAATAATGGATATCCATTTACTACCTGAATCAAGCCTGAACTGACCCTAGAAGCTAAAATGACTAAACTGAGGCTATCGTATTTTGGTCACGTCATGAGATGATAAGAGTTACTGGAAAAGACAGTCATGCTAGGAAAAGTTGAGGGCAGCAGGAAAAGAGGAAGACCCAACAAGAGATGGATTGACTCAATAAAGGAAGCCACAGCCTTCAATTTGCAGGATCTGAGCAAGGCTGTCAAAGATAGGACATTTTGGAGGACTTTAATTCATAGGGTAGCCATGAGTCGGAAGCGACTTGACGGCACTTAACACACACACACACACACGATTGCACAGTCATAGCTTTCATGTTCCCAATCGGGATACAAGTTGCAGCAGTGATAAAGGTTTATGGTTGCTATTTTGTACCCTAAAGGGGAATGGGAGAGATAATTACGGTACTAGCTGGAGATCTCCTGCTATTACAACTGATCTCCAGAGCAGTTCACCTGGAGAAAATGGCTGCTTTGGCAATTGGATTCTATGGCATTGAAGTCCTTTCCCTCCCCAAACCCCGCCCTCTTCAGGCTCTGCACCAAAAACCTCCCACTGGTGGCAAAGAGGGACCTGGCACCCCTATCCATCCTGTTCTGTTAAACATTTCCTAGAGCTGGCAGCATGGAAAGATGCCCATGCAAACAGACATGCCTACTTGGTTCCTGCTCATTTTTGTTGTGCCCTCAAGTCACAGTTGACTTAAGGTGACCCCCGTATGGTTTTCAAGGCAAGAGATGTTTGGAGATGGTTTGCCAATGCCTGCCTCCACGTCACAACCCTGATATTCCTTGGAGGTTGCCCAGCCAAACACTTACCAGAGTCGACCCTGTTTAACTTCTGAGATCTGATGAGGTCAGGCTATCCCGGGGCTATCCTCTCATATTTTCTCAAAAAGGGATGGTGAATACTATGCCTTTGTTTCATCAGAAATACCCAGACTAGTTTTGGTCTCATGGTTTAATTTTGCCAAGTCTTCTTAGCTCCTCACCTTGGAGACCAAAATAGATCAGCCCAAACAGAAAGTGACTTATTCAGGAAGTCCAGGCCCTTCCATTTACTTGGGTGACCAATGGTTTCTATAATTAAAACCTAAAGCAAACAGATGATGTTAATACCAAAGAGCAATGTTTGAAAATGTCTGTGGTTGGTAGGTGGTTGGAGGAGCAGATGAGTCACAGGAGAACGCTCTTGATGGGGGAGCACACCAAGGTTACCTAGCAACTTGATCTTCACATTCAAGGGGGTGAGAGACACACATGGTACAGTCATGGGCAATGGGATTACTGATGGCGTAAGACTCTGTTTCAGCATCAGAATTGTTGTAAGCAAGGAGGCAAGCAAGCAACCAAAATATTCATTGTATAAGGCCAAGGCCATTACAATTAGGATACAAAGAAGGACACACACAGCTATAGCAAAGGCAAGAACATAATACAGTTAAAAACTCTTTAAAATACAATTAAAATCATGTAAACACCTTCACAATATACAATTCAAATAGTTCAGCCTTTAGACACAGCTCTGGCCTGTATTTTCTTGGCTGCCAAGGCAAATTGTGCCACTCTATAAGAGCAGAATTATTGTAAATACAATGGAGTGTCCTTTTGTGCCTTGAGCATTTGTAAAGTCAGAGACCACCATGGCAGATACATATACTGCATCTTAACTCTTTATTATCTGGCTGTAGTCAAAAGATTATGGTAGAGACTTTAGAATCCATAACCTGCAACACATTTTGTAGGGTTGCCATTGCCAACCTCCAGGTACTTGCTGGAGATCTCCCGTTATTACAACTGATCTCCAGCCAATAGAGATCTGTTCACCTGGAGAAAATGGCTGCTTTGGCAGTTGGACTTTATGGCATTGAAGCCCTCCCCCCCCCCAAACCTCGCCCTCCTCAGGCTCTGTCCCAAAAATCTCCAGGTATTTCCCAACCCAGAGCTGGCAACCCTAGGTAGAGTGCCTTGGTTATCTTTGTTATCTCCCTTAATGTTCAATATATGTGTAAGACCTTCAACTGAAATCATCTGTAGTTTTGGAGATCATCAATATGCTGATGATACCTAACTATAGATTTCATCAAATAACTCTCCACCCTCTGTTCTAGGCTGGTACCTGTCTGCTGTGGTTAAAGTGGCCAAGGGAGAATAAAGTAAAGGTAAAGGTCCCCTATGCAAGCACTGGGTCATTCCTGACCCATGGGGTGACGTCACATCCTGACGTTTACTAGGCAGATTTTGTTGACGGGGTGGTTTGCCATTGCCTTCCCCAGTCATCTTCCCTTTACCCCCAGCAAGCTGGGTACTCCTTTTACCGACCTCGGAAGGATGGAAGGTTGAGTCAACCTTGAGCTGGGTACCTGAAACCAACTTCTGTCGGGATCAAACTCAGGTCGTGAGCAGAGCTTTTGACTGCAGTACTGCAGTTTACCAAGGGAGAATAGGGTGAAGCTTAATCCAGACTTAAGACAAGTGTGATGTTGTTTGGAGAAGCTGGGCCTTGAAGGGAGTGTTGGTGCCCACCCTTGACAGAGTAAGTTTGTCCGTGATAGACTCAGTTAAGAACTTGTGGTTACCTTTGGACCTGGCTCTTTTACCACAAAAACAGGTTGAAGGAGTAGCAAAAAGTGCCTTCTATTGGTTACATCTAAGTCAGAGGCCGGCCTCCTTCTTGACCCAGCAAATCCGGCCACACTGATTTATCCAGTGGTAGCTGCAAGGCTAGACTATTGTGATGTGTTCTACATGGAGCTACCATTGAAGAGAACTGATGCAACACCCTGTTTAGCTACTATAGCTGTGGCTAGCCACCTGCCACATATTTTGCCTAGCTGAGATTTTTGCACTGGTTGCTGTATTGTTTCTAAGTTCAGTTCAAGGCACTGGTTGTAACTTTTAAAGCCCTTTGTGACCTGGGAGCTGTATATCTGTAGGGCTGTCTTTCCCAGTAGCAACCCACAAGAAAACTCCACTCTTTGGACTGACTATACAGATAGAGCCAGAGCTTTTTCTGTGGTGTCCAATATTTTATGGAATAGCATCCCTGAAGTTGTTAGGAAGGCTGACACTTTGCTGAGGTTTTTCAAATTGTGGAAGATGGAGTTATCCATGGTTTTCTTTGTCATTGCCACTTCATTTTGAATTACTTTTTAAAACTTTAAAAATTAATTGTGTATTATATTTTATTACCATTGTATCTTGCCTTGAGTCCCATTTCAGAGAAAGATGGGTTCAAATGCTATAAATAAATAAATGGTCTTGGAAGTACTAATTTTTGCCTGTTTCCGTAACAACTCACATTTGGGATGTCAGGAAATGGGCTGGTATGAGACGACAGATCCATGGATGACTGTTAATATCCATGCAGTCCACCTTGGTGTGCCCCTAATCATTACATTATTCATGGAAAAGTACTCCAAGCATAGAGTGACCCATGCTGTCCAGATGCCATGTGAAAGCACTAGCTCACATTGTGTAGCAGTTTAAGAATTCCTTTGATGAAATGTGTATATTTGGTCACCTGAACAAATATGGCCATGAAAACTACCAGATGACTTGGAAGGCATGATATTGCAGCCAGTGGGCTAAAGCAATGGAATGGCTTCAAAAATGATATCAAAGAGGGCATTCTAGCAATGGGTATTAAAATATCTGTTTCACTGGCATAAACTAAGGATATATCCATGTTCTGGCCCAAAAGAACAAGACTGAATCTTGACCAAGACTTTGAGAAAAACAAGAACAGTTTATTCAACCCTGAAGAACATTCCCCATTTGACAAACCTAGACAGGAATGGAGTGGACCCTAGAGCAGGAGGACATGGTTACAGCACTTAAATGAGTGTTCCCATTTTTAGAACATGCTGTTCCCCAAGAAAGCCTGGGGAGATTTACCAAAGCAGGAAAATTTTCTGGCTGCAGGTCAGTATACAAACAGTTTCATTTTATGTTTACTGTCTGGAACCTTTGCCAATCAGAAAGAGTCACAAAGGGCCAAACGGTTATTGAGGTGGGAATAAAAGGATCGATCTTAGCGTGGAATTCATTGCGTTTTTTCCCCCATCACCCTAGGAAGCTTGTTGCACTGTTGAATTGTACCTGAATTATACTTATACAACAAATGAAGACATATTTCCAAGTGTCATGGCTTCCAACTGATGAACTCTGGGAACTGTAGTTATGGAGATTGTTATTCTTAGCATCTTCACAAAACTGTGATTCCCAGGATTCTTTAGGGGGAGATGCTTCCAATTTGTAGAAGTGACTCTGTGAAATTTAAAATTACAGCATCTAGATATATCCTCAGATTATCCTCTCTTCCTTCAGACATAACTTTTTATTTGAATGCTCTCAACATGCCTCCTTGTAACATTTTCTTCTCTAAGCCAAATATGCTGATTTTGTTTGGCTTTTCCTTGTG
This sequence comes from Euleptes europaea, assembly GCF_029931775.1. Taxonomy (NCBI): domain Eukaryota; kingdom Metazoa; phylum Chordata; class Lepidosauria; order Squamata; family Sphaerodactylidae; genus Euleptes; species Euleptes europaea. The sequence goes on from NC_079324.1 coordinate 38,825,040, forward strand.
TGAATTGCCTTCCAGCCCTGCAGAGAATCTCTGTAGATTCATTTCTTTGAGGTCTGCTTCTGACATGTGGCAAACAGCAGACCTCCAGAAACCTTATTTCTGCATATAACTTTCATTCTCTGCACTTTATTTCCTCCAAATTCTGTATTGTGAAATATTGAAAAGACATGGCAAAGTGGAATGACTTTAAGTTCCAGCTGACTTTATTATTAGCATTTTGACAAACACAGATTCAAAACTTCAATGCAATCATTATATACATAAACAAACATCAAATACACACACCAAAGTATGTGCATAAGTTAATTTATTTACAGCATTCCAGCCTGATCCTGCAGGCATAGCATATATACATTTCCTGCTGATTTCAGACAATCCGCAGTTGCAAATAATAAGCAAATAAATAGCAAGAAAGGATAGAGGAAGAAGAGTGTCCAAAGAGCATCAAAGAAGGCACTGAAGGAGCAGATTCGAAAGGTCAAAGGAACAAGCTGTTAGGCTCAGGGGAAAAGCACAATCCTGATCCTAGACGTGTTCTGCAGCATTTAATAGGATGCCTAATAAATAAACTGTTGGCTGCCCTGCCAGCAGCATCTTCCTGCTTCCTTTTATAACAAAGAGGGAAGGGGTGAAGGAAGGTTGAAACCAGTGGTGCTAAGGCTGCAATCCTAAAAGTATGTCCCTGAGAGTAAGCCCTTTGAATAAAAAGGGAGTTACTTTTGAGCAGGCTTTGCTTTTGAGCAGGCTATTTTGGCTACATGAATTATATTGTAAGGCTGGGAAGAAGCAGTTCCTGACCCTGAACTGCACTGACTTTTCTGGTCTCTTCTTTTGAGGAAAGGGGATGACAGCTGTCTTTTCTATTCACAAGTACCCCTTGGCTGTGGCCAAGGTGATTTAGGTTATTCTGTCCAGTAGCTTGGAAACTCTTTTGTACTATTGCATATTCAACTGTTGCTGATGTCCTGCAGAGCAAAGACACTTTGATTGACCCAAGTCACCCTTTGAGGAAGCAGAAAAACCACAATAACAGCCCCCCCAGCAATATATAATATATGTTAAGAGCCAGCAGAGGCCTGATAGGAAGTAGCCTTCTGAATAAGCCAGATCCCTGAGTTGAAGAGCAATAGACAGTTCCTCTTGGATCAGACTCATTCTTCTTGGGTTTATACTATTTGGTTCTTCACCTTCTCAAATATCTGCATCACATTGGCTGCTGGGACACATCCTTCTCTCAGTATTGTGATGCCACCTAGGAGAGAAAAAAAGGCAGATGAATGATAGATGCCTGAGGAAAAGCAAAGGAGGATGGGAAACGAGCAAGTTGGAAATGCTAGCAAAGTCACTATCCCTTCCAATAGGCCAAAATAATGGAGAGACTTCAGCTTTCCTGCCTGCCTCACCACACTGTACAAAAAGGCATTATTAAATCAGCTTCATGTCTAGTAAGTTATGGCAGTCCTTCATTTAGTAACCATCCATTATTCAAACTTGCCAATTTTCTAAGCTCGGTTTGCATCTTCACCCTGTAGCCTGATTTCTGTCCAACACAGTGTTCAAGTCAGAGGTTCCCATACTCGGTCAGACTCCACTGAAAATTCAGGTATATATAGGCAAGACGTGGGAGCTGAATTAACCAGGCAAACTGCAAAACAGCTATGGAAATGCTGCTTGACTAAAACAGTGCCCTGAGTACTTAAGACATAACCCTGGCACTCACCTTCATCTATCTTGGTGCAGTTGACCACTGTGGATGCCACCACTTCATTGGACGGCCCATCACAAAGAACTCCATCCAGCCAGTGTCCGAGGCGCCTGAGGGTGAAAAGGAGAGTCAATGCCAGCTTGGCCACTTGAAAACATGTGTCCCACTTCACTGGACTGGCTTAGTATGCCTGCAAGATCCCTCTGCTTTTGCATAAAGGCTATTTTATAACATTGGCTGGAAGGGAGAACTCACGAGATGACCATGTCATGGTGGGTGCTGTCAATTTCTCCACTGGGATTAGCTGAGGTGATTGCCAGGGGTCCTGTCATGTCTATGAGGTGGACCATGACTGTCTGATCAGGGACTCTGATCATGATGCTGTCTTTTGTTCCCACTCGGTCATATCCAGCTCCAATCCCTGGAAGAAAAGAAATGGGTCAGCAGCAGTACCAAAGAATCTTGATACCCAGAGTATGCACTGTTGTCATTGTTTTATACTTTGGGTATTTTATCTATCTGTACCCCCTCACTTTCAGCACACAGTATACATTGCATATCTTGCTCCTTCTTCAAGGTGCTCTATTCGAACGATGCCCAAGGGATTCCCATGGCATTTTCCCATTCAAACATTGAGCAGCACTATGCATGCTTGGCATCAGAAATGGAATAGATCACAGTAGGATCCAAACATTCTGGGATTGAAATTCCATGGATTATTATTCAATTTACTGAAAGAAATTATTATGATCTTGCCCCAAAGATGGGAGACAGAGCAACTTCCAACCCATGACTTTGGCAGAATTTTGTATTTCTTGATAATAAATATGCTATTCAGATATTTAGTAGGGATAGAAAAAGAGCAGCAAAACCTTCCACAAGGTAGTTTTGACCCTATCCTTTTCCAAAACAGTGAAATGAGAAAAGATTTTGCTGAAAGCACAAAGCAACACAATGTTAGTATGCCTTTGTTGTTTTGAACAATTACCAACACAATATATTCAAGGCAAGAAGGTTTTCCGGTGGACTCTATCTCTTCATGGAAGCTGGAATTGATGTCTCACCTCCTCGTCATAGTGCTGAACAAGGGAGAAAATGTTGTGGAATTTCCCAAAGAAACAGTGGAGACCAACTAGGCTGACAGACTCTTTCTGAAATGCTGAACCAGCTTTTAGAGACCATTCAGACTTTGAAGTTAATGGACAGAACCTGCTCTGGATGTGCTTTAACAATTCATGGGTTTCCCAAGTTGCCTTGACAATTTATTCTTAATTTCTTACATTTTCCCCACTGTTCCTCCAGAGCTCATTGCGACTTTGACAGTCTCCCCATTTTATGACAACCCTGCAAGGTAGGTTACGTAATCTGAGTGATGATGACTGGCCCCAGGTCAGCCAGTAAGCACATCCCAAGGCACCTTCAGCATTGCAAACGAAGAGATGGGATAAGTGGCAAGATGCCCAGCCAACCCACCTAATGTCTTCAGCCACTCTCCTTTCTTGACAATGCATCCAACGCCCCCAGGGTAAACATTCTCCATAAATTTCCAGAGCAAAGGACTGAAGGGCGGAGCAGCAGCTCGGAGCTGGTCTACATTGGAGATGAAGATGCAGATGGGCTTCTCTTGAGGTCTGTCCTGTGAGGAACAAGAGGCAACAGAAGGGATATGCCAGGTGAAATCAGTACCACTGAAAGGGCCTTGCTCTGCTGTTCTCGTCCAGCCCAAACATCATGGTTACTCCTGTGTCATCTAAGGTCTTGTTTAGGAGATGCCCGAGTTACCAGCGCTAAATGCTCAAAACACCAGGAATGTATTTATTTCATTTGCCCTTTCCCATTGATGGTGAACTCTGGACTTGGCATTTGGGAAGGAAATTAAAGAGAGGGTCTTTGTTAGCTACCTGTGTTCAGGATTCCTGAATAGGAAACCTCCACCTTATTTTCCCCATAGCCAGGAAAGTGTTTAAGAGAGGAGAGTCAAGGGCAAATAAACATGTGGATGAATGGCAGTGGCCGGATCTGGGCGGTTTTAATTTCTCCAAAGTCTGGAGAAGATCTCATCTCCTGGATCAGTGATTTATAGGGGAGGGGCTCAGATTTTGACAAGGTGCTTTTGGATCCTATTTTATTTTTCAGATTAGTCCCATTTATCACAGTGTCTCCTTAACTGCTGAGGTTCTGCTCTAAAAGATGTTTGGTGTATGCAGAAAAGTCCACAGAAATGGAAGCCGATGGGATTGTGTTGCACTTGGCAGAACTTCAGCTATAGTGAAGGGGAAACCAGGCTTCTGGTTTCCAAGCTATATACATTTGCAAACTCCACAGCAACTAATACAAAAATACAGAACTGTGGTAGGCCTACACACTGCCGTTAGAATCCTGATCATTCCATACCGCCACTTTAAAAGTAAATTGCTAGTCCACAGGGACGTTTGATAATGTAATGGGAACAAATACAGGCACATTTGTGGATCCAAATTCATCCAGGTTCCCTACTATATGTAATATTAACACATGCATACAGATTCTTAGCTGAACACCCAGTGCCCTGTGGCTTGCTATTACTGTGCTCATCATGCATACCTTGATTCTGTAGATCTTCTCAATGGCTTCCGGGTGTTTGCAGGAGGCGCCTAGAGCATAAACTGTGTCGGTGGGAACTCCACACACCCCTCCTGCATTTAACTTGTCAGCAATGGTCCTCAGGCCACTGGTCCGGTGGGAACTGGGGCTGATGCAAGGAGGGAAGACCGGTGCTTCCTTTCCAGCTGTCTCTGCCTGAAAACGATTGAGCAAATCGTGTTTGTCGAACCAAAGGAGCGCACCAAGGAATCATGAACCATGCCCACTAGGCAGGAAAACCATAGCAGGCAGGGTCTGGACAGGGTTGATTTGGACATTGTAGACTTCCTTGCAAGTTTCAATATAGAAATAACCCCAGCTGATCTAATTGAAATGCAGGGTTCCAGGGGGACACCTCTTACCGTGAGAAGGGAGGGTCCCATCAGGATGAGCTCTTTGCCAAAAATGCAGTTTGCAAGAGATGCTGTCGCTCCATAGAGGCAAAGAACACTGAAGATGGTCAACATCACAACTGTAGAAAAAAGGACACATGTCAGTTTCTTGCCGCATGTTGGCATCCCTGGTTGCTAGCAGACACCGGGACTTACTCTCAAGAGGCAGTGGAAGTCTTCCCAGTGTGAAGAGAAGGAAGCAAACGATCAACACCTCCATCACCGTTGTCAAGGAGAGGAGCACCAGGTTCGAGTAGGAGGCTGTGGGGGGAAAAGGGGCAGAGACATACTTTGTGTTGCTGTGGGAAGGCCACAGAGCAGACACAGGCAGGTAGGAACTGATGTGTGAAAGAGATTCCCCCTCATTTCCCAGAATGTTCAATGTGTTGGTATACTTTGCTTTTCACGAGAACTGAGCACGTGAGTAGGCGAGCTAACAAGGGAAGGAGGTTGAGAGGGGACATGATTGCTCTCTTTAAGAATTTGAAGGGCGGTCACTTAGAGGAGGGCAGGGAGCTGTTCCTGTTGGCAGCAGAGGACAGGACTCACAATAATGGGCTTAAATTGCGGGTGGAGAGGTACCGGTTGGATATTAGGAAAATGTTTTTTACAGTAAGAGTTGTTTGACAGTGGAATCAGCTACCTAGGGAGGTGGTGAGGTCCCCCTCACTGGGAGTCTTTAAGCAGAGGCTGGACAAGCACTTGTCAGAGATGCTCTAGGCTGATCCTGCCTTGAGCAGGCAGTTGGACTAGATGGCCTGTATGGCCCCTTCCAACTCTATCTATGATTCTAACTCTCTGCTGTCTAGAGAGCTGGCCTTGGACCTTTCCCCTTGAGCATCTGCAAGAGCCACAAGCAGTTGTTGCTACCCGAGGAGGTACAACTCTACTGGCAGAAGATCAGCAAATGCATATTGTACTTTGGCTTACCTAAAATCATCAGAAATACGTTGACAACCAAAAAGGCTACAGCTCCTGCTGTGAATCCCCCATCGCTTCTTGGGCCAATGCTCAGTAAGTTACCTGCAATAAACAGCAGAAGAGCTTGTTGGAACAAGCAGACTGAGGAGAGTGTCAAATGAAGTGGGCAATGTGTGGTGCTGCCTTTTAGCAGGGAGTTCAGAGCAGCTTCTGCCGAAAGGATTTCCTTTGGAGGAGAAAGGACTGAGCATCGATGGTGGTTTTAAGTTAACAAACTTAGCATTCAAATTGGTTGGGCAGGTGTTATGAAAGTACACAAGCAAGCAGACTGTGAGGTTGTGCTAGTTCCAAAGCATCATCAGATCTGCAAAACCACTTCTCAAATGAGAGGTTTCTGAGCAGTTCTGGAAGCCACATCCAGATTATGAAGGAAACTTTCAGGTCTCATGGCTGCGCTCATTTCCTACCTCCCACCATCAGAGCAAATTCTAGTTTGCTTTTCAGCACTCCTCCCAGGCAGCCATGCGTGACTCGTATTCCACATGCTTGGAAAAGCTAAAACTGTCCAAACCTCAGTGGTAAAGCCACAAGCAACCTATAGCAGTAGGACAGAATGTGCACTAAAACACCATCTGGGACCATGTCTTATTAGTATAAAATGCAAAGACTCTATAGCGTGATTTTGCCTATAGGGCCTCCTGCACTGGATTTTCTTTGGTCATCTGTTGCACCCATTCAGAGGGACAGGTGGGGGGACAAACAGCTAAATAGTTTGTGTTTCTGGCACCATCCTAGGTAGGTGGTTGAAAGAGGGTCATCACACACTGCCTTTTTTTCCATTGGGGCCAGCATAGTCAAGAAGAATACAAACCATATAGAAAAGAGTTAATTACCTGCAAATCGGAGCCAGGTCCAAGTTGCCCAAACAGCTGCATAGCAGAATGGCAGGACCGACCCAAATCTTCTCCCTCTCTGCACTTGTAGCCTGCACACGTACAGCTGGAATATGGCTCCTGGGATCAGCACTGTGGGAATGCAGAGGTGCTGCCTGATGGGGTCATTTAGAGTCCCTTGGATGGCAGAGAAGGCAGCCAGGCCGTTGCAGATGTAAAACAAGGCATTAGGAACATCTAAAGCAGTCAGGTCGGGAGATCTTTCTGATTTTGATAGGCACGTTTTGATGCTCACCAGTGCTTTCTGGAGCTTTGAACTGGACATAACTTGAACCCCTATTGGAATCAAAGCCTTCTCAGCAATTGAGTTCACCAGGCTGGCAAAAGTGGCATAGAGAGAGATAGCTGTGTAGATACTGCAGGCAACCCCCCAAAATATGTAGGCCCCTTTGACTGGAATCTGCTGGATGGTGGAAACTGTCAGAAGGACAAAAAGAGAGTTGTGCACCACCTCGAGAACATCCCTGTTGAATGACATCAAGAGGATGACACAGGCGGTGGCCACAAAGAACCAGTCACCGACCATCCCTGCCCGGCTCAGCTGCACATTCTTAGACGGGATGAAAACCGTCAGCGTGAACTCTTCCCAGGACATCACCAACCAGAAAAGACTGTGGACACCTGACTTGGTGGTGTAATAGGCATCGCCTCGCAAGTAGCCATAGTAGCTGGCCAAAATCTGGCCGATAGAGTTGATGCTCACCCACACGGCTCCCACATAGAAGTTACACATGTAACCAAAACAGTAGAAAGAAAAGATAAAGGAACTAATGAAGTCACACAAGTTGCCAAGGGCTATGGGTTCAGCATACTTGGTGTTCTTCTTCTCTTCCCTGACATTCTTAGAAGAACTGCGGCTGGTGGACCCAAGCAAAAGGACATTGAAGAGAGGGTTCCCAAAGCCTGGCAGAACGTATCGTTGGGTGATGCCCTTGAAAAGGAGTGCTATTGCACCATACAACCCACAGATGACAATGGCCAATTCCAAGACCCCTGAGACCACTACAGCCCAGCGGGCAAAGAGTGCCACTGCTTCAAACACCAAAGTCAATGTGATGGCTCCAAAGACAAAGGGCATTATGTAGTTCACAGTGGCTGAACAGAAGGACAGGATGAAGGAAATGAAAATGTAGGCCACCAAGCCTGCTACAGCTCCCTCCCTGGTGGAGAAACATGCAGGGTCAAGTGATGGGAGGGCAGAGACATTGCTGGGACCAAGGGTTTCGTTTCCTGGCAAGAGATATACCTCGGAAATAATGTGTGTGGCCCCATAACTGCTCCATAGGGCAGCAAAAACCAAGAAAGCCGTGCCACCCAAGTGGTCATACTTCCGGAAGGTAAACAAGCCAGCTAAGAGTTGAGAGAGGCCTCCAATCACAATGAGGTGGACTCCTAGGGGACCAAACAGAGTTAACCAGCAATGAGAATGGTTGTTAAAACAACTGAGCGACTCAAGGTTCATACAGGTAAGTTTCTGTGCAAATCCTATGTTATAATTGGGGCATGTGAGGGGCTCCCTCTGGACTTTTTAATCAAGTAGTTAACAAAGATATTGCAAGAGCTGAAAGTGTATATTCTAGGAAATAAGCAGAAGGCCCATGTCTCAAAAGACTTGAAATTTCTAAACAATTTCCCCAGTGTTCAAAGCTAGTGAGATCATCCCTCTATTCCCTGGTCTGCCATTTTGCACTAGAGAGGTTTGGGTTGCACCAGGTGAAGGACCTCCCAATCTGAACGGAGCACCTTTCCCCAACAGAATGATGCCAGCATGTTCATTGTTCTGCAGAGGCACCGCTTAAATGGTGTAGGGGAAGGGTGAGGCTTTCTCTCTACTAGGGTTGCCAACCTCCAGGTACTAGCTGGAGATCTCCCACTATTACAATTGATCTCCAGCCAATAGAGATCAGTTCACTTGGAGAAAATGGCCACTTTGGCAATTGGACTCTATGGCATTGAAGTCCCTCCCCTCCCCAAACCCCGCCCTCCTCAGGCTCAGCCCCCAAAACGTCCCGCCGGTAGTGAAGAGGGAACTGGCAACCCTACAGTCTACTCACCGGTTAAGATGTTTCCCACCCCCTCAGGCTGAATATTGCTTCGAGCAGAGGAGAAATTCTGCAGGCACACAAGGAATGCACTGATGACATTCGCCAGAAGGCCCAGGACAGAGGGCTCACTGTAGAAGACAGCTGCAAAGCCTATGGTGCTTGCCATGGTCTTGGCCTTTTCCAGATGCAAAAAAACAGACAGTGAGAACAGAAGTAAGGGAGGGAAGAGGTTTTTTGGCATTAAAGAACAATTTTGAGACTGGAACAAATGGCTATAAAGCTGTTATTAATGAAGCTAGCTTGGCAACGAAGAAAAGGTTGCTCCTTCTTAAATGAATGCACCTTTCACAGGGGCAGTGGGGTTGTGGGGCTCAGGGGCCATTAAGCAGAACTGGAAGTGAAATTTCATAATCTATAATTAGAAGCTCCCGTGTTCCAAAGGTTAAATTGATCCCTTGCATGAGAAGTGTGAGCGAGCTCCACGCTAACTCCTTGTTGGCATTTTCAAAACTTTACTCCTACGCAATACTGATGCATATGAATGTCGTTTTTTAAATGCACTGACTAGACTTTTCCACATTTAGAATAAGAGACAGGCTGGGGTTCTTTTTCTATCCTCTGCTGGCTTGAGAATAAAACTTTGTGGGCAAATATCTTCTCTTCTCACCCCAGTAAGGGGCTTTCAAGGCACGTGAGAACCAGGGGTGGATTGCCATTGCCTTCCTCTGCAGAGCTTTCCTTGGCCGTCTCTCATTCATGTACCAAACCAGCTTAGCCTCTGAGATCTGACAAGATTGGGTGATACTGCACTGCCTTTCCTCCACTATGCTGCAAAAGCACAATCTTAAAAGGACACTCACAAAAACGTGTTGGATCAGACCAAGGATCCATCTAGTTCTTTGTAGAGCCAATAGATGGTGGGAGTAGTGGTTAAAGGGTTAGACTAGGAAGGGGTTCAGATGACCTGGGTTCAAATCCCCACTCAAGCCATGTAGTGTCATGGCGAGTCACTCAAACTAACCCACTTCACAGGATTTTTGTGAGGATCAAATTGAGAAAGGGAAACCATGTAAACTGCCTTGAGCTCCCTGGAGAAAGATTATTATATTTCTTGTCTTGCCCTAACAATGGCCAGCCAGTTTTTTTCACAGGCTTAAAATATAGAATGAAACTGGATTATTTGGGCTAATGTATTATGAGCCCTGGCTAGCATCTCTAAAATGGTCTGAATCATATCAAAATGGAGAACAATCATAGATGTTAAAGGGTTAAGGGCACCAGTGCATGGATTTAGGAGGTTAGCAATTTATCCCCTAATTTTCAGCATTTGACTCCAACCCAGCTGGCTCTTCCCAAAAGGTCCATTGTGGGTTCAGCCCTCTCTCTTTTTGTCCCACTGGGATTTTCCAGTTCCAGACTCTGTTTTGAAACTCTGGATTGTAAAGACAGTACTTCAAAACCCTAAAGTTCCATTCAGGTCCCAGCACCACAATTTTGTGCACACAATTTTTCCCCCCTCCAGACTTTTCCTCAAGCCACAAAATACTAAAATTAACACCAGACAGTTGATGATTGTTCTTTAGAAGCTGACTGCTGGATGTTAAGGTGGCAATGGATTCTCAGCTGCATCCAAAGATGCCTTTTGGGGGGCAGCCTGACGGTGATGGACAGGGAAGAGACGACACAGAAGCCTGTCAAAGGCTCAAAGCTTCTCTGGGCACGAAAACAGATGCTGGCTAGGGAAACCTGGTCATGTTAGGCTATATCTGGGCCCCAATTATTAAATAACTGAGGTGAGTGATTTGGTTGATCTCGACAAACTTAGGTAAGTTTATCATTTGAATGGACTTCCAGGGCACCTGAAGACCTCTTGCTCTTACAAATCTAAGGAGGCAAGTCTAAGCAGGTCTACTCAGAAATAAGTCCCATTTCATTCAGTGGGCCTTACTCCCAGGCAGCCTAACCCCCTGGGGATGTTCACTCGGTCAGTATTTGGCATATGCTTGTAGAACCAAAGCCCTTTGAATTGCTACATACATAATAATATCATCATGATAATATTATAGAACCAAGGTCTTCATTGTACTGCATAGCCATGGAAATGCCAGTGTTCCCATATATATATTTTCCATTCAATAATTTCCTTAGGTTACTTATATGTCGCCTTCCAAGTCTGAAGTACTGCTTGCATTCCCCTGGATTAATAAGTACTGGGGGGGTCATTCCATCTGGCCTGTGAGCTAAATCAGAAACCTTCATGCCCAGCCCCCTCCCTGCAGATGATATGACATCAATGCACATAATGTGCTACTGATACTCTAAAAGTGTCCCCTCCATTCCAAGGAATACTGGGTGGAAAATTAAAGGTGTAAATTAGATGGCTCAAATAGCACGCCACGAGGAATGGCTAGCAAAAGAAATATCCAGGTTTGTATCCAGGGAGTATTAGGAATGTGTATTGTTTGTTTAAAGGTATCACTTTATGCTCTAAGGAAAGTTTGCAGTTTCTTCATGGCTACTGAAATACTTATGACTACAAAACAGAGGATCACCCTGAGCCCTTTTTCTGTGAATACTTTTCTATAAGTCTGCCACCATGGCAAATTTCCAAAGGCAGATGGATCCAAATAATACTGATTTGGCTCCATTAATCATAATATATTTTTCAAGTGGTGGGATTTTAAAATGTATTCCTGGGGTTCAATTTTTTTTTTAAAAAGAAGACATTTATTTCCTTGTTTAGGCTTGGACCTGAGTGTGGCCTGTTTAGTTTAGCTCCCTCTCTCCCTCTCCTTTCCAACATGATTTCAAAGACCCTGAACTGTTAGATAGCTGCAAGCTGTATGGAAACACAGACTGAACTGTTTCCCAGTACATTACAAACCCGAGGCTCACCAGAAGCCCTGCTCAAGACCTTTATTACATCCCTGTTTGTACTGGGACAGGTGCTTCCACTGGTATTGATTCCTGGGCACCTGCTGTCTCAACTAGATCTCTTGGTAACATCTCTCTCTATTTTGCAGTATAGCTGAGGCTGTTGGTCACATAACCAGGTATTATATATTTGCCAATTCAAGTTAATAATATTTTGAGAGGATTCACATTTTAACCATTCTGGTAGGCAAATGAATACTTGTTCAGTGCAACAAATCTTGAAAAATCTAGTGGAGACAAAAGATGTGTCATGATTCAGACAAACACTCATAAGACCAGCCTAACAAATTCAATTCTGCCAGAACTGTGGGGCCAAATCTGTTGTGTTAGCCAGATCCAAATTCTTTTCTTTTCTTTTCTTTTCTTTTCTTTCCTTTCCTTTCCTTTCCTTCTTTCTTTTTGTATTTTTTATTTAGAGGATTTCTACCCTGCCTTTCTACTAAGACAGATCTTAAGTCAATTTATGGGTAAAGATACAAACAAAATTAAATAGCTACAATACTTAACATTAATGCCTTTAAAAGGCAATGATACTTTCAGATTTTTTGTCTCCTTACCAAAGATTACATATAACACTTCTCTGAAAGAGTAGATGTTGAATTCATATAATATCTGTTTCTATATTGATGGAAACACACACACAGTGTTCAATGTCATAACCAGTAAGACACTATACAACAAATGACTTCTATTGAGCAAAGATCAAGATTGCCAAATATACAACATGTTATATTACCATTATCAGAGCATAAACACAACATAAGATTTGATTTCTCTTCATTAGATTTAAAGGGATGAACTGCCAGGAGACAAAAATTCAAGGAATAATAGAGATACTAGTCATGTAGGCAACAAAACATATCAACCTCATGCAAGGGACAACAAACACCGTAGAATGCAGGTGGAGGAATGCCTGTTCTGTGAGAGTTATTACCTGATCTGGGAGATATTTTGAATGAGTGACAACTCTGTCTTCTCTGCCTGTCATTTCCTGGTCTGCAACAACTTTTATAATCATCCAGAGAAAATGGGAGGAGTCCAAGAGGTGTTGGGGTTGTGTCATTTCTGGGCATCTCTAGTATTTGTAATGCTGTATGTGCCCTGAATTCTGATCCCAGCATTGTTCTCACCCCTTCAATCAACTTCCACGAAACTGAAAAAAAAACACCATCTGGAGCCCCTACCCACAAAGTGGCTGATGTCATCATCTAAAACTTGTTTGCAACAGAGATATAAACCCTGACGTCCACAAGCCCTTCAGAGACACAGCTCCATCCTCTCTTTGGAACAAGGACATCCAAGAACCACAAAGAGCCACCAGAATGGTTTATCTTACCCTGCAGGTAAAGGCTGCCTCTTGAGGGGAAAGCTGCTCAGGGTCTATTCTGTGACCATAGTCTCTCTCTCTCTCTTTTAACAATATAGTTTTGCTTTCCAACCAAAATAGAATATTTGATCTAATTGGCAAGTTTGCATGTGTTTCCTTTGTGGAGGAGAAGATAAAGTCTGTCTTGTCAATTGCTTTTTGGAGAACTTCAGAATTTGCTTTGTTCTTTGCCAGTCTCAGATCTTACATTACGTATTTCTCTATGCTGCTGTTTCTGACTTCAGACTTTGTAACCTTCCTTGACAAGCGACCAGGAATCTTGAAAAAATCCCCCCCCCCTCCAACCAAGCTTCTCCTCCCTACTCTACTTACTCATACAGACTATTTGCTTCCTCTTCACTTCTTGATCTAGGTGTGTTTTAACAGCTCTGGACTAAGAGAGCAACAGAGGGCACATTGATCCAAACCCATCCATTCAATTGCAGTGACAAATGCCATCTCTTTCTGTTCCAGAAATCTCAGAAGGTTTTTGCTGCATCCAGACACTTGCACAAAGTGGCTGCTAAAGGTTTGTCTCTCTTTTGTAAAGGTGTTTACATATGTGAGAATATTTCCAAACAAATGCAACACTTGTGTTCTCTGTCTTCTTAGGTAGCTTCAGCTGGTGTAGAAATCTCTCTCTCTCTCTCTCTCTCTCTCTCTCTCTCTCTCTCTCTCTCTCTCTCTCTCTCTCTCTCTCTCTCTCTCTCTCTCTCTCTCTCTCCCTCTCTCTCTTTCTTTGTGTGTGTGAGTGTGTGTGTGGGGGGTTTAGACATGCAGACTCTTCCTTAGGATCCCTTCTCAGCTCAGGAAAGGGCTTGATGAGTTTACCCTGTCATACAGCAATATGAGGAAATGAAACTTTGCTTGGGCTATGAGCCTGTCCGATTCCGTACTTATTCGCACTGGTTCACAGTTTCAGGCTGAAGCCACGTGCTAGGGGGTGAGACTAACTTCTGAAAAAACAGGTTTAGGATTGTGCTGTAAATTTGCAGAGATTCAGATTAGAACAGTGGGGCAGGATTTGTGTCTGTCTACTAGAAAATCCATGGCCTGAAGGTACAGGGTAAGGTTTGCCGTCAGAAGCGAATGAGTTCTGGCCCTCCTGCTGGGTTGGACACTCCCTGGGAGCCAGAAGGAAGCAGCTCTGAGCTCCTTGGAGAAAGAGGAGGGACAGAATCTAAAACAAGATAATGTAAGAAAACAAAAGTATGTTTGCCATCTTGTCTTTGTTTCAGATGTGAATTTTATATAGCAGTTCTATACAGAGCCTGTGTGGTGTAGTGGTTAAGAGGGGTGGTTTGGAGTGGTGGACTCTGATCTGGAGAATTGGGTTTGATTCCACACTCCTCCATATGAGCGGCGGAGGCTAATCTGGTGAACTGGATTTGTTTCTCCACTCCTACAAATGAAGCCAGCTGGGTGACCTTGGGGAAGTTACAGCTCTGTTAGAGCTCTCTCAGCCCCACCTACCGTACAGGGTGTCTGTTGTGGGGAGGGGAAGGGAAGGTGATTGTAAGCTGGTTTGAATCTCCCTTAAGTGGTAGAGAAAGTCGGCATATAAAAACCAACTCCTGCTCCTCTTTTTCTCCTCCTCCTCCTCCTTCTTCAGCCACAGAGGTTGCAAAGACCATAACTGTTCTTTGTTCCACCCTTCAGGTGACTTTCCTGTTTCAGAGACCAAATGGTTGGTCACACTATCCCTTTTTCTCATGAGTTGGGTGAGGATGGTGACAAAGATGTCTCTTTCTCTGTTGAACCTCTAGCTGCTCTAACTTATGATGATGTGCCACTGCACTGAAATAAGGCAGGCTTGTATGGCGCCACTCCGAGTGCCAGCAAGCCTGTAAACATTAACTGATCCAACAGCTTCCCACTGGTATACCTCTCCTTTATCAACTTGACAGCCCTGGAGAAGAGCACGCCCGAGGAAACCGTCACTGGCAGCTTTGCGTCCTTCATCCATAATGTCCGCCCTGATCACCTCTCTGACTTGGTTCGTCATCGAAGCAAACGGATGATCCTTGACAGCATTGGGGTGGGGCTGGTGGGCAGCATGACCCATGTATTTGATATCGCCCTGCGGTATTGTCAGGTAAGAATAGTACTGGCCAGTGTGACTTGCTGGGCGTGCTACAGTCAAGGCTTTAAGCAGAGACCCAAGAGCCTATGAATTACCAGGCCAAGGACTGGCCTGAGCAAGAAACAAAGACTGTCTTCTCTGTGCCCCGGGACTTCTGTTTAAATTCAGCTGTCTTCAGAAACTCTGACTTTTTCCTAGTGGCCACAGTGATTGCAATTGCCACTCATCTTACACAAAAGTTCAGATCTAGGGAGGGTGGAGATTGCTTGGGTACTGTTGAGAACATCTAGCAAAACCTTTGTGTTGGATGAAACAGGAGGTCCAGGAATCAAGTGGTTTGCAGCATACAGAGTATAGGCAGGGGTTTTCAAACCAGCTCAGTTTGAAACTGGCGTAGAAAAAGGTAGAGAGGACATATAGGTGAATGCAGAGAGTCCAGCTCCACTTGGAACAACTCAGAGATCTTGGGGAAGTAACAGGAGGGCTCTGATAAGAACATAAGAAAGGCCATGCTGGATCAGACCAAGGGCCATCAAGTCCAGCAGTCTGTTCACACAGTGGCCTACCATGTGCCTCTAGGAAGCCCACAAACAAGACGACTGCGGCAGCATTGTCCTGCCTGTGTTCCATGGCACCTAATATAATAGGCATGCTCCTCTGATCCTGGAGAGAATAGGTCTGCATCATGACTAGTATCCATTTTTACTAGTAGCCATGAACAGCCTTATCCTCTGTGAACATGTCCACTCCCCTCTTAAAGCCTTCCAAGTTGGCAGCCATCACCACATCCTGGGGCAGGGAGTTCCATGATATTTGAGCTGAACAGCACAACACAAAAAGGGGTGCCAGGAAAATCAAACAACTGCTGGCCAGTGAAAGAAGGTGAGCAATGTTTGCCTAAACTTATGCTGCTTCTATAAACAGGATGTCTTCAGTGAATCTTCAGTACCGGCTTCCTTTCCACTCTAGAGATCTCTACTTTATGTGTATGTCGATAGGTGGGCCCAGAGGCTGGGGTTCCCCTGCATTTCTCACACTGGGTCCTCTGCTTTTGTTGACAGGAAATATACTCCTCCAGCTCCTCCAGCCCGGTTAGCTCTGTCTATGGAAGGCGAGGGCTGAAGCTGTCTCCTCCTCTGGCAGCCTTTGTCAATGGTGTGGCAGTAAGTATTTCCCTCTGCTTTGCAGTCCTTGCAGAACTGTGCTTAAGAGAGAGAATTGTTTGGAGGAAGCAAGTGATAAAAACCCCTGGGCATGGGTGTTTTATTTGTAGTGACTGAAGAGAGGATATAATTTTCTCCCATTTGAGTCCAAAATGAATTTAGAGTCAAGACTCCAGCCTTCCACAGAAACATGCCAGGGTCAGGAACTTGTTATTTTCACAAAAACAGGATTCTGGCAGCTTCCTCATCAAGGCATATTCCTTGTAGTAGTGGTTAAAGTGTCAGAATAGGATCTAGAAGACCCTGGCTGAAATCCCCACTCTGCCATAGAAGCTTGCTGGGTGACCTTGGGCCAGTCACACACTCTCTTCCTAATCTACCTCACAGGGTTGTTGTGAGGATAAAATGAAGAAAAGGAGAATATTGTAAGCCACTTAGGGTCCCCAATGGGGAGAAAAGTGGGGTATAAATGAAATAAACAATATCCCACAAATTAAGGTGAGACTTGCTGGCAATCATTTCTAAGTCCACTGGTTCCCCTTCCCTTCAGGTTCACTCCATGGACTTTGATGACACCTGGCACCCAGCCACTCATCCTTCGGGGGCCATCCTGCCTGCCCTCCTTGCTGCCTCCCAGATGGTACCGGCTGCTTCCAGACCAAAGGGCCTGGACTTCCTGTTGGCATTTAATGTGGGCATCGAGGTGCAGGGGAGGCTGATGCGCTTCTCCAGTGAAGCTCACAACATTCCCAAGAGGTAAATGTTCTTTGGAACCTGCTTAGTGGGCAAAGATTTTGCGCTGTGACAACCAGACAGTGAGAACATGGCTGGCTTCTGTTGGTGGCTTCACTGCACTGTGGGAGGCTTTGTCATTTGGGACAATACTACACCTGGGCACCTGGTGGGGGAAGGTAATAGACATGAATGAAGAAAAGTCAGTAAAAACCCTGGCCTAGTCTACTGTGCACACCAAGAGAAGAACAGCACCCTGCTATAAACTTCTGTATAACTAAAAAACTTGCATTTTTCTCAGTCAGCAACAGGCGCGATAAAAGATCTTGCTTGCTGTATTTGCTGCCTCTTCCGAAATGGAACATCGTCATGTCACTTATGGGGGGGGGGGGACTCTGACCACCGCCTATTTGCATTTGTTAACATATTTAAAACTGATTCATGCCAATCAAAGAGGCTGGGATTAAGTCCCTGCTTGCAATTTAGACAGGGGGAGGAAGTCCCTCTGAACATCTTTGCATGTACATAGACTTGTGTCCTACCATGTTCAGAGTACTGAACATGGCTCCTGGCATTCACAAAACTGGTAAAGATCTCTTCCTGACTATCTTTGGGGTTTCCTTTCTAGGTTCCACCCTCCCTCCGTGGTCGGCACCATGGGCAGTGCTGCTGCTACAGCCAAGCTCCTCTCTCTGAATGCAACCCAGTGTGGCCATGCCTTAGCAATCGCAGCCTCTCTGGCAGGGGCACCCATGGCAAATGCTGCAACTTTGGCCAAACCACTGCACATTGGAAATGCCACCCGCCTTGGCCTAGAGGCAGCACTCCTAGCTGCTCGAGGGATGGAAGCCAACCTTTTAATTCTGGACGATACTCCTGGCTGTGCTGGTTTCAATGCTTTCTATGATGACTACCAGCCCAGCCCACTTACACTGTCCACAAACAGCCACGAGTTTCTTCTGGAGAAGCAGGACATCGCATTCAAGAGCTTCCCGGCCCACCTGGGAATGCACTGGGTGGTGGAGGCTGCCCTCTCAGCCAGGAACCTTCTCATCGACCATTCTGGCTCTCTCTCCCCTTCTGCCATCCACACCATTATTCTAAGAGTGCCGTTATCTAAGTACATCAACAGGCCCTTCCCTGAATCTGAACACGAGGCCAGGCACTCTTTCCAGTTCAATGCCTGCACTGCCCTCCTGGATGGCAAAATGAGCATTTGCTCCTTCAGCCCTGACAGTCTCTGCCGCCAGGAGCTCTCGCAGTTGCTCTCCAAGGTGATGGTGGAACACCCCAAGGACAACGTGGCCAACTTTGACAAGATGTATGCAGAGGTGACACTGATCCTGCAGAATGGAGACATCCTGACAGGCCGGTGTGACAGTTTCTATGGGCATTGGAGGAAACCCCTGAGCAGAGAATCTCTCCTCAGGAAATTTCAAACCAATGCTTCTCGAGTCCTTCCAAAAGACAACATAGATAACCTAGTGAAAACAGTAGACAACCTGGAGACTCTCCCAGACTGCTCTTTGTTGGCTTCCTGTCTGTAAAGTACATTCTAAACTACCATGACAACAAAAATGTGAACACATTTCTAAACTGGGTAGAATATCTTGTCAAATTCAAAACCAGTTTGCACTCTTAGAATAGCTTATTAATGTGATTGTTCATGATTCATGCCTCTGGACTCTTGGTTTTATTCTGATTTTAAATTATTTTATTTGTTCTGCTGGTCAGATAGGAAACAGATAAATATATACCACCAAGAGAGTCCCCGAGCTGCAATGAATTTGGGGGGGTGGGAGATCTTGGTTTCTGAATTTTAACTGATTTCTTTTCTTAGTGAATGTTCAGTTTTGGGTGTGGATCTCATGAGTTTGAGCTACAGTTTTGGCTACAAGACTTCCTTGTTGTCAAGGAGACTGATTATCACATGACTTTGCTCTTAAATATTTTTGAGACCTACACTTATATTATACATGGAGATAGATTAATGGCTTGGAAGTGATTTTCTAGATAGCCCAATAGTGCAAATACATTGAGGAGGAAGAATTGTATCTAAAACCTGAATTAATAACATTTTTAATTTATGCAAATTATGCTTTAAAAAAGGAAATCTGTACAGCAATGGTTTAAATCTTGAATTAATGGTTACTCTTGCATATGAATTGGTACTATGGCTCAACCAGAACAGTCAAAGGTACATAGAGAGCATCCATCCATGTTCAAGCAAATTGTGCAAAAACATGGACAACTGACAAATTGGAGACTAATCATGATGGGTAGCCGTGTTAGTCTGTCTGTAGCAGTAGAAAAGAGCAAGAGTCCAGTAGCACCTTAAAGACTAACAAAGTTTCTGACAGGGTATGAGCTTTCACATCTCTAATTGAAGACCAGCTGCCAGAATAATTTTCACATAGGAGTAATCCACCTTGGAAACAATTCTCCTGCTCTCTAATGTTAATTGCATTATAGCAATGTCCTTGCAACCATGTTGATCGTTTGCCTGTCGGCACAGGTGTTGGCTGGGTCTGATCCGATGCCTGCATTGGCTCTGGGGAAATTCTTCAAAGGTATTGAGGCTGATCCTGATTGTTACAAGATTAATTTATTTGTGTGAAAAATATAAATAAAAGATTTTAAGCAAATGCCTGTCACTAGAGTCTATTTTCCAGGAAAAGCCTGATTTGACCATCACTATTTTGGGATCAGGCAATGAGTCTTCTGACCTCTCCAATCTTTCAGGTCAGGCTGAAGGATCCCAATGTCAGGTCCCCCAATTCACCTCCCTAATTCATCTTCTGACCCCTTCTCAGTAGCTCTGTTTTCAGCTTTGAGCTGCTCTCAAGCCTTATTGGGGCTGTATGAGCTGCAGTTAAATCCAAACACCATCTGTCCCAGCTGGTTTTGCACAACCATTACATTTGGGGGTCAAGGATGATCTTTGTTACATGGCAACCTTATAGGAGTTGTTTAAAGGACTGACACTCAGATGCTCCATCTAATTACCCATAGTTTGGAGCAACACGCTGAGTAAACCCATCAGACCCTTTAAGGGATTCAGTGCCATTCATTAATGTTTCAGGAGCCAGACAGTCTCAGGAAGAAGAATATAGGGGCTAAGAAACAGCTTAATGGGATGCCTGGACCTCTTTGACATATGATCCTAGTTAGACTAACTCGCATTCAGCAAGCAGCTCCTTGCCAACCAATAGCGGCAATTGAGGATAAGATATGGGGCATTTGCTTTTCATTCTTTTCTCAGGGGTTTCAGTCAGTTGTGGGAAACAACTGTCTCTTTTGCACAGCTACGTGTATCAAAATTCGAGGCCTTTTGTCTTTCCGGGTGATGCTTGCGCAAGTTGAACCTCACCTGAACACATGAAGCTGCCTTCTACTGAATCAGACCCTTGGTCCATCAAAGTCAGTACTGTCTACTCAGTCCAACAGTGGCTCTCCAGGGTCTCAGGCAAAGGTCTTTCACAACACCTACTTGCCTAGTCCCTTTAACTGGAGACACCGGAGATTGAACCTGGGACCTTCTGCAAGCTAAGCAGAGGCTCTACCACTGAGCCACAGCCCCTCCCCTAAGGTTATTCAATTGACTAATAATATATCATGTCAAATTATACTAATAGGACCCAGCCAGGCGGTCCTGCTTCTAGAATTTCCTGGAGGCTACTTCACATGATTCAAAACCCACATGTAAAAGACCCCTTTAATATAAGAATAAGCACACATCCTGTTTGTAGACTGTCGAATGATAATTGAACACATATGTTCTGAACATAGATTGCACACGTGCCAGTTGCCTTTTATGAAGGGCTTTTGCAACAAATTTCTTCATCAAATTCGCAATTTTCCATCAAATTTGCAAATTTAATGCAAAAAGTTGCATTGAAACAAAAGTGAAAGCTGAGGAATGTCCTTTGTCTCAGTGCTGAATGGTTGAGGAGAGGCATGAAGGGGCTGTCCATGGACCCTTCCTCTGATGTGGCAATATGTTAAGCATCCCTGACAAATGTGCAAGTTCTTCCGGCATTACCTTTTTCCACTGCAGGAAATGCCTGATTTTTGAGGTCTTAATCAATACTCCCAATCATAATATTGCAGCTGTAAACTACTCAGCGAATGCTGCATGATTGACAACCTTACTCAGCACTCCCCTCTCTCCTTACTTTTCCTGCTGTGCCTGGGGAGAAAACACTCCTGGGTTCAGATTGAGTCCACAGAGGCATGCCCCCCCTCCTCGGGAGGAAGCCCCATCTGCAGAGTTCCATCTGCTGTCAGAGGGCATATCTAGGCTGTTGCATTTAAACTGCCACAAAGCAAGCATGCGAAAAAACATTCCTTGCAAGTTATATTTCAGGGCATGGTGGCTGTGGGCCCAGAAGCCTGTGGCACCTTTTGACCTTGGAGCTGCAAGGGAAATCATACTGTTTTGTATTAAGGAAAAGCAACTATTGATAGCTAAAGCAAAGGGTCTGCTTTCCAAGGGAAATGAAGGCTTGAGACAGCCAGGTAAATAAAACCCCACCATCTGGCTGATGGTGATGCCAAAAGTAGTTGTTCACCATCATAAACAACCCTGAGAAAGGAGTCCTTGTTCCACGGGGCTCCAAGGTGAAAGGGACACAAAGACTTCCCTTGCAGATGTTTCCTTGCAAATAACTTTCTGTCAGGAAGTCAGGAGCAGCGTTGTCGAACATGTCCTGCCACCTTCATTCTGGCATGGCTCCTAATCATTTTTAACAGCTGCATGGAAAAATCCAACATGGAGCAGCTCTCTGAGACTTCTCAGGCAGATATTTAGGCCTTGAAGCACCTGACAGAAGCAAAAGTGAATTTGCTTTGGCCCACTATTTCTATGCTTCTGGCTGAATAGTACAAGTTGGAGAAGAGATGAAAGAGACCTTCAAGGCAGCAAAGATCATTTGGCTTGGAAACAACTTCTTTGATTTTAAAGAAATAGTTAGAACAATAGGAAGTTACCAGAGATTTGCAACCAAGTCTTGACACGACATGGGAACTTGTTATTAATCCCTTTTGTGATGAGATGTCTTAATGAGTGTTTGCTCTGTCTTACATCAGTACTCCTTTTGGCACCATCAGCTAAGAAACTGAAAGGTGTGTGAGGCTTTCTCTATTAAGTCTCTGTATGATTAACTCTTTCCTTAATGGTTTTATCATGCAGCCCCCCCCCCCAAAAAAGATGATCTCTGTTTCCCATCCACTAACTAATTTCAAGGCAATCCAACATTTTTTTTTTTGCTCTTTCTTCCTCTTTGTGTTGCAAGGATCTGGCCTTAAGTCCACACAGGTCTGACTGACCAATGGGTCTTTCCATCATATTCGATCACACTTACTTGCCGTTTGTATCAATATCAAAGTTCTCACTGACACCATTATGAGCAATACAAGGCTTTTGTTTAAATGGGTTTCCCATGGAATGCCCCATGGAATACTGTGTACCAAGTGTCATATTTGAGTTAGGTTTAAGAAGGTGGCTTTCTTAGAAGATGGGGGTATACTTCGATTGGAGCCCCATAAGTGCATCTTTATGAGCTTGATCCAGGGCTTCTCTCATGAGTGAATTGTTTTCTCCTTAACAATTCTATTTATCAACAGAGGAAGAATGTGGCATTGGCCAGTGACATGGCTGGACATCTGCTAAGAGTCACATATTAGAAATGGGTCCAAACCAAACCAGGCTGAACATTGGTGCCTAGTCTGAAGAGAGGGCTTCCTTGTCCAAGCTGATTATGCTGATGGTGGATGGTTCTGGGGGCTCCACATGAATTCTGTTCCTTTGAAGAGCAGTCGCAGAAATGTATAACTGCTAGCATTTCTTAAGAACCAGACGCTCTGATAGGCCCACAGTTCACTGCCTCTCATCACTGCAATCCACTTCAAAGCTACTTCTGGCTTTGCCTGCTTCTGGCAACAGCTGCTCCCTCTCTGAATTCCAGAACTTGTGCACCCCTCTGGGTGTTTAATGCCCGCTCATAAAGGTGTCCCATAAGAAGGTCTCTGTACATCTTAGGGTCTACATGATAATTGGAATAATGGATGGAAGTCTCCATCTGTCCTGAGAGTGTCTTGTGGTCTGTAGCAGAGAACCAGTGGGAGCTGTCCATGGTGTTGAAGAAAGGGATTGGCATGTCTACATTTCTACGTATATTTTTTCAGGTTCAGGTACATAGGAGCAGATGAAGAAACCCCCTCATGTGGAATCGGTCACTTTCCAATATGCATCCAAACCTGAAGTTATCAGCAGAATATTCGTGCTAGAATGGGTGGTGCTGGGGTATGCACTGAATCCTATGACCTGCTGTGTTTTACTACCTGAGTTTCTTTCTGCAGGGATCTTGAACGTCATTACACAGAGAGAGAAACTTCAGTGCAAAAGAAGTTTCACATTGTGCCCCCTTCTGGCTTTCACTATTGCAGCACTATTTCACTATTGCTTCTTTTTTCTACAACAATTTATATACCGTGTTTACTTGAAAGGAAGACACCACAACCCCATTCAAAATATTATACATACAAAAATATATTATTCAACATAACTGTAACCTGCATGCAAATGTAAGACAACCCGCTCTCTTTTTTTATGGCATACCTGGGGGGAGGGGTGGAGCTAGACTTGCATTTCAGTAAATACTGACAGTAAAAAAGAGCAAGAGTCCAGTAGCACCTTAAAGACTAACCTGATGTCATTTTGTACCATACAAATGCCCATTCTCACTGAGCTACCTCCTTAACTTTGGTGGTTAATATGTTTTAGCAGAAGTTAAACCTATGTAGCAAGCTCAGTGCCTGGTGCCTTTTCAAGGTCTCCCATTTCAGCAAAGGACAAAAATGTATTGAAAGCAGCTGGATCCAATGGCACAAATTGTATTTGTTTATTACTGCAATTTTACGCAATCCAGTGTACGAAGGTGACAATAAAGCCATTACAGAATACAAATTCAGGATTTTATTTTTAAGTTAAATATCCAAAATTGCAATTTCTGGAAGGCGGAAGTGTTTTTTTATTTGAAACATTACCAGAACAATCAAATTCATGGCCAGTAATTGAGAGAAAATTGGTACAAACAATTTTTCAGATGGTATATCATGCCAATGGACATTAAAAAGATGGATGAATCATACGATTGTCATTGCTGGAAATGTAAACACAAAGATGGAACTTATTTCCATATGTGGTAGACTTGTAAAAAAGTTAAGAAATTTTGGGCGCAGATTCATCAAGAGATGCAAAAGGTTTAAAAAATAAAATTCCCAATGAATCCAGAAACCATGCTACTGGGGATAGCACTGGAAAACTTGCAAAGTAATCATAGAGAACTATTCGTTTTTGACGACCGCAGCAAGAATAGTGTTGGCAACATCATGGAAGCAAGAGACTATTCCAGAATTAGAAAAGTGGCAACAAAAAATGGAGGAATTTGCGGTGCTGGACAGACTAACTAATATGTTGAAAGGAAGACTGTTTGAAGATATACAGAAGAAATGGGAAAATTACTTTGAATATGCTAACTGGAAAGTTTAGACTGATTTATAACAGAGACAGAATATGATGCTTGGAATAAGATATAGATTAAGATAACCTTAGAATATAAACATAGATAAAAGCAACAACAGTTATTTTGAAGTAGAATACTGTTAATTATCATAGATTGAGAATATTATGAGAATGTCATAATAATAATGGAGTAATGTTTAAGATACATGTTGACCCCAGAAGTAAGTGAAAACTGTGTGGATGGAAGTATATGTATAAAATGTTAATAAAATATCTTTTAAAAAAAGAAAGAAAATTTCTCCTCCCTTAATGGCTACTGTACTCATTGCAATACAAAAAACAATTGTTTTGCTTGTAAGGCAGGAAATGGTACAAAGCCTCCAATAACTAGGTAGATGTCTTCTGCATACCAGACAGAACAAGAACTATAATTGTATATATTATCACCATTTATGACAACATTATTAGTGAACATGGCACTTTGTAGAGCATCAGAAGCAAAATGACAAGTCCCTTCCCCAAGGAACCTACAGTCTATATTGTATAATGAGGGGAGAATGATCAGCTGCAGGTATATGTGGAGGCCATAATTCAGAGGAAGAGCACCCGGTTTGCATTCAGAAGAAACTGGGGCCAGTCCCTGCCATCTCTGTTTAAAGAAGCAGGTGCTGCAAAAGACCTTTCTCTGCCTCAGCTCTGAAGAGCCACTGCCGGTCAGAGTAGACAAGAATGAACTAGGTAGACCGAAGGTGTGATACAGAAGAAAACAATTTCTTGCTTATTCTCATGAGCATTGGCCATATGACAGCTGTGGTACATGCATCCATGCCAGACAGTCTTGGCAACATCTGGTATTCTCTGTCCACTGAAAAGCTGTAGGCTTGAGACCACCGCATGCAGGTTTTCTTCCCTTCCACAGTAGAGACCTGCAGAGATGGTTGTTTCCAACATGTATGGCTGTGCAGAAAGGCTTTAGGATGTATGTTCCTCTTTTGGAAAGCAAGGCTGCCATCTTGTGGTGAATCCAAGGTCTGCCATTTCCTTTCCTGAGTTTTCCAGCAGGATGTGAGAGTGGCAGATGTGTGTCTGTGTACACACTGAGTTGATTCTATGTAACTATTGATTCTATGAAGCAATTTCCCTCCAGGCCAGATTGGCCAGGGATCCAGGAGGATTTTTTTTTTTTGGCCATCTTCTGGGCATGGAGTAGGGGTCACTGGGGGAGCTGAGGAGGAGGCAGTTGTGAATATCCTGCATTGTGCAGGAGGTTGGACTAGATGACCCTGGTGGTACCTTCCAACTCTATGATTCCATGATTCTAACTGGGAGGAGCATTTATACCACAGTTTGCACAGACAGGAGAAAGAAGAAGAAGCCTCTGCTCTTCTGTGCCTCCCTCCCACTGGGAAAAATCAGCAAAGGCAAAGCAAGGGCAGTTAGGTCCCGCCAACCTCACATCTAGCTGCGCTAGGATTGCCAACCTTCAGGTACTAGCTGGAGATCTCCTGCTATTACAACTGATCTCCAGCCGATAGAGATCAGTTCACCTGGAGAAAATGGCCACTTTGGCAATTGGACTATGGCATTGAAGCCCCTTCCCTCCCCAAATCCTTCCCTCTTCAGGCTCCACCCCATAAACCTCTTGCTGGTGGCCTGGCAACCCTAAGCTGCACCCTAAATATACACACAGGGCTGAAATAAATGCAGCCCACCAGTGATGGAGATGCCTATGAGGACCTGTCTGCTCAAGTCTGCTGAAAAAATACTGCTTTTTGATCTTACCGGTAATTTCCTAGAATTTTGTATGCAAAGACATCAGGGTGTTGCTCTGTTCATTGCTGAATAGGCCCTAATCCTCAGGAGGCCAGTTACTTTCTTGTAAGAGTGCTGTAGTTGCTGACCTCAATCAGGTTCTGGTCTGGGTCTCGGAAGTAAACAGATGTGATTGGACCAACTGCGCCAGTTCTGAGTACAGGGCCTTCTTCAATTTTCACCCCACAGGCCTGTAAGAAAGGGGTTGGGGGAGGGAATAAACGAGGAAAGCAAAACATTCAGCAACCTCAACCCCTCCTCATCACCTTCTCCAACATTTTTAATGGAACAGACATTGAGCTTGTGGTGCTATACTGGATCCAATCTGGCATCAGGCTTGGGATTGGCACCAAAACTATCTTGGGTTGATTCTTCTAAACCTTTCAATGGCTTTTGGAACCACCAACCATGAAATCCTTCTGAAATACCTTTCTGGACCAGGGGCCCCATTTGGTGGTGGATTTATTCCTTTCTGGAGGGCAGGATTTGGAGGGCTGTGCTAAGAGACTATTATTTGTTCTGATGGGAATGGTTCTGCTGGGTTTCACAGGCTTCCATTTGTTCTCTCATGCATTTTAACATCTGCATGAAACTACTAGGGGAGAACATCCAACAGGATATGAGAGTGAGTCTTTTGGTGACACCATAAGAACATAAGAAAGGCCCTGCTGGATCAGACCAAGGCCCATCAAGTCCAGCAGTCTGTTCACACAGTGGCCAACCAGGGGCCTCTAGGAAGCCACTAACAAGACGAGTGCAGCAGCACCATCCTGCCTGTGTTCTACCGCACCCAAAATAATAGGCATGCTCCTCTGATACTAGAGAGAATAGGTATGCAGCATGACTAGTATCCATTCTAACTAACAGCCATGAATACCCCTCTCCTCCATGAATATGTCCACTCCCCTCTTAAAGCCCTCCAAACTGGCAGCCATCACCACTTCCTGGGGCAGGGAGTTCCACAATTTAACTATGCGTTGTGTGAAAAAATACTTCCTTTTGTCTGTTTTGAATCTCTCACCCTCCAGCTTTAGCAGATGACCCTGTGTTCTAGTATGGGAGAGGGAGAAAAACTTCTCCCTGTCCACTCTCTCCAAACCAGGCATAATTTCATAGACCTCTATCATGTCTCCCCTCAGCCACCTTCTTTCCAAGCTAAACAGCCCTAAGTGTCTTAACCACTCCCCATAGGACAGTTGCTCTAGTCCCCTAATAATTTTGGTTGCTCTTTGCAACCAAAGATCTGTTTTCATCAGATCCAGGTGAGGAAGCAGCATTTTTCTACAACAGTAGAAGAGATTGCATAAACTTCAAGCTCAGTCCTTACAGAGTGGATAATTGTGTGTTGAAATATCAGTCATGGATAGGGTTGCCAGCTCCAGGTTGAGAAATACCTGGAGATTTTGGGGGTGGGGCCTGAGGAGGGCAGAGTTTGGGGAGGGGAAGGACTTCAATGGGGTATAATGCCATAGAGCCCACCTTCCATAGCGGCCATTTCCTTCAGGTGAACTGATCTCTGTCGCCTGGAGATCAGTTGTAATTGCAGGAGATCTCCAGCCACCACCTGGAAGCTGGCAACCCTAGTCATGGATGGAGACACCACCCTCCTGAAGGCCTGGATTCACAGCTTGGTCATACCTCTGGGCTCTACATTGTCCCTGAAACTCCAAGTAGTGGTTGTGGCCTACAAGTGACCTTTACAGCTTTGACTGGTAACTCAGCTATGCCTACTACTCTGACTATGTGACAGAGATCAATCTGGCCATGGACTATCATGCTTTCCTAACTTCCAGATTGGACTGTCGTAATGTGGTCTACATGGGGCTGCCTTTGAAGACAGCAAAAAACTTCAGCTAGGGCAGAATGCTGGTGTTGACAGGCATCAGTTGATAGTCTTACCGATTTTGAGACAACTGGCTGCCGATGTAGACCCGGCTCAAGGTGTTGGTTTTGATTTCAGTGGCCTAAGTTGCTTTCTCCCCACCTCCCAACTACATGTGGTGATGGCTGCCAACTTGGAAGTCTTTAAGAAGGGAGTGGACATGTTCATGGAGAAGAGGGCTATTCATGGCTATTAGTCAAAATGGATACTAGTCATGATGCATACCTTTTCTTTCCAGTAACAGAGGAGCATGCCTATTATATTAGGTGCTGTGCAACACAGGCAGGATAATGTTGCTTTCGTCTTGTTTGTGGGCTTCCTAGAGGCACCTGGTTGGCCACTGTGTGAACAGACTGCTGGACTTGATGGACCTTAGTCTGATCCCGCAGGGCCTTTCTTATGATCTTATGTTATGTTCTTATGCATATAGGTGCTTCAGATATGCCAGCAAAGCTCTGTTAAAGGTTCTATCATGTGGAAGTTAGATAGACCCCAATGAGAAGTGGGGTCTTCTCTCTTGCAGCCCTGATGTCTTGGAATGCATGGCTTCCTCCCTGTTGCTTCTCTGGAGGCAAATTAAGATGTTGCTTTTTCAGTGTGCCTTTGGGGGCTAGATTAAGACCTATCTGGGGTCTTCCGCTCCTTCTGCAAAACAACTTTACTTCTAGTTTTTGTTGGTTTTAAAATGCTGTTAATGTTGCCATAGTTTTAATTTGTTTAATATTGTAGAATGTTGTACAGAACTTTGAAATCTATTGAAAAGCAGTATATAAGTCTCCGTAAATGCATGCACAGAGGTATTTTCTCTGCAAACGGATGCCTGTCAAAACTGGGGAATGGGGTGGGTCAGGTGGGGTGCCTCCCGAGATGCAGCCAAGTGCATTTGTGCCTTTCTAGAGTGGCCCAACTTTGGGCCTTGGCTCCTGCCAGCCACCATATTGTCGCTTCTGACCTTCAAGTGCCCCATCAGCTGCTCCAGGGGCATCTCTGTGATGAGGCAGATGTCCAGGCAGCCTGGAACTGGCTGGTGGGCCTTGGGCTCAAACTCCTTCCCTGCTTCATGGAGGTTAAACTTCTGGTTCCCAAAATGCAAGGCTTTGCGGTTTTCCTGTTGACAAAGCAAAGTCAGTGAGTTAAGGCTTGGCGACCGAGGGTTTCCTAAGAGCAAACTGACACCATCAAAAGGCTGTTGTCCCCATCTTCAAGAAGGGG
Organism: Euleptes europaea; assembly: GCF_029931775.1. NCBI lineage: Eukaryota > Metazoa > Chordata > Lepidosauria > Squamata > Sphaerodactylidae > Euleptes > Euleptes europaea. The sequence goes on from NC_079324.1 coordinate 38,854,387, forward strand.
AAAAAGGAGGATCTGGGTAACTACCAACCCATCAGCTTGACTTCTATACCAGGAAAAGTGTTCCAACAAATCATCAAACAGTCAGTCCTTGAGCATTTAGAAAGGATGGATCTGATCAGTAAGAGCCAGCATGGGTTTCTCAAGAATAAGTCATGTCAGACTAATCTTATCTCCTTTTTTGAGAAAGTTACTACCTTGCTGGATCAGGGGAATGCTGTAGACATAGTTTATTTAGCTTTCAGTAAGGCTTTTGATAAGGTTCCACATAGTATTCTATTTGACAAATTGGGAAAATGTGGGTTAGATCCTATTATTGTTAGGTGGATCTGCAACTGGTTGACAGATCGTACCCAAAGAGTGCTAGTTAATGGTTCCTCATCCACTTGGAGAGAAGTGACTAGTGGAGTTCCTCAGGGATCTGTGCTGGGCCCTGTGTTGTTCAACATCTTTATAAATGATTTGGATGAAGGAATAGAGGGGATGCTTATTAAATTTGCAGATGATACCAAATTGGGAGGGGTAGCAAATATGGTAGAAGACAGAGCCAAGATGCAGGATGATCTTGACAGGCTGGAGAAGTGGGCTAGAACTAATAAAATGCACTTCAACAAAGACAAATGTAAAGTTCTGCATTTAGGTAGGAAAAATCAAATGCATAATTATAGGATGGGGGAGACTTGTCTGAGCAGTAGTGTGTGTGAAAAGGATCTTGGGGTCTTAGTAGACCAAACACTGAACAGGAGTCAGCAGTGTGATTCGGTAGCTAAAAAGGATAATGCCAGTCTTGGGCTGCATCAACAGAAGTATAGTGTCCAGATCACGCGAAGTGATGGTATCGCTTTACTCCGCTCTGGTTAGACCTCAACTAGAGTACTGTGTTCAGTTTTGGGCACCACAATTTAAGAAAGATGTAGACAAGCTGGAATGTGTCCAGAGAAGGGCAACAAAGATGGTGAGGGGTCTGGAGACCATCCTATGAGGAAAGGTTGAAGGAGCTGGGTATGTTTAGCCTGAAGAGGAGAAGACTGAGAGGGGATATGATAACCATGTTCACGTACTTGAGGGGCTGCCATATTGAGGATGGTGCCGAGTTGTTTTCTGTTGCCCAAGAAGGTTGGACCAGAACCAACGGGTTGAAATTAAATCAAAAGAGTTTCCGTCTAGACATTAGGAAGAATTTTCTAACAGTTAGAGAGGTTCCTCAGTGGAGCAGGCTTCCTCGGGAGGTGGTAAGCTCTCCTTCCCTGGAGGTTTTTAAGAAGAGGTTAGATGGCCATCTGTCAGCAATGCTGATTCTGTGACCTTAGGCAGGTGATGAGAGGGAGGGCATCTTGGCCATCTTCTGGTCACTAGGGGTGTGGAGGGGGGAGGTAGTTGTGAATTTCCTGCATTGTGCAGAGGGTTGGATTTGATGACCCTGGTAGTCCCTTCCAACTCTATGATTCTATGGCTTGTTTGCATTGGGAACAGGCAAGTGTGGACCCTGTATTTAAATACAAGTTAAAATAAAGTCTGTATTTGAGCTAATCTGCATTTCTGCATAAAGAAAAGCTTCATGTCTGTGATCTCGACAAATTATGCACAATTGCAAACATTTGCATATTTACTATAGTTTATTCTTGTCTTGCTGGCCATGGGGAGGGACAACAAAGTCCCCTCTCAGCAATCCTATTTAGCTCATATCCATGCTGGCTTGTAGAATCCAAACAAGATTTTTCTGCAAACTTTCATGCCTATGAGTTGGAGCCAGACTAAGGTCTAAAACGCATAGTTGCTGAACCTCCTTTATTCCCCGTTTCAGCCAGGATCAAAGTACCCCGGCTGGGGGGGGAAACTGGACACATTACCTTGAATGAGCAGGGACGAAACTGTGTGCAAATCGATCCATGAAAACAGAACATTAGGGAGACATGGAGTTCCTGTTTAGTTTGCCCCGCCCCCTGCCCCTGGTGATTGGTCGTTTCAAATTGACCAATGACGAGCCAGGAAGAACGGTTTGACTCAGGCCAGAAGAAGAATGGGAAAAGCCGGGTTCATTTTCCATCGAAACAGGGCTGAGCCGACAATAAATAAAGTAACATCCGTTCACAAAAATTTGATCCTGGCTGAAACAGGGAATAAAGGAGGCTACAGCGACCATGCATTTTTGACATTAGTCTGGCTCCATGTCCAACCTTATAAGTGCAACCTTCAGGGCAAGAAATACTTTTTTTTTTAATGAAAGCTGAAACGGTAGGGCAATGGAATTCTGCATCCAGTACTACATTTGGCACTTCTGTGCTATTACACACAGTCCAGTCAGAATATCTGCAAACCTCCAGTATTTCAGATGGATCTGGTGCCCTCGGCCCTGGCTATACCATGATGTGGTGCAGTTGCTCTACAGGAAGCAGTTTCTAGTACTTCGAGCCTCTGCAGCCTAGGGGGTGGCAGCTGCCTCAGCTTCAGGTTAATATCACAATGGCCTCTTGACAGAAACAACAAGGACTGAAAATGTGAAGCACGACCCTTTTTAAATCCTCATGGAAAAAAATCTTAGATGAGAAATCATCATTGTTGGGCTTCTCGCAGGATATGTTATTAGATCTTGGGAAAACTGAAGCGTTCGCCAAAATTAAAAAGCGCATTAAAGAGCTCGATTATAACAGCACTACTTTTCGTGCTCGCCGCGTTTGTTCATCTCAGTTTTTCGTAATACCACCACCACGCGGTTTGCCCGCTTATTATTTGACAACTCCTCGTCTTTCTAGAGCCTTCTGTTTAGCTAGACTGAATGCTAACCCCTCTATGGTTATGCAGGACAGAATTTTGAATATACCATATCCAGACAGGACCTGTCCTTTCTCTTCTGGCTCTATTGATTCATTAGCTCATGCCCTCTTGGAATGCCGCTTTTATGAGGAACTTTGATCACGTTATATCTCTCCTCTTTTAACATATAAATCTAATGCCTCTGTGTCTGACATAAGGCCTTTTTTATTAAGTGACAGGGATCCCAAGGCTACATTGTCAGTGGCAAGATTTATTTCAGTCCTTATATCCCTCAGACACTAGATTTACGCTGCTCAAGGTAAATGGATCATGGAGCTTCTAAGGGATAAAGGAAAGAAAAATGTGATGTGCTTGCAGGCTCAAGGCAACCACCCCTTGAGCCTTTGCTTGGTGTCTTTATTTCGCATTCACGTTTTGAAGTTGCACCTCCCTGCCCACCATCTCTAGGGCCACTCCTAGCAGAAGCTAAGCTCTTCTTGTTCCTTTGGGACCCATCATGGACCTGGCCATGGTCTGGAGTGTCATTCCCAGCTCAAGCACCTTAAAGGTGACGACTTCCATGCCAAGAACTCGAGAGTAGAAGGCTGCTGTGTCCTCGATGCTTTTCACAGTCATCACCAGATGATCCAGGCAGCGGATGCAGCCCAGGGGTGGTGCCACATCCCTCTCCTTCCAAGACATTGCCTGAGAGCCAAGAACCTGAAAAGGCACAAGGAGGAAGCCTCTTTGGAGAATTGCGATTACACAACAATCAAGGGTGGTTATACACCACCCAAAGGCAGGGAATTCAAGGAAATAGGTTTTCATTTTTTTTTTTTAAAAAAAGCAGGTTTCTAGTCCTGTTCAAGACTGCAAAGGCAGCTTTGGAAGTGGGGAAATCTTCAAATAGATGAAGAACCCGAGAGCATTTCCACAGGGCATGGGGATAAACGTCTGTGGCCCGCCCACTTGGTTGAGCCACGGCCATCAGCAGAAGCAGAATCAAACATGCACACATGCAAAGTTTTCAGGTCATACATTGCAGGTTAAATATATGGAGAATGTGAGGGAGGTGGCTTTTTTGGCAGAAAATATTCAAGTCTGGAAGAGGAATAGTCCACCCACCCCCTTTTAGGGCTGTCAACTCCATCTTGGGAAATCGCGGTGCCTGGGGAGGGCAGTGTTTTGGGAGGGTAGGGAGATCAGCAGGCATATGATGCCATAGAGTCCAAGATCTGAAGCCACCCTTTCCTTCAGGGAAACTGATCTCTGTAGTCATAAGAACATAAGAACACAAGAAAGGCCATGCTGGATCAGACCAAGGTCCATCAAATCCAGCAGTCTGTTCACACAGTGGCCAGACAGGTGCCTCTAGGAAGCGCACAAACAAGCCTGGATATCATATGTAATTTCAGGAGAAAATCAATTCCAGGCCTCACTTGGAGGTTGATAACCCTTCCCCCTTTGCCTGCCCATTTCCAATGCCCTCCTAAGGTTAAGAATACGCAGTCCTCAGATTGCACTTTGCCTTCTGAGCCACGCCTATTTCGAGAAATTGCCACTGCTTGGGGCATTTGTACTCTGTACACCTTGGATTTGACACTGACTGCACAGCTTGTTCCTGCAGCCTTTCTCCTCCCTTCTGGCAGATCTTGTATTCAGATTTAATATATAAATTGTCCGTCCCACCCCCAAACCCCAAAAGCTGGTGAATGGAGTGCGAGTGAATACCTGAAAAGACAGACAGGGAGCTCTGTACAGCTGTTTGGGTGTCAGGAACGGAAGGGTTCTCCAGCTCAGCATTTCCTGGACTGAAGGTGGAGTCTTGGACGTGTTGTTTGACGCTCTGCAGCATGGAAACCCCTCCCCGGGTAACCAGGCTTAGCTGCATTACGCTGCTCTGGATGTCAAACATTTGCCAAACCTTGATTGTATCCAGTGGGTGACAGGTGAGCGAAAAAAGTCCCTTCCTTTGGGAAAACGGAGCCCCCTTCTGAGTCCTAGAAGCTGTGTTTTCCTGACCTATCTAGGAGGAGAACCACTTTGAGAATATTCATAGCCACAAGGTCACTTGCAAATAGCTCCTTTATTTTTAAGTGCTTCACACAGCAGAATCAATATGGAACACCTGAAATAGCAAAACTGGACACGATCAAGGCGGGTGATGGCAAATGCTTCTGAGTGGAGGACGCTGGGGTGGCATCGCTGAGCCAAGAAATATGAGCTGCTGGGTGCAGAAAGTCCAGCTGCCACTGGGATGTGGGGTGTGCTCTTCTGGCAGGAGCAGACGAGCCACGGTGCTGTGTCACAGCACGCCACGACTGCCGCAAAGCATCTTTGAGCATCAAGCACTGGCTGCTGCATCTCCTTAGCAAGTCCCGTTGACGTGAATGGACGGAGATTCCACCCCAATGAACCCAAAGCACTTTCTAATGGCTGAGGTAGTAATAAACCCAAATGGCGCCATCCTACCCAAACTGCTGTGGCAATCAGTGATTGACTGTTCATGTTGTGTACATATTTTTAATCCTTAGCCGTACTTGGCAAACATCCCTTACTTGTATTCTAAGGGCCCATTCCTGAAAATTGGGCCCAAAGCCCATAGGGGGCTGACTACGACCTCCGCTGGTGCAGGGCCCCACACCGTCAGCACTAGGAAGGCACATGCCGGCATTAGTGGCCCCAGCACCGGCGTGCAGGGCCGGGAGCCACTCCTGACTGCCGCTGCTGACTGCCGGTCTCCAGCCGCTGGCATAGGCTGCGGCGGCGAGCCGGGAGGCGTTATGGCGCCCCGGGAGGCGTTCCTGGGGTGAAATGGCACCGGCCACAGAGCTGGGCTGACGTTAGTCGGCTTCCCGAGCACTTTCGGCTTGGGAACGCCCCTTTTTATTTTTGCAAAGATACAACAGCTTTTAGCTTTTAGCTGGCGTATCTCCCGTGCAACCCTCATAGGGTTTTTGTCATCGTCGGCTGTGCCTAAATCTCTTTAGGAGGCAACGCCGTCAGTTTGCCTCCTAAGCCCGGCTCGGGCATTCCTTTCAGGAATGAGCTGTAAGAGTGGCTCATTATTTCCTGGCTCGGCTTAGAAGCTTCCGGCATTGACTCTAAGTAGAGATTGGGTAAATTGGGGGTGGGGGGACACCCAGAAAACTGGGGCCTTTTATGTAGGGACTATTCCCCGCAGTCACCCCCGCCAACTGCTTTGGGGCTTTCTTTTGATTATGCATGCCTTTTCTGCCCATCAGAGGTCACCTTGCTCCCCCTGCAAGTTTTGCCCGTGTTTTCCAGATGCTGTTTTAGCCAGAATCTGGAAAGTGCGCAGGGAGAGCAAGGCAACCTCTGATGGCCGGGAAAGGCATGCATAATCAAAAGGAAGCTCCGAAGCAGTCAGCGGGGGTGACTGCGGGGAAATTTCTCTGCATAAAAGACTTGGGAGGAGCACATTTTATTTCTCAAATTTTTATAGGACTCCTCTTCTATTTTTTTCCTATCAGAAAAACCGAAAACGCCACTTTTATAAAAGATTTTCTCCTCTGGAATGGGATCAACGCAATGCCTCCTCCACAGCACTGTGGCTGCTCTTAAATAAGAAATGTCCGTTTCCAGCCTTTGTTAGAAGCCCGTTTATTTTCTGAGCTCTTTACAAAAACGAATGTCTTGAGTTTGGGGATAAGGCTGCCTGTATGGAGAGAAGGCTGTTTGTAAGTCCAGACAATAATAATAATAATTAAAAAACCTTCATTTTGTTGACTGCAATATTGGCACTTTCTGTTTTGAACTCTTATTTTATTTCCTTTCTCATGTTTTCCCAGCTGGCAAAATCTAAGATGTACTTAGGTGATAAAGGAGCTATTTCAGTCCACGTTATTTCAGCACACAGCACTAAATCAGTACATGTAAGTTTCTCCAGCAGGGCAAACAGCAGGTCTCTGGGGCCATTTCAAGTCTAGAAAATATGTAGGGGGGGATGCTTAAGCCTCTTCTCCCCGCACACCATGATCCTGATCCAAATTGGGCCTGCACATACCTGGGAATTAAGTTCTGAGACAGCACTCAAGTCCAACAGTGTGTCTGGTTCACAGGATCCACGGGGAACTAAATCATTTTTAGTGTGTGAATTGGCTCATAAGAAGAAGAAGAAGAGTTGGTTTTTGTATGCCGACTTTCTCTACCACTTAAGGGAGACTCAGACCGGCTTACAATCCCCTTCCCTTCCCCTTCCCCCCAACAGACACCCTGTGAGAGCTGTGACTAGCCCAAGGTCACCCAGCTGGCTTCATGTGTAAGAGTGGGGGAACAAATCCAGTTCACCAGATCAGCCTCCGCCACTCATGTGGAGGAGAGGGGAATCAAACCCTGTTCTTCAGATCAGACTCCACCGCTCCAAACATGTGCCGCTTTAACATTCAATATATTTGTAATAGCTGCTTTAATAAAACTCAGACGTTTACACTTATAAATTTCAGAAATAGACCAAGTACAGTTTTATGTGCTAGGTCATACATAAAGTATTTTATGTTCTTAACATAGTAAAGATTGGGTAAGGAAACAAGTACTGCTTATATTTCAATTTTATCAACATTTCTGTCTTTCTGCATTGGGGGAAAATGTTTTTTCCTCATATGGCTTCAAAATTTCCAGAAATTTTATGTTTCTGCTCCTGGTCTCAGCCAGCCTGAGTATGTGAAACAAATACAAAGATGTGAAAGATCCAGAGAGAAGCAAGCTGGACAAATTGAACCGGGGATCAAATGCTAAGAAGTGGTGCCAGGGAGAAGAAAGAGGGCTTCTTTTTTTCTCTGCAGAAAACATTCAGAGAGCTTAAATCAGCCGTGGCACGACCACTCTGCTCCTGCTGTTTGGGTTGGGGCAGTAAAGGAGAAATGCTGCGTGGCTTGCACATGCAATTCCCTCCCTCCTGCCTTTCCCTATTGCTGCCATCATAGGCTGTCAATTTTAGCCAGGACAAAAGGATAGGTCAAGGACGTGCCTGTGATACTCATAAGCCCTAAAATTGTTCCACCCTTCATTGGAGCAGTAGAGAAAGGAGACACTTAAGATAAAAGGGCAGTGAATTTTGATCAGAAAAAAGATCGTTCTTCATGCAGCAGAATGTCAACCCAAAGAATTCATTGCTGCAATAGACAAAGGACCAGACAGGTTGCCGCACCAGGATCCATGTGCTGCTCATTCACTCCTTTTCCACAGTCAGTTGCAAGGAGAATTGCAGCCTGGCTTCTACATAGCACTAAATACAGCACTATATTCCCCATGAACAACCCCCACCCCCAGCAATGCACATCTCCATGGGCAAGGTCCTGCTATATCTTTACCTGTAAGTCCCATTCAGCAAAGATTCTGCTGCTCCCTGCAGTTTTCCTTTTGTTCGCACCTTTATTATTAGGGTTGCCAGGTCCCTCTTCGCCACCGGCAGGAGGTTTTAGGGGTGGAGCCTGAAGAGGGTGGGGTTTGGGGAGGGGAGGGACTTCAATGCCATGGAGTCCAATCGCCAAAGCAGCCATTTTCTCCAGGTGAACTGATCTCTATCGGCTGGAGATCAGTTGTAATAGCAGGAGATCTCCAGCTATTACCTGGAGGTTGGCAACCCTATTTATTATGTCCTGCAGCTATGCCCTGAATCAATGGCTGACCATAATTTTGTGTTTTGGGGTTTGGGCAGCAGTTTACACCCAGCTTTTCTCTTTGCAAACAAATGGACTGTACATTTTTATTAGATAATTTTTAATAGCGGTATAATAATCTTTAAAAATAAAAAGAGAATGGCTCTGGCTGCAAAGTAAAAAACAGCAACTGCTTATCTCCCCTCCCCCCACCAAATCCTCAACAACTGATAAATAGAAACTGATTCATGAATACCACATCCAACTGGACAGAGAGAAGAGCAAGTAATTGATGAATTACACTGGAAGCTAAAGACAAAGAGGAAAATGTAAAGACTGTCTCTGAGGAAATGCAATAGCATTTTGATTGTCCACACTGGACAGCCTGAAGTTACAATTATTTTAACCCCATCAGAGGAATAGGGTTAAATGTGAATAAATGTGACTAGAATCTGAAATATTCCAGGACTGCTTATAAAGTGATATGCTTATAAAGTGATATGACTTTGTGTTTTCAAGAACGGATGAAATGGTTTTTCAAGACCAAAATTAGGCTTGTTTCAAACATTCTAGATGTGTTTACTTTGTCACTCAGTATTCCTAAAATAAAGGGCCATCCTCCTTAGGTCCTTCAGAGGAGCCTGTCTTCCCTCATCCCAAACTCATCCTGTCAATTTCATCATGACTTGCTGTGTCCCAAATCTATTACCCAAGCCATTGAAACTGCATTTTGAATACAAATGCCTACCAAAAAAAACACCCAAGGCCAAGCTCTCTGCCCACCTGCAACTGATGCTTACTGGGTTTGCCAGTAATTTATTTCAGACATGTTTTTCTTAATGGAGAGGCCTAGATATCTCTAAACAAGGCCACCACCATCCAACCCCGCACTCCACAAAATTAAAAAAGTAAGGGGGGGGGGAGAGAGAGAGAGAGTTAGTTAGTCAGTTAGTTAGTTCTGTGGTGATTTCTCATAAATCCTTGTCTGGAACCTTCTAGAGTAAAAGAGAGGAACAAAAAAGACTTTTGCCCCATTTACTATCCTGTTAACCCCCATTTAACCTCTTGGCAATGAATGCACCAAGTCTCATTAAGCTGTTATTAATACTGTCCTCTTTGTAACTAACTGGTGCTGGGAAGAATTAATTCCCTTGAAGATTTTGCAATAAGGCAACTTCCCTGATTAGAGGTTGTATGTATTGATGTGCTGACTCAGGCTAGTGATCCATCTGGCCCTGTGTCAGGCAACAGTTACTGACGGCCCTGCACGAAAGAGATCATCAAAGGGTCTGAACAGATCCCCTTTTTATTTGGTGTTAATGCTGAGTGGGTTTAGTGACTGGAGGCCCAGGGCCAAATATGGTGCTGGGAACATCCTCAGCTACCTTCCCAATGCCCAGTACACAGCAAAAGAGCTGTCTGGAGGCAGGGGCAACAGGACTTGCTGGCTTTGGAGGGGTGGAGGAGGGAGTTACCCCCCCCTCCACACTCAATTTCTTCCTCTAAGAGGCCCATCTGCAAACTGGTCACTACTGGGTGGGGGAGCACAGCACTGGAAGGAAGGAAGCTGAAGAACACCAAGTCCTGTTTGTACTGTTGACGTGGGGTAGATTATATTTCTTCACAACTTGGGTGTCTTTTCCCTTCTCAAAGCCATGGGCTGGCTCTTGTCATTTCAAAATGCCAGAGGAATGAATGCCCATGAATTGACCCATTGGGATTTTAACTTCTATCAAGGTCTCTCGCTAAGGGGAAAAGCAAGCAGGGTGTCCTTTTGGTCTTTTGCTGAAACTCTCCCCCTCTTTGCTCAGCTGAGATCTGCCCATTTCCCAGCCTTTCCCTTGTGCATTCTGCCTCATTGTAGAATGTAAACCTGCTACAGTGACTGTACATTGTTCATCTTGAACACATGAAGCTGCCTTATACTGAATGAGACCCTCGGTCCATCAAAGTCAGTATTGTCTACTCAGACCAGCAGCGGCTCTCCAGGGTCTCAGGCTGAAGTCTTTCACATCCCCTACTTGCCTAGTCCCTTTAACTGGAGATGCTGGGGATTGAACCTGAGACCTTCTGCATGCCAAGCAGATGCTCTACCACTGAGCTACAACCCTTCTTCAAAGGCCTCTTTTTTACTGGTCTTGTTTCGGAGTCCTACAACTGACCTGTTGTGCCAATACCAGTGCAGAATGCACAAGGGAAAGGCTGGGAAATGAGCAGAGCTCAGCTGAGCAAAGAGGGGGAGTGTTTCAGCAAAAGATTGAAAGGACACCCTGCTTGCTTCTCCTTGATCTGGTTAATGCCACCTCTGCCCACACCTGATTTAGGCTAGGACCTGCCTGTAGTCCCAGGGCCCTGCATGGCTGCACCAGGATAGCATAACCACAGACAGTGTGCTTTGGTTCAAGGGCTTGTGTGCCAACCTCTGTCCATCTTTTCTCTTTGCAGTGCAGACAGCAGGGTCCATTTGTCCTGGTCTACAGCCACACCTATTGCAGTTGCTTCCTTCCCTGCTTCAATGGGGAGATTTATGAAGAGTTAAATCATGCACAAAATATACATTCATATATATCTAAAGGAACTGAATGCTCTTTGCCTCAGGAAGCTATAGACATTTGCCTTGACAGGACAGAGGAACTGTAATTGCTTGTTAAGCATTGCTGACAAGATCCATTAGAGATTAACTGCTCTCAAAATGCTAATTGCCTCCCATCCCCCCAAGTATAAGCAGCACAGTGACTGGATATCAAATTAGAGAAGCAATCGACACAAACTTGGGAGCTTTGAGATCTGTGTTTTATTTCCCTCTATGTTAATGGAAGCTTTTATTTTTAAAAAAAGTTGCTGAGGCTAATTACTACATTCACTGGAGGTCTTTTATTAAATAAAATGATGGCAGCAAAAGCAACAGCCACAGAGCCTGGATTTTGAATGGAAGGGCTGTAATCCCTGGAATGGGATGGAAGATTTCCCATCAGAGAATCTGCTCTTGTTCACATGGGCAGCACAAACACTAAAATTAGAGCAATATAAATTAGAAGCTGCTGTCACCACAAATGGTTCTCCTTGAAGGAAGTTAAGCTGCAATTGCAAGTCACTGTTTCAACCACATCCCAGTGGACGACGTGGAAGTATTACATGGCTGCCCCAGAGTAAACTAACAAGAAGCCTGGAGCTTGCAATGCTCTCTTTGTCATTTATTCCATTGCTTAAAAGAACCAACAAAAAGTTGACATATAATCAAGTCTCATTTCTTAATATGAAAGGTCCGCTGCAGTGTTATGACAGTGGTGCCTGTTATCTCACTGATACCTTGAAATACATCCATGATTTTGCAGGGTGATGCCCAGGAGAATATCATGCCATACAGCATGCCAACAAGGCAGTGAGTATAGAAATGATTTAACTTACCAGCAATAGCAATTTGATGTTTTGGAGGTAGGAAAACACAGTTTCTTGCAACTGGGAGATTAACGGTTAGAGTCCTCCATCCTCAAACTATCATGCTCTGGCTAGAGAAAACCTGTTTATGTCCTTGCATAAAGCAAAAGTGCATCTAGACACTGTGGTTGGTTGCACATATTCCACTGGTGGCAGCAAAGTATGAACTCTTGCCCTTTTCAAAGACCATATGAGGCATCTGCATAGGCAATCGAGTGGGCGAGCCAAGTTATTTGGTTCATTTATTTGTTTGTTTTAAACATTTTTATGCCACCTTTTCACACTACTTAGGACCCAAAAGGCAGCAAACAGTCAACATAATAAAAACAAGCTTTTAAAAATACATCTTATAAAACAACAAAAACAACAATTAAACAAAGACATAAACTATTTTAAAAACACATAAGCAGGAGCTAGGGTCACTAAGGGAATGCCAATCACAACAGAAGTCTTCATCTGCTACTGGATGCATTCTCCTGGATTGGATAGAGACCTAGGATTCCTGTCTCATCACCAATGCTGATTCCTCCATTAATACCCTCTGCATATCACACCTAATCCAATCACGCCTGCTATTGATATTTGCATGCTATTGCCATTGGGTGTCTGAATTCACTCTTCTCTACTTAAGGACAGATAGACTCACATTTCTGGCTGTATCTGAAGAAGTGAGCTGTGATTCACGAAAACTCATAAGATATGAGAGACATGGTTTCAAATCACTACCCTACCAAGGGTGACCTTAGGCCTGTCAATGTCTTTCAGCCTACTGTACCTCATAGGGCTGTTGAGAGGATAGAACGGAGATCCATTTATACTGCCTTGAGCTCCTTGGCGGAAGGACAGGATTAAAATGTCCTATAAGGAGGACTCAACAAATTCAAGAAGGATAGATAAGTCAAGGGCTATTGGTGCTGAAGTTCAGAGACAGAAGAACTCTGCACACTAGATTCTGGGTACATACAACGGTGGAAGGCTTTTTGACTTTGTGCCCTTCTTATTGGCTTCTTAGAGGCATCTGGCTGCCCACTGCTGGAAACAGGAAGCTGGCTAGATGGTCCAACTGGGTCTGACCAAACAGGGCTCTTCTTATGACCCTTGTTACATGGAGTACAAATAATGAAAAAAAATTGGACATCATGTCTAACGAGGAAAGAGAAATTGGTAGTAGTTGCAGGAAGGAAGGTCGATACATACAGCACAAATGCTAAAACATTTATCCACACTAGCACTGATAGATGAATAGGGAAGGAGATCTAAATGGGTGGTGGTGGTGTAACAACGACTTCAGACACAAATGCAAGGATCTTTGTCATGTTATAAAAAACACTGCCTCATTTCAAATCCTTCACAATTTTGTCAGCCCTTTATTGCTGACAGCTCCCTACTCCAGCAATTAGAATGGTCATGAACATTCCATGACATCACTGTGGGTCAGCCAATCCTTGCTCTCATGCTCATACACTGTAGGAAAAAACACTGGCGCATTCCAAAAGATGCTGCAGTTGGAGACTGAGGGGCCAGCAACAAAACCACTCTGGAAGAGTAGCAGCATTAAGCCTGGAACATTCTGCCAGGCCTGCTTCTTAATGAGATGTTGACTGCTGCAATTTTGCGCTGCATTAAAAAGTCTTTGGGGAGGGTTTGAAGCCTTCACTTATTGTTATCAACTCTCATAAAATAATAGAGTTGGACGTGACGGCAATTGATTTAGTCCCTGACATGGTGCAGCTCCTTGTCTGAACATCACAGAGTGATACATCAGGACCCACCGCCTCTTTACGGTCTGGGCAGCAACCCCCAGAACAGCCTAGGAGAGAGCCGTCGGAATAGGATTTATGGCCGGTGCCTTTTATGGGATGCCTTATAGGGAGCTGTTAAAGAATGGGATGACCCTGTAATAGTTTCATAAATATTAATACAGTTTTTGCTGAGGGAGCTAGATATTGAAGTCAGACCATTTCTGCTGCGTCAGGGCTGTAGAAGTGACAGGCAGGGCTGGGGGAGGTGCATGTGGGGGGGGACAGCTGGTGGGGTATGTGCCTGGAATAGGAGAACAGGCGCGTACCAGAAGCATCTCCCCACTGTGGACATAACCCATTGCAAGCCATGCTGCAGTGAATGGGAAACTGTCCTAGAGAGGCTGTTGGTCTAGGGGCATGATTCTGACTTTGGGTAGGCTCAGCTTTCTAATCATGGGAAAGCCCAAGGCAGTTGGAAGCAAGAGTGCAATTAAAAATGTCTAATGGACTACCACTAATAATTCAGGGGCAGAGCACCCGCTTTGCATGCTGAATGTCTCAGGTGCAACCCCTGGCCTCGCCAGTTAAAAGGATCTCAGGTAGCTGAGAAAGAGTTATCTCTACCCCCTGGAGAGCTGCTGCCAGCCAGAAGAGTCAATGCAGAGATAAAGGGACCAAAGGTCTGACATGGAAAAAGCAGCTTCATTTTAGGAGTGGCTGTAGCTGAAAAGCCTCTGTGTGCACAGGTTCAGTCCTTGGTATCTCCAATTAAATGGATCTTGAACACATGAAGTTGCCTTATACTGAATCAGACACTTGGTCCATCAAAGTCAGTATTGTCTACTCAGACCGGCAGCAGTTCTCCAGGGTCTCAGGCAGAGGTCTTTCACATCACCTACTTGCCTAGTCCCTTTAACTGGAGATGCGGGGATTGAACCTAGGACCTTCTGCATGCCAAGCAGATGCTCTACCACTGAGCCACAGCCCCTCCCTATGCAACATGCAACCCACTCCTCCTTCCCAGGACGCTGGAGCACCAATGCGATCCAGCAGGAGACCTTTTACATTCGTACAAGTCTCGGAACAGCTTCCCCACTTAAACACCCGCAAGTTGCATGAGCAGGCCCTAAGCCTGAAGAAGAATTTGTGGGGAGCCATGCCAGGTGGAAAGAGAGGCGCCCTCTTCTACCACGGGGACATCCTAAATCTGCCACAACATGGCAGAGGTGTTGGGGAAAGTTTTCTCTCAGCCTGAGTCCTAGAGAAAAACTGGCAATTGTAGTAGCTAGTCCGGGGCTACATGGATCAGTGGTCTAGCTAAGGACAAGGTGACTTCTTATGTTCAAATATGCGCAAACAGTCCACCAAGGTGAGGATTTTGGCAACTGATCTTCATTCACTGTTTGGGAAGAGTTGCTCTCCCCTTGGATGGTATCATTTCCTTACCAGAGTTGGCAAGCTGCCTTCTCTGCACATCTGTTCTCAAATACTGCAGAGACTGACTGTGAGTTTATATCAATGATCGGCTCACAGCTTTGCCTTTGCAAAATACCATTTTACAAAGTTATTCTGTTTTTTTTTGGGGGGGGGGATGCTACAACCTCCCACTCCTGCTTTGTGCTCTAGATCTTGAGAAGAATAGTTTGTCCGATCATGGGAGATGAAAATGATTCATCCTTCTGCAGGGACAGGATCTCTCAGAATCTTAAGAGAATAGCAGATGTCTCAAAATCCTCCCCTCTCTCTGCTGGGTCACTCCATAGGATGTGTGAAGTTTCCTAGCTCCTTCCTTAACTCATGTAATGTAATGAGATGTAATGCTAGATCTTTAATTAACTAAAGTAATGGCTCAGCATGGGCCTTGATTTGGAGGTGGTTTGCCAGTGCCTGCCTCCACGTCATGACCCTGGTATTCCTTGGAGGTCTCCTATCCAAATACTAGCCAGGGTCAGGTCTGAGAGTGTGTGACTGGCCCCACCCCCGAGATCCTGACTGTGGGTTTCCTGTGCCCCGTTCATTTTCACTGTTGTATTTTGACAGTAGGCAGGAGAAACCCCGCCGAGCTTGGGGTTTCTCTGAGGCTCCTAAAACTGTATGCGCCATTGGTCAATAGGGGTCGTTCCCCCCCAATCATGGACCGGGGGGGGGGAGTGGCCGCAGGCGGCCAGAGGGGCATATAAGCAGGGGTCACTCCACTGTACTCCAGTTCTGTTCTCGTTCTCAATAAAGCGGTTGTTGTTGGAACTCCGTCTCCGCCCTCGTGTGTCCTCCCCACGCGGACTTAACAGTGGCGACGAAGGCAGGTAGGCAGTCCGGCTGTCCTGCTGAATCCTTGCTGAATCACTCTCGCCTCTATTGATTTCTCGGTGCCGGTAGGCAGCCCGGCTCGCCTTGCAAAATCACTTCGACACACGTGGGAGATGCAACACACCGCACCATGGCCACCAAGGGCTCCATGGAAGCTTTTGACACAACCCACCCCAGCAAGTGGGAAAGCTACGCCGACCGCCTCGCGTTTTTCCTGGACGTGAACAATGTTACTGACACCGGCAAGAAACGCTCCCTGTTCTTCAGTGTGTGTGGTCCTCGAACGTTCCAGCTGGCCCAAACCCTGTTGGCCCCTGCAATGCTGAGCGAGACGCCGTTCGACGCAATCATGGCGGCGCTGGGGAACCACTTCGCCCCCCAGCCCACACAGCTTGCCCGGCACCTGGACTTCCACCTGCGGGACCAGGAAGCTGGAGAGTCCGTCGCCGCATACCTCGTGGCTCTATGCCAGACAGCGAGGTTCTGCTCTTTTCCGCACCCTTGGTTTCAGCTGGCCAGCAAGTTCAATTAACACATTCTAAAGACTCTCTTGTGTGGGATGAAATTGATTTGGTATTTTTCAGGGAGATTAGTCAAGCTTCCATTCCCCCACCCCACCTCACCCCTCTGCAAGGCATAGACTTGTGGGATCGTGATGGCTCCACTAGCGGGGGGGGGGGGGAGAGAGTCACATTTACTCAGAAGAAAACAACCTATTGCAGTATGAACAATGGGAAAAATAAGACATTTCTTGAAGCATGATGGCTGAATCCCTTCCTGCAAGCAAGCGAGAGTGTTTCTAGAGAGGCAGCCAGAGTTGGAGATGCTGCAGCCATTGAGCCCTGGAGGGCCTTGTATGTATCTCCTGCATGATTAGAGACAGGGGGAGGGAAGCAAGTTTCTAGCCATCATAGATTTATTTTCTGTCGTGGGCACTGCTGTATTTATTTAGCTATAAGGCAAGTGGTAGGAGGCAAAGGAGAATCCATCTTTCTTGCTTTTATTTCTCTGCCTCCTTTCTTGCTCTGTGCTTGGTCTTCCATCTGTGATTGGAAAATAATTCATTGGGGTCATAACCAGGACCAAGAACATAATCCCTCTCCCCTGCAGGGTATCAGGAAGAGTTCCTCTTGCTGATTTTCTTGTGCACAGGAACTGATCTTTGTCAGACATCTGGTAACCTCTCCACCCTCATCTATGAGCCAACACTCCTAAGCACTCTAGGGGAGAGACTGGGAGGTGCCTTCAGCCTTCCTTCCTTTGCTTTCATCAGTTTTTATAGAAATGTAACCACTTGCCCATATCTGGGGCATTTTCTTATCACCAGTGAAGCAGCCCCAGGCTAGCCTGATCTCATCAGATCTCAGAAGCGAAATAGGGTTGGCCCCGGTTAGTATTTGGATGGAATACCAGGGGCATGAACAGGATGCAGGCAATGGTAGAACGTCTCTTGGCTTGAAAACCCATAAGTTTGCTGTGACTTGATGGCACACAAAAAAGGGAAGTAACTGGTATCACAAATGCACATGTGTGCTCGCAGCACACTCTTGTCTACCTTCCTGTATCACTTGGGAAAAAATGTTACACAATTTTTAAAAATAATAATTTCTGACTTATTTAAAGACTGAACACTTTTTGACCTCTTAAAATCCAAGCACAAAACAGCAAGAATGCTCTGTTTTGCCCTTCTATTTCCGTTGTAAACTGGCTCTTACTACAAAACAGTCCCAGCATAGTCAAAAGTACAGAATGTGGGGGGGGGGGGCACCCAATGAAAATGAATGGCAATAGATTTGGGACAGACAAAAGGAACAACTTCTTTACTCAATGAGTAATTAAACTGTGGCATTCACCACCAGTGGACACAATGATGGCTACAAGCATAAATGGCTTTAACCAGGGATTAGACAGGGAGATTCATCAATGGCTACTATCATCCTTGGTGACTAAATGGAACCTCCTTATTCAGAGACAGGAAACCAGTGCTAGGAGGCACCACCTTGGGTTGCCAACTTCCAGGTACTAGCTGGAGATCTCCCGCTATTACAACTGATCTCCAGCTGATAGAGATCAGTTCACCTGGAGAAAATGACCACTTTGGCAATTGGACTCTATGTCATTGAAGTCCCTCCCCTCCCCAACCCTCGCCCTCCTCAGTCCCCGCCCCCAAAAACCCCATTGGGGGATAAGAGGGACCTGGCAACCCTAGCACCACCAGGGGAAGGCCTCTGCCTCTATGCCCTGTTTGTTGACCCTCTGGGGCTGTTGGTTGGTCACTGTATAAAGGAGGGTGCTGGACGACATGGACCACTGGTCTGATCCAGCAGGGCTAATGACCTCTAATGTTTGGTATCTTAACCCCCTTGGATGCTTTCCGAGCCTGTAAGGCTGCCAGCCAGAGTGGACAGCCGTTGCAGCTGCTTGTTTGTGATGAGAGTGAAAGCAAAGCAGAAAATATGCAGACCCAGAGAGGACCCCCTTTGCTTGCTGGAAGTAGCCCAGGAGACAGCAAAACCCCACAGTGAACCCCAGCAAGAAGGAACCCTGTCCGGAAGACTTCCATTGGCCTGTCATTCCTAGCCTTTTCTGCAGGACCGCCGTCCATTCCCTTCTTGCCACTCTATCGTCCGCAGCATTTCAATGAGCTCCTTTCCAGGCCGTTTCTAATGAGATTTGCCAGCCAAGGCCTGAGCACCAGGCAGTGTGCATCTGCTCTTGCTTCTGAGTGTGCGAAGGCATCTATCATTAACTTAATCACCATCCAAAGTGAAGCCGAGAATAGCTAAGTGGAGCCGGGGCCACCAGCTGCAATCCGGCACCGGCATTTTGTCATCCTGCAACTGACACTGCGGTTCTTTGGGATTTAATTGAAAAAGCCGCGGTCGCTCCCGAAGGCATTTGGACTTGTTTGCTGTCCAGAATGAAGGATCGAAGGCCTTCCTCCATTACCTTTCTTGTGTCACGTGGAAATGTAACCCTCAAAAGAACATCAGAGCCCTGTGGAGGGAACTGACCCTGTGTGGGGGCCTGGATTTCCCACCTCCAGTGCCCCTGCATGACATGGTTTCCTTGTGTTTTATATCACTTGAACAGAGTATTTTAGTAGGAGCAGCATGTCCTGTCCTGCCCACAGTCAGCATGGTGTAGTGGTTAGAGTGCCAGACTAGGATCTGGGAGACCCCCAGGTTTGAATCCCCATTCTGCCACGGAAGCTTCCTGGGTGACCTTGGGGCCAGTCACTCTCTGGTCTTTTATGCATGGGTTGGATCTCCCTGCTTGGACCTGGGTTCATTGCACATTAAAGTAACCCAGGTTGGGAAAAACTGGATGCATTGGCTTGAATGATCAGGGACGAAACTGTGTGCTAATCGAACCATGAATACAGAAAAACAGTCTCCCAAGCTCAAATCAAGTCCCGCCCCTTTAAATGCTGCTCTGTAATTGGCTTACTTCACAGTCCTCCACTGAGAAAAGATTTCCTTCCCCCCAAACCCAGCTGCCGCATAAAAAAGCATTTTAAGAACAAAAAACAGCAATCTGAAAGAAGGGGGGGGGGAATCCAAGCATCATTTTAAAAAAGCCTTTCTTTTGCTCAGAAAGAGCTCTGAGGTAGCAGGAAGCAGGAAACAGTTGAATCCCCGCCTCTTTACACACTGCTTTGTGATTGGCTGTGAGAGAAGCCAATCTTCTGTTTTTCCCTGCATGCTGCTTTGAAGAGGGGGTTGGAAAAGGGTGGGGCCTTAGAACGGAGTATGCATGCTCTGTGACGCCGGAATGAGCCAGGATGAACGGTTTAATTCGGGCCAGAAGAGGAATGGGAAAAGCCGGGTTCATTTTGTGTTGAAACAGCGTTGAGCTTCCAAGGAATGAGGTATCGTGCATACTGAAAAATTTGATCCTGGCTGAAACAGGGAATAAAGGAGGTTAAAGCGACCAAGCATAAATGACCTCTGTCAGCCTACTTACCTCATAGGGTTGTTGTTGTGAAGATAAAATTGAGGAAGGAAGAATGCTGTCATAAGCCACTTTGAAGTCCCCATTGGAGAGAAAAATGGTGTTGAGATATCAAAATAAATAGATTCCTCTTCTATCACGGTACTGCTCCCCAGTCCATCTAAATGAGCTCCTGGTGATTGCCGTCCTGGAGTTTCTAACAGGAGTCCCGGCTTCCTGCGAAGTCCCACTTTTTCTCCAGGAATCCCTCACCTGTTTCCAGATGTACAAAGACCAAAAGTGTTGTACATGCTCAAAGGCACTGGCTTCCTTCGCATGCTCCAGGGCTGAGCCTCCTCAAGGGAAGGAGAAGCTGTGCTTTGTCTGAAGGGCCTAAATGCTGGCTGCCTTTAACCCTTGTCTCAAGTAGCTGTTGTTACACTTGACTGTTGGCACCCAGGGTGGTGCCAACCATTGGTAAACATAGAGAATAATAAAATAATGCCCCAAAAGTTGAAATCTGGGCATCTAGTTGGTTTGAATATAGTGGGCGTTCACCTGGAATCGACACGGATCCCTTGCTTGTGATCTGCGCACGGCAGAGATCCATTAAGTGCAACAGAGCATGTGATTGAAGACAGCCGGAACCCACCAACCACTGTGCTCAGTGCCCTGGACAAACAACATCTTCAGCTCACTTGCAAAGAGGATATTACATGCACGGTGGAGTGTAAATTACTTAGGACTGCAATCGCCCCGTGCGGCAAGAATGCATTAAGCCAGTGTGATTTACAGCTCGAGAGCAAGGCTGCTGCTGCAGGGCCCCTGGCTCAGGATTTAATACTTCTCCCTTCAGTAAATCATTCCCCGCAGAGTGAGGCTCCATTTCCTGACAGCTCAGGCCATATTCATGAGCTATTAGAAATAAAAGTGTGCCAAATCTCTCTCTCCCCCCTGCCAACTCTCAAAAAAAGCCCCTGGGACAATTTCAGAGGGTGAGCATGGACACAGACAGGTGCCCAAAGGGGTTGTGCCCAAAGGCAGTTGGTTGTGCAGCCCTTGGGTACGTTGAGGGGCCGGATGGCTTTTCGGGTGCTCTTTCGGCAAGAACAGGCAGGAGGCAACCAAAGTAATTATCTCCTAAAAGGGCAACAGAGAAATCTTTTTTTAAATATTTTTTTTATTTTTATAACATAACTCAACAAAAAACAAATCAAACAATTACAATAATAAAAAGAAAATTAACAAAAAAATACAAAAGAGTATCAATTATATAATCTACTTTATATGATCTACCTTACAAGATTATCTACCAGACTTCCGGAGAAGTGTCTAAACAGTTTAAAGATTACTCTATTAACAATAATATATAAAAAAGTAAAACTAATTTCTATAATTCACTAACTAAATTAGTAATATCAATTTTTGCCAGTTTATCCCAATAGGTGATGGCCGCCATCCATGTTTTTTTAAATTCTTCCATATCTTTTCCGTGTAGGAATTCTGTTAATTTGGCCATCCTCATATATACCCACTGTTTCTCTCTCCAGTCCCTAATTGAAGGTGCAACAGAGAAAACTTGAACTTAATATGAAAGGTTCTCAGGCTGCCTTTTGTACCCAAATGCGTAATGCAAATATATAGAGAGTGAAGGTTATACATGAGTAAATACTTCCCCTCCAGGTTATCATGCTCTTTAAGAAGCTCAGGTCAGCTTATGCAGGGCTCCCTGTGGTCTCCTATTCAGGCACTAAGGAACTCCTCACTTGGGAGGGGGCGTGGCTCAGTGGTAGTGCATCTGCTTGGCATGCAGAAGGTCCCAGGTTCAATCCCCGGCATCTCCAGTTAAAGGGACTAGGCAAATAGGTGGTGTGAAAGACCCCTGCCTGAGACCCTGGAGAGCTGCTGCCGGTCTGAGTAGACAATACTGACTTTGATGGACCAGGGGTCTGATTCAGTAGAAGGCAGCTTCATATGTTCATATATGCATATTTCCAATAATGCCACATAGGAAAGAAATGCACAGATCTGCAGTATCTAGTAGCAGTTCAGCCTTCAGCAAGTTAAGCTAACTTACAAGTCTGTTGGAATCATTGTGATGCAAGTGCGCAGAGAGAAATCTTCATGTGCCCCATTGGTCGGGCATACGTCACACTAAACATGCTTCCCAGGTGTAACGGAGTGTGTATTTTTATTCCTAGAGCACTTTAGAGTCATGTGCCTGCCAGCCAACAGGTTCCCCAGAAACCAGCCTGCTCAGTGTCCTCCTCTCGTGAATGGTTCTCTTGAAAGAAGTAAAACCAGGTGACCTAATTTCATCTCACACACGTTGGAGAGGATGCCCATGGAGACCTCCCTCCCCTTTGCTGTGCTAGTAGAGTAAGATGTCTTGACGCAAGCACTAAGAAGTCAGTGATAAAACATTTATATGAATGCAAAGGCAGTGTCAAAAATGCACCACTGGCACTGAGCAAATGTCGCAAAACTGGGAGCTGGTAGTAGTTGCTGGTTGGCAATGTGGGGAGAGCCGTCCGAAGCCTCCTCTCTCTCTCTCCTTTTATCAGGCAGCTTTGTGACTGCAACAGGATTACAAGGCAGGGATAATGAGGAGAGGGGAAGGCCGTGGCTCGGGGGTAGAGCCTCTGCTTGGCATGCTGAAGGTCCCAAGTTCAATCCCCGGCATCTCCAGTTAAAGGGACTAAGCAAGTAAATGATGTGAAAGACCCCTGCCTGAGACCCTGGAGAGCCGCTACCCGTCTGAGTAGACAATACTGACTTTGATGTACCGAGGGTCTGATTCAGTAGAAGGCAGCTTCATGTGTTAATGTGTTCATGAAGCTGGGGTGGAAGCGCTATTGCTGAGCAGAAGGTCTGATGCAGGACTTAAGGGAGCTCCTGTTCTGGATGGGGTTGCACTCCTTTAAAGGAACAGGTCTGTCATTTGGGGATACTCTTGGACTCAGGCCTACTGCTGGATAAGCAGGTGGCACTTGTGGCCAGGAGTGTCTTCTACCACTGAGCCACAGCCCCTCTCCAGGGTTGCCAGGTGGGGTTTGGCTACTGCAGGAGCCCTCACTGGCCAGCAACATGTTGACATAACTCCCCTTGTGCCCAGAAGTAATGTGAGCACATCACCAGGGGATGCTGAGAACGCTCAGGCATTTGGGCACAACTAGAGTTGCCAGGTCTGGGTTGGGAAATACCTGGAGATTTTGAGGGTGGTGCCTGAGGAGGATGGGGTTTGGAGAGGGGAGGGAGTTCAGCAGAGTATAATGCCATGCAGTTCACCCTCCAAAGGAGCCATTTTCTCCAGGTGAACTGATCTCTGTCGCCTGGAGATCAGTCGTAATCCCAGGAGATCACCAGCCACCACCTGGAGGTTGGCATCCCAGGCAAAACTCTTACCATAGTATTCTGCCCAATCCCAGAGTGTTCCTGGAGTCCCCCAGTAATATGCTAACTTCACTTCTGGGCATACAGGGAGTAAGGTCAGCACATCAGGACACTGCTGATGCCCCCTCCCCAGTTTCCGATTACCCCCCCCCCTCTGCCGGCCAGCTCAGCAGTGGCAGTAGGGTTGCCAGCTCCAGGTTGGGAAATACCTGGAGATTTTTGGGGTGGAGCCTGAGGAGGGTGGAGTTTGAGGAGGGGAGGGACTTCAATGCCATAGAGTCCAGTTGCCAAAGCGGCCATTTTCTCCAGGGGAACTGATCTCTGTCACTTAGAGATCAGTTGCAATAGCAGCAGATCTCCAGCTGGTACCTGGAGGTTGGCAACCCCAAGTGGCAGGGAAGTGCCCACCAAGAGCAAGGGCCTGGTAAGCCTATCAGGATGGGACATCCAATATACACTACAGTAGGATTTGGATTGCAAAAATCTGAAAGCAAGCAGAAACCTGCCTTACAGTGCATTCCTAAGGAGAGTTACTCCAGTCTAAGCCCATTCATTTCAATGGGCTTAGATTGGAATAACTCTCCTTAGGAATGCACTGTTAGAGCTGAAACAAAGCATAAGCATTCAGGCTACCAAGAGAATTATAAAGTGCATTGCAGGACTACAAGGGGAACCATCCATTGTGATTTTTTTTTTTGATGCACAAATACCCTGGAATGAATGGGAGCAACAAATGATCACAATACACCAGGCACAAGGGTTTGTTTTTTAGGCTCAGTTCCCCCTGCTGTGCTTTCTCCCTCTATTGGGCTGATGATGCTCTTCCATGCCCCAGATAACTCACTTGGCATAATCTTCTCGGCATCTTTCTCCTGCCCTCCTTCCTTCTCCTCCTTTTTTTATAAAGATTCTCTATCGCGCTCGGCTAACCTGCTCTCAATTGCACTGGTAAATCAGGAAGACGGCCCCGCTCTCTATTTGCTCTCTCATGTGAAGCGATAAATTTCTCCCCTCCCCCATCCTGCAGTAACATGCCCTGCCAAACACAATTGCAACTGTCCACAATGCTGCACTTAAAAGGTGGCTCCCAAATGCGCTGGTGGTTCTGGCCCATTGACTTAGTTAGTGCATCTGTGGAAATCTATTTCACTGCAGCCTAGCGGGATGGCAGATAGCACACAGGAGACATCCTGCTGCTTTGCTTTCTACACCGGAGGCAGTGAACTGATAGTACCTGCTTTAGCCTTGGTGTCACACCTCCCCTCACACAATATCTACCTATATATCTACCTTCTAAGAGGATACACCTAGCTCTGTCTTCCCTTAGCTGCTGAGTTGGGTGGGTGGGAATCCGGAACAGGTGCCTGGAGAAAGCGACAGGATAGATGAGGGCCAAAAAACTGATGCTCAGTCCAGACAAGACTGAGCTGCTGTTGGTCGATGACAAAGCGGCTCCAAGATGGAGAAGGCGTCCTCTGCTGGTGGGGCTTGCACTCCCCCAGAAGGAGTAAAAGTAGAGTGCCAGCGTGGTGTAGTGGTTAAGAGCAGTGGATTCTAATCTGGAGAACCGGGTTTGATTCCCCACTCCTCCACATGAGTGGTGGACGCTAATCTGGTGAACTGGGGTGGTTTCCCCACTCCTACACATGAAGCCAGCTGGGTGACCTTGTGCTAGTCACACTCTCTCAGCGCCACCTACCTCACTGGGTGTCTGTTGTGGGGAGGGGAAGGAAAGGTGATTGATTCTTCCTTAAGTGGTAGAGAAAGTCAGCATATAAAAACCAACTCTTCTTCTTCCTCTTCTTCCTCTTCTTCACCGCTTGGGGGTGTTTCTGGATCCTGACCTACAGTTGGAGGCGCAGGTCTCCTCCATAGCATATTGTGCCTTTTATCAGCTTTGGCTGATATGCCAGCTATGGCTCTTCCCCCACCCCCAAGCATTTTCTGTCCATGTGACCCATGTTCTCATCACATCCAAGTTATATTACTATAATGCGCTCTTCATGGTGCTGGCTTTGAAAACTGTCCAGAAACGTCCATTGGTCTAAAACATGGTGGCCGTGTTGAGGGCTGGATACAAGGGTTGTATTCCCCCCTCCGCCATGCTGAAAGATCTGTACTGGCACAATTAAGAATTGCTGGATGTAAATGTCTTGGAAGTGGGACACTTGAAGGACCTTCTCCTACCATACTGCCCAGTTAAGATCCACCTCCCAAGCTAAGTTCTCTGTCTGCAGGGGATAAGGCAGGTGATGACAGCGCACCTGTCATCTTTGTAAAGCCCGCCTCCTTGAAGCTCACCTCTCACCCACCTTACAGTCATTTAGGTGCCAGGCCAAAACATTTATTTTTACCTAGGCTTTGAATTAAGGGTGTCAGCTTCCAGCTAAGGTGTGAGCTGGCCACATCATTGTCTTCAGCCAGGATGGTCATTGACCAAAGCTCTGGTGGTTGGTACTTGAGTGATACACAGCACAATTCGCTTTCGGGCAAGCATCGCTTTGGACTCTTTAACTGGGAAACTGAAGCTGTTTCATAAACGAATCTTGATCCACATGTGTTGCTGGTGGACTGAAAGACAGCAAGGGTCTTTGGTCCCCAAACAGAAGGTGTTCATGTACCATAAGGCCCTGAGATTTCATACATTGTCAATGTCAAGAAAATTAGAACCCTCTGTTTCCAGACAACTGTAAATACCCTTTTGGCAAAGTGTGAAGCATTAGCAAATTAAATGTCTTCATACAGATGGGAGCTATTTATTCCTACTGCAAAATCCAAGTTTTTGCCTTAGGAAGCTCACACAAGGGACTCTTAAAATGAAGCCATCCTCAAAGGAGCAGATGCCGGACTACCGTTTCAACTCGGCTGACGCTAGAGGGTGCCAGATTGCTGTTGAGGGACTCCCCCCCCAACCTTGGGGTTTGTGACAGATGCTCGTTTCTGCTCCTCAGAGCCTCCAGAGGACTTTGCAAAACGTCTGCTTCCCTTCATCCCTAATTTATATTTGGTATCATTGAGAACAGCAGGGCAAATCTCATTCTCTTGTTGTCCAGCTCCAAAATGGGGCTTCTCAAACAAAGGTGACTGATATAAGAAGAAGAGTTGGCTTTTATATGCCGACTTTCTCTGCCACTTAAGGGAGAATCAAACCGGCTTACAATCACCTTCCCTTCCCCTCCCCTCAACAGACACCCCGTGATGTAGGTGAGGCTGAGAGAGTGTGACTAGCCCAGGGTCATCCAGCCTGCTTCATGTGTAGGCGTGGGGAAACAAATCCAGTTCACGAAATTAGCCTCCGCCGCTCATGTGGAGGAGTGGGGAATCAAGCCCAGTTCTCCAGATTAGACTCCACCGTTCCAAACCACCGCTCTTACCCACTACACCAAGCGGAGTGATGGTGGGATCCAGAGGCCTGCACGTCAACCATTTATGAGCTGGTGGGAGAACGACCTGGAAGAACAGAAGGAAAATTTCATTTTTGCTTGCTGCAAATGGGCCACCTGATACGATGCCCTTTGGGAGTTTCTTGTTCTCCCCTTCTGAGACTTTTAAACACCAACTTGGAGTCAGTTCCCACAGTCAAAAGCTGGGGCCACTTTCAGAAGCCAGAAACAGTTGGAGGGGGTGAGGTGAGTTTGCCTTCACAGCTAGGCCAGTCCTGTCATTTCCACAAGATTCCCTACCGGTTCTTCCTCGTTGCCATGAATGTGCCCTTTTCCCACTGCCATTTCTGGGTTCATCCTGTCTTGACATCTTTACATGTTAACTGCTGCTGGCTGGCTGAGCAGCAGATGCCTGGCATTACTTTCTGTGCATAACAGGACTCAAGGCATGTGGCAGAACAGTTTTGGCAGGACCCACAAGGTAAAAGAAGCCAGAGGCCACCACTCATTGCTGCAGCAACAGCAGTTTATCTTCGCCTGGAGAATATAACCTCTTTTTCTGGCAGCGGCAGTCTGACAATAAGGGTATGCATTACTATATGGACCACACTGCAACAGTATTAGGGTTTGCCAACTTCATTTCTGGAAGACCTCCTGGCATTTAACATGTGAAGACACATGAAGCTGCCTCATACTAATCAGACCGTTGGTCCATCAGCGTCATTATTGTCTACTGAGACTGGCAGCAGCTCTCCAGGGTCTGAGGCAGAGGTCTTTCACATCACCTAATTCCTTTAAGCTGGAGATGCTGGGGGTTGAACCTGAGACCTTCTGCATGCCAAGCAGATGCTCTCCCAGAGAGCCATAGTCCCTCTTCGCCAAACAATCAGAAATCCCACTGGTGAAAGCTTGTCTCCCACACAGCTACAGTATTGGGGGACAAAAGCTTTGCCTGCTCACTTTCTGCCTCACTGAAACTATTGAAATAACAGGAGCCCTGCCACATTTATGGCATAAAAAATCCTGCCAATGAATCAATCTTTATTAAAAACAGTCATAGACCAGCACAGCTCTTCACAATTTACTACTAAAATCCTTAGTTATCCTGCCATTCAAAGATCCTGGCAATATGAGGTCTAACGTGAGGTTCTTGAAGAAATCCCTTATTTATTTATGTTTATTTATTTACTTCATTTATTGTCCACCTTTCTTGCAGAAACTCCAGGCAGATCACCAAAATTATAAACCAACAATGCAACCAAAATAATAAATAACATTTAAAAACAAGACATATAATTTTAAAAAAACTATCTAGAAAAATTTCCACAGACAAAACTTCTCTTAAACAGTTCCGTTCTGCACACTTCACATCTGCCAACATCTGCCAACATCTGCATCTAAAAGAAGGGACAGAAGCCTTACAGAAAAGGTGAAGGGATCGATCAAAGGAATAAAACATTTACATAAATAAAATGCTCCCTTTCCCAAGAGCCTTCCAATGAAAACATTAAAATATATTAAAGTCACAACAAAAGTAAACCAATTAAGGCAGTAATTAAACATCCGGTGGAAAAGATAACAAAACAGCAAGCAATGTAACTGCAGATCATAAAGCAACAGGAGCCACTCCATTAAAAGCTCAGGCAAACAAAGCCATTTCAAGCCGGTACCTGAGACTCAATAAAGGCAAGGCCAGTCATCACTCAAGGCTAAATGCGGGTTAAGTCATCACTCCCAGCTCCAGGCTGAACTAATCAAATTAGGCAGGGATGTTTCATATTTCCATGCACTCCAATGTCATTCATAAATAATCATTACCAGCAAAGACATCAAAGATGTTCCACCTGGGAAAGGCTGGAAAGTAGGTTTCGCTGTGCCTCTTCGCTCACCCAAGTTCAATGCTATGCACCTCTTGTGGCTCAGTGTAGTTTTTGTAAATATTCGTTCAAGGTTTGAAAGACATCATCAGGTTGCACATGGAGTATTGCCACCTTCACTCTTTATTTGTGTGTGTGTGTTAAGTGCCGTTAAGTCGCTTCCAACTCATGGCGACCCTATGAATCAATGTCCTCCAAAATGTCCTATCTTTGACAGCCTTGCTCAGATCTTGCAAATTGAAGGCTGTGGCTTCCTTTACTGAGTCAATCCATCTCTTGTTGGGTCTTCCTCTTTTCCTGCTTTATTTACTCTTCCAAAATGTCCATGTGGCGCCAGGAGAACACCAAGCCAGGAGAAGTTGGTAAAGCAGACAGTAACCTGGCCGTGGGGAGGAAAACTAAGGCAGTCTTAATTCCTTAAACACACTAAAACTTTAGTTTCTTCAAACAGATCAATACGCCTTGAGTATAACAGTACAGGCTACCAAGTTGGATTGCAGTCCCTAACAAAATGAAAGTAAAAACAGAGATCGCTTCCTAACTCAGGGTTATCTGGGGTTGGCCTCTTGAGCCAGTGAGTGTGCATACTGATGAAGGCTTACGGCTCTTGCATATGCCAGCTGCTTTTCATCCTCTCCCTTCCAATTTGCAGCACAGTTGGCTAGCCAATCTGCTCCCTCAGATGGGTTCTTTGTAGCTCGCCAGAACCTCCGTGGCCAACCCCCTTGCCTCCTGCCTCACTGCACTTTACTGCTTAACACCCAGGGTATGAACAGACATCAATCTGGTCTCTGGTGACATCACCCAGACCGGTTGTCTCCAAGCCCTGGCATTTCCCCCCAATCTTCCATAAACTCTCCCTCATTCCTGGCTAGTTTATGGCTGGAGGCTTCACAGCATGGGGTGTATTTTTCTAAGGAGAATTTGGTCTCATGCGCTCATTCATTACAGGCTAAGACTGGCCCAAGGTCACCCTGCAAGCATCCTGGCACTGCAAGGATTTGAACCTGGCTCTCCCAGATCTTGTAGAGCCCCATGGCGCAGAGTGGTAAGCTGCAGTACTGCAGTCAAAAGCTCTGCTTACAACCTGAATTTGATCCTGACGGAAGTTGGTTTCAGGTAGCCGGCTCAAGGTTGACTCAGCCTTCCATCCTTCCGAGGTTGGTAAAATGAGTACCCAGCTTGCTGGGTGTAAAGGGAAGATGATTGGGGAAGGCACTGGCAAACCACCCCGTAAACATTGTCTGCCTAGTAAACGTCGGGATGTGACGTCACCCCATGGGTCAGGAATGACCCGGTGCTTGCACAGGGGATTACTTTTACCACTCAGATCTTAGAGCACACAGTGGCTCTGTGTTCTGGTTATGTTATACTCCAAATAAATAGAATAGAACAAACTGTAAGGACTGGGGGAAAGCTAGGCATCCAGTAGAAGTACATCTCAGCCATTCACACCCCTCCCCAATTTGTACTGTCTAAATGCTGCCAGTGTGTGAGCAGAGGGCTTGGAGTGGATGAATGACAGCTGGGAAAAAGTAAGTCTTGGTGAGCCTTACTTACCACTCATTGGGCATGCCCATGTTGGCACAGAGTTTCCTTTAGCACAGTGTCACAATTGAGGCATTCTGGGGCTGAGTGCAGCTAATGAAAAGGAGGGGAGGGACTGCGGCATTCCTTTTGCATGCAAAAGGTGCCAAGGTCAATCCCTGGCCTCTCTAGTTTTAAAAAAAGGCTTCGATTCGGGGGCTGTGAAAGGCCTCTGGAAAGCCACTGCCAGTCTGAGAAGACAGTACTGATTTTGATAGAAAAATAGTCTGATTCAGTATAAGGCAAGTGTTCAGACTTTGGGTGATGAACTCTGGCTTGAGTGACCCGGCCATTCTGTGCTCTTCTGTTGGCAGGGATTGGGCTCGCTTGATGGTTTTTAGGTGCTCCTCTTTGTGTGTGCCTTTTCCTGGTCAACACTGTGAGGAATGAGCACATCATTCAAACATGGGCTTTTACAGCAGATATTCCCGCTGGGGTCCCTGTCATTCTGCAGAGTCTGCCTGGTCAGTCAACAGGATCTCAAAACTTGTTGTCAAAGGTGTGTGCAGGTGGTTGTACCTCTCCAGTGTGTTGTAGTGGTTAAGAGTGGTGTGTGTTGAGGACTTTTCTCTCCCTCTCTCGGAATCTGCAATGGAAATTGGGCGGCAGTACACTGAAGACAGAAAGTTCTCTGCCACAGTGGTGGCCCCTAAGACTGGATGGTTTTAAAAGTGGATTAGACTAAATGCAGGGGCATAATGGAGCCTCCATGTTCAGAAGCACTATACTCTCTGGGGGCAAGCGAGGAATGGTGATCTTCATCACACCCTGCTTGTGAGCATCTTGCCCACTGGTCCAGCAAGCAATTGCCATATTCTTTGGTGGAGGCAGCAGCAGTTCATTTGTCCAGAAAGCTGACAGCTGCAGAATGAGCATCATATGCAAATATACTGGTCCAATATACTGGGTGGCCAATCCAGTGTTTCTAAGCACTTCCTATAGGAACCCAAGAAATTGTCTAAAACAGAGACAAATCATTGGCTCTATCAAGGTCAGTATTGGGAGGGGCCGTGGCTCAGTGGTAGAGCATCTGCTTGGCATGCAGAAGGTCCCAGGTTCAATCTCTGGCATCTCCAGTTAAAGGGATTAGGCAAGTAGTTGATGTGAAAGACCCCTGCCTAAGACCGTAGAGAGCTGCTGCTGGTCTGAGTAGACAATACTGACTTCGATGGACCAAGGGTCCGATTCAGTATAAGGCAGCTTCATGTGTTCATGTGTCCACTCTGACTGGCAGAGGCTCACTGGGATCTCACCACCCACCTAATCTAGAGTTGCTGGGGATTGAACCTGAGACCTTTTGCGTGCAAAGAAAAATAGAAGTGGATCAGTTCAGTTCCTTCCCCTAAGAATGTAAATTAAGCCCCACAATGCAAAACCTCTCCTGCACTTCCTGATTCCTTTCAGCTCTCTGCAGCTTGTGCTACTTTTCCTTCCCAAACCATCCGGCAGAGGCTTCAGTCAATTTATTATACAATTTTGCAAATCCTCCAGGACAACTTCTGAGCCTCCAGATTTCTTTCCTTCTCACTGTGCTCAGTCAAGCCCAGCTGGGGATTGTTTCGCTGGTTCTCTGCAAACATGTGATCCAAGGGAAACAAAGGGGGTGTTTTATATCAGGTCATGCAAACACTTTAGCCAGTTCCAAAACCTCTGGCATGGTTTTAAGGAAGGTAAAGATTACAGATGCCAAAGGGCTCAGTCAAGTTTCATTTACTGTGGAAGGAAAGCCAACAGATCTCCAGATACACCCACCACTATAGCTCATCAAGGAGAATAGCTTGAGTGCTATGGCATATCCTCCCTTTGCAGGCCCATCTGAGTCCAAAGGCTGGCTGACATTAAGGGCCAGTCCTACCATTAGGCGAACTAGGCAGACCTCAGAGGGGAGCAGAATTGGCCTGAGGGGCACTGTTTTAAACAGATTAATTTGTTGGAAAAAGATGCAACTGACAATTTATATTTTTTATTTTAAGATAAGTACCACAACAGTGCTATGGAATATAATTAATTATAATGTGTTATAAAAAGTTTTGTGCTTTTATTTTTTCTATAAGACATCTGTTTTTGAAAATTGGTTAGCAATGGGGGGCACAAGAAGTTAGCCTTGCCTAGGGCACAAAAATGACTGGCCCCAGCCCTGCTGATACATACAGAGATGTCAGAATCTCAGAGTTTTACTACTCAGCACTGCAAAACTAGCAGCTGAACTTCCTTCCCTCAAATAAATAGTGCATGAGGCAATGTTGTGCGACTTGTATTTATTTAAAACATTAACATCCCACTATTTTAAAATGTATTTATCATGATATCTATACCCTGCTTTCCTTTACTACAATGGACCCAAGGTGACTGACATCATAGTTCTCCCCTCCTCCATTTTATTGTCACAACAACCCTGTGAAGTAGGGTATGCTGAAAGAGAATGACTGGTTCAAATTCAAAGCTTCCATGGTTGAGTGGGGATTCAAACCTGTGTCTGCCACATCCTAGTCTGACAATCAAACCACTACATCACACTGAGAGTGGGGGGAAGTTGAAGTGACAATAAAAAACAATTTTAAAAGAATTAAAAGCTGAATAAAACGTCTGGAAAACGTATCAGCCAGTCACTCTAATAAGAAAATGCCAAGACTCAAAGTAAAAACAAACAAAAAGGTTATACAATGAAAGCAACATCATGTTTGTATTGTATGGACAAATAGCAAGAGAAGAAGGGCCTGATTTGATGGACAGAGATGGCAAAAGTGACAGATACAGGAAGAGACAATCCCTAAGGTAAGCAGGTCTCTAGCTCCATAGAGATTGAAAGGTTAAAACCCACACCTTGATCTGGGCCCGGAAACACCCTGGCAGCCAGTGCAGTTAACAAAGGAACGGCTCCACATGCTCCCATCTGCTGACATTTAACAGGCGAGGGGATGCAGCATTCTGCACTAGCTGAAGCTTCCGAGCCCCAACAAGGGCAGCCTGTATAAAATAGCCCTGCAACAGTCCCATCTAGCAGTTATAAAAAACAAAGATTGGTGTGATGAGGTCCCCGTGCTCCAAGAGCCTGCAGAGAGGATGGACTTGACAGAAAGCTGCTCTAGAAACCACAACAACCTACTTATCAAAAATCAAAGGCAGTGTTTAAGATTACTACAAATCTTTGTCGACCAACCACTCTGTCAACTGCTGGCATATTAAACCTCTCCAGGGTTCCCACCACTATCACCTGTTACTTCTGTGGGTTCATTTTCAGTGCGTTCAAACTGACTATTCGACCACAGCTTCTAAACATGGGCTAAGGACAGAAACAGCACTTCCTGGATGCATAACTACTGAAATACAGTGCTGGGGGTCATTAGCATATTATTGATGACATGTTCAGTGTTCCAGATTAGTTTTCATAGGACTTTGTATTGAAGAGCTTTGACGAGAACACTGAACCCCCTTGGAATGACACATGTCAGCTTACATGGGACCAAAACTTCACCACTTCAATGGTCACCTCTGAGTCTCCATCAAAGAAAAGGAACAGAACCACTGGGGAGCAAACCCAAACTCCTTGATGTTCCAAGTAGTTCAGGAGAATGGCCTGGTCCTCAGTATCATAAGCCAAGAGAGGTCCAACCATGTATGTGTGTGTGTGTGTGGGGGGCACTCTGTCATTTCCCCCTGCTAATTTTCATCCACAAGGCCCATGATGCAGCCAAATTGCCTGCTCGGTGGTCTCTCCAGTTGCTCTCAAGCACCTGCTGCCTAGACCTTCAGGCAGCGTCCCCAGGTGGCTCTTGGTGTCTTCCCACTAAGCTGCAACACTTCCTCTGCTTGAATCTCCGGCTGAGATGCCTTTGGACTCCATATATCTCCAGGGGCAGAGCATTCTTTCTAACCAGCCCTCCACTCCAACAAAGGTGGGTATTTGGATCAGTCCATGCTTTTATCGAGTAATGATCCAGCTGTACCTATAGGCTAATTGATACTGTCAGTCACCCAATCACCAGAATCCTGCCTTATCCAGAAAAATAAATCTAGTGTATGAACTTCAACATGTACAGTGCCTAATATAAGCTGGGGCAGCCCCACCTTTGCAAAGGATGAGCCATGTCAGCCAAAACAGCATCTACATGGATGATGAAATCCTTCTGCATAAAGAATCTGGAGGCCTGCAGCAAAGGCCATTCCCACCACATCAGCCAGGAAGACCACAGGAAAACTAGATGGTGTGTACGACAGTTAAATTCCAAATCTATCCCAACAGAAAACACATACCATCAATGCTGGACACCGCGAAGCTGAAAGCCTCAAAGAAGACCCAGGTGAGTCTACTTCCCTGGTTTCCACCCAAGATTGTTGTCTGACAGGCACAGACTGGGCAGTGATGGATCCAGTAGCCAGGTCTCAGCTGCCAGATCAGCCTTTTCCTTCAAGATAAAATCATGGAAGAGAGCTGTTTTGTTATTTTTCTCAGCAGCAGCAAAATTAGGGAGGAAGAACTGGAGCCACTGGCCCATTAGGCTCCTGATATCAACCTTGCTTAAAAAACAAACAAACCCAAATACAGTAAGGCTCAGAAAAGACTACCCCAAAAAACTCAAAGAGTGAAAATCTGCAAGTAGATTGTACTATGCATTTACACACATACTCTTCAGAAGCAATGAAAAGTGCAACACAACCGTTCACATCTGCTGTCACAATCTAAAAATAGTGATTGTGCCAGGGAGGTTTCCCAAGTGGGCACTGGGATCACTGTATACCAGCTGCTGAGACAGAGCAATGGCGGGCCAGAGCTGGGGCTTGTTTTATGATCTCATAATCTTGTAATAGCTGCTTTCAGAGGATTTTGATAACAGAGATGAATTGGGGAGCTGCTTTTGGAATGTGTAAATAAATTAATATGTGTGTGTCAAGTGCCATCAAGTCACAGCCAACATATGGCGACCCCCACAAGGTTCTTTCAAGGCAAGTGAGAAGCAGAGATGGTTTGCCATTGCCTTCCTCTGCAGAATCTTCCTTGGTGGTCTTCCTTCCAAGTACCAACCCTGCCTAGCTTCCGAGATCTAACATGATCTGGCTATACCATGAAGCCTTCCCTCCAATTAAATTAATATGGCCATACATTATTTATGGTATTTCAGTCCTACTTTTCAGCTTACACAGATCCAATTCAGTTTACATAAAAAATGACAAATGGTAATTCATGCTCCATACAGAATATTCCTTGGGGAGGGAGTTCTCCGTTGAGCTGGATTCAGCTATGGCAAAGGAAGGGCTCGCTGCATCCTGCCCTCTCTGGTATGACCCCAGTGATAGCAACTGAAAACTCGAGGAAGGGGGCTCTCAGCTGAGCTGGGCACAGTGGGGGGTGGGTGGGCGGCTGCTCTTCCTCCCTTTGATGATCTAATGTTGATCACAGCTCTGAATTTTTGGGGCATGAAATCAGGTTTGTCTCAAGTGAATCTTATTCCTAGTTTCTAGATGTCTGCCGAAGGAGCTGTGATCCTTCATTCTCTAATCACTACACAGAAAGGACCCTCTGTTTACCAACACTCCTGCTTCCTTGATAGGGCACTGTGGTTCAGAAGGCCACCTCTCTGCTTTATTGCCCCATGGATGGTTTTGCACTCTGTGGGGAGCCAAACAGCCCTTCAATAACATTTTTTCTTGGAGTAGCCAGGAACAGCAAACAAGAAATATGGATGGACTCTGGATAATTGCACACTAATGATAATAATACCCTGACCTGGATGGCCCAGGCTAGCCTGATCCCGTCAGATCTCAGAAGCTAAGCAGGGTCAGCCCTGGTTAGTATTTGGATGGGAGACCACCAAGGAATACCAGGGTTGCTATGCAGAGGAAGGCACTGGCAAACCACCTCTGGTAGTCTCTTGCCAAAAAGGGGTCGCCATAAGTCGGCTGCGACTTGACGGCACTTTACACACACACAATGATAATAATGGATTGTTAAATATAGCCAGAAATAGTCAGAAAAACTAAATAGAAGAGGGTCTTGCTTAGGACAGGAGCTGGGAGCCGTGCCTAAACCTAGGTCAGTTTGCGACATTCCCATAATGATTGCCTTTCTGGATCAGACCCACTGAACAAAGAATCAATAAGCTCAGAACCAAGGCCCTTCTAGTTTTGGCCTAAGCATCTATTATTTAGAGGAACCACCTCTGAACATGGATTTCCATTTTGTGATCTTGGCTAACTTGCCCTGACCTGGATGGCCCAGGCTAGCCTGATCTTGTCAGATTTCAGAAGCTAAACAGAGTCAGCCCTGGTTAGTACTTGGATGGGAAACCACCAAGGAATACCAAGGTCTCTATGCGGAGGAAGGCAATTGCAAACCACCTCTGAACATCTCTTTCCTTGAAAGCTCTGCTGGGTTGCCATAAGTCGGCTGCAACTTGACAGCACTGAACACACACACATCTTGGCTAACAGCTGCCGAAAACTGATTGGATCCTTTCTCCATCTCTTAAGGTTGATTAACCTAATGACGGATAAGGTGCTCCTACCTGAGGGACCTGTTGGTGTACTTCCTTTCAACTGCTAACAGGAGGCTGCAAAATTCTGATATTACACATCCTTCACTGAGACTTTTGGGATAGCAAAATTTAGAGCTCAGATGAGAATGGGTTTTCCCCCGTGGAGCTTTTAGGCAAATTTATCTAGCTTGATATTTTGCTTTTGCAAAAATTATGTACTGTTATTTGTGTTCGAATCCCACTCTTAATTTTCCCAGTTATGAATGCTGTGTTGGATTTCAAGGTTTTATTTAAAAACAAACAAACAAACAAACAAGAGATAGAAGGACTTAATTTGGATAACTGTACTTTAAGAGTGGCTACAGCATTCAATAACAAGAATTACGATGTGTTTTTATATTTCAAAAGCAAGCTAATCCAAAATATGATCTAGTGGGAGGAAAATTGTACCTCAGAGATTGAGGTTGTTTTCATGGTTGCCTAGTCTGTTGACCCAGGGTGGAAAACCCAAGCCAGCTGCTTCCCTTTCAACTAGAACTCTCCGTAATTTCACAGATACTGATTGTTCAGGGTTCCATAGCCCACCAGTCCTTCTCTACCCCAGGCTAGCTTTGATCAAACTATTCTTGGCCTTTGGCCAGAAGCACACACTGGCCAGCTGGCCTGAGCAGGAAACAGGCCTCCTTGTTATGTACGGTATCAATCTTTCCTTTACATGTTACCAGAGAAGCTTGTAGAGACCCAGCCAGCATTTTATGAGTGTGGCCTCCATGCAGAACAGGAAACCCTTTCTCCCCCTATTGCTGAGGTGAGTTCCTGTAGACTGTTAAAAGTTAAAGGTCCCCTGCGCAAGCACCGGGTCATTCCTGACCCATGGGGTGAGGTCACATCCTGACATTTACTAGGCAGACTTTGTTTATGGGGTGGTTTGCCAGTGCCTTCCCCAGTCATCTTCCCTTTACCCCCAGCAAGCTGGGTCCTCATTTTACCGACCTCGGAAGGATGGAAGGCTGAGTCAACCTTGAGCCGGCTACCTGAAACCGACTTTTGTCGGGATCAAACTCAGGTCGTGAGCAGAGCTTGGACTGCAGTACTGCAGCTTACCACTCTGTGCCACGGGGCTCCTTGCAGACTGTTAAGGATCCTAAAACCGGTCTCTTTCCACACTCCCAAATAGCCATGCCAAGCATTATTTTTTAATGAATCTTTTGCACAGCTGCACCAGGGTTGTATTCATGCTCGTTTCACACCAAGGTGTTTTCTCTCCTGGGTTCAGTTCATGAGAATGGACAATGGGAGTCAAAAAGGTTGGGTACGCCAATAGAATTTCTGTATCTTAGAACGGATGCATCTTGCTCCTGTGCTGTTGACGCAATTGTTTGCCACAACCATCTCGCTTTCCTCACTTGTGTTCATTAGGTCTCATCTAATGATATCCCTCCCTTCTTTTATTTCCCAGGCAAGAATCCTTCTTTCCAGAAGGCACCAGGCTCTAGCCACACTACCAAAGTGGGCCACAGGGACCAGGCTTAAAGCACAAGTTGTCCCCAACCTTGGAACAAATTGTTTGCGGTTCTGAGCCAGAGGCTTCAGTCCATGCAGCAGCAGTCACCAGCTTTTGATTTGTGACGGCACAGCCAACTCCGTCAATACAGCTATTGATCTGCAGCAGAGAAATGCAACCGGGCCCTGGGCTTCTCCTCCTGAGAGGGGCCACCTGCGGCCAGACGTTGTTCCAGGCAAGGGTGTTTTCAGGAGAGAAGTGCTGACTTGTGCACTGGATGTTGGGACTTAAAAACGAAACCGAGAAGGGCAAACCAGTCCAGCTCCCACTTAGCTTTGTGCCTGTGAATAAAGCAGAAGCTCTGGAGTCACAGACAGAAGGAGGAAGAAGACGGAAATGCAGAGTCATCTCTGAATATCCCCCGGCCAGTCTGCAATTCCCCCTTGCTGTCCTTGGCCATCTGCCCCTTGCTCCATTCTCAACGCGGCCTGTTGCTGCTTCTGCATACCTCTTTGCTTCTTGGTTGGCAATCGGGGCACCTGATGGCAGCACCCAGGCCACTGGGTTTGGCCCAGGGACTCTGGTTGCTGACCCTCTGCTGTACTCCAGATTGCCAGGTCAGCAGCCTTGCTAAAGCAACCGACAGGAAAGGCTCCCCTTTCCCAGAGCCGCCTTGGGCCCAGAGTGTGGTCTGAGAGCCCAGGGGAAGCAGGTCTCGGCCTGCCCAGAACAGCACCCTGCCTGTGAGCGCCATAAAAGCAGGAATTTGGTGTCACCGACAGGCAAATAAATGGGTGCACGATCCCAATAGCTAGCAGAAGGAGCAAAGCAAAGGTAGCTTGAGGAAGTCAAGGAAGAGTCCATCCCTGTCCTCCCAGCAGAGGCTGCTGAAAAAGTCCTGCTGGTGTTCCCTTCCCCCCCCCCCCACAGGGCTGAAGCATCTCAGTTTTTCAAAAACGGCGCACAGAAATCAAAGTTGTAGGGGAAACATGGCCGCCTCCTTGCAACCCCCCCCACCCCCACCCCCTGAAGCAAGCGTTCCTGGCTTCATGGTAAAACCGCAGCCGTCGCTTTATGATTCGGGCCTGTAAAAGGGGTAGGTGTGGAAGCTCCTTTCAGGAGGGCAAAGAGGGTTTCTTGAGAAAGGCCCTTCCGTCTGGGGCTGTCCCAGTCCTCAAGCGCCAGGCCCGGGCTCCTCCGCTGGACGCAGCGGTCCCGGGGGCCGTGGGGGTGCGAGCAGAGGAACTGACCCGGCCACCCGCCGCCTGCATGCTCTTGGCGCCGGGCACCTGTGGGCCCCTGAACTCTCATCCATGGAGACATCAACGGGGGGGGGGGGGGCGCACGTCGCCAGGCAGAGGCGCGCCCCAGTCTAGATCGGGGACCGATTCTCCTCCCGCGACACGCAGGGAAGGGAGCCGCGGCTCAAGCGGCTGCCGGCGGGGGCCCCGCCGCGGAGACCCTCCTTTGGCTCCAAAGGACTGCGCGGAGCCCGCCCGGCCGAGGGTCGAGGTCCCCTCCGGAGCCCCTCGGGCGCGATCCCGCCGCAGCCGCTCCGCTCCGCCTGCCTCCCTCCGTCCTCTCCCCCACCCCTCGTTGCACGGGAGACTCCTGGCAGGGAGCTGGAGCGTGTCGTATTAGAGCAGGGGGAGGGCCTTCCGAGGCTGCCGGCGATAAAAGCCAGCCGGAGGGACCGAGGGGGAGGAGGAGAAGCGGCCGGCCGAGCCAGAGCGGGCAGCTGCGCTTTTGCGCAAAGGCGCCGGGAGGACGAACGGCGTCCAGCTCGCCCGGCCGCCCGGAGGCGCGCGTCAAAGGTGACCGCAGCTCCCCCGCCAAGGAGCCGCAGAGAGGGACCGGACACCGGCGGGCTTCCAGCCATCGTTCCCCCGTGGCCCAGCCGGCGGAGAACCACCCGCGGCGGCCCCCCTGCCCTCCCTCCCCTCCCCTCCCCGGGGTCCCGCCAGCCCCGCGGCTCGCTTGCCTGGACGGTCCTTGCCGGGAGGGCAAAGCGAGGCTGAGGCGCGGAGGCCGGCGGGAGAGGAGGAGCTGCCCGGCTCGGGAGGAATGAGAGGCGCCTCCGCGCCCAGCCCAGCCCACGCTTGAGCCGCGCGGCAGCCGGCCGGGTGCTGCTGGTGGCCTCGGCCGCTTTGGAGAGGGCGCGTCGGAAAGGTGGGAGCCGAGTCCGGGCGGGCGTTTGGTGCATTTGGCGCGCGCGCGCCTCTCTCTCTCTCTCTGTGTGTGTGTCTGTGCGCGCGCCCGAGAGGCAGCCTCTCCAAAACCAGAGGATTCGATCCAAAGGCGTTGTGGGGCGTTGTGTGCGTGTGCGCGGAATCGCTGCCGATTCGTTTCATTGGGGATTTAAAACCGTGAATCTTTCAAAGGGCGAAAACGCAGGGTCGCTTTATCCTCCTTTAATCCCTGTTTCAGCCAGGATTCATCCCGGATCCAACGCGTGCGTTTCGCCTAATGTGCGTTCGATCCTGGCTAAAGCAGGGATTAAAGGAGGATCAAGCGACCCGGCGTTTTCGCCCTAAAGTCTCGGAAGGGTTGGGACCGCCTGCCGGAGCTCCTCGGGGGTCTTTCGCTTCAAGGAGACGAGGGGTTGCGGGAGGGAGGGGGGGGCGAGAGGGAGGCTGTTCAGCCGGAAAGGCGACCGCCAGCCAGCCCAAGCCAGACGCGCTCCTTGGCTCCAGACCGACGGCGACCTCCGGACTCCAGACTCAAACGCTTCTCCCGTCCCAGAAAACATTTTTCTTGGCCGGACGGATGGCCCAAGTCTGGGCAGAGAACAGATTCCTAGAGAGAAAAGATTGCGAGGGCAAATGGCCCCGACTGCGCGTCCCTGGCGAGAGGGAAAAGCCACGTGGACTCTCCATTTCTCCGTGCAAATAGGAAGTGGATAACGTTTTATTAAGGGAAATGTAGGGCTTTCCAGCCGGGAGTTACGAATCAGTGGTGACTGAGACCCTTGCCCTCTTCATCCATAGGAGGCTTGTCCCTGGAGGAACTGGCATGAAACTTCTGTCGTTCACACTTGACAACTGCACAAGTGGCTGTGTCGCTGTGTGCACACAGCCCAGTGCCAGGAAGGTGAGCTGCCAGAGGGAAAGGGCCTTTGCTGCCAAGCGAGGTCATTTCCCTCCCGCAGTGAGAGGCTGGTTTTCCAGAGGCTAGAATAACAGCCAGCACCTGTAATTTCTCCTGGTCCCATATCAAACAGAGCACTAAACATGGGGGGGATTAGTAGGAACGAAATAAAGAAGTGTGTGTACTGTACTCAGTGATGGCTCTAAAATACACACAATCTTGTGTTTTGGGGACCCAGAATTAGTCCAGGGCTCTTTGGATCTCTGAAAAAACAGGCTAATGAAAATTTCTCCACCCTTGCTATACATAAAAGATTGGGGGAGGGGGGTCAGAAGGAAAACAGTGTTGCTGTTATCAGTGGGAATAGAATAGGGTCCAAAGATGCTGTTCAAAGTCTCTAGGAGAGAAACGGTCCAGCATGCCTGAAATGAACTCTCCTCAAAGAACGAGACCTGCAGCACTGTGTAAACACAAACACTGGCTGTTGCGCTTCTACAAAACAGAAAAAAGGTTAGAAAGTACAAAGGGAACAACAATGGTTTAGGTCAGGAGGAAACACTTTTGAAAGGATTTCCTGTTCCTAGAGAAACCTCCTGTACATCCCCCCCCCTCCACAGAGGGCTTGTACATGTGATCTTTGTAAATTGTTTTCCCCCTATTTAAAAAGATGATGCAATCTGAATGATTTGAATGGCATGTGACACATAAAATCCAAATTCCTGAGGGGTGGCCACATTAAGTCTGTTGCAGCAAAATGAAACAGGAGCTTAGCGATACCTTAAAAACGAACAGATGCTATTGCAGCTTTTATTCCAGACATCCAAAGTATCTATATAAACCAAAGACTATGGGCTACTTTAGAGATACCAAAGGGTTTGCAGATTACCAGAGGAGAAGATTGACCCTTTCCCCCCTTCAAACAACCCACACACACATACACTGTGCTTGCAACTTGTGAGTGTACCTTGTGACAGGGCAAGAAGGAGGCTGGTGTTCATGTGTCACAAATCCAATACTGCCTTAGGTGAACTGGCTTTCTGGATCCTGGCCTATATAGATGAGAGGTGGGCTGCTTGCATTATGTGGTTGGAGGGACTGATTTGGCTGCACAATGAATTCTGATTACAAGGAGTTTTAGGTAGCCTGAACAAGGCACAGAGAACTGGCTGCCGCACGTTCTACGCTGTTCAGTACTGTATCTGCATAGGTTACACGATCTTTTGTAATGGAGAAGCTTCAGCCTGGGAAAAAATATGCAATTTTCCTTTTGCCAAGGACTCTTCTTCAGTCGAAGTCAAAGTTTGTTGGTTCTCGGCTACTTAGAGAGAGAATGAAGAGATTTAGGAATGCAGAAGGGCGTTTGTGTTATATATCTTGGAACAGAAAACAAACTCTTTCCCTGTAGTCTGTGAGCATCTAAAAGGCAACGCTTTGGGGGCACGGCTGCCTGAACGCCTACCCTGAGAATGCGCTTTTCTTCTTCCAGCTGCATGAGGACTGAATACGGTGGCTCAGTGCTGCAGGAGAAACAGTCTGAATCTGCACAGGAAATTACTTCAGGGATGAGTTTATCCCTGAAAACAATGTCTTCATCTGAGCTTTTGATCCCATAAAGCTGCTGAGTTTGTCCACTTCACAGAAATACAGCTAGGGAAAATAAACACTGGAATCACTCCTGTGTGCTGCATTCTGCTGTGTACTCAGATGGGATGTTTCTGCTTGGAGCAAGAGAGGTGCGCTTGGCAGCATGTTCCTGAATGGGAACAAAATGCGCATTCTTGTTCCCTCTGTTGACTCTGTGGGCCCACCTGAGAATGCTGTGTGTGTGCACACATGTATGTGCATGTGAGAGAGTGAGCAAGAAAAAGCACATGGCTGAAATGCAAGGAGACAGTGGAGAGCGCACCGCCTTCAAAACTGCATGTAGCAATCCTCCAGGCCACGCACCTTTGGCCCCAGATACCCTAGTGAAGTCACCCAAAGTAGGGTCTGACTTTATCTGAAATTCTGATAGCACTCCATGACAGGAACAAAGGACTCAGGTAAATCCTGCTTATTTGCTCTAATAAGTCTATCCATTTTTGACAAATTGCACCCCACAGATGAGGAAACTGCATGTCTGGGCATTCTGCCCTAAGATGGCCAGGAGCAAAAGGGAAGGAGGACCAAGATGGTGGAGGGGGAACTGGCTCAGGGACTGTAGGAAGGGACTAGGGGTGCCAGGTCCCTCTTCGCCACTGGCGGGAGGATTATGGGGCAGGGTTTGGGGAGGGGAGGGACTTCAATGCCATAGAGTCCAATTGCCAAAGTGGCCATTTTCTCCAGGTGAACTGATCTCTGTTGGCTGGAAATCAGTTGTAATAGCAGATCTCCAGCTAGTATCTGGAAGTTGGCAGCCCTAGAAGGGACACTGTGTTAAAGAGCTCCACCCCACCAACATTCCAGCCAACACAGCCCAAATAGTAAATGTGGTAGAGCTGGTTACAGTGCGCAGAACCCTCCTGCACATTGCTTACTGGGGACGGTGATGCAAGGTCCAGTTGGTGTCAGCCAGAATGCAAAGCACCTGGGCAAGCGACTGCAGTGTTTGCAGTTGCAGCAACATGCTGGGTGAGATCCGGGAGAGTCGTTCCTCATGCTCGCTGTCTTTGGCTACGCTCTCTGATGGGACTTGCAGCCCTGGAGTATGAAAGCATTTGAGAACAATTCAACATCTTCCAAGGTGACCTGATTTAAGAGACAAGGTGCATGTGTGTGCTTCCACTTGCCTTCTCTTCCAATATTAGCTCTTCAAAGTTTGTTTATTTATTTGGACAATTCTAACCCATTTTTTTTCTGCTCTGTGGAGACTCCAAGTGGCTTACAGTGTCAAAAACAATGCCAGAAAACCATCGAGTACTGCAAATATTTTAACTCAGGTTATTTAACAACAGGGATGTGGAATGTTATAGTATAGCCCAATCTCATCAGATCTCAGAAGCTAAGCAGGGTCAGTACAGAGATGGGAGACCACCAAGAAAGACACTGCAGGGGAAGGCAGTGGTAAACCACCTCTGCTTAATCACTTGCCTTGAAAACCCCATGGGGTTGCCGTAAGTGGGCTGTAACACTTTGCACAAACACACTTCACAACAAATCTATCTGCTATCAACAATGAAATTA
This sequence comes from Euleptes europaea, assembly GCF_029931775.1. Taxonomy (NCBI): domain Eukaryota; kingdom Metazoa; phylum Chordata; class Lepidosauria; order Squamata; family Sphaerodactylidae; genus Euleptes; species Euleptes europaea. The sequence continues at coordinate 38,898,645 of NC_079324.1, forward strand.
TTAAATGTAGGGCAGTTTTAAATGTGCATCATTGAAATGAACTAGCAAATATACACACACAGAGCAGATGAGGTATTTTTCTCAGAGTTCCACAGAAAACCACCCCCTCCTTTAATGGAAAGAAGGCAGCATGATCTGAAATGGGAGTCTCCTGTTCCTCCTATTCCTCTGTCTTCCCCTGCCCCACTCCTACTTACTATTGCTGTCTTGGGGCTGGGACTTTTCTTTTGCTTGTGTAAAAGTGCCATCTCTCTGGACAGTGCTATGTTAGTAATCGCTGTAATAAATGGGATTCTGAAGATGTCCGTCCTGCTGCACCACTGAAGGGAATGTGTTAACCCCCTCCATTGATTAGAGAGCCAGTGTGGTGTAGTGGTTAAGAGTGGTGGACTCTAATCTGATGAGCCAGGTTCGATTCCCCACTCCTCCACATGAAGCCTGCTGGGTGACCTTGGGCCAGTCACAATTCTCTCAGAACTTTCTCAGCCCACATGAAAGCAGGCAACGGAAAATCACCCGCAAAGTCTCTTGCCTTGAAAACCCTATGGGGTAGCCATAAGTCAGCTGTGACTTGACGGCACTTTCCACCATCACAGTGATTCTACCTTGATAGAGTTTCTATTCCAAACTATGCTGTCTCACCTACCCCCATGAATCACTTTGACTCCAGCCACAAGCAGAGGCTATCCCTGCCATCGTATAAATCTGGAGATTTCCTTGCAAGAGCGATGGCTGCCACTCTAATCCCATACCCCACTCACAGAGTTACTATTCCATACTTCCTTGGTTTGGAGGCTATGCCAGCTGAAGAGGTGTAAAACTGGTTTAAAGTTGCAGTGTGGATATTTTTTGGAAGCTAAGGGCTCTGGGTTGTGTGGGAACAGTAGTTTCATGCTATCTGAAGAGCCTAACTTCTTTGTGACTGTTGCTTTTGCAGGTGGGCAGGAGAAGGGAATTCACCATGGCCTTGGCAGACAATGCAAGTTGTGCCAAACCCAGCGACGACATGGTTTTCCCAGAGATCGTAGAGCTGAATGTGGGAGGGCAGGTCTACATCACCCGCCACAACACCCTGATCAGTATCCCAGGATCGTTGCTCTGGGAAATGTTCACGCAGAAGAATATCCGTTCCTTAGCCCGGGACAACAAGGGCCGGTTCTTTGTGGATCGCGATGGCTTCCTGTTCCGCTACATCTTGGACTATATGAGGGACCAGCAACTTGTGCTTCCAGAGCACTTTCCAGAGCGAAGCCGTTTGCAGCGAGAAGCAGAGTACTTCAAGTTGCCGGAGCTGGTCAAGACCCTGGCCCCCAAGCTCAGCAAGCAGAACTCCATTGGGGACGAACCCTGCCAAAGTGACCCAGAGGAGCTGTCCCCTAGTATGGACACTGCCCGCAACCTGGCTGCTGCCAGCGCCATCCTGGCAGGTGGCCCTGGAGGTTCCATCACAGCCATGGCTGGTGGCGGCACCGGGCAGGATATCCGGAGATCAGGCTTCATCACCATTGGCTACCGGGGCTCATACACTCTTGGCAGGGACAGCCAAACAGATGCCAAATTCCGCAGGGTGGCCAGGATCATGGTGTGTGGTAAGACCTCCCTGGCCAAGGAAGTCTTTGGGGAGACACTGAACGAGAGCAGGGACCCTGATCGGCCGCCAGAGCGCTACACCTCCAGGTACTACCTCAAATTCACCTTCCTGGAGCAAGCCTTTGACAAACTGGCTGACTCTGGCTTCCACATGGTGGCCTGCAACTCCACGGGGACCTGCGCCTTTGCCCACGAACAGACGGATGACAAGATCTGGACCTCTTACACCGAATATGTTTTCTACCGTGAGTGATGCTTAAACCAAAACCAAACCAAATTGCACCAAAAGCCAATTCTCCCTCGGTCTTTCCCATGCCGCCATTTCTTTAGAACGTAGATAACCATCAGACCCTTGAACCTTGAATCTTCACTCCTTCCTCACTTTCCAAACTGAACCCTCTCTGGCTCCTCCCCGAACTGGTTCCCAAGTAATGCCAAACCTTCTTTCCAGCAATAGCCGACAGTAGCTAGCAACATCCCCCGGATCATGGACTTGGACACTGTTGTTTGGGGGGGAATGTCTTTGTATTTGGGGTGGGGTTGCGTAATCTGCCAGTATTAACCAGTAACGCAGCATTACATGGGGTGCCGCTGGAATGAGATTTCTTTCCATGCTATGGGCATGCTCCTTGCTCTTTGCTCTGCCTGTGCTGGAGGAATATGCTTATACTTGCGCTAAAGGAATGTGGCAGGGATCCTGGTCTGCAGGATCCTGGTCTGGCGGAGGGATGAAAAGTGCAAAGGAATCCTCCCTGCCACAGACATATTAACAATAGCCTCTGTAAGCAGCTTAGCATTTAGACTGCCAGTGCTTTGAAAGGTGAGTGAGCAAGTGTGTGTCCCATGTCATTGCATCCCCCACTAGACATGTCGCTGTCGCTCAGAGGGCTGAATTGGGTGAATGACCCAGAGGGGCTCTGGGAACCCGGGTCTCTGTCAGACGCCTAGGAGACGGTGCCTGGAGGTGTGCCTGGGAGATGAGAAGTAGCCCAGAGCCCTTCCCTCACCTGTCCCTTCTCCATCTCCCTTCCCCTCCTTTGGTCACCTTCCTTCCAGCTACAGCAAACGCATGTCTGGGAATCCCAGCCTGGGAAAAGTAGTTGGAGGAGTGGTGGGGGAGAGAAGGGTGCATTACCCTTCCCTTCTTCTTCTCCCCTCCCAATGGTTGTTTAGAGGTTGTTTAGAAGAGATCCGGGCTTCCCAGCTGCTGCCAGATGTCTACTGTGGCTCTGATTCACTGTTGTTGTTCTCAGAGAGACATAGCAAGATGGGTTTGCGGGTGGGCACAGATGTGCATTTGTAACTCCAAACACACACCAAATGTATATGTACCGGGGGTGGGCTAGGGTGGGCCGGGACCAGAGGTCTCAATGACAGCCTCACACAGAAGACATAACAGTAGTTTCTTAGGAAAGTTCCCCCGTCCAGTTTGTCATTGTCTTCACTTAGAGTAGGAAGAAAAGGCCATAGAGCGACACAGAACATCCTGGCTTGTCAAATGATTTTTGTAGTGAGTGGTGGCCTGATGTGCCGAGAGCAACGGGTTCTTTTATTCACAGTTGCAAAAGGAAAAAAAGAGAAAAGTATGGGAACAAATTATCCGACTTGGGTGGTAACATTTGCAGAGCCTCTTTTCAAGTATATAGCACAGCACCGAGTGTTTGTGGGCCTGGGGGGGAGGGGTGCTGCCTGTTTGGCTGGCGGGCGCTTTAGCAGGCCTGGGACTATGTGTAATAAAGGAACAAAAGAGATGCTTCTTTGTCTACTTGTTAAAGGATGGGAAGTTAGCCCATTGTGTGGTGAAGCACAGCCATTCTTATGAGAAGGGTCTGAAACCAAAGGAAATTTGTACACCTGGGGCGGCCCGCTGGCATTTCTCCTTTGAGCCATGCTTCAAACCTAAAGGGGTACAGCTCTCTCAGATTCTAAGATGGACTGGAAGACTTTGTGGAAGGAGGGTGTAAAAATACTGTGGTTTTAACAGTGCAGTCTCTGACACCCCTTGGCCGATCTGGTGGTGATGTTACAGAATGTCCACTAACATTCTGGCTTCTCAGGAACCAGAGCTCTTAGCAACGACGTGTTTGCAACGCAACTTCACGGAGGTTAAAATGATCTTACACAGGCCCTGTGGACGAAATTGAGCTATGGAAAGCTGACCGGCAGATGATACCAGATGCTTGGGGAAGCGGGGCGATATGGAACAGGAAAAGGATAGATGGGGAAAGGATTAACCCCCGCCATGCCAAATCACCCATTCTTAAAGCTGCTTTTCCTTTCCCAAAAAAGGCAATAACAATTCTGTTACGTGTATGTATGTCTAATATATAGTTAGGCTTTAGGGGCAGAGTTCCTAGAAAGAGGGTTTCTGAGGGAGAGTCGCCAGAGGAGCAAAATGGCAGGCGGAAGAGACAGAAGCCTGAGGGGGAAGTGTGGGCAGCATGGAGGTAGGGAGCCGAAGGATGGGATTGCTTGGTGCAGACCCTAGGAGGACTTCTGCCCCTTTAAGGGGTGCACAGAAGGGAGGATCCTGTAGCAGTGTCTCCTGTAATCACTATAGAGCCAAGGGTCAATGGGATGAGGCCATGTGTATATTGATTTCAATTAACTAGCCAATGTTAGAGCTGCAGGTGAGTCATTCATACTTAAATCTCAAAGCGGATAATACATGTATTTTTTCACAGTTTAAAAAATTGGCTTTCAGGAAAAAAAATCTATACTCTGCATTTTGTTTTGAGATCACATTTTCTTAAAAATTCTCCTCCTTTATAACACATTCTTTTTTAAAAAAAAATGCAGATGCGACTTGTAGGGAAGCGCAAAGAGATTGATTATAATGTTTCCAATATACAATTAGAAACAAAGGTCTGTGTATTGGTTCTTGTAGGTTATCCGGGCTGTGTAACCGTGGTCTTGGACCACGGTTACACAGCCCGGATAACCTACAAGAACCAATGAACTCTGACCGTGAAAGCCTTCGACAAAGGTCTGTGTAGTCTGGAAGGCATGACTTTTGACCCTCTGTAGAACAGGATCTCAAAATGAACACTCAGGATGAGCATTTTCAGGTCTGTGTACCCTGGGGTGCAAAAGCAGCTTCTGAAACCCCAACTTGAGCGCTTGGGTGTGATTTGCCTGTGGTTCTAGCTGGCCAAGTGACCTAGCTGAAGCTTTGGGTCTTTTTGTAAATCCATCAAAATATTATCCTTCCCTTTCCTACAAGCAATGTCCCTGCATATCACTAGATTCTGGAACCCCCTTGTCTGTAGAAAATGCTTGCCGAGTGAGGGCTCGCTTCCTTTAGCAGAAGAGCTCCATGCAATTGCAGTCCCACTCAGAGTAAACTCAGATCAAGCCTTTCACACTGCGTGCCATTCACAGGCGGAGCTCCCCTTTCAGACACGCGGTTCCTCAGCTTGGGCACGGTCCCACATTACTGACAGCGAGAGCATGCCTCGTTACGCCGCTGAAGCTCTGCCTCATAAGCGAGACTTTGTGGCCAGCCAGATGCCCCCTAATCTGCTGCCGCTGCATCCGCACAGTGGATTAGAGTCCGGCTCAGTGAAGCATCCCTCTTCTGCGCACTTTATTATCCATCTCTACCTCTCATCCCTTTGGGCTTCAGTTAATAGATTGCATTAATCAACTCAAGGGTTTAAAGCCCATTAGCGCCCTGTGGTCAGCCTTTCCTGCCGCCACCCCGCCCCAAGATCCAGGCTGGGAGAGGCCTCCCCATCAGCAGAATGGGAGATGCCTGTTTCATTAAAAAAAAAAAAAAACCCTCCTATGAGCGTAAACCGTGGCTGCCAGAATAGAATGCCTGCCCCTTATTTTTTACATGGGGGGTGTACTTTTCAGATTTGGATCCTAGGAGGAGAGCTCTTGATTGTCAGGCTCTTTAAAGAAGTATCCTCCAGTGTTGGGGCTCTGAATAGTCTTCCTTTTCCAAAAGAACTGTTGGTTGACAATGGGAGGAAGTGCAATAAGCAAGCTCAGTAAACAGGAAATTCTTTTGCAACTCTGCACAAGACAACTAGCCTCATGTTTTGAGCTGGGGAAGTGGACATGCAGGCAGCATAGTGCGACAAGGGCTTCAGGTAAGGTATTCCAGCAGTCAGGAAAACTGCTGCTCCTTAGGTTCCATACAAGCAGGGTTTAAATCAGGAGCTTGCATCGGAGTCAACACACACACACACACATAGCATCCTGCTTGCAGTGGCTGCCTTTGCATCGACCCACAGAGGCCTCCTGCAAAGCGGCCCCTGGACTTGTTCACCCAGGGCAGAAACAGCACTTTAGCCACACTGAGGAACTTTTGGGTAGCCTGCAAATATCCCAGCTTCTGCTTGGTTTTCAACTAGAAGTATATGAAAACAAGACTGTTTGAAGAGGGCCCTTCCATTACCACCGTTTAGGGTTGCCAACCTCCATGTACTAGCTGGAGATCTCCTGGGATTACAACTGATATCTAACCAATAGAGATCAGTTCACCTGGAGAAAATGGCTGCTTTGGAAGGTGAACTGTATGGCATTATACCCCACTGAAGGCCCTCCCCAAATCCTGTCCTCTTTAGGCTCCAACCCCAAAATCTCCAGTTATTTCCCAACCCAGAGTTGGCAACCAGACCACAACATGACTCCATCCAGCCCCACATGTACTTAGAATCTAGGGTTGCCAGCTCAGGGTTGGATGTTTTTGGGGTGGAGCCTGAGGAGGGTGGTGTTTGGGGAGGAGAGGGACTTTATTGGGGTATAATGTCATAGAGTCCACCTTCTAAAGCAGCCATTTTCTCCAGGTGAACTGATCTCTGTTACCTGGAGATCAGTTGTAATCGAGGGAGCTCTCCAGCCACCACCTGGAGGCTGGCAACCTTACTGGCATCTGAGAGCAGAAAGGATTGGGTCCTGGCTCTTCCCACTTGAAACACTAAGCACTGAACGTGTTGCTTTGATTCTCGGATGCTGGCGTTGCCTGCTTTGTTCTTTCAAGCCTGTCACTGTAAGCATGAAAGCTAGAAGTTTACTTGTGGAAAGATGAAAATGGAGATTGTCTTAAGACACTGAACTCTACCCATAGTGAGTTTGGGGGGGGGGGTTGCGGGGGGGACAAAAGGCTGATACATAAGGTTGCACTAAAAAGGTAAAGGTCCCCTGTGCAAGCACCGGGTCATTCCTGGCCCATGGGGTGACGTCACATCTTGATGTTTCCTAGGCAGACTTTGTTTACAGGGTGGTTTGCCATTGCCTTCCCCAGTCATCTTCCCTTTACCCCCAGCAAGCTGGGTACTCATTTGACCGACCTCGGAAGGATGGAAGGCTGAGTCAACCTTGAGCCGGCTACCTGAAACCAACTTCCGTTGAGATCGAACTCAGGTTGTGAGCAGAGGTTTTGACTGCAGTACTGCAGCTTACCACTCTGCGCCACGGGGCTTATAAGGTTGCACTGATTACCACCAGTTCCTCCCTCAGGACCTGGGAGACCCCTGCCCAATGGGCTGCTGTACTCAGTATGGTACCACCATCACAAACTCAAATTCCCCATCTACCCAAATCCCTTGCCAGTGTGGAGCCGTCTGACCTGTGCAGGACGCCAGCAGACTTGCTATAGAGACATCAAGCAGAATGGTGCCCAGCACAGTGACGGAGTTAAAAATTAGGGTTTTGGATTGACATTTTCCCCTGGCAATACGCCACTGTTGCCGCACTGCCTGTAGCCAAGTGGACAGTCTGTCCTGCTCCCCTAATCTTCCATGGAACATAGGGAGTAAAAAGAAAAGAAAAACGAGGGGAAGGCTGCAGTCGTCCAACCATTTTTTTGACAGTGGAACGAAAGTATTCCCCAAGCCCTAATCTGGAAGAATTCCCAGCCTCCTCAAAGCCCTGCTGGTGCAACCAGACACAGGCCTCTGCCTCCAAATGCCAGAGAATTGGAGGCCGCCCAGTCAATCGCTCCGGCAGAGCTGCTGCTGCTGGGATTTGTGGCTTGACGTCAACAGAGTGCCGGGTCGCTTTAATCAGGTTGTACTTGTTGTGCTAACTTTGTTATTGATGCAAATGCTTCCGCCCTCCCCAGCGGTTCTTGCGGAAGCTGGAAAGGGGTGCATTTCAGACTGGTTGGAAGGAACAATTTTATCTATCGAGCCTCAAGAACTAGAAGTTTTGCTGAGGGAGGAGAAAATTCTTCCCTCCTTCCCCATTAGGATTTTGCTGTCTGCTTTTTCTCCTGGCAGGACTTTTTCTCCGGGCAGCAAGACAAACAGAACCATACAACAGGCACAACTTTCCTCATGATTGTATCTCCCACCAAAGCTTCACTGGCAGAATTTCTTCCCTTTGTGATGTTTTGTTAATTGAGTTTTATATATTTCAGCTTTCAGGGGTTGCTTGATAGCTCTCAGATTAGTTGCAGCCCTGGTTGGAGTGCAGCAAGTTTGGGCTTTGCTGAGCCCTTCCAGCCTGCTGCCCAATAGGACTGCTGGTCTCCCTTTTGCATGGGGCAGCTGCACAGCGAACATGACATCAGCATGCAGGGGTCTGCCTTAAAACCTTGGAGCTGACATTAGTTGCAACTTTTAGGCATAGAAGCCCTCTGGAGAAAAAAAGATGTAACCAGAGTTGACCCAAGGCATAAAAAGGTAAAGGTCCCCTGTGCAAGCACATTCCGACATTTTCTAGGCAGACTTTGTTTATGGGGTGGTTTGCCAGTGCCTTCCCCAGTCATCTTCCCTTTACCCCCAGCAAGCTGGGTACTCAGTCATCTTCCCTTTACCCCCAGCAAGCTGGGTTGACCCAAGGCATACTGGAGGCAAAAAAAAATGTCATTGACTAAGATAGAACACAATTCCCTGGATGCTTTTTCTGCACCAGCCCCATCACACTGATGAGTAAGAATAGTTCAGAGGGGAGACAGATCTGCTTGTTTCCCACTCCACAACTCAAGGTTGCCTCTTCTTCTGGGTACCTTGATTGAGCCCAGCTCTGAAGCTAAGTGCTTGGTCAAGTTGATCCCACCCTGGAGCAAATGCTCACCCCATAGGGTTGCCAGGTCCCTCTTTGCAACTGGCAGGAGGTTTTTGGGGTGGAGCCTAAGGAGTGTGGAATTTGGGGAGGGGAGGGACTTCAGTGCCATGCAGTCCAATTGCCAAAGTGACCATTTTCTCCAGGCGAACTGATCTCTATCGGCTGGAGATCAGTTGTAATAGCAGGAGATCTCCAGCTAGTACCTGGTGGTTGGCAACCCTATCACCACACTCATGCCTGGTTTCATTGTAGGAACATGGTCTCTGCTGCCCTTGCAGGGGAATGAGAAATATTTTGGACAAGATTTTGTGCTGCAAATATGTCACTTAGACTTTGGCCCTGACCTGGATGGCCTAGGCTAGCCTGATCTCGTCAGATCTCAGAAGCTAAGCAGGGTCAGCCCTGGTTACTATTTGGATGGGAGACCACCAAGGAATACCAGGTTTGCTGTGCAGAGGAAGGCACTGGCAAACCACCTCTGTTAGTCTCCTGCCATTAAAAGGGGTCGCCATAGGTCGGCTGCGACTTGAAGGCACTTTATACACACACGGGATACTTTGGGCCTTCTTCATGACCGAGCTGGCCTTGGCTCAAATTCAGCCCTGTGAGAAATTGTATTGTGCGCCTCCACATCTGCAGGGCTACAGATACTTCCATGGGGATGTGTGCAGGCAGAGGCGGAAAGAGACATCAGACCAGTCCTGGCCAGAGAACCCCCTTTTCCCCCTCTGCCTCGCATGAAGTAACAAGGCGGCCTGTCTGCCTTCAGAGCATTTTACCATGTTGAAGAATGAGTCTCATTTGGATCAGATCTTGATTAATTCCAAATGTACGTCCCTCGTGTACATTCTGTTTTTACATCATACCCATCCTGAGCTTTGAGAAAAGATGGGATTTAAAAAAATCAATAAACAAATAAGGTGACACACTACCCTCCTTCAGTGTTCAATATGTAATGGGTTTACCTAAAATGGATTTGTCTGGGAGACATCCATCAGACATTCAAAATTGATTTTACATGAGAACATAAGAAAGGCCCTGCTGGATCAGACCAAGGCCCATCAAGTCCAGCAGTCTGTTCACAAAGTGGCCAACCAGGTGCCTGCAGGAAGCCCACAAACAAGACAATTTTGAATTGGATGCATCCTAACATGTCTTCTGATACACCACTCCCTCTTCCCCTGCTCTGTCTGGAGCTTCATTTTTTTCCCTTCGAGAGACCATAAGAGCATCCTGTTGGATGTAAATCTTACACATCCCACATCCTTCCCTTGGAAGGGGCCAGAAAAGATTCTGGATTCGGAAGCATTCCTTTCTAATGAAGGTTTGTAGCTAATTGCCGCTGGAGGCAACAAAGCGTATGCACGCTCGCACACGCATGTGGAGGCTTTCAGCTCATCCAGGAAGAGCCTGCTGTCAATTGCGCTTCCTCCCTTTCCTCACAGCTGCTTCCAAATGTGACAAAATTCCAACTCAGAAAGCACTTGGGTGTAAGTAACAGCAACCCACATGCAGATAAATCGCATGGGATGACAGGACACATGTGCATTTTGTGTGCCAAAATGGAAACGGTGCATGCAGGGAAAATAGCCTGAGGTGACCTCCAAAGAGAAGAGAAAAACAGTTCCCAGGGAGAAAAGTCTCTTATTTTCAAGAATCGCTTCTTTTGTTTTTAAAGGACTTCCATTCCACAGAACAAGCATCCCCCACACCTGATTAACTCTTGATTTTTAAACTTGGTACCACCACTCTATAAAAGGAATCAAAAGCCTGAGATTATTATGTATAACTCGCTATAGCAGCTGAGAGAGGGAGCTTCCTTTGGGGGAATTGTTGCAACACAGCCTTTGTGTGGGCTTTGTTTAGAAGGGTTCTTCTACATCTGTGGCCCCAAGAAATCATCTGCAATTGTTTGTGACTGTGTGCTTTCTTCTCTTTCCTGTTGCACCCCACATCCCTCCCCCAATTGCAAGCCAAGGCATGGTGAAAGTGGTGGTTTGAAGCGGTGGACTCTAATCTGGATAACTGGGTTTGATTCCCCACTCTTCCACATGAGTGGTGGTTGCTAATCTGGTGAACTGGATTAGTTTCCCCACTCCTACACATGAAGCCAGCTGGGTGACCTTGGGCTAGTCACACTCTCTCCGCCTCACCTACCTCACAGGGTGCCTGTTGTGGGGAGGGGAAAGGAAGGTGATTGTAAACTGGTTTGATTCTTCCTTAAGTGGTAGAGCAAGTCAGCATATAAAAACCAACTCTCCTCCTCCTCCTCCTCCTCCTCCTTGACTCTGCCTTCTTAAGGTTTAGGAAAAGTGTTTCATAAGTTGCAGGAGGATCTCTGGAATCTTCATTGGTTTTGTGGTTTGGGAGTGGAACTAGAAGCATCTGTAGTGCAGATGTTGGCTGGCTATCTTTTTTGGTCTTGTGGCTGATGTAATCCTTTGGCATCATTTCTACTGCCAGAGAGATATTTTCCCCCTCTGGGCGAGTTTCTGCAAAGCCGTGTTTTGATCTGTGAAACACACAGGATCTGCCTTATTGGGGGGTATGTGTGTCCAGGGGCAGTATTCTTCCACTGAAGAGCCATATATATATTTCTGCCTATGACTATGCAGTCCCCATCCCAAATACACCTGCAGCTCTCCAGACACCCAGAGCCACATAAACAAAGGCACATACGCAACCCAATCTTTGATTTTTCTAGAAGGAGTTGATTGGATGTTCATTCCAGGAAATTACCACTGAACACATGAAGCTGCCTTATACTGAACCAGACCCGGTCCATCAAAGTCAGTAGTGTCTGCTCAGACCGGCAGCGGCTTCTCCAGGGTCTCAGGCAGAGGTCTTTCACATCACCTACTTGCCTAGTCCCTTTAACTGGAGATGCCAGGGACTGAACCTGGGACCTTCTGCATGCCAAGCAGACGCTCTACCACTGAGCCACAGCCCCTCCACTGTTGGTGCTGAAATTTGCTAGCCACTCTCAGCCTATAGACCTACTGAGTGTTGAATCCATTGTGGATAGCTGAAGAATCCTTGCCTGATTCCAGCAAGAATCCACTTTGCCGCTGACTCATTGTCACCAGACAATGGATGCTTTGGAGGGTGGATTCTATGACATTATACCCTGCCTTCCCAACCCCTGGCCTTCCCAGGCTCCACCCCCTTCCAGGAATTTCCTGACCTGGAGTTGGAAACTCTATCAGTGCTGTGGAATCCGGGAAGTGCCTGAAAGGAAACCGGATGAGAGGATGTTCTCAATGTCAACTCCAGAGCGCCTCTGCTGAGCTGGGAGGGAATTGCATTCTCCCCTGAGGGAATTGCATTCTCCCCTGAGGGAATTGCATTCTCCCCTGAAGCAAAATGAGGGGAGACTCCCTTAACCCACAAGTGAACCATTCCCTTACCATGACAGCACTGTGGTGTGCCAACACTTACCGGGTTTGAATCAGTGCTCTTTCTTAGGGAATTTTTTTTGGGGCCCATTGATTCAAAACACTGCCGCCTGAAAAGCATGTTGCAACTGTTATAAACAGTTTTTCCTCGGAGGGCCACCCTGGAGTGTCATAGAATCCACCCTCCAAAGCAACCATTTTCTCCAGGGGAATGGCTCTCTATTGTCTGGAGACCAGTTGTAATTTCAGGAGATCTCCAACTCCATGCCTGACCTGGAGGTTGGCAAACCTACGCAGCAGGTCATGAGAAACTTCATTTCAACCCATTGCTTCCTCAGTTTTTTAAGCTAACTGCACACCAAGGGTGCTAGTGATGGATGTCATTCCTGTTCCTCCACCTCTTCTTCCTCTCTTCTCTTGCTGACCTCCTGGCCATCCCGTCAGTCTCGGACCCAGGGCTCCGCTGGCAGGGTGGAAGACTGACTTCTAGGGAACTGCATTCACCTACATTTCCTATTTTTCTAAGCAACCTTCCCCCCAGAACTGGTTGCTGTTCTGGCAGCCACGATGGATCGTGCCCCTTGCCAAGTTCCTGCTTCTCGAGAGGTGTTTGTATCAAAGCCGATTCCAAGGTAAACCACAACCTCTGCTTTGCGTCAGAGAAATCGGGTACATCAGGGTCAGCCAGAGTTCATCTGTCGCCTGTGATTCACTTTCCGATCATACATCCCAGACAGCAAACATGCGGAGGGGAAAACTTGTTTAGGTTGGCCGTGACTTGGGTTTGTGCTGCTGGTGAACTGTGTCTCAGGCTAGGATCATCAACGCCCACCTTCTTTGGAGCTCTCTGCCCAGGCTCCTTAGAGAGGCTTGTGAAGATGTAGACAAATAGTGGCCCGAGATTCCTCCGTTTATCTGAAGGATGCAATAGAAGCCCTCCTCCATCTAAATCAACATCTGTGGCTTTAGCTGGAACTCCTCTTGATCTTCCTATACAGTCCAGACCGCAAGCTAGTAATTGCAGACCAGGGATGGAGGGAGGTGAGGTTTATTTTCTGTGTTGGGCTCAACTCGGGCACACTAAAAAAAAGGTCAGTTTTACTTAACTCTTTGCAATTTGGTTATAAAATAATTCAGAACTGAGGGCAAAACATCTCACCCTATTCCTTAGCAGTCTGGTTGGCCTGGTATTTCTGTACCTGACACACCGGCGGAATGGGTTGTTTGGGGCCCCATGTATACGATCAAATAGCATTGGTAGCCTGGGCACAGGGCCAGCAATGAGACTGAATACAGCTTGCCTTTATACCAACAGTGAAGGCAAAGCCTGCTTTTGCTGTTGAAACACTTACTACAGTTTCAGAGTGAAAAATGAGGTGTGAAATAAAGTGTAGAACATTTAGATTTGCAAATAAACAACAGTTTTGCCCAGTTGACAGAATACTTTTGTTAAAAGGGGGGAGGATCCTGAGCTGCAGTCTTTGAACTCTGCCTAGCTATTGGTTGCAAGAGCTTTGCCTTCATTTTATTGAATTGATTCCTTCCCTCCCCATCATCGGTTGAGCTGCTGTGATGTCAAGGGAATGCTCATGTACATCCAAACTGCTCAAGAGTCAAACTATCAGCAGTATCATTGGTTGTGTGGAAGGCATGCTGAGTGAGCTATGCTTATGATAGTTCAAAGTAATGTGCCAGAAATGTGTTAGTGCTTGTCATTTGAAAAGTAAGCATTCATGCTATTTTTGCACATGTATGTACAGAATTCAGATGATTTACTGAGGGCTGGATTCACAATGGATGTGGAGATGAAAGGGCTTGTGACGGCTAACATGGGGAATGATGGCTAGAACAGAGCTAGGATGGTGTAGTGGTTAGAGTGTTGGTCTAAGAGCTGGAAGAACTGGCTTCAAATCCCCACACTATCATGAAACTTGCTGGGTGATCTTGGGCCAGTCATACTTTCTCAGCCTGACCTGCTTCACGTATGCCAGTCTGAGCTCCATAGAAGAGGGGTGGGATCATGAAAATGAACCAAATAGAAGGGTCTGATGAGCTGGCCACCTCCCACTTCCTGCTTGGTCTACCAAAGCACCCTAGACAGGCTGCAAAAATTAGCCAAATGCGGGAATGATGTTTAGGCATCAAGGATTCAGGGTACCTCTGGATTCTTAGCAGTCAGAAGCAGAGTAATCACAAAAAGCAGATGTCAAAGCAAATTTGGAAGATCTGGCTTAGGCAAAGAGGTAGGGATCTTAAAGGCAATCAAAAGAATTTTGATGAGGCTTGCAACAAGTCTCGGGCTGTGTTTTGCTTTTACACACCTTTAACTGTAGCTGAATTTCAAATAAAGAGAAACTCTGGGCAAATTTAGGGGATTTTGCACAGGTGAAACTACTGTAGCTGTTTTGAGATAATGGAATTATGTTTTTAAAAATCTGCAACAGGTAGCATGAGTTTGCCACATCTCTAGTGAAAACCTCATGGTCATAGCAATGCCATCTCTCTGGGCTGCTGGCCCTTTCCTTCCCTTCCTACCAACAAACCCTTTAAAGCTTTGCAAAAGCTCCTTGCTGTGCTCCTCCCGGTGAGGTTTCCATAAGGCTGGGCTTTTTGCCAAACCTTGGACAGGCAAATGGAATTACACAAAGGCGGTGGTGCTGGAAAGATATAAAGGAGAGCTAAATTTGTACCTTAAATGCTAAAATGGAAACAGCTCCATCGGAGACGATCTGCTCCCTGGAGTGAGGCAGGCGAAAACTGTTGCAGAAGTGCTACCCCAGAAGTTGGAACGTTCTTGTGCAGACTTCACAATGATAGGCCTATAAGGCTGTGATTTGGGGACATGTACAGAACACTAGACATCTATTTTTATGAAGCTATTTTAAGGCCCCAGATTATCATGTAAACTAGGTGTTACCCTTTTTGTTTTGTTTTTAAATGTACCAGAAGGGCGGACATCCAGATGGTGCAGAATCCAGAAGAAAATAGGGGAAATAGGCTACTTGTAATCTGAGAAGTCAGGGTTCCTTCCTGCTTGCTGCTTGTTCGTGGTACTTAATTTCCAAAAGAAATTTGGAACTTTTCTCTGGGCTGACTTTTACTTTGTGGAGCCATATGTGGGTGGGTAGGGCTGCCTGGGCAGGACTAAAAGTCCAGACCCAAAGAATTTAGAAGATATTTCGATCTGTTTAGACCAACAGAGGCGTCACTTCCGTTGACCTGGATGCTTTTCTCCCTAGTGCTATAGCAGGAGTAGAATAATGTCTCCTTGGTACAGCACAACCATGCAGGGGGCACAGGCTAGATCGAGCTGGTGTACTGCCTTCCCCACACCCCCAAAATGTGCTTGGGTGCAAATGTTTTGGGGATGTTCTGTGTATGGGGGTGGGTGGGGGATGGGAAGCTCTTTGCTCCATTTCCTAATTGCATCTGCTTTCCAAAGCCCATAAAAGTCAAATGAAAAGATAAACTGAATGGACCACAAGATAAGCATATTCTGGTCTAGTCAGTTTCTCTCCTAATGGAAAACGTTGCAACTTTATCTTGTTTCGAAGTTGTTTTGCACTATTTTTTTCTTTGTAATGAGCTAAATGAATGTTTGTGCAGCTATGTAGATAAGCACCCATCTTTTCTTGTATTGAGAAACAGCTTCAAAGTGAATCCACATTTTGTTGGGGAAGTTTGTTACTTGTCATGGATGCTATAGGAACTCTTAATACAAACACACCAGCGGTACTTACTTTGCAGCTTGCAGGGAGCCACATTTGCAATTGCTATCGACTGAAAGAGCCACATTTCTTTCTATCCCTGGCATGATGTCTGTACCCCAGGGAGTCTGGCAGCTTACCTTTTCTTCTGGGGGCAGCTGTTTCAAGGTGGCAACCACCTGTCAAGCACAAACCCCACTGGGTAACAGCCTTCCTTGTCCACTGTCCTGAAACATAGGTAAGTGCCACATTGGCGAACAGTGTTCAGAAGAGCCACATGTGGCATGTCAAAGAGCTACATGTGGCTCTTGAGTATCACTGACTTACACAATCTTTTGTAGCAATGCTAGTCATGTTGATTCATCTAGGGTTTAATTTGAAATGCTATAAAAAGCTGCAGAATGGGTTTCATTCAACAGCTCAGCAGCACACAAAGGGTGGAACTGTGTACTGCAGAACAATGGTAACTCTTTCCTACTGCTCCAAAGTCTCTGCAAATTAAAGAAATGCTTCATTTGCATGCAGCAACCTAAACATTCAGCTCACTGTTTTGGGAGCTGGAGGCTCTTGTGTTGCATCCTGATGTCTTCTATCTCTGGAGTAGTTCTTGGAGGTGGAGAGGGAACAGGGATCCACGAACAGTTCTGCTACTTAAGTGCTCAAAAGGTATCCCAGAATTGTCTGGGTTCAGATTTCTCACTGTTCCACACACCGCTCCCCTGTTTGAGGATGTAATCTGAGCGGAGCTTTGCTTCCCTGATTAATATTACCATGCATCTCTATTGAGTAAATCCATGGGCATTTTTTAAAAAATAGCAACAGAAATCCTAAAATCACAATCAAGGCACTATTTAAATAACTGCAGCTCACCGACACGGGCCGAAGAAATTACTGTACAAAGATTTACCTCCTGTCCTGAAGCCGGAAGGGCTATTTGCTGAATACTTCCTCTGCTAACAATGGGGAGAGGTAATTTCCCTCACTGGTACCAGTTCATACTCAAGGATGTGACTGGAGCCCCCTTGAATTTACACAAGGCTGAGCAAGAAAGAGAGAGGAGAAGGCTTCTGCTCTGGTGGGAGACCACACTGAAATTTTCCTGCCATGAGGGGACCAAGGAGAGCTTTGAATCGTCAGTTTTCCAGAGGGAAATAGTCAGTGTATCTTCTTTCCCATTTGTCTTTTTAAAATTTCCTTCTGAGATGAATTAAATCGCAGTTGTAAAGCAGAGACACGCCGAACCATATCCAAGGGACACTTTGAGGAAGGCCCCGGCTTGGTGGCAGAGGAGATGTCTGGGTTGGATGTCCCTGGTTTGATCTTCTGGATTTCCATTGATAAATCTCAGGCAGCAGGTTATGAAAGATTCTAGAGTGCTGCTGCCAGGTGGAATACACAATAGGTGATTCCCCATGGCATCAGAACTAGAGTTCTTTTGTGTGTGTGTGTGTGTGGGGTAGACATCCACACAAATTCATGCTCTAATCATGCTCCAGTTGCTTTCCTCCATCCTCAGTATTCTCTTTACCAAACCTGCTTTGCTGCAATCTTTTTGGGAAGAACACAGTCCAAGCGGGTCTGGGCTGGAAGGTGTGCATTTTCAAAGGCCCCACCCATACTAGCACCATTTTCTTTTCATTTGCCCCTTACAGCCATATACTTATAATGCTGTGGTGTTTTTTTTTTAAGCCATCCAGTAGTGCAGTAAGGGGAAATTCAGAGGAAATGGTAGCCGACAGAGAAAATGCACAGAAAACTGTGTGGATGCTCAATTACTCTTGTGAATACCTCTGCATTCACAGTGGCAATGAATGCAAAACAGAGAATCTTTCCCATGTGGATGCAGGCAATGCTGAGCTTAGCTAGACAGACCAATGGCCGGACTCACTATAGGGAAGCTCCATGTGACCCCATCAGTTAAAGCTTCTCCACATGGTAACAACACTGAGAAAGCAAAACCCTGCAAGGAGCCCCCTCCTCCCTGCTCAGGTTCAGGGGGGCAATCCCTATCCCTGTAGCCATTGAGCCCAGACAGGCTAGCAGGATCGGAAGGAATTCATCCCTCTAGTCATGCTTTCTATTACCTTTGGCTAATGATTGCTGGAGTGATGTGTAGAATCACCCCAATTCGTTTCTGTGCTAAGCCCAAAATAGATCTGCTTCTCTAGAGCAATATCTGTAGAAATCAGGTCTCAATATAAGCACACATTGCTGGAGCATGGCCTTTGAACCAGAGATGGCCCAAGACATATTGGTGCTTGACACAAAACATTCAAATGGTGTCTGCTATGATTTGTAGCCCTTGATAGTACTTCAAAAACTCACTGCTTGAGGTGGGCCCACTTCCCCCATCCTAATGGTGGGATCAGCTGTGCTGTTTTCACTGGGCTCAGGGTGCTTTTACAATGGAGAAATGTATCTCCCCCAATCCCTTCCTCTGACTGGCTGTACAGCATCTACTAAATATCCCTTTATGAACGATGAACCTTCCACTGCTCCCATCTGGGGCATGCAAATAACGTGAAAGGTGAAATGGAAAGCTTCCTCACACAATTAATGAAACCAAAGGCGATTAACAGTCCAGATGAGCACAGAAATGATGCACAGGGCAGCCTTCACATGGCAAACAATTACACAATTGCATTACAGAACAAAATGGGATGGAGCCGTGGAGGAGTTGCCAGGCAGAGAGTGACAGGCTGCCTTAGTCCGGCATCCTGCCACTGACAGTGCATGAGAGAGTGCGCTTGAGAGAGAGAGACCGGTATCCTACATGCAACAGGGAGACATGTGTCAGAGAAATGAAGAGCCTTGAGCCATTCAAAGGAGCATAAGCCAAAACACCAGGAGGACTAGCATCCTTTGAAGGGGGGGGGGGGACCCTTCTCAAAGGCAGTTCTACACCAGAGTGGCCAAAGTTTGCAGACCTCAACATTGCCTTACAGAGCACTAAGTCACAGCCAATCACCACTTGCTTGGGCTCAAGGCAGCTAGCCTCCCCAAGTAGGTATTGTGCCCATCACAGGAAGAAGCAGAGCCCCAGCAGTGCTAACAGCACCGCAAGAGGCTCACCTTGGGCAGTAGTAGAAAGAATCTGACCTGAATGCCCTGACCTGGATGGCCCAGGCTAGTCTGATCTCATCAGATCTTGAAAGCTAAGCAGGGTTGACCCTGGTTAATATTTGGATGGGAAACCACCAAGGAATACCAGGGTCATTATGCAGAGGAAGGCAATGGTAAACCATCTCTATTAGTCTCTTGCTTTTAAAACCTTAGGGGTTGCCATAAGACTGCTACGACTTGGACAGCACTTTACTCACAGAGAAAGGGTCAGAAAGTAATGATGGGCACAGTCTGCTCTTGTTGTCTCCTCCCACACTGCTGGCACCTGGGAGCAACAAGATCGATCCCAATGGCACTGACAATGCCTCCGGAGTTCTCTTTGGGGCGAGTGGCCGTGTGAGTCTGGGAGGCAACAAGAGGTACAAGTCATAGCCGTCACCTCCAGTGGCTCGGATCAAGCTGAGCCCTAACACCCTCTGTTTATTGTGGCACCCATGTGGCAGCTGGATTGCATGGGCCAACTGAGATATGTGTGGGAGGATCTGTGCTCGGATCTCTTTTTGCTTGAAAGCAGCCCCAGGATCTCCTGCACTGGATCAGAACCATGGCAGCGCTGGTTGGGAGGGGCCATTCTTCCAGTCTAGCAGTGTAATCCTAAACCACTTTGAGTCAAGAGGGTAAAAAAGGGTAAAAATATTTCCATTAATTAATTAATAAGCAGTTAGTTATAACCTTCTAAGCCGGCTAAAGTTCATGGGCTTAGAAGGATATGAGTCTGCTTAGGCATACACTCCAAGACAGCAATCCTAAGTAGGTCTACTCAGAATCCTGCTCTGGTCTTTTCCATGGGGCTTACTCCCAGGAAAGTATTCTTAGCATTGCACTATAAATCTCCTCTCCCTGCTATTTGCCATGCTAAGGAACACATACAGGTACTTAGCGCTGCTTGTTCTTGCAGGCTTCTTTCTACAGTTTGACATATTTTGATCCGAATGCCAACAGCCCAGGGAGTTGGACAAGATGGCTTTTGGTCTCTCCTAATTCTAGAGGTCCCTGATGCACAGCTTCTGCCTGCAAGCAGCACCATAAGAGCTGCCTCTGTGTGGCTTTAAACATGCTCATCTGAAAATTCTTTGCCTTCTAAGCCGTGTGCAGCTAGACCAAGCAGGAAGGATCTGTTTCACTTCAAAGAAATCAAGCTGCTTCCCAAGCAACTACCAGAGTTTTGTTTAACACAGAAACAGCTATGGAACAGAGATACTAATTATAACCCTACTTTATGAATGTTATGCAGCGCAATGGAATGTAATCCTGTGCACATTCACGCCGAAGTTAGTGCAGCGTTCAGCTCAATCTTGCACTTCCACTGGATCCCAGGCAGGCTGTAGAAACCGTGAAAATGTGCCTGGAGGCAGTTTTGTGATGGAAGAGGGCTAATAATCTGAAATTTAATCCTGACAAAATGGAGGTGCTGCTGGTGGGTGGAAGGATTGACCCATGAACCGAGATGTCTCCTGTTTTGGATGGGGTTGCACTAGGGTTGCCAGGTACCTCTTCGCCACCGGGGGGGGGGGTTGGGGCAGAGCCTGAGGAGGGGAGGGTTTGGCGAGGGGAGGGACTTCAATTAGGGTTGTCAGGTCCCTCTTCGCCACCGGCGGGAGGTTTTTTGAGCAGAGCCTGAGGAGGGCGGGGTTTGGGGAGGGACTTCAATGCCATATAGTCCAATTGCCAAAGCTGCCATTTTCTCCAGGTGAACTGATCTCTATCAGCTAGAGATCAGTTGTAATAGCAGGAGATCTCCAGCTAGTACTTGGAGGTTGGCAACCCTAACTTCAATGTAATAGAATCCAATTGCCAAAGGGGCCATTTTCTCCAAGTGAACTGATCTCTATTGGCTGGAGATCAGTTGTAATATCAGGAGATCTCCAGCTAGTACCTGGAGGTTGGCAACCCTACGTTGCACTCCCCCTACAGGAGCAGGTTCATTGCTTAGGGATGCTGCTGGACCTGGCCCTCCTGTTAGGAGGTGGCTGGAAGTGCCTTCCACCAGCGTTGGCTGGTGAGCTGGCTGTGGCCTTTCCTGGGCAAACAAGATATTGCCACTTTGGTGCATGGTGCCCTGGTAAAAACTAGGTTAGATTACTGCAGTGCTCACTACACGGGGCTGCCCCTGAAGAGTGTCTGGAAGGTACAATTGGTAGAGAATGCTGCAGCTAGAATGCTGACTAGAGGGGGTCGTAGGAATCATGTTACTCCATTGTAGTTCAATCTACACTGGCTCCCTGTTTGCTTCTGGGCCCAATTCAACATGCTGCTATTGACCTTTAAGGTGGTACACAACTTGGGACAAGCATACATTAAGGACTGACCACCCCTATCTTCTTAGGTTCTGTTTTGGGTGTCTTTGCTTCCTGAAGCAATCTGTGAAAGGTCTTTATTGAACATGGCACCAAAACTATAGAATCCCCTCCCTCTGGCAATTCATCTGCCCCTCTCTATCATTGTCTTTTGCCAGCAGATGATGACTTTTCTGTTTTGTTTGGTATTCCCTCACTAATCTTCCTTCCTGTTCAAGCGTGTGTATATATATATACCCATAATTTAAAGTCAGTTTTAGTGTTTTAAATTGTTCACTACCTTGGGAACTCTGGTTGGGTGAAAAGACGGAATAAAAATGATTTAAATAAATAACCATTGTCCTTCGAAGGAAACATGCATACAATCGAGCATCATCTTGTCCTCATTCTGCTCTAACATGAGACAGGCTACCATACAGTAACATACTCAACCTGGGGGCAGCTTTTAAATGGAAACTGCAGCTAGTACAGAAGGTTGCAACCACACTGCTACCTAGGGCCAGCGTGTGGGTCATGTTAGGCCAGTTTAACCTCCGCTTCATTGGCTGCAAGCTTGTTTTTTGAGCCTCATAGTAAGTGCTGCTTCTAACCTAAGCCCAGGACACTGAAAGGGCTGCCTACTACCATGCAAACCTTTCTGCCTGTTCAGGCCCTCCTTTGGGTGCCCATTATGGTTGCCAGTCTCCAGGTGGGGTCTGGAGTTCTTCCAAAGTTGCAACTGATCTTCTGACTACAGAGCTCATGTCTCCTGAAAGAAATGGTAGCATGGGAGGGCAGACTCACTGCTGAGCTCCCTCCCATCCATGAACTCCACGCTCACCAGGTAGTGCCCCCAAATCTCCAGGAAGTTCCCAAGTAGGGTCCTGAAAAGGACTTGTCAGACAGTACCTGGAGGTTGGCACCCATACCATAGGGTTGCCAACTGCCAGGTAGTAGCAGGAGATCTCCTGCTAATTCAACTGATCTCCAGCCGATAGAGATCAAATCACCTGGAGAAAAATGGCAGCTCTGGCAATTGAACTCTATGGCATTTAAGTCCCTCCCTCCCCAAACCCTCCTCAGGCTCTGCCCCCAAAATCTCCTGCCGGTGACAAAGAGGGACCTGGCAACCCTATTCCAAAGTCAGAGCTGGCAAACCCTAGCCCATTGGGTTGGTGGAGGTTTGCCAACCTCCAGGTACTAGCTGGAGATCTCCCGCTATTACAACTGATCTCCAGCTGATAGAAATCAGTTCACCTGGAGAAAATGGCCGCTTAGCCAATTGGACTCTATGGCATTGAAGTCCCTCCCTTCTCCAAAACCCACCCTCCCCAAGAAATATGCTGTGCTCCTTCATTGCTGGCAATCAGAATTCTTGCAACAGAGGGGATCTTTGGGAGGCCTTTGTAGAAAAGGTAGAATCAGTTCCATCTAGGGTTGCCAACCTTAAGGTGGGTCCTGGAGATCTCCCAGAATTAAAACTGATCCCCAGGCAAGAGAAATCAGTTCCCCTGGAGAAAATGGCAGCATTGGAGGTGGACTCTAAGGCATTATATCCTACTGAGATCCCATCACTCCCCAAGCCCCTCCCTCGCTAGGCTTCACCCCCCCCCCAATCTCCAGGTATCTCCAGACCCAGAGTTGGCAACCCTTGTCCCTTTGCAGTGAGCGCAAGCTCTGGAATAAAACCAATGCTGAAAGCATTTGTGCATGGATTTCCCAAATCCCACAAAGATATTAACAGCGTTTAGAGTGTGGGTTGTTCAGTAAGGTTTTGTTTGAAACAGGGGTTAGAGGCCAGTTGGATTGCTGCAGCTGAGGCCTCTTGGGTAAACAGACGCAGAGAAACAGAGTTTTCCCAAAGCAATAATATTTGCCCTTTCAGATCATCAGAAGAGATGTCAGACACCATTGTAAATGATCCAGGTGGGTGCCTGATGAAAAGCACAGAGCCAGTAGCCTAAGAAACCTGTCAGGCCTCAGCAAGTCGATGCGTTCCAGGCAATCCCTTTCCTCCAGCCGAAGCAGCGAGTTAAAAGTTTATTTCAGAAGAACAGCGATTTCAGCAGGTCAAAGACTTAAGGCTAGCATACAGGTATGGGGAATACAGAGACATATATAGGGTGGATACAATGGGGTTGATTGGATTATTGGAAACAGAGGCACAATACCGAAGCAAACTACCGGTAACGACTTGAGCAAAAAGTATTCAGAGTAAAATGTGTGCGTTAAGTGGCTGATCTTCCCGGGCTCCCAGTATTGTTTTGCGGGACCTGGTATCAGATCAGCCATTACCGGGGCGGGTCTCCATTGAGCTGCAGATCTTGGGCAGGAGACCAGGTGCAAACGGAGAGGGACGGAGTGCAAAAGGACCCCATTTTGTCCGTGGGGGAAACCATCTTGTTTCTCTCCGGGGCCGGCGGAGAGCCTATCTGACAAAACCTGAAGGCAGCAATGAGGTTGGGAGAAATCGGGGTCACACTTTTTATGACCTGTGTTTGGAAGTGCCCATGGGTGTGGGAGGTGGTCCCCTGCTAACTGACAGGTAGCAGCCACAGGGCCCCCCAGTTTGGATAGGGCTGCAGGCTGGAGAGGGGTTTATCCCTTTCCTTCTTCATATTTGTTGTAATCTCACCCCCCCCCCCTGGCTATTTGCCCTGCACGAAAGAAAACCCACATAGGTAAGACGCAGGTGCCTGTACAGAAATAATTTATTAATTTGTGAAATAGATGCCAGTCTTGTTGAGAAAAAAAAAACCTAAGACAGATACTGATAAGTTGCTCATGTTGCAATATGATGAATTAACTCCATAACATTGAAACCAAGGCCCTTTTGAAGCTAGGAACTGGATGCCGAGGGCCTTCTTCCTTTCCACTGCACCCTATATCATTATTTTTCTCCACTGGGGAAAAAAAATGATGCGCATATAGTCTTTTCAAAAACAATTTATAGTTGACATCTATATTTAATGTAGCTCTACAGTAAGATTTTATGCCTCCAAAACGACAAGTTTAAGGGGGAAAATACCATTGCATTCACTTGCAAAGTACAACACATTTTCTGCGTGTGGGATTCTCCCATTTTCACTGGGGTTTGGACCTCAAGTGTGTTGGATTCTGGAAGAAAAATAGTTGGCAGTGTTGCCTATCAGGAATTTAAAGCTGAGCTAGTAAATATTTCTGGCTGCTGTGGGCTGTGCTGGGATGGGGGGAGGTTCAGCTCCTCTCCTCCCATCCAGACTATTGGCCAAATGCCTGGGGGAAGAGAAGGAAGGGGGAGGAACGAGTTATGTATGGATTAAATTTATAGGCCATAGAGGACAAGAAGAGTTAGGAGCCATGGAGATCTTTTAGGTCTGGCAGAATTTGTTCTGTATAGCCTTCCAATCCTCTGAGCAGGGCCTTCTTCCTGTGGCTCTTGCAGGTTCCCTGAAGCTGCCACTTTTGATCTTGAATCTTTTCAGTAGTGGCTCCCACATTGAGAATGCCTTCCAGAATGTGTCAGGAAGGTACCCACTCTTTTTAGAAAACTGTTTAAGGCAGAACAGTTTAAGAGGTCATTCGGTCAGTAGAACTGTTGAGCTCTTCTGATAGTTGCTGATGTTTTGTTCATTTTAAAATCAATTTGAAATAGTATTTCTGGGGGCTATCCTTCTTAGTTGCCTTGAGTCCATCATGAAAAAAGGCAAACTTAAGTAAATAAATAATACCTTCCCCAGTTCACAGTCTTACTACTGCGTTCTGCACAAGCGGAAGAGTCTAGCCAGTCTTCAGAGGCATCCCCATGTAGAGGACATTACAGTAGTCTAGCCGGATGTGATCAGCTCATGCATAACCATAGCTGAGGCTCAGTTCTCAAGGGAAGAAGAAGAAGAATTGGTTTTTATACGCTGACTTTCTCTACCACTTAAGGAAGAATCAAACCGGCTTACAATCACCTTCCCTTCCCCTCCCCACAACAGACACCCTGTGAGGTAGGTGGGGCTGAGAGAGTTCTAAGAGAGCTGAGACTACCCCAAGGTCACCCAGCTGGCTTCGTGTGTAGGAGTGGGGAAACCAACCTGGTTCACCAGATTAGCCTCCGTCGCTCATGTGGAGGAGTGGGGAATCAAACCCGGTACTCCAGATCAGAGTCCACCTCTCCAAACCACCGCTCTTAACCACTACACCACGCTGGCTATAGCTGGTGCACCTACAAGGTGCTATGCCCCACAGGGGAAGCCAGAGCCCTCCTATATACACAGATCCAGTAGCAGCCCCAACTGCAAGCGTGGTAATTCCATTCACAACGGACTGACTCCTTAATGCCTGATAGGTTAAAGTATTAGCCAGCAGCCCTTCATCCTTGTCTGAATTCTCTCATTTTTATGACTTATTCTTAGATGTACAAATTGCCGTTGTGTAAGGAGATGCTATAAAAAAGAAGTCAGATTCAGAGCAGGTTCGTAGATCATTTTAAAAACGGAGTATATCCGAATTAAAGCAAAATTATTAGGAAATCAATCTGAGCATCATTTCCCATTGCTTTGAATCGGAAGCCCATTTCCAGTGTAACTCTTCCTATGGAATGCAGCTCTCAGCCAAGGGAATCTCTATCCCAAAGTCCAGGCAGAAATCAATCTAAGGTAATAAAAGGTGCAGTCCTAAGAAAATTTTCCTGGGTGCAAGCCCCATTCAATAAAATTGAACTTACATAAAGACCTGTTTAGGATTCCTTCCTAAAATCCTCACTAGCAGAGCAAGTTCATGGAAGTATGAATGGTCACAGGAATGGGTTTTTCCCTATTTCCCCAGAAAATTCCTGTGGTGGATGGGATGGTTTGACTTCCCATGTCAGAGCCTGGCCCAGCAGATAATGTATTCCAGGCACAGAGTTTGGCTGCCCTGTCCTGCTTTTCAGGTTTTGTATAAACAGAGACTACCACACACTTTTGGCTTTCTTTGCACATGAGTGAAGGGAGGAGGGTATCTTTATTCTCCTGGGTCTAATAGTGGCTATGGAGGGGGTTTATATTGGGGAGACCTGGTGCAGCTGCTGAGTGTTTTTGCATGAAATTACAGATATTGAGAGATCACATATCCTGAATCAGCATTTCTTTCTCACAGAGAACGGTGATGATCTGATCTTTCCTCATCGCTTATCTTGTATGCGTCATCTGGTTTGGTTGTTTCTCTGTGTTTTACTGTTTAGGAGTGAAGTGTTAGCTTCTGTCTTTACCACAGAACACATGTGTGTGGTGTAAAGTGCCGTCAAGTCACTGCTGATGTATGGCGACCCCTTTTGGGGTTTTCATGGCAAGAGACTAACAGAGGTGGTTTGCCAGTGCCTTCCTCTGCACAGCAACCCTGGTATTCCTTGGTGGCCTCCAATCCAAATACTAACCAGGGCCGACCCTGCTTAACTTCTGAGATCTGACGAGATCAAGATAGCCTGGGCCATCCAGGTCAGGGCCACAGAACACATACAGGTACATTAAATAATTAAGCCAATATCATCCCCCCATCTGCTTGCAAGGAAGGGGGGGTCTGTCTATCACCTTGGAGCAGAGGAACCTGAGCATCTGCCTCTATTCCCTTTGTTTCCACAACCCTACCAGTCTGCTACCTTCTACAATCAAAATAAGTACAAGTTTGCCTGTTGTGAAGGGAGGAGCTATAGCTTCTATGCCTCCGTTCCCCCAGTCTATCCTGTCTGCCTGCCCACAGGCACAAGCAAAGCATTTTTCTCTGCTCCCTGCAGGGAATACAGACTACCTATTATTGGGAGGGGCTAACCTGGGTGTCTGCATCTAATTCCCCACCTTTCATGCCCTGTCTGCCCGTTGGCTTGTATAAGCAAAACATTTTCCTCTGTCCCCTGCAGGACATCACTGCAGTATGGCAAGCACTATGTACCTACTGTGGGGAGGAAGGTTTAGCCCCAGCTTCTACCCTACCCCCATGTGCCCTACCTTACAGCAGTTACACAAAGTGAGCCAGCGTGGTGTAGTGGTTAAGAGCGGTGGTTTGGAGCGGTGGAATCTGATCTGGAGAACCGGGTTTGATTCCCCACTCCTCCACATGAGTGGCGGAGGCTGATCTGGTGAACTGGATTAATTTCCCCACTCCTACACACGAAGCCAGCTGGGGGACCTTGGGCCAGTCACAGCTCTCTTGAGAGCTCTCTCAGCCTCACCAACCTCACAAAGTGTCTGTTGTGGGGAGGGGGAGGGAATGCGTTTGTAAGCCGGTTTGAGTCTCCCTTAAGTGGTAGAGAAAGTCGGCATATAAAAACTAACTCTTCTTCTTCTTCTTGGACCTGTGGACACTGTAACGTAACATCTAGTTTGGGACTAAGGCATGTTCTGCCACCCTCTGAGGTTGGGCTTTTTGAGTGGCTGCCCCCATACCTCTGTAAACAGCCTCTAGGAAAAGGTAAGGAGGACTCCTACCCTCCTGGTTTTCCAGAAACTGAAAAACAGAGCTGTTCTGGATAATTTGGGGCGTCCTTAGCCTTGGCAAAGGAGGAGTTCTCTGCTGGTTGGGGTATAAGTTGTTTTTAGTTTTGCTTTTCCATATGTCGCTTCAATTTTTGTTTCATCAAACTGGTCTACATTGTTTTTACACTGTTGTTACCTACCTTGGGGCCTGGGATGTCTGGGAGAAAGGCAGGTATATAAATATTTGAATTAAATAAATAAATAATATTTAGTGTTTGGGGAGTGAGATTTGTGTCAACAAAATATGCACATGTGCTCCCTTGAGATAGTTTTATAGCGGGATTATTGGATGTTTCAGATGCAATGGTAGTCACAAGTAAGCAACTCCTCTTGGGGTCTTCTTCTAGGTCCTTCAGCCCATGGACAGGGCTTGGAAAAAGAGGTGGAACATCTGGACTTCACAGGTAAGAATTTAAGATGAAAGAAGGTGGGTTTTTCCCATTGGGACAGAATGGAGCTGGCGGGAGGTGGGAAGAGTGCTGCTACATTTTCAAAGACCCATTGTGACAGACAGGGTAGGTTCCACCTCTCCCTAGGAGCGCCAATGAGACCTGAGAGAATGGTGGAGAGAGACAGCTGGAGAACAGCAGTTGGGAGTTGACAGCTGAGGAGTTGAGTGGGCAAAGGCGAATGTCTGACTGAGTGAAACTGTGGAGAAGAGCTGCTTATAGTGGGCTGAAAACAGTCAGTTTGTAACCAAAGGATCCCAGTTGCAGGAATAGGACCACAGTTCCAAAGTTCAGTGGGAGCAAAATGTTGTAACTTCTACCTTACTTTCTTTTGTTTAACCCTACAGGCTGAGTGCCTAAGGGAAAGAAACACACACACCATTTAATATCACCATTTAATATTTAATGTAATAAGAGAGACTAGGAGAGCAGCATATGACATCCTGACCTACGTGTGACCCATAAACCAAGACAGAGGTTTAAGAGTAGGGTTGCCAGGTCCCTCTTTACCACCAACAGGAGGTTTTTGGGCGGAGCCTGAGGAGGGCAGAGTTTGGGGAGGGGAGGGACTTCGATGCCATGGAGTCCAATTGCCAAAGGTGCCATTTTCTCCAGGTGAACTGATCTCTATTGGCTGGAGATCAGTTGTAATAGCAGGAGTTCTCCAGCTAGTACCTGGAGGTTGGCAACCCTATTTAAGAGAGTTGTAGGCACACTGTATGAGTGGAGAAGGGGAGTCTCACCCAGTTTTGCATATCAAGGATGGCTCTGCAAAGTATGAGGCGGCACACCCATATGACTTCCTTTTGCAAGCAGAAGGGACCACTTCCCCGATCTCGGCTGCACCTGCAGCAGCATCACCTGCAGCAGCATCTACTGCAGTTTGTAGGCCAGAGAGGGATCAGGTGACCTGGACAGCCAACAGGGTCCCATCTGGCCTTATAGCTCTGCTGAGTTTGGGCTTGGCTTCCCTGTTGCTCAGGGCTGGCTAAGCTGGCCACAGAACTGTTTGAATCTCTGCTGATCTGCTGGCTTGCCTGCCGGCCTCCAGTGCCAGGCCTGACGAGGCGCAGGCAGTGGTTAGGGGACGAATGGACTTTTAAAAGCTGACTCTTTCCCAAAGCACATTTTTGCGTGTGTTTTGTTATGGTTAGCAGGCTGATGAATGTCGTAAGGTAAGAGCTAGACTTGTGTAATTTCCCTACCTGCTGGATGGAGGTCCTTCTATGCAGAGAGGCCAACGGCCAGACCAGCATCACAAACCGCAGGCTTTGCTCTCCCTTAGCAAGGATGGGGAGCCCTCTTCCAGTGCTGAATCCCATCTACGAGATGCTTGCATCTCTTGCATGTGGGTGCATCATGAACAGTGGAGAAGTGTGTATCATGGCTTAAAGTTGACAGCTCTGGATATTTTTTAAAGCTCAGACTGTACTCAGCCCTGCATCTCGCGCCTCCCATGTCAGGGCCAGCAGGTTCTTGACCATGGGTTAATGGCCATGGGCATCTGTCTTGCTGACTGTTGCTCCATCATGTGCTCTTCTCACTGGAAGCCTCTGCCTCGACGGAAGGGCAGGAGGGAAGGGAAATGGGACTCTGTTTCCTCAGGTGCCAGAAACTTCTGTCGTGGAGAAAATCAGATCTCGGCCCCCACTAAGTGCTTAGTAGGTCAGCTCAGCTTCTGTGGGGCCATCTCTTCTCCTCCCTTCCTGTAATCCTATTAGCCTTAGAGAATGGATCGAGCTATAACCGGAAAAAAGCCCCTCTCTTAGCAGCACTGCTGACAGCTTGCCTTTTAAATCTTTAATAAGCCTTAGCTTCGGCAGCAGCTCCAATCTACAGGGGAAAAGCTTCAGGAGGACACCCGGCTACTTGGGCATGCTGAGTAGCTGCTCGGCTGGAGGAGGAAGCAGCTGGGTTGGCTCTCACTCAAGTACCCCCCCCCACACACACACACAACCTAAAGATGGTCACTTTGGGTGCAACAGAAAAAGCTCTTCCACTTACCTGCCAGGATCTGAAGGATGGGGGTGGAGGGGCCAAGAGTTTTCCTGATATGGCCCTCCTGATTTGTGATGTCATGGAGAAAGCACAGGCTAGTCCTGTGGGTAAGCAGATTAATTCAGGGGTTCTGAACTATAATGCAGCCAGGTGCTTAGTAGGGGTGTGCATTCGGCTAAAGCCGCACCGAAACCCCCCTGGAAAAATACCCACAAGGTATTTTTCCGGGCGGGGGCGGGGGTGTTATGCCGGGGAAAAATGGAGGCAATTTAAGGGAGCTGAAAAGCTGATCCCGAATAGTGCCGAACTTTTTTGGCATTATTCAGGGACACTTTGGCCCCACCACCATAAAAAATGCTGGGGAGGAATCTCCTCTCATTTTCTGTTCCTCTCCCCCTCACTTATCTGCTGGCTGGGTCTGCGCCACCGCTTGGGCTTGGAGGTGGGGGTGCAAGCTGAATGTTGGGCTTGGCCGAGCCAAGCCCAGCGTTCATTTCTGCGCCACCGCCTCCAAAGCCCACACAGAACTTTGGCTCAGCTGGGCCCAGCGTTCAGTTTGTGCCCTGCCTCCGAAATCCATGTGCACTTCAAAGGCGGCAGCAGTGCAGACCTAGCTAGCAGGTATGTGGGCAGGGTTGCCAAGTCCTTCTTCACCACTGGCGAATCAATGGGGTGGCAGGAGGGAAAAGGTGATGATGCTGTGATGTCATTTCTGGTCGAAACCCAGAAGTGACATCACATCCATCCTGTGACACTGTAGGAAATCCACAGATCACTATGGTTAGATGTATGGGTTTCCTAGAGTGTCATGGGGTGGGTATGATGTCACTTTTGGGTTTTGCCAAGAAATGACATCATAGCATCAGTGATGCTGCTTCCCCCCCTCCTGCTGCTGCAAAGCAACAGCCTGGCAACCCTATGCAGATCTCAGTTCCCCTGGAGAAAATGGCAGCTTTAGAGGATAGATTCTCTGGCATCATATCCCCACTGAGCTCCCTCCCCAAAGTATGCCCTCCCTAGGCCCCACTCCTTAATCTCAAGGGCTTTCCCAAGATGGAATTGGTTGCCTTATGGGAAGGGGGCATACTTAGTGGCATGCTGTTTTCTGTACAGGCTTTGAGGCAACTTCAAGGCCCATGGCAGAGAGAGTGAATTTTGAGAGCTCAGCATCACACCAGAAATTAATGATGGGTGTGAGCTTGAAGCAGTGCTGCTGTGAATTTCAAGAATTCAGCAAATCAGGCCCCCTCCAGGGGCACACATCCACCCCCATGCACACTGCTGTCAAATGCATGGAAGGAGAGCTTTCTTTGAATTCTGGCTCCCGTGCTAAGCAGCATGGACAGGGCGGGGTGTTTGTCCCAGCTGGGGAGCCTTGTTCAGAAACAAGAAGCTTCTCCCCTACAAACTACCCTCACCCTTAAGCCTCTGACTTGCTAGTGCGCAGCCAGAACCTGACCCTGCAGCTGGCCCTATAATTGGCTGCTAATTTGCTGTGTACCGAAGTCCTCCTGTGCCAATTAGTGGGAAATAGGAAGTCCAGGGAGGAGGCTTTTGCAGAGGGACTAAATAGTTGCTGTTTGTCCACAGGTGGTGCAGCTACTCAGGGTGGAGGTGGAGGATGCTGTGGAAGGAAAGCAAAGGAGGGGCAGTTGTGATGGGAGTAAGGAGGGCTCTCCCTTTGACCAGTTACATAGAAGAGGGAACTTTAGCAGGTGCTGTTTCTCACCCCTGGCTGAGAGGGGAACAACTGCTACTCAGCTCTTTCCCACCCACGGCTGGCTCCATGGTTGGTCTGCTTGGCTGTTATATAACCTTCATGTGCCTTCATGGGGAGGGGCCGTGGCTCAGTGGCAGAGCATCTGCTTGGCGTGCAGAAGGTCCCAGGTCCAAGCCCCAGCATCTCCAGTTAAAGGGACTAGGCAAGTAGGTGACGTGAAAGACCCCTACCTGAGACCCTGGAGAGCCGCTGCCAGTCTGAGAAGACAATACTCAGACAATACCTTGATGGACCCAAGGGTCTGGTTCAGTATATGGCAGCTTCATGTGTTCCTGTGTACCTGGAGTTGCTTTTTGAATTATACTGTCCCCCAAACTCTCTCTCTTTTATTGAGTGCTTAAACAATTAAACTAAACCAAGTTGCATCTGTCAAAATTTCTCTTCTGTACAAGTATGAAAGATTAGGGCTGAACAAAGAGCTTTATGTGAAAAATTCAAACAGATTTTTTTTTTGCTGATTTGTGTGTGTGTGTTTGTGTGTGCTTTCTTTGCTGAATTTTCATGGGTTGTTTTAAAAAGGTGGTGAAATTGTTTGCCTATTCAAATCGAGGGCCATAAAAGGCCAAGTGTGTTGCCCTCATTCTCCTTTGGCTTTGTGATACCATCATATCAACTGTATGTTTCCAAAATTGGCTAGAATGACCATTCCAAAAGGAAAGGTCCACTTTAAAAAAAATGGCACTGGAAGAAAAATTAAATCAGAACAAAAAAATAAAAGCTGCAAACAAAATAAAAGTAGGGATGAGAGGGGAAATATTTTGTTTCCCCATGTCTACTTTTGTCCTGAAAAATGAAAGGGGTGAACATATGGCGCTGCTCTGCTACAGATGCCCCCCTGCTTCTCTTCTCTGCTCCTGGTTATCTCATTCCAACAACCTCATCTGGCTTCCCCGCTGTTGTCTTGATATATTATTTGAAGGGTGGAAGAGAGAGAGAGAGAGATAGGACACCCCTAGCACATTACCCTGCTACTTTCGAGCAATCAAAATGCCACTGGGGAAAAAAATTCTGCAGTTTGCCTCAGAGCATGATATTGCAGATATATATGTTGCAAAGAGCAGCTGCACATCATTTTCAATAGCAAACATGCATTCTTGTTGTTGTTTTATGAATGCATAGTTTAATATACACATGCTTTCTTTGCGAGGATTTCATCACCGGCAAAGACTCATTCACAGATTTTGGGAGGTGGCTGGTATGGGAGGCATGAAACTGCTCACAAAGGAGGATAATTCTCCATTTCTTCTGAATGTGATGATGTCAAGCATCAGATGTCAAGATTGCAGCCCTCTGTCTCATGCAATATCCCTGCCCCAGTGCATTCTGGGTAATTTTGCCTCTTGCTTTGAAGTCCTGAGATAGCAAAGAATAGCTACCAGGAGTTTTGTGAAAGGGTCTGGTCTGCAGATTCTTAGGGAGGGATTTTCCTATCCCTGCCCCACGACCCGCTGTAAAATGTGACCTCAGGGGCATGGGTGTTCATATCTGCTGACTGTCCAGTGGACAAAGCTTGAGTCAAAATGAAATAAAGTCTATTTCAGCAAAATTGTCTCCGGTGTAGTCCTGGTCTGAGTCTCCTTTACTCATCAGGAAAGTTATTTCAGTAATTTTTTTTCTGTTTCGAAAATTGCACAACTCCTGCATATAAATGAAGACACACGAGTCATTTCACTACATGTTACTTAAGCTGCATGACACATGCCGCTAAAAAGAACACGGAAGTGTCATTTCAGAAAGTACTTCCCTGCCCATCTAGAAAATATACAACAAACCCAGAACATAGTGAAGCTGCCATGACTTCTAGCTCAGTTAGGGTTGCCAGCCTCCAGGTGGTAGCTGGAGATCTCCCACTATCACAACTGATCTCCAGGCGACAGAGACAGTTCACCTGGAGAAAATGGCCACTTTGAAAGGTGGACAATGGCAATATAGCCCATTGAAGTCCCTCCCCTCCCCCAAACCCCATGCTCCTCAGGCTCCGCCACCAAATCTGCAGGTATTTCTCAACCTGGAGCTGGCAACCCTCAGCTCAGTGTTGTCTGCTGGGGCTGGCATGCCCTCTGCAACGCTTTAAGCAGAGAAAGGTCTTCCCAACACCTGAAATGCTTGAACGGAAGATCTGCAGGGCTGAGCCTGGGACCTTCTGTGCCACTGCCCTTCTTCTTTTGCAGCTGGGATGGCAAAGCAAGAAAGTTGCTGTTACACTAACCAAATGGCTGGATTCTTTGCTCCCGCATGGGGTCCAGCTCTGACACTTGCAGCTGCTTCCGGCATTCCTTGTGAGAAAGTATGCATCAAATATGACAAAGACGTTCTGAAGCCAAGATTTACACATATGCAAAATTTCAAAATTTGAGCATGCCTTTACAATTTAATTTTTTTTTTTGCTTGGAATGGTTGAAATTTTTAAATCTGTCCCTCAGTGATGTTGAATTTTAAGGCAATGTTATTTCCTCATTTCTGTTCTGAAACCTGTAGTCACATCCATAAACGAGATGGTTGAAAGCTATTGAAATTAGGAAAAAAATACATTTTAATGTTTACCAATTCAGATTTGGAGTTTGAAGAAACTGTTTTCAGAATTCCTTTCCCCAGATTCATTTCCATTCCCTTCTGACAGATTAGAACAAGCAAGATGTTTTCTCTCCCTCTAGGAAGCTCCTGGCTCACTTTGTCAGCTCCAGCATCAGCAGAAGCAGAACGAAAGGTCCGAAAGCATTTGGCATCTTCTTCGGAGCCCATCCTTGATCTCAAGACAGAAGCTACAGATGTGCTTCCAGGTGAGGAGGTGGCTGATTTCCCACCTGTAGGGAGAACATGATACAGTAGCCACCTGGTGAAAATCCCATGGCCTCTGTCACTGGTCGGGCGTGCTGCTGATATACCCAGCAGAGGCAGGAGATTTGGCATCAAGTAAGAGATTCAGCAAAATCTAGTCACTCGAATTTGACATTTTTTAATTTTGAAAATTCAATTTTGGAAGAACTTATTTTTTAAAAATAAAAGCCTGCTTCTTAACTCTTGCCTCCTCCCAGCAATAGGGAACATTTGCCAGTAGCCACACTGAGCCAAACATTTGACTTACACATGCTGGCATGCAAACAGGCCGCACTACAGACTGGGAATGGAGGTCCCACTCCAGATGCTCGGAAACACTTTTTTTTTGGAGGGGGGCACCAAGTTGCAGCTGACTTAGGGCAACCCTGTACTGTTTTCAAGGCAAGAGATGTTCAGAGGTGGTTTGCCATTGCCTGCCCCTGCGTAACAACCCTGGACTTCCTCGGTCATCTCCCATCCAAGTGCTAACCAGGGCTGACTCCGCTTAGCTTCTGAGACCTGATCAGGCTAGCCTGGGCTAACCAGTTCAGGGCATGAGAGAAACAGGTAGAGAGACCTTAGTCTCTAATGGGAAAACAAGTTTACTTAACTAAAACGATGTCCCAAATGCCAATAAGATAGTGGAGGGATCTTTGTGTGTTTACACAAGTTCACCCATCTGTGAATAAAGAAATAGGGGGAGGGGATGGTCTGTTTTTAAACAAAAATGGAGCATACGGACAAGGGGAGCTAAATACTGCCTTCTTTGGGTTTGTTTGTTTTTACATGCAGAAGAATAGGCACATTAAAACAACAATGCTAGGAAAAGCTGAGGGCAGCAGGAAAAGAGGAAGACCCAACAAGAGATGGACTGACTCAATAAAGGAAGCCACAGCCCTCAATTTGCAAGACCTGAGCAAGGCTGTGAAATATAGGACATTTTGGAGGACTTTCATTCATAGGGTTGCCATGAGTCGGAAGCGACTTGACGGCACTTAACGCACACACACACACACAAACAACAATGCATTCATTTATTTATATCCTACTTTTCTCCTCAGTGTGGACTCAAAGTGGCTTAGAACATTGCCTTCCCCTCTTCCATTTTTCACAACAACAGCCTTGTGAAGTAGGTTAAGCTGGGAGAATATGACTAGCCCAAGGTCACCCAGTGAACTTCCATTGTAGAAATGGGGATTTGAACCCAGGTCTCCCAGGACACTCTGCCCACTATGCCATGCCAGTTTCCTCCTGTAAAGGCACAAGGACCCCCTGTTTATTATGATATATTATTTCTACCGCCTGCCTTTCTGTGCTCGCTCTGCAAATGAGGATATTAATTGCTTACAGAACAGGGATTATTTCTCAGATGTGCTGGCAGTCTGGCAGAAATACAACCCCTGAGTAAGGGCTGCAATCTCTGGGAATTTCATCCTGATTGAATTGGAGGGGTGGAATGGGGGTTATAGGCAGGAATGTGTTTCCTATTGAAACCCAAAGGGAAACAGTATATAGTAACAAGAGCCATCATGTATAGCACAAAAAGAAGAATAGTTTTTGAACGAAAGCAAACCAGAAATGATTTCTTATGCACCTATCTATTAATTGTAGCTTTTTCCTGGCAGGGCTTCAGCCTGCAGAATTTCTTCCCCTCCCACCCCTTCCTGCCCAGGAAAGTGCCTTTGCCCGCTTTCAATGTGAAGGCGATCAGGAAGAAGTCAGCGGCGGCCCCCAGCTCCCACTTTCTCCATCCCTAATTAAAACTCCTAGCCCTTTCCTTTGCTGATGACAGCTGCTCTTTTGATTTTAATTCCACCTGACTATGTCTGGCCCTTGGCCCCTCGCCTTGATGCTCCCAAGCATCAGAGGAGCTCTTGATGCCTCCCACTGACAGCGAAGGACGGCAGAATGGCATGGAAAATGCAGGTGGTGATTTACTGTCAGCTTTGCTTCTTAGTTCTGGCTTTTGGAGCCTCGATGCCACAGCTCTGCAGATGCTAGGCCAAGAGCGTCTCAAGGAAATGCAAGACCAGGAGTTTCTGGCTAGCCTTGGCATGGTGCTTTCTGTATTTAGACCTGGCCAATCACATAGGGCAGGAGAGACATTAGTCTGGGTCTTACCTGAAAGAACTTTGGGTGATGGCTGGTACATACCAAAGACGGTTCCCCAGAGCTGAGACTTCCCCAACAGGTCATCACAGTCACCCCCTGACTACTTCGGGGCTTCATTTTCATTATGCACATCTTTCCCGATCTTTAGAAGTCACTTTGCTTTCTCCCCACGTTTCCTGGATGCTGTCCTGGTGGCATCCAGAAAACGCGGGGAAAATGTGGGGAGAGAGTGAAGTGACTTCTAAAGGCCAGGAAAGATGTACCTAATGAAAACGAACCTCTGAAGTAGTCTGGGGGTGGGTGATCGCCACGGAAACAACTCGTGCATAAAAGGCCCAAGAGTATCATGGGGGACTGGATCACGAGGATGACGAGAATCTAGAGGAAGAAGGGGTGTGGGTACACCGGGACATCAGCAGAGCTCTGATTAAGCCAAGGTAGGACTAGAGATTGATAGCTGTTGAAGTGAAAGAAGACCATCGTGAGCCTGTTCAGAAAGATGGGTTCCAGGAAGCATTTCAGGCAAGAGATGGCCAACTTTGAGAACGGGGCTAAAAGTAAACCCAAATGTGAGATTCCAAATGTTGCCTTGTGTAGGTTTGGAATAGGTATTTCAGAAAAAAGGCAGAAGCTGAGAACAGATTTTAACAATTGCTACTGAACCTCTTATGAGAAGCGGCATACAACAAACTTGTGAGTGTTCCAGTGGCAATAAATTGTAGTGAAATATTTTCTTAATTCTGCATTTTCTACTATACTCTTTGTATTTTGTGAATGAATTAAGAAGGAAATGTTTAAGATGAATAAAAGATAGGGTATTTGTATTTATTGTCAAAACACTGTTAATTAATTGATGACTTCTTTCCATTCAGTTGGCCAGGACAATGAAAGGGTCAGATTCTTAAGAAGGTTGACCTGGTCAAACACACCCTCTTGCAGAGATGGGGGAGCATTGTTGTTTGGGCTCTCTGTTTTCAAACTGAAAAAGGGTCACTAAACTTTTCACTGAGAGTACAAAGGAACTTCAAATAACAAAGTTTCACTTATTTAACCACAACTAGCTTAGCCTTAATCCTTTCCACCCACTTAGTGAGATGATCTGTCACTTCCATGCCTGGAATCTTGAATCTTCTGTTTTATGTTATTCCGTGTCCATTCTAAACATAAAGCAGTGCAAAGCAGGCTCAAGAGTTAAAAAAACAATGTTGGCCAGGGCCAATTCTGTCCCAAACTCAACTCATTGGGATGAAAGATGCTAGTGTGAATTACCAGCCTGCCCAAAGGCTCTTCCTAATACCCTTTTGAGAAGCTGATGCTATAATTTCTCTGGGCAAAACACGTCCCTAAAACTAGAAGCATGATCTACTGGGAATGGAAAAGATGGAGAATTGTTGGGCATAATCATTCTCTTTGATGATAAGCTAGTGGTAAGTGTGGTTGGTGGAGGGAAGCTTTACCTTGGCCTGTAGTAATTCTTTTTAAAAGGTTATAAGTCACTTGCTGCTTTTTTAAAATGCATTTCTGTGCTAAACGAATGTCATAATAAATGTTCTGTGTTTTGTTTTGTTGTAAAAAGGAAAAGGAGCTAGAACTCCTACTTAAGGTTGCATTGATTTCCATAAATCCCCCCTCAGGACATGAGAGAACCCACCCCCAAGGTGCCAATACTCAGTGCCAGAGAGTACTGCCACCATAAAAATGTGCCCTGAATGTTCTCAAACAGACAAAGCAGGTCCTCAGCTTGGAAACTCAGCTCAGTCAGCAATGCCGCCAATTCTTTCGCCAACCCGGACTTGGCACTCCTAAAGCATGGAGATGTTGCCATGGCAGTTAATCCGTCCTCAACATAGCATGTTCTGTGGATCTAACCAACAGCCCCTGCTAGCCCTGCAGGAATCATTTTTGATTCCATTGGGGAATATGGACCAGAAGGGTTTTCTCAGATCATCCCTCTTTCCCATCACTCTGCAGTCTGTTTTGAAAGACAGAGGCAGCTGGGGAGGGGGGGGATGGAGGGAAGTATCTCTTGAATAGGAATGTATTTTACCATTTTGCAGAGTTTCTGCAAGAAAACAAAAACTCTCAACCTGCTGCAGGTTGCAAACCTTGGGCTTGTTCCCAAATCTTCAGTTTCACTGAATGGCCCTGGGCAGAGAGAAGCTCTAATAAATCTAGAAATATATATTTTCCATGCTGAAATAACCACTTAATCAACTGGCATTACTTCACAGGGGACTGATGGGGATTGATGGTTCTTCTACCTCCAGTAGAAGGACCTCAGCCATAACACTGTCCATGGCATCAAACTGCAATGCAGGAGGCCTTTTCATGACCGAGTGGGATTCAGCACAGTTTGGTACACGGGTGGGAGAGCTCAGATTGTTTTCTCCATCCTGAATTGTTGTATTCCAACCAGAAAACGGCCTCAGATCTTGTTCAACTGGAAAGAAGGTCACTCATATTGACTGCTGATGTTTCTCTGTACCATAGCTACTGGGCAGAGTCAAAAAGGAATGCCCAAAATTAAGGTTTGTTCATGATTTGTCTCCTGGGTGGAAGTCTGGAGACCAAGCAAATTGGCTATGGACAAATGCTTTAAAAAGCAGCCCAACATTTAAGAAGCAGAAGGTTCAACAGAGGATGTGAGACTGCTAAAAATCAGCTGGCTAAGTCTGTAAGGTCTGTGAGAGCTTGTGGGTCCCCCAAAGTTATTAGGAGCTTAATTTTAAATTCTAAATATAAACATTATAAGAACCTTCTTTAGGGAAAGAATGCTGGATTACAACAGAGGTTGCAGGGTGCATTAGAGCTGCCCCTAATAGAAAGGAACAAAATGTTATTGGGGAGCTACAGGAGTTAAACATTTGTGAGCTACAGGAGTGAGCCACACTTCTGAGCTACAGGAGTTAAACATTTTCACTGATGTTCAAATCCTGTTCTCTCCATTTCAAAAGTATATTTATGGGTCTATAAAAGCAATCAGCTTGAGACCCATAGAAAGATGGTTCCATCTGGGAAATGTTTTGTCCTAGCCCCCATCGCGGAAAAAAGTTCTTAAATTAATTGGTTGTGTGATAGCAAGGCCTGGAGGATTCCCCCCCCCCAAACAAAGCGACAATGCTAGATTCCTATTTTGGCCCAAGTGTTATTTTATTTCAGTAAGAGAGTTCTTTACCCAAAGGCTGAGAACCAACATTAGGGTTCATATTAAGGATACAAAAGGACCCAAAGAACTATGGACCTATTAGATAAAGATAAAGGTCCCCTGTGCAAGCACTGGGTCATTCCTGACTCATGGGGTGAGGTCACATCCCAACATTTACTAGGCAGACTTTGTTTATGGGGTGGTTTGCCAGTGCCTTCCCCAGTCATCTTCCTTTACCCCCAGCAAGCTGGGTCCTCATTTGACCGACCTCGGAAGGATGGAAGGCTGAGTCAACCTTGAGCCGGCTACCTGAAACCGACTTCCATCGGTATTGAACTCAGGTCGTGAGCAGAGCTTGGACTGCAGTACTGCAGCTTACCACTCTGTGCCATGGGGCTCCTTATGGACCTATTAGTGTCCTTGATGTAGTTTCCAAAATATGTAGCCCATTTTTGTTTGCTAAATTGGGGCCAAATTAATTAAATTCTTTCAGGGAAACACACTGGCTCCCAGGAAGGCAAAAGCCCCGTAAATTGGGGCTTTGTTTTACGTCTCTTGATGTCTAAGAACATAAGATGATCCTGTTGGATCAGACCAGTGATCCATCTAGTCCAGCATACTATTCCACACAGAATCAAACCGGGTGCCCTGTAAGG
This sequence comes from Euleptes europaea, assembly GCF_029931775.1. Lineage (NCBI taxonomy): Eukaryota > Metazoa > Chordata > Lepidosauria > Squamata > Sphaerodactylidae > Euleptes > Euleptes europaea. Next base: position 38,939,192 of record NC_079324.1, read on the forward strand.
CCAATCAAACAGGGCATAGAGGCCAAGGCCATCCCCTGCTGTTGCCTCCCAGCACTGGTGTTTAGAGGTTTGCTACCTGTGTAGATGGAGTAGTCTCCTCCTGCTGTCTATGGATCCCAAAAGATATTGTCTGATGTGAACAAAAATGTTTTGGACTAACAGCCTTATACCCAGTTGCTGTTGAGAAAGCGAGGCACAAATTAGCTGCAGTAGCTTGTAGTGCACATGCTCTTATTCAAAAGGCTAAATGCAATTAAAGATTTTGTCTGATTGTATTGTGAATACATGAAACCGCCTTATACTGACTCATACCGTTGGTCTGTCAAGGGTAGTATTGTCTTTTCTGACTGGCAGTGACTTTCCAGGACCTCAGGCAGACATCACCTCCTACACAATCCTTTAAACTGGAGATTGCAGGGATTGAACCTGAGGCCCTCTGCATGCAAAGCAAATGCTCTACCACTGAGCCATGGTCCTTGCCCCAAGTGGTAATATTAATTTTAAACTGCACCTCCATGCTATCACTGGCTAAGAGCTTGGGCTGTGATCTGAGAAGTCTCCTGTTCAAATATCATATCTGCTGTGAACTCACTAGGTGGCTTTAGATGAACCACTCTCGCTTTCTCTCTGCAAGATGGGTATAATTATACTGGCCTACATTACAGGGCTGTTACAAGGACTGGCAGCTTCCTCCTAATTCCACAGGAGAAGCTGGGTTGCTGCCACAATCTGGGTATTTAAACTGGCTCACTAAAAACAACAAAACAAAATGCCATGGCCCCTCCCTAGAATTTTACGTACTACTTGCTTTGCTGATTCATCACCAGATAGCAGTGGTCGTCCACACCCACTCTGATGGGTCCATTTGCTCTTAAGGCAGGATCTTGTTTTCATTTTCATGCTCTTTCATTTGAGTAACTAAGGTGCTATTTACACAGCCCAAATAATGCACTTTCAATCCACTTTCAATGCACTTTGAAGGTGGATTTTTCTGTGTGAACTGGCAAAATCCAGGGTGTTACTGCATTATGTATTCCCAGTGATGTATTAAGAATTTGAAACTGTTATAAAAAATACCGTTCGCACTTTGTTTGGTCCCTTTAGCTGTGAAGACGTCTTCCAGCCATTTTTTAGCCGTGGCATCAAAAACCCTTTTAAAGTGATGTTTTTTATAACATTTTCAAACTCTTAATACATCGCTGGGAATACATAATGCAGTAACCCCCTCACTTGCAAACAATCATTAAGGTGCAGTGAAAGTGGATTGAAAGTGCATTATTTGGGCTGTGTAAATAGCACCAAAGTGTCTTGTGGCACCTTAATGACTGAAGCTTTTGGGAACTTGGCGCATAAGCTTTCATGAGCCAGTGCCCTCATCACCAGATGCAAGATGTTGGCTGATATATCTGTATCTGGGTACTCCAAACTACAAACAGCAGGTAGGCAGGAGACCAGGGAGTTATTACAAACAGGCCAGAAGGCCCAGTTTCCTGGAACACACATATTTGTTACTTTACAGTGAACAGCACAGATGAAAACAAGATCTAATCAAAAGAGTAAATTATCCATAAGAGTGGATGTGGACCTCTGCAAACTGTTAATGAGTGTAACAGGGCTAGCTCTTGAATTGCTGGCCTGTTTTAGAAATATCTCCTCTACCTTCTGGTTTGTCTTTTACCTCTGTGTGTGTGCACATGTCTGTTTCTGCAATTGAGGGTAATACCTCATACCTCTGGTGAAGTGAGCTGTAACTCCCAAAAGCCTCAGCAACAATACATTAGACAGTATAGTAAATTTTGTGCTTTTGGTTCCCCCCCCCCCCAGTTGCCATGGTGGCATGTAGAATGAAGGCTTCGCTGGTTTTGCTTATCCCAGCTCAAGGCTCCTGGTGCTCTGCAAACTGTAAAAATTGGATTGCTTTGCTTTCCACTGTTGCACCATCTGGCTGTGTGTTGTGTGTTATGTGAGATGCTTGTATTCCCAGTTCTGCCTTTCATTTTTGATGCTTTTTCATGCAGGTTCCTAACCTGGGTCCCTTCTTTTTTTCCAGTGACCGGGGCCTCAGTGAACACAGCCGAAATCATCTCGCTGATAGACCTAGAATGTGCACCTATAGCTACCGTGGAGGGCGCCCCCACCTTCAATGTGCCATTGGCAACACAAAACCCAGCCCCAATCTCAAAGCCCTCCTGGGATTTTTCCTCTGCTGGCTATTGTGACCCAGAACTGCCTCTGCCTCCTCCACCTGATAAAGCCCCCCCTTCAGAAGCAGGATCCTTTGGATCCTTGCCATGGCCAGAAGCCCCAGATGAGTGTGTCCCACTGCGGCCCAACACCCTGGATCTCTTAAAGCCACTACGAAAGCTGGAAGAGGTGAAGCAGATCGGGGAGCGAAGGAACAGCGACAACATCAACGTGAGGGAAAATGGGCTAGAGAACTGCCCAGAAGTGCCACATGTTAGTAAGGAGAGGAGGGCACTCCAGTCTGAGCTGGGGAAGTGTATCGAAGACTTCCGGAAAATCAAGATCCCTGCCTCTTTCCCCAACAAGAAGCGGCCGTGGCAAAACGAACTGCTGAAAAAATACCAGCTCTGAAGACATCCTGGTGCCAAGATGCACCTCACTCAGTGGGTGGGCTGCTGGACACCATCCCTTCTGGATCCCTGGCCCTCTGCCTCTCAGTAAGGCAAGGAGGGGAAGGAGGAGGAAGGAAAATGTGCATTAATTTTGTTCTGCTTGAGTGGTGATGGGAGGCCTGTGCTTCTCTAAAGGGTACAGTGGGAGAGATTACTAGTGTCACTGTGTGACTGAAAAGGCCCATCCAACAGACAAGGGGTGGCGAACAAATTTGACTCCCACTAGGGGGCACGCTGACATCAGAGGATGGAGGGCAGAATCCTCCTCCCTTTACTCGGATGAACACAAGCAGACAGGAGAAAGGGGAATGGGGTCATACAGCTGGCTTGCCCCAGAATGTGGGATTCAAAGGTGGGCAGAGTTTCTTGCTTGTTACTATAACAACCTACACCAACATGGGTAGCATGGACCCAAGCTGGATTTAATTATTTGTTGATATTATTTATTTGTGTCCTTTTCTTAACTTGCCTTTCCGCTCTGCAGCTCTCAATTGTGGTGTGCAATTGAACATAATAAAGCAATGTGACAAGAACATTTGCAAAACAGTAAGAGGAAGGCTGACGGCACCCACACACCACCAGCAGCAGTAAAGATGCCCACCCTCCCAACCGGTGCCGCACCTTAATCCATGAAATTAAAAATGGACAGTGGTCACAAAAGCATCTTCTCCTCCCCCATTGTCCAACATTGGAAGCCACCACAATGGAGAGTGCATTCCACACCTCTGCCGCCACCACCATATGAAAGCCCTGCCCTAAATGCATTAGATTTAACTTCCTAAAGGGATGCCGCTCAGAGCAAGGATTCTCTGGCTAACCTCAGGGCATGTGGAGGTTATATAAACAGCTGTATTCTGATCCCATAGTACGAGGAACATGGGGTAGGTAAAGATCAATAACATATCTCATTGGACCATTTCTGGTTGTATTTGAACCTCTCTGGGGAACTGTGCCAGGCAGGGGTTCTTTGTTCTTAAATATTTGAGGCACTGTGGCTCATCCCCTGATCTGCTGCAGACAGCCTAAGAGTTTTCAGAGTCTTTCTTTTGCTAAGATTCTATCCCACTCCAAGATAGCTCAATTCTTCCCTGTGCTAATTAGCACTTGGTGATAGACAAAAAGTTTGTGATCAATCCATCCTAGAAGAATTCTGCTTCCCTTTTCAAGTTTTTGCTTTACTCTCTCTTGGGACATCACCAAGAGGAAGGAAATTATCGGCTCAGCAAGGGTCCACCACTGAGGGGTTTCCTTTCTGTTGCATTCTGTTTTGAGTCAGCCACACAGAAAGGGTGTTTATAGTCCTCTGGGTGGCCAAGAAGCATCAGGGAAGTGGTCTAGCTAAACACCCAAGGGAGGTGGCTTCTGCTTCATCCCAAATCCTGGCGCAGGCTGCTTCATGGGACTCATCACTCCAAGGACAGAGCATCGCCACTTTGACACTGACCAGGGGCTTCGCCTGGCCATGCCATCTCTTTTTATTAGTAGGGCCTTCAGGAGAGTGCCAGACAATTCTTAAGTCGTTGCAAAACTTTGTTGTTGTGGAGCTCATTGTTCAAGTTTCCTGAAAGGGACGCCAGATAGGCACCGTGGGTTCTACTTGCATTCCCAGTCACCGAGGTTTAATTTTGTTGCAAAAGATGCCACAAGCGCCGAGAGCCAGCCAGTTCTGCACAGGCAGAGATAAATGAGCCGCTGCTCACCTGGTCTGACTCAGCACTGTCCCCCGCCCCCACTTAGAAAGATGCCGGCAACTCTGGCTAAGGTCACGAGATGATGGAGATGCTGAGAGATAACAAACCGCAACACATTAGCTGGCTCGGGGCTGACGCTGCTCAGTTGGTACCGGGTAGAGAAGCTGGGGACCTCGGATATTAAGCTGATGCAGCACTGAGGCTTGGCCGTTCCTTCTCTCTTTGCAGCACTTCTTTGTTCTTGATGGGAACTACATGCAAATATCACGTAGTGGGACACGCCCACTACAAAATGGGGGAAATGCCTAAAAAAAGTTTAATCAATGCTTTAAAAAACCAAAAAAATAAGCCACTTAAAAGAATGGGCTGCAGCCGAGTATTACAAGATGGCGTATGTAGCCTATTTGTTGTCAGTAGTGTGGTAAGACTGGGTCGGGGGCAGCTCAGACATGGTGATATCCTTCTCTAATGGAGAAGAGAAGCCTCCTCTAAACACACCCAACTTTGCATATAATAGGCTAGGCTAGAACCTTTCCCCGATATCTGGTTTTTCTATGTGCAAGGAAACCTTTTTGTAAGGAGGGGAGTTCAGCCACATGATCAGCCTGAAATCATGCAGCCCAAATACAGGGCTATCACTTAATGAATCTCTATTCCCATCAAGGGCACATTTGCCCGGAGAATACTTAAATGGGACTTTCTATGGATAGCTGCCTCTTGTATGTGTGTGTGTGTGGGGGCGATGTGGCAATATCCACGGATATCCTCATGCATTGCATACATGTGAATGCAGGGACACTAGGGGAGCATGGCATGAGGGCCAAACTGGCCATGCGAATTGGCTCTAGGCTGCATCCACACATGGTTGGATATTGGGCTATCATCACACTATAACAGTTATTTGCAGCTGGATTGCTGTGTCTGCACAGGAAAATCCAGTTGCCTAACTAAACTAGCTATAGCCTAACAGTGCAACATCCAGCGATACAAGGGTGCAGCCTACATGCAATTCCAAAGGGCTGCAGGTGAGGAACTCCACTGGGGTGGCTAGCAGTGATTTGCTTGGCCATGGGCATTGGACAGAAATGGGGTAACAGCCTTTCTATTGGGCTTGTTCGTACTGTGGAAGGCTCTGGTATAAGAGGAGGAGAGCTGTCCACCTCTCTCAATGGGAGGAGAGGGCCCCATGTTAAGCAGTGAGCAAAACGGAGAAAAAGAGTTTCTGCTACCATCTGGCATAAGAATGTGTGGGATGGAAGGCAACCACATGTCTCAGTGAGCAGGTATTCAGCCTTCCCTCACTACCGGTTCTCCCCCCTGAGAAAAGCTGCCCCATGTTGAGTTTCAGCCTGTCATGCAGCTGTAGGGGCCCAGGGGCCCTGTCAGATTCAAAGGTAGGAAGATGGAGAGGATCTCCTGTGTGCTGGCAAGAGCATCAGCTGAGAGACGCAGCCTTGAGCTGTAGAGCCAGGTTCATGCACAAGTTTTCCAGAATACATTACCTGATGTTCATGTGTTCCCCCAGAAACCCATTCCCAGCTCAGTCCTACTCTTTCTTCCAAGCCTTGGTGCTTTCAGAATCTCATCCTTGTGAGGCCAAGTATTTGGCTTAAGGGCTGCAGAAAAACTGGATTCCGCACAGACCTTTGCTTCATGTGTATAAACCTTTTGTGCAAGCTGTGGGTTGTGTCGAACGTGCTTTTAATTTCCTTCCCTTGCCACCTTTTAAAAGCTACCAGGAAGAAGCAAAGGCTCTTGTAGCATGTGGTGGCAGCTACAGTCATTCCATTGTGGCTTCAGAGCTCCTGCATATTTAATGTTGCCGCTGCATACAGAAACCAAACCCTTTTCATTAGAGGAGGGCTGGCATCGTTGCTTGTGTTTTGCAGGTCCAGCGTTGCACTAGATGGGATGATTTGGTGAGCTAGGCCTTCAGTTGCAGAGAAATTGGACCAGTCAGCCACCCCGGGTTGCTCAGGACATAGTTCAGGACTGAAGCCCTTACGTCAGGGGTAGGGAACGTCAGGCCCGGGAACCGTTTAAGGCCCGCAAAATCATTTCGTCTGGCCCTTCGTGGGTCCTGGCAGATATCTAGCTCAGAAGGATCTAAGACTGGTGATCTGCCCCCTCCCGCAGACAGGAATAGCCTCTATTCAAGGCAGATGTGAGTTTGTTTTGCTGAGAAAAGGAAACTTTTTCCCCCCTTGCAGAAGAGTCGTTAGCTATGGAGCTGCTAGGACCGCCCAAGAAACTGCGTTAACCCTTTCCTTCCTGGGCCATGGAAAAACGTATTCCCTCTGTACTACAAGAGGGCTGGGGGCAGAAGTGGAGACAATGAAGGGGTTAAATGGGGCAGGGCCAGAATGCAAGGGGGGGGGGAGTTCTTAGCCAGTGTGTCCTCATTTCATCCCTGCAGGTGGAGGTAGCATGGGCCGGCTGTAGAATCTGGCCCCGACCATGCGAAGCAGGAGCAACTCCGGCGTGCGGTTGGACTGCTACGCCCAGCTGGTGCAACAGACCATCCTGTGCCACCAGGTGGGCGAGTGTGCCAATGGTTGGAAGCCTGCCTGCTTGCCCACGTGGGGGGGGGTCATCTGGGGCAGCTGCCTGCTTGGGGCTTGGTCGGCTAATTTTTAAGTTGATAATTTTGTATGGCCCACGAATGATGTTATAAATATCCAAATGGCCCTTGACGGAAAAAAGGTCCCCCCCCCGCCTTACATCAAAAGGAGAGCGTGGTGTTCTTTTTAAAACTGCAAAACGTGGTGGGGGGCACTATAACCTTCAGAAGGCTGGGAGAATGGGGTTTCATGACAAGTCATGTGAGTACCAGCCTCATCGTCATACTTCCACAATAATCAGGAGTAAACATTGCAGGAAATGTAGGCCTTTTCATTTATTTCTCTACAGCGTTTCTTCCTGACAGAGTCAGAAAATCCATGGAGGAGGCAAAACTCAAACCACATCCTGTCCCCAATAAACAAGGCCATCCAGAAGCATTCCCCAAAGTACACTAGCCAGTCTTCTTAGAGGAAAAATCCTTTCTGTCCTCAAAAAACAATGTGGGGGTGGGGGGAAGAAGAGAGAAATCAGGACCCAGAATTGTTTCCTGCCCTGCATGGCTGATTCTGCCCCAACTTTCTTTTCGACAGCCACAGCATTCAAAGGTATAACGAATAAGACAGCAGCCATGCTAGTGTGGGAAGTGATGAATGCCCCTTGTAAGGAGAGACTGCCAAGAGCCACAGTCCCTTACCTCCACTCATATACCCCACCACCCCATTCTTTGCTGCTTGCCATGGCCAAACCAATTTAGCTCCCACTGCATCAACGGCAAGGGAGCCCAGGGGGGATTTCTCAGCTGCGCATGAGCCTATAACTTAACCCTCCATTAGTCGCAGGCAATACTGCAGGGAAATTAAGCTTCGCTTCTGTTTGTTTACCTTTCCCTCACTCCCGCCTTATGGAATAAACAGCTTTGATCTCTCAAGGGCCCCCTCAGCAGGCACAAAAGATTTGACTTAGTCATGACGGCACTCTCACATTCCCTTACACACCTTTTTTCCCCGCTGCTAATGTGGAGAAAATTATTTTCTTTCCTAATAATATTTTGCATGGCAGAACCACAGGCATGGTAGAGGTCTCCGAGGCTGTGTCTCACCCTTCTGCTCTGTAGCCACCCACCATCCCATCCAATCGACTCCAGCGAGGCAAACTGCAAAAGAGGAGAGCCAAGACTTTTACCAGTTCATATATTTATTTAAATTATATATAGTACACCTTTCTCACTGGGACTCAAGGGAGATTGGGTGGTAAGGATCGTCAAGTCACAGCTGATTTATGGTGAACCTGTAGGGCTTTCAAGGCACGAGTCGTTCAGAGGTGGTTTGCCATTGCCTGCCTCCGCATCATGACCATGGTATTCCTTGGAGGTCTCCCATCCAAATACTAGACAGGGCCAGTCAGTTTAGCTTTTGAGATCTGACGAGATGGGGCTAGCCTGGGCTATCCAGGTCAGGGCCTAAGGCAGATTACACAGAGTTAATAAAACAGGATGGGACATTCAATGAACAATGGAATAGGATTTGGGTTGAGGACCAACCAGAAATTTAAAAACACACAATAGAACTGAAACAAAGCAAATTGTTAAAACGACACATTAAATGATCAAAAAATTACATACGATAGTAGGATCCAAATTCCAGCAAACTATACACAGTATCTCTAACAATTTATCCAAGTAACTTTGTGAATCATTTTGTACAGTGCTACCCTATTATCTGTGCAGAAAAAAGCCCTCTTGAATAATTCAGTTTTGCAGACCATTCCATGAGGTGGGGGCCAAGAGACAGAAGGAAGCTACCTTGTCCTGAACTAGCTGCTGGTTCCAACCAGATCAGCACTGTCTCCTCTGAGAACCTTCCTAAACCCCAACACTACTTGAAGTCATTAAACTGGAGATCTCAAGGACCCAAGCTCAAACCTTCAGCAGGCAAAGCAAGGGCCCTACCCACTAGGGATGCCAGCCCCCAGGTAGAACCGGAGATCCCTCGAAATTACAGCTCATCTCTACACTTCAGAAATCAGTTCCCCTACAGAAAATGGATATTTTGGAAGCATTGTACCCCACTGAGGTCCCTGTCCTCCCTAAGCTCCATCCCCAAATCTCCAGGCATTTCCCAACCTGGATCTGGCCACCTACCCCCCATCCCCTGCCGGTGGCCATGGGGGACCTGGCAACCCACTGAACAACAGTCTTAATTGCATGGGACTGCATAGGGTTGCCAGCTCTGGGTGAGAAATTCCTGGAGATTTGGGGGTGTAACCTGAGGATTATGGGGTTTGTGGAATGGAGGGACCTCAGCAGGGTATAATGCCATACAGTCCACCCTCCAAAGCAGCCATTTCTCCAGGGGAACTAATCTGTGTAGTCTGGAGATCAGTTGTAATTCTGGTGGAGCCCCCAGGCCCCACCAGGAGGTTGGCAACCCTAGGCTGAGGGTTCCTCCCAAATGACCCATATAACCTCCAAACATACTCTCTGGCTTGGTGTGAAATGTCGCACATCTGCAGATCGAGAAGCACTGCAGGCAATGTGTGAAGTTCTGGCACCCAAAAAGTTGCCCTGATGGCTCAGAATAAAGGCCCATCTGACTCACATGAGTTTCACAAACATTGGAACTATGGAGGGTGAAGGGAAAGATGAGTCCAAAGCCCTGCTGGGAGTCAGGAGCTGGTTGCACAGTGCTCTGGAGGCTGGCCAAATCCTGCTGTTAACTTGCAGCGTGCATTTATAAGTGTGATAAAAAACTATATGATGAACTGAGAAGGAAAGCAGGACAATGATTAATACCAGAGCTGGCCTAATACCAGACTTGGCTGCTGCCACATTTTTGTTGAGATGCACTTTATGAGAATCATTCTGGGCCAGGTCTTTGGTTTCCAATTGGAGCGAGGCTTTGGGGATTCCAAAATGGATGCTTTCCTCTCAACTTAGGTATCCAATTTATAGTCCCTGGCAATGGAGCAGCTGAGAGCTGTGCTTGCTTTTGTAAAAGTCTTCCCTGTTGTGGGATAGGGGCCTGCCACACACGCCACTGCCAACAAGAATACAGAACTGTGCTGCCTGTCTTGTTTAAACCAGCAGTCCTCAAGGGATCCATCAGGTAGGGTTGCCAGGTCCCTCTTTGCCACCGGTGGGAGGTTTTTGGGGCAGAGCCTGAGGAAGGCAGGATTTGGGGAGGGGAGGGATTTCAATGCCATAGAGTCCAATTGCCAAAGTGGCCATTTTCTCCAGGTGAATGGATCTTTCTCAGCCGGAGATTAGTTGTAATAGCAGGCGATCTCCAGCTAGTACCTGGAGGTTCACTAGAAAAAACTTACCAATACTGTGAAGTAAGTAGGGCAAAAACGAACAGTACCAGGCTCAAAGAATTAATGCAAATACCATCTATATTCATGACAATTAAAGCAATACAAAACAGGACAGAGATCCGTGGATACATGAATTACCAAACAGCCACACGGCACATACAGAAAGTACAAAATCACATACAAGGATAACATACAAAATAACCAGAACGGATATCAAGCAGGCAACCCTCACACTCAAAGTCCAGAGAACTCAACATGCAATGTAGACAGTCCTGTAGGAAGGCGACCGAGCAACTTCTTTTTGTCAGTGGAAATACTTGAACTCTCACTGTGCTGTAATCTTGGCATGGACGGTCACAAACGCTGAAAAGGACTTGTCAGACAGTACCTGGAGGTTGGCACCCTACCGTAGGATTGCCAACTGCCAGGTAGTAGCAGGAGATCTCCAGCCAATAGAGATCAGATCACCTGGAGAAAAATGGCCGCTTTGGCAATTGAACTCTATGGCATTGAAGTCCCTCCCCTCCCCAAACCCCGCCCTCCTCAGGCTCCGTCCCCAAAAATCTCCTGCCGGTGGTGAAGAGGGACCTGGCAACCCTACCCTACCGTCAGGCCTTTGGTTTCCCTACATCGCTGAGGAGAGAAAGTGAATATGAACAACTATTGCTCAACGTTTTGTGAACTGGTATAAAAAACAGAAACAGGATTCTAAGGGTGGCCGTGGATTACGGCCACTGGGTGAGAGATAAAGAGAAACATCTTTGCATTGTTCCACCCGCCTGGCAGCATGAATGCAATCCGGTGGCAAACACTTGCCTAAGCCAGCAAGAAGGGGGTCAACCAAACAAGCAAGGAGTGAAATCCACCTGCAGGGAAGTCAGCTCAGCGAAGTGCCTATTAGGGAAGCCTAATCTGACACAGGAGAGTCACATCCTGTTCCAGAGAGGAGGGCCAAAAAGGCAAAGCAGGAGGGCAGAGCGGATGAAGTGGATAAACTGGTGGCGAGAGAGAGAACGGGAAGGGGCCTCCGGGCAGGATGTCAAGGAGAGCTGAGCAATAATCCTTCCCAGATGTTCCAATGGCAGGAAAGGTAAAATTATAGGAGGTTAAAAGCTGCCTGGGTTTACACTGCAGTTGCTGCAGAGTCAGCAGGGGTTGGTGAGGGAACAATTACAGGAAAACCACAGAGGATAAAATAAAAACAAAGGCAGAAGGAAGGAGAAACATAAAGGGAACTTGAACTAAAGTTGGTGCTAGGTTTGCTTTTCACCCCCTCCCTGGCAATCTGATTGCCAATAGCCTTTCTGAAAGGGAAACTTTGAGGGGAACACTCTGGGGCCTTCAGCATATGCCACTGACCATTCTCAAAGCAGAAGATGACAGACAAAAACAATCCTGGTTGCTCCAGGTGCTGTTCAATGCAAACAAAAGGAATGGTGAGGCCCTGGCAACATTTGACCATCTACTAAGAAGACAAGACCCGCAAGGGAGAGGAAAAAGGCCGGGAAATCTCCTCAAATGGACTGGGCAAAAGAATTTCTTCACTGCTTTGGGAAAAGTGAGAAAATGCAATATAAGCACTTCAATTAAAAAAAAAAAAACACCAACAACAAAACAAAAGATGTACCTCCTCTTAATGTTGGTAGACTTGCCTGTTAGAGATAGCTGAGAAGGATGGAAGGAAAGCAAGGGGTTAGGGTTGCCAACCTCCAGGTACTAGCTGGAGATCTCCCGCTGTTACAACTGATCTCCAGCCAATAGAGATCAGTTCACCTGGAGAAAATGGCTGTTTTGATAATAGGACTCTATGGCAATGAAGTCCCTCTCCTCTCCAAACCCCACCCTCCTCAGGCTCTGCACTAAAAACCTCCCACCGGTGGCAAAGAGGGATCTGGCAACCCTACAAGGGGTGCACACAGCTGAGGAGAATATTCTGTAATGTGGTTTTCCCATCTAGCTATTATTTTTAAATGATAGCACTGTTGATTCGGTTCAGGCTGAACCGAAAAACAGCCGAATTTCCCCCGATTCGGCTGTTTTTCGGTTCGGACGAACCAAACTCAAAAAAGGCGGGAAACGGGGAGCCGGGCTTGGCGAATAAATTCGGCAGATTCGGGGGGGCCATGCCTTCGCGGGGCTTCCATGAAGGCATGGGGAGGGGGCACTATTGACAGCCCCCCGACAGCCTTCCCGGGAGTCCTGGCAAGGCTGGGGGGGTCTTTAAACAGATCTGCACCTCCCAGCTGTGAGGCGCAGATCTGTTCAAAGGCCCCCCCGCGCGCCTTCAGGGAATTCCCCCGAAGGCGCGCGGGGGGCGAATTTTCCCCCAAACTCCGGACCCCCCTCGAATTTCAGGGATCTGAAGCGGGGGAGTTCGGACTTCGGCACAGCCCGAATAAAAATGGGCCGAATTTTGCTGAATCCGAATTCTATCGAATTTTTTTTCAACAGCCCTATTAAATGACGCTACCTGTGGAGGCAGACATACCCATGAGGTAAAGCAAGCCCATAATTTGTTTTGAGCAGCAGATGTTAGGCACAATAAGAAAGGAAAGATGAAACGTTCTCCTGCACAAACCCCACAGTAATGTAGAATTCTGTTCATTGCAGTGGGGCTTGTTCAGAAGAACTTTCCAGCTGCTTGTGCCCGCCCCCATGTCAATCTGTGAGAAGGTTGCCATTTCATAAATATCCTTTGGAGACATGCTGTTCAGTTTGTCCTTTGGAGTGGACATTTTAATCGCTGCATATTTTAAATAAGAAGAGCCTATAGCGATGGCCCATTTTCTCCTCCTCCCAGAATCTTCATTTAAGAGCAGCCACATCATGGCATTCAGAGTTGTGGCTCTTCTTTTATTCCTTGCAAGCTAGTGGAAAGAAATGTGGCAGCAGCCAATATTCCCCTTTTAATCAAGCAGGTAGAGCTGTCTGGCCTCTCAACCTTGATCGCTTTGTCCCTTGAATATTTCAGCAATTTCCTCCGAAAGGCACAGCACGTCCGTGGCTCTAAATGTCTCCCCTCTTAATAAACTGTATTTATTGGGGTGGCTTTTACTGCCAGCTGACATTTGAGCACCCAGAGTGATGGGATAATGGTTCATTTGGCACAATAACTTTTTTTTTTGCGCATACAAGATTTTAGAAGAAGAATTTTTATATGCCAACTTTCTCTACCACTTAAGGCAGAATCAAACCAGCTTACAATCACCTTCCCCTCCCTTCCCCACAACAGACACCCTGTGAGGTAGGTAGGGCTGAGAGAACCATGACTAGCTCAAGGTCACCCAGCTGGCTTCATGTGCAGGAGCGGAGAAACCAACCCGGTTCACCAGATTAGCCTCCGCCGCTCATGTGGAGGAGTGGGGAATTGAACCCAGCTCTCCAGATCAGAGTCCACTGCTCCAAACCACTGCTCTTAACCACTACACCAGCCCTATGACGTTGATGATGGAAGTCAAGGCACTGTAGCCCATTTGCTGCTGGTCCAGGATGAGGGAGGCTGGTAGACTCTAGATCAAGAGTGCAAAGGATGGAGAGCCTCACAAAACAGATGACTTCTTCCCCAATATAGGGCTAGACAAGACTTCTCCCTACCACATGAGTCACCATCGACCCATTCCTTCAATGAGGTCCTGTTCCCATCCTTTTGCATTTTAAACCCTTAGACAGCCAAACAGCTGGTCCACCTGTGAGGAAATGGGGTCAGCTTGAGTTGTCAAAACTAATTCAAAGTCAATGTCCCAGTGCTATTGAGGATTGTGTAGAATTTCATCAGATGTAATTTCTAACCACTGGGCAATGACTGGAGACTGTACTTCCTTTCAGGTAAAAGTTAAAGGGTCAGGTGTCCCCCCACCCTGTCTCCAGTGCAAACCAATAACTCAAAAATTACTACAACAGACTTCGACTCATGTAGAATGAGGATGATCCTCCAGAACTTGCCTGTGACAAAAGGGGCTTTGGCTCAGAAAAGCTCCTGCCACAATAAATGCGCTCATGTGTAAAGTATCACAAGTCTTTGACCTGGTTCCTCCAAGACTGTTGTTTCAACTATGAATGCATCCAGTCCACACCTGCTAGAGGAGTTCCTCTATAAGGGAGCTCTTCAACACTGGAAAATTGAGGGATTTTGCACCATCCTTTGTGATCTTCTTCAATGGAAGAACTTCTCAGTCCTTCCCAGTGCATTATACAGTGCTAAGACCAGTAAGTTGCTGTTGTTGTGAACTGATCTCTGTACCATATTGTGGAACAGCTTACTGTAGATGCACATGCTTTAATTTCAATGCATATGTAGAGTGTGTCACTGTTGGGGAGGGGCCGTGGCTCAGTTGTAGAGTATCTGCTTGGCATGCAGAAAGTCCCAGGTTCAATCTTTAGCATCTCCAGTTAAAGGGACTAGGCAAGTAGGTGATATGAAAGATCCCTGCCTGAGATCCTGGAGAGCTGCTGCCAGTCTGAGTAGAGTAGACAATACTGATGTTGATGGACCAAGGGTCTGATTCAGTAGAAGGCAGCTTCATGTGTTCATGTGAGGGGGTGCTCCCCAGGGGCAGCCTCAGCTGGCATCCAAGACTAGGAGGATCCCTTTCTTCAAACCAGTCTTACAGATTAGCCTACAGAAACCGCAAGCAGCCAGAGGGGAGTGCTGACACATTTAATTCTGTTGGAATCTGGACCTCCATCCCCCCATGCTACTGGAAAGAGAACGAATTCTGCTACTGAGCTCTCTTCTTCGTCAGAGAAGCCCTCACATGCCCAAATTAGGGTCACCAACTCCCACACTGAAGAGGGCTCCTTTACCCTTAGCAGAAATAAGAGACATCAAGAATGGTCCAGCAAGTTCTTCTTCTTCTTGTCAAGCAAGTGTTAAAGGCCCACAAGGCCCACATCAAGGCAGAATATTCATGCCAGGCCTGGTTTAAATTCAGCACTGGCTAGGGATAAAGGACTCAACCCTGGGTCCTTGAACTCACCCAGTGGCTCTTTTAAATTAGGCTGCCACCTGTGCAAAACAGCTGTGCATGTTTAATTTGCACATCAGTACAACACCTGTCCAGCTTACAGTTATTTGGCATTCTAACTAAGCACATGGATTGCAACCAACATGCATGGATTACAACCAAGACAAGGTTTTAGGAGAGGCAGGAGAGATAAATAGGAGTGTAAATGAGACGATAAGCACAAAGTCCCATAGGTAGGGTTGCCAACTATGGGTTAGGAAATTCCTGAAAATTTGGGGTGTGTGTGCCTGGGGAGGGCAGAATTTGGGGCAGTGAGGGAACTCGGCATGGATGTAATGCCATAGAACCTGCCCCCTGAAGCTGCTATTTCTTCCAGGGGAACTGATTCTGTAGTCTGGAATCAGCTGTAATTCTTGAGACCAGCTTCGAGGTTGATAACCCTAGCCATCTCTAAAACCACTGTATGGGCAACATTACTTCTGGAATGTCTATGTCTAGCATACAAGAAGAGAAGAAGCTCCAGCAGGGCAACTTGTAGAAAGCTAGATAGATCAGGATGTGTTCCTTTTGTTCCTTTTGCTAAATGTCATTTCCTGTTTGTCCCCAGAATGCAATTCTCAGGATGTTCCCTGCTTAGGGTTGCCAGCTCCAGACTGGGAAATACCTGGAGATTTTGGGGGTGGAGCCTGAGGAGGGCAGGGTTTGGAGAGGGGAGGGACTTCAATGCCATAGCGCCCAATTGCCAAAGCTGCCATTTTCTCCAGGGGAACTGGTCTCTGTTGCCTGGAGATCAGTTGTAATAGTGGGAGATCTCCAGGCACCACCTGGAGGTTGGCAAACCTATCGCTGCTCCTTGTTGCATTCTTTGCCTTTCCTGTCTTCCCACAAGCATGTAGTTTGACTCTCTCTCATTCTATGCAGCTATTAGTTCCTAAATAAACTACTTTGTTTCCTCTAATTGGCTCTGCTTCTGTGCACGCTAAATAGCTACTCTGCCAACAACTTCCCCACCACCATGTCTATTTTCTACATGTTCCAATCAAAAGTTTGGAATAGTTTTACTTCTCTTTTCATTGTTTCCCAAACACTGAACTCAGAAAACAAAACAAAACAAAAATGTTTAGTTCTTACCAGAAGAAATGTTTTGGAGAACTGCAGGAAGAGTAGACTCTAAGAAATCAGACTAATGTCTTTCTCTTTTGAGAATGCAAAAATAACTTCTGGGGGGAAATCCACCCACTTCTGCATTTCCCCTTGCAAAATGCAAGGTTTCAGCGCAGCAGGCCACGAGAAAGCAAAGCTTGTTTGCATGAGTTGCTGTAGATCTTTATAATGCTTTGCAGTGAAGAGTCAAAGGCAAGAGGCTGGAGAGAATGTTCTAACTATTAGTATTGCAGCTTCATAGTTCAGAATTTAAAATATGTTTTATTCTTTGTTACAGAAGAGGAAAAAAACAAGGAAGGAAGGAGGGGGAAGGCAGATAGAAAGTATGAAGGTGGGCTTAACACAGTTAAAATGGTCCACCCATGGAGGCTCATGGATCCTACTAGATTCCAGAGTGCTCTGGGGGATTTTATTATTCCAAACACATGCTCTGTGTTGAGGCTGAGCTTGGAAAATGAAGCTCCTTGAAGCTATCAGCAAGATTGCCCCTTGACCTATCTGGCCCCCCGGGGCAGAATTTTGTCCCCTGGTTTACCAGGGAGATGAGTTACCTGAAAAGAGCTGGGAGATGTCTAGAAAGATGCTGGCAGAAAACTCC
Organism: Euleptes europaea; assembly: GCF_029931775.1. Taxonomy (NCBI): domain Eukaryota; kingdom Metazoa; phylum Chordata; class Lepidosauria; order Squamata; family Sphaerodactylidae; genus Euleptes; species Euleptes europaea. The sequence goes on from NC_079324.1 coordinate 38,956,119, forward strand.
TACTGAATCTGACAGATTGTGCTATAGAGCCCATTGGAAGACCTGTGAAGCGATGGTGACAGCGGCAAAGAAATGTTACTTTTCTGCTACCATTGCATCAACTAGTTCACAACCATCCCAGTCTTAAAAGTATCTCAGCACCTGCTTAGTCCTAAATCTAAACCCTTATTATCCCAGAAACAGACAATTAGTTGTGATCCTACTGCAAAGCTATTTGCTGACAAAATATTGCAAATACACTGATCTGGAAGGAGGTTGTAACTAGGGATGCCAGCCTCCAGGTGGGACCTGGAGATGCCCTGGAATTACAGCTCATCTCCAGACTACAGAGATTTGCTCCCATGGAGAAAACAGATGCTTTGGAGGGTGGACTCTATGACATGATACATCTCTTAGGTCCATATCCTTCCCAGGCTCCATCCCCAAATGTCTAGGTGTTTCCCAGCCTGGATCTGGCAATCTTATCCCCCACCCCGCCAGTGACCGGGGGGGGGGGGGAATCTAGCAACCCTAGCTGCAACATAGGTTAGTCAGAAGAGATGTCTAATACATCATCTGATCTATTTATGCACCATTTTGACCCAGTTTCCATGATGGATGTTGACAGGATCCTGGGATCATGCAGAGGCCACAACTTGTGCTCTGGATCCTTGCCCATTCTGGCTGCTGAAATCATGTAAGGACCACACCAACAAGCCCTTTGTGTCTACCTGAAATCAATCACTAACTCAGAGCACTTTCCCTTGACCACTCAAAGAGACGGTTATCCATCCACTACTTAAAAGAACATTTCTACAGAAAAACGATGCAGCCAATAATTGCCCAGTCTCTAATCTGCCCTTTTGGGGCACAGTGATGGAGAGAACAGTAGCAGACCAGCTCCAGATAATCTGCACTGGACCCTGTTCAGTCTGGATTCAGACACGGCTACACGACAGAGACAGCCCTATTGGCTTTAGTTAACTACCTCCATTTGAATGTAGACAAGGGTCATGCCCCCCTTTGCTCCTACTGGATTCATCTGCAGAATTTGATACAGCGGACCATGCCATATTATTGAGGCATTTGGTGGCAGAATTAGGTATTAGAGGATGCGCTTTGGAGTGGTTCAAATAATTCAAGTAATGCAGCAGAGTTCCTAAAATGCTGCTTCTCTGCTGTGGTTTAGTGGCTAAGAGTGAACAAATTGAAATTAAATCCTGATAAGACAAAGGTAATGCTGGTTGGGGAGGCAGAGATCTCGAAGGCCATTGTGATTCCCACCTTCAGTGGGATTCAGCTGACCCTTGCCGACCCAGTTAAGAGCCTAGGAGTTATACTGGATCCAGCATTACTGCTGAAGCAGCAAGTTAATGCAGCTACAAAAAATGTTTTCGTCAGGTCACTTTAGCCCAGAAGATAGCCCCCTACCTTTACTCGGCTGGTCTGGTCACCTGGATCTATGCCATGTAACACTGAGACTAGGCTACTGTAATGCATTCTATGTAGGTCTCTTCTTGAAGTCAACTCAGAGACTCCAGTTAATGAAGAATGCCTCAGCTCAAGATTATCAGGAGCTAGGCAGGGGCAGGCATATTACTCTCATTCTGCAGTCACTCCATTTGGCCTCCCCATCAGTTACCAAGCTCAATTCAAAGCATTGGCTATCACATACAAAGCCCTCCATGGCTTTGGACCCTCATATCTGCAGGACTGCCTCTCCCTCTATGCTCTGCCATGGCAGTTTCGCTCGTCTAAGCAGGGCCTTCTGCTAGTGCCACCCTGCAAATCAGCAAGATCAACAACTGCCCATACATGTGCATTCTCTGTTGTGCCCCCCCCCCCCACATTATGTAAGGGCCTGTCTGACGAGGTCAGGAAGGCTCCCACTCTCCTGGCATTATCCAAACTATGAAAACCTGAATTATTCAGGAGGACATTTCTGCACAGATAACAGGGCTGTGCTGTAACAGAATGGTTTAGATAGATGTTTTAATGAAGCATTAATGAAGCAGAATGCCCCATCCTGTTTACTGTATTGACTTACACTGTGTAATCCACCATAAGTCTCAGTGGGGAAAATGGGCTTTAAGTGAATGAATGAATGAATGAATGAATGAATGAATGAATGAATGAATGAATGAACGAACGAACGAACGAATTTCTAGTTTCCTGGGCACCTGGATATTGTGAATTTGCTGCCTTCTTACTGAAACTGGGGAGCAAATTACTGGGGCACATTGCCCAACTGCTTTAAAGAAGGTTTAACACACTCAACTAATGCTGCAGAAAAGGAGTATGCATGCATTCCTCCAAAAATGTAGTGGCTCTAGCACACCCTGTCCATGCAAATACTTCAGAAAGGTCACTGGGCAAATCGGGCTAAATCCAAAGATGGATTCGAATGTGAATCGTTTCTTTGCTGTCAGTTCAAAAGCCTGATGTAAGCCTTGCAGGCTGTCACCACAGGGGGGCATGAAATGTTGACATGAAATTCGACAAGGTCAGATCTGCACAGAACAGATCTGCACAAAGCATTGTTCCACGCTCCAGACACCCTCCATCACTTAGTCAGTGAGCCTTTCTTGTTAGTCACCTGCTAGCCATGTTTCTGGTTTTAATTAGCCATTGCTTCTACGCGAGGCAATGGGCAATTGGCATACATGGAAATAATTAGCAGAGCCTAATTGCTAATGGCTTTTATCTGGGTGAGCCAATCACCTTCTATGGATCTTCCTCTGAGCCTATCTGTTGGCCCAGGTAGGAATTTGTAGTCAGTCAGCCAGGAAGTTATGTGGACCTTGTGAAAGTAGCACATTCTCTGGAGGGAAATAAAGCTCTCCTCTTGGCTGACGCTACATCTGCCTGGAACAAGCCATAAAGTTCAGCTGCCAAAGGGCCCCTGAGGTCTGATTGTTTCCATCTATTTGTAAATTAGAGACATATTAAAAGTCAGTCTCCAGCCAAGGGCAGGAAATTGGAGTTGGGCTTTTTTATATTTTTAATTTTTTTTTTGAAATAGCAATACAACCTTTTGATTACAGCCCATTTGTGCTGTGAAAGATGTTACTGCATTCAAAGCTTCATTACCATTGCAAAAAAATAATAATGATGAAAAGAGCCCAAATTGTAGCAGTGCAGAAGAGTGTTTTTTTCCAGTCACAGCCTGTGTGCATAACTAAACTCTCTCTCTGGCCATTTGTATGCTTAGCATAGCTCAGTCGAGTCGAAGTGTGCAGGTCTGGGTGGATTTAATCTGTTTACCTCCGTTGCTCTGCACAGCATACAGGTTGTTTCTGGCTAAATTGACCCAGGGTGCCCATACACAATGGACTCTTGGGTTTCTTTCCCATTCACTGCTTGCCAAGCCAAGCAAGCTTTACTTAAGTAAAGTGGCTTAGCTTTCAAGTAGATGTTCAGACTTTGTTTTTCGTTTTGTATTTGATTCCCACTTCTATGGGGCCCCATTAACAGCATCCATAGATTAAGCCTTTTTTTGCATTAGGTACAAACAATTATTCTCCCAGCATTCCTTCATGTTGTATGTGACTCACATACACAGGCTCCAACAATGTTACAAGAACTCAGACAACAGCCTGGAGACCCACATGTTTGATCCTGAGAGTCTGAAAAACTCCCATACCTGCCTGACCTCCATTGCAGTGCTACTGCTCCCAATAACCATGCCTTGGGTCAGCTCTGCCGGCACCAGTTCCTCTGTGTTCTTGGAAAGGGTGGCTGCTGCCCCGTCGCCTAGCAGCATATGCCCCTCCCCCTCCATGAATTGCTCCCATCCTTTTTAAAACCATCTGTGCTGGTGGCCATCACCACATTTTTGCAACAACTGATTCCATGCAAGATAGCTCAGGAGCCCAGTGGCGCAGAGTGGTAAGCTGCAGTACTGCAGTCCACGCTCTGCTCACGACCTGAGTTCGATACCAACGGAAGTTGGTTTCAGGTAGCCGGCTCAAAGTTGACTCAGCCTTCCATCCTTCCGAGGTCGGCAAAATGAGTACTGAGCTTGCTGGGGGTAAAGGGAAGATGACTGGGGAAGGCACTGGCAAACCACCCCGTAAACAAAGTCTGCCTAGGAAACGTCGGGATGTGACGTCACCCCATGAGTCAGGAATGACCCGGTGCTTGCACAGGGGACCTTTACCTTTAAGACAGCTCAGTGCTGTATGGAAAAGCCCTTCGTGTTGCCAGTCCCAATCCTACTGCCAGTGCCTGTCCCACAGGTTCAAGCATCAGATACGAGACTAACTGTTTAATCCTTTGCAGAGTTAAGTCCGTGGACCAAGACAGCAGAAACCCTCTTGAGAGCAACAGTTGTCTGAACCAGAGCCCTGGGATGATCCAAGATTAATCCACTTCCTTCAGACCTTAAAGCTTGTCTTGCTTTCTTGGTTCCTGCCAGCCACTGGCTGCAAAGTACTTCTGGATAGAAGCTCATTACCCAGTGGGTGCCATTTCCAAAGGCACATAGATTCCCCAGGGAAGCTGCCTTGGCTGGTCCTTGGGAGAGAAGCTGTAGCCATCTTTCTGGCCACAAAGCTGCACTGAGCAGGGAGGGCGCTGAATTATTCATGGGCCCCCAGAGCCACGGTAATTAGGAAACTTGCTCTTTGCATCTCTGTCAGTTCTTCTGGAATGGATGTGTGTATATTGTTAATTCAGGGAGGCTTTAACTATTCATGAGAAGGAACCATTTAATAAGGGTGGCCAGAGATGGGCCCTGAGGAGTCTCGGCAGATGGCATTTACAAAGGGATTGCTTACCCCTTGTGAGCACACACACAAACATGGACAAATTTCATTCATTCAGCAGCATGACAGAATCAGGATATGCCAATTTCTTTTCTTCAAAGCCTTAAGACTGGTGGCACGAAGAAAACTATTAGATTCTAAGAGGGCATGTGCTGTTTCGCCTTTTTAATGAAAGCTGGGAATTCAGCAAATTTAAGACACAAATTTTTGCCATGTTATAACACAATAACGATAAGTCAATTGCCATTTTTTGAGAAAGTGCTCTGCTGGTGGTGGAGGGCAATGGCTGCCCTAGGGCACTGGGCCAAGGGAAATGGCACTGATGTGGATGGGACCAAGAACATCTGGACTCTCCTGTCCACAGGAGTGCCACCCAAAACTCTGATGCAAAGCGGTTTGGGAAAGATCACAGGAAAGATAGGGAAAACCTGGAAAGTGCACAGAAGTGCCATGATGCTGTGGAGAGGTGGGAAAGTACCCTGCTTCCCAATAGCATCCTCCCCTTAGCGCTTGAAGGAGCCAGTGAACAAGGGCTGTGGCCATCTCTGCAGGGGATGACACTTTCCTGCTTCTCCAGAGAGCTTCCAGCTGAGCTGTCAAACCCAGGTGGTGTATTTTTGTTTCTCCTTTAAGGAAGCACTTTTTAGCCAGTGGAGATGAAAGGGCAAAGTGACCTCTCCAGGGCCTTTGAAAAGCGGCAGGTGGGTCTGCTGGAAGATGGGCATCTAGAGCAGCCCGCTGGCCCTGGCATTTCACTCTCCAAAGCCCCCTCCTCTGAGATGCAAAGGTCAATGGCCCCTGCTGGTTCCTTGCCCTTCTGGACCATGTCTCCTTCAGCCATCTGCAAAAGACCTGCTTTGGCTTCTCCTCCCCAGATGTTCTTGCAGGCTCTGGGCCCAACCTGTAAACTGTCCAGGGGCAATGGGGGAGGGCTGCAAAAGAGAAGGGCCTTCTAGCTGGAAGGCTGGCTGATGTTACTCTGTCGTGAAGAGTTCCACAAGGCCAACAGCAACCTTTCTCCCTCTCCCACACTGACTTCAGACTTTCCACAAACCAGTTCCACAGAATTCCTTAGGGCAGAATATTGGTCAGGTTACCAATCTCAAGGTGGGGCCTGGAACTCTCCAGGAATGCCAGCTGATCCCCAAACTACAGAAGTCAATTCCCCTGGAGGAAATGGCAGTTTTGGAGGGTGGACTCCGGCATCTCATCCTAACTGAGCTCCTCCCCTTCTCCAAACTCCTCCCTACCCAGAAACCACCCCCAAATCTACAGGAATTTCCCGAGTTACCAACCCTAAATGCTGGAGCTCTTCACTTCAAAATATGCAGTGCTGGGATAATAAGAACCTGCCTGTTTTTACCTTTAAATGGCCACCTATCTGCGTGCTTCAAATTTTGCAAATTTTGCAAATTTGACCTGCATTACGGATGCCATTCTTTATTGCTATCTTTACTTTCTGCATCTGCCCCATGGCACAGAGTGGTAAACTGCAGTACTGCAGTCCAAGCTCTGCTCACGACCTGAGTTCGATCCCGATGGAAGTTGGTTTCAGGTAGTCGGCTCAAGGTTGACCCAGTGCTTGCACAGGGGACCTTTGCCATTACCTATTTTTACTTTCTGCAACAACCTACAGTCCTAGGGTTGCCAACCTCCAGGTACTAGCTGGAGATCTCCTGCTATTACAACTGATCTCCAGCCGACAGAGATTGGTTCACCTGGAGAAAATGGCTGCTTTGGCAATCGGAGTCTATAGCATTGCAATCCCTCCCCTCCTCAAACCCCACCCTCCTCAAGCTCCACCCCAAAAATCTCCAGGGATTTCCCTACCCAGAGCTGGCAACCCTACTATAGCCAGCATCTATAAAACTGAACTGAAGGGGGGATGGGGGAAACCACAGTCCCTTTATATAACGACAACCCCCAGGATCCTTTGATTGGCAGCCATGATGGTTAAATGGGCTAAAGTTTTTCACATAGACAGGGCAGTCATTTTAGGCACTCTTGTCTCCAGGATTCAATCCACAGTCCCACCTGCCCCGCTTCCCATCACTAGGAAGTTCCCCACACTGCCTCAGTAGGCCAATCTGAGGTTGAGGTGATGCCACTGAACAGCAAGAACAGCTGGCGGTCTCTGTTCCTGAGCTCTGGGTTTCTTATTTGATATATTTTCATCCTTCATCCAGGAAGCTCAGGGTAGCATGCATTGGTTCTCCCATCTTCCATTTTATCCTCCCAGCACCACTGGGTGAAGCTGAGAGAGAGAGAAACAGAGCTAAAGTCATCCTCAGTGAAGAGTGGAGACTTGAACCTCTTCCTCTTCTGACACTCAAACTACCCTTTGAGAAGGAGCAGGTAAGGAATCCTTTTCTTGTCCATGGAAGCTTGTGCTTAGGACTGCACTGGGAGTTGTTTTGGATGACCTGATTTGATATTAAATATATTTTGACATGCATGTATTTTGTTTTTTTGTATCAATGGCTGTATTTTTATTGACATTTCAAATATTTTGGTGCACCCATATTGCAATCAATGGAAAGCAAAACAACACAGCAATGGCACAAGCATTTTTTATTACTTTATTTATACCCACCTCTCCCCCCAATGGTGACCCAAAATGGCTCACCTCATATTCTCGTATCAAACCTATGAGGTAGGTTAGGCTGTGAGGAGCCCCGTGGCGCAGAGTGGTAAACTGCAGCACTGCAGTTCAAGCTCTGCTCACGACCTGAGTTTGATCCCAATGGAAGTTGGTTTCAGGTAACCGGCTCAAGGTTGACTCAGCCTTCCTTCCTTCTGAGGTCAGTAAAATGAGCCCCCAGCTTGCTGGGGGTAAAGGGAAGATGACTGGGGAAGGCACTGGCAAACCACCGCACAAACAAAGTCTGCCTAGTAAATGTCGGGATGTGATGTCACCCCATGGGTCAGGAATGACCCAGTGCTTGCACAGGGGACCTTTACCTTTAGGTTAGGCTGAGAGTGTGTGACTGGCCCGAGATCACTCAGCAAGTTTCCATGGTAGAAGTGGGGATTCAGACCTGGGTCTCCTAAATCCTATTCTGACACTCTAACCACCATGCCACATTGGCTCTCTTTTTATATTTATATTTTTATATATTTTATTTTAATACTTGTGTTCAGCTAGTTGCTGGACCAGAGCAACATTGCAAAATCTCAAACAAAATCTCAAAACAAGAGAGATAAAATGTATAAAGACACTATGTACTGGAGCTACAAACTTGAGAAAAGCAATCAGAGAGCAAAGACAGTGAAAGAGGGCAGAAAGTGGACGAAAAAGCATGGTGCTTTAGCCTCCTTTACTTCCCGTTTCAGCCAGGATTCAGCCAGGATCAAACACATGTGTTTCACCGAACATGCGTTCGATCCTGGCTGAATCCTGGCTGAAACAGGGAATAAATGAGGCTAAAGCGACCATGCTTTTCGCCAAGTATCTCCCCCCCCCCCCACCGCCCCGGCCTCATCATTCAAAGGGAAATGCCAGCAGAACTTCCCATCTGACATTTTGCAAACAAGTTCTGCTTTGCAGTAATGGCTCCCCAGCATTAATATACCCATTGTGGTGACATTCCAGGGCTAATGTGCTGGGTTGGTTATTGTGGCTTTTGCCAGTAGAAATTCTTGCTATTCTGTGGGCATTTTTTTGCACAGGTAATGCAAGCTCTGCTCCCTGGCAGGGTATAAACAAAAAGGAAGGACTGGCTGTTCTTGGAAACCTGCAATTATCTGGCAATTATCCTGCTCAAACAGTTTCTCCTCTCCCCTCCCGCACCGAGGCAGTGCAGCAAGAGAAACTCGCATGCTTATAAATATACCTTCCTTTCCCACAGACAGAATCCAGGGAAATGCGAAAGTAAGAAAACAGATGCATGCGACGACGGGCAGTCCATTCCACTGAACATGCATCTGAACATTTCAGGGCACAGCATACTGGAAGCCTCCTGCACATTGGACAGGGATGTGCCATGTGCAGGAGCCCACTCATTCACTTGCACAAGACCCACTTTAACAGTGTTTGCACACAGGGGATAGGCAAGGCTGGGTCAGGCGAGACAGAGTTTGGGAAGGGACATCTAAGGAATAACCAAAATGCCCAGAAGCATTTTAATACTTTTGTTCAAGCCAGGCTAGTTGCTGGGTCAATGGAACAGCTGACTCATGTACCTCCTGTGTTTGGCCCACTTCAGAGCAGCCGGAGACCTCTGTTGCAAGTGCAGGAAGCAGAGGTGTTTTGGATGCCCTTTCTCCTAAGCCCAAGATCTGATGGAAGCAGAGCTGCAAGGTGAGATCAAGACTGATGGGTTGAACTAAATCAAAAGAGTTTCCGTCTAGACCTTAGGAAGAATTTTCTAACAGAGCGGTTCCTCAGTGGAACAGGCTTCCTCGGGAGGTGGTAAGCTTTCCTTCCCTGGAGGTTTTTAAGCAGAGGCTAAATGGCCATCTGTCAGCAATGCTGATTCTATGACCTTAGGCAGATGATGAGAGGGTGGGTATCTTGGCCATCTTCTGGGCATGGAGTAGGGGTCGCTTGGGGTGTGTGGGGGGGAGGTAGTTGTGAATTTCCTGCATTGTGCAGGGGGTTGGACTAGATGACCATGGTGGTCCCTTCCAACTCTATGATTCTATGATTCTATGAACTGAACTGGTTGATGGGAAGTCCAGACCATTCCTCCTTTGACTTGGGCTTTGGGATGGTCTCCTTGCCTCCACATGCACAGAGGGGGTACACAGCAGCATGTAGTAAGCCCAGCCAGGAAGAAAAAGTTTCAGAACTCCCTTTGAACTTCTAAGAGCCCACAGCCTAGGCTTAGAGAGACCCCTAGTGGACAGCAGTGGACAGCATTGTTTCGCTTCGCCACAGGACCTCACTCAGTGGTGCACACACAGCCCAGCCAACCTTCGGCCCACTTAAATATTATTAATTGCATGCTGCCTTCCCAGTGGGTAGTGGCAAACGACAGGACATTTGCTTCCTCCAGCCTGCAGCAGAGATCATGCATCTTCCTGGAGGAGGGATGGCTCAGCACCCTGGAGGGTCATCAGTCCAAATGGATTTACAGTTAAAGAAATGCTGTCCATGAGCAATTCGGCACGCGGAATAAGTGTTTGGGAAGTTACTTAGATTGAAATCGGTTTGTCATATGTGTGTGTGTGTGTGCATGAGCGGAAGCAGGGGGATAAATGAAACATATGCTTGAAGCCTGAGAATAGTTTCTCTCTTTTTTTTCTTTTTAATGATGCTGTTTCCAGATGCTCAGTGGAGGGGAATTTATCAGCTCTGAAAGGATTATCCATCGTGTTTAATTTCCAATTAAAACATCCCAGATTCCTGGTGATGGGACTATTTTTCAAAAGGGAGCCCTCTTCCAAGCACACCCACAAAACGTACAATCTAATTACTCTTGCAGCAACTTGGCCAGGCCTGTGATTAATGATATTCATTCCAATCCCTCAGATGGAGGTGGGGGAGTGGCCCCTTCCCTCACTCTTCATACGCACAGAGAAGCTCAGGACCGAGCCACAACTTTGGGCCAATGAGGGTGCTGGGTTTGCAGAAAAGGCTGGACCAAGCCAAATACTGGCTCCTGACAAACCGCTCCTTGAAGGCAAAGGAAACACCAGATCAGCAGGTGATTTCTGGCTCCTGCTGACCCGGCTTTGCTTCCTTGAGCTGACAGGAGTTCACCCCTCCCTCAAGTCCTCCATCAGCAAGAGGTTGAATTGCTTGCTGCTCAAATGATCAAGGAGTTGAATCACCTTCCCTATGAGAAAAAGGTAGCTGAAGATTTTGGATTTTTTCACTTTAGGGAAAAAATGACTGGAGGAGGCGACATGACAGAGACAGTTTAATGTTGCTGGATATTTATGACTTTTTTTGTACTTTCAACTTTTGCTGCTTTGTTAGGCACCTTGAGTCTGAGGATATAAGGTGGGGGATTAAGATTTTAAATAAAAGAGCAATGATTCTTAAATTTCAGCTGCTCAAGGACACTCATTTTGATTTTGTTTTTATTGTCTGTACCTGTTCTACCAGATTAGGTCTCAGAGTAGGGGTACCATGTTCCCACCAGTGACAAGGGATCCCCCCCACCCGGCTCCCATTGCCTGCTGGCATGCTAGCGGCTGGTGGTTTGTGTGTTTGTTTTTAAAAATCAATATCAGGTGATGGCATGGCATTGCTTCTGGGGAAAACCTGCTCTAGGAGACACAGGAAATTCTATGCTTTTACCATAGAGTTTCTGGTGATTCCTAGAGAGGTGTGGCTCTCCAGAATTGACATTTCTCCCTAACCCACTAGTCTCCCTCCTTTTCCTTGGCCCCTATCTCCAAGGGTGATTCTACACAGCCACACCTCAAAAGTTCTAACCAACCTCACCCCTTGATTGGAAGGTCTTCTGCACTGGGGACAGCCAGAAATGTCCTTATTGGGGTAATATTTTCATATAAAAAGATCCATAAATATAATCCCCGATCTATAAAACAATATCACAGCACTTTAATATTGATCACTACTCCTACCCCAAACAACTGGCATGGTTTTTGTTCACTACAATTACAAGTAACTCAACTCTGTATGTCCATCTGACAGCAAATAAACAAGAGCCCTGAGGCAACCATCCAATACACTAAGACACATAGTAAGACAGTATTTTTGCTCTTGGGGAATCATAAAGTAGACAGAACAATAAATGATGAACTAAATCGGGGTCCACAACGTGTTTGCTGACAGCTTTCCTGGTGACCAACAAGTGTTTCCAGAAAGTGGGTGGGGGCAGGTGGGGCTTTTGCCCAGTAAAGCTTCTGACTGGCTCTGCAGATTTATTTTTTTAAAAATGCTTTGGTATCATTGCCACCACAGACTGAAAGTAAGCTGTGTGTAAGCAAGAAAATGTTTTAAAACCATATGTTCATTTTAAAAGGCATCCTGTTAAATAGAGCTTCTGCCTGAAATGTAGAAGAGCAACAATTAGAGTTATGCACGACCCTACTCCCCCTCATTGACATTTTGTTGTTGGCTCTGCTTCCTGCAGCCGCCATTTTGTAGTTGGCTCCACCTCCTGCAGCAGCCATTTTGTGGTTACTAGGGGTGTGCAAAAACAAAAACAAAACACACCAGTATTTTTCAAGTTCAGGTATGTTGGACCTGAAAAATATCAGCATTCCTGATATTCCCGAATACCAAATACCAGTATGGTATTCAGATTTGGGTTTTTCGGGTTTCCGAATTTTTTGGGACCACTATTTCCAATAGGGAAACTTCCCAAGTGGCTGGGGTTGGGTGGGTTTGTTTTTAAAGATACAAGCACCAAAATTGCAGCAGAGCTGCTGGTGCCAGCCCTTGAAATAATCCCCAGATTTCAAGTAGTGGAAACTCCAGGTTGTGGGGGGGGGGCACTTTTGCAAGCTCAACAGTACCAAAGTCAAACCAGAAAATCTGTACAGTAGAAATTGTAGGGGATCCAGCAGAGCCAATGTCGATGTACAGATGCTCAGCAGAACCCAGTGCCACTGTGGCGGTTCAAGCCCAACAGAAGTAATGTCAAACCAGAGAGTCTCTGCAGTAGAAACTCAAGGTTGGGGGCATTTTGCAAGCCAAAAGAACCAATTGCAATGTGTGGAAGCCCAGCAGAACCCAGAGCCCCTGTGGCAGTGCAAGCTCAATAGGACTAATGTCAAACTGGAGAATAACAGACAGCAGAACAAATCCAAGCCGGGTTGGGGGGGGGTTGCAAGTGCAACAGCTAAAAAAATCCCCTTGAACCCCATGCTAAAATCTCCAGCAAAGGAGGGGGAAAAAACACTCTTGAAACTGACAAACAGACTTGAAACTGACTGACACAGCCTGGTAAGCTGATAGAAACTGGGAGACACAGAAACAGTCAGAGGGAAAACAGGGAGGGAAAGGGGGGAAAAAAGAGTCCCAGGAGCTTGCAAACAATGGATCCCGATCTTTCCAGTTAATCCCAAATATTTCTGGGATTTTTCAGGACCATTTTTTTTTGTATCCCAGAAAATTCCCAGGTATATTTGGGATGCCGACTATATGTAAAAAATACCAATATGGTATTTTTCAGGTATATTTTCTGCTTGGTTTTACCTGAATGCACATGATGGGAAAGACCCCTGCCTGAGACCCTGGAGAGACGCTACCGGTCTGAGTAGACAATACTGACTTTAATGGACCGAGAGTCTGATTCAGTAGAAGGCAGCTTCATGTGATCCTGAGTGGTTGCGCCCACCAACTTGTGTTGGAATCCCGAAGATGCCCACAGGCTCAAAAAGGAGGGGGGACACCTGAGCTAAATTTTTTACATAGCTACTTGGATAGATGCACAATCTATCCCCAACAGGTATGTGCCAATACCTGCCCACATAAGAAGTTAGCATCAGTTGGACTCTTGATTTTGTAAATGTTTTCCTCAACTTTGACAATGAGGAATTTTGTCAATAACTCAAGGTATGATCTTTTTTTTTTTAAACGGCTGCATCGTTTTGCTATTGAAATTTGAGTTTGGGGGAATGTTCTATTAAATAAAGATTTGCCAAGACAAACTAATGTAATATTTTCAACTGCCAGTGTTCTGAGCACCCCAGTCATCCAGAGAAGCCCCATACTTCTGTGAAGCTCTTATTGGTCTGAGTGGAGTTTATGCGGACTGTATTTTGCACTCAATTCAGTGATTTAGCAAAATTTTACAAGAGCAAGAAAATGAAATATTGTCAGCGAAGGCTGGAAAAAAAAAATTCCGCTCATGGAAGAGGGAGATTGAGGTGAGGTAGACCATTGGCTGAAATGTAGACCAGTTCATTGGCATACTTGCAGCTGTAATTGATACCAAATTCAGCAAGAAGACACGTTCACTGACCCATCAACCATTTCTTGATTGTTGGAATTGCTGCTGATTTCCAGTATGGGTAAAATACAATATTAAGTAAAAATTGAAGCCTCAACACAATTACAGTGCAATCTGAAGCAGAGTTAAGCGACCTCTATGAACTCACAATGGTATAACTCTCTTTAGGATTTCACTGATAATTTACAAGCATGTTTATCAGCTGCTTTGAATTTATATTAAACATGGAAGGAGACAAATATATAATGCATGTATACACACACCTGCATGTTCTAATTCTGATCTCTGTACTTTTGCCAGTTCTTACGATGATGTTTCTTGGGAAATAACAGCTAAACCTTTCACCACTACACTAGGTGGCGCAGGAGACTGGCAAGATCTCAGCTGGAACAATACGCTATAGACACTATCACAGGAAATATCTACAGAAATATATTCAGGTCCTCTCACAGTGACTAACAACATTATGACACCCCCAATTATTTGTCATTGCTGATCTTAAAGCACTGTGCCCAAAGATGTGCAGTTCAGGTGGTAGCTAAACAAAACCCAAACCAAATATACCCATTTCTCTACTATAGTTATCGCAGTGAATCCAACCTGCAAAATAAATGATGGATAATAACTTTTGGAAATGCCCATTATTCTGGCACCTGGGTATCTGGTTTAAAGTTCAAGAAGAGGTGGGAATGTGAGGAACACACATATAACCAACAGGAACATTTATTAAATCTACAGTTATACACAGAGACTGCCATCAGTGAGTCCATCTTTCCAAACTGTTTGCAAACAGGAGCATGGATTTTATTTGCCTGCACTGGCACACAGGGAGACAGTTGCAGACTGGGAGGGGAAGGGGAGACAAAGCACCCTTGCCCTCCCTCCCCCCCACACACAATAGGCAGTGTTTGCTATGCTATCTTAATATGTGTGCAGTGTAATCAAATATCAATAACACAGCGCAGAGAGGGAGCCAGACCAAGGCAAAACCATGAGGATGGATCTGAGCTCCTGCCCCTCTCCATGCTCCTGCCCCTCTCCATGCTGGAATGGATCAATTGCTCAGCTTCATCACTGGGTGCGAACAGGGGAGTTCCAGCCTGTGTTGCCTTCCCCCATGAGCATCACCACAAGAAACTCGCTGAACAGTTTCATCCCTCTGGCATACTCCTCCACTATGGAGTTCCAAGCTTCTGGAGAGTCATTTTGAGCTTTATATTATTATTATTATTTGCTTTGACCAGCTTACAGGATGTATGTCTTTGGCCAGTGGGTGGCAAAGGCTATCACGGGGAGTCTAGCCTCCTGTGACCAGGATTTGTTGTAGTATCAGTAGAGAAACTACATGCTAGCCACCTGTAGCTACAGGTCCTGGGGATATTGTGGGGATGAACAAGATTGGGAGACATGATGGTGGGAAGAGTGTTGGTTATGAGGGACAGGTGGGGAGATGTGTTGGAGATCACCGCCTGTCCAGTCTCTAGCCTGTTCTATGGCATGTGGGTGAAGAAAGAAGCCTTGTGATACAATCCCAACTTAGAACCACTAACTGGATTGGGAGGGAGTGTTAATTTACTATAGCAGTCCTCTCCCTTCCCCAGTTCCCCTCATTAATCTTGCACACAGGATCACTGCATATGTGCTACCAAGAGCGTACAGCAAATGCACATTAGGAGAATGGGATCCTGTCCACTAGCCCGGCCCCTTTTCCTCCTGCAAGAGCCTTCAACCATGTGTACAATCTTAGAGGATCCCACATTATGAGACCTCCGTTTATATGGATATGAATATTGTGACTAGGGAAGATGTGACAGATTGTGAGGAAAGGCTTTTGAATATGAAACAAAAACATGTGTGTGCCATGGACTTTTCAATAGCTGTTTAATAGCCTGGGGGTACTACAGAGTGTTGGAAGGGAAAGAATCCTCTCCCCTTTTCTGTTGAGGCCACATTCTTGTACAGGGTCACCGTCCATGCAGTGGATTCCACTGCACAATGGCTTGTGGTTTGCTAGCTTCGTGAGAACATTCCGGGTTCTGTTTCAGCACTTGCAATGAGAGGCACATTCCGCTGTTTGCAGAGGCTTCCTCCAGCCAACGACAGCCACTTCTGCCAGCATGTCTGCATTACTGGTTAGGGTCCTAAGATTGCCCTCCCTTCCTAAGGGTCTGTGCTTAGCATGAAAGCTTATTGCAAAGGTGCACATAGGAGGAAAAGGGTGGCAGGCTCAGGATTCTGAATCCCAAAATCACACTCAGTCATTGGCAGGAAATGCAAGCTGAGATAGGCAAAAGCCTACCCATGACCACCTGGGTCTGCAAGTTTTGAGCCTCACCTCCACCTGTGACATTCAGGCCTTGGTACATTATCAGAAACTGCACACGGAGAATGGTTCTCAATGTACAGTGAAGGGGAAGGGAGGGAAAGGGAAAGGGAAAGGGAAAGGGAAGGGAAAGGGAAAGGGAAAGGGAGGGCTAGGAGGAGAAAGGCCTTTCTCAGTGAAATGAAGTTCCATAGTCCTGAGCTGTGGGGCAGAGAACTGACCTGATATTTCAACCCAATCTGTTCTTCAAAGAAGAATCAAATAAGGAATGCAAGCAAGCCCAGTGAATACCTGCCACAGCACCTTTTCCCTTTCAGAAGCAGCACAGTGTGCTCAGAAGTGAATGTGCATGTGCACGCACACACACACACACACAAATGCATGCATTCCAAGCAGAAGGCTTGGTGTTTTCATGCAGTTTGGTTCTCTCCCCCCACCCCCAGGCAAGAGGAGACAATCCCAGCTGAGCCAACAGGCTGATCCAAAAAGTGAAAGGACTTTGCATTGGAAAGAGGAACCGGTTTAGCGGCCTTTGGGCCCCTCTTCTTCTGTGACAGCAGGTAATGCGGCTGCCTGGTTTCCTTAGCAACGGCTTATGGGGGATTAGAGGGCTCCTTCATTGGCGTGTGCTATTGTGTATGTGTGTGTTTCAGTTACTAGAGAGACTGGGCACTTCATCCTCTTGCTGTCGGTAATAGCAATGAATGGTTTTGTTGGGACTTTAGGGAAGGCCCGTGGCTCAGTGGCAGAGCACCTGCTTGGCATGCCAAAGGTCCAGGTTTCCCCTGGCATCTCCAGTGAAAGGCTTTTGGGAGGCAGGTGCTGGATGCTAACCATTCTACCTATGGTCTGCGGAGTTGGCAGGAGAACGTGATCTTTCCAGACACCTAACCAAAGTTCCAGATGTGTTGGATCTCAAGTGCCACTGATGGATACCTGTTCAGATTCTTCTTCAAAAGGAGCTCCTTACCCCTTTCTGCCTCTAGTGGTAGCCAGCTAAGAGAAAGTTCTTAGTTAACATTTTGTAATTGGTTACCAAAGATTGTTCAGACCAGGCTGAGGGTGGCAGAAGAGCTATTTCACTTGTTTGCAGAAGAGCCTCTATGAGCAACCATATCTTTAGCGGTGCCAGCGAAACCGTGTATAGTTCAAGAGGGGTGGAGTGGGGGGGACTGTTAAGATAAAAGAGTCCAGGAACAGGTCAGGCCAAGTGGTCCCTGCATTGGTACAGGTCAGTGCTTCTGGGGCCACTCCACTGAAAAAAACTGGCCAGTGGCACCAACAATGGGAAACGGCTCATCAGTGGCCTCTTCCAGCATGGCTGCCAACCGGCAACACCCATCACTAGCACTGAGCTCAATGGCCCCTGTAGCCCTGACAGAGCTGCTCTGGCTTGGCTTGCCTTTGTTCTTAGCTGCCAGGGCAAGTGACCCACTGGGAAATTACCCTGCAAGTTAAATGGCCAGTCAGGACCTGGAGGAACATCCTCACGATTTCTTGCCATATGGCAGAAGATAATGGGTCACACGTAAGTAGGTTGCCAATCTCCAGGTGGTGGCTGGAGATCTCCTGGGATTTCAACTGCTCTCCAGGTGACAGAGATCAGTTCCTCTGGAGAAAATGGCTGCTTTGGAAGGTGGACTCTATGGCATTACACCCAGCTGAAGTCTCTCCCATCCCCAAAACCCACCATCCCCAGAGTCCACCACCAAATTGTCCAGGAATTTCCCAACCTGGTGCCAGCAACTCTACAAGAGTTGCTTCCCAGGTTCCTGTGTACAAGAATTTTCCTGCTGGGACAGACCAAGGAGGGTACACCTTGTCCTACATTTTGTTTTCAACAGAGGCAAGTGGGATGCCACCAGGAAACCCACAAGCCACACTGATCTCAGAGACAGCGTCATGCAGCTGCTTGGAGTACTGAAATGTGTTGGTCTAGGCCTCCTAGCCATTATGGACTCTGTTCCAGCTCCTCTTGAACTTAAGAACATAAGAAAAGTCATGCTGGATCAGACCAAGGTCCATCAAGTCCAGCAGTCTGTTCACACAGTGGCCAACCAGGTGCCTCTAGGAAGCCCCCAAACAAGACGACTGCAGCAGCATCCTGCCTGTGTTTCTTAGCACCTAGGCATGCTCCTCTGATCCTGGAGAGAATAGGTATGCATCATGACTACTATCCATTTTGACTAGTAGCCATGAATAGCCCTCTCCTCCATGAACATGTCCACTCCCCTCTTAAAGCCTTCCAAGTTGGCAGCCATCACCCCATCCTGGGGCAGGGAGTTCCACAATTTAACTATGCATTAAATTTAACTTGCTCTCCCAACCATAACTATCTGTACTATAAACAATATACTCTCTGTATCCACTGCTTCTGGAATTGTATGCCCCAGATTCCCTATGTCTCAGTCATCTCTGGATTGTGCACTGCTGCACCCCAAGCTCCAGTCTGCTTGTTCAGTCCACACCAGTGTTCTGAATCCCAGAAGAACTCCCCTTCCATTCTACGGCCCCGGCAGAGGCCACTTCCCTTCCCCACCCCCTCCTTTAAAGGAGAACAGCAGGCAGGCAGCCAAAGCACCAATATGCTGTTTATTGTCTATTACTTAAACATTAATCTTGTTAAAGCACCTGGGAAGGGAGGCTACAGCGCAGGGCTGCTGCCCCATGGCTGGTGTTGTTCCATATAAAGGCTGCTTTCTCCTCTCCCCCCACTTTCCAGAGACCTTTATTGCCCCAATTAAAAAGCCCCAGTGGATAATCGTTAACTTTAGCTGCCTGGTCCCTGCTGGAGCCTCAGGAGATGGCGCCAGCTGGGAAGCCCCAGGAATCAGAGATGGGCAAACGGCACATAGAGGCTCCCATTAAAGACAGAATGGGTTTTGCAGTACAGCCAATGCTGCCCAAAGTCAACATCTGAGGCTCCTTCACCTGTCAAACTTAGCCCTGGTTGGCCAGAACAAACCTCTACTCCCCACAACAGAAGAAGAGAACTGCCCTCCTCATTTGGAGGACAGGCTGCTCTGGTGCTCTGCAACTAGGATTGCCTTCCTCCAGGTATTAGCTGGAGATCTCCTGCTATTACAGCTGATCTCCAGCCAACAGAGAGCAGTTCGCCTGGAGAAAATGGCCACTTTGGCAATTGGACTCTATGGCATTGAAGTCTCTCCCCTCCCCAAACCCTGCTCTCCTCAGGCTTTGCCCAAAACCTTCTGCCGATGACGAAGAGGGACCTGGCAATTCTATCTGCAACATACCCACAGTGGCCATCTCCATACCAGGAGGCCAGGAATAGCCATGCTTGTTTACTTCACAAGGGCTCTTTCCCAGCAAGAGAAGCAAGTGCTGCATCAAGAAGGAGGCAACATTTTTACCTTTACAGACTTCAGAGGTGCATGGGGGTGAGGGGGAGACATCAGAGGTATGCCTGCTGTTCTGGCTCCTGACCTCTGCATGTTCATCTGAAGTCCTATGGAAGCAGGACAAAGGGGAAACAGCCACAACTGCAGAGGCATCATCCCCCTTCAAGGTCATGGAGGATACACACAACCAATGGGGAAAGTCAAGGCAGTGCCCTTTCTGCCCCTCTGCCCAACAACCTCTCTCCAGGTCACCCAGAGGCAATCTACGCTGGGCCAGGTAAATTGGGCAAGTCACTTAGGCCACAGTGACCAGGCAAGCATACGGTTTGGGGAAAAGCTCTGCCAACATTATTGCTGCTCACACTGGGCTCCATCTGGAGGCAGATGCGGACCTTCAAGATACAGGACAGTGGCCAATGAGAACGCAGGAGAAGGCACTCCAGGGAACAAGAAGATCCGTGGGCTCCTGTGGGTGACCAGCACACTGAAGCTTGGCAGGGCCTTTGGTTTGTTGACCTGGCTGTCACGGCATGAGTCTCTTCCCCCTCCTATCCCCCATCTTGGTCTCCTGCCCCTTTCTTGAAGCTTCAACAGATATATGGATAGAACTCCAGGAAGTTGCACAAGTTTTTTAAATGTTCATTTTTAGTTTCTGTTCTTTTTAGAAAACTTGTTTTGGTTTCATTAAATTTGTTAGTAAAGAGAATAGATTGGAACTCCATCCTTCCCACTTCCAACTGCCTTTGAAGAAGGAAGGAGGGGAGGAACTGGTACCCCTTCACCGTTTCTGGAACCAAATCCAGCTGAGAATCCTCTTCCCAAGGGACATTTTGTATATCGTTTTAATGGTCATTTGTCTTCAGTTCTGCTCCACACCAGCTGCTTGGGGAGCCAATTTTTGATTGACACTATTTATTGATTGTAAGTATTAATTTTAGTTATGTGTTTCATTTTCATTGGTTTCAGTGAGAAACACGTGTCCAGCAATCCCTTTCCCCGCCATCCAATAAGAAGAAAGTTCTCAGAGATTGTACTTTTCAACCAAGTGATCATGCTAAATTTCAGACGGATAGAAAAGAGTGTACGCCCCATTTCATGGACAGTTATGATTCTCTCTTGCAGACCAGGCACAGAGAAGCATTTGACAACCCAAGAAGGCAGGCTGTGGACACAAACAACACATGAAGCAATAAATGATAAACTGCTACCAGACACCAAGGTTAGCAGGAACCTAGGGCCAGCTCCCTACTAGGAGAGTAGGGGTCAGATAAGGGTGGGACGTAACTGAGAGAGCGAGCACCATGCCTTTCTGCCCACTCTGATTTTCAGGTGTGAATTTTGACTTGAGAGGGGGGGATCCTTATCCACCCTTACCTTGCTCCACCCATTCATGAGCAAAGTGGTGGTGGCCTATTTTTAAACAAAAATAAAGTGTTGGTTACATATCTGTTGAGTCTGTTTCCCTCTCTTTCTGACCTCTATGAATTGCATCTTAGCCAGACAGCCAGGTAGCAGAATAACTGGACAGGTAACTTTCCCAGACATTACTAACTGAGTCCCCCTCTGTCAAAGGATGAAAGGGCCATCTTGGCCATCTTCTGGTCACTGGGGGTGTGGGGGGGAGGTAGTTGTGAATTTCCTGCATTGTGCAGGGGGTTGGACTTGATGACCCTGGTGGTCCCTTCCAACTCTATGATTCTATGATTCTATGAAATTTGGATTAGGTAAAGGTCCCCTGTGCAAGCACCGGGTCATTCTTGACCCATGGGGTTACGTCACATCCCGATGTTCACTAGCCAGAGTTTGTTTGCGGGGTGGTTTGCCAGTGCCTTCCCCAGTCATCTTCCTTTTACCCCCAGCAATCTGGGTACTCATTTTACCGACCTCGGAAGGATGGAAGGCTGAGTCAACCTTGAGCCGACTACCTGAAACCAACTTCCGTCGGGATTGAACTCAGGTCGTGAGCAGAGATTGGACTGCAGTACTGCAGTTTACCACTCTGCGCCACGGTATTAGGTATAGTAACTCTTTTCAGTTTGGATTTTGATTCATTAATGTATGGATCCTAGGAATGCCAGGCCACTGGCTGGCAAACCCCAAAACTTTAGGGGTGGGGTGATGGGCAGAGATGACGTCTAGCATTGTGTGACATCACATCTGCTTGAGAACCCAGGTGTGATGTAAATGTGTTGCAGAGGGCCAGAGCATCACCCAACGTGCTTAAGTCACAACCAGGTTTGGTGGCAGATGTAATGTCACGCATCACCAGACATCATCTCTGTCTATCGCTCTCACCCTAAAGCTCCCGGGGCTGGTGGCCTGGCACCCCCAATGAGGCCTCCAGCTGGGGACAAACATTAGCTCAGTGGCCAAACATCTGTTTGGTACAAAGTTTCTGTTGTGTATGTATATAATTGGGGAGTTATCAAGGGAGGCGGAGGAGCTTGAGTTCTGTCGAAGGATCCTAAACCCTGCTCACCCTATTGGTCAAGCAAACGGATCCTATTGGCCCTAAGCCAGCATGTCCCATTGGTCACCGAGAGGGTATTTCCCCCCTATCACAGATCAGGGGGGGAATGGCCGGAGGCGGCCAGGGGGGCATATAAGCAGGGCACGTTCAGTGTGTAGTTAGTTAGTTCTGTGCTGAAATCAAATAAAACTGTGTTGTTGAACTCCGTCTCTGATCTCGTGAATCCTTCCCACGCGGACTTAACAGTTTCAATCCCTGGCATTAGTAGTGGACGTATCCCAGGCCGCAGGTGTTGAGAGTAAGCTTTGTGTACCTGAGACCCTGGTGAGCTAATGCTACTCAGAATAGACTGTGCTGGTCTGCATGGACAAACGTGACTTGATAATAAAGCAATTTCGTATGTTCATCGTATGAATCCTCCTTTTTCTTCCTCCTGGCCTCCTGTTCAGGTACAGCCCAAACGCCTATGTCAGCCTGAACTTTAGAGTTGCAACTTGATCTGTAGCAGACAGACAGACAGTCTCTGGAAAAATAACCCCATCAGTAATAATGAAGGCCTGCCCTATAAATGATAAGGGACCCAAGGTTGAGAAGGGAAGATTGGCTCCTTGACAAAGAGGGGAGCATGAAATCCTGTATGTCTGCTCTAGGCAAATGTGCCTCGGTGCCTTGGAAGAGAGCCATGCTTTCCTCTAGCTCGGAGCTGAATCTCTCCGGTTCTTTGTTTTGCAAAAGGGTGTGGGCTTGATATTTATGGCCTGATAAATGAGATTTGACTGAGGAAAGAGAAAAAAAGGTGGAGAGGTATGATATGCTGGTCTATGATTATGGGTGGCACGCAGGTTGTCCCTGTCTGCTAATATTTCCTGAAGTATTTGCAAAGGGGGACCCATTTATAGGAATTTGCCTTGGCCCAGGATAATCCACCAGTAGATCTCATCAGTGTGGCTAGCAATGAAGCCACCCAGCTATCTGAGGTGGCAGACAGAATGAACTTGCTCAGAAATCTCTTGCTATCCAGCACATTTGGAAATACCCTAAGCTTCCGCCACAGAGCTCGAGTGGCGCAAATGGTTCTCCTCTCCTCCATCTTCCTCACAACATCCTACCTCACAAGTGGTTTAAGCCTGAGAGGCAGCAACTGATCCAAGATCATTCAGTGTACATCACAGTTTACATGGGAATTTGAACCTTTGTCTTCCCAATCTTAGTCCAGTACTCTTAATAAGGTTGCCAACCTCCAGGTAATAGTAGAAGATCTCCTGCTATTACAACTGATCTCCAGCCGACAGAGGTCAGTTCACCTGGAGAAAATGGCCGCTTTGGACATTGGACTCTATGGCATTGAAGTCACTCCCCTCCCAAACCCTGCCCTCCTCAGGCTCCGCCCCCAAATCTCCCATCAATGGTGAAGAGGGACCTGGCAACCCTAACTCTTAACCACGACACTGTCCTGGCTTTCCTGTATGATGGAGCTAGTGTACCATAGCTGATAAGCAGCTGAGCTGTGAACCAGGATTTCCATCTTTAAATGGGGGCTGGAACGGGGAGTTCTGGGTAGCAAGGAGAAGCCCCACAGTGAGAGGGGTCAGGGGAGAGCAAGGCTCTTTGGAGTTGCTACGTGCTTCAGTCCCACAAGTCTCGTCATGTCCCAGACACCACCCAAACCTGTTCTTTCTGCTTTCACACAGCATTTTGGTTTCTGGAACAAAAACAGAACAGTTTAAAAAAAGAGACCCAAAACTCAGGCATTGAATTGCCCATTAATCATCCCGGGCTGACATGAGAGATGGCCTGGGGGCCGTCAGAAAAGCCACTGCTCGGGCGAGAGGGTGCTGGAACTAAACCTGCCAGGAAGTTGTTCAGAAGAAGGAGGTGAAGCGAGGGAAGGAGACAGGAGGGGCCCCAGAGAGTGGTGAAAAAAGAAAGACCCCCCCCCCTCAGAAGCCAAATGGTCTGGGACTGTGATGTGAGCAAGAACTGGAAGAAACTGTGGGCCTCCAATTAGCATGCAGTTTTGTTCTTTGGTTTTCATATGTATTTATTTATTGAAGCATTTATATCCTGCCTTTCCTTGTGGTTCAAGGCAGCTCACAACAACCGTTAAAACAGAAAATAAAATAGCAATTGTTGCCTTGTTTGGGGGCTCTTTGTGGAGAGAAGGACAAGGTGAGAGAATGAGCCACTCAGTTCCCCTCATGTCATCCTGGTTTTCTGTACCATCTCTAGAGCACTGGAAGTGAGGTACACAATGAAATTGCCCTGAGGAGAACACAGGAGATACCTCTTACCGAAGGTTAGGGTCAGACTGACTTCTGTATTTAAGATATGGCAAACAGGAACTTCAGGACGTATGTGTATGGACAGAGTCGTTCAGTTTCTTTCTGGGCTTTCTTCTGAAGTTTGCATGTTGACTTGTATGGCTCCTCTGCTTGGCTGTCTTAACTGCCTAGGTTGGTCAGATGAGGGCTGTCTTCCTGGTTCACAACTAGAGGGCTGGATTAGATGCCCTCTAGACCCTTCTAACCAAAATCTTGCAATTTCCAGCTAAAAACAAAACATCTGGCAGCATGTGAGACCTGCAACTGAGAATTCCCCAGAAGATTAAAACTTTTAGTGTATTTGAAATGTGCTCTGCAGACACAGGTGGGTTGCTAACCCCTGCTTGGGAAATTCCTGGAGATTTGGGGGAGGAACATAAGAACATAAAAAAAAGCCATGCTGGAACAGACCAAGGCCAATCAAGTCCAGCAGTCTGTACGCACAGTGGCCAACCAGGGAAGCATGATGGGGAAAGAATCTGCAGAGTTACACAACAAATGAGACACCTAGGTATGATGTCTCTAACTCACACTGGGTGACTCATGCCTTTTTCACTCTGGGTTCACTGGGCATGCAACCTTTGCTAACCCTGGCACGGCTTTAACATGCTTCCTCTGACTGGTAGCTAGGGTTGGCAACTGCCAGGTACTAGCTGGAGATCTCCTGCTATTACAATTGATCTCCAGCTGATATAGTTCACCTGGAGAAAATGGCCACTTTGGCAATCGGACTCTACGGCATTGAAGTCCCTCCCCTCCCCAAACCCTGCCCTCCTCAGGCTCCGCCCCAAAAATCTCCCTCTGGTGGCAACCCTACTGGTAGCTGTTCAAGAGAAGGGGAGTTCTTTCTTCCTTGGTTGCAGCTGGGCTTTGCCAAGCTACTTTTCACAAATTGGCCCCGGTGGTAGTTTCGATTTTTAGGCACAATCCAAGGAGCTCCCTGAATTCTACAATTAACAAACCAGCAGGGACTCCACCCCATAAGACTAAACCAACACACATAAATATTGGGGGGAGGGGGAGGGAGAGACTGTTCCATTGTATGGCATACAATAAATACACCATGGCAGCCTTCTTCTATTCTTCCTCTTGTTCCATAGCATGCATGACTCATAAACACCTTGTAAGTTCTTCTGTCCAGGCCAGAAGTTCAGCCCTCTGTTAAGGTGGGAAATCTGAAGGCCAGGCAAGTACTGAGCAGGGAAGCAGGAACGGCTAGCCTGAGAACAGCTTGGTCCCTTCACTCAAGCTAATGACTGCTCAACTTAGGATCGCCAGGTCCCTTCCCTCCTCCAGCAGGAGGCTCTTCTTGTAAAGTGTGTGTTCGCGCGTGCACCAACGCGCATGCATCACTTCCGGTTTAGAACCGGAAGTGCCGCATCGCAAAAGGCCTTTAGCTCTTAGTTTGAGTGGTAAAGCAGCCCTTTTCCACTCAAACTAGGAGGTAAAAGGCCCCTCATGAGGTGGAACGTCCGGTTTGAAACCGGAAGTGACACACGCAGTATGCACGAGCGCGTGCATGTCTGCCCACCGACCCTAAGGTGGTCGGCGGGCAGAGGGGATAATTGCCGGGGGTTTGCCCGCCACCAGCGGGCACCTGTCAACCCTAGCTCAACTGGAGGAGTCAACCCAGAGGCTGAAGGTCAAAGACGGCAAGACTGAAGTCACATTTGCCTTAACACTCTCAATAATAGCTATAGGAGGAGGGGAGAGGGGCTTAACCCTTCCACCTCAAACGTTAATCAAAAAGTATGCTATGCTAGCCCTTGAAAGGAGAAAGGGCATACTTAAATGCTTTTAGTATGACTTCAAGGCTTTATAGGGCCAGGTGGAAACCTATTGGTTCCTCTGAGTCACCTGACAACCTCTGACCTAGAAGTTGCAGTACCACCCTCTGACCAGCTGCATTGGTGGCACCAAAGCATACCAGAGCCAGCAAGCACCTCCTTCCTCTGGTGAGCTGCCCCAGTGGCACAGAGTGGGCAATGTCTGGGTCTGGTTTCCAGAGTCCCTGCTCTTCGAGCCCTGGCACCCCACGCTCTGGCTCAGTGAACCTCTCTTACCTTGAGGAGAGATCAAACTGGTTGTTGAGTCAGCACAGCCAGGGGCTTGGAGAATGGGTGTGGCTTTCTTGGGGCAAGTGTCTTCCTGCAGAAAGTTCTTGCCCTTGTGTACCCTGGCGAAACGTTCAGTCACCCTGAGTGATGAAACAAGTTGCCCCCACGCTCAGTGGCCTCTGTGAGTTCACCAGCAACAGGAGAAGAGAGAAAGAAGCAGCAGCAGCACTACGGCAGAGAGGGATCTTCTCCATGCATTTTAAGGAAATAATTGTGAGCATTGCTCATGTGTCGGATTCATAGGGTTGCCAACCTCCAGGTACTAGCTGGAGATCTCCTTCTATTACAACTGATCTCCAGCCGATAGAGATCCATTCACCTGGAGAAAATGGCCGCTTTGGAAATTGGACTCTATGGCATTGAAGTCCCTCCCCTCCCCAAACCCCGCCCTCCTCCAGCCCACAAAACCTCCTGCCAGTGCCAAAGAGGGACTTGGCAACCCTAAGGATTCAGTACTTTAACACTGTGTTTTTCTAAACATCGTCAATTTAACTACATTCACCGTTATCAGTAATCTCTTTCTCCAGATATTAGCAAGTGCCTTCAGCTGAGGTGACTTTATTTTACAATTGTTTCAGTTTCTGATGACGTTACAGTATTTGGACACTAAAGCAGACCATAAGATAAGAACAGGCCTGGATGTATGGGGGGGGGAGATTGGGGGGGGAGATTGGGGGGGGAGAAACCTTCTGAAAAACGAATTACTCATCTCAGTGGATTGAGTCACCTTACTGTGTGGGATTTCAAAACCGCATCTGTTAAGAAAATTCCTTAGAACCAACATCCCTCTGGATGAGCCTTTTCATGAAAAACAGCAGGCTACTCTCTTGAGTAACATGGCATGTTCTCTGGAAGCTCACGGATATTAGTTACGGAAACACCTGAGATCAGGAAGCATCACTATTAGGCAAAATGACACCGCAGCGGAGACAGGTCAGCCACTGGCTGACGCCTTAATGTTGTGTGGGCTGGATAAAGTAGGCTGTCCTTTAGCCTGGAAACAGCAGGGTGTTGAGCCATGGACAGGATTTCAAGTATATAGGGTTGCCAGCTCCGGACTGGGAAATACCTGGATATTTTGGAGATGGAGCCTGAGGAGGGGGGGGTTGGGGAGGGGAGGGACTTCAATGGGGTATAAAACCATACAGTCCACCTTCCAAAGTGGCCATTTTCTCCAGGTGGACTGATTTCTGTTGTCCGGGAATCAGTTGTAATAGCAGGAGCTCTCCAGCCACCACCTGGAGGTTGGCAACCCTAATCTGAGGGTATCCTAAGAGAGGATTAAGGCTGGAATCTTCTCTGCAGAGTGAGCAGAAAGCCATCAGGAAAAGCCGAGACAGCAGTACACAAAGCCCCATGCCGTGTGCGATTCAGAACAGGCCACAACAGTACCCCGCCTTTGGACAACATTTGCAAGAAATGCAAAAACAAAACAAAAAAGGTCGACTCTTTTGCAAGAGATTGGAAGGAAGAACATCGAGTTCCCCAAGAGGAACAAAGGGTGTGGGTTGCATATCAACAGAGAGGAGACACAAACTGCAGGACGTCATCCTCAGCTAGCACAGGAATCTGCACCGGGGGCAGTTTAAGCTCAGCTAATCCTCAAGGAGGGCATCAGTGAAGAAGCTTCTGCAGGTTGGCAGGAAATCATTGGGCACATGGCTGCAATTCAGAAAGCCACCTGAGAAGACTTGGGGTTACACAACAAACAGGAAATCTCCCTTCCCTGACAATTTAGCGTCGGTCTCGGGATTCATTTTAACCTTAGCTGCGACCCCCTTATTCTGAATTTTAATTCTGAAATCCACACATCATTGGCTGATGTGCTTTTGCTGCTATAGAAATCATTTGCAAGTGGACTTTCTTGTGTGAATCAGAGAATCCAATAGTGAACTGTTGCTACAGCAAAACAATAGCACAATATCCAACAAGATGTGGATGTAGAATTGCTGTCTGCTGCAATTTAGGGCTCCTCTGCTCCATTTCCAGGTTCTTTCATTCTGAGGTTGGCAGATGCTTTGTGCTCGCCAGTCATGAAAGCTGGCCAGAGAACAGCTGGTCTAGCCTTGATCTTTTACAACCATCTCCCTTACAATTGTGTAGCATGTAGCTTTGGGTCAGGCAGTGCAGAATCTGGTGCTAGGGCATCTATGTGCGCTGCACAGACAATTGGACGACAGGGCACTGCATTCCTTATAACTTGCCCACACTAGCTTGGAAAAGTCCTGGAGATTTGGAGGTGGAGCTTGAAGAAGTTAGAGCTCAACACAGATGTGATGTCACTCCTGTTTCTCCTCTAAGGTATATCACGAAGTCAGCTCTCCACAGTTGCCATTTCCTTCAGGGGAACTGTACTCTGTAGTTTGGAGATCAGTTGTAAGTCCAGGAGAACTCTAGGCTTTACTTTAAGGTTGAAAACTCTACCTATGTCTGTCTCCCCCACCCCATGCCCAATTGCTGGTCCCTCCTGCAAATCCTTCCCACTGTTGGCAGTCCACCTGAGAGGTGCTGCAGCAGCTGCCACCTGTTCAGACTTCTCCAGATTTTGAGCACCTGCTGGGCACAGTCTGAACCCTACAATTACACCCCTTTTGCATACTACAAATGAATTCTAAAGGAGGGATTAAAGAGCACTTGCTTTTAGATAAAAATCTTTACCCACTGCCAGGATGCAAAGTGCAAGAGGCACTGCCACTCTGATTGCTTGGGCCCGATTGGCCAATGCCCTTTCTCAGTCACAGGGCTTGTTCTTGCAGGCTGTGCCTTCAAACCACCCTTCTCCCCTATACACACAGAAAACCCTGCATGCTGGGTCCTGATCAGCACTGCATCAGGGTTGCCAACCTCCAGGTACTAGCTGGAGATCTGCTATTACAGCTGATATCCAAGTGATAGAGATCAGTTCACCAGGAGAAAATGGCCGCTTTGGCAATTGACTATGGGACTGAAGTCCCTCCCCATCCCAAATCCCGCCCTCCCTAGGCTCTGCCCCAAAAACCTCCCGCCGGTGGCAGAGAGGGACCTGGCAACCCTACACTGCATTGGTTGTAGGTATCCTGGTAGAGACACTCAGCACCCTAAAGGATCCTTTAGACCCGAGGCTAAGGCGATTTTGTTGATACTTTTTATTTCAGAGGAAGAGAATGTAGATTATACATTAATGTAGGTCATTCAGTCATGAAGAGGATCCTTCCAAGACTCTGACCCTTTGCTTGTCCCTCAGGACAATACACTTCCAGGCATTTGACTTGCATTCCTATCCCCAGTGCTTTTGGTCTGCTGCCCAGCTGTTCTAAGTGCAGATTTGTGTAGGGGAGGGGTAGCACGGAATTCTCCTTGCCCTTCACGTAACTGAGGCCAAATAAGATAATGCAGAGTTTGCACTCAGCACTCCCCTGCCTGCTGCCAAGGGGGGTGGGGGGAATAGCAAGTGTTCTCCCAAGAAGCTTGTCTCCGACAAAACCTGCGCCACTTGCCGCCTCTCTGTTGTCTGTCTATTTTTAACATGTCTCGTTCCAGGAGCTCCGTGCCCTTTTCCTCAGGGCCTTGGATGGAAGCCTTGAATCTGCAACAAGCTTCACGGTGCCCTCTGGTAATGGGTTGGTCTCGGTTGACATACCTCTCCTGGCAGCAGACACTAAACTCTTGGCAAACCCATTCAGGGAGGCAGCTGCAGGCGAACATTTGAAAACATGGAGTAGGAAGCATGAATGAAAGGGACGAGGGTGGAACGCAGAGGCCAGAAAGCAGTCTCCCTTCAAGCAGCCTGGGAAGACTGCGCTGCCCAGGGATCACAGCCATGCAAACATTTTCCGTTTGGTTGGCCAACCCCTGCTAGACTTTTCTCCATGTGCTCCTGTAAGCTTGTCTGAGGCATTTAGCAGGATCACGTGCCGCATTGTTTGGATAGGACAGGGCAATCCTACAGCTCTGCTACATCAGCAGCCCACTAACACTGACATAACCCTAATGCTATGCTAGTGTAACCTCTTGATAGCAGTAGTGTGTCTTTGGGATCTGCCAGTGCAAAGGGAGCATGCTCTGGCTAACTAGAGTATCACATCACATTGCTAGTGCAACCCGTTGCCTTCCTTGGCTTGAGATTGCCAGGGCCACTCTAGACGCTTCACCACCCCTCCTTGTGTGCTTCTTTAATCTTCCCTCTTCTTTCTTCCTGCCGTTCCTTCTGGCTTTTTAACTTTTCTGTTTCCTCTCTCCTCTTTCCTGTTTTCTCCTCTGTTGTTTATTGCACAGTCTCACCTCTTCAAAAGAAACTGGTGGTAGAGTGTGCTAGTAAGAACACTGATGGCTTACTGTTTCATTTCTAAAATTAACTTAGTCTCGCAATAGATCTGGTTGCAGTTCCTGTACAAAAGAACACAACTCAACCAAGTTCACTGTTTGGGAGACTGTTATGGTGTGGCAGTGGATGGGAAATAGGCATTTGGTGTCTGTCCATGTGCATTAACCTCCAAACACCCTAAAATACAGCCCCTGCCTCATTTGGAGGGTTTAAGTTCCAGTAATTTCAAGGGAGGGGAACCTGAAGAACTGCGATGTGAATGTTTCCGTGTTAGCACGTTTGGATTAGCAGAGTCAAAAAAACAGAAAATGGGATACGAATGGAGAGGGGAAGGGAATGAAAACTTTATGTTTCACAGAAGGTTCTGAAATTTCCCCATTAATGTGATTTTGATTGTGCAACAATCCTTGAGAACAGCTGTCAGTCAGAGGGTGGCAACAGAATGAAAATATTTACCATAGTAATGGATGAAGAAATTCAGCCAACGTGTTTCTGCAGGCTGTGAGGATACCAGTTCCAACCTCTCCTTACATTGCCTTTACTGGTATCATGGACCACATTGTCAATTTAAAACTAACTGTTGTGTGTGCCCTCTCCTCTCTCTCTCTCTCTCTCTCTCTCTCTCTCACACACACACACACACACACAAACATGCAGTATACATCTTTAAATAAAAGTAGACATATTTGCTCTGCAGAATTATCTGTTTCCCTAAGTATGTCTGATTGTTTCACCTACATCTACCAGGATTTCATTCTGTTTAGCCTGATACCTCCAACTGATTTCTTTTGTTCACAATTGACTTCAACAGCTGCGTATCTCCCCCACCCCTGTTACTTCTTTGCCCTGCCTGTGGCAACAGACCAAGGTGGGAATCATTAGCGAGGCCCCCTCATTTCCAAATTGCTGTCACCCTTCCCCCAATCCTCAAGTTCTTTGGGTCTCAATAAACATGAGTATTCAGTCATAGAATCCAGGAGCATGCTTTGAAGAGACACAAAATCACAAAAATCACAAAATCACAAAATCACATAAGGTTGGAAGAGACCACAAGGGCCATCGTATCCAACCCCCTGCCATGCAGGATCCCACAATCAAAGTGCTCCCAACAGATGGCCATCCAACCTCTCCTTAAAGACCTCCAAAGACGGGGACTCCACCACCCTCCGAGGCAGCACATTCCACCATCGAACAGCCCTCACTGCCAGAAGGTTCTTCCTAATGTTTAGGTGGAATCACTTTTCTCTTAGTTTGAATCCATTACTCCATGTCCTAGTCTCTGAAGCAACAGAGAACAAGCTTGTTCCCTCATTAACATGGCATCCCTTCAACTATTTAAACATAGCTATCATGTCACCCCTCAACTTTCTCTTCTCCAGACTAAACAAACCCAGCTCTTTAAGTCTCTCCTCATAGGGCATGGATTCCAGACCTTTGACCATTCTGGTTGCCCTCCTCATGCAACATTTTGGCTTCTTCTCTGGAGGCTTCCTGTGCTCTCTAAAGTGCCATGCACATGGATGACATTAAACAAATAAAACAGTGACCATGAGCTATGTAGAGATGTTACCCTTCCCATTTTACATACTCTGCTTTTGTGCACCTTAAGAGGCAGATGTGAAAACTGCTGTTAGAATTTCATGCATCAGTAAGATAACGATGCAATTCATTCATGTGGGAAATGGCACCACTGGCATGTGTGTGCTTTGTGAGATGCAACCTCAGTGCATACCCCATCCAACAGTGAAACTTAGAGGTGCTCAAACCTTCCTACAAGGGTAGTAAAAAGCCAACTGAAGAACATTCTTCATGAGGTCTAGCAGTGTACCTTGCCAAGAAATTTTGAAACACTAACTTTTTAAAGTTGAAACAAGAGTTTGCACACATTAAAAATTTGACAAAAATCTTCAGAACTCCCTGAATTCTGAACATGTTTTAAAAAGAAGAATCTGTCCTTTTTTTTTTAATGAATTATAAGAACATTTTGTGGGGTTTTTTCAGAAGTAAACTCATTTTGTGGATTCCTTTTTGAGGAAACAATGTTGGTATTAACTTGCCAAATTTGATACTGCTACAGCTTGGAGCTCTTCCTCCCACCTTCCATATCCCCAGGTCCATTTTTTTCCATATCTGCAAATGTTGGGGGGGGGGGGTCAAATCTAGATTTGAAAATTTACAAGCAAGTTAGGAGAATTTCATTGAAAAAATATTTTCAACATTTGTATAAAACCTTTCAGCAACATTTTCAAGGCAGTTTGCATAACAAAAGAGGAATTCAACATGCATCAAAACTCTTTTTAAAAGCACCAAACCATAATAATGGAAAACATCCCAGCAGCAAAGAAAATTGCAGCTCCTAGATCTCGGCAGAATACAAATGCTTTCAAAAGGAGACAAAACCAGAGTTCTTGGGGGACAGCAATTCACCTTTCTGAGGTTACTATCAAAAAGCCAGTTCTTGACCAAGCCATTTTGAATGGATAATAAACCTCTTACAGTACCATTCTCATCCTGCTAAGTCTTAGAAGGCTGTAACTTGCTTAGGCTAAACATTGTGAAAACTGGAAGGTAGCAACTGCATCAGAATCAGAAACCCAGAAGTTCAGGATCTAAACCTTTGCCACAGTGATGCTAAAATTAACAATGGCCGTTTATGCACATAAGGTTTTGCCTTGGATTTGCCGCTCTCTAGATGCACATTTCCCCCATCCAAATTCTCAAAACTCTGCATGGGGCTTATTTTTGAGTTTTAAGAATTTGGATGGGGGGAATGTGCATCTATTGAGCGGCAAATCCAAGGCAAAACCTCCCGTACATAAATGGCTAATGTAGTTTTTAAAAGCTCAGCAATAAAATGAGATTTTGGACACCTAAGGTACTTAATGGGAACTCTTGAGAGCATGAGAGGAACCTGTCTGAATCAGACTAAGAAAGGTGCCTTTAATTCAGCCTCCTGTTTCCAACAGTGGCCAGCCAAATGCCTTCTCGCATCCACAAGTGGGGCTGGAAGGCAACAGTTCTTGTTTGGCATGTAGGGATATGCTGCATCTGAATATGGGGTTTCCATTTAATTATCTTGACTAAGATCAGGAATTGGCTGAGCTCCGCTTTACAGCCACCAGAGGCAGGGCCTTCTCTGGTGCCAAGACTTTGGAATGTTCTCCCCACAAAAATTCACCGGATATCAAATCTGTACTCTTTCAAAAACCAGAAGATTTTTTTCCTTTACCTAACTTTGTAATTATTTGCCCTTCCATGCTGTTCTTTTCTCTCATTTCTGCAATGGTTTTAAGCTGGCAACTGGGGAGAGGGGTGTTTTCTGGTCAGTACCGCCTTTCATAGCTTTTGTGCTGATCTTTTTTGGGCTGATGGCTTTGGGAAGTTTTTCTTACTTTTAATTGAAGGTTATAAGCCTCCTTATTAATGATTTTCAAGAGAGCAGGGGATAAATATCACAAATCAATTAAGTTAATATGGAAGAGCATCTGTTAAAAGGATCAAGTACATGTGGAAGACCTCAACCTGAGACCCTGGGGAACAGCTACCAGTCAGAGTAGACAATATTGACCTTGATAGACCAAAGGTCTGACTAGGGTTGCCAACCTCCAGGTACTAGATGGAGCTCTCCTGCTATTACAACTAATCTCCAACCAACAGAGATCAGTTTGCCTGAGGAAATTGGCGCTTTGGTAATTGGACTCTATGGCATTGAAGTCCCTCCCCTCCCCAAACCCTGCCTTCCTCAGGCTCTGCCCTCAAAACCTCCTGCCGGTGGCGAAGAGGGACCTGGCAACCCTAGGTCTGACTCAGTAAAAGGGAGCTCCCTATATTCAGTCAATCCATGCACAGGCACAACACGAATCAATATGCATTACATTATATTGACATTTCATTTTTTATTTTGAAAATACATAATCAAAACGTACACATGCTCTCCTCATTCTGCACATGCTAAAATGTACAGATTTTTTTTTTAAATTCAGGACATACTAGAAAATGGTTTGAGATCCAGTTCCCAGATCAGAGAAATGAGGATATTATCACACCAGTTAGCAAGTAATCACTACATTAGTCTGTACGGGAAACCGGTGCATGGAGTAATTGGTGCTCTGCCAGGTTTAAAGGCACCGTTGGAGGGCATGAGAACCTGCCATCAATGGCTCTCCATTCTATGCTATTCGTTTTTTTCCACTGATGTCAGCATTCCAGCAGTACAGACAAGATTGCATGGAGGGGGAGGGGGAGGAGGGAGTTAATCCAGGTAGCAATTAGACTCGTGGTTATGGGCGATGCTACCTGCCAGCAACTGCAGATTCTTCCAAAGAAAAACAGACTTATTTCAGCACTCTTATTCTGGGGGCCCAGCTTGCCACAGATCCTTTCTGCTCTGTTGAAAACCCACACACCCTTTGACATCAGCAAAGCGACAGTCGGTTATGGCTATCCAGAGGTGAGAGAATAGCTCTCTGCATATGCTCAGCAGTGCCCTGATCTTAATATCACTTTATGTCCCCCAGTGGTTGCTGAGCTCTGGTGCTCAATATGGTTGCTGGGGCATAGCCCTAGTGCAGACGAAGTCCTGCACCGGTGTGGGGAGGGACCACAGCTCAGTGAGAGGCACCTAGTTTGCATTAAGCTGATCCCAGGTTTCACCCCTAGCATGCCCAGCTAAAGGAACATGAGTAGCTGACACACAGGAAGAGAGAGAGACCTTTCATTTGCTGCGACCCTGGAGAGCTGGGTGAGAAAGGTGAACTTTCTCACCATCCGGCAGTTTCATGTATTGGGGTACTGGATAAATATTCTAGCTGCTAAGGCAGCCAACATTTTTCTCCTGCTTGATCCTATGACTTTAATAGCAATTTGATATGTAGAAGTTAAGCTACATTACCTGTGTTCCAGAGAACCGTCTGACTGTTTTATTTCTTTGCATCAAGACTGCTGATGAAGTAACAGGAAACTGGGCAAGGGAAAAAAGAGAGAACAATACTACTAATTACTGTGATAACTGAGCCCTGTCTTGCCTACCTGGCTGCCAAATTATGTTTAAAGCTGATTTCACCAAGGTAACCACTCAAAATAAAAGGTTTCCATGAATCATGGCAGGAATGTTGGTGAATATTCCTTGACAATGCAACTACAGAGCTTGCATGGAGACCAGAGATAGCCCGTTTTTATCCTTTTATATATTTTGGAGTAGAAGATGAGTGGACAATGCATAAAAACAGCTATTCTGCACATTCATCTGTGGAAAATGTGCAGCAACATCAATGGTGTGTATTTGTAATCCTGACAAAATGGAGGTGCTACTGGTGGAGGGAAGGTTTGACACAGGAATTGGGATATCTCCTGTTCTGGATGGGGCAAGTTCATAGCTTGAGTGTGCTGCTGGACCCGCCTCTCCATATCATTTCTTTTTTGCACAATGCCAAAACAAAAGCAAACAAACAAACAAAAAACACACCCAAAACTGTGGGCAAGACAGTGCATGTTATAGCGGAGACCATCCCAGCAGACAAAAGAGGAGAGAACCAGCTTCGCGCAAGGGAAGATCAGTTATTATGACAACTGGGTGAATTAATTCTCCAACAGGTTTGGAGCAGAGGAAGACAGTGGGAGGGGGCAGCTGAAAGGCCAGAGGGCAAGCAGCCACCACTCGCACCTCCAGACTTCCCTGCCAGATATCAGCAGAACTACAAAACCCACCTAATCTGGTGGGAAATTCAGCAACATCTCATGACCAAAGATATTAACAAAAAAAGGCCCATACTTTAATCATCATAGCAAATTGTTATTAGTTAAGTCATACTTTTTATTATTTGAGAGAGTTAATGTATTAAGTATGACGCATACAAGACATGACTCACTTCTGTGATCAATGGTGTGACTAAATCCCTGCTTTAGCCTCCCTTTCCAACAAAGGGACAAACCACGTTACATATAGATATGTATAATGCAGTGCATATATATATATTTTTTTAAGTAAACCGTGTTAAGAGGTTGTGTTCTTGGTGGGGGTTAACCCTTTCTCTACTAGTTGTTTTTTCCACCCAAAATTCCCACAACCAAGATTTTGGGACCTGTATTTTTTTCTTAGGGGGGGATAGAAGGGGGATTTTGATTAGGAAAGTGGCCAGCCAGTGACTGATTAAGCACCCTCTCCAAATAAAGAACATAAGAATTGCCTGGCTGGATCAGACAACCCCATGCAGTAGCAACACAACTCCTCAGAGCAGATACATACTCTCTGTTGAGTGGGGTTGTCATCTGCGGGTCTGAAACCTATATGGAAGTAACACTAACAGCCCATTCCTGAAACCCACAGTGGCCGGTGATGGCTACCACGGAGGGTAAAAGTGTTTTACATTTAGAAAAAAAAACCAAAATGGAGGGGGACCCAAAAATGGGGGGAAAGGGCCCCATTGCAAACATTGATTCTGTGCCACCAAAAATGGTCGCGCAACAACACTGTTGCATTAGGGAGCGTTCCCAGCGCTAAAGGGGTTAGGAGGCTGCCTAACGGCAGCTCCGCCCCCAGGACACCAACCGGGATGCCGGCACAGGGACTTACACTGGGAGAACACTGGCATGAGACTGCACCAGCGTCTGAGGGCCACACTGCCACCACGGTCCAGGGGGCCTGGCATAATGCTGGCGTCCTTGCCAGTCTGCATGGTGCAAGTGGCACGCGGATGCCGGCGTAGGGGTCACATCAGCTCCTAAGAGCATTCAGGGCCCCCCCCTTCAGGAATGCACTGCTATTGACCTATAAGCCCCACCCTTTTTCCAGATGGAAGGGAGGCTATGGGTACTGAGTGTGGGGAAGGCACTCTGCACATGACCAGATGCACTGTCTTCTTTCTTCCAGACGCTCAGAACACAAGCACGGGTGCAATGTCTGAAGACCCATTGGATTATATCGCAAAATGAACTAAACGGTATTCTGGAACGAAAGTATTATCCATATTCTGGCAGGAGGGCACAGACCGCCCACAAAAACCAACACAGTATGCCTACACTCTCACTGCTGGTGAGAGGCACAGCCACTTCCTGCTACTCCGAGTGGGCCTTGCCCCTGATTCACTGACTTGGCACCAGGACCGCTCTGTATACATGGAGGTTCCTGCCGATATCTAAAAGGAACAGGAGGGCAGATTGTAACTGTGGAAAAGGTGACTCTGACTGTTGCAAAGGAAGCCAGAGGCCAAGCCTGCGTGGGAGGTGAGCTCTCCTTTCGGGCAGCTTTGGCACGATGGAGTTGGCACCCTTCTTGTTAGTGCAGAGGGCATTTGTGTTGGGTTTCCTGCTCCTTCCATCAGTTGGTCCTCTTTTAGTCAGAGGGAAGCATGGTGGTTCCCCACTTCGGCTTTCTTGCCCCTCATTGCTACCCAACACTACAGACTGTACCTGTCCCTCCCCTACCTGAACAGCTCCCTTCAGGGTCTTCACAGACATGACCCAGATGTTTTGATCTGGTGTCAGCAATCACATTTCTTTGTGATAATATGCAGGTGGCAAAGTTCCTGCATGGAAGGATTGGTTTACTGAGGGGAAAACCTCACAGAGGGACTGCAGTCGAGGAAGTTAAGGGCCACCAGGCAAGGCAACTGAAGGCCAGGGAGTATGAAGAGGATGGGGAATTCTTACAGGATTTACAGAGTTCCCAGCTCTGGGTTGGGAAATACCTGGAGATTTTGGGGTGGGGTCTGAGGAGGGGGGGTTTGAGGAGAGGAGGAACTTCGATGGAGAGAATGCCACAGAGTCCACCTTCCAAAGCAGCCCTTTTCTCCAGGTGAACTGATCTTTGTTGCATGGAGATCAATTATAATCTGAGACCTCCAGTTACCACCTGGAGGTTGATAGCCCTATGACACGAAGCATATTGGGGGGTGATCCAGCTGTTTGCTATGGGGGGGGGCTCTGGAGGCAGAATTGCCGAGTGCCAAAGGCAAAGGAAGGATCTCATAGCTCTCCTACGAACAGCAGAGGGGCTGTGTGCAGAGAGTGGGTGGACGTGGGCAGCATTGAATTTCACATCAGTTCCAAAATTGCCAGCCAAAAGTTTCAGGGCAGTCAAGTTCCTTCCCTCTTCCCTTCCCTCCACATGCCAGTTGTTGTCAAGACATACTGCCAAGGCAAATGTTATTACCCATGTTTTGCAGCTTCATTGCTTTTAAAGAATCGTTTCCATGAGAAACCAGCTCAGCAAACATATCTTGCAGAGGAGGCCAGAGGTGAAAGGAATAATAGGCACATTCCAACAACATGACACATACACACACACAAGCACAAAAGACGTTAACTGTTCGCATGCTGCTGCGGCAGCTGTTGAGCAATACAATTATCAGTTTGGGATGCTGCCACCTCCCTCGGTCTTTCGCCTGCCTTTGCTTGTACGTCTCAATCCTGCCTTGACTTGCCTGGGCTGGTCTTCGTAGGGCTTCTCCTCTCACTATTGAAGCCCCAGTCTGCCTCACAAAGCAGCCCTTCAATTTGATTCTTAAGAAGTGGCACCACTTCCCACCACATGAAAATAGGCAGAAGGACACATCGATGAGATTGGGAAGATTGTTCCCACAGGAGCCTCTGAAAATGGAGGGAAAGTAGAACCGCCAATTTGGTGGTCTCACTTGAAGTACTATCCATTAGATAATTCTATCTCTATTTCTATAGTTTTCTTACTTGCTCAACAGTTTTGAAGAAAAGCATGCAATTAAAAAAAAACCTCGCCAGAACCACAGTTTCTGTACCTGGAAAAATGTTATTTGTTTTATTCATATATTTATGTTTTAGACTGGTGTACTTAAAGTCTCTTCAAAGTTCAGGAGTTAAGCATGGTCATCCCTGGTGAGTACTTGGATGGGAGACCCCCAAGGAAGTCCAAGGTCGCTTCACAGAGGTAAGCAATAGCAATTCACTTCTGAATGTCTCTTGACTTGAAAACCCTACAGAGTTTGCCATAAATTCGATGTGACTCGATGGCATGTTCCACCACTACTTAAAATTTCAGGGAAACACACACACATTTTACCTTTGTATCATTAATGTTTTCTTTAAATAGCTTAATACTCCCCCCTCACACACACAAAGCATTAAATACTTCAAAGTTCTCCCTTCACATCCATCTCTGGGGCAAGATGTCTTCTCAGAGCAGCTCTGCAAATTCACATCAGTAGGGCTGTTCTATTCCCTACCCCACCCACCCCCACAGGCAAAACATTTTGCATCAGATTCAAATCCATTTATGCAACTGCCGAAGCACACCTTATTTGCATCCTCTTCAGGTGTCTCTCCAGCCCCACTGCTTCTCTCACTCACTAGCCAGTTTTCATTCAGTGGGGGTGCAGCATCAGGCCTGCCAGACAATATGGGAACACTGTGGCAGCAGGCATAATGTAAAGTAAGCCTCTTGAGAGCTAGCCTGGTGACAGGGCTGGATAGAAATCAGTGTTTAGCACCAGACCCATGTGTGTATTCCTCAACAGGGCAAATAGCAGCTGGCGGTGTGTGTGTGTGTGTGTGTGTGTGTGTGTGTGTGATTTGCACCAGGAAAATGTCATGATTAGGAGTGGGCAAAAAATTCTGTATTTTTTGGCTTTGACTCTGTTGGACCCAAAACATTTTAGTATTCCTGGTATGGTATTCGGATTCAGTGTTTTTTCGGGTTTGTGAATTTTTTGGGTCCATTATTCCCTATGGGGAAACTTTCCAGGTGTGCGGGGGGGGGGGGGTGTTTTTAAAGGCACAGGCACCAAAATTGCAGTGGAGTTGCTGGTGCCTGTCCTTTAAGTAACCCTTAAATTTCAAGTAGATTGGACCAAGGAGTCTAATTCTTTGGGTCCCTGAACAGGGTGCTTCCAGCCATCCTCTATTATTTCCTATTGTGGGGGGACGACGACTCCAAGCTGCTTCAAAGGCAAAAGCCATGCCTGCAAGCAGCAATTACTGGTCAATTATCTCCCATGGAAGAACCAACAACAAGACCTACAGAACTGTTGCAGAACCCAGTAATCCCAGCAGAACCACAAGTCAATGTGCCAAACCAAACAGAACCAAAATCAAACCAGATAATCTGTTCAGTAAAAACTCATGGTGGGGGGTGGGGGGACACTTTTGCATGCCCAGAGAACCAATTGCAATGTGCCCAGCAGAACCCAGGACAATTGTGGCAGCGAAAGCTCAATAGTTCTAATGTCAAACTGGAAGAAGAAGAAGAAGAAGAAGAAGAAGAAGAAGAAGAAGAAGAAGAAGAAGAAGAAGAAGAAGAAGAAGAGGAGGAGGAGGAGGAGGAGGAGGAGGAGGAGGAGGAGGAGGTGGTGGTTTTTATATGCTGATTTTCTCTGCCACAAGGGAGAATCAAATCCTTCCCTTTCCCTCCCCACAATAGACACACTGTGAGGTAGGTGGGGCTGAGAGAGCTCGAAGAGAGCTGTGGCTAGCCCAAGGTCACCTAGTTGGCTTCATGTGTAGAAGTGGGGAAACCAACCCGGTTCACCAGATTAGCCTCCGCTGCTCATGTGGAGGAGTGGGGAACTGAACACTGTTCTCCAGATCAGAGTCCACCGTTCCAGACCACCACTCTTAACCACTACACCATGCTGGCTGGAGACTCGCAGCAGAACAAATTCAAGCAAGGGAGGATTTTGCAAGCCCAGCAGAACAAATGGTGATGTACATAATGCCCTACAGAACCCAATGCCTCTGTGGCAGTGTATGCTCAACAGAACCAAGGAGAAACCACTGCAGAATAAAGCCAACCAGGGGATTTTGCAAGCACTGTACAACTCTGTAAAAACCATCAAGGGGACCCAAAGCAGCTCCTGCAAAGTAGGGGGAAGGAAACCTCTTGAAACTGACAAACACACTTGAAATTGACACAAGCAGCCTGGCAAGCCCAAACTCTGGCTCCCGATCTTCCCAGTAAACCCCAGGAACATTTTTTCGATATATATATAAAGAAAAAATCCTGGATATATTTGGGATGCTGAATATACCTAGAAAATACAGATAAGGTATTTTGGGGGTATATTTTCAGCCCGAGTGTATCCAAATGCACACCCCTAGTCATGCCTTGGTCTGAATTTGACCCTTTCCCCCCAATACTGAAAGAATGCCATTTTGTTTTATTTTACTTCTTTTATACCCTGCCTTTCTTCAATGGGGACTGAAAACTGCGTGCATCGTTCTCTTTTCCTCCTTTTATGGATCTGCTGCCCTCATGGCAAACTTGGCCCTCAGCCCTGGAACAACGAAAGTCCCTCAGAGCAGAGGTGTCATTTAGATGGGCACAGGGAGAGGAGCAACCTTCAGCGTCCCCCGTAATGACTTTTCCTATATGCCTCTCTTTCTTTGAACTACAGAATGGTTTCTTGCTGCAGATTCCCAATGGAAAGGGGCAGTGCCACAAGACCCTTTTTGGGTTTTATATCAGAGGCTGAATGCTGCTTCCTCCATCACCCACCCACCCCCAAATTGAAATAACACAACCAGCCCTCACACTGCATGGTGTGGTGGGCTTCTTCCTTAAGGGACTAGGCTGTAGGCAGGCCAGAGTCACATCTGTTCCACCCAGTTCAGTGGGACAAAGTCCTGCCAGCCAGCCAAATTGTCTCTCAGGGCTGTTAGGAGGATGAATCAAGCACTGGTGGGAGAACACGAAGCAGCTGAAGAGAGACAGGCAGGACAGACCACACCACAGGTTCCGCTCTTGTTTTAGAAACAGGCTGGTCGAGCTTGGAAGCTGAGTTGTCGTGGCCCGCATGGCTCATCCTAGACTTGTGGGGTGGGTCTGGCTCACATCCACCACCACCCCAGTTGCAGATTGCTTTCACCCATCAATTCTGGCTCAGGGCACAGGGCAGCTCAAATGGACCCATTCCATTGTTGTCCTCTTTTCTATTGAGAGTAGATTTTCAGGGTGAACAGACTGGTTGGCCGAGTGTGTGTGCGTAGAATGAAGAGGAAGGAACTGCAAAAAAGAGGAAGAGCAAAAATAAATATCCCTTACTTTCTGTTTAGCCAAAGGTCTGGCAGGATATCTTTCAGAGACCTGGGCAGCTCTGATGTTATGACTGGTGTGGGGCAGTCCTATGCTTGCAAACTCCCTGTGCACATGAGATGCACCACATGCTCTGCCTCCCCTTCCACAGCCTCCTTTTCTTTATGTAAGCAAGAAGGACGATTGATCCTCCAGTGCTCTGTGCTCCCCAAAAATATCCGAGGCTTTAAATGGTTGCATCTCTAAATGATGCTCATTAAGTGGTCATTTGTGCAGTCATACGAGGCCTGCACATGCACAGTGATGCTGTGATGATGGAACAGTCCATTACAATCTCTCTGTGGAAAAACACAGCAAGAGCCACAGAAAAGCTGCCATTCTATGTATATACCATAGTATAAACTGAAGGCATTCTCAACGGAGTATCTACTGCATGAGAAAATAACCCCAATATTTTGGGTAAATAGCAGCTCCCCAAGGCTGTTTCTTGCCAGGAAAATTATGCAGAGAGAAAATCTTAAACCTCCCCCTTTTTGTGAACCGCAGTTCCAGTAGGGTCCCTGCACACCTGCAAAATGAGGTTTTTTTAAAATGGCTTGGAGCTCTGAAGATAGAACTGCCCGTGCACATCTGGTTTGGCTGCTGGGATTACCATGAGGCTGGGTGGGGGGGGAATAAAATCAAGCTGAAGTGGCAATTTGACCAAAGCAGATTCACATGTGCATCACAAAGCACGGGAAAATGAAAATGGGTCTAAACTCTTAAAGGTAAAGCTCCCCTGTGCAAGCACCAGGTCACTCCTGACCCTTGGGGTGACGTCACATCCCGAAGTTTATTAGGCAGACTATGTTTACAGGGTGGTTTGCCATTGCCTTCACCAGTCATCTACACTTTACCCCCAGCAAGCTGGGTACTCATTTTACTGACCTCGAAAGGATGGAAGGCTGAGTCAACCTTGAGCTGGCTACTTGAAACCTTCCGTTGGGATCAAACTCAGGTCGTGAGCAGAGCTTGGACTGCAGTACTGCAGCTTACCACTCTGCGCCACAGGGCTCCTAAACTCCTCTTGCATAGCCAATAAATCAGTTCAGAAACAGGGCACAAACCCCTTCACAACTACTGTCTCTTTTCTTGTATATGCATGATAAGCAGCAGCAGAAGGGCTGAAAAGCACAAAGTGGCGCATGCACATCTTTACTTTGTCTCTCATGCTTTTAGCCAAGACAGCCAGGGCCAGGCACCATGATAGGGGACAAGTGGGTCAGGGTCAGCAGTAAACAGGAGTACCATCTCTTCCTGGGGGAGGGGGTGGCAAGCATTTAGCCTCCCTGGTGCCAGAACCCTCTTCCCTTGAACTCTCAATCCCTCTTGTACTGCCTAGGATTAGGTGGGAAATCAAGAGTTCATTTGAAAACAAAATGATATATCCGTCGAATTCTTCAGTACAACAAATGATCATTCAGATTGTTCAGAAATATAAAACCTCAATCATTCGAGGGGATTTTCACCAGTGTGGAAAAGTCTGAAAGTCCTAGAATGGAGGAATGGCAGACACGTCTTTCTTTCACAGGGGGCTAAACTCGGATTGCCATTGTGCAGGGTGGGGTGGAATCTTATGATTTTGCAAAGGTTGGAGAGCTCTGTGTTGGGTCAAGGATGCCTCATTCAGTCTGCTGAAGCCTTACAAGGGCAGCAGTAGAAGCAGCCCCTTGCAGAATAGGGCACAGCTGGCATTCTCTGAGGCTGGAGTAGA
Source organism: Euleptes europaea (assembly GCF_029931775.1). Taxonomy (NCBI): domain Eukaryota; kingdom Metazoa; phylum Chordata; class Lepidosauria; order Squamata; family Sphaerodactylidae; genus Euleptes; species Euleptes europaea. The sequence continues at coordinate 39,000,384 of NC_079324.1, forward strand.
ATAACTGACGGTTGGTTGAGTGGCATAATGGGCTTTTCAGTGTTTGCCTTTTCCAGATCTCTGTGGGAATTTCCAGCCTGCTATCAGTCTTGGCACTTGGCCCCTGTCGCCAGCACTCCAGATCCAGCTCTGCATTGCCTCTGTAAATGATTTCCCAGCTAAAAGGATCTTCTGATTTCAGCAATAAAAACAACATGCACACTTCTTATCTGCCCATAGATTTGCTCGCAAAGGTTCAGCCTTGACCTGCATCTCGAATTATCCTAGAGAGGCAATTATCCCTTCTGCAGCACCTAGTGCAGCTGCTGTTGGCATAACAGGAGGGCAACCTTTGGAGTATCACAGAGCTCTCCAACACAGAGAATGTGTAAGCAGCTCTTTGAGAGCTGGAGAGCAAATCAAAATTTGAACATGTCTCTGGAAGATCGATGTCCCTCACTGCTTCATGCTTTGTTTCACCTCATGGATGGACCTGCAAAATGCCCTTCCGAGGTGTTAGACTGGGGTCTGGGAAACCTGGGTTCAAATCCCCACACTGCCAACAAACTTGCTGGGTGATCTTGGGCCTCTCTTTGTGTCACTCTAACCTACCTCACAAGGTTGTTATGAGGATAAAATGAGGAAGGAAGAACCATGTATGCCGCTTGGAACTCCTTGGAGGAACTATGGGATAAAAATGCACTAGACAGATAAGATACATTTTTGAAATCTTTGAGAGGAAGCCTCTGCAGAGCCTTCTCATGAGTGGCTCCAGAGCCTTCTCAGGAGTGGCTCCAGAGTCTCTCCAAAGAAGCACATCTCACACCTTCATTTTACACCTTTAGCATCAAATTACAGCTTTTGAAAAACAAGGTTCTCGTTTTACCTTTGTCATTTGAAGGTTATTTTCCCTTCTGAAAATTCTGAAGTCTGAAGGCATGAAGAGGCCCATAGGACCAGCACATGCTCTGTCCATGGTCAGCTGTTAGATTTCTTGGTGGGCTACTTTGTGAATGGAGTCAGGGATCAAGGGCCAAGTCCCTGACTCCCACCCCTAGCATGGCCTGCTGGTAAGGCCAGTGCCTTCACATCAGTCAACCAACTTCTTTGCTTTGGATGTGGAAATTTTGGTCCATGAGGAATCACTCCGGGGGACTCTCTCCCCATCATGGCTACTCATTGCTGATCCAAGATGGCTTCAACAAGATGGACATGGCATGGATTATTCATGTAAACATGGGATATTATAGCACTGGGGGAGACAGTTTGATGTGAAATAGCAGAAAGTGAAAACGCAGCAGGTACAAATGACACATTTAATGATACTGATATGGTGGTGAGTTCCAGCACTTTCTGAGTGGTTATCTTATCATTTGGGGACACGGTAGAAATGATTTGCACGTGGAATAATTATTTTTGATATCTTACTACATTCATCTACAATCTTTCATAATTATAAGATTTTATTTATAATGAGTTGTTTGGCCCCCTAATAAATGTATGCCCTGACCTTGATGGCCCTGGCTGGCCCAATCTCGTCAGGTCTTGGAAGGTAAGCAGGGTCAGCTCTAGTTGGTACTTGGATGGAAGACCACCGAGGAAATCCAGGATTGCTATGCAGAGAAGAAGAAGAGTTGGTTTTTATATGCCGACTTTCTCTACCACTTAAAGAAGACTCAAACCGGCTTACAATCCCCTTCCCTTCCCCTCCCCACAACAGACACCCTGTGAGGTAGGTGGGGCTAAGAGAGCTCTAACTCTAAGAGAGGCGTGACTAGCCCAAGGTCACCCAGCTGGCTTCATGTGTAGGAGTGGGGAAACAAACCCAGTTCACCAGATTAGCCTCCGCCGCTCATGTGGAGGAGTGGGGAATCAAACCCGGTTCTCCAGATCAGACTCCATTGCAGGCAATGGCAAACCACCTCTGTTTATCTTTTGCATTGGAAACCTTATGGGGTTGCTGTAAGTAAACTGAGACATAATGCACTTTCCACCACTATTAAATGTTTCCCTGGGGCCTGCTCCGCTGCCATCTTCTCCTGTTTTGGTATGCTGCCCCATTGATGTGTCAGGTCGGATGCAATACCACAAGTACAACCGTATTCTCTCCATTCATTCTCTGAAAGGACAGGAGATCATTGGTCAGGGCACTGAGGTCCAAAGTCCTGGATCTAGCATGTGTTCTTTGTTTGGCATGTTTGGGTTGTGTTGTGCAGAAGCCTGGGGCACTTGGAGTGCTGCACAATGTCACAGAATTTGCCAGAGGGCTTTGTCTACACTATAACACTCTTGTGGGTCAGAGTTGAAGGCACTCTGGCCTGCAGGGGACCTGGAGGGTCTGTACCTTTGGGAACTGGAGCAGGGCGGAGAGCCAATGACGTTTCACAACTTTTCAAAATTCTACCAAATGAGAGTTAAAACCAGCCATTTGAATTTCAAAATCCAAACATTTCTTGATCCGATTAGTTAAATTAATAAAGTGAACATAACACTGATTGCACACCTAATGCAAAATACTTCTCAGGTAGTGTCAAATACAGACTGCTGCAGCTTGCCAAACATCAGATGCTGACAAACGTTGAGCATCGCTTGGAACTCTGCTGGTGCTGAGAATATTCGCCATCAAACTTCACAGAGGAGAATTTTCGGGACAGTTTTCCATTTCGGCTCTAGTCAACACTGCTACTGTGTTGGGTGTGTGGATCAAGAAGCCTCACTTGGACAAAAAGGAACAGAGTCATGTTTAGATCGTGCTGCCTGTCTTCGCTCACGCTCTGCTTTGGCTCACCACTTCTGCTACTTTTTGGCCATTCTCGGTTGCTCAAAATAGAATCATGCATCAGGCCAAGACAGTTCCGATCTGCAGGGACCTTGTCTTTTGTTTTGTGGTGCCTCCTCACGCAGAGACAGCCCTGCCCTGTCGTTGTGCCCAAGCTTTGGAAAAAATGTGCTTTCAATCTTTACAGCCCTAAATGGTCCCGGGCCGGAGTGCCTGAAGAGCAGCTCTTTCCATAGAAGCCAACCCACACACTTGGGTCATCAGGAGAGACCTGTTACAGGAGACAGCCAGCATGGCGTAGTGGTTAAGAGCGGTGGTTTGGAGCAGTGGACTCTGATCTGGAGAACCGGGTTTGATTCCCCACTCCTCCACATGAGCGGCAGAGGCTAATCTAGTGAACTGTATTTATTTTCCCAGTTCTACACATGAAGCCAGCTGGATGACTTTGGGCTAGTCACACTCTCTCAGCCCCACCTACCTCACAGGGTGTCTGTTGTGGGGAGGGGAAGGGAAGGTGATTTTAAGCCAGTTTGATTCTTCCTTAAGTGGTAGAGAAAGTCTGCATATAAATGCCAACTCTTCTTCTTCTACATGCCCACCAGACAAAGACTCTGTCAAAAACACAGCGCAACATTCTCAAGTGACAACCCCAGGAGGATGGAATTTGCTTTCCAGGAAGACCCAACAGGTTTCATTTCTTCCCACTTTCAGACAACTGCAGCAGAACAGAAGACATTTGAGGGAAACTTCCCCCTTGGGCTCAAACTGCATTTGTTAGCTGCTGCTACTTGATTAATTGATTAGGTTTTGTACTACTAGTTTGGCTCTATCGTGCATTTTAAAAACATCTGATGTTTTATTTTACTGCATTTTGCCTAGTGGGCCTTGAGAGTTTATATGGCAGGATAAAAAATATATAAGACAGGATTTTTTTTAAAAAAAACCTTTGGATAAAGAAACCAATAGTGCAGATTTGCTTCCTGAATCGATGAGCAGTAGAAAAGAGCAAGATACAATATGAATCAATGAGGTTCTGCTGCCTTGAGAAAATATGTGCTTAAGCATTTCTCCACAAAACTGACATTTTTAAAGAGGGGGAAGAGGATATTTTTGAAACAAGCTCTGTCTGAACCCTCCAGGTCAGTTTACCCAACGAATCCCTGAAGTATGTAGAATGTGTGTGTGTGTGAAGTGCTGTCAAGTCGCAGCCGACTTATGGCAACCCCTTTTTGGGGTTTTCATGGCAAGAGACTAACAGAGGTGGTTTGCCAGTGCCTTCCTCTGCATAGCAACCCTGGTATTCCTTGGTGGTCTCCCATCCAAATACTAACCAGGGCTGAAAGTACGGTATGTAGAATAGCATAAGGCAAATGTGGAGCAGTCCGGATGCAAATGTCCAAGGTCAATTCACTGTAATCAACGAGGGCCAGGAATGAATGAAATAAGGAATCCTGCAGCTGCTGCAGCAGATCCAGCTGCTGTTGGACCAGTGACCTCACCCTCTTCCAGGTGGCTGCCTGCTTCTGTGACCGCAGCCTGAAAGGGGCCTCACTCTCTTCTTGAACAGCAAACTCATCATTTTAGACACTGCAGAAATGACAGGGAAGATAATGAAGATCCTTTGACAGTCGGCCCTGAGCTGGCTCTTGGGCTTCTTAAGGAGTGGCAACATTATGAACTCATGAACACATGAAGCTGCCTTATACTGAATCAGACCCTTGGTCCATCAAAGTCAGTATTGTCTACTCAGACCGGCAGCAGCTCTCCAGAGTCTCAGTCAGGGGTCTTTCACATCACCTACTTGCCTAGTCCCTTTAACAGGAGATGCCAGGGATTGAACCTGGGACCTTCTGAATGCCAAGCAGATGCTTTACCACTGAGCCTCCCTTTGATAGTTTGGTGAAACATAGAATCTGGCATACTGCTGCATGGACCTGTCGTACCCTATTTCCTGCTCTCATTTAATTCTTACTCGTCACTTTAGATGCTGTTTTAGAAAGTAATGGAATTTAAAGAGACAGGGAGAAATTGTCTAGGAGCAACATGGCAATTGTGCTCTACTGAATGCCTTCTGTCTGCCAGATAAACATCTCCCACTGGAAAGCCAGTGAGGCCCAGATAAGGCAGGGTTAGTAGGCTGTGTTCAAGCGTTGCTGCTGTCCAGTCTTAATTATTATTTTGTATTCACCAAGGGAAAAAAATGAAGGTTCCTTTGGCCTAACTCACAGAAGGCAAAGACCAAAAATGATTCACTGTATTGCTGATTGGCAGTAGTGAAACTATGGGGGTTACCGCACTTTGTATTCCCAGCGATGTATTAAGAGTTTGAAAATGTTATAAAAAAACATCACTTTAAAAGGGTTTTTGGATACCACGGCTTATAAATGGTTGAAAGACTTCTTCACAGCTAAAGGGGCCAAACAAAGTGCGAACAGTATTTTTTATAACGTTTTCAAACTCTTAATACATCGGTGGGAATACACAGAAAGTGCGAACAGTATTTTTTATAACATTTTCAAACTCTTAATACATCGCTGGGAATACAAGTGCGGTAACAGCCTATGGCACATGTGCTGGGAGAGAAGAGGAAAGGCAAGTCTGGGCTCTCGAAGCTGCAAGATAGTCCAGATAACCCCGGGCCCCACGAACAATCCAACAGAGTTGTAGCTGAGCATTTATCCTGGAAGCACCCATAAAAAAAAAAAAATCGCCCAGTTTCTTTTCCTTCCCTACCTGTAACATGTCTAATGGATGCAGCCCCAGCAGCCAGACTCTATACACTGCTCATTCTATCTTGTGTTGCCTGAAGGAAGAAGCATTTGACTCCTTCATTGGCCAGAGCAGTGCTCACTTCCTCCCTGATTGGCTCAGCCGGTCTGTCACAGACATTTACCAGGTTAGAGTGCCTCCCACATCAGGACAGGTGAAGTTTCTGCAACAGATTGGGATTCTTAAGGCTACAGAGCACCTGGATTCCTAAAGATTAGCAACAGGCAGGCGTGCTTCGGAGTGCCTGAGCCTCTTGCTGCCTTGTCCCAAAGCTTGTTTTTTTTCACTTTCCTGATCTGTGTTTCACAAATTGACTGAGTGAGAGTGGAGGAAGGCAGGCGGGATGAGTAGCGGGGGGCTTGTATTAAGCACCCCAAATTCAGACGAAAGCGCAGCATTTACGCCACTCAAGCCAGTCGCAATGTCCAGGGAGTCTACAGAAGACACGGATGTCTTTGACGACATCAAACCCCCAATACGGATCCTGGACAATCAACACGATTTGGCACAGGTAAGCGACACTGGGAGTGTCCGAGGCGCCCCGGGATCCGGGACTTGCAACAGGAAGCGAGGCTGTGGGTTAGATGGCCAAAGACTTGTTCTTGGTTGAGATTTTTTTGCCAGATAGGGTGGTGTAATAAGTTACAGTCAAGGTTTGAAACGTAGGGAACCCTTTTCCTCCATAGGCGTAGTGGGAGCAATCACATTTGATTTCAGGCGGTTGAAAAGTTACTCAGATTGCATGTGATTCACGCTAAGTAAGGATTTGATCCGATGTAAAAAGTAAAAGAAAAAAGGCAACTACTCTGTGCCCATGAGTGAGTGCTTGTCCTGACTTCTTCTGGGCAGAAACAAGTCCTTTATACAGGCACCGGATAAACCGGGGAGCTTAAGTTTGGGCAGTATTTGGCTCCAGCCTTGTAAAAGTCACTTTCCAATCTGAAGTTCCTAGAAGTGGCAACATGTTCGGAGTAAAACCTGACAGAATAATGTGGGATCGAAAGGGTGCTTTCGAAAGTAGCTGCGTTGAGCATTGCTTCGGTTGTTTTGTTCACTGCTTGCTGAGAAAAGTTTGGGAAGGGCTGCTTTCTTTTCGGAGAGGAAGGTGCTTTGGCCAAGTGCCTGGAGGGTGTTTCAGAGCTGGAGGAGAGCAATTGCTCCAAAGGGCCGGGGATTACGTGCCATTCTGGCCGTCTGATCTCTTGTTTTTCAAATCACTAGAATGGAATTCTCCTTGAAATTCTCCACTCTACGGCTTGGCTTTCCCCGTGAGCAGCAGCAAGAGAGATAAAGGCTTGGATAAGGAGGCTAAAGGGAGCCAAGTGCCACATTGCCACACACATATGCACACACACACACTTTGTTTCAGCAAACAGACGCCTTTTCCACTTCCATTTCAGATGTGGAAATTGCAGCAAAGAAAACTGATAGGCAGCCTCTCTCTTTATAAGGCAAGATTGAACTCGGTGCGAGGATTGCAACATCTCGAGGCAAGGGCTGCAACTTCGGGCATGCCGTTGAGCACATGCATTCTCCTGCTAGACTCAGTGTTGTGTCATTTGGGGGGTGGAATAGGGAGACTCCCTAGTTGGTCTTGTCTTTTCCCATTGAATTACCCACTCATGTACCCTGACTTACAAAGTGGGGTGTTCTGCTGTGTGGGCGAGGAAGGGATAAAGGTCATCTCCATCTGTCCAGAAATTAAACTAAGTGCTAGTGCTTGGGTGCATCTCCATGGCTGATCATGCTTTTCCTAATCTCCTGTGACCAACAGTGGCAGCAGCTCATGCTGTAGAAGTCACAGCAAGCCATTCCTCTTGAAAGCCCCTGCCCTCATTTGTCCATATTTCTAAGCTTCTGGGTCACTGAGCACATTACAGCACCCACTATGTGATAGATGCTTGCCGTCTCTCTACCTGGTAGCTGTTGCCACATGGCTAGTTATGAATGTGCTCATCATCCTGATCAGGTAATTTTCTCAATGCCAACAACATTTTTTTTAAAATGCTGTGGTGCGAAGAAAATGGCCTGACTTATGTGGTGACCCCAGTGTACATGAATGGATCGCCATGTAGTGGCAGATGTCATGACCCTTTCCACATGGGGATACTTTCGTGTGGTTTCCTCGTTACTGCAGCTGCCAATGCAGCATGACAACAACGGGGGCTTCCACATGGCAGATTTTCCTGCACTTTTCCTGCCTCAGTCCCCGCAGCAGTCATTTCCCCCTCTATGCCACTGGGGTGGGAGTCTGAAAATTGTTTCTAAACTGATTTCCGTCTAGACATTAGGAAGAATTTTCTAACAGTTCGAGCGGTTCCTCAGTGGAACAGGCTTCCTCGGGAGGTGGTGAGCTCTCCTTCCCTGGAGGTTTTTAAGCAGAGGCTAGATGGCCATCTGTCAGCAATGCTGATTCTATGACCTTAGGCAGATCACGAGAGAAAGGGCATCTTGGGCATCTTCTGGGCATGGAGTATGGGTCACTGGGTGTGTGTGGGGGAGGTAGTTGTGAATTTCCTGCATTGTGCAGCGGGTTGGACTAGATGACCCTGGTGGTCCCTTCCAACTCTATGATTCTATGATAATTAACATACTGATACAGTGACTGTACGTGAAGAGGTTACCACATAGTGGCAGATAACACAATAAGTGATTTCAGGTGCTGTCCATATTTTGAACAAAGTATGCGCACTGTACTTTTCCCACAAGGCTTATTCATCGTGGGCTATTCCCAGAGCTGCGATCCCCTATGCCATTCCACCACACCCCGACTGGCCTTGCCAACCATCCTTGTGGGAACTATGACCACACTCAAATTGCTGAGAAGGACCACTTGCACATCCTGAGCTGCCGCTTTATGTAACTAACAGGCTGGCAGGCAGGTTACTTGGAGATAAGCCTCAAGCGTCTATAAGAGCCATGCTTGGGAGCCTGTCTGTTGCCCTCAGCATTTTTCTGGGCATTCCAGGAAAGATTCTCAAGGGAGTAATTAAAGCCAGATGAAAGAAATCTGCTTCAGGTGCCATTTCGCCAGTGATAAGATTACATTTGGGATGCAGTTTTTTATTGTACGAATGAGGGATTGGGAATTGCCTAGGATAATTTTGGCCTCAGAAGAATTAGATTCTGGCTCCAAGTTTCCACAGCTTGTTCTTTGAGATGCGTAATTCCCGTTTTGAGGCGAATTCTCTCTTTTGTTGCTCAACGTTTCAAAGTCTTTCTCCATTTTCTCTTGCTAAGGCAATGCAGCATTTAGCTAATGATTAACCCCCAAGTAGAAGCCTTCCCAGCGCCATCTTGTTGTCGGAATTTAGAAAAGACTGTAGGTCTACTTAGCATGGAGTGCTTTGGAGAAGAAAAGGCAGAGATCTATTGTGGAAGTCAACGAGCACCCACCTACTGTTGACATTTTGCATTCGATAGCCGATAACATTTTATTCCCCAGCGGAACAAATATTTGTGGATGCTCCTTACCACTTTGTGAGAATGTGTCCATCGGTATGGATAAGAAGCTGTCACTTTGGCTGTCTATGATCAGGATCAGAACCACCATTCTTTCAACCCACCAGTCTGTCGGGTGGAGACTCTTGTGGTAAACCACCTCTTGAAGTAACATGCAGTAAAATACTGTCGAGAATGGCTGTTCTTATGTAGTGCAAGAAGCTCAAAACAGAACCATGAAGGAGACACACTGATCCTTGCTGTGGGCTGGAAGATACAAGATATGTGGTTAGGTTTCCATAATCATTCCCTAGAAATAGCGGCCCCAATTACCATCTGCCCCCATTTGTTTCTTATCCCTGGGATTCCCTGGAATGTACAATCAGCAGCATCTTCCAAAGCCAAGATCTTGGCCCCTGATTAGTTTGTTCCTTTGATCTCTGAAGTGAGGAGTTTGCTTTACCTGCCAAGCAAGGCAACTTGGGAGACTGGTGGCTAGATTTGCCACTAAAAATGCATTCAGGTGTGTCTCTGGAAGAGCATGGAAACAAATTTCCTAGATCCATCTCAGTGTATATGCCTTCCAGCTTTTGAAATTCAAAAGGTTATTCTTTGTGCTTCAACAGAGTGACACCCTTCTAAGCCCATTCGCTTCAGTAGATTTAGAAGGGTGTAACTCTGCTCAGGATTGCACTGCTAGAGTTCTTCTCTGATCTTGATGTCCGCATACCTTTCCCCATCCTATGCACAAGGCCTACTTGCAAAATCTTAGCAGTCCCCAGTCAAGACATCTGGCAAAGAAACTGAGCTGTGCTTCAGACTAGCTTTGCTCCAACTGAGCAGGCTCAGCTCAGCTCTTGGACAGCTTTGCATAACCGCCACCTTTCTAGTCAGTTTTCTCTTCTTCTGTGGCTTCCTACTCAAATGCTAAAGCAAAGAGATGCCTAGTGGCATCTTCTCAACTTCCACTGGTTCCTCAAGCACCCCCCATGAGGCACATCCTTAGTTTTACTTGTGTGTGGAGCCAAGGCTGGATTAAAGTTTGTGTGTGTGTTAAGTGCCATCAAGTCGCTTCTGACTCATGGCGACCCTATGAATGAAAGTCCTCCAAAATGTCCTATCTTTGACAGAAGTTTGGGTTAAGTAAAATTGAACTGCTGCAGAAGCATGCCGTGAGTCATGTAGTCACCCCTCACTTTTCTCCCTGCCTGAGATTTTTAGAATATATTCCTTGTGAGGTTTGAACGTAAACAGCTGCTCCTTCATCACAAGCCACATTTCCATTTGCAAGAAACTAAGGAGGTGTGAACCAGTAGCAAAGTAAACAGGAGGTGCCAAAAACTGGCTGTACTTTGGAAGATTATGGGGATAGGACTGGATAGTGAACACTCTGGGGGAAAGTATGGTTCCATTGAATATTAACTGTTATGGCTTCCCCCAGAGACCTTTAGGAATCTGCAGGAGATTGCTAGATCTCTCTTTCCCTCTCTACTGTTGCCTAGGTCTGCTTTGCCCATCCCCTTTCTCCCTGCAACATGTTCACATCCTACTTGATTCCTCAAGAAATGTTGCTGGTAGATATCTTATAACTCACTGAGGACAGTGTATGAGGAGGGGAGATTTGCATACCCTAAAGTGCCAGGAAAATTGGTCTACGTGCCTAACGTTAAGTAAACAAGGGATCTGTAGCACAGTAGTGAACAAGACTCTTCCATGGAGCTTGTTGGCCTGCCAAAAGATTTTTGAAATATTAACTTTTGAATGTACATATCTCTAGCCAAAAAGCACATTTTCTTGTCTAGCTGTCAAAATGTACATTCCTGCTGTTCTACAATACAAAGTATGAATGCTTTAGAACTTCAGACCTTGTTACTGGTGAGGTCTGGCCAAGACCAATGGCCATTCGTGCCTCAGTATTAAGTTGAAATTTATTCTACAACAGTGGCAGAGTGGGAAGATGAGGTCAGCGGAAATGTACCACTGGAGGGCATGGATTTAAGTTCAGGCCCTGATCCTGCTCAGCTGCGTGTCTCCAGGTCTCAGCCAAGCCCAATTGTCTTGGGTGCTGAAAGGTCAAAGTTCTTAGTCTCTTCATAAACTGGGCAAGAGCAGGTGGTGCTGATATGATTCACACATAGCTTTACAACCTCCGTAACTCGACCCTCCCTGTCCCAGGACCTTGTAGCCTACAATATCCTGGTTGCCCTGATGAGATAGCAGAGGGAACGTCATCCAGATTCCCTGGAAGAAACTCTGTGGCCACCGTGCACACGCAGCTTCTATGGATGGCTCAACATTTTGTTAGTCACCCATCATGATGACAAAGCATAGCCTTTGCGTGGGACAAATCCCCTTCCCACTCTGGTTTCCGGCGGCCTTTGTCCCATCAGATTTCTGCGTCACTTCCCTGCTAGAATACATATAAACGTCTCCGATGGAACTGGCCTTTTCTGGGTCGGTGCCAACAAGGATGAGATAATGTACAGAGTGCTCAGGTTCCAAGAACCTTCAGGAGGAAACGAACACGTAGCAGTAGCAGGCAAGAGTGGAGGTTAACACCTTCCGTGCCATAAAAGGGAAGGCATTCCTGCTTCTCCCATTGCCTGAATACCCTAAAAGGCAAGGAGATGGATGCATCAGCCATAATGCTCATGGCAACCAGGTTGGACTTGCCAGTATGGCTTTAAAGCCCATTTTCTCTTGGCGTGTGATTAATCAATACATACATAAATTGTCCTTCGGGAAGCCATGGAGCTGATCATGAAAGATTCTAGCGTTGTTTCCCTCCATAAACTCCTTTGAAGAACTAGGGAAACTGTAGGCAGATGGAAGAGATTTGAGACTGCAGTACAGATAACCCTGAAATGATATGGGTGATCCACATCCTCTCCATTGAGATCAGAAAAGAGATTTTCCTCCTAGAAAGCTACGGGTTCTTTCCTTTAGCCATTCCCCTTCTTGGGCCTCATCCACATGGTTGTTTGTTTTCAAAATGCATGGGGCATGGGATGATCCAAACATGTTACTGAAAAGTAACACATTTGTTAACTCGCCTGGGTCGGAGGGAGGCCGTGGCTCAGGGGTAATATGCACCTGTTTTGCATGCAGAAGGTCCCAGTATAAGTCTCTGGCATCTCGAATCAGAAAGAACTCAGACAACAGGGCTGGAAAAGACCCCTTCTGCTTGCAGCAGTAGTAGACAATACTGTATAATGTGAGCAATCAAGGATCAGCAGATTCTATATTAACCCTGGTGGATTCCAGCTAAGGTTACCAACCTCCAGGTGAGGCCTGGAATCCTCCTGGAATGACAACTGATCTTCAGACTACAAAGAACAGTTTTGCTGGAGCAGATGGCTGCTTTGGAAGGTGGTGCAGATGACTTTGCCATTTAGAAAAAATAATAATCCTGGTGGTGGGCAACTAGGGCTGCCATCAGGAGGCCTCCTGCCCTAGTGGGGAACATTGTAAATTATTGAACTTGTCTGTGCAACCATGTACTGGAGAATGAATATCCTTGTTTGGAAATCATATGATATGAAATATTAATTCTACATGGTATGCTTCTTTTCTTCATCCCTATGGGAGATTATTACCACTGGCTTTGAAAGCTTGTGTTGAAACAAGTGTACTTGTTAAGACTCAAACTAAACGGGACTGAGGAAGACTTGAAATGATCGTATCCCTGTTTACCTTCTCTTCTTTTGAAGACGTCCAAGCTGGATTGACTGTGACTGTTACTCTTTTCTAGACACTCACCTTTGGATTGATTGTTACTCTCTTGTAGACACTTACCTTGGATTGATAGTTACTGTATAATATGTGATGTTTGCTTATGCTTATTACACTTTTTGAGTATTTGGCTATAGTGATTTGTTCTGTACTTATTTTCTAACCTTAGGTACTAGTACAGAGGTGTTAATCTTTGATTACTAGTGGGAAGCCTGGCAGCCCCGTCACAGGGAAAACAACACTGTGTTTGGATTACTGTTGCCAGCTCTGGCTCTGGAAATTCCTGAAGATTTCGGGGTTGTGCTTGGGAAAGGGGGAGTTTGGGGATGGAAGGGAACTCAGTAGGGATGTGATGCCATCGAGTCTTCCCTCCAAAGTTGCCATTTCCTCCAGGGAAGGTGACTTCACCTCTGTATTCTGGGGTTCAACTGTAATTCCAGGAGAATGCCTGGGCCCACCTAGAGGTTGGCCACCCTAATTTGGATCACTTTGGTTTCAGTCTGCTCTGCTGTCAGAATCCCTGGTGGTACGTCACCAGGCCTCACAGTCCTGTGTTTTCTCTGGCCGTTTATGCATGGGAAGTTTGCATTGGGTTTGCCACTATGCAGACACACAGTTTTCTGATCTGAATTCTCAGAACTCTATGCATGGGGGCTTTTTGCCCCAAATAAATTCCTGGAGTGCCTTGTGATCAATTATGCACCCCCACTGAAATATGGAGCCTCTGAATCCCTCCCCCATGACAATGCTGCCTTTGTAATTGGCTGTAGTGTATTTTAAAAAATACGTCACCACCCCCCGCCAGCCTTGCAGCGAGATTCTTTCATTTGTAATTAATTGAGTGGCCATTTTACAGCCAAAGCAGAGAAGAGTCCGGAAAAACACCCCCGTCAACTGAGTAGCTATTTAACAACCAAAGCAGAGAATTACACTCAAACTCAGACATGAGCCTGTTTGTTTGTTTGTTTGTTGTTTTGTTTGCAAGGTATATTTTAGCAATAAATTGCTAAATATATAAATAGAAATGAAGACCAGAGCAGCCAAGGGAAAAACCCAGCGCTCCCCCTGCCTCTGACATTCAGGTATCTCGGTGGTAAATTGCCCAAATGTGGGGAGCCAGGGCACACTGTGTGTCTTTCCCTCAGCTGGTCTTGTCTTAATTTCTATGTATATATTGAGCATTTTATTGCTAAAATATACTTTGCAAACAAACAAACAAAAAATGGCAGAGGTGGGCAGCTGGGGAATGGCGATACTCATGCCCCTGGAGAAATAAGCAGTCGCTTGGCTGCTTATTTCTCCATTCTCCAATGAGATGGTTTCTGGGGGTTCAGGGGGAGGTGTTGGCTGACTGGAGGAGGAGTGGGAGGGGAAAGTGAGAATAAGGGTGTGAGGAGAGAACCCCAAAGTAAAGCCTGTGAATGGAAGTGGCACTGATTTGCCTTGATTTTGGCTCAAAGCAGACTTTAAATGTGTGGCAAAACGGCATCTTGAAACTGTGTGGAAAGTGCAAGGCAGCAGCGAAGTGACTTCTGAAGGTCGGAAAAATAATGCATAATCCAAACGAAGTACTGATGCAGTCCGGCAGGGATCGCAAGGCTAAATACCCATGCATAAAAGGCCTCGTCCTCCTTTTTCTCTTCCTGTGTTTTCTCTTCCTCCTGTGTTTTCATAGAGTCATAGAGTTGGAAGAGACCACAGGGCCATCTAGTCAAACCCCCTGCACAATGCAGGAAATTTACAACTGCCTCCCCCGCCCCACCCCACACACACACTGCCAATCACCCCTACCCTGGCCCAGAAGATGGCCAAAAAATCCTCCAGGATCCCTGGCCAATCAGGCCTAGAGGAAAATTGCTTCCTGACCCCGAAGTGGTGATGGATATTACCCTGGCCATGTCACTTTTCCTTTCTTTCCCTGAGGAATGACAGTTCCGATTTTTTAGGTCACAGTCAAGAGGAAGGGGTTGTTGGGAAATGTAGTCTCTAGATCCAGTGCTACAATTACGGCTTGAACTAGGTGGTATAAGGCAGCTCCTCCATATGTTCCTCCCAGTGGAGCGCCCTTCTTGTATAATTGTGCTTCCATTATACTTCCGAGTAATTTGGTATTATATATAGTTGATAAAGGCACATACTGCCCATGCCAGTGCAAGTTATTTGTGTCACAATCTTCTCCCAATCCAAATGCTTCCTATTAGACACCACTTCATGGGAATTGCAGAACAGAAGTTGTATTCTAGATGTGATTTTCTTGAGTCTTTTCAAAATGAATGGAGCACAATGTGCCATGAACCTCCTTCTGGCGTCACCAGCCAGGAAACTGGCAAAGGTTTTGAAAAGAAAAGAAAAAAGAAAAGAAAAGGGGCTGAATCTGGCCCAGCAAACTCTCATTGCTTATTTCCTGGTACATCAGAAAAGCACACAGCAAAATGGAGAACAGTTTCCTCCTTAGCAGTCAAGTCCCCTGAGCAGGGGCTGGTTTTCTGAAAAGGAGAAGCCTTTTGCCCAATGAGACCGGATCCTGAGGAGGGTGGAGTTTGGGGAGGGGAGGGACTTCAATGCCATAGAGTCCAATTTGCCAAAGCGGCCATTTTCTCCAGGTGAACTGATCTTTATCAGCTGGAGATCAGTTGTAATAGCAGGACATTTCCAGCTAGTACCTGGAAGTTGGCAACCCTATCTAGAAGGCAGAGAACACCAATAAATAGAAACCGGCTGAGATGAAGGTCAATACCAAGACTGAATGATCAGAGAGGCAAATATTTACCTTGGTCAATATTTTACTAGAGAGAGACAATAAAGATTGACATTGAGCCAAAGGAGTATATAGCTAGCTGCATTCTGTGTAAAAACAGGGCTCTTGTGAGGAGTGTCACCCAAGATATTGATAATAATTCCAGAGGGGTGGCTTGCTTTTAATCTGCATTTTTTTCCTTCAGATCACTTGAAATTACTTTGGGTGTGTGTGTGTGTAAAAAGGGTTTGTTGTGTGTTCAGTCTTCCTGTGTCTGTATGTAGGAGCAAGAAATCCTGGTTTCTTGCATTGTATGGATTTTATTTATGTTAGACTCTTTGTTTTCGTGCCCCTCTAGCCAGGTGTACCTTGCTCCCTCCTGCTATCTACCCATGTCTTGCGGTAATCTGGATGATCAAAGGCCATGATCTTCTATTATTCGGGATAATCTGCCAGGAATGTTTAGACAGGGAGGATACTGGGTACAAGGAGTTAAAGCAGGCATGCTCTAAGCCTTGGCCCAGGAGAAAAGGCAAATCTACAGAAAAGCAAGTCAGTAAAAAAAAGGCATCTCAGCTAACCAAATTTAATTGCATCCCAGATCTACATTCTGTATAAAAGAGAAGGAAAAGGCCACACAGACCTACAGATGGTGTGCAGATCTAGGATGCTATTCCTAGAGACTAACATTATGTTGCCTATTTATAAATCAAGAAGACAAAAATGTAAGTGTCCTGCAATGTGCCCTGTACATTAGCTAAGTGTAGAAATCAATTTGGGATGCAGGCATCTTTGTAAAACAGTCCAGCTTTCAAACATCTTTGGCTTCACCTTCAATGTGTCTCTCTGCTGCCAGTTCTGTCTCATGAGGAAAGTCTGGCAAATTCCTCGGCCACAGGGTTTTGCTGTTGTCATTTTTACCCACACACCTTCACTCACTGGGGTCTTCCACACAGGTTATCTGTCCTGAGTCCAAGGCTTTTGGGAAGCAGGTTTTTCCTGCTTCCCCGTAGCATCATGGTGCATTTATGCACCTCTGTGGGTTTCCTGGGCTTTTATGCATATATGCATCTCCATGGGCGTCCCCATCTTTTCTCTGATCTTTCTCAAACCTGCTTTGCTCCAAAGGTTTGGGAACGATCACAGGAGCCAGGATGGAGTGTGGTAGGGTTGCCAACCTCCAGGTACTAGCTGGAGATATCCAGCTGATAGAGATCAGTTCACCTGGAGAAAATAGCAGCTTTGGCAATTGGACTGTAAAGCATTGAAGTCCCTCTCCTCCCCAAACCCCACCCTCCTCCGGCTCTACCCCCAAAATTTCCAGGTATTTCCCAACCTAGAGCTAGTAACCCTAGCTTGTGGATGGGTGAATGCAGATGTTCTGGCTAGGGTTGCCAGCCCCCCCACCAGCTACTTGTGGGGGATGGGGGGATGGGGGGATGGTTGCCAGATTGAGGATGGGAAACTCCTGTGGATTTAGGGTTGGAGCCTGAAGAGGACAGGGGCCTCAGTGGGGTACAACGCTGTAAAGTCCACCCTCCAAATCATCCATTTTATCCAGAGGAAGTGATTTCTGTAGTCTGGAATCAGTTGTAACTCCAGGAGATCCCCAGCCCCCCTCCCCCCAGAGGCTGGCATCCCTAGTTCTGGTCTGCATGGCAGCCGTTTTCCCAGACCCTGTCCCAGCAGCAACCATTTCTTTTTTCCCCCCCACCACCAGGAAACTTTTATTTTATAATGTTTGTGTGTGAAGTGCCATCAATCGCAGCTGATTTATGGGGACCCTGTAAGGTTTTCAAGGCAAGAGACATTCAGAGGTGATTTGCTCTTTCCTTCCTCCCCGTCACACAACCCTGGTATTCCTTGGAGGTCTCCCATCCAAATACCAGCCACGGCCAACCCTGCTTAGCTTCTGAAATCTGACAAGATCAGGCTAGCCTGGGCCATTTTAATAGGCACTAGAATACTGTTATATTGGTACACCATTGTAATAATAGGTATAGCGGGTCAGTTTTCAGTTATAAAAGTCTCCAGCTCCTTGTGGAAGGAAAAGGCACATCTTCACAAGGGACGGGGCTAGAGTCTTACTTTTTTTTAAAAAATTGAAAGCTAGGAACTCAGAGAATCTGCTGTTTCTATTGTTACAACAGTATAGCTATATACTTGGGCTTGGAGTTAATTCTTCCACTCCCACAGCTGCATATCCGAGATCAGTTCAACACGATTCATCACCTCAGGGTAAACTCTCATAGAAGCATTCAAACAGAAATGAGGCAAGGGCCCCTTGTTGATCAAGCCAAGGCACCCAATACCATGCAAATATTCAAAACGGTGAGGTGGGGGGGGGATCCTGCCCTCATCTGTTGCCAGTTTGAGAAGGGTTTTCTCTGTGTTGCAGCACAAAGTGGCAAAAGAAGCAGGGCCATCTCATAAAAGTATTCCTCAGTTGGATGCCATAAGTGGGTTGCACAAAACGATGATTTAAAAGTACAGATTTCCTTTCCCATGTTCCTACTACCACAAATATTCATTGCATGAAATTGAGCTCGTTTGATTACACTTCTGGAAACAGGAATAATTCCTTCTCTGTTAAGGATTACATTAGGGAGGGGGCCACAGATCAGTGGAAGAGAACCAACTGCTCATGTAGAAGGGGGTGGAAGGAATAGGGTTATTGGCTTCCCACTGGGAACGAGTGATCTCCCACCCCCAGATCCCATTGCCTGCTGCTACTCAATTGGGCAGCAGGAGAAAATGGCAAAATGGAGGTGGGGGGTGCAATCGGCATCCTGGTGTGATATTGCTTGTGCTGCGATTCGGAAATGATGTCCACACACCAGGTTATGCTCTAGCATTCCAGCTGTGCTAAAAGTGATATAATTGTACTGGGGGTGCCTGCCAACACCCACCCCTACAATACAGAAGAAGAAGAGTTGGTTTTCATATGCTTACTTTCTCTACCACTTAAGGAAGAATCAAACCAGCTTACAATAACCTTCTCCTCCCCACATTAGACACCCTGTGAGGTAGGTGGGGCTGAGAAAGCTCAAAGAGAGCTGTGACTGGCCCAAGGTCAGCCAGCTGGCTTTATGTGTGGGAGTGGGGAAACCAACCCAGTTCACCAGATTAGTGTCCGCTGCTCACATGGAGGAGCGGGGAATCAAACCCGGTTCTCCAGATTAGAGTCCACCGCTCCAAACCACCGCTCTTAACCACTGCACCATGCTGGAGTCCTTGCCTCCCCCATCTCCCAGCAGTTGCCTAGCTGTGCCTTGCAACCCTAGGCAGGAAAGACATTTCCTTGCCTAGCAACTTCTGATGAGCCATTGCCCATCAAATAGGCAATTCTGAGTCACGAGGACCAATGGTCTGACTTGGCATAAGGAAGCTTTGTATGTTTGTACAGTCCCACTGGATTGGACCAAGCATCAAGTCCAGCATTCTGTTTCCAACAGCTGGCAGCCAAATCCTCCTGGGATGCTTGCAAACTGGGCAAAAAGGCAAGATCATTCACTCTCCTCCCCAAAGGCACAATTGAAAGTGCGATAAAAGTAAAACAAAATTATTGAAGAGGAAGGAACTGTGCATGTTCTAAAAACAGAGGGCTTGCATAGTGAATTGGGTAGGCCTGGCTAACGTGGCCTGCGACCTCTGAAAGCTGCTCTTCCTCTGCGAAGTTTAGTGATAAGGGAAGCAAAGCGGCTTGGAAAGCCGCCATGTGTACCTCCATACCCAAGCAAGCAGGTCCTTCTGTAGCTCAGGTATGTGTGGCATTTGATTCATTCCTTAGGTAGTTCCCTGGTACTGCCTAGCGGGGTTTTGCTCTTGAGTTTAGAAATAATTGCCTGGAAAGTCACACTGTGCAGCTGGTGCAGTCGGCAGCAGGGAGATGTTCTCCAAGCCAAGGCACTTTCCTTTGCACAGGGAGATAAAAAGAAAGGGGCTGCCCAGGCCTTCTGTTGCGGAATGCATTGCCTGGGACTATTGAGAACCACTTAAAAAAAAAAAACCAGTGCATGTGGGTATTTTAAAAATGGTCATCTGATAGTAGGGTTGCCAACCCCCAGGTACTAGCTGGAGATCTCCTGCTATTACAACTGATCTCCAGCCGATAGAGATCAGTTCACCTGGAGAAAATGGCTGTTGGCAACTGGTCTCTATGGCATTGAAGTCCCTCCCCTCCCCAAACCGCGCCCTCCTCAGGCTCCGCCTCAAAAGACTCCTACTGATGGTGAAGAGGGACCAGGCAACCCTATCTGTTAGGGCCTGGTGAATTATCTGGGGCCAGGTAAAGGTAGTATCGATAACAGGAGCCCTTTGCACACACAGCCCACTCCCTTCAGGTTTTTTCTATCATCTCAGAACGGCTTTCTCCAAGTGGAATCGCCTGGGTACCTATTTATTTTAGTCATTTTATCTGAAGGCTTATGGAGCCAGATTCTTTTGCACCTGCATTCTTCAATGTTGTCACTTGCAAACTGATCTCACAGTTCATGCTCATTTGCATGGTGAGATGCTCTGTGGGGCTCTATTGAGCAGCCAGCGGGACTCTGTGCACAGTCCCCGCGAGGTGCTCCGTGATCTTCGCCAAAGCCATTCCTTTTCTCACAACCGTTCCTCTTCTGCACCTCTCCTTTAGGCACAATCTGAAATGGACAAGTACATGTCTGGGCAAGTGTCATTTGTGCCCATGGGGCCCAATAAGACGTATCGCCGGGAGAGTGCCTCGGTGGTGGATGAGTATTTCTCAACCGAAAAGCCGCTTTCCGCGCCCTACAGCGTGAATATCAATGTGATCCTTCCGGACACCACTCATCTGCGCACAGGGCTCTATCGGCCCGCCAAGGCCCTTGCCCCCTTCCCCCAGATAAAAATGGAACCTGGCACCAGCTTTGCCCAACCCTGCTCATCCGCTTCTGGCCCAACTCAGACTCTGCCAGACTTCACCAGCGTCTTCAGCATGCCCCATTCGGTGGCAGCGAACAATATCTTCGTCAAGCAAGAGATGCCCTCCGAGATCCCTCTGTCATCCAGCCTGCTCTACCAGCTGCCGTCTGGCCACAGTGGAGGGGAAATGACCACCATGGCACACTCCACGTGCCACACGACCGCCATCAACACCATCACTGGAGTTGCCATGTCCACCAGCAGCTCCTTGCTGGACACCAGACCCCTTCCCAGGCCCATGAGGCCAGGAGGGCAGGCCAAGCCCTTCCAACCCACCTCCCAAGGGCAAGGCACTTTTCACTTAGCAGGACAATTCTACCCTGTGCCAGGAGTCAGCCTGCCCCCGTCGCCTCCCAACTCACAGCCTGGCAGCCCCGAGAACCAGCCAGACCTCATCAACACCATCTCTCCTCCACCTCCCTATGAAGCTGCCTTTGGACTGAAACTGGCTCAGCCAGCCCAGATCCCATCACTTTCGAATGGCCTGGGGAGCCTTTCCCAGGGGCACGTCATCATGCAGACACCCAAATACAATCGGCGGAACAACCCAGAGTTGGAAAAAAGGAGGATCCACCACTGCGATTACCCTGGTAGGGCTCCAGAAATCTTTTTTTGTTTTGTTTGGCAGAAGAGGCTTGCCTACAGGGATGTTTCTCAGATGTAGGAGTGAAAAGTCAAACTGTCTCAGTGCCAAGCAGAGCCCTTTCAGCCCCTTACACCAGCAATCGTGAGTCGGTTCCCACCTCCAAGCAAATCACAGGAGAGGCTTAAAAATGATCCCAGGGGAAGTACGGCCTCATGAGCCACCCCCTGGCTTTCTCTTGGTAGGGTTGCCAGGTCCCTCTTTGCCACCAGTGGGAGGTTTATGGGGTGGAGCCTGAGGAGGGCAGGGTTTGGGGAGGGGAGGGACTTCAATGCCATAGAGTCCAATTGCCAACGGCCATTTTCTCCAGGTGAACTGAACTCTGTTGCCTGGAGAGCAGATTTATTAGTGGGAGGTCTCCAGTTACCACCTGGAGACTGGCAACCCTATCCAGTACCTTGCCATCCTTGACAGGTTTCTGGAGTGGGGGTGGGGGTGACGCAAATCAGGAGAAATTCTGGCTGAGCCATTTTTGCTCTCCGTTCGCATGCTTGTGCAATAAGTCCTCATACAGTAGTCCCATAGATGCAAGCACATGAACTCTGCAGAGCCCTATAGAGTCTGGCTCTTTAATGACTGGCACCATTTTAAAATGTGGCTTCACGCACATGTGTGAATCTCCCAACCACCAGTACACATAGTCCAAGCCTCTCCAAAGCACTTAAGTAACTTCCTGCTGTCTTGTCTCAGGCAGCCTCTCCCTGGTGGTGCCGCCTCCTCCTTTAATGTGTGATGCATTATAAGCTGAGCATAATGTGATGATGCAGACATTCAACCCCCTCACCACATGTACAAAGCAGCTCAAAGAATTCTAAATCACATCTTCTGCTAGATTAGGAAATGGTTCCAACTCTTGGCACATTTGCCAAGTCAGCTCTTTTTCCAAGCTATCCAGACAGCTGACCAACAGAAACCAGAAGATGGATTATTGAGGTGAAGCTCAGCTCCAGTCAAGATGGGCAAGGGGCAGGACAAGCCAAGCAAGGGGGTAACCATGGCTAGGGAAAGAAAAGAAACCTTCTTCCACTGAGGTTTTTAAGAAGAGGTTAGATGGCCATCTGTCAGCAATGCTGATTCTGTGACCTTAGGCAGATGAGAGGGAAGCATCTTGGCCATCTTCTGGTCACTAAGGGTGTGGGGGGGAGAAGTAGTTGTGAATTTCCTGCATTGTGCAGGGGGTTGGACTAGATGGCCCTGGTGGTCCCTTCCAACTCTATGATTCTATGAAAAGAAAAGGGACAGGGGTGATGCTGGGTACTTTTCCTCCCAAGGAAAACCCCTTGGCTGTTACCTCCTTCAACCTGGTGATTGTATTTACATGGCTATTTGTTTTTCACAGGTTGCACAAAAGTCTACACCAAGAGTTCACACCTGAAGGCACATCAGAGAACACATACTGGTAAGTGAATGTTCAGGACAATATCTGTTTTTCATTTCCCAAAAGTAAAATTAGATTTTTTTCCTAACTCACAGTCTTCAAAAGAAAGATCTTTGGGGAGGGATTTTGCCCAGCTCCTCCAAATCCCACCCTCATCTTCTATTTCCAAAAGTCTATTATTATCAAAAGAATAACCTTTTAGCAGTTCTGTTGTCAAATTTTTACAGCTTGTTACCTTAACCTGAAGAAAGCCAAACTGAAACAGAAAAGCCCTGGGTCAAATCCTGCTGCTCTGTGGCTTTTGAAGGGTGATGCACACTTCACCCTGGAGATCCCACCCCCAGGAATGCACCCACCCCCAAAAAAAGATTCCCATTGTGTTGGGCAGCTGCTAAGGGGTCTTGCACTGGTCCTGAAGAGCCACCAGAATGTTGCAACAGGGCCGCCAGCTGTCGTTCAGCTTTCCATTGGTGCATCACAGCCAGGGGATGGGCCCAGCAGTCTTCTGTACCCTTCTCCAGAAGGCTAGAACATAAGAATATAAGAAAAGCCCTGCTGGATCAAACCAAGGTCCATCAAGTCCAGCAGTCTGTTCCCACAGTGGCCAACCAGGTGCCTCTAGGAAGCCCCCAAACAAGACGACTGCAGCAGCACTATCCTGCCTGTGTTCCACAGCACCTAAGATAATAGGCATGCTGCTCTGATCCTGGAGAGAATAGGTATGCATCATGACTAGTATCCATTTTGACTAGTAGCCATGAATACCCCTTTCCTCCATGAACATGTCCACTCCCCTCTTAAAGCCTTCCAAGTTGGCAGCCACTACCACATCCTGGGGCAGGGAGTTCCACAATTTAACGATGTGGTGTGTGTAAAAATTCTTCCTTTTATCTGTTTTGGATCTCTCACCCTCCAGCTTCAGCAGATGACCCCGCGTTCTAGTATTACGGGAGAGGGAGAAAAACTTCTCCCTGTCCACTCTCTCCAAACCATGCATAATTTTATAGGCCTCTATCATGTCTCCCCTCAGCCGCCTTCTTTCCAAGCTAAACAGCCCTAGAGCCGTTCCTCTGCAGGGGGTCCACCTCCTTGCACCAGCAGCCTTGGGAGATTAAATATAAAACTCAGTTGGTGATGGGGACTGGAATGGCAGTTAGGCTATTGTTTCTGCCTGCCCTGCCGTGCTGCCCCGGGAGAAGGAGCCTGCACGGGGGACAATGGAGAGCGCTTTTTTTCCATCCTGGAATCCAGCTTGGCTATTGTTTGGAACCCAGTGACCCTACCTGGGACAATGGCTCTGGCTGAGTGAGGCAAACCTCGCCTTTGTCTCGGGACTGAAAATAACCTGCGAACATAGATTTTCTCAAAGCAACGTGTTCCAGAAAGGGTTGTAAAATTCTCAACAGGGTGCTCATAAATTGAGCAGAAATTCTTCCATAATGGAGCTATAAAACTGTATCTCCCCTCCCAAGGCCAAGGTTCTCTTTTTGTGCTAGTCTGATCCAGACAGCAACCGGTTTCACACCTGCCTGGCTGCGTGTGAGTGTGTGTGTGTGTGTGTGTGTCTTAGTGTGCACGGACGTGCATTTCTGCATGTGCTTTCCCGGAGGCAGGCATGTTGTTTGCACCATGTGCCAAGGAACCTCTACAGAGGGCATGCACAAGATAGGCATGTTTGGAATCTGTTATAGGATTTCCCAATATGCATTTTTAGGTTAAGGAGTTGGATTAGGGCAGTACTGGAGCAGGAGGCACTAACCCTTTCCCTCATGCTATTTAGGACAGCATGGGAAGGGACTGATTCCTATCAGGGATATAGTGCAAAGGAAAGGATTGGCCCCACCATCACCAACAACAACTCCTGTGCACCACAGCCCCTAATAAAAACTGGGGATCCTCACATTTGCTGTTTGAGATAGCTGTCAGCTCTTTCCCATTCTGTACCAAATGAGTTTTCCTTGGACTAGTTAGATTTGAGTCCAGTAGCACCTTCGAGACCAACAGGAGTTTCCAGGTGTAAACTTACAAGAGGTCAGATACAGCAGAATAGAAGTATCTGTATCTGTGAAGGGAGCTTTGACTCTTGTAAGCTTATGCCCTGAAACTCCTGTTGGTCTCGAAGGTGTTGTGTGTGTGTGTTAAGTGCCATCAAGTTGCTTCTGACTCATGGCGTCCCTATGAATCAATGTCCTCCAAAATGCCAATTCAAATCTACCTGTTCTACTGCAGACCAACATGGGCCCCCTCTGAAACTTCCTTGGTCTTGAACATTTTGAATACCAGGGTTGTTATTTTTCAAAAAACAACAATGCACTTCTAGTTCTCATGGCAGAAAGGACTGAAAATATGTGAACAGCATCTGATGAATAGTATTGCCAGGTCCCTCTCACCACTGGTGGGAGGTTTTGGGGGGTGGATCCTGAGGAGGGCGGGGTTTTGGGAGGGACTTCAATGCCATAGAGTCCAATTGCTAAAGCGGCCATTTTCTCCAGGGGAACTGATCTCTGTCGGCTGGAAAGCAGCTGTAATAGCAGGAGATCTCCAGCTAGTACCTGGAGGTTGGCAACCCTATTGATGAAAGCTGATAAAACGTTTGCTGCTCATGCAGCTCAGCCATTTTCTAAGCAGAGGCAGAGTACATTGTGATTTGGGGCACACCCTACTTTTCTCATTTTCTGCCCTTCACTCCCAAGCACGTCTGTTGCAGCACCCTTGGCTTGACTGTTTTCTTGGTCCTGCGATCCCAGGCGCTCTGCATTCTATTGTCATCCTTCTCTTGAATAGTCAGCAAAACTAGCACCCATCCTAACAGCAGAGGTTTTCACTCTCTACAGCCAATCATACTGGCCTGAATCCACCCTGGGAGAAAGCTGGATGGGAGCCAGCAAGTGTGCAGATGCTATAACAGGTTTCCTTTTGGTCTTCCCTTCTAGGCGAGAAGCCCTACAAGTGCACGTGGGATGGCTGCGACTGGCGCTTTGCCCGCTCGGATGAGCTCACCCGGCACTACCGCAAGCACACCGGAGCCAAGCCTTTCAAGTGCATTGCTTGCGGCCGCTGCTTCTCCCGCTCTGACCATCTGGCTCTGCACATGAAGAGGCACCAGAATTAAAGACTGGAGCACCGTTGTCCTGCAGCAGCGACCCTCCACTCCCATTTTGTACGTAAGAACCAACCGCACTGTGATCAAACGGCTACACATCTGGCTTTGCTTCTTGACACCGTGAGTGCTTTGAAAGAAAATCCAGCCACAGAAGGGAAGGGGTCCGGGAGTAGTTCTGGAATTCCAGAGCTCCATCTCCAGAAAATGTGCAACTTATTTTGCCCTTCAGGGGACCTTTCCTCCTGCTTCTCTGCTACATCTTTTTGCCTCCTGGGAAACAGCGACCCTAGGATGTTCGGGCCCTTGGCTGAATGTCACCTCTGCAGGCTGCAGGTTTCAAGAATCATGCAGAACTTTTACGGCCCTGACCTGTTTGAAACATCCAGTTGGTGCAAGTAACATCATGGCCACTACCACAGTCCCCTGGCTGACTGAGACACACCTCTGCTCATTTGCTCTATTCAAGTGGTGAGGGTGGATGATGGGTCAGCCTTGTTTCTGTCTCCAGACACTCCTGAAAGAGACTCCACACACTGTTCCTATCACAGCCTTGGGTTCTAACCTGTTCATGAGGACCAGTTTGGCTGGTGGAGGAAGACATTGGGCAAACTCCTTGGAAAGTGCCACAATGGTTGCTATAATACTTTGTGCCACCTCTCCCAGAATGCACTGCTAATCTGCCCTTTAATCTACCACAAGAAATTGATACTGCTCTTTTTATTTTTTCCTGTAGCCAGATGTGGATTTCCACAAATGTTAAAAGCAGCCTTGGAAACAAGTTCTGGTCATTCTTCATCCCTAGTTGGATTGTGTTGTCTTCCCCCCCCCCCCACAAAAAAAAAGTTAATGGCCTTGGAAGAACTGCTGCTGTTCATCTTGAGAAGATACCCCCCCCCCCAGACTACCAGGGAATTATTTAGACAAAGACTGAAATGGCAAATGAAGCACCAGCAAGGATGATTTTACTACAACTAAACACAACCACTCCAGTTCCGATTCATCTCCAGTGCCCTCTAGATTTAGTGATGCTGGCTATGGGGTAGCCCCTCCCATGTACAGTTGTGGAAGCAAGCTGTTTGGTTTGACCTGGACTATCTGTCAAGGACTTGTACATTGTACAGAGGGTTGGATTAGATGACCATGGAGGTAACTTCCAACTCTTATGTTTCTATGACTAGTTAACTATAACAAATGCCCCCCATGAGAACCTTAGTTCTGACTCTTGCAAAAGACAGCCATCCCAGCTATGCCCTGAAATCAGCCAACAGGGACAATTATCGCCATAGCCCAAACAAAAGAGGTTATAAGAACATGGGTAGAACATGTTTTTGCTTCTGTTGCCCCATCAGGGCAAGTAGCGCCCTCACTGTAACTCCATGGATCTGAGGAACTCTGGTACAAGTGAGGCCTAGCACGGAGGCATGTGGGTGGATACATCAAATGCAAAGTTCTCTTTTATTGCTCCTCTTTGGTGCCAGAGAGGTGGGCACAACATAAGGGTTTATGGGTCTCCTTCACTTCTAGGTCCTTAATTTGCTTTGTACAGATGTAAACGCTGGTGCAAGGCCAGAGCAATGAAAGGAGCCTGTAGATCCCAACTGTTTGCATCTGCCAAGTAGTCGCATGCAGGGATCTCCATCCCTGGTGTGACACAAAGGGGTTTTAGCAGGGGGAACAAAAAGCAAGAACTATTTGTGACATATCAATACTTAGTGCCTTAAATACTTTAGATTTAGGTCACAATCCAGCCCAGATGAAGTCTACTTGATTCATTTTTAAGTCTCGTAGCTGTCAACACATATGTTTCACTTTCCAGTTGAAATCAATGGGATTTAAGAGTAGCCATGCTGGATCAGAGCAAGGGTCCATCTAATCCAGCATCCTGTTTGCAACAGTGGCCAGTCAGATGTCACAGGGAAGCCTGCAAGGTACAATCAAAGGCATTTTGCCTCTGAATCTGGAGGTCTCATTCAGCTATCATGGTAACAACTAATGATAGACCTTCATACAGCTGTCCAACCCTCTTCAAAATCCATCTAACCAATGGTCTAGATGGATAGTGAGTTGTAGAACTCACTATCCATCTAGTGTTGTAGAACTCATGGCAGTGAGTTCTACAACACTACCCATGGTGTCGTTCCTTAAAAAGGCTTCCTTACAAGCGGTTGACTTTGGCTGAATCATGCCCTTTTTTTTGTTCCAACACCACCACCCCAAAAAAAACTTACCTAGCCAAATGGAGAGGTGCAAACCAAAGGAATCAAAGCAAAGGCTGTCCAGTTGCAGACCCTGCCATCTCTCAGTGCAGAATGCCAAGATGATTTGGTGCAAAAGTGAACAGATTATCGGAAGCATGTGCATCTGATTACTAAATGCTGGGGGGGGGGATGTTGGTTCCTGGCATGGGTGTTGTCCTTATGCCCCACTTGTAGCCATCCCTCAGGTATCTGGCTGGCCACTAGGGGGCCCAGAATGGACTAGATGGATTCTTGGCCTGATCCCACAAGAGTCTCCCTGTTTTTAAAAAATGAAATCTGTACCCTCTTCTTCCTCTTGTTGGGGGAGGGGCTCCAGCCTTAAAAGCATGAGCAGGATAACACAAGCTTTAGAGTTGGAGGGAGTTATTACCCAAAGCACGTGTTGTTCTAAAGCCCTTTTCAGGGAGGCTAGCAGGTTCTGCCAAGGAACTTTCAGGCCATCAGCAAGACTGGGGAAATGGCTGGAAACTCATCTTCTCCATACCCACCAAGGCCATGCAGAACAAAACACAGGGCTCCAATGTCTTCCCTGATTTCTTTGCATGCCCCTGAATGTGGAGGCATCTGTATATATACGAAGAATGGCTGTACAAAACTGTGTATGTGCAAATGTCACAGACTTGTGTTTTCCGTAAAAACACAATAGAACCTGGAAAAATGTGGTGGGTGGAAGGGTTGTCTTCTGGGAGTTTTTGTTTGCTTCTTTTACTAAATAAATATATTTGTTAATTTCCTAATGTTTTATAATAAAATGATGCTTTTTAAAGGGTATGATATTCATCCTTCAAAAGACTCATCCCATTCCCGAAGCTGCCTCCCCACACTCAAATAACCACACAGTAATTTGACACCGCCGGAAGCTTCCAAGCCCACTTTCTCCCTGGATGGACCAGAAGATAGAGGACTCAGTGCACATCTGAGATATCTGAATGTTTCTGAAATTCTTCCTGGTCAGCATGTCTAGAAATGGACAAAATGGTACCATATACTCAGCCAGTGTGCAGGTTTCACAGAACTCATTAGGCAGAACAGAAAATGAGTTTCTTCCTATGCTGAACAAGGAATTCTGTGAAACTCAGAAGCTGACTCCAATTTTGTTTCATCGTCAGCGAAGCACCCGCAGCTCCCTGCTAAACCCAACTGCAGGCTCTTCCTGGAACCTGGACCTAGGAAGAAAATATATCCCTTTCCCACTGTTTTGAGGAGGAAGGTTTGGAAGAATGAATATCTCCCCCTTGTCAAAACAAAAAAAAGGGATTAAAATGTCTTGGGCATATGATCCATGAAGGAGTTCAACTCCACCTGTACATAAGAGAATAAACAGCCATGTATTACCAAATGGCCCAGAAGTCAGTGTCTCTCTCTTCTAGCATTTGGGAAGGAAAGGTAGTGAGCACCCTACTCCACTCCTTCCCTCCAATGTTTGCCAGTTTTTCCTGCAATGCTGACATTCTACCCTTTGTACTGCGGGGTCAAAAAGAATGCTTATACATACATAATGAAAACACCTTTAAAGTATACATGCATATAAGCAGGCAGGGGATTTTAGTTATTCTGGGGTCCCTGCAAAACTCAAAAATTGGGCCCCAGACTCAGGCAGTGTGTGGAGGAGGAGGGTCAAGGTCAGCTGTAGGACAATAGGCTGTAGCCCAGGGGATCTGCTTTAGTAGGGAGGTTGGAAGGCCCCACCACCACCCTTCAGCAGATTGCCCTCCACCACTACCAGAGCCTCAGGAAGTATGGAGATTAGGCTTACCAGGTTCCTCTTCACCAACGGTAAAACGTAGGTTTTGGGGGCAAAGCCTGGTGGGGGGGCGGTGTTTGGGGAGGGACTTCAATTCCATAGAGTCTAACTGGCAAAGCAGCCGTTTTCTCCAGCTGAACTGATCTCTATCGGCTGGAGATCAGTTGTAATAGCAGGGGAGCTCCAGCCACCATCTGGAGGTTGGTAACCCTAATCAGCAGTGACTCAGAGCAGCAGGGACGTCAGGGCAGTGGCTGGGGCAGCTGGTTGCAGGGCAGTGGGGGCTCCTAGTGCAGAGCCCCCCACGGTGCAGGGCCCGGGGCAGCTGCCCCAAGTGCTCTGTGGCTCAGTCTGCTCCTGAATCCAAGCCCAACAGGACCGGGAGCTGACAAGGCAATTCTCAGCTCTTTTAAAGGAGCTCTCGAAAGCCCCCTATTCACCTCTCCTTCCCCAGCATTCAAGAAAACTCTAAAAGCTGAGCATAGGGAAACCCTCCCTGCCAAGTTTTGGGGTCTGCCATCATCCCTTGTCAATGGGCCAGTTTAAATTTGCAAGCATTTAAATGAGCTGCCAGATGCAAGCAATAAATCTGGACACTGTTTGATGCTGGGGGGCAGACACAGCTAATGCAAAGCAGAGGGAGCAGGGAGCGGTGTCCTGAAGTCACCATCTCCTTCAGCCCATTCCTCAGTCTTCCGACCATGTATCTGAACCGGCCGGCATTCCGTTGCCCTCTCGTCGTTCCCCTTTCCCAACGAAGCGTGCAGACTCCCTCGGAAATCCTAGCTGGAAGCGAGGTGGGTGCCCTAGAAGGGCGTGGCCAGCAGCCTGCTGAAACCCTTCTGGAGATCAGTTGAGAGGCCAGCCGCATTTCAATCCCTTGCAGCATCCTTTCTGCAACGTTTGCAGCAGCAAATCCTGGGCTGAAGTCCCAGAGGGGCCTGCCGGGGAGTTTCGGGAAGGTCACACTCAGGTTTCAAATGAACGCCTGACCCCCTGAGCCTCTGCAGGAAGGCAGAAAAACCAGAAACATCAAAGAGGGCCTGGCTGGTTGTCTGAGGACGGGGCGGGGGGGAGGGGGCTGTGCATGGAGCTGCCTATTTCAGTGAACTTTCGCCGGTGGGGCTTGTTGGAACATACAAAACACTGGGGTTAGGACAGCCCTTTTGTGTGAAGATGCAAATACAATGCAGCTGCAGAACAGAAATAAAACACAGTATCACAGAGTGGATGTCCCTCGGGGCAGAGACTGTGAGACTATAAAGAAGCTGTCTTTTACTGAGTCAGACCCTTGATCTACCCAAGTCAGTACTGACTACTTGAACGGGCAGCAGCTCTGCAAGGGACCAAGCAAAGGTCTTTCCCATAATCTAGTACCTGATCCTTTGAACTAGAGATTCCAAGGACCTTCTGCATGCAAACTAGATGCTCTGGTTCTGATCCAAAGCCCCTCCCCAACTAGTTTTTTGATCTTCCCACAGGTTGCCATTCTCTATGTCTCAATCCCGCAACCCTTCATCCCGTCAGGGTAATAGTACAGGTGCCTTCAAGAGGTGAAATGCATTCTGTATATTTGTGTGTGTGTACGCGTGCATATAAAATAGCACATTTCTCAAGCTGACCTGGAAGGTGGGCCAGGCTGAATGCAATAGTAGGAACTTGAGGACTCATTAGTTGGGGGATCCAGTAGGGTTATAGGCCTCCTTATTTGGGGGTAAGAGGGAGAGGGGACAGTGTATTCCACAGGTGTCACCAAGGCCTGTTAGCCCCAGTAATGCACAGCAGCACCATGAGGGGAGGGGCCATGGCTCAGTGGTAGAGCCTCTGTTTGGCATGCAGGTCCCAGGTTCAATCCCCAGCATCTCCAGTTAAAGGGAGTAGGCAAGGAGGTGATGTGAAAGACCTCTGTCTGAGACCACGGAGAGCTGCTGCCTGTCTGAGTAGACAATACTGACTTTGGTGGACCAACGGCCTGATAAGGCAGCTTCATGTGTTCATGTGTGACAGATGATGACTTGTCTGATCTTTCTACGAAGTTAGCCACATAACCCACCACCCTAAAGTCCTCAGGTAGTTAACTGTGTTTTGTCCATTGTAGGTCACGTTCAGCCTTTTCCTCTCCTTTGAGGCAATGGGCTTCCGTTTCAGCAAATGACCTCCTACAAAAACCAAACGGGTCATTTTTACACAATTGTATACGTATCAGCCACATTCTGCCTTTGGCTCACATTTTTGTGAGCCCAAAATCTCCCCAGCCTGCCCTCAACTTACCTTTGAGTCTTTTTGTTTCCTTCTGAATGTTGTTTTTCTTTCTTAATTTTGCACTCCTCACAACCCCCACCAAAATAAAAATTGGGAGCATTCGTTTTAAAAGGGGCCCAATAGGACTTTTGCCCCAGGCCCTGCCTCCCCCGTCCCCCCTATTCACACAACAGCAAGATACTCTTGGGCAGGGTTGTCAAACTCAATTGTTACAAGGGCCGGATATGACATAGGTGTTACTTGGTTGGGCGGGGCCATGTGCACCATAAAATTTGATGCCCAGATCATGAGAATGGGGCGGCTGCCTCAGCAGGCTCCCGGGCCAGGTAAGAGCTCTCAAGGGGCCGGGTGCAGCCCCCAGGCCTTATGTTTGACACCCCTGCTCTTGGGCTTGGTGACTCAGTTTCTTCCACTGCCCATTAACCATCATGAGGATTTCCCCCAGAAGCAAAGACTCACCTGTCATTTCAGCACCAATGTGTTTGTTTGTTACCTCGACAACCAGGTACGCAGCATTTGATGTGTGGTTAATTACCTCCTTTGATTTCAAGAAACCAAAAGGTGCAGGCTGGAAGTGCGCAGGCAGGGGTGGAGCCGGCGAGTTTGGGAGATCCACAGCTGCTTGATCAAAGCATCGGCTTCACAGCGCCATGTGGTGCCTGCCGGTGGAAGACTGATCTGGTTTGCAGCCTGCTGTCTGCCAGTCCTAGGGGCTGATTTCTTGGCACTGACAACCAAGACCATATAAGTCACCAGACTTTGGTCTGGTTTGAGGTCTGCTAGAAGCACCGGAATGTGGCTAAAGACCCAGTGACAACTCACCGTGTCGAAGTGTCTCCAGCGGAGTGGTTCCTCGCTCCCTGCCTGTAATCCCTCCCCCCCCCAAACCTCAGGCCCTTTATTCAGGACCACACCCAATCCAGCTTCATTACATCTGCAGTTCACTCCATCTCCTCTGTGGTTTTGTTCTCATCCTGACCCAAGGTGGGCCCATGACTTTAGCCCAGCCTCATCTCTGCCAAGCGGCTCCCTCTCTGCCAGAGTCTAGCAGAGGGGTGATATGATAACCATCTTCAAGTACTTGAAGGGCTGTCATATAGAGGAGGGTGCCGGGTTGTTTTCTGTTGCCCCAGAAGGTCGGACCAGAACCAACGGGTTGACATTGAATCAAAAGAGTTTCCGTCTAGACACTAGGAAGAATTTTCTAACAGAGCGGTTCCTCAGTGGAGCAGGCTTCCTCAGGAGGTGGTAAACTCTCCTTCCCTGGAGGTTTTTAAGAAGAGGTTAGACGGCCATCTGTCAGCAATGCTGATTCTATGACCTTAAGCAGATGATGAGAGGGAGGGCATCTTGGCCATCTTCTGGGCATGGATTAGGGGCCACTGGGGGTATGGGGGGAGGTAGTTGTGAATTTCCTGCATTGTGCAGGGGGTTGGGCTAGATGACCCTGGTGGTCCCATCTCTATGATTCTATGATGCTCCTCTTAAATTCAAATCACAATCCAGCCAAGGCCCACTTTCCATTCTGCCCTGGCCAGCATCAGTCCCACACAGCAAAGAGAGCTGCAGCAATGGTTCCCATGTTTTGAGCACATAGGTGAGAAAGAGGTAAAAGCCTTCTGTAGAAGCTCATTCAATAACCTTCCAATGGCAACCATTACCCATGAATGTGGTGGCTAAACAAACCCTGGAGGAACTAAACTCTGAGCACACAGTATTTCATGCCCAGCCGACAACTTGGCTCCTGTAGGTGGAACCACAAAGTCTGAGGGGGTTTATGATCCAGCTGCACTCAATTACCCTCCTGGTTTGCATTTAATCATGTCAAGGCTGTAATTAAACAGAAAAGTCAAAGCAGGTCATTTATCAGACAGCTCAATCTAGCTGGGCTCTCAACTGGCATATCTATCTATGGGGGGGGGGGAAGAGGGAGGTTTCATTTCCCCCCCCCCTTCCAATACCTGCATGCTCAGTTCTCCTGGCCAAAAGATTAAAAACCTACTCAACTTTGGGGGCACCTCACTTTTGTATTGCATTACAATTTTTATATAATTTACATCTCCCCCTGCATGTCACGAGCCCTGGACCCTGCAGTTTACAGGGGGAGGGGTGTCTTTCATAAATGTGTATATTTACACATCTGCCTAGTGAAGACCCACCTCATGCCCCTGATGAAGTGGCCTTTTAATCCATACAAATTTATGCTAGAATCAAAACTAATCAGTCTAGGGGCCACAAGAGCTGTTTATTCTACCTACAGCAGAGTAATCTGGCTACCCCTGTGAAATTACCAGTTCAACTTTGTTTACTCAAATGTGCTTTTATTCTGAGCGCTTTCTGAGATGTTCTTATATTAAGAAAAACCCTCAAGCTATGCAAGTATAAACATGCAAGATCTGAGTTAGGGCCAGCTAGAGTTCTTCTGTCTCTTTCCATCTCCCTTTGCAATGCTTATGTTGCTCTGCTCTGATTCCAGCAGCCAATTCTAGCAATAAATCTACTTTGTTCGCTTCCCCCAGCAATTCCAGTTCTCTGTATCCAGCAGCGCCCTCTTCTGGCAGAAAAGTGCATGCACACTTGCAAGGCCTGATTTCATTGGCAAGGACAAGGTTTGGAAGATTTTGGCACAGTAGAAGCCACTGGTTCAGTCCTTAACAGGAGATTAAAAACTGGGTTTAAATCAGCAGCCAAGGCACAGAAGTGTCTGAAGAAGGCAACCTGTTTGGTGGTGGACAGTGCCGTCAGGTCACGGCTGACTTTTCTAACAGTTAGAGCAGTTCCTCAGTGGAACAGGCTTTCTCAGGAGGTGGTAAGCTCACCTTCCCTGAATGTTTTTAAGCAGAGGCTAGATGGCCATCTGTCAGCAATGCTGATTCTATGAACTTGGGCAGAACATGGGGGGGCATCTTGGCCATCTTCTGGGCACTGGGTGTGTGTGGGGGAGGTAGCTGTGAGTTTCCTGCATTGTGCAGGGGGTTGGACTACTAGATGACCCTGGTGATCCCTTTCAACTCTATGATTCTATTATTCTTTGGCAACCCCGTAGGGTTTTCCAGGCAAGAGATGTTTGGAGGTGGTTTGCCATTGCCTGCTGAGAGTTCTGATAGAACTGTGACTGGCCCAAGGTCACCCAGCTGGCTTCATGTGGAGGAGTGGGGAATCGAACTCGGTTCTCCAGATTCGACTCCGCCACTCTTAACCACTATCTATTAAAACACCCTGTCCTTCTTCCAGTGCAAATCACAGAATCATAGAGTTGGAAGGGACCATAAGGGTCATCTAATCCAGCCCCCTGCACAATGCAGGAAATTCACAACTACCTCCCCTCCCCACACCCCCAGTGACCCCTACTCCACGCCAAGATGGCAAAAAAACAAAAACCTTCCAGGATCCCTGGCCAATCTGGCCTGGAGGGAATTTGCTTCCTGACCTTAAAGTGGTGATCAGCACTACCCTGGGCATGCAAGCCAAACACTGATGCAAACCTTCCTGCCCTCCCTCTCATGATCTGCCTAAAGCAGTGATGGTGAATCTATGGCACGCGTGCCAGAGGGGGCACGCAGAGCCCTCTCTGTGGGCATGCGCGCCGTCACCCCAGCACATCTAGAGAATTGCAAATCCAAGGCAAAACCTCCCGTGCGTTTTGGCCATTT
This sequence comes from Euleptes europaea, assembly GCF_029931775.1. Classification (NCBI taxonomy): domain Eukaryota; kingdom Metazoa; phylum Chordata; class Lepidosauria; order Squamata; family Sphaerodactylidae; genus Euleptes; species Euleptes europaea. The sequence continues at coordinate 39,035,809 of NC_079324.1, forward strand.
GGTCCCTTGCCCGCCGGCCACGCTAAGACCCTGCAGGATCCGCTCGGGCCTGCCTCCCTTTCCCCCCGGCTTCCCAGAGCCGCCAAGCAGCTCCGGAGCAGCAAAGCCGGGGGCTGCTGCTGCCGCTGGCCGCCCTGGCCGGCACACAGTACAAGAAGTACAGCTTCTGCCGCTTCCCGGTGGCCAAGCTGCTGCCGCTGCAGCGCACTTACACGCTGGAGCAGTACGAGAGCGAGGGCTGGAAGGAGAGCGTCCGCGCCCTGGAGGCCAGCCTGTGCCTCCACCACCTGCTGCATGACAGCGAGCCGCACTGCCACCAGGAGTGCGCCGGCAAGGTGCTGGGGGAGCCCTGGCTCAGGGAGCCGGCCTTTGGAGAGCCGGGCTCCGGTGCTGTGCCGGACGAGGGACTGACTGTCGCTGAGTTGGAGCTCTTCGGGCGCATCCTGCAGTGCGCCTCCTGCATGCGGTGCTGCAAGCGCAGCCTGCCAGTCTTCCAGCTCCGCTACCCACCAGCTGAGACCCTGCACGACTTCCAGCGACGCACCCCTTACCTGTACCTGCACTAAACGCTCTATAAGGTGAGGGGCGCTCCCCCCCCAGAGACCGTCCGGCCGTGCGATCCTGTGCAGAGAAACTCCGCTAGCATGGGATGAAGTGGGGATGTTAATGTATGAGTTGTTTTTTCTAAACTAAAACCTCAGTATTCAGGTTAAATTGCAGTGTTGGCACTTTGCGATAAATAAGTGGGTTTTGGGTTGCAGTTTGGGCGCTCGGTCTCTAAAAGGTTCGCCATCACTGGCCTAAAGTCATAAAATCAGCATTGCTGACAGATGGCCACACATCCTCTTCTTAAAAACCTCCAGTGAAGGAGAGCTTACTACCTCCTGAGGAAGCCTGTTCCACTGAGGAACCGCTCTGTTAGAAAATTCTTCCTACTGTCTAGACGGAAACTCCTTTGATTTAATTTCAACCAGTTGGTTCTGGTCCGGCCTTCTGGGGCAAAAGAAAACAACTCGGCACCCTCCTCTATATGACAGCCCTTCAAATACTTGGAACATGGTTATCATATCACCTCTCAGTCTTCTCCTCTCCAGGCTAAACATACCTGGCTCCTTCAATCACTCCTCATAGGACTTAGCATTCAGCAAAAAACATCTTACCTGGGATTTTTTTTAGAAGGAAGAACATGCCATTCATTCAGTGATCTCCGAACATCCTGCACTGAAGTACCCTTGATATTAAATTAGATAAATCAGGCATCGGCACCCACCCAGCCTGCAAGCCAATGGCCATTTTACTTGGCACCCAGCCCTAGATTTCCATCCAGATGACCAAACCACTGGCAACACCGCTGGAGCTGGCAGCGCATGAGAAGGGCAACACGCACAGCTTACGAACGTCATCGCCTCCCAGATCTGCACAGCCACCAGCTGAGTCCAAGGTAAATTTGGAGATGTTGGCAGCACTGCTGGGACTGAGATCACTCCAAACTTATCTGGCTAAGTACACCCCCCCCCCAATTTTGTCTGGTGACACACCAGCGTCTTCACAGGTACATGGTGCGTTTTTTTCCTGGCACTTAAGCCAAAAAGGTTGCCTAGCCTGAGATAAAAGAACAGATATCCAGCATGAATGCCAGTCTTGGTTCTGCCATGGACATCTTGGGAAAGTCCCTTCTGCCCCCCACCCTCCAAACTCATTTCCTGCAGCTGTGAAAGGGGAACAGCAACAGTCTCCTTCACAGGTGACAAATTCCAGAGATGAAGTCCTTGAAAGTCCAGTCCTCCCCCCCCCAAAAAAAAACCCTGTCTTGTATCATTTTAAGATTATGTATAAAACAGGAAAATATGGCCCTACTGCTTAGCTTTCTCTGTACAGGTATGCATACATAAGCACTTCTTTGCCAACTGAAGATCCGCTTCATGCATCTGTCCAAGAGGGCTCCAATCCACAAAAGTTTCTGACACACTGGATAGCCTTTAAGGAGCCACAAGACTCCACTTTGTTCCTGCTTCATGGGGGGGGGGGGCTTGAAGGCAATCAGCACTTCGAGGAGTTTAATGAACCATCAACGTTATCATTCGCCAGAGAGCCTGGATCTGAGACCTGCTGCCCATCACAAAGGATAGCACTGGGAGAAACATGAGAATTGATGCCACTTGGTAAAAGCAGGACTTGCACACGTCCTGAACTTCCATGTTCATACCATGTGCAAAGACCATTTCGTGCCACCGGCAAAGAATAGCTGGGGAGAGGGACAGCAGCGCCTGGTGAAAATGCTGAGGCCAAAGTGAGGCTGAGCAGGGTTGCCGGGGGCAAGGATTTCATTCTCTGAAGACCTCCTATATTCAGCTCCTACTTAAATGACATAACTTATTCTGCTGAATAACGTCTACCTTCTCCAGGGCAGACACAGCCTTGGGCATAAGGAAGCTCCCGAAATCCCAGCAACCTGGACTACCTCCCCAACCTCCCCACCTCCCCCTGTGATCACGCCATGGCTTGCCCCAGTCCCACAGAGGTGGATGCAAAGGACCCTCCTTTTTCTCCACCTTCCTGACCCCAACCAACCCTTACTGTGAGGCCGCTGAGCAAAGCACTCCTATGGCGCACGGGAGGGGGGGCGTTTCCCCCAATCTGAACTTGGCTGATGTGCTGGGTTTGGGAAAGATGAGACAGACACACAGAGGAGCTTCTGGAAAACCATGTTCATATTTGACTCCCCTCAAGAGCAGGGAAAGAGAAAGCGAGTTCTAAAAATCCCAACATGTGTCCATCAATCAAAAGGCGCCCTCTGACCTTCAGTCCCCAAGTTCAAGTTCTGTAGCTCAAAGCTGCTGCTAGGTCCAGCCTTCTGTAGAAGGAGTAAGACACAAGTCCGTCCATGGGAAGAGGACCATGCCGGGAAAAACTCCTGGGGGTCCATCTGTCCCCCCCCCCCGGCCACATCAACGAAGGCAGAATGAAAAATCCCCCACACACACCCCACTCCTGTTGAGTCATCACAGTTCTTTGTTCCGCAAAGGTTTTCCCTTTTTGTGGTTTTCAGCCCCTCTCCTATCATCTGCCCCAGAACAAGGAGCTCTCTTTGCCAATCACCATTATGACCAAAGGGAAGAAATAATGCAGCGGGCACTGAGGGGGACTGGCTTTGCCATGTACTGATCAGATCAGATTAAGTATAGCTCACCCCTCCAACACCCACCCTCCCTGCTAAAGTTCAAACTCATTGAATTCTGAAATTTCATTGATCTCGGAATATTCTGCAACATTTGCTGACGCCAGTCTTTTCACGGCACAGTTGAGGTCACCAATTTGGGGGTGGGGGATGGAACATCTAATTGCAAACTTCGAGGGGTCAAAAATGGAAATCCCCAAAAACAACTGAATCGTGTCAAACAAATCTTGGGCATTTGAGGACTGAAAGCTGGATTCCAAGTCAGGTTTCAAATACAGACTTTGTTTCGGTGCTCCTTAAAACTTTCCCCCCCTAAAAAAACAATTAATTCCAAGTTTTGTTTCCACCCCCCATATTTTCTAGTTTCTAGGGATTCCAGGTTGGTTGGTTTTTGTTTGTGTGTGTGTGTGTGTGTATATATATACACTACCAGAAACCGCAGGTTGAAAACTCAAGATTGCAGTGAATGAAAATCCAAACAGCTTCCTGGAGAGATGGGGCTGAAGCTCAGGGGAATCCTCAAGAGTTGCCGCAGAGAAAAGAGGAGCCGGACACAGCCTTCACCTGGAACCCACAGCAGCAGCTGCCCCACGAACCAAACCATCCGTTCCAACCAGTGCAGCATCCATCAAGCCTGGCCGGCCATGCGTCTACAGTCTCCAGCCCTTGCCAACTCTGTGAACAGCATTCCCCCCCAGTCCAGGCAGCAGCTCTTTCCATGGAGTTCTGTGGGTGGCAAGGACCGGGAGGGGAAGGGGGGGGCTCTGTCCTCAGCAGATCAGGCAGGAACTCAGCCAGCTGTGGGGACCTGTTCTCCTCCTTCCATGGCCGAAGGGGGCGGGGGTAATCCCCCTCACATCATGATGTGCCTCCGGCGATGCAAAGCCAAGTGGTCGGAGCGAGAAAAGCTGCGGTCGCAGTCCGAGCAACGGAAAGGCTTGATGCCCGTGTGCTTTCGGAAGTGCCGAGTCAGCTCATCGGAGCGAGCAAACTTCCAGGTGCAGCCCTCCCAGGTGCATTTGTACGGCTTCTCTCCTGCAGGGGAGAGAGGGAGGATAATCACGGGATACCCCAGCATTCGTTTCAACAGGGAAAAACAGCCAGTGGTGCAGAGGAAAACTGATCAAGGCTAAAGACTTGGATGAGGAGAGCTGGAAAGGTCTACTTTCTTTGGCCTTCCACTGCCCCCTGCTCCTTCATGGGACCACCTCTGCAGATCATCAAGTGAACACATGCGTGGTTAACTAGCTGGAATAATTAACATCATTAAGCAAATAAGTTGCTTTGTTTGCCAAACTTGCAGAATTTCCACAAATATTGTTTTGCCATGGTCTCAAGTATCTCTGTACTCCCCTGAAGGATTCAACTCAGGTAACCAACTGGCAACTGAGGCTGAAGAATACCCTAGAATGGGGGTTTGGACTGGATGAGCTTTGGGTTTCCCTTCAGCACAGGACTGAATATATGAAGCTCCTTAAATACCAACTTGGGCCTGTGGTCCATCCAGCTTAATACTGTCTAGCTAGCAGAGGCTCTCTGTGCACACAGGCAAAGAAAGCTTTTTCACACCACCCATCACCTGTCTATCTAGGGATGCCAGGGATTGAACTAGCAGCCTTCTGAATGCAAAGCCATAGGGATGCCAGGGATTGAACTAGCAGCCTTCTGAATGCAAAGCCAATCAGCCCCAGTCCTCCACTCCTCCATTTTGGGAAGTCTTGAAATAAGCTAATATCCCTGAATACACACTTGCAAATTAGAAACAAATAAATACTGTTTTAATTTCCCCCCCTTTAAAAATCCAATCAAAGCCCATTCTTCCTGGTGACTCTCCTAAATTTATAGTAGATGGGGGGCAGGTTGTGTGGGTTCCAGACAAAGTTGCCACCTGAGCTGAGCGAGACCTACTCCCTTTTGAAGCTTCCTCTAGCAAGAATCAGGACTGGACGGCAGCCCACCCCCATCCCCCACAGTTTGCCCTCCCAGGTGCAAGTCAGGCAGACGGCTTGACTTGGCTTGGCTGGAAGCGCCGGACTGCGTCCCAGGGCCAGACAGAAGGAGTTCCTTGGCTCTTCAAAGGATATTGTTGCTGGTACCAAAGAAGAAAGGGGGCTGTGATGAGAAGCCAGATGGGCGGGTGCAGGGGAGAGGAGTTGCTAGGATACCGGAGGGCTGAGAGGATTCCAACCTGCGGGGTGGAACAGGTTGCTAGGAAACCTGTGTGGGCGGATCTGGAGGATGGAGGGGGGGTTACAAGGATGGCTGCTCAGCACTGGCAACCCGTGCTGCCACAGCAGCTGCAAATCTGAGCCGGGCAGGAGCGTGACAGCCTGACTGGAAGAGAGCCCAAGTTGTTGCTGAGAAATGGACGGTCTCTCCCCCACTGGACGTGTTCACGGCAAAGGGAGGCGGATCTCAAGAATCCAGAAGATAAAATTCCTGGCTTGCCTGGCATGGGCATCCTACAGAGCTCTCTGAGGGCAGCTTGCAGGGGGGAAGCCTGGAAGAAGACTCACATGTGGGTCTGATAGAATCAGGGCAGGATTGCTCCATGTTTGGAGCCACAGTGATAAAAACCAGCCAGAAACACACTGGACTCCAGCAGGAGTAGCCTCACACTCCCTGGTCCCCCCACCCAAGGATCTGTCATTGTTATCACAAGGGCTGGAAATCCAGCTTTGTATATCCCGTTTAGAGACAGATTATGTAAATTTTGCCACCTCGAACCCGACTCTAAACTCACATCTTACTGATTTGCCCTTTTTTCTCCGGTTTAAGAAATCGTTTCATAGATCCGATCATCATGAATCTCCCTGGCCCAGCGAATAGGACTACCCAACTCTACAGAAGCAGTTGCCGAATATTTGGCAAAAATTTTAGCTACTGATTTTAATACTGACAAGTAATAGCTGTGCCAATTGCTTGTGTTCTCTGGTGCCTATAGTGGAACTCTATTATTGTATTATATTGAACTTGATAAGTATTGTACTATTTTAACATGCCCTTTTTATGCCATTAAAGGTTTTTGGCTTTGACTTTGCTTTGTATGTGCGTGTGTGTCAAACAGCCGCCATCTAGTGGACAGTTGATGTAACTACAACACTTCATTTTTTTTATGGCAACCCAGTAGGGTTTTCAAAGCAAAAGACGTTCAGAGGTAGTTTGCCAGCGCCTTCCTCTGCACAGCAACCCTGGTATTCCTTGGTGGTCTCCCATCCAAATACTGACCAGGGCTGACCTTGCTTAGCTTCCAAGTTCTGATCAGACTGGGCTATTCTGGGCCATCCAGGTCAGGGCGCGATGCTTCACTGTTGCTACCCAAAACAAGAACAGAATCGGAGTAATACCTTTCATTACGACAAACTACGATGGCATCAAGGAGCGTGCAAGCTGGTGAATTTGAAAGCCAGCTCGCTGTCCTCTGCCATTTCGGTTGGTCCTATTACATGGATTGTGTTTTTGTTTTGTTTTTACAGCTGCCAACAGTTTCTTACTACCACCAGTAACTTATAGGGCTGAGGTGCCTTTTTGTGAAGAAAAAAAAAACTTTCACTGGTGTCAAAAAGTGCAAATACCACTCCATGCCTCCATGAAAAAAAGTGCATCAAGAAATGGGGTAAACAAAAGGGATCACCCATACAGAGGAGAATTTGGTGATCAGATTGGCTGGGATTACTCATGGAAGTCAACATACTGTCCTGACATTCATGTTGGCCATGATGCTGTTACTTTCAACATGTCATCCTGGATTGACTGGGATCACTCCAGGATGATGAAAGAAGTCTCAACCAGACAAACAAACAAACAAAAACCAAAGCAGGAGATGAAGAGCTCACTTAGAAAAGAATGTTGACTATTAAGGGTTGCTTTTTTTCAGGAAACATTTCAGCCCCTTCAAACCTCCCCCCAGCCCACTGCTCTCTTTTTGCACCCAAAACTGAAACCAGCAAGTGCACAGGGCAACTCTTTGCCTTCACTGCTTGGGCCAACTAGCAAAAGCAACATGGGAAAGGTCACATCCCAGAAAGACTGCAGAGAAGGACTGGGAGGATCTCAAGCTGGGTAGCAGGAGGAAAGGGAGGAGGCTATTCCAGCCACACACAAAAAGCAGAAAGGCAGAAGGAATCAAGCAGATGAGTTTCCCAAAACGACCAGCCAAAAGGATAATAAAGGGCTTCAATCCTGCAGCAAGCAAACAATTTGCACAGATACTCCCAGGTTCAATCCCAGGCATCTCCTGTTTTGTTTTGTTTTGAACTCAACTGGCAGAGATGGGTAGGAGCCGTGGACAATGCAAAGAGCCAGTTCTGGGCTGGATGAACTCAGCACAAGTCAGGTATTCTCAGGGGTACCTGTCATCTAAAGGAACAAGCAGCAGCTGGGGAACAATTCTAAGAGGATGAGAGATTGGCTCTGTTTCCCAAGAGCCCTTCTCCAAAAGCACTTACCTGTATGTATCCTCCTGTGTGCTTTTAAGTGTGAACTCTTTGTGTAAACTTTGTTGCAGCCCTCGAAGTCACACTGGTGGATCCGCCTCTTCTTCAGGTCAGGAGACTCTGCCAGCTGCATCCGTCCCACTGAGGGCCTAGCCAGAGATTGGAGGGGAGGCCATCAGCGCACTGCTCTAGCGCCAAAGTTCAACCCCCCATCAGAGGCCAAGCCAGTACAACTTCCCAGCCTCACCCCAGCCAGGGAAGACCCAAGTTGTAGGCATTCACAAGTCAGGTAATTGGTCCATCTAGTTGGCAGAAGCAGGTCCATGTATAAGCCGCAGCCTCTGCCTCCTCTCCCATGATCTCACCAAAGGGGATTATCAGGAATGCTTTGGGATGGGGAGATTTATGCACTCAAAATACACAGTCTTTGCGACTGCACGTAAGTTGACTGGGTAACATTCAAAATTGCAAGCAGAATGGTGGCTGGAGGGCAGGGGAGGCTACAGGAAGTAGGGAACAAGTATTTTATTTCTAAAATAAAAAAGCATGTAAAGCAAAATGCTGGCACAGTTCCTGCATCTTGGCTCCCACGGCTCCCCTTCCAGAACCTCTCTTCTAAAGGCCAATACTCACTCTCTCTGCAGGTCTGAGAAGAACGCCGGGCCGCTCTCCACGGCACTGTCTTCACTGTCGCTGTTCATATCCACGGGGCACATGGAGCTCGGGTCGACTTTCACTGTAGAGAAAAGCAGAAAGGAGCTAAGAGAAGGGGGGCAGGCACGCGCACACTGATGGCTCACGTTGGTTGACAGACCATCCGCAACAGCCCAGGCAATTCCAAACGGCACGCAGGGAGGGATGGTGCAAGTGAGACTTCAGAGTCAAACATCTCGTTCTTCTGGTCCTTCCCCATTCCCCCAACCACAACATCTCTGGCTGCACCAAGATGTCTAACTGCAGCACTACTTACTCCTGAGAGTATCTAATACTGCATACCAAGCCCTGCCAACTACGCAACTGTGAAAATCAGGTCTCCAAGATAAGGTCTCATTCCATTCATGCAGACATGCACAATTTTGGGTTAAAATTTTGGGTTTAAAAAAAGAAAGAACAGCACATGTTTAAAGGCCACTGTTCTGCCAGGGCTGCCTCTCCGCATCAGTAATACGAACCCAGAGGGAGTGGGGCAATGGAGAAGCCAGGTTCCCAGCCAGCTTGGAGCAGCAAATCGACCATGTCCAGCTAAGCGAGGCCTGGCTGATCCTGCTGGGATTCGCTTGGCTGAACAGAACAGCCGTCAGCCAGAAGATAAGGGGCTAGGACAGCAGAGCCTGTGATATGCCAGCGGGACAGGCAAAACCAGAGGGAAAGGGGCCTCACTCCACAAACACACCAGACACAGGAGAGGCTCACCAGAGCCAGCGTTCTTGCCGTCGCCACCAATGAGCGGGACAGTGATGGCAGCGGTGACACCGTCGCTGGGCATCGTCGTATACACCACAGGCAGGGACTGCACCACCACAGGGATGGTCTGAAGGTTGCCCATCTTGCTGGGGAGGTTGACGGAGGGGATGGTGTGGATGACGTGCAGGATCTGTTGCCCGCCGCTGCCCTGGGTAGAAGCCAGGATGGAGCCCGGGGAAAGCACCGCAGGGATGGCCGAGGACGATCCCAGCCCCGTGGGCGACATGGAGACCACGGGGGCCTGGACGGGAGGCATTGCCAGCATGGGCGAGGAGCGGATGGAGGAGGGCAGCGACAAGGGAGGCTGCAGCGAGGCCTTGGGCTTGTTGAGGGACAGGTCAACCGGCTCCGCCTGGGGCTGGCTGCAGTCGCTGGCCAAGAGCTCCTCCGGGGGTTCCGTCTTGATGTCGCTCAGCAGCACCGGCGGCTCGATGGAGCTCTCCTGCAGCAGCGACGAGGAGCTCATCTTGAGCAGTGCCTTGCCGTGGGCTGAGCCTGCAGCCTGCAAGAAAGGAAAGAGCCAGTGAGGGGCCTGCGACTCACGAAGGCAGTTCTCGCGACCTCCACCTGGGGGAGCTCACGAAACATGGGACACTGACAAGCGACCAGGGAAGCTGAGGCACAGAGTGGAAGAGTAGGATGTTGAGTGTTCTTCCAAATGGGACAAATAGCGCTGCCAATTTATATCAGGAGCAGAGAACGGGGAGGGAGGGAAGGGTCAACAGCCTGACCCTCACCCAACATTGGGGTCCTGATCCAAATTGCTCCCTGCCAGGGGTTGCTACTTAAAGAATTTGAAGGAGGTGGGAGACCTGATGACATCAACTCAACCTGTTTGGCCATAAATACAGAGCTTTATTGTCACATCATATGTAGATTAATCCTTGAGAAACTATGGAGGGTCAAGGAAGAATGCTGGTAACATAAATTTAAAGCTGTCCTGTCTCTTGAACACATGAACACACAAAGCTGCCTTATACTGAACCAGACCCTCGGTCCATCAAAGTCAGCATTGTCTACTTAGACCGGCAGCAGCTCTCCAGGGTCTCAGGCAGAAATCTTCCACATCACTGACTTGCCTAGTCCCTTTAACTGGAGGTGCCGGGGATTGAACCTGGGACCTTCTGCATGCCAAGCAGACGCTCTACCACTGAGCCACAGCTGAACTCTTCCCCAAACAGAGCTAAAGAAATAATAATTCTGCAAGGGAATATAACAGTCCCTGACCAAGAATTCTCACAACTGTCAAGACTAAGATGATGCACACACACACACAAACAAATATATCTTTTGTAGAGGAAGAAGGCGGCTGTGCAAGCTCACAGCACCCTGGGTGACAGCTCCCCCACCCCCATGCAGCTATCCCCCTTGGCCATACACCACACCCTGAATTTAGGACAACAGCATCCCATGCCAAGGATGCTGGTCCTCTCAGCCGATTCAAGAAAAAAGCAAGGATGCAGCCCTCCCCAAAAGAGAAGGGGGTGGGACTGTGATCGATCCTAACTGCCTCCCTTCACATTCCCCCCCAGTATTTTACAGCCAACCCCCTTGCTAAAGCGCTTGCTTCCAAAGGCCAGGCAGAGAGGCAGCCCACAGGAAACAGCAGAAGCTGGGCGGGGGGGGGGGCATCACAGGGAGGCAGCCTTGGCATTTCCAGCTGCAGAGGGAAGGCTGGCACTGAGCCTTCACACACACGCCCCCTCCCTCGAACAGGTGGAGCTTGAAGGACAAAAAGCCCATCCCCCTGGCAGCAGAAGCCTCCGGCTGTACTGGCAGGAGCCAGAAATCAAGCTGTGGTTCGCTACAGGATGCAGCAGCTCCTGTGTTAAGGGGGAAAGAGCAGGGGTGGGGGGAAGAAAGAGTGGTATGGAGTGGGCAGAGAGAAGCTTTTCTCCCTTTCTCATACCAGAATGTGGGGTCATCTGCTCAAGCTGGAGGGTGAGAGATTCAAAACAGATAGAAGGAGGTATTTCTTCACACAACGAATACTTAAATTGTGGGACCCCCCCTGCCCCAGGATGTGGTGATGGCTGCCAACTTGGAAGGCTTTAAGAGGGGAGTGGACCTATTCACGGAGGAGAGGGCTATTCATGGCTACTAGTCAAAATGGATACTGGTCATGACGCACACCTATTATCTCCAGGATCAGAGGAGCATGCCTGTTATATTAGGTGCTGAGGAACAAGGGCAGGATAATGCTGCTGCAGTCATCTTTTTTGTGGGCTTCCTAGAGGCACCTGGTTGGCCACTGTGTGAACAGACTGCTGGACCTCGGTCTGCTCCAACATGGCGTTTCTTATGTTCTTAAGAATCTGAACCATCCATTAGCTTTTGTCTACCACCCAGGCCCCACAATGCATTTGCCTTTTTGCATCACTATTCAGCACATGGTAAGGCACAGCTTGTTCCAGCCCCAGGAGACCTCCTGCAGGGCATTTGGGGCTGGAGCAGCACAGAGAGACTCAACTGATCCAGCTAGTAGAAGCAAAGTTCTGTCCAGAGGGGTGGAAGACACAGGACCAAGAGGTCAAAGGGCAGCTGAAAAGACCGGCTGACCTAGCATCACACAGACTCCCCTCTTTGAGCCCTCCAGCTTCCCACTGATCCTCACAGACCCCCTCGCTCTCCCCACTCTAAAATGTGCCTCTCCAGTAGTGGGCAGTGAACAAGCACCTCCCCTCTGGGTATGCTGCATCCTGATGGGGGGGGGCAGAAATGACAACAAGAAAGGTGGGGGAGCTGCTGGCTCTTCCACTCTTTCCTCTGAGGCACAACCTCAGAGCCCAAGAGATACAATAGACTGTAAGATCCTTGGGGCAGGGAGCTTGATTTTCTTGCCAAAGTTCTGTGGGGCCCTAACACACTCCTGGCAACTTTAGGTTTAGCTGCAGAAGGAAACTGGGATGCCCCTGATTTCCCTTCAGACTCACAAAGCCAGAAGTGATGCAAGGAAGATGCTTGCAGATCCCGAACAGAGGATTTTAGGCAGACAAGATTTCCTTGCTGAAGAGGCGACAAAGAGAAAGCCGGGAGAGGCAGCATCATGCTGAAGAACTTGCCCGTTACTGGGCCAGCACTGCTGGCTACAAAACAAGGGGCTGGTGCAAAGGATGCACGTGGAGCCTCGCCCCATCTCTGGGCTCTGGGATGGCCCACCCACCACCTCCCCAGCAGATACCAGGACCAAAATTCCCTGGAGCTCTTAGGGTCCCTCTGCAGCCCACACGCGCCTTGCCCTCCTTGGCATGGCCACTCACTGCACCCCTCCCTACCTTGGATAAACGCAGTTGGAGACCTGGATTATTATTTTTAAAAGCCACGCCTAATCCTAAAGCAGAGGCGTTTCCATGCATTTGAACAGCCAGCTGTGTTTGGAGGGACAGGAAACCGAAGGAGGGGGAACAACCAGAATTTCATCTCTGTCCCTCCCAAGCATCCCTTTCCCCCCAGAAAAGGGGGGTAGGGAAAGGCTGAACAAAAGACCCCCCCTCCTCCCCCATAGTGCACGAAGGCACTCACTGTGTGTTGCTATGGAAACAGCAGGGAGCCCCACTTTGGGCTCCACCCAGTGTAAAAGGGGGATGGTGGAGCCCACACCCACTCCCCCAGCTGTGGGGAGGGGGTGTTATTTCTGGAAGGCCAAAGGTCGACTAGATGGACCATCCTCTCCTTCACCACCTCTTTCCCTTTGAGATTACAGTGGTGCAGGGAGAAGGATGAGACCGCTCTTCTTCCTGGCCAAGCATGTGGGGAGAAAGGCAGCTTCTCCCCCCCTCTGGCCGAGCGGTTGCACAGAGAGGGGCATCCCGGGATCTCTTGCAGTACTGCAGAGGCTCTGAGACTGTCCCCCTTGGTTTGCACCTCAGTGCCCCCCTCTCCTGCCTGTTGCCGGCTCATGTAACCAACCTTGGGCTGCTTACGCCTTCACAGCAGACCAGACCTGGGTTTCCCTGGTTGCTTCATTGTGAGCCCTTCCCTTCCAGTAACAACTCTAAGAGAGCCAGACCGGTGTAATGGCTAAGAGCGGTGGTTTGGAGCGGTGGACTCTAATCTGGAGAACCGGGTTTGATTCCCCACTCCTCCACAGGAGCGGCGGAGGCTAATCTGGTGAACTGGATTGGTTTCCCTGCTCCTACACACGAAGCCAGCTGGGTGACCTTGGGCTAGTCACACTCTCTCAGCCTCACCTACCTCACAGGGTGTCTGTTGTGGGGAAGGGAAATGAAGGTGATTGTAAGCCAGTTTGATTCTGCCTTAAGTGGTAGAGAAAGTTGGCGTATAAAAACCAACTCTTCTTCTTCTACGGGATGACAAGCAGTTAACAGAAATGGAAGCCACAGGGACTACCCTCCTCTCTTGCTTCTCCTGACTCCACCTCCAATGGATTGCACAGCAAGATCTCAGTTCAGAAGCAGCTTACACCAGCATGCTCCATAGCTGGAACAAGAAACTGTGGCCTGGGTTTGTCATCTGCCGTCGCAGGGCACAGCCCAGTCAAAAAACTCTTGGGAGGGGAGAGATTGTTATTTGGTCAAGCTTGCTGCACCTTTCCATTTTCAAAATCTATTCGAGGCGGCTTACATGTATGAAGATCAGAAAACTCTAATAAAATAATACTACATAAGGGGGGGAGAGTCAAAACAAACAAATAAATCACACAACACAATACAACACAAGCCTTTATTGGCATATAAAACAGATAAATCTAAATGGCAGAGGCAAACTTGATTGAGCGGTCAGGTAAAAAGGACAATCTTAAACCACCACGTAAATGATAAAGACGGCACCAGGCAGATCCCTCTTGGAAGACAATGCCAGAGCCAGGGCACTACCACCAAGGAGGCCCTTTCACTGATGGCCACCTAAGCTCAGAAGGCAGGGGTGTCCAAAGAAGCCCCTCCCAAAAAGATCTCTGTTCCAGGCAGCTTCATATGGAAGAAGCCAGTCCCAGTTTTGGCTTCACAGGCCAAAAACAGCATTTTGAATTGTGCTGGAAACAGCCTGGCAACTAGAGAAGCCCTGCAGAAAGCAAGCTGGACAAAACGCGGATGAAGCGGGAATTCCTGTTCTCCAGCAAGGGCACCCAGTTCCACAAGGCACAACTTTGCCATTCAGGAACCAAGTAACCAACCCGGGACGTGCCCTGACACGTGACGAGGCTGGAGGCGAGGCTAAAGAAAGAGAACACGGGCTCGTCTGGAAGGCAAACACCTTCAACGTATTCTGAGAACAGTGAAAGACATCCAGCTCCAGGAAAAGAGACAGGAGGATCGGCGCTTTGCTATCACTACAGTACCCCTTGGCACCCCTGACTGAGAGCAAGTGAGGGGAAGGGGGTGGTGGTAAAAGGTACCATTTCCTACCATGTGATCGGTGCAAGTGATTCCCAAATACAAACCTCGCCACCAAGGGGTGACTGTTATTCCAGAGACAGCTTGGTGTAGTGGTTAAGAGCAGTGGTTTGGAGTGGTAGACTCTGATCTGGAGAACCGGATCCACATGAGCGGCAGAGGCTAATCTGGTGAACTGGATTTGTTTCCCCACTCCTACACAAGAAGCCAGCTGGGAGACCTTGGGCTAGTCACAGCTCACTCAGCCCCATGTACCTCACAGAGTGTCTGTTGTGGGGAGGGGAAGGGAAGGTGATTGTAAGCCGGTTTGATTCTTCCTTAAGTGGTAGAGAAAGTCGGCATATAAAAACCAACTCTTCTTCTTCTTAATTAATAATAATAATAATAATAATAATAATAATAAATAAAGGTGGACCTCCTGCACGAAGCAACAGATTTGTCATCTCAGATCTTAGCCTGTATTTTGCAGCTGTGGACACAGCCAGAAGGGCTGAGTTTGAACCAGAAGGTTAGTGTGTGGGGGGGAGGGGGTTGTAAAAAGGGTCACTTCCCCCTCCCGGTCCACTGCACTGCAGGGAGAGGGAGGCAGACAAGGTGTCTCCAAGCTGAGAGGGAGGCTGAAGCCACAGGAAGTGGACTCAGAGACTGCTGCTCACAGGAGCCTGTGGGTTTGCAGAAGGCAAAAAGGCTGCCCAGGGAGTGGCCACCTCAAAGGCCCCGCCCCGCCCAGGTGTTTTTGCTACAGGAGCTGCCCCCCTCTGGGTGCTCAAACAGAAGGGCATGCTGAGAAAGGGGCCAGCATCACACCCACCAAGGAGGAGGAGGAAGAAGAGTTGGTTTTTATATGCCGACTTTCTCCACCACTTAAGGGAGACTCAAACCTGCTTACAATCACCTTCCCTTCCCCTCCCCACAACAGACACCCCGTGAGGTAGGTGGGGCTGAGAGAGCTCTAACAGAGTTGTGACCTGCCCACGGTCACCCAGCTGGCTTCGTGTGTAGGAGTGGGGAAACAAAGCCAGTTCACCAGATTTGCCTCTGCGGAGCGGGGAATCAAACCTGGTTCTCCAGATTAGAGTCCACCGCTCCAAACCACCGCTCTTAACCACCACACCACGCTGGCTCCCCCCTTTGGCTAGGATAAGGCTGCTGTTCAGAGACTGGCCTAGAGGTGTCCTGGCCCAGTATCAAGACATGTGTGCATGTTGATCCCCTGCCCCAGTGCACAGATGCCCAGGATCAGTGGCAGCACCAGCTGGCCCGTCAGGGCCTGGCCCGGTGCCCAGGAGATCAGTGCCAAGCTGCGCTGCGGGGACAGAAGTCTACAGCCACATGGTGTGTTGTGAGAGTGCACCCTTTAAATGTTTGCAAAGCTCAAAAAATTAGGCAAGCGCCCCCCCCCCACACACACACACAGACAGGGTCGGTTCCTGGGATCAGGGAGGACCCTGGCAACCCCCACCCTCCCGCCTTCCCTAACAGAGCCTCTGCTACATGGGCGGTTCCAAGACACTCCCAGCTCTTCCAGCACAAAACACACCCCTCCGGCCTTTGGCAAGCCCAGGAGGCTCCCCTCCCCCAGCTGGGCCGGCCTCACCCTCATCTAGCCACCCCCTCCCCTCCCACCCCTCCCCTGAGCCCTGGCTGCTTGCCTGCCTGGCCACCTCCCTCCCCGTCAGGAGCCAGGACAATAGAGCTCCAGTTCCCACCACCCTGCCCGAGCCTGTCCTCTGACCAGAGGGTGAGAATTAAAGCAACCTCGGCTCCAGGAACTCGGTACTCCCTTCCGGACCCACACCAGACACCCCTCCCCTGCCACGTTCCCCGCCTCTGCCGGCAGGGCCCCTCCCTTCCATCTGCTTCACACCTCAGCCCCAAGGGATGCAAAACTGCCTTTGATCCCCTGTTCCAGTTTGGGGGGGGGTTGCCCTTCCTTCCCTCCAGGGCACCAACAGCTCCCTTCTGCTCCCCAGTTTAACTGTGCCAAGGTTGCTTGAACAGAGAGCTCCGTCCTGCTGGCCAGAGGGCAAATTGACCTCTCTGGGTGAGCAAAGCTGGAACTGGAAGGAGCTTGAGGCTGGGGCAGAGCTGGAGGTGGAGCGCCAGCGTGGAGCTCAGCACAAAAGCTTCCTATTCACCTAAGGAGCTCAAAAGGAAAATGCCACAGACTGCAGGGAGGGAGAGAGAGATCAGCTTCACCATGGCATTTCTGGCAACCAGGCTGAAAGCAAATAATCACCACGCCGCTTTTTAAAAACTCTGCCAAATGCCAGAATCTGCAGCAGAAAGAGGGCTGGAAGAGACATAATGCGAAAGATCCCTGATCACATCCCCCTATTTTCTGTAGCAGGGGAGGGGTGGTTTTTCTTAATTTTAATTCATTTATACTCTGCTTTTCTCCTTAATCGGGGACCCAAAGCAGCTTACACCTTTGTTCTCCCCTCCTCCATTTGATCCTCACAACAACCCTGCGAGGTAGGTTAGGCTGTGAGCGTGTGACTGGCTCAAGGTCACCCAGCAAGCTTTCATGGCAGGGTGGGGATTTGAGGCTAAGTCTCCCACATCCTAGTCTGACACTGTAACCGCTGTACCATCAGTGGCCTGTGAGCTAAGCCTTAAGATCTGGCTACAACTAGCCCTGTTGCCTTAAGATTGAGGGATTCCAACGTCCTTTCCAATTCAAAGTGCCAGTTACCATTCTTGTTAGGGCTTTTGATGGCATGGGTCAAACACGACCAAGAACTGGACAAATGCTCAGTGCTGCCTTAAGGGAGCACCTTTACCTCACTAAACCTTCCTGGTCCCTTGGAGTTTTGGAGGCAGTGAACTCTACGCCACGTAGCTTCTATTCACAGGTTAATAATCTATCAACGGGCAGAGCCAGGGAGATGGATGAATAGACACACACACGCCCCTTTAGAGCCTCTGGGTTTGTTTTTAATGCACGGTCCAGCACAACTTAAATCTCCTTGAAAAAGCATCTGATGCATTTTGTAGTGAACAATTGCAAACGCCAATCCTTTTACAGGGCTCCTCCATGTTCTTCTGCAGTCCCCACCTTCCCCAGCCCTCCCCGCAACACCTGCTGCTTCCTCCACCCTCTAAGCTCCAGCCAACCTGGAGGGGAAGGAAAGGTGGGGAGGGGAAGGAAAGGTGAGGAGGTGGGGAGGGGAAGAAAAGGTGATTGTAGCCAACACCCTCCCCGCCCATCTCTGCATCCTCCGAGCATTTGCTGAGAGAGAGAGCGAAAAGAAAGGGGAGAAGGCCCATGATCTGAACTCTCTCCAGCGTGATGTAGTAGTTAAGAGCAGTGTAGTCTGATCTGGAAAACCAGGTTTGATTCTCCACTCTTCCACATGAGAGGCAGAGGCTAATCTGGTGAACTGGAATTGTTTCCCCACTCCTACACCCAAAGCCAGCTGGGTGACCTTGGGCCAGTTACTTTCTCTCAGCCTCACCTACCTCCCAGGGTGTCTGTTGTGGGGAGGGGAAGGAAAGGTGATTGTAAGCTGGTTTGAGTCTTCCTTAAGTGATGGAGAAAGTCGGCATATAAAAACCAACTCTTCTTCTTCCTCCCTGGATCACCGAGCGGTCACACAGCAGGCGAGAGCCGGTAGTAGTGTAGTGATGGGAGTGTTGGACTAGGAAGTGGGAGACCTGGATTCGGATCCTCACTCTGCCATGGAAGCTCACTGGGTGACCTTGGGCCAGTCCCACACTTTCAGCTTAACCTACCTCACAGGGTTGTTGTGAGGATAAAACGGAGAAGAGGAAAATGGCGTAAGCCGCTTTGAGTCCCCACTGGGGTATTAATGAAGCAAATAAATAGATCTCAATCCATTTGTGACTCCAACACACCCACTATCTCCAAACTAAAAACTGAGACAGAACTAGTAAGCACAATATCTAGAGAAAGACCCTCTGGGGGAGGGACCTGATCTGTGCCAATCTACAGTCCCGTTCTTGGCAAGATACCACTCGAAGCCGTTCACTGTTCAAAGCACAGTCTGGATTTCCGAACAAGAAATTGTGACTTCCCGGCGCCAGACCAGCCCCAGATAACAGTGCATTCACTGTACAATCCCCAAACAGGGGCAGCGCAGTGACTGACCTCCCCTCAGGCTGATATCCACCACCACTGCTACAGGGCTTCCTACTGGTTGGATCCTTAAGCAAAAGGGAAAGGACAAGTCTATTTAGAGACTACTTTCACACATGTCAAATAATGCACTTCCAATCCACTTTCAATGCACTCTGAAGCTGGATTTTACTGTATGAAATGGCAAAATCCACTTGCAAACAATCATTAAAGTGCACTGAAAGTGGACTGAAAGTGCATTATTTGGCACGTGTGAAAGTACAAAGATTTTCTCACCGCTGCCACCACTAAGCCATACAGTGCCCGATGGGGAGCTTGGCCAAGGAATAGGGGCACTCGACGCTGTTCTCCCAAGACACCCACTCAACCTGGTCTCTCACTAGGGCCAAAAGTCCCAGCTGCCTTGCAAAGGGCAGTCGGCTTCCCTAGTTCTTACCTCCTCCCAGCACCCAAGGGCCAGAGGTCATGGAAACCCAGCAAAGGGCTAAACTCCAACACAGGAAATGCCTTGAGCAGCCTCTGCTCGCATGGGGCTGAATGCCAAAAAGAGGCGGCTTTGTTGTGGAGTCATGTGGGAGGCAGAGAAAGGGGCATCGCTCCAAAATGCAGCTCCTCCTCCTCCTCCATCTGTGTGCTTTGTGGGGGGGCAGGGCGGGGAGGACTAAGCAAAGCCAACGATCACCTGGAACTCCAAACATGGGAAAGGGGTGCATGAAAACCAGTTCCGAGCTACAGTTTTGGTTGCCGGCTGCATGAGCCAGCACCGTCTCCGTGGCAGAACTGCTGGGTCCTACAGCCAAGGCTGCCCCTTATCCTTCCTGGGAGAATGGGTCTCACTGCACCCGGGGGCAGCTGTACGACCCCTCGCTGGTCAAGGCGGTGCCATCGGGGACTGAGCTCTTCCTCTTGTAAGCACAGCCCCACAAGCAAGTGCTGCATCATTCAAACCCCAGAAACCTAAACTAACTCAGAGCGAGCGGATAGAGCGGAGAGGAGTCTGCAGAAGGGCGGAGACTGTCCACACACCTCACCCGTGGTGGGGCGTTAACTCCAGACGCCCCAGCCATGACGCCAACTATTTAAATGCCATCAGTTTTTTAACTGTTTCCGTGCTGGTCAAAACACAGCGAGCAGCTGAAGAAGTGAGCTGACTCACGCAAGCTCACGCTGGAATGATTGTTGTGAGTCTTTTAAGATGCTGACTTCAAAACACACCTTGTTCTGCCCATGCACACCACAGGGAAGGCTTGATTTCAGAAGGAGAAACTGCATCTTTTTACCCACTGTACATTGTGTAGTGGTTAAGAACAGCGGACTCTAATCTGGAGAACCGGATTCGATTCCCCACTCCTCCCCATGAAGCCTTCTGGGAGACCTTGGGCCAGTCACAGTTCTCTCAGAACTCACTCAGCCCACACAGAGGCAGGCAATGGCAAACCTGCCTTTGTCTCCTGCCTATAAATCCGTATGAGGTTGCCATAAGTCAGCTGTGACTTGGTGGCAAAATCTCACACACACTGATGCCTTGGATAAGGGGGCAAAACCTACTTAGAGCCTCCTGGACCCTGGCATGCAAGCACCTCTCGCGCTTCTGGCACCAAAGGTAAAGCGTGGTATTACGAACACATGAAGCTGCCTTATACTGAACCAGACCCTCGGTCCATCAAAGTCAGCATTGTCTACTCTGACCAGCAGCGGCTCTGCAGGGTCTCAGGCGGAGGTCTTTCACATCACCGACTTGCCTAGTCCCTTTCACTGGAGATGCCGGGGATTGAACCTGGGACCTTCTGCACGCCAAGCAGAGGCCCTACCACTGAGCCACAGCCCCTCCCCTATATAACAGCCCCAGCACCTATCTCTGAGACTACAACTCACCGGGAGAAACATTACCAGGGCCCGGGGCTTACAGATCACCACGACCCCCACACGTCCAAAAAACTGAAAAGGCACTAACGGAAGGAAACGTAGCCAACTGGCTAGAAAGCCAGCAGTTAAAAGCGGAGTCCAAAGTCAGGTGCTGGCTGACGGCCCCACTTTGTTATAGCAGCGTCGACTTTCATCCCAGCCCCACCCCGCGGCACTCCCTGCCCCGCCCTTGCAGCGCAGCTCGGCGGCGGCTAAAAGGTCACCGAGAGGCGCCGAGCGCACGAGGAAGAGAGCCAGCCTCCCGGCCGCCGACTGCCTGGCAAGGACCTCCCCGGAGCCCGGCCGGGGCCAGCTCCGGCCGAGGGGCTCCGGCCCCCGCCTTTCTACAGTGGCCAAAAGCACCGCGCGTGGGCTGCTCGGGCCGGCCCCGACGGCTGGCACCCAGCCACGAACATTCAGAGATACGCTGCCCGACGCGGATGCTCTATTGCACGACGGCTGTTGGGCGGGGATTAGTAGGCAATGCTTCACTGCCGGCACGGGGGGAGAGACCAGGCCCTGCAGGCCACATTTAACGGAGCTCCCGATGCCAACGGAGGTCCGAAGTGTCCCGCGCTGTCCAGCAGCTCAGGATGCTTCGACCCCACTTTAGGAAAAGGGGCAGTGGCCAGGCTGACCCCCAGCAGAGGCGGCGGTTCCATATGAACCGGGCAGGGAAGCAAGAACCGGACAACCTCGTGCCGCCTGCCGGTATCGAGGGGAGCCCAACGCGCTGGTGGGCCGCCTCCAAGCGCGACCCCTCCCCCGATCCTAAAAGGCCGCCCTGCTTGAGAGCGGCATCCCCCGGCCCGCAGCGCTCTGCACACGCTCAAGGGAGCCTTCCCTGAGCCGCCCCCACCCCGGGACGCTCCCCATCTCAGCCCTCGGGGCGCCTGTGCGGGGACCTTCTCCGGCCGAGCCAGCAGCTCCACTCACCGCCCAGGCCCCGGGCGCGGCGCTCCTCTTTTCCGCGGGGAGGATCATCCCGAGCCGGGCTGGGAGAAGGCGCGGAGGAGACGGGCAGCGGCGAGCGCCGGCGGTCCGAGCGCGGCAGGAGCGAGCGAGCGAGCGAGCAGCCTCCGCCGGCGGTCCGATGCGCGCTCGCGCCGCTGCCGCCGGCTGGGTGTGTCCGACGGGCAGCCCCACCCAGGCGAGGAGGCGGGCGTTGCCCGGGGCCGCGCCCTCGCTGGTGGGCGGCGGCGGCGCAGCGGGGAAAGTGGGTCAGCGGCGCGCGCCACGAGGGCCAGGAGAGGCGTCCCGCTCGGGCAGGCGCGCCGTGGCGACGGTGGCGCCGCTTCCACGGCCTTTCCGAGGAGCCCGGGAAGGGAAGAGGAGGGCGTGGTGGCGCCTTTGCGTTGCAGTCAATCGCCAAGCCCCCCCCCCCAACCCCGTTCGCCAGTCCTGGGGAGGAAAATGCCATAGGTACCTGCAGCATGTCCTGTATGCAGTCCAGAGGCGCACCGTTTATATTTACTTTGAAGGATAATTTCACCACCCCCTGCACCGGCATGATGTTCTGGGGGCGCTCTTGGGCCAGGCACGCTCGCACGCTGAGCTACCTCGCAAGGTTGTTGTGAGGACAGAGCAGGGAAGAAGGCTATCCTCAGCTCCTTGAAAGAATAGCGGGATAAACACGCAGGTTGGCAGTGGGCATACGCGTGAACGCATACACGAAGCTGCCTTATACTGAATCAGACCCTTGGTCCATCAAAGTCAGTACTGTCTGCTCCGACCGGCAGCGGCTCTCCAGGGTCTCAGGCAGGGGTCTTTTGCATCACCTTCCTGCCTAGTCCCTTTAACTGGAGATGCCGGGGATTGAACCTGGCGCCTTCTGCATACCCAGCAGATGCTCTACCACTGAGCCACAGCCCTCTCCCCAGTAGTGCAAACCACTGTTCTGAATGATGCTTTTTATACAGTTGGGTAGGGGGCACCAGAGATGAGTTTACAGAACCAAGGGGTTGTGGCTCAGAAAAGTTTGGGAAACACTGGTTTAAGCCATTCATGCATGAGCCAACAACTGCTCAAAGCACCTTACAGTTAATATTAATAAATGAACATTCATAAAAGAGAATTATATATGGTAGACAGTAGTTTACTTTTCATGAACAATGCAGTGCTGATCAGGAACTAAAAGGACTGGGCGGGAGGGGCATATATGTAACTACCTCATTTGGGGGGGGGGAATACGTTAAACTGACTCTAGGTGAAAGGTGGGTATTGTCTCCTCTACAACAGCATTCCCAAGTGCATCACTTTAGTTTTCCCATGGGAAGGAAGTAAAGAGGTACAGTCAGGAACATAGAAAACAGAAGTAAAGAGTAACAGCACAGGTCACACGTTTATTTCTTATTTTCTTATGTTTTATTTTCTTTGTTTGTACTCCACCTTTCTCCACAATGTGGACCCAAAGCAGCTTATGTCATTCTCCATTTTATCCTCACAACAACCCTGTGAGGTAGGCTAGACTGAAAATACATGACTGACCTAAGGTCACCCAGCATGCTTCCATAACATAGTGAGGATTTGAACCTGGGTCTCCCACATCCTAGCCCACCACTCTAATCACTTCAATGTGTTTCAAGCAGGAGCCTCAGAAACTAGTTCTGATATTTATTTTTCCAGCTCCCTTACCCACTTCAATATGAAATAGTAATCCTGTTGCATGCACAACTGCACACACCCCTTTTGCTGGGGCTTCAGGGTTGGGCAGATTCTCATTTGAACCGGCACTGAGATCTGTCTTAACAGAAGGTGAGACCAGGCCGAGCACTGGGTGCAAGATCACCCCAAAGAAGCCTTTGCGTTCCCTTCCAGGGATTTTGTCTGAGCCAGACCAACCACAGGGCCTGCTGCAATTCAGCCCCACCCTGAAAGACTGGGCCTGTGGCCACCGGTTTAACCTGGCCTACTTCAGGAAGTCTGGACTTTCAGAACAGCAGGTGGACAAAGACACGCCCCTGCTTATTGCTACCCTAGCAAAGCAAGTGAGGGGCTGGAGAAAACCTGTGGCCTTTTGCTACATTCTCGGCCCCCAGAAGTGTAGATACTGGTGGGCGAAATACCTGGAGGAACTACAAGGCAGCGTGACCGGATGGAAGGGCTCAAAGCTAAGGAGGAGGAGTAAAGATGCTGACTTCCGAGCCAACTGGTGTTTGGAAAAGAGGAGATCTGGGGAGCACAAATTAGCTCTGCAGAGCAGAACCAGCCTTTTTTTTAGCAGGACAGTAGCTGAAATGAAGAGGAGACACAAATCCATTTCTTGGCAAGCCGCGGCTCACAACCGTCCCTACCTACCACACTCCAAACCTCACACGCCCCACCATGTTAGGGAACAGCCCCCTCCCCTCCCCACCGTCTGCGCATGCAGGAAGAGATCCTTCACCCACGCCCAACTTGATCAACGTCATTCCATGACTGAAGCACAGCCCTGTAACCATGCACATGTGCAGCAATTTGTAATAAGCTTGGCCTAAAGCGAAGCAGATGTGCAGGGGACCAACCCCACCCTCTGGGGCAGCTGCGGGGGGGGGTTCTCCTGTGGGCTGGGGCCTGGGCAGTGGGTGAGGCAGGAATGAAAAGCCTCTCTGGCAAGCCTCCACCCTCCCCGTTCCTAGCCTGAACAAACAAAACCTTGCAGAGGCCCAGCTTGGGGAGGGGGGGTGAGGAAAGGTGGGGTGAGAGAGCGGCCTGTGTTTGGGCCCTGTTATTTATGGGCAGCACAGATTGAGAGGGGTGGCCCTAGAGCTGCATGACAGCTTGCCTATTCAGAAGGAGCTACGGAACTGGGCACAGCCAACTTGGCCAGGCTCTCCAAGAAGGCAGGATTCATCGCTCCAGGACTGGCACAGGAATCTTCTTAATTTCCCCATTTAGTAACTGGGCCTGGCCCAGTCCAGCTTCTATGGCTCGTCCAAGATCAGAGGAGAAATGCATCTTTGCTGCGTGTTTGGGTGCTGTGGCAGGAGAGACAGGGACTCTTGTGTCCACTGATCCACCGGCCAGAAGGGCTGGACTGCAAACATCACGTAAATAGCCCTCTGCCACCTCTGGACTACTGCCAGACCCAGTCATGTGGGCACCGGAGAGGGCAGTCACAGGCTGAGGCGCAGAGGGAGTGGTGGGGAGGGGTGCAGATCTTCAAATGCAACATTTGCTACTACCAGGAAGATGGGGAGGGGTAAGGATCCGAATTCACTGGAAAAAGAAGTGAGGCCTTCCTGTAGTTCTTCCCAAGATGCTTGAGTTTAGCAAATAAGGTTTCACCCTCAGCTACAAGCTGACACATATGGCATCCTCAGCAATGTTTCTCTTCATCTCATTTCCAGCACAACCCAGTGTAACATGGGGGGGGGGTGCTAACAGGAGCCTTCCAGAGGCCTGACAGTTCTGTTTTCCTTAAGAGGCAATGTTCAGGTTTTTGGGCCCCCACAGAAGCTGCCGTAAGAAACAGACAAACTGCCAGCAGAAGTACAGCCTTGTCATCTAAGACATCCTTTTTTTTTAAGCCATCAAATCACAGCTGATGTATGGCAACTCTGTAGGGTTTTGAAGGCAAGAGTCATTCAGAGATAGTTTGCCTATTCTCTCCAGGATTAGAGGAGTATGCCAAATATATTAGGTGCTGTGAAACAGGCTGGATGGTGCTGCTGCAGTCGTCTTGTTTGTGGGCTTCCTAGAGGCACCTGGTTGGCCACTGGGCGAACAGACTGCTGGACCTGATGGGCCTTGGTCTGATCCAGCATGGCTTTTCTTGTGTTCTTATGCCATTGCCTGCCTCTGAATATCGACCCTGGACTTCCTTGGTGGTCTCCCATCGAAATACTAACCAGGGCCAAACCGGCTTACCTTCCAAGATCTGTCCAGATCAGATTAGTCTGGGCCATCCAGGTCAGAGCAAGACATCCCTACCCAGACACAATCTGGGAATCCCTGGTTAGTCTACCCCCTCCTGGAACTACCTCTTCCTCCCGACAGTCTGGGGAGAGCAAACAGAATAAATCCTGGAGAGAAGGGAGAACCCTGCGGCCTTCACATCACGCACAGGACTGGAAGATTGAAAGAATTTGTTCTACAAGGCAATTAACAGCTTTGAGCTTGCCCAGTATCTGCCCTAAAAACTTCAGCCAGATTTCTAGTCTAGCGTAAGCCACTTATTGCTCATTGGGCTGAAGCAGAACGTCCATCTTTAGCATCATAAACAGGGTCATTGCGTAAGTCCAAAGATTAGGTGCCACACCCTCATCCCCACAAACAGGTGATCAACTACATGCATGCACACGCACACTGCACCCAATAATTGGGCATCCAGATGACCTTGTGATTGCTTGTGCCTTGGATCAAATCCTGCAACCCTGGATACAACCCTGCTCTATATGTAGTCTTCTAAATGCTGCAACTGTGCTAGGGTCAACTGTCATCAACAAACCAAAAGAGGACCGGTCCAGCAGGCCTCCCCACCAGCCCAAATGGAAGTACTGAATTGCAGAGAAACAGCAAGGGTTCCCAACAGATGCTGTCTCTGAATAGCAAGAGTCCCTTGTCCCCATTCCAGGGTGGAGGTAGGTGGAGCCAGCTGTCCACTCCCAACAAAGTAATCATTGGGAAAGATCATTACCCCAATCATTGAAGATGTCTCCAACTCTTTCTTTCCCTCTTCTTCCAAACAGAGATCCTCAAATATGGGGAGAGGGGAGGTCCAGCCTAATTCTCATTCCAAGGCTGTGGCTCAGTGGTAGATCATCTGCTTGGCATGCAGAAGGTCCCAGGTTCAATCCCCGGCATCTCCAGTTACAGGGACCAGGCAAGCAGGTGATGTGAAAGACCTCAGCCTGAGATCCCGGAGAGCCGCTGCCGGTCTGAGTAGACAATTCTGACTTTGATGGACCAAGAGTCTGATTCAGGATAAGGCAGCTTCATGTGTTCATAAAGCCCATCCACTGGTTTGGTACATCATATCCCAAGTTTGGAGCTGCAGTTCACCACCCCACAACGTAACTTTTAAAGCCTCAGGAAGAGTGTTCTTGACAGAAGTTTAAATGGAAAGAAATATTCTCAAGTGGAAAGGAAAATCTAGCCATCCGTCAGTGGTAGCCCACTGTAGACAGGCGCCCACACAGAAACCTTCCTTCTGAGTTTCTGGGCGTCTATTTGGGCATGGATCCGCCCTTCCTCTTGGTGGGAAAAAGTCCAGTCGAGATGAACTTAGTGGGTAGAACAGGGCAGGGTCTGTTTCACTACTGGGGCACAGGAAAACCAAGCAGCAAAAGCATTGAGCAAAGGGCCCAAAGCCCATGGTCAGTAATCTGGAGCATCACCAGTAACGCAGCTCAGGATCAACACTGCACAGACATATGTGGCAATCCTGCCCCCCTCCCCACTCCAACACGACACTACGATGGAAGACTGCAAGAGGGCTAAACTAATCAGCACTAATCCCCCTTTCATCTACCAGGGTCTTTTCTGTGTGTAAAGCCAAGATAGCGGTACACAAAGTTGAACAAAAGTCATAGGTCTGTCTCTGGAATTCTGCCAGCTATCGCCTTGAGCAGGTGTTCAAGGAAGTCCCAACGCAGTTGTACCTCCAGCAAGAAAATGCCCATTGCTGTCTATACCAATGGGCTGCTCCAGGGCTGGAGCAACAGCAATAGGACAGCCTGCACCAAAAACTGACCAGGGTTGCGGGAATATTCAGATGGCTGCATCGTCCCACCCCATATAGCCGCTCACTCGGCATGTCAGGGAACCCGCCCTGCAACATGTGCAAGAGACCCAGCAAGTTTGCGCTGGAAGTTAATTGGCGACATGACAGCCGAGCCGTTCCATCTCTTGGAGACATAGAGAACTTGTCAGTATTAAGAGAGTCCTCCCCCCCTAGCTCCCAGTCAAGACTCATTTGAGCAACCCTGGCCAACCAATCCATGCTGGCCCTTTACAAGAATAAACACCTAAAAATTGCAGAGTGCGCATGAGTGTGTAGAGGGTGTCTGTGCCGCACTGAGATTTATACACTCTCCGTTTGCTATGCTGTCCCCTCTTCCCATTTTGCACAAAGGCTGTAAAAAATTTTTAAAAAATGCAAACTAAGAGTTCAAGTCCTAATCACGCATTCTTAAGAGGGAAACAAAGATAACCTAATACAAGGGAGCATAGAGGAAGACAAAAATGTGCATTCGGAAGAGAAAGCTAACAGATCCAGGAACAGCACAAAGCAAAATAAATCAGCTCCAGGCTACATTGGACAGGAGGTGCGCTGTAGGGAAGGAAAGGCCAAAGCAAATGGCAGCTCTCACAGTTGCAGCAGAGGGAACTAGTAGGCCAAATGTGTTCTCTCTCTCAAACACACACATACACGAGTATATACCCAGACCCCTCCACCCATGATTAGCAAGCAATCCCTGCTCCTGTAAAGCACCCTCCTCCAGCCCTTTTCTTAGTCCCAGTCAAGCCCAATCAGCACAGTAGCAGCCTCCTCCTCCAGTGGGGTGGAGAGAGAGAGAGAGAGAGACAAGGGGAAAACTGTGAATGAGACCAAAGCACATTTGAGCAGGAGGTGGTTGGTTAGTGCTACAATGAGTTAACACTACACACACTGTTCTCTTTGGTGGTGGACCATTCCTCTTGGGAGAGCCAGAGTGTGGTGTAGTAGTTAGAGTACTGGACTACAATCTGTGAGACTCACATTTGAATCCCTGCTCTGCCATGGAAGCTTGCTGGTTGACCACAGTCTAGTCAATCTCTCCCAGGAGATGTACTGGCTGGATATTAGGGAAAAGATTTTTTTGACAGTGGAATCAGCTACCTAGGGGAGATCATGAGCTCCCCCTAACTGGCAGTGTTTAAGCAAAGGCTGGATAAACAATTGTCAGGGATGCTCTAGACTGATCCTGCATTGGGCAGGGGGTTGGACTAGATGGCCGGTATGGCCCCTTTCAACTCTATAATTCTATTATTCTATCCAGCTTGCTTTAAAGCAAGGAATTTGTTACCCTTTGTCAAAGGTTCCCAACTTCACTTAGAAATTTGCTTGATTACACTCTCAATAACATCCTATGGCAGGGAGTTCTACAGTCTATTTGTATGTTGTTGCATGCAATGCCTACTTCAAAGAGACCTTCAGCTCCATGGTCCCAACTCTGAGGTCTACCGACAATCTTTTGTTTTCCCAGGCAGCAGGGTTTTACCCCAAACAACTCCTTGACTACCCAAAGGGAGTTCAGCATAACCTACTTATAAGAGGTTACCCAATTGAGTCTACAGGTCATCCCTTTGAAAGTGGTGCACAGGCACCCCTCCCAGGTCTGTGAGCACTGCTCTGCACACCACAGAGAGGATCACATGACTTCTTTGCTCACATGCAACACAAACTGCTGTGATCCACAGGAAGAGACACTGGCCTCTTATGCATGGGCTGTTTTCGTCGCCGTCGCCCCCCCCCCCCCCCGACTACTTTGGGGCTTTGTTTTCATTATGCACGTTTTTGCCAACCTTTAGAAGTCGCCTCACTCTCCCCTTGCATTTCCCCCGCGTTTTCTGGATGCTATTTTAGCCCGAGTTCAAGGTCTGCCCCGATCCCAAATCTTGTCAATTTGGGGTTTTTCTCCCCACACTCATTCTCGCTTCTCCCTCCCACTTGTCTTTCCTCCTCATCCAACCCCTCCCCTCGAAGACATCTTTTCTTTTTTTGTGAGTGCAGGACTAGCGGGAGAATGCTTGAATACTATGAGGCTGCTTATTTGGTCAGTTTCACAGCAAGTGTTGGACAGTTTCAAGACCTCAGCTGGATGGAACAGTTTGTTTTTTTCAAGGAGTACAGGACTAAGGAGAGAACTCTGAAATAATCACAAAGGACCTATGCGGCTGCTTATTTGGTCAGTTTCACAGCAAGTGTGTCAGTTTCAGCCCTTGTCCGGATGGAACAGAGCTGGGCTGATTTGCCGCCCTCCCCTTATACACTCCTCTTTGCTTGTGAGTGCAGGACTAGCGATAGAACACCGGAATAATATCAAACACCCTATGCAGCTGCTTATTTCACCTCTCTTCATTTAACGTCCACTTCATACCCCCTCCCCCACGGGGGGCTACTCGGCTCAGTTAAAATGAAAGAATCCTACCACGGGGCTGGTGACCTATATTTAAAAAAACACTACAGCCAATTACAAAGTAGTATTTGCAATGGGGGGGGGCCTCATCCTCATGCAAAAGTGCCTTTTCCCACCTGTGATCTATCTATTGCTAGACCGCATGAGTGATAAAAAGGGGTGGCAAGCTGCGTAACAACAACGACATCGGTGACCACACTCCTCTTGGTTCAGATGCTCTGCATTTTCACTGGTGCATGCAGAAATTTACTCTGAATAATCCTAAGTACTCTGGGAATTTATTCAAGGGGGGGAGCCCCTGTGCAGAGTGATTTGAGAATTCGACTGCAAATACTATGCATTGAGAGAGCAGAATATCCAGAGGAAACAACCCGTGCATAAAAGGCCACTCTCTGCTCCAGAAAACTGCACACTAAACAAAGGTGCCCACTCTTGAGCACTGACCCACCCCCTTTCACAGTTCCCATCACAACTATAGCACCTACATAGCATCTGCCTCTCTCTGACAAGCTCCTGCCCTTACTCTGCTCTACCACTGTTAGGCAAAGTTGCTTGACAAATACTGTAAGTGGCTCATGGGAATTAAAGGGTGGAGGCACAGTGGGAGAAGAAGGGGAAACCTCACCAGGCATTTTGGCCTTTTGCTCTTCCACAGCGTTGCCCTGGGCCTGACTGGACAAGACAAGATGGACTAGACGAGGCAGTCTCCCAGGAGCAAAAATTTTATGAAGCCCGCATGCAGGTGTGCAACCTCACCGCCATCTAAGAAGCAGTGCCTTGGAGTAGGGCTAGATTTGTGTATGTGTGTATATTGTGTGTATGTGTGGGATGTACAGCCATCAGTCTTTTCACCTCTAGACAATGTTGGTCTTTCTTGCCATTTCAGTTTAGGCAGAATAGGATAGCCTCTAGAAGATCATTCATTTTAGCAGTAGTTAAGAAGAATATTCCACAGGTTCCTAAGCATATTGGGAAAAAATCCACTTAATAGTCTTTCTCCCTCATGCTTAGGTTTTAAGTCCTTGGGGTGACAGGTCTCCAGTGCAAACTGAAGGTTTTTGCAAGTCTGCCACACCAGCATATGTGTCCAGCACTAGTGTAGCTCAATGGTGTGCTTCCCTGCACAGAAACCTCCCTCACAGGTCCCGCAACTGCAAGACATTTCCCAGCACAGGAGCAAAATATTCCATAGACACGTCCCCCAATCATGCACTGGTTTAAGCACCTGCTAGCTCCACCAAGCAAGGGAAGCAGGGCTATCAATGAACCGCTCAACCATTAAGAAGCTGAACACAAGCATTTGAGAGTCACAGAGAACAGTTCTTCATACTTAGGTATTGGAAGCAAAATAATATACATAATGACGGAATTGCGTAATGTTTTTATTAACTCATGTGTACCTTCTTTGCACTTAATCTAGGCTAAATCAAAATAATCCACCAGTAAAGAACAAGATTAAGAAGGCAGTCTCTCCTTAAAATATCCAAATCCATGAAAGGAGTGGCTGAATTTTTTTTAATGTTTTATTCCAGTGAACAGTAGTGGTCAGAGTAACTTACCTCAGCCACCCAACTTGCTGAGCGACCGTGGGCCAGTCATTCTGTCAGCGTGGTGAGAGCCAGCGTGGTGTAGTGGTTAAGAACGGTGGTTTGGAGCGGTGGACTCTAATCTGGAGAACCGGGTCTGATTCCCCACTCCTCCACATGAGCGACGGAGGCTAATCTGGTGAACCAGGGGGGTTACTGCATTATGTATTCCAGCGATGTATTAAGAGTTTGAAAATGTTATAAGAAATACTGTTCGTACTTTGTTTGGCCCCTTTAGCTGTGAAGACGTCTTCCAACCATTTATTAGCCGCTGCATTCAAAAACCCTTTTAAAGTGATGTTTTTTATAACATTTTCAAACTCTTAATACATCGCTGGGAATACATAATGCGGTAACCCCCCAGGTTAGTTTCCCCACTCCTACACATAAAGCCAGCTGGGTGACCTCTGGTAGTCACAGAGCTCTCTCAGCCCCACCTACCTCACAGGATGTCTGTTGTGGGGAGGGGAGGGGAAGGTGGTTGTAAGCCGGTTTGATTCTTCCTTAAGTGGTAGAGAAAGTCGGCATGTAAAAACCAACTCTTCTTCCTTCTTCTTCTCTCAGCCTAACCTAGCTCACAGGATAGCTGAAGATAAAATGAAGGAGGGGAGAGCCATGTCAACCAACCTGAGATCCCTTGAGGAAGGGTAGGATAAAAATGTGACAGGCACCTCAAAGAACAACAGAGTGGGTGCTTGATAAATACCAAAGTCTAGATGCTACCACAAAGAAGACCCTGTTTCTGGCCACCAACCACTTTTACTCCTGAAGGGGGGGGGGTGTCTTGAGATCAAGGTGCTAGTAGAAGGGCAGATTCATATGGGGGCCAGCCCAGCTCCAGCTACTCTGGGCCTAGGCTGCTTTAAAAGCTAAGAACTGGTGCTCTGAATTGAGCCAGGAAACAAAACTGGTAGCCCATGAAAATCTTTAACCACTGGGTGAAATGTGATCAAGTACAGACACATCCAGTAGTGACCTGCTATATTCTGAACAGCTGAAATGTAGATGTTCTTCCCAAGGCAGTCTCAAGCAGCAACTTCTAACCTGAAGTGTAGATAACTGTGGCAAGATTAGGGTCTCTCGGGAAAGGCCTCAGTTAGTGCCTCATCACTAGGCAAACATTAGCTCCATGCTGTCAGCTGCTCTCAAAATCCAAATGTGCAATTTTAGAGAGGACCGACATGCACTGTTG
Organism: Euleptes europaea; assembly: GCF_029931775.1. Lineage (NCBI taxonomy): Eukaryota > Metazoa > Chordata > Lepidosauria > Squamata > Sphaerodactylidae > Euleptes > Euleptes europaea. The sequence continues at coordinate 39,068,124 of NC_079324.1, forward strand.
ACTGGACAGCCCTCTTGGTCTACACAATCCACGTAGCTAACAAGTCACTTTTGCTCCTGAGTCTGAAAGGGAAGGCCAGATCCACTGAGACCCAACTTTAAACTTTCTCTCACATAACACAGACCATTCTTTGTTATCAGTTGCCCCACGGAAACGAGAGGAGTTCCATGGCTCCAGTGTCTCTGGGCAGGGTCTCTCTGGCCAGAGTCTCCCTAACATCTCCTACAATGGTCAGAATCTGATGACATTTTGAGTGAGAGAATCCTTTCTTCAAGGAGAGCAGCATACAAAGGTCATGGAATGACACTTTCTTAAGGGAAAAAGATGCCCACTCCCCCAAAGGCAACATGAGGAGGAGGAGAAGGAGAAGGAGAAGGAGAAGGAGAAGGAGAAGGAAAAGGAAAAGGAGGTTGGTTTTTATGCGCCCACTTTCTCTACCACAAGGAAGAATCAAACTGGCTTACAATCGCCTTCCCTTCCCCTCCCCACAACAGACACCCAGTTTGAGAGCTGTGACTAGCCCAAAGTCACCCAGCTGGCTTTGTGTGTAGGAGTGGGGAAACAAATCCAGTTCACCAGATTAGCACCTGCTGCTCATGTGGAGGAGTGGGGAATCAAACCCGGTTCTCCACATTAGAGTCTACCGCTCCAAACCACCTCTCTTAACCACCTCACCACGCTGGCTGCTCCCCTGTTTGTTTCAAATAAAAAGGCTTGACCGCAAATGTCTCACTCACTGAGATTCCTTTATGGCACCTTCCTAAAGAGTTCCTAGCAATTTTCAGATGCCAGCCCAACCAAATCAGACACTTGCATCAGTATTGTCCGCTTTACTGGGCAGCGGATCTCCAGTTTCTTCTCCAAGAAAGGCCACCTGAAATCCTTCAATTGGAAATGCCAGCTTGTAAAGCAGGTGCTCTGCTGCTGATCTATGGCTTCCACCCCAAAACTAGGATTCCACCCTGTTCAGTCTTCCTCACTGCCTCAAAATGGCACGTGCTGTGTTGCAAAGCTTCCTTGATGGGAGAGCTCAAGCCCAGAATCTTTTGTCAAGAACAGGGGCAGGAATTTGCATACAGTGAAGAGTGCTTCTGAGCAAGGGCAAAGTCCCACTCCTTCTGCTGAGGAATCATAGCCAGTCCTCCCCTACTTAAGACAGGAGAACAGGACAGAAGGCAAAGGGGCTTCCCACTTGCTCTTTCAGTTTAAAAGAACACTTTACTAGGCGTTGCTCCCACGCCCTTCAACAAAATAGTCACTTCCTGCCTCCTGACATGCAGGGTTTCTGATGGTAAAATTAACCCTGTGAGAGTGGAGGGGGGTCCGCTTCCGTTGGGAACAAAACCCCACTGACCTTCCTCTGACTGTTGTCCCGGGTTATGCAGCATGGCTCTTCGAACCTGGGAGGGGGGCAGAAAGGGAGGGAGTGCTGGTTAAGCATTGGGCCAATTAGATCTGCACCAACCAAGAAGGCAACTCTCTCTCGATCCCCCTTTTGCCAGAATTCCTCCAGCTTTCCCTTCCTCTCCCATCTCCCCGCTGCTTTCTAAAAGGCACAGTAGCTCTGCTTCCAGCTCTCTGCCTTTTAACTAGGCCCAGTATTCTTGGCTCTGGCAAGCACTAGCTATGGAACAAACAGCAGGAGGTTAGCCACCCCATTCTTGTTCTTCTCTGGAGCTCACAGTTATATCGCTCTGAACAAAGAGGTTTGATTTTTTGGTTTTTGCAGCCAGCAGCCATGGGGAATTGGCTCGTGAATTTGTCACCCTGCACACCTGGCTCTCAACACATCTTGAGACAAAGAAATCCATACTTTAGTTCTGCACCAAAGAAGGCTCTTTACCTGCTTCTGCCCTGCTCTACTCCAAAGGCTTAGCTGCGCTCCTTCCACCTTATGAGATCATCCCACATCCTGTCCTTTCCCTACCTCCGGGGACATAGGTCACAGAAGGAACTGTTTCTCGCAGTCCTCTTTGGGCTACTGTTTGGAAGAACAGCAGGATCAAGAAGATCCTTTTTCAGAGGTACCTGCAAGTTGAGGAACAGATCCAGCCAGGCATGCCTCAATGGCTGGAGGAGTGGCTGGCCTCAAAGTCTGGTTTCACAGGAGACCACACTGTGGACAAAGCCAGCATAAGAACCTGACTTCCAATGCTGGTCTTCATTTTCACTGTGCCTCAGTTTCCTTGTTTGCAAGAAGTATTAATAATGCTACTCACTTGCCTGCATGGCTAGGTAGGAGGCGAGAGACCCACCTGTCAACAGAGACTCTCTTCTCCAGACTCTGCCCACGGGTAGCTGCGGTGATCGTCACTTCCTCTCCCACAGTCTCTGGGACTCCATCTGAGAAAACAGGAAAGATAAATGCTGACTGCTTTTGCTTTCAAGAAACAAGAGATCCCACACAAGAAGGAGGAAGAAGCAGCAGGGTAGGCGAGAATATCAGGCCTGCTGCACCAAGTTCTGGAGAGGCGGTTCTAGAGCCTCCCGTGTGGGACAGTCCACTTGACGCTAGGCTCGGAGGGAGATCCCAACTGCATCCAAGTGCCAAAAATGAAGAAGGTAGCAGTTTCCAGAGCATCCATGATATCTCCCATGCAATCCCATTACAGACAGAACCTCCACAAGAAAGGGCATGGCAAACCAATCTTTTAGGGGAGACGTGCGGTCAAATACATCTCTGGATCTATCCAAACTCAAAATGTTTGAACTTTGTGTTCAAAATAAATGACGGAAATCGAAGAAATGTATGCAAGTTTGCTCATTTTTACCTAAATTTGCACCATTTACATTCTTAATTCTTACAATGACAAGTGAGTTTTTCCAGCATTTGGGAAAGAGCAGTTCAGAGGCAAAAGAAGTGAGTTAAGGAGAATCTGAATTAACAACATTCAGTGGAGAGGTGCTGAGGAAAACGCTTTGCCCCCGTTTCTGACATACATGGCTCACATTGGCGAAACACACACCCCTTTAGCCTGGAAGCCTGTGAAGAGGATGGCATTTAATGTTTGAAAACAGTCTTAACGAAAATGAAGCATGTTTCTTCCAACGGATGACATCTGCCCACAAAAGCTTGCAGCTATTACTGAACACTAGACTGATGATTCAAGTCTGGGAAAAGGTGCTGAGCAACTTTGGCCTGCAAGAGATTCCACTTGCATCCACTTGCTAAGATTGCAGATATTTTTGAATGATATTAAACATGAGCATGGACTTTCACATCAGAATATTCTCTTTATTGAGAGCATGATTACTCCTGGTTTTGCTTAAGCTTTTCAAGCATTTAGGCCAGAGCTGTCTGCTCCTGAAAATGATGGTAATGGAGATATCACTAATGCTATTGAGGAACCAGAACAAAATTTATTTACCTCATTTATACTCCACCTTTCTCACCAATAGGGAACCAGAACAGCTTATGTAGTTTGCTTTATCCTCACAACCCTGTGAAGTAGGTTAGGCTGAAAACATGTGACTGGCTCAAGATCACCCAGCAAGCTTCCATGGCAGAAGAGGGATTTGAACCTGGCTCTCCAAGATACTAGTCCCATGCTCTAACTGCTTTACCATAGTGGTTCTCTGATGTCCACAATTTCCTTATCACTTGAGGTGCATATTTCGATAGCATTTCTGGCTTTGGCAGCACATATACTGAAACTGGAACAATACAGAGAAGATAAGCATGGCCCCTGTGTGTATCTAACAGCCTCATCCCAAAGCAGTTCCTGTGTCTGGATATAGTCCGAGGATATTTTCCTGATCAAAGTCACCTTTTCACAAAGGCAATATTGGCAGCCTGCCTTGGAAGAAGAGAAAAAAAATAGGATTACGACACCAAAGTGTCTCTTCTGATCAACTAAAGCATTTACACTAGGACCTACAGCCAATGTAGAACTAGACATGCAACCGTGGCTTTTCTTAAGGAACTGCAGTTACATGTGGGCGTTATTAATTACTCCCCAATTGCAATTTCCTTATAGAGAAAGTACTGTAATGTAGACATTTAATGTGCAAAATGACTCTTTATTGATCAAGCATGTATAGCGGCCCATTGTGACATTGAATAAACAGCATGCCTGTAAGGTTAGCAAAAGACACTAAAACAAAAGGTTGCTAAGTGGGTCAGAATGATGGTTTTTTTTTTAAACACCCCCTTCCCCGAACTTTATTACATATCAAAATGCAGTTTATTTTATAGAATGCGACACAAAGGCAAAATATGAAAACAGCATCTATCTTTAGAAATATCTGCTGTTCCCTTAATTTGGAGTGTTTTGCTCAGAGGTTTTAATCCCTGCTGTCTTTTTGTTTCGTAAAAGACTGGGCTTCTTCCTCCTCTTCCAAAATGAAATCTACCTCTGCAGAATCCCTGAAGCAGCAAAGATGGAGGCCAAGCTAGGCGCAGTTGATCGATGCAAGGAGGGTTGGACCCTAATGAGGCAGCGTAAGTGGGGACAAGCTCAACACTGCCCGCATTTGCTGCCTGCCGTCCTTCTCTCCATGCACTTTTCTCCCTGCTGGGCTTGTTTTCAGTTATCAGAGTCTGAGAGGGGAAGTGAAGTGGTGGACAGAGCCCAGGCATGCAAGTCAGAGAAAGGATCTCGCACTATTCACCTGCACACCACTTTTGCTCTTAAATTAGCCTTGCCAGGCCCTGTAGCTCCACCAGCGGGAGCTTTGCGGGGCTGCGGCCAAGGTGTGCAATGCGTACACCTGTTATGGCACACGCGCACACCCTGCGCAACGCGCTTACGTCACTTCCAGGTTTCCCTATGGTTTCCATAGCGTCTTAGCCGAGGTTGCCAGAGCGTCCACGTCGCTTCCGGGTAAACCCAAAAATTACGCATGCGCTGTGTGCGTGCGCGTGTGCACGCAGTGCACGCTGGCCCTCAGCTGGTCGGCGGGCAGCCTGGTGGATTGGCGGGATTTTATCCGCCGCCACCGGGCACTTGGCAACCCTATCTTAAATCCAGCCAGGTTTTCTCCATGATTGCAGCAGACAGGGCCGGTGCTACGATTAGGCAAACTAGGCAGTCGCCTAGGGTGCAGACCTCAGAGGAGCGCAGAACTGGCCTCAGGGGCACAGTTTGAAACAGATTAGTTTCTTGAAAAAAATGCAACTGACAATTTATATATTTTTTTATTTTAAGGTAAGTACCAGAACAGTGCTATGGAATATAATTAATTATAATGCCTTATGAAAAGTTTTGTGCTTTTATGTTTTCTACATCTGTTTTTGAAAATTGGTGAGCAATTGTGGGTGGGTGGGCACAAGTAGTCAGCCTTGCCTAGTGCGCAAAAATGACTGGCACCAGCCCTGGCAGCAGATCCACATTTCGACGCAAAGACCCTTAAGAAAGCCCTTCAAAAATCTAATGAAGGGCACCATTGGGACAGCAACTACAGCCATCAACATTTCAGACACAGAGAGAGAGAGAGAGAGAGAGAGAGAGAGAGAGAGAGAGATGCAAGGCAGAAGAGGTTCCCCCTTTCCTGTCAAGCAGTCAGCAACAACTTTCAACCTCTACTGCTTCAGCTCCTCCTCCTCCCTCCATCACCTGCCAGCACTCTTTTCCTCCCATGTGGAGAAGGGAGAGAAAGAAAATTCAGGAAAAAGCACAACAGCAGCAGCAAGCTGCTTGGTTCTGAGCTAATGCACAGAATCACCTGAGATTAATTTTTATTTTATTTGACTTATACCCTGCACCTTTCCTGGCCAGGCCTGGCTCAGGTTGGCTTCCAACAATAAATAAATACAATATAAACTTAAAACATATCATTTAAAAACATCTGGTCTGAGTTTACAGGATGGTGCCCTGTCATACGTAGCCCCCTCAAATAGGTGGACTATCCTGAATATCCTCAATAGGTGAGGTTGGTCCAGACGGTAAATGGGGAGACAACCAGCAGGGGAGAACTCACAGGTCCAGAGGGAGACAAAGACAGAAGGGAAGGAAAAGAAAAGGGGGGAAGGAAAGAGAAAAGGGAAGGGAAGAGAAGGGAAGGGAGAGCAGAGCAGAGCAAAGAGAAGAGAAGAGAAGCCAGCTGATCTGTATAGCTGTCGCTGTCCTCAATCATATGCCAGGGGGAACATCTATCTCTGTCTTACAGGCCCTGTGGAAGTGAACTAAGTCCCGCAGGACACAAGTCTCACTAGACAGAGAGTACCAGCAGGCTGGGGCCAGAGCCAAAAAGGCCCTGGCCCTGGTTGAGGACAGCTGGATGATTCTGGGGCCAGGGATCACCGAAAGGTTGTTTAAAGCAGGGAGCATATCCAGAAGCTACCTTTGTGCTCACATATTGTGCTCTTTCCATCACTGGGGTGGTGCTATGTAGGCAAGACACTACCGAACCTGTCCAGCGCATTTACCAAGGACAAATATTGCATTAATGACCAGGCCTGGCCTAGTATAGGATGATACAAAGGTAAAGTGTCTGAATAGGGCACAGTCTTTTCAGTGGCAGCAACAATGCAGCAGAATTTTATGCTAACAGCTTTATGCTAACAGCTATCTTTATGCTAACAGCTATTTGATTTATTAGATTGGGGGGTCTGTTTAGGGGTAGCTAGTATTTTGAACAGATCTACGGTTTTGTTGAAAACCAATTTTGTGGATCTATATGGGTTAAAAAGCGAGACAAATATTTTAAATAAAAAAATACCAGAATACTAGAGGAAACAAAGCAGGGACTGAAATCCCCCGACTCCCAATACGTACGTCTTCTGCATACAATCCAGCGCAAAGAAAGTAATTAGGCATCCTAAATGGCTAGCCAGGGAGCAGTTCGTTAAGTCAATCACGTATTAATATTTTTTAAACAATAAGAATATGTTTTAGCCCAGTACGGTTAGGGAACCATGGAGTGAAAGAATCTAAAATGGTAGCCACAGCTGCCTTCCCTAGCATAGCACTTTAACTTTATAATACAAGCATACTTCGGAGATACTGCATTCCAGTAATACTGCGTTCCACCGCAATAAAGTGAATATCACAATACAGCAAGTCACACCTTTTTTTTTTGTTTCCCAGTCCATATAAAAGTTATGTTTACACTATACTGTATGATGTCTTAAAAAACCATGTACCGTAATAATAATGAAAAAGTTTGAAATATTGCAAAAATTACCAGAAATTTGACAGAGACACAAAGTGTTGGAAAAATGGCACTGATAGACTTGCTCGAAAATGAAATATCTGCAAAGCACAATAAGCACAATAAAACAAGGTATGCCTATAACCCCCCCACCCCTGGCCCAGTCCCAAATCTTTCCCCTCTTTATCAGTGCTGTTCTAGGGAGGGAAGATTTTTCTGCACAGAGAAAATGAAGGTGGAGCCTCCTTAACAGAACAGCTGGAGAAATTGAGTAACCAGAGGCCTACTAACCAGGGGGATTCAACATTTATTAGCTGAAATTTGCAAACAAGGCAGGATGGATGAAAAGATACCTGGTTCATGGGTGAGCTGCTGCCACTACTCTGCCTCTGGGAAATCTGCAGTCCAATCCCTAGGGTTGCCAACCTCCAGGTACTAGCTGGAGATCTCCTGCTATTACAACTGCTCTCCAGCCGATAGAGATCAGTTCACCTGGAGAAAATGGCCACTTTGGCAATTGGACTCTATGGCATTGAAGTCCCTTCCCTCCACAAACCCCGCCCTCCTCAAGCTCCGCCCCAAAAACATCCCACTGGTGGAGAAGTGGGACCTGGCAACCCTATCAATCCCATATTGCCTCATCAGCATGTAGGGTTACCAGGTCCCTCTTTGCCACCGGCGGGAGATTTTTGGGGCGGAGCATTTAGAGGGTGGGGTTTGGGGAGGGGAGGGACTTCAATGCCATAGAGTCCAATCCCAAAGCAGCCATTTTCTCCAGGTGAACTGATCTCTATCAGCTGGAGATCAGTTGTAATAGCAGGAGATCTCCTGCTATTACCTGGAAGTTGGAAAAGATCCAAACAGCACTCACAAGGTAATATAATAAGGAGATAAGTTTATGAAAGTGCAGGTAAGTGCAAAAGGTGAGCATATATACATACAAGAATCAAAGAGATACACGTACAAGTTTTCTCATAAGAATTGCAAAATTAATCCAGCAAGGTATACAATACAACAAAGAGTATAAATGTCCGTTGGATCAGGTATATCACTATGTATTGCTATAATAGACTTTCCTGTGCTTCTAGGTAGCTGGACAGAAGATGTCTGAGGCAAGGGCCACAGCGAGGAGGTGCCAGGACGTGTCGTCTAGATCAGAAACGCGTTTCGCATATGGCTTCATCAGCTACAACTTCAAACGGGACCAAAAAGATTTCTACATGGGTCTCCAATACGTTTTGGAGACCCATGTAGAAATCCTTTTGGTCCCGTTTGAAATTGCGTTTATTCTATGAACTTCTTTGATACATGTAGCTGATGAAGCCATATGCGAAACGCGTTTCTGATCTAGACGACACGTCCTGGCACCTCCTCGCTGTGGCCCTTGCCTCAGACATCTTCTGTCCAGCTACCTAGAAGCACAGGAAAGTCTATTATAGACAATACATAGTTATATACCTGATCCAACGGACATTTATACTCTTTGTTGTATTGTATACCTTGCTGGATTAATTTTGCAATTCTTATGAGAAAACTTGTACGTGTATCTCTTTGATTCTTGTATGTATATATGCTCACCTTTTGCACTTACCTGCACTTTCATAAACTTATCTCCTTATTATATTACCTTGTGAGTGCTGTTTGGATCTTTTCCATTATCTGTACAGCACTGAGCCTTTATTTCCCTTAGGATTACCTGGAAGTTGGCAACCTTATCAACATGCCATCCCCTGGTTCACAGTGGGGTCTTCTACAAAGGATTGGGATTTTGTGGTTTTTCTATTGCTTGTGCAGCTGCAGATAAAGCACAGCAGCAACAGACCCGCCACATGGCAATCCCCCCCCCCCCGCATTTTCCCTGCCACAATCCCCTGGAAGTAGCCCCGCCCCTTCCCTGCAGCACCAGGGCTTTTGCAATTTTTGTTTAAAATCAGCACAAGAACATTGTTATATCGACATACCATTGTAACAATAGGTGTAATAGATTCTCTGAATTCCCAGCGTTCATTTTTTAAAAAGACTTTTCCTTACATCTTCGCAAAGGAAAGTAATAGAGACTTTTTCTTAAAATGAAATATGAGAATTCAGAGAATCAATGATATTGTAGTGATGAATTTGAAAAGAAATTAAAAGCCTCCCATGGCAAGGGGAGAAAATGGCTGCTGCGGGAACAAGGCTCAGGGAAAATGGCTGTCATTTGGGCCAGAAAATCCAAATTTATTCACCCATACAGCAGCCATCCAGACTTTACCGCAATCTCCCCCAAAACCTTGGAGCAAAGCAGGTTTGAGAAAGATCAGAAAAAAGCTGGGGGATGTACTTGAATGGATCATGATGCTATGAGGAAGTAGGAGAAAAACCCACTTCCCAAAAGCACTGAACTCAGGGCAGATAACCCTAGTAGAGGACCCCACAGTTGCAGAAACAGAGATTCATCCTAAAACCCCAGTCTGTGTACTCAAGGGAATTCTGGAAAACACTCAAAATCTGGAGATGGGATGTGGAAGTTTAACAGCCAACCATCTACAAGAAGAAACTCAAAGGCAAAATTTCAGAAGTCACAATTAAAACTAAGCCAAGGTCAATTACATTACACTCTTTAGAAGAAAAAGCAGCAGAAAGGCTTTTCCGTATGAGAGCCTTGCAAACCTTTGCCAATGCTATTTTCTTCTCCCTGAATGACAGCTCAGCATTTCAACCTCCCAGGATCCAACAAGAGCCCTAAAGCCACACAATCCCATTTCCATCGATTACTTCCCCCATACATTACTTATCTCCTGCCGACATAAAATGTGACCTTTAAAGATTCCAAAACCACAAGACTTTGTTTGAAGGAAGTTAAGGATGCCTCTCTTAAGTCTCATGTTTTAAAAGCTGGCCTCAAATTTTAAAAAGTCAGTGGGGCAACTCATGACCTTTGCCCTCACGCAGCCGGCAATTTCACCAGAGCTGAGGACTTGGCTCTTGCACAACAGACAGAAGAGCCCCCCAATATTCAGGGCGGCTCACAGTGTATTCTTGGAGAAATGCAACTGGTTTGGAGAGGGTGCATTTTTTAGAAATGCTTGCAAACGGCAAGGAATTAATTGGCTACAGTCTGGTAATCAGACTGTTGGGCAGGAACTGCCCCACCCAGGGGACGGACGCCGAGCCCCACCAAGGCCCACAGCAAGTCCCTTCCCTCTCCTTGGCAAGAGCCACAGCCCCACGCTCACGGAAGAGAGGGCGGCACCCACACGCCATCCTCCCAACCATGGGAAGCCTGCTGCGCAACTCCCCCCCCCCCCTTGGCCTCAACTCTGCTCTCCGGCACAGCTGCGAGCAGTAGATACCCGGAGCCTTTTTTGCTGTTTTAATGAGGGCTGCAGAGAGGGAGCACACCCAGGCTCTTTCACGTCCACACCTCCTGCAGGAATTTCCTCCCGGGCCCAACGCAGCCTCACCCTCCTCTGCCAGCAAGCAAAGATGCTGTCAGGCACAGATGCTATTTCAAGGCAGGGAGCAGGGGAGGGGCCAGAGGCAGTCAGCCTGCTTGCTCGGTTGCCTAGGCAACTGCATACACCCAACCGAGCTGGTACTAGGCCGGATCCCAGCTGAGCCGGGGTCAGTTGCTAGAGCACTAGCAAAGCCAGTTTCCACCAGCAGAAGGAAAGCTTCCTTCGCCTTCCTGGCAGGCAGACAACACATTCAGAGGCAACCTGTCCCAGGAAATCTTAGGCCAATCACGATTTGCACCGGGGACCACAGCCATGCTTTTAGGAAGCAACCAAGCCTTTGAATCAGCAAGGCCTCAGCAGGGATTGACCCTGCTAGACAGCTGTCTCATTCATCCCTTCTTGCTCTCAAGGTTTCAGATAGGAAGGGGAAGGAAGAGGGGGGGGGAGAAGAGAGAGAGAGAGCAGCTCAGTGGCCTTGCACAGTGGTCCAGGCATCACCCTAAAGACAGAAATAACTAGTCTCATTGATAAAGAGGGGAGAGGAGTTGGCACTTGAACAGACCGCTGCGGCCCGCATAAAAGAGGCCATCAGTCAAGCCAGGCTGTCCAAGAAGCTCCCCCAGCACACACACACACACACACACTTGCTTTCTCCCTCCCCTAACTTCCAAGCTTCCCCCCCACACCCACCCCCGCGCCTCTCTGGCTGCCGGCCCATCCAACAGGGACATGGCACGATAGCCAGCCCAGCCATGGCCACCCCCTCTGTTTAGCCAGCTGGGACCCACAGCCCCAGCAGGAGATACACAAGGGGCAGGAAAGGGGGTCACATGTGGGGAAGGAGCCGGCAAACTGCTTCTCCTCCTTACAAGACACACAATTGCATGAAGCAAGCTGAGGTTCAAAGATTCAAGGTGGCAAAAAGTTTTTGGGGTGTGTGTGGGGGGGAATCATGAAAAGTGAGTAGGGAAAACAGGCATGAAGGTTTCTAGACAGAATATGAGTTGCAGAAGGAACCTGGGGGGGGGGGGAAAGCAGGGGAGCGTGGAGTCAGCTGTGTGCACAACACACACACACACACAACAGGGAGGGGATATTGCACAGAGCTCAGCTCCATCCGCAACTTCTAAAACGGACTCAGAGGAGGCGTTTTGACATCTTACAGAATGAGGATGTTTTCAGGGAGGGAGCAGCATGAGTTAGTGAGGGCCCTAGAGGAATTTGAGTAAGGCAGGGAAGGTCACTGTGCCAAGCCAGACCCTGAAGGGAGAGGGCTTTGGGTCCCACTGTTGCTGTCCCTCACCCCACAACCACTTTAATCTCTTTCTGGCTGGCCAAGCAGTCGTTTTGCATTTGCGGGGAGTCCTTACACAAGCTGCAGAACATGTGGGGGGGGGGGAGTACACAGCAGCACAACACCACAGTTCTGGCCTTGGCCCTCTTGCTCTGTGCTTGCTCCCTTGCCTCAGTGGGACCTCCATATTTTCCAGGCGGGGTGGCATTTCCCAGCGCTCCTCTCTCCCTTTTACACTTGGCTCTCATTTTGCCGGCACCAAAGCACTGTGGGGGCAGGGCAAGGGGAGGGAGTTACATTTGCTAGGCAACTGCAGGACACGTTCCCTAACAAAGCGGCTGCAGAATGCATCCTACACTTGCGTAGCAGCAAAGCAATGGCGCTTCCCCCCAGGATTGGGTAGCAATTTGAGGTGGAACGTTCAGCAGAAATAATGCTGATTATCAGGACCAGAACTAAAAGGCATCCTGCGTAGTAAGCAGCCATGCCTTGAAGACGTGGGGGGCGCAGGGGGGCAGTAGTCCAGAAACCTAGGACACAGAGCTGGTAGAAAGGCTTCCAGCAGTTCCTTTAAATGTTATGCTGCTACCCAACATAGGTTTTTTTTTTAAGCTGCATTTTCAAATTATCAAACTTGATAATTTCCAAATCGTTTATTATTAGACAAGGGAATTTTATTTTAATTTTTTGCACTGACTGCATGAGTCTGGCTTTCATATGCTGCTGCTTCAGTGATGCTATCCCACCTCCACGCTCTCATGCCTCCAAAAAATCTCTCTGGATAGACTGGAAAATCCCCCACCCCCTTTTTTGTAAACCAGGTTGCAGGAGAGGGTGTGGGTGGCAAAGCAGTTGAGCGTAACCAGTCGCTTCTACGCCGCCCCACCCAATCAACCCACACCCACCTCCAGCCACAACCTCCACCAAGGCACCAGTCCTTCCCAGCAGATTAGAACAGAGATGCTGACGTCTCCTGAAGGCTCTGCCATTTTGCCCTGCAACCCAAATGCTGTTGCTGCTTGTCACACACCGGCTGAGAGTAATGCAGAGAAAGGGCTAATTTTGAGAGTGCATATCTTGCATGCCAAAGGTCCAAGGTTCAGTTCCTGAAATCTCAGGTGGCAGGGAAGATCTTTCTGAGACCGCGGAGAGCTGCTGCCAGCCAAAGAAGAAGTTGGTTTTTATACCCGGCATTTCCCTACCCAGAGAGGTCTCAAAGCAGCTTACAATCACCTCTCCCCCCCCCACAACAGGCACCTTATGAGGTAGGTGAGGCTGAGAGAGTTCTGAGAGAACTGTGACTAGCCAAGGTCACCCAACAGGCTGCATGTGGAGAAGTGGGGAATCAAACCTGATTCTCCAGCTTAGAGTCTGCCGCTCATGTGGAGGAGCAGGGAATCAAACCCAGTTCTCCAGATTAGAGTCCACTGATCTTAACCACCACACCACGCTGGATCAAAGCAGATTGATCAGTGGTCAGAAATAAAGCATCATCATAAGACCGCATAGGCAAGATACCAGTCTCACCCTGTATTTTCCACCCCATTCCCCATCTTGGCCCAAAAGGACTCCCTCTTAGAGAAGCCATAAACAGCTGCCTAGAGAGGGAGAATCCGGAAGGAGTTTGCAGGCTGTCCTCAGATGGACAGCTGCCCTCAAGAGGGCAATGGATATTGAATCTAGGAGCCATTTGCTCCCAGAAAAAAGGTAACAGTCATAAGAGCCAGTCTGCCCCTCACCCCCCACAAACCTCATGATGCCATTCACCCATTTAAGTATATTGACATCGCAGAGGAAGAGTGTGGTCACCGCAAGCCTAAATGGCAAGCCGGGGTCCCAAATGCAGGTTATTAATATCAAAGTGAAGCAGGATCTTGTGCTGTGTCACTGCATAGGGGGCATAGCCTAACTGCTCTGTACCTTCCCTTCTCTTTTCTGCTACTATGCAGGAACAAGAGGAAATTTAGGAAGAACGTTCCCAACCTGCACACTACAGAGGTAGACTGGTGATGTCAACTAAAGGACAGAAGATTTCATGTGTAGTACTAAATGGAAGATGCTGTGCCAACAGAAGAACGGCATGAGTGTATGGACCAGGCACACATAGAAACCCTTTAGCCCTGCTCAGTGCAATCCCATGGTCTTTCTGGCCATTAGAATACAGTCCACCCAATTCAAAACCATCACCTATTTCCCCACCATCAGGCTGCAACACCAAGAGCACTCATCTCCAGAGGTATTTTGGTACTCTCCCCAGAAGCTGAACAGGTGACCCAGCTAGACAGGTGACCCAGAACAAGTGAGCAAGTGTGGTGTAATGGTTAAGAGTGGTGGTTTGGAGTGGTGGACTCTAATCTGGAGAACCGGGTTTGATTCCCCTCTCCTCCACATGAACGGCGGACACTAATCTGGTGAACCAGGTTGGTTTCCCCGCTCCTTCACATGAAGCCAGTTGGGTGACCTTGGGCTAGTCACAACTCTCTCAGCCCCACCTACCTCACAAGGTGTCTGCTGTGGGGAGAAGAAGGGAAGGTGATTGTAAGCTGGTTTGATTCTTCCTTAAGTGGTAGAGAAAGTCAACATATAAAGCCCAACTCTTCTTCTTCTACTGCTGCTGGTGAAAGTGGCATTTGCTCTTGCTGCTGTGCTGCAAGGTGCCCAAAACAATCAGCTGGTCAGTGGATCCCGCCAGTGCAGATGCCCAGGACCATTTGGCAAGAGCCACTTCAGCCATCTCATGGAGGAAAAAGCAGGAGCCCCATGGCGCAGAGTGGTAAGCTGCAGTACTGCAGACAAAAGCTCTGCTCACGACCTGAGTTCAATCCCAATGGAAGTCAGTTTCAGGTAGCCGGCTCAAGGTTGACTCAGCCTTCCATCCTTCTGAGGTTGGTAAAATGAGGACCCAGCTTGCTGGGGGTAAAGTGTAGATGACTGGGGAAGGCAATGGCAAACCACCCCATAAACATAGGGATGTGACATCACCCCATGGGTCAGGAATGACCTGGTGCTTGCACAGGGACTACCTTTACCTTTATGCCTTTGCTAAGGGAGCCCAAAGACGTTCAATTCCACAGGGCTGGGCAAGCTACAGATAGCCCCATTTCTGGCCGCCTAGGAAGGGTGAGAAGGGGAGTCTTGTGCCCATGTTTTTTTACAGGAACAGATGCTGAAAAGGGAAGTGACATGCCCCACCAGGTAGTAGCAGAGTTTTCTCTCAGTTCTTCAACGCTCATGCTGCTCCCTGTCAGGCCAACAATCTTGCTCTGTTTCCACACCTACTCCCCAACTGGTCGTGAGGAGGGAAACGAGAGCCCAAGCGCCAAAGAGCAATCCAGGCAGGAGTGGAGCATGGAGTGTGGCACCACCTACCTCCCTGCAACCTCTCCATAACCCTGCACCCAGGTCCCTGCCAAGAGTGGAAAAACACGGAGATGTACTCCACCCAGCCTGCTGCTGATCCAGGCTGGGCGTGCTACCCAGGGCTGCCTAGGCATGCCAGGCCTTGCACTAAAGGGCTGAAACGGTGTGTGGCTCGTGGCTGGCTGTGAGGACAGAGCCTCCCAGCTGGCAATGCAATCTATGGAGAAAGGAGGGAGGAAACTGCACAAACTCTACGCGGGAAGAAGATGGCAACATCAGGAAGACCGATCCTTTCGGCCGGTTTAGTTGACACCCTAATCTCGAAAACACAGGATGCAACTAGGTGGCACTGATCTCAACAGTTCATCCACCCTGAACGCTGAGATCTTAAAGACCTTGCTTAGCTCTGCAAAATAATTGACCTCTCTGTCATCGCTCCCCATGTATTTATGGGTAGGGCTGCCTGCTGCTTCTCCCAGTACCATTTCCAAAAGCCTGGTATCTGTTTATAAAGAAACACCTGTTGCACTTTTAGTTAGCTCTTCTCTTTCTTGGACATCATCCCCACAGCAATGGATTTGAACCACTATGCAGAAGATCAAGGCAAGAGAAGCAATCACTTCTCACTTTTTGATGCAGAAAGGAGCACAAGAATCCAAAGCAGGCTGTGCCCACAGGGAACAGTTTCTCTGCCTGCAGTTATTATTATTATACCGTAAATGTCTGTGGAACCAGTTATTATCCATGGTCAATAAAGCCTTATTAATAAGAGTCAAAGTTGCTGGAACAGGGAGGGGGTCTGGCTTAGAGGTAGAAGCTCTGCTTTGCATCCAGAAGGTCCCAGGTTCAACCTCTGGCATCTCCAGGTAAAAAGGTCAGGTAGTAAGTGATGCAAAGGACCTCCACCTGAGACCCTGGACAGCCAATGCCAGTGGGAGTAGACAACACTGACCTGCATGGACCAATTGTCTGGTTCAGTATAAGGCAGCTTCACATGAACTTCCAGCTCTGCGCTGGCCCACAACAGATGAGCAAAAAAGACAAGCTGGTAAAGGCTGCACGTGGAGACGGCATCATACAAATTACAGGCCCATTTAAGTAATCCCACTGCTCAACCACAGGAATTGCTTTGCTGGATCATACCCAGGCCCAGCTTATCCAGCATTCTGCTTCCAACAGATTCCTCTGAGAAACTCACAAGTAGGCCATGAAGGCAAGGGCCATCCCTGATATACTGCTTCTGTTCCATTAGAAACAAGCCCTGGGCAGGGAGTGGCAGATTTAGGCAAGGCATTGGTGGGAAATCAGTAGGGCAGAGGTGTGTTTACTGTATTACAGATATAAGGGAGGATACTACTTTCTTCACTGTGGGGTAGCAAATTTGTACCAGGCACACTAGCTAGATGTGAGAATGCCGCTTCTCTCACAGCAATACCAGCAAAGTCTCCACTACAGGTGATCCCATTCCTTTCCTTGTGTATGTGTATAATAAGGACAAGACCAGAGGGGCAGGAAGGCTGCCAGGTCTTCCTCAGGCAGAAGCACAGCCTGACTGCCCCATGACAACATCCTTCGGCCGCAAGCCTTTTCCCAGCAAGCTGGCTGGAGTCCCGTCCACTCCCTAACGTCTTCCTGGGTGGCCCAAACACTTCAGCATCCTCCCCTCACAGCTGAGCATCTCCTAGCTAGACTGCTGCAAACCCCACCCACTCCCACCCCGGACAGCCAGACAGGATCAGCTACCAGGCACCAAGTTGTCCCTAAATAAGGCAGCCGGAATGAGTAGAACGCGAGCTCTGCCCCCTGCAGATTGTACTGCAAAAGCAGTAAGGTGGAGCTGCCGCTGGAAAGTTATCACTCCTATTAGTCCAAAAACATGGCTTCCCAGTTATTGTCTTGTGCTAACCCACTGGGATCATGTTACATCAGTCTCGATCCAGCTTCATTATCACTGTTATTTATATGTATGTGAGGCTTTAAGGAGTACAGGGTCTCTGCTCCAAGGAGTTTACAGAATAAAAACTGCTTTAAGGACAGACAGCAAAGGAGGAGAAAGAGGTGGAGATAAAACAGGGGGGGGGGGAATGAGCCTAAATGGTTACCAGTTCACTTCAGGACCCCATCCAGTTTGCTTGTGGAGCGGTGGACTCTGATCTGGAGAACAGGGTTTGATCCCCCACTCCTCCACATGAGTGGCGGAGGCTAATCTGGTGAACTGGATTTGTTTCCCCACTCCTACACACGAAGCCAGATGGATGACCTTGGGCAAGTCACTCTCTCTCAGCCCCACCTACCTCACAGGGTGTCTGTTGTTGGGAAGGGAAGGTGATTGTAAGCCGGTTTGAGTCTCCCTTAAGTGGTAGAGAAAGTCGGCATATAAAAACCAACTCTTCTTCTTGTTTTCACCCTTAGAGCCTGAAACAGTTCAGCCCCACAGCACCTGAAGGACTGACTGGCTTCTCTAGCATCAGCCTACCCAGACACTAAGGCCTTCTTAATGAAGCCCAACAATGTGCACCACTAGACTCAGATGCACAGCTGCTGGCAATGTAGCACACGGCCTCTTTGGTAGCGGCACAAAAATGGTAAAAGATTGTGCAAAGATTGTGACACACACACCCCAGAAACATCTAGCACCTTCTTCACAGTTTTTGGGATGGCAGTCCATCCATAAGGGCATTCACAGAAGCCCAGGCAGCAGAATTTAGAAATGGCCAGTGTGCATTTTTATGCACTTATGTTTTTAAAAATAGAGTTTTCAATTGCTGTTCAACTATCCAGTTTGGCATATTTTTATTGGATTGTAAGTCACTTCGGGGAGTGCCAAAAAACAGGGGGAAACGTTTTAATAATAAAGCAACATGAGGAAGGGAAGACAGACGAGTTCTTAACTGAAACCTCTCTGCTTTCCAAAGCAGGCACCGGGGAGATGAATTGGTTTCAGCCCCAAAGGGACAAGATGTTAAAGAGGCGGATGCCAGGTCACCAGGCAGTCAGCAGCCTCCTCCCATCAGGGATGTTTGCAAAGAAAGAGCATGTTAAATTTGGCACACTACAGAGGATGCTCTGCTTTGCCTTTTAAGAATATATGCTCCTATTCAGGTCTCTTCCTTCTTTGCTTCTCTCTTCTTCTCCATCCCACGATAAATCAGCACAGCTAAAGGAGTGCTCTTATCAGCATCCCTACCTCAGCATTGGGGGAGAACAGTTCAGCACCAGGGGACAGGTGCCCCTTCTCCTAGATCCACCATAAGCCAGTGTCGTGTAGTGGTTAGAGTCAGACCAGGAACTGAGAAGACCCAGGTTCGAATCCTCACTCTGCCATGGAAGCTCGCTGGATCTGGGTGACCTTGGGCCAGTCACACAGCCTAACCTACCCCACAAGGTTGTGGTGAGGGTAAAATGGAAGACAGGAGAATGGTGTGAACTACTTTGGGTCCCCATTGGGGCGAAAAGTGGGGTATAAATGAAGTAAATACATAAAATAAGCTGTGCTGCGACGAGTTTGTACCTTCCAAGTACCCCATGGTAACTGATGCGCTCAGTTTACATTCTTGCTCTGTTGATCCTCAAAGCAAAAAAATCAAGGTCCTTCCAAGACTATAGGACAGAGGTCCCCAGTGTGGTGCCCATGACACATGAAGCTGCCTTATACTGAATCAGACCCTTGGTCCATCACAGTCAGTATTGTCTACTCAGACCAGCAGCAACTCTCCAGGGTCTCAGGCGGAGGTCTTTCACATCACCTAACTTGTCTAGTCCCTTTAACTGGAGATACCGGGGATTGAACCTGGGACCTTCTGCATGCCAAGCAGAAGCTCTACCACTGAGCCACGGCCCCTCCCCGAATGACACCCACCAGTACGTCCCTTGGTGCCTGCTTTATGGGTGGGGCCATTGCCAGGCAGAGCTTTTTATTGACTGCCCTTATTCAAATGAACAGGCTTTTAACAGATGCCATCCAGAGGACTGGTAAGCAGTTGGGCTTTCCTTAGTCAGTGTTGGTTCCATTCACCCTTTGGGCTTTACTTCCTCGCAGGGAGTGCATGATGGGGATATTTTATTTGGCTCTGCCTCCTGCACCAGTCGTTTGGAGTTTGGCTCCACTTCCTGTGGCAGCCACTTTGGGGGGTGGTGCTTGCCCCCTGCTGTCAAAAATCCAAAGATGCCCACAAATATGCAAAGGCTGGGGATCCCTGCTGTAGGAAGATGTTGTTGTTCAGGGTCCTTTTGTAGACAGGCACGTTCCCTGACTAAAGAGATATTCCATGCTCATGGCAAGCATTTTTTTTGGGGGGGGGGGGGAGACACCAGAATGTAAAGTAGCCACTCAGCAAAAGATGCTCAGAAGTGGTCCAGGTGGCTTCCCATATCCCAGGTGCCAGTACTATGCAGTTATCTCCATGCCTGGCACACAGTTCTCAGAACAGACTGCACAATGACCAATTAGAATAAATTACAGGCCTTGACAGGCTGCAATGTAACAGGGCACCCAGCTGCCAGGGAGCTGCTGTAAGCCACACTGAGGCTGTGCTCAGCAAGGGAGCCAGTAAGTACCAAGCTACCCCTCCTGCAATGCAGAGAACACAATTGCTGAAGCTGGAGAGGGACATGATTGTTGGTGTGGCAGACAGAAATCGTAAAGGCTCAGCACCTAACTCTCCAATGTGCCTCATAGAATCATAGAGTTGAAAGGGACCACCAGGGTCATCTAGTCCAACCCCCTGCACAATGCAAGAAATTAACAACTACCTCCCCCCTCCACATCCCCAGTGACCCTAACCCTCCCCCCGCAATGCAGGATCCCCCAATCAAAGCACTCCCGACAGATGGCCATCCAGCCTCTGCATAAAGACCTCCAAAGATGGGGACTCCACCACCCTCCGAGGCAGTGCATTCCACCATCGAACAGCCCTCACCGTCAGAAAGTTCTTCCTAATGTTCAGGTGGAATCTCTTTTCTATTAGTTTAAATCCATTACTCTGTGTCCTAGTCTCTGTAGCAACAGAGAACAAGCTAGTTCCCTCATCAACATGACATCCCTTCAAATATTTAAACATGGCTATCATGTCTCCCCTCTTCTCTTCTCCAAACTAAACAAACCCAACTCCCTAAGTCTTTCCTCATAGGGCATGGATTCCAGACCTCTGACCATTCTGGTAGCCCTCCTTTGGACATGCTCCTTTGGACACGCCTCTTTCAAGGGGTCAAGTGGCTGTACCCCCCTCTTTTTGCCGTCAAGTCACAGCTGCCTTATGGCAACCCCCCACCCAAGTAGGCTTTTCAAGAGATGTCCAGAGGCGAATTGCCATTGCCTGCCACCCTGGTATTCCTTGGAGGTCTCTCATCTGAATACAAGCCCAGGTTCACCCTGTTTAGCTTCTGAGATCTGAAGGGATCAGGCTAGCCTGGGGCTATTCATAGGGTTGCCAACCTCCAGGTACTAGCTGGAGTTCTCCTGCTATTACAACTGATCTCCAGTTGATAGAGATCAGTTCAACTGGAGAAAATGGCCGCTTTGGCAACTGGACTCTATGGCATTGAAATCCCTCCTCAAACCCTGCCCTCCTCAGGCTTTACTCCAAAAATCTCCCACCAGTAGCAAAGAGGGATCTGGCAACCCTAGCTATCCAAGTCAGGGTTGTCCTTATATACTTGATAGCAAAAAAAAAAAAAAAAAAAAAAGATTTATTTGGCTCTCACAGGGCTGGTATGAAGAGAAACAATGCTCAGTTCTTCATACAGCTACAGCTGTGCTAGTGAATCACAAGATTGAAGGGGTTGTGTGTCAAAAGAGACATGCAGCTAGATAGGTAAGCTGCAATGAAAAGGATCTGCAGAGCTAGTGAGGGCCAGGAGGGGGGTCCTAACATTCACAGGAGTCATGTCTATGCACATACAAAAAGTGCACCTTCATTGCTGAGCCCTCACCACACCATTTCAAGTGCTTGACTGTGACAATCACGGTGTGGATATTGTCAGATAAGACTTACATGACATTTACATACTCTGATTAAGCAGAACAAAGTAGAAATGGGCGAGCAGCAGGTATATTCACCTCCCTTTGGTTCATATGGCAGGTACACAGCATAACCCACGTGGCCCGCTCTGGCACTGCCCACCCGCCTGAAATATTAATGGCTGAAAGTGATCTCCTGGTGAGGTCAGAGTTCCTTGGGAGAGAGGCAGGTTTTGCTTTGTAGCAGCAGCTGCAACTAAGGCACATGGGCGCACACCTGGAAGGAGAGAAGAAAGTCAGCCTTGCATCAGTACTATCTGAGGGCAGCGATGGAAGACAGCCTTAGAAAGATAACTGCATGGGGTAAAATGGCACAGACAGAGCAAGGGCCAGTGCAGCAGGGTAGCCAGATAAGAGCAAACATTCGAAGAGACGCCTCAACCTGTTATCTGCTGAAGAAGAGCAGATGGAAGCTGAAACCAGCCAGGAAGCTCTGGCAATTCAGCAATGAGGGAAAGAGAATGGTGCTCTGCCTGTGCTCAGAGACCCCCAGAAGACATCACAGTCTCCTCCCCAAGCCTAACAACAGTTACAAAAAGCAAACAGTTGGGCCACAAACTAGCAGACAGAATGGGCTGTTTTTGTTCGTAGGAAGAGAGCATTCGAGCTGGTTTTTCTACTGCTGCTGCACTGGTGATCATGAATGAAGCTGGAGGACCAGGGTGATCCCAACTGTGGAGAAGCCCTGCAAAACAGAAGCAGTCGTGTGTGGGAAAAGGTGCTAGGAAGGTCCTGATGGCGCTGCCCACTCAAGGCAGACAAAACAGACACACTTTAAAGATCTCGTTACAAATGTTCCAGGGCAGTTGAGTTCTGGCACCGAATGAGCTCTGGAGCCGAGCCCACACTCAGCAGCCTTCGGCCCCCTTTCTGTGTATGCAGAGGTCATCTGGGTTGTGGAAAGGCGGTGGCCAGAAGGAATCTTCAGAGCCTGTAGCCAGCACAGCACTCCAGGCAAGTTTCTAGGACTAACTCACCAGTTTCACCAACAGGAAATTGGGCCGAGGTGTTGACAACTGGGGCATCTGTGAACACATGAACACATGAAGCTGCCTTATACTGAATCAGACCCTTGGTCCCATCGAAGTCAGTATTGTCTATTCAGACCAGCAGCGGCTCTCCAGGGTCTCAGGCAGGGGTCTTTCACATAATCTACTAGCCTAGTCCCTTTAACTGGAGATGCTGGGGATTGAACCTGGGACCTTCTGCATGCCAAGCAGATGCTCTACCACTGAGCCACGGCCCCTCCCTATAAGAACTAGTCCATCATACTATGTAATGCTGGTCACTGGGGGTTGCCTGTCTCTGACTCCCCACCCTCTTCCAGTAGGCAAAGTAACAAATGAATGAAGCCTACCAGCCATGGAGGGGGTGTCATAAAGCCTCCCCCTGCACAGAACCTCTTCTGTACCTTGGCACACAGCTAGCAAATCATATGTGCACGATCATCCTGTGGGCATGGGTTTAGGCAGGTGGCCCAACTCTGGATACATTCTCTCTATTGGACCGGCACATTTGAAAGTAGAAAAAAAAACCTTCCGAGCAATGAGCCACCCCTTTACAAGAACACCTCTAAGCTGCACAGCTTAACAGGTTTTAAACCTGGGAAAACTGCTGAGAAACGAAGGTCCCTCTGTGGGCCCCTCGTACTTCCTGCCAAGCAGAGCATCTCTGCATCTAAGTCAGCTTCTGCACAGTGCAGCCCAACGACACCGTGCTCGGGAACCTCCCACAATCTCCCCCACATATTCACACACCCTCCCTGCTCACAGCTGTGACCTTCCAAGCATGTCACCCGCTTTGCCTCCTTGCTCCACAGGGAAGCCAGCCTACTCTTAAAGACGCAGGAGAACATTTCTTTGCAGGAACTGGCCTGGCTGAGGAGCCTGGCTTGAGTTTCCTCAGGTGAGGAATGACATATTAGAAGTAGGCAGTTTGTGGCTGAGGAATCGTGAAATCGCCTGCCGCCAACACACACACACCCCACAAGAGGGGGGGGGGAAGTGCTACTCAATCTTTCTGCACCGGAAGAATGAGGTGACTGGACAGCTCAGGAAGGCAAGATCTCACCTGCAAATCCTAAACTGGATACAATGTGAAGGGACACTATAGGTAGGGTTGCCAACCTCCAGGTACTAACTGGAGATCTCCTGCTATTACATCTGATCTCCAGCCGATAGAGATCAGTTCACCTGGAGAAAATGGCCACTTTGGCAATTGGACTCAATGGCATTGAAGTCCCTCCCCTCCCCAAACCCCGCCCTCCTCAGGCTTCGCCCCAAAAAACTCCCGCCGGTGGCAAAGAGGGACCTGGCAACCCTAACTATAGGCCACACTGACCAATAACTACTTCATGTCAAAGGAGCCAATGGTGAAAGCAAACACATGAATGTAGTACTCAGTTGGGGTCTGGGTTTTTTTAAATACTACAAATAGGAATTTCTGTTCCCTGCCCCCACAAAATCCTCCCCACTCTTTGACACTTCTCTGTCACAGGTCTGTGCATGTTTTACCATTACAATATTCCCTCTCCTACATATTATATGTTACAAACTTCAAATGTCCCAATTCTTTAGTATTTTTAAGATTTGGGAAGCAAGGGGCAATGGGCTCAGAAAAAACCCAAACAAACAAAAAGACACCTTTAGCAGAGAATAAAAGGTTTCCAGTCCAGAATGCCCAGAAATTTAGCACACTTGCAAAGTGATGTTCTCAAGTAGGTCAGCCGGTCCTCTGCCAGTAAAAAACGGGCACTGTACTTAGGAAAGCCTCAGCACGGAGCAGATGCTGGCACAAACCTGCCCATGCTCGCAATGAAGCCCCCAGTCCTGTATTCCTAAATGGGTACAGATGAGAGGGCTCAAGAACTGGGGCACACCTTGAAAAGAAGCGCTCTGATTTGGCCACGGAAACCCCTCCTCTGGCAGCCTGCCTTGCCCTTTAAGCGGAGACACTGCTTTTTGCCCAAGAGCCGCAGCAAGGACACACTCCCTATCCAAACAGGGTTGCACCACAGGGTCAGCGACGGGGCAGGCCAGTCAGTGCGCCTTCTAGCCTCAAATCCTTATCAGTACAACTTGTTAGCTGGGGTGTCAGATTCTCTTGTTGGTTGGGACAGGGAGTTCAACAGAGAGGAGGAAGCTTCAGAAATTAACCAGGGGGAGAAAATGGGGCTGAGACAAAGGCAGGGGTGTGGGGGAAGAGAGAAATTAGCGATAATTAATTTGATAGCAGCGGGGGAGGCAACAGCAGACTCAACATGGATGAGCTCTAGAGAAACCGAAGTGGCTGCTGTAACTCTGGGACACGGAAGAACCAATCAGACATTTGGAATGCAGTATCTGGTAAGGATGCCAGTGATGAAGGGTACAGTTTAATGACCTGCCCCAGTATTACCCCTTTATAATGTCAGAGTATAAGGCATGATCCTGGCCACGCAATGCAAGCAATTCAGCAGTTGGGCTATGACGAAGAAGCAGATGTCCATTAGGATGGTTTATGATACCTTACATGCACCCAAAGGTTCCGGAGTGCTTAGAACTTGCTCACATGAATGTGCACAATACATAGCCTGCTCTATAGAGAGAACTTTTTTCCCCAAAAAGCAGCTTGTTTGCATCCTCCATGTTGAGAGCCCCCACCCCTCCTAGCAGTTCAATAGACACCAAGGGCATGTGCTGTAGGTGCTAATGCAAACTTGGGGCCACCTAGGGTTGCCAGGCCCCTCTTTGCCACCGGCGGGAGGTTTTTGGGGCGGAGCCTGAGGAGGGTGGGGTTTGGGGAAGGACTTCAGTGCCATAGAGTCCAATTGCCAAAGTGGCCATTTTCTCCAGGTGAACTGATCTCTATCAGCTGGAGATCAGTTGTAATAGCAGATCTCCAGCTAGTACCTGGAGGTTGGCACCCCTAGGGCCAAACATCTTCCACGAAAAGGTAAAAAGTGTAATTTGAGACTAAAGCAGCAAGATGTTGAAGACTCAAGGAAATTGCTGATGGCTTGCAACAGCAGGCTTGGGCATCAGAACACGGATCAAGGGAGAAGCTACCTTGCAGCTCTGAGAAGTCTGAGAAGCCAAGCAGTGAGTGGTGATGCTGGGGGAAAGAAGCTGAGTCAGCCCAAAAATTCCCTCTCCTCTGCCTCAGAGGCTGGCAGGGCAAAAGCCAGCTGCAGCTCCACAAGGCTACTTGAGCTTGGAGGGGGGCCAAGCCAAGGGAGTGGATTTTGCTTGCCTGTCCTGATCTCTCTGACCTGCCCAATGCTGGGAGGGGCACAGGGTGCCTTGCACAACCCTGGCCTGGCTGGAACCCACTGCGGTTACCAGGCACCATCAGCACCACTCTGTCAAGCCAAAAAGGCAGTCAGCCCATTCCCTAGTAGAAGGGCTACATAGAGAAAGGTCTCTAGAAACAAGGCTGGAGGGGTGTTGGAGGTGGAGAGATGCATGCAAATTTGCATGCCTCCAAAAGAGGAAATCTGGGCCTGAAAGCCAGCTTTGGGGAGGGGAGCACAGTGAAGCACAGGGCAGGAGGAATCTACAAACTACAACAGCAGTGCAAGGAGGAAAGGCTGGCTCAGCCCCACAGCAGGCCATGCTGGGTCACTCCCTGCTCTGCCCATCAGCAAGAAGCTTAGTGGGGGCCAGGAGGGAAAACCTGGCCATACGGCGCTCTAAGTAGGCCAGCCTCGGCCCTCTGCGAATTCTCAACACCTCCACAATCGCGTGACAGGCAATAGCTCGGGCCAAGTGCAAAGTCTCTCTTTGGATCAACTTGGAATTTGCCCTCCTTTCCATTTGTTCTTTTGCAACGAGGTCAGGAGAGGAGCAAGAGTAGGGTTGCCAGGTCCCTCTTCTCCTCCGGGGGGAGGCTTTTTCATGTAAGCGCATGTGCGCACATGCGTGCACGCCAACACACACGCATCACTTCCGGTTTAGAACCGGAAGTGCCGCCTCGCAAGGGGCCTTATACCTCTTAGTTTGAGTTGTAAAGCGGCCCTTTACCACTCAAACTAAGAGGTATAAGGTCCCTCGCGAGGCAGAACTTCCGATTCTAAACCGGAAGTGACGCACGCGGTATGCATGTGCATGTTTACCCACCAACCCTCAGGTGGTCGGCAGGCAGAGGGGTCAATTGCCGGGGGTTTGCCCACCAGTAGCGGGCACCTGGCAACCCTAAGCAAGTGGCAGAAAGCAGGGCGGAAGCAGCCTTCACCTTCAACCCCCTCCCAATTTTCCCCACGGGAAGGCCGGTGGAGTTAGGCGTACACCACATTCAATGCTGACTTCAGCCCTGGAAAAACCAATTGTGGTACTCAAGAGTATGTAGAAAGGTACCTAGTGAAACCAATTGTCCAACAGCAATTTAGCAGGGTTTTAGAGAGTTGTGCAAGGAGGGGGTGACCAAAACAGATAATTGATCATGTGTTCAATTTGCTGTTATGCAGCATGGGGAGGGGCCGTGGCTCAGTGGTAGAGCATCTGCTTGGCATGCAGAAGGTCCCAGGTTCAATCCCCAATTCCCCGGCATCTCCAGTTAAAGGGACTAGGCAAGTAGGTGATGTGAAATAATTCAGCCTGAGACCTTGGAGAGCTGCTGCCAGTCTGAGGAGACAATACTGCCTTTATGGACCAAGGGTCTGATTCAGTATAAGGCAGTGTCATGTGTTCATGTCTATAATTCCACTCAAGAAGCTGGAAGGAAACCAGGCTCACCCCACAGTTAAGGGACATGCTGCGACTCTGCTGTGAGTTACTTCGATCGTTGCCCTTTCACTTTTTAGCCATATAAAGGTACTGCCTACCTGTTTTGGAGTTTTCCCCTAAAAGATAATGAGATCTACCCGCCTGGGCCCCCAAGGTGCCTGGGACAAAGGCAGGCATATAAAATAAACTAGGAATTTGCCTCCGTTTATGTCCACTTGGAAGTTCTTCTCCCTGAAATGCAGAGACCGGAACGGCTCCTCCTGCCACGGGCTTTCATTCCTCTTTTGGTTTCAGAGACATAGGAAAGAAGTGGTACGCAGCAGAGCCACGAGCCAGGCAGCAACAGGGAGGTCCCAGCCTGGATGCCAGGAATGTCAACAAAGCCCTGCAAGTCCTCCTGTCAGGGAGCACTCGCTGCATTCCACAATCCCCGTGGAATCTTTCCAGAAGGTCCCAGACACTCTAGAAGAACATGGCCTTAGAGGGCTCCACATGCACAACAGACCCTTCCCTGTAACATCATCGCCATCCCTCAGGGCAGAAGAGGCCAGTCCTCTGCGGACGCAGTAACCAGCCGAGCTGCTAGATAATTACAGTGCTACTCAGGGCAGAGCGAGCTCTGTGGGGTGGAACCGGCCTACGTGATAAGATCCGGGAATCTTAAGGGCCAGCAACCAGGCCCAACCCACTCACAAACTAGCCTGTTTACACGCAGCACACGATACAAACAACCCAACTCAAAACTTCATGCATGCACGCAGCTCTTGGAGTAACTTCTGCATCAGTGATCATTTTGACGCTTGCGCCACTTGTTTAAACAAACTTTGTGTTTTTTGGTTTGTTTTTCTGCAGAGTTGGCATCTTTGGCAAAGGGCAGCAAGGTGGCAAGACCAGAGCTGAAAAAGATCTAAGTAAGTGAAGAGCAGCCCTGAACAACAAAATGGGTCTGGAGGCCCCGAGTTCAGAGACTGGTAGCAAAAGCAGCAGTCCCTCCCAAACAAGCAGAGCCTTTGGCCGGCCCCTCTGAGTGTTGCGTAGATGGGTCATCCCTGTTTA
This sequence comes from Euleptes europaea, assembly GCF_029931775.1. Lineage (NCBI taxonomy): Eukaryota > Metazoa > Chordata > Lepidosauria > Squamata > Sphaerodactylidae > Euleptes > Euleptes europaea. The sequence continues at coordinate 39,096,084 of NC_079324.1, forward strand.
AGAAGAAATCCACGCTCTGCCCAGCCTGAACTCGGTTCCCTGTGGTTTCCTGCACACACAAGATGTAGCCCTCAACTCCCTGCAGACACAGAAGAGAAATTTTTAACCCAGTGTAGCTATGACAACAGCAGCCTCGGGGCTTAATGCATGGAAATGCCCCAAACCCTGTCGAAACAAGGAGAAAAAGGACATTCAGTATGAAAATAAAATGAGAGCAGAGCTGAACCCTCTCCCTTTCTGCGGCAGACCTCCAAGCACCCCCTCATCCCATGCACTTCTCTCCAGGAGCACCCCAGGATCAAAGCCTCAGGTAGAACAAAAGAGTCAAAAGAGAGTAGGGTTGCCAACCTCTAGGAATTAGCTGGAGATCTCCTGCTATTACAACTGATCTCCAGCCGATAGAGATCAGTTCACCTGGAGAAAATGGCCTCTTTGGCAATTGGACTCTATGGTGTTGAAGTCCCTCCCCTTCCCAAACCCCGCCCTCAGGTTCCACCCTAAAAACCTCCCACCGGTGGCAAAGAGGGACCTGGCAACCCTAGAAGCAAGTGGAGTGGGTTAGACCAACAGAGAGAGCGAGGGAGAAGGAATGACTGACACAAAGGCACCCAAGCAGGCTTCCAAAAAGAGATAATGACTAAGCTGGCCAGAGTCACCTCCCTCCTTCTGTGTGTCTCCCCCATCAACAATCACTCTTCTTCATATCTGGGACACCAGAATAAAGCATGCCTGAGTTTGCAAGGAGCCTGAAACAGCCACAGTGAAGTTGCACTGACAAACCAGCCCTCCAGCTAATGACACACATCCCTGCGCTCCCGTGATTCAAAAAGGGGGAAAGGAGTCCTAGTCCAGTAGCTCAACAGTACAAGTACACAATGCCTGGCCCTGGTACGGTTGCCACCCAAATGGCAACGTTAAATGTGACACCGGCAATACCAGTCAAACTACATCACAACCAGGACCTTTTAAACTTAAGTGGGGTACATACTGTGAAAATCAAGACATTAATTGGGAAAAATGCCTTTCCCCAAAGACAGTTAAAGGCAAGTTTGGCAACAGACAATTTAAAAATCTCCAAAAATTCAGGATAGGGCAACATTTATGACCTGAATGTTTCCTTCCCAAGGCCAAGAAAGGATTTAAAGTCTGCAAGCACTTGCCAAGGCTCAAGGCAGCTGGGAGACTCCAGGAGAGGACTGCAACCCAGAGGTTTAGGAAGCCACCGAGCCAGCTGGCTAGCAAGGAAGGCACCTTCCTTAGGAAGCATGCCTACCTGCACAGGTCAGGCACTGCAATGCCAGTGAATGCCCACTTGCCTCATCCTTGTAGGAAAGCAAAGGCAAGGACTGGGATCACCCAGCTGTTCCCTTGTGCTCTCAAGGGAGCTCTCAAAATCACACTTCAAAAATGGTCCCATTTGGAAAACCAAGAGAAGTTTTAAAAAAAAAATCAGATGCTAAACAGCTTAGAAGAGGCCCATGGCGCAGAGTGGTAAGCTGCAGTACTGCAGTCAAAAGCTCTGCTCACGACCTGAGTTCAATCCCGGCGGAAATCGGTTTCAGGTAGCCGGTTCAAGGTTGACTCAGCCTTCCATCCTTCCGAGGTCGGTAAAATTAGTACCCAGCTTGCTGGGGGTAAAGGGAAGATGACTGGGGAAGGCACTGGCAAACCACCCCGTAAACAAAGTGTGTCTAGTAAACGTCGGGATGTGAGGACACCCCATGGGTCAGGAATGACTCAGTGCTTGCACAGGGGACCTTTACCTTTACCTAAACAGCTTAGTCTAAATATTAACATAATTCCAGCACTTCACCTCCCCTTGTAAAGAATATGGATATGGTCCCACAAGATGTACATACTCACAGACACCAAATTGCAATTAATTGGCACTAGAGACAATTAAAATGGTATTTTCCATTTTTACAGCACCTGAGAGTTCACAATGCTTTGCATATGATTGTCTCAGTAATTCCCTCCAACCACCAACAAAGCAAGCCAGTATTTCTTCCACCTCCCGCAGGCATTAATTGTCCCCTGCAATGGCTAGGGTTGCCAGGTCCCTCTTTGCCACCAGTGGGAGGTTTTGGGGGTGGAGCCTGAGGAGGGCGGGGTGAGGGGAGGAACTTCAATGCCATAGAGTCCAATTGGCAAAGCGGCCATTTTCTGCAGGTGAACTGATCTCTATCGGCTGGAGATCAGTTGTAATAGCAGGAGATCTCCAGCGAGTACCTGGAGGTTGGCAACCCTAGCAATGGCCCACTACCAATCTTCTGGTTTTGGATTGCGTGGGGAACAACAGGGAACATTTGAAGCAAATGGCAGAGATTTTACAGGGAAAGGGTTAAACATCCTCCTTCCCACCTCCGATTCTTCTCTCCCCTACATTACAAGCCCATGGCCAAAGTGAGGTTACAAGGGGCGGGGGAGAAGGGTCCTCGGTTCATTCCTCAGTCCTAGTCCATTTACACCACACTAGCAAGAGACAATGAAACTGAAGGTCTTTGCTGAATCGTCAACACACAAACTCTTCAAACAAGGAACATAAGGATTTATTCTGCATAGTAGAGCCAGCATGGTGTAGTGGTTAAGAGTGGCGGACTTTAATCTGGTGGACTGGGATGGTTTCCCCACTCCTCCACATGAAGCCCACTGGGTGACCTTGGGCTAGTCACAGTTCTCTCAGAATTCTCTCAGCCCCACCTACCTCACAAGGAGTCTGTTGTGGGGAGGGAAGGTGATTGTAAGTCGCTTTGAGACTCCTTACAGGAAGAGAAAAGCGGGGTATAAAAACCAACTCTTTTTCTTCTTCTTCTAAACCAAGGGCTCCTTTCTTGTTAACCCCCCGCAGCTGCCTTTTAGAACTTTTGAAAAGGGCAAAACTGTGCTATGTGTCCATGCAGCCTGGTCTATAAGGGACAACAAGAGAAGTCAGGGCCCCAGGCGCAAGGCATTGCTGGTTCCCATCACAAACCACAGTCCATGATTTACAGAAATTATCCGAGATGAAGCTAGAGCCCCACTCAGCAGTTCCACTGGGAAAGCCACAAACATGGTACCAGTACAAGCGCCCCTTCAGTCTAGTGCAGCAATATTCTTGTTGAGCTTGCAGGCTCTTTTGGAATTTTGAGAATGGGTGTTGGGGCTCAGCAAAAAAAAAAAATGCTGGGAGGCTGCAAGCCAAGCATTTTCTCTGCAAAGGAGGCACCTGTTTCGGAAAGGGTGCTCCCCGCAGACACAAAGGTGATGCCTCCTGGGCTTCTCTGACACACCTCCTTCTCCAGAGAGATAGAGGAAAGCAAAGTTGGGTCTTTGCTTTGTGTAAGAAATGCTTTGTAAAAAAAAAAAAAAAAAAAAACCAGGCACCAGGAAACTCATCAGCAGGCACCGTCATGCCCATGGGCACCACGTAGAGGATCCCCGGTCTAACAGCAGGGCATCCCATCCATGTAGGGTTGCCAGCTCCAGGTTGGGAAAAACCTGGAGATTTTGGAGGTGGAGCCTAAGGAGGGGAGGGTTTGGGAAGGGGAGGGACTTGAATGGAGTATAATGCCATAGAGTCCACCTTCCAAAGCGGCCATTTTCTCCAGATAAACTGATCTCTGTTGCCTGGAGATCAGTTGTAACAGCGGGAGATCTCCATCCACCACCAGGAGGCTGGCAGCCCTACATCCATGGCATAACCTAGAATCCCAGTTAATGGCTTCTGGACCATGCTGTCAGCCAACTGCACCAACCATGACTTTGCTCTTAATGCCTATTCCAAGAGAAAGTAGCCTGCCCTTTTCCCAAGGGACGAAACAATCAAAGCTACAGCGCATCTCAAAGCTACCTGTCTATTCTGTAACGACAATTCAGACCAATTTCTACGACAGAATGTAAGAAACACATCTTCACAGTTCAGCAGCACTTCAGAGAGGTGAAATCTGTCCCTCGGTCGTTAGAGGGATTTATAGGTCTCTTCTTGGCCCTGAACTGACTAACCAGCAACATCAGGAGCTCCCCAAGATCTCTCAGGCAAACAGCCAAGCACCAATCCATGGCACAGCTGCCAGCTAACAGTCCAGCTGCTTGAGATCCCTTTCACCGGAGATACCGGGGACTGAAACCAAGAACTTCTGCATGCAAACTGTGTGCTGCTCCCTAAGAAAATTGCTGGACACAGAGAGAAGCTGCCTACAGGTCTATGGAGTATGCATTCATCCAGGTAAACATGAAAAGGAGTCTACACGGATTGAAAAACAACCCCCCCAAAAAGATACATAAATTAGCCTCTTCCTTGGAGCAGTAGGCAACTCCCCCCTACCCCGTAACTAGCAATGGGGCAGTCTTGACCCTTCTCCTATTTTCCTGTTACTAAGAAACCCCAGAAAGATTCACTCAGAGTTTGTCTATGATAGCCACTGCGTAACATCTGGAAAGTCACTGAGCCCAGAAACCTGAGACTGTTACAGCCAGTGCTGAAACTTGGGTGGGGGGAGGGGAAGGTAGGGGATCTCGTAAGGAAATTAGCCTTTAAAAGAAAAAGCAAGCAAGCAAGAGGGGACAAACAAAAGGAAGGGCGTGTCCCCCTCCTACTCTTGCATTCAAACACTTGGGCTAATGGTTAGATTTCAGATCCCTACATTCAGGTCTTAAGGCTCACTAGCCTTTTGGCAAAGGTAGCTTTTGGACAAGACACAGCGAAGAAGAAGAAAGAAGAGTTGGTTTTTATATGCCAACTTTCTCTACCACTTAAGGGAAGAATCAAACCGGCTTACAATCACCTTCCCCTTCCCACAACAGACACCCTGTGAGGTAGATGGGGCTAAGAGAGTGTGACTAGCCCAAGGTCACCCAGCTGGCTTCATGTGTAGGAGTGGGGAAACAAATCCAGTTCACCAGATTAGCCTCCTCCACTCATGTGGAGGAGTGGGGAATCAAACCCGGTTCTCCAGGTCAGACTCCACCGCTCCAAACCACCGCTGTTAATCACTTCACCACACTGGCTAAGCAAAAGGCATGCACACTGAAGAGCTAACCAGACTCCTCCATGAACACACAGGTCTCCAAATCTGCCCGCAGGGCACCAGAACACTACGGTAAGAGCCAGTCAACTTCTGGAACTAGCAGGGCCCCAGGGTTTACTGGGCCCCTTGTTTCCCGACAGCTGTCCTACTGCTTTTTCACAATGAGAAACCACGGCATCAGAGCAGAGAAGCTACAGCGGCCAGTGGGGTCACGGCTGAGCTCTCCATACTGACAGCCCCCTGAGGTGGTACATACAGAAGGGAGAGAAGCAGATAAACAACGCAAACCCAAGCCAGGGGATACGATCCCAGTCACTCCCACACAGACTCCAGTACAGAAGCTGCAGTCTCAGCCACCAAAGAGGCTCGTTTACAGCATCCTAAGTCAGGGTGAGCTCCGGTTTTTGGAAGCAAAAAAGCTCTTTACTGGTAACTGCTACTCAGGCTTGCTTCCCTTATCTGGCCCACCCTTCGCCACACCACCAAGGGTGAATTCTAAGCCAGGGCCAAGCACATTCCAGCATTTCTGCACTGTATGGCTGCAGCACGCTATTTAGCCAGGATTTCCCAGGGCCACCCTCAGACATTCAGCGCTAAAAAAGAAGGGAACACGCTATCTAAAAAAGAAACCAAGGCAGAGGAAGCAGCTTCAGCCAGCCTGGGAAAGGGCCTACATTCCACCACAGGTTCCACGTATACGATGGATGTATGCCCTCTCTCGAGAGGGAAGACAGCATGACATAACCGCTCTTGTAAGATCTCAGATGCTAAGCAGGGTTGGTACTTGGAAGGGAGACCAACAAGGAAGACTCTGCAGAGGAAGGCAATGGCAAACCACCTCTGCTTTTTGCGTGTCTTGAAAATCCCTTGCCTCGGTCACCATAAGTCTGCTGTGACTTGACAGCACTTTCCACACAGATCTTCTCTCTCTCATATCCATATATCCATTACGCACAGAGGCTGTTTTTTTGCCCATCTGGCTGGAGAACAATCATAGCCTGCCCGAGCCACAAAGTGTCTGCAACAAGAGCACGTCTGGGCATGCACAGAATGCCCTGTGAGTTCTGGCACTCCTCGCCACAGGGCAGGACGGAAGTCTTTCCCTGCAACACTTGGCTTTTGCCAAAGGAGGAACCCAGCAAGGCACCCAAAGTCCCAAGCAAACACGAGGGGGTGCATTTTGTGGTTTTGATCTGTTTACCTACAGATGTGGGGGGGGGGGAGAGAGAGAAGGCTCCCAAGCGTCTTTGCAAGCTTGCAAATAACTCTCCCTAGCTGCCAAAGATAGCTCACCATGGGTCTGCCACTAGCAGTAGAAAAGAGCAAGAGTCCAGTAGCACTTTAAACACTAAAGGTATGAGCTTTCGTGAGCCACAGCTCACTTCTTCAGATACAGCTAGAATATGATTCCATCCATCCTTAAGTAGAGAGAGTGAATTAGACCCGCAATGTAAATGTCAACAGGCCACCCATAAATGGCCATCATGCGCGCCTATCACCGCCAAATTGGGCCTTTTAGAGCCCCGGACGGCTCAGATGCCCTTCTTCCCGCTGAGATGTACCTGCCCAGGTGGACAAAGCAGGCGAGGGGAGGAGGAGGCAACACGTGTCCGTTTAAGAGGATCAGGAGCGAGACGCTGGATCCCCGCCCCACCCCCCGGAGGACGGGCGAGCCCGGCTTGGCTCCTCGGAGCGCCGCCTCCTTCCTTGACACCTGTGCCGCCCGCCCGCCCGCCCCAGCTGTCAGCTCCGCTGCGGCCGCCTCCTCCCGAGCCGGGCAGGCCCCGCGGGGGGGGGTGAGAGGGGCGGGCGTGTCAGGAAGCGGCTCGGCCCCGCCGCCACAAACTTGGGGCGCTTCCTCGGGAGGGAGGCGGCCAAGATGGGGAGGCGGCTGGCCAAGCAGCCAGCCTGCCCAGCAGCCCTCGGCCGGAGCAGGGAGAGCGCAGCCCGCCCGCCCGCCCGCCCGCCCTCCCGTCGGTGCCAGGCGCGCCGGGCGGCCGCTTCCCGGACTGGCGCCTCCTCCTGCCGCCCAGCCCTTTCTCCACCCAGCCAAGGGACTCACTTTCTCGCCGCGCTCCTCCTGCGCGGCTCCGGCGGGCGGGCGGGCGGGCGGGCGGGCGGGGACGAGGGAGTGGGTGGGTAGGTGGGGTCGGCGGCGGCCGAGCGGGGGACGGGGACGCGCCGGGCTGCTCCGGCCTCCCCGCTCGGGCTGCAGGGGAACTGGCTCGCTCGCCCGGCTCGCCCGCGCCTCGGCTCGGCGCTGCCTCCCCACCCACCCAGCCGCCTGGCCCTGACCCCACCCAGCGGCTCCACCCAGCCGCTGCCGCACGGGCTGTCAATCACCCGACCCTTGGAAAGCTGCAATGGCCACCAAGCCCCAGGCGCCGGCCGGCCGGCCGGCTGGCGGGCGGGCGGGCTTCAGCTGCGGGGAGGGGGCCGCCCCCTCCCGCGCCGGGGCCATTGTGGGGCGGCCCCCCCCCCAGGACTGGCCCCTTCCCCGGTTGGGCGCCGGTGGGGGGTGGGGAAGGCTGCAGCCCCGCGCCCCTCCCTGCCTGGCTCCGCCTTGGCGCGCTCGGCACAAGGCTGCTGCTGGAGCCCCGCCCCTGCCCGACTTGGTCGCGAGTCAACGCCGTCCAGTTTGGACGGTATGGGGGCTGCGATTAGACGAGCACTTCGCTTTGAAGCAAGTCCTGTTGGGTGCAGAGGGATGGACGCCCGGAGAAGTGGGCGCTTCCTCCGTTTTGCATCGGGGCGGAGGAGAGTTCGGCAGACCCCCGTTTCCCGCCCTGCCTAAGTCCAAACGTGGGCTGCAGAGTCACCAAGGCAGCCGTGCGGTTCCCAGATGCGTGTCCCCAGGTGCTCGGGTGACTGTTGCCCACGCTTCGTGGGCTTGCAGCCGGAAGTATTGGCCCGGCGCTGGGGACGACTCAGCGATCGGATTTGCCAGGTAAAGCGATGCCTTTACAAAACTCCTTGGGCAACAAGTGTTCACAAGTGACGGAAGGCAAGGCTGCAAGGGTGTTTCTTGGAGTTGTTCCTGGGAGATGCCAGTGGGTGGGGACCTATCACGTGTGAATGCTGTGACTTACACAGACCTGGAAAATGTACAAACGGATGGAAGCTCTGGTTGTCACAGTCTGTCACCTAATGACAGTAGTCAATTAATTTGTGGGCTTTAGTTGATTACATCTGCATACACTTTCAGACAAATAAATAGTCCTGAAGGGGGGGAATGCATTTTAAGGCACACTTGCACATCACACTGGAACAGGCATTCCTGTGTGCAGAATTTTTTACCGTGTTTTCTGCTACCTGTGAACTTTGTAAAAATACTTGTTTGTTTGTTTTAATTTGCTGCCTCATTGAATCAGGGGCATCTTTTTAGTCAAAAGTAATCAATTGCAGCCCAAATTGCTTGTGTGTGTGTAAAGTGTCGTCAAGTCGCAGCCGACTTATGGCGACCCCTTTTCGGGTTTTCATGGCAAGAGACTAGCAGAGGTGGTTTGCCAGTGCCTTCCTCTGCACAGCAACCCTGGTATTCCTTGGTGGTCTCCCATCCAAATACTAACCAGGGCTGACCCTGCTTAGCTTCTGAGATCTGACGAGATCAGGCTAGCCTGGGCCATCCAGGTCAGGGCCCAAATTGCTTATGTGGCCTAAAAAGTGGCCTAAAACGATGATTGGCCTGCCAGTTGCTATTAGCTGTCAGAGCTGAATGGAACCTCCATGTTCAAGGGCAGTATCTCTCAGACTACTAAGTGATGGGGACAAACAAGAGAAGGTGGTCCCTTTCCTGCCTTACTTGTGGGCTTCTCAGGAGCATGAACACACATCATGCTGCCTTATGCTAAGAAAGACCACTGATCCATCTAGGTTGGAACTATCTCTTCCAACTAGCAGCAGTGCCCCCTGTCTCAGACACAGAAAGGTGTTTCCCAGCATTGACTACTTGAGAGTCATTTCACCTGGGATTTCCCACATGCAAATGATAATGTCATCCTAAACTGGAGTACAGGAGCCCCGTGGCGCAGAGTGGTAAGCTGCAGTATTGCAGTCCAAGCTCTGCTCATGACCTGAGTTTGAGCCCAACGGAAGTCAGTTTCAGATAGCCGGATCAAGGTTGACTCAGCCTTCCACCCTTCCGAGGTTGGTAAAATGAGGACCCAGCTTGCTGGGGGTAAAGTGTAGACGACTGGGGAAGGCACTGGCAAACCACCCCGCACACAAAGTCTGCCTAGTAAACGTCGGGATGTGACGTCACGGGATGTGACATCAGTGCTTGCACATGGGACCTTGACCTTTTTACACTGGGGTACGGTCCTACTCATGGCTCTGTTCATTGGGACTCACTCCCACACACTGGTCCATAGGACTGCACTGTGATGAACCCAGAGCACTGAACCAATATGAACACATGAAGCTGACTTATACTGAATCACATCCTTGGTCCATCAAAGTCAGTATTGTCTACTTGGACCGGCAGCAGCTCTCCAGGGTCTCAGGCTGAGGTCTTTCACATCACCTACTTGCCTAATCCCTTTAACTGGAGATGCTGGGGATTGAACCTGGGACCTTCTGCATGCCAAGCAGATGCTCTGCCACTGAGCCATGGCCCCTCCCCTGAAGCTATATTTGTGTGTGGGGTTTGGATATGCGACTTTTGTGGTTGTACAGCAAATAACCCCATGCATGCTGTCCTGTGCTTTGGGAGTGAGCAAGAGGCAGGTTGAAGAGTTTAGAATGCAGAGAGGAGAAGCACTTGAATGCGGGCATGGCAAAGTGAGCAGCTGGTGAGGGGGCATAGGGTACCAAGGAGACAATCCAGGCAGCTGAGCAGCAGCCGGGCGGAAACTGGCCACGGGTGCAAGAGCTAGTGGCAGCCATGTTCCCTGCCTACTGGCAGGACAAAGGGGGTTACTAGAGTATTAGAAGGTTCGCCCAGTGGTTACCTGCCTTGCTACTGTGTCTGCCTTTCTACCCCACCCTTGGAAAGCACCTGCTATGCCCGTGTCATCCAGTACCACTGTTTCTGCAATCCAGCCCACTTCTCCATGGCAACCCCAGCAAGTCATGCTGGAAGAAGCAGCTCCTGGCTTTCCCATGGAAACAAGCCCTCCCTCCCCCCCCCCCCCCCATTACTGTGTGTACCACAGGCAAGCAGGAAGAGATGCTTTAAAAATGGAAGAGCTGCGGGTACTGCAGAGGGGCAAAAGAACCTGGTGCATCATGGGCCATCCAAGTCTGACATTGCGAGTGCCAACCAGAAAAGGGCGGTGTCATCAAACTCCATCTCAGTTGTCCAAGTTTATTGCCACGGGGTCCTGCCTGTGAGAATGTAATCCCACACCAGAAGTACCCACAACAAAGGCCAACCCAACCATTTGCCCAAAGACTCCAAGAAAGGTGACCCAGAGGGTGAGGCAAGAACTCCAGGGTTATAGTGGTCTCTAACTTCTGGATGCAAGAGCCAGAAGTGGCTTGTAGTGGCTGCATCTTCTGGATTAAGGCTGTAGTGTTTATTCAGCAATGTCAAAGAGCAATTAAAAATCTTAATGCAATAGTAATAGATATTATGTATGTAAATGAGAAACTGCTTGATAACACCACAACAATTTTGCTTCCTATCAACATTTCCCTTCCTGCCCACTGGTCCACAAACATGTATTCGAGTCACCATGAGGCACACTAGTACATCCTTTGTACTAGGAGTGGGAGCCAGCGTGGTGTAGTGGTTAAGAGCGGTGGTTTGGAGTGGTGGACTCTGATCTGGAGAACCGGGTTTGATTCCCCACTCCTCCACATGAGCTGCGGAGGCTAATCTGGTGAACTGGATTTATTTCCGCGCTCCTACACATGAAGCCGGCTGGGTGACCTTGGGCTAGTCACACTCTCTCAGCCCCACTGACTTCACAGGGTGTCTGTTGTGGGGAGGGGAAGGGAAGGTGATTGTAAGCCAGTTTGATTCTCCCTTAAGTGACAGAGAAAGTCGGCATGTAAAAACCAACTCCTCTTCTTCTTTGTGGCTGCTGATCATGCTCCCCCAAGTGTTCCAAGGGTGGGGCTGTTTTGTTTTTGTCTTTTAATAGCTCCAGTGACCAGAAGGACCTGCATCTCCACGAGAAAGGGGAGAAGTCAAAATTTCATACTTTGCTGTTAGGGTGTTTCCAGAATTTCACCTTCCATTGCAAGGGCCACAAATCTACAAGGGAGAGTAACTGGCTGAACCAGCAGCCGTCCCCTGATTCCTCCTTGCTCAGCTGCTCTTCTAAGGAAGCCTGCAAGAAGAATCAGTTCTCCAAGGTGTTTCATCTCTGCCTGAACTTGGTATTGATTTACAGCTGCTTTTTTGCAGGGTCAGCATGACAACAAATATAGTGAGAGGCCGGATTGGAGAAGAGAGACCCCCACTAGGGCAAGGTTTGCTATTGGCCAGGCAGACGCACCAAGTGAGAGTCACTATCACTCCATTTTAGCTCAGGGGTCACAAGCTTGCTCTCAATCCTGAGGGTCAACTTCCTGACACCAGAATCACTTTAAATCTGCATATCTAGCTCAGCATTATGCATAGGATGCTTGCAAGACAAGACCTTAAGATCATGGCCTGAAACATTTCCCCCTTTTTTTAAGCTTCCAGCCTGATGAAGAGTTCTGAATAACTTGAAAACTTGCACATTTTGGGGGCTGTTGGTCCTAATAAAATATATGGCTTTTGTGTTGGGGTTTTGCTTTGGACCCAAGCAGCTACCTGCAACCTCTTCCTTTCTGGATTGACTTTACCTTAACTCCATACTGCTGCAAAGACTTCTGAGGCCATCTTGTACTAGATATGACAGACTGAAATTAATCAAAGCAAGCTAATCTGATGATTTTTGGTGCTGAGAGTTGGTATTTATTTTCTCCCTTCTCCAAGTCCTCAATTCTGAGTGAAGCTTAAACATAGGCAAATTATGAAGTAAATAATATTAATAGCTTGCTGGCACTATCCTGCTGCTAGTGGTGGTGGTAGTGTCTTTGTTCTGCTGGATTGGATGGGATTTCAAGTATTTAATGGCACAGGACACTTAATTTATGATAAAAAAGACCTGTGAAAACTGGATTTAGATCTGCACTAGCTCAGAACCAGAGATGTATTTGCTTGTTTCATTTATTGTTCCCCAATGGGGAACATTGTTCCCCAATGGGGACTCAAAGCAGCTTACATCTTTCTCCTCTCCTCCATTTTATCCTCACAACAACCCTGGGAGGTAGGGTTCAGCTGAGTGTGTGTAACTGGCCCAAGGTCACCCAGCAAGCTTCCATAGCAGAACAAGGATTTGAACCTTGGTCTCCCAGATCCTAATGTGACACTCTAGTCACCACACCACTGTGCCAGCAAGCCAGATCTTGGAAAATTAGGTTAGGGTGCTATCTGTTAACGCCCATTCCAGCAATGCAGCAGGGAGAAGACAGAGTAGTAATACCCTCTGTGCCTTTGAGTATGCCTTGTGTTGTAAGAGGTTCCTTGTTGCCTCCTGCCTGCCTTTCTAGGCTGGAGAATGGTGTCTAATCTTTCAAAGACATCTATGATATTATGCATGGAAGACCTTGGTGGTGGTGGTAAGCGCCCTCAAGTCACGGCTGACTTATGGCAACCCTGTAGGGTTTTCAAGGCAAGAGACATTGGGAGATGGTTTGACACTGCCTGCCTCCACATGGGCTGAGAGAGTTCTGAGAGAACTGTGTGTGGCCCAAGGTCACCAAGTGACTTTGTGTAGAGGAGTGGGGCATCGAACCCGGTTTTCCAGATTAGAGTCCGCCGCCGCTCTTAACCATGTCATTCCTTTGGACTATGTGCCCACTTCAGCCAGGAACTGGGATGAATGGTTTGCATCTTTGAAATAAGAAAACAGACCTGTGTTGTAAGGGCCGACACAGCTTCTGACCACATTACACTTCAGCACAGTAGTTGTATTCAGATCTTGCTACCGTACTTGTTTCAGGCAACAAAGCCAATCCATAAAAGTGAACCCTGTGGATGGGCCAGCATTAGCTTGACATTTGAAATAAACATGACTTAAACATGGCACGGCATGTCCATAAACATGACTTTTTATAGCGACAGCTGGACTAAGTTGTATTTGATACTCTTTGTAATTTGCAGTGGGCTTTGACCTCTTCGTTGCTAACTCCAATATTGCCTGATATTTTGCAGGGTGGGTTGGGTGATTCAGGGCGTGCCATCTGGCCTTCACTCCTGCACAAAGCCAGAAAGGGATCCTGTGGTCCACCACACCCTGCTCCACTCCACCCAAGTAGCGTGCTGCGGAGCTTGCTTTGCACCAGTCCAGACTTAAGGCTGGGCAGGGAGGGGCAAGGGAGGGGCTGACAGGAATCTTCACGTGGTTTGTTGCTATAAATACTTCCCACTAAGGAGCAGATAACGCAAGAATTGCCAACAGCTGCCAGAATGCAAGGAGGGTCATGGAAGGCAGAAATCATAGATCCAGTGTGTGCCACCAAGCTCTTCGCTGCTGTGAGAAGGATGAGTCGCAACCTATTGCTTGCAAATGCCAGCCAGGCCTGTAGCCATTTGAGTGAGAACTCTGCTATCTGACAAAGATTAATCTTTCAAGCAAATACAGATAGATGCAGGGAAGCTGCAGAAGGGTGAGCAGCATTCACAAGGTGGGGGATTTAGACAGCTAAGCATGCCAACTATGAAAGGTGCTTGAGCTCAGATCTCCGGGAAGCCATGGGAGATACCTGTCAAGAGAGGAGGCATGTTGCATATGCTCAGAGGCATCCCCTGCAGGGGAAATCAGAACCAACAAATGCATGATGTAGAACGTTTCATTTCAGAAGCTTGATATTACATAACAGCCCCCGCACAAACACCATTTAGGTCTTCAAAGTGTCTTACAAGCACATCTGAACAAAAGTTGTTTTCTGTCTCTGCAGGAGCCAGCTTCCACCCTAAAGGTAAACCCTCATAAAGTTGCCAACCTCCAGGTGTGGCCTGGAAATCTCCCAGAATTGCAACTGATCTCCAGATGACAGTGATCAATTCCCCTGAAGAATATGACTGCTTTGGAGATGTAGAAGTGATGTCCACATGTAGGGCCACAGCAGGATGGCAAGAGACCTTGTGGTGGCAAAGAGCAAGCCCCCCACCAATCCTATGAGCACACCAGATAACAGCCAGATCCTAGGTCAAGCTGCTCCTGCCACACAGGTCTCCCCCCACCCAATACTTGGTAGAATCACATAATTTTCTCTTAATTTTTAGTTTTTATTTTAAGTTCAGTAACAAACCTATGGGCCAAGTTCACATATAACTACTAAAAGCACTCTTCAGCCTCTCTGTTGCTTTGCATGAAAAGCAAAATGACGGGTGACCATTGCAACAATACAGGGATAGAATTTACAATTTGGAGACATTCCCCTTTTTGATGTGTTGAGGAACTGAGAATGTGTGGACTTGCCCTAAGATCACATGGTCTTAGCTAGTTCTAAACCAAAGTTTAGACACTGCTGTATTGTTTCAGTTGCTCTTAATGTTAAAGTTGTTTTAAACCATTCCTCATTCTGCTAATCTTTATCGGCAGGCCCAGAAAAAATTGCAAGAAAGCTGGTGTACAACTGTGTTGTAATCTTCCTTTGTTTTCCAGGCACACATGACCTCCCTTATTTAATTCTGTTTTTCCTTCTGTTGTTTTCAAGAAAAAACCACACACACTTCCAGATGAAAAAAATTGGGTTTCCCCTCTAAGTGGGATTAAAGTATAAAGGATTATGTACAGCTTCCCTATGGGATCTGCCCTGCCAAATTTCTGACAGAGAGAAGAAGGAGTTGGTTTTTATATGCCAACTTTCTCTACCACTTGATGGAAAATCAGTCCGGCTTACAATCACCTTCCCCTCCCCACAACAGGTACCCTGTGAGATAGGTGGGGCTGAGAGAGCTTTTTGAGAGCTGTGACTAGCCCAAGGTCACCCAGCTGGCTTCATGTGTAGGAGTGTGGAAACCAACCTGGTTCACCAGATTAGAGTCTGCCACTCATGTGGAGAAGTGGGGAATCAAACCTGGTTCTCCAGATTAGAGTCCACCGCTCCAAACCACCGCTCTTTACCACTACACCATGCTGGGTATCCCTGTTTTATAGGCAACTCTTGCTTCCCAAACTAACACCAGCAGGCACTGCCACCTTTATGGTAAAGGAATTAGCGGAGGGTGGGCAGAGCTTGAAGAGCTACAGCCAACCCCTCAGACTGGCCTGCTCTGTGACACACATTTTTTTCCGGGGGGGTGGGGGGATCCATGTGTATTTATGGAAACATCCACCTATCAGAGAAAGTGTGCCTATATTTTAATGAGCCCAGAATGTTTTAATGCAATCTGAAGATTTCAGCATTTTTCTCTGCCCAGCTTTGATAACAGAAGTAAATCTGGCTGGGAGGAAAATGCTGAAGGAAACGAAACATTGTGAGACGAGGAAGGGAGGGGAGGGGAGAGGTTCAGTTCCTCTCGGCTAGCAAACTTCGCTTTGTTTAAAAATATACACCATCCCCAGTACTGTGTACACATAGATGGGAAGACGCTTGAATAAAGACGTGTGAATCCTGTTCCTTCTCATCACATTTCGTTTAATTCAGGGGTCGGCAAACTCATTAGTCAAAAGAGCCAAATATCAACAGTACAACAATTGAGATTTCTTTTGAGAGCCAAATTTCTTAAACTATATAGGTAGGTACATTGTTTATTAACTTAATAAACTTTAATTAAAGTTTTAAGTCTTAATTAAACTATAGGTACACTGAATAAAACTTGATATCATACTTAATAGTGATCTTATTTATTGATAAAAATTAAATTGTAAGTCCCTGCCATTTCCCCCTCCCCGTCTGGAGTCCTCATCTGGAGGCCTGGTCTACCGCCATAAAAGCCTATTGGTAGACCTGGCCTCCGGCTGAGCCCCATTGGGAGGCCAGGTCTACCCATTGGCTTTCTTGGCAGTAGACCTGGCCTCCAGAGGCCCATAGAAGCCATTGGTAGACCTGGCCTCTGAAGGGGGACTTTTTCCCCTCCTCGGAGTCCAGGTCTACCGCCAAGAAAGCCAGTGGGTAGACATGGCCTCCCAATGGGACTCAGCCGGAGGCCAGGTCTACCAAAGGAAGCCCGCCCGGCCCAACAGCTGATAGGCGGGGGGGGCAGGAACCACCGAGCTGCCCGCCCAGCAATCATGCAGCTAGAGAGGAGAGGAAGCTTTAGCCTCCCAACCATTGAGGGCAAGGGAAAGAAGGACCTGGCCATTCTCCATGGCGGGGGGGGGGGAGAGACAGTGCGCCCGCTCACCTGCTGTCTCGCTCTCACTCACTCTCAGGCACGCTGGCTCCGCAGCCCGGCTGCCGGCGCGAGTGGTCACGAGAGCAGGGGCTCCGAACCAAGTTCGGAGAGCCGCACTCAACGGGCCAAAGAGCCGCATGCGGCTCGGGAGCCGCAGTTTGCAGACCCCTGGTTTAATTAATGGGCGATGCAATCCTAAACAGAATGACACCTTTCTAAATCAATTGAAATCAATGGCCTTACAAGGGCGTACCTCGGTTTGGGATGGCAATGTAAACTGCCTGTCTCTTCCCCTACTAGGGACAATGGCAGTTTTTATCAGGGAAATGGTGTGAGGTGTCAGATTAACCCTTGCCCCCAGCCCCAGGACTTCTATCCAAACCACACAACCCTACAGCTGTTTTTTCAGAGCAATGGAGACATCAAGAGATCTCACATCTTAATCACAGATCTCTTGCAGCTTGTTTGGTTTATGGCCACTTGCAGGGGTGGGAGGGAAAGAGACCCGTGGCGCAGAGTGGTAAGCTGCAGTACTGCAGTCCAAGCTCTGCGCATAACCTGAGTTTGATCCCTACGGAAGTCGGTTTCAGGTAGTCGGCTCAAGGTTGACTCAGCCTTCCATCCTTCCGAGGTCAGTAAAATGAGTACCCAGCTTGCTGGGGGTGAAGTGTAGATGACTGGGGAAGGAACTGGCAAACCACCCCGTAAACATAGTCTGCCTAGTAAACGTCAGGATGTGACATCACCCCTTGGGTCAGGAATGACCTGGTGCTTCCACAGGGGACCCAAGTCTCCAGAACTACCTGTAGTAGTCACAGGACTGTAAGCAAAATGTTTGCTTCTGCATACTTCAGAGGCAGTGCTGCCCATCACCAGGGACTTGGGGGGGGGGTAAATGTTTGCCACCGCTGCCACCACCCCCAGACTTGCAAAATCTGCAAGCAACTCATTTACCTCTGTGCCTAGCTGGGGTAGCACCAGAAGACAAATTCACTCAAGCAGACAGGAGCCACTTCTGATGTGGAATCAAAGTCCACAGCAAGCCAGTGGGGCAGCAGCGTGGTTGAGGGGGAAAGCTTTGGGAAGAGACACCTATGAGCATACTCCTCTTCCACAGAAGATCTATGTAACTCTCTAGATTGTAGGAATGTAGTAGGAATTTTATTTTGTTTTTATTTTGCTTGTATGCTGCTGTGAACAGCATTGGGTGGAAAGGGGGTTGATAAGTAGACTAAAGTTTAGTTTCCCCTTTTGTGGGGGGGGAGAACGGGAGGGGGGAAATCAGCTAGCTCAAGCCCCTGAAAGGTTACAGCAGGGGTGTGAAACATAAGGACCCGGGGGCCTGATCTGGCCCCTTGAGAGCTCTTATCCGGCCTGCAAGCCAGCCGAGCCAGCCACCCCCACATACACACACTCTCGATCTGGGCTGGTGAGGCATGGCCCAGCCCAACCAAGTGACATTTATGCCATATCAGGCCCTTGTAAGAAATGAGTTAGACACCCCTGGCTTAGAGAATCCTGGAGGGGGGAATTGGGGGGGGCAGATTTTTGGTTTGCATTTTGACTGCCAGATGTCCCATCCTAATAGCTGACTTGTTGGCAGTTATAATCCTCAGAGGAGGGGGCTGAAGGCATGACCCTCAGTGGCCATTCTAGCCTCACTGGCCCGAACGGCAAGGGGAAGGTCAGCCCTCAGAGCAGCAATGGAAAGGGATGGTGTCCCTTTGGAGAGCATGTTGGATGCTTCTTTGGGGGGGGGATTAATCTCTCTAGAATATGTCCTACAGAACCCACACAGACTGTCAGTGTTCAAGATGGGCTGGGCCAGGCCTAGGCCACAGCTTTAGGTGTTAAACCAAAATCCTGCAGCTCCCAGGCTTTGCTCTTGCAAACTCTCCCTGCCTTCTCTTTGCGTTGTCTTCTGTGAGTAAGAGCATCAGGCAGCTGTAGGTGTGGAATTAACCTCAAAGGCCATCTAGTGCAGCCTCCACCCTTGGGCAGGGTCATCTCTGCAGCAACCCGCATTGTGCCCTTCCCCAGCTTAAATGGGACTTGCTTGTGTGCCCAGAAAACAGAGGTCAAGAGTTTAAATGCCTGAGGTACCTATTCAATACAAGGCAGAGGTTAGGAAAATGGTGCAGAGGGCTCAAGCGAGTGAATCAAGCTGCATGCTGGAGGGGAAGAAACCCAATGATAGGGCTAACCTGGGCGGAAGGAGCCCTCTCCTCACCCCAAATGTGACGACAGGCACAGTGCAGAGCGTGGAGGGAACCCTCTTTTAGGAGACTCAAGCACCCCTCTGATCCCCACCGTGAATTTTAACTGCAGCCAGTTTCCCTCAGGCAAGCCAGAACATGCCGCAAGGAAGCCAGAAGGAGAGAGGGTGCAAAGGGTGGGAGAGAACAAGAACTTCCCTAGTTCTGGTGGCCCAGCAAGACAGGATAAAAAAAAAAGTCTGACATCACCAGCAGCCAATCCAAGACTCCCAATTCCATCCAGGTTGCCATGGCAACTGATGTGCCGTTCCAAGTTCTGTACTGCTGGATCTCTTGCATGCTGGAGATGGGTCAGGAAGCAAGGAAGCCCATTGGCCAAGCCCAGACCCTGCTGGGAGAAGGAATGAAAAACACCTGGAAGGCTGCGGAAGGCCCCTGGGAGGAAGGGGGTCTCTTGCAGGCTTCCTGCAAACAAGCCAGGCTCTCTGCGGCTCAGGCTCTGCTTGCGGCTGCCATCTTGCCCACACACCTCCCCAACGCCAGCCAGCCACTTCCATTTCTCTAACGGTTAGGCTGGAGTGTATGCCCACCACAGATACGCTCCGGGTTTTTTTGCCTGAGATCTTCCCACTTTTGATTCTCCACTCCCTTCCCCCCACCCACAGGCTCTTGCCACCCACATTTATTTTACTACTCCTAGCCCCAAGATGGGTTGCTGACTTTACAACTGGTCATAGCAGCTGTGCTTTTAACATCAGTGAAGTTCAGGCATTCATGTTTTGCTCCATGCTGTGAAAAGTATCTCCTCCTTTCTTCAATTACTTGGCGCTCAGGTCTGTTGTGGGTGGAAAAGGATTAGGATTCACCTACCTATCTTGTATACTGCCAGATACCTTTTAAATATTTTTCCAGGCAGGGTTTGGGGGTGGGGGAGAGTTGGCATGGGAGGGGAGAGTCTCCTGCTAAATCAAGATTTTAAAAGCACAGGAGCAGACCGGGTTGTATTTTTTTATCCTGTTCAGTTGCCAACTCTAGCCCAGACTGGCACAAGTGTGTGGCCTAGAGCACCAAACCATCCCTGCTCTTTGGCATGGCATTGGTGGCATAGTTTTCCATGCACAGGGAAATTCTCCTCACCCTCGTTTATGGGCAGAACCCTGCATGATAGGCAGATGCTCAACCGGGGTGGGAACAGCTTGTTAAGGGGGGGACAAACCAAACTGTAGCAGTGTTGAATGGTGCACTCCAGGTAAGCAGGAGATTTTGTGGAGCATGTGCTTGGCAGCTCCTGCATTCTCTGCCTCATCCCTGCTAGAGCTGCCAAATTGTTTTTGGTAAAGCTCCTGTGCTTTTAGCAGCACAGGAGGCAACTGTTCAAGGCACAGGAGCCCTGCCTGGAACAATATTGAACAAATATCTGATAGTATGTAAGCAGGTAGGTAAATTCACCAGGTATTTGAATACAAGCCTGAAAGCAACATTCAGGACTGTTCCAAGATTGAAACTGGGCAATGGATGCTTCATTCCTCCTTTACCGGCTGTGCTTCAGGACCCCCCAAAACCTAAACTCTGCATCCAGTGACATCATACATATCTCTACAGTGTATTTGTTCTTGTGGTGTTTCCAGGAGGAAGGGGGAGAGATGCAGAGGTGGGCTCAAGAAAGAGAAGGAGATAGACAAGAGGCAAGAAAAGGAGAGGGGAGACATGCCTCAGGCATGGTGAGTAGAGATTCCCCATCAATAAGGTTGCTGGGTGCAGGAAAGAGGTTGTATGCACTGCGGTTTACCATCCCAAATTTGGTGGCAGGACTTCTGTTTCAAGTCTGCTGTACCCCCAGCTAGGTAGGCCCAGATGGAATTTCCTAATAAACTGGTTTAGGGAACCCTAGATTGCCAAACAAAATGCATTTATGCATGGGAGGTTTTGCTTTGGATTTGCCGCACATTTCCACCATCCAAACTCCAAAAGAGCCCATATGCAGAGTTTTGAGCATTCAGATGGGGGAAATGTGCATCTAGACAGCAGCAAATCCAAGGCAAAACCTCCCATGCATAAATGGCCAAAACCAAATACCTACATATGCATAGGCAGGGCTTTCTGGCCACTGTTGGGAAGTGTGTGTGTAAGAGAAGTACCATTATTTTCCCCCTGCTGTTTTACTCTGAGAAGCAGCCAGCTGTCATGCCAGTCTGGGGCACTGGGTGGCAGTGGTGTCCAAAAAAGAGAGAGGCAGCCCAGGCAAAGTGGGTGTCATCTGGCTTCACAAATCTTCCCAGCATGGAAGTTTGGGATAGAAAGGGAATCCGGCATACCGCCATGAGCAGAAGGTCTGTGGCAACAACGTGGTCACTTGCCTTGAAAGCCACCACGTGCAACAGCAGCAGAGACATTTGCACAAACAGTGGACGCTTTGGTGGACTCTTCTCCCCTCCCACTCTACGCAGCTGCTTGCAGGAAAAATGCAATGTATAAAATGGCCCACAAATGTTCTTGAGGGGAGATGTGTGTGTGTGTGTGTGTGTGTGTGTATAGCAGAGACACCCTTTCACACCTGGAATGTGACAGCCCTTGCAAAAATCAGAACATGCATTAAGGAGCGGGAGATCCTGTACGAAACCAGTGACAGGTACATTTCTGAGAGCATTCTCTGAACTAAGCTGACAGGTGATGTCACCAGAAAAGGTAAGTAGGTGTTGTTCTGTACTTGTACAGAGAATGGGATCTTGGACCAATGACAGGAAGCATCTCATAAGAAAAGGAACACAATAACATCTGTGTGCCATGTCTAACAGCACATATTCTTGTGATGTCTCCACTGGAAGTAAAGCCTTCTTGACCCACCCACTCCCCTATTCTAACCTCCGGCTTCATCTTCTGGTGACTGCAGACCAGACCTAAAGTGGCTGAATGGCTGTTCTGTCTCCTGAAGGAATCCTGGGAATTTCATGGAGGGTGCAAGGGAGTTCTAATCGGGGTGCTAAGGCTCTTCATGAAGTACAATTTCCAGGACTTGTGTTGCTGGTGGAGAAGACTCCACTCATTCCTTCTTGGACTAAAGCAGACCTGCACAAAGTAGGCTTCACAGGTCAAAGCCATGCACCGGGTACCAGTAGTTGCTAAACATAAGAAAGGCCCTGCTGGATCAGACTAAGGTCCATCAGTCCAGTAGTCTGTTCACACAGGGGCCAACCAGGGGCCAATGCTGCTGTTATTTGGGTTGCAAGTGTGAAACAAAAACATCAAAGCTCTGAGTCTGAGGGGCAATGGCTATACCCGGCTTGTGGGTTACAGCATCTACAGTCTTGGACCAAACAATTCTTGGCTTCATAAAGGATTTGGGTGCGTGCATGCATGGATGCATTAATCTCTCTCCTGTGCCCCTTTTCACTCCAGGTTTTTTTTTAAGTGCATTATGATAAAGAGATTTTACAATAAAGGAAACATCATCTTGCAAAAGAAAGATGGAAGTGCTGCCAGCTGCAGTGAAGGATGCTGTCTGTTCTCTTATATCTCCTGGCCACCTTGAACTTAAAGACTGTGGATTGTAATGAGGAGGCTGTGAATGGGCACTGGTGTGGGGGGGTAGGGTTGCCAGGTCCCTCTTCGCCACCGGCGGGAGGTTTTTGACGCGGAACCTGAGGAGGGCAGGGTTTGGGGAGGGGAGAGGCTTCAATGCCATAGAGTCCAATGGCCAAAGCGGCCCTTTTCTTCAGGGGAACTGATCTCTATCGGCTGGAGATCAGTTGTAATAGCAGGAGATCTCCTGCTACTACCTGGAGGTTGGCAACGCTATGGGGGGGCAGAGCTTCTGTAGAATTCTCATTGATAACAAAAGCAGCCCAAACCCCATCCTTGTGAATTTGGCTAGGCAGCAGGAAGCAGGTGGAAGAACATGGCTAGTTGAGGCATTTGGGGAATTGTCACAGCTGCTGTGGTTTGGATTGTCTTGGCAGTCTTGTATGAGAGCTCTCGCTGAAGCTCTAAGCACAAGAATGAATACATGGTTGCCCTCCGATGAGGAGATGTCAAGCCAGTACTCTTTGGAAAAGCTGGGGGAGCAGGAAGCACCTTGACTACCAAACCCACAGCCCTGTGTTTCCCTTTAGGACAATGTGGGTCCAACTCCGTTTGGAACAGATAAGGATACTGGGAAAGCCAGACAAAAGAGACTGGAAATAAAAGATGTTAGAATTGGCAGAAAAGGCAAATCACATTGCTCTGACAAACCAAAAAGACAATGTACAAGCTGTGGGTGACTGGGAGGCATGGAGGTTTTACTCTGAATAAATGGGAAATTTAAAGATTACTTACTGATCTAATCCACTTTTTAAAGACATTGCTGGAAAAATATGATACATTAATTTTATTTTCAGTCTTACATAACTTCTTTATTAGTATATACAATGCTTAATAGTTAAAATCTACAATTGCTATGTTATGCTTAATTCAAAACAATGAAATAATTTTTTTGGTTGAAAATATTGCATAATTGTAGTCGAACTGATATTGAACAAAAATAATTACTTTTAAAGCTGTGAGAGATTTAGGTATTTTATTGTTTATTTAAAATATTTTTATGCCATCTTTCCAATTGATCAGGGCCCCCAAAGTGAGACACATCAAACCATTTAAAATTATATAATAATTCAATAAAAATGCATAAACAATATCAGAACCAAAGAGGAGGGCCAATAATATTTATTGGGGGTATGCCAAACGAAACAAAAAAGATACCACCACTTGGACAGAGTTATGGATGGAAAATGCCTCCTAATTTTGAAAGGCCATGCAACATAAATTCCAAGTCCTTACAGGAATGTTATGAAAAAGCATGGAACTGTCAGTTTTGGAAACACTCAGAAAGTTCCTTGACAAACACAGGATGATATACTGGCAATTGCAGCTGCTTTGTTATGTCAGTATCCTGTTTTAAGGACGGACTCATAACAACCTAATAAGTTCAAGCATGGATTAAATAAGTAAAGGTGAAGTCACTTTGAAGAAACTTCCATTTAATGCTTACAATATTCTCCGTGTCATAAATTTACTAGATTTGTGCAAGCTTGTTGCGGTTGGGAATTTATGAATTGAAAAAAGAATTTTCACCACTCAGAAAATATGCAGTTTCCAAAGTTTCATCGGTTTGAAAAAACAGTTGAGCACATTAAAGATGGTGTTCATGCTACAATAGAAAGTGTGAAGAAGACAAAGTACTGAATGAGTCAGAAGATGCTGGTGGCATCTATATTCTCAGCTTTTGGCAGTGAACGATGCTCATGGCTCCAAGATGCAAACAAGTTATATTTGCTCCTGCATCAGCTCAGGCTTTTGCTATCACAGCAAAGTTGCCTGGAATGACAGCTGGATTTCTGGACATTGTTTATCAACAATTGATCCTGCTGAAACCATGGAAAATCAGAGAAACCTGGGAGAAGTTTTATGGATTTTAACTCCGAACTCATAAATAAGCATAATTTTGAAGTCCCCTTGAGAAATAATGATCTTTTTGAAATGAGACCTTTCAGAACCATGTAAACAGAAATACATTTCCCAGCAAAACTGATACCAAAAGAACACAAAAAATAAAAGACAAATTGTTTTTGTTTGTTTGTTTGTTTTGTAGCCCTGCCTCCCCAGCCAAAACCAGGCTCAGGTCGGATAACATTATTTAGTTAGATATATAGGGTTGCCAACCTCCAGGTACTGTTATGTAAAATCACAGCACAGGCTCAAATTTAAAGGAAGGTATTTTTATGATAATTATATTGTTAAACTAAGACTATGTACACAATGAATTATATCCTAATCATCTGAGGAACACAAGTAATACAAAGGTTACTTCACCAACAAAATCAAAAAACCGGTTGCCGCACCGGAGATGAAAATACCGGACCGTCCCTAGACCAATATAATACAGAAACTAAAGTCCAAGGTTCAGAATTGTGATATCCAAACGTGGTGTAGAGTAAATAAATGCAAATAAGTTGCAGAAAAACTCTCCAGCAACTTGTCATAAGATACTTTCGCGCTGGTGGATTGCGTGCGCAGTCTAGGAGGGCAAAATCCAAGTGTTCCAAGTAGAAGAGTTCCAGTCAACAAGACATTTCAACAACAAAACGACACTTCCGGATCTGTGTTCGTTTCGCATCTAAGCTTCATCAGTTGTAAGTATATTAGCTTCATACAATTTTTACAGGGTTCACAGACCTCTAGAAAAAGTCAAAAGTATTCACAAATATTATCAAAGAATATATTCAAGAATATTATAGCCCAATAGTAACAGATGCACATTATTTTACTTAATACAATAATACAATAAATATGCACTTACCCAAAGGACCAGCAGACCTAACACGTGTCTTACATACTCTGATGGCTGGTATAGAAAGTACAGAGGGTAAGGCTTAAATTACAATCCTCAAATCATTAATGCTAGACAGCTGAGACCAATTACCATCACTTAAAGAAAACTAGACATATCAAACTCATTATTTAATCCTACAGGGGATAAAGTTTTAAACAAATATATGTACCTTAATTCCTGTTGGTGGAGAATTTTAACTATATCATCCTGATAGTATGGTCGTTGTTTATACTGCCAAATCCCAAAAAATAGGATGTCATTCTCAGAATGTCCCTGCTCCAAATAATGGTTCGTGAGGGGCGCCTCAAGGACCTTCGCACGCACTCTTGTTCTGTGCTCGCTAATCCGGATCCTAAGGGGGCGTGTTGTTGACCCAATGTACATTTTTAAACACGGGCAAATTATTGCATAAATA
Organism: Euleptes europaea; assembly: GCF_029931775.1. NCBI lineage: Eukaryota > Metazoa > Chordata > Lepidosauria > Squamata > Sphaerodactylidae > Euleptes > Euleptes europaea. The sequence goes on from NC_079324.1 coordinate 39,121,411, forward strand.
ATATTTTTTGAGGAACAGTTGGTGAAACTCTGTAATGTATATTTAAAATTCGACCCTGAAGCGCTCACCTCTTTAATGGGTAAGCTGTAGCGACATACTGCGCAGGCGCCACACTTGTAGTGTCCCCGAATGTTAACCCCTTGCATACTGGCAATGTTAACCCCTTGCATATTTGCATTTATTTACTCTACACCACGTTTGGATATCACAATTCTGAACCTTGGACTTTAGTTTCTGTATTATATTGGTCTAGGGACGGTCCGGTATTTTCATCTCCGGTGTGGCAACCGGTTTTTTGATTTTGTTGGTGAAGTAACCTTTGTATTACTTGTGTTCCTCAGATGATTAGGATATAATTCATTGTGTACATAGTCTTAGTTTAACAATATAATTATCATAAAAATACCTTCCTTTAAATTTGAGCCTGTGCTGTGATTTTACATAACAGTTGTTGTTTCAGCATTAGTAACAATATATTAGAACCTCCAGGTACTAGCTGGAGATCTCCAGCTATTACTACCGATCTCCAGCTGACAGAGATCAGTTCACCTGGAGAAAATGGCTGCTTTGGCCGTTGGACTCTATGGCATTGAAGTCCCTCCCCTCCCAAACCCCGCCCTCCTTAGGCTCCACCCAAAAAAACTCCCGCTGGTGGGAAGAGGAACCTGGCAACACTATAGATATAGGATCTGAGAACACACCCACTGAATCACAGATAAAAGAGGAAGGGAGATTGGAACTGCTAAAATCACTAGACCCTGGATAGTGGGGTTTTCGGATGTTACAGGAAGCAAGAAGGATCTTTATGTGTGTGACAACATTTTAGTATGTCCAGTATGCATATATCAAATAGCAGTGCAATGTAACCATGGCATGTTGGACCGTTTCCTAGATCACAAAGAAGCATTCATTAAGGAGACTCAACTTGTTCCCTACATCACTGTTAGCAGAGGGCCTGGATGCCACGGGCACCTGGGTATTATGGGGCTGGATCTAACCAGCTTTTCTGTCAGTGAAAAGGAGAGAAAGAGTCCTCTCTGACCACCGAAAAAGGCTATGTGAAGATCATGAGATCTGCATGTACAAAAGCCACGTGCAATGAGGGCACCCGCAGTCTTTAAAGAAAAGCAGGGAATTATGGATTCAAGAATGCCTAGCGAAAGGGACAAAGAAACTAGCAAACTACCCGCTTTCCATTGCAGCAGATGATCGATTAGACAGAATGGTTTTTGCAAGAGCAGCACAGGAAATATTATTCTGGTGCAGATGCCACTCATTGATCCAATAGTTATGGCTGTGTTTACAGTGTTTAAGTCTGCTCTGTGTGTTTGAGGAGGAAGGAATGATTCACGTGCCATAAGGCCATATGCTTGCACATGGATTGGTGTTACCGTGGTAGAGCAAAACATATGCCCCTGCAGGAGGAGAAGCCAGAGTAGGCCTAGTCATAGGAAATCATTCCTTCAAATGTACAGAACACTCAAAGAAAAGAGCCTTGGGGCTCAAGCCCGGCCAAACCTGGATCCTCCAGTCAAACCTGGATCCTCCAGTCAAACCTGGATCCTCCACATCAATAAACTGGAGTGTCATCCCTCTCAGTTGGAAAAAGATACCCTTTCTGGCAAAGAGCACCTTCTCCCCTTCCCAGCCACAGCATCATCTGGGCTCCCTTCTGTCACTATAGCTGTCAAAGCATCCTTTGCCCCCCTGCCCCTCATCTCATCACAGTAGTGTTTCCCATTGCCAACAGTACAGCACCCAAATCCCTTCCGTGGCCATTGAGACAGAGGATGCATTTCTACGGGGGGCCTACCTTACAAAGTTGCCGTGAGCACCACTGAAATTTCTGAACCTCCAGAAAGACCGTTCCATAAATTCTAAGTGTTGTCCATATAACAGAGAGAGGTGGTAGGGGAGGGGGCTTTGATCCAAGAATTGATATTAGCTTACTAAGCAAGGTGACTGTGAACAGTACTCAGGATCACAATCTAATTCAATGCACCTATGTGGATGAGAAAAACACGTTTTTGTCTGGCTTTATTCTGAGCCTGGAAGGTCTAGAACATTGGTTCCCAACAGGGGGTCCGTGGACCCCCAGGGGTCTGCGAGAACTAAATTAAGGTCCGCGAAACAAAGTTATCAACCCATAATAAATTAATATTTCAATTAAAAGTTCTCTATTATAAAAATATATATTCAAATATTTTTCTAAGTTTAATGTTTAACTAACAGTTATGATTAAAGTTTATTTTCAAATTCTCGGGATTTTTATTTTGAACCTTGGGGTCCCTGCACCAAACAAAAAAGTCCTAGTGGTCCCTGGTCAAAAAAAGGTTGGGAGCCACTGGTCTAGAATGATTCAGGATCCTCACCTTTGTCAATGATTTCTAATGGCTTTTGGAATAGAGACCAATCAGTCTAACATTTATTCCATGGATTGAAGGTTTGTCCATTTGGAGACAGCCCCTCAGGACCTCTGTGTAAACAACCAGTCACCTTAGTTTGAATGCATTACAGTAGTCATCATACCTCTAGGGCAGTGATGGCGAACCTTTTAGAGACTGAGTGCCCAAACTGCAACCCAAACCCACTTATTTATCACAAAGTGCCAACACGGCAATTTAACCTGAATACTGAGGTTTTAGTTTAGAAAAAACAACTCATACATTAACATCCCAACTTCATCCCATGCTAGTGGAGTTGCTCTGCCCAGGATCGCGCAGCTGGACGGTCTCCGGGGGACGCGCCCCTCACCTTATAGAGCACGTAGTGCAGGTACAGGTAAGGGGTGCATCGCTGGAAGTGGTGCAGGGTCTCGGCCGGCGGGAAGCGGATCTGGAAGACAGGCAGGCCACGCTTGCAGTGCCACAGGCAGGAGGCGCGCTGCAGGACATGTCCGAAGAGCTCTAGTTCAGCCAGCTCCTCGTCCGACGCCACACTGGGGCCCGGCTCTCCAAAGGCCGGCTCCCTGAGCCAGGGCTCCCCCGGCGCCTCGCTGCCGCCACCGGTGCACTCCTGGTGGCAGTGTGCCTTGCTGTCGCGCAGCAGGCAGTGGAGGCGCAGGCTGGCCTCCAGGGCGTGGACGCTCTCCTTCCAGTCCTCTCCCTCGTACTGCTCCAGTGCGTAGGCATGCTGCAGCAGCAGCAGCTCGGCCACCGGGGAGCCGCGGAAGCTGTACTTCTCGTACTGCGCACCAGCCAGGGTGGCCAGCAGCAGTGGCATCAGCAGCCCCCGGCTTCGCAGCTCCATGCCCGCCCCGCCACCGCCTGCTGCTGCTCCGGAGCCACTCGGCCGCTCAGAGGCCCATAGGGAGGCTCCAGGAAGCAGGGAAGAAAGGAAGGCGGGAGGCAGGCCCAGGCAGATCCCGCAAGGTCTTAGCGCGGCCGGCGGACGAGGGGAGGGACCAAATGGCCAAAACGCACGGGAGGTTTTGCCTTGGATTTGCAACTCTCTAGATGTGATGGGGTGACAGCTTGCGTGCCCACAGAGAGGGCTCTGCGTGCCCTCTCTGGCACACGTGCCATAGGTTCGCCACCACTGCTCTAGGGTCATTGGGAAGGAAGCAATGGAGTCCAAGGGCCATTCTCCATCATTCATTTTAGTACATCCAACTGATTGTCAAGAAGTAATTCTTCTGAATTACAGTCTTGACTCCTACACTGTTTTTTGCAGAATGGCTGGTACAAAGCTGTTCTTTGTAATGCAGGTATAATGTATTTAGTTGGTGCCAGGTCGATGCTGAACTATTGGACTGCTGAACTGTTGAACTCAGCTAGACTGAACTGAGCTTGAGGCCCTGCTCCAGGCTCCATCGTCTGTTTTTCCTATTGGACTGTGGACTTTGGACCATCCAATCACAGTCTTGGGGGTGTGGCTCTGGGTGGTTGGGAATTGTATATAAGTTGGGTTGTGTGCAGTTAGTGTGGTTCTCTTTCTCCCGTTTAGTTGAATAAAATGGTTGATGTTGGAACTCTTGTCTCTGGCCTTGTGTATAACCTATGCATACATAACAGCAGGTCACTGTTTAGTTACTATAAATGTTGTGCAATCTCAAAGTACATCGTATTTACACACCATTTGGGAGTTTATGATGTTCCTTTGCTGGACAAGGCTCAGCAAGTCATCCTTCATATTCTATGCAGAAAATAACAGAGCAGCTCATTCAGGTTTTATGCCTCACCACAGTGGAAATGTTGTCAAGCCTTTCCCCATCTCCCTTTCTACAGTTTATGTGTGTGTGTGTAAAGTGCCGTCAAGTTGCAGCCGACTTATGGCGACCCCTTTTTGGGGTTTTCATGGCAAGAGACTAACAGAGGTGGTTTTTGCCAGTGCCTTCCTCTGCACAGCAACCCTGGTATTCCTTGGTGGTCTCCCATCCAAATACTAACCAAGGCTGACCCTAGGTAGCTACTATTCAAGCAAAATGCCCGCGATACTCCAAATCACATGGACTCAAGCTAAGCAGCCGTAGCAGAGCAACAGCATGGGTGAAATACATTTTGTTCCTTTGCCAAATTTCCCATCACACACATAAGAATTCCCCTTGTTGGAACAAAAATTCCCCTTTACACCTATATTAAGCTTAACTAGAGCTATATTCTAAGAGCACAAAATTACATTTTCAGTGCAAGGCAAGCAGCCCCCACAGTCATGGTATGTGGGTGGGTAGCAAACTCTATTACAGTTGGAGAGGCGGCAGCCTTTGCCTGGAATAAAATTTTCAGAGCCAGAAGGAGATGCTGAACATAGCAAATAAGGATGTCACCTACATGCTCTTTCCTGAGACGTATCTCTCTACAGACCTTCAGCTCCAAGACTCCAGAAGTGACAGCCAAACTACCCTACCAGCAAAGGCCTTCGTAAAAAACACACAAAGAGATTCAGAAAAATCACAGGGCCATCCCACGGGGCTTTGTGAAGATAAGAACATTCAGCCTAGAGGAATATGCTGAAGTCCATGTTATTGTGAACTAAGGTCAGCTTAGGCACTTGCAGGTCTTCTATAGGCCCCCAGGAAAGATTCCACCTGGCCACCTAGATCCAACAAAAACATTATCTGAAATAAATCACATGGCCTCTGCAGTTCCATGGGCTAGGGTTGCCAACCTCCAGGTACTAGTTAAAGATCTCCTGCTATTACAGCTGATCTCCAGCCAATAGAGATCAGTTCACCTGGAGAAAATAGCCACTTTGGCAATTAGACTCTATGGCACGGAAGTCCCTCCCTTCCCCAAAACCCGCCTTCCTCAGGCTCCACCCCCCAAACCTCCCACCTGTGGCTAAGACGGACCTGGCAACCATACCTTGGGTCCCTGCAATTCTGTTCACCATGTCCGTCCTACTTATTAAAAAGCACTTGTACACAACAATAGGTTTATGTAGCTACTCATTAATCTTTACAAACACCCTGTAAGGGAGGTCAATATTATTATAGTAGAAAGAGGTGGCAGGTATCTGCATTGATTGATCCAAACCAAAAACCAAAAACAAAGCAATACCATTTATTAGGACCAACTAATAATGTCACATAATAGTGTGCAAGCTTTTGAGTTCTCCAGAACTCTTCACTGGGCTAGATGTTTTCTCTAAAAAATTGGGGGGTGATATATCAGGCTATGGTTTTAAGACATTGTCTTGTGAGCATGCTGTGTGAAATGCTGAGCAGGTATGCCAATGCAAATAGTGCTGATGTCAGGTTTGAATCCGCATACCTGCTCAGCATCTCACATAGTATGCTTCAAGGCAAGGTCTTAAGATCCTGTGTGTGGGTAAAGTGCCGTCAAGTCACAGCCGACTTATGGCAACCATAGTCAGAGACATTTTCTCTCCTTCCTCCACCATCTCTTTAAAACACCCAACCTGATAAAAAAAATTCTGGAGAACTTAAAAGTCATTTTGTGTCATTTTCGGCCAAGCTTAATAAAAGCTATTACATGGCTTTTCAGTACTGTGATGTCTGTTTCACAGATAGAAAGTTGATGATGGCAAAATAATGGCTTGAATGAAACCATCTAGCAAATTAATAGCTGAGGGATGTGCTTTTGCCATTGCAAATATATCCCTTGGGACACAGGACAGTCTTTGGGGGCAGGGGGGAGGCTCCCCTAGCTGAGGGGTGCGAAAGTGCCAAGTAGGGTTGCCAACCTTCAGGTGGCAGCTGGAGTTCTCCTGCTATTACAAATTATCTCCAACTGATAGAGTTCACCTGGAGAAAATGACCTCTTTGGTAATTGGACTTTATGTCATTGAAGTCCCCCCCTTCTTCCTTGGGCTCCACCCCCAAAATCTCCAGGTATTTCCCAACCCAGAGCTGGCCTGGCAACCCTAGTGCCAAGGAACTGATACTAGACCCAGTGATTGAGTAATCCAGTGTTGGGGCTGTTTGAGAGGAACTTCCCCTTCTTGCCTTCTTTCCACCCAGCAGCTGACAGTGACTCTTTTCCTCTGTGAAAGACCACAAGACTTCCTGGTTCGGCAAGGCCCTGTGGTTACATGTGTGAAGGGGTGCTGAGTCGCTCCAGGGCCTCAGCAGGGACAAACAGAGCTTCCCACGCAAAGACATCCCCTGCTATGGAGGCAGGTTCAATTCTGGCTTTCCAGCATGATGGGACAGACCTCTTAGCTGCTCTGGAGAAGCAGAGCCCCCCTGAGGACTTTGTCCTGGCTCAAGGAGATGAGAAGACTCCCAAGGGGCAGGATGCAGAAACTTATCCCAGGTGGGTCAAACCATACCTCCCTGGGGGATGGGCCAGGACAATTACCCAGAAGGCTACTGCTGGTCAATGGCTTCCTATGTGGACCTGATGAGCTCCCAATGAGCTCCCTTTCCTTCCATAAACTGGGGATTGGTTAGACACAACAAAAGATGGAGGGGATGTGCTTTCTGTTAGCCCAGCCTCATCTCTTAAAATGCCTCCAGTGGTCTCTGGAGAAGAGTGGAGATGTCCTCGTGTTGCTTGGCTTTGTGGATTCTCGGATGTGCAGTAGGGAGAATTGCAGTGAAGCCCTGCTCAGCCATGAAGCTCACAGAGACCGAGGGCCAGTTACCGTAACAGATCTTAGAGGATGGTTATGTTGGTTTGACTCACTAATGAAAGCCAGATGTAATTCTTCTGAGAAGTAGGTGTGGGAAGCAACAGCAAGGGCCCCCAGCAAGAAGTCTGAGAAAGCCACACCTTTCAGAATGAGTTTGCACCAAGTTAGAGAAATGAGCTGGGGGGGAAAATCAAGTCTGGGAAATGCCCAGAGATTTTTTTTTGGGGGGGGGGAGGGGTAAAAAACATCACTTCACACAGAGATTAATCTTCCAAGGATTTTTGGGTCACCCTAAAATAATGGGGGGAGTAGATATAAGGTGGGCTTTGACTGGCAGTGCAGGAGTCATTTTAATAACTGCTTACCCTGTAAAGAGGACTTGACACCCCCTTCCCTTCTAATCTTAGTCAGAGCCCTCCCCAAGTGCACATTGGGGTTGTCGTGCCCCACAGGAATGACTCGGAGGAAATTATCACCTACATCTCCGAAAACATGACTGTGACTTCAGCTGACGAGGAGAAGCTGCTTCTTCTTAACAGGAATACCGAACTGTGTCGAATCAACAAGGAGGTGGGTGTCAGGAGGGAGGGCGACAGGTGCTCTCATGCCCAGGGTCTGGGCAGATTTACAGGACCAAAGCTTGAGAGTCTTTGCAGGATCAGGGCAGAGGAAGATGTGGCTCTAGGGCCTGAGGCCAGACCTAACCACAGTCCCCAAAGATAAGGATTGGAGCTAGTTAAGGAAGATAGCCAAAGAGGCACAAGCAAGCCAGGCTTGTTACCTTCCTCATGTCATTCTCTGCCTCTGAATTTGCTTCTGCATTGTATTTGTTTAAGGGAGGACTCCGGCTAAAATTATTTTTTTTCAGGGCCTTTTAAGTGCAGTTATTAATCGTTCTCTGCAGAGACAACTGCAGGTGGTAGGGTTGCCAGGTCCCCCCTTGCTGCCAGCAGGGGATGGGGGAGTGTAGGGTTGTCAGATCCAGGTTTGGAAACTCCTGGAGATTTGAGGAAGGAGCCAGGGGAGGACAGGGACCTCAGTGGGGTACAATGTCATAGTGTCCACCCTCCAAAGCAGCCATTTTCTCCAGGGGAACTGATCTCTGTAGTCTGGAGGTGAGCTGTAATTCTGGGGGATCCCCAGGTTCCACCTGGAGGCTGGCATCCCTGTCTGGTGGGGTTTTTCCTGATCAGGGTTTGCTTTAAGTTTTCTGATGCTGGCTGTGCTCATGTTTTCTTTCTACATTGTTGTTAGATTTTGTGAAAGTGTTTTTATTGTTGTTAAGTGGTTGATCCTGGTATACAGGAAAACAGTCAGGGGTTTTGAATTGATAAAAGATGATGTTTTGGGGATTCTCTGCCCACGTTAAGGAGGCTTGAGGTGACCCACTGCACATTTCCCATGAGACCAATTCGAGGGCTACAGCTACCGATCCCTCTTGGGTGCCCCTCACACTCCCACTGGAAAAACTCCCTCCCAGCAGACACCTCCTACACAATCCCTGCCTGTCACGTCTTCCTCTTTCTACCTCCTTAGCTGATGAAGCTAAACCAGGACTGGGACTTCATCTATCACTCCACCAGCCTGGGGCTGCAGCACAAAGTGGCTGCCTTACGGGAGGAGGTGGAGGAGGTCAAGCTGCAAGCACAGAGCCTGTCTGCAAAGCTAGAACATGAGCAGGTGAGTGCCTATGATGGGTTGGCCCCTTCACTGCCCCCCCCCAGTCTGTACAACCTAGGCCAGGGCCCTCCAATTTCATTAAGTGTGTGGGTACATTTCAGTATTTTGAGAATGGGGAGTAGGCACCCCACACACACACACACAATGGTTGACTGGGCCCAATCACAAGATGTTGGGAGGTTGCAAGCCAAGCATCCTATGATGGAGGCAGCAGCTTCTGAAAAGGTGCTCCCTGAAGACACAAAGACTTCTCCAATGAGGTGGGGAAAAGCCAGAGAAAGAAGCAAGTGAGCACTAGGAAACCCATCAGTGGTCACCATGTGCCCGTGGGGTCCAGGGACCTAAGGTGGTAAAGGTAGGGTAGGGAAGGTTAAGTAGGTTTTGATGGGAGAAAGGGTGGACAAGACATTGAGGAGTAGACAGGAGATTCCAAGGAGAAACTACAGCTGTGGGACAACCCTCACCCATGGCTAGGGTTCCCAACCTCCAGGTGGGGGCTGGAGATCTCCCAGAATTACAACTGATGTCCAGACAACAGAAATCAGTTCTCTTGGAGAAAACAGCTGTTTTGGAGGGTGGGTTCTGTGTCATCACACCCCTGCTGAGGTCCCCCCCACTCCTCAAATTCTACCTACCATGCTCCACCCTCAGAATCTCCAGGAATTTCCCGACCCAGAATTGGCAACCTTGCCGTGGCCCAAGGACAGAAGGAGCTCTGTGTTCTTCCTAGGATGGAATAAGGCAAGGGAAGGGGGGAGAATACCGGGGGCAGGGGCGGAACCATGTATAAGGTCTCAGGCAGTTCACCGATTCTTCATTCTCTCTGTCACAGAACAAGAGGGAGTATTATGAACAAACCCTCTTCCAGGAGCTGAAGAGGAGCCAGGCATTACAGGAATACGTGAGGCAACTAGAAGGCAGACAGTCTTCCAGGTCAGAGAAGCAGCCAGAGCCAGTGAGTACCAAGGGATCTGCCTGGAGGGCTGGCTCTTGCAACTGGGGAGTTTACTACTTGGCAGAAGCTCCCCAAGGAAGAGGAAGGCCTGGTGGGAAGAGGATTGGGTAGTTGGTCTGGCTAGCTCTCAGGATAAGAGGGCTGCCTCACACCGTCAGAATCCTGCTCCTCCTAGCCCAGCACTGACTCCTCTGAACAGCCATGGCTCTAAGGTCTCAGGCAGGAAAAGGTCTTCCAAGCAGCTGCCATGTGAGATTCTTTCACTGGAGAGGCCAGGAAGTGAAGCTGAGACATTCTGCAGGCAAGCTTGTGCCCTATCATTGTCATTTCTACAAAGTGTCACCTTCTACAAAGTGAGACCATTTCATTCCATCCCACTCAGTAAGGTCTCTTCTACCTGGCAGCAGCTCCCTGGGCTCTCAGGTGAGAGGTCTTTACCAGCCCTGAGATCCTTTCAACTGGAGTGGTTATTTACATAGTGTTTTACTGAGAACAAGATGACAGGTCTCTGCCCTGAGGAGCCTACAACCTACAATTTCATGTAAAAGAGACCATAAAGGGAAGGGAAGGCAATAGAGACAGGGATAAACCAGAGGAATATTCAGTTTACCATACTAAGGAGTTGCTTGAGCGCGGGATGTGGATCGAATCTCAGTGCTTCTCCTTGCAAGTCTTGTTTATTGATCTGTACTTCATTTCTTAATTCTGAGATTTCTCCCCTGCCCCATCCCCAAGGATCAGAGAAAGTTACATATCTTTAGAAGCTGCTGCATGAGCTCCTGCTAGTCTTCATCCACCCACAGAAAAGGAAATGTGAATAGTTTATTTAAAAGCTGCATCCTACCAACAACCCTCCAACAAAATAATAGCCAACCCCAACTAAAAGCTGCCTCAGGTCAAGGGTGTGTAGGAACAAGGATGAACACATATCCCTCTTTTCATTTCTTTCTGTATGTAGTTTTGCCCATTTTCATTGCAGGTGTTCCCAAGTCATCTGTTTCTTTTATGCCACACATACATTAAATGCCATCTTTACACCATTTTTGTGCCATTTAGATACAGACAGTTCAAAACACATGCATCAATTTTGGTCATATTTCTAACCAATGGCATTACAACACTTGGTGGGGGGAGAGTCAGGCATGGTCATGAAATTCAGTAACGTGTCTACAGAGGAGCCAGCTGTCCATGTCAAGTTTAGACTAACCCAAAAACTGCCTGTTCTCTTCCTTAGGAATCCCAAGTATCTGTTCCCCTCCCCTATGAAGACTTCTCAACTCCCCAGCACATCCTTCCTAGAAAGAGCTTGAAAGAGAGAAAACCAAACTGGTGCCACATACCACCCCCAGCTACCTGTGGCTCCAAGACCAAGGAGCATCAGTGCTTTGCCCTACAGAGCGTGAATGGGACAGCAGCTGCAGAGAAAGAGGTCTCTGATCTCAAGGACCACCTGGAGGCCCTGAAGTGCCAGGTAATCGAGAAAAGAAAGGACTTTGGTTGCTGCAGCAGGAGAGGAGGAACTTCCTACCTAGCTCCAACTTGATGCATTTGCCAATGGAGAGAACATGGAGCGTTGTAAGGCAAGGAGGGGAGGCAGCTGGCAGAGTGAAGCAAGAGACAGACAGTGGGCCAGGGCTTCCAGGAAGAATTAAGGCTAGCTGGGACGGGTGAGTGATAGGGCAGCAGCAGGGCTTTGCTATTACAACTGCCAGGGCTGCCGTGCTTCAAACAGTTTCAAATTGATTTACAACATTTGTATCTAGCCTTTCTGCCCAAGCAGGGGCACATTGAGGCAGCTAGCATCTGTACGACACACAGGCATTAGGTAGAATCCAAAAACCAGAAGCCACAAAATAACTGTTATTAGGACTAACCAAAATGACACAAAAACATGAGCAAGCTTTTGAGTCCCCCAGAATTCATCATCAGGCTGGATATTTTAAAAAGTAGGGGAGGGGGAGGTTAGGGATGTTTCAGGCCATGACTGGAAAGCCTTCACTTACCAGCACCCTTATGTGAAATACAGAAGTGAAACAGTGCTGGCTACTCACAACCTCTTTTTGCTTCAGGAATGGTGTTGGTAAAGCTTTTCCCCATGCCTGCAAAGCTGCATCTCTTTAATTTCTGTCAGTCATTCAGCTGTTCACAGGCCAGGAGCCTTGCTAGCAAGAGAGCCTGACAGGTCCACCAAGACAAGTCAGAAGCCATGGCAGAGCTCTCCGGCCATGGCCATTCACCTCAAAGGCTATCACTTGGCCAGACGTCTTGCAAATGACAGCCAAGTCTGCCTCTGCTTTATGCTTTTTTTGCAGACAGAGATCTATGAGGCAGATTACAGGACTGAGCAAAAGGATCGGCAGCGAATCAAAGCAGAGAATGCAAAGCTCAGGCAGAAGGAGGAGGAGATGAGGCAGCAGATGGCCTTGCTGAAAGAGCAGGTGAGCACAGCTACGCCCTGAATGAGGCAAGTGGGCATCTCCGGGTGGGGAGAAAGGGCCAGAGGGGCAGCTTCAGGGTGGTCAAGGGTCATGCAGAAACCCTCCTTAGGGCCGATGGACTGTCTACCTCCCACTGCACTGGGCTGTCTCCAGAGATTTCTCCAGAGAATTCTCACAAAGGCACATTGGCTCCAGCAGGGGGAGAAGGAGGGCAAAGGGAGAGTTGGCTTAAGACCTCTCCAAGCACAGTAAAGCAAATTCTGCAATGAGATTACAACACTTGCAGTGAGATTACAACAACTCATAGAGTTGGGCCATACAGGCCATCTAGTCCATCCCCCTGCTCAACGCAGGATCAGCCTAGACTAGTGTTTGTCCAGCCTCTGCTTAAAGACTGCCACTGAGGGAGAGCTCACCACCTCCCTAGGTAGCTGATTCCACTATCAAAAAACTCTTACTGTAAAAAATCTTTTCCTAATATCCAGTCGGTACCTTTCCTCCCACAATTTAAACCTATTATTGCGAGTCCTATCCTCTACTGTCAACAGGAACAGCTCCCTGCCCTCCTCTAAGTGACAGCCCTTCAAATACTCGAAGAGTGCAATCATGTCCCCCCACCCCAACCTCCTCTTCTCCAGACTAAACATTCCCAACTCCGTCAGCCTTTCCTCATAGGGCTTGGTCTCCAGGCCCCTAATCATCCTCGTCGCTCTCCTCTGCACAGGGCAGGCATGGAGAGCTAGAGAACTCTATGCAAGGAGAAAGGGTAGGTATACCATAGGCTAAGCAAAAAGACTTTGCTCACCTGGCTCTCCCTGCTGCCAGCCCCCTCCTCTTCACTCCAGTATACAAAGCCCTTCTGAACCAGGGGTCTACACAGCCAGTGCTAGGACAGGGTGGCAGCAGCTGGCTTCCCCCCTCCTATGGCATGGTATAGTGGTTAAGAGCGGTGGTTTGGAGTGGTGGACTCTGATCTGGAGAATCAGGTTTGGTTCTCCACTCCTCCACATGAGCAGTGGAGGCTAATCTGGTGAACTGGATTTGTTTTCCCATTCCCACACATGAAACCAGCTGGGTGACCTTGTGCTAATCACATTCTCTCAGCCCCACCTACCTCACAGGGTGTCTGCAGTGGGATGGGGAAGGTGATTGTAAGCCAGTTTTATTCTGCCTTAAGTGGTAGAGAAAGTCTACCTTCCTTGTTTCTACTACCATTGCTTTCCTAGCAGTACTCCTGCTAGCCCCAGTGTATTACTGAGAGCCACCCTCCACCCACCTAGTCTCCCTTTTCTCTCCCACTTTGTGCAGCTGAAGATCTTTGAAGATGACTTCCGGAAGGAACGCTCGGACAAGCAAGTGCTTCAGCGCCTCCTGAAGGGAAAGCCTGATGCCAGGAAGCCCGTCCAGCCCCACCACTGCAGGGGCCAGGAGAAACCCTTAAATGGTTCCTGTAGCTGCAGCTGCCACAAGAACCACCATCACCAGTGACCACAGGAGTGCACGAGGCATCCACACAGCCCGGAGGCAAAGCCCTCAGCCTCCCGCTTCTGCACAAACTAAAAACCGGAGCAGAGCCTCCTCAGCTGGCAAAGAAAACATCTTCTGCCTTTGGTCACTGTGCCCCTCTTTGCTTGTGGCAGGCCCACCAAAAAGAGGTTCGGCAGCATCTAGCATCGCCTCTCCAAAAGACTAAGGCAGCCATATGACAGGCCAATCCCTTCCTCTCCAGAACCGCATTCCAGCATTAGTGTCAAAATTCCTGTGATGCTGGAGATTCACAATCAGACCCCCCCAGTGGGTAATTTGGTCTCCGATAACAGCCATTTGGGGGTGGGGATATGGCGAAGACTCTAGTACTAGAGAAGGAGTTAACTCTTTGCTCATGAAACCTCCCTTCTCAGTCTCCTTTAAGCCCTTATTTTTTGGGGGGGAGAGACAGACAATGCCAGTATCTGGCTGTTTCCCAATTTGAGTTTGAAATCAGCTCCAAAGAAAGCAGCACAAAGAATTTAAAAGCCACTCTCCTAGTGTTGCCCACTCATTGGAGCGGCTTTTTTGATGAGATCTGCTCACCAATCCCAAATGCCGTATCTAAGATCGCCAGGCAGAGGCAAGCCTCCTGTGAATGACAACCAGCCTCATAATGCAGGGTATGGCTGCATTCAGTTCCAGTTATCCCAGTTCGAGCTCATCAGAGAGCTGGAAAAGGTGCAGAAAAAGAATCCAGGGACTGAATCCCTTCCCTGCAAAAGGATGAAATATTAAGGGGGTTGGGAGTCATAGGATACAGTATGGTGATTCATATAGGTATGCACAGAGAGGACAGGGAAACATTTTTCACCCTCTCCCATAACATTGGTACTCAGGGAGTTCCCATGAAACAATCAGGACCAAAAAAAAGTTCTTCGCGCAAGAGAATTAACCTACAGAGCTCAATGCCACAAGATGCGGTAGCAAGCACAAGGTTTGTTTTTCGCTGTCAAGTCACAGCTGACTCACGGCAACCCCATAGGGTTTTCAAGGCCAGAGAGATTCAGAGGTGTTTGCCATGGTTTTCCTCTGCATAGCAGCCCTGGACATTCTTGGTGGTCTCCCAGCCAATTACTAACCAGGGACAACCCTGCTTAGCTTCCAGTATCTGACAAGATTGGGCTAGCCTAGGAAAAGGAATTGGGGGAAGTCATGGAGGACTAGTCATTGACAGCTCTTAGCCATGATAACAAAATGGAACCTCCATGTTCAGAGGCAGCATGCTGGAGGCGCCAGGTGAGGGCTGTTGCCCTGTATGTGGGCTTTTTGCACAAGCAGTTGCATGACCACAGTGGGAAAGAAGATGCTGGATTAGACTCTTGGTCAAGTCTAGCAAGGCTCTTCTTGGGGTTGTGATGCCTGTCAGTGGCCCAACATAGCTGCCATCCACACCTTCTGTGGGTTCCAGCTGCTGACTATAAACACAAAAATTCAGGGAACCCTGACCGACCCCCCCCCCCCAGGCACTCTTGTTGTCGCACTCTGCCTCAGGGCTGAAGCACCAAGCAGCTGTTTGTTCTGCAGTTCAGCCTTAGCTAACAGCAGAATCACCAGCTACTACTATGTACTTGACTATCTGAACACACAAGAAAATTGACACACACCACAGCTTTCACCTTTCAACGTCTTCTCCACAGACGTAACTAGAGCATAGGAATTCTGTAATGTTTGAACTGCAACTTATTGTTTGGAAAGGTAATTATTAACTCTTATCCTTTGCTTAGCACCTGGGGTCAGTGGGCAAATTTCCGCCTCCCATTGACTTGATTGTGGCTGACACTCAGGACAGCATTTTTGCTTGGCGTTTGCAGAAGCAGCACCACCTCATAAATCTATAGTGCAAGTCTCTCTGAAAACCACTGGTCAACTTGTACACAAAAATTCTCATCCCACTCCTCTCCTCCCAAGGGAGAGTAGCCATCAGGGTAGGAACACCTTTGTCCAAAGCCTGTTTGCTGACCTATTAAGAGAAAGGATTGTAATAGTAAATTGGACAACAGCTGCAGGGCACTAAATGAAGGAGACAATTAAACAAGCAGGTGGGAGCCAGCACCAAGGTCTTTTTTTCCAGTGACATCTAGCCAGAATGTTTTCTAGATGAGAATTACTGTAATACACTCTACATGAGGCTGCCCTTGAAACATCTTAGAAGCTGCAAGTAGTGTACAATGCAGCAGCCACTGACCTGGGGGAGTCCTTGTGAACACATTACACCATTGCTGAAACTGCAGCACTGGTTAGAAGTTAGCTTTCAGATTTGGCACAAAGTTGTTCTAATCTTCAAAGCCCTTTGCAAAAATCATAACTTAAGAGCCCACCTCTCAGAAAAGAGTTGGTTTTTATACCCCTACCTTTAAGGAGTCTCAAAACGGCTTACAATCCCCTTCCCTTCCCCACAACAGACACTTTGTGAGGTAGGTGGGGCTGAGTCCTCAGAGAACTGTGACTAGCCCAAGGTCACCTTGCAGGTCATGTGGAGTGGGGAATCAAACCCGGTACTCCAGATCAGAGTCCACCACTCTTAACCACTATGCGCTGATCCATCCCTCCTGGCCTGAATTTGTGCATGTTGTTAATCCTGCTCATCAATTACTCCTAATTGTACTCCTCCACCACCTGGGTTCCTTTGGTCTCTGTAAAATCTTCTCTGTTGTTACACCATCACCATTTCTCGGAAGCTTCCTACAAGATTTGTAAGACCTCACACTGATGTTAGGGATGTGTGCAAAAGTTTTTTTTTAGGGAAGCTTTACAGATGAATGGTAGTTTAAATTTGCTGTTCTGAATTTGGTAGCAGGCAATTGTTACTGAGCATTTCAACATCAGTTTGTAGTTTTCTGTACATTTTGCTGAGCCTTTTCGGAAAGGCAGATTAGAAATAAAACAGAAAAGCAGCAGCAATGATGACTCAAGGCAACACTAAAATGAACAGTCTGTAACACACACTTGGGGGGGAGATCAAGAGTATTTGAAGTATAAAACTAAAGGTATTCACACACCTCTACATATTTCCGGTGCTCTGGAAACTCAAGTTCCCGGTAACAAAATTTATTGCCATGATTGAAGACAAGAAGAAGTTTATAAATGTACTCTAGCAACTTGTTGATAAAATAGCAAATATTCCATCTTTGTAGTTTATCATTGTTTGGAACCAAGCAGATATTGGGGAAAGGCCTTGCTGTCTGTAAGACTGGGAGCAAAATCCCAGCCCTGGTAGGAGACCTTCCCCAAATCAGTTCCGGAAGGTCCGCAGCACATCCCAACATTGTCTTGTGGACCAGCAGCCGACGTTAAGAGAAAAGAACAAGATTGCGGTGGAAAGCAGCACACTCATTTCAAAGCCCACAAAACAGACACCCACAATGTTAAGAGTCTCCTTGGAACGGAGCAGTCCTTCCGCTGGTGCTCCCTCCCCCTTGACTGCTCAGCGCATCAGTAGGCTGTGCTTTGGCCCATCCACCCTCTCCAGCTTCTCAAAGTGCTTCCTGGCATTTCGAATGTTAATCAGCGTGGCTGCAGAAGCTGGAAAAAGAGGAGACAGGAGATGAGCGAGAGCAACAGATTCAGGGGGTGCAAAAGGGGACCCTGTGCAGTGGTTGTAGAGAAGGGCGACTGAACCAGGGGGTCTGGAACAGCAAGCCTGCCTCAGTCAAGCAAGGCACAACAGTACCTCTGCACAGAGGAAAGGCAACCTGGCAATGCTGCTTGCTCAGCCAGTACTTAGCGCCAATCCCCCTCTCCCCCACCACTCAGCTAGCATGACCTTTCGCTACCGTAGAATATCTGCTCTTTTAAACGTACGTATGGAAGGATCTGACATGACAACCATCACATAAGTGTTTGATGTAAAGATATCGATGAAGGCTGCAAAGTTGGAGTTCCTGACCTCCATGCTCTGGAAAGAGGCAGCCAGTTTGCTGGTGGGAAAGGAGACAGAAACAACATTTATTAGCATAATGGTGGAGTTTGGTGCTCCAAACCAGAACTTTTTTCACAACATCCATCAAAATAAAACATGCTCTCACCTGCAGCTCAGCTTGAATTGTTTTATAATGTTGCTGATTTTCTCAAATCTGTGGATGTCACGCTGTTCTTTACACTGATAGTGGGAAATGACCTGTTGGGAGAGGTATTTGCTATAAGTAGGACCAGCATCAGTAGTACCACAGCTCAAGCCAGAGATTCAATCAGAACTCCAAGCATTCAGCCAATGGAGAGACACACAAAAAAAGGAAACCATGGTTTTTCTTATACTGAGCCAGGTCTTTTAGGGTGCTGCACCCAAGAGTCAAAGCAAACAGTGGCTGAGACACCAGGCTCAATCCTGGGAGAACAGAAGTCACATCAGCCACCAGTCCTTATTGGACAAAACCTTATCTGTAAAATACAAATAATGGAGCAACCACCTCTGGGTTCTTAGGAGGGTGAACCATCAGTTTTTATGTGTGAAGCTATTTGCTTTTTCCTCAGTGATAGTCCTATTACTCCAACTCCTCATTGCGACAGGGAGAAGGAAAGCATTGGGCAAGTTCCTCAACCCAGGCCAGAGGTGCAATTTGAACAAAGGCCTCCAAAAACCAAACACAACACACATTTTTAACAACAAAGCAGACAGAACCTATGGGGTTGCACTCTCTCTCACCAGGAACGTGGCTCTTTCAAACAGAAGAACTTCATCAGCTTCAATGATCTGAGCAAAGTTCCTGAGATTCGTCTCCAGTTGTTGGACGTTGGGGATCAGCTGGTAGACTATACTGGACCAAGCCTGCCCAGAGAGAAAACACAGCAGACAACTCTATATCCAGTCTTTAAATGTTACTTTAGCACTGTGGGATGAACCCACAGAAAAATGCCCCACTCCACTGCTGTACACGAGAGAACCTTGGTAGCATCCAGTCTGAAGGTTCACGCTGCCTCCTTTGCAGCACATTGGAGTAAAATAAGAGGGAAAAGACCAGCTGAACACAGGGGGCAGACAAAGTGGTACAAACCTTGTAAAGAGTTTCATCCCAGATGGATGTTCTAAAGCAGGCACACTCCAAAGGACGGGATAGACGTTTCAAGTCCTCTTCTCTCTCTTTGAAAATCTAAGGGAAGAAAGTCAGATAGTGACACACCTTTTCTGCTGTGGTTAGAGTGACTCACCTTCTATGCTAGACAGGCTTCTGAACCCCAAAGAATCCAAATTCTCTGCCAAGGACACTCCATTTAAGAAGTTAAATGTCCATAATTTCATTGTTGCCCAATTGTGTTACTATGACTTAGGTTTGCAAAGACCATAGAACTTTTGGCTAGGTCTGCAGTAGCAGACAGCAAGAAAGGAGTACACGAGTAACAGTGAATTTTACACAGGAAGAGAATACAGATACTGTCTTTTCCTTTGCCAAGTTTGGTCACTGCTGACCAAGAACATCTTTAAGGCTATGTCTGTTCCTAGGAGCTTCTGGATGATTTTTAGTAGCTACAGTTCCAAAAGCTATCCTTGGAAAGAGGAGAAAAAGGTTTCCAAAAGTGTCAAGACACTGAAGTTAAAGAGGGCGAAAGGAGGAATTCACTTTGGGGGAAAATGCACTCCAGCATCACTTTGGGTGCCCCAAGCCTCACCAGATCACGCTGGTCCTCCTGCACTAAGTCCATCTTATGCACAAGGCAAAAGATTTTGGCATCTGACGAGTTCTGCAGAATGGCTTCCAAACATGACTGGTAATAGTGCATGTCTTTCTCAAGCTCCCTGCTCTCCACGTCAAAGACATAGATCAGGACCTCCACATTGCGAAAGATGTTATCACGCTGGCTAGTGAAATAATTCTCCATGAAGGTGTCCTGTCTGGAAGGAGGAAGAAAGTAATTGAGCCACCCACATTCAGCCACTATGAAAACCTTCATTTCTCACATTTCTAAAGCAAGGGCCTTGGTTTCTACTCCAATTCATCCTGCTCTTGGTGTCCGTACAATAATATCCAAGGCTACCCATTCAAAGGTATTTCAGTTTTTAGACCCACTGAGTCCAAGACCCACTTGTGATGCCTGAACTTATTAGAGGTTTCCCACAACAGCCCTTTCAGGAGAATCACCTCTGCTGCCATCACACTCTGGCCATCCTTCCAAATATTTTGAAGCATGTGAATGAGAAATACCTACCCTCCACAGTCCCATAGGTTTAACACCAAGTTGCCCAGAAACCGAACATGAGAATGCTCCACATCAACTGAAAAACAAAACAGGAGAAATCTGATCACTGTACTGCAGATTGGAACAAAGATCAGCAGCACCATCAACTCAGTCACAGAACTGCAAGTTAGTGCCCACGCACAAACCAGTCTATTATAGCCTTGACTGACCTACACTTGTTGCCAGGCACCCGTAACCATCTGCATATTTTGTATGAAAGACTCCCCAGAAGCAATTCCTATCACTATCCCACCAGACAGCGATTCTTTTTTGCCTGTTCACCCACTTCAGATCTTTTCCCTATCTCAGCTATTATTATGGAAAGAGTGTGATGCTCCATCAGATTCCAGACTCCCAATGAAGGTACATCAACAAACCCAGCTCTACGACACTGCCTTAGTACCATTTGCTGTTGCTCAGACTAATATCACATGAACGCATAAAGCTGCCTCATACAGAATTGGACCAAGGTCAGCATTGTCTACTCTGACTGGGCACGCCTATCCAAGGTTACCTACTATTTGATTGGTTTAACTGGAGATGCCAGAAATTAAACGTAATACCTTCTGCGTGCAAAGCACTGAGCCACATCCCCACCTCACCTCCCTTCAGAAAGGACGCCAGCACACCAACCAGAGCAGAACCCAAGGTTCTTATGCTACTAAAGAGCAGCCAAAAATTAAACAATCTTACTGCACATGGAGAAATCCTCAGGATGGTCCCCTAGAACACCTCTTTATAAGCCCCACTGTAGAAACCTGGGGCCCATGCGCTCCACTGAAGGACATCCTTGGCTAATCCAGTAGGCCACACTGGCATTGCAACAGTATCCTATGCTAGGGAATAGCTGGATTCAGCACAAATAAAAAAGAATTAAGCAGCAGAGCTCAATGGATCCAGTTATCACACATTCTTCACTCCATTTGCTGAGGGGGAGCAGCTCAAACATCCTGATGGCCCCCAGACTGCACTGGCTCTGGGCTTCAACAAGCACTTTGGGAAACAACTCATTTGCCTCTGCTTGTGCAAAACAGAAGAGAACTGAATTTTTCAAATGGCAATCTTAAAAGCCAGACTAGCACAAAAGAGCCCCAGAGGGTCGATAAAGAGAAATTAGTCCCTTCTTCTTTTAAATGAAGCTCAAGCTTTTAGAGTGCTAAAACAAAGGATATTAGATATTGAAAGCCAGTCTGTATATTCCAACGCAGTAAGAACATGTTCACCACTTTTTTGGCATTTATCCAGCTTGAGATAAGCTTCCAGACTACTTCTCAAACTTGACCTCTCCAATGTTAAGATGTCAGTTTATGCTGGCTCACTTAAATCTACTTCCAACAGCATTGACTAGAGGCAGATACATCAAAATCCCTTACGAAGAGAGACTCTGTGTTTGCACAAAGAGGCAACCCGAATCGGAAGCCCACATCTTACTACACTGCGATCTTCATGCGCTCCCGCAGGAAAAATTCCTGTTACCGTTACTTAAGGATAGTCCGGTCCAAACAGATGTGGGCCTAGTGCGCTACCTATTAAGAGACAGTAATGCGCATATAACATTGATGGTAGCAAGATTCTTGGAAACCTCTCTAGGAGCGCTGCGCCAAGCTCCTCCACAGAGTTAAACTCTATCAAACTGATTACATAGCACTTTAAGATTTATAGGTTTTAACTAGTTTATTGATATTTTATTGTTTAAAGATTGTATTTTAACCACTGATTACAGTATTTAAAAGATCTATGCCAATAAAGGCTTGAATTGATTGAAAGAGAAATTCTTACTTGTAGCTCCGAGGCGCCGGGTATCCCGTGCGATGTAGTTTGCGAAAATAATGGATCGCATGCTGGTCTTACCAGACCCACTTTTCCCCATCAACAGCACCTGATAACAAACAGGATTACTTCTAACACCTCTCTGATGAAAATAAAGCAATGAAAGTTCATTGATAATGCCCCCCATCAGCTGTTGCTTTGCTTGGCTGGGAAAGGACTCTGGAAAGCTGCAAGCAATTATATACTGCATCAATTTATTGGATATACAAACATACAGCCATGGATTTACACCCTAGAAGGCTCACAGCTCAGCATTCTGCAGGCAAACATCCTTATGCTTTGGCCAAAGTCAAGCTTCAGATCCAAGTCTTACCTTCTTTTTCATGGCTGTGTTCGGCATCCCACACCTGCAAACACAGATGAAGAGACAATGGACAGGGTATTAGCTAGTTGTTCCAAATGCCTAGGTCACAAATGCCTCTCTTCTGAACCTATGCCCAGACACAGGCATTCTAGCAAGTGAGAGAGCTCCTTCACCAATGGGGAACATGTTGCCTTAGGCCTTCCAAAACAAAGCATGCAAGCCCTTCATTATCACCCCAAGCAAGAAAACCTCTGCAGCAAGAAGCATCTAAGTGTAACAGTGGATCTTTTAGCACACCCCTTTCTGTAGATGTGACATCAGGCCACTGTTGGGCCCACAAGAAGGCAGGTCTCCTACACTGTACCCTAAACCAGGGCTTTGACTCACAGCTCATTATGAAAGGCATGCCCTAGTTAGTAGCAAAGCTTTTTCCTTCACTAGCAAGGGCTACTTTTGTAGCTACACGGAAGATGCTTCTAGACGGGGAAATAGCTTAGTTTGCTTTAAAGGAATTAGACAAATTCACAGATAATGGGTCTATCAGTGACTACCGTATTAGTCATGAGGACCAAAAAGAACCAACTTATTCAGGGCAAGTACAGAGAGAGGTTTTGACTTGTGTGACATGCTTGTAGCCTTTGTGGGGGCATCTGGTTAACCACTGTAGAACATTAGTTGCTGGACTAGATGAACCATTGGTCGGATCCTGCATGGCAGCTCTTACGTTCACACGCCACAGGCACATATTGCCACGCACTGCATTCCACATACATATAAAACAACAAGCAACTGACTTGTATTTACGATCACCATTAGTATCTTCTATAACAACATGTTAGCTCCGACATAGAAGTGACTTCAACGTGAAGCAAACTATCCTCATCTAAATCCTGCAACATTTGGGGCTGAACTCCCACCAACATCTCCTCTGTGCTGTATTAAACAGTCAGCACCACGCCTACCTGGAGCCTCACACAGAGTGGCAAAGGGCACAATCCTGGCTCTCTTGAAGCTCCAACGCCTATTTCCAGTGTCAGGACTGAGCAGGTGCAGAATCAGTACGAAAAGACCCACACAGCAAGGCGAGGGTTTTATTTCAAGGACAGCAGCAGGCAGCCTTGAACCCCCGCAACCTTTTCCTCTCTCTCCCCTCCCACCCCCCATTCTTCCTTGTGGGGAAGACCCAGAGAAGTGGAGAGAGCAGGTAGGTGAGCTTGGGGCACCCCAATTATACCCCCAGCAGTCTCCCCCAGTCGCCCCTGCCAGTCCCCCTCACCTCTGTTCTTTTTTTATATAACATTTTTTATTGTTTTTTATAGTACAGTAGTTTCCATCATTCATTAAAATAATTATATAGTATAAACAATATTTCTCTATTCTATACATCTAATTAGTTCATATATTTACGTTAGCTTCCCCTCTCTCCTCTACCTTTCTGATAACTTTATTGACACCTTTGCATTTAAGTTCTAATTCAATACAATACTTCGTATGTCAATCAGACTACATTTCTGAAAACCTAAATCTTTAATCTTAATAATATTTCTACCTTAGTCAATTGAATTAGAGCAAAACATCACCTTCAGTACTTCCCAGTCCCCCTCACCTCTGTTCTGATCCGGCCCGGCGGAAGAGTTGGGGAGCAGTGGCGTGGAGAGGAGGGCGGCCTCCACTCCCTCCTCGGCAGGCAGGCCTCAAGGCCCCGGCCTCGCGTAATCCACTCACCCAGCGCAGGTATCGCCTACTTCAGCTTCGACGCTCAGGACAACCCAGCCCCACAACCGTGTCTCGGGACTGTCACGTGACCAAACTCCGACTTAGCCCCTCCTCCTTTTCTTCCCTTGCTTTTCCTCCACTACTGTCAGGTGACGAGCGCCTTCTCAGCCATGGAGATGGAACCGCCTAGAGCGGCTGTGACTGCCGCCCTTAGTGAAGCCAGGCGCCCCATTTCTCTTATGGGTATGTTTCAAATGACATAGATCTAGGATCAGGGATTTCTGACCTGGATAGCCCCAGGCTAGCTTGACCTCGTCAGATCTCAGCTGCTAAGCAGGGTCGGCCCTGGTTAGTATTTGGGTGGGCAACCTCCAAGGAATGCCAGAGTCGTGACCCGGAGGCAGGCAATGGCAACCTACCTCCGAATATCTCTTGCCTTGAAAACCCTGCAGTGTCACCATAAGCCCCCTGTGACTTGATGGGGCGGGGGAGTGTCAGGGAAGTGGGAATGAAGCGGTTGGTACGAGGAATTTGTACTTCCTCCCCTTCCCTTCCTATGGTCCTCTCTTTTTTCCGCTCCTGATATGCAGAAAGTAGGCAGTATAAGCATTTGCAAAGGCTTCATCTTCATGCCAGGAAAAGCTTTACGTGGAGTGTTTTCTAAGATGTTCCTGCATGCAAAAACCGAAGATACAGAACAAGCGAAAAGCTGCTAGTATAACTAGTATCAGGCTTGCCTGCGAAACGAAAAGTAGCCGGCTTCTCGGCTCCTATTCAGCGTGTCGCACAGGAAGCAACGCGTGTCCCGTTCGCACGTACAGTTCAGGTCAAGCGTTTGCCACGCGCTGTTTGTGATTTCTTCTCCTTGTCTAAGGTTTCCATTTAGCAGCCCGATCCAGTGCACAGCGACTGATGTCATTAAGTTAGGCATACCTTACTCTGCACACCCACTGGAATTCTTTTCTGCTTGCTTTCTCCCTGGTTTCATGCTCTCTGGTATAAACGGCGTTTACAATCAGTAACTACGACTTTTTTGTAAAGAGCCGCCGTTTCATGTATGCTGGATACAAATTAGGGAAAAGCGCAACGAAAATGAACAAGAAGAGTCCTAAAACAGAGGTTGTCACAACGGCCTCCCATATGGTCTAGCGGTTAGGATTCCTGGTTTTCACCCAGGCGGCCCGGGTTCGACTCCCGGTATGGGAAGTTACTATTTTTTTCCTTCAGATTCTTATTGTACACAATTTATTTTAAATTTTGCCTGCACACACTGTGATCAATTACCAATCTATTTTTTAAAAAAAAAAAAAACAGGAATTGTTAAAATTTAAAACACTTCAAAAATGCGTATATGCTTTCCAAGCAGAGATCAAAGCAGCGACTTTAGCAGCTTTTTGCCACCAGGAGGTGCTGATGCACCGTTTGCGAGAGAGACGTCCTTCGTACAGAAAAAAAATATGCGCCTTATAGGAATTGAGATGCATGTCTCTATATTCACTTGCGCCACTCAACGCATTTCTGTGGGTATGCAGGTTTGAAAAAGTGAAAGGCGGCTCTGTACAATCTTAACATCACTTTTCTGGGAGTAGGCCTACTGAATACACCTGAGTAGGCTTCCTTTCTAAATGCGCTTGTACCGTGCAGCTTTTGGATTAATGGAAAAGCAGGAGATCCCATCCCAACATTTCTGTGTGTTTTCACTGTACTTGGGATTGATTGGAGCCGTCGACGTGGCAATCCACGGGTTCAGAAAACCCCTTCCACGTTCACACCATCAGTAGGGGAAGGGCAGGAAAGCACTTGAAGCGGTACATACCAATTAGAGAAGATCCAGCTCTTGTTCATGAGCCGAACTGGGGTGTTTGTGGCAGTTGGTTCTGTACATGTAAGAACCCAAGAACAGCCCTGGTGGATCAGACCAGTAGGCCGTCTAATCCAGCTTCCTGTCGCGCACAGGGGCCAACCGGTTCGTCCGGAAGGCCAGCAGCAGGACCTCCAGCCGCTGGTATTCAGAGGTTTACTGCCTCTGTGGGTGCAGGTTCCCTTCAGCTGCCATGGCTAGTAGCTGCTCATAAACCTATTCTCTAGGAATCTGTCTAACCCGCCTTTTAAAACCGTCTATCTATGCCGGTGGCCATCACGACACTGTCTGGCAGCGAATTTAATCACATTCATTTGCCAAAGCCAGAGACAGATATGCACTTAATCACGAATAAAGGAATAAGTCACCAAGCGGTGCTTGCTTTCCGGGGAGAAACATATACCGGAGTTCAAGGCTGCAAAGTCCCTTCCCTAACCCGGAGGTTTGGAAAAGGTGAACTCTGCGCGTGCTCAAGAGCCCTGTCGCCTGGCTATTAGGGCGCCGGGTTAAGAACTGCCCCTGGCAATCATGCATCCGCTTGAGGATTTATGGATTCCATGAATGCATAGGCCCAAAATGCAACAAACGCCCCCAACCCCCGTTTGATAAGAAATGGCTCCTCCCTGCCGCAAAGCACAGCCCTCCGCTAACTTCGACCTTCTCCCGCCTTCCTTGGGATCCGCTTCGCGCTGTGACAGTTCCCCGGGCAAGCCCCGCCCACCGCGTCCGGCGATTGGCTGAGCCGGCGGCAGAAGGGGGCGAGGCTTCGAGAACAAAAGTTGCCGCGCGGAGCAGCCCTTCGTTTAGAGCGCGCGCGCGCCTTGGGAGACCCGGGGAAAGTTGGCGTCTCGTGCGGCCCGCGGCGGTGCAGGATGGACGGAGGCGCCGCGAGCAACGCAGGTCAGTGGCGCCGCCCGCGCACGACCGAACGCTGCTTCGGGTTGCAGGCGGTTTCTTTCGGAGGGAATGCTGATCCCTCTGCGGGGGCGCGTGGCGGGTGAGGGTGTGCCGTCTGCGCTGATGCACGGGGCTGCGCCTGTGTTGAGTCCGTGAAAACCTGCCGGGCCTCGCCGTTCCCTAAAGACCAGGAATCTTGCGGCACCTGCAAGACTCACAACAAATCTTGTCCCAGCAGAAAGCCAGAAAACATTCGGTCATTTCTGCATGGGAGGTTTTGCCTTGGGTTTGCCGCTGTTGAGATGCACGTTCCCAACCAAATTCTCAACGTTCAGCAATGAGCCCCCCTGCAGAGTTTTGAGAATGTGTGTGTGTTAAGTGCCGTCGAGTCGCTTCCGACTCATGGCGACTCTATGAATGAATGAAAGGGCAAGAGTCCAGTAGCACCTTAAAGACTAACAAAAATATTTTCTGGTAGGGCATGAGCTTTCGTGAGCCACAGCTCACTTCTTCAGATACAGCTACAATGTCTAGCTGTATCTGAAGAAGTGAGCTGTGGCTCACGAAAGCTCATGCCCTACCAGAAAATATTTTTGTTAGTCTTTAAGGTGCTACTGGACTCTTGCCCTTTTCTACTACTGCAGACAGACTAACGCGGCGACCCACTGTGAATTATCTATGAATGAAAGTCCTCCAAAATGTCCTATCTTTGACACCCCTGCTCAGATCCTGCAAATGGAAGGCTGTGGCTTCCTTTATTGAGTCCATCCATCTCTTGTTGGGTCTTCCTCTTTTCCTGCTGCCCTCCACTTTTCCTAGCATGACTGAGGATTGAGAATTTAGATGGGGGGAATGTGCATCTAGAGAGCGGCAAAGCCAAGGCACAACCTCCCGGGCATAAGTGGCCTTGGGCCACAAAACGTCGGTCTGGTTTTGTCGCAACAGGCAGTATAAGGGGGTGCTCCTCTCGACGCGGTGGTGGGAGGATAGGGTAGGGTAGGCAAAGCAGCGGGCATTCCGCGTCTCCCGGCGGGTTTTGTTTCTGGCTCCCCAAGAATGGCTCCGGAGCGCTGCCGGCTCGGCTGCCACCCAGCCCTCTGGCTCTTCTGGCCGCCTCTCCTCCATCCGCTCGCTGGAGAACCGGCCGAAGGGGCCAGCAGCTCCCTGCTCCTGGGGGCGGCACCGCGGGGGGGGGGGCGGCGCCCCCCACACCCCCACCAAGCTGGGCGAAGCGAAAGGACTGGCGGCCGACCGAGATCTGCCGCGGGCCGCTGTCTCCCCCCTCCCGGCAGACTCGCCGAAGGTGAAGTGGGGGGGGGCACAGTACCCTTGCCCGCCCGCTCGAACGGGTACAGGGACGGATCTGCCTGGGCGGTCCGGGGGCAACAGGAGAAAAAATTGCTCCTTCGCCCGGGTCTCCCTGTACTGTCACGTGTGAACAGGCCCGCGAGAATCCCGCTGGCTTCCAGGCTTGTGGGTATCGCTACTTTTGTTTAGGGGCGAAAACGCAGGGGAGGTTTCGCCTGGGCTTTGCCGCTCTCCCGATGCCCATTTCCCCCATCCCAATTCTCCAAACTCTGTTGAGTTTGGAGAATGGGAGAAACCGTAGTATAAGTGCTCTTTTTGTATTTTATTTTATGTGACTTATAATTTGTTATGTTTTTCTTATAAAAACTAATTAAAAAAAAGAGAGAATTGGGATGGGGGAAATGGGCATCGGGAGAGCGGCAAAGCCCAGGCGAAACCTCCCCTGCGTTTTCGCCCGAGGTCCCCTCCAATAAGGGAAGCCGCAGCCTTCAATTTGCAAGATCTGAGCAAGGCTGTCGAAGATAGGACATTTTGGAGGACTTTCATTCATAGGGTCGCCAGGAGTCGGAAGCGACTGGACGGCACTTAACACCACCCCCCTCCTGCGCTCGTGGCTGGGCGTTGATGGAGGGGGAGCGCTGCCTTCGGAAGAGGAGACCCCCCACCCCCTTCTGCCTTTGGGGACGGCAGCCGACTCTGTCCCGCCTCTGCCTCCAGACGTGCGCACAGCCGCGTGTAACACCCACCCACCCCTCCGCGGGCAGTGAGCGCGGAAAGCCCCTTTGGCCCGGCGGAGGCGGCCAGAGAAACGAGCCCCGAAGGCGCGGCCTCGAAGGCGCGGTCCTCGGGGCGTGGCTCCGGCCTCAGGGAGCCCGGCCGGCCCCCTGCATGCCTCTGGCGAGCCCCCCCTCCCGGCAGGGGGCGCTCCTTGGCCCCAACCTTCGTATGGCCCAAGGGACAGCTTGGATGGGGCGGAGGGAGGGCGAGTCCTGGGCGCGGGGCTGGACTTTTGCCGAACGGTGCCCGGCTCTGCCCCTTGGCCTGTGTTACGTGCTTGGAAAGTGGCCTTTGTAATGAATCTCGATCAAGCTTGGCAGTAGGGTTGCCCACCTCCAGGTACTAGATGAGGAACAACAGAATGGCCAAACACCAAGTAATATGCAAGGGTGAGCGTTGTTATAATTATGTCAAGAAAGTGCAGCAAGGTGCAAAAGCCATGTAACAAGACACAGCTTGTATACAAAATACAGTCATATATGAAATACAAAAGTACAAAGGTTCTTGTAGGTTATCCGGGCTGTGTAACCGTGGTCTTGGTATTTTCTTTCCTTAGGAAAGAAAATACCAAGACCACGGTTACACAGCCCGGATAACCTACAAGAACCAATGAACTCTGACCGTGAAAGCCTTCGACAATATTTCAAAAGTACAAAAATACACAAATACAAAATGTCCAAGAAATATGATCCTTTTAGTTCACAATGTGAACCTGGTAAAGGCGCCTACAAGGCTATCCACTTATTTGCTGTGTAGCATGAGTTAACTTTATACTAACTTTATATACAACAGGCTAACTTTATATTGATTCAACCTCCAGGTACTAGCTGGAGATCTGCTATTACAACTGATCTCCAGCCGAACTGGAGAAAATGGCCGCTTTGGCCATTGGACTATGGCATTGAAGTCCCTCCCCGAACCCTGCCCTCCTCAGGCTCTACCACAAAAACCTCCCGCTGGCACAATGAGGGACCTGGCAACCCTGTTTAGGAGGCTGGAGTCTCTTTCCCGACTCTGCCACCGGCTTGCTGTAGGTCAGCAGTCCCTTGTCCGACAGGGATCCTGTGGCTGCCCAGGTGCTTCCTGCTGTCCCCTTGTGGCTTTTCTCCCTTTCACTGGAGTGGCAGAAGCCCAGGAGGGAGGCCTGCAGAGAGCACCCGTTTGGTCAATGGTAGAAGGCTGCTAAGGTTTTGTGACTGGGCCCAGCCCTCCTGGCAGCCGTTTTGTTGTAGCAAAATTCCAAGGTGGCTGCAGGTTCAGCAAGGCTGGGAAATCCTGTTCTAGGTGCTGGGTCAGGTGACTTGGGCCATTTCTTCATGGGAGGTTTTGCCTTGGATTTGCCACTCTTTAGGTGCACAAGTTCCCCATCCGAATTCTCAGAACTCTGCATGGGGGCTTACTGTTGAGTTTTGAGAATTCAGATGGAAAAAATGTGCATCTAGAGAGTGGCAAATCCAAGGCAAAACTTCCCATGCAGAAATGGCCTTGCTCTTCCTGGGTCAGGCTTTGCTGACCTCTGGAGTTTTGAGTGAGTTGGTCACCTGGCTTGCATTCCAGTGGGTGTGGCTCCCTGGAGTTGTACAAATCACTGGAGCAGATACCCATCAGGAGACCCAAACACTTCACCCTGGATATTGCTCTGAGTTGGCCTGGCACAGTTAGAGGGGACCGTGGCATAATGTCTTCTTGCACAGCATCTTTCAGTCTTGTCTTGACTTTGCTTTACGATTGCATACCTCCAGGTACTGGCTGGAGATCTGCTATTACAACTGATCTCCAGCCAATAGAGATCAGTTCACCTGGAGAAAATGGTTGCTTTGGCGATTGGACTCTATGGCATTGAGGTCTCTCCCCAAACCCCACCCTTTTCAGGCTCCACTACAGAAATCTGTAGCTATTTCCCAGCCTGGAGCTGGCAACCCTGCTTTGCTTAGAAGCCACAGTGTGGGAACTCCAAAGTGGACATATGGGGCCAATTGGCAGCTTAGCTCAGGGTTGTGTTTCCAAGAGTGGCCATCTAGATGCCTAGGAGAAGCACACAAGAGGGCATGAGATTCCAGCGAGGTGGACCTGTGAATGTGTTACAGAAAAAGAAACACCCAAAGATGTTTTGTGACTCATCCTAAAGTCGAACACTTAAAGGGCAGAAGTTTTCCTGGCTGCAATCATGGGACTCATCATGCTTAGAAAACTGCGTTAAGCACCACGAGACTCCTTTTTATGTTTGGGGAAATGTGCTTTAAGCTTTCATTTTTTGCCACAGGTCACTTCTGAGGCATTATTAGCCCCAGAGTAAGGAAGGGGACATATACTGTCCATGTCCTGGTGCTACTGCTCCATATGCTTTCAAAGTCTTAGTAGCAAAGGTGTGTAGAGTTGTGTCTTGTTGCTCAGTTATGCAGGCATGCTCCGCCAGGGGACCATTTTGCTCACAGCACAAGGTGGCTTACAAATGGTAAATGAAAAACGTACAGAATAAAATAAAGCCTGACATAACTACCCACCACCACCTCCAAAACACCTGCATTAAAAGCACCTGGTGCTTTTATGTGGTGCCCATGTGCTCAGCCCATCTGTTTGCCATTCCGCAGTGCTGCCCACCAGCTGCCTGGATGACTTCCTGCTGGAGTTTGACCAGGTGGTGCAGGACTTCGACAAGGGGGAAGCTTCTCAGTATGAGCAGCATCTGGAGGAGCTGAAGAGGAGGACCCTGCCCAGCCTGTACGACAGCGGCATCGATGACTCAGAGAGTGAGTGTGACCTGAGCCAGTTCTGTGGGTGGCTGGGGAAAGACAGGCTGTTTCTTTCCCTCTGCTCACCACCCTCTGGCTTTATGGGGGTGTCCTTGGATCGCTTGAAGGTCTCTAAAGGAATCTGTCATTATGGTTAAGGCTGTTTCCACTCTCTTGCGCCAGCTCTTGATATCGCTGAGGCAGAAGAGCAGAGACTGCCCAAGGCGTGTTGCTGCCTGGTTATCTGCTGGGAGCAGGGCCGGTGCTACCACTGGGTGAACTAAGTGGTCGCCTAGGGCGCAGACCTCAGAGGGGCGCAGAACTGGCCTGAGGGGCACCGTTTTAAACAGATTAGTTTCTTGGGAAAAAACGCAACTGACAATTTATATATATATATTTAAGATAAGTCCCACAACAGTGCTATGGAATATAATTAATTATAACGTCTTATAAAAAGTTTTGTGCTTTTATTTTTTCTACAAGACATCTGTTTTTGAAAATTGGTTAGCAATGGGGGGACGGACGGACAAGTAGTTAGCCTTGCCTAGGGCGCAAAAATGACTGGCACCGGCCCTGGCTGGGAGCCCATCAGTAGGCCGGGATATTATTGTTAACGCCTGTCATTTATTTACTTCTGCCCCTTCATGACCCAACTCTTCCACCCCACCCCCTCTCATTGTCAGCTTCTTGTCTGCCTTGCATCTAGCACCAATGGCAAGCTAGGTGAGCAGACAGGGCATAATTCCTGGTTTTGATACAGCCCTTTGCATACTGTTGGTGCTCACCGAATGGTAACCACAAGCAATAGTGGTACATTTGCTTGCAAGGTGGGGGCAGGTTGGTGAGGTGACCGCACTTCGCTGACTGCACTCCAGGAATGACAACCCACCCGCCACACAAAAAACCAGGTGCTACTGAGACTTCATCGTCTTCTTCCTGCAGGCAGCAGCACGTCTCCTGGCAGCAGCTTGAACACCAGTGAGGAAGATCTCAACACTCCCGTGACCACGCCCTGTTCCACAGGTAAGGGCAAGAGGCGAGGTCGTATGGAGAAGGGCGGGGCTAGAAGCCGGCCTAAAAGTGCAACTCGCAAAGGTCTCAGGAGCAGCTTTCTGCCACAGCTAGGAGGGGGTGGACTCCTGCCCCATCTTTCGGTGGGTCTGGATATATTTCTGTGTCCTAGGCAATGCTCAGTTATGACAGTACCTACATTACGGCCAGTTATGCAGCTAGATCTGGCCTAGCTGTTTCTGTGCTGTTAGCCCCTGAACTTATTTCCTTGCTGCTTTATTAGGGCTCTTTCACACATGCTGAATAATGCACTTTCAATCCACTTTAACGATCGTTTGCAAGTAGATTTTGCCATTTCACACAGTAAAATCCAGCTGCAAAGTGCATTGAAAGTGCATTATTCGGCATGTGTGAAAGAACCTTCAGTGAGACACAGGCTGTTACCGCACTAGGTATTCCCAGCGATGTATCAAGAATTTGGAAATGTTATAAAAAACATCGCTTTAAAAGGGTTTTTGGATGCCACTGCTAAAAAATGGTTGGAAGATGTCTTCACAGCTAAAGGGGCCAAACAAAGTGCGAACAGTATTTTTTAATAACAGTTTCAAACTCTTAATACATTGGCCCTCCCAACCGTACTGGCCCAATCTAACTCCTTCAATCTCTTCAAGATTGCTGCTAAATGAGATGGAACCAAGTTGTCAGAGGCAGTAGAGATTGGGAGTCCCAGTACTTTTAGTACTTTTAGAAGGCAAAATATGCAGGGGGGTTTCCCCCCTCCATCCTAAACGTTGAATTTCAGATTTGAAATTCTCCAAGTTTATTGACTTCATTTTGGATTGGTAGAGGAGAGGGAATGGGAAAAGCTGACCACTGTCCTCCTTTGTGTCCTAGCCAAACTCGGAGACACTCAAGAGCTGGAGGACTTCATTGCAGACCTAGACAGAGTACTGGAAGGTACGTATGAAGACGTTACCATAGCAATGCCGGGTGCTATGCTGTGCTGAAAAGCTCCCATCTTGCTGAGTTGGGCTTGGCTTACTACTGCCTGCTGCTGCTGCTTGTTCAAAGTTATGCAGCCCAACACCTAGTGCTGTGGAATTATTGTGGCTGCAGGGCTATTGTATCTGTTTAATGCTATCTTGAAATAAAGGGTGTTTTTAATCGTCTGGCAGGTTTTGAGGAGGTTTTCACAAAACCCAACAAACCTGGTTCCCTTTTTATCAAACTTTGCATTTCAGTAATGAAACACAATCTATATTAAAATGAACTCTCTCTTCGCTTGTGGTCTGCCCTCTGCCCTGCTTTTGCCTTCTGCTATGAATTTTGGCATTTGTGTGGACAATTACGAATCCTGACATCTTGTGAACCTGCTGCAAGATACAGAGATGCATAATATGCAAGCTTTTCCTGTGAAATAAAGACTAGGAATTTGCTATGACTTAGAAGGCTGCTCCAGGTGCCAAAGTCTTGCAAGGCAGGCATGTACATTAAAGAACAAAGAGATGTCGAACTTATGCTGTTGTGTGTATGTATAACTTTTGTTGTTGTTGTTCTACAGAGATGTGAATGGCCAGGTTCCTTTTTCCTGGGTGATGCATTTCCTATTGCACCTTTGCCCTGTGTGGGCAGAACAAAAGGAACTCTCCTGGCTGCTGTAGTATCAGACTTCCAGCCCTGAAGAACCACTGAAGTTCACCTCGTCAGACTTCTGGTCCCTCTTCCAACAATCGGTCCTAATTGCAACTTCTTCTCTTCAGAAAAGGAACTGGAAGTCAATTTTGTGACCAGGCTGGCTTGGCATTTTGACTGCTTGATCATAAGCAAAAAACCCAGTCTTCAAACCCAGCAATGAAAGCAGGAAGATAGTGGAACGGCTTATCACTTTGGGGGAGGGGGCTTTTAAAAAATTGGCATAATTTTTAAAAATGAACTGGTGCATGACAATGAACAACAGTCCTTTTCCAGTAATACTTGGGGGAAAGTTATAAAGCCAAAGAAAGCTATGCAGGAAGGGGAAGACAAGTGCCAGCTTTCTTCAGAAGGGGGCTCTAAGGTATCCCAAAACCAGACTGTTCTTAAACCATCTCATCAAGCATGGAAATTGGTAGCCCTATCCTCAAAGTTCATTTGCTCAACTCCCCTCTCCAACCCCTGGGAGTTGCTTCCAAAACCAATAAAAAATGGGTAGCTTTTAAAGCGTACATGAAGCTCTTCTGGCTGGGGCTTCTTTAGTCTCCATTACAGAAGGAGTAGGTTTTGTGCACCTGGAGGAATCATGCATGTATGTATTGGGTCCCTCTGCTGAAAGGAGAAAGATGACTGAAGCGGCATACACCACTTGGTACTCCCATATTTGTTTATTGCTGGATGGGGGAGGAGGTTTATTTGTCTGTAGCTATATCCCACTGTAAATATTGTAAACTAGCAAAGTGATCTCTTTTGAGTCTTGTTTGCATCGGAAGTTTATTTAAATAAAGCGAGCTCTTGCAGGCTTGATGTGTTTGGCTGCTAAGGGCAAAAATTTGGGCTTTTGACAGTGGGTCAAACTGCATGTGGTCCCATCATGGATTTGCAACAGGAGACCAGCTGCGTATTCCCTGTGGCAACTCTGTTCAGAAGCACCACAGGGGCACAATTCTAATCAGGACGGCAATGGGATGCAAAGAGGGCCTCCTGCCTTCTATGCTGGGCTGTTTTGGGTGTGCAGGGCCATTTTGTGTTGGGAAAATGGCATTTAAGGGACGGCTGGAGCCTTTCCTTCGTGGCAACATGTGCCTGAACCAAACTGGACCTCTGCAGCATTTCTATATTGAGTTGCCATGGGGAACTTGCAGCTTTTGCCTGGGTTCAGCTCACCCTGGCGATCACCGATAAAATGTAACATGTCATTTGGGCCACAAATAATTTCCCTGGGGGTTGTTCTGTGCTTTGTAGGGAATGCTGAGGATCTCTCCCAGCCCTGCCTGCAGCCTGAAATCCAGAGGTGCAGGTGATTGAATCAGAGCACTTTAGGTATTAATCCCTTTACGGCCTGTTGTGGATAGACTTAGCAAAATGGCTCTTACTGCTACATAAGAAGCGATATTATTTTGTTTATAAAACATTCTATTTGCTTTGCCGCAAATATTCAAAACAGCACACGGTCAAGTAACAAGGAAGGACATCAATGAAAACAGACATCAGAAGGACAAACAATGAAGAAGGTTTAGAGAAGGCCTTTACTTTTTAAAAATAGATGTGCTTAAATGCTGCCAAGGAGGTGTTCCGGAGGGCCTCCCAGGGAGCTGGTTTCAAAGTGGGGACTCCACCCACCCCTCCCTCCCTCGGCTTTAATTTCAAGCCAAGAAGGAGCCCAGCGCAGAAGGTCTGAAGCCAAGAGTGGAGAGTCTCCACTCAAGTTGTGTCTTCAATTAGTCCCACAGCCAGTGTTGGCACATTGTTTCTTCTTCCCCGTGTCTCATTGCTGGCGGACTTGACCCTAGTTCTCCTGCTGGCAGTGCCCAAAACTGGATGGCACCTTTCCAAAAAGCCACTTGGTGCATAAACTACAATTAGGCATCTCCTCTCTCTTACTGAGGGCCCAGTTTTTGCATTGAGGACAGCAGTGCTTGGCAGACCCAGGAAAGAGGCAGCTGCAAGTGCGGAGAATCAGCAGTGTGGTATCTATTTCAATATGACTTGTATAGAAATTACTACCCTGCTTTACTCCCCAATGGGAACCAAAGTGGCTTACAACATTGTTCTCACTACCTTCACTGTGTCTTTACAACAACCCTGTGAAGTAGGGTAAGATGAGAGAAAGAGTGACTTGGCCAAGGTCACCCAGTAGGGTTGCCAGCCTCCAAGTGGTGGCTGAAGATCTCCTGGGATTCCAACTGATCTCCAAGAGACAGAGATCAGTTCACCTGTAGAAAATGGATACTTTGGAAGGTAGATATATGGCATTATACCCTGCTGAGGCCCCTCCCCAACCCCACCCTCCTCAGGCTCCACCCCCCAAATTTCCAGGTTTTTCCCAACCTGGAGCTGGCAACCCTATCACCCAGCCAGCATTGAAGTTCATGGTGGACTTGAACTGGGTCTCCCAGATCCTAGTCCGACTCTCTGACTGCCACACCATGTGGGCTGGAAGAAGGCATGGCCGTGGAGAAGTGGGTGGCAGATGAGGCTTGGTGCACATGCCTGAAATCTGAAGAGGGAGAAGCAGCGTTTCTTAAAAGCTGGTCTGGAAAGGGCCTTTCCCTGTTGGGCTCAAAAGCCTGCCTGTTCAGCAGGGCCTGTGAGGTTAGCCACTTCCTCCCTCCGCCACCATGGATGATGTCAGGCTTTCCACAAGGCATCTGCTGCCCATGTGAAGCGCAACGTGAGCAGAGCCATTGCCAAGCAACCGCCAACATTATAAATACTCTGAAACTCCAAACCTGGCAAGGGCCAGCCCCCTCGCTGAGTATTGCTCACGCCACAGAAAGGGGGGAAAGCACCCACAGTGTGTGTGTGTGTTGGGCGGGGCTTTGTCCTGCAGGGGTACTGCCTGGCGTGTTTGATTGCAAAGAGGGACCCATTCAGGGGTCAAAAACCCTCTGGGACACCTTCAGATCAGCTCACCTTCCTGTGTTCAGCCTGCACTGAGTTCTTCCCCTTCCAGAGTGGAGATGGGGGGGGGGAGTTTATTTACTACATTTCAACACTGAGCGCCCTTCATCCAAGGCTGGGCAGCCTGCATGCTTCACCCCTTCTCCACTTAATTCTTACAACAAGCCTTTGAAGTGGGGGAAACTAAGAGAAAGTCACTGCCCCAAGATCACCCCATGGCATGAACATTATGGCAGAGGCTGGATTTGAACCTGGGTTTCTCTGTTCCCGGTCCAACACTCTAATCACTACACTAAGTTGCGACTACTGTCAGCCATATGTTCTTAATAGTAATGTCAACAAGGAGTCCTCCATGGCAGCTGTGTCTTTGCTTCAGGTGGGTGGTATCAAAAGGGGATGCGAACATATAAAGCTGCCTTATGCTGAATCAGACTATTGGTCCATCAAGGTCAGTATTGCCTACTCGGACTAGCAGTGCCTGTCTGGGGTTTCAGGGAGAGATCTTTCACATCACCTAAACTTTTTAGCTGGAAATGCTGGGGATTGAACCTGAGCCCTTCTGCATGCCAAGCAAGTACTCTACCACTGAGCCACAGCCCCTCTTAAAAACAGGGGGCTTGTAGATCAGCATAGATGACCTGACTGGAGTACCCAGAAGAAGAGCTCAAAGGAGGTAGGAATAATAGGTATTCCCTTGTATTTGTTTTGTATTTTCTGCCCCTTTTGTTGCATAAGAGACCTGGCTCAGGTAGGGTCTTGGTTCCGGATGCTGCTGAGCACATACACTCATTCTACAACTCCGGTGTGCCAGTCTCCAAAAACTCTGGGCTATTGGCCATGCTGCTTCTCCCCCAGTGTCCAGTCTCCATTATAATCCATCGTATGCACGCAAGGGAGAGGAGAAGGATATAGACAGCACGGGTGCCCCAACAGCCTAAGCTTGCTCAGTGCACAACTTGGTTGCTGGGTGGAACACCACCAGTGTTTATTTCCCCCCTCCCTGTCTGTGCATGTTGTCATGTGTCTCTTTCCAGCCCGGTTGATGTCTTGCTTTGCTCTCCTGTGCAGCACAAGTGTGTCAGGAAGGAAGTAGCTACCTGTGGGCTTGTGGTTTTTTCATCTGGCAGGCGTCTGTGCCTAACACACAGGAGTTCAGCAGCAGATAGTTTTTTTTAACCTATCTTTGCATAGCCAGGTCTTGGGGAAAACATTGCCAGCTAAATGCCTGATATAGCATCTGCACTCAGAGGCCCTTTCGGGGAATAAAAATTGCACCCCACTCTTGAAGAATGAACCAGGTGACCCCAGGTAGCTGGGCTACAAACCTCTGAGTAGAAGGTGCTGAGAAGTCACTAGTCTGTGTGCAGTGATCTTGCAAATGTGCCCCAGACTGTACAGAATCCACCCAGCAAAGCACTGGCTTGCTGAAAAAACGATCTTCGGCATTCCCCACTCAGAGTCCCAGAAGAGAAAGAAATCCACTGAGGTGGGACTGCTGCTTGTTTAGGGGCTTCAAGAGAGAAAGGTACCATTTTGTGAAAGATCTGGAGACTTAAATCTACCACGGTACAGTGTCTGCTTTTATGGTGAGCAGTAATGAAAACTGGTCTCACTCATTTCTCATAAAAGATGCTTTGGGGGCGGCCCCATGGGAAAGGGCCAGGATGAGTGTTGCTTATACTGTGGGGTGTGTCTGGTGTGCATTTCTGATCCCAGGCAGCTCAGCTTTCTCAGCAACATCCCTGGGGAGAGCCTGTACCAGACTGGTGTCATGGTGTGTGTCATGCTGCCGTATTGAGCAAAGTAGAGAATGGCTGGCGTTTCATCTCTCCCTGGGCTTGGCTTCTGACTCTTGGCCGTGTCAGGCCAGTAGACGGGTCCTCACCCACAGCCACCTTGCAATATATCCTCCCTATTCTGAAAGAATGTGTTCAAGACAGACTGGAAAAAAATGTCCATTGGTGGGATTTGGGAAGACCAGAGAGATGTGGCTTGGGGGAGATCATGGCTAGGGTTGCCAGGTCCCTCTTCGCCACCGGTGGGAGGTTTTGGGGGCAGAACCTGAGGAGGGCGGGGTTTGGGGAGGGGAGGGACTTCAATGCCATAGAGTCCAATAGCCAAAGTGGCCATTTTCTCCAGGTGAACTGATCTCTTATCGGTTGGAGATCAGTTGTAATAGCAGGAGATCTCCAGCCACCACCTGGAGGTTGGCAACCCTAATCATGGCTGGTCTGTGTACTTCCTCTGCACTTCCACAATACCTTCTCACCCTGTAATATTGTAAACGGAGATGAGGTTACTACTGAGTCACCCAGTGTGGACTTCTCTTTCTTCCAAACAAAAAGGGACAGTCTGCCTTGAACCGCCTGCTGCTCCAGGAAGGGAGAGCAAACCAAATGTGTTGCAAGGGGGGAAACTACGCTCCACCTCAGTGACCTTGCGCTCAAGGCTGGTGATGCTGCGTGCCTTCAGGAAGCGATAGTCCGAGAAGTCTGGGGAAGCAAGCAGATCCTCTTAAGAGTTTTCCAGAAGAAGCCACTTCTCTTACTTGGCTGGGAAAGGGAAGAGAAACTGAAGCCTCTCTTTCCCTTTCACTCAGCTTCGTGTGTGTCACAGTTTCTTCCTCGCTCAGCATTTGCTGCCTCCCAGATGACAAATGTCATGAGACGGCAGGGGAATCCCACACAGGGATATGGACCACAGCTAGACTAACTGGACCACGGGCAGGCTTTTAGGGAGCCGGGCCCTTCCAGTTAGTGCAGGAGGCAGCTTGCGCCTCGTCCCCACATGTGAGCCCTATGTTTTCTGCACGTGATCATGCACATGGGCGCACGCTGGCAGCCAGCAGTTATGTTTCCCCAGCTGCTGCAAACTCAGGCACTGCTGGCAGTGGGTACCCCTCTATGCCTGCTGTCGGCACCCTGCTGTATCTGAAGGTCATAACAGCCAAGGTGTGACTGGGTTATGGCCGGTCAATGAGCGTTAAGGATGCAACAGTGTTATGTGTGTGTGTGTGTGTTAAGTGCCATCAAGTCGCTTTCGACTCATGGCGACCCTATGAATCAATGTCCTGTAAAATGTCCTGTCTTTGACAGCCTTGCTCAGATTTTGCAAATTGAGGGCTGTGGCTTCCTTTATAAGAATCAATACATCTCTTGTTGAGTCTATGATGAGACAACAGTGCTATGTACTTCAGTGTTAATTATATCATCCCACAAAACAAAATCTAGCAAACGAGAAACTTGTATGTATTGCACTGCAGTATGGGTGTGATATTCCTGTGAACCCCATGTTAAAAAAAGCGTATCTCTAGGTCATGTTTCCTGGGTTTGAGAAGAAGTCTAGGATGAAGGCCCTGCTGTTCGTTCTTACCCAAGGTTGGGTAGAATGAATCCATATACAATTTATTAGAAGCGCTATCAAGATTAAAATTATTTAAAAACATTAAAATAGCACAATGGCATTCCCTAAGGTTGATATCTATAACCACCTGCCAGACCCTTTTCGGCCTGTTTGGCCTTCATCAGTGGTCAATTGAAACCCATGTAAAACCTGCACACATTTACAGAAATATATACATATACGAACAGTTTAAATCAAACCAGGCATGTATATAGGTTATATAATATATTACCAATTACTCAAACATCTGGTAAGATGGACTCTAGTTGTAATACTGATTTATATATGTCTCCCATATATGATGCGTGCAGTTATCAACCTATTAAATTGACCACTGCCATTCTAAGGAGGGGCAGAGTAAGGGCTCTTGGCAGAAGGAGCCCAATGATCTTGGCAGTATCTGCACAAGCAGATGGTCAAACTGCTCCACTTTGAGCGATTCCTCTGACATTTTAAAGTTTGGATCTAATTTATACACTTTTTCGAGTTACAAAAACATGCACACATCGGTAAGGCTTTTGAGCGCAGCCTCTCATTCCCTCCTCTTCTTCCCTCAGCCCCACCTACCTCCCAGGGTGTCTGTTGTGGGGAGAGGAAGGGAAGGTGATTGTAAGCTGGTTTGATTCCTCAAGTGGTAGAGAAAGTCGGCATATAAAAAAAACTCTTCTCTTCTTCTCTCCCCTGCACATGTAGTGTTCAAAGGCCACACTGTACATATGGGAAAGATATTTTGTCATGGCTGCCGCATAGGGTTCAGATGGCTTTCCTTCTGTCA
Organism: Euleptes europaea; assembly: GCF_029931775.1. Lineage (NCBI taxonomy): Eukaryota > Metazoa > Chordata > Lepidosauria > Squamata > Sphaerodactylidae > Euleptes > Euleptes europaea. The sequence goes on from NC_079324.1 coordinate 39,162,429, forward strand.
GGCCTCAATGTTTGTATATTTGCAGCAACCTTTCCGCTTGTTGTGGGAAGAGATGGTGGGCAGAGCTCAGATTTTCTCCTCTCCTCCTCCGTCTTTGTAGGAGAATGACTTCACCTCTGAAGCATCCAGGGGTTCTGATGCTGCCTCTGTGCAGCCTGTCCTGCCCTGGCATCCTGTCCCCCTTTATCCTGCTGGGTCACTTCCCTGCATTGTTTGGCTATCATTGTGCAAAGGAAGTTGAAACAGACCCTGGGAATCAGCTGTAAGGATGCACAGAGCAATTGTGGTAGGGAGGAGGATATGAGGGGGACATCCCTCATATCTGGGCTCTTGGTGGTCTCCACAGCTCTTATGCAAATGGTTGGAAGTCGATTGCAGGCACACACCAGAAAAGCCAGAAGACAGGGCCTCTTGTTCTGGAGGGGTAGGGGGGAGATAGCACTCCTCAAAAGCAGCACAGTTGTCATGGGACTGCCGAGAATCCTTGCCTCTAAAGAGAGTTGCCCCCCTTTTCTGGCAGGCTCCTGTGCCTCTTACAATGGCAACGCAGGCAGAGATTCATCTGGTGAAGTCTTTCCTAGGGTGGAAAAGCAGGCCTAAGGAAGATTTGTATGTGAAAGGTCTGCGCATAAACGTCTGTTATGGGCAGAAAATTCTAGGGGAAACAGAGGCAGAGACTGGCAAGAGGAATCTTCCTGCCTAAGCCAATCCGCTTGCAGCAGCTGGAGTTCTGGAAGGACCAGGGCAAAAGTCAGCAACCTCATTTGCAAAGAGGGTCAGCTAGATTTGCTAGAAACCTGTCAGCTCTCCTACCTGTGCATGTTACTGACACAAATGAACATATTTTCATCATGCAGACTCTAGAACTGGCAATCTCAAAGTGGGGGTGTGTGTGTTCTGTTTTGCCCTTGAAAAATCCTAGCGTGCAAACTGTCTGGTCAGCTTAAGTCAAAGGCCCATCTCTGTTAGCATCCTGAACCCAACAGCTGCCCAGATGTTCTAGGAAGTCTCCAAGCAGGCCTCCAAGGTGGCAACCACCTGCCTGCTATTGTCTCCAGCATCGTAATCAGAGGTAGACTGCCTCGATACATGGAGTGCCTGATTAACTATCGTGGCCAGTGCCTCCTCTTCCTCCACATGTCTGTGTAAAGTGCTGTCAAGTTGCAGTCAACTTATAGCGACCCCTGGTAGGGTTTTCAAGGCAAGTAATTAAGCAGAGGTGGTTTGCCATTGCCTTCCTCTTTGGGTCTTCCTTGGAGATCTCCCTTCCAAGTACTGACCCAGCTTAGCTTCTGAGATCTGATGAGATTGGGCTATACTATACCATTCCACATCCCCTCCTCCTCCATAAATTTGTCTACATGAACCATTTTAAAAAGCCATCTGTACTAGAGGCCTTCATCATACCATGTGACAGTAAATTCTTTCTGTTAACTCATATGTTAAACTTTGAATTTATTTTATTTTTATGTATTTATAGCCAACTTTTCTCCCCAATAGGTACCCAAAGCAGCTTACATAATAGTCAATAGGGTATAGTGGTCAGAATGTTAGACTAGGATCTGGGAGACCCAGGTCTGATTCCCCACTCTACCATGGAAGCTTGCTGGGTGACCTTGGCCCAGTCTTGCATAGTCTAACCTACCTCACAGGGTTGTTGTTATTATGAGGATAAAATGGAGGAGAGGTGAACTATGTAAGATACTTTGGGAAGAAAGGTGAGGTAAAAATGAAGTAAATAAATACCTACATCAATTTCTGCTCTTCCACTTTATCCTCACAACAAACCTCCTGTGAGGAAGATTAGATTGAGAGAGAATGCCTGGCTCAAGGCCACCCAATGAGTTTCCAAGAAGAGCAGGAATTTGAACCTGGGTTTCCCAGAATCAACCTAAACTTTACCCACATTGTACAAGCAATAATGTCTCAGAGTGGCTTGGGCTGATGACAACCTCTGTGTTGCTCTAGACTGGCAATTCTCTCACGGGGTGTGTGTGTGTGTGTGTGCGTGTGACATTTCCCCTTCCCAACGTGTCACCCCACCACACTGCTTCTATTTTGGCATTTCCCCTTTGCAAAGTTGCTGCTCAGCAACATGTAAACAGAGCGGAGGGTGGTACTGGGGCACATGTTTGGGAGTCACATGGTTCTGTCGTTAGACAGTCACAGGGGAATTTGGAATCTGGGCAAGATCATTAGCGTGTTTCCTAGAAATCAAGGTTGGTCAAGTAATGAGGGCAAAGGACTCACAACCTTTCCCCTTTTCTCCCCAGCCCCTATTTTAGTGAGGCTGCAGGAAGCAAAGCCTGAGAAACTCTGTTAAACAACAGGGAAACCAAGTTAGACACCTTTCTGTTATTTGACACTTTACCTATAAATATGCCTCCTATGCATGTACACCCCATTGCATCTGATGAAGTGAGCTCTGACTCATGAAAGCTTATGTAGGAATACATTTTGCTAAGACACCACTGCCGTCCTGTTTGGTTTTGCCACCAGAGACTAACACGCCTCTCCCTCTGGAATAACAAACCTCACTTCATCAGCGTGAGAAAGCCAGCGTGGTGTAGTGGTTAAGCGCAGTGATTTGGAGCCGTGGATTCTAATCTGGAGAACTGGGTTTGATTCCCCACTCCTCCACATGAGCAGCAGATGCTAATCTGGTGTACCGGGTTGGTTTCCCCACTCCTACGCATGAAGCCAGCTGGGTGACCTTGGGCTAGTCACAGCTCTCTTAGAGCTCTCTCAGCCTCAGCTACCTCACAGGGTGTCTGCTGAGGGGAGGGGAAGGTGATCGTAAACTGGTTTGATTCTTCCTTAAGTGATAGAGAAAGTTGGCATATAAAAACCAACTCCTCCTCTTCATCATCTGGGAGATGGTGGCTTGGATCCCAGAACTATGTGGGGCACCAATTCCAAGGGTTAGTAAGCAACATTAAGGGGTCAGAATATCCCAGGCAGGCCTCCTCAGGCATTGTGTGCTGAGTTTGAGTGAGACGCCAATACAGGTAGGAAAAGAGGCAGGCGAAAGCTGTCTGGGGGATTGACTTGTATAAGAAAAGGATGGAGGAACGAGAGGGCATTTAGCCTAGACAAAATGAAATTAAAAGAAAAGTGAAATATGTTGGCAGCTTTCCGACTTTTAAACGGCCATCACAGAGAAGGGAGTAAACAACTGTTTATCTTTCAGAGATAGGGCACCAAAGGAGTTTCAGCTACAGAAAAGTAGGCCAAAGTTAAACATTGTGGGGAAAAGTTCCCATTGTGAGAGCAGCTTAGGGGCTGAAAAGAGCCAAATGCAAGGGGGCCCATTACACAACCCCTCCTGGGCCAGACCCACCACAGAATGTCTGTGGGAGAATCACTCGTTTGAAAGCCCCACTCAACCCAGGGTGAGGTGGGGGGAGGAAATGGACCAGGGAAAACTAGCTTAGCCCCCAGCATGAGCAAGGCATTGGTTCATCTGGTCCAATTGCAGAGGATCTACCATGGAAGGAGTACTGGTTTGTACGCATTGCTTCTGGAAGCCAGCGCTTGCCTAGTTAGGCCGTCTGGATCTTAATGACGTCACGTCAGCAGGAGGATGCCGATTTAAGCCCCACGGTTCTAAGTCATTATTCGTCTGATGCAGCCAGGAAGTTACAAAACCCGATGAGTAAGGCTGTCCCCCATGACCTATACGGAACAGAAAAACTTTCACTGGTATCTTTTGTGCACTAGAAGTGTGCCCACTCATTTTCCAGCTGTGATGTGCTGCCCATAGTCACCTTTTAGAGTTGGGGGAGCATCATATTTTCCCCAGTTACCAGCTGTAGAAATATCAAGGTGCCCTCTGGCACGTGACACAGCCACCCTGTTGAAGCTAAGGTGGTCCAGGCCCAGTTGCTAACTGAAACGGGAGGCATCTTGGGGCTTCCCTGACAAGGAGAATCCAGCTCAGTTGCCAAGTTCACCAGGATCAGTTAAGTCTGGTGTGTTGTGTGTGGATTCCCAGTATGTTGCCACACAGCCTGAAGTGCGTAGGCGCAAGAGGATGGTTTCTCACCTGACCCTTCTTCCCACAGCTCTGCTGCAAGGTACATGCCACGTTATTTTGAAAGGTGGTCATTTTCATCCTCTGTTGAGCTCTGTGAGATTGGGGCAGGGTTGCCCCTGAGCTTCTTTGCGCACTTTCAGCTTCTCACTAGGCATTCCATGTATTCACACAGCTCATGTGCAAGATCTGGAGAGCAATCCTAAGCAGGTTTATTTATTTACTTCATTTATCCCTCCCCTTTCTCTCCATTGGGAACCCTCCTCTCCTCCATTTTATCTTTACAACAACCCTGTGAGGTAGATTACACTGGGAGTGTATGACTGGTCTGTCACCCAGCAAGATTCCATGGTACATAAGAAAGGCTTATCCAAGGCCCATCAAGTCCAGCAGTCTGTTCACACAGCGGCCAACCAGGTGCCTCTAGGAAGCCCCCAAACAAGACCACTGCAGCAGCAGTTAGAACAGGGATCTGGTAGAACAGGGCTTTGAAGCTGGATCTCCCAGATTCTAGTCTGAACTCTTAACCACACTGACTCTCTAGTGGCTGATGGTGAATAAAGCAGGGAACAAAACCATAACACTGCCTCTTTTTCTCTCTTCTGGTCCCTGGTTGTCCAGGTAGCTTAATAATGCTCAGTATTTAGAGCCAATCCGACACTCTAAATACTCCCAACACCATTTTAATTCAGTCTCAATCCCAGAACAGGACTGCAGCATCGCTCGGCGCGAGTAGACTGCATGCAAAACAGAAGAACGGCCGACGATGAGCCATCAAGGCACAGGTACCTGCGCGAGAGGAAACCTCACGTGAGAACGCTGCATGTACACGCGCGGAACACGTCGCGAGGGGGAGGAGAGTGATCGGAGCGTGCTGCGGCGCCAGCTCCAAAGACCGCCACGTGGCACAGCTGAGCCGGCTGTCCGCGGTGCGGAGAGGTCTCCCTTCGCCTAAAACCAAAGTCAACGACGTGGTCAGCGCAAGAAAGAAATCCGTCTGGCGCCATCTGCAGGCTGCATGCGTTAGTTTCGCACATGCAAAAGAGTTAATCGGAAATGCAGGCTGCCGGAGGTCTGAAATATTTTGACATGGATATCACTGATAAAGACTCCATCGTGAGGCCTCAGGCACGTCCCCCCTGTCTCAGCCTCTTTTCTGTAAAATGGAAACAACCGCGACCTCGGAAGGTGGTAAACTCTCCTTCCCTGGAGGTTTTTAAGCAGAGGCTAGATGGCCATCTGTCAGCAATGCTGATTCTATGAACTTGGGCAGTTCATGGGAGGGGGGGCATCTTGGCCATCTTCTGGGCACTGGGGGTGTGTGGGGGAGGTAGTTGTGAGTTTCCTGTATCGTGCAGGTGGTTGGACTAGATGACCCTGGTGGTTCCTTCCAACTCTATGATTCTGTCTTGCAGTGTTGTGGCGAAGGCAAAGCACTTTGCAGATTAACAATATTTTATGAATGAGAAGGATTATTTAACGACCGGTCAACTGGGGTGAGGTCAGATGCACGCACGACAGCGACAGCCAAATGCTTCTTCTTTTATTGGGGAGGGCATGGTCACTGGCCTCCATTCAACTAGCTGCAATGGGTGGGCGGGGCCTTGGCCTCTGCTTTTTGGGGTCCAGGGGCCCTCAACACTTTCCCCCATAATGATGCAGAAATGCACAAGCAGTAACGTGAGATAATAATCTACTCGGTTTATTCTGCCTTTTTGAATGCGTTTATCCGGTGTCTTAACCCAAACATCCAGGCGGCCGTATACAGACAGCCTGCAGAATCAACAATAAGCCGCAGTCTGGATCCTGGCCGCAACCGTAGCGCCAGGGGAATCGACCAGCGCTCCCTTAACCAGAAGAGGCTTGTGAGTCTCTGTTGCAAACTCGCAAAAATCCTTCGGCCGAGCGATCGAACGCCCCCCTCCGTTTCTTGACAGCCTGACTATTGTGGACTGATAATCGTTGCGTGTAATTCAGTGGGCTCCTTTAGTTCTTTGGATATTCACAACATAAGGGCGAAGCCAAGAGAAAGAAGATTAGGTACACACAACCTGTCCCGTTGCAAACAGCGCAAGACCGCTAGCAGCTGGAGTCCAGTTTCTTAGGGTTTCTCCTGATGCATGCGGAAAGCCCTTAGGAACAGGAGCAAGAGTCCCGTGCATTTCTGGGCGCGCGCCAAGGGCGTCGGTTCGGCTTCTCTTTTCTGCCACTAGAGGAAGCAACGCTCCTCTGCGCCCGGTAGGGAGCGCTGGAGGCTAGCCGGTGCGGAGCCGGTCAGCGTCGAGCCCTGGCCGGGGAGCTGCTCGGAACTGGCCGAAGGAAACGCTGAACCTGAATAATAGTGACCTTTAAAAAGCAGCAGCAGCAGCAAAGAATCCTCCCGAAGATCCTACACTGCAGTCTGCGCAGGAGTCGCACACAGAGCTCAGCCAAAGGGATTATAATCCTAGCGGATGGAGGATCCCAAGGCAGACGAGGCACTGCGAGAAATCGCAGGCAACTTTCTAGAGCCCCCCCCCCCGGTTCTATTCTTCTGAGCGTTCAAACACTGCGGGAGGGGTGTCACAGAGCGCCTTTTCTTCTTCAGTCGAGAGCCAGCTAAACCGACAATCCTGCAATTAATTTAAGCACTTATCGGCCACTTTGACGGCAGGCGTTCAACGCAGCTCATATCAAAGCATACGAAATGATCAGGAGAAACAGGAGAATGTCGGAAAGAATGTGTATGTGTGTTAAGTGCCGTCAAGTCGCTTCCGACTCATGGCGACCCTATGAATGAAAGTCCTCCAAAATGTCCTATCTTTGACAGCCTTGCTCAGACCTGCAAACTGAAGGCTGTGGCTTCCTTTATTGAGTCAATCCATCTCTTGTTGGGTCTTCCTCTTTTCCTGCTGCCCTCAACTTTTCCTAGCATGACTGTCTTTTCCAGTGACTCTTGTCGTCTCATGACGTGACCAAAATACCGTCGCCAAAATACCGTATTGTCGAAGGCTTTCACGGTCAGAGTTCATTGGTTCTTGTAGGTTATCCGGGCTGTGTGACCGTGGTCTTGGTATTTTCTTTCCTGAGTTTCGCCAGCAGCTGTGGCAGGCATCTTCAGAGGAGTAACACTGAAGGACAGTGTCTCTCAGTGTCAAGTGTGTAGGAAGAGTAATTTATAGTCAGAAAGGGGTTGGGTTGAGCTGAATCATTGTCCTGCAAAAAGTATCAAAGGTAATGTGCTAATCATTGTCCTGTAAGTATCAAGATAATGTGCTAATGAGGGTGTGGTATGTTAATATGGAACCACTGTATCCTTAAGTGATCTGTTAATGTGTGAAATCCAAAGCTAATCTGCATGGCTATTGTTGACTGTAGTCTTTGTTAGTCTGGAGGTTTTCAGGACAGGATAAGACTCGGACTGTAAACCTTTGTGGGTAAGACCATTTTAGTCCATGTATCTTGTTTTATCTGGCCAAGGGCCGCAAATAAACAATCTAATCAAGAAAATACATTCCACTAGTTATGCTAACATGTGTAATGGGAATATGGGTGAAAGCATGGTGAGGATTTATTTACTGTACTTATAGTCCAGGAGAGCCTGATCTCATCAGATCTCAGAAGCCAAGCAGGGTCCACCCTGGCAAGTATTAGGATGGGAGAACTCCGAGGAATACAAGGGTCATAGAATCATAGAGTTGGAAGGGACCACCAGGGTCATCTAGTCCAACCCCCTGCACAATACAGGAAATTCCGAACTACCTTCCCCCCACACACACACACAGCGACCCCTACTCCGTGCCCAGAAGATGGCCAAGATGCCCTCCCTCTCATGATCTGCCTAAGGTCATAGAATCAGCATTGCTGACAGATGGCCATCTAGCCTCATAATGCAGAGGCAGGTAATGGCAAACCACCTCTGAACATCTCTTAACTTGAAAACCCCACCAAGTGTCGACATAATCAGATGTGACTTGATGGTAAAAAAAATCCTTTATAAAAATGCCCTCCTGCATAATTAAATGTTTCATCGTTTGCAGAAGGCCAGGAGCATGGGAGAATTCCTGACTTTCTCCAGCAAGCCATCCCATAAGGCCTTAACAGAGAATGCACGTGTACCAGCAAGTTGTTGATCCTGCCCATTTGCAGGATCAACTGTTGTTGTGATCCTTCAGGAATGGTGGTCCTTCAGATATGAGGATCCAACCCCATGAAGGGCTTTGCATGTGGTGGCTGGTAACTGATGGGCAGCCAATGGAGTGACAGATGAAGATCAGTACCCAGGAAAAGGAGGACAGAGACACGACTCAGGGAAAATCAGACAGACAATCAGGCCCCTGGACAAGTAGGGGACAAAAAGGAGAACCCAGCACCTTTGATGGGAAGTCCCTAGAACAGACAGGATCCAGTTATTGTGACTGAAGAAATGGGCTCTAGTCCAGGAAAGTTTATTCTGGAATAAAATGTCGTTAGTCTTCAAAATACCACACAACTCTTGTTTATTTCTGAAACAATTTAAATATTGCACACAGAGCCCCTCCCCTAATCCATCTAAAGAGAGGTCGCCAAAGGCCAAGTGGAAAAGGAAGGTTGTACAACAAGGAAAAATCCCTCCAGCTGTACCTCCACAACAGGGCCACAGCAGAAAATGCCCTGCTTCTTGCAGCGGGTGTTGGCCTTGTCTGCAGGGCCTGATTTGAGGAATAAAGATGTTCAGGCGTTGATACTGGTCTGATCTCTACAGCTTGTGGCAAGAGAATGGGCTGTGAGCTGGAAGATCTGTGATTCAAACGTCAGCCACAAGCCTTAAGAAGAAGAAGAGTTAGTTTTTATATGCTGACTTTTTCTACCACTTAAGGGAGACTCAAACCTGCTTACAATCACTTTCCCTTCCCCTCCCCGCGACAGCCACCCTGTGAGGTAGGTGGGGCTGAGAGAGGGTGACTAGCCCAAGGCCACCCAGCTGGTCTTGTGTGTAGGAGTGGGGAAACAAATCCAATTCACCAGATTAGCCTCCACCGCTCATGTGGACGAGTGGGGAATCAAACCCAGTTCTCCAGATCAGAGTCCTCTGCTCCAAACCACTGCTCTTAACCACTACACCACACTGGCTCTCTTAGATGGCCCTAGCAGGCTAGTCACTCTACCTCACCACCATTTCAATTCTGCAATATAAGGATGATACTGCTAGTTCTCCTTGCAGGGTTGTTGTAACCAAGTGCATGAAGTGCTTTGAGCACTGAATACCAATGATTGTGTTATGAATACCAATGTATGAATACCAATGATTGTGTTGCTTTTTAGTTTCAAACTCGCACAGCCATTACAAGAGAGAAAGCAAATGTCACAACTGTTCCCGTCTCCTCAGCTGACTCTTCAAGGCAGGGCTGGCATTTGCTGCTGCTGAAGCTTTCCACACAGCATAATAGCAACATGAATCAAGATATTATTTTAATATTATTATTAAAATGTACGTTTAAATAATAGTCAATATGATATTGGGATGTGTAACTAAAATTATTTTAAACTAAAATGTGTAACTAAAATTATTTTAAAACAATTCCCACCCGATGCCACAACTGGCCAGGAGGGGGGAGTCGAATACAAGTTCTCCCTAAAGGGGGGTGGCTTCTTTTCCTCCCAAGCTTTTGACAAACAGGTAGAAGCTCATCAGGCCAAACTTCACAGGGGAAGCTTCACCTGTTGGGCTTCTGCCGGTCATACTTCATTCATCCAATCCCACCGTCCCCTTGTCCCCGACTTCAGCCAGACTTTCCCTTAGCGACGACTAGCTAAGTCACCCGAAGGGAGGGAAGAAGAAGAAGCATGAGTCCCGACTGGAAGCCCGAATTAAAGATGGCGACCCGGGCACTCTTTGCGCACTGCGGCTGCGCCCCCTCCCGAAAGCCTTATGCGCACGCGCAGAACAAGAGACTCGGAGGTGGCAGTTGGAATCACATGACGAACTCCGCGGACGTGTGAATGGCGCCGCCCTCGACTCGCAGGTGGCCGCCCGCCCGTTGAGGTGAGCCGGGGGGGGGGCACGGAAAGTGGGGCTCAGGGTAAGGTTGTCGAGATGGAAGAACCCGCAAAAGAGCTGCCAGGGACGCCAGTGACTGTCCCGCAGGGTTCACAAGACGGGCCCCAGGTTACGGGGCTGTCACCTAAGCCTTCCACCTGTCGTGCCCCATAGCGCTCCTTGCCTTCTGGGGTATCCCAGAGACCCTCATCCCGGACTCCCCCTAAGGACACAAGGGCAGCCCGTGCAACCGGCCTCCTTCAGCCCCACTAGATCCCGGCCAGGCTGTCCTAGCGGGCTGTGCCCCCACCCCCAGTCCCACACGCCACCTATGTCCCCCTCACCCCTCCACAGAGCTCCTCGACAGGCCTGCGGAGCGAGGTTTGTGCCGACTACCCTGCACCGTTCAGTGTCGCAGCCCAAGAAGAAGTACTTTCATGACAAGAGCTTATTTTTTTTAATTGTTTTGAATTATTTTTAATAATATTACAGTTAATTTCATCATCATTTGTCTTAATAGGAAAAAAAACATTTCTCATATGTTTATAATACTTTCTGTAACTTCCCCTCCCTCCTCCTCTGTCCATTTAAAATTCTAATACTCCCCTTTGCATTTATTATCTAATTCGCCATGGTTCTTTGTATTTATAGGTCACTGAGAATCTTAGTATGACAAGAACTTATGAGTAGAAAAGGGCAAGAGTCCAGTAGCACCTTAAAGACTAACAAAAATATTTTCTGGTAGGGTATGAGCTTTCGTGAGCCACAGCTCACTGAGCTGTGGCTCACGAAAGCTCATACCCTACCAGAAAATATTTTTGTTAGTCTTTAAGGTGCTACTGGACTCTTGCCCTTTTCTACTACTGCAGACAGACTAACACGGCTACCCACTGTGAATTAAGAACTTATGAGTGCGGCTAGGAGAACCTGCTCCCCGCTGAGTATGGAAATTCCCTTTTGCTTGAACCAAGTTGCTTCGTGTTTTTATCATTTAACTAATCCGCATCAACGAAGAGCTTTTATGCTGGCCAGGTTTAACGTTTTGCTCTCAGCGCTGAGAGAGGGGAGATATCGTAAAGTTCCATATATGAACAGACTCTGTCCTTGTGAGTATGCTCATGTTGAAACTGTTACTCGTGTTTTGTTATACTGCCCTTTGTATGCAGAAATCCGGGTCAAATTCTTATTACCCTTGCTAAGTAAAAAGAAGGAGTCGTCTGATAAATATAAATTATTGTTTTTATTGAATAACCAGAACCTAGACATAACCAATCGGGTAGCAGAATTCCTACAACGTGCAATAAGCATTAGGGAGCTTGTATCTTAAATGTAAAAAATTTAAACTTGAAGCTGGATGTATTTAGACTGTTCTGATTATTCCTTTTTATGCCAATAAAAGTGATGGTTGATTGATTGATTGAAGTACTTTCATGTGGAAGCAAGTTCAGGAAGGAAGAGCTGTCTGTCGTCAGCTGCGGGCTACCAGAGCCAAGTAAAGCCCCCAAAGTCAGAGACAGTCTGCCTTAGAAGACTGGTTACAAAGAGAGCTGCTGTCTTTTACCTTCCTTGTAAATTTCCTTGGTTTGCTGCTGTAGAAAACTGGATGCTGAACCCACCTTGATCTGATCCAGCAGGGCTCTTAATTTCCCATTTTCCCAAGCCTCCAGTGACTGTAGCAGTTCCCTGGGGAAAAAAGTAATTTCCAGGTTCCTCGTCAGCCCTGTAGGCCAGGTTTCCCATCTTCTTCGTTCTCCGTGAGTCTTTTTAAAATGTTAGATTGCCAGCATTTTAGCATGTTTCTGACCCAGAAATTTCCAAGTTAGCTGAGGCTGTGGAGATTGATCATGGGGTTGATATTGAAGGTAACATGGAGTTCCCAGAGAACTTGGAGTTCCGGCTTTTTCAGACTCTTCTGTTGTGCCTGATTTACTTCTGCGGCTCAGGCAGGCGCTTGATTTAAATGGCATTGAACTGTCTATGCACCGCTTCCCCCACAGAAAAAGCCGCTTAACAGAACAATGATTTGGTCGAGGAAAATAATGAAAGGGAACCAGGAAGAAACAGATGCAAAAGCTAGAGTCTGATGGGGGTTTCCTTCTGTTTTGTTCTTGGAGTTTTGCATCATTGAAGTGATGGTGCCGGCTTCGTAGGCCCATGCTTGGGGCACCTCTTGAACTTTCAGTTCTGCCTGTGCATACTTATAGAATCATAGAGTTGGAAGGGACCACCAGGGTTATCTAGTCCAACCCCCTGCACAATACAGGAAATTCACAACTACCTCCCCCCACACTCCCAGTGACCCCTACACCATGCCCAGAAGATGCCCTCCCTCTCATGAATTGCCTAAGGTCATAGAATCTGCATTGCTGACAGTTGGCCATCTAGCCTCTGCTTAAAAACCTCCAGGGAAAGAGAGCTCACCACCTCATGAGGAAGCCTGTTCCACTGAGGAACCGCTCTGTTAGAAAATTCTCCCTAATGTCTAGATGGAAACTCTTTTGATTTAATTTCAGCCCGTTGGTTCTGGTCCTACCTTCTGGGACAACAGAAAACCACTTGGCACCATCCTCTATATGACAGCCCTTCAAGTATTTAAAGATAGTTATCGTATCACCTCTCAGAAGGTGTGATTCTTGTAGAAGTAAGGAGTAATTGCTCGACAGCATTAATTGCTGATTCCAAGGAAAAGGAGGCAACAAAGAGCTCTGTTGGAAAAGTGTTATAAGGGGGGGAGAAGCATCCTACTGGAGCCTACTGCTTAGTCAGTGGTCAAAGGAAGGATCATGGATTCTGGTGCAGTTTCTTTATACTTCGTTTCTCAGGTTGGAACCGGGATTCCTAGGGAATGGCCGGGCTACTTAATAAGGCTTAGGGAAGGGGAAGCAAAGATTTGCATCTCTGCTGTCTAGCAAGAACTGTAAGCTTCCCAAAAGGGGAAGATTTGGGTTTTTGGCACATGCCCCATCTCACAATATCGCTAGTGTCTTAGAATCATAGAATCATAGAGTTGGAATGGACCCCCAGGGTCATCTAGTCCAACCCCTGCACAATGCAGGAAACTCACAACTACCTCCCCCACAATCTTCTAATGGTAGTTTCTTGTAGTGCAGGAGAAAAATTCCCCCCTTTTAACAAATAAATGTATAATAATGAAAACCATTTTATCTGTTTTTATTTTTGTCTGAAAGTGGAGTAAAATTTCAATCAATAAATGGACTGTTCTCTTTCAAAGTACAAGCGTGTTACTCCCTGACTGTTCCGGGAAGGCTGGGGGTTGTGCAAGTTTCCCATCAAAAAGGATGTGAAAGAGGAATTGGTGTTAGGGGCTTGTACAGTGGCCTGTGTCTCCCAGTGGGGAGGGTGCAAGAGTTTGGCATCATGTTCTCAGATTATAGTAAGGCTATGGGGATGCCTAGGAGCTAGCGTGATGTAGTGGTTCAGGTGTCGGACTAGGACCTGGGAAACCCAGGTTCAAATCACCGTTCGCGCCATGGAAGCTTCCTGGGTAACCTTGGGCCAGTCATACACACTCAGCCCTGACCCTGCCTAGAATTTGGATGGGAGACCTCCAAGGAATACCAGGGTCCTGACACAGATGCAGGCAACGGCAAACCACCTCCTCAAGTCTCTTGCCTTGAAAACCCTACGGGTTTGCCATAAGTCAGCTGTGACTTGATGGCAAAAAAAATTGGAAATGCCTGGTGATGATGGTCCCCAACTGATATGGAAGGTTCTGACAGTGTGCCTGTTTTTTTATTGGGGGGGGGGGGGGGCGAAGCAGAGTGCCTTGCTTTGGGGCTTTGGTTTGAAGAAGTGCACAGAGATTCCATACAGCTTGGCTCATTGTATAGTTGCGATGGCTCACCCCCATTGTTTGTTTTGATGTGCCAGAAGATTTGTTTGTGCAGCAGTAATGATTTACTACACTAGCACAGTGTCAATATAGCATCCCAGTTACTGTGTTCATTCATACATTCAAGGAAAGTGAGAACACACAGAGCTGCAGGAAAGCTTTAATGTTAGGCCTTTACATTTGCCAGCTTCTGTCAAGCATGTCAAGACCAACCCCTTTCAATCACCGGGATCAACTCACTCCAATCCATCCTTGCGTCTCTGAAAAGCTCTGGTAAGATTCAGTTTGGAGGACTGGAATATCCTTCAGAATATCTGAAGAAGTGAGCTGTGGCTCACGAAAGCTCATACCCTGCCAGAAATTTAGTTAGCCTTTAAGGGGTCCTGGACTCTTGCTCTTTTCTACTGGAATATCCTGTTTTGGTTAAGGTGGTTGAATCAAGCACTTTGATGAGCAGGGTGTTGAACTGTCGCCCTGATACGAGCTTCCATGCAGGAAAAGAATGCCAGAAAACATTGCCTCTTTTAAAACAGAAATGCAGAAGGCTTCTCTTGATTTCTCTTTCATGAGAACCTGATTTGGTAACAGTTTAAGGCCGATCTTCTCTTGTTTCTCTCAATTTACATGTGCTGCCCTTCCTCCACTTTTTGGGGGGATGGGTTCCTAATTGCAAATTATAGGGAGTGGTGTGTGTTCAATAACTGGTAGCCCTTGGCATGACTGTCCTGGCATCACCTGTGATGCTGCCCGAGGAACTGGTGGCCGTTGTATTCCTTTGCAGGCTACCCAGATGGGAAATCTGGGCCTTGGATCCTCCCCTCTGGCTGGCTGTCCACAAAACTAGTTGCGAGCGTGGGCATATACCATAGGGTTAAAATGTTTGGTATGTAATGATGCAGGAGGGATAATAGGTCTGCTTCAGCCGAGGCGGCCTGGGTGTGTGGGGTGACGTGTCTGTTTGCAGCTTGCTCACTGTGGGCTGGCAGCTCTGCCTGTCAGGTGGTACCCAGCCAACAGGAGGAAAGCCTGGCCACAGAATGCAGGCCAGGGGCGTGCATGGCCAATGCAGGCTCGTGGGCGCTTGGCACCAGACACCAAGAACACCATTGCACAATGTCCTCCTGCGGCTTGGGCTCCAGCTGCTTCTAGCCTCCCCCCCCCCCGTTTCCCATTATGAGTGGCCTGTGCTGCTTGCTAAGATATGGATGCACTTATTTGGTTTAAAAATACATTGGGGAAGGAGAGAGGGGGGAAAACATGATGTTGTGCTCAAAGGGTTTAGGTGTGTAATTTTCAGATGACTTTTTACTGTTTTTAATTAATAGGATGGACACAACAGTGTCTTAGGTTAAAGCAGGGCTGGAAGGGTCCCAGGTGCCTGTTCACCAAGCTCCTAGAAACTGAAGGCTGGAGCTTGGGTGTTTGAACGGTTTTGTTTTCCAGCCCTGTGCAGGAATGGCTCCAAGGAAGTTGGGTGGAGTTGGAAAAACGTTTTCTGTCCCCTGACATTTGTCTTCCAAGGTCTGGAATGCAGCTGACCAAGTTAAAACCAGTGGGGAAGAACACCTGAAGCGGTTCACCTCTGAGAACAATCCACAATGTCTGCCTCTTAACTCTTTCTTTGCCATTTTCCAACAAACTACATTTTTTAGTCTTGGCATTTTGTGTGCCATACTAATGTTGTCCTACCTTTACAGAGCCCTCACCTGGATGGCCCAGGTTAGCCTTATCTCGTCAGATCTCAGAAGCTAAGCAGGGTCAGCCCTGGTTAGTATTTGGATGGGAGACCACCAAGGAAGTCCAGGGTTGCTATACAGAGGAAGGCACTGGCAAACCACCTCTGTTAGTCTCTTGCCTTGAAAACCCCATAAGGGGTTGCCATAAGTCGGCTGTGACTTGACGGCTCTTTACACACACACCTTTACAGGGCTGTTAGAACAAGTGCATATGTATAGCTAAGTAGAAGTTCGTCATCTCAACAAAGTGTATTTTCTTTTTGGAAAACAAAGTCAAAGCAAACCTTGGTTCATAATTTTAGTAATGCTTGGGAAAGGGGAGGAGAAGTGTGAGGATTAAATGCCTTCCTCTCTGTGCTAGTAATCAGGTTTTGTGTTTTTTATGTATGGATTAGCTGTAGGACCTTGATTTGTTGTTTCTCTGTGCGGGAGGGGGAGACAGTTTACAGTTTGATCACAGGCGATAAGAAGAGCAAGTAGTCTAATGAAATCAAACTAAACACTGCCTCTGTAGCCTAGATCTAGACTGCAGTACTTGGCAGCTTGCTGTTTTGGACCTGGGAAAAAGTGGCTTGATGCTGGCTCCAGTGGGTTGTTCCACTTAGCTTTATTTTACCCATCTGCAAAATGGGAATATTACGTACAGGTTTTTGTCTTTGGTATGTGCTGAACATTAAGAACATCTTATAAATAAGACCAGTTCTTGGCACAGTTCTCAACACATTTCCTCCCAGGCTAGCAGATATTCTTGTAAGTGCCAGTTTTCAGGGCTGCAAGTGAAGTTGTCATGACATTTGCATTGTGAGTTTAACATATACATCTGTGTCTTGGACAGAAGTGTGTGACGCCAGTCCCCCAAAACTGCGGGTCCCAGCTGTGGAGGTAAATGAGCAGCATCTTGAATGCAGCCAGATAACAAACTGGCGGCCAGATCAGTTTCCAAATCACAAACAGGCACTCCTCCCAGATGTAGAAGAATGGAAGGAAAAACTAATGGAATATTCAACCATGGCTAAAATGACTATTATGGCAAGTAGCAACAAGAACTATGAACAGTTTCATGAAAAATGGAAACTATTTTATCAGTATATTGATGTTTAATTATAATAATTAAGCATATTGAGGTTCAGTAATAATAACAATTATAATCGCAGAAGAATAATAGAGTAGATGTATATTTTTAATAAGACAATTAGCATCTGGCTGTAAGATTAGTAATGTTAAAATTTCCCTCTTTAAATCGGCCAGTCACTCTGGCCGTAAGACTGTGGGGAGGGGCCGTGGCTCAGTGGTAGAGCCTCTGCTTGGCATGCAGAAAGTCCCGGATTCGATCCCTGGCATCTCCAGTTAAAGGGACTAGGCAAGCAGGTGATGTGAAAGATTTCTACCTGAGACCCTGGAGAGCCGCTGCCGGTCTGAGTAGACAGTACTGACTTTGATGGACTGAGGGTCTGATTCAGTAGAAGGCAGCTTCATGTGTTCATGTGATCTCTGCAGAAATTACTGCCGTGGTTAATCTTGAAATTTGCTCGGGCTAGAACTGCGTTGCCTAGAACCAAATGCCTCTGAAATTGTGAGGCTTGTATCTTGTTCTGTACACAGAGGAGTCCATGAGAGAGCCTCAAGTGCAGAAAAAAGTTACATCATCTCTGGAAGGTTCGCTATGTACATATTATAGTTTTTCAGAGCATTGATGTGATAGAGCCAGTTTTCTGTGGGTGCACACGTCCATTTCCCCCCCTATTCCAGTGTCAACATCGGACAGACAGGTTTTTGAAGTACTACAAAACCCCGTAAAACCTAAAACATTGTAAAACCTGTTTGACTGGACACCATAATTGGACAGGAAAAGAACTGGGCAAGCGGAGCCTCCTCATTCTGTGTTCTTCTTTCAGAAAACCTTTGTCTGTGTGTCTGCGCAGCCACCAAGAGAGCTTGGTTCCATTTAGGAAGACCTATTTGTGGGGATGGTTCCTTGTGGAAATGCTTTGAAACTGGAAGTACTCCTCTGTGTGTGTGTGTGTGTGTGTGTGTGTGTGTGTGAGAGAGAGAGAGAGAGAGAGAACTCCCTGCCCCAGGATGTGGTGATGGCTGCCAACTTGGAAGGCTTTAAGAGGGGAGCGGACATGTTCATGGAGGAGAGGGCTATTCATGGCTACTATTCAAAATGGCTACTAGTCATGATGCATACCTGTTCTCTCCAGGTCCAGAGGAGCATGCCGAATATATTAGGTGCTGTGGAACACAGTCAGGGATGCTGCTGCCATCTTATTTGTGGGCTTCCGAGAGGCACCTGGTTGGCCACTGTGTGAACAGACTGCTGGACTTGATAAGAGAAATATTTCCCATTCTCTCATTGTTATGTATGTGTGAGGAAAATGAGCTAAGAACTATCTCTGGAACTGGAAATTTCATGCTGACACCTAAATACATGGCGGCAGTTTCTTCAGCTATGGAGAGGGAACCATTCTCCCCACCACCACACACACACACCCTTAGCAGCTCTGTGCACCCTGCCCTGTTGTCTTACCCAGTGTTTGGACTGCTCATCGGTGAATGGGGTTGCATCCAATAAATGCAGCCTTGCCCATGGTCACTTTTGATGGCAGTCCCCACCCCTTGCTGGCCTGTGGCATGGTTGGTGATGGCAGAAGAGTTGCCACAGAATTTCCCAACCTTCTTCCCGTCACCTCCCTTCCAGTTTCGCTTGCTCACTTGCATGGAATATGTTGCCCTACTGATAAAGGTGCCCAGTGACAAAGCTCTAAGATCCTTGGCTCAGAATAAATTTGTCCCAAATTGTAGTTTGGGCCCGTGGTATTTCATCCTGGCGTTTCAGGCTCCGGCATCAAGCACGCTCCCTCAGGCTTAGTGCTAAATGCCAGAGTGTTCATTATCAAACTGGGTGCCTCATTTCCTATGTTTTGGCAGTCTGTTTAAATACAGTGGGAGGGACATAATTGCCCAAACCCTTTGGATGTAGGATGGAGCTCCTGGGGAACTTGCTGTTTAGTCATGTTGGCATCTTGTTTACAAACAATCCCCATACTCCATCAGGAATCTGAGGTAGGGATCCCGAGAAGCACATTAGAACTGGCAGCCAAGGCTTGCCCTTGCCCAGTGGGATTTTCTTGTTCTCTCCATTGAACCCTCACAGCAAACCCCATGGTGCCAGGCCAACTGGAACAATCTGTGAGTTGAGGAAAGGGAAGTGTAGGATAAAGGGGACTGGGATGGGGTAGGGATGTGACAGAGGTTTATAAAACAAAACAAAAAGTGTTTGTGTGTGTGTGTGGGGGGTTCTTTTCCCCTTCTAACACTATATCTTGGGACCACCCAATCAAAATCACCAGATTTGGAATGGAAGTGCCATTTCTCAGGCGACACATATATGGAACTCACTGCCACCAGATTTGATAAGGCCCAGTAGCTTAGATAGCGTTCAGAAAGGCTTATGAAACTCAGGGAATATGATAGCTAAATGGAATCTCCATGTTCAGACATAGTATTTCTCTGATTGCCAGATGCCATGAATCAAACAAATGTTACCTTTGTGTTCTGATTGTGGGCTTCGCAGAGTCATGTGGCTGGCTGCTGTTGTAGACAAGATGTTGAAGTGGACAGATTCTCTATATACAGAAAGAATTTTTAAAAAATGCCACCCATTTTTGAAAGCAGCTTGTTACTTGCTGTGGTTGGTGATGGGTCTGACAGATTGTGGAACACCAATCTAAAGCCCCTTCAGGTGCTCAGATCAAATCAGCAGCTCTTGAGTTTGGAGGGCAGGTCCCTGGTCCCTGCAGTCAGAACACTGGAACTGCCTTGCCAAAGGCCCAGCGCTTTCCTTCCAGCAGTCGCCAGCCAGCTGTCTGTGGCGAAGAGAACCACCTACCGTTTGCCTTCTGCATCTGGAAAGCTGGACTCTCTGAATTTTTTTTTTGCCTCATTTACATAATTTAGACAGAGCCCTTGAATTCAGATTTTGCTTGGCCCAGGTGTATCTATGCAGGCACCACACACATTAATTGTGTTATATTAGGAATAATATGCCCAGGGCTTTGTGACACATAAATGACAAAGGTTTTTTTTTTAATTCCAGCATAAGCTGTTGTGAACTAGAGCTCACTTGGTCATATATGTGTGGTGGGTCTGCACTAAGCAGATAGTACATGAGGTTATGTTGAAAATAACTTGGTAATCATCGGGGTGAAAGGTTCTTGAACTGCTGGAAAAGCAAGGTGAGAGATAAAGTTCAAATGCAATGAAGAAAAATATAGAGACCCTTCACAATAGCAGAAGTTGTGGTGAATGCGATTTCCTTCATTTTGCTAAGCTAGTTAACAGCACCTGTCAAGGCCGAGGATCCTAAGCACTTGCAAGATTAAATCAAACTTCTTGAATTCCATTTCAGTAGCTTCATGCTGGAGTCTCTGGTTTCTATTTTCTAGGGCTTTTGTGGAGATACCATATGAACACATGAAGCTGCCTTATACTGAACCAGAACCTTGGTCCATCAAAGTCAGTATTGCCTACTCAGACCGGCAGCAGCTCTTCAGGGTCTCAGGCTGAGGTCTTTCACATCACCTACTTGCCTAGACCCTTTAACTGGAGATACCAGGGATTGAACCTGGGATGTTTTGCAAGACAAGCAGATACTGTACTACTGAGCCACAGCCCCTCCCCAAGAGATGCTCTGTGTTTTATCAGGTTTTTACTAACAATTTATAATAATCTGGCAGGCACATGGGAAGATGCTGTCTACTGCGACATGTGTGATTCAGATCATCACACCAGTGCTTTACCAACAGCTTGGGCTTATTATGCATAAAGGAAGGAACTTGGAGTGATAGCTCACAGGTCTGCCTTTATTGAGGGCAGTAGCTAGAGATTTCCAAGGAAAAGTTATCTGCACAATTGTTGGCTTCTGGAGGCGATGCAGTCTTTCAACTTTCTCAATGGTTTCCTGGAAAATTGGGTCACATCTTTTATGTGAAGGGATTTCATGTTAAGTTGTTCTTACAGCTTGGATTCTGTGGTTTGGGGAGTGAGCAAGAATGTGCTGCTTCTCTTCCAGCGCGCTCCACCGCTGTAATCTCTTGTGTCAGTGTTTGTGAGTCAGGGCTCACTTTGTCAGATGTATTTGAGTTCTGATTCACATGGGTTTATTCTGGGGATAAATTCTTGTTGGTCTTTAAGGTGCCACTGGACACCTGTTCTGTTTGCCAATACAGACTAAAACGGCTACCAGTTTGGAATTGTGTTAATTTGTTTTGCATTTGCCTAGATAAATATTTCCTCCTCTGCTGAGGCTGGGATTCAGAAAGCTTGTACGTGACCAGTGCAATTCTTCTGCCTTCACAGAGTAAATCCCTTCCTCCTGTACCGTATTGCAAAGCGCTGTTGAGGTTACCTGCTGCGTACTGGTCATTTAATGCAAGCAACATCTCAGGCACTGACCTGGAGAGTGCTTCAGTTGTGATGATGACCAAAAACGTTGGGTCTGGTGGGTTTGCCAGGAGATTTTTCCATGGAGGAGGCTGAAGAATACGGCCCTGGTGATGCCCGCTCGTCTTGCTGAGTACTTTATATATTGGGGTGCCAATAGTCCCTTTATGGGGAGGGAAAGGCTTTCCAAATGCTTGATCCTCAGCAAAAGGTTTTGTACCCAGGTCTTGCCTGCCTGGCTCTTGGCCATATTGGCATGCAGTCATGATCCCTTTGTTTCTGCGCTCAAGTTGAGGTGCTGTTTTTGAGTTTTCTAGATCTGAATGGCCCAGGGTCCCAGTTATCTCAGGTGCCGTCACTCATATTAGCCTCCCACATCCTGTTTCAGTTTCTCTCTTTTATGGAGGCTGAACCAGCTTCCATGCAGAGCAGGGCCTTATCTGTTGTAGCTCCTGAACTCTCAAACCTGCACCAATAGGTCTTCCTTTTCCTCCATCGCTACCTGTACTCCACAAACAAGCAAAGCCAGTCTTCTTCCACTGTGGTTTTGGAGAGTTGGTGCTTCTTGTCCTGCCTTTCAACTGTTTGCTGCCATTTTGAAAAAGCCAAAATAGATCCAAACTTGTGCGTGTTTTACAAAGTCTGTTTTAAATCATGCATACCACTTTGTGGTGAAGGTGTTACATACATTTTTGTGAGTAGGGCTGCCAACCTCCCGCTATTACAGTTGATCTCCAGATTACCAAGATCAGTTCCCCTGGAGAAAATGGCTGCTTTGGAGGGTGGACTCTATGGTATTATACCCTGATGAGGTCTCTCCCCTCCAAAACTGCCCACCCCAGCCTGCACCCTCATAATACCCAAGTATTTCCCAAGCCAGAGCTGGCAACCCTCTTTGTGAGTAGACTAGATAACCAGGCAAGGAGGATATCTAAGCCATGCAAAGGAGTCTTTCCCTCTTGTGCTGACAGTTCTGTGGTTTCTTCCTTGCCTGTTCCTCCTCCTCCTCTAGCTCTGCCACTTCCTTAAACCAGCCTGGGAAGCTCGGTATGGAGATGAGCCTTGGGTTTTTCTGCTGCAATCCAGCCTAGCTGTGTCCTCAAGGTTATTTCTGCTCATATTGGACCTTTTGGCTTTGCTTTTGCTTTCAGCTTCACTGCTGGTAACCCTGCCTCTCCTTGGACCTGCCTAAGGCCCCTTGTATCCAGGACTTAAGTTTGGAGTAGACTTAGGTAAACATCTGCCCACAGAGCTTAAAGGATCAGCAGTATACATTTCAGCAGGCTGACATTAAGGAGCCCATCATGTACTGCAGGAACATGACCAGCTCAAAGCTTTCTGTTTCTGCAAGTTTAACTAGGCATACAGAATGTCCTCATTCTCGGTTCTGGGTGGAAGGGCATCTTATCAATCGCGGGTATTGCCATCACGTGCCCAGGGAGGCAGGACTAAAATTTTTTTCTTCAGCTTCCTGTCTCCCTGGGCGGGAAACCCAGTTTCCGTCCTGCCTTGGTTAGGGTGGCAGCTTCGTTAGTGAACTCCGTGTTACCTCAGAACTTTTCTTTGTGTGCTTACCTTTGTGTCTAGCTTACCTTTCCTCCTGTTTGTCCGACTTCCCTTCGTTGTTACCGCTTCCCGATTACGGCCACGGCCGCCCCCTCCCCTTCCCAGTCGCTTCAACTTTCCGTCTCCGCTCCCACACTTCGCTCTGCTTGGCAAGATGGCGGACGGCAGGAGGGATTCTGACTCAGACCTTCTGTCCGAGGAAGATCACGACTTAGCCCTCGTCGCCTCGACAGGGCGACGTCATAGGGAGAATGCCAGCGGCCGGAACGGTGGTTCCACGGCACGTGGCTCTGAGGGACCGGCGGCTCCAAAGAAGGCGCGCTCGGACGAGCCGCCTCAAAATGGTGTGCATGGCGGCGAAATGCGCGCGACGGCGCCAGGAGCTTCCTCGGCCCAAGAAGCCCACTGATGGAAGGCACCTCATCCATATCTGATGGGCAACAGAGGGGTAATGTATTTCAATCGGAGCACGAGGCTCCTGTTTCATGAAGGGAGATGCTTGATTTGTTTAACGGGGTGTTAGATCGACAGGCTCAAATGATGTCTGCCCTCAAAGAGTCCATTGCCCCTATCTTACAGGGCGACGACCCAGGCCCCTCTCACTCTATTCCCCCTCCCCCTCAACAGGAGCAGGGAGGTCAGGAAGGACGCCTTTCTTCACAATGGCGCACCAAGGCGGCTCTAAAAGCCCAGCCTGGCTCCCAACCTCTACAACCTGCGGAGGATTTATCCTCAGTAGTTTCTGACACAGAGAGCAAAGAAGAGGGCGAATTCAATTCTGATGAGGACAACCCTGTTTTGTTAGAGGAACAACATCCTCCCCTCTTCTTGGTGGAGGATTTCCAGAGCTTGTTAAACAAGGCCTTAATAGCCCTGGACCTTAATGAGGATCCGGTCCCTATCGCAGAGTCCAAGACAAAAATCCAAAAAGAAAGGAACTAAGGAATTTTTCCCAAGCACCAAACCTCAAGTCTGGGAAATTCCTGTGAGGTTCTCCAACCTCCCTGGGCAATTTCCATAAAATCACTCGCTCAGACGACCGTTCAGAAGCAGGTAAGTTTATTGGAAGGCTTCAGGTAAGATCAGGGCCTACATGGTCCAAAGCTACAAGTGCTCACATAGTCAAAAGGGCTAGAATATAAACTGTTTCATAATGCAGATGGCGGTTACATGTTTTGAGAACCAAGAGATAGCAGTGCTAAGCTAAGCTACTGAATACACATCAAAGACATCAGAGGAGCTCATTAACTCAAGCCTGAGAAAGCCAAGATCGGAGGAGGGAGGAAGGAATGAGGAAAGGAAAGTGAACGGGACATTCCAGCTGGGGCCTAAATGGGAAACAGACCAGCCAAGGCCTGAACCCTTCTACTGACAGAGATCTGACAGAGACCTGGGCTGTCGCTTGTACGGACAGTCCAGACATGGAACAGAGCACTCCCTCACAATTCCCTTTCCAGAATTCTTCGAGAACCAGGTTCAGACCGAATTTGATAAACCTCTAGCCAATAGACAGTTCCCCGCTAGCACGAAGAAGCTCTATACCATGGTGCCACAAGCCATGGCTCTCTTCCAACTTCCCCTGATAGACGCTCCTGTAGCAGCGGTCCACTCCCCAGACCTCCCCTCTGAGGATGGCATGGGGACAATCAGAGACCCGATAGACAGGAAGGCGGAGATCCTATCCAAAAAAGTCCATGAGGCTTCTACTTTGGCCAGCCAAGCCTCCGCAGCTACTTCTATTATGGCTAGAACCACAATAGTGTGGCTCAGAAAAATAATACAGCTTTACACAGGAGACAATCGTAAATTATCAGAGGGACTCAATAGACTCATCAAGGCCTCTGCCTTCATGGCAGACGCGTCCCTGGATGCCATGTCCTTCGCGGCCAGGGCCACCTCATCTAATATTGCCATTAGAAGGGCACTCTGGATCCAGCCCTGGCAAAATTAAATTAAAACTAAGACTTTGACTATGTCATATCCTTTTACCGGAGGGAAGCTTTTTGGGGACAGACTAGAAAAGATTCTAGTAGAGAATAAAGATAAAAAGAAGGTCCTTCCAAAATCATACAAGAAGGATGGGAAGTCCTCAACTTCATTTCCCAACTTCTGATCATCCCGCACTCTGGCACCTTTTAGGCCAGACAACTGTAGGGTGCATGGAGTAACAACAGCAGGGGCTCCTTTCGTAGAGGGGGCGGCAGATTTCCCCCCCCCCCCGGGACACCAACAGTTTGCAAACAATAGGGTAGACAAGTTCTCCAAGAACACAAAACAGTGACGCCAGGTATCCGGAAGTTGGGGGCAGGCTCCTACAATTCCACGCAAAGTGGGAGAGGTCCTACACGGATGCCTGGTTATCTCAGTTCATATCCACGGGATACCTAATAGAATTCACGAGTCTCCCCAATGACAAATTCGTAAACTCCCCAAGGTCAATTCGAAAAGAAAAGCACCAGAGAACTCTGGAGGCCATTTCACATCTATTACAAATACAGGCCATAGAACCAGTTCCTCTATCAGAACTGGGCAGCAGGGTATATTCGATTTTCTTTACAGTCCCCAAGAAAAATGGGGACTGGAGAGCTATCTTAGACCTAAAACATCTCAACAGGAGGGTGAAATACAGAAAATTCCGCATGGAAACACTCCGATCCATCTTGGAAGCCCTGCAAATAGACCAATTTCTAACTTCCTTGGACCTGAAGGAGGCTTACCTCCATGTCCCAATACACCGGACTCACAGGAGGTTCCTCAGGTTTTGCTACTCCAAGAAACATTACCAGTTCAGGGCACTCCCCTTTGGCCTGGCATCTGCTCCCCGTGTCTTCACAAAAATTCTAGTGACACTGGTGGCATTACTTCGTCAGGAAGGAATAACCATCTTTCCTTACCTAGACGACATACTGATTTGCTCAAATACCAGAGAACAAGCGTTGTCTCACACCACCAGGGTGATTCAGATCCTCACCAACCACTGCTTTCTCGTAAACATGGAGAAGAGCCATCTAATTCCGACACAAAGATTGGAACACCTGGGGGTCATCCTAGACACCCACAAGAATCTAGTGATTCTCCCCCAGGACAAAATTGTCAAAATACGATCCATGATTCAAACCACAATCAGCTCCAGTCAGGGCAGACTTATGACTCTGGCCAAACTACTAGGAAAAATGGTAGCCTGCCTCAACTCGGTACCATGGGACAGATTTCACCCAAGGCCACTTCAGAGACTGCTACAACCTCACCAGGATCTCATTACTCAAAGCAGAGACAAGACAATCCCGCTTCCCTTGATATTCCGATGTTCGCTCCTGTGGTGGTGCAAGTACACCAACCTGAACAAGGGGATGCACTTCGTCATAGAGAATCAGATACAAATTTATGCAGATGCCAGTCTGGAAGGGTGGGGAGCCACCTGCCAAAACCTCATGACCCAGCGGTTCTGGTCCACAGGAGAAAGAAAACTGCGCATCAATCTTTTAGAACTCAGGGCGATCCGATTGGTAGCACCTCCTCCGTCATAAACACATTTTGGTCCAGACGGCAACACATCAGCCAAAGCCTACCTCAACAAGCAGGGGGGGGGTCGAGGTCTTCCAGGTTACATCAGGAAGCGGAGACCATTCTATCCTGGGCCGAATCGAATCTGTTGTCTCTGTCAGCAGAACACATCAGCAGGGTCCTCAACCTCCAGGCCAACTGGTTGAGTCGACAAGTGCTAGACGAGGGCGAATGGGCCCTCAACAGGTCGGTCTTCGAACAGATAGTTCAGAGGTTCAGTCAGCCCAGGGTGGATCTGTTTGCTTTAGAAAGCAATCACCTCCTCCCAAGGTTTCTCACTCGTTATTTCCATCCGGAAGCGGAGAACATGGACGCTCTCATGTCCCCATGGCCCAAAGAAATTCTTTTTGCATTCCCTCCCATTCCCATCCTCCCGAGGGTAATAAGAAAGATCAGGAAGGAAGGAGCAACAGTTATCCTCATTGCTCCTCTTTGGCCGAGGAGACCATGGTTCCCCAGCCTACGGGAGTTGTCAGTCCAACCACCCTGGGAACTCCCAATCACCCTGGACTTACTCCATCAGGGTCCCCTATTCCACCCAGACCCTCAATGGCTGCGCTTAACCACGTGGAAATTGAGAGGAAATCCCTCTTAGAGGAAGGATATTCTACAGCGGTGGTCGACACCATGATAGAGGCCAGAAGACCATCCACTAGAAGGATCTATAATACCTCGTGGCGAGCCTTTGTACTGTGGTGTAGGCGCAAATGCGTCGACCCGCTATCCCCAGAGATACCCATAATCGAGTTTCTCCACGAGGGAGTAGAAATGGGTCTCAAAGCCTCCACCTTACGCAGACAGGTGGCGGCACTGTCCACTGTGTTATCCTTGATGGATAACTCACCACTGTCTAGACATCCACACATTATATCTTTCCTAAAAGGGGTGGTTCAAACTAGACCTCCAGTTGTCCATCGCTTCCCTACATGGCATCTCAACGTGGTGCTTAATGCGACATGACCTCCCTTTGAGCCGCTTCAGGAAATCCCCTTAAGGATGTTGAGAGTGAAGGCCATCTTCCTCACAGCGGTAACTTCTGCTCGTTGAGTCTCCGAGCTGAGGGCACTGTCCGCACGTGAGGGCCTCTGTATATTTCACAAAGATAAAGTGGTCCTCAGGCCTTCATTCCCCACCTTCATTCCTTAGGTGAATTCTTTATTCCACCGTTCTCAAGAGATTCACTTACCTTCCTTTTGCCCGGATCCCACCCATCCCAAAGAAAGGGAATGGCACCATTTAGATTTGAGAAGGCTCCTAAAGGTATACCTCAAGCGCACTGCTCCCATTAGAAAATCAGACGCGCTGTTCATCTCCTTAACTAACCCATCCAAAGGGGGGGAAATGTCTAGCTCTGCTATCAGTGCAGCGGTCAGACAGTGCATTACTGAAGCCTACAAGGCTTGTAAGATCCCTCCCCCAACAGGGACCACCGCACACTCAGTGCGTAGTGCTGCTACCTCAGCGGCTTTTAATAGGCAAGCCTCTGTTGATGAGATATGTAGGGCGGCCACTTGGTCTACGGCCTCTACATTCATTAAACATTACAAGATTGACTCCATGGCCTCTGCGGACGCAGCCTTTGGTAGAAGGGTTCTGCAGCAGGTCTTGGATAAGTCCTAAATCCCACCCAGTATTCTAGCTCTTGGATATCCCGCGATTGACAAGTTGCCCTTCCACCCAGAACCGAGAACGGAGCCTTGTGTACTCACCGTGACGGCTCCTTCTGTTCTGGGTTGAAGGGCATCTTGCCCGCCCATTTAGTTCCAAGACTTAAAGTTCCTGTGGGTCAGAGGGGTTAGATGTTTTGGGGCATCTTCAAAATTACTGTTGCGACAGGTTACTCCCTATGTCCGCCATCTTTTTCTAAAGTCAATTATGGAACCCTTTCCTGGTTGTCCTTTATGTGTTATTGTTCATAAGAGTTCATAGTTTGTTATAAGTGCATTGTGTTGCTTGCTGTTTGCGTGCACTTACCTGTCTCCTTAGCTTAGCGAGTCCAAAAACTGGGTTTCCTGCCCAGGGAGACAGGAAGCTGAAGAAAAAATTTTTTAGTCCTGCTTCCCTGGGCACGTGATGGCAACACCCGCGATTGACAAGATGCCCTTCAACCCAGAACAGAAGGAGCTGTCACGGTGAGTACACAAGGCTCCGTTTTCCTGCATCTTGCAGCAGATGCCCAGGGTCCATTTTAGACAACTACCTTATTTCCTGTTTGTTTCCCCTTTCTGTTCTTTGCAAACAGCATTTGAAAGTTGAAGCTGTTGTATTTTGAGTCTTTCAGGGATGTTCTCCAAAACTATTCGTCCGAGTAGTGTGCTTTTTTAAAAAAGGTTTCCTGCTGCGTGCTCGGTCATTGGTTTGCAGTGATGAAGTTCATCCAATAGACTTGCCTGCTGGGAAGTTCAGAGCAGGTTGTGAAAACACAAAGGGCTGTGATGGCTGCACCTGCTGGTTTACCTCTGGATGAGTGGTCCAAGGAATTCCTAAACCTGGGAGAGGGAGGAGCTTGACCAGGAACTTGGCCTGTCATGTCCTTCCAAAAGATTATGCTAGAGAGTTCTGGCAATCTGTTAGAAAAGTGATATCTGAAGGACAGCAAGAAGGGGGAAAGGCAAGCCATTAATAACCAGGCTGAAGGTTGGCATGTCTTTTCTGGGTGTCCCTTTGTGGCTAAGGGACAACATTAATGTATCTTGCTGTTATCCTAGTTTAGAAGGCTGAATTCTCTGAACAGTAGAGAGGAGTTGACTTAACACACTCCTTAATTTGAAAAACAACAACGGAGTTCTTCAGATCTTTTGAATTCTGGCATAGTCTCGAATAAATTGATGTCTGGAGCGTGTGACATCTTTTGAAAATTCAGCATCCAGAGAAGAAATCTTGGTCAATACAGAAAGTTTGCCTGGTGCTCCTTCTAAGATATCCCCCCCCCACCCGTTGTTAAAGACAGGATCTCATATGGGGTAGTCTTGATTTTTCAGAAGAGGAAGGCAGTGTTCTGCTGCTTGCAGGAAATCGTCAGACTCTGATGGTGCAATGTCAGTGGGTAAAGCAGCAAGCGTATATTCTGGGATTTCAGTCAGAGAGCAGGAAGCAATTCAGTGTAGGGAGACCTTCAAAGAAGCTGGTCAGTTCATGGAAAATGCAGTCATGCATCTTGCTTGAAAATTTGCCTTAGAGCTGCTAGTGTCATCTAACTTCACTTTAGCTGATTGGCTAACTTATCTATAATCATCATTTTTGTCTTTGGGGCATGGGATCTCTGGCCTTGCAGTTTTCCAGCGCTCAGTTATAGTAGGAGGACCTTCAGAGCAGAAGTCATGGCCAGGGTGAGTCTGCCCAGGAGAGCAAACAAAGCTATCTAAAGCTATCTGCAGTCATAGAAGTAATATTTTAGAACAGATCTTGCAAGAATATTAATAGAGATGAAAATACAAATTTGGAGGCGCACTGGGGGGAAAACCTATATGAAAAATGTCTTCTTTGGGAATGAGTTTTGCTTTTAAAGGCAAGGCTTAGTCACTCAAAATGTGTATCATGTTTATGCCAGACTATCTACAGCATTAGACAATGCTCGTATATACTGTAGACATATGCAGTATATGATACATTTATTTAACTGTGGCTAATTTTGTCCACAGTTAATGCTTTAATGTGTATAATGATTATATAGTATTGAAGAGTTCATTGTTTTTCATGTTGTACAATATAAATATTCTGCTAGTCTTGTTGCAACTGAGACAATTTCTGTCTGAGTTTCACACTTGTGTTTACTACAAACGTTGCTTTCTATTTTCAGTCTTTTCTCCCTACCCCTCAAATAGCAAAAACTAAGACGGGGGCGGGTATGGCTCAGTGGTTAAGCATCTCTTTGCATGCAGACAGTCCCAGGTTTAATCCCCAGCATCTTCAGTTAAAAAAAAGCATCAGGTACTGGTAATGTGGAAGAAAACTGCCTGAGACCCTAAACAGCAGCTGCCTATTAGAGTAAACAGTTCTGACCCTGATGGACCAAAGATATGACTCAGTATGAATCAGGTTTGTGTGTTCAGGATACTTGTTCTAAGGTAGCATAGTGTGCAGTAGTTTATTTTTGCAAATACTAGAGAGAGTGGGCATTGCACTGTTGCTTGTAGAAAATGAAGACGTATAGTAACTGAAGAAATTGGCTCTAGTCCCTGAATGCGTATGCTGGAATGACATTTTGTGAGTCTTTAAGGTGCCATCATACTCCTGTTTGTTTTTACTTGCAACAGACTAACATGGCTACCTCTCTGGGACTTTAACATTGTTTTGTTTACGTGGTAACCTGTAAATAATGCATTTTACGTTAAAGCAGTAAAATAAGTTTAGGTTTGATAAGGAAGTAACAGCTTAGTCTTATGACCCCACTGCCAGTGTGGTACCTGTGGTGCTAGCTGGTATCCCATGCCTGCTCAGCAGAGGGCAAATATGCAACCAAAAAACCCCACCATGATGTGGAGAGCCACAGCCACCCACCACAAGCCACCGATCCCTGTGGTGTACTGCAAACACTCATATGACAGAGATGGTTGACAAGTAGTCACGCTAAGGTGGCGATGACCCCCCAATAAAGCCACCATTGCCTCTACATAGAACACCCTAAGGAGGCAAACAGCACTCTCCCCCAGTGTGGCTAGGAGGAACCCTGGGGTAAATATACTCCAGGCAGTTCTGTAGATATCGATTTGTGTCCCTTCCTGCAACCAACTTCCCTTTTGCACAGGGAAGGAAACATGACTACTCCAGCCACAGCATTCGCATGCTCATGTAGCTCAGTCTGCACGCGTCATGCCGATAGAACTGCCAGGACCTCTCCCACACAAGGTTCAGGTCTTGGAGTAGGAGGGGCTTGGGAGCACCAGCCTTTTGCCAAACACAGGGGATTAGGGTTGCCAACTTCCAGGTAGTAGCTGGAGATCTCCTGCTATTACAACTGATCTCCAGCCAATAGAGATCAGTTCACCTGGAGAAGATGGCCGCTTTGGCAATTGGACTCTATGGCATTGAGGTCCCTCCCCTCCCTAAACTCCTCAGGCTCCACCCCAAAAACCTCCCACTGGTGGCAAAGAGGGACCAGGCAGACCTACAGGGAATACAGCCACTGAGGCAGCAGTGAGGGAACTCACAACTCCCCAGTGGCACACAGGGACTATGGGTTTGGATTCCTTTGTATCTCCCCCCACCCATGCAAACTGCATGGGTTATCAGATGCTCCCAGTGATCTGGCAGCATATGCATCCCGGGTACCCTTCCTCTCTCCCTTGCAAGAGCACACTTGTGTTTACCTTTAACTCCCTCCCAGTGTGAGCTGAATACTGAAGGCAGCTGAGATCAGTAACAAACGTGGAGTGGGAACCAATCACTTTCTGTCAAACCTTTACCAACAGCCAGCTCCTGAATCCTCCTGAGAGCCAGTGTGGTGTAGTGGTTAAGAGCAGTGGTTTGGAGCAATGGACTCTAATCTGGGTTTGATTCCCCACTCCTCCACATGAGCAGCAGACGCTAATCTGGTGAACCAGTTTGTTTTCCCCGCACCTCCACATGAAGCCGGCTGGGTGACCTGGGGCTAGTCACGGCTCTCTCAGCCCCACCTACCTCAAAGGGTGTCTGTTGTGGGGAGGGGAAGGGAAGGTGATTGTAAGCCGGTTTGATTCTTCCTTAAGTGGTAGAGAAAGTCAGCGTATAAAAACCAACTCTTCTTCTTCTGAGCTCCTTCTGCCTCTGGGTCTGCAATCGGGGCTATACCATCAGCTGCAATGGGCCAGAAGGCTCTGTGCCAAATACACCTTCACAGATCCCTGCCCTCTTGGTTTGCACCTTGGTTGATGAAGATGCTTCAGCAGCCTCTGCTGGGTGAATGAAAGAGATTATAAATAAAGTTAAGGCACCTAAGCCTAGATGCAAGAGTATCATCCATTCCTGGAGGAAAAGAAGGTGCCAGGGCGAAGTGGAGGAGGTCCAGGCCAACAGACATTTCCAGCCATCTGGGAAATATTCCAAGTGACAGTTGAAGGCATTTAGGGGTACGAGGCATGGATTGCACACCTTTGTAACGGCATATGAAGGGTTTTGTGTATGGTGTGGGGGGGGTTAATGAGTCGCAGCCAGTAGACTTGTGGCTTTTTTTAGCAGAGTGGCTTGCCTGGATTTCTGGTGGTCAGCCACCCTATTTCCAACAGTGTCTCAAAAAGGAAATTGCTGTCCCGTCAGCTGAAGTGATACCAGATTCTTGCGTCTGGATTATTTGCCATTCTGTGTGTGCGCGTAAGTTGTGAGAGGTCAGCGTTCAGCTCTGTGCGGCACCTGTTAAGGGTGTAGACGAGGGGTCTCACTGTGATTCAGCACGTGAGGGGGTGGAGGGGATGGGAGATGCGGTTTCAGTTTGCAAACACCCAGCAACACCCACATAGCTATAATAAAAAGGAGAAGGAGCAGCTGTTGCTAAGGGCTGCTATACGCTCCGGCTCCCTGGGAGGATCTGGCGGCTTTCGTTATGCCACTGTCAACATAAAAAGGGAGGCTTTCAGGAGCAAGGTGAGGTCGGCTGTAGGCCCCTTTGTTGCACAGTGATTTTAATGGGGACCTGGCGTGGTCTTAACAAGCCCTTGAGTGTCCAAAGAAATGGCAGCAGAAGGCCAGGCGAATGTGGGGGAACACTTGCTAGTGTTCAGGTTCTTCCGGAAAGGGTATCCCCAAAGTACTGATATGGTTTCAAATGTGACTTGTTTGTGGCACACAAGAAGAAAGGTCCTCCCTTCAGTCAGCACTGTTGCCAGTTTTGGCCTCTCTTTCTGCCTTTGCTCCAATGTGCAAACCCCCAGCGGGACCCCCAAACTTTTGTGGGGGGGCACTAAAATTGATCGAAATCTGCTGGGATGTTGGGAGCATTTTTCTGGTAAAATGACACTAAGCGCGTTGACTTGAAAGCTGTTCCTTGCCCCGTGTCCCATGGAGATCATGTGCAGCAGTTTTGCCGGATGTTCCTTTGAGATGTGCTTTGGCTTCATCACATGTGCATGAAGTTCTTCTTGTTCCTGTATCACCTTCGCTGCACCAAAACTGATAATTATTGGAATAGGCCTAAGTGCAACAAATCTTCATTCGGAGTGGCAGCCGGCCAGTCCTGCTGGAGAAGAATCTCCTCACGAGGCCATGTTCCTAGTGTGCCGAAGGATCCCTGTCTTTTATTGAAGAGGCAGGGTCTTGGATCTGAGGGCTATATCTAAAAATCACATTTCCCCCTTCCTCCAAGGAGCTCCAGGTGCCAACCATGGTTCTCTCCTTCTCCATTTTATCATGACAATGAACCTGTGAAGTAGGCTAGGTCTGAGAAATTGTGTGTGGCCCAAGTCAGCCTGTGAGTTTCATGCCTCTGCACAGTGGTGGCCGATAATGTATTCTTTATTCATCAGTTGGATGTTGGGGAGGGTAAGCCAAAGAGAATTCAGCATGTGGAAGGAAAGGTCCTCTGTTCTTTTTTACGCTTGATAAGAACATTTAACTTTCAAGCCCCACCTTGAACAGTCCTCTGTTCTTTTTTACGCTTGATAAGAACATTTAACTTTCAAGCCCCACCTTGCAAAAAGACTGAGGTTCGGGGTGCAGAGTGGTAAGCTGCAGTACTTCAGTCGAAGCTCTGCTCACGACCTGAGTTCGATCCCAACGGAAGTTGGTTTCAGGTAGCCGACTCAAGGTTGCCTCAGCCTTTCATCCTTCCGAGGTTGGTAAAATGAGTACCCAGCTTGCTGGGGTAAAGGGAAGATGACTGGGGAAGGCACTGGCAAACCACCCCGCGAACAAAGTCTGCCTAGTTAACGTCGGGATGTGACGTCACCCCGTGGGTCAAGAATGGCCCGGTGCTTGCACAGGGAACCTTTACCTTACTACTAGAGTCACATAATGTAATCTTGATGTCCCCAATCTTGGACATCTTATGTTAGGAGCATTTTCTCCTAATGGTAGGATGGGGTGGTGATGACATTTGTGTATATGGTGGTAGTTGACGGCTGGGGAAGTTGAACTTGCTGTCGGCAACGGATGCATCCGCTGACGGTGGCTCTCCCAGTTGTCTTTCTGACAAGGGAAAACCACTCGCTGGAGAGTGTGTATGTGTACATTTGTTTCACCCCTTCCGTCGCTGTCTTCCTTGTTTTTAAACATTGGCATCTGGCCAAACCCTGTTCCTTTCTCTCTGTTGCTTGCTTGTTTACTCCAGCAGCTGGCAAAAGCGTTCCCACTTGCTTTTTGTTTAAATGTTCTCATTCCTGGGGATTACGAAGCAGCCACTCTTGAGTGCTGGGGACCAGGAAAGCTGCCAGGGCTTTTGTTAACTTCAAAACAAAACAAATCACAGCACTCTCAATATTTAAACGTGCACAGTTTATAAAAAATGAATCATACTATAGAACATGACTAACTAACCTATATGATAACATGCAAAGATATGACTAAACACACAAGAGGTACTGAACAGCAACTATGTACAATATATACAAAAGACAACGTGGCCAAATTAGCCAAAATGGTCAAGATGGTCAAAATGGTCCCACAATGTACTGATAGTGATCATAGGTACACACACAGTCCAAAGCCAAAAGCCACAAAACCGGCTAGAACAATCTCACGAATGCGACGGTTGTATTCTGTTTCACTAGTGGTACCAAGGTCAAAAAATCCCTTGAAAAGGGTAACTTCTTATTCCTGATGGGACCCACAAGTTGGATGTTCAGGACCGCATAGAAAAGGACGCAAATCCCAGGTAACTATTTGTGTTTCACCAAATGAGGCTTCATCAGCCTATAGGTATGAATTGCATGTATTAAGATTTTTTATATATACAAAACATTTTTGATACATTTAATACATATTTAATACATTTTAATATTTTTTATTATAATCAATGTATGTATAAGACTCCTAAAGAACAGAGATTAAGTATTAAAAGTTAAAACAAAGAATGGTTTAGTATAATATTCCTGCAGAAATTATCTTTTTGAAAGTACGGGACCTTTTTTAAGGCCATTGGAAAACTTTTTGAGACAAACAAGGCTAGGCCGTGATCACTCTGCAGCCAGAGATGGAGTACTTCTGAATAGCAGGGGGGCCTTGGCCTCTGTGCCCTATTTATAGGCCTTTCAAGAGCATCTGGAGGGCCACTGTGGGAAACGGGATGCTCGGCTAGATGGACATTCCCCTTTGATCCTGCATGGCTGTTCTTATGTTGCAGGCTTGTGCTGCCTTAGGTACATTCGGTGTTGGGTGATGCCTTTTTTGTGGATCCCATAGCCTGCCCTTGGAGCTGAGCTTGGTGGTGAAAAATTCTCTCTTGATGCACCAGGTGAACATATACTCTAGAGCAGAGTTTTCCAAGCTTTTTGAGTTATGGAGCACTTTTTCAGGAGAGAAATTTGTCACGGAGCACTAATTTTCACCTAGCACCTATGTACTAAACCGAATGACAGCAGTATTTTTCTTTCTAATCTCTTCACAGAGCACTAGGAGATGTTTCGCAGAGCACGGTTTGGGAACCTTTGCTCTAGAGTATGGGGCTGTTCATAAGACGTTTCCAGCGTGAATTGCACCTTGCATGCAAGCCTGTAGAAAACCAGGAGTCATAGTGGGTGCAGTGTCACAAAATATAAATTCTTACACTGACGCAACTGTAGGAGTTAAATGGGAAGGTGGCCTTGGAAGAGTCACTGTCTTTCGGCCTCAGTTTCTCCACCGTAAAATCTGCTTCTCTCAAGTAATGTGAGGGCAGGCATGGTGTTTTTAATCCAAGCTGTAAACTTGTATGTTGGTTGTGTGTTAAATGGGCAGGTTCGCACATGTGTGTTCGTCACCCAGTGACTGAAACATCATAGTGATTTGTGTGTGTGAACGAGCCATTTCAGAGCCACCGCTGTAGTTAAGAACATTCATGTCGATATCATCCCAAGCCTGCCGTATATCTTCAGCGGAGGGTGTCTGCATCATCGGTTTCCGAGTCATCAAGGGGCACATGAACCACGCTTTTACAAAGGGGTTTGCTGTGTCATAACTGCTGAGCAGGCTGTGAATGTGGCGCTGGGCATATCCAGTCTGGTGAGGAAGTGCACCACCTGCAGGCCACAGGAAGAAAAAGCAAGAGAGTTGCCAAAGAGAGTCCGTATCTGAGTGCGTTGGTGGGTACTGGAAGGAAGTGTTACGGCTCGTTGGACCAGTATTTCCAGATGGAGGCGGCCTCTTCTCGATACACAATGTTCTGCTGTGTTGGCCCAGTTTCATAAGCATTTCCTTTGGCTAGGAGGGAGCAGCAGCTTGTTGTTGCCCTCTCAATTACAGTCTAGGATCCCAGGCGACAGATACTCAGCATTTTAATCTGCCCAGTAGACTTCCAAGTTTGGCCATTTGAAGAATGCCTTAGCTGTAAGCTGCCTAGCCAGAGACTTTGAGAAAGGGGAGGGGGCTTGCACATTGACTGGGTCGGAGAGCCAAGAAAATTTGAATCTTGTGGGCAGGATCAACTTTGCTAATTAAACAAATGCCTAAGCTGTGCTTGTTGTGCTTCTCCTCTTAAATTTGCAGGGCTGAGTGCATGTTATGTGCCATCAAGTCACTTCTGATTTATGGCAACCCAATGAATTAATAACATCCAAAACATTGTATCATTTAGCAGCTTTGCTCAGGTCTTGCAAACTGAAGCTGTGGCTTTATTGAGTCAATCCATCTCATGCTGAGTCTTCCTCTTTTCCTACTGCCTTCAACTTTTCCTAGTGTTATTGTGTTTTCTAGTAGTGTAATAAGAACATCAGAAAAGCCATGTTGGATCAGACCAAGGCCCATCAAGTCCAGCAGTCTGTTCACACAGTGGCCAACAAGGGGCCTCTAGGAAGCCCACAAACAAGACGACTGCAGCAGCATTATTCTGCCTGTGTTCCACAGCCCCTAATATAATAGGCATGTTCCTCTGATACTGGAGATAATAGGTGTGCATCATGACTAGTATCCCTTTTGACTAGTAGCCATGAATAGCCCTCTCCTCCATGAACATGTCCACTCCCCTCTTAAAGCCTTCCAGGTTGGCAGCCATCACCACATCCTGGGGCAGGAAGTTCCACAATTTAACTATGCATTTTGTGAAGAAGTTCTACAATTTAACTCTGCGTTGCGTGAAGAATAGTGTGCAGATAGCTTTTGCAAATGCTCATTCTGAAGCCAAAGCTGCTGTTTCTGTGGGGTGTTTTTTTACTGCTATGAGTTGTCTTTTCACTGGCTAGTAGCCCCTCAAGGCTAGGAAATCTCGCTGTCAGATGCCATGGCACCAGCTTCAGCGTGAGCAATTGAGCCAACTTTCAGCTGCGCTGTGGCCATCTGGCGTGGCACTGGCATCTGGCCAAGCCCTGAAGGTGTTGACACAACAGTCCAATTGCTTTGCATTACCTTTTTAAAATAACTGTTTGCCGGTGGAACTGATTGTGGCAGAACGGCGTGGTTTTTCTTCCTATGAGTGTTTGCAAAGCGTTCAAGGTAATTAATTGTGCTCGAGTGTATTTGCTACAGGCAGTGCCTGTTCTACAGCTGAGATACACCGGAAGGTGCTTTGGGCTGATTCAGACTCTCTTTTTTTTTTTTTTTGCCCCCCTCAAGCCCCCAAAGAGTTAGACTCCGTATGCATTTCCCCCCTTTACTTTCAGCACACTCCACTCTGCTTCCAAAGCCAGGATCCTGCTAACTCGTCCCCCGGCATCACTACTGCCAGTTCTCTTCATGCACATTCTGCAGCGCTCGTAATGTTTCAGGAAAGTGTTTGTCATGTACTTCCTGATTCCCCCCACCCCACGCACACACACACACACTGCTTATTCCTCACCATAAAGCCTCCTTTCCATTCCCTTCTCCAGGGGTCCCAGTTCATGGAGTTGAGCCGGTCCCTTGGTGCTTGTCAGCTTTCTTTTGACTATAAGTGTTTTAACTTATTTGGCCCTGCTGCCTTTCTTTCCTACTGGGCACAAAGTCCAAAGCAGGTTTGTAGTTCTGAGACCACTGCAAGTTCTTTGGGTCCAGAAGATGGTTCCCACCATGAGCCCTTTCAGTACTGGATAGCTCATGTATTATATTTGGGTCCAAGTTTTATGGCCCCCTGTGGCAATGCCCTTTCGTCTCACCCCTAGTTCTCACACCAATTCTACAAACAAGAACATAAGGAAAGCCCTGCTGGATCAGACCAAGGCCCATCAAGTCCAGCAGTCTGTTCACACAGTGGCCAACCAGGGGCCTCTAGGAAGTCCACAAACAAGACGACTGCAGCAGCACCATCCTGCCTGTGCTCCACAGCACCTAATATATTCAGCATGCTCCTCTGATCCTGGAAAGAATAGGTATGCACCATGATTAGTATCCATTTTAACTAGTATCCATGAATACCCTTCTCCTCCATGAACATGTCCACTCCCCTCTTAAAGCCTTCCAAGTTGGTAGCCATCACCACATCCTGGGGCAGGGAGTTCAACAATTTAACTATCCGTTGCGTGAAGAAATACTTCCTTTTATCAGTTTTGAATCTGACACACTCCAGCTGATGACCCCGCATTCTAGTATTATGAGAGAGGGAGAAAAGCTTCTCCCTGTCCACTCTCTCCAAACCATGCATAATTTTATAGGCCTCTATCATGTCTCCCCTTAGCCACCTTCTTTCCAAGCTAAACAGCCCTAAGTGTTTTAACCGCTCCTTATCGGGCCGTTGCTCTAGTCCCCTAGTCATTTTGATGCTCTTTTCTGCACCTTCTCAAGCTCTGTAATTACCTTTTTTAGGTGTGGTGACCATAACTGTACACTTGCATCTTAGCCACCCATGGGACAACGATGACACAGTGCAAGGGTGAGCCAGGCCCCTGAAAGCCATGTGCAGTTGTGAGCTCCCTCTCCTCTGCATCTGAAACCTTGCACTACACTAGAGTAGCTAGCCGCTTTGGATCTGTATTTGCACCTCTTGGGAGCAGAGTCTTGAGGCTAGGGGTGTATTGCAGGTTATCCTGACTTCCTGACGAGTGAGAGACTGGGAATGACTTGTGGAAACTCTCAATGCACAGACAGGCTGAACTGGCCTGTCTCTGGTCTGCTCGCCATGCTGGGTTTCTTTCCCCCACCCCTTTCCTTGTTCTCTGCTGCTGCAGAGCAGCTTTCTGTGTTTGATTAAGGATTCTTAATGCAACAGAAAACTTGAAACTGTCCCAGGAAAGCCCTTTCCCATCTTAGACCTCAACGTGGTGTAGTGGTTAAGAGCAGTGGTTTGGAGTGGTGGAGTCTGATCTGGAATATTGGGTTTGATTCCCCATTCCTCCACATGAGCGGCGGGGGTCTAATCTGGTAGACTAGGTTTGTTTTCCCGCCCCTCCACACAAAGCCAGCTGGGTGACTTTGGGCAAGTTACAGCTCCGTTAGAGCTCTTTAACCCCACCTACCTCACAGGGTGTCTGTTGTGGGGAGGGGAAGGTGATTGTAAGCCGGTTTGAGTCTCCCTTAAGTGGTACAGAAAGTCTGCATATAAACTCTTCTTCTCCTCCTCCTCCTCGAATGCAGTGGGGGCAAGAGAGCTTCGCTTCAGCTGCCTTCTACAAAGTTCGGGGAGTAGCCACAACTTAAAAGAGGCGCATGCTCCTGAGCTCACAGCTTGGCTCCAGTGCTACTTTGCCACCAGCACCAGAAGGGGAGGGGGGAGGATCCTTGCTGTGAGAAGCTGAAGTGAATAAAAGAGGAACCAGGATGAGAGACGAAGAGAATGTAGGATTTCAACTCCCCTAGTCAGCTATAGAAACCCACCCCACCCTCCTGGCATCTGTTATATCCAGAATCCCTTCAGTCAGTGTATGCATTGGCATACCAAATAGAGACCATAGTGCACAGACTAATGAATCCCACATTACTGATTTCAGTTGAACTCTCCCGTTAGTGTTCCTGATCCTGCAAAGACTTGCAGATGGCAACTGAGGCCACTGGATAAATGTTAGGAAGCTCTGGCAATTGTCCCATTACCTGGACATTTCCCTGACCCCCTTCCAAAATTGCAGTGTTCTACTCGCCCCTCTGCAAGTTTCATTTAATTGAAACTTTATTTTAGAAATAGATAAGGGGGGGAGGGTTTGCATTAGGGGGCCCAGTGGCTTCCGCTTAGTGATGGCACCCACTACCCCTTCTCAGAATTGTGGAAGCGCCTGCTGGTTCAATGAGGTTGGGAGACCCTTGCCATTAAGACTGCATAGATTACTATTTTGTTTTGTTTTAAAGTAAAACTTGAGGTTTCCCAGGTGCCAAATTCCAGAGCCCTCGTCGCCATGAGTCGGAAGCCACTTGACGGCACTTAACACACACACAGTTGCTCGCAGTGCAGTGAAGAAGAGTTGGTTTTTATATGCCGACCTTCTCTACCGCTTAGGGAAGAATCAAACCAGCTTACAATCACCTTCCTTTCCCCTCCCCACACCAGACACCCTGTGAAGTAGGTGCGGCTGAGAAAGCTCTAAGAGAACTGTGACTAGCCCAAGGTCACCCAGCTGACTTCATGTGTAGGAGTGGGGAAACCAACCCGGTTCACCAGATTAGCGTTCGCCACTTGTGTGGAGGAGTAGGGAATCAAGCCCGATTCTCCAGATCGGAGTCCACCACTCCAAACCACTGCTCTTAACCACTACACCACACTGGCTCTCTCAGTGGTCTCAGTATGTTTCATTCGAGAGAAAGGAGCCTTCTTTGTTCAAAAGACTACTGACTTGGATGGTTTCCTATTCAGCCCAGACTGCTGTGATAGGCCCATCTAAGAGGCAAGCTTCGACAAAGTTTCTTCACTTTGTGGCATGGCTGACATGTTTCTTCTTTCCCCCATTGCAGGTCTTGAACCTCTTGGCTATGGATAATAAAGGCTACCGACGTGGGAGTTTCCAGAGCAGCACCAGTGATGAAGACATGGTGGAGGTCGCAGGGGGAACCCTCGACTTCTCTATGGTGGATGATGTGCCCCCTCTGGACAGAGAGATGGCGGAAGGTAATGCTGGGGCTGCCTGCAGACTCTCGGTATCTTTCTTCTTAGTTGCCAAGTTTTCTGGCTAACATGAGCTCTTGTACACCTGTTGCTACCTTCTAGTATACAAAACAAAAAATAGTGTTGTAAAATAGCAATATCTAACTAAACCAAAACAACACCAGGCTAAAGAATCTGTCTGTCTGTCTATCTCTATAAAAATATATATAACAACAGGCATAAATAACCTATAACTTACTATGAAATATAAATCACCTAGATATACAAAGTAACAACAAACCCAATCCCACTACGTGGTATAGAAATAAATGAAAAGTCAAGTAGGATGCATCAAATTCCGTGGGAGGATATCAGCCACCAGAGATCACCAACACAAGTTGGGTGAAGTCCAGAGGAGATAAGGAAATCCAAAGGAGATCAGTTATTTATAGGTTATTTATGCCTGTTGTTTTATAGATAGATAGATGGATAGATTTCTTTATTCTTTAGCCTGGTGTTCTGGTTTTGTTATATATTGCCAGCTTCTAGTACAGCTGAAGTATAGTGGGTCTTGCGGTTCATTCATACTGGTGGGGAAGAAGCTGTCTTGGGGCACTCTGGAGTAGGCTGTGGTATTGTTCTGAAGATCACGTATTACAGTGTCGCCCCACGTGCAGTGAGGGCTAAAACCTCACATCACACAGAGCTGACTCGAGGATGGTTTAGGAGGGGGATCCTGGGCAAGATGCTGTCCAGTGAGGTCCTCCTCCAGTTGCACGAGCTATGCTGCCACCAGTGATGGCTCCTCCCTCGGCCCAAGATGCCAGGCAAGTAGCTGCCACAGCTGCCAATCCCTGGCCTGTCGATTTGAACAGGCTGTGATGGTAGCTAGGAGCAGCAATAGCTGATGCTCAGCAGAAGGCAGGTGGGCAAGGGGGTGCTGTTCCTGGCCGCTGCTGCCTTCTCCCCTGGGGCAGTGGCAGACGCCTAGCTGCCCTTGCTACTGTGCAGGTGAATGACTGACAGTGGTAGCACGCGTGGGAATGGAAGC
Source organism: Euleptes europaea (assembly GCF_029931775.1). Taxonomy (NCBI): domain Eukaryota; kingdom Metazoa; phylum Chordata; class Lepidosauria; order Squamata; family Sphaerodactylidae; genus Euleptes; species Euleptes europaea. Next base: position 39,204,694 of record NC_079324.1, read on the forward strand.
TGCGGCTAAGAAGAGGTGTGGAGCTGCCACCTGAGGGAGCAGCACCCGGAGGGAGTGAAGGCAAGAGGCAGCAGCAGCTGCAACATCGTGGTTGCTGTGGGGACCAGCAGTGGGACAGAGAGCAACCTCCTCTTGTTGTGTTGCCTGTGGCCTCTTTTCCCCCAGCGGCAGTGGCAACTGCTGCTCTGAGCCTCCATCGCCACTTGCTCAAGGGGGTGGCAGAGTAGGAAAGGGAGGTGCCGTGGAGCAGGGGTGGTCTTAGCGATTCTCGGGCCCTGGGCAGAAGTCCAGGATGGGGCCCCAGAATCACCGCCACTTCCATTGCCAGCCCCCCTGCCAGAGCTGAGCAAGGGGAGGCCCTTGCCTGTGCGAGGTGGGCAGGAGCCGCCACTGGAAGCCAGCTGCCCCAGGCCCCAGATGGGGCAGGCATGGATGGTGGCAGGAGCCTGGTCATCTTCTTTCCCATCTTCCTTCTGGGGAAACATGGGTGGTTGGGGCTCCTCCCAGTGTAGAAGAGGAAGAAGAGTTGGTTTTTATATGCTGACTTTCTCTACCACTTAAGGAAGAATCAGACCAGCTTACAATCACCTTTCCTTCCCCTCCCCACAACAGACACCCTGTGAGGTAGGTGGGGCTGAGAGAGCTCTAAGAGAGCTGTGACTAACCCAAGGTCACCCAGCTGGCTTCATGCATAGGAGTGGGGAAACCAACCCAGTTCACCAGATTAGCGTCTGCTGCTCATGTGGAGGAGTGGGGAATCAAACCCGATTCTCCAGATTAGAGGCCACCGCTCTTAACCACTACCCCACGCTGGCTCTCAGGGCCCAGGACAGCTGCCAGAGTTGCCCATTGGCTAAGACCGCTCTTGCCATAAAGTGGCACAGCGCAGCACTGCAGTGGGGAGGGAGGAGCCTGTTCCTGCTCCTGGACACAGCAGGTTGGGTTAGTGGTCAGTCCTGTCAGGGCTCTGAGAGTCTCAGCAGCTGATAGAGGATGTCAATTTCTGACAGCAGCCTATCCTGTGTATTTAGCAGCAGCCAGCCATTGGCCTCTGCTGCAGTCGCTGCTGCCATTGGCTAGCTGGGAGGTGGCCTCAGCCATAAAATTAGGAGACGGGAGCAAACCAGCAGCAGTATCATTGGAAGGGGCCAACTTGTCCCTGAGATGCATTTTCCTCTGGCAGCCTGTTCCAACCCCTCTGCTGGTGTGGCACTTTCCGAATTCCTGTGTCCCCTTTTGCAAACCAGCATCCAAGTGTTAAATATGATATACAGTCTCTTAGCAGCTTGCCAGAGGTTGCCATGGAAAAAGTCCTGATTGTATTTTTTTGGCCCATCGCCTTCTGTAATGAAAAGAGCAGGGAAGTTTTGGGTATTGAAGCATGTGGGTGGGGAATGGTAAGCAAGGCTCTTCTTTAGGGGCTCAGAGTGATGAGCCTCTTCAGAATGTCCTCAAGTGCAGAAGGTGCTTCATCCCTGTAGGGTGCTGCAGCTTGCAAAACTAGCTTTCCTGTGGCAAAGGGTGTTGTTCCTTGTTGAGCCTGCTGCTTTCAGTGGTCGTGCCCAAGCAATGACTCTGACATAAAAAGTGGGCATAGGGACCATGTCCTTCAGAGGCTTGGAAACCGTGGAGAACTTTTGCAGGTGGGGTGAGAGGCAGCTCACGCCATCCTCCTCTCCTCCATTTTATACTCACAACAACTTTATGATGTAGAGGGGCCGTGGCTCAGAGGTAGAGCATCTGCTTGGCATGCAGAAGGTCCCAGGTTCAATCCCCAGCAACTCCAGTTAAAGGGACTAAATGATGTGAAAGACCTCTGCCTGAGACCGTGGAGAGCTGCTGCCAGTCTGAGTAGACAGTACTGACTTTGATGGACCCAGGGTCTGATTCAGTATAAGGCTGTTTCATGTGTTCATGTGAGTAGGCTGTGTTTGTGATTGGCCCCAAGCCTAGCAAGTTTCCGTGGGGATTGAAACCTGGATCTCCCAGATCCTAGTTGAACACAGTAACTGCTATACCACGTTGGCTCTCTAGTGGCTGATGGAGAATGTTTGCAAGGAACAAAATCAAAATGGCACCCCTTTTTCTTTCTTTTATGAATTGTCTGGGTAGCTGAACAATGCTGAGTATTTAGATAGCCCTTCTCTTAAGGGCCCAGAGCACTTTGCATATATTGTGTTGGTGCTCCTTAATAACAGCCCTGTAAGGTGTATGTGTGTGTTAAGTGTCATCAAGTTGCTTTCGACTTAATGGCGACCCTATGAATTGATGACCCCACAGTACCTACCTGTAAGGTAGGCTAGTATTATCTGCACTGCATACTGAAGCTGAGAAAGTGGCTGAGATCTGAACTGGAAGATTCCAATTTATGTTCCTAACCTTTATGCTGTGCTATTCTTTAGCTGTCTCTGATGTCTTTTTCAAAAGTATCTGGGATCTTAGAAGCCCCACCACTGATTCAGTGGGGGGGGACGGGCATGTGGAGTGTGAGCAGTTCTTTCCACGGGGCCAATTCATGTTCAGAAGTAATGGACATGAGTTTTCAAACTTCACAGAACCGTTCTTTTGACATAGGCATCCAAAGCAGAAGTCAGATAGCACGCATTAGCTGTACACATCTGCTCTCAACCTACTTTCCCTTTCAATGGCACAACACCCTTGGGGAGAAAGAAGGGGGGCTGGCAGAGGGCACTGCCACAGCTGCCTTCTTTCCCTCACCATGATCCTTGCTGTCTTTAAACAGAGGCTGGACAAACACTTGTCAGGGATGCTCTAGGCTGATCCTGCATTGAGCAGGGGGTTGGACTAGATGGCCTTTATGGATCCTCCCAACTGTAGATTCTATGAATAGCAGCTGGTGTCAGCAAAGGGTGGGGATAGGGTCCAGCCAAGGAATATATAAGAAACTCCATTGCAAGGCAGGTATCTTTTTATCTCTCGTGCCCAAGGTCCTGTTTTGAATGTTCTGTGGAACTGGGAAGTCAGTGCCTATTGATAGAAACAGAAGGAGAGAAGGAGAATTGAGAGCCCCCTCGCATGTTTGCTGTCTCTCTGCCCCCCCTGTCCTGAAGGGGAAGATGCTGCTGTTGCTGCTTCCTTCCCGTAGCTGGAACCCTCCCTCTTCCACAAGAGGGCAGGCTCTGACCAGCTTGTCTCAAGAGGCTGCCAGGCGTGCCGGCAGCGTGGGGCTCTGGCAGGAGTGTTGAGCGGAAGGGAAGGCAGCACAGCTGGGATCCTGGCGAGGGAAAGAAGGCAGCTGCGGCAGCACCCTCTGCCAGCCCCCCTTCTCCCTCCCCAAGGGTGTTGTGCCGTTGAAAGGAAGAGAAAGTGGCTGCCTGCTCCAAGGGAGCATCAGTCTTACCCCAGTCCCTTTCAGGGGTTAGCTGCCAAGACTGTGTGGCCCCGGGAAGACCTTGTCTCTGGGACCAGAAGACAAGTGGGGAGGGGCAGCTTTCTCTGCACTGCTGACCAGTTGCTGTGAACTGGCGCTTTGTCTTCGGAGGCAGCCCGCCTCTGCCAGCCTCTGAGTTGCTCAAGGGCAGGGGAGGCTGTTTGCCAGGTCCCCCCGGGGCGGCACCCTCCTTCGTTCCAGCACGAGGATTAGAGAGATGCCCTTTAAGCTGTATTTGCAATGTTGCAGAAGCTGCGTGGCTGGAAGGGCTCCAAGCTATAAAAGATTGCAAAAGGAAGAAAGGCAGGCCTGGCTAGGGCAGGAATGCGAGGCAAGAGGGGCTAATTTCAGGAGGTCAAGAGAGATAAAGAGGGAGTTTCTCTCACTCGTGTGCTGTCTTGGGGGGAGGGGAATAGCTCCCAAGTGCCACTTGGAGAACTGACTCGGTCACCATCAACAGAGAGCCCCGTGGCTCTGCTGACCTGGCTCAGAGAAGCAGGAGAAGTCACTCAGAGCCCAGCAGCCATTTTATTCTTCAGCCTACCTCTTGCTTTAAAGGGGAAGCCGCTTAAAGATTAACTTGGCCCAGTCACCTGCTTGGGGAAACGACTTTGCCCTCTTGGGACGCTGCGTCCCCTTCTGTGGGTTTATAACGAGTTTTTCTGGGCTGCCTGTTGTGGGTGTTCTCGGCAGCAGCGTTTTCAACCCCAATGGAAAAGGGTCCGTCTGGCTCTCCCTGGCTCGATGGTCTCCAGGAGTCTGCAGATGGAACTTTCCATCCAGGTCTGTGGGGGGTGGGGGAGGGGAGGGGAAGGCTCCCCACTGTGTCGCTTGCCTTGGCTGAAGTGGCAGTGCATCACGCCAAGGTGGAGAGTGAGGGGTGGGGTGGATTTCCAACAGCCAGCTGGCACTCGCTCCACCATTGTGCAGAGGCATGGATTAGATGCCCATCTGTTCCCAGTGGCACACGTGCCCTGTCGTCTGCACCAGGGCAGGATCAGGAGCCTGGCATGGACTGAGCCTGCCCGACTGATATAAGGACCTCTGCTGGGTAATCTACCTGCCTCTTCAGGGTCCACTTTGACTCTTTCTGGAATGTTCCCTCCCTCCCCTTAAGTTTACTCTACCTTCCAGGCCCCTGACCCAACATTAGCTGTCTGTTTGGCAGAAGAGCATGCAGTATTAAGGTGCAAAAGGTCAAGCCCTCCACCAGTCCCAGCAGCAGCCAACTATTTATAGCAGAGATGCTCCAGGGGCTTAGGGAGGCCCAGAAGTCACTAGATTTCACAGGTGAAGACCACTACTAGGAAGGAGCGATCCCCATATGCCACACCATTAGCTCCTCCCCCACCCCTTAGTCTCTCATGGAGGAAAGGGCTATTAGTAGTTGTTGGTGTGATAGCCTGCTTCTGCATATGGGGTTCCATTTTAAGCTATCTTTGATTACATTTACATTACATTAAAACTTTATTACGGTCCACGACCAGCACAAAAGCAGGTACAATATCTTTGATTACTAGGGACAGTCACTGCTGCTGTTGGGCTTCTCAGGGCACCTGGCTGTCTGCAGGTAGAGTGCTGGAAATTCTTTGTTCTGACCCTTCCAGGCAAGCCTGACAGTCCACCACTTTCCATCCTTCCCTCCAGGCCTTTAGCAAGCCCTAGTATCATCAATCAAGAGCGCTTTTTGTTCTTTTGTCTCCTCTGCAGGATTCTCCTCATATAATGGAGGCACGATGAACGGCGCAAGCAAGATGATGGATTTCCTGGAAGAGCCGCTGCCTGGCGTGGGGACCTACGAAGACTTCAACACAATAGACTGGGTGCGGGAAAAGTCTCGGGACCGTGACAGGCACAGAGAGGTCAGTCGGGGCTTCGCAGGGAGGCTGGAGCTGCTTCTTGTTCCATCTCTGAGCATTTCCTTTCTCCAGGCATCAGGATGGGTGTGTTTGCGGGGAAGTGTTCTGAGAATTCCCACTTGGCAGCAAAACTGGAAACGGCACAGGAGATCTGTCCTCAGGGTGTCTCCTTCCTCCTTCTCCTTTTTTAAAAAAAGCTTCAGAGCAGCTGCATGGGGCTCTTGATTTGGCCGGGAAAGTGGTGCAGGGAGACAGTGTGTCTAAATCTTCCTTGCACATGCAGCTGTAATATTAGCTGGGGGTGGGGTTGGTTTGCTGCATCTGACATTTTATCGGCTCCTTGCACAAATGGTGGGGTGCGGGGAGGTGGGGTGGGAAAAGCCATGGATGTTAAGTGGTCTTCTCTTGCCAGCAGCCTGCTAAATGTGTAGCCTCTCTCTCTCTCTCTCTCTCTCTCTCTCTCTCTCTCTCTCTCTCTCTCTCTCTCTCTCTCTCTCTCTCTCTCAAATCTCCTTTCTCAGATCACCAATAAAAGCAAAGAGTCCACCTGGGCCCTGATCCACAGCATCAGTGATGCTTTCTCAGGATGGCTGTTGATGCTGAAAATCGGCCTGTTGGCAGGTGAGATGGCAAAACCTAGTGGACTATGCCTGTTCTTCCATTTTCACCAGTTCACGCTGTGACTCCCAGGCCTTTGAAATTCCTCCGAGTGCAAAGGAATCCCCATAAGTCCCCACATCTCCCTATTGGTGGAAGTAGAAGCCAGAGAGAGCCCATTTGGTCCCTGTTTGGCTTTCTTGGTTGTCTGCCGTCCTCTGCTCTGTGCTAAACTACTGATTTTCAAACACAGGGGCGATAGCAGGTTTGATCGACATCTCTGCCCACTGGATGACAGACCTGAAAGAGGGTGTGTGCCTGCAGGGCTTCTGGTACAACCACGAGCACTGCTGCTGGACTTCTCAGGAAACCACCTTTCAGGACAGGGACAAATGTCCGGAATGGAAGACGTGGGCACAGCTTCTGACCAGCGACCAAGCAGGGGTTTGTAATGGGAACTGGAGCATCCTGGGTAGGGGCACTGGTGGCATACATCTGAATGTATATCTATGCATTAGTCTTGTTGCTCCCAAAATACATGTGTCCTGCTTGACCAAACCGAGGCAGAAGCCCTGGGGGGCAATGCCAGTGCGCCTCTGCTAAGCATCTTCTTCCTCACATGGCAGAAGCTTGACAGGGATCCTTCTGTGTTTCTGCCTTTCAGGAGGCCTTTGCTTATGTCCTCAACTACTTCATGTACGTCCTCTGGGCACTGCTGTTCTCCCTGCTTGCCGTGTTGCTGGTCAGAGGCTTTGCTCCCTATGCTTGTGGCTCAGGGATCCCAGAGGTAAGTTTGGCTTGTAGGTTTCTTTCTTGGGCTGCATTTGATGAACAAGCGGAGAACAGGGATAGGTCTTCCCGGAGGGCTCGTTCGAGAGGGTGGACCTTCCTTCCGTGCCGTTTGCAGGCATGTCCTCCTCCTCCCCACATGTGCCCAGTTTCATCTCTTGAATCTAGCACAGAAAGTAGATATTCTGCATGAGGAACCCTAGGAAAGATGGCAAGAGCAAACCAGTTCAGAGAAGAGGGGTGTGGACTTCTCTCAAAAGCGGGTCTTTTTCTCTCGTTGCCTCCTGGTTTTTAATTCCTTTCTCAGTGAGTTCAGTAGGAGTGCAACTGCTGGAAAATGGTGTGGATTGCTTGGAAGGCTGTGCGTTGACCTCAACTTGGCCATCTTAAAAATGGGCACGCAAAACTAATGCACATCGTGAGGCAGTGTAGTGCAGTGGTTAGAGTGTCAGACTAGGATCTGGGAGACCCAGATTTGATCCCCTGCTCTGCCATGGAGGCTTGCTGGGTGACCTTGGGCCGGTCACACACTCTGAGCCTAACCTACCTCACAGGGTTGTTGTGAGGATAAAATGGAGGAGAGGAGAACAATGAAAGCCATTTTGGGTCTGCACTAGGGTATAAATGAAGTAAATAAATATAAAGCTGGCTTCTTCCCCTACATATTGAGTGGGTTTCCAGCTATATGAGTCCGCTTTGTTTAGACCACTGCTGTGTTTGTGCTGCAGCCTGTTTGTGTTTTGCCTTCCAGATTAAAACTATCTTGAGCGGCTTCATCATTCGGGGCTACCTGGGCAAGTGGACGCTGCTCATCAAGACAGTGACCCTGGTGCTGGCCGTTTCCTCAGGCCTGAGCCTGGGGAAGGAAGGCCCCCTGGTGCACGTGGCCTGCTGCTGCGGGAACATCCTTTGTCATCTCTTCACCAAGTATAGGAAGAATGAGGCCAAGCGCCGAGAGGTAAGTCAAGGGCTGCTGCAAGTGTTCTCTCGTCGTGAAGGTAGCACGGGCCGGCTGGGCAGCAAAGAGTTTCTCGGAAGGGATGCAACAAGATGGCTTCCTGAATGGTTTTTTTATTTACGTTTATCTGTAGTCCACATTTCTCACTGGGACTCAAGGCGGATTACCCGGAGTGAGTCAATACTTTCAACGAATGGGGCATTCTATAAACAATGCAACAGGGTTAAGGTCGAAGAACCAACCAGAAGTTTAAAAAAGAGAACTGAAGCAAAGCATAATTATAAACATACACATAATCATAAACATACACCAGCATGGCGTAGTGGTTAAGAGCGGTGGTTTGGAGCAGTGGAGTCTGATCTGGAGAACCGGGTTTGATTCCCCACTCCTCCACATGAGTGGCGGAGGCTAATCTGGTGAACTGGATTTGTTTCCCTGCTCCTACACACGGAGCCAGCTGGGTGACCTTGGGCTAGTCACACTCTCTCAGTCCCACCTACCTCACAGGTTGTCTGTTGTGGGGAGGGGAAGGGAAGGTGATTGTAAGCCAGTTTGAGTCTCCCTTAAGTGGTAGAGAAAGTCAGCATATAAAAACCAATTCTTCTTAAATGATACAAAATTCCATCATAGGATCCTAGTTGCAGCAAGCCATACACGCTAGCATGGTCCACAGTCCCTAATAATTTTTCTCAGTAATTTTTTGAATCACGTAGTGCAGCGCAACTCTATTGCCTGTGCAGAAAAAAACCTCTTGAATTATTCAGGTTTGCATAGTTTGCAGAAAGCCATGAGATCGGGAGCCGACCTGATCTCCTCGGGCAGGCTTGTCCACAAGGTGGGGGCCACAACAGAGAAAGGCACGTGGACAGGCAGTTGTTGATTTTGCCAATTTGCAAGTTGGCACCTGCAGAAGACCCTGCTCCAGTGAGCGGAGCTTGTCATGGCGGAGCATAGGAGGAGAGCTGGTTTCCCAGATGTGACTGTCCGCGGCCATAAAGGGCTTTACACGTGATAGCTAATACCTTACATTGAGCTGAATAACTGATGGGCAGCCAGTGGATTGGAGGATGGGAGTAATAACAGTGCTCCATCTACCTCCCGATAATAGCTGTTGTGACGTTCTGCACCATCTGGAGTTTCTGAATTGATTTTGAGGGGGGACTAATGTACAGAGCATTACAGTAGTCTAACCTCCATGTTACTTTGGCATGGATCCAGATGGCCAGCTCAGCTGTATCACAGTAAGAGGCCATCTTTCAGGCTAGGCTGAGTTGGAAGAAAGCCTTTTTTTGTAACTTGCTTCTCCGGTAATAAAGCCGGGTCCAGAATAACCCCAAGGCTCTTAAATGCATCAGTAAGGGTCGGCTTAACTCCATCAGAAGTGGGGAGCACAGTGTCCTTCAAGAGCTCCACTTTCCCAGCCAGCATTATCTCTGTCTGTTCAGGGTTTAGTTTCAATGTGTTCACTCTTAGCCAATTTAACTCAGCAGTCAGGACCTCTACCTTATCACCAGGGGATTTAGACAAGGATATATAGAGCTGGGTATCATCCGCATAATGATGAGATCCAACCCCAAAGCTACAAATGATTTGTCCTAAGGGCTTTACATAGAGATGGAAAAGTGTGGGAGATAGGATTGCGTCCCGTGGAACTCCACAAGGTCCGTACTGATGACAACTGGTCTCCCACAGCAGCCCTTTGAGTCCAATCTGCAAGGAATGACTTGAACCAGTTTAGTGCGCATCCCCTGATTACTTCTGCCTCCAGGTTCCTCAACAAGACGGCATTATCTACTGTATCAAAGTAAACTGTAAATCCAATAACAGCAGCAGAGAGAGGCTTGGCCTTTGTCTACACTCAGGAAAAGGTGATCAACTAAAGCTAGCAGCATTGTCTCTGTCCCATAGCCCGTCCTGAAACCAGACTGAAAAGGGTCTAGAGTAGATTAGTTATCCAAGAAGACCTGGAGTTGGTCCACTACTGCTCTCTCAATCACTTTGCTGAGAAAGGGCAGGTTAGAGACCATTTTTCTGTAGGGACAGGTTGTTGTTTTTAAGTAGCAGATGGATAACTGCCTCCTTAATTTCCAAAGGAAGGGTTTGTAGCTCTGGAGCAAGCTGAGCTACCCTACTGGGACTGATGCACTTGGCCTCTCTCCCCTGAAGTCTGTACTTCTAACATACTCTATGAGAGTGATGCAGCTGTAATACCCAAAGGCTGCAAAGTTAACTGCCTTAAGGCTAGAAAGTTATTTTTTCAGAGAGAAGTTTGTGTGTGAGTGTATGCATGTTAGTACTCACCATCTATTAGTACCTTGGATCAGCTTCAGCATTAGCTATATCGTGGATCTCTCTCCTAGGTCTTATCAGCTGCTGCAGCTGCTGGTGTATCTGTTGCATTCGGTGCCCCCATTGGTGGTGTGCTCTTCAGTCTAGAAGAGGTTAGTACGAATTTGAGGTTTGCTTTTGACCACCTCCTTCAGTGCATGACAAGCTCACTCGGTTGGCTCACAGGGAAGGCGCAGCCTGCTTACCCCTGGGGCTCCCATGCCCACGTGAAAGCCCTGTTGCTTCCGCTGGATTGGTGCTTTGCATTCTGATGTCAGAGTTTGGAGCAGCCCTACTTGCTGGCTGTGTGGCGCTTTCACGGAAATGGCCGCAATCCCTCGGAAGTCCCGTGCAGGTGGTCCTGAGGGTTGGAGCTGGTTGCTGGCTGTGCGCATCCTGCAGTTTGTATTGCGTGAATTTGTAACGTCAACTTCCTGAGAGCATTGACCACCCCAGATTTCTAGCCATTATGGCTGTGAAGATAGAAACTCATGGCTACAAAGCTGACTGTATGGGAGGCAAAGTAATATTAAACCAAGTAATTGAAGCCATGTCTCCGGCGTGAGGCCACCAGGACTGAATCTTCCCTCTCTGTCCCAGGTCAGCTACTATTTCCCTCTCAAGACGCTGTGGCGGTCCTTCTTTGCTGCCCTGGTGGCAGCCTTCACCTTGCGCTCCATCAACCCCTTTGGGAACAGCCGCCTCGTCCTGTTCTACGTGGAGTTCCACACTCCATGGCATCTGCTAGAGCTGGTGCCCTTCATCCTCTTGGGGATCTTCGGTGGCCTCTGGGGGGCCTTCTTCATCCGCAGCAACATAGCCTGGTGTCGGAGGCGCAAAACCACCAAGCTGGGCAAGTACCCTGTGACGGAGGTGATTGTGGTGACTGCCATCACAGCCATCCTGGCCTTCCCCAACGAGTACACCCGGATGAGCACCAGCGAGCTGATCTCTGAGCTCTTCAATGACTGTGGCCTTCTGGACTCCTCCCAACTCTGTGACTACATCAATGATGCCAACAGCACCAAGGGGGACGATCTACCCGATAGAGCTGCCGGGCCAGGAGTCTACAAGGCCATGTGGCTGCTGGCCTTGGCTCTCATCTTCAAGGCCGTCATCACTATATTCACTTTCGGCATGAAGGTAAGAAGGAAATGCAGTCAAGGGTTTATATCTAACAACACCTTAGGAGCCCCGTGGTGCAGAGTGGTAAGCTGCAGAACTGCAGTCCAAGCTCTGCTCACGACCTGAGTTCGATCCCAACGGAAGTCGGTTTCAGGTAGCCCGCTCAAGGTTGACTCAGCCTTCCATCCTTCCCAGGTCGGTAAAATGAGGACCCAACTTGCTCAGGGTAAAGGGAAGATGACTGGAGAAGGCACTGGCAAACCACCCTGTAAACAAAGTCTGCCTAGGAAACGTCAGGATGTGACATCACCCCATGGGTCAGGAATGACCCGGTGCTTGCACAGGGGACTACCTTTACCTTTTTAATAACACCTTGACTGGGGAAGGCAATGGCAAACCGCCCCGTAAACAAAGTTTGCCTAGGAAACGTCGGGATGTGACATTACCCCATGGGTCAGGAATGACCCGGTGCTTGCACAGGGGACTGCCTTCACCTAATAACACCTTTCTGGAGTGCTTGCCTAAACCACGCACTATATGTGCAGTATAGTTTAAAAAATGCAAGGCCTGACTCAGGCTTGCAGTCTAAATAAGAGAGATACCTAAAGGGGAGAAGGGTGGGAGAAATGGCAAGCGCGAAAGATCGGCTTGAAGGGCTGTGGTTTTATCTGGGTGCGTGTTAAATATACCGACAGAAGGAGCCAAGTGTTCCATTGACAAGAAACAGCAAGAGGAGAGATGCTGCAGTCAGGGAGTGGAGAGTGTAAAATCGGGCTGGCAGGGCACATAGAGGTGGCAGAGGCACAAAGCGGGTGGAGGAGAGAATGGAAGCAGGAACAGGGCAGGACACAGGAACAGAGCCAGGGTGAGCCAAGGCGTTCCTTTTTTGGCTATAAGAAGCCGTAGCGAGAGCACACGTGAACGCATTGTGAAGTGCTGTGGCTATCTGCATGCAGTTTCTTCATCCTCTTCCATGGGGCCCCAAACCTTCGAGCAGGGATGCCTGAGCGTTTTTTGCTGTCTGTAGTGCTCCTTATGGAGCTTTCTGCAGTGGCTTTGAGGTCTCTGGGGAAAGAGCTGCCCAGTACTCTTTACTGGTCCAGCTGTCGAACAGATCCGAAGTTTGCTTCCCGTTGCCCAGTTGCCCCAAGCGGGTCTGTTTCTGTTGCAGGTGCCTTCAGGTCTCTTCATCCCTAGCATGGCTGTTGGGGCCATCGTGGGCCGGCTGCTGGGAGTGGGGATGGAGCAGCTGGCGTACTATCACCACGACTGGGGCATCTTCCATGGCTGGTGCAGCCCGGGGGCTGACTGCATCACTCCTGGCCTTTATGCAATGGTGGGAGCTGCCGCCTGCCTAGGTGAGTGTCGGGCAAGCTCGCTGCATGGGCACGAAGGCCAAGGCTGGGCAGGCTGGTGCTTTGGTGGCCCTCCGAATCTGAGCTGAAACTCTCTCTAGTTCTGCAGCTGGAGGAAACCCAGATGACCTGTCTTCCATTTTCAGGGCAGAGCTCCAAGGAAGAAGTTTCTAGTCATTGTTTCTAATCATTGTCTCCCCTTGTCATAAGTTTTGTTTCTTATTCCATGCTACTGCATTAAGGCACCAGGTAAAAAAATTTAGCCTGAAGGGGAGAAGACCGAGAGGTGATATGATAACCATCTTCAAGTACTTGAAGGGTTTTCATATAGAGGATGGTGCCGAGTTGTTTTCTGTTGCCCCATAAGGTCGGACCAGAACCAGCGGGTTGAAATTAAATTAAAAGCGTTTCCGTCTAGACATTAGGAAGAATTTTCTAGTATTTAGAGCTGTTCCTCAGTGGAACAAGCTTCCTCGGGAGGTGATAAGCATTCCTTCCCTGGAGGTTTTTAAGCAGAGGCTAGATGGCCATCTGTTAGCAATGCTGATTCTATGACCTTAGGCAGTTCATGAGAGGGAGGGCATCTTGGCCATCTTCTGGGCATGGAGTAGGGGGTTACTGGGGGTGTGTTGGGGAGGTAGTTGTGAATTTCTTGCATTGTGCAGAGGATTGGACTAGATGACCCTGGTGGTCCCTTCCAACTCTATGAGTCTATGAAAGATGTAAAGGTGTTATTTCAGCCAAACTCTGTGTGATGCTGGGAGTTCAGCGACTGAAACTCCCAAGTATTTTTCTTCCCAAATAGCAGTCATTTGGGACAATGTGTGGAGCATGGCTATTGGGGGGTGGAGGTGATTTTAACTTCTTTCTTCCATTCCATTTTCCGACCTGAATCAGCTCCGGTGATACTCTGATCCTTTGGGATAAATTTAACAGGTGTTCTGTGTGTTTGCTGTAGTGGGGCAAACAGCGGCTTCCTAGCGGTGCAGAGATGAAGGGTTAAATTGCCTCTGCTCCATGGTCCCATTCTGAGTTCAGCACCTGAGCAAATCAGTGTGAAGTTTGGCCCTTTATCTCTGGTAATTTACATACTGTTAGGGGAGGGGATACAGTACTCACTGATATATATTTTTAAATTGAAGCCTGAATTTCCCTGTTGAAATAGCATAATCATTCTATACGGTTTCATAAGTATGTCAGGGCAATTAAGAATATCACATGTTTTGAACATTAAGGAATAGCTGTAAAACTGCAAGCTTGTTTACTTGACTTAAACTCACCTCTGTTAACTGGAGCACAAATCAGTGTAGAACACCAATTTTGATTTACCACTATAAGGTTACCTTCTCTTTTGAAGCAGCGGCTATTTTAAAAGGGCTTTTGAAGAAGTTGCTATAAGTAACACATCATCGTCACCCTAAGAATAGCTCTTTGTCCCCAAGAAGGAAATCAAAGTTGGGGGAGCGGTCACCATTTCTAAGCTGTAGCGCTCCAGCACTCTTGTGCGTCCTGGGATCGGCTTCAAATCCGGTCCGCTTGTAAGTACTGTTTCACGCATAAGCCACAATTTGCGTACGGAATTCACTGCCACAATCCATTTATCTAAAACTTTTTTTCAAAAAATAAAATGCTACACGCTCACCTGAAAAGCTTGCAAGGCAGCTTATAAAAATGAAAACCAAACCGGCAAAATAAAACAACTATAAACGACAGCACAAAGTCGCTTTCTGAGAGCCATAGTCATGAGACCAAAGTTCAGAGGTGTTTAAAATAAAAAAAGCTGATTTAAAAGAACCAAACTATGAACATCAGACAAATGTCTGTGAAAGTAGAATGTTTTTACCTGGTGATGGCCATTAGCTGTAATAGCTTTAAGGAAAGCTAAAGAGAGCAAGTCTGCAGTGGTTATTAGCTATGATAGGTTTAAGCCTCCATGATCCAAGGCAGTATACTTTTGAGTGTCAGGTGCTGGAGACATACCATGTGGACAGGCAGTTGCTTTCCTGGCCAGATTGTAGACTTCCCAGAAACTTCTGGTTGGCCACTGTTGGGGAATGGGATGTTGGTCTAGATAGCCACTTGGTCTATTCCAGCAAGGCTCTTCATCTTAAGTGAAGGGTGTTCTGTCAGCTTGATTTCTTTTGTCTGGTTATATATACATGGAGCTTTTTGAGTTAATAATGGTTCATTATGGTTATTGGACTGGAGGCAGCCTCCACTCTTCTGTGGGCTGCATCTAGTCTTTAGGAGTAACTGGCCAATTTATTTTTTTTCCAAGCTCCTGAATTTCTGCTTAGTTTAAATCAAAGCTAACATTACTGAGGATTGACTGTACTGTTGCTTTTCCCACCTTGTCCTAGCAAGCTCTGCATGATGCACATAGTTTATACCACACGTAAAAGGGGAGAATCTGTATGACAGAGGTCTGGAAGTGTTCATCTTGCTCACAGATGCTTTTGCATTGCAGGAGGAGTGACGCGCATGACTGTGTCCCTTGTGGTTATAATGTTCGAACTCACCGGGGGGCTGGAGTACATTGTGCCTTTGATGGCTGCTGCCATGACCAGCAAGTGGGTGGCTGATGCCATCGGCCGGGAGGGCATTTATGATGCCCACATCCGCCTCAACGGGTACCCTTTCTTGGAGGCCAAAGAGGAGTTCTCTCACAAGACTCTAGCAATGGACGTTATGAGGCCGCGGCACAGTGACCCCGCCCTGACAGTCCTCACGCAAGATAGCATGACCGTCGAAGATGTGGAGGCCATTGTCAATGAGACCACCTACAGTGGCTACCCTGTGGTGGTGTCGAGAGAGTCCCAGCGGCTGGTGGGGTTTGTCCTCCGGCGAGATCTCATCATCTCCATTGGTGAGTGAGCAGAGAGATACTCATAAAGGTTATTGTACACTGGGAGGGGAGGCACAGTGTTTGTTCTCATCTCTGTTGGATCAGACCAAGGCCCATCAAGTCCAGCAGTCTGTTCACACAGTGAACACATGAAGCTGCCTTCTACGGAATCAGACCCTTGGTCCATCAAAGTCAGTATTGTCTACTCAGACCAGCAGCGGCTCTCCAGGGTCTCAGGCAGAGATCTTTCTCATCACCTACTTGCCTAGTCCCTTTACCTGGAGATGCCGGGGATTGAACCTGGGACCTTCTGCATGCCAAGCAGATGCTCTACCACTGAGCCACAACCTCTCCCCCCAATTGTGGGCTGCTGGGGTCAAGAAGGTTTCTTCCCCCACGTAAGACCTTGGTGAGGATTTCCTTTCTCTCCTTTCCGAAGCTGTACCTTAGAGTAATCTTGCACCTTACCCAATGTCATTTTGGGATGCTTTCACCACAGGTGGTAGAATACCATCTGTGATAACTGCAGACTTTAGGCCTGCACCTCGCAAGAAGGTAGTTTGATCAGGTGCCCGAGACCACAGGGTTTGCGGAGGCCTCCCAGTTCCATGTGCTGATGCCTTGTCTTGCCCTGTTTGGTTGGATCTAGACTGAAGGGGGACTAGGAGAATGGTGTGGTCAGGGCTAAAAATGTAAATTAAAAGGAAGAATTTCTTCACACAACACATACTTAAATTGTGGAACTCCCTGCCCCAAGATGTGGTGATGGCTGCCAACTTGGAAGGCTTTAAGAGGGATGTGGACATGTTCGTGGAGGAGAGGCCTATCCATGGCTGCTAGTCAAAATGGATATTAGTCATGATGCATACCTATTCTCTCCAGGACCAGAGAAGCATGCCTATTATATTAGGTGCTGTGGAACACAGGCAGGATAATGCTGCTGCAGTCGTCTTCTTTGTGGGCTTCCTAGAGGCATCTGGCCACTGTGTGAACAGACTGCTAGACTTGATGGACCTTGGTCTGATCCAGCATGGCCTTTCTTATGTTCTAATGTTATGTTAAATGTCTGTGTGAAAGTGGCCCAAATTCTGCAGCGAGAGAAACCCACCCACCCCAAACCTCTGGGTACTCCAGTGGCAGTTGCCAAGGGTAAAGAGAAGGGTGGTGTGTGTGGTCAGCTTGTTCAGTTCGGTTCCCAACAGCTCTCCTTTTTCCTCCCCCAGAAAACGCCCGGAAGAAGCAAGATGGAATTGTGAGCAGCTCTGTTATTTATTTCACTGACCACTCCCCGCCGCTGCCTCCCAGCTCCCCGTCCACACTCAAACTCCGGAGCATCCTTGACCTCAGTCCTTTCACTGTGACAGACCAAACACCCATGGAAATTGTGGTGGACATTTTCCGCAAACTTGGTCTACGTCAGTGCCTGGTCACGCACAACGGGTGAGGATAATACTGGGTGGGAGGTGAAGAGGGGCAGGTTGATTGGCTACCTCAAGCTCTGTCTGAGCGTTTGGGTGCTTCTTGACAAATTGCATCAATGTGATCTTTTTGGTACTACAGCCACGAGCAATTGGCACGTGAAAAAACAAGCTGAAATGATCCCTCTAAAAGAAAGGTTATCCATCTTTGGGGGCCCTATTAAAACGGGGTGCAATGGAATCACTAGGAGTTTATGGTCGGTGTGACCCAGTTAGTTGCATTATTTGTGCTGCTTGCATTTCGGGTGAGGGCGTTTCTGGCCATCCCCGGAACACAGTGCCTTCCCGGTTCTGCTGTATTGGATGGGGAGGAGCTTTCGAAGTCTCTTCCCATGTCAAAAGTGGATCAAGAAAAGGAGAGACGACAAGAGATAAGTGGCAGTAATCACAAATATATTGTATATACAAATCACACATATAAAAAAGGCTGGAAAATAAAGTTACTATAAACAAAGTTTAGCAAGTCTGTTTTGGTTTTTAAAAGATGCCGCTTTTTTAACCGGCTGAAAACCAATCTGCAACACCTTGCGACTGAAGTAGTGGATGCAATCAGTTCTTGCTTTTCGAAAGCCCGGGCAGCAGTAAATCAGTGCTTTTGTGGCACGGGTTTTCTTGTATACAACAAAATTCAAAGACTTCCAAAGCTTTTTAACAGAAGTGACCACCCCCCCAAACACACAGAGAAGTTCCTCGGAAACTGCAGTACGGGGGCGGGAAGGAATCTTCTTCAAGCATTTGCGAAGAACTTTTCTTCTCATACTTCACTGGGAGAAGGCAGCCAGCAAACCAGCTTGAAATGGGCTTGGGTTTTTAATAGCGTGACCGTGTGGTTAGTTAGCTTGGCTCATCATGTAGGTTCTAAACAGAGAGAAAACACAAGTTCTGCGAAACAGGATGCTAATTGAATTCTGAAAGTCGGGGCTCTTTGCCACCAAGGCGGGGCTTCTGTCTGATAACAATGGGTGGGTAGATCCCTGCACTAGATCCCTGCGCTAACTACTTATGTTGATGGCCTCTTTCAGGAAACTCCTGGGAATCATTACGAAAAAGGATGTATTAAAGCATATCGCACAAATGGCAAACCAGGACCCGGACTCCATATTGTTCAATTGAGCCCAAGTGTGGAGGAGGGTTGCAGCGCCCCTCCCTAAAGGAACTTTCTAGATGGACTCCCACATTTTTTTGCTTCTCTTTTTTATTGAGAATCCAGAGCTGTCTTCAGTTTTCCCCATATGGAGCGAACAATAATAATGTTTTATTTTTTTTCTACAAGATAACCAATTGCACTATATATAATCTGTGGAAATTAATCTTCTTTTTAGAAGAAAAGACTTTATTATATAACCCTTTGAAGTTGCGTTGGGGAAACAAAACCCCTGAAGGAGTAAAAGAAACAATATAACAGAATAAAATTGTTGCTTTATTTTTTAATTCAGATCTCTCTGCTCTGGTAAGTTTTGGGGAAGGGGAGCTTTCCTAATGTTCTGCAGAAGTCAGAATGAAGGTTGCACTATGAAAAGAAACACTCCGCCTCTCCATAATGGGATTTGCTACTTGGAAACATTTGCTGGGGGAGAGAAATCAGCAACTCTGCAGAGTCCTACTCTTTCCTTCCACCCCATAAACAAAATCTGCCTAGGAAACGTTGGGATGTGATTTCACCCCATGGGTCAGGGATGACCCGATGTTTGCACAGGGGACCTTTACCTTTAACCCTTGCTGTTATGACTCTCCCTGCTCTCCTCATCATCCATGGAGCCTCGCTGAAAGATCAGGGTGGTTTGACAGTGGCTGCCTGGCCTGCAGCTTCCTGCCTGTTCTAGCTCTGACCATCTTCCCCTTTGCCTGGGTCATAGCTTGGTGCTGTCTTGAAACAAAACAGCTGAGATGGAGCCCGGCTTCCGCACTTTGTTGAGATTATAACTTCCTCCTGTTGCCCAAATGTCTGGGTAGGAGGCAAAGGCTCCAGCTCATTGCCAAAGACGGTTAAATAGGGTAAGTCCATGTTATATCACACCAACAGTCCTCTACGGGCTTTAATTTGCGTGGGCACCACTAAAGTGGGCCCATCTGTGAAATGTGAGAAAGCCAGAGACTACGAATACAGGAAGGTGGCAGACCCAGGCAGAAATGGTTAGGAAAGCTCCCTGCTGAGTTCAGCACTACAGCAAGCTGTAAGGAAAACTTACATAGGCACCCAGTGCTTGCAGTGGAACAAGGATCTGGTTCAGGGATCGCAATACAGGTCACTTGTATGGTGAGATCTCTGCTGCTACTGGAGCCTAGCAAATCTAACAGTGGGGAGAATGCAGTGTAGGGGCAGCTGCCTCTATAAGAACAAAGGGCTCAGGTTTGTTCAGAGGCAAACCGAGGTTAGATTTGGGGAGGGCCTGGCCCCTCTGCTTTTAACAGCATCCAGGACAAAGCATTTAGCAAGCAGGACATTTTTTTCCCCTTGAGCAGGAAAAGGCTTCATTTCCATAGTTGCTAAGAACACAGGAGCAAGGCCTTGAAAACACTGGCAACCTAGGACAAATCCAAAAGGCTCCAGGATTCCTGCTTTAAGACTTAATTAGGGGGGGTTGCTCCCTCCCTTGCTGTCGTTTTTTCCTTTGGGATCGACTTCTGGAGTTTACTTAATCTGCCAAGAAGTCATGGTTGGTTTCTTCCCTCTCCAGCAGTTTAGCAGAGTGGGGAAGGAGGGTCCTGTAGGTAAGCATCACTGGGAGAAGAAAGCAGGGAAGCTACAGGAGGCCTGGCTCTGAACGGGTGTACCTGGGTCCATATACTCCTGAAAGGAAGTGAAACGCTAGCCCCTGTCTCCGAGATGCCCGCAGACTCTGCGAATGGGTGACATACTGACCTACATTTGGGCGAATGCAGTGACGCTGTGAATTTTTTGTCTTAATTGAAGCAAGCGGAGGAGCGTGGTTCTTGTCTGAATGCCATGAGAGCTGTCAGGTCACTTATGTGAGCAACCCGAAATGGGGTGATCTTCAGGAAGCGATCCTAGCGCAATGGGGAGATGAGTTTCACATTTTTAAGTAAATAGTCCCAGCAAGGTCTGGATTAGTAGAAAAGAAATCACATATAGGCAAGACTTGAGAGACAGTCACTGTGATCCATGAAAGCCCTGCAGATGCCCTCTTGGAGGCTGTTTTTCTGTGCCCTCGGTCCAAGCACCAGCCTGCCTCGAAACCTACTAGCTAAACAGTGACATGAGACTAGTGTATCGTATCCCTCTGCACGTCTGTTAAGTGGATGGGGCTTCTGGAGCTCCCTCTTATTTCACCAGTTCTAGCCACTTGGCAGAAGGTACCTGCTTTCTATGGCCTGCGCGGCAGCAGTGCCTCCTTTCCCTTGGCCATGTGTGAACAGACATACAACAAAGAGAAGTTCTTGACACAGGAGCCACAGATTGCAAGATGCTCTCAGGGTCCTCTCCACCCATGTTAGAAGGGAGGGAGATTTTCGGTCTCAAGAGGCCTCAGTTCCTGGCTCTTGCCTCTTGAGGAGAGCCACTAACAATGGAAAAAATTATGAGATGCTGAGCCTGCAGTTAGGCTGCGACAGTAAGCAGGAGCCCTGACACAGGGCATTGTCTGTTAAGTTAAGCTAGTGCATCTGGTTCAGATGCCCATACATTCACCCCCTAAGCGGAAGGGTCATATGATGACCCACCCAGCATTGCAGCTCGTGACTTCCAGCAGGAGTCTGTTTTGCAAGACGTTCCACTTGCTTCACGCATCAAGACGGAAGGCTCCAAAATAGCTGCCTTCCTCATCGTAGTTGATATCCAGCGTGGAGACGGACACAAAGAGCCTATCGCCAGCTCTGAGGTCAAAGAGGCCCCCTTGGTAAAGAGCATGGAGCCCGTAGGTGGCATCCTGCGCCCAGCACTTGGTGCCCACCCCTTTCAGCAGTGTGATGGTCTGCCCATTGTTGCTCTGGAGGTTGATGCACTGCACCAGCTGATGGCCCACGGCCTGGGAAGTCATGCCTTCTGTGGGGTAGCGGAAGTAGATCTGGGCATAGATGTAGTATTTTCCTGGCTGGCTCACTTGCAGCTTGCCATCCTGGTAGGAGAGGTTCTGCAGGTGTGAATGCATGGTTCTATTGGCCCAGTAAGGAATTGGGAGCTGGCAGGACTGAGGCAGCTCCCCAAAGAGCCCTGGGCTACCTGCAAGGAAAACATAAGGAGAGGCATCACAGGGAAGCCAATGTCTGAGCAGCCATTTAGGGCTGGGATCGCATTTGCATGATGGATGACAGGTATCTCTGCCCAATCTGCTTTTACATGCAAGAGTAGCTTATGGGGCAGTGAAGCCAGGTGGGGGTCGCTTGGGAAGCTCCCCTGCACAGATGGGAGAAGAAGAAGAGTTGGCTTTTATATGCCGACTTTCTCTACTACCAAAGGAAGAATCAAACCGGTTTACAATCACCTTCCCTTCCTCTCCTCACAATACACCCTGTGAGGTAGGCAGGGCTGAGAGAGCTCTAATAAAGCTCTGACTAGCCCAAGGTCACCCAGCTGGCTTCATGTGGAGAAGTGGGGAAACCAACCCGGATCAACAGATTAGCGTCCGCAGCTCACGTGGAGGAGTGAGGAATCAAACCTGGTTCTCCAGATTAGAGGCCACCGCTCCAAACCACTGATATTAACCACTACACCATGCTGGCTGTCTAGAAGTGGCATGCTCTCTCCTGCTCATGAACAGAGGGGACTGTCTTTAGGAACTTCCGAGGGAACCAGGACCAGCTCTCTCCTCCTATCTTGACAAAGGTCCCAGTGCCTTCACTTTAGTAATGGCAGCTATTGCTATTTCCACTGCTGCTTGCAGACAAACCCATACAGAGAAGATCCATTAACTGACCTTTGCAAGGATAGCTGTAACAGTGTAGATGTATGCAAAAACCTGGAGTTAAGCAGCGGGACAAGGATACCTCCTCCCTACTGTCCTACTTGTGAGCTTCCCAGAAGCATCTGATCAGTTGCTACAGGAGAATAAACTGTAGCGTGCTAGAATAACCACACTAGAATTGACTGACCTCTGACCTCTGCCACGGAGCCATGGTCTTTGAAGCTGTGTGCCCGGCAGGACAATTGGAACAGTTCCTAGCCGTTGGGGATGGACCGTGGTTCAGTGGCAGAGCCTCTGCTTGGCATGCAGAAGGTCCCAGGTTCAAGCCTTGGCATCTCCAGTTAAAGGGACTAGGCAAGTAGGTGATGTGAAAGACCTCTGCCTGAGACCCTGGAGAGCCGCTGCTGGTCTGAGTAGACAATACTGACTTTGATGGACCCAGGGTCCGATTCAGTATAAGGCAGCTTCATGTGACCTGCCCCCACAGCAAGGCATCGTTGGCTTAGAGCAGTGGAAGAAGCAGCAGCAGAGCAAAAGAAGGCAGAGGTAATTTATGCATGGGAGGTTTTGCCTTGGATTTGCCGCTCTCTAGATGCACATTTTCCCAATCCGAATTCTCAAAACTCAAAAATAAACCCTCATGCAGAGGTTTAAGAATTCAGATGGGGAAAATGTGCATCCAGAAAGCGGCAAATCCAAGGCAAAATTTCCCATGCATAAATGGCCAGAGTCTGACCTCGACAAGTGTGCCAAAGCCAGGGAGCCTCTATGATGCTCAAGCAGGGGCTCTGCTAGGGCAATGTGAGAGCCTGTAAATGAACTCACATGGAGGAAATCTCCAACAATAACAGACGTGCATGACTGAGGTCTACAGTGATGTGGGCTCATGGGCTCCACTTGACCCCTCAGACTACCCTCCCTTTGGCTTTAAATTATCACTCACCTGCCTGGGATGGGTTCCACCCTCTGAGCGTGAGGTGTGCTGAAGGTTTGCTGCCCGGCTGCCTGATCACCAGCTGCCTGCCGGAAGAGTTGGTGGGCTTTTGGGAGGTATCTGCAGCAAAAGAGAGACAGTTGTCAACCTGTGTGTGTCAGAAGTTAAGGGAAACGGGTTATGGGGGGGTGGGGTAGTTCAAGTGTTGTCGGAGGAATGAGGATTTGTCCCTGGTACCAAATCCCCACCCCTAAGAGAAGCCAGCCTTCCTTAATCCTCTTGCTACTGGGGACTCGGTGCCTTTGGGGTCAGGGTGTGGTTTTCCTAGAAGCAAATGGAAGCATCGCTTTCTCAAACTGCTCCGGCCAATCATAGCTTGATTAGAGCGGGGTGGGGAATGTCAGGCCCGGGGGCCGTGTAAGGCCCACGAAAGCATTTTGTCTGGCCCTACGTGGGTCCTGGCAGATCTCTAGCTCAGAAGGATCTAAGACTGGCGATCTGCTCAAAAGCCAAGTCGCTCTACATGGCAGACACTTGGAGCCGTCTCCGGTCGTTCCTCTTGGCTAAATGTTTCACCAAATATAGCAGACTAATTTTTAAGTTGATAATTTTGTATGGCCCGCGAATGATGTTATAAATATCTAAATGGCCTTTGGCAGAAAAAAAGTTCCCCACCCTTGGATTAGAGGGAGGAGGGACGGAATGTGCTGGTCACTACTGGCTTTTGTGTTTGAAAATTTAGGCAAGAGGATCAAAGAGGAACAGATGGGGGGGAACCCATTCCAAGACATGGTGGAAGAACTCTCTCTCCCCACCCCACCAGCTGTGGTGCAGCCAATCCTAGGTTTGTCCAAGCGTCCTTGCCTACCCATGTTATGGAAACAGACGCTTTTGCCCAAATTTCCTTTGAACCCAGTTTGCACCTATTAGTTGATTTCTGCAATGAATTATTTAACCCATAGAGCCATCCTGCCCAACCGTCCCTGTTTTGACTCACCAGTCTGAGCACTCTTACGAATAACGTTCTCTGTCACCTAGAAGAAAGGGAAGGAAAGACAAGCTCAGAGAATGTTTCTTTAGTTCTGGTAATCCCAATTGATTTACTTGACTGGCAGGGAGAACGCAGGTCGCCTGATTTTAACTGGATTTTGAGACAAAAATGAGATTGAGTTGGGGCAGGGTTTATTTCAGATGGCAGCATATGCTTTTGGCCAAATCTGTGATGCCTTCTCCCCTACAGGGTTGCTCACCTCCAGGTGGGACCTGGAGATCTCCAGGAATTACGACTCATCTCTAGGTGACAGAGATCAGTTCCCTCTGAGAAAATGGCTGCTTTGGAGGGTGCGTTTTATGGCATTAAACCCCGAGATCCATCCTCTCTCCAAACTTTACCCTCTTTAGGCCCCACCTTCAAATCTTCAGGAATTTTCTGACCTGGACTTGGCAACCCTAAAGGTAAAGGTAGTCCCCCTGTGCAAACACTGGGTCATTCCTGACCCATGGGGTGACGTCACATCCCGACGTTTACTAGGCAGACTATGTTTATGGGGTGGTTTGCCAGTGCCTTCCCCAGTCATCTTTCCTTTACCCCCAGCAAGCTGGGTACTCATTTTACCCACCTTGGAAGGATGGAAGGCTGAGTCAACCTTGAGCCGGCTACCTGAAACCCCCCCATCATTATCAGGGGCTGTTCTTATGCCCTGGTCAACACCCAAATGTGGTAACCCTGAACTCTGGCAACTATTTTGAGAACGCTGAGATTAATTTACCAGAAGGAGGGGATAGAGAAGCAACTAAAGAGCTCAACCTGGCCCTCCCTGCCCCCCCATATTGCTATATTCCCAACCATCTCCCCCACCTGAGGCTCACCATGGCGATGTAGGTCTTGATGTTGCTGGCCAGCTTGAGGCACGACTGGTTGCCGATCAACTCATCCAGGTCTGAGAGTTCCTGCATTCGGCTGAGGAGCAAGAGGCAATGCCCCTCCTCAGAGCTGCCTTGGGCCTGGGCTTTGAGCTGAGCAAGGAGGAAGAAGGGGTCTGTTAGGGAGGGAGATGGAGACAGGGGGCAAAATGCCTGCCTATTGATGGGAGAGAGCCTGCAGCCTCTCACTGTATCCTCAGTTGAAGCCTCTGCTGGGTAAAAATGGTGCCTATCTTTCTATACACAGCACTTTTACACAGGTGATCATCTCCTTATGCACAAGCATTGAGCAATTTCCTGCCTGGAGGCAATTACTTTGTCAGAGAGTTAGCTAAGATTTTTCAGTTCTGCCTTTTGTAAATTAATGAACAAACGTGTATGCGAATATACTGCCTGCAACCCATTGTATATCTCTGCCTTACAGCTGGCTGTAAGCTAAGTACAGACAGCAACAGCTGTGGCCTCTGGCCTGACCAGCTGGAGGTTAGCCAAGGGGTTAAATAGAGCAGTACGAGGCCCGCTGCCCCAGCCGCGTGTTTCTAAAGCAGAAAATACATCCCAGAGATGAGGCTGTATCTCCTCCTGTCCCCCTTTCAGGAATGTCTCCCCCACATGCCAGCAGGAAGCTAGAGGTGGCAAGAGGGCAGTTGTTTTTGCCAACCAAATGGAGGCAACAAAGACCCAGAGGGAGCAAGTCTGTATCTGCTGAGCACGGAGCAGCAATGCAGTGACTCACTGTGGTTAAACTGGGCATCCAGCCCATTGCTTCAGTGATCCCCGAGGAACTGGGTCAGGCATTGTGAAATGAACTCTGTGTGTGTGTGTACATTTGTGTTTAAAAACAGGAGTGTGCACGAGAGAGAGAGCCTGCCAGAGCTGGGCCACAGACATGCCTGCAGGCTACTGGTGAGGCTGAGTCAGCACATCGTTTCCCTGCAGACACTGCTAAGACCTGACTAAGGCTGAATGAGACGGTCTCCACTCACTGCAGATGAGCTGTCTCCAACCACCTGGGGGGGACAGCAAGATGCCGGCCATCTTTTAATATAGGTCTTCCTGGTCTCTGAGATGCTTCCTACCAGGACACTATGACATTTCCCTCACTGAAGTGCCATCTGTTTCCTGGCCTCTTTCAGTTCCCACCAGCTATGATGCCAGCAGATCACACTGGACCCACATTCACTTAAATCCCCATTTGCTAACTATGGCCGACCAGCATGGGCATTGCTCCTGAAACCATTAATCTTAGGTTTCTGCAGAACTGTTGAGGACACAGAACTACTGAGGATATTGTGTTTATAAAATAAAACCAGTAAGAACAAACTTAATTTTAAGAAACACGAAGTTCAAAGTGTACAATAAACCTAACCTTTTCTAATCCTATCCCTAAGATCTTCCATTACTGACTCACTTTATGAAAATGCTACCTATCTAACCTGTGTGTATAAAGTGCTGTCAAGTCATAGCCAACTTACGGTGACTCCCCAGGGGTTTCAAGGCAAGAGATGGTTAGAGGTGGTTTGCCATCACCCGCACAGAGAGACCCTGGACTTCCTTGCTGGTCTCCCATCCAAGTACTAGCCAGAGCCCACCCTGCTTAGCTTCTGTGATCTGATGAGATTAGGCTAATTGGGGCCATCAGGCTCAAGGTACTTATCTAACCTAGCTCTACCGAAAAAGAACAAAAAATGAACTTTCTTTCTTAACTTCCCTGTATCGCCCAGGCTAGCCTGATCTCATCAGATCTCAGAAGCTAAGCAGGGTCAGCCCTGGTTAGTATTTGGATGGGAGACCACCAAGGAAGTCCAGGGTTGCTGTGCAGAGGAAGGCACTGGCAAACCACCTCTGTTAGTCTCTTGCCATGAACACCCCAAAAAGGGGTCGCCATAAGTCGGCTGCGACTTGACGGCACTTTACACACACACACACACCTCCCACCTCAATTACATCATCTCATCCAATCAGAACACTTCACTCCTCTCTCGTTCTGCTACTTGCTCACTGCATTTCACATACTTTCCCCCCTCCCAGTCCATATTCTTTCCTTTTAAACCGCCTATCAAGAACTATGTACACAATTTCAACCTTTATGGCACTTTCTTCTGACCTTACATGTGTCACATCACAGATACTCACTATGCTCCCTCCCTTGAGATTCTCTGACCAATGCTAATCTTCATTAACTCCCTGGGAGGTGGCAAGATGTTTACAGAGAATTTCTGCTTGCCTTTCTCTTCAGCCCCATGCAGGCAGCACACACAGGCACATGCTCATAGTTCATGGTCAAAGATCCAGAAAGAGAATAGGCAGGGTGTGTACAGAAGGATGAGGGGGTAGCACTTTCTTCCCCAGAGCTCGTCACACGCCAATGGGATTGTCACCTTTTTCCTAACAGAGATCCTGTGCTTTTAGCAGCTGCAGGATCTAAGCTAGTGCATCAGGCAGTGCACCAAAGACAAGGGAGCAAGTTATTGTTAGGATAATTAGTAGAAAGAACTAAATACTACATAGGTGATCGAGGTAACACCACCTGCTTGATTTGACCTCCCCCTCCCCTGGATCTCAGGCCTGAATCACACACAAGGAATCCTGCAGAATCAGACTAAAGGTCTTGTATCTTGCAAACAAGGTGCTTCTAGGAAAGCAGCAAGCAAAAAATGAACACAACAGCCCTCTTTGATATTACACCCACCAACTGGTATTAGTATACTATATCTACACAAGGAGATTCCATTTAGCCAT
Source organism: Euleptes europaea (assembly GCF_029931775.1). Classification (NCBI taxonomy): domain Eukaryota; kingdom Metazoa; phylum Chordata; class Lepidosauria; order Squamata; family Sphaerodactylidae; genus Euleptes; species Euleptes europaea. Next base: position 39,231,880 of record NC_079324.1, read on the forward strand.
CACCATATAGATGTGTGATCTGTGTGTGTGTGTGTGTTAAGTGCCGTCAAGTCACTTCCAACTCACGGTGACCCTATGAATTAATGTCCTCCAGAATGTCCTATCTTTGACAGCCTTGCTCAGCCTTGTGTGATCAAGCCTCCCATTTAAACGAAAAACTGTGTTTGAGCTGTTTGATTGGCAGTGGTCAATTCCACATGCAAGACGTAATGGCAGAAACAGCAACTAAGGAGCAATGTGTGAGCACACCAACGTTCAGCTTTGAAAAGGCAGCAAAGTTAGTAACAGTCGCTCTTCTGAGCAACATCCCAGCCTGCAACAGGCTCCTCTTGAGCCGGAGGGTACTTCCCTTCCTTCCTTTCCTGCACGCAACGTTGGAAACTTGAGACTGCAGCTGAGGGGAAAATGAAACCCAAATTAAGCCTCTGAGTTTAGTTCGGGGAACTGTGACGGCCACTCCCATCCTTCTCCAGCAACAAAACACACACCTGTTTACTGACCTTCTCCAAGAATTACAAGAGCCAGACTCTTATCGCCGCGGAGTTGCCACTCTTGTGGCACTGCCTGATAAGGAGACGGTGGAGGCTGCTGGCACAGGGAGCCGACTGGCTTACTTCAGGAACCCTGAACCTTGCTTTCCTTTCCTTTTATCCCTTAGAAGCTCCTTGATCAATTGATCTTGAGCAGCATATATCTAGTGTTGGAGGGATATAAGGACTGAAACAAATCTTGCCACTGACAATGTAGCCTTGGGGTCCCTATCGCTTAGTAAAAAAGGCATTATGTCAGTCACAGAGGCATTGGATTTGTATATTCCTGAACCTTGCTTACATGCGTCATGCATGTCTTGTGGGGTGCTCGGTGCCAGCAGGCCCAGCATCTGCCATGACCTCATTGGGAACAACTGCCACTTATAACCCTGTCTTCTCTAATTCTTTGTTGGATGAGAGTATAAGCTAACAGCATGGTGTAGTGATAAAGAGCAGTGGTTTGGAGTGGTGGACTCTAATCTGGAGAACCGGGTTTGATTCCCCACTCCTCCACATGAGCGGCGGACACTAATCTGGATTTGTTTTCCCACTCCTGCACATGAAGCCAGCTGGGTGACCCTGGTCACAGCTCTCTTAGAACTCTCTCTGCCTCACCTACCTCGCAGGGTGTCTATAGTGGGGAGGGGGAGGGGCTTGTAAGCCGGTTTGATTCTTCCTTAAGTGGTAGAGAAAGTTGGCATATAAAAACCAACTCTTCTTTTTCGTCTTCTACCAAATAGTTGCAGCAATTCTGCACTGAAGGACCTCTCTGTTATCACCCACTGGCTTTTGGAGACACCAGGCCCCAGTGCGGCTGCTGTGTTTTATGGATGGAGGCTTTGTGTTTCCAGCGGCTGGGTAACTGGCAGAGGTCAACAGGGGAAGCTCTACTAGTCACGACTTTTCTATGTTAGCAAAAACTTCCCCTGTGAATTTCAGCCTGGTGTGGTGGTATTAAAGACAGACAAGTACCAGTCCTTTAGAAAAGGGGGGCAATATTTACACCCCCCACAGGCACGGAGGAAACTAAACAGACAGCGTTTTCTGTATCCTAGGGTTGAGTGGCAGGTTGCCAAATGTGTATAAAAAACTGTAAGGGTCACTTCTAAGAAGCTACAAGGAAATGCTTTTCCCCACTGTGGTTAATTATTGTACAAAAGATCCACATGCAAAGCAGGCCATGGCTGAAGATGCCGGACACTTTCCTTCACCAATATCTCACCTGCTGCAGCTTCTTCACATCAAATCTCCCCCACATGCAACCTGGGCCTCTCTCATTCAAAAGCCTTTTCTGTTAGGATGCATTTGAACAGCCGCAACCTTTCCTGGGGGGACAGGACTGCACACTCTGGCTTTGTTTCACTTGAACTGATGGTCAGTAGTGTTTGAACCCCAGCTCAACCCAACAGTCTTCCAGGAGCCCCTGGTTGTAACATCCCCATTTCACTGAGACTGCTTAATATCTGTTCTGATGCTGGTCCCCACCTTTGCCATCAGAAGTTACTGATCAGTGTTTGCAGAATGTTACTCACACTCTTATCAGCTTGTCTAGACATTCTTGGGTACCCTTATCCACTTAGTCTACAGTGGCTTCCTCCTGTCCAAGAATCTGTCCCACTCCAACCCTCCTGAATACAACCTGTTGACTGATGAAAAACAGTTCTCTTCCTGCACTTCCAGAAAGGAAGGTTTGATCTCCCCCATACACTATGACATCAGTAAAGGGTTCAAGATTCATGAGAACTCTTCCCCCACCCCAGAAATGAGATATATTAGCTTCAGAACACAGCCCATCTTGCATGCATCCATTCTGCTGTAACTTGTAGTCTTTTCCTTCTAAATTTTGATAGGAACCAAAAATGTATTTATGTTATCTGATGTCCATCCCATCCCAAAATGCAACTGTGAAAGATCCCATTCGACTTTTGAGGGGTTGGGAGAAGATTCCAGTCTTCTCCCAACCTCTCAAAAGCCAGGCCAAGGGGAGAGGGGAAGGCCACAGCAACTTTGAGCTTCCCATATCTTTCTTGCACCTGTATGTGAATGTTGTTAATGCCCAGACAAAATGCAAAAGACAGCCAGGTTTGTTACATGTAAATACAGATTTTACTGTCAAATGGCAGATGTGGGGAATGGAAAAAATTATACACATGTGACTTGCTATAGTGGTTTTGGGGCCCTTCTGAAAGATGCCCAAAGCCCCTTTGCCATCACAGCAGACTGAGGGAATTTCTACAAAGAGCAGCCTAGCTAAAGAACTGTGCCTCCACATTTCCCCAAGGGGAGGGGTGGAATTAAAAACAGCTACTGTTGCACAACATAGGTAGGGTTGTCAACCTCCAGGTGGTGGCTGGAGATCTCCTGGGACCACAACTGGTCTGCAGATGACAGAGATCAGTTCACCTGGAGGGAATGGCTGCTTTGGAAGGTGGACTCTATGCCAGTATACCCCATTGAAGGGTCTCCCCTCCCCAAACTCTCCCCTCCTGAGGCTCCACCCCCAAATCTCCAGGTATTGTCCAACCTGGCGCTGGTAACCCTAAACATAGAGCAAATGCAATACTAAACTGATTTTCTTTCTCACACACATGCTTTATTTAGTGTGTTCTGTGTTTTGGATAAGCCACACCAACACTTGTGGAAGTCTGTGTATCTTGAGTTGAGGGCACTTTCTCGCTCAGCAAGTTAGGTATAAACTGGACTGGCAGTTTCTACTGCAGACCTTGGAAAATCACCCTCCGTGGTATCTCCGGCAATCGGAAACCTGAAGATTTCAAAACATCGAAGTCCTTGATGTTTACTCAGGCCTTAAACGTGCAAGGAGCGCGAACCTGCCTTTGGTTTATCTTTGCAAATGAAGGAGCCCGTCTGTAAAAACTGCAAGCTCCTAATCTGAGGCAGCCACAAACCCTCCAGAGCCAGGCTCGCAACCAAATCCCGGTCTTGGGCCAGGACAACCAACCCTTTTTCATTGTTGCTTTTCCTCCAAGGAAGGGGGGGGGAAGAGATGGGAGCTGTGGGAAGGGCAGCAATCTGGTTTCACTTTCCCGCAGGGCTGTTTATCCCTCTGCTGCTCAGGTCAGCGCGGCCATCCTGGTGCAGCCCGTCAAAATACTTGGAAAGCGTGACTGGAGGGGGGAGAGGAGCTCTGGCTCGAAGCATCCCCCCCCCCAATTCCTGATCTCTGCCGCTCCAAACAACCTCAACAGGAATTTAGCCCAACAGCGGCCGGGTCCGTTTCAGGTCGGAAAAACGTAGAAGAGAGGCTTTAAGCCCCTGTCCCCATCCCCGAGGGCGCGCCTGCATTGAAGTGCCAGTTATGCACGGGGGGGGGGGAAGGTTTTGCCTTGGGTCTGCCGCTCTCGAGATGCACATTTCCCCCATCCACATTCTCAGAACTCTGAATGGGGGCTCATTGTTGAGTTTGGAGAATTCGGATGGAGAAAATGTGCATCTAGGGTGGCAAATTCAAGGCGAAACCTCCCGTGCATAGCTGGCTCTTTAGAACTTCGGCTCGGCAATCGCAGGTTTGCAAACTGCCGCCCCCCCCTCCCCTTACGCACCCTCGGCTCCTTCCCGGCGGCGCAAGGACGGCCTCTGGGCAGCCAACCCGAAGAACTGGAGAGGGGGGCTGGCTCTTCACGCCAGTTTCTGAAGAGACGCCAATTCAAGGGCCGCCTGCAAGAGTGCTGAGGGCTAGCAACTTGGGCGTGCTGTTCATCTCAAACGCGCCTGCTAAGGAGCAAGTCCCATTGACCGCCGCGGGACTGAGGCCATTTATGCACGGGAGGTTTTGCTTTGGAGTGACCACTCTCTAGGTGCGCGTTGCCCTGACCTGGGTGGCCCAGGCTAGCCTGATCTCGTCAGATCTCAGAAGCTAAGCAGGGTCAGCGCTGGTTAGTATTTGGATGGGAGCCACCAAAGAAGTCCAGGGTCTCTATGCAGAGGAAGGCACTGGCAAACCACCTCTGTTAGCCTCTTGCCATGAAAACCCCAAAAGGGGTCGCCTGAAGTCGGCTGCGACTTGACGGCACTTTACACACACAGAGAGATGCACCTTTCCCCCGTCCAAATTCTCAAAGCTGCAAAATAAGCCCCCATACCGAGTTCTGAGCATTTGGATGGGGGAAATGGGCATCTGGAGAGCGGCAAACCCGAGGCAAAACTTCCCGTGCCGAAATGGCCTGGCTTTGGAGGAAGCGTGCTTTGACTCGTACTACCCGGGCTGCGGTTTCCAACAGAGTTACTTGAAAGCGCGTCTCGCTGCCGAAACCGAGGGCTTCTCCCGCGAGCAAAAGAGGGCTCGTTTGGAGAGAAGCCACTCCGACTCCAGATGGGACTAAAGCGGGGAGGGGAGGGGGGTTTAGACGCCGGCGGACCGAACTCTCGTGGCCTTTTGCCCGAGAAAGGCACTCCCAGACCCGCCAACCCAAACCCGACCCCGCGTCTGCAGCGCCGAGGTGGCCAGGGGGCCAAAGGCTCTGCCGTCGGACTTTCCAACCAGTCGGCGAGGGAGGGGGGCTTGGGCCCCCTCCGGCTGAAGGGCTTTGCAGCCGGCGGGCCAGAAAATGCGCTCCCCGCTCCCCTCACCTTGGAGATGGACATCGTGAAGTAGACAAAGAGGCCGGTGCTGGAGGCGATCTGCAGGGCCAGGATGCCCATGGCGGCCACGGCCAGCCAGACCGGGCTGCAGCGCTTCTTCCGACGGTACTTCTCGGCCCGCGGCCCGTCGGCCAGCATGTGGGCCGCCGAGTCGCTGCTGTCGGATCGGCAGTACGGCTGGCTGGGGGCTGCCTGGGCCATGCTGGCGGCATCCAGAGGCGATCCAGAACTTCTCCGCTCCCGGCCGAGGAGGAGGCGGCGGCTCCGGCTGTGATTCGGGCCCGCCTCCGTGGGCTGGGCGGACGAAGTTCAAACCCCCCAGCCCGCCGGATAAACAAAGAAGGCCGCCCAACCACGTGGAGGAGGAGGCGTTGCTCAGCCGACCAGGGGCGCTTTCACACATGCCGAATAATGCACTTTCAGTGCACTTTGCAGATGGATTTTACTGTGTGAAATGGCAAAATCACTTGCAAACGATCCTTAAAGTGCATTGAAAGTGGATTGAAAGTGCATTATTCAGGATGTGTGAAAGCGCCCTTAGTAAGGCTGATCTGAGAGAGCTGACCCGCTTTGGGATCGTTTTGTCGTGGCTACGATCATCTGCCAGGAGAGAGGATCACATCTGTCTATCTGTCTGTCTGTCGTTGCCATCAAGTCACAGCTGACTTATAGCGGCCCTGTAGGGTTTTCGAAGCAAGAGATGCTCAGAGGTGATTTGCCTTTGCCTGCTTCCGGGTCGTGCTCCTGGTTGGACTTAGGGTTGCCAACCTCCAGGTACTAGCTGGAGATCTCCGGCTATTACAGCTGATCTCCAGCCAACAGAGATCAATTCACCTGGAGAAAATGGCCGCTTTGGCAACTGGACTCTATGGCATTGAAGTCCCTCCCCTCCCCAAACCCTGCCCTCAGGCTCCGCCCCACAAAACTCCCACCGGTGGTGAAGAGGGATCTGGCAACCCTAGAGCTCTCCTGTTCAAATACTTGCCAGGGTCAAGGCTGAGAGTGTGTGACCAGCCCAAGGTCACCCAGCAAGTTTCCATGGCACAGTGGGGATTCAAACCTGGTTTTCACAGATCCTAGTCCAGCACCTTAATCACTACACCATGCTGGCTCTCTAGAAGACCACCATCCAAGAATAACTTGCCACACAGTATTTGTAGCCACCGGGCCTGCTGGTTGTTTACACTGGCCTGCCAAGGGGTAAATAGGAGGCTGTTCCCACTCCCTTGGTGCTTCCCCGCCACAAAGAAGACACCCGGCATGTAGGCTAAAGTCTCCATTTTGCAGTGGTCTTCTGAATGGACTGTGTGAGTGGATGAGGAAGAGAGAGAGAGATCTTCTCTGCCCTTTGGTGGAGGAAGGGCTGGAGATTATGTCAGGCATCACATCCGCATGAATGCTGCTTTGGCCTGGGCAGTTGATTTAGCCCAGGTGCTGCCACACTTGCCAGCCCTCAGACAGGAGCTTACCTAGGACAACGCAGGCTTCTGTAAAGTAGTTAGGCCTGTAGAAGCTATGGGGAAAGCTCCACGTTGCTCATACCCATGTATGTGCAGTTAGCCTCTCCCCACATGAGCCAATGTGACAGTTCAGATTTGGCCAATTGCTAGTGCTAGTGCTACCCTCCATTTGCCAAGTGAGGATAAAGGGGACCAATCCAGAACTGTTCCTGGAAAAGTTCCTGGAACAGTTCTCTCTGGAAATGATTTTCAGAAGAGATGAAGACAACAGTGTCACTTCTGAGCTCCTGCGGGGAATGCAAAGCTTTCCTTTTTCATTCACAGAAAACATTTAGAAAGCTGTTCTGTATGGTATCTGTTTTATTACTGTTTTACAGAGGATACCAGTGATTGTTCCAACATGTATATTCCACATGTACAGTGAACGATAGGCACATGCAATCCTCAGGCATCTTTATGTGTATTTTATCTTATTTCTACTTGGGGAGGGGGGGGGTTCCCAGCAAAGAAAAATGTACAAATGCAGCTGCCATCCATCAATAACAACGTAGATACCACAATGAGTAGCCGTGTCTGTCTGTAGCAACAGAAAAGAGCAAGAGTACAGTAGCACCTTAAAGACTAACAAGATTTTTGGCAGGGTATGAGCTTTTGTGAGTCACAGCTCACAGGTATCTAAAGAAGTGAACTGTGACTCATAAAAGCCAGAAACATAGTTAATAGTTTGTATCCCAAATACCCAGATAAAAGGCAACTGAATAGGGTGGGGAGGAATTCAGAGGAGCAGCAGGGCACTACAGACAGCGTCCTGCATCACGTGGCTGAAGCTCTTATCCTTCTAATGTGGTGCACTCAGCCATAGGGAAACCAGCTTTGGGCAGCCATGTGGTGAAGAGGTGTTCACCACCTCTCAATTGGAGATGTAGAGAGAAATTCACTTTGCTGTGTAGTCAGATACTGGGTACAACCAACTTCCCACATAGCCGCATGAACTTTACCAGCAGTGAGCCTGTGATAAACCTTTTGTCCAGCTAAATAGCAGTCCAAGGACAGCATCACAGCCCCCAAAATGTAAAACAAGGATGTCCTAAGTGGGATCCAGGCTGAAGGCTGTACAGGGAAGGAATTCCCAAGGCTCTGCAGAGAATAACAGCAGATAAGCAAAGACAAACCAGCAGCAAGGTCAGCCTTGGACTATCATGGGACGCCAGAACTAGGAGCAGTGTGGAGGGGGAGGAGAACAGGGCAAATCATGCCTCAGTCTTAATAGGAGCCTGAAGCTGCAGGTCAGATCAAAATCCTCAGTCAGTCACAGGAAGGGCACAAAGCACAGCTGCCAGGCAATTCTATGGCAAGGCAGCAAGATGTTAGTCCCCCACTTCTGGGCAGTGATGGCAAGTTTTTCAAGTTTTGTCCAAGCTTGAATTACTACATTTTTGAAATAGTTCTAAAGAAATAAACGGTGTCATCAAACATCAACAGAGCCTGGGCATTAGAAAGAAGGCAATCAAGCCAGTCGAATGCTGGCCAAAAGCATCAGCTGAGTCTAGTAAATATGGTGTTCTCCCTTTTGTTTTGAGTGTCGGGATACAAACATCCCTTTCCCCAAGGATTAAGTGACAAGATGTATTGTAAGGAGTCAGCCATGTACTTAATCTCCTGAGCTAATTTGTTAATTTACGGTTAATTAGCATGGCAGGATGCACTTGCTGTTAGCTATCAGCAGGGCATCAGCTTCGGTGCCATGAATGACGGATTCCAGAGGGGTCACTGTTGCAGCCAACTCCACCAAGAGCCTTATGGTGCCACAAAGACACATAGATATACTGTGTCAGAAGATTTCACGGCTTAAAACAAACTTCATCACCTGCATGAAGTGCTATCCATAGTTGATAAGTACAGAGCAGGGGAATTGTGCAAAACCAGCTTAGAAAAAAAAACCATTTTGCCATAAAAATACAAAAATGTTGTATTTTGCATTCAAATGCTCACTTTTTGTTGTTGGGTGAAGTCTGTAAAGCCTTGCTGGTTACAGTCCAATGTATATTTCAGTCTTGAAAGCACTGTGATCATAGTTGTGTTTGAATGTGACTCAGAACCCTGGCATTTGTATGTGAGCTACCTTTCGCTTAGGTTGATGAAGAATTCTCTATAACTCATTAACATGCACCTTGTTGGACCAGCCAAAATTGTTCCAGTAAAAGACTTGATAAAGATAATTTTAATATATTGTATTAAATATGTATATTTAATGTATATTAATATACATTAAAGTATTATAGCAGCAACTTTTATACCAAACTTCATAGGTAATGTAGCCACTCAAGAACTAAATATGTGGGCAGTCTTAGAGAATGGAGTCAGAGATGTCTCTCTGATTGGTATTTATGCCCTTTCAGTACAGTTTTTGTGGAGAGAAGGATTAACCTTTTCCATTTTGCCCAAGGAAGAGTTTTTTTGTGAAGCACAATCTTGCATGTTCTAACAAAATTAAAGAAGAATCTTGTGGCAATTTAAAGACTAACAGAACTGTATTTCAGCAATAGCTTTTGTAGACTAGAACCCACTTCTTCAGATGCTGTGAGTGGATCCCTACTATGCAGACATATCACAGCATCTAACAAGTGGGCTGGCTAGTCCATGAAAGCTTGTTCTGGAATAAAAATGTATTGGTCTTTAACATGCCACGACTCCTGTTTATTTTTCTGCAACAGATTTTGGTCACCCAAAAGTATTGGGGAGGGGCTGTGGCTCAGTGGCAGAGCATCTGCTTGGCATGCAGAGGGTCCCAGGTTCAGTCCCCGGCAACCCCAGTTAAAGGGACCAGGCAAGTAGGTGATGTGAAAGACCTCGCCTCAGACCCTGGAGAGCCGCTGCCGGTCAGAGTAGACAATGCTGACTTTGATGGACCAAGGGGCTGGTTCAGTAAAAGGAAGCTTCATGTGTTCACCCCACTGGAGTTATTCTCATATTCTAAGATCCAGTGAGGTGTAGTGTTTAAAGTGCCAAACGAGCATCTGGGAGACCCAGGTTCAAATCCCCACTCTGTGATGGAATATTGCTGGGTAATTTTGGGCCAACCACGTACTATTAGCCTAACTCACCTCACAGTGTCGTTGTGGGAAGAAAGGAAAGGAAATCAAAGCAAGCTGCTTTGGATCCCCACGGTGAAGAAAGGCATGGGGTAGTCCAGTCTCATCAGATCTCGGAAGCTAAGCAGGGTCAGTACTTGGGAGACTTCCAAGGAAGACTGCAGAGGAACCAACAGCGAACCACCTCTGCTTAATCACTTGCCTTGAAAGCCCCTTGCTATGGTTACCATGAGTCTACTGCAACTTGATGGCACTTTACACATACATAAGCAAAAATAATCTATACAAATTTCTGTTTGTTTTCTTAGACTGTTCGGAGACTACATACAACTAACATACTTCTTAATAGGTTTAGATCCCTCTCTCTATGCTCAGTATTCCATTATGAACCAAACAATACTGTGAATGCGCTGAATACTGTGAATAACGTTTGCACATTAAACTATGCTGTTGACTTCAGGAATGTCCCTTTGCTACAGCATCTAGTTGGTTTCAACAGATGCCCACCCCACCCTGTCCTCAGAGGAGTGCCCCACATGCTGGGGTTGCTCTTTGTCCATCGCAGGGATGGCTGCTTTCCGTTCGGGGCTCATGCACAGTCATGTTCCTCTCCTCTCTGTGATGCAATTGCAAGCCGTTCTGCTGATCCCAGTAAAACAGAATTGGCAAGGAGCCCTTGGCTGAGGGCCAAACATCTGGAGGGCAGCTCTTTTCTGGAGAAAGTTAAGAAAAAAAGAGAGAAGTTGTTTTTTAAGTGGGTGAAACCGATAGAAGAATGGAAGAGGTACAAGTTTCGTTTAATGGTCACCAGACTGGAAAACACCAGTGGATTTTTCCCCCATCACCAAGCATCCATCCCACTCCCAGATGGATGGCCACTTTGCCTTTGGTCTAGTAGCCTTTTCTGAGGCCTATGTGAACTTGCCAACCCCACTTTTATCCTACAACTCCCCATCCACACTGCCAAACAGAGGGGGAGGATCAATGAAGCTGGGGGCTGAGAGGGGCTGGCCTTTCCATCAGCACAGAGCCCCCTGCCCCACACTTCCAGCTGAGGCCTGAGCAGCTAGTGGGAAGCCAACCTGTTATATTGGTGTAGTAGTTAAGAGCGGTGGTTTGGAGTGGTGGACTCTGATGCGGAGAACCAGGTTTGATTCCCCACTCACCCACATAAGTGGCGGAGGCTAATCTGGTGAACTGGATTTGTTTCCCCACTCCTACACATGAAGCCAGCTGGGTGACCTTGGGCTAGCTACAGCTCTTTTAGAGCTTTCTCAGCAGCCCCACCTACTTCACAGGGTGTCTGTTGTGGGGAAGGGAAGGTGATTGTAAGCTGATTTGATTCTCCCTTAAGTGGTAGAGAAAGTCAGCATATTAAAACCAACTCTTCTTCTTCTTTGGGTTGGGTCTTCAAGTGTGGCAGGTCATGCAGAGAAAGGAAAAGGGAGGTGGGCAGTGCAGAACCCTCAGGGGGAGGTTTCGAGGCATCATACAAGAGAGGCCTTGGCAAGCTGGCTGCTAATGAGCAGGCTGAGGCACATGACCACAGTCTTGCTCTTGCGGGCCAAGTGCAAACATTAGTTTACTGTGGGGAAACTGAGCCACCGGTTTAGCACATCCAACCCAATGGAGTCCACAGTCTTTCTTCTCTTTGCCTGTGCCTACCAAGCAAACCATTCTTTCCCTCAGGTAGAGGCAAACAGCTGAGGTTAGATTTTAAAACATTTTTATTTTAAATTTGGAGGGTGGTACTCCTCTGGACGATCCTGCAAAGGACTTGGTCAATCATTACTTAACATCTGGTCTTCCTTTTGTTTGCACAGGGGCCTCGGTTAGCCTGTTTACTCAGCATTACTGCCAGCCCACCATGTTGACAGGGCAATGAATGTGTATGTGTGGGGGGGCATACTTTAATCCCTGCACAACACCTTGCCACCCTAGGGGTGGTTGTGGTTTTCCAATGGGAAGCTGTGGCCAGATGAAGACCCGCTGAACCAGATCCCTGAGGGTTTTTGAGGCCTTCAAGTCTCCTCGCTGTAGTTGCTGCCACCCATTGCAACATGATCCCTATCTCAGGGCAATGGCTCACAACACGTACAGCATGGCCTCTCAAGTGCCAGGAGGAGCTCAGCCTTTGGCCTCTTACCTGATAACTCCCTGGAGGAATCACATGTGTGTTTATTGTTGTTGTTTTTAAAAAATGTCTATTGCAGGTGATTTCTCCACATCTGCATACAGGAGTGATACTCCACATTGACGAATAGCAAATCTGTGACTCATGGCCAGAACAACAAAGTCTTTGAACAGGAGGTCTGGCAAAAGAGAAAGGTGTGTTTTTATTATGGTCTGTAAAGCAAACAAACCACAATAACAAAACGCCCAGAGTTTTTAAAATTGTAATTGTAATGTTATTTAGATTGTTTCCATTTTCAAAATCTTTTGCAGCCAGGGATATTAGAGCTTTACAAGGAGCAGTTAGCCTCCATATTCAGGGCCAACTTGATCCTCAGTGTGAAGACAGGAAAAGCCATTTTGTGTTAGCTTTTAGCTTATCATCACTATTCTCCATTTTGAATGCCTAGAAACTGCTGCCTTGTAGTTGTAGAAGCCTAGCAGAGACCATGGATAACAAGATGCACCTGTAGCCTGTTACCAGGCAGATAAGACTTTGTTATTTTCTTTGCCAGTGTGTCTTTAAGATTACTGTACTCGCATTTTAATTAATTTTGACTTTTTATTTCTTAATAAACCTTTTCATGTAAAAGGTGGTTTGAGTTATTTGACCTGACTCGGTTACGTTACAACACGGCTGGGGCTCTGGAGAGGGCAGCCAGTCGTGATCCTCGGGCACTCAGAAGCAGCTGTTGTAGGGGGCACCTTGGAGCTGGTCAGCACCCCTGCTGCTATGCCTGGCAGATAGGGCTTCTCTTTTGAGAAGTCAGGGTGGTTCTGCTATGCAATTCTTCAGGCAGTGAAGGAAGGAAGGCTGGATGCAAAAAGACTGGCTACCTTAGGACTGGCCCAGATAGCATTCTGGGTTTACTTTTCTGCACTGAGCAGGAACCTAGTAATCCAGTGGGAGGGCTGAAATGTGACCACTGTCAAGGTCAGAACTGCAAATCAATTCCTCTATGGCAGCCAGAAATATAGGATTGTCCAGGAGACAGTCTCAGTCTCCGGCACCCTCTTCCCTGTCTCAAAGTTCCCCACTCTCCAGCATACCAGAAAGCAGGTTGGGAGGCAGCTAGAGCATTGTAAGCAAAAGGCTTGTGCCAAGTCATACTGAACATGCCATGGAGCATGCCTGTCAGCCAGGTGGTGTTATGATGACCCAGAAATCATTCTTCTCTGTCACTGTTCCATCCACAGGGTCCTGTCCTGCAGAGTTTTGAAAGGCAATTCAGGATTCCAGATCTGGACCCTTGGAAGAGGATATTTTGATAGCCCATTGTGAAGCGATTGCCAGATTCTTTCCTGATAAAAATGCTCTCATCCAGCAGTTGGACACCACTGGATCTAAAGGATCATCTGCTGCCATATGAGTTGAGATCTTCTTTTGAGGCCCTACTCCAGGCGGTACCACTCTATCAGGCCTATCTCTGACCACCAAAGTTTCCCACTAGCTCAGGATGGACTTTTTTTTGACACTATCATTCTTATGAAGTGATCCTGAAAAGTTCTGTCCTTGTTTAGCAATTCTGGTGAGGAGCAGGGCTGTGTGCTTGCTTACACGGGCAATCTATACCTTGCACAAAGTCTGTCCACAGTAAAGAGGCATAGAGACTCTCCAAGCAAATGAAGAAATAAACGTGAGGAAATGGGTTATTTAAAGAAGGAGCTTGTTGTCAGTTGGTGAACTTAAAAACAACTCTGCATATGTGATCGACACGTTTCTGATGCTCTCAATGCATAGCCAATGACTATACAATGACTGTAGTCAGGAAAGAGCAGGGTATAAATCTAAATAAATAAACAGACACAAAGAACTAATAAGCCACATTATACTGGGAATCTGTAGCTGGACCACCAACCTTAGCTTTTAAAAGCAGCTGAGAGAGAGAGAACCCTTTTTATTATGATTGACCCAAATTACACTAAACAGCATGGAAACTTTCGACTTCTCCAAAACTCTTAATCATACTGGGTGTTTTTTTTTACGTGGTGGGGAGACCTGAAAAATCTCTCCACCCTTTTTCTGTTTCTGTTTTTTAAGATCCAGCCTGATAAAGAGTTCGGGAGAACTCAAAAGCTCACACCCACTTTTGTGTAATTTTAATTGATCTTAATAAAAGGTCTCACATAGCTTTCGTTTGGGGATTTTTCTTTGGACCACTGTGGCTATCTGGAATTTATGTCTGCTGAGTGAGGGAGGGCTGGATCAGAGCTCTGGCACTGGGGAAAGAGGGACTAATTCTCCCTCTTCCTCATTATTTCCCCTGATTGAAAATGCCTCTTGGGCTGCAATTAGCTCAGGTAGGGGGGAAAGATGGCATCTGTCTTTGTTCCTTACTGGTGCTATTCAAAGACTGAGGGGCTATTTTTTTATTCAAAAAATGGCACAGGAGGTAAAGAGTTAAGTCTCCTTTCCCCAGGGCTGCAGCCCCAATTTACCCCCCCCCATACCTGCTTTTTAAGGCTCAACAAATCCATTGGGGGGTTAAATCTGGCTCCCTGAGTCCTGGATTTGGCTTTGAAATACACGTGTCTACTTGGGCTTGGCAAGAGGGTGACAAATGTTTTTATAGTTTCTGAAGAAATTACCAATTCTCCATTCCTTTCTCAGAAGCTCTACCTATCTAGCTGTAGCCCTGGATAAGGAATCTTATCCAATGTGATGTAGTGGTTAAGAGCAATGGTTTGGAGTGGTGGACTCTGACCTGGAGAACCGGGTTTGATTCCCCACTCCTCCACATGAGCAGCGGAGGCTAATCTGGTGAACTGGATTTGTTTCCCCACTCCTACACATGAAGCAGTTGGGTGACCTTGGGCTAGTCACAGCTCTCTTAGAGCTCTCTCAGCCCCACCTACCTCACAGGGTGTCTGTTGTGGGGAGGGGAAGGGAAGGTGATTGTAAGTTAGTTTGATTCTTCCTTAAGTGGTAGAGAAAGTCAGCATATAAAAACCAACTCCTTCATCATCTTGATCTTGGGAGGTCAGGAGTGGGTGGGGAAACAAGGCCCGTCCACTAGAACTAGGGGTGTGGAAACAGGAGCTGGTGGGAATGTGCCGAGGTTGGAGGGCAGACTCCAAGACTCCAGGGTCCATGAGGCAGAGGGCGGCGCTTGTAATACCATAGAGGCCCTACACAAGAAAGCCTTTGCGTAGGGCTGACTGGAATGCAACGAGTGTAATCAGAAGCAGATGTCTGGCTGTTTTCTCCCCATTGGGAGGTAGCGGCCTTCGAATCAGGAGATCTGCCTATGCTGAGAGACGCAGCTGCCTATGGGGCAGGAAATTGCAGCCCCCTTTTTCTGTGTCTTCAGGGCCTTTAAGGTCAGGCATGAAACAGACATCACCCACCCACACGCCAGCCACCACTCAGTCATTTATGTCTGGCTAACTGCCATTTGGACTTTCAGAGGGCTAAGCGAAAGGCAACGATCTAAGACAAAAGCCTTTCTTTATTAACAATCAGGCCCCTTGCAGTGCAAAGGATTCCCAGTCGTTCCATCTTTCCTGCCTTCAAAATATAGCCCCACACATCCTGCCTTGAGAGGCTGACCCCTGTTGCACACTACCTCAGGAATTCCTTTCTTGGCTGGGTCTGGGCAAAACGGCACCATCGACGGGGAATAAATTAAAAACAAACAGAGGAGAGATATCCACAAGGCTGCCTCCTGGATAACAGAGATGGCGCGGCTGACTTTTCAACTAGAAATCCCAGAAACTTCAGCAGTGTGATGACAGCAGCTGCCATACCCAAGAAGTTAATTCTGTGGAGATCTTGACCACAGCTTTTCCTCCTGATGCTGGGGTTTCATCTCCATCCTTCTCTTCTCTGCTCCCCTCAGCAAGTTCCTGGTTGCTTTTACTCCCTGTTGCATCTGTGCTGCCAAATAAGCCCCAACCAGCTGCATCTTAGCTCAGATCCATCCCTTCTCCAAGACTCAAGAACTGATTGACTTTCCCCTCTGCCAAGAGAGGGGCCTTGCTCAGCATTCGACCCCTGGGAGGATCAGGAAACCAGCATTTCCAGATGTGATGACCTGGAGATTGCTGCCAACTCTGGGGGTCTATGGGGCTGCATCATTTGGAATACTGTGTGCAGTCCTGATCACTGTATCTCAAAAAGGCTATTGCAGAGCTGGAAAAAGTACAGAAGAGGGCAACCAAAATGACTGAGGGGTTGGAACACCTTTCCTATGAGGGAAGGCTAAAGAGCCTGGGATTTTTCAGTTTAGAAAAGGAGATGACTAAGTGGGGTTTATAGAGGTTTATAAAATTATGCACAGGATAGAAGAAGAGTTGGTTTTTATATGCCGACTTTCCCTACCATTTAAGGGAGACTCGAACCGGTTCCCTTCCCCTCCCCTCCCCACAACCGACACCCTGTGAAGTAGGTGAGGCTGAGAGAGAGTGACTTGCCCAAGGTCACCCAGCTGGCTTCGTGTGTAGGAGTGGGGAAACAAACCCAGTTCACCAGATTAGCCTCTGCCGCTCATGTAGAGGAGTGGGGAATCAAACCCGGTTCTCCAGATCAGACTCCACTGCTGCAAACCACTGCTCTTAACCACTGCTCCCTCTCCTAAAATACTAGAACTCAGGGGCACCCAATTAAATTGATGGGCAGTAGATGCATGACAGACAAAAGGAAATATTTCTTTATGCAATGAGTGATTAAAACATGGAATTCACTGTCGGGATGTAGCAACAGCCACAGGCGTAGACAGCTTTACAAAGGGATTAGACAGATTCATGGAGGAGAGGTCTATCAGTGGCTACTAGCTATGGTGACTAAAGGGAACCGCCACCTTCAGAGGCAGTAAACCTCTGAATACCAGAGCCAGGAGTCAACATTAGGGGACTCTGTGCCATTGTTGGACCTCCAGAGGAACTGGTTGGCCACTGTGAGACAGGATGCTGGACTAGATGGACTACTGGTCTGATCCAGCAGGGCCCTTCTTATGTTGTGAGATTTGTATTAATCACAGACAGCTGTGCATAGGCATTGGCCTGGAACGTCAGTTCTCTCTGTTTTAAGGTCTATAGGTCTCACAGCAGTGGTTGCAGAATTGGAGAGGGTGTTTACAAAATTTTTCAGGTGCCTCGGTCTGGGTTAACAGGGGCCTGAATTCTGCTCTGAGCTCTTTGGAAGCAGACATCAGAGGCCATTCCTTCGCCTCTGCAAGGATAACTCAAAACACTTCAGCTTTCTTGAGCATCCTGAGTCAGTTTGATTTTGCTACCCACTGCAGAACCAAGGAGCTAAAAAAAGAAGCCAGCCTTGGTCAGACACACAGCACACATCTGGATTGTGGGCCTTTTGCGGTTAGGCAGGCAGGCTTGCTGGGCTTCTTCTCTCCCCCCCCCCCCCACGCTTAGCCTGCAGTGCTGCTGGCCCAGCTCACCCATCTCCTGCTGCTTGCTCAATCTTTATCCCTTCGTTCTCTCCTGCTTCCCTCGTGGTAATGCTGCTGGCCTCCTGCTCATCACCCTCTCAGGTGCTGCTGCCACTTTGCTGCTACAAGCAGCTACACCGGACAGGCTGACAGTCACACAGTCTGAGCATTGTGTTTCAGCATCATCTGCCACATTGCAGGAAATCCTGGGCCAAATGACTTCAAAGCATGTATTTATTTAGTTATGGATTTTTATCCCATCCTCAATCTCTGCCAAAGCTGGACTCAGGGCAGCTAGCATCATATAAAATACATAAAACAACAATATAATACAAAATTCAATCAAATTTAAAACCAAATTTTCTAAGAATAAAACAGGTAGGCACCCATATGTCAGCTAGGGTTTCCAGGTCCCTCTTCACCATCGGTGAGAGGTTTTGGGGCGGAGCCTGTGGAGGGTGGGGTTTGGGCAGGGGAGGAACTTCAATGTCATAGAGTCCAATTGCCAGAGCAGCCTTTTTCTCCAGGTGAACTGATCTCTATCGCCTGGAGATCAGTTGTAATAGCAGGAGATCTCCAGCTAGTACCTGGAGGTTGGCAACCCTAATGTCAACACACAGGGCTGCTACTGGCCCAGGGATAGCAGCCAGGATCCCCACAGAAATCTCAATTGGCATGAAAGCCTATATTGGAAGAAGTGATCCTTCATATATGCAGGTTCCAGTTTGTGTTGTAGCCGTGTCAAACATGGCAACAACCCTATACATGTTTGGCCCTCTTTTATCATTCTGAATTAGCCTGGTCAGGAGTGAACAAGAACAGCTGCTTAATCCAAATCTGCAACATTATGATATACCAAACACATACCCCTCCCCATGCAGATGCAAGTTCTTGTATTCCTTGTGTGATTGGGCTGGCCCTGATCTCTTTTGCTTTCTGCTCCTTTTTCTTTTCTTGTTGAGAGCCAGAGTGGAGTCACGGAGAAAGTACCCTGGGCAGAAGCAGATCTAAATCTCCACTCCGCTCACTCTCTCTCTGACATTAAAGATGTGCCATGTTGGTGAAACCCAGCGGCTGGTAGTGATGAGGAGGGAAGGCCTTAGCCTTGTAGGGAAGCCGCCCCTTTGGCCCCCTCCCCACTCTGCAGCCCATAAGAGGCCAGCATCTCCTGGAAGTCGTTCAGGGGGTGTGATGCTAGTATACAACTCCAGGGCAGCAATGCACTTTAAGCAAAGCCTCTGTCTGTGCAGGTGACACAGAGAATGCATTACAGGTAGAAAACAACAGTAGGGGAAGGGCTGGGGCTCAGTGGTAGAGCATCCGCTTGGCATGCCAAAGGTCTCCTGTTCAATCCTCGGCATCTCCAGTTAAAGGGACTAGGCAAGTAGGTGATGTGAAAGACCTCTGCTTGCCGGAGACCCTGGAGACCCACTGCCGGTCTGAGTAGACAACCCTGACATTGAAGGGCCAAGGGTCTGATTCAGTATAAGGCAGCTTCATATCTTCATGTGTACATCTTTCATGGCCCTTCATCACATTGAAAATCAAGTTCTTGGGCAATCATTAAAGGCATTCAGAAGCAGCAAATGAGTAAAAGGGCAGAGTGTCTGCAGACTGTGTCAGTCTCAGGATGGTAAAGAGTTAATTATAGTTGTTATGGTGAAAATGAAAAATGAAGGGAATGCAAAGAATACTGCCTGATTGAGGCCATTCAATGCAAACATTTGCTTGATCATCAAAACAAGGTCTTTCAATATGTGAGATTGGAAAGAAATGTAAAAAACAAGACTGAAGGAAAGACACAATAAAGATAGAGAGTTTTCTCAAAGCACTTAAAACTGAGCTGTGCACAAGATCCTGTTAAACCACCTATCCATGTTTTGTGGATTGCAAACATACCTGCAACTGGTATTTACAAAGTGGGTACTTATTTGTTTCCTGAAAAGGATTACAAATCTTGTTCTGACATTCACTCAAAATGCAATAATAAGAACAGAGCATAAGAACACAGGGGTAGTCATAACGCATCAGACTAGTGGTCCATCTAGCCCAGGATCATTGTTTCTAACAGTGGTCACAGGGATGCCCACAAGAAGGGCCCACAGACAACAGCCTTCACCTCCGGAGTGCTCTCAGCATCTGACAATCAGAGGCATTCTAATTCTGCCTCTGAACCCAGAGGTGTCTTTTGGCAATCACTTGCAAATTTCCTGGATTGGTTTTGTCTTGGGAATGCTCGAGGCAAGGAAGGCCCAAACACACTTTGTCGGATTCAAGTAGGCTCAGTGTGACCACATTTTCAAACTTTTGCACTCAAGGAAAGGGGGGGGGAGGGGAGACAGGGACATTGTAGGCAGTAAGTAAACAAGCTGAATTAAATGGCCTTATGACCCAGCCCACAGGAAATATAACAGGGATACAAAATGAAACATTTTACTTTGCCAAGAACCAATAAATATGTATTCGGCTGCTATAATATTTCACAGATTTAAATACTAATGGCAAAGTTTTGTGCCACCACACCACTGTAGATGGTGCTAAACCATAGAACCGGCGGTTTAGCTCTTCACCTGTATTGTGTATGTGAAAGCAATTTGGCTGCTGTTCTGCCCACAACAGTCTGCTTTAAAAGAACTGAATCCAGAGGGATCTAAGCAGCGTTAACTATGCTCAGGACTGCAGCCTATGACGCCCTCTGGTGGAAAGACAACCTAAACAAGCGAGGCGGTACTCCTTTCGACTCGACCCATGTTCCAGATGCTGAAATGGGCAGTTTTTGAGTGACAGCCCTGCTGTCAGTGGCATTTGACCCGAAATGAATCGCACCCCTGGCAAAGTGACATGCATGTGGTGACCCTCTTCTGGTGTCAGCTTTTCTTTATCTTCAGAAAACGCATGTCACCCATTGCCAGGCCCTTTCCTCCTAAATTTAAGACTAAGAAACACGCGGGACAGTTTCCCATGCGACCTTGGGCTATTTACGCAGGGGAGGTTTTGCCGCTCTCTAGATGCCCATTTTCTCCATCCGAATTCTCAGAACTCAACAATAAGCCCCCCTGCAGAGCTTTGAGAATTCAGACGGGGGAAATGTGCATCGAGAAAGCGGCAAATCCAAGGCAAAACCTCCCGGGCATAAATGACCCCAGTTTCGCGGAAGAAATGGCACACTTCCGCCTTGTGGGTCGTTAAACGCGTGCAAATGAGTGTGGTTCAACACGCGTGTAGGATCATCCCACGAGATTGCGGGTGGTTGAAAGGCGACCTCTTTCCAGCCATGTTGCATTTGATGCTGAAGCCACTTGGCAGTTAAATCCAGCGTGCGCGGCCTTTTTCTGCGCGTGGACACGGAAGGGAAAGTGCGAATCGGCTCATTTCGCCACCTACGCGCAGGAATCCAACAACTGCCTGCAGGAAACTGGCTACCATGTAACTTCGGAAGCGCCCGATGAGAAGTTCCCCGAAAAAGCTCAGGCACTGCCCTTCTCCGTCCCTCCAAGCGTCGCAGAAAGCAACGGGACATGGGCGCGCCGTCCCTTTAAGAAAAAGTCGCATTCTGCCGCACTTCGGCCAATCCGAAGCTGCCCTTTCAAGCAGCAGCTGCCCTTCCAGCCGGGACCGCCGCCAATGGCTTCCTATTGGCTGCGAGAGACGGTTTTTAAAAATCTTTAGGCACCGCCCTTAGCAACGCATTCCTCCCAGCTCTCGGATTGGCTGCCGCGGAGCCAATCGACGGCCGCCCTCTGCCAATGTAGCAATTTTCAAATTCCCACTTTGTGCTGCTGCAGATCGAGTAAGGCGAGTGGAAGAGCCGGGCGGCGGTGGTAGGTGGCCTCGATCCTTTCGGGGAGGGTGGTCAGTCGGTACACCGGCTCGAGGGACCAAGGAGGGTAGGGGGTGGCCTCGCCTGATCCCTTGCGCCAGGAGGCTGTTTCCAGTTCCCCACCCCCGACCCTGGATCCCTTCTCCCTAGCACTGTGCAAGGCTGCCTCGCTTCCGTTGCTTGTCCCGATTCACGACCCATTGCTGCAGCAAAGTATCTCCTCCCTGTTGGTTGCCACTGCCCTCTTGCCTTACTGCTACGGAGTGGGTGCGGTAGTCGGCCTTTTTGCCTTTGGGGAAATCCACCTTCCTCCTTATTGAGTCTTGCAGCCAACGTGGTCTTTGCCTTGGCAGGGTTCTGAGTACTAGGTAGAAATCCAGCTGGTGTTTAACTGCTGGTGGGGCAGCTGGATCTATGTTCTTCAGGTATCTGGTGGTGACAATGGTGCCTTTCTCTGCATGGTTTCAGGTGTGTAGATGTGTTGGCCTGCAGTAGAAGAAAAAGATTTAAGTCTAGTAGCACCTCGAGAGCCAGCGTGGTGCCATGGTTAAGAGCGGTGGTTTGGCATGTGGAGTCTGATCTGGAGAACCGGGTTTGATTCCCCACTCCTCCACATGAGCGGCAGAGGCTAATCTGGTGAACTGGATTGATTTCCCCACTCTTGCACATGAAGCCAGCTGGGTGACCTTGGGCTAGTCACAGCTCAC
Source organism: Euleptes europaea (assembly GCF_029931775.1). Taxonomy (NCBI): domain Eukaryota; kingdom Metazoa; phylum Chordata; class Lepidosauria; order Squamata; family Sphaerodactylidae; genus Euleptes; species Euleptes europaea. Next base: position 39,253,650 of record NC_079324.1, read on the forward strand.
TCAGCCCCACCTACTTCACAGGGTGTCTGTTGAAGGGAAGGCGATTGTAAGCCAATTTGATTTTTCCTTGAGTGGTAGAGAAAGTCGGCATATAAAAACCAACTCTTCTTCTTCTTAAAGACCATGATTTCCAGGGTATATGCTTTGGAGAAGTCAAAGCTCCTTTTGTTAGGTATGTCAGGTATCTGAAGAAGGGAAGCTTTGACTCTTGAAAGCTTACACTCTGGAAATTTTGTTGGTCTTCAAGATGCTACTGGACTTGAATCTTGCTCTTTTCTCTGCCTGGGCAGCTTTCTGCCTCTCAGCTGCACCTAAATCTGTTTGTTGGGAGAATAAAGGCATACCCTGGAAGTGGTTTGGTGGGTGGCAAAGGCATTGGCTGGTTGTGCTTCCTGGTTTTGACTGACCCTTTCCACATCTGTTTCCTATATCCAGCTTTGCTTTGGTGGGCTTGAAAACAGACAGGATGCCAGCCCCACGCAATACCAAGGCAGCAGGGAGCAAGCAACCCTACACGAGCAGAGCGCCAGCTGTGGAGAATGCCCAAGCTAAGAAGGTGAATGGAACCTCTGGGGTCCCTTTTTGCCCTCTGGGTAACCAGGATTTGTATCTTCAGCCCTTCCTCCCCTGGGGCAATCTTTTGGCAAGGGCAAGCCATTCTATACTGTGGGCCAAGAGATGGGCTGAATGTGGTGTCATTGGCTTGCGGTAAGACCTTTGGAGAACAGCTACAGATGGATGATAAAAAATGAAACTCCTAGTCTGGGATGTTTCTGGGAAGCTGCTGGCAGAGCTTCTCTGGAAACTGGCGCTCCTGTGCCTGCCAGGATCTCCGGGTCTCCTGAAGGGGGTCTTGGCATTGAGGTGAAGGCCTGTCACAAATGTAGGTACTCTGAACAGATTACCCAACTTCTCTTTTTCTCCATCCTAGGAGGAAAGCTGTCAGGCGAAGAGATCTCCTTCCTCACCACAAGGTGCGCCCAAAAAGCGTTCTGCCTTTGGAGATATTACCAATGTAAGTAGGGGCCTCTGCCGTTTGGGGTGTGGTGTGGAAGTCCACATTTACACATGCTTCCAAAGCAGCTTTGAGCACATAGACAGATTACTGCTGCCTTGGTCTCTCTGACATCTTCCATTTCATTTATTAAATTTATACCCCGCCCTCCTCCAGCAACGCTTGCTTGGCTCTGCAAGGCTTTCGCCATCTTTTCAGGTGTGAATGAAGAAAAGCTGGGATGCAGAACAGCCTTTTTGAGAACTGACAGAAAGCCCCAGCTTCTGAGTAGGCATAAACTGTACAGATAGGCAAAGGCAGTAGTAGGGTCTGCTTCCTTCACTAATAACCTTGTGGTCTCTCCTTTGTAGGCTCACAAGATTCAACATGTATTAGGAAAGAAGGAGACAGCAAAGACGGCTTCCAAAAAGGCCCCGAAGGGATCGGTTGTGTTGGGCGTTGAAAAGAACAATGAGATTAACCTGAAAAAGTGAGGTCACAAGTGTGTTGGTTTGTGTTGCGCTTCCTGCTGCCAAGACTCTGCCTCTTCATCTGCTGGTGTCTCTCCTGTGGTCGTGATATTTAGTGCAAGAGAGGCGGATGGGCAGGAGCTGCTGGCGTGTGAGACCTTGCCAGACCTAGCTGTGAACCATGGCCACTGGTCTCCTGGGCTCTGGAGGACTTCCAGCTGTCAGCAAGAGGAAGAAGGCATATGTGGTTTGGATTGGTGGCTGCACGTGTCCAGCTGCCAAGCAGAAAATCCATTGCTCATGCTAATGAAGGAAGCCAAAGCTTCCCTTGCAGAAGGCCAGGGCAGTTTGCTGTTCTTCTATTTTGTATTTTGATAAACTTATGCTGACTGGCGAAGGATTAAGCTGCATTGAGGAAGGGAAGAATTTGAGAGTCCCATCTTGGATTTGTTTGTGTTCACTGTTGAATGCAGCGGTGCTCAAATGCATGTCCCACCTCAATTGCCTACAAATGTTAGGCTCCTTTGCCTTGTCTGTGATCTGCACACCAACTGTATACTTCTGTAGCACTGATTCTGGCCTCTGGGAAAAAAAGCAGGGAAAAACATCCTTCCAGAGGAGCTAGCTTCAAAGCCAGTAGCACCATAGAGACCAATAAGATTTTAGGGATATAAGCTTTTGAGAGTCGAAGCTCTCTTAATCTCCCCTGCCTCTTCCCCTGCCCCCCCCCCGCCTCTTTTAATTTTAATTTTTTAAATTAGAAAAGCATGGGGGGGGGGAACTCCTATGAAATGTTTTATTTTTTTAGAATAAGTAAATGCTTCTCAAGACAAGGTTTTTTATATTCAAGATGTTCTCAGACATTTTCATGCTATACTTTTTCAGTTTTTCCAATGAAATTTTTAGGGGAGGGACCTCTCTTCTTAAATGAAGAATGTTTTGTTTTACAAAGCCTTATACTCTTCCCAGATGTATAGCATGCAAAGGTCTGAAGACTCTCATTTTTCACAATAGAAAAATTGAGAAATGTTCAGGAGTACTGAACAAAAAACCCTCTTCTATTACAGACATATGCACAATTTTCAAGAATATTTTTGTTTTAAATAATTTTGATGATTTATATGCTGTAATGTGTTTAACGATATTAAATGAAAGAGTTCAGTATTTTCAATGCTATAAACTTTAGTTTGAATATCCAAAAAAATGCTAGTAGTTGTACCTACATGATTCTATCAGAGTTTCTGTCCAAATAATATAGTTTGTTTACTATAGAATTTATTTTCTACCTTCCATTTTTATTTTTCCAACTTCTCAGATGGCAAAAATTAAAGATACACTTGCTGTGGTAGCATAGGGTATAGCAAGTTGCAACTCTTTCTCAAGTATTTTTCTTGTCGAAATTGAAGAAGGTATTTATACTTTAAAGCCCATCAATATGCCAAATAGTGCAATTTCTCTATTGTAAAATCAGTTTTAAAATGTTTAGGTTTGATAGGAAAGTAAAAATGGCATATATTTCAATTTTCCCCAAACTTTTCTGGAGTTTTTTTGCCCTCTGGGGAAAACTCACTTGCGTACTCTAGGAAGCAAATGCTGATGGGCTGCAGTGCCCCACCAGTAGCTGATTTATCTGGATATTATCCATCCCTAACCCAGTTCTGCCTCTTCCAGATCAGTGAGCAAGGTTCCCTCTGAGGATACACCCGCTGAGAAGGTTCCAAAAGAGAAGGAGGACCTGTCACAGACTCCAGCGGATGAAGTGGCTTTGGTACAGGGAAGCAACCATTTTTGATAGTTTTGTGGCTCATGGAAGCTAAGGAGCTTGTGGGTGGGTGGGAACGGGGGAGGGATGTCAATGATAGAACTTTTGTTCTGGACAGATGGCTGTATTTGTTCTTGGCAATACTGAGTGTGTGAGAGTATACTTGTAGCATCTGTTTATCTTAATGCCCCCCTTCATGGGGGAGCCTGGCTGAGCCTTTGGAACCTGGATTTTTCTGGTTTCTAATTAGTTCCTCCTCGTTCCATCAAACCATTATCTGCAGTGTTCTCACACCTGATGGGTGACTTGAGCTGTAGTCCCTTTGAGAGAATTCTTGGGCCATGACGAAGACTTATGTGGTGAGCCTTTAACACTATTGATGCACTTCTTCCCTTAACTGAAGAGTGCCCTAATGTTTTCACACCACTTTGCCTGCATACAGAATCTGCTGGGTCCCTTGTCACTCCTGGCTCAGTCCCCGCCTTTTAGTTGGACCTCCTAGACCTGGCTGTGAGCCCAGTACAGATGGGGCAACTTCAGAGGGAATTCAGAGGATGGTGAGAAAGACTGTAGCTCAGTGGTGGTAGTTCTTCTGCATGGATCAATCCTCAGTTTCCCTGCTAAAAAAGCATCTGGGAAAGTCACAGGCCAGTGAACTGGCTCATACTAGAACAGCAAAGGCCCTGGTTCAAACTGGACTTGTAGTAATTGTATTTCAAGAGACTGTAGCAGTATAAGATAGGGTTGCCAGCTCTGGGTTGGGACATTCCTGGAGATTGTGGGGGTGGAGCCTGCAGAGGGCAGGGTTTGGGGAGGGACCTCAGCGGGGTATCAGGCCGTAGAGTCTACCTTCCAAAGCCGCCATTTTCTCCAGGTGATCTGATCTCTTGTTGCCTGGAGGTCAGTTGTAATTCCAGGAGATCTCCAGACAGCACCTGGAGACTGGCAACCCTAGTGTAAAATGAGCTTCAAAGAGAGAACTTATGAGAAAGCCAGCAAGCTGTCGATAAAACATTCACTTGTTGTTCTCTGGTTTTAGCTGATGGAGGGCAAGATGGCTTATTGAATGTTCGACCTTGATACTTTCTTGAAAAACAAAACTTCCTTCCATGTGCAGGTGAAGCCAATTGAGGACGTAGACAAAGTCCAGCGGGACGATCCTTACGCCAGCGCTGAATATGCCAAGGATATCTTCAACTACATGCGGGAGCGAGAGGTAGCTTGGGGCTGGGTGTTTTGGTGGTTGTGCCCTGGTGCCAGTGTTCAGGCTCTTTAAAAACAGGAAAGTTCCTGAAGGTATGTGGGGAATGAAGCTCCCTTTAAAATCTATTACAGATTTATACTTTGATTTCACGGGTCAGGGATAAATAAGGCCTGGAGTCTCCTGGCTGGACTTTGTGAGTAGGTCTTTCCTGTAGATGCTTTTGATAGCAGCTTGGAGGGCAGCCAGCTGCATGTTTGGCTCTTCTGTTATTTTTCCCCAGGAGAAATTCTTGATCCCGGATTACATGGAGGACCAGCCTGACATCACCAGGGACATGCGGGCCATTCTGGTAGACTGGATGGTGGAAGTGCAGGTGGGTCCCTGTTGCACATCTAAAGCAAGGCCTGTTTGCCGAGCCACGCAACAAAGCCGGAAGTGCATCCATTTGGGGCAAGGTGATCGCTTGGCTGAGCCGATATTGCAGGGTTGAGAAGAGATTCAAGTTCAGCTATACTTAGTAGAGGGGCCGTGGCTCAGCGGTAGAGCATCTGCTTGGCATGCAGAAGGTCCCAGGTTCAGTCCCCGGCATCTCCAGTTAAAGGGACCGGACAAGTAGGTGATGTGAAAGACCCCCGCCTGAGACCCTGGAGAGCTGCTGCCAGTCTGAGTAGACAATACTGACCAAGTGTTTGATTCAGTATAAGGCAGCTTCAGGTATGCTTGTGCTGTGAAAAGGGAAAGAACAAGTGAATGGAAGGGCTGTTTGAGAATGGTGCTAGCTGCCATTAGCAAGTCCTGAGTCATGATACCAGTCCCATGGCCAGCAAGAAGTAGGATAACTCCTCCCCGCCCGCCCCAAACTCTGATTCAGGGCTGGTTTCTTTGGGGAAGGAGTAGTCCAATGCCGAGTGGTGGCCCACGCATAGAGCTCCTGTCTTGGTGAGCTGGTTTGTACCAAGGCTGTCTTGAGCTGGGTTTGCGTTCTGGGAAGCTGCCTGTTACTCCGCCCAGTATTTCTGATGCTGCTGGTCAGAGGGCTAGTGTGTTGCAGTCTAAAAATGGAAGCTGAACATTGAAATCTTGTTCCTAATGGGTGTGTTGCTTCATCCAGGCTCTAGCACCTCTTTATGGTTTGTTGTTTTATGAGAGGGGCTGGAATCTAGTGGCAAAGCACATGCTTTGCGTGCAGAAGAACCCTACATTCAATTCCCAGTTAGAAGCTTCACTGGCAGGCTGGCTGTTAAGAGTCCTCTGTCCCTCTGCCTGGCTCCTCGGAGAACTGCTGCCGGCGAAAGCAGACGGAGCCCTGCGCTGACTCCCATCTTTTATCTCCTGGGCTCGTGTAGGAGAACTTCGACCTCACCCACGAGACGCTTTACCTGGCGGTCAAACTGATGGACCACTATCTGGTGAAGGTGACCAGCATGCGGGACAAGCTGCAGCTCATCGGCTCCACGGCCATCCTCATTGCCTCCAAGTTTGAGGTACGCCCAAGTGGGGCAGGACTAGGCAAGAGGGACTTGAGGGTTTCCATCCTGGTTGCTGGAGGAACATCGGGGCTGCATCTCTCTCCCAAGTTCTGTGGCTTCTGTCATGAGGCTCTGCTGTCTCGTTCTCCATTATCCATCGCTATGGACCTTGGGGCACTGTCTGCAGGCCATGAGGTGCCCCTGCCCCTGCAGTCAGTTCCTACGGTTGCCAGGTCCCCCCTCTCCTGTGGCGGGAGGCTTTTGGGGCAGAGCCTGAGGAGGTCGCACGGCCACACCAGTATCCGTGTGTCACTTTTGTTTTACACCCGAAAGGGCCGCATCACGAGGGGCCTTTTACCACTCAAACTCCCAGTTTGAGTGGCAAAGGGCCCCTCGTGATGTGGCCCTTCCGGGTGTAAACCAGAAGTGATGTGCCACTGTGTGCAGGCACTCGTGCATGTTTGCCTGCCAGCCCTCAGCTGGTCGGCAGGCAGAGGGGTGGGTTGACGGGAGTTTGCCCACCACAACTGAGAACTTGGGAACCCTATCAGTTCCATTTGGCTTTGGGATGGTGGGTCTGGCCTACTCTCGGGCAATATGTTCAGCGATCCAGTGAAGGGGCTTTTCGGAGATGCTGCATAGGGTGGAGCACGTCTGCTTCTCTCTCTCTTTTTTTTTTTTTGAAATCCCCTACAGACAGCCTTTTAGATCTGATCTACTCCCACCCTACTCCTCCGAGTTCACGAATGTGTTCTCTTTGAAAAAGCACATTTCAGAGTTCTGAGGTTTTGCCTGTAATATCAGCCTCTGAACTGTGGCCTCCTGTGTGCCTGTGTGCTCTTGGCTTCAAAAGCCCCAGATCAGAGTCTTCCTGTCCCCTTGAGGATGATGACCCTACTACATTAAAGGGGGTCGTAAGGTTATATTTCGTACAACATATATCACACCCCTTTCCCCTTGCAAACCTACATGATAGCTTACAAATAAGAATACAGTGATTCTACAGCACATAATTTCAATAGGAAAATTGCGTCACAAAAGGCTGCATTAAAATTACAGGCCTTTGAATGTGCCTTCTTTCTATTCAGGGTTTGCCCCCAGAAAAAGGTGTGCTGCCAGTAAGCCTTTCAGAGCCGTCAAACTCTCTCTGACCCCTCCCTGTTCTATGCAGGAGCGTTGTCCCCCCTGTGTGGATGACTTCCTGTACATCTGTGATGATGCTTACAAGAGGGAAGAACTCATCTCCATGGAAATGAGCATATTGCAAACACTCCACTTTGACATAAATATTCCTGTTGCGTACCGCTTCCTCCGTCGGTTTGCCAAGGTGAGTCAGTATTCGGCTGCTGCTTGGGAAATGAGGATATGTTCAGGGTCCACCGTGGAGCACAAGCGTGTGTGTATATGTGTGGGTAACACGACTTCTGAATGCTGCCTTTGCATCTCTGCAAGAGCAGCTGTGCCCTAACTGACATTCCCAGGAAGCCAGATGCTGGTGCTGGTTCACAGATCTGTGGTAGGCTCAAATCCAGCCTGAAGACAGCATCCTCTCTGCACATGAACTATCTAACGTGCGTGTATGTGGGCGAATGCTCCTTCCTCTGACTAGCAGAATGACACAAATGGAACTGGATTGTGCAGCACACTGAGCCAGGCATTACTCAAATGCTCACTAGCCTCACTCTACAACCTTGAGCTCTAGCAACTTAAAAAAAAAAGAAAGCTAAGATTTTGCACTCTGCATCTATAGACACAGCTCTGAAAATATGGACTGAAGATGGGAGAGGAATATAGCTGCCCAATCCTGCTGGGATACAAAGAGGAGTACAGAGGAGGGAAAGAGCTGGTGCCTGGTGTTTCTCCCTTACCCCACACACACCTGCCAAACTGGAAGGGGGGCCTGTGTTCTTGTAGGGCCCGTTATTGTGCATAAATTCTCAGACCCCTTAGAGATGGGGAACCACCCCCTGCTCTGCTGCATAGAGGTAGAATATTTCTAGAAATTCTGAAGCTGAGGGTGTCCCCCCGACTTTTGGAGGGGAAAACCCCAAAGGATTTTAGAAAAATTGGCAACTGAGGGCACTTATCCGCACACATGCAAAACCTCCTTATCAACCTTATTTTACAACTTTTTAAAACATCATGTGCCGTTTAGTGCTTGGCATATAAGATTGTGCTGTTTACCATATTTATGACACTTAAGTGAGAGAAGCGCTGTCGCCTTGCCCCACTATGAGGCAGGCAGTGGGCCTGGGCTAAAGCATGATTGAGCTGGTTCTGTAGACTTCTTAGAGGCATGTCTTGGACCAGCGTGGTGTAGTGGTTAAGAGCAATGATTTGGAGCGGCGGACTCTAATCTGGAGAACCGGGTTTGATTCCCCACTCCTCCACATGAGCGGCGGATGCTAATCTGGTGAACTGGTTTGGTTTCCCCACTCCTCCACACGAAGCCAGCTGGGGGACCTTGGGCTAGTCACAGCTCTCTCAGAGCTCTCTCAGCCCCACCTACCTCACAGAGTGTCTGTTGTAGGGAAGGTGATTGTAAGCCGGTTTGATTCTTCCTTAAGTGGTAAAGAAAGTTGACATACAAAAAAATCAACTTCTCATCTTTCTGCACTGGGAGTGCTGTGGTCACAGAAACAAGGGTGGAGATCAGGAACTGGTTCAAGGGAAGCTTCCTGGTGAGGGATTGTTGCCTTAGTATTACTTGGGACGTGAGAGCGTTTGGGAATACAAAGGAAAAATGCATCCAGGGGATGTTGCCTTATTTTTTTCTGCCCTCCCGCCCCCCATTTGTCCTTTTGCAGTGCGCCCACGCTACCATGGAGACTCTGACACTGGCCCGGTTCATCTGTGAACTGACCTTGCAGGAATATGACTTTGTGCAGGAGAGGGCTTCTCGGTTGGCTGCCAGTTGCCTCCTCTTGGCACTGAAGATGAAGAACCTCGATGGCTGGGTGAGCCTTACCCTCTGAATGGCTGGAGTGGGGGGAGGTTGCTGGAGCCCCTCTTGAGCAGAGCAGATGAGATGCCCAGCGTGGAGGGCTTTTCACGGTAGTGGGAACAGAGCATGCGAGGTCAGCAGCCTCCTTGCTTGGGGCCCTCTCTTTGTGAAGTTGTCCTGGAGTGGATAATTGTTGCTGTGTTACAGAATCTCATGCTGGAGTATTACAGTGGCTACGGCGTCCAAGACCTCCAGTTACTGGTTAAGAAGCTGAACTTCCTGTTGACCTATCAGCATGATGAGCGGCTCAAGGCTGTGCGCAGCAAATACTCTCATAGGTGAGGGTTCTCCTCTCCCTTTTTCTCTCCCCTTGACCTTCATAGAATCAGAGTTGGAAGGGACCATCAGGGTCATCTAGTCCAACCCCCTGCACAATGCAGGAAATTCACAACTAACCCCCACCCCCACCCCCAGTGACACCTACTCCATGCCCAGAAGATGACCAAGATGCCCTCCCTCTCATCTGCTTAAAGTCATAGAATCAGCATTGCTGACAGATGGCCATCTAGCCTCTGCTTAAAAACCTCCAGGGAAGGAGAGCTTAGTACCTCTCAAGGAAGCCTGTTCCACTGAGGAACTGCTCAAACTGTTAGGAAGAATTTTCTAATGTCTAGATGGAAACTCTTTTGATTTAATTTCAACCTGTTGGTTCTGGTCCGACCCTCTGGGGAAACAAAACAACTCGGCACCATCCTCTATGTGGCAGCCCTTCAAGTACTTGAAGATGGTTATCATATCACCTCTCGGTCTTCGCCTCTTCAGGCTAAACATACCCAGCTCCTTCAACCTTTCCTCATAAGACTTGGTCTCCAGACCTTGAGGTGTATAGTGTGTGTGCGTGCACAAAGACGCCTACTTCTAAATGTGCAGTGGTGGTGCACCATGACATGTTAACCTTGCGTGCGTGTAGCAGCATGGTGTAAGTGCTGGAGTGTTGGACTGGGGAAGGGTGACTCAAGTGCAAATCCCTGCTCTGCTGTGGCAACTTGCTGGGTGACCCTGGGCCAGTCACAGCGTAACCCATCGCATAGGGCTTGTAGTAGCAAGGATAAAAATGGAAGAAAAGGAGAAACGTGTTTTCTCCCCACTAGGGATGAAAAGGAGGGTAAATAAATAAAATTGTTCCTAAGTTGCTGATGACTGTAGCTGTTTTGAACAGGGCTAATTAATAATAAACTTAACCAAATCGGCTTTCATTGCCTTGCTTATTAAAGGACTGAAATAGCAACTAAAAGCACCCTCCCTCCCTGCCCAAATGTAAAGGCAAATGTGTGGGTGGGGGGCAAGGTGCTACTTTAAGGAAATATCTGTGAATAAAGCCCAATTGCGGGAGGCTGTGTGGGAAGGGACCGCTGGAGCTCCTTCTGCATCTACTTCCCCATCCTAATAGTATGCTCCTGTATTTTAATAGTTGAAGTGAGTGTCAATGTTGGTGTTAAAAGAAGTCCATCCCATTAAGGCAGTGGTACTCGCTCCCCAGCTGTCGGAGAGCCACATCTACAGTTCCCACCAACCAAAAGAGCCACATGACTATCACATGCCCTGTGTGCCACCCCATCAAATCTGCACATTCAGTACCTATGTTTTAGCTATTTATTTAACTACAACCTTTTTAAGTACCAGAGTACCTCTGCACATGTAGGGTTGTCTTTCCCTACACCGTTGAACCTTAGCCAGCCCTTCTGCATTTGACAAGATTCCTCTGCCTTCCCTTGAAGCTCAGCAGGTCAGGGGAGAAAGTGAGATTGCCAAAGCACCAAGGGGACAGCAAGCTGGCCATGGAGAATTACTGCCACTGGGGCAGCCGCCCACGAAAAGACTCTCCTCCTGTTAGCCAGCCTCCTGAGCGCTAAGAGAGTGCAGAGGCTGCAAAAAAGGGAGAGGAGAGACGCTGTTTTTCCATCCCTGGCACATGGGTTGCAGCTTGGGAAAGTTTTCTGATTACCTGCTCCTCCTCTGGTGGCAGCTGTTTCAAGGTGCCAACCACAAGCCCTACCAGACAATGGCCTTGCCCATTTTTCTAAAGCATAGGTGTACCCCATTAGGGGGAATGGTACTTGGAAGGGCCACAGGTGGCTCCCAAGCCACTGTCACTGTAATCTGTTGCTGGGCAGACTAGAAGCCTTTATGCTAAATGAGAGGTGTATGTAACCCAGTGGTAGAGCATCTGCTTCGTATGCAGGAGGTCACCAATTCAATCCCCAGCCTCCAGTTAAAAGCGTTGGGTAGTAAGTAATCTGGAAGACCTCAGCTCGAGACCCTGGACAGCTTCTGCCAGTCATAGCAGATGACAGCTGAACTTGATTGGTCAGCGGTATGATTCAATGTAAGGCAGCTTCTTGTGTTACAGAAAAAGGGAAAGAAAGATGGAGGAGGAAATAGAGCAAGGGCTTTAAGGACCAACAGAAGAAACGCACCTTGTGTGTTAAATCCTGCCTTGTGTTTTGGCTCCTTGCCTGCAACAACCTGCACAAGATTCTCTCTCTTTGCCTTGCAGGGTCTTCTTTGCAGTGGCCAAGATGCCACCTATGGATATGCTGAAGCTGGAGGACTCTTTGCGTGGGGCCAGCAGGAGGTCTTTGTCGTAAGCCACAGCAAAGCAGCTGGCATGTAAATACTGTGTAAATAAGAGACGGCTCTTAACCCTGAACTCTGTATATAACTTTTTTTTTAATTTGTGGGAGGGAAAAGAACTGAAAAGAAGTGTGTGTGTGTGTGTAGGAGGGGAGTAAAGTAATAGAAAAGCTTTCAATAAAATATGTTGTGATACTTCTTGTCTCCTTGCATGTCACTGCATCCACCTAAGGATACTGTTGGCGAAGCTCTCTTGGTTTTTGAAACCCCCCTCTCAGCTGTGGCCCCCAGCCCTTTGCTGAATCTTGTTTGGTTTCTCTCTTCCTCCCTTGTGCCACTGATAGCACTTGGTGGATGGGTGTAGTTCCTACCTTATGGCTGCCAACATGCCTCCCCCATAGCAGCTGGTGCCTGGTGGGAGGCAGGGAGTCTGTAGAAGTACCAAATGGGGGTGTTGCTGAGCGACAGGTGTGGTGCACAGCACAAGTGTTGTGAAATCCTAGTGGCCAGGAGAGGTGATGTGTATTTCCTTTTAAACAGGGTCCATGGTGGGCCTCAGCTGAACAAGAACAGGCCCATGCACCAAGAAAATCAGTCATCAAAGCCCAACGTAGTGTAGTGGTTAAGAGCAGTGGTTTGGAGTAGTGGACTCTGATCTGGAGAACTGGGTTTGTTTCCCCACTCCTACGCATGAAGCCAGCTGGGTGACCTCGGGCTATTCACAGCTCTCTCAGCTCCCCTTACCCCACAGGTTGTCTGTTGTGGGGAGGGGAAGGTGATTCTTTCTTAAGTGGTGGAGTCGGTATATAAAAACCAACTCCTCTTCTTCTGTCCCCACTCATGTATGTAGTTTATTTTGGCATCCATGAATTCTGAATGTAGCGATCAAAAATCAGGTTCTTTTGACAGACAGCAGGGGCAGAGAGGGGCTTGGTCATCTGCCAGAGGGCCCCCATCTGTCCCCAACCAACCACCCGTGTGGCTTTTTCATCGTAAGGGGTGCTTGGAAGAAACAAAACACTGGTAGGAGTAGTGTTTGGTCCTACTTCTAGGACCTGCATGTTGTCAACTAGCAGCAACCCACAGGTAAGCCTTTCGCTGGGCTGGGGAATGTGGCATAGGGAAAGCCTCACCTGTTGCTTTTCTGCCTGACAGGCAGCCAGTAAAAGACACAAGACTGTTGGCAGGAGCAGATCAGCTGCCTCATTTATTGAACAAGCAGTACAGGGTTTTGGGGGCCAGTTAACTCGTACCTCCCCTGCCACAAGGGGATGGGGATAAAAGGTGGCTGGGGGGGGCTGCAGGGCTTAACCGCTGCCTTCAAGCCCTGATTGGGATGGGGTGGGGAAACTGTAAGAGTGGAATATAAACCAGTTCCTTTCATGAGTAAAAGAGTCATCTCTCTCCCACCACGCTTTTAAAAATGAAATACCAATTTGTTCGGTTTTTGGTTCTGGATGTCTTTCAGGGCACCGGTATTATGCAGGGACTGGGAAACAACTTGCTGTCTCTTCCAGCCCGTTTTTGCTTCCTTCTCCTGGAAGCTGCAGCTGAAAAAGACCAGCGAAGATGCTATCTGGCCAGCCGGGGCAACAGGGGTGCATCCTGTATAGCAGTTGCCCCCATGACCCCAGCTAGCAACAATCACCCCTTCGTAGTTCCAGTTGCTCTTTGCTTCCAGGAGACCAGTTTTCCTTAAACAAAGAAGCGAGGCTAGCCTTCCCTGACTTCTGGTGGGAAGCATACTCTGCAGGGGGGAGGGGGGCAGCTGGTGGGATTTCTCTCCTCCCCTTTGGAGAGCCAGCACCGGACAAGGGAGCAAACGGCGGCTGCTGCTTTGTAACTGGGCCTGGGCCTTTGGCGAAGAGAAGTAACACTCCAGGAGGGGACTGACTGAAGGGTCAGAGGACTGCCGCTTGCAGCCCCTTCAGGGAAGTCCTGCTCCAGGATCTTCTGAGCAAGCAGCCTCCTCTCCTCCAGATTTCCTCCCGGGAGGAAATATTTATGTACACCCCTTCCCCCCACAAATTTTTCCCCTACACTCACAGTCACGATATAAATCAATCACTTCGGCACAAGAAAGTACAATGATGGCAGCCATACACCCTCCCTCCCCTGCCCCAACAGCACAGACTGGGCAGAGCTGCACCAGCTGGCAACAGGGGATCCCTCCCCCGCAAAAAAGCTGGCTGCTCTAGTTTGCTGACCACCCCCCTCAGCACACAGTCCTCGACTGCTGTAGCTACCCCAAGCTGTAGCACTAGCTCTGCCTCCTTCATGCACCAAAGAAGGCAGCATTGGCTTGGCCCAGGCACGAGCCTCATTTTAGGCTGGGCCTCTCTCTCTCCCCCCACCCACTGCTGTTTTGCTTTAGGATGTTGGGAAGGGGAGATGCTGCTTGGACTGTATGTTTGCAGCCTCAAGCTGCAGTTTTCAGAGCAACCGCAAAGGACCAGGTGTGTGAGCCCCCATGACTGGCATATATCTTCAGGCTAACGGTGGTGGCTTCGGTAATGGAGGGCCACAGGAAGGCTAGCAGCAGAGTGGCAGAGCCGAGAAGGAGGCCCGGTGCCTGCTGCAGGGAGAGGAGCCCAGTCAGGGTGCTGGGCCAGTTGCGTTCCTCAGGAGGACCAAGCCCCAGCTTCTTCGCAACGCTGCTGTGGTAGTTGCCTCCGAGGGGAGGAGAGCAGGTCCTTCCGTTTGCGGCTGTCTGGCAGAAGTGGTCCTGGTTGCCTTTTGACTCTCTTCAACGCCAATCCTGTGGAAACTGCCTGGATCTTGGCATCGGGGGACTCTTGGAGCCTAGCTCATGCAGCGGTGATTGTATCGGCACATGAGATGGGTTTGCCACAGTTAAAACAAAGCCGGCAGGCGAACAGCAATGGCCACAGTTTGACCCCCCTGAGAACAGCTCAAAGGTGCACACCTCCAAACACACACACACCCCTGTGAGCATCCCACTGTACAGGCAGGCATTGGAACCGCTGGCCCTCAGGGCGGATAAGGTTGCCTCCGCCAAGGAGCAGGGGTTGAAAAGTGCAATTGCGTGACACAGGTGAAAAATAAATTAAGCTTTATATATTAAATATTTAAATAAATATCTGTTCTCTCCAAACTAGTTACATTCTTCCCCAAGCAGCAGCAAAGGGTAATTATTTCACTTTACCAGCTTAGGAAGAAGGGGAAAGTGCTTCCCTGGCTCTCCTCCTCCAGGGGCTAGGAGCTATGCAGATGGGCATAGGCCAGGGGCAGAGGACATGGTGCCAAAGGGAGTGCCTACTCCAGGTAGGGCACAGGACTCAATCCATTCAAAATGCATACTCATGCTCAAAACCTCGGAAAGCCGAGAGCACGCTTGCGCCAGTCCCAAGCTCTAGTGTAAAGTTATTTTGCTAGTAGGAAAGAATTTTTTTGTAAATGCAGAATTTTTTGATCAGTTATTTTTCTGTTGATCTGTGATAGCTTCTGAGTAGTACAGAACACTTCCCGCTGCTGCAGAACTCAAAAGCGTGCAGCTGCTCCCACGTTGGTCAAATGAAAAATTTGGCACCTTTCCTACTTGATGTCAGCACCCACCCGCACAGCAAGTTACTGTTGCTATCATGGGGAGGGGTCATCCCCTTGTAAACAATCTTTTCCTCAGGTGGGCACTGAGGCCCCTGCCCCTTGGCACCTTCATGCCCAACAGAAGGGGGACACAAAGAGGAGGGGGAGGGAAAAGAAAGCATCAGCAGAGCCTGGAGGTGTTATCTCTGGGATGAAATTCTCACCCTACCCACTCAAGAAAGCACTCTAGGAAATTAGAAACAATGCCTCTCTTTACAGCTGCAGGGCAGCTAGAAGTTCAGCAGCAGGGACAGCTGTACCTGTTACATTTCTGGCTGGCAGCTGTTTAAGTGTCCTGGAGACTTTCAGAGGAAGAGACACCCCCCACACACCTCCAGGGAAAGCAGCCACAGCCCGCCACTGCTTTTGGTTTTACTGGACAGGCAGTGCACACTGCCATGTTCCTCTCTGCAGGTGAGATGCATCCAAGCAGAGGTCAAGGCGTTAGCTCAACGGAAAAGCCAAGAGACTTCTGGGGCATGCCCTTCTCCCCTCTAGTTATGGGGTCTTCTGGGCCATAGCTACCCAGCTGAGCTGCCTGTCAGCCTCCCACACACACACACCCCAACTTGCTTCTTGTCATCATAAAGTGTTTCACAGCACAGCCAGGCGCTAAAGATTTATGTAGTGAGCCCAGGAGCAGCTGGAAGAGCTCCTACCCCCCACCCCCACAACCAAGTACCAGGAATGGATGGAAATGAATGGCTTCACTTAAAGCAGCTCAAACACACGAACCAAAAAAGGCACAAGAAGTGCCACAGGGGCGGGGAGGGGGCAAGAGGCAAGGAGAGACATACACAGCCAAGCCACAACCTTTGGCAGACACAGAAATGTCAACTCATTTGCATGGGATGCATGGGGAAGCTGTCCTTGGGTCAGGGGTCCAGGGCCACCAGGCTCAGGCTGGGTCCAAATCAGACGTGGTGGGTTCTAGAAGCCAAGACTGACAGCCGTTGAGACACAGGGGGGGTTGGAGGGCACGGCTGCCGTGTCCTGCTGGCGTCTAAAGCTGGCCGGTAGTGTCCTTAATTCCATGGAGAATCCTCTTCACATGGCCCACTTTTGATATCCCAAGATCCTAAAAGGAGAGAACAACTTTAGTTAGGGTAGCGACAGCTGAGGGCCATTATTATCTGAGTACGGCTAAGCGGCTCTTATGTTGTGTCCTGGCTACAGATATGCCCTTGCATTGCTGTTTTCACCCTGCATTCATCACAATTTTATTCAGAGTGCACTGGAGTGAAATGTGTGTGTGGGTAAAGTGCCGTCAAGTTGCAGCTGACTTATGGCAACCCCTTTTTGGGGTTTTCATGGCAAGAGATTAACAGAGGTGGTTTGCCAGTGCCTTCCTCTGCATAGCAACCCTGGTATTCCTTGGTGGTCTCCCATCCAAATACTAACCAGGGCTGACCCTGCTTAGCTTCTGAGATCTGACGAGATCAGGCTAGCCTGGACCATCCAGGTCAGGGCACTGGAGTGAAATGCTTGCCACTAAAACACAATTAAGTGCCTGGTGTAGTTATTTCTCTAGCCGCCAGCAGGTGGAGCTTTTGTACTACTCATCTGCCAGAAAGAATACGCTGGCTAAAAAAACAATGGGAAAGGCCCAGCAAACCTAGGAGGGGTTCCCAAAAGGCCAGGGAAGTGGAGCAGCTCCTCTGATTCAAGCTCCTAGCGCTTCCTTGCGCCTGCTGCCCAATCCCTTCCTTGCTACCTGCACAGCCGGGAGGACAGATGAAGAAGAGGCACAGCCCATACTAGAAGCGCAGCTTTGGCAATGCCACGCACCCATGCAAGCACCCACAACACAAGCAGCTGCACGCGACAGCAGGGGGCACTTAGGGCATGGGAGCATGCCAGGGGAAAGTACCTTCAAGTCTCTTCTCTCCAGCAGGATCAGCTCAGGGCCCTGGATGTCGTGGCGCATAAAAATGTCTTTGTATTCCCCTAAATCAAGCGCCTCCAGCCAGGTCGACACTTCCTCAGGGCCCCATTTGTCCACTAGCAAAAAGGAAAATTAAAAGATGCGTTGATTCATCTGCGGGAAGGGCAAACCTGCTGAGCAGACGCCGGTAGGAAGACGGGACAGAGAACAGCAAAGCACAGAAGGGGCAGCTACAGAAGCAAGCACAGAGCAGAAGCAGCAAGCCTGGGGGAGTTCTGGGACACTGAGTACCTAAAGCCCCTGCAGGGTTCAGCATTTCCCAAGAGACCACAGCTGATCCCTGCACTCAACCCCTCGTCCTTCCTCTGGCTTCCACAGCTAGCCTCCCAGTTGCCCATTGTCTCCGCTGGAAGGATGGTGTTGCTAACATACCAGAGTGCTAACACAAGGACAGTTATGCAAGCTCAATTCACAAGCAGCTGCCACCTGGGTCTGTCCTCCCCAGCCAGTAGGCATCCCTTCCCCACAAAACACGCCAACAGCAAGAAAAGCTTCCAGACTGCTGCTCCAATCAAGACTTTCTGTCCAGGCACACCTTTCCCTTTGTGTAGACTCCTCCGGGGCATTGTCATCCTCGAGGGCCCCAAAACCCCAGGCTTGGACCAACTGTGCAAGCAACACAAGCGATTGCTGAGGGTGCCGGCATTGACTAAGGTATCACAAATGGGTTATGAGCTCAGAGAAGCAACCCGAGGTCTCTTGCATTGTTGCTGGGAGGCAACTGCAGGTGAATCAGGAAACAGGTCTAGCCGAGCCTCTGTCACACTGCAAGGGACCCTGGGTTGCCACTTCTGGGCCATGCGACACAGACCTTTCATAGCACTGCTACGGCTGTGTCTGTGCACACTGGCTTGGGACTTCGCCCTCCCTTCAAATCTGCATGCTTGCTCTCATTTAGTTTCACCCAAGCTGCAAACCACTTTCCTGGTCTCCCTCCACACCCGCTTTTGACTGAGCCAAGCCCAGAGCAGCCCTGATGCCCCTCTTGCTTCAACCTGCTTCTGCAAGAGGAAGTTACCCTCGAGAAATGATGAGAACAAACAAACAGGTTCTGTATTCTGCCGAACTCAAAGAATGGCTTTTGTTAGACTTATTAGTCATGGAGGGGGGGGGGGGCATTTCATGTTCTCTGTGCTGATCTGCAGATCAGCTGCCAACCTCTCGCTGCCACCAACTGCTACTCCCTACCCTCCTGGAGAGCTCCATCAGTTGTTTACCTGGTGTGAGGCTGCTGGATTTCTGCTTCTGCGGTTTCTCCTTCTCCCGCTTGGGCTTAGCCAGGTTGATGCGTAATTTCAGGCTGCCCTTGTTGCTGCTAACTGAAGTCTCCTAATAGGGTGTCCAAAAGAGAAGAGAAACACTGAACTGCTTGGAATGGGGGGGGGGGACACTGAGCCCCGCTTCTGCTCATTGTTCCTGTGCCTGGTCCCTCCTCTCGGTCAGCAATTCAAATCATACCCACCCCATCTCTGCTTTTAGTCTCCTTTCTCTGTTAATTTCCAGTTGCAAAGTTGATGAAGAGCATACCAAACAGTCCCCTACGATGCCCCCACTCTGATTTAAAAATTCCTCCCTTACCACTTCATATCAGTGGGAAGACAAGAAGCCTCCACCCTAGTCCAAGTTGCCTAACTGCCCATTAGCTACTGGGGAAAAGCAGGCATGGGATCCTGCAGTTGTGGGGGTGCGGGGGTGCCCACCTCCTCAGCAGAGTTGATGATTGGTGCCATCCAATGAATATCGGAAAGTTTCTGAAGTTCTTGGCCGACGGCTCTCAGGGCATGCCGGAGTCCTTCTTCTTGCTGGGGGGAGTCCAACTGCTGTTGGGGGAAAAAGAAGATGGAAGGATTTTATTTCCCCCATTTCCCCAAGAGCTGGGATCCCCCCCATCCCTATTCTTGATGCACCAGCAAAGACAAAACTTGAAAAGAGGACTGGATTCGGGCTCCTCTTTTGCTTGGGGGACGTGGTTTGATGAGCAGCTCCTAGCAGAGGCTGGAATGGAATTGACTTCATCTCTGCCAGTTAATTGGTGCCAGGGAGCAGGAGGCGGAGCTACTGCTTAATTCTTGAATGGGTGTAATGAGTGCTCAGCTTAAAGGAAGAGGAAAGTGGAATTGGGCATGACAGGCCCAGGTACGCCAGGTCCAGCAGAAGCTGTGCTCTCGGGTTCTGGAAAGAAGTCGTATTAACTCTGAAGGCAACTGACAGCATTTTGGGTTAGAGTTACAGTGAGAAAGAGAGAAGGATGAATGGGACCCTGGCAGACTTTCTGTTGACAGGGGGACTGCGACCTTGAGTCATGCGGGAACAACTTCTAGGAAGAGGGAGAAATCTGCTCCTGGGCCACTCCCCTTTCTTCTGGCTCTAATGATTTTAAAGCAATTCCCTGCTTATTCCTCATCTACGCACTTGTATAGCCATTTTTAATCCATGAGCACTTCCTTCACTTTGCTTCGGTAGGTAAAGGTCCCCTGTGCAAGCACCGGGTCATTCCTGACCCATGGGGTGACGTCACATCCAGACGTTTACTAGGCAGACTTTGTTTATGGGGTGGTTTGCCAGTGCCTTCCCCAGTTGTCTACACTTTACCCCCAGCAAGCTGGGTACTCATTTTACCAACCTCAGAAGGATGGAAGGCTGAGTCAACCTTGAGCCGGCTACCTGAAACCGACTTCCATCGGGATCGAACTCAGGTCGTGAGCAAAACTTGGACTGCAGTACTGCAGCTTGCCACTCTGTGCCACAGGGCTCCCTATTTATTGACAAAACTGATATTTTGTCTCTCCAGAGTACTGATTGTGGTAGGCGCTGCTTGTCCCTGGCTCCGTTTAGTCGACATGCTGTTCTTGCTCCAGAAAAGTGCGGTGATGGGGAAGCACCGGGGAGGGGGGGCACGCAGTCCATTCCTACACCCTGCTCTCCCCTTGGTCCTGCACTCACCACTTTCCCTTCCAGAAAAGCTCGGGTTTCGGTGTAAAGGGCTTTCACGCTCACCGACACTTCAACAGCTGTGCTTCTGCTCAGAACCTGAAGAGGACGGGCAAGAAAGAGAGAAAGAGGATGGGGGCACTAAGCCTGAACAAGGAATGTTCTTAGCCGGCAAGGACTGCAGGATGAGGGACGTGTAGGATGAGAGACATAAGAACATAAGAAAAGCCCTGCTGGATCAGACCAAGGTCCATCAAGTCCATCAGCCTGTTCACACAGTGGCCAACCAGGTGCCTCTAGGAAGCCCACAAACAAGACGACTGCAGCAGCATTATTCTGCCTGCGTTCCACAGCACCTAATATAATAGGCACGCTCCTCTGATCCTGGAGAGAATAAGTCTGCATCATGACTAGTATCCATTTTAACAAGTAGCCATGAATACCCCTCTCCTCCATGAACATGTCCTCTCCCCTCTTAAAGCCTCCCAAGTTGGCAGCCATCACCACATTTTGCCAGCCGGCCACTAAATCTCCAGAATGACAGGCTCCTTTTTCTCCTTGGCTTTTATTTAATATTTTTACATTATTTATATCCCCATCTTTCTCCCCAGTGGGGACCCCAAAGCCGCTCTGAGCCCGGCCTTTGGCTGGGGAGGGCGAAGTAGAAACTTAATACAATTAATTAATTAAAAGAGAACCAACGTGGTGCAGTGGTTAAGAGTGGTGGTTTGGAGTGATGGACTCTGATCTGGAGAACTGGGTTTGATTCCCCACTCCTCCACATGAGCGGCGGAGGCTAATCTGGTGAACTGGATTAGTTTCCCCACTCCTACACACGAAGCCAGCTGGGTGACCTTGAGCTAGTCACACTCTCTCAGCCTCACCTACCTCCCAGGGTGTCTGTTGTGGGGAGGAGAAGGGAAGGCAATTGTAAGCCGGTTTGATTCTTCCTTAAGTGGTAGAGGAAGTCAGCATATAAAAACCAACTCTTCTTCTTCTAAAAAAGTGGCTTACGCTGTTCTGTTCTCCTGTTTTACCCTCATAACAACCCTGCAACTTAGATTAGGCTGAGAGTATGTGACTGGCCCAAGGTCACCCAGCAAGCTTTTGTGGTAGATTGGGGATTTGCATCTGGATCTTCCAGATGCTAGTCTGACAATAACCACTACACCACACTGGAATAAATGCTTCCTCCACATGGAGACCCCCAAGATAGACACACACACAGAGGTCTACAGCCCCCAGTGAGGTCTTGTAGTTCTACAAGGTAGAGGACTAAGTCCTGCGGCTAATGAAGAAGGTCAAACCAATGCTTTCCGCACCTCAGGGCTGCTGCTGCCACCTTTGCTGGGCAAGGCCTCACTCAATGCCAGGGAGCTGCCATTCACGGCATGTGCCAACTCTTGCTCTATGGCTTTGCGTGTCTTGGCAGCCTCACGGATCCTGCAGGAGAGCAAAAGAATGGGCCTGTCAGGAACTGGAAAGGAAACCCAGTACTGTTCCCCCCCCGACCTCGCACACACACACTTTTAACCAAACACCTGACCCATCACTACAGGAAGATGGCAACTGCAGGAGAGACAGGATATCCATCCTTCTGCATCCCTGCCACAGGAGACACTGATTGGAAACCCACCAAGTTTCCAAGGCAGATCTTGATGGCCCTGATGCAGGAGCAACATTCACATGAACACATGAAGCTGCCTTATACTGAATCAGACCCTTGGTCCATCAGAGACAGTAGTCTACTCAAACCGGCAGCTGCTGTCCAGGGTCTCAGGCAGAGGTCTTTCACATCACCTACTTGCCTAGTCCCTTTAACTGGAAATGCCAGGGATTGATCCTGGGACCTTCTGCATGTCAAGCAGATGCTCTACCACTGAGCCACAGCCCCTCGACTTTCAGTGAGTCATGTAGGCTACAATCCGGCCTCTAGGATTCACGTGAACCCCATTTCCTTACTCTGGTCGTGCTCACAAACTTGGGTGTGTGGGAGGGAACTATGACATTTATTCGCCCCATTTTATAGATGGGAGGCTGAGGGGGTGAGTGCCTTGAGCCAGCTCAACCAGCAACCCCAATGCCATTCCCATGAGGATCCCTGAGGGAAGGGCCTCCTTCCTAGCAGCCCTGGTGAACAGAGCTGGCACCGCTGTGTCCCCCCCCCCCCCCAAGCACTGGCTCCTGTTTTTTGTTCTCTGGCAACAGTCAGCCCTTCTCCTCAGGGGCTGCCTTGCACCGCTGCCTTCTTGGCGCCCACCTACCTGCTAATGAGGGTTTCTGTCACTTGGGCGAGCTGCTGCATCTGGCCGAGCTCCTCCTCCATCAAGTACTCCATGGACTGCTGGGAACTGAGGCGGGGGCGGGATGTGGCCCGGTAGCCCTCACCCTTCTGCTTGTCCTCCCATGATTTGAGGGTGCTCTCAAAAGCCTGCAGGGACAAGCACCTCAGGAAGACAGCACACAAAACAAGGCCTGGGGGGGGGACAGGGAGGGGGAGCACTGGCAACGTGAAAACCCACGCACAGCTCAGAGTGGCAGATATGAAGCCATCTCCGCAGCAAACACAGAAGGCTAGGAAACAGGCCACACTGGAACAGAAAGCACTATATGCTGCACACTCTAACCAGCCGTCACAATTGACTTGTACCAGCCAAGGTGTCACTTCCCCTTTCCCATTCTTCCTTAACACTCAGTTGCCTAGGCCCTCTCTGACCTCACAGCAGCTAAGCCAATGGCAGCCAGAGAAGCTCTGGCAAGTCACCCCAATGTATTGTTGGAACAGATCCGCCGCCTACGGTTGGCCAATGCAACCAGCATGCTAATGTGGGCGGCCCCAAGCCAACTCACCTGAAAAGAAACTCCTGTGCACTAGCAGGGTGCCCACTGGGTCCTGCAGCCTCCAGCCACTCATTTCTTACCCTGTCTCTGGTCAGCATCTGAGCTCTGTTCTTGTGTAGGATTTTGATCATGCCGGGAGGCTGGATCCACGCTTCCCCATCCACCTGCACTGGGACTCCCTCGTCTCCTCGAATTGTGATCTTCACCATCCGGCACTGATGGGCAGACATAAGGAATACTGAAGGATCTCAAGAGATAGATATTGGCACTTCCTTCGCCTGTAGGAACTCTAGCCAATGGCGACCAAGTTACTCCACTTCTTCTCAACATAAATGTAGCCCTGAGGCATCAAACCAAGGGTCCATCTGGACCAGCATTCTGTTTCTTACAGTGGCCAACCATATGGCCAAGAAAGTCTACAAGCAGAGGCAGGAGTATGAGGAAGAGAAGGAGGAAGAGGAGGAGGAAGAGTTGGTTTTTATACCCTGATTTTCTCTACCTTTAAGGAATCTCAAAACTAGCTTACAATTCCCTTCCCTTCCTCTCTCTACAACAGACACCTTGTGAGGTAGGTGGGTCTGACAGAGTTCTAAGAGAACTATGACTGGCCCAAGGTCACCCAGCAGGCTTCATGTGGAGGAGTGGGGAAACCAACCACCAGATTAAAGTCCACCACTCATCTGGAGGAGTGGGGAATCAAACCTAGTCCTCCAGATTAGAGTCCACCACTCCTAACTACTACACCACGCTTAGCAACTGGTTTTCAGAGGTGTATTGCTGCTGAACATGGAAGCGTATGCCAGGTGGGCTAACTGGGCTGAGAGGCAGGCAAATGTGAGCTCAAAGTCACCTGTGCAATGCGGTGATGCTGAAGGTTGATGACCCGCGACACCGCCATCTGGATGCTGCCAAAGACCGCAACCACTTCCAGCTTCTTGTCATCAAAGGAGGGAGCTCCAAAGTTCTGAAAGGGGGAAAAATTATAAGCATCCCAAGATGTGGAAAGACTCCTTTAAGTTCTGCCTAGGTGGTCCCCCGTCTATCCTGACAGATTTCCCACCCATCAAGATTCAGCCAAAGGAGACAGGGTCATTCTCCACTGGGTGGGGCTTTAATCTTTCTCTGCCACACAAATAAGGGGGAGAATCAGAGAGCCAGTTTGGCATAATAGTTAAGAGTGTTGGACTAGGATTAGGGAGATGCAGGTTCAAATCCCTGCTCAACCACTGAATTTGCTGTCTGACCTTTGGCCAGTCACTCTTGGTCTAATCTACCTCAAAGGGTTGTTGTGAATATAAAAATGTGACAGACTAGATAGATATTAAGTCTGTGGGACAAAGTGAATGATTAAGAAAAGGGAACTATGCTTCTCTCAATCAGGGGAATGCATGGTTCAAGGGAAAAATGGTGTTGGCCAAAGACATTTCCCTGCTCCCTTTCCTGACCCTCAAACTCACATTATCCTCCTTGGTGCCTCCCCAGAAGTTGATGCCTCCTGCATAGCTGGGGATGTTGAGCACAGCAATGCCCTGCAGGCTGGGCAAGGAAATGGGCACCCCGTCACACTGGAAAGGAGAGAGGAAACTTGAGAAACCCCAGAACAAGAGCGCTTCCCTCCAGAGAGAGTGACAAAAGTCAACAGCAGATTTAACTCAGACCAGGACAGAACCCAGAGAGCTTCCTCCATTTTACAGAATCAGAATGCTAGAATTGTCCCCAGGATCACCTAGTCTGGAACTGGATCCTTGGTGCAGAAGCATTTCTTATTTAAAACAAACAAACAAACAAACAAACAAACCAATCCGTACCCCTAAATCATTCAGGGGTTGCAACATTAAGATTCACCATAATGGCACTTTTAGATTAACTCATACACACACCCCTCCAGGCGAGAGTTAAGCAAGGGCACACTTGTGGCATCGTGCTATTTTAGACAAATATTCATTTGACAGCTTGATCTCATCAGATCTCACATGAACACACGAAGCTGCCTTATACTGAATCAGACCCTTGGTCCATCAAAGTCAGTATTGTCTACTCAGACCGGCAGTGGCTCTCCAGGGTCTCAGGCAGAGGTCTTCACATCACCTACCTGCCTAGTCCCTTTAACTGGCGATGCCAGGGATTGAACCTGGGACCTTCTGCATGCCAAGCAGATGCTCTACCTCTGAGCCACTGCCCCTCCCTCTCAGAAGCTAAGCAGGGTTGGTTCTGGTTAGTATTTGAGTAGGAGACCTCCAAGGGATATCAGGGTTTTGACATGGAGGAAGGCAATGACAAACCACCCCTGAACGTCTCTTGCCTTGAAAACCCTATGTGGTCGCCATAAGTTAGCTGTGACTTGGCGGCAAAAAAAAGAAAAGATGATCAGCATCTGCCCTTAAGGCAATGCCCGCTAGGATTCGCCTACAGCTACCTCGAGCTGGACACGCTGCTCCAGGTTCTTGTAGGTCCTCTGGAGAAGCTCCTTCGTTCCCAGGACTCCATACCACATCATGTTCTTTGTGCGGCTACTGCAATAGGACAAATGGGGAGATGCTCACAGGTCATGCAGGAGCTGATCAGGGAGGGGCTGCACTAACTCCTCCCCCCACCCTGCTCATGCCACCCTTCCCCACCCCCCAATCAGATAGTACGATTATAGATCATTATTAGGGTTGCCAACTGCCAGGTAGTAGCTTGAAATCTCCTGCTAATTCAACTGATCTCCAGCCGATAGAGATCAGATCACCTGGAGAAAAATGGCCATTTTGGCAATTGAACTCTATGGCATTGAAGTCCCTCCCCTCCACAAACCCCACGCTCTTCAGGCTCCACCCCCAAAATCTCCCGCCGGTTGAGAAGAAGGACCTGGCAACCCTAATCATTATCTTATGTTGTCGCTTTTATCTTTTGCCAGTCTATAAAAACGGGCCTGTCCCAACTTAAAGTGCTCCTGGTTATCTTCTCTGCATGACGACCCATGATTTCTGTATGCTGGAGGCCCTTGAGTAGCCGCACAATCACCTCTCCTTCAGAGCAACCCAATCAGCAGTCTCCTTTATGCATTATTAGAATCTTCCAGGGCAGGCAATTAAGGATAATTAAGTGTCATTATTCGTCTCTCTCTCTCCTCCCCCCTATGTGAGGCACCTCCAGCTTTGTTTTTAGTGCGGGCTTGTTTCAGATCGTTATCTGGGCCCAACTCCGGCAACTGCTCTGGGTGCGACCGGCTTTTGATCATAATTTCCTTGATCCCAGAGATGACCACTGTGAGGCTTAATCGATGATTGTTTGCAGGGTCCTTGAACAAAGGGCACTGCTAGAAGATGAACTGCCACCAAAGTGTATTGGGAAGACGGACCGTGTAGAAGGTTTGGTCAGATCAGGCAAGCCCTCGATAAAACCCCAGGCTTTGCATTTTAAGCAGCTGCACTGGGAAGTTCCCTTGAAATGTCTGTACAGCAGAAGTCCATGATACTGTCTACTGTTGTGCTCCGCAGTGTGGAGAGGCTTTGCCAGTGTAACACAGGGGAGCTGGAAACCACTTAGCATGTATTTTTTAGATGTCCCCTCTACAAGTCAGCCCACTTCAATATTATTATTATTAATATTATTGACCCTTTGATTAGGGAAATGGGCTCTGGTGATGAGGGTGAATGGACCAAAAGGTTTCTGCTGGGAGACATCTCACCAATCACCACCCAGGTTGCAAAATATTGTGCAGTAGCAATGAAGCTACATCGCCTTAATGTACATCCTTAATCTGTGGAAATGTAAAATTGGGTGATTCCTAATTTTATTGGCCTTGGTTGTAAACATCTATTTTGTATGGTCAGTTTATGTTTTACCTGTTTTATCTGGCATACCAGCCACAAATAATATTTATTTATTTGTTTGTTTATTCTACTGTTATGCTGGACCTTGCCCCAACTGCCCTTTAAGAGTGATTCAGGCAGAGGTCTGAGAAGTCTACGTCCTCCTGGCCTGTAAGACAGGGACCTCCACTGACACCACCCAGCCTCACTTACTCCCATCCAGAAACTGTCTTGGAGGTTCTGGGTCGGTGGAAATTTAGTAGCGCTGCAGAGGAAATGGTGGTGGAGAAGGGAAGCTTCTTAATCAGATTGCAAATGCAATTTCTCTGTGTGTGAACAAATTCTCTTTCAGATGTTTTTGTAGCATCTTCCCTGATGTCACCCCCTAAGTCAAGGCACGCACACATGGGAGTTTCTGCCTTGGAAGTGGAGAAGAGCAGCATCACGTCACAATCCACGGGCTTCCCCTTTTCTGCATGTGAGAAGTGGGGGGAGATGGTGAACATACCTGCATTTTTTGGGATGCTCGTCCCTTTTGTTGTTGAATTCCAGAGAGATCTTCGCATCCAGGCCAATGCCAAAATAATTATTCATGACGCATCTTTCAGAGAATTGTCTGAAACCAGCAGACGGGGGGAGAGAAAATAGTTCAGAGATGACCAGTGGAGCAGAACCAGAAAAATGCTGTCAGAATACAAAATGCCCGTTCTGTTATTTCAAGCACCAGAGAAAGCTAGAAAATGGCTTTTGAGCATCACTTCCAAGAGGGGAGGGATTCTGACTGGCTTACAACCAAGACATGCCCACTGAATGACGCTACTCCCTGGTTTCTAAGAGACAATAAAAAGACATGAAGCATTGCTTGGTTTGTCTCGTTGCACAGTTGTTACAGAAAGTCCCAGGCATTTCAGCACAGGGTAAGTGCAGAGGTTATAGCACATGACTAGGTCCTGGGATACTTGGGCTCAAATCCCCATTCAGCTATGAAGGTCAATGAGTGCTCTTCGGTCAGAGAAATATGACAGATAAATTTCTGGGTTGTGGGATTAGGAGAAAGCTATTAGACCTCCCCCCAGCACACATGCGCGCACACACACACACACACACACACACACAGCTTCTGTTGAAGCAGTCCTGGTAGCATGTCACAGTGCTCCTGAGCAGTCACAGTGCTCCTGAGCATATTTTGCATTGGGCTGACATGTCCGTAGACCCTTGCTGGCTCTAACAGGGGCTTCCCACCCCGATACACACACACAAACACACACACACACACGTTTACATAAATCTCACAAGCCAAGAGCAACCGGTGGCAGATATTTAAAGAGCAAAAAAAGAAAGTTAAAAAGAGGGTGCTGCAGCCAAGCAAGTATCATTCTCCATAAATGCTGCTAACACACAGGGAGGGTCAGATTCCAGGGGAAGGAAAACATATTCAAGCAGTCTTGTTATTTAGCAGTCATTTGTCTGGCTTGTCCAGCATGGAGACAGCATCCGCATCCCCCAGGATCCACCACTGCCTGCCACTGAAGTACCTTGGTCTTTTCAAATGGCCAAAGTGAAAGGCAGTGACAGCCCCCTCCCCAAAGTCATGGCGCCTTGTCAGGAGCAGGCCATGAGGATAGTATGCGGTAGTGCTGGTGTGCTGCTTCCAGGTGCTGTTGTGCTATTCTGTCCAAGGCCAGTCTATGCCCCGTGTTTAGTCTTCATAGAGTCCCATAGTGTGGGAATCGCCAAGTGCTCCTTCCTGCCTGTTGGAGGGGGGGTTGCCTGGGTAACCAATTATCTCCTTTTGCTCTCCCATAGATGTGCCTTGCCTTGCCTTTGACCCTTACTAGCATCCTTTTAAATATGGCTTCTGAAACCTGTCGATTCTTCCCAATAAAACTGCTTTTGTGGATCTGCTGTCTGCTGAAGTCTGTTTATGGGTTTGCCACAGGACTAGAGTTCACACGCCTGCATACACTCACATGGCATTAGGGTCCTCAGCAAAGTGGACTGCACTGAAGCTGTCAGGTCTGTCCAGGATGATAGAGGAAGTGGTGCTGATGACCGTGTCCCGACGGGATTCTGGAACAGAAAGAGATGCCAGTTAAGCCTTCCAGCCTCCAGCCATCCCCCTGCCCTTTCACATCCCCCTGCCCTTTCACAAGCCCCTGCAGGTGGTAGCAACAGTCTGAGGGGACGGAACTGGGGAAGGGTTGTCATGGTCACACTAAAGTTTTCACTGATATTTTACATAATTGCACTCCTGCCACTCAGGGCTCAGAAAGGCACACACCAGGTTGGGCCCAGCCTGGAAATGGCCAGCCCAAGACCTGGTTAGATTTCAAAGGAAGGAACTCTTCCAGGAGGTTGCAAGCTGTTCTTGGGGTTTATTTACCTTGCCAAGAAGCGGCTCCCTAAATGCAACAGTGCCTGCAGGGCCCCATTCTGGCATCTCTGCTGGTGCAAGGAAAGGATCCAAGGAAAAAGGGAGCAAGAACATTTTGGCCACAGAACACCTCTTCCTGCTCTGCTGAAAGAGGTCCTGAGGACACAAGGTATTTGTGCAAATTAGGCAGAATCTCAAGAGATGGGCTGCTGGAACTGCATGGTGGGAGAGGAGAAATTGGGAAGGAGCTGACTTCGAGAGGAACTTATGAGACTCTTGCATCCACCTCAGGGTTCTCGTCAAAACAGCACCAAGGCAGGGAGAGTTTTCCAGTTCCTCCCACATCAGGCCTGCAAGGGGAAAAGTGGCTTCTGCCACTTTCCCCCTTGAGCCCAGAGAAACCTACAAGGTCCTTACTAAGCTTCTCTGTCTCCTTGTTGAAATCCTCATTGCTGTCCTTCTTGCTGGCAACCGTGATGCTCCTGTAGGTCTGGGTCTGCTTGTTCTGCTCGTCCACAGCTGTACAGAATGGGAAAGAACAGGGGGCATTCTCATCATCCAAAGGCTGTTTACATATATTAAAAGGGCTCAAGTAAAGACAAAGGGGCTGGCAGGTAGAATCATAGAATCATAGAGTTGGAAGGGACCACCAGGGTCATCAAGTCCAACCCCCTGCACATTGCAGGAAATTCACAACTACCTCCCTGGTAGGGCAGCTTCCAGCTCCTTCCCTGGTCCTCAGGCCCTACTACTACAGACTCCGGTCAATCATTTCTTGCGAATTCCCCTCTGCTTCCACTGCACAATTCCTGCCCCTTGCACACACAATAATCCTTAAACTGGTTTTTGACATGTTTCACATTTTGGAATCTCAGTAGAGTGGGCAACTTACTCCAACTTGCAGACTCCATTCCAAGCCCAGTATTTGCAGTTTTGCATTACAAAAGCTAGAACAACCTCCCTGCAGAACGCCCAGCTTGTAAGTGGGGCAGAGCCCATAGGCAGGGCCTCAGCTACCAGGTGTCTGCTCCTCACCTTTCTCAGCCTGCTCGATGATCTGCCGCAGGGCCTTCTTCAGGCTGTTGGCCCTCAGCATGAGCTGCTCCTTGGACTTAAAAATCCTAGGCACAGGGCTGGGACGGAATGTCACTTCCTTGTCGCTGTCTGGGATTTCGGGACTGGGCAAGGCTGCCGGCGAGGTGCCTTCAGGGACCACAATAGCCTGCGATTCATCATTCAGCTCCCGAACTAGGGAGTCTAGCTTCTCATTCAGCATTGCACACTGAAATGGGGGCAGGGGGAGAAAGGTCAGGAAGGCCCAAGAAGAAGGGCTAGGGGGGTCGCCAGTTTAAAATAAGATGTTCAGGTGTCCCCACACATGAAGGGGACCAATTCAGATTGGGACTGTGATGCACAAGGGGGGGGATGTTAAACCTGTGGAGAGCCAGCATGGTGTAGTGGACTCTAATCTGGAGAACCAGGTTTGATTCCCCACTCCTCCATATGAGCGGTGGAGGCTAATCTGGTGAACTGGATTTGTTTCCCCATTCCTCCACACTAAGCCAGCTGGGTGACCTTAAGCTAGTCACAGCTCTGTTAGAGCTCTCTCGGCCCCACCTACTTCACAGGGTGTCTATTGTGGGGAGGGGAAGGGGATTGTAAGCCGATTTGAGTCTCCCTTAAGTGGTAGAGAAAGTCAGCATATAGAAACCAACTCTTCTTCTTCTTCCCCCATGCAGTTTTCCAGACCTGAAATGGCCTTTGGGAGGCGCTAATTGACCCACTGGGGAAACCTATGTATAGCTGCCAGGGCATTAAAGTTATCTCCACAGGGCAAATAATAGTTTCCTGGGGCCATTTAAGTTTGGAAAAATGGCATTTGTGTGTGTGTGGGGGAGGCCCTGAAGCCTCCTCTCCTTGTGCATCACTGCTCTGATCTAAAGCATGCCCCTCACCTGGGGGTTGAGTTCCCAGCATGGAACTCACAAGGCCCATCTGATCGAAAAGCCTTGTGGCAGAACCGGGGAGGGCTCTAAGAAAATGCAACATTGAGCTGGGCCCTGTGAGTCGAGCACACTTGCCTTTCGAGCCATGGTGTCCGCTTCCTGCTTGCTGTCGGCTGCCCGCTCGTAGGCTCGGCCCACTTCAGCCACAAAGTCATTCACTGTCCCACAGAGGAACCTGAGAGAGGGAGGAAAGCTGAAGAAGGATCTGCAGGCAGCTCTTTCTCTACCTATCCAGTAAAGCGCCTGCTTTATTGCGCCTGCTTACCCATCCCAAAACACATGCAATATCCAGAAGCAACACTCGTTTCCCCATCTCTTTGGCCTCTGGCTGTGGAACATCTGGTTTCACTCAAATGCCACCAAGAGTGCCACCGAAATGCCGAAGTTTCTACCCATCCCAGACTTCTAGGTAGTAAAAAGGCGCTTAAATCCCGTTTAAGCAAAGCCTCATTAAAAACAATTAAACGTAGTGTATATACTCTTATTTCTTCGTGTATATTTTTATTGCTTCCCCCCTTTTTTTAAACTGATGAAAGCCATCCTCAGTGGGATCTTAACCACCCAATTCATTTGTATTTATATGCACTCTTTAATTAACTCTATTGGCTCTGAAGGTCCACAAAGGCAGAACAGCTATCCAAAGAGAGAGAAAATCCATATTTGCCTACAGAATGGTGGGCACATCCAATTTCCAACCATCTCTACACACACACACTAGTGACTTGCAGATGGCCCTACTACCTACTCCTATTTGCATCCTTAATTTGCAAAGGGATCCTTTATTGGGAACTGAAGTAAATCACTGGTTTCCTAGTTTCTGAGATGGGAAGTAGAGGCTGAGTGAGTTGTCCCCACAGTGAGCCCTCAACACTGGCAGGAGTAGAATACAGGCCTCCAAGGGCTAAGGCTGGCTATCTGGCCACTGAGCCACCCTGACTCTCTCCACAGCACAGCCTGTGTGCCGACATCTTTCCATCTTGAAGATGCTGCTGGAGTGGTTCTTCCCCCCACACCCCCAGTCAGGGCCCCATCCCTTACTTTGCTGAAGAAATCACCACGGAGTGTTTGTCGGACTCCAGGATCTTTGCCAGATGGAAGGCCACTGAGTCGGCATAGTGGGAAATCTGAGCCTGAGAGACAATGGAGGAAGCTGAGCAGAAGCCAATGTCCACCATATACTTTCCCCAAGCAGCTCTGCCCAAGGGAAGGGTCCTCAAAGAGAGGCTGCATCTCCCTGGGTCTTGACTCCCAAACCCCCTTCCCCCATATCCCTCTGCCCACACCGCTGATCTGGATACCCAGTGGCTGCCCACAATCATCCTAACCTGGATGTTGGAATCCTCATTCTCCTCTTCTTTGATGGCTGGAGGAGACTGCTTGGGGGCCTCGTAGGTCAGGACACTCCACCTGCAAAAGGAGACGCAGATTTCAGGGTTGCGTCGCACCCAGCGACCTGCCCAGTAGGACGCCCTAACTACATGTATGCGGGGAATTGTGTACAGAGCACCCTGTATATGCAACATTCAGCATATTTTTAAACTCACCAGACACCTGGAGGCCTGATTCGGCTCAGGATTGTCTCATCAGGGGAAGCAGCTTTTAAGCTTTTCATATACTGGGGGGTGGGGGGGAGTTTACTGTTTTCCAGATTAGTACGTGTGTGTGTTTTTGCAACATGGCAATCAACTCTAAGGCCATTTTTTATCGGGGAAATCCAAGTCGGGCTTTCACATGCTTTGCAGATAAGCTTTAAAAAAACTCACACAACTCCCAATGTGTTGTGCAGTTAGGGCCTGAAGGAGGCTCAGGGATTTGGATCCTGGCATGGCATAGTCAGCCCTGCCTTCTGCCATGGGAAAAGGGTGCTCTAAAATAAATGCCAGTTCCCAATTAAGGAACGCCTGGCCTTCAGCACTGAAACTGTGCTGCTCCTGCCAAGTGCCCCCCCTTCCCCATAAGAAATCTTGCTTGGGTGTAGCAAAGGAGGGGGAAGACGAAATCCAGCAGAGGTGGGCTGTGCCTCCATTGCACGTATTCTTGAAACACATCAAATCACCTTGCTGGAGTTGGGTACAGTGTCAAAATGGTGCCAACCCAGCCTAACGCTGCACGCCTGCCCACACTCGCCTGCCCCTCCGTTTCAGAGGTGGCTTCCAGGTGGTGCTCACCTGTCCAGCATTTTGGTGGTGGCTCGCTCCAGCTTCTCCAGAACTTGCATCAGCTGTGTGTCATCGTCACAGAGGCTGCCCCAGCCAAGCACCCGGGCCAGGTCATTGCCAGTCCCCAGTGGCAGGACGCCAAGCTGGCACTGTTATGAAACAAGAGGGGTAGTCAGCACGGCTAGAGCTGTGCAAAAATTCTGCCGCCCTTGGGCTGCTCAGAAATCAAACACCATGAAGGCTGAGGATCTGTCTTTCCCTTCTTTCTGCGCTTACAGAGACAAAAGAGGAGGACGGCATCCAAACGTGTCTAAAAATAAATGTTTCATATATTTCCCCATATGTTTTGACATCACTCTCTCCATCAGGGTAACAGCTATTCATTGGGGAGGGTTGTGCAAGGAAGCTTGCAAGCTCTCCTGTTTTAGCAACAGAGACTGAAAATGTACCAACACAGCCCTCAACAATAAACAGAAGTTTCCCCTGATAGAGGGAGCAATCACAAAATGCGGTGGGATATATATCAAGCATTCATTCTTAGGCACCATTGGAAGTTGTCCTCCTTTACGCTCCTCTGTCTCTCCCCCGCCCCATTTTTCCACAGTCCTTTGCACTTCATGAACCCCCTACATAAATATGAGCTATCTGTTTTTGGTTCAAAATGCACACAGCCCTGGTCGCAAGCAGTCTTATTATGTCAAAAGATTTGATTTCTGCAACCTCCACCCCAAGCCAAGGAAAAAGAGTGACAGGGCTGGCATTCAGAGAATAGATGAAGGTTTGCCTGGTTCCCGCAATGCATTCAAATCATGTGATTTATTAAGTACAGAAGGTTGCTTCCACCTGTGGGTGATTCCCCATTGAGCTTATAGCTGATGCAAATACAAAGGCTCTCACTGCAGCAATAAAGTCACTGTACGTGGGAGGGGATTCTCTGCCTCTTCCCCAATTTCTTCCCCTACCATCCCCTCCCCTGCCACTGGAATGCTTTTTGCTAGCTTTTAGAAAAAGGTAATAGGTACATCACTATGAAAGCTGGACAGCGAAGAAAGCGGATAGGAAGAAAATAGATTCCTTTGAAATGTGGTGTTGGAGGAGAGTGTTACAGATTCCGTGGACTGCCAAAAAAACAAATCAGTGGGTTATAGATCAAATCAAGCCTGAACTGACCCTAGAAGCTAAAATGACTAAACTGAGGCTATCGTATTTTGGTCACGTCATGAGACGACAAGAGTCACTGGAAAAGACAGTCATGCTAGGAAAAGTTGAGGGCAGCAGGAAAAGAGGAAGACCCAACAAGAGATGGATTGACTCAATAAAGGAAGCCACGGCCTTCAGTTTGCAAGATCTGACCAAGGCTGTCAAAGATAGGACATTTTGGAGGACTTTCATTCATAGGGTCGCCATGAGTCAGAAGCGACTTGACGGCACTTAACACACACACACACATCACTATAGCGTAATACTGCTATAGTGATACACCAAGAAGAAGAGTTGGTTTTTACATGCCGACTTTCTCTACCACTTCAGGAAGAATCAGACTGGCTTACAATCATCTTCTCTTCCCCTCGTCCCACCCTGAGAGGTAGGTGGGGCTGAGAGAGCTCTAAGAGAGCTGTGACTAGCCCACGTTCACCCAGCTGGCTTCGTGTGGGGAATCAAACCCAGTTCTCGAGATCAGAGTCCACCGCTCCAAACCACCGCTCTTAACCACTACACCACATTGGCTCTCCTACTGCCCATAAAGAAAAAAAAAGGCCAAAAAAACCCCCCCACTATTGGTGGGGAATGGAGGGCACAAGGGGAAAGGAAAGAAGAAATGGTGCCAGTTGTGGGTGGTTTACTCAATTCCTCTTTGAATATAATATTTCAAGAAAAAACTGTACCAAAGCAAGCTGGGGCGGGGGAGGGGGAGATGCAGCAAAGCTGAGGAAAACCCAGAAGATGGTTAACTGGACAACAGTGTCATGTAGAAGCTCCCAAAAAATCCTGCTGCCATGGGGGCGGGGGGGAGAAGCGTGGAGAAAAACGTCCGTGTGGAAGAAACGGAAACCAGATTTTTCTGATGCAGAATCCTGAGGCCTTCTAATCTTCCCATTGCTAGTAAAAGCAACACCATCTCCAAAGTATAGAAGGTGAGGAGGAGGAGGAGGAGGAGGGAGGAACAGAATGATTCTCACCTGCTTGTGCAGTCCCAGTGAGTCGATTTCAGACAGCACCCAGCCCACACTGCCATCACCGCCACAGACCAAGATGCGAAAAGTGGAGAACTTCTGAAAGAGGCGCAACCTGGGCAGGGAAGAGAGAAAGAAAAGAATGACTGACACAGACCCGCACACTGGATGCCTCTGTGATCACAAGGGGCGGCTGGCTGGCTCTAGCTTCTTGGTTGCTCATCTCTTATATTCTTTCTTTCTTTCAAGGTGACACATAGCAATCTCCTGGGCACAGTGCAGACAGGACGCATTGTGGTGCCGTCAGCACACAGCAGACCTCAAGATCCAAATCTGAGTGGAGAAGGTCATGCCGTGGGACTCACAATCCCCTATCTCCAAGGAACCGCTGCTCAACCCAACCTCATGTTGTTCCAAGGAGCGTGGCATCAGAGAGGCAGGTGGGCCTGAATGCCCTGGGCCATGGCGCCCAAGAGAGAGAACAGCTCCCTGCTGTCCCCAGGGCTGACAGCGTGCACGAGGTGCAGAGAGCTCAGGCGGGACACTTACCCCAGGTGTGGCCCCCCATTCATCAGGTCGAAGACTTGGGCCGGGTTGAGAAACTGCTTGAACTTGCGCAGGAATTTGACCCCCTGGTTGTCCCCACTCTTCGAGTTGATGAACGCCAGCAGGGGGCTGGAACAGGAGGAGGGGCAGGTGGCCTTCCAGAATCCTGGCATGACAGACAGACAATATGGCCAGTCAGCAGCAGAGGTGGCAAGTCCACTGCACGGCTGCTCACCTCAAAGACTGGCTCATTCTCCCCACTGGACCTTAAAGTCCTCCTGCCCTTTCCTGGCATCAAAGCTCTGGGACTCCCTCTCCAGGGAGATTCCTCCACCCCCTTCTGTTGCTATCTTCCGCCAGCAGGTGAAGATTTTTTTTTTGTTTCATTTGGTATTCCCTCAATGATCCCTCCTTCCTGACCAATGTTTTATGTTTTATATGTATTTTAACACTGTTTTTAATTCTTTTAAAAGTTGCTTTAATGAGGTACTGTTTGCAGGGTTGCCAGGTACTCCCTGGCAACTGGTGGGGGGAACTTACCAGCGTCAAACTGAGGCCTAGCCCCTACATTGTCAGTGATGTGTGGACATCATCACGTTGCTGAAAACATGGGGACGGCTCTGATATTTGGGCAAAGACTCTATGGTGGAAGCTGTTTTTACCATAGGGTTTTTGCCCAAATACCAGAGGCCGTCCCCACGTCGTTGCCGACATGACCACATCACTTCTGGTGGGTGCCGGAAGTGACGTCAACATGTTGACACCGGTGTGGGGGCTAGGCCTCAGTTCAACCCTGGTAAGACCCCCACCAGGCAGCTGAACAGCGCCGAGGGGGAGGGGGCCCAAAGCGAGGGATCCTCCATCCCCAGCAGGGGTATGGCAATCCTATATGTTTGGGAGAGGAGTTTATTTTAGTGGTTTTATAATGTATTTTATCATGTATGTTTTAACTTGTTGGCCACCTTAGTGGCCCTTGTAAGGGCTGAAAGGCGGGATATAAATTTTACAAATAAATAAATAAAACACGTGTCAGGCCAACTTTGAGAGGAGCACAACTAAAGCATTGGGGGCCACTCTACGGCATGCACCAATCTGGGACATGCATGAGGCCCCATTCAACAGAGCTGGAAAGGTGCTGCTCTCACCCCACCCTGGGTACCAATAATAGTCCAGATCACTCTCTTAAAAAATGAAAAATCTACCAGGCTGACTGGAAACTGCCCAGAGATGTGCAAATGGTCTCTTTGGCAGAGAGCAGCACCAGATGCAAGAAAACAAGATCAACCATTTGACAGGTCACAAAGGACTGGCAATCTGCAAGCACTTTAAATAAATTAGATTGGGAGCAAAACACATTCACTGAGCCAGGCTGGCACCACAAGGGTAGATCAATAGCTGGCTGGGCATCTACGCCTGCCTGGCTCAGAGCCACCTGGAGAGCAGAGGAACAAACAGTCTCCTTGGGTAAGTGCCCTTGGCCCCTCTGGCATTTTAAAGCTTTTTCAGTACCTCAGAGACCCCACCCAACATAACCCCCCCATCTTACCTCCCT
Organism: Euleptes europaea; assembly: GCF_029931775.1. Lineage (NCBI taxonomy): Eukaryota > Metazoa > Chordata > Lepidosauria > Squamata > Sphaerodactylidae > Euleptes > Euleptes europaea. The sequence continues at coordinate 39,291,058 of NC_079324.1, forward strand.
CCCCCGCACAGTTCACATGACTCTGTTTCAAACCTAATAAGATCGTGGATCTCTGCAAAACCTAACCTGCGCATGCAGCCCTGATTTGGATCAGGGTCACTTGGGGGAGGGGGCTTAAACCTTCCAAGCCCTGCTATCTATGATTAATCAAAACCAAAGTCCTTGTGCTGTTACTACTATTTTAAATGGGGGGAAATGTGCTATCAAAACCGAAGAAGGGTTAAAAACCACTCCCCTGTCTGGACAGCCCCAATCCAAATCTGGGCTGCGTACACAATTTGCCTTTTACAGATGAAAAAAACAACCATTTTTATCCCCAATGAGGACCCAAAGTGGTTTACAACATCACTCTCCCATCCTCCATGTATTCCTCACAACAACCCTGTAAGGCAGGTTAGGCTGAGAGATAGTGACTGGTGCAAGGTCACCCAGCAAGCTTCCATGGCAGAGGTTTTTTTTAAGAAACTGGGTCTCCCAGATGCTTGTCCAACACTCTAACCACTACACCATGCTGTCTCTACATCTGTGATTTTCTATACATGCCCCGAAATTCAAAGCAAATTATCTCAGTGACAGGCAGCCCTTTCATGTGTTTGTTTACTTAAAACATTTGTATGCTGCCTTCCCGCCCAAACAGGTGCCACCAAGGCAGCGAACATCAAAACGTTAAAACCTTCTGACATTAAAACATAAAGACAGCATTTATTATTGTAAGTATATATAAAATATTTAAGCAATTCAATAAAACATATCAACACAAAAACACACATAACGCAACCAGGGATGAGGGCCAATAATAGTTAACCAAACAAACAAACAAACAAAAAGTCATCACCCACTGGCAGAAGACAATGATAGAGGGAGGCAGATTAATCTCTCTGGGGAGGGAATGACCAAGCTTTAATGCCAAGACCAATGAAGCCTTTTCTCAGGTTGCCACCCATCTAGCCTCAGATAGTGGCGGCACCTAAAGCAGGGTCTCCAAAGATGACCGGATTAATCTTCCATACCCTCCAAGGGCAAACTACCCACAGCCCTAAGCACAGAGAACTCCGCAAGCCGCATATTAACTGAGCGATAAGCCCAGAACTTTCTCTGAGTGGATTAGTAGGGCAAGGCTGGTCCCACTGGATATGCAGAGAGTGTTTGGCAGCTCTAAAACTCCCAGCTGCAGTCCCCCCTACCCCACAAGCACACAGGAGTCCCTCCTCTCAGGGGTGTGGGAGATGTGGTCTGAGGCTTGAAGAGGAGAAGACTGAGAGGGGTTATGATAACCATCTTCAAGTACTTGAAGGGCTGTCATATAAAGGATGGTGCTGAGTTGTTTTCTGATTCTCCAGAAGGTCGGACCAGAACCAACAGGTTGAAATTAAATCAAAAGAGTTTCCATCTAGACATTAGGAAGAATTTTCTAACAGAGCGGTTCCTCAGTGGAACAGGCTTCCTTGGGAGGTGGTAAGTGCTCCTTCCCTGGAGGTTTTTAAGTAGGCTAGATGGCCATCTGTCAGCAATGCTGATTCTATGACCTTAAGCAGTTCATGAGAGGGAGGGCATCTTCTGGGCATGGAGTAGGGGCCACAGGGTGTGTGGGGGGGAGGTAGTTGTGAAATTCCTGCATTGTGCAGGGGGTTGGACTAATGACCCTGGTGGTCCCTTCCAACACTATGATTCTATGAAATCGATCCAACGGGAGAAATTGTCCAGATCTATTCTAAGAGAACACTGCAGTTGTGGGTTGGATGGCTGCAGTTGTGAGTTGGATTCACAAGTCCAGCCTCGCTACAGTGTTTTTTGCCAGCCAAGAGAAGCTCAAGTCCACCGAACACCAAAGAACGAGGGGGAAGCTTTTCCATCACCACTGTCCAAGCTGAGCTAAGGGGCTGACTAGGAGCACACTGAAAATGCAACAGAAGCCAGAAGAGGCCAGGCACGACCAAGCCTGGAAGCTGTTCAAGAAGGGCAAGAAGATCCGCTACCTCGTGGTGGTTCAGACTGTTCAGCATATCATGTGTTTTTCAACACTGAAGGAACAGAAAACGTCATTCTACCAACGATCCGCAGGTGACCCGCCTGCCAGACAAGGCCCACGGAGGCCTGCTGGACCTCAGCCGCATATCCCAGCCTTACCGTCTGAGTCGATGCTGTTGAGGGTGGTCGGGGGGATGATGGAGACCTTGTGCTGCCCCAGGGGGCACTTCTTCCCCAGCAGCTCCTTGCACGCACTGTGGACCTGGCAAGGAGAAGGACGGCAGAAGCCGTTAAAGCGGGCAATCCCTCCCCAAAGCAAGAGGGGTCTACGGACACAGCGCTGCTACACCCGGAGAAGGAAAGGGGGAGAGAGCAGCCTGTATTGTCATACTTGCGAGGGATTTGGAAACCAGAGACCATCCTATATTTGGGGCCTAAAGCTTTGCGGGCAGGGAAAAAATTCTAGCCTGGCTTGCCTGCTTGTACTGTTGCAAGACGGTGTTTTGTGTCTTTTGTCAGGGCAGCTTTGACTGCTGTGTGGAGTGCACAGCCCTCTCCCAGGCCTCCCTCCCACTGGCAGAGCAGATAAGGTGCAGTGCAAAATAATTAAATTAAATTGAGCTTCAGCCACTCATAAGCCTGCTTGGCAAAAAGACAAGGTCAACAATTTAAATGGTTACAGCTTTGTAAATATCCTGTTTTCAGCCACAGGTTCCCAGTAGCCTGCGGACTAATTTATTTTTCCTCTCCTTGGCGGCCAGGTATCCTTAAGATTTAGATTCTTTCCCAAGCAAAGAGTTCCACACAAGCTTGCACAGTGGACTAATCCAAAACCCTTTGGGACTGAACATGTCTGTTCCTCCCACTTGGTGCATCAGCTCCCTCTCCAAACATCCATGCAGGTCTTTAACGTATCAATCAGGTGTATGCATGGCACACATCCCAGGTCAATTTCCTAATGGGCAACCCAATCCTAAGGGGAGGGGGTTCTTACGAGGCACCCAGGGATGGCGCCACTACCGCGCTGCCTTTCAAGCACCTTGCAGCAGCGTAGAGGGGAAATAACATTGATTTTTCCCCCAAGCCCCATGACATTTGCCCATAGCTCTACCCCCAGGAGCAACATCCCCCCGGACCCTGGCGCGTGCTCTCACACCAGAAAAACACTACCAGAGAGGCAGTGATGGTGCACAGGGCTCATGCTGCTGCACCGCTCCCTGTCGCCAGAGCACATCATCCTGCGCCGGCGTCCATGCCATTCTGGACGTTCCAGAGTGGCCCAGACGCTGGCACCGGGCGATTTACGCCAGCTCCTATGCATTTCTGCTGCCCCCCACTCCAGGATTGCATGGGAAATTCAGGAACCCACTGTATTATGTGATCATGCATACACCTGGTTACACCATGCACCGTACACCCTGAATTAAGCCCCTGTGCAGATGTTCAGAGCCAGGGCTGGCGCACGAGGCAGAACAGCAGCCCTTGCAACTGTGCCCCACTATACATGGAGAGAAGAGATCAGCAAAGCATCACCTTGTCCACCCCAAGGATCGTGTTTATTTCCTGTAACTACAAAAACCACACTCCCTCGGCTCCAAGCAGCCTTTCATTCTGGAAAACCTCTCCCTCCCCCTCTCCCTCTCCCCGGCTTCCCCATTCATCCCTTCCGCAGCCTTGGTGGCTTTTGCTTTTCTGTGCAAAGGGGTGGGGGAAAACATGCACTTCTAAGCCTTCTACAAAAGAACAGGAATTTCGATACTCCCAGGGTGCATACGCTAGAACAATCTCCCCCCTCCCTTCCCCTAAGCTGTTGGTCCTCCACCCCCAGATCAGCCAAGAGTTTCTACCACATGCACCAATCAAACTACTAGTAATCTGGTCCTACTTCAGAAAATCTGTCACAATGACATACCGGGATTGCTAGAGACTCTACTGAATTCCCCCTAGGTGGGTGGGTGGGTGGGTGGTTGAGGGAGGGGGCAAAGGAAGTCTTGGCAAAAAGGAATGTGAGAACAGAAGAAGGAGCGGCTCTTACGATTGCTTTGCACCAGAGACAGCGCCAGTCCTGCAGCCTCCGCACACTCCCACACGTTTTGTCACAAACGGCACATCGGGCGCTGACAGGGAGGTTCCCTTCCAGCCACTGGTGGGGCATGGCCACCTGAACGGCAAAGGATCAAAGAGCTCAGAGGGGAGGCGGGGCTCATGTGCCTGCAGATCTGGCCTCATCCTTTGCAGGAGGCACACAGATGGGCGGCACAGGATGCCACAATGCGCAGCCCCAGGCATGAGCCCTCCGCACCAAGAACTGAGTGCGGCAAGGCAACCAGACCCTAGGAGCTAAGCTGGCGGTGCAAGGGAGGGTGGTGGGAAGGAAGATTTCTCAACATTACCCCATCTTCGTCTTCAATGATGTCATTTCCTATGGAGGCCAGAGTGGTCCATTTGCAGTTGTTGGTAGCTCTCACAGCACAGCGTTTGTGGGCTTTGAACTTGCAAACTAGAAAGGGGGTGGGGAATCAAGAAGCTCATGATTAGCTAGAAGGAAGACACTGAATGTAAGACATTCTTAATAGGTCCATCTCAGCTAACATCCTGTCTCTGACAGTTGTTGCAACAGACGGATTTTGCAAAAATTGGTCTATGCCTCATTAAAGCAATGTGAGCCACAGTTTGTTGGGAACAAATGCTATGAATTAATTTTGCACAGTGTGAAAGACTTTTGTCCATTTTATAAAGCTGCCTTATACTGAATCAGACCCTTGGTCCATCAAAGTCAGTATTGTCTACTCAGACCAGCAGCGGCTCTCCAGGGTCTCAGGCAGAGGTCTTTCACATCACCTACTTGCCTAGACCCTTTAACTGGAGATGCCGGGGATTGAACCTGGGACCTTCTGCATGCCAGGTAGATGCTCTACCACTGAGCCACAGCCCCCTCCCACATCAGCTGTCACAGGGTCCCCGCACCCGTGAGAGAGGGACTCTTTCCACCTTCTGCACCTCTCTCTTTCCACCTTCTGCACCTCATGAATAACTTTCTAATTCTCTATCATGTCTCCCTTTAGCAATCTTTTTTCTGAACTGGAAACTCCTTAACCTCCCTTAAACAGAGAAGGTACTCCAGTCCATCAATCAGTCTGGGTTGTCCATTTGTACACCTTTTTTCAGCTCTAGGATATTCTTTTTTATTCACAATTGTGCACAGTGTTCCAACTGCAACTGCACCACAGATTAATAATACCAAGACGTTTTGATGCTGGCAGTTTTATTTTTACTCCCTTCCCTCATAAATCCCTGCCATGAAGTTGGTCTCTTTCAAAGTTCTGCCCAAAGAATTGATTTTTTTAAAAATTTCCACCACCATGAGTTTCTTGTCAGTTTTCACCACCAGAGCTCATTTGGGAGAGTATATAATTAGGATATTCTGCCCTAGATGTGCATCACTTTACACTTACTTATATTGGGCCTCATTTGCCGTTCTGTTACCAACTGACCCAGTTTGGAGACACCCTTTCTGAGCTCTCCATTGTCTGCTTTGCAGCAATCACACATAATTTGGGGTCATCCACAAACTTGGCTACCTTGTTGCTCACCCTTAACAATGGATCATTAATGAATAACTAAAATGGCTCCATTCATTAAACATATCTCTTGTAGCGGGGAGGGGGCTCCTTCTTACTCCTCTCCATTACAAGAACTGCCTACTGATTCCTAGCATAAGAACATAAGAAAACAAAGCTGGATCAGACCAAGGCCCATCAAGTCCAGCAGTCTGTTCACACAGTGGCCAACCAGGTGATCAGATAAGTCAATACACTCGGATTTCCAAGAACCTTTAGGTAAAGTTCCTCACTGAAGCTCTTGTTCCCTTTATTTTTTTTAAAAAAATTAAGTTATTCATCCATGAGAGGATCTGGCCTTTTACCTAATTCTGCTCAAGAACTTCAGTGAGGGACTATGCCCAAAGGTTCTTGGAAATCCAAATGTATGTCTTATCTGATCACCCTTGTATTTGTAGTGACTCTCAAAGAATTCTTAAATGATAGTGATTTTTTCCCCCAATCTCTCCTGTCTTTTAAAATTAATGAACATTAATGATAGGGGATTGGATAGATTCACGGAGGATAGGTCTATCAGTGGTTGGGTTGCCAGCTGCGGGTTGAGAAATACCTGGAGATTTTTGGGGCGGAGCCTAAGGAGGGTGGAGTTTGGAGGGGGAAGGAACTTCAATGCCATAGAGTCCAATGGCCAAAGCGGCCATTTTCTCCAGGGGAACTGATCTCTGTCGCCTGGAGATCAGTTGTAATAGCAGGATATCTCCAGCTAGTACCTGGAGTTTGGCAACCCTAATCAGTGGCTACTAGGCATAGTGACTAAAGGGAACCCCCATGTTCAGAGGCAGGAAACCTCTGCATACCAGTGCCAGGATGCAACAATGGGGAAGGCCTCGGCCTCTATGCCCTGTTGCTGGACCTCCAAAGGAACTGGCTGACCATTGTATGACAGGATGCTGGACTAGATGGACCGCTGGTCTGATCCAGCAGGGATCTTCTTATGTTCCCATGTCCTGTTGTTGTTGACTGACTAGCAAGGGATTTACAAGCCTTAGATGAGGCCAGGAGGCATCAGTGCATTTATATCTGCGCTAAGTGCCCTTTGGAGCAGCTGTCACAGTCATAAGAAGATGCTTAGCTTGGAACTTCCCAGAGCATTGTTATTGGCCATACCTTGAAGCAGTTATTTTGTGACTGATCCCTGCCCTGTGATAGCAATTCTGTGGTAGTGTTTCTATTCTATTCAGAATATTTCTATTAGAATATTCTAATAGAATATTCTAATATTCTATATTCTAATATTAGAATATTCTAATATTATTCTAATATTAGAATATTCTAATATTTCTAATAGAATATTCTATTCTATTCTATTTCTATTCAGAATACCAATTCTGTGGTATTCTTTCTAAAAAAAAAATCCCCAAAGTGCCTGTAGGTTCAATAAGGGTTGGGATCCCTGGATAGAAAGAAACGTTTTGGCCTAACATCTGAAAGACAGTACAGTAGGCGCCAGGTGAGCTTCAAGAGGAAGAACTTTCCAAAGGTGAGGTGGTACCACTGAAAAGCCCCCTCTCAAGTTGTCACCTGTAACCCACTTCATGTCTGAAGGTGGGGCCACAAAGAGTAGGGCTTGAACAGAGAGCTCAACTTATTCTCATCATTCACAACTGGATTTTCCTGCATGGAAAAGACAAACCAGTTGCAACTGATTCTTACTGCACAACGAAAGCACGCATTCAAATGACCATCTAAATCTACCCCTTCATCTCCAAAAAGCTTCTGTTGGCTGCCTGCTGAGAAAGAAGAGAAGGGAGCATGCATGCACTGTGGGTGGTTTGTCTATGTGCTCATAAAAGTTAGAGAGGGTATTTGTGTGTGTGTGTGTGTGTGTGTGTGTGTGTGTGTGTGGTTCTTCTGTATCAAAAAGTATATGTGCATGTGATGGGGAACTGTCAGTGTGCATCTACTATAAAATGCGTTAAAGCTTTTAGAACATTATAGATACAAATGTCTGAAGTGGGAGAAGAAATCAAGTGGAATACTTTAGTTCTAAATTAGGCCACTACCACCGATGACTTTAAAAGGAAATTAGTCAGGTTCATGGAGGAGAGGTTCATCAGTTGCTACTAGCCATGATGACTAAAAGGGAACCTCCACATTCAGATGCAGCTAACCTCTGAATACGTGCTAGGAGACAACATCAGGGAAGGCCTTCTATGCTCTCTTTGTTAACCTTCCAGGGCAAGTGTTTGGCCACTGCATAAAACAAGATGCAGGACTCAGTTTGACTTGTGATCCATTTGTGTATTCACACTTTGATAGCATTTTTTGTTTACTTAGAGAATAAGTGTTCTGTTTTTTATAATCAAGTATCTTCTCAAAGCAGCTAACAATTCTTATAACTACAATGAATTACTAAATTATACATTAAACAGTTTAGTGTCTCACCAAGGAAAGGTGGTTACGGGCAGATTTTTTAAAAAGTTACTTTTTGCTGGTCATTTTATGTTTGACAAAAAACCCACTAAAAGCAGGGTACATAAGAATATAAGAAAAGCCCTGCTGGATCAGACCAAGGCCCATTAAGTCCAGCAGTCTGTTCACACAGTGGCCAACCAGGTGCCTCTAGGAAGCCCCTAAACAAGACGACTGCAGCAGCACCATCCTGCCTCTGTTCCACAGCATCCAATATATTCGGAGAGAATAGGTATGCATCATGACTAGCATCCATTTTAACTAGTAGCCATGAATACCCCTCTCCTCCATGAACATGTCCACTCCCCTCTTAACCCTTCCAAGTTGGCAGCCATCACCACATCCTGGGGCAGGGAGTTCCACAATTTAACTATGCGTTGTGTGAATAAATACTTCCTTTTATCAGTTTTGAATCTCTCACCCTCCAGCTTCAGCAGATGACCCCATGTTCTAGTAGAGGTAGGGGTGTAGGGAGGGGCATAATTTCACTAGTTTGCACCACCAAGAAAAGAAGTCACTGACCAGCCTTGGCTTCCTTGCGGCAAAGGTCAGCATTTTAGCTTACCTCTTCCATTCACTTTCCTTTGCTGTCTATGAAGGGGGAAAGATTGCAAGCAAGGCAGAGGAGCCAATTACCTTCACATGAAAGACCATGAGAGGTGACCCCAGACAGCGCCTCCCGGCAGACGTTGCAAAAGGTGGGCCGGGCATGGGAGCAGGCGTACCAATTGTGCATGCCAGAAAAGTGCTCCATGTTGAACTGGGAGGCCTGTAACATCATAAAAGGAGGGGGTGTTAGCAGAGGAGAAGGTGGAAGGAAAAGATTCAGATGTACAAAAGAGAGAGGCTTTGACTTCAAGGATTTCTCTTTCTTGCCAGAACTTCCTTCAGAGGAGAACATTCACTCTGGTTGAAGGAATCTCCACACGGGCACTCTCCCATTCCCCCAACCTGACAAATACCTCTATATTCCTGGATAGCACATTTATGGGAGGGCCAATTCTCAGGACAGAATAGTGAGCAACTCCCCCACACACACACACACACCTTGCTATGTGTCAAAATGGGCTACCAGAAACTAACCCATCCACATACCTCTCTTACCTCTGAGTTTAGAAACTGAGAGGGGGGAGCTGGTGCCCTTCGAGGGACTTATTTGGCCCTCACATATCCTGCGGCAGATCCTAGGTTATGTCTTGGAGGACTGCATCAAAGGGTACAAACACAACCCCTACCGTGACAGGGCTACATTCTGAAGTAGTTCTTGTGGGTGTAAAAGTTAACTCCTTCCTGCTCCCTTCTCTTGGCACATTGCTGCATCCTCCCCAATGCATCTCTGCTTCTCCTACCTCATTGATTTCCCATTTCTGGACAGACTTCAAGGCACCAATCCAGTCTTCCATCTCCTTTCGACTCTCTGCGCAGAGGATGAGTTTTCGGAAAGGCGTAATGACCTAGAGAAGAAAGGCTGCCTTGGATGAGCCGCCAGAACTGACTGATCCGGAGAAAGGAGAATGAAGAAAGGCTTCTGGGGGAGTTGGACCAAAGCCTTTGAGCAAACAGACCGGAAGAGGGCCATTTGAAAACCTATGCGGCAGTCGGGCCCTCCCAATCCCATGGGGTACAGGAGTCAGGCCTACCGTGAAGCTGTTGTTAATATTCTTGATGCTGGTTTCTGCTACGCTGGCATCTGACAGGTCTACTTCATCAAAGATCAGAGACTGGAAAGAACAAGGGAAAAAGCAAAGCCAATGCCAGAGATGAGGCCAATGGTGCAGCAGTCCCCTTCCTCCCCACCCCGCCTGCTCTTCTATTCAACCCAAATCCAGAGTCTCACATCCTACCCAGAATCAGAACGCTACACAGATGAAGAAAACCAAGTTTTCTGGCAGCAGACCTGTATATATTTTTAGCCAATGTTTCAAGATCACCTATTTGCAAGGGATTCCTCAAAGGAGGCGACAGGCAGGAGTTCTCTTCCCTTAGCCTGATCACTGCTCCCAAAAACAGGGTGGCAAAATCCAGTAAAGGACAGGGCACTCACAGCCTTTTATAAATCACAAATTAAGAGAGAATCTGAGGAGCGGCAGCTCTCCCTACCTATGCAGCTCCAGCCAATAAGTTCTCTCTGAAAGGCAGCAAGGAACTTGGCTCCCTGGGAAAGCCACTCACCGTGCCCAAAGAACCAGCCTCACCTTAGAATCCTTGGCATAGTAGAGGGTCCGTCCTCGCAGTTTGAAGTACCGCCTCTTCCACCTCTGGAAGGAGCTTGTCTGCTTCAACAGGAGACCCTCCTTCACACTCTTCTGCGGGTAAAGGAAGAAAGGGCCCAATTCCTTGGCGTTAGAACCCATCGCCAGCCCACTAGGCCTTCAAGGAAGAGCATGCACGGCTCCAGCAGCTGCTCGGTTCTTTGATTTCTCAGCCTGTGAGCCAGGTACTGGGGGCTGTCATATCTGCACCCTGCAGTGGCAATCTGGGGCAATGTACTTCTCACCACTCCCTGCATACAGCCACAGCCTCCCACTGTTGCCTATGGACTGCAATAACTGCTGGGACGTCCCCGTCCCCCCCGCCGCCGCCTGTTACCTCTAGGCCTACCTACAGCATCAGATGCTCCGATCTGCCTTCAACCCCTGACAGCAGCAGCAGAAGCCCATGCACACAGCTACTGCTAATGTGAACACCTATTCCCCTTGTCTGCAGTAGGGGCAAAGGGCTATCTCTGGATAGCCACGCATACCTCTGCCCACCTTACAGCTGCTTGAGACTTTGGCCTTTGGAATCAGCGAGGGCAACTCCAGGATGAAAGGGGACAAAGGTGAGGGTGTTTTGTTTTTTTTAATTGCAAATGCAGAAACAGCAAACTGATAAAATGCAAGGGCAGCATTAACCAGAAAAACCTGATCCTTCCACGGCTTTGAAAGGTGGAAGGAGCTTTGAAGATCAGCCAGCCCAACCTGCTGCACCGAGGGACTTTCACCTCATCACCCACAAGCACGAGCTGCCAGGAAGGGCTGTACCACTCTCGAACGGGCTTCCAGCCACATTGGAGAAAGACAAAGAGAGCGAGAGAGCCTGAACGCAGCTTGAGTGATTCAAAGGGACGGATCAGGAAGTTCCTGGTTCAAATTCTGCCTCTGCCTTGCACAAATTCACTAGGTGACCTAAGGCAATCCACCCTTTCTAAGCATCAGCCACGGCAAATCTGCAATACAGGGATGACACCACCAGCCTACCTCATGGGGTGGTGAAAGGGTTGCCAGGTCCCTCTTCGCCATCGGCGGGGGGGGGGGGGTTGGGGGCGGAGCCTGAGGAGGGCAGAGTTTAGGGAGGGGAGGGACTTAGAGTCCAATTGCCATAGCAGCCATTTTCTCCAGGTGAACCGATCTCTATTGGCTGGAGATCAGTTGTCATAGCAGGAGATCTCCAGCTAGTACCGGGAGGTTGGCAACCCTGGGTGGTGACGAGGATTACAGTTCTGAGCTAATATATGTGAAGCCCTTGGAATCCTCGGCAGCGCTATACAAATACCAAGTGCAATTATTAATAGCAAGGTTAGAGTTAGTAATAGTATAGTGCAGAACTAAGCTCTGCCAGACTATTTTGGTTTGCACCATTGAAAGAAGGATTTTTCAGTGGCAAGCACAAGCACAAAGAAAAGGGCTTGCCCAAGAATCAGGGAACTCTGCAGGAGGTGTAATTTGGCACTTGATTCACTCCTTCCTCGGGCTTTGAACAACAGAGAGATCACAGGCGGTCCAGGGACTTGAGGAATGCTGCCGGGTTCCCATTGCTGCCTGAGGCAGGCCAAAGAGGCTTCCCTTCCCAGCAGGTACGTAAGCAACCTGCCCTGCTCCTATTTACTCAGCTCCCCGGGCTGTGTTTGCAGAGGATTAATCCTTGTTTGCCAAACACGAGCTGCTCCTTGAACTCGCTGCCACCTGGGCCTGCTAGCAGTATCCAATTGGTATTTAAATAAGATGCAAATCACAATACTATTCAAGCTCTCTTCCTCCAATTAACCAGGAAGCTAATTGTGTCAGATACCAATGAACAATAAATCCATATTTAACCCGGGTTAATTCAGCATGCTGAACAGGAAAAGAACACACAAAGCATGGCAGCGACTTGGGCTTTCCTTGGCCCGGCAGCCCCTTGCCACTCACTCAGAAAGTCATGGCATACTTTAATTCCCAAAGACGCCACTGCAGGCAGCTTTATAGAAAGACATTTTGATTTGCGCAGGATCAATCAATCAATTTATTAATACAATCGGACCAGTAAAAATGGTACAGCAGTAAACCTCAACATAAACAATATAAAAACGGATTTAAAATGATAGGACATATATGAATTTTGAAAACACTCTACATATAAGACTAAGTGAAGAGAGAAGGAAGCCCAATAAGCACAGATAACATCATTTCAGCAGAGATTTACGAAGCTTCATAATAACAGCACAATATTTGGCGACCTTATTTGCGACCTGAGGATTCTCACCGCTTAACAATTTCCTAGCCCTATCCGCCGAGTCCCGGCCTGGATATTTTATCAACAACGGAGAGATAATTTCATCACGAACATTTTCATAAAGGGGACAGAATAGTAGAATGTGTTCCACAGTATCAACCTGCCCACTGCCACACAAACAAAGCCTTTGAGACATAGGGATTTTTTTTTGTAACGACCCTCTAACAAAGCTGAGGGTAATGCTGAGCATCTGACAAGTGAGAATGCTCTCCTGTATCTGTTTGCTTCAAGGGAAAACAAGTATGTGGCTGGCACCAACAGGTATCTGGTTGTGCCTGGGGCAATAAAGGAAGGTGTTCTATTCAGAGCCAATTGTTGACCGATATCCTTGACTCTCTGTTTGACCAATGTTATAGCCTGGTTTAAACTTAGCTCTAGTATAGAATGGATGGAGAGACCTAAGTGTGCTATTTTACTTTGGACACTTGAAAGCCAGGATGAATAACTGCGCAGGATAATGGTTATTCATTTTAGAGAAGCCTGCTGAGCTCACGTTGCCTCCGGCCGGGGACTCCTTGAAAGCACAGCATTAGAGCCCTGATGGATCGGGCCAAAGGTCCATCTAGTCCAGCATCCTGTTTCTCACGGTGGTCAACCAGATGATATCAGGACACTTTCAAGCCAGGTATGACGGTAACGCCCCCCCAAACACACCCACTGTTGTACACCTGGTATAGAGTGGTATACTACCTCTGAATATGGAGGTTTCCTTTACATAGCACACACACCTCAGCTAGTGTAGTGGTTAAAGTTTTGGATCAGGGTCTGAGGCCTAGGTCTGACTTCCCACTCTGCCACGGAGCTCGCTGAGTGACCTTGGGCTACTCACTTTCTCTCAGCTTAACCTTCCTCACAGGATTCTTGTTATAAGGATAAAACAGAGGAGGGAGGACAGGGTGATAAGCTAGTTCGGAAGAAAAGCGGGGTACTAATAGCTAAATGAATAAGATATACACCCTAAAACATTGTACAGTTGTCCATGTGAACACCAGCGCAAGTTTCCTGCTGTGCATGAATGGAGACAAGCTACTGTCAACTATAGAGACTGGCTCACCCAGGACACCCCATCTGGTGCAACCCACATTTCTCCGCATTCCTTAGGATTCTGAAAATGAACGGGCACCACTGAGGTCGCAGTGCACAAGGTGGGTGCAAACCTTAACTGGAAGGCAAAACATTCTTCCCATAGGAGGACCCGTAGGGCTGACAAAGAACCTTTGGCAGGTGGGGAAAGGCAGGCTAAAAATAATAATAATCAAACTGACCACTAAGTGCCCTGGAATCCTTACATTCTCTTACCTAACCCAGGTAGAAATGATTCTAGACCTGTTTATTTTGAGTACGACCAAGCAAAAGTCCTTTGGAGGAAAACTCAAGGTAAACAGACACAAACTCTATGCTTCTCTCTCCCTCTCTTTGGCTACCCCAGCTCTCCCTTGCAGCCTGGGCACCAGCCTCAGAAGGAAGTAAATCTAGCCACCACGCTGGAGAGACAATGGAAGTGTGTGCGGGAGGCAGCCCGCCTCCTTTTGAAAGGGTTTTGTGGCTACCTATGCAGCAGCCTGGAAGGTCTGTATTTGGGGAGCATCCCATTTTCTCATTGGGTTGAGCAGGACCTCTTGTCTCCCCAAACCGTTTGCCCCCTTCGTGAGGCTATGATCATTATATGAACAACAAAGAGGAGACGGAGCTGTGAATGTACACAGCTGCACTTTCTCTGCATTGATGCCTGTACATTATGGAGATGGGGCAACTAAGGGAGAACAAATACGACCGATGGATGTTCCACAATGAAGCAGTCAGGAGGGGGACAGCCAAGAAAGGAGTCCCTAAAGTCACAGGCTAGTTCCCCCATTCCACCCCATGCTGGAAACCACCACACCTCCATCATGAATGGTATGATACACTCTTCCCTGAGAGTCACCAATATTGATCAGGGATGCAGCCAAGTACAAAAGCCAAGCTTTTGGAGAGAGGAACCGTGTACAAGGGCTTCGCTGCTCTGCAACAGCTCTTCCATGCCCGGTATGGAATGAGCCCCCCCCCCATGCGCATGTGAAAGAAACAGAAAGAGAAGGAGAGCACGCAGGGAGAACGTTCATCTCCCTCCAGTGAACTGTTGTCCAAACCTTGCCCTATAGGATCACCAGCCTCCGGCCACGCATTCCTTGTGCCCTCCTCTCTCCTCCGGCCTTCCCCGGCCATTCATTGTTCGAGGGGGACAAGCCTGCCTGCCTGCGGCTCCGCAGCGCAGAGACCGTCTCCTCAAAGGAGCCTCCCCAGCAAATGGGAGGCCGGCATGCAAAATGAGCCACGCCTGCCTTTCCTGCCGTGCAGGTAAACAATGAGGAAGTGAGTCAGGGAAGCAGCAGGTGGACAGACAAGGGATAAAAATAGAGCAGGAGATGCTGGGAGAGGAAGACCGAGTCAGGCAAGGGAGAACAGGGACATGCGCCTGGCTCCCTGCCGAGCCTGTTGCTTTTTGCCTGACTGACGGAGGGGAACAAGAACTTGGAGGCTTCGCTTCACGGCCTCTCCGAGCCCGCAGGTCAGCGTGACCTCTTTGGACGCAGCTGCAGGAGCAGCAGCCCAATGCAATCACAGTGCCCCGACCCCTCCCTTCAGGTGGGGTGGGAGAACAGGCTGCATGCAGGGCATGGGCCAAACAAAGGACTAAAGGAGCCTTCCTGGCTCATACCTGCTGGGAGAGGTGATTGCTGATGGAATTCACCCATATTCACAACACCACAGCATATGAACACATGATGCTGCCTTATACTGAATCAGACCCTTGGTCCATCAAAGTCAGTATTGACTACTCAGACCGGCAGCGGCTTTCCAGGATCTCAGGCAGAGGTCTTTCACATCACCTACTTGCCTAGTCCCTTTAACTGGAGATGCCAGGGATTGAACCTGGGACCTTCTGCATGGCAAGCAGATGTTCTACCACTGAGCCATGCCCTCTCCCCGTGTTTGCTTGGATTGGGCCAGACCACCCCAAGACCAGTGATGTCTCCCCATCACAGATGTCAACTCTCAGAACCTAGGGGAATTCCTGAGATTCGGGGGCAGAGCCTGGAGAGGGTGGAGTTTGGGGAGGGGAGGGAAATCAGCAGGGATGTGGTGCTATAGATTCTGCCCTCCGAAGCTGCCATGTCCTCCAGGGAGGGGCTGTGGCTCTGTGGTAGAGCATCTGCTTGGCATGCAGAAGCTCCCAGGTTTAATCCCTGGCATCTCCAGTTAAAGGGACTAGGCAAGTAGGTGATGTGAAAGACTTCTGCCTGAGACCCTGGAGAACTGCTGCTGGTCTGAGAAGACAATACAGACTTTGATGGACTGAGGGTCTGATTCAGTATAAGGCAGCTTCATGTGGGAACTATTCTCTGTAGTCTGAAGATCAGCTGTCATTCCATGAGTCCAGGCCCCAGCTGGATGGTGGCAACCCTAACACAGGCAGTGACCCTGTAACAAGCCCAGAAGCACCGACTGGCTGCACGGGCATCACTTTACAGTTCCAGAGGTTTTTTTTAATGGTGATAGGAACAAGACCTCCTTGTGCCCCCCCAAAGGGGGGATAGGGTTGCCAATCTCCAGGTACTAGCTGGAGATCTCCTGCTATTACAACTGATCTCCAACCAACAGAGATCAGTTCCCCTGGAGAAAACGTCAACTTTGGCTATTGGACTCTATGGTATTGAAGTCCCTCACCAAGTCCCTCCTCAGGCTCTGCCCCCAAAACCTCCTGCCGGTGGCGAAGAGGGACCTGGAAACCCTAGGGGGGATGAGAACACTAGTACCCACCAGTGGTTTGGCATGGCTGTATTGCAAGGGGGGAGGGGGGAGGAAGTTGTTGCCTGTAACAAAACAAAAAAAACCACCCTGAACTTCCCAAGGCACACTATTCCTCAAATCTCAGAGCCCCTTCACACACTACATTTTTAAAAACACACGTTGTGAAAGAGATCAAATCTGTACATGATGATCCGGTGTCATACTGATATGCTGATCAGAGGACCAGGCCTGTTACGGTACGTTAGGATTGATGGCACATAATTAATTTTTATTTATTGGGGTCACATTTGCCTCACTTTGTCAAAAAGTCAATTCCTTCAAGCAGCAAACAGTAATTAAAAATACAATAAGTAAAATTAAAACACTACAAAATTACATCACGATAATATAGCAGCAGAAACAAAAGGAAAAAAAACCTAGTGGACCAAAGTTACGCATGAAAAGAAAGGAGGAGGAAAGAGCAACTGAGCAAAAGGCTTGACTTGAGGGAATAAAAAAGGTCCTTGGCAGGACTCTTAAGGCCAAACAAGGAAGACACCAGGTGAACCCCGCACAGAGTACAATTGCCAAGATGTGGTGTCACAACTAGGGTGGCCTTAACCATCCACTGCCATTCACCTCAGTGCAAATGGCAGGGGATCCCAGAGGCAGCAGGTGATCCTTCAGATTTCATGAGAACAGACCCTCACGTGCAGACAGCCCCAAAGGACACATGTGGATCAGCAGTCTGTTTCCCTTTAATCTGGGTTTCTGCTCTTCCCATGTGCTGATCAGGTCCTCCTTCAGCCTGCTGTGCCTCACTTTCTAGAGCAGAAACTCCAGTGTCTGTCAAGGGTGGCATCTTATTGGAGTGCGCAAAAGCAGCCCCGTCTCCTTACAGGAGAGGTGCTCGGTCTTGGCTCAGACAGGATATGGAACCGCTGCCCTCTTTACCGCCAACCCGCAACTCCTCAGCTACAGCTGGCCTTTATCTGAGGCTCAGTATTAACATGTTAATGTTTGTCCCCAAACCTGATAAAGCTTCAAGGGGCAGTTTCCAACCAGTCAAGCGTGAGCATGTTGGCATGAGCATGTCTTTGGGCCCTCCTGCACAACCCCCCCCTCTCACATTAGCAGAAGCTGCTGAAGGAAATCCCAAAACAGGCCCCAAATCTTTTTCCTTTGGTGACCAAGATTAAACCAGCAGCAGCGGGAGAGTCTAGCACAGGGATGTCGCACTCAATTGTTACGAGGGCCGGATATGACATAAATGTCACTTGGTTGGGCTGGGCCATGCCTCACCAGCCCGGATCGAGAACGTGGGGGGTGGCTATCTTGGCTGGCTCATGGGCTGGATAAGAGCTCTCAAGGGGCTGAATCCGGCCCCCAGGCCTTATGTTTGATACCCCTGGTCTAGCATCTTGCTTTCAGATTGCAATGGGATTGCTTTGCATTTCTCTTTAAACCTCCCAGGTCCACAGCTGTGGTGTGGAGTAGACTAGGCAGACAGATTGATCCTTGATGTGAAAAGGAAAGACAACCAAGAATCTGGACTGATATAAGAGTGAGCAGAGCTCACAGCTCACCCCTTAGCCATGGGGCGGCGGGGGATGGACACTCAGCTTCACAACAGAAATACTACCAGAACAGACTGACGAATCAAACATTGTCTCAGTCAACAGTCCTGCCCCTTCTCCTGTGTTCAGGCGGGCTGCCTATTTTTTTCTTACCTTTTTGAAGTGCATGAGTATTATCTGAACATTCACTGCCTTATTAATAATTTGAAGGGGCATTTCTTTGGGGTTGGAGAGGGGGGAGAGAGAGAGATTTCAAGATGACATCACAGGGTTCAGCCAACCAGCACCATGCACTGCCAGCTTCTGCCCTGCTTTCAGGGCCATCTTTTCCCAGAATTCTGCCCTGGAAAAAACAAGAGCAGTTTGGACTGGATGGAATGAGGTCCCTTCCAGAACAACCCCCCTGTTCTGTCTTTACCCTGGCACAGGAAACACTGGCGCAATTTCCAGTTCTGCTCTCTGCAACTTCCGTTCCCTGTCTGCTCTTTCTCTTTCTCTGAGGCTGTTTTCAGACCAATATTGCAAAATTAAGTTAAACCTAACCGGGGTGATGGTTTTTCTATAGATGTGGACACCATAATTTTGCAGAACAGGGTCTCGTTCACTCCTACTGCCATAGCTAGCATCCCTCAGTCAAGAAAACAATGCCTTGAGCCTCCTCAAATCCCAGATGCAGGGAAGGCAGATCAGTGAGGAAGGGAATGAGTTGAGTGTCATGGATCTGTGACCTGCACAACAAGTTTCAAGGAATCAAAAGGACAGAAATCACCAGGTTTACAAAGCCTGCTTGCTGAAACATGGCAATATCAAAGCCCATCAAAATGGGGACTCTTCCAGACAGCCCCGCATGGATGCTAATAAATGGTCACTGCAGAACAAGGGAATAAAGCAAGCCATCTTCACACCTTTCCCACTATCAGAGGGGCACCTACACCTGAAGCATCTTCCCGGGTGTTCTTAAAGCTAAAACTGCTACAGGAAGCCACAGTTCATGTAAGGAGGGGAATGGAGGTCCCCTATTTTCTTATGTATTGTACTTATCAACAGGCATGGAGCTGGGGGAAGGTGCATCCGGGGCAGGGAGCGAGGGGTGTGCAGTGCGTGCTGAAGCCAGGCGCTGGGGTGGAGACAAATGTGCCGGGTACACCGCGGCCGCCCCTACAGAAACAATAAGAGAGGGACAGCAGTGGCAGGGTGGGCGGTGCGCGCAGTGGCTGGGCAGAAGGTGCGCACACCAGCGGGGCTGTGGATGGGCAGCGGCGCCCATGCCACTGTGGTGCTCCTTCTGCCCATGCCTGTGCTAGCACCCCCTCTCCTTGCACGGGGGGAAGTGCCCCTGCCAGACCGCCCCCCCCCCCAAGATCCAGCCCTGCTTATCAAAACAGCATCCCTGTGGGAAAGAAAGACACAACTACCTCTATCCTCCCATGGGGTCAAAAAGGAGTTCAGAGGAGGCCATTTCGACAACAAAAACAGCCCACAGGAAAATGAAAAGGATTCCTTCTCACCTGCATGAACTTCCATTCCAAACTGAAGATTCCTTTAACTGTTTTGGATTTTTTTTTTTTTTTAAACAAGCCTTCTTCTCTTGAGGAAAACATTCACATGACTGAGAACGTAGTTTTGGCCCTCAGAGAAGTGCCAGATCCTGCCCTAACTGATGCCCAAGTGACAGGAGCCGCCAAGAGCGGCACAACCTACAACACGCTCCCTCCGTCAGTCAGCCTCTGGTTCCGAAGTAGGACAGCAGGCAAACCAAGGAGGAAACTCTCAGTTTGCTGATCACAAGCTGCAGCGGCTGAGTCATTCATAACAGTTTCAGGCAGCGCAACACAGAGGTGGAAGGGCGTGATCTTATCGGGGAGGAACTGCTAAAAATAGCCCTCGGGTTGGCCTAGAAGTACCACCACCATTCTGGGGAGGGGAAGAGGTCATATGGTCACAGGAGAAAAGACGCTCTCCAACGAAAGGAAATTCAAGTTCCAGCAGGACCCTGCAAGGAGTGAACCGTCAACATGGCACCTTTTGGAAGATTCTAGAAAAAACTACCCTTTTAAGCCACAAGCATTGAATCATAGAGTTGGAAGGGACCATGCAGGCCACGCACCTTGTCCTCTCAAATGCTCCAGCCAGACATAAGTGTACACTTATAAGTGCTTGTAAGTGTACACATGGGAAATGTCACTTCTAGTTAGGAACTGTGTCTTGTACAAATTGCTTGGGAATGGGATCTCGTGACTTTGGTAACATGCACTTCCTTTTGAATTGGGCGTCAGTGTTTTAGAAGCAATATCATAAAAGAGATGTGGCATCCAAACATGGGAAAATATGCTTTCTGGGTTGTGGAGAGTCTATAAAGGGAGTCATTTGGTGGCACATCCCGCTAGACCCTTATAGAAGTGGGTCCCTCGTTTATCTTGCTTGACGTCCTGTTTTGAATCTCCTATTCACTCAACACACAACAAGCATATTCAGAGAGGAAGAGGCAGCAATTTCTACTTCCTTGCTGGTTTGCTGAGTACCTTTGAAGCCTTAGGCTTTCTGCTTCAATGGCTTCTCTGAACAGAGATAATCTTTCTTTTGATGATGGCTTCCCCCTCCTCCATCTGTATTCCATCCTACCCACACCTAAAGCAGACAGGGTGATGTATTCTGATCATGACACATAGTTGATCATTTTAGGCGGGTGCTTGAGATTGCCAAAATCCTGTTTCTCAGGATGCTCAGCTCCTTCCAAACCCCTCTTGGATCTCATCTCCTGCAAAATTGTTTTCATTTTATCGATTTTTGGTAAGAAGTAAGAGGGGGGGGAGAGATCCAGGAACAGTCACGTTCCACGTGTTTGCTATTCAGTGGTGACATCAAGAGCTCTCAGCCTATCCCCGATAGCTGCTTCTATTCATCTGTAACAGAACAAACAACCTATTGGTTCAGTTCGGCTCTGAAATTTCCTTGCCAATCAAAAACACCTGTGTCATTGAGATGACCTCAGAGCTGTGAATTCCAGTTCCATGACAACATCCTAACGCAGCAAGCTTTGCTGCCCTGGTCACTGCATCCCAACAAGGCATGAGGAAGGAAGGCCCGGGCACCCAGGCAAATGATGCAGTTAAGACTGCTTAGCTGGCCAAGAGGAAATTCTACCCTGACTTCAAACACGGCCTGGCGTACAAGCAAACCCATCCTCCAGAAGGTTTCCTAGGAGACTATATTTGATGCAGTCCCAGCTCCCCCCCCCCACACACACACACACAGAGTGCTGAAACAGCCCCTGATGCCCTGCCATACAGCTAGGGAAAAACTGTCGTATGTATGGGGAGAATTACCCCACCCGGTACAGCAGGGCCACAACTGAGGCTTCCGATCATTTGCCCAACCCTCTTGAAGCCAAGGAGGTTCTTTGTGGTCCATCTGCCACTGAACCTGCATCTCTGCCCAGCACAAGAAAACGAGGCATACACACTCTGTAGGAACAGTCCACCCTCATGAGTGCAAGGCCTCCAGGACGAAGAGACAAAATACCTGCAAGGGGGAGGCAGAGTCCATTCTTTGCATGCCGAAGGTTGAAGGTTCATTCTACACTCCTCCCTGGCAGAGACCCAGGAAAGCAGCTGCCAGTCAGTGCAAACAATACTCCCTGGATGAATCGGTGATCTTACACTGTATAAGGCACCTTTACGTGTTCAGACCAGAGCGAGCTGCCAAACTGCTCTGTTAGGCTTCGTTCTGGTCAAGGATATGATTTCCCTACAGCTTATTCAGTGCTCTACATATATTCAGTCTTTGCTGAGTTCAAGGCTTCTAACAAGAATTTAGGAAAGCGGCCAGGCCATTGTGGGCTTCAATGGCTTGAATGCAAACACCAATACATTTAAATAAGTGTGATGGGGATTTCCAGCCCCATCTCACATGTAACAACCTCAGGCAGTGATGAGCGCCCCCCACCCCCAGGGCCCTTGCTAACCCATCCACGGATTTGCCTTGGGAACGAGAGAGAACTGGGTAGGGTAAGCAAGAGGAAGGGCTGGCATCTCCCCACATTCCCCCATTTAAGAAACAACAATGCCGATTTGGGTTTTTGAGAGTACAGGGAAGCTGTGCTCACCGATGGCCCCTCGCATAGCAGCCAAGTGCCTAATAAGCCCTCTTTATCGCCAGCCTTGCTCCCTTCGTCTGCATAATAAACAGCTTCCTACAAGCCTTCCAGCAGCACAATAAAGCCCATTACGGAAAGGCCTGCGGCTCCCTCTAATTGCTGCACGCCACAGCAAACCTTGGGAGTAGGCGCACTGCCTCTTCAACCTCATTATTGTAAGCCACGGGAGGGAGAGGTAAGCCTTCTAACTCGGCACCAGGGTCAGATCCCGCTGCAGCTGGGAACTTTGCTGTAAACTTGGGGTGGATCACCAGCGCAGTTTTCTCTGGCTCTGCTCTGACTTCTTGGTTTCCCTGCCTGTAAGTCAGCTCAACCCGCTTCCCCATCAGGAAGCTGAATGCGGTGGGTGTGCTCTGCGCTTGGCAGAAGGTGGTTACAACACAATGTCACGCTAAACCCCAGCGCTGTTAAGAGTTCAGAACTAAGAGCAAGTAGGAAGCCTTTGTTTCCATCCGATGGAAACGTGGACCTTGGGTCTCCGCACCCCTCCGAACAGCACTCCGCTGCAACTTATGAGATCCCCAATGCAGCAGCAGAACAATAGCAGGAAATGGGCCCCCCAAACACAGCATTGAACAAAGGACGGGAAAGCAACCCCTCCACAGAGCCAGCCATCAGCTTCACCCGCTGGACTTCCAAAATTGCCGTATTGGCTTCAATCTTCAATCGGCTCTTCAGGGCCCTGCTTTCTGCATCTTTTCATGGTAGCAACAGGAAGGTGTAAAAACTGCGTAATGAGAAAACAACTTTCTCCAGCTCCAGAAGCCAAAGGTTTGGGGAAACACTCACAGCAATAAAAACTTCCATTTTTTGCTCTGTGTTGCAGAGCTGGTTACATATGGGGTGGCCTCAGAGGTTAGAGTGGGCCACGATTTCTAAGGGATGCCCGGAAGCACAGAATAGCCTCTGCTTTAACTGAAAGGTGCACTGACTTTCACAACAATTTGGATCGTGCCAGTTTGGGCTTTAAGCTTGAGACATCTGCATGCTGGCTGCAGGGTCCTGCTGCGTCTATCATACAAGCAGGGCTGCTGCTACCCAGAGCGCAGAGCCCCAGCCCCACAGAAGAAGAGCAGACAGACCCAACGCCTATTGCATCATCATCTTGCCTTAAGTAATGACACTGCCACACAGGGTGATGGATGCTCCAAATATTCAGCTGGGCCAGGAAATGTGCAGGGATGACAAGAAATATGCTGAGTTGGGCCTGGCTCTTTGGCGGCACTGCTAAGATGGTCAGCAGCTAGCGTTCATGCAACCGGCCAACCTCCTAGGTAAATACTCATCCGCTACCTGTGCCAGCCTTGGAGGACGAGAGAGGGTTTGAGCTCCAGATTCCTGTTCTGACTGGATGAGATGTAATTGTCTCTGTAGCCTTTCGCCTGCCCAGCTGCCTCTCCACACACACCCCTCCCAGTTTCCAATTGAGACAACACCTCTAATTGGGTTGCCACTTTCCATTGCGAAACCAAGACCCGATGTCGAAGGGGGGGGGGGAAGAATTCTTCTTCAGAACAAGGACACAACCTTGGAGCCCCAGGCTCATTAAGTGCAAGAAATGGGGCTATTGCCAGCTATTATTAGCCCACCTCCATTCCCCTGGCAGCTGCTCAAAAGAGGGGGAGCCCGGTTTCATAGTCTTTGTACGTTTCCTTGCCCTTTTTGCACAGCACACCTGCCCCTCTGGAGTATCTGCAAAGGGAGACAACTGCAGGATTTATTTCAGCCCCAGGGAAAAGGTGGGTGGCTGGAGTGGGCCAGCCGGCCCTGCCTGGTTTCTTTCACTTTGGTTGGAACTTCAGAATGAGCTCATCCACAAGGCTAAGATGACTTGTGTATTACCAGAGCAACTAGAAATGCCATGCTAGAAAAGTCCCCAAACCTTTAATCAGGGAAGCCAAATGGCGTTATGCAAACAAGTTGCATCTGCGTATATCGACTTAATCGGTAGGCTTTCTTTCAGTAGCTTTTAAGTACAGGATTTGATTTTGGACATCCCCCGGGGAAGAACAAGAAGAATGAAACCCACACAAAATGGCATCACGCTCACAGAGATGTGAGAAACCCCCGTAACATCACTGCCCAATATCGGTGTCCACTGGCTTCTTTGAAGAAGGAAATCTGAGTGGTGTAATGGTTAGAGTGTTGGACTAGCATCTGGGAGATCCAGGTTCGAATCCTTGCTCTGCCATAGATGCTTGCTGGCTGACCTTAGGCCAGTCACTGCCTCTCAGCCTAGCCTACCTCACAGGGTTGTGAGGATGAAATGGAGGAGATGAGAACAACGTAAGTTGCTTTGGGGCCCCACTGAAGAGAAAAGAAAAGGTCTAAATGGAGTAAATAAATAAATAAGTGCCCAGGTGTAACTCTTAAGGGCTCTTGGTGAAATTGGGGGCATTCAGCTGGTCAATCTTCATATTCCAGAAGTGAAAAGGAAAAGGTGTGCGTGTGTGTGTGTGTGTGTGGGGAGATTCTATGAACTACTATTATTCAGCCTTCCTAAAATCAGCAAGAACGTATACAGGATAACATCAGTCCAGCTTCTGCCAGAGGAGGCATTGTGCGTAACAAAACAGTGTGCCGGCTTTTATACAGACAAGTGTCAGCCCACCAAACAATAATGAGATGCTCACTTAGAACTGGCAAAGTGTAGAGATAAAACAAGAAAATTGGGAAGCCCCCCCATCCCAGCTCAACATTTAACCCACACAGTGGTCTTATGCAAGCCTCAGCTTAATGGAGGGGGGGGCATTTAAACACCACACAAGCTTCCATAGCATTACTAAAATGGTTCAGATACATTTGAAAAAGTGCCCTTGGTATATTACGCAGGGGCCATGTTTGCCTACGGCAACTCTGAAGCGGCGCTTTACAATAACCCCATTTCACAGCCTGGCTTTGTGTAGGGAAACAAGCATGTGTGGTACGGGAAAACTAGTGCTGCATTTGGCTCAATCCCGAGCCCCAGCCTCCAAGCCTGTTGCGCCCCCCCCTTTGGGTAAGTTAAGTTGCACTGTGCTCTCTCGCTCAGGCTAACCTAATTTCACGTGGCTGTTGAGAAGCTAAATCAATGCTCCGAGCTCCTGGAAGAAAGGGCAGGGCACAAGATGGAGAGGAGAATCATCGCTTCCTCCTGTCAATGGAGCCCAAATAAGTTTAGTGCAGCTGGGCCGTGGCCGCTGCCAGAGGGCCTCGCTCTGCTACAGAAGCGCTCTCCAGGGTGCTGGGAACAGCCTCTCCTTGCCCGGCACAGCCGAAGGGAAAGAAGAGCCTGTCCAGGCAATCCCTTTGGTCCTGTTCAAAGACTACGCTGAGCTCTCCTCTGCTGTGCCGCTCTAGCCGAGCAACGCTCAGTCAGTACTCTGCCTCCCATTCACAAAAAGTGCTACAAAGCCAGGTGTTCAGGGAACACCCTTGGCAAGCCTTCCTTTAGGCCTGGAAGAGGCAAGGTAAAGCCACAACTCTCTGCTCCGAAGCAGCTCGGTTAGCCTTTGGAGTGCGCGCAAAAATGCTCTGACTTGCGGCGGTCCAGGCAGATGGCAGTTGCAGGCAACCAGGCTTCTCTCGGTGCTGGAGACTGCAGTGGTGACTCATCGCCAGGCAATACACCGAGGGACGTGCAGCTGCAGAATCCACAGCCCCTTGAGAGCCTCCAGTTCACTTCTTGGGCCATGAGGGGCTCCTCAGAGCAGCTATCTAATGAGGGCAACCTAAAATATGTTTTCAGGCATTAATTCAGATGCCCAAACCAAAACCCAGAGGGTTCATATTTCATGGGTTCCTGGCTCTTCGAAGTCGGGGGCAAGGGGATGAGAACCTGAAAGGTCCAACAGAACACGTTTTTGCCTCATTCAAATATGTTCAACTCTAGGGGTGTAGAACCAAGAATATTGTACACCTATGGCTCTAGAACCAAATATGTCTCCTTTAAAAATAAAATCCAGTATCTAAGGAATAATGGTGGGGTAGGTGGGATACTGAAATAACCTGTATGTGAAGGGAAGGATAGGAAAAGATTTGTATGGGACTACAAAGGTTTCTTAGGTATGCTTCACAGAAAGGGAAATTATAAAGAGATGCCTGTAATCCAAGTACAAACCATGCACAGATTTATGCCACTGTGCTAAAAGTGCAGGGCACTTCTGTGTACGTTTATTGCTTTTTGTGCAGTCTCTTGTGTGCCATTTCCTAAGGAAGGACACAACAACCAGTGTTTGGGTGGCAGAGACTTTTCTTGATAAAGGACATACTACTTAATATTGCATCATGTTAAGCTGTATATTTTCTATTATGCAAATGGCCTTTCTTACACCAGCTTTTTGTTAATCTCTTACTCCTAATTTTGATATAGTTTGGCTCTTTGATTATACAGGGCTCCTGGCCCCTTTCTACACATTTCCTTCCGTTTTGTCTGCAGATAAGATTCTTTATACATTCCAGCATCTTTATTTTATCATATTTAAATATTAATAAATATGAAGCAATCCAGAAAACTTTTTCATGCTTAAGAATGTTCCTTAAACACACACACAAAATGAACAAACTACGGCTGGAATAGAGAATGATTTTTTTACACTGAAAGAACAGAGAGATTGCAAAATGAATGGTTTTAATTAGCTGTGGAAGCCACTGGGGAGAGAGACCCACATTCGCCCCACTGTTTTATCTGATAGAAGTGACAAGGATTAAGCTTTAAAGCCATCTTTCAAATTACCGAGGCAGGATAGTATTTGCTTGAGAATTCTTAAAAACGCACATATGGAAATGCTGATCTTTCACTAAAAAGATGCAACTTGTTAAAATCAGCCTCCAACCCAAAGAACTGGAAGACAGACAAAACATCAACTGTTTCTTAAAAGAAATTCAGGGTTGGGATGGGGAACTAGAAAGGTACAGGCTCATTAGCCCTTACATATTTCCTGATAAAGGGGGTGGACAGATATTACTAAAGCTAGAACTGTTAAACATATCAGTAAACAAGCCTTGCAGTGGAAAAAGCAACATGGATTTTCCAAGGGGAAGGCCTGCCGCACCAACCTCCAATAATTCTTTGAGAGAAGGCACTCATAAATAGATCTCAAAAGCATTAAATACCCAGACTTCCAAAAAGCTTTTAAATGAGTCCCTCACTAAAGGTTCCTTTGCTGTGACAATGGATTTCTAATTTTTTTTTTTAAGGACACAGGTATTTGGAAGACCACCACAATTCTCACAATGGAGGAAAACAAGCGCTGGAAAACTCGAATTCGTACTGGGCCCAGAACTATTTAATTTTTTGTAAGTGATCTAGAGTTATGATGGGTGAGTTAAGAAGTAGCTAAATTTTTTGAGGAGATTAACCTATCTAGGAAGGTGAACTCCAAAACTGACTGAAATCTCTCCAAACGAAGTGAATGAGCAACACACACACACCCCCGGCAAATTAACCATTCCTGATGCTGGGCAAACAGGTGCTTTGTAATTATTACTTTATTGATTTGTTTTAGTGATGAACTTTACTTATAAAAAAAAGCTCTTATGCTGAGACAGGGATCTCCATTTAAAAAATTAATAATGCTCAATGCACATAAGTAGCAAAAAAAAAGGTCCAATACATGTAGATGCTCTAGGCATTATCATCAGATTAACCGCAATTTGTGACATGCTCCATCACAATGCCGTTCCTTGGCTATCTAACAACTGTCTCAAGCCATTTCATTCCCCCTTCTAAGCAAGATCCCCACAAATCAATGCCACCCCACATTCACAAGCAGGAGCCACTGCTGAAGAATCCTCCAGGGCCAGAAAAGCCCGTTCCAATTTTCACTGCCACTTGGTGCAAATGTTTGAACACGGAGGAATTATGAAGCAGCCTTTACCCAATTTACTCCTTACAGCGCACCCCAGAAACCGGCTCTCCTTTGTTAGTCAGCCTTTTTTTTTTTTTTTTTGGGGAGACATTATGCAGAGACAGGAAGAAGGGCCCTTCTAAAGACAGATTGTCCTGCCGCGTTTTGGTTCAGGGGCCCTGCTCCTCACAGACTGTATGGAGAAAGGGAGGTCTACAAAGACCTTTCTTGACTCTTCAAGATGATCTGCTGTGGTGTTAAGAAGGACACAGGTTTGCTAAACTTTTTTGGGGAAAGAGTGCATATATCATAAAGCCAAAGGCCTCAGGTACCTCACCACAAGGCAGAGACTGATACTCTACACTAAGGAATCCTCAGGCTCGATGCAAATACAACACTTGTTTTCCAAGTGGCATCATCATGCAATTCTTAGGAGTCTGCCTTTCCTAACAAGCATACTACCAAATCTTGTTCTTTGCCATGCTAGAAGAATAAAATCCATCATGTAGAGGGAAGAAATTCTGGGGAATTAAATGGTTGGGCAGGGGAAGAAAAACTGCCTTAGCCTCACCTGGGAGCAAAACTGCCCTCCCTTTCAACTGAAGCCTGCCACTATTGGGAACAGCAAGGGGGCCACCCTGCCCTTAGTTCAGAGACTGCACACAATTTGAAACAAACCAGCACCCTATATAAAGGAGCTACTACGGATGGCTCCCAATGTGAACAGGACACCCTCAGGGAAAACGACAAGCCTAAAATGCTATTAGGAGATTAAAAGGGAGCTCAGCGTTCCAACTCCCTGTGCCTCTTCCTTGGCCAGCTTTCCTGGCATCTTTCATGGTAACTCCCTCCACCCCAAGCCACTCCTTTGCAGCATGCTTTAGCGAAGCCCAGTTTTTACATCCTCATCTGTCAAATTGCAGCAAGCTGTGCTCCCATCCACACACAGAAATGCTCAGATCTGTTTGTCCAAACTGAGCCCCCAAAGCGCACCAGTTCCTTAGCTGCTGTAGTCATCACTTCAGGGATAGAATAGGACACACCAGCTTCCCCAGAATGGAACACCCTCCTGGCTTGTCACCGTTGCATGCCCTGAAGGGTGGAATTTGACGCTCTTGTCATTGTCCACCCAACGAGCAAAAGTGCAGATGCTGGTTTTTGCACGCACAAACATCTAATCATTTGTCAATAATGCCAGCCGACTCAAGGCTGCTGTGAACAGCTGGGGATGGATTTCAGAGCACACTCATCAGCTAATTTTTGTAATAGCTCAGAATTGATTTTCCCCCTATTGTCTCCAAGAAACAATAAAACATCTTCCTCCGATTGCTTTTATTTCGATCGTATCTCTGGCTCATGCATGCTTCTTGAGCATCTTAAAACAATTCTCCGTGGCTCCTGCAGTCTTCTCTCCTATGAAGAACGTGCAGGTAAGAGTTCAGCTGCCCTGGCTAGCAAGGGATCATTCCAATCTATTTTCTTCACAAGGAATACTCACAAAATAACTCCCTTTCTGACAAAGGGAGCTTTGACTCTCGAAAGCTTATACTCCGGAAATCTTCTTGGGCTCTAAGGTGCTACTGGATTCGAACCTAGCTGTTCCACAAAACAACATTAGTTTTAGATCACAAAATCCAGGGAGGTTCTGCAGGAAAGATTCAAAAGCTCAAGCAGACAGGAATTTAACTTTCAGCACATGGATTGTGCTTGCAAACTCTCACCTTGAATTTGCCTTATGATGCATCACCACGTTTCATAAGTATCATTATATGTCAAAATCAGCCTTAGACCCAGCTCAAATGGCTACTGTTTTTTTTTTTTTTTAATTTGGAGGAAGACCTTACTGGACCGGACCCCTCCATTTAAAACTTTAACAGCAATGAAGACAACAGTAAAATCTTGAAGAAGTTTGTTGCCAGAGCGCATGGTTACAGGTTTTGTGGCGGAGTCTATTTAGTGACTCAGAATCATTTAGGGGGTAAAAAGAGCTAATGCAGACCTGCAAGTGTGATCACACAAGGCTGAGAAGTCACAGAGAAGCCACAGTGACCCGTTCGTTCCTGAGACATCAACATTTGGGAGGCTGAATTCTAAGACTTTGTTGAAGTGAGTACTTTGCTAGGAAATGGCGACCGGGGCTCCATGATCAGTCAAGTGCAGCTAAATGAATCAAACCCCAAGCAAGACTCACCGAAAGGATATGGGGAACTGCTCTATGAATCCAGAATAAGGCTATCTGCCCTTTCAGGCACACAAGCAAAGACCAACCTGTCCGAATCCATTCTTGGGTTTCTTTGCCCAAGAGAATGCCTCCAACACTGGCCAGTTCTGGATACTTGCAGAGAAACACCGGGGGGGGGGGCTGTTGAGGGATTCTCTGCACAGGAGAACATCTCAGCCCTCTTTATTAGTTGGAGTTTGTTCAGCTCGAATAGGATGAACATGGCTTATCAGCCAATATTTGCAAAGAATTTGCATTTCAGGAGATTTATTGCAGTCTCCCACAGGAGGGCCGTTCACCTGTTCTTCACATTACCCTCATCCACTAGGCAGGAAGCTCTCTGGGGCAAGTTCAAGATAGCGGCCCTGAAGCACAAGAGCAGCAATAAATAAATAAATAAATAAAACCCACCACAGGGAGAATTTTGCACATGGACAGCAGCTTCCGAGGAAAGCAGGTAGCAGGAAAATGGCCTCGCTGAGCGATTCAACACCAGCTGTCTCACAGGTACTACCATCAAGGTTCAAATCCTGGTCGATTTTGCTAAGCAGAAGAGAATGTGATCCAAGCTGGCTGATCCCCCACCCCCAGCAGGCAGCAAAGTGGCCGGAGAAGAATGCAACAGCTCTGTTCACCCCCCCCCCCCCAAAAAAAAAAAACCCTTGGACCCAGCATCCTTTCCTTTACCTTGGTCCTCATCTGGCCAGAGGTGGACACCTTGCGGATGAGCTTGTGAGAGGCGCCGTCCTGCTCCCCTTCGCTATCCGAGGACTCTTCTCCCGGCGTCAGGCGGTCCAGATCCAGGGAGGAGACCGACTCCCGGCCCTTGCGCAAGAACAGCTCCCCCGGGGGAGCCAGCTTCTCAGCCATCTTCAGCAGGAGGAAGGGCTGCCGTCCAAGGGCCACGCTCCTACAGGGGACGGAGGAGAGCCCTTGAGGCGGGCTCAGGCCGGCGGGCGGGGGGGGGGAGAGGAGGGGGCGGAGCCTCGCAGCCTCAAGAGGGAGGGGCAGGGCTGAGACCCTCCGAGGCAGCCTCCCCTCTCCAACGGATGGATCCCCCCCACGCACACACAACACCACCCCCCTCTCCCCCTGCGTAAGAGCCCTGGGCCGATGATACTGCCTGCGCGGCAGCTCCAGCGCTGCCCACTCCGGCTCCCACGGCGGGTGCGAGGGGGGGAGGAGCCGCTTTGCTCCCGGAGCCCCCCCCCCAGACCCCCCGGCCTGCTTGCTTGGAAGAGGGCTCGGGCGGAAAGGGGGCATCTCCGGCGCGCAACTGGCACTGGAGCCGGCGAACAGGTGGTTGCTGGCCGGCCTGGCGCCGCTCCGGCTCGCCGGCCCTTTCCACCACCACCCCACCCCGGGCTCCCTCCTGCCTCCACCTACCTGCCTCGCGGCCGTCCAGGAGCGCAGCGAGGCTGCCTCGCGCCGCCTCTCCGGGCTCCGTCTCCTGCAGCGCCGCGGGGGAGCGCGCGCGCCCGTCCGCCGGCCCGCGCTCGGCGCAGCGCAACGCAGCGCGGGCGAGGAGGGCGGCCCAGCAGCAGCCCAGCTGCACGTGTTGCTCCCTCCGTCCCCCTGGGGAGCCGCGAGCGCTTCGGCCGGCCGGGCGAGGAGGCGCCGCGCGCGCAGCCGCCCCCGGCAGCACTGCAGTGTCGCCTCCCCCCCCACCCAAAAAAAAACCCCCTCTTCCCCGCCCCCTCCCCAGAACTGAGTCAGTCCCTAGTGCGGCGAGGAGCGCCAGCTGCCTTCTGAGAAAGACGCCCGGCTGGTGTGTTTTTTTTAAAATCCGAATTAATGACTATTAATGGCGATGGATTGATCCGCATTAATGAATTCGGATTAGTCCGTATTCATCATCCTGCCGCCCACAAAACAATCACGTTATAGAGGTAGAAAAGAGCAAGGGTCCAGTAGCACCTTAAAGACTAACAAAAATATTTTCTGGTAGGGTAGGAGCTTTCGTGAGCTACAGCTCACGAAATATTTCTGTTAGTCTTTAAGGTGCTACTGGACTCTTGTAGCTTTGAGTGTGCCTGCCAGTGCATCTGATGAAGTGAGCCGTGGCTCACGAAAGCTCCTACCCTGCCAGAAAATATTTCTGTTAGTCTTTCAGGTGCTACTGGACTCTTGCCCTTTTCTACTACTGCAGACAGACTAACACAGCTACCCATACGTTATAGATGTGAACGTGCATGGGGGAGGGGGGGTCTGGCTCTGAGTGCGGCGTGGGGTGTGTGTGCCCCCTCTCCCTTCTTGTGGGGCCACCAGACACCACCTGAAGGCCTAAACTGAGCCCTCTCCTCAAAAGCCACTTCCCTAGGAGGAAAGGTTAAAGTGTTCAGGACTTTTGAGTTGAGAGGACGACGCCTGGGGTGGGGGTGTGTGTGAAAGAGGCCCAAATTTATGTATGGGGTGGAGAAAGGGAAGCAGAGACACATTTTTCTTCTTTCATTTCATTCCAACTAGACCCTCATAAAAAATAACGGACTGAAGGCATAGGATGTATACTTGTGGAACTCACTGTCACACGATGTAATAATGACCTCTTGCTGAAATGGCATGAAAGGGGGATTGAACTAATGCGTAGAGGAAAGGTCCTTTGGTAGCTAATAGCCATGATGGCAAAATGGAACCTCCATGCTCAGAGGCAGAGTATGCCAGAGTTCTAGTTTATTGGGAGAGTGGCACCGTTGCCTTGGCTACTCTACTTGCGGATGCTCTTGGAGCATTTGACTGGCCATTGTGGGGAAAAGGATGCTGGACTATTCCAGCAGGGTTCTGCCAATGTTCTTAAGGTAGGCTCAAGTATATATCTGAACTTCCCTCTTGCTTTTCAGCTGGGTGCTTAATGAAGGGCAGAAAATAAACACACACTCTCAGATTCTATTACCGGTACACATTACGAGACTGTAAAAGGAGCATTTGGGAATAGTAGCTATTTTCGATTAATTAATCTGGGTTTTACAAGGGGCATTGAGATCTCATATATGCATGCTAAAGATACAGCCTGAGCTGGAAAAAGACCAGATTAAATCTGCAGTTGTGTACATTCTTGCCAGTTGTACACAATGTATGGGGTCTTGGAAACAGGAATTGTAAGCAGCCAAAGTAGGATTGTTGAAAACACCAAAATGAAAATTTCTTTATCACAGAATAGCGATTTCTGTTAGGCTAAAGAGCACTTGTGAGTTTTGACCATATGGGTCACAAGCTCTGTCATAAGGCTGGAGGAGCTACAGGAGATGGACTCCAAACAAACACACTGTTATGAGCGAACTAAAGTCCCACTAAAATCAAGGGGATGGAAACTGCCCAAGGTATTTTTGGTGCCTAAAGCCCCATCCCCCTGGTGATCATAAACTGAGTAGCTGACTGTTTTGGTATCTGAGGTGGGTTAACATAACCAGGCCTCATGAGTGGTCCAACTCTGCAAATGGGCGTAAGCGTGCCTAACTATGATGGATCATGGCCAGTGATGTGTTTCATGCAAACAGTGATAGTCAGAAATAGACAGTTGTCTGAAACCTTGACTTTCTTCGATCCAAGGGAAGCACTAGTAGAAAAGATGTGTAGGTTTTGATTGTAAGTCAGAAATGGGGCTTTGATGATCTGTTTTATTTTCTCCAGCCCAGTGGCTGCTAGTCCATCACTTTGACCTTAACTATCAGCTCCTCGGTATGGGATTATTCTTCTTTTTGCCTGGGCCTTTGTCTCCTTCTAGAGTGAAGAGATTCAAGGTATTTGGCCCAGTTGAAAGATTTGCCTAATATCTGTTCCATTTCACAACTCAGCTTGAACTCAAGTGGGAAAGGGGTAGTCTTGGTTATCATCTGCCTTCATGAGGCTAATCTCCTGGCCTCTGATGTGGTTTAGGAGGATTTTAACTCCAGTCATCTTCTGTCTCTGTGCTGTTACAACCTCTTTCCATCAATCAATCAACGTTACAATCAAGAGATCAGTCAACAACAATTTAACAGCACAGTTTACATATAAATGTAAAATTAATATACCAATATTGTTTTATCTGGCTAAGGGCTGTAAATAAATTATCTATCTATATACCAATATTAAAATGCATTATCTTATTGTGCTGTAATTAATTATACATAAAGGTTATTAAACGTTTGGAATATGTGCTTTTTATGGGCAAAGTCTCAGCACAGAATTTGGTCACTTTAGAAGTGGTCTCATTGGAGTGGTCTGCAAGGAGGAGAAGTGTAGAATTTTGCAGATCTTCCTGGGAACTTGGATAGAGTAGGGGTGAGAGATGTAGAATGGATGTCCTTATAAAATGGACAAAATAATAATACTTGTTCCACTGTTTCAACTGCATTCAATTCGCAGGAACACAGGCACTGAGGGTAGGGAATATGTAAGTATCTCCCTTCCAATAATGCTGAGGGCAAACAATTAAAACCCACTAGGGTGAACGCTCTGCAGTATTTGGAGAATTCTAAAGCATAAAGATAGCTCCCTAGCACAAAGTTTTGGCTACGATTCCCCACCGCTGTATAGAGACGTGCCTGAGCTCTATCAGCTTGAAGAGCTGTAGCCCAGATTTGTTGTTTAAGTATTTCTTTAGCTCTTGAGAACCCAAGATGGCATATTGCTAAGGGGAAGAAGCCGAGAAGTTGTATTTTATTCTCAGCCACATCTACCCAACCTAAGCGGTACCTATCCTGAAGAATTAAGGGGGTTAATCCAGACAGGTTTAGCTTGAGCCAAAAACATATAGCTTGATACCAACTACAAGCTTAAAGTGACATCTGCCCCGATTCTATTCCAAGAATGGCGTTAAAGTTAGGGAAAGCTTGAGGGTGCTGCTCTGCAATGGCTCCAGGTGGGGCACCAGATCAGGTTCAAGGTGCTGGTTTTAACCTTTAAAGCCTTACATGATGGGACCATTGTACCTGGTTCACCCCCCAGAGAGCATTACGATCTGCGAATAGCAATTTACTGATGGTCCCGGGCCCTAAGGCTGTCCTCAACTAGGAGGAAAAAGCCCTGGCTCCGGCCTGGAGGAATTCTCTTTCTAATGAGGCCAGGGCCTTGTGGGACCTCAAAGAATTCCACAGAGATATTCCACCAGGTTTATAGTTGAAGGCAACAACGGTTCCACCAGAGCTGGCCTCCTTACCCCCCCCCCCAATGTTATATTATCTAGGGGGCACTGACTGTGGTTCTGAGCTTCTTTGGTTCTGTTCTCTACAGTGCGCCGCTTGTTTTACTCACTGGAACCAATTAGTTCTTTGAACTGGTTATCGCTGAAGTGGTTTAATGACTATAGATTATTGTGTTTTATTGTTGATGAAATTGTTATGTTTTATGTTGTTCGCTGCTCTAAGCCCAGCTTCGGTCGGGGATAGAGGGTGGGGGTAGAAATAAATAAATAAATGGTTCCTCCAGAGTTGATAAAAAGAATCATTGAGTGGTGGGCGCCAGTGCTGGCTGTGCTTTTTACAACTATTGACTAGACAGCACGGATCCCCACTGTTTGGGGCCTAGCCATTACCGTCCCTACATATAAAAGGGGGATAAATGTAGCCCGTTTAATTATCGCCCTGCTAGTTTGCTCGGTGTAGTGAGTAAGCTTTATACCTGGCACTGGTGCTGGAAGTTTTGGGGCTGGTTATATTGAAAGAACATCATAATTGGAGAACAAGTGGGCTTTAGGCCCCACTCACTCCCCTCTGGATCAATGCCTGATTTTATATCATCTAGCAATGAAATACAGTGCCAGGACCCATAGGATACTCTATGTGGCCTTTATAGATTACAGAATGGCTTTTGATATTATTGCCCAGGATAGTTTATGGACTGCATTAGAAGTGTCTTCAGTAGATTGCAGACTATTCATTCATATGTTGCATGAAAACAATTTATTTACTGTAATATGTAGCCAACAGGGCCACCTATCTTCCAGAGTCCCTGTCAAGAGGAGAGTGAAGCAAGGCTGTATTCTGCCTCCTCTGCTATTTAACATTTATATTAATTCAACGGTTCAAGGTCTGTCAAATCCAGGTTTTCACCTGCCAAATTTAGCTAACAGACCAATACCTGCCTTACTATATGCATATTCTACAACCTCTTTGAGAAAAGAGATCCTGAACTTTGACACAACTGCAAGGGATGGCAGAGCATGCATGTACTGCAATCCTGTATTGCAGTTTACTGAACAGCACAAAGGGGCATTGAAACACATTGAATGGTTATTTCTTACAGCAGAAGACCAAGTGATTGCTTTACTCAGTAAGAGAGGCAGATGCCGGCATGTAGTATCACAGAAGGACACAGAAAATATGGGTTGAAATCCCATCCACTCAGTGACCTTGGAGCAATTACTCTCAGCGCAACCTACCTCATAGGGATGTTGTGAAAATAAAATACGAGAGAACCACGTATCATACTCTGAGCTCCCTGGAGGAAGGGTAGGGTAAAAATGTGATAGCTACTGTGTGTATGTGTGTAAAGTGCCTTCAAGTTGCAGCCGACTTATGGCGACCCCTTTTGGGGTTTTCATGGCAAGAGACTAACAGAGGTGGTTTGCCAGTGCCTTCCTCTGCACAGCAACCCTGGTATTCCTTGGTGGTCTCCCATCCAAATACTAACGAGGGCTGACCCTGCTTAGCTTCTGAGATCTGATGAGATCAGGCTAGCCTGGGCCATCCAAGTCAGATCATCCAGATAGCTACTACTGCCTTTAAAATGCTGTTTATCCATGGACTACTGGACTATAGTAGAGCGAACAACTCAGACTCAGCTGTCCAGACTGAAATGGGAGCATTAACAGCCTACCTCATGGAACTACTATATGGATACATAAATTATTAGACATTTTATTATTAGACATTTTCTGTACTTAGGCAGGGGAGAGAATAAAGTGATCAGTGCCAACCGGGGGGGCGGGGGAGAAGAGTGGGTGAACTTGTTTAAACCTATATTATTCTGCAGCAAGAGCTCTCTAGGACAGCTTATTCTGCTGGCCACCGACCATAAGAACCCCCCGGGCAGTAAACAGAGGCAGGCAACACAGGGTTAATGCTGCTCTCAGCCAGCACCAGTTAATATACATGTGAATGGGAGCTGGGTTTGGATGGCTATTTTATTAGCTTTTGGTGTCCAGACAAGTTATTCTCCATGGCACAGGGCTGGGGAGGGGCAGGAAGGAAAGTGTGGTCTGTGGTTAGGAAGACTGGAGAGTAGTGGCGCCTGTGAGCTTCTACTAAGGAGCCAGGACCTCTTGGGCTTCCTGATAGGCAGCACCTTCTATAGAAAACATAGCATTTGCCAATTAATAGGGAGGGTGAAACCCCTCCCCCTCACACACACCATGGCCAACCCTGCTATTTTAAAAGACTCACCCTAAGCACGTGCTTTACAAAAAAAAAAAAAAAAGTAAAGCCAGGTGTGTAAAACTTCACAAGATCACGTTAAAATGGGCCCACCGAGTGGTCTTGACTTTCTGCCATGGCAACAAACTGGGCAAGAGCAGCAGGCAGCTTTGACCATCGTGGCACAATCACAAAGCCTGGTGCATCATTTTTGAGAGGGTGGGAGGAAGGGAGGGAGGTACACACTAGGCTTGTCAATCACTGTTGCTCATGTATTCAGTAGTTATAGGGAGTTTCATTGCTGGGTGGTTTCTGCAGGCACATTGAGGTGGCTGACTGGGGAAATAAATGCAAGTCATTTGTCTCACTGCTTCCCAGCTATCAAGAGTAGGACTAATCTTGTACCAGGCCTGCTTCCTTACTCCCGGGGACACCCTACCAACAAAACCAAGGATGGGATTGTATCACTGAAAACGAGAGCTGGCATCTTCCCTTTGAAATAAGCTTAGGTTGTAAGGTGCTGACCTGTAAGCTAGGTTCAGATCTGGCCTTGGACAGGAATGCACTGGGCTTTTACAGGCCAGAACCTCCCCAACACCTGCATTCTTAAGAAAACAATAGTGACTTACCTTTCAGGGCTCTTGCTTTACCAACATTATAGATGTGAAAACTCAAAATGACCTGGGTGCATGAGTTTTGAAAGACTTTCTCCTCCGACCAACGATCATCGTTCAAGCTACGCTACCTTACGTGGTCATTGTATGTGTGGGAGCTCAGTGAAGGAAGGAGAACAAATAAATGTATAACCAATAATTACAGCACTCATAAGAAGTGCAAAGGTCTGAAGCATGTGTGCCTTTTCTTCCCTCCTGCTGACAGGTTTCCAGTAAGCATGGCCGATCCCGTTTAAAAACGGTTTATGCTTCTATCTAGCCCCAAAGGGGAGTGAGAGAATACATGCAAATGTAAAACAACACTCCATAATTTAGCAGCAAGGAGGGCCGACTGGACTGGCTCTTTAGTCATTCACCATTATCCTACTTGTCTCTCTCTCCCCCTCCAGGGCTCAAAAAGCTGCACTCATCCCAGGGACGAGATTTATGGTAACTCTCAAGCTTCCCTTAACACAGCCATTAAGAGACAGACGTCCCCTCAAAACGTCAGCCATACTTGCAGTTATACAAACTTGATTATTAAATACTAATTAAATGCACCTATTTGCTAATTAGCATTACCTGCCATACCTGTAGCTTTATGTAGATAACCCGAGCAGCAAACGCCACACAGTCCTAATTCATTCTTGAGTCTGTAAGCCTGGGGGGGGGGGGAGATACTCTTGGGAGAGGCTAATTCAGGCAGAAATCATGGCATGCCAGAATTGCTCCCCGCCCGCCCCCCGCCCTAGTCCAGGTCTATCAAAATCTGGGGCTGCTTGTCAAAGATGGCTGCGTGCTTCAGAATCTCTTAAATGGGTCACCAACAACTCTTCCATTTGCAGGGGTGTAAAACCAGATCAAGTCAAGCAGGAGGGCTTTCAAAAGACTTTGGCACGGTGAGTCACGCTCCCATTG
The DNA here is from genome assembly GCF_029931775.1 of Euleptes europaea. Classification (NCBI taxonomy): domain Eukaryota; kingdom Metazoa; phylum Chordata; class Lepidosauria; order Squamata; family Sphaerodactylidae; genus Euleptes; species Euleptes europaea. The sequence continues at coordinate 39,330,046 of NC_079324.1, forward strand.
AAAGCTTCAAAGGCCCGGCCTATCGCACAATAATTGCAGCCGTCCTGGGGGTGGGGGGAGAAGGAGGTCCCCAGACTTCACCCTTCTGCTTGTTCCGTTGCTTCTGTGGTCAGGATTACTGCTGTGTTGCAGGGCCCTCTGGTGGTTGAAGCAGCAAGCAACACTCAACGGCGCAGGGCCGATCAAGCAACTTCATCCACAAGGGAACTCCACGGAACCTGTGCCTTCTCTAGTGAAGTCTATCATAGGAAAACTAAAACAGGAGTTCTGTGGCACCTTAAAGAAGAAGAAGAGTTGGTTTTTTATATGCCAACTTTCTCTACCACTTAAGGGAGAATAAAACTGGCTTACAATCCCCCTCCCCTCCCCACAACAGACACCCTGTGAGGTAGGTGGGGCTGAGAGAGCTCTAAGAGAGCTGTGACAAGCCCAAGGTCACCCAACTAGCTTCACCTGTAGGAGTAGGGAAACCAACCCGGTTCACCAGATTAGCATCTGCTGCTCATGTGGAGGAGTGGGGAATCAAACCCGGTTCTCCAGATCAGAGTCTACCGCTCCATACCACAGCTCTTAGCCACTACACCATGCTGGCTAACGGTTAGAAATATTTTATTTCACTAGCAACTTTGATGGGCTAGAATCCATTCCATCAGATGCATGTGACAGGTTTTCACAAGATACACATTACCCATATGAACAGAGTCTAAATTGTATTTGTTTTCCTTCAGGACCTCAGCTAGAAACGTCTTCCTAAGCTGCATCCACAGGGTGAGGATCCTCAATTTTGCATTCACTGCCACTGCAAATGCAGACACGTGCACAGTGGCAACAGAGCTTCCACACTGGCATTCTCTGTGCCCTTTCTCCATCAGCCACCATCTTCCCTGCTGTCCTCCAAAGGGCCTTTTGAGGGCTTAAGAAAAATCAGTAATTGTTATGTTATAGCACTACACCAACTGTGGGGTGTGTGTGTGTGTGGGGGGGGAATGAAAGTCACCAGGGGCTGACAGAAGGAAAATGGTGCTAGTGGAGGTGGGGCCTTTGGAAATGGTCACACTCCTATCCAGAAGATGTGATAATATGACGAACTGTGTTTTATCAAAGAGAGGGGCAAAAAGCAGGTTTGGGAAAGCATACTGTGGACAAGGAAGGACAACTGGAGCACAATTGCACCTCAACATCCTATGGATGCTTTAAAAAAAGAAAAAGCGCTTCAGTTTGGAAGCCAGAGAAATATTCATCTGGAAAGTAATGGGGATCTACTACATGCATCTGACAAAACAGGATCTGGTCATAAAAGGTTACGTGGGAATAAAATTGTATGAGCCTTTAAGATGCTAAAGGACTCCTGTTTCTTTTTCAACCATCTCTGTCTCCTTCTGTAGAGCACCAGCAAAGATGAAGCCAGTGTTCAGGATTAACCTCCAAGGCACAAGTGGAGAACCGTCCTCTTTGGGACAGAAAGGCCAACAGTCTGCCACAACCCAAGCCTTATGCCCGTGCCTTTGAGAACTCAGATGCAGCTGTAAGTGGCTCATTGGTAGAGCATCTGCTTGGCATGCAGAAGGTCCCAGGTTCAATCCCCGGCATCTCCAGTTCAAGGGACTAGGCAAGTAGGTGATGTGAAAGACATCAGCCTCAGACCCTGGAGAGCCGTTGCCAGTCTGAGTAGACAATACTGACTTTGATGGACCAAGGGTCTGATTCAGTAGAAGGCAGCTTCACGTGTCCTGCCCCTTCCACAGCTAAAAGAGGCTGCAGACAGTTGCTCCAGTGGAAAATCACCACACAGGACTCCAGAAGCTTATCATCATTAGCACCGTTTAATGCAAGTGACTCTGCCCCTTTCCCCTCCCTCCCTACCCACGCCTAAGGCATGAACTGCTAGAGGCGGTGCCAAAACAGAACAGTTGACTGGCAAGAGACACCTTCAGAAATGCTACTGAAAAGGCCTTGCTGTGGAAATGCTGGACAGCAACCATTGATTTCTTTAGTGTGTAGGAAGCACAAAATTACACCCAGCAATACATGCATTTAATAACATAGCAACATAGAGTTGGCACTTGGACTCTCCCTGTGTAGAGGGAAAAGCGGGCCTAGGCAAGAAGAGGCAGCCTACCCTGGCATGGCAAGATATGTGTTTGGCGGGGGGGGGACACAACCTGGGTAAGCTTGTGAGTTCTGATCACTTCATATATGAGGAGGTGAAACCCATCTCCCCTTGGCAGCCCCCAAAAGAAAGATGTGTGGGTGGATCTCAAGTACGCAGGTTTCCAAGTGACACAGAATTTTTCAAACAGCTTTCATCCCCCACCTGACGAAGAACCCTGTTGTGTGAAAATGTACACATTCTATCACCACCAGAACTTGATCACACAGAGAGAGATATTGCCTTACCTAGTCTGTATTCTGGCTCGGGGGAAGACGCCCTACAGTTGCAAGAAAGGTGGGGGACCAGCGCAGCTGTGGCAGTAAGCCCAAGACAGCTTTCCTTTCTCAGGGCTTCAGCTTACAGGAGAGGCCCGCGGCCCTTTCCCACAAAAGCACCATGCCAGCCAAAGGCGGCCAGGGCATCTGGTGGAGGAAGTGGTGCAGCGGAGGTCAGAGGAAGCCTCGGCTCACGCCCGGCTGCACCAGATGACAAACCCAAGCCCCGCTATGTAAAGGAGGGAGATAAAAAGCAGGCACACCCTACAATCGTTTCTGAACAGACCAGTGGGGAAGCCACACTGCCTTATGCCTGAGCTCAGGATAGGTCGCTTTTGGATGGCAGCAAGAGGGTGAAAGCTGGCCTCTGGGTTAGGGGACAGCAGCTTTGGGCAAGATCCACGGAGCCCCAAGGGCTGGGAAACGAGGCAATCTCCCCCAACCACTGAAAGCTTCAGCGCTGGTTTTCAGGCATGCAAGCAGCAGAGAGCATAGCTGTGAGCCAGCCAGGGAGCAGCAACAACTGCAGGCGCCAAGAGAAACCTGCAGTGCCACACAGGGGCCAAAATCCAGGGTGGGTGTCTTAAGTGCCATTGAAAATCTAACATTAAAGTTTTCTTAAAGGTCAGGCAGAAGGAAGAGGAGTTCAAGCTTCCCTTCGGGACTGTGAACACCAGGAACGGACTTCTGTGCAAAACATATAAACAGCTCGGGGTGGTGGAAAACCCAGATTAGAAGCCAAAAGACAGTGACCAGAGCCCTGAATGAGAGGGGTGGGGTGGAGAAAGCAAACAAGCTGGGCTGCCTGCCTTTGTTCGGTGCAAAGGCAGGCCTGGAAAGGGAGTGTTCAGTTGCAAAGGGAATTCTGGAATGGCTGCTTCTGGGAAACAATTAGTCGTGCTGCGCCCCCCCCCCCAACACTGCTTGATCCTATACAGATTAGAGGGACATCCCACTCTAGTAGGGCCGGGGGTGGAAGGTGTTCCAGACCTGCCTACTGCCTCGCCCTGGGCTGAAGCGGGCTGCCAACTCTGCAGTCCATGGTAGGTTCAGAACTGTGCTAGAATAAAGGAGGTCCTGGATTGTTGTTTTTAATCAAACTCACTTTCTACCTCTGGGCCAAACGCAGCTACATTTGTCTAGACAGTTTTGATGCTCGCCTGCGCAAAGTTAGTAAAAGATCTCCAGGCAGATGCGTTGAAAGCTTGGCTGAGGACACACCTGCATGGCTTCCCCATTCTAGAGGGCAAAGAGAAACTCCAGGGAAGAAAAAGATTTGCATCAGGAAAATAATCGGGGGCGGGGGGATTATTAGATCCATTTGCATCTAATCTAGGCTGAACCCCTTGCTGCCGTGCAGACAAATTGGGAGTGGGGGGAGAGAAGAAGAATATCTTACAAGTGTATGTGTAGTAGTCCTTTAACAGGGGAGGTTTTGACAACAGGACTTTTCTTTGTTGCAAACCAGAAAGCCCTTTCAGCCATTTTCAAGTGTTAAGTGCTATTTTTCCACCAAGGGGTCTCCGTTGTATCCATCAAAGCCACCTCAACAACTCAGGTTCAACTGAGAGAGCGGCCCCACGGTTACAAACTGTGGGTGGCTTTTGACTGTGCCGGCTGGGGGGGAAACTACCCTCCCCTTTCCGATTGCCTGCAGGAGAATTTGCAGCCAGAGAGCAGGCCGAGGGCAACAGAGCACCCAAGAGAGGAGCTCAGCCTTCCAACATTGTTTCAAAGACAATGGAGAGGAAGAGGATGTTGAAGTGGAATTTCTGTGGCAAGAGCCCAGCACATTCCTTTGGCCACAAGGGGTTGGGGGGGGGGGAGAGAGGACAAGTCCCCTTAACTTCTCAGACTGAAGTGAACCCAGAGCATCCCCTGCAAGGAGGCATCCATGTTAGGAAAGCTCAACTCCACCAGAAACGTGGGGAAAGGAAGGCCGGCCCCCTCTCCATCCCCATAATCCCCCTGAGACATGGCGGCTGAGTCTGCAGTCGGAACTAAGCGTGGGCAGCAAAAGGGGCCAAAAAATGTGATTTGTGCCCAGAGAGGTAGCTCGGCTCTTAAGGTACATTAAGGCACAAGGGGGCTAACACAAACAAGGCTGCACCTGGCTGGCTCCTGCTGCAGGGAGACACCCAGCAGTTTTGAGCGCCTCTAACCAAAGATCACTGTACTCCACGAGACCCATAACAGACCCCTAACCTCAAACCCAGATGGAGCTTTCTGGGATCCAGCCACACCTCCTTGGCACGGGAGAGGAGGGCACAGGCCCACAGTTGGCACAAAAGCAAAGATTTCTCATCAATAAAGCTTCATCAGCATGGTAAGGAAGTGGCTTTGTTCCTGAGGCTGGGGTTACCCAGACCCCATCTCAAGGGATCTGCAAAAGCACAAGAACCGTTCTCAATGTCACATGGGGAATGGGGGCTCCAGCCCCCCTTCCTGTTTACACGCAGTAAGAGAGATGTGTGCAGTCTCCACAGGATGGATGATATACAGAAAGTCTTTAAACCCCTACATGGAAACAAGGGAAATGAGTAACCAGCTGAGACTCTACCCTTGCTCCAGACTCTGATGGGAAAAGTTGGCTCAGCCAGGAAGAAGAGCTGGAAAGACTTTTTCTCTTCCTGATCTTAGGAGAGCTACTTTGGATCAAGGCACTATAAAAGATGGAAGAGAAAATCATGGGTTCTGCACGAGGTTTAAATTCCACAGAACTACCTGAACAGATTTCCCCCCAGGAATGGAAAAAAGCCCCTTTTAGGCCAAAGGATTGAGGGTCTTGGTTGCTGCGGGCATTATAAGCTTGGGAAGAAGGCTGGAAGGGCTAACTGCTGGCACCTGAAAGAAACGGCATCTATGCCCAGGCAGACAGGCCCTGTAATTATTCCTAATTCTTTTTCTTTTTCTAAAAAAAACCCATTAGGTAGGAAAATAAATAGAACTGGAACAGGAGAAACGGAATGCTCCGAGCGTTATCAGGCACACGAGATGAGGAAAGGGGTCCCACAGCCACGCTGTGATTATATACCGTTGCTCGCAGGCTGCCTTTCCCTTCTTGCTTGGCAATGAAGACACTACCGGAGCAGAAAGCAGCTGGTTTCCCTGGCATGGCCTACAGAAGCCTGGGAGGGAGGTGGAGGGAGCTCGAACTGCCTCGTGATCAGCATTCCAGTGTGGCTCCAGGAATCCCACCGTCCCGTCCTCGAGCAGCTGTAACACTCCATCCCAGCCACACAGCCTAAGTCCTGGCAAAGAGCACCTTGATGAGCCCTTCCTTTCCCCCACGGAAGAAGGTGATGCAGTTTTCTGACTTGGCAAAGTCTTTGGCAAAGAGGATTATCCTGAGAGAGAGAAGGCAGCAGATGGAAAACAGTCCGTGACAGGCAGGGCAGCCGGCGTCTCTTGAAGGGGGGACTCTTTTGGCACGTGGGAGGCCTTGGCTCCACCTCCCAATAAACGCCCCCCCCCCCCGGTGGCCGCCAAGCAGGGCTCCGCTAGCAGTCCCAGGGCACCCGGCGCAGGCTCTCCCGCAGGCAGCGGAGCTGCTCCTCGCCCAGCTTGATCTTGTCATCCAGCTGCCGCTGCTGGATGGCGAGCGCCGACGTCATGCGCACAAAATGCTGGTAGTCCTGTAGCTGCTCGCCGGGCAGGCAGCGCGACACGCTGGTGAAGACCACGCGCTCCCGCTGAGCGACGTGCTCCTGCAGTTCCTTGGCGTCCTCTAGCTGGGCTGTCAGCTGCCGCTTCTTCTCCAGCAGGGCCAGCTTGTAGGGAGGGGAAGGGAAGACAGGAGGGGACAGGTAAGTCATAGAATACAATCATGAGTTGGAAGGGACCACCAGGCTCATCTAGTCCAACCCCTTGCACAATGCAGGAAATTCACAACTACCTCCCCCCACACACACCCCAATGACCCCTACTCTATACCCAGAAGATGTCCAAGATGCCCACCCTCTCATCATCTGCTTGTCATAGAATCAGCATTGCTGACAAATGGCCATCTAGCCTCTGCTTAAAAACTTCCAGGAAAGGAGAGCTTACCACCTCCCAAAGAAGCCTATTCCACTGAGGAACCGCTCAAACATTTAGAAAATTCTTCCTAATGCCTAAATGGAAATTCTTTTGATTTAATTTCAACCTGTTGGTTCTGGTCCGACCCTCGGGGGCAACAGAAAACAACTCGGCACCATCCTCTATATGACAGCCCTTCAAGTACTTGAAGATGGTTATCCTGTCACCTCTCAGTCTTCTCCTCTTCAGGCTAAACATACCCAGCTCCTGTATGCAGTCAGTGTCTGTATGCAGCAGGCAGGGGAAGTGCAAGTAGCCAGAGGCAAAAGTGAGAAGCCACCTGAGAATAAGATTCTAGGGAGAACACCAAACCAACTAACCCCCCTCCCCATAGCATCAGGCATTTCAGTTCACCCTTAAACACTGGCAGATGGTTCCCGAACTCATCTCCCCCTGGGCTGCTGGGGTGACCCAAGTTCAGCATCAAAACAACAGAGTCCTGAAGCCCTCCACGCATAATCCCAAAGATTATAAATACATTTGCATAATCATTTGTTCTGATTTGGCTCGGAAGCACAGGAGGTTGGGATAAAGAGACCGTCGGGCTAACAGGATGCTCTTCCATACAAGGGGGCCAGCTGGCAGGTGTGTTTGCCTCTTGGCTTTTTACAGGCTGCCACTGAAACGCTGCCAAGCCCCAGGACTGCACCCTCCCTTCCCACTGCATACCTTTTCTTCCTCTGGGGCATCGGCACCCAGGCTGCCAAGGGCATTCTCCACCCTGGCCAGTCGCCCCGAGAGCGAGAGAAGCAGGTTGACCACTTTGTCCAGGTCTCCGATGAAGAGGCGGAACTTCTCAAATTCGTGAGGCTTGCAGACCCCCTTGACATGACTCTCCACTTCTTTGCCCAGGACGACGTTGCCGTTAATGTCATCCTGCAAGCCCCGCTGTGCCTCCTGCAGCACCGCCAGCTTCCGGCTGATGCTCTCAATCAGCTGCACCTGGGAAAGGCAGAGGTCACAGCCGGGGGGCCATTAGAAGCATGCTGGGGCAGCATCAAGGGGAAAACATGCTTCTGAACTTGTTTTAGCCATTGGCTACCAACCAACCATTAGGAGCTCCGTGGCGCAGAGTGGTAAGCTGCAGTACTGCAGTCCAAGCTCTGCTCACGACCTGAGTTCGATCCCAATGGAAGTCGGTTTCAGGTAGCTGGCTCAAGGTTGACTCAGCCTTCCATCCTTCCGAGGTATGGGTACCCAGGTTGCTGGAGGTACAGGGAAGACGACTGGGGAAGGCACTGGCAAACCACCCCGTAAACAAAGTCTGCCTAGTAAACGTCTGGATGTGACGTCACCCCATGGGTCAAGAATGACCCGGTGCTTGCACAGGGGACTACCTTTACCAACCAACCAAGTTACTCTGAGAGTTGAAGTTCTGTAATTGCTCAGGATCTCTAACAAAGTGTTCTCAATACCCTCTGGCCAAGGGACATGTCCCATGTTTTCCTGGTACTGCAGTGCATGACAATCAAGTGTTTTCAAATCAATCTGAAATTTGAAGGAACAAAGCAAGCTCTGGATACACACAAGGCTATCCTTCAGCCTGAGATGGAACATCAGATGAGGCTTGGAGTCTGGAGAAGATCGTGTAGCTATTAATATTTTAAAGACCAAAATCTGACATGTGGGAGGTGAAATGTAAGTAGGGGAAACTAATTTATGTTCACTCTTGCTGAGTACCTTTGGGGGCCTTAAAATCTCCTCTCTTCCCAACGAAAAAGCTTGATTTTTGCAATGCACAGATTGCTGTAACACCACTGGGCATCCTCTGGTTTCCCTCCCTCTCAAACTCTCATACACAAAGTCAACATAGCAAATGCCTTGGCCTTCAGAGTTAGCCAGACCCCTTAGGGACCCCCCAAGTGGGACAGATGTGGGCACTTCACACCCAGCCAGGATACCAAGCAGCAGAAGCTGCAAAAAAGGTGCCAGGAAGCAAAATACATTAGCAACACAAATGGGAGAAAGGGGGACCCCAAGAGGCTTTAATCCACCAGGCAAACTCCAGCAAGATTTAAAACAAGGTTTTCATGCACTAGAGAAGCCGGCATTCCCACCCCCATCCCCAAGGGCAGGGCTCATTCAAAAGGGCTGCGAGTACGGAGGACAGCAGCAGGAAATGGGCACGGAAGTCAACATCCCAAGAGCACCCAGCTCTCATACAGTGTAAAAAGGAGGAGGAGGAGGAAGGAGAGTTGGTTTTTATATGCTGACTTTCTCTACCCCTTAAGGAAGAATCAAACCAGCTTACAATCACCTTCCCTTCCCCTCCACACAACAGACACCCTGTGAGGTAGGTGGGGCTGAGAGAGCTCTAAGAGAACTGTGACTAGCCCAAGGTCACCCAGCTGGCTTCATGTGGAGGAGTGGGGAAACCAACATGGTTCACCAGATTAGCCTCCGTGGCTTATGTGGAGGAGTGGGGAATCAAACCTGGTTCTCCAGATTAGAGTCCACCGCTCCAAACCACCACTCTTAACCACTACACCATGCGGGCTCTCATTACCAGTTCTCATGGCTGCAACAAAACAGGCTTCCAAGAGTCCAGGGCAAAGCTTGGATACATGCCAGGAGACGGGGGAAGAAGGCAGGAAAGCAGAACTTCCAGAGCCCTGCATGCTTTTTGCTTCCCCCCATGACTAGCAGGAGTGAGCGTGACTAGCAGGAGTGAAGTAAACAAGCGAATGAGTGCACACATTGCAGATTTTTGCAGCACGAGGTCCTAGAGATGGGGCTGTAGGCCAGCAAAGTTAAGGTCTGCCTACCTTCTCCGCTGGACTCTAGTGGGAGCTTCTCCCTCCAGACCTGCTAGGACTATAGGAACTAATGATCTCTGACAGAGAACTGGTTCTCAGGGCTCTCAGGGCCTCTCACCTTCTTCCGGGCCAGATCATGGTCCGGTTCCTCCTCTTCCACACTGGCTCCTGGAAGCTCTTTCATCTTGTTCAGCAGCTCGGCCTTTCCTGATGACAGGTTGTAATAGGCTGAACAGGAGGTGCCCCCTGAGGTCGGAGAGACGGGCTGAGCCGGATGCCTGCACCAACAAAGAGCATTATGGAAACTCAACTCCAAGTGAGCACAAAGGACCGGATGACCCAAGCCTCAGCAGAGGAGAACTGTGGGTGGCAAAAGGTTGGGCCAAGCTTATGGGACACCTTCAGGAGGGGAGAGGCTGTGGCTCAGTGGTAGAGCATCTGCTTGGCATGCAGAAGGTCCCAGGTTCAATCCCCGGCATCTCCAGTTAAAGGGACTAGGCAGGTAGGTGATGTGAAAGACCTCTGCCTGAGACCCTGGAGAGCCGCTGCCAGTCAGAGTAGACAATACTGTCTTTGATGGACCAAGGGTCTGATTCAGTAGAAGGCAGCTTCATGTGTTCATGTATGTGTCAACCCTAGGCCTGTGTTTGTAGCTATGAGGAAAAACTGATGCTGTGCGCCACAAGACTCAAAGCAGGCAGGTCTTGGCTTTCTGTTTCCCCGGCAACCCCTATTCCTTGCTCCAAGAACTCCCAGCCCCAGGATGTGGTGTTGGCTGCCAACTTGGAAGGCTTTAAGAGGGGAATGGACATGTTCATGGAGGAGAGGGCTATTCATGGTTACTAGTCAAAATGGATACTAGTCATGATGTGTACCTATTCTCTCCAGGACCAGAGGAGCATGCCTATTATATTAGGTGCTGTGGAACTCAGGCAGGATGGTGCTGCTGCAGTCGTCTTGTTTGTGGGCTTCCTAGAGGCCCCTGGTTGGCCTCTGTGTGAACAGACCACTGGACTTGATGGACCTTGGTCTGATCCAGCATGGCCTTTCTTATGTTCTTATGTCCTCCAGTTTCCGACAAAATGGGTGCTTCCACCCGCACATCTCGGCTTATTAAGAAGTACCTACCTCTCGGGAAGTCCCTTGCCAGCCACCTGTGGTTGCCAGTCCTGCCCCTTCCACTCGCTGGGGGAGAAGAGGTCGCTCATCACCTCGGCTGCAGTCACCGGTCCTGAGGCGGGATTCAGCACACCAGCCAGGGAACGGTCCCTGCCTGCCACATCCCTCATCAGCTCTTCTGAGTTCAGGCGGAAGGGTGGTGCTGGGCTTGCCATGCCTGGAGGGCGGCTCTCTCCTCCAGCACGCTCTTGCGCAGACTCGTCGTCTTTGGAGCCTGTGCGGAGAGACATGGCGTTAAGTCAGCAGGAAGGACATCAGGGCAATGGCAATCCCAAGACGAGACGGGACTCACACAGACTGGAGGGGCTGGCCCGCGGCTTCTCTGGGCCTCTGCTAGACTCTGCATTCTGCTCCTTATCCCACGAGAGCTCGGGTTTTGCGTCCTCTGCTAGGGAACTTGCTGGCCTTTAACACAAAACCAACCAGGCATGGGTAAGAAACAGGCATGGGTAAGAAAAGTGGGGGGTCTTGCAGGCTCCCCTTCCCTCTGTTTGTCACTTCCAAACAGAAACTTTTGCTACAGCCACAGTATAGTTCAATAAAGTATAGATTCAATAGGGAAGCCACAGCCCTCAATTTGCAAGATCTGAGCAAGGCTGTCAAAGATAGGACATTTTGGAGAACTGTGATTCATAGGGTCGCCATGAGTCGGAAGCGACTTGACAGCACTTTACACACACACACACACACACACACACACAGAGTATGGTTCAAGCTGAACCTCCTCGAAGAGGGGCACAGTCTGCCCACGTCAAGATACATGATAACAGAATGTAAAGACACTTGGCACTGTTTTCCCCAATTCTGCCCAGCTAGCCACTCCTGGAGCCCTTTCCCCCACCCTAACCTGGGGTTAAAGCAACAGGACGCAAAAGTCCCTGGCACTTGCCTGGAAGAGTCACTCTCGCCGCTCAAGTCTGGGGTCAGCCACTCCGGAGTCCCCCGTGGCGAGCCACGGCAGTAGTAGTGCAGGCTGCCCGGCTCCTTGGGCACGGGGGATCCCCGAGGCCTGAGCTGGGCCTCCTGGGCCGCATCACCCCAGAAGTGCTCCAGGGGCAGACTCTGAGACCGCTGCCTGGCCACGTCCGCGTTGTTCTGGCTGGAGGTGCAAGAGTCTTCCGGGACAGCCGCCAGGCCACCCTCAGTGGGCAGCAGCTGGTGGTGGGAGGCACGGCGTGGGTGGTACTTCTCCCACTTTGGGGGTGGGGGTCGTGGAGGGGGCAGGCCCTTCTTTTTGGCCAGGCAAGGCAGCTCCTCCAACTTGGCCAGCGGGGCCTCCTGCCTCTGTCTCCTGGAAGCACCGCCCGACTCTCCGCAGAGATGGCTTTCGGAATACGCCCTTTCGCGCAGTGGGTGTCTGCGTGGTTCAGCGGCACCCTCCTCGTAGGCACCCTCCTCCTCCTCAGCTCGGCTGGGCCTCTCGCCATCCCAAGAGAGGCTGTGAGTGGATGAAGCCCGGCAGAAAGGAGGCCACTCGGGCTCAAAGTTTTCTGAGCGGGGCCAGAAGGGGCCGACCCTCACAAAGCCCATCTTCTGTTGTGCCAGCTCGCTGGAAGAAAGACCAGGACACAGTTGACAGAGCAGCCGCACCGCGACTCCCCGGCTAAGGCAGCCCCTGAAGTGCCAGGCTCCGTATGAGGCACACAGCGTCGAACTCCCGAATCCCCTCCTGAAGTCTGACTTCAGCTAGCGGAGTCCTCAATTAGCTCAGTTCGCTTTGGCAAAGATCTCCCCCTTCCTGAATCAAAAGCCAGCTCTGTGGAGGAAGCCAGCTCATTAGTTACAGCCGGGAGCTAAGCGAGAGACTCTGGCCCGGCCTGCAATGTGGCCGCTGTTCCTCCGTGAAGAGTTAGCGGACAACTCTGGTCACGAGGCCAGCTGAGCAAAACAGCTCAACTGTACAAAGGGACAGTTGTCAACCCACAGCAGCAACATCACAATAATGTCTGGCAAGAGTGATGAGGGGGAAAAAATCTTTTGAATGTTTGCTGTGTGGGGAGTGAGGGAGCATTTGCTCTGGCCCTTGGGCAGGCTTCAGCAGGCTCACTGGTGGATGCTCTGACCTTCTGCCCATCTGGATCCGCTGCATGTACTAACCCAAAGTCTGGCTCCGTAGCTCAGGGTCCCCCCCCCCCGCCTCAAAAATCTTCAGTTATGCTCCTTTGCGGTTTGGTATAACCATGAGAAACGCCTCCTGCGTCAAGAGGCTGCACAGATAGCTCCCCCGCCCAGCACAAACACACAGACGCACAGCTTGTCCATGTTTTGCATTCCTGGCTGTGATCATTCCAATCACACGCTATGTTCCCACCCAGCAGGAGGAGTTTGTGGGTGGCTCTCGGCATCCAAAGAACAGTCCCCATTGGCTTCAGCTTGTGCGGACACCCAGGGCTGAAGCACCAGATGCCACAAAGAAGCAGTATTCATCTACAAATCTATCTGCATCTTGACTCCCTAGCAGTGCAGCTATGGCAAACATAAAGCTCAACCGGGATGGAACGTAACGCTTTAGCTGTCCTCTGGCCTGCAAGAATCCCTCTGTGGGCTGCTGATGCTCGAAAACTCAGGCAGGCCGCACGGTCATTGGGTAACAGAAGCCAATGCTGGAAAGTACTCTGTCATGTTATGAGCGAATTCAGCAGGCAGGAGCACCCCACAAGCACCCTGCGGGCATTTGTGGCAGGCAAGGGGATTCTTTGCCACTCCAAGAGGTCCAAGATCAAGGGTTTTCTGCCTTGCCCCTTACCTCATTGACTGGCTGTTCTTTCTGTTTATCGCCGGAGGCTCCCAATCATCCAAGGGAAATTCCTGGAAAGAAGAACCTACAGGTGAGGGGATGGAACAGGAATACAGTTCTTCTCACAGGCTGCCTTTCATCCTGGGCTACAGTGATTGTGCTGGGCAGTCCAGGAGAGGCAACCCCATCCTTCCTCATCATAAGCAAAACAGCTATGTGGGGAGGGACCGTGGCTCAGTGGTAGAGCATCTGCTTGGCATGCAGAAGGTCCCAGGTTCAATCCCCAGTATCTCCAGTTCAAGGGACTAGGCAAGTAGGTGATTTGAAAGACCTCAGCCTGAGACCCTGGAGAGCCGCTGCCAGACTGAGTACACAATACTGACTTAGATGGACCAAGGGCCTGATTCAGTATAAGGCAGCTTCACGTGTGTTCATGGATACTGGCCTGGCTGATTCGCTACGTCTGATGGAACTGGGGCTTGAGTGGCCAAAAGTGAGCTGGGAGATGTGGAGCTAAGGCTAAGCCCACCACTTTGCAAGGGAGAATTTCACAGAAAAGGGGAAGTCCTGGGTAGCACCTGCTGCGCTTGCAGACAGAGGGAGGGCTACCAAATGCGCGTAACCCCCACCCCGACTCTGGGGCTCACCTGCTCATACAAAAAGGACCATCCGGTACACGTCTAAAACCAAAACAAAACCAGATACCCCAAGGCTGCTTGTAAGCCGCGTGTGATGATTAAAACCTATTTGTCCCCTTGGGAAATGTTCTGTCCTTGGCCGCAAATAGATCCCCATCCTCCATCCAATTCATCTGCTTCCCTTACGCAGGGTTAGCCCAGTAGCCTCACCTATTCTGGACAGCAGCTGTCTCTCCTCGCCCTGCTCCAAACTGAGCCAAGCAACATGCATGCAAACCATGAATGTTGCGCCCTGAATGGCACCCTTCTTACCGGTGGGTAGGTCTTCCTGCCTTGCCAGGGACCTCCATCCTCCAAGAGCTGGTGCTGAGCTGGGCAGCAGCAGTCAGTGCAGCGGGCCCAGGGGCGAGGGTGGCAGCGGTGGGTACAGTGGCTGGATGGCACGGGCATGTTCCTCTGAAGCAAGGTGGGGCATCTCTCCCCACCGCAGTAGGCACAGGCCTCTCGGGCCACACAAGCACAGGGAAGGGGCCGCCAACACTCACAGTCCCTGTGTCGGGCCATTGGCTTGTAAAACCCAGGCACCTCTGGCCGGAACTCCGGGTAGACGGGAGGAGAGGACGGAGGGCAGTAGGGATGGTCCATGGAGTGCCGCTGCTGGTCTCTGTGCTCAGAACTCACCGGCTGGAAAGAGTTTTGCTCCACTGCCCTGGGACGCAAACCTCCGGGCCGGCCATGGCGGGAGGCTGCGTGTGCAGAGGCCGGAGCCTTACTCGTCTCCTCGAAGAACTTCCGCCTGTCGGCAAAAGGCAGGAGGCCGGATTCCTCTGGAGGTTGTGAAGGTGAGCCCAGCTTCAGCCCCGGGGGGCTCTGAGAGTGCGGCTGCAATTTGTGCTCCGGAGACCACCGCCAGCGGCCTCTTCCCCCAGACGGCAACGGCAGGGCCGCCGGGGGCTTCTCCATTTCTGGCAAGGGGGCTTTCCACTTGGGCTCTGAAGGCACCCTGCTGGGGCTCTGGGGAGCCGCCTCTCCCCACAGCACGCTCAGCTCAGAGCCCCAGCGCTTGGGGCCGGCAGCAGTTCGGTGTGGCGGCCTGCTCTCTGCTGGGAGAGGTGGAGGAACAGGGGCGGAGGGGGGTGGTGGAGGAGGAGAGGGGGCGGGAGCAGTGGGGCTGTCAGGGGGCTCCTCCGCCTCTTGCACCGGCTCCTCTCCGCACAGAAGCATGGCGGAGCCTTTGGCCTTCTGGAGCTGGGCCTTGCGCCACTGGATCTCGTTGCGCAGATTGGTGGCAAAACGGTCGCTGCGCCGGCGCATCTGGGCCGAGCGGTGCTGGGCCGAGCCTCCCTTCCTCGCGGCGGGCCGGCTCCCTTCACTGTCTCGTCCCCCTTCTGTTAAAGGATCCATGGTGGGGACAGCCTTGGAGGCCGAGTCGGCATCCTCTGAAGGCGGCATCAGCAGGGACGAGGGCAATTCGACCGAGGCGCTCCTGGGCCTCTCTTGAACGGCGTGGCTGCTCCTGGGAGACAGAGGCCCTTCCCCTGATGCCGGGCGGATGTCCCGCTCCTGTGCCTGACCAGGCCGGCTCTGGCAGCCGTGGCCCTGCGTCTGCCACGACTCCTGGGTTCTGGGGCTCCTGCTCCCCACATGTAGTGGAGAAACAGTCCAGTGAGGTCCCTCCTGGCTATGGGCCACGTTCAGAGCCTGCAACTGGGCAGCCAACAGCTGCTCGGGGGCGCTGTGCCGATGAGCCAGGGGTCCTGACCAACAGTCCTTCCAAGCGACAGGAGAGACATTGCTCCGGTCGCCCAGCTCAGCCTCACGCTCCTGGCTGTCCACGCGCTGGGCAGGCTCTTCCGGAGGAGGAACCTCTCCCTCCTCGTTCAAAAGCGACTCCACGCTCTGCGCTCCTCTCTCCATGGGCAGGTGTCTCTCTGCGTGGGAGCTCAGCAGATAATACTGGTCTGTGGGGAGAGATTCTTTGGCGTGGCTCGCGGAGGCCAACTGCCCACAGGTCCCTGCGGAGTCTCTGCCACGCACACAGAGAGAGATGTCGGAGGTCCACCTGCCTTTGGGGTGCAACGAATTGGCCTGGGGCAAGGCCCCCTGCGTCTCCGTGCCGGCTGGCGAGGGGTTGCAAGCTCGCAGGCTGTCCTGCCTCACAGGGGGCTGGGGAGGGGCAAAGGCTTTGGCAGAGCTGGGAAAGTGGCTTTCCTGAGTGCAGGAGGCTGGCCTGGCGCTGAGCTGGCCGGCCAGGGACGGCAGGCCCACTGTGCCCGATGTCTCGCCGCCCTCGCTGCCCGTCTGCAGGTAGCGGGGGTCCGGCAGCTGGCCTTGCTGGGTGTATTCGGCAGAGCTGTTCTCTTCGGGTCTCAAGGCAGAGTCGGAAGTGTTAGAGCTGGCAGAGAAAGAGCTGTAGGCGGAGTCGCGCTTGTTCTGGTACATGGCCTGGTCGATGGGGGAGAGGCTGCCCTCGTAGTAGGTCTGGCTCGGCTGGTCCAGACTCTCCATGCTCCCAAGGGAGCTGCTCTTGTCGGTGCTGCAGTGGCGTGACAGCGGGTTCCACGGCAAGGACAGGTCGCTGCAAGGGAGGGGAAGAGAAGGAGGAGAGGAGACACCACAGCGGATTAGGACCACTCGGCTCAGAGGGGCTGAATCCTGTCTCGGCTGACTCAGGGCACTTTGCAGTCTAGCTCACTGCCTCCTTTCCCTCCTTTAAGGTGGTCATGTGCCAGGATGCTGCTCAGCAACACAGCCCATGTTTAACATCTCCATTTAAAAGGAGGGGCCGTGGCTCAGAGCTAGAGCATCTCCTTGGCATGCAGAAGGTCCCAGGTTCAATCTCTGGCATCTCCAGTTCAAGTGACTAGGCAAGTTGGTGATGTGAAGGACCTCTACCTGAGACCCTGGAGAGCCGCTGCCGGTCTGAGTAGACAATACTGACTTCAATGGGACCAAGGGTCTGATTCAGCATAAGGCAGCTTCGTGTGTTCATGTGACCTTTTTGGGAAAGACCCTGGAGAGCAGCTGCCTTTCAGGAGACAGCGAACTAGGATGGCTCAGTGGTCTGACCTGTTATAAGGCAGCATCGTATCGACATGCACAATTGTGCCGTTCTTGCCTCTCCTCCCTGCTCACTTCTGACAAGGCCTTTGCCACAGTTTTCGCTGTAACCAGGGCCCCAGCTGAGAAAACATTCAGACTGATTTCTGTTCTCCAGGGATAACGGGTGGCAGGAAGGGAGCTCTAAGCAGTGCTGGCGTCCAGTAATGGGGAGGCACATGAACACATGAAGCTGCCTTCTACTGAATCAGACCCTTGCTCCATCAATGTCAGTATTGTCTACTCAGGCTGGCAGCGGCTCTCCAGGGTCTCAAGTAGAGGTCTTTCACATCACCTACTTGCCTAGTCCCTTTAACTGGAGATGCCGGGGATTTAACCTGGGACCTTCTGCATGCCAAGCAGATGCTCTATCACTGAGCTACAGCCCTTCCCAGTAGGAGGAAAAGATCCCAACTTGGGATGGTCCCAAATACCATGAAGGAGCAGCTGATTGCTTCTCTGTCCTGCGGAGCCGAAAACTGAACAGCCCTTCACTGGACAGTACAACCTGCCACAAAAGGTGCACGTGGGCCACAGGGTGGTGATTCTGCTGAGATGACACCCTAGCCTCACATAAGCAAGTGATGCCAGGACTTGGCGGCTGGACAAATCACTCCCTTCAAGACTACCATGTATCAATTTACTAATAAATTCTATTTCTAACCCACCTTTCTACCATCATGGAATTTCAAGGGTGTATTATGGGGATTCTCAGGGAATCTCCTATCCGGGCACTGAACATACCTGGACCTATTTAGCTTCAGCATTGTGAATGCATGAACCCTTAAGGCTCTGACGTCTATGCTAGCTTCACAGGTAGGCTTGGATCTCACAAAATCTTCCCAGATTTCACAAGCACTTTACTTGAACATTCAGTTTTATGATTCTTATTGGCTGGCCTGCAACAGCATTTCCCAAAGAGGATGACTATAGAAAGCAGGGAGTTCACCGATCCTGATAGGGCAACCAGCTGGCATGCCCCATTCCTTTCAAGGAGATATACCTCCAGCTCCTCCCCCATGACTCTCAGAACTGCAGAATGCCTCCCGCTAGCCCAGTTGTATCCAGGCACTCCTGAGTCACGCAGGAACTCCTTAAAGGCCATGGATCAGGGTCACAAACTATTTCTTTACCAAGAGCTACCTCTGAGAGAAATAAAGAATATCCCAAGCTACTCTTTCCTACTCCCTGCACAGTACCAGGTTTTGTTCTGTCCTAGAAAGGGAACACAGACTAGGAAGAGCAACAGAAATGAAACCAACGGTTAAGCACCACAGAGAAAGAACCTACAAAATTTATACTTTAAAAAAAATACAAGCACAGAGAAGATCTTTTGCCAGATCTTCTAGGGGATGTAGCGGCCGGCAAGCTTCTGGGTACTCTGCAGCGGCTCGCAAGCTACTGGGAGCTCTTGAGCTACCTGTTGGAGACCCCTGCCCTGTATTGTGCCATCCCTAAGGCCCATGTCCCACCTGTTCCCGATAAAGCTTTATTTTGTTGTGCTCTGCAGAGGGACTCTGTCTTTCCTTTTCAAGGGGTCTTCTCCTCAAGCACCCCTTGTCGCAGTGGC
Source organism: Euleptes europaea (assembly GCF_029931775.1). Classification (NCBI taxonomy): domain Eukaryota; kingdom Metazoa; phylum Chordata; class Lepidosauria; order Squamata; family Sphaerodactylidae; genus Euleptes; species Euleptes europaea. The sequence goes on from NC_079324.1 coordinate 39,348,529, forward strand.
TTCTGCCTCTTTTCAGAATCCAGGCAGTCAGGAGTCATCCCGGGCACCCTAAGAGCCTTTTCAGGTCAGGGAAGTGTGCATACAGCACGCCCGCCATGCCCGCCAACCAGACAGAATTGGCAGCTCCGGCTCTTTTCACTTGGGCAAGAGGTCTGGAATTCATTACCTCCTTTTCTGGCAGCCGGAGCAGCTCCCAAGCCACCTCCCTTCCTGACAGGAGATGAGAGAAAGCTCAACCCAAAACAAGCAACTGCCAAGTGGAGCCAGCTCGAGCCCGTGCCCCACACCCAGCTCACAGAGCGGGGATGGTTTCGCCCCGGGGCAAGCCAGAGCTTTGAGAAGAAACGGTGCAAACCAACCCTGCAGAAGCTCCCAGGCTAGACCCATCCATGTCATGGGGGAGCCTGAAGCACCGCAGCTGAGCCCACACCCTGCTCCTAGTTCCCAGACAAGGGCAAGGCATGCGGGAACAGCTGAGCGAGAGCACGGAAGGGGCAGGCAGCCCCCCACCTCCCCCCAGCAAGCTAGGAAATCCAGCACTGAGGCTAACCAGCAACACAGTCCAACCTGTGGCCCTTCAGGACAACCACAGAGCCACCACGTTCTGGCTTGATGTGGAATCCAGCAAAAAAGCAGCTGTCCACGATAACCAAAGGGTACAAACCCAAACAAAGAGAGGCTCAGATGGCCAGCCCACCACCTTGCCACAGTTCTGCATTTAAATGAAAGAATACACACTGGGGGGGGGTTGGTACTAGCCAGGAGTTTAAATTGAGGGAGGCAAGGTACTGGCTGGTTATTAGGAAAATATTTTTTGCAGTAAGAGTTGTTCGACAGTGGAATCGGCTGCCTTGGGAGGTGGTGAGCTCCCCCTCACTGGCAGTCTTTAAGAAGAGGCTGGACGAACACTCGTCAGGGATGCTCCAGGCTGTTCCTGCATTAAGCACGGGGATGGACTAGATGGCCTGTATGGCTCCTTCCAACTCTGTGATTCTGTGAGTTCTATGAGCTACTCTGACCATTAAAGAAATCAGACACCAAACCGTCTGAGCCTCTCGGTGCTGATTAATCCTCCCGAACATACACACCCACCTCCAGCCCCTCCTGTTGCTAAGAATACTGTACCTAGGAGGGGAAACGCCATGGGCACAACCGCCCCTCTCCGCTGCCCACTCACCTGGTGTCACATCCCGAGTGCCAGGAGAGGCTGAAGGCATCTGCAGGAAAGTGCATGGTGGCGGTCTCAGTCCGGACCTCGGACAGCTTGGCCAGGTGCCATGAGTGAGGCCTGATGACGGGCACGTTCCTCCTGCCCAGTGGCAAGAATGGAAAGGACATTACTGGGAGGAAGGCGCACTTAAAGACTCTCGCACACAGACACACACACACACACACACGGCAGGGAACGTGGAGTGCCCTGACCTACCTAGGATTCCTCCCCCCACCCCCCAAATGCTGCATACTGGGGCCCCTGGAAGAGACTAGCTCTGTGCCCCACAGCCCCAGCTCTCTTCAGTTCCTTTTCCCACCCGAGCACTCCTCGTTCCCAGGACTTGGCACCTTGCCCCTACTGTCCCACCAGCCGGAGATGTTCCCTCTCCCTGCAGGACCCAGCCTGGTTTTTCACTGCTGATGCATTTACAGAAAATGCCCCAGGAGTCTCAGTTCATGCAACAGCATGTTGCCTTCAAAGTCCGTGCAGTTGTCACTCTCTCGGTTGCTGATGAAAGCCCAAGGAAATCTCTTTCTCGGCTCAGAAGCCCAGATAAAAAGCCCCCCCCCCAAAGCACTTTTACAAAAACACTTCTTGTTTTTCTGAGATTCCAGTTGAATCTAACAGTGCCAGTTGTAGTGCCAAGAGAGATGTTGGGAGGGAATGCTGTGGCTGGAACATTCAGAATTTTTAATTTTGAAACTTGAAAGCAGCCATGGAGAGGAGGGATTTTACTCATCGTAACAAGGAAAAACCAGAGAGCCCAAGGAAAGTCCCATCAAGAGGTGACAGTGATAGGCCCTTAGCAGAACAAGGAAGCAGGGTCCTGGCGGAGCAATGATGCTTCATTACTGCCACGTGGGGCTTACAAGCCAGCCGCTCCCCAAAACTATAGAATCAGAGAGACACCAAAAGGCCGTCTACTCAGTCCAGCCGCCTGCTACAGCCACACCTATTTGCCTACAATCCCACAAGTCATCAATCCATCCAATCCAGACCACAATACGCCATCCCACTAGAGTGGCTTACAAAAAGCTTGTGCTATTACCTACAATGCTACAGTAGTGGGGGGACAACACGGAGTAGGCACTGGCCAGTCCTCACCAACGTGACCAAACTACAAAGCGCCAAGAAGGCCAAAAAACATTCCAGGCATGGAGAGCCTCCTGCAGTCTATTTTCAGATCGCGGGAGGGCAGACACAACATCCCCTTCACCACCAAATATTCCAGCACTACGCAGGTTAACACTATCAGTAGAACAAGGACAGCTTAAAAGAGAACTGGACAGGTCTGTTGAGGAGTCCTGTGGAATCCATCAGCTGAGCTGCATCAGAGGACCTGCATGCATGCACCTGCAAACTCCAGAAGTCCAAACAGCATGAGAAAGTCTGTATCTGGAATCTTGCTGAAGAGGACAGAAGAATCCCTGCAGTCCTGTGATGCTCAGGATCATTTACAGCAAAACGCACAGGAGAAAAATCTCCCCTCCTTTCCCAAAATGTAAGATGCAGTCAAGGTAGATGGCAGAGGTACGTCCACACTCACCTGTCACTGGGAAGTGGAAGAGACCTGTGGGGATTTGCTTAGAGGACAGAAAGCCCTCCAGCGCTCTGGCCTACAGACAGCTGGAAGTTGTGGGGAAGATTCAGCTTGGAGGGGCTGGAACCTGCACAATAGGGAGGGGCTCCTTACTGGCCAGGGGTTTCCTGCCCCCCCCCTACTCCCAGAGCCAGAAGCCATTCTCATTCCCTCACAGCCAGGAAGTGGTGAGGAAGTGATGTGCAGAGAGATAACACTGCACATGGAGCAGACGGCAGTCATAGCGGAGGCCAGAGACCACCCCCCAGGGGAATAGGGCTTCCTGGCTCTGCAAGCAGCAGCCATCCCGCTGAACCCGAGGCAGAAAGGAACTCCGTGTTGCCTGCTTGGGAAAGAAAAGGCCCGAGTAGTCCCCAGGGCACAGCGCTTGCTAGCCACTCTGTACTTACAGCAGGAGGCAGGCTGCTCTACAGAGGGGCAGCTGCTGACCCTCACCACTGAGGAGTCCCTGAAACGGGGAGACTCCCCTGAAGCTCTGGACTGACGGGGATTTCCAGAAGTCCGCCTAGTGGAACAACTGCAGCCGCCTCCTGGCTCAGTCTCAACACTCACCCCACGCAGGAAGCGGCTGGGACAGAGCGCAGGAAGGGTGAGATCATTGCCAACTCTGTGCTGGAAGCCATGGGACTGGGGCGAAAGGAGCCTGGGTGTGTGCTGGGGAGGGTTGGGCAGGAGAAGAGGGCAAAGCCAGGGAGACCGAGAGCATAAGGACATAAGAAAAGCCCTGCTGGATCAGACCAAGGCCCATCAACTCCAGCAGTCTGTTCACACAGTGGCCAACCAGGTGCCTCCAGGAAGCCCACAAACTCTACAGCCTGGAGTGGACTGCCCTGCAGCTATCTAGACATGCAACTCTGCCTTGCCAGCAAGGACCAACATGCATGTGTATGTGTGCACACACATGTGTGAAGGCTAACAATGCATGACCAGGATCCTCTGGCTCACTGCAGGAGGCCATACCGAAAGGCAGATTGTGACTTTTAAGTCCTATATAGAGTGGCCAAGAAAGAACTCACAGACACACAAACTTCACTGCACAGTCCTCTAGCAGGGAACCGGTGGAGGGATGTTTCCACCCCTGCCCTGAAATGTGTCTTTTTAAAAAAAAATCAGATCTTATAATCCCTGCATAATTCAGATGCATCTTTGCATTACTCTAATTATGCTCTCTGTATCTGTGAACTAGCTCAACTTTCTGTTCGCCTGAACAACGTTATGCAAAGTTCAAAAGTCTGCACACTTTCCCACAAACGGCAGTTGGTCTCATAAAAAGAAATCTACTTTGTAACTCAGACCTGACCAATTATTACATGTTGCAGAATCACAGTATCGGCACTCCTAAATTATTAAATTATTGTTAACACCAGTTTGCTCGAGATGGTGTTTGCACTCGGGTGGATGGAGGAAGGGGAGATGCTTCCGTGCTCTTCAATACAAGTTTTGGTCTGCAAATCTTAATTCCTGCCACACGGTGGCAGACGCAATTCAGCCAAAGGGTTCCAGTATCCGATAAGGGAGTTGGAAAAGCTGGACAGGCAAGGCATGGAGGGGAGCCGAAAAGACCGTCTTTTTCTTGTGGCATCACAGGAAAATCAAGGACCGCCAAGCAAGCACGTCTGCCCCTTCAGTGCCCAGCAGATCTGATGCAGGAGGAGGACAGGACAGGGCTAGGTAAAGCCTGGTCAGCCAGCTCTTGACCCAACTCCTGGCTACCTGGCGCCTCTCACCTCCTGATGATCATCTTGAGCGTGCGGTAGGAGCCCTTGATGAGGATCAGAGCCTCCTGCCGAGAGCCGTACAGCGGGGTCCCGTTGATGTTCACCAGCTCATCCCCAGGGCGCATCTTCTGCGACAAGGCTGCCTTCCCGCCATCCTCCACCTGAACCAAAAGAACAAGAAGAGGAAGAGCTGGTTTTTATGTGCCACTTTTCTCTACCCTTAAGGAGTCTCAAACCGGCTTCCCTTCCTCTCCCCACAACAGACACCTTGTGAGGTAGGTGAGACTAGGAGAGTTCAGAGAGAACTGTGACTGGCCAAAGATCACCCAGCTGGCTTCATGGGTAGGTGTGGGGAAACCAACCCGGTTCACCAGATTAGAGTCCACCGCTCATGGGGAGGAGTGGGGACTCAAGCCCGGTTCTCCAGATTAGAGTCCACCACTCTTAACCACTACACCACCAAGTGTCATTCGTTTAGAGACTTATACCTCACTTTTCTCCCTAATGGAGACCCAAAGCGGCTTACAACTCCACTCTCCCATCACCCATATTATCCCAACAACCACCCTGTGAGGTAGGCAAGACTGAAAGTACTGGCCCAAGGTCAACCACTGAGCTTCCACGACTGTGGGGATTCCAACCGAGATCCTAGCCCGTCACTCTAACCACACCACCAGCCATGCTGGCTTGTGAGAGCAAGCAGACAGGCCAGGCTCCCACGCAGGGCCTTGCCAACATGCACCCAGGCGCTCCCCAATTGGCCCGACAAGCAGCAGCCCCCTGCCACAGGGGCTGAAGAGAAGGACATGGAGAGAGACTATCCAGCCTCCTCTTACAAACTTAGCGGCATTCTTCCCGAGCAGGTCATGCTTCAAGCAACAAGTCCTTAGTCCACACTCTCTGAAAAGTGCTGCCCAGCCTCCCCCCCCCACGCACACAAAGTGATGCAGAAATGAATACCAGCTGGAAACTGCTTAGTTTAGCATTAAAGAGAACAAACAAGCCAACTCTCCCCGCCACACACAATTCTCCTATGCTCTACTGGCAGCGACTGCGAGAAGAGCTTTAACGGAAATTCACAATACAGAAAGCACCCACCAAACGCCATCCCATATCGCAGGGCGGTCCCCCACCCAGGCGATTTCACTGACAAATGCACCCCTCTCTCTCCTGCAGCTGGGATCTAACACCTTTATTTAGAAAATCCATATACCACCTCTCCAGAGAAACCGTTTGTGGCTGGTGACAATATAAAACATAAAAAAACAGGAAAAAAACATTCAAATCAAGAAACTATTAAAGCCTCAACCAGAGCATTAAAACAGCATGTGGTTGGTAATATAAAACATGATAAAATAATTAAAAAAAAAAAAACAGGGGCAAAAACCATTCAAATCAACAAACTATTAAAACCTTAGCCAGAGCATAAAAACAGCATGAAACCGTTATCAGCCTAGAATGATCCTCATCAAAACAGTCCTCAGGCTAACGAAAGACCTTATCCAGGGATATGTTTCTGGCTGGGTTTCTCTACCTCTCTGTTCATACCCTCACTTACTTGCAGCTGATCCATACAGGAGAGATGGGGTGCTTTCCCCAAAACAACCCCTACCGCAACCACTATCAACCCCAGCTCACCTCCCGATTTAGGGGCTAAGGAACTCCCCCTCCCACAACCCTCCATCCAAGAGAAAGTATCCCCCTCTGCTTTGGAGCCTTCCATCCTCTCGACCTTACCCAGCGAGAAATGGCCCCCTTTTCTCATGCATACCCCCTTGACAAGGGAACAAGAGAAAGGGACATAGCAAAGAAGGGAGGTCCCTGGGCTGATCCCTGGGGAAAGCTGGCTGCTCAGCCCCAACGGGCAGGATAAAGCACAATCTAAAGAACCAGCAGTGCTAAAGTTTCTGGCTGCCCGCCGGCTACTATCTATCCTCACCTCCTGGCTGCAGAGCAGCGACCCCAAGGAGACGGTCCTGCCAGCAGCGGCTCCAGGACCAAGATGGGACCGCAGCACCGGGCACAGCAGAGGCTTTGGGCTGGGCCACCCTTCTCCGTCACAGTCACATGAAACACAAAGGGGGCTCCCTCAGCTGCTTCCCCCGTGGCCTGGCAAACACAAGGGCCCATTGTGCTGCCAAAATGCCAGTGGGACTGTCCAGAACCCACAAAGCTCTTGCATTGCTGCTCGCCAGAGGAGTCCACGCTCAAGCCATGCCCAGAGGCGCAGGCCAAGACCATTCTGGCTAGCAGAAGAATGGATGATAGGCAGGCAGGAAGGAAGAAATGTTGTTTAACATGCACGCACACACACACAGCAAGTGGAGGCCTCACCACTAACTCATCTGCCTTGACACGTGGTCAGGCATACCCTAAAAACATAGGATACGAGACCCTGTGTCAAAGCCCCTCTGTGCTACTAGGCTTAGCTCTCAAATCCTGTCCTCAGACTTGCAGAGACAGGCCAATATCTGCCACTTCTAACACAGCAGGTCCTTGCTACAACCCACAGACAAAGGGCACAAAAGAAATGCCAGCTTGTCTTCATCTGCAGGCAGCCTGTGTTTTTCATGCCAGTGAGGAACTAGCTTGACCATCCCACGAGGCCCTGAAAGTTTGGCCCAGCCACAAGCCCCAAGGTACTCAAGTTAACACAGATCCAATTAGGATACTCCAAGGCTGTGAAATCTGTGGACCAATTACTGCTGCTGAGACCTTCTGAATACACGCACAATGCAGACCAGCTTAACACAACTGAGAAGAGCCTTTCTAAACGAACCCAAAACCCAACAACAGGAGCAACCTTAGAAAAAGAGTTGTTAAGCAGCTGCATGAATTGCCTCTCAGAGCCAATCCTGGGATGTGTAAAAGTCAAGAAACTTTCTCAAAGCAATGGATGTAGGCAAGATGCCAGTCTAGGCTGTGACAAGATTTCAAACCCAGATTGGCTCCAATCTCTTCTGGACGAGAGAGCAGGATTTAATAAACAAAGTAGTTGAGCGGCAGGGCATAGTAATGTGAGCTTTGTCCAAACAGAGAGGAGGAGGAGGAGAACCTGCCCTCTCCCACAGAACGGAACCACCCACAGATCCCAGACAAAGAACAAACTCTCCTGTACAAAGTCTGGGAATCCCCATCATGGAAAAGGTATGCCAAGTCAGGGATGGGAAGATTAAAAATTCTGGGAGGAACTGAGATGCAAGTGTTTGATTTCGATGGCGCATGGCTCAAACAAAAGAAAGCAATGTTCAAGATGCAGCACCACCTCAGGGCTCTTAGCCACATGTGGCAGCAAGGACATTTTCAGTCACTGAAGGGCTTCTCAAACTTCCACTATGGGATTCCTTTAACAAACAAACAAACAGGATTCTCTCGTTCTAAATCTGCATTTCCCTCCACTTGCACAATCCTTTGCTAGGTCACCACAACTGTGGACGCTGAGAGGCTGCAAAAGGTGCCCCCTGAAGGACAGGTCACTCCACCTCTTCAAGCACTACTATCCCTTGGGAAGAGCTAAAATACTTGATTCACATTACAAAATTCCCCTCCACCACCACCAAGAAACCCCACTCTGCTCCTCTTAAGATCACAATCTTAACTGATGACAAACTCAAAAGGACAGGATGAGAGAAATTTTTAAACAAATGTATATGGAAGACACTCTGCCACTCCGAATTAATTTAAATTCAAAACATCTTGAGAGCGGCCAGGGCTAGAGGCTTACTAATGCTAAGGAATACCTAGCATTAAATGAACAAATGAACTCCAGCAGCCAAGGACTCGTGTCCTCAATTGTAATTTTTTTAAACCCCCGAGGTATGTTAATCACATACAGATACATATGCTGGGGCTATGAGTACAGAATCTGTCATTTATGCCTGCTATCGCAATTTGCAGTGGAGTTGGTGGTGCTTCTTAACCAAACTACTTTTATTGTGCATCTGAGCCCATTAGAGCTGTTGCTTGCTGGAAGCACACGCAGCACTCAGCTTGATGCAGTGAAAAGTCCAGTTTCAGGTTTTGAACCAAGCTTCAATAGTTGGGCAGACCAATCTTGCAAATAAGGTAAAGTGACTAGTCCACAATAGCTTACCCTCCTATTGAGGTATGGAATGAAAAGTTCCAAATGAGATTACAGAAACAAACTCTTCTTCGCCATCCAAACTGCTGGGAAACCAGCAACTTCCCACTTTCTGAAAATTCCAATTCCCCTGTAATTATTTTTAAACAGTCATGATATAATGGCAAAATAATATGCCATAAGTTAGCCATGGCCTCAGCGGAATGCAGAATGCTTCATTCGAATTCTGATGGGGACCCAACTCTGCTTCACTAGCAAGAAGTCTAATCACAGCTCGAGAGAACTCAATTGCAGAAAAGAGAAAAAGGAAAAGGAAGCATGTCTCAGCATTTCCAGCTTTCCTTTTCCATGATCCCACCTCCCCATTTAGCCACTGCTGGTTCCCCCCATGCCCCTGGTCTCCCTACACGTCTGCTGCGACTCCAAACACACGGAGCACAGCTAATGTACAAAATCAGCACATTCTCTCCAAATGCCGGGAGGGGCTGAGCTCAGATCTGAAAGAAAACAAACAACGCTCTGCTCTAAACTCTGGGTCTGCGTCCCGCGCATCTCAGCCGCATTTCGGAAATAGAGTCCAGATGGGGACGGCCAGCACACAGTCGGAGGGCCTGGCACACACTCAGAGCAAGAAGAGAGGCTCTCATTCCTCAAATCCCAGCTGGAAGCAACAGGGAGCTTGGAGTTTGCTGGGGAGGAGCAAACAGCAGGCCTGGACTCCAAGAATGCTGGACGTGGAGGCTATACGCATGTCTCTGAAGTCCCAGTTATGCAAGCTCATGCCAGAGGTTTTCAAACTGCCTCCCAGGAACTACAGGATTCTTTGGAGGTTTATCAAAAGTTTCCGTACTAAATCCTGAGCTCTTCTCCCATCCATGCACATCTACAATAGGAAAGCCGGCTGCATGAATCCCTGCATTTGCAGGGCAACTTTTCCAATTTCCCTGAGCCTCAGTATCCTGCTGACTGAGTCCAAGATACCTCTCCTCCTGTAGGTACCAAAATGGGAGGGGGGGTCCCGCACATGGTGCAAATGGCCCAGGAACAGTGGGGTGTGAGAGGCAAAGAACAGAGAGGCCAGAGCACTTGACAGTCTAGGTGTAGGGGGCCAAAAGCCCTTTCATTCATCTGCGGCACCAGGCCCAGGCAAGACTCTGCAATGGGGGCATGGTGTCTAGACGCTCCACCTATCTGGGGAATCTGGGAATCACGTAGCGCAATTACTAATTAGATGCAGTGCCAAGAACATCAATTATAAAGTGGTCCCTACCCTCTCTAAAACAAGAGACATGGAACAGCCTGGTTCCAAAAACGAAGAATGAGGAAGAATGGGACATGCTGGTACTCAAAACAGCCAGGCAGTCCCACTGAGTGTGCTAGGCAAGTAGAGGATGAACACCTAGCTTTATGTGAAAGGGAGTCATGAAGCAGCAAACCATGGGGGGGGGGGAGGGACATTTTAAACCACTCCACAGTCCTGCCCCCACACTTATATCTAAACTAGAGCAGCTTGAGAAGCCAATTTTGTAAATTACATATTGAGATGCCTCTAGCCCCATATTTCTATAGGCCAGCTGTACTTTCATCTCCACGAGGAAACATGCAAGGGGGCAGAGAGTCATCAATTGGCTTCTTGGTCAACGACAACTCTCAAGACCACCCACCCACAATATTAGATATATTTAGATATTATATTAGATAATATTAGATATATTTAACGGATATATGATACCGTGTAGCTTATATGGAATGGTAAATAGAGATTATTAGCGGATTGAAGATTAAGTGAATAAATAGAAATGACAAATACTACTGGTATAGTTTTAAGATTAAGCAGCATATTGTAAGAGAGTTGAATAGGCCGTTGTTCCTTTGTTTTTATTATTATTATTTCTGTAAGTTTGTAATGATAAATTTAAAATGATGCCCTTGGAAGGTGGAGTATATTGTATGTATGGGAATGATTGAGTTTGTTAAGCGTGGTTTTGTTTTTTGGAAAAAATAAAAATGAAATTATATTTTAAAAAAAGACCACCCACCCACATGGCTCCGGTGAAACCCAAAAGCTGCAGCAAAAGCAGGGCTGCATGTACCTCCCCCCGCACATCTTAATAGCAGAAGCACAACAAAACACATCAAAACCCAGGAAGGCTAAGACAATAACTTCCAACCTCTGCCAGCCCCGTCCAAGAGAGGGAGATAAGGACACTTTTCTTAGCCTTCAGGTAGCCATGAGGAAGGGAACAGAGTTGGAAGCATTAGAAATGAAGCCTTCTGAAACACCGGCTACCGGGGATTCAGCCAACTGGTGCCTACAGGCAGGGCCAGATGAGCTCCAGGGCCTGAATTCCAAGCTCAGAATGAAAGATCCAAATTTGCATTTAATTAACATCTTTAAACAATGGCTGCAAAATCTGGAATTTCACATGGCCTGGAACTGTGAAGGGTGAGTAGGAAGAGATCGGAGGCTGGGAGGATATTCGTGAAACAAGGAAGAGGACTGTGAAATCCTTTCTAGGAAGAGCTCACTGAGACAAAGATTCATCAGCATTGTCCGGCTCTTCCTCCTGCTATGCCACACTAGCCTGCAAGAAGATAAGCAGACACGTGCCCCTCCCCACAGGAAACAGCTGGCCTGTGGCTGGCTGGAACTCACAGACCCCCTGCTGTGGGTGGAAGTGCTGTCTCCTCCCCGCTTTCTGGGCTACAATGCTGCTTGACAGCAGCTGCTCTTCACACCAGAGGTGAGATGCAATTGGAGGCGGCTGCACAGACACAGCCTCCAAAGTCTTCCAATGTGGCACCGAATCGAAGCAAGAGGACCTTGTTCGTTTACGATTGGCTCCCTCCAAACCAGAAGACCAAACCATCATGGGGACCCCCAAACTCATCAGTGGTCAGGTATTCATACCCTGTATCAGACTACTGTAACAATGCAGTATGTGGGGCTGCATTTGAAGAATGTTTAGAAACTGCAGGTAGACAGTTCTGTCAGAGCTGGTTACATGGGTCATAGAGTCATAGAGTTGGAAGGGACCACCAGGGTCATCTAGTCCTACCCCCTGCACAATGCAGGAAATTCACAACTACCTCCCCCCCACACCCCCAGTGACCCCTACTCCATGCCCAGAAGATGGCCAAGGTGCCCTCCCTCTCGTGAACTGCCTAAGGTCATAGAATCAGCATTGCTGACAGATGGCCATCTAGCCTCTGCTTAAAAACCTCCAGGGAAGGACAGCTCACCACCTCCCGAGGAAGCCTGTTCCACTGAGAAACTGCTCTAACTCTAACAGTTCTTCCTAATGTCTAGACGGAAACTCTTTTGATTTAATTTCAACCCGCTGGTTCTGGCCCGACCTTCTGGAGCAACAGAAAACAACTCAGCACCATCCTCCATATGACAGCCCTTCAAGTACCTGAAGATGGTTATCATATCACAGTCTTCTCCTCTTTAGGCTAAACATACCCAGCTCCTTCAACCTTTCCTCATAGGACTTGGTCTCCAGACCCCTCATCATGCCAGGTCTCATCATACCAGAGTTGCACCATCTGTACTGGCTTCTAAGTAGTTTCTGGGCCCAATTCAGGTGCCAGTCATGACCTCTGAAGCCTTAAAATGTGAGTCCAGAGTGCTTCAAGGGCTATTTTCCTGTATGAACGTACACAGAATTTGAGATCGTCCTCAGAGCCCCGTTGCATGTGCCTTCTCAGCCAGATGTGAGCTGAGCAAGGCCTTTTCAAGAGTGGCACCCAACGGATGGAACTCCATGGCCAGAGTAGGAACTGAAAACTGCAGTATTTGCAGCAGTGAGAACTAGTCTAGTTCCTTCTCTTACATGTTATGGATTGTAAAATATTTGTTTCTAGCTTCTGCTGCTGCTGCTTTGTACTGGGTTTGGTTGTGTTTATGTGCGTTTGATGGTTTGACTGTATACTGTGGGTTTTAGATAATTTGTGAGCTGTTCTTCAGGGAAAGCACAGACAGCAGGTCTTCTGGCCAATACTGACACACAAGACGGGGGCGGGGAGAGAAAGGAAGCAGCATTCTGGATCCTGTGTCGGTTAGGCAGGGTTCTCTGACTACCAAAATGGGTAGGGCCAGGCCTGCCAATTTGGAGAAAGGAGGAGCCCTAAGTCTTCTGGCCCAACACCAGGCCCCAGCTTCCAGGAGGGAGTGAGAAGGAAAGAGGGCTAGGCCTGAGTGCAGAAAAAAAAGGGAGTTCACGGGCTGACGGCTAATTATGGCACAAAGAGGCCCTTGTTCTTGATTGGGCAGCTGGTGACTTTGCCACAGAAGAGCAAGGAAGATGCTAGCTGTCCTCACCATCCCACCCTGTCAAGGAAAAGCAAGGAGGAACTCCTTTTTCATCACCACTGAGAGGGACCCAGGCACTCCCCCCCCCCAAAAAAGCGCATGCCCTACCCTGCATCTCTTGGATATATATGAAAGTTACTCAAGTTTGCATCAGCTGTATGATTAACCCAACACTGACCAGCAAGTTGCAGAAAGAGTGGACGTCCTCTGGCAAGCAAAACAAGAAGGACCTGGGCACAGGGAAACGTGGACAGGAAGCTATGGGGAGAAGGAGGGAATTCTGTTCGCATCTTGGAGCCTGAAGATGTTAGTAATGACTTTTCCAAAACATACCAATCTTTGGACAAACAGTTTAGGCTTAAAAGGAAAACAGCACACAAACAACTCCAGGTATTTAGGAGATCTAGATTTGGTGCCTGATCTTAGACACCCTCCTGGCTCTTCCTCCAAGAAGCTCGGGGCTGTTCTCCATTTTATCCCCACACCAACTCTGTGAAGTCAGTCAGGCTGAATGTGCAGCTAGTCCAAGGCCACCTAGGGATCTTCACAGCACAACGGAGACTTGAACCTGGGTCTTTGAAATCCGAGTCCAACTAACTGCTATATCCCATTGCCTCTCCTATTAATGAATGATGGAGGAGAAGGAGGAGGAGATCACGATGACAAGTTGGATTTTATATTCCGACTTTCTTTACCACTTAAGGGAGAATCAAACCAGCTTACAATCATTGGTTCTTGTAGGTTATCCGGGCTGTGTGACCGTGGTCTTGTTTTTTTTTTTTTTTAACCTACAAGAACCAATGAACTCTGACCGTGAAAGCCTTCAACAATATTTTCAGCTTACAATCACCTTCCCTCCCCCTCCCCACAACAGACACCCTGTGAGGTAGATGGGGCTGAGAGTGTGTGACTAGCCCAAGGTCACCCATCTGTCTTCATGTGTAGGAGTGGGGAATCAAACCCGATTCTCCAGATCAGAGTCCACTGCTCCAAACCACCGCTCTTAACCACTACACCATGAAGCAAGCCAAGCTCAGAGCAAATATCCAGCCAGCGACTGGGAGTTACATGCTGAAGACCAACCCCACCTGGCACATCAGTCCACACTCCGATCTTCATTTCTTAAGAGAGACGTTCCAGGGCTACAGTTCAGCTCCCATTCAGCTCTGTTCACTTCCAGATGTGCTTCACATAACTTTCAAATGGCATCCAGGCCCTCTTCCATTCAGATGTTTTGCACCTTTGTGGCTTCCATACAGCAGCCCTGTTTCGGAGAGCGTCCTCATGACCATCATCCTCTTCTCTTCTTTTGTCCTGCTGCCATGTTCCCCCCACCCACCCACTTTGCTATGATCTTTTCTACACCTGGTTTGGCGAGATCTATTCAGAAGATCACAGTCAAAGCACCCTTATAAGGAGTACAGAAGGGAAGATGCACCATTTTGGCACTCCTGCCCACATCAGCACCATTTCCCTTGCCTCAATGCCCTGTAACTGCCATCCCCCGTCCACACACACACACACATACACCAACCAAAGAAATTTTTCAGGCTTAAAAAAATAACGACTTAAAACAATGTAAAACCTCCCTCCCTGCACCACCAGAGGATTTGGGGCTGGGCAGGTTAACCCGCCCAGCCCCAAATCCTCTGGTGGTGCAGGGAGGGAGGTGAGACAGGGAACTTAGGCAAGGAAACAGCAAGGATAGGGTTGCCAGGTCCCTCTTCACCACCTGTGGGAGGTTTTTGGGGCAGGACTGAGGAGGGTGGGGTTTAGGGAGAGACTTCAATGCCATAGAGCCCAATTGCCAAAGTGGCCATTTTCTCCAGGTGAACTGATCTCTATCGGCTGGAGATCAGTTGTAATAGCAGGAAATCTCCAGCTAGTACCTAGAGGGTGGCAATCCTAAGCAAGGAAAACAATCACGTGGATGTTCTGTTGCTGCTGCGAAGACCTCTGAATCTGCAGTGGTAATTAAGAGCCGCATGGAAAATTGTTGCTGCGTCGAAAAAGCCACAGCTGTCTCACTTGCGCAGTGACAATGCAAGGAACATGGAAAAGCTTAGCTGTGTGGAAGAGGCCACACAGCAAACAGCAGAAGCCACTTCTCACAACTACATCAGCAGCCATGGGGGCAGAGGGGTGCCTAGGCTGACTTACGCAAAAAGCAGATCCCCTTCTTGGCATGCCTTTCACAAGCCACCCTCTGTGTTGCCGCTCCTAAGTACAATCTGGGAGGTGGGTACAGAAGCATAAGAACATAAGAAAGGCCATGCTGGATCAGACCAAGGTCCATCAAGTCCAGCAGTTTGTTCACACGGTGTCCAACCAGGTGCCTCTAGGAAGCCCACAAACAAGACAACTGCAGCAGCACCATCCTGCCTGTGTTCCACAGCACCTAATATAATAGGCATGCTCCTCCGATCCTGGAGCAAATAGTTATGCATTGTAACTAGTATCCATTTTTACTAGTAACCATGTTTTACTAGTAGCCATCTCATGATGAGTTGGCACAAGCAAGGTCTTGCCTTCAGACCCTGAAGCGGTTGTGATATGTAGGCCTCCACAGATGCCGCAAGACGATGCATCGCAAAAGCCATCCTCCACACACCTGGAATCATCTCCTTTCCTCTCCTCCCGCAGGGACCAATCCAGTCCTGGCACCAAGAAGGCATTCCACCCAGGGGAGTGGCCTTGCTTCAAGCCCAAGAACCAAGTGCCAAGGCTGGCAGCGCAGGAACAAGGGCAGTTAATGATTCACTGCCTGCTGGCCCTGGCTGAGCGGCACCCAGACGACTCTCCTGGCACACAGCCACCCACTTCAGCCCATCCAGAAAGTGGGTTGGTGGTAAATACAGATGGTTAGTGCCACCCCAGGGAGGAAAGCTTTGCTGACCCGAGTTTATTTCACACACAGATTCATGTAACAACATGAAAGAGCATGCAATGGTGGGGTTGTGGGACCTCCATAAACTGGGGCATGGCGCAGCAGCAGCATCCCCCAAGAGTTCTGCACTCTTTCCAGCTACTTCCACACGCTCCCCTGTCCATCAGTTGGTTCCACAATGAGTGTGGGGGGGGGATTGTGCTAGCACCTCCAGTAGGTTCAGGCTAGTACTGCATCACATATACACCCAGGCAGCCCTTCTGCCCCCCTGCCATCAAGCAGTCAGTGAGAAAGAGTGTATTGGGAGGAGGTCCATCCATAACTGGGAGAAGTGGGTAAGAGAAAGTGTGTTACGCATTGTTTCACTGTTTGGGGTACTATTGCAGTTTGAAGAAGAAGAAGAGTTGGTTTTTATATGCCGGCTTTCTCTCCCACTTGAGGAAGAATCAAACTGGCTTACAATCTCCCTCCCTTCCCCTCCCCACAACAGACACCTTGTGAGGTAGGTGGGACTGAGAGAGTGTGACTAGCCCAAGGTCACCCAGCTGGCTTCATGTGCAGGAGTGGGAAAACAAATCCAGTTCACCAGATTAGCGTCTGCTGCTCATGTGAAGGTATGGGGGAATCAAACCCGGTTCTCCAGATCAGAGTCCACCACTCCAAACCACCGCTCTCAACCACTATACCACACTGGCTCTCTACACCACACCGGCTCTACTATTGCAAGTAGAAGCGTCACGTTTTTTGAATCTGGAAGTACACTGAAAAACATACATATGTGCATTCTTCCTTTTAAAGAGAAGGACGGAACATTTCAGTGATCATTTCCCAAGGCTTATTCTCACAACCATTAATGGTTAGTTCTCTCCCTTACATACTTTGACATTGCTCCCTTGATAACTGATCTGAAGATAGAAAGCTACAGTATACTGAGTCCATGGCTGTTTGTTCCAACTTGCAGCGGCTCTCCCTCGGAAACATAAAGGTCTTTTTCTGCCCTGCCATGCAAGATACTTTTAAACTGGGGAGATTAGGGATTGAACCTTGAATTCTGCGCATACAAAGAAGGCGCTCTGCCACCAAGCTACATGCATACAGCCACTTCAAATCAAATACCACAACTGTCTTCTGGAATCCTTAGACAGCCTTTTACAATGTGCAAAAATGGCCCAGGAAGAAGGCCTTGAACTACAGAGGGAGCTTTTGCAGCAGGGTGGGGGGGAATCCAAATCCATCATCCCAGGAGGAGGAGGAAGAAGAGGAGGAAGAAGAGTTGGTTTTTATATGCTGACCTTCTCTACCACTCAAGGGAGAATCAAACCGGCTTACAATCACCTTCCCTCCCCCTGTCAGACACCCTGCGAGGTAGGTGAGGCTGAGAGAGTGTGACTAGCCCAAGGTCACCCAGCTGGCTTCATGTGTAGGAGCGGGGAAACAAATCCAGATTAGCCTCCTCCATTCATAAGGAGGAGTGGGGAATCAAACCCGGTTCTCCAGATCACAGTCCACTGCTCCAAAACCACCGCTCTTAACCACTACACCATGCTGGCTCTCACACAAGACAGGACAGGTCACCCCTTAGTCAAAAAGCTGGATAGAAATGCCTGGGCTTACAAGAGACAGGGGCGGCCTGCTCCACAGGGCCCCACTGTGGTTTTTCAGCTACTGAACCAGACAATGCAGGAAAGCAAGGCACCAGGGTGAACTGCGAAGAGGGGGCAAAGAACAGCAGAAAGCGCCAGATTGTTAAGTTTGGCAGACGCAAGGAAGAGTCCCGCAGGAATTGCAGGCCCTTCCCCATTTACTCTCAGCAAGACCTCTTGGTGCATTTAGAAGTCCACACAGTATCACAACACTTGGTTAGTAGTTTCTCCTATTGGTCAGGAAGGAGTTTCTGTGGAGATTTAAAACAAATACAGACTGGGTAAACCAACACTTCAGGAAATGTTTTAAGGGGGGGAAGGAGAGAAAGGGTGAAGTGCAGCACAAAGCCTCTTTCACGAGAACCAAATCTGAACCGGAGAAGCAGCAGGCCTGAAACCAAGTTTGGGGCAAGCAAAGCAGGCAAAGAAGACGCCACAAATCAAAAGCTGCATGGCAGCTTCAGGGGCCAGGGGATCAGGGGCCATCAACGCCAGGCTCAAGATGCCAATGCAAGGGCATGGTATGCGCCAGCAAGGCTACCTTCTCTCTGTCCCCACTGCCAAACAGGGGCTGGCAGAAACTCATCTGTGCCATTTCCAGGCAACCATAATGCATTCCCACCCCTAAAACTGGGAATATGCTTCTCCAAGAGATGGTAACAGCTGAGCTTCATGAAGCCAGAGGAGGAAGAAAAGTACAGGAGAAATGGACATCCATGACCCAGATCTACCCCATGTAAAAGCCTCCTCCCTTCATATGCAAGTATACACGCAAGTAGCAGTCTGGCAACTTTCATTCCCTCCTGCACAATCTTTTTTTAGGGTAAAAACACGTAGGGGCTCAATACCTTTTTGCTACTCAAAACGATGCTTTGTCGAACTTTGACCTCCACCAGTTAAAAGGGGGATGGGGTGAATCCCAGGGCCTCTTGTTCAGTCAGGGAATTCTTCAATACCACCAGTCAAGCTGAGAAGTTTACTTAATTAAATAATTTATATCCCGCCTTATTTCCTTGGACTTGAGGCAACTAACCGTACAACTACACGTTGCAGAAACCCCAAAAGTCAATTCGCATGTAAAAATAATGCACAGATTTTTAAAATCACACATCTAAACCTGTTGGAACAATTCACCCTCCCACAAATACCCTCTGAAATAGAACTGCATTGCATGCTTTCCTACATGTAGCCACCAAAAGGTACCCTCTGTGCTAATTCCAGTAGACCGTTCTGGAGAACTGGACCTGCCATCGAGAAAGCCCACGACCTAGCTGCTGCTCTACAGACAGTCCTGCTGTATGCATGTTGCTTGCCCTTGGACACAGGATGCTGTGCCCCCCACAGAAGCCATCAGACACCCCAGTACCAATCAACCAGAAGCTGATGCCATGGTGGGAAGCAGCAGCTTCACACAGGAAGGCAGGAGGGGATATTTAACAGAGGCTGCCTGTTGTTCAAACCCGCCAGTCCCATCTGCAACCCGCCACGGACTGCAGCGCAAAACCAGCCGGCTCTTGACCTCCATACCCCTCTCAACATTCTTGCTGGCAGTTTCTACCTTCTGATCCCACCAGAGCTGAGCCAGCCTTCTTTCCCCAAACCACAGATGGGTTTGATTTTAATTGCCAAGTTGCATTAGGAGCACAACTCCTTTTGGCAGCCGAGCAAGCCAAGCCCCAAAGGGCATCTCTAGCAGAGGCTGGCACGGGAAGGGATGCATCAACCACCTTAGGGGGAAAAAATATGGCATCAACTCTCACCCTGGCACCAAGGAAGGGGGGCTTTTGCTTATGAGGAAGTACGGCTTGCCAACTTTCAGGCAGGGCAACTGCTAAGTTTCATTTTCTACTCCCGTTTCAATTAATGGAGGACATGGACTCAGGGCCAGCACATGGTTCTTCCCAGTTTTATCTGGGGCACCACCACATAGTGGTCTCAGGTCTGAAGATGCTGGGAGCACCCTTGCCCTGCCAGACAGCCACCACCAGCTAGGGTGGGCAAAGCCAAGCTAAAGGGATGGATGGTGCGACTCAGTAGTTTCAGTCCACAGCTCAAACACAAAGCACAAACGACTCCAGCCCTCCATAGATGCTCAAGAGGTGCAGTAGCCCCAGCTGGATGGCTACCTCTACAGCTGGCAAAGACACACTGGCCCAGACAAGGGCTGATAGATGCGGGGGGGGGGGGTAATCTTTGTGGGAAGTCGATCCTCCTCCCAGCAAGCGCCTCCCCCACCCCATCCCACTAGTCTGCAACACGGTTGCCACCTCCCCGGGGCGTTTTGCAAAGAGGAGGCAGGAAGCAGTCACAGTGTGCGAAAACGCATGGGAGGATCTGCCTTGGATTTGCCGCTCTCGAAATGCACATCTTCCCCAGCCAAATTCTCAAAACTCAACAGTAAGCCCCCATGCAGAGTGTTGAGAATTCAGATGGGGAAAATATGCATCTAGAGAGTGGCAAATCCAAAGCGGAACCTCCCATGCGTTCCCCCCCCCCAAAAAAAAAAACACAGACACACCGACAATCCGGGCTAGGCCGAACTCAGACCAGAAACTTCCCCCGGGACAACGAAACTCCGGGAGGGCAAGCAAGGGCCATTTACGCAAGGGAGCTATTGGGCGAAAACACATGGTGACTTTATCCTCCTTTAATCCCTGTTTCAGCCAGGATTCAGCCAAGATCGAACGCGTGCGTTTCACCTAATGTGCGTTCGATCCTGGCTGAAACAGGGATTAAAGGAGGATAAAGCAACCCTGCGTTTTTGCCCTTTGACTTAGATTTGCCGCTCTCTGGGTGCACATTTTCCCCATCCAAATTCTCAACACTCAACAATGAGCCCCCATGCGGAGTTTTGAGGATTCGGATGGGGAAAACGCGCATCCAGAGCGCGGCAAAGCCAAGGCAAAGGGCGAAAACGCACGGTCGCTGTATCCTCCTTTAATCCCTGTTTTAGCCAGGATCGAACTCACACTAGGCAAAAGGCACGCGTTCGATCCAGGCTGACACAGGGCTTAAAGGAGGATCAAGCGACCGTGCGTAAAGTCTCCCGGGCATCACCGGCCTTCCAATGGCGCCCACGGAAGAGAGCGCGCGGCGGGGGGGGGGGCGACGCGGCGGCAGAGCCCCGCGCAGCCTGGGGCTGGCTGCCCCGCGTGGCGCCGGGGAGCGCGGCGGCCCGGCCGGGGCCTCTCACCTTGGAGACGATGAGGGGCTCGCCGTGCTCCAGCCCCCCGCGCAGGGTGAAGCCCCAGGGCGCGCCGCCGCCCAGCTGCACGTGCACGTACTGGAAGGAGACCAGCAGCCGGCTGGCCGTCGGGCTCTCCCCCCGACGCCGCGCCGCCGCCGCCGCCGCCTCCTCCCCCGCCGGCCGCGCCATGGCACCATCCCCGCGCGCGACCGGCCGGACTGCCGCTCGGCATCAATGGGACGGGGGCTGGGGGCGGGAGGCGGGTTGTTGGGTGGGTGGAGCCGGCTGGCGGGGCCGGCCTTTACCTCCGAGTAAACGCCCGCCGCAGCCTGTTAAGCGCTCTTCCAAGTTCCCCCATGACGTCGTCCGACCCTGGCGAAACAGAGGGGTTTTTCCGAATGGCAGCTCTCGTCTGCATCACTTGCAGTCCGGAGTAAGAGGACGCGATTCGGTCACGTTGGCACGCCCTTTCGCCGTCGTAAGGCCGTTTATGCACGGGAGGTTTCGCCTTGGATTTGCCGCTCTCTAAATGCGCGTTGACTCAGTAAAGGAAGCCGCAGCCTTCAATTTGCAAGATCTGAGCAAGGCTGTCAAAGATAGGACATTTTGGAGGACTTTCATTCATAGGGTCGCCAGGAGTCGGAAGCGACTTGACGGCACTTAACACACACACACAAATGCACGTTTCCCCCGTCTGAATTCTCAGAACGCTGCACGTGTAATGCCCAGATATAAGGGCTGGTTTAGAACACTATGTATTCATACGCCCGCACATGGAAGCTTTGGGAAGTTATGCTATTTAGAGTGAAGTCGACACAATGTGCATTGGTGCTTTTGTGTATCAATCTGCTTGTCAGCAGCCATGGGCCTGCCCCGTGTGAATGCATAAATGATACTGACTTCCCTTTGTTTCTCGGGTGAGTCACTCCGCACATCTTACTTGTGGGTTATTTCACCCCCAGGTCCGTGTTTAGCTAAATAAAGAACTGTTGCTCTTTTTAACCTCCTCCTAGTTGTCTTCATTGGACTCTATACGACAACCAGGGCACTTCATACGGGGGCTCATTTTGCAGCTTTGAGAATTCTGATGGGGAAAATGTGCATTTAGGGTGTGGCAAAAACTCCCATGCATACATGGCAAATGCAAAAGGGGCTTGGAGTAGTTTCTAGCGGGCAAGCAATTCGAATCTAAACACCAGGGAGCTGCAGCTACTCCGGATTAATGACCTGAGGCAACTTGTGCCTTGGAGAAACTTACTTATGAGACGTGGTTGGAAAATGTGGGGTGGGGGAGCCCTGGCTCCTTCTCAGGGGCAAGGCCGCTGGGCCGCAGTTACAGCAGAGCACGCACCCTGCACATGCTCAGACGCTTCTCAGCCCCAGTGTATAGACTTAACGCATTCCAGAAAGGTAACCGTGTGAGTCCGTTGCCGCCGGTGACGCCTTAAAGACTAACAAATGTATTCTGACAGATGCCTTCCTGAGTGACAACTTGTTTACTTGGAAGTAAGTCCCATTGTCCTCCAGGAGATGTACTCCCTTGTGTAGGTGTGAGGATTGCAGCCGTATTTTTCATTTTATTCATTTATTTTTGTTGTTACCTCATGCTTCCCAGGTCTAGGCATGGCCTCAAAAACAGGTTCAGCTACTGCCGAATCCTGGCTCACAAACCGCTTCAGGTAAACCTGGACCTCTGATTCTTGCCGAGTGTTCCAAAGCCAAGCTGTCCAAATAACCATCCTGCGCACCGACATAAAATGCATCCACATGTGCTGAAAAAGTGGGAATAGGCACTTTTCTGACTTGGAAATGGGAGGATTAATTCTACAATTTATTGAGGCACTTATTAGCTGGAAAGGTGGGTTTAAACTGTCAGACAAGGACAGGGGAGATCCGAGTTCAAATCCCCACTCAGCCATGAAGTTCCCCGCGTAATTTACTTAATGGAATTGTTACAAGGTCAGAATGGGGAGGGGGGCAATCACGTACACCACCCCTTCTTGGAGGAAGGGCAAGCTATAAATGTAATGACGGATAGGCCACACACCCATTTATAGAATGCTGAAGGCAAGTTACACCTCAGAAAACACACACACACACCATACAGTAGCATAAGGGAAAATAACATTTTAGGGGGTTAAGAACTGGTTTTAAAGGCTCTTTTAAGCACCCTCCTGGCCACTTTGTCCACATAGATGTACAGTGGGTATTGGAACTATGAGGTAGAAAAGAAAGACTGCGAGGGGCCAGGCGTGGGGAGAGGGTGTTGCCTGGATGAGGCAGGGGTCAAATGTCCTGGGTTTCCTCCTGGCGAATCCCAAGCTGTGTTTGTTTAGGAGCTGTGAGGAAGAGAAGCGACCTTCTACCCACACATGCACACAGCTCCCCCTCCCTGTGCATTTGAATCTCAATCTGTATACTCAGAATTAAGCTGCATGCATCAGACCGAGAGAGGCCGTATCGACCACCTCCCCACCAACACCAGACATGATCGCTCCCCTTCCTGCACTCCCTTGAGGACTCAGCACCTCCGCAGCAGCTCAGGGGGGTGGGAGGTGGAGGCAGGAACCACCATGCAGAGTATGTCCATGGCATGTGCTTCATGTTGGCTCACCCAGCTCCTGCCCAGGCATGGAGTGGGAAATCAAAATGGCCCTAGTGCAACCCAGGCTGAACGGCCCCTGCAGCACTAAGCAGAGCTACTTACTGGCTTGGCTCTGTTTGCTCTTGGGCTGCCAGTCGTTCTCTAGGGAGGCTAGGGTTGCCAACGTCCAGGTGCTAGCTGGAGATCTCCCGCTATTGCAACAGATCTCCAGCAGATAGAGATCAGTTCACCTGAAGAAAATGGCCGCTTTGGCAATTGGACTCTATGGCATTGAAGTCCCTCCCCTTTCCAAACCCTGCCCTCCTCAGGCTCCGCCCCAAATACCTCCCGCTGATGGCAAAGAGGGACCTGGCAACCCTAAGGGAGGCAGCGGCCCACCGGGAACTTTCTTTGTGAGTTAAATGGCCAGTCTGGCCCTGCACTTGGGCCCCTCTTCAGTCTTTATGAACTGGAAGAGCCCTAATGAGAAAGTGAAGGGAGAAGGAACCAAATGAGTGGAATCTCAAAGAGGAATCTGGTAAAGACAACATCCCAAGTATCCGGGAGTTTTCAGGACTCTGGGGCTGTTTTTCAGGCACGCTGTGAATCGAGCAAAAGACCTGGACTTTCACAGGGAATCAAAAAGAGCAATTTGGTGATCTTTGGCCCTGGGATGAGAAGCCCCACAGCTCTGCCCGCGCCCAGCCGAAATTTGGACATAGGAGCAATTGAGCCACCTCCAAACACACAGGCACTGCTAGCCAACGTGTGTTGCTGCCTAAGGTACATGATTGTTCTCCGAATAACTCCCACTAGCTGCCCCCAACCCTCCCAGCACAAAGGCCAGACAATCATTAACACGACCCTGGGAAACAATAACCATCTTTTATTACTTAGCTGGAAGGCCAGGTTTGGGGGGGTGTCCCTTTTGGTCATGAGGTTCTTTTCTGTCCTTGGTTGGCCTTTGCTAGAAGCTATTTGACTTGGCTGTGAAGGCCAGAGAAGGGAGCTGGATTTGAATTAGAGACCAGCCCCGGAGCCTGGTTTTAATGCCAAAAGCTCACTCAGCACTTGGAAACAAAGCTGCTGCTGCTGCGTCCTGCTTACAATGGCATTCAGGTTGAAACGTGGGGCCCTGCTAGGGCACAGCGGTGCTCCAAGAGACTCCGCTCTGCAGCAGGTTCCTTTGCATGTTGATCTCTTGTTACAAACTCTGAGCTGTTGCACTTTTCAGCCAGAGGAAGACAAAGGCTGTACTTCATTGCAGGATGCAACGTCCCCTACTGGATGCAGCTGCATGTACTCACATAGCAGTCACTACCACCTCTGTTCATGCATCAAGATGCACTTGCCATGAAAAGCTCCATCTGCAATAAATAGGCTTCATGATGCTGCGAACTCCCCCCCCCCATATTTTTATTTTTGGCACTGCACCGGGTTGCTGTCACTGCTCTTTCCAAATTATAGGAGATAAATTCTGTACCTTCCAAAGTAGTGGTAGGGATCCTTTTCCCAAATGCAAGTAGCAGCTGCACAAAGTGCTGCAAGGTATGACACCTTTGCATACTTGCCACCTTGAATGCCAGCAAAGCTGCCTTCTGAGGAGCCATGGTGCAATGGTAGAACATCTGCTTGGCATGCAGAAGGTCCCAGGTTCAATTCCCAGCATCTCCAGTTTAAAAAACAAATCAGGCGGTAGGTAATGTGAAAGACCCTGCCTGAGTCCCTAGAGAGCCACTGCCAGTCGGACTAGACAGTACTGACGCTGATGGACCAATGGCCTGATTCAGTATAAGGAAGCTTCATGTGTTCACACAGAGCAACCTCAGGAGGATCAGCAAGCACAGAAGCCTGACATTCCAGCAGTATGGTCCTAAGCAGAGTTACAGCCTTCTAAATCCATTTACTTCAGTGGGCTTAGAAGTTTGTAATTGGTGTAACTGTGCTAAGGCCTGCACTATAGGTCAACTATGCATTGAAAAGTGGTTCAGTGGAAACTACTATATTGCCAGAGAGCAGTGTGTATGTGTATAAAAAATTCCAAGGATTATAAATCCAGGAAAATGTAAAAAGCACCACTCTCCAAACACTGGCCCAGGACTAGTCTGTGGCTCAGGACAGCAGCTCATCTGGAGGCAGGTGCCCATCTATTTTGCTCAGTTGTACTCCTTTCCACCTATAGCACTTCTCCTGCCATTTCATAGCTCCTAGCCCAAAGGCCATCCAGGTTCAGAACAGTAGTCTAGTAGCACCTTAAGGGGGTTACCGCGCTTGTATTCCCAGCGATGTATTAAGAGTTTGAAAATGTTATAAAAAATACTGTTCACACTTTCTATGTATTCCCACCGATGTATTAAGAGTTTGAAAACGTTATAAAAAATACTGTTCGCACTTTGTTTGGCCCCTTTAGCTGTGAAGACGTCTTCCAACCATTTATAAGCTGTGGTATCCAAAAACCCTTTTAAAGCGATGTTTTTTACAACATTTTCAAACTCTTAATACATCGCTGGGAATACAAAGTGCGGTAACCCCCAAGGACTAACAATATTTATCCCAGCATGAGTGTCCATGAGTCAGAGCTCACTCCATCAGATGCAACGTGCAACCGTTAGGGCTACAGCTGCCAACAACTTGGAGAAAAGGTGCCCTGCCCCTTTAACAGACGCGTAACAGGGATGTTGTTTACCAGGTGATGTTATTTACCTCCCTGCCATGAAAAAGTTTTAACTGCCCATTCCCACACATTATGTTAAAGGAGCAAGACAATTCTTCTCCAAGTTCTTGGCAACTCTACTTGGAAGCCCACAAGAAAGGGAGATGGGAAATACTCTCTCTGCAACTTTTCCCAGAGTTCACCTTCTGTGCAAGTGCTTAAATATTGTGTGTGTGTGTCAGAGTCTAACTATCTCCTGAAACGCTTTCTAAATTACCTGCCCTTAGCTACCCTGTTTCGTCTCTTCCCTCTGCCCTCAACCATTCTGCCGGGGCTTGCCCTCATTCAACAACCGTCTGCTCCTTGTCTCAAAACTCACCCACCTCATTGCACAACAGCCCCTGTTCTTTTGCCAAGAGCTTTCCCAGCGCCTGGAAAAGGGAGTGTCTCAGACGACTCCCCCTTGGATCCCTATTTATAGCTGTCAAGTGCCTCCAGGTGGGAGCTGCTTACTTGGAAAGTTTAAGACTGGTGCTGCAACGAACACATCTGCTGGCTGGGGGAGGGGGGGAGTCCCATTTCTCAGGCTTCTGGGCTGGTGGCAGGTTTCATGTGGCAGTGGAAGGAGACATGGATCAGTCTCCAGGCTGTGCAAGTTTTTAGGGTCCTTTCCCAGGTGAGGAGAGCACAGCCTTGTGTGTAAGTTATCAGGACCAAATCAGGGAGAAGTTTGTAGAGCAAGGATAGGAACTGACATGCAAGAAGATATTCCTCACTTCAACCTCCATCTTGATTTATAATGAAGTTTTCTATCATTCAGTGCCCAAAGCATTCACACACCCCATCTGAGTCAATCATTAATATTTCCTTTTACAGATGAGGGGCTGAGCAGAAGCACAGAGTCCCTTGGTGGGAGACATAAACAAAAGTCCACTGCAGGTCACAGCTTAAACCTGTATCCAGTTAAATAGTCTGACTCTCAAGCATATTGCTCTGTTGAGGGAAATGCATGCAAATCCATCCTCCCTTGCTCAGAAGAAGCCCACAGGGAGGTGCAACAAACACACACAGCTGAGCATAACCACTCCACAGGCCCTGCAGCCAACCCCCCACCCAACCGGCAAGCCCCAGAAGATCTTCGGGCTGCTTGCCCCTTCCTCACTCTGGAGCCCACAAACCCACCCCGCTCCAGCCAGAGGCAGCCTCCTTGGAGAGAGCCTCCTTCAGTGTTGGCCTACTGGAGCCAGCCCAGCTCCCTTGTCTGTCTCCCAAAGCAGGGCTGGTGGTGGTGGTAGGACTAGAGAGGGTGGGGTGGGAAAACAAACAGCGGGTGGCATTTGCGCCTTTCAAACAAGTCCAAGTAAGGCACATTTTGTAATATGTGTAATGTGTTATATAGGAGCCCCTTGGCACAGAGTGTTAAGCTGCAGTACTGCAGTCCAAGCTCTGCTCACGACCTGAGTTCAATCCCGACGGAAGTCGGTTTCAGGTAGCCGGCTCAAGGTTGACTCAGCCTTCCATCCTTCCGAGGTTGGTAAAATGAGTACCCAGCTTGCTGGGGGTAAAGGGAAGATGACTGGGGAAGGCACTGGCAAACCACCCCGCAAACAAAGTCTGCCTAGGAAACGTTGGGATGTGACGTCACCCCATGGAAGCTTGCTGGGGGTAAAGGGAAGATGACTGGGGAAGACACTGGCAAACCACCCCGTAAACAAAGTCTGCCTAGTAAACGTCGGCATGTGATGTCACCCCATGGGTCAGGAATGACCTGGTGCTTGCACAGGGGACCTTTACCGTTACCTTTTAATGTGTTATGTAGTATAGGATGTATTGTCTTATTTTGTATAATGTATGTTGTGTATGTGTAATTTTAAAATATCCCCCACCCCACCCCCCCAAAAAAAGAGAG
Source organism: Euleptes europaea (assembly GCF_029931775.1). Lineage (NCBI taxonomy): Eukaryota > Metazoa > Chordata > Lepidosauria > Squamata > Sphaerodactylidae > Euleptes > Euleptes europaea. The sequence goes on from NC_079324.1 coordinate 39,376,319, forward strand.
AGAGAGACGTCCTCCTCCTCTGCGCTGTCGCAGAGTCAGGAATCAACACAGCAGCCTCAACTGGTGTAGCAGACGCGGTTCGCGAATACCAGCCGCCCACCGCTACACCATCCACTAGAGGACAGCACGAAGCTGTAAATAGCTGTTCAGTGTGGCACTATAAGCTACCTTTGCTCTGGCTATTCTAAACAGACACACCACTTTCCAAATGCAACAGCTGGGATTTATTTCAAAGGGGGGGGGAATCACAGGGGGCCATATTCAGAGGTGGTACTTTTCCGGAGGAAAACGACAGGGGAGGAAGGGTTGAAGAGCCCCTCCCTTCCACTGTGCCCTCCTCCTCCATCCAAAAAGTAGCAAGAGTACCTGTGTTTGGGAGACTGAGATGGAGGAGTCTTTTGTTATGATCAGTAGGGTTGCCAGGTCCCTCTTCGCCACCGGTGGGAGGTTTTGGGGGCGGAGCCTGAGGAGGGCGGGGTTTGGGAGAGGGACTGGGATGCCATAGAGTCCAATTGCCAACGCGGCCATTTTCTCCAGGGGGACCGATCTCTATCGGCTGGAGATCAGTTGTAATAGCAGGAGATCTCCTGCTAGTACCTGGAGGTTAGATCAAAAATGCAGTGGTATTAAATAGACAAGCTGTGTAAAAAAATAATACCAAGCTCGAGAATTTCAATGAAAACTTATATTCTAAATAGTGAATAAGTGCAAGGTGTTTAAACAAACATACAAGCACCACAACAAATCCGTTCACCTTTTGGATGCTGTAAGCTTTCTGGTTGCTTTTGCTGCAGCAGACTGCTAGAGAGACCCCTCCTGAACCTGCATTTTGGGGTCCTGCTGGACAGTGGCCTCCTAGGAAAGAGTAATGAGCAGTCCTGTGGTGGATGGAGCAGAGGTGCCCTGTATCCTCACTCCTTGTCTGCTCCCTCCTCCTACCCCTTTAAATCCCAATTGAGGGTGTGCCTTTAAAATGGAGAGGGCAGCCCAATTCCTCTCCCACCCTGACAAGGCCTAGAGCAGTAAGGGCCTCTGGTTCAATTAGCTCGCAAGGGCTAAGGCTTCACTGGGCCTGATGTGAGTTTGTTTTGTTGGCCGTCCTGGAAGGGGTTGCTGCTTGTGGCGCCTCTTAGACAAGGTTGTGGGGATGTAACTTGAGTTCTAGGCTCCCGCTGCATGGGTCTGTAGCGTGAGGCTAGGCGTGGGGCCCTGGCTTCCTTTCGGGAGGGCAGGGTCGTTTGCTCGGTCCTGTGGGGCCTCGTCGTTCCTGCCCCCGTGAGCCTTGGCCCCTAGCAGAGCGCTGCCATGGCCGGCCTGGCTGCCCTAGGTTCTTGGGGAGCTTTGTTTCTCTTGACAATGCTGTTTCCCCTAGAGCATGGCTTGGGGATGAGTCAGGGGGGACCCGCTTCTGCGGGGGCTCTCGCCGGGGCCACCTCCCTGCCACTCATCCAGGTGCTTCGGGGCCATGCCCCACCCAAGACCAGGCCCCAGGGCCGAAACAGGCGTCTAGCCAGGGGGCAGCCGCTGCGCTACATGCTGAACTTGTATCGGAGCGTGGCCGACAGGCACGGTCGCCCGCGCAGGAACCGGCAGCTGGCCACCAATACCATCCGCCTGGTCAGGCCCTTTGCCAAGGCCCGCCAACCTGGGGCAGGTGAGTCGGGAGGGGCTGAAGTAGGGTTGCCAGTTCCGGGTTGGGAAATACTTGGAGATTTGGGCGGTGGAGCCTGAAGAGGGCAGGGTTTGGTCAGGGGGGGAGAGTCCACCTTCCAAAGCAGCCGTTTTCTCCAGGTGGCCTGATGTCTGTCGCTTGGAGATCAGTTGTAACCGTGGGAGATCTCAAGCCAACACCTGGAGGTTAGCAACCCTAGGCTGAGGGCTGTGTATAGGCAAGAGCTGTGGGAGAGGGGATTTGTCCTCTAGCATGACGGTTCCTAGTTCCATGGCTGAATTGCAAAATTTGATCTGTTGCTTTGGAAGCTCAGAGGTTTGACAAAGCCTCGGAAGTCAACCAGCATGACTACCAATTTTGATGTAGAACTGGCCTTTAAGAGCTGATAAGAAAGGGTGCCTTGTTAATTAATTTAGATACTTGTACCCTGCTTTTTTTTCCCATAGTGGAGACCCAAAGTGGTTCATGGCATCATATCCCCCCCCCCCCGCTCCCTCTCCACCTTTCCTCTCGTGTAGTTTGGCTTGGCCAGGGTGCTGTGCCTTTTGCCACTTGACACTGGGAAGATGGCAGCTCTGTTTGAAGGTTGCTATCTTTGTGGAAGGGTGTTGGGCCAGAGCTGCCAGATTTGTTCATGCCCGTGAGCTGGTTTTCTTTCTCCAGCTGGAAACCCACAGGGTTCTTTCTCTGTCTTCTGCTGTCTAGAAGTTCACAGGCTGCAGCTGTGGCTATTCAGTGCTACCTGCAGAGAGAAATTGGCAGGTGGCAGCTGCTTATCTCATGGTCTGTAGCTTACTGTGATAACGCAAGGCGTCCAAAGGGGGGGAGAACCAGGTACAGGAGGAGACAACTGTATGTCACCTAGAGTTTTGGGCTAGGCCTGGGGAGACCTAGATCAGATCTTCTCTTTCCATGACACTCCTTGGGTGACCTTGGACAAGTTTTCTCTAGTCTAATCTACCTCACAAGATTGTTGAAAAGGTAAAGTGGAAGAGGGAATCACATATACAACCTTGGAGGGTCAAGATAAAAGTACCGTATGTTGAATAATAGGGGGTAGTGTTTCTAGGAAAGAAGGGGATAGGAATGTAATGGGTTGTTTGAGATCCTTTGCACCATTAACTCCTATCAATTAGAAGAAAAGTTCCAGATGTTGGGCCCTGTATCTGCAGAACTTACTCCTATTACTTGTTCAGAGCATTGTACTTTTGGGGGGCAGCCGGTAATTGCAACCTGGCTCTTTAGGTATCAATCCCCATTAAGATGGGTGGCAAAAGCTACCTTGGAAAGAACAAGAGGGAACTGGAGCTCTTTATGGACATAATAGTCTTTTGTGCTTTGCTAAATCTCACTGAACTCAACAGTGTCATTTTCCCCCCTGAGTAAACATGCATATGCTTGAGCAGTAAGAAAAGAAATTGAGACCTAGAGCCCTGTGCTAATTTTGTTCTATTGATGATCAATGCCCGGGTGCTTGTTCTGATCTGAATTCACCAAAAAAATTTTTTGGGTAGGTACTAAATTGCAACTGGGAGCGTTCACAAAACCATACATCAGGTTTTAGGAGTTGGGAATAAACTCATGTTTACCTGACCATGTTTTAAAAATGGGCTTGGTCATTTGCCCTAACAAGTGGACTAGTAAGCAGAACATGCTGGATTTCTATGACTTCTTCACCTCTAGGCTAGTGGCTGCCATGGATTCAAATGTCCCAGCCTCTTGGGACACATTTGGTACAGACTAATTCCATTCTCATATCCCGGGAGAAAGATTCTGGCCTATGCTTGTTTGTTTTTCTCTCTCTGGCTAACAAATATGCATATGGATTTGACCCACTCATTTGATCTTGCAGGTCCCTGGTTGGTCTGGAATCTCGACTACCACCTGGAAATCCAGCCACAAGTGGAGCACCTAGTGAGGGCCACCCTGGTGTATTCTCAGACTGTGTCCTTGGCTCAGGGCCAGTTCATGTGCACAGCTGAGCTGCTGTCTAGCAAAGATGTCATGCCTAGGACCACCCTTAGCCTCACTTTGCCACGGGTCGGCAAGAGAAATGCTACCGCCTTTTCGGCCAAAGACAGCTGGGTGGAGATGGACCTTTCCACGTACCTTCAGCCGTGGGTCTGGGTGGCCCAAAACAGCCATGTCCTCCACGTGAGTCATGCATGTGCCTATGTGGGGCAGCCTTGGGGCTCCACCCCTGATCCTGGCTGGGAGGATGCAGTGTCCCTGAATGACCCCTTCTTGTTGCTTTACCTCAATGACACTTTGAGTGGACTTTGGACCAGGCTGGGGGGCCTGGGCTCAGAGGAGGGGCCTTTTGAAGAGAAGCACCTCAGAGGGCCTGTCCAGACACGCCAGGCCCGCCAGGCAGGCAATCTTGCTCTGGACCTCCCCAGCTATCTTCGTACAAACAGAATCAAGAAGAGAGAATGTTCCCTCCACCGCTTCCGCGTCAGCTTCCAGCAGCTGGGCTGGGACCACTGGATCATTGCCCCCCATTCGTACCAGCCCCAGTACTGCAAGGGCAATTGCCCCCGCGTCCTGCACTTTGGCTACCACTCCCCAAATCACGCCATCATCCAGAACTTCATCAACGAGCTGGTAGACCAGAGCGTGCCGCCTCCCTCATGCGTCCCTTACGAGTATAGCCCAATCAGCATCCTCATGATGGAACAGAATGGAACCATCCTTTACAAAGTGTACGAGGACATGATTGCAAAATCCTGCACTTGTCGGTAAATCTCTCTGGGGGAAGCAAATTGCATAGGTGAAGCTGGTCCCTGTTGTGAGGCATTCCTGGAAGCCAAAGGCTCCCCACCTCCAGTCTTTGTGCAAGGATGACTTTACATGATTTGTAAATGGATTGCATTGCATGCCTTTAAATATCTATTTATTGACTTTTGCGTTTTCTGACAGCTGCATCAAGAGGGTGCCAGGTTTTAATAAATTTGGTTACTTTTTTTCATCTGGGTCCCAACGCCCTCCCTTCCCAGTGATATGATGAACGTGCAATTTCACTGGGCTGTTTTACAAATGGATTTTTATACACATGCCGGCAAACTGTTGTCTGTTTATTTTTTTCTTTTTAAAGAAAGAGCCTGGTTGGGGACTACATAGGTTCCTTAATCCTGCCAGCAGCCTGAAGGAAGCATGGCCAGCTTTGCCATGGAGATGGAGGGATGCTGCAGATCTGTGGCAGTCTGCCTGGTCTCTGGAGATTTGTTTGCTGCCCTTTGAGTGTCCGAAAAGCAAACTTCTCTACCTTTCGAGTGCACTGAATGAATGGTGCCTTCTTTCTTCTTGGAAAGCTGTGCATTTCTCTCCTTCGGAACTGGGGGCAGGAAATCACTGCTTGCTTGTGGGTCTAGATGTTGGGATTCAAGCTACCTCTTTTGCCCCAGGAGTTCTTAGGAAGCAGCTGGTCTGTTCTGAAGGGAAACAAACACCATTTTTGCAAACACTGTCTGGAGCGGGTTGGGTGGGTGAGGAACAAACTATCCGGTCCTTGGGGCATTCCCACAGACTGTCCCACGATCTTTTCTCTTATGATGCCAGTGTCTTTAGACTAATTCTTGTTGTCACTGCTGTATCACTTGCTGCATGCTCCCCCCCTTCCTTTCTTCCTCTTGGATTTGCTGCCAATCACAGCCTGTATCCTCACTGCACAAATAAAGCCACACTAATGTCCTCTGCAATGCTGGGCAATGTTAACCGGGGGTGGGTGGGTGGGTTGCTGAAGGCTTTTTTTAAAAAAGTATCTCTGGGGAGAAGAAGGGGAAAGGTTGTTGAGCAAATCCTTTCTCTCTGGAACTGGGAGGTTTTTAGTCTCTTCCTAGAGAATAAAGAATAGAATGTCTGAATGTTTTAAGCTGAAATTGGATGTGGCCTTGGGGATGGCTGCCAAGTGGTCTGTGGGCTGGCGTGAGGTCTCTTCAGTCCCTAGCTAGCTCCACCCAAGAGGAATGGCCACTTCAGCTGTCCTGGGTAGATGCGAGTGGCAGCTCCTGTTTGCAATTGATTGTACCCCGTTTTAAAGCACCTTGCTTACATTTGTGCCTCTGTTGGCACAGTGCTGGGGATCTGGGCTTCTCTCGAACACAGCCCCTGAAGCACTTGGAAACTTTGTTTGGGAAGACTGGTTTCATTTTTTTTGCAGGCTGCCTGGGACATCTCGTTTGGCCTTTAACCTTCCTCCTCCCGAAGCGCACTGTAGCCTGCCCTGATCTGAATCAATTGCTAATAAGCTGGGGGTACCTTTCTCTTTACTAGCTGGTCTATTTAAAATAAGCTTATGTAAATAAATTTGGTTTCTTTTGCTAAAGCGGATTGTAGTGTATTCTTATTCTTCAGCCCAATTTCAGTGAGGAAAGGAGCCATAGCAGGGAGTGGAGGGGAAGAACAAAGAAAAGTCAGATTCAGCCTTGCCAGCTTATGAAGCAGCTGAATAAATTTAACTAGTAAGGCACTGGCTTAGGGTTGCCGGGTCCCTCTTTGCCACTGCTGGGAGATTTGGGGGGCCAGAGCCTGAGGAGGGCGGGGTTTGGGGAAGGGAGGAGCTTCAATGCCAAAGAGTCCAATTGCCACAGCAGCCATTTTCTCCAGGTGAACTGATGTCTATTGGCGGGAGATCTCCAGCCACTGCCTGGAGGTTGGCAACTCTACACTGGCTACTGGTGTATTGCTCCTGATTGAAAGGTGGGAGGAGTGGGATTGGACTGTATGGCCACTTTCTGCAGGCTGCGGATGGAATTGTGGGGATAAATCCGAGGACCAGGCAAAAAGAAGAGGTGAAAGTGTGCCTGGTCTATTGTGTGGGTGTGTGAATATGCACACGCATGTGCAGAGACCAGGCAGGTCTGTTTATTGAAGCATCTAGGCTGGGATTGTGAAGGTACAGGAAGGGTACTTTTCCATACACAAGGCTGCAAGCAGTTGGGCTTGTAATGAGATCTTAAAATGCATTGGCCAGAATGCTTACTTGCATTACAAATGGCTCTTCAAGCTTTCTTGGTCTGAGCCATCTTCTGTCTGAAACTTTAAAAGCACACATGTTTGGACTATACTCCAAATGCTGTATAAGGGAAGGGGTACATTCCTGGCACTAGAGGCAGGAGGACTGGTTGCAGCATGCCAGCAAAGTGCTCACAGGTATGCTGCTTGGCTGGCTACAGGGCTCTCTTCCTAGAACAGGTCCAGCAGGGTCAGTGCCCTGGGCAAAGTTTCCCAGGCCAGGCTGGAATGTCAACAGGCCTCAGCCCTGACCTGGGCAGACCTCTGGTACAGGCAGCGTCCTGTGAGTGTCAAACCATCATTCCTGCTTAGTGTACTTAGAATACTACAGCAGCACAAAGAGTTTGAGTGTGTATGCTATCTATGCATGCACACCAGTTGCAAGGTGAACCTCCTCTATTGTGACCAGGTAGTCCTACCTGGTGCTTGCTTACAGCCCTCATTCACTCCTAATGTTCATGTAGAAATCACACGGAGTTGGTTGGATTTTGTACAAGGAGGTGGTGAAGTATGTCCCTCCCTTCCTCCAGCAATCTGCTGTTTGTTCTGTTAATCCTCTTAGGATCGGGGACCCTTGTGAACAAAATAATGAACTGGGTGGAGAGGAGTGCTCAACTGTGCATTTTGTTTATGAATGTCCTTTCACCCTAAGAAGACTTCTGGTCCAAATAGGCTGCTGGGGAAATGTGGGAAGATCCATTATAGGGATTCTGAAAATGCTGTTCAGCAGGGCCCATGCGTTTTAGATGTGCCTGCCTCTATTTTTATGTGCTCACTTCCCCCCTCCCTAAATGGAGTTTAGGAGCCCCGTGGCGCAGAGTGGTAAGCTGCAGTACTACTACAGTCCAAGCTCTGCTCACGACCTGAGTTCGATCCTAACGGAAAGTTGGTTTCAGGTACCCAGCTCAAGGTTGACTCAGCCTTCCATCCTTCCGAGGTCGGTAAAATGAGTATCCAACTTGCTGGGGTAAAGGGAAGATGACTGGGGAAGGCACTGGCAAACCACCCCATAAACAAAGTCTGCCTAGTAAACGCCGGGATGTGATGTCACCCCATGGGTCATGATTAACCTGGTGCTTGCACAGGGGACCTTTACCTACCTTTAAATGGAGTTTAATTAGCTGGTCAGATGGTCATTAAACTTCTGTTTCACTTAAATGGGAATTATGGAAATATGCATCACCTTTTCCTTCTTACCATCTGGAAGAGTGACAATTGCCCCACTTTTCCTGATTGCCAGTATACCCCAATGCATTCACATTAGGGTTGCCAACTAAATTCGTGGGGATTTGGGGGTGAAGCCAGGAGACAGTGGGGTTTAGGTAGGGGAGGGACCTCAGTGTGGTATAGAATTCACTGTCCAAAACAACCCTTTTCTCCAGGTAAACTGAGCTCTGCAGCCAGAAGACCAGTTCTGGGAGATCTCCAGGCTCCACCTGGAAGTTGGCAACCCTAATTCACATTGGCTGGGGAAGAGGTTGCAGCCCTGGCGGCTCTCAGACCAGAACCTTTGGCCATATGTGCTTGGCTTTCAGAGGATCAGGCTGGAACAAGCGCTTCCTATTCCCAGAGCCTTTGATCACCCCCCATGTGGTGGTTCTGCCTAGGGTGTGTGTGTGTGTGGGGGGGTTGCGAGTAATTAGACCAGCCTGCATAGCCAGATCTCTGGGAATGTACTAGTTAATCATTCAATCGAGTTCACTGAATCATTTAGAACAGAGATGATGCAATGCAGGACCAGCTCCAGAGGGATGGCAAAGGGCCTGTTGCCCCAATAACTCTGCCGCTCTTGCTGGGCCTGGGATGCCCAAGAAGGCTGGGGGTGGCACAGATGAATGACTAACTTTTCACACCCTGACTTGAGGAGCCCCTGCTTCTTGAGTTGCCCATTTTGCAATTACCATTGGCCTAGTGTTGGCAACTCCGGATCGGAAAATTCCTGGAGATGGATGGAGCCTCAGGAGGTCAGGGTTTGGGGAGGGGAGGGACCTCAGCAGGGTATGATGCCACAGAGTCCACCCTCCAAAGCAGTCATTTTCTCCAGGGGAACTGACATCTGGAGATCAGTTGTGATGCCAGGAGATCTCCAGGCCCCACCTGGAGGCTGGCAACCTTATGAGAAACCAGCATGGTGTAGTGTTTAAGAGCGGTGGTTTGAAGCAGTGGATTCTAATCTGGAGAACCAGGTTTGATTCCCTACACCTGGAGAGCAATCCTAAACAGGTTTATTGTTTTACTTCATTTATCCCTCCCCTTCCTCCCAAGTGGGAACCCTCCTCTCCTCCATTTTATCTTTACAACAACCCTGTGAGGTAGATTACACAGAGAGTGTATGACTGGTCTGTCACCCAGCAAGATTCTTTTTTTTTTAATAATTATTTTATTGGTTTTTATAATACAAATTTTCCATGATAGTAAACAACAATAAAAGCAATATGAAATTCAAAATTCTAACTCTATGTTGTTATAATTTCTTGAATTCATAACAAAAAAAAAATTAGAGGAAAATTTATGACTTCCCCATCACCTCTCTCCGCCTCTTAATAAAATATTCATCCCATTGTAATTGGTCTGATCTTAACTATCATAAATTCATTTAACTTTCATAAAACATCTTCTATTAATATAAATGATTATAACTCTTAATATTAATTGTGTCTTCTAGATCAGATTAATAAGTATTCTTCCATTTTCCCCAGTTTTAATTCATATTCACAATATTTCATCCAATCCTCCCATTCCCCTAAAAATCGAACATTGTCTTTTTCATTTAAAATGGCTGTAAGTTTTGCCATTTCCACCAATTCAAACATTTTCCCAATCCAGTCTTTTTTCTCGGGAATTTCTGCCCCCTTCCATTTTGCTGCATATAGCAGTCTCGCAGCTGTTGTAGCATAGATCAAAAAAGTTCTTTGTATTAGCAAGTTGTCAGGTATCATACTTAATAGCATCATTTCTGGTGTTTTGGGTATATTTTTTTGTACTATTAGTCTCAATTCATTGTATATCATATCCCAAAAATCTTTAGCTTTATCACAAGTCCACCACATATGGTAAAAGGAACCAATTTCCTTATTACATTTCCAACATTTAGGGGATGTCACTTTATATATCTTTGCCATCTTCTTAGGTGTTAAATGCCATCTATACATCATTTTATAAATGTTTTCTCGAATTGATTGCGCGTTTATTCCTTTCAAATCTTTTGACCAAAGTCTTTCCCATTTATTTAAAGCAATATCATGTCCGATATTTTGAGCCCAATCTATCATAGTTGGTTTAATCGTCTCCTGCTCACAATATAATGTTAAAAGTAGATTGTACATTTTAGAGATCAGTTTCAGATTGTTCTCTAGTAACATCTTGTGGAAAGGGGACTTTTCTTTAGAAAATCCATTTTTCATATCTTGTACAAAAACTGATTTAATCTGACAATATTGCAACCATTGTAAATCCTCTTTGAGAAATTGAAATTCCTTTAATGAACATTTTTCCCCCTCCCAATTAATTAATTCCTGGTAAATTATAAATTTGTCCGGTCTAAGTGGACGTAGTGTTAGCATTTCTTGCGGTGAAATCCACATCGGAGTTGTTGGTTCCAAAATATGTTTATATTTCATCCAGATACGCAGTAGAGAGGACCTGATTATATGATTCCTAAATGATGCTTGTATCTTAATTTTGTCATACCATAAATAGCCATGCCATCCACTAATATTATTAAAGCCTTCAAGCTCCAATAAACGTGTATTTGATAAGGTTATCCAGTCTTTTAGCCATGTTAAGGCTACCGCTTCAGCGTAAAGTTGAAAGTTTGGTAGTGCTAAACCTCCTCTAACTTTAAGGTCCACCAAGTATTTATAAGCAATCCTCGGTTTTTTCCCTTGCCAGATGAAGTTTAAAATGTCCTTCCTCCAAGTATCAAAGTATTTAACATGTGATATTATAGGCAAATTTTGGAATAAGAAGAGCATCCTTGGTAACACATTCATTTGAATTGTTGAAATACGTCCCAATAGTGACAACTTTTTATTTGACCAAATAGTCATATCAGTTTTTATTTTACCCCATAATTTAAAGTAGTTGTTGGTTAACAATTCTTTGTTCTTCGCTGAGATCCAGATTCCCAGATATTTAACTTTATTGGCCTTCTCCCAACCTGTAAACGAGATGAATTCCTGTTGTTCTATTTCTGATAAATTCTTGAATATTGTCTTTGTTTTTTCTTGATTAACTTTAAATCCCGATATTTCCCCAAAGTCGTCCAGAGTCTCTTGTAGTAACTTCATTGATTGTGTTGGGTTTTCCAGAATTAACAGGAGGTCATCCGCGAATGCTCTCAATTTAAATTCATGTTTTTTAATTTTTAGACCGCGAATGTCCTCCATACTCCTTAGTTTACAACATAATGTTTCCAACACCAACAAAAACAATAACGGAGACAAAGGACAGCCTTGTCTAGTTCCTTTCTTAATTTGACAATTTTCCGACATTGATTCATTCACCAAAATTTTCGCATGTTGGGATGTGTAAATAGCTGATATACCTTTCAAAAAACGGTCTCCAAAATTTAATTTTACCAATGTTTTTTCCATAAAGTCCCATGAGACCATATCAAAGGCTTTTTCCGCATCCAAAAATACAAAGGCGGCTGATCGTTGTATATTCTGATCATAATATTCTAATGAGTCCAATAAGATTCTTATATTGTCTTTAATTTGCCTTCCTGGAACAAAGCCCGCCTGATCTTCGTGTATAAGGTCTTTAATAAATTTTCTTATCCTATTCGATAAGACCGAGGCATAAATCTTATAGTCCACATTTAACAACGAAATAGGTCTATAGTTTGATGTTCTTTCTGGGTCTCTTCCTTCCTTGGGTATCAACGATATGTATGCATGCGACCAAGTTTCTGGGGCTACTCCCTTATCCAAAATTGTATTGCAAAGTGATACAAAAAAGTCTGCTAAGTTGTCACTAAATGTTCTATAAAATAGAGCAGTTATTCCATCTGGTCCAGGTGTCTTATCAGGCTTTTGTTTCATTATTGCTTCTTGTATTTCTTCCCTTGTGATTGGAGCATCTATCCATTCTCGTTGGTCTGTTGAAAGGATATTCATCTGTATTGAACTTAAAAACTTATCTATTTTCTGTTTTGAAATATTTTCTTTCTGATACAGCTTAGTGTAAAATGAAACAAATTCTTTTTGTATATCTGTAGTTGAATGAACTGGTCCTTTAGCAGTTTGAATTTTTGTTATAATCTTCTTCTGAAATGAGTCTTTCAGTTGTGTTGCTAAAAATTTCCCAGGTTTATTAGCATGTTCAAAATATTTTTGTTTGGCAAATTTTAAGTTTTTGTTCATTTCCTCCATTATGACCAAATTTAATTGATGTTTAGATACAGAAATCTTCATTTGTATTTCATTTTTCTCTTCTTCTTGTAACGCCATAACAAGTTTTTGTTCCAAATTTTGTAAATCTCAAAGTATATTATTGGTAAATTGTAGTTGAGTTTTCCTCCACGCTGCATGTTTCTGTATCATAAATCCTCTTAGAACTGCTTTAAACGCATCCCACACTATATTCAACGTAGTTTCTCCATTAAGATTGACTTCAAAAAAATCTTTAATCAGATCATATAATTCTTTTTGAATCTTATTTTCCTTTAAAAGTTTATCATTCAATCGCCATCTAAATGCTTGTTTATTGTTCCACTCAAATGTAACCGGATTGTGATCAGAAAAAGTTCTTGGTAAAATATGTATTTTACGTAGTTGCGTAAAAATTGATTTACTAGACCAAATCATGTCTATTCTGGAGTGTGAGTCATGTCTCGCTGAATAAAAGGTATATTCTTTGGCTGTAGTATTCATTGTTCTCCAGATGTCTTGTAATTCCAATTCTGTAGCCATGGTGAAGAAAGTTTTAGGTAAACATCCTTCATTTTCGTCTTTTGCTTTTGATTTTTTATCCAAAATTGGGAGAATAACGCCATTTAAGTCACCCATCAATAAAATCTGGTCATTAGCATACTGAGAGATCAGTTCATGCAATTGTCCATAAAATTTTGTTTTTCCTTCATTGGGAGCATATATTCCTACCACAATCGTCTTTTGCCCCAATATTTTGGTTTTTATAATTACAATTCTCCCTTCGTTGTCTTTATATAGTAGTTCAGGACTAAGGCTAGAATGAGCATATATTACTACTCCCTTAGTTTTTGTTTCGGCCGATGCCACAAATGCTTGTCCAAGCATTTGCCTATCCAAATATTTTTTGTGTTTTTTTGCTATATGAGTCTCTTGTAAACAAATTAGGGAGTATTTATACTTCTGTAGATATTTAAAAATTCTAGCCCTTTTAGTTTTTTCATTCAAACCATTCACATTCCAAGAAATTACTTTTGCCATGGTACAATGATTATTGAAGCAAAATATGCAGTCTATAATTTAGTTCCTCCTGCTGCTCCCTGTGGTTCTTCTTCTTCTTCTTGTTCTTCTTCCTCTTCCTTTTGATCCCCAGTTAATCCTTTAAGATCTGATTTATATTTTCTCAGAAATTTTCCCACATCTGCTGTAGATGTAATTGTCATTTTCATTTCTTTGTAGGTAAAAGCCAAGCCTTGTGACATAATCCAGCGATATTTGATACCATTAGCTTTCAAAACAGACACAAATTCTTTGTAATTATTCCTCTGTGAGAGTAAATGTCTTGGTATGTCCTTTAATAAAATTAGAGGAATGTCTCCTGCTGACACCGGGTTGTCATAATGCATCTTCATGATCTTATCCTTAATCCTAGTGTCATAGAACACTATCATCAGGTCTCTTGGCTTAGATCTTTTCATTCTAGCAGGTAATGGTATTCTGTATACTCTGTTAATAGCTTGGTTCAATTCTTGTTCGTCCATCTGAAACAGGTAAGCCAGATTTGGGACTACAGTTTCTTTGTTATCTCCCATCATATCTGGAAGGTTGCGCAGACGAAGGTTGGTCTCTCTCACTCTCATCTCCATCATGGCTATTTGATCTTTTACTGTTGTCTGATTTAATTGTATTGTTTCAATCTGTTTTTCTTGGCTTGCTAATTTTTTCTTTGTATCCTTATGCTCTTCCATCACTTTCTTTATTGATGAATCCATTGCTTGCATATCTGACTGCATAGTACTCATTTGAGTTTTTACTTCTTTAAGATCTCCTGTTACTACATCCAATTTATGATCAATAGCTTGAGATGCTTGGCCTAGATTTGTCATCATAGAAGTTAACTGTGCCATCTGTGTAGACATCTGTGTAGACATCTGTTCAAGCTGCTTATTTGTTGCCTCTGTTTGTTTGGCTAACATCTCCTGTAATTTCTTATCCATAGCTAAAACTTGTGCTGAGTCCTTCAGTTTAGTATAGGCAGGGCTATGCAGTGAGCCAGAACGGGGTCGGGTTCCAGACATTTACATTGGAATAAGGCTGGTAAAAATCATGTCCTCAGACAGGGCCCTCCAGATGGTGGTTAATAGAGGGTAATTCAATGATCAGCTTAATAATTTTTTCGGGTTGAAAAGAGCTGAATTTGGCTTTAAAACAGCTTAAAAGTTTTGAAATACCAACGAGTTTTACTGGACGCTCTAGGTCGGATCTACCAGGAAGTATTCCGGAAGTTGTATCTGCTGTGGACCTTCTACCGCCTCATCTCGATGGTTGTTTCCTTCAGGAATTGTTTCTGTGTTACTCAAGTGCGAGGTGTATCCGGTCCTCCAGCTTGCTTCCTGTTGTTGTGACTCAGATGATAGAGAGGGTGGTGTAGAGGGGCTTCCGGTCTGATGAATCCCTTGCTGCTAACGTGGCAGGAAATTCTTTTTCACCAGAGAATCAGGAAGAAATTCACCCTCCCCTTCCCTCAGAGTTGTTTCTCATTGGTAGAGATTTTAGTCCGTCATCTAAGCGTCCTTCCAACTCTTTGTTTTGATTTAAGCTGATCTGTTTGATAAGGCTCCTGCCGCTAATCCTGATGGAATTTACAAATCAAACTTTCTCGATTAAAATAAGGGAGGAGCAGAGGTACTGGGAATATCTTCATCTACCCCCCGGTTATTCGAAAATGCCAGTAAAAGACGAAGGGTTCTTTGTACTCACTTAGGCATCGAGAGGTGAGGTTCTTCTCTTAAAATAGTCCTTTATGTTGGTATTAAGGTGGTGGAGGGTAGAGCCTTATGCCAAAGTTGCGTTTTGGCGATTCCTTTCCCTATGTGCCCCCGCCGGACCGGCGTCCAGAGCTCTGGGGGGCTTATAAAGCTCCCTAAGAGTCTTTGGGAGGTCACACTGCGTTTATGGGCTGCAGGGAGTTCCTGCTGTCCGACCCACTTGCAAGGGTCAGATTGGGCTGCATATATCACCCCTAAATTAGCGCAAACTTGGATTTCCCTCAGGACAGCCTGAGGAAACGTCTTACTCCTCCCAGCGCACCACCGGAAGCCTCTCCCAGCAAGATTCCATGGTACATAAGAAAGGCCATGCTGGATCAAACCAAGGCCTGTCAAGTCCAGCTGCAGTCTGTTCACACAGCGGCCAACCAGGTGCCTCTAGGAAGCCCCCAAACAAGACGGCTGTAGCAGCAGTTAGAACAGGGATCTGGTAGAACAGGGTTTTGAAGCTGGATCTCCCAGATTCTAGTCTGAACTCTTAACCACACTGACTCTGTAGTGGCTGATGGTGAATAATAGCAGGGAACAAAATCATAATACTGCCTCTTTTCCCCTCTTCTGGTCCCTGGTTGTCCAGGTAGCTTAATAATTCTCAGTATTTAGAGCCAATCCGACACTCTAAATACTCCCAACACCATTTTAATTCAGTCTCAATCCCAGAAAAAAGGTCTGCAGCATCGCTCCGCATGAGTAGACTGCAAAACAGAAGAACGGCCAACCATGAGCCATCAAGGCACAGGTACCTGCGCGCAGAGGTGGATCTACTGTGAAACTAATGAAGCCTATGCTTCAGGGCCCCTAATCCCAAAGCAACTTTTTTTTAATGAGTGAATTTCTCAACAAAATTGATGTAGTTTTTTTAGTGACAGAATCATAAGCCAATGGGTTGAAGTACTTAATGTTGACCTTAGAATATGCTCTAATACCCAATTCATCTGGCCTCAAAACGTCCCTGTAATTGGTCAAATTTCAAATTTTTCTCAGGGGCTTGCAGCGCCCGAACCCCCAGCTGTATGGGCTCGCTGAGCTCGCCAGAAGCTATTCATAGCCTACATTTGGGCAGCTGGATCCTCAAATCCTTTGTTGGTTATGGCTTAATAGTTCTATAGTTTTATTTCATCACTGTATGGCCCATTTTCAAGGACTCCACCCCACCACCTTGTTTTCCGCAGTTTGGGCCTTGAGGTCCTTGCAAGGGCAGCAAGGCCCTTTGGACCCTGTTGGATGTTGCCCTATTGGTTGCGCCCCCATAACAGTTCAAGCTTCAGGGCCCCAGAAATGTAGGTCCGCCACTGGGCAGGAGTCGTTCCATCCTTTTCTTTTGACCAGCTGGGCAACTGCAATCTTCTGGGCAACTGTCATCTGTTTGTGGCAAGGTAGAAGGCCAGTGATGTCTTGCTTGGGCAGGTCAGTGTGCTGACAGAAAATGGAAAATGGAGGGCTGCCCGACATTTAGCCATCTGTTTCACTATTTTTCCAGCAATATTATGACATGCTTTATCTACTATGGTCCAGCCATCCTTAGAGGCTCAAGCTAGTTCCCCGTTCCCTTATCCTCACAACAATCCTGTGAGGTTAGCTAAAGGTTGCCCTGAGTGCTGGCAGATTTGAACTCTGGTTTCGCCACTCCTAGTCCACGGCTAACCACTACCCTAGCTCATAAAGTATAAGAAGACAATTTATTGTTGGAGCATAAAATTAAGATAACATTCAGAAGCAATGGATGACACAAAAATATGGAATCAGTCGTGCACTGTAAGGAAAAATGTAAAAGTGTGGTACCCTCCAAGGATTTGAATTGTGTCAATGTTTCACTCTGCATTAATGTCCAAATCTTCTCCAGGGGGCAAATGGGTGCACCGGCTTCCCTGGGGGGCTGGGGGTTGCTTTAAGCTCCCTAAGAAACCAGGAAGCCCACCCCCATCATTTTACTCTCACCTGGCATGATGCCTATAATCCTGGAGTTTCAGCAATGGCTAGAAGTCTCTCTAGGAATGCATAACTGCTCCTTTTAACCAGTGCGAGAGAGCAGAGCCCTGTCTATGTTTTCCAGTTAAGGAGAGGATTATAGTGAGCAATTATAGATTCCTAGAGAAGTGTGCACTTTGTGCACATAAATGGGCTTTCTCTCTCAAAAGCTTCTGCTGTCATCAGTCTTTAAGGTGCTGTAAGACTCTTTGTGGTTTTGCCCAAGAGGCAGAGAACTGGAAATCGCTTCCTGGTAGGACATGACAAGCACTTTAGGTGGTATTATAACATAAGAAGAGCCCTCCTGGATCAGACCAGTGTTTCAAATAATCCAGCATCCTGTTTCTTGCAGTGGCCGACTAACTGGCCCTGGAGAGACAACAAGCAGGGCTTAATAGCCAAGGTCTTCTCCGTGCCTCCTAGCACTGGTCTTCAGGGGTATACTGCTTCTGGAGATGAAGGTTCTCTGTGGTCATTATGGTTAGTAGCCATTGAGGGACCTATCCTCTGTGAATCTGGCTAGTCCCTTTTTGAAGCTGTTTATGCTAGCAGCACCCTGACCTGGATGGCCCAGGCTAGCCTGATCTCGTCAGATCTCAGAAGCTAAACAGGGTAAGCCCTGGTTAGTATTTGGATGGGAGACCACCAAGGAATACCAGGGTTGCTGTGCAGAGGAAGGCACTGGCAAACCACCTCTGTTAGTCTCTTGCCATGAAAACCCCAAAACGGGTCGCCATAAGTCAGCTGCGACTTGACGGCACTTTACACACACATGCTAGTGGCAATCACTGTGCCCATTAACAGTGAATTCCACAATTGAACTATTAATTGAGTGAAGAAGTACCCCCTTTTGTCTGTCCTGAATATATGCAACATGTCATAAGAAGATGGCTAATGATCACGTGTTTAATGTATATAATTTTTACAATGGAGAGGGAGGAAAGGGCTGGTGCTTGGATGTTCTTCCCTAGTAGCTCATCTATCCCAAATTCCTGGACCAAGTGGGTTGTCCTAGATTTTTGTGGCTTTTGATGCAACCAGTTACTTTGTGATTCCAAACCTCTGGCTCGAATCAGACTCATGTGGTCACTGTAAAGGTATGCATCAGGCTGACGTGTGGAAAGCGATTTGGGTCCATGGAGAAACCTCTGGCCTGGAAAAGACCCAAGGAAATGTGGCTGAAACAGCCCTGTATGTACAAGGGGGGTTGGTTGGTGTGTGGAGGTTCAACCAGGATGTTTCAAGCTTAGTTCTCATAAGCAAAAATGAGGATGTAAACCTGGATCTGAGCTGAACCACAGTTGGAGGCTTATAAGAAAGGATGTTGATTTCTACAAAACGAATTCCCTTCACATGGAAAAGTACCCTGTTGAGGAAGGCTTTAGCCTTGTCTGTTCCTGGCAGACCCACAGCTGCGGTCTGAGATGCTACAGGCCAGACTGGGTTTCTTTCTTCATCTGCTGTTTTGTTTTTTTTTAATAAATTTTTATTGGGTTTTATATTACAAATTTTCCATTGCAATAAACAACATCTATAACAATATAAAATTTCAATTCTGACTTAATGTTGTTATAATTCCATACAATATATAAAAAAAAGAGAAAATTTGGAAAATTTATGACTTCCCCTTCACCTCTATCTGCCTCTTAATAAAAAGTTCATCCCGTCGTAGTTGATCTAATCTTAATAGTCTATTAATACCATTTAATTTTTTTTTTTAAAACATAGTCTGTTAGTAAGTATAATTATGCTTATTCATTATAGAAAAAAACAAAGAAATCCTCTGGATCAGATTAGAAAATATTCTTCCATTCTTCCCAATTTTAACTCAAATTCACAATAATTCATTCACGCCTCCCACTCCCCCAAAAACTGAACATCATTTTCTTCATTTAAGATAGCTGTGAGTTTTGCCATTTCTGCCACTTCAAACATTTTAACAATCCAGTCTTTTTTCACGGGAATTTCGGTCCCTTTCCATTTCGCTGCATAAAGCAATCTCGCAGCTGTTGTGGCATAAATCAAAAAAGTTCTTTGTGTAGATAAGTCATCAGGAATCATACTCAATAACATCATTTCTGGTATTTTGGGTGTATTTTTTTGTAGTATTAGTCTCAATTCATTGTAGATCATGTCCCAAAAATCTTTAGCTTTATCACAGGTCCACCACATATGATAAAAGGAACCAATTTCCTTGTTACATTTCCAGCAGATAGGGGACATTGTTTTATAAATCTTTGCTATCTTCTTGGGTGTTAGATACCATCTATACATCATTTTATAAATGTTTTCTCTCACTGACTGTGCTTTTATTCCTTTTAGGTCTTTAGACCATAGTCGTTCCCATTTATTTAAAACAATATCGTGTCCCACATTTTGCGCCCAGTCGATCATAGTTGGTTTAATCGTATCCTGCTCACCATATATTGTTAAAAGGAGATTATACATTTTAGAAATCAGTTTTGTATTGTTATCCAATAGGATCTTTTGAAGAGAAGATTTTTCCTTAGAAAATCCATTTTTAACATCTTGTACAAAAACTGATTTAATTTGATAATATTGGAGCCATTGTAGATCGTCCTTAAGAAGTTGAAAGTCTTTTAATGAGCATTTCTTTCCATCCCAATTGATTAAATCTTGGTAGGTAATAAATTTGTCTGGTCTAAGTGGGCGCAATGTTAACATTTTTTGAGGTGATATCCACATCGGTGTTACTGGTTCCAAAATGTGTTTATATCTCATCCAGATACGAAGTAAAGAGGACCTGATTATATGATTACGAAATGTTGCTTGTAACTTAATTTTATCATACCACAAGTAGCCATGCCATCCGCTTAAGTTATTATAACCTTCCAAGTCTAGCAAACGTGTATTTGACAAACTCATCCAGTCTTTTAGCCATACTAAAGCTACCGCTTCAGCGTAAAGTTGAAAGTTAGGAAGTGCTAAACCTCCTCTAGTTTTTAGATCCACCAGATATTTATAAGCAATCCTTGGTTTTTTCCCTTGCCAGATGAAATTTGAAATGTCTTTCCTCCAAGTATCAAAGTATTTAGTGTGTGATATTATTGGCAAATTTTGGAATAAGAAAAGCATCCTCGGTAAAACATTCATTTGAATCGTTGAAATACGTCCCATTAATGACAATTTTTTGTTTGACCATATAATCATATCAGTTTTAATCTTACCCCATAACTTGAGGTAATTGTTGGTTATCAAGTCTTTATTCTTTGCAGTAATCCAAATTCCCAGGTATTTAACTTTGTTGGCTTTCTCCCAACCGGTATAAGATATAAATTCCTGTTGCTGTATTTCCGGTAGGTTTTTGAATATTATCTTTGTTTTTTCTTGGTTCACTTTGAAGCCTGATATTTTCCCAAAGTCGTCCAAAGTCTCCCGAAGTATATTCATTGATTGTGTTGGATTCTCCAAAATTAACAGGAGGTCATCCGCGAATGCTCTCACCTTAAATTCATGTTTTTTAATTCTTAACCCGCGGATGTCCTCCATACTTCTTAGTTTCACACATAGCGGTTCCAACACCAACAAAAATAAAAGTGGAGACAAGGGACATCCCTGTCTAGTCCCTTTCGTGATTTGACAGTTATCTGACATTGATTCATTGACCAAAATTTTAGCCTGTTGAGAGGTATAAATAGCCGATATACCTTTCTGAAATCGGTCTCCAAAATTCAATTTATCCAAAATCTGTTTCAAAAAATTCCAAGAGACCATATCAAAAGCTTTTTCTGCATCCAAAAATACAAATGCCGCAGTTTGTTGGATATTCTGGTCATAATATTCCAATGAGTCCAATAAGATTCTTACATTATCTTTTATTTGCCTTCCTGGTATAAAGCCTGCTTGGTCTTCGTGTATAAGATCCTTAATAAATTGTTTTATCCTACATGCCAAAACCGAAGCAAAAATTTTGTAGTCCACATTTAACAGCGATATAGGTCTATAGTTAGATGTTTTTTCTGGATCCCTTCCTTCTTTGGGTATCAATGATATAAATGCATGTGACCAAGTCTCCGGGGATGTTCCCTCATCCAAAATTGCATTATAAAGTAAACCAAAAAAAACCCACTAAATTGTCACTAAATATTCTGTAAAATAGTGCAGTGATTCCATCTGGTCCAGGTGTTTTATCCGTTTTTTGTCTCAGTATTGCTTCTTGTATTTCTTCCCTTGTAACTGGAGCTTCAATACATTCTCTTTGGGTCGTTGATAAAGCTTTCATCTGTATTGAATTTAAGAATTTGTCTATTTTCTGCTTTGGAGTATTTTCTTTCTGATATAACTTGGAATAGAATGAAACAAATTCTTTTTGAATTTCTGAAGTTGAATAGACTGGTCCTTTAGCAGTTTGGATTTTTGTTATAATCTTCTTTTGAAATGAATCCTTCAATTGTGTTGCTAGAAGTTTTCCAGGTTTATTTGCATATTCAAAATATTTTTGTTTAGCAAATTTCAAGTTTTTATTCATTTCCTCCATTATGACCAAGTTTAATTGGTGTTTAGATGCAGAAATCTTTATTTTAATTTCTCTTTTCTCCTCTTCCTGTGTTGCCATTATCAGTTTCTGTTCCAAATTTTGTAAGTTCCAAAGTATATTATTAGTAAATTGTAGTTGAGTCTTCTTCCAAGCCGAATGTTTCTGTATCATAAAACCTCTCAAAACAGCTTTAAATGCATCCCAAACTGTATTCAAAGAGGTTTCCCCATTAAGATTAATTTCAAAAAAGTATTTCATTAAAACCTGTAATTCCTTATGTATCTTATTGTCTTTTAAAAGTTTATCGTTCATTCGCCATCTAAATGCTTGTTTATTGTTCCACTCAAAAGTAACAGGGTTGTGATCAGAAAAAGTTCTAGGTAGGATATGGATTTTACGTACCTGAGTGAAAATTGATTTACTGGCCCATATCATATCAATTCTGGAGTGTGAATCATGTCTCGCTGAATAAAAGGTGTATTCTTTAGCAGTTGTATTCATTGTTCTCCAAATGTCTTGTAATTCTAATTCTGAAGCCATGGTGAAGAAAGTTTTAGGCAAGGCTTCCGGTGGTGCCGTTGGAGAGAGCACTCCATTTCCCCAGGTTGCCCTGGGAGAAATTCAAGTTTGCGTTATTTTTGGGGTACATAGATACCCCAATCCGACCCTTGCAAGTGGGTTGGAAAGCAGGAACTCCCTGCAGCCCGCAAACGCGGTTTGACCTCCTAGGTACTCTGAGGGGGCTTTTTTAAGCCCCTCGGAGTCCTAGACGCCGGTCCTGCGAGGGCACTAGGGAAGGACATCGCCAAAACGCAACTTTGGCAGCAAGCTCTACCCTCCACCGCCTTAATACCAACATAAGGACTACATAAAGAAAAGAACCTCACCTCTTGACACCCAAGTGAGTACAAAAGAACTCTTCGTCTACTTACTAGAAATTTGAACAGACGGGGGGCTGATAAGAATATTTCTGGGACCCCCACCCCTCCATAATCCGAACTGGAAAAGTTTGATCTGAGTCAGTCATCGGGATTAGCGACAGGAGCCTTATCGGATCGATCAGCCTAAACCATAACAAAGAGTCGGAAGGATACCTTTTAGACTGACAAGAATTATCACCAATGAGAAGGTCCGAAGGAAGGGGAGGGTGATCTCTCTTCCTGATTTTCCGGCGAATTCCTGCCACGTTTGCAGTAAGGGAGTGCCTGGAACGGAAGACTCTCTATAACACCCTCTCTATCATTGGAACTAAAATAACAGGAAGTAGCCGCGGGACTGAATATCCGTCGCACTCGAGTTACTTTCAAATCATTCCTGAAGGAATAACCATCGAGAAGAGGCGATAGAAGGTCTGCAGCACTAGTAACTTCCTGTTTACTTCCTGATTAATCCGATCTAGAGCGACCGAAAAAACTCACTGGTATTTTAAAACTTTAAAATGCAATTTTAAAGCCAATTTCGACTCTTTTCAACCCGAAAAAATTATTAGGCTGATCTTTGAACTATCATCTTTTAACCAGCACCTTAAAGGCCCTGTCGGTGGACATGTATTTTACCAGTTTTTTTTTAATGTAAATGTCTCGACCCCGCTCTGGCTCACTACACAGCCCTGCCTATACTAAACTAAGGGACTCTTTACAAACCTCGACCATGGAAAAAAAGTTACAGGATATGCTAACTAAACAAACTGAGGCAACAAATAAACAGTTTGAACAGATGTCTACACAGATGGCACAGTTGACTTCTATGATGACAAATCTTGGTCAAGCATCCCAAGCTATTAATCAGAAGTTGGACGTGGTCACTGGAGACTTGAAAGAAGTAAAAACTCAAATGATTGTTATGAAGACAGATATGCAAGCGATGGATGTATCAATTAAGAAAGTGATGGATGAGCACAAGGACACAAAGAAAAAATTAACAAGCCAAGAAAAACAGATTGAAACAATACAAGCGGATCAGATGGCGGCAAAAAATCAAATGGCAATGATGGAGATGAGAGTGAAAGAGACCAACCTTCGTATACGCAATTTTCCAGATATGATGGGAGACAATAAAGAATCTGCAATACCAAATTTGGCCTACTTATTTCAGATAGATGAACAAGAATTAAAACAAGCCATTAATAGAATATACAGGATTCCACTACCTGCTAGAATGAGAAGATCTAAGCCAAGAGATTTGATGATAGTGTTCTATGACACCAGAGTTAAAGACAAGATTATGAAGATTCATTATGAAAATCCAGTGTCAGCAAGAGATTCCTCTCTTATACTACTGAAGGATATTCCAAGGCATCTACTTTCACAGAGGAATAACTACAAAGACTTTGTGTCTATATTGAAAGCTAATGGCATCAAATACCGTTGGATTATGCCACAAGGTTTGGCTTTCACCTATAAGGAAGTGAAAACGACAATTCTATCCCAAGCAGATGTGGGGAAATTTCTGAGAAAATATAAAATGGACCTTAAAGAATTACCTGGAGAGAAGGAGGAAGAAGAAGAGGAAGAAGAAGAGGTACAGGGTGCAGAAGGTGGTACCAAATTATAGACTTTTTATTTTGCTAAAAAACACTACATTATGGCAAAAGCAATTTCTTGGAATGTAAATGGACTGAATGAGAAAACTAAAAGGGCTAGAATCTTCAAATATCTACAGAAATATAAATACTCCCTAATTTGCCTACAAGAAACCCACATAGCTTCAAAGCATAAAAAATACTTGGAGAAACAGGTGCTTGGACAAGCATTTATTGCTTCTGCTAAAACTAAAACAAAGGGAGTGGTAATCTATGCCCACCCCAGTCTCTGTCCAGAATTAGTATATAAAGACAATGAAGGAAGAATTGTAATTATCAGAACTAAAATATTGGGACAAAGGACAATAGTGGTTGGAATCTATGCAACCAATGAAGGGAAAAAATCCTTCTATGAAAAATTACATGATCTGATAACCCAGTACGCACAAGACCAAATTTTATTGATGGGCGACTTCAATGGAATTATTCTCCCATCTCTGGACAAAAAATCAAAAGCAAAAGATATCAATGATGGATGCTTGCCTAAAACTTTCTTTGCCATGGCTTCAGAATTAGAATTACAAGACATTTGGAGAACAATGAATACAACAGCTAAAGAATACACCTTTTATTCAGCAAGACATGATTCACACTCCAGAATCGATATGATATGGGCCAGTAAATCAATTTTCACGCAACTACGTAAAATTCATATTTTACCTAGAACTTTTTCTGATCACAATCCTGTTACCTTTGATTGGAACAATAAACAAGCATTTAGATGGCGAATGAACGATAAACTTTTAAAAGACAACAAGATACAAAAGGAATTACAGGTTTTAATGAAAGACTTTTTTGAAATTAACCTTAATGGGGAAACTTCTTTAAATACAGTTTGGGACGCATTCAAAGCTGTTCTGAGAGGTTTTATGATACAGAAACACTCGGCCTGGAAGAAGACTCAATTGCAATTTACAAACAACATACTTTGGAATTTACAAAATTTGGAGCAGAAATTGGTAATGGGAACACAGGAAGAGGAGAGAAGAGAAATTCAAATACAGATTCCTGCAACTAAACACCAATTAAATTTGGTAATAATGGAGGAAATGAATAAAAATCTGAAACTTGCTAAACAAAAGTATTTTGAATATGCAAATAAACCAGGAAAATTTTTAGCAACACAACTGAAGGACTCATTTCAAAAGAAGATTATAACAAAAATCCAAACTGCTAAAGGACCAGTTTATTCAACTTCAGAAATTCAGAAAGAATTTGTTTCATTTTACTCTAAGTTATATCAGAAAGAAAATACTCCAAAACAGAAAATAGATAAATTTCTAAACTCAATACAGATGAAAGCTTTGTCAATGACCCAGAGAGAATGTATTGAAGCTCCAGTAACAAGGGAAGAAATACAAGAAGCAATACTGAGACAAAAAACGGATAAAACACCTGGACCAGATGGAATTACTGCACTATTTTATAGAACATTCAGTGACAATTTAGTTGGATTTTTTGGTTCACTTTACAATGCAATTTTGGACGAGGGAACATCCCCGGAGACTTGGTCATACGCATTTATATCACTGATACCCAAAGAAGGAAGAGATCCAGAAAAAACATCTAATTACAGACCTATATCGCTCTTAAATGTGGATTACAAAATTTTTGCTTCGGTTTTGGCATGTAGGATAAAGCAATTTATTAAGGATCTTATACATGAGGACCAAGCAGGTTTTATACCAGGAAGGCAAATAAAAGACAATGTAAGAATTTTACTAGATTCACTAGAATATTATGACCATAATATTCAACAAACTGCGGCTTTTGTATTTTTGGATGCAGAAAAAGCCTTTGATATGGTCTCTTGGAACTTTTTGAAATGGATTTTGGATAAATTGAATTTTGGAGATCGTTTTCAGAAAGGTATATCGGCTATTTATACCTCCCAACAAGCTAAAATTTTGGTTAATGAATCAATGTCAGATAACTGCCAAATCACGAAAGGGACTAGACAGGGATGTCCCTTGTCTCCACTTTTATTTTTGTTGGTGTTGGAACCGCTATGTGTGAAACTAAGAAGTATGGAGGACATCCGCGGGCTAAGAATTAAAAAACATGAATTTAAGTTGAGAGCATTCGCGGATGACCTACTGCTAATTTTGGAAAACCCAACACAGTCAATGAATATACTTCAGGAGACTTTGGATGATTTTGGAAAAGTATCAGGCTTTAAAGTGAATCAAGAAAAAACAAAGATAATATTTAAAAATTTATCGGAAATACAACAACAGGAATTTATATCATATACTGGCTGGGAGAAAGCTAACAAAGTTAAATACCTGGGAATTTGGATCACTGCAAAGAATAAAGATCTGTTAACCAACAATTACCTCAAGTTATGGGGTAAGATTAAAACTGATATGATTATATGGTCAAACAAAAAATTGTCATTAATGGGACGTATCTCAACGATCCAAATGAATGTCTTACCGAGGATGCTCTTCTTATTCCAAAATTTACCAATAATATCACAAACAAAATATTTTGAAACTTGGAGGAAAGACATTTCAAACTTCATCTGGCAAGGAAAAAAACCAAGGACTGCTTATAAATACTTGGTGGATCTAAAAACTAGAGGAGGTTTAGCACTGCCTAATTTTCAACTCTATGCTGAAGCGGTAGCTTTAGTATGGCTAAAAGACTGGATGAATTTGTCAAATGTACGTTTGCTAGACTTGGAAGGTTATAATAACTTAAGTGGATGGCATGGTTATTTGTGGTATGATAAAATTAAATTACAAGCAACATTCCGTAATCATATAATCAGGTCCTCTCTACTTCGTATTTGGATGAGATATAAACACATTTTGGAACCAGAAACACCGATGTGGATATCGCCCCAAGAAATGCTAACTTTGCGCCCACTTAGACCAGACAAATTTATTACTTATCAAGATCTAATTAATTGGGAAGGAAAGAAATGCTCACTAAAAGACTTTCAACTTCTTAAGGATGATTTACAATGGCTTCAATATTACCAAATCAAATCAGTTTTTGTACAAGATGCAAAAAAAGGTTTCTCTAAAGAAAAATCTCCTTTTCAAAGGATTCTACTAGACAATAATACAAAGCTGATTTCTAAAATGTATAATCTCCTTTTAACAATATACTGTGAGCAGGACACGATTAAACCAACTATGATCGATTGGGCTCAAAATGTGGGACATGATATTGTTTTAAATAAATGGGAAAGATTATGGTCTAAAGATTTAAAAGGAATAAAAGCACAGTCAGTGCGAGAAAACATCTATAAAATGATGTATAGATGGTATCTAACACCCAAGAAAATTGCAAAGATTTATAAAACGATGTCCCCTACTTGTTGGAAATGTAACAAAGAAATTGGTTCCTTTTATCACATGTGGTGGACCTGTGACAAAGCCAAAGACTTCTGGGACATGATTTATAACGAACTGAGATTAATACTACAAAAGAACATATCCAAAACACCAGAAATGATGTTATTGAGTATGATTCCAGATGACTTAGCAACACAAAGAACCTTTTTGATTTATGCCACAACAGCTGCGAGACTGCTTTATGCAGCGAAATGGAAAGGGCTAGAAACTCCAGAGAAAAAAGACTGGATTGTTAAAATGTTTGAAGTGGCAGAAATGGCAAAACTCACAGCTATTCTAAATGAAGAAAATGACGTTCGGTTTTTGGGGGAATGGGGGGCGTGGATGCATTATTGTGAATATGAGTTAAAATTGGGAAGAATGGAAGAATATTTTCTAATCTGATCCAGAGGATTATTTTTGATTTCTTTTTTATATTGAATAAGCATAATTATATTTACTAACAGATTATGGTTCTTTATATATGGTATTGATATTTTATCAAGATTAGATTACCTAGGACGGGATGAACTTTTTATTAAGAGGCAGATAGGGGAAGTCAAAAAATTTTCCATTTCTTTTTTTTCTTTTTTCTTTTCTCTTTTTTATTATATGATATGGAATTATAACAACTTTAGGTTAGAATTGAAATTTGATATTGTTATAGATGTTGTTTAATGCAATGGAAAATTTCTATCATAAAACCCAATAAAATTTATATATATAAAAAAGAAAGTTTTAGGCAAGCATCCGTCATTAACGTCTTTTGCTTTTGATTTTTTGTCCAAAGATGGGAGAGTAACTCCATTGAAGTCGCCCATCAATAAGATTTGATCTTTTGCGTGTTGGGCAATCAAGTCATGTAGTTTTTCATAGAAGGATTTTTTCCCTTCATTGGGTGCATAGATTCCAACCACTATTGTCCTTTGTCCCAATATTTTAGTTCTAATAATTACAATTCTTCCTTCATTATCTTTGTATAATAATTCTGGACAAAGACTGGGATGGGCATAGATTACCACTCCCTTTGTTTTAGTTTTAGCTGAGGCAATAAATGCTTGTCCAAGCACCTGTTTCTCCAAATATTTTTTATGCTTTAAAGCTATATGAGTCTCTTGTAGACAAATTAGGGAGTATTTATATTTCTGTAAGTATTTAAAAATTCTAGCCCTTTTGGTTTTCTCATTCAATCCATTTACATTCCAAGAAATTACTTTTGCCATAGTGTAGTATTTTTTAACAAAGTAAAAAGTCTATAATTTGGTGCCTCCTTCTGCACCCTGTGCCTCTTCTTCTTCCTCTTCTTCTTCCTCCTTCTGTTCCCCGGGTAATTCTTTAAGGTCCATTTTGTATTTTCTCAGAAATTTTCCCACATCTGCTTGAGATAGAATTGTCATTTTCATTTCTTTGTAGGTGAAAGCCAAACCTTGTGGCATGATCCAACGATATTTGATACCATTAGCTTTCAATGTAGACACAAAGTCTTTGTAGTTATTCCTCTGTGAAAGTAAATGCCTTGGAATGTCCTTTAATAATATTAAAGAGGAATCTCCTGCTGACACTGGGTTTTCATAGTGAATCTTCATAATCTTATCTTTAACTCTAGTGTCATAAAACACTATCATCAAATCTCTTGGCTTAGATCTTCTCATTCTAGCAGGTAATGGTATTCTGTATATTCTGTTAATGGCTTGTTTTAATTCTTGTTCATCTATCTGAAATAAATAGGCCAAATTTGGTAGTGCAGATTCTTTATTGTCTCCCATCATATCTGGAAAATTGCGTATACGAAGATTAGTCTCTTTCACTCTCATCTCCATCATAGCTATTTGATTTTTTGCCGCCATCTGATCAGTTTGTATTGTTTCAATCTGTTTTTCTTGGCTTATTAATTTTTTCTTTGTATCCTTATGCTCATCCATCACTTTCTTAATTGATGCATCCATCGCTTGCATATCTGTCTTCATAACAGTCATTTGAGTTTTTACTTCTTTCAAGTCTCCTGTAACAACATCCAACTTCTGATTAATAGCTTGGGATGCTTGACCAAGATTTGTCATCATAGAAGTCAACTGTGCCATCTGTGTAGACATCTGTTCAAACTGTTTATTTGTTGCCTCTGTTTGTTTAGTTAGCATGTCCTGTAATTTCTTTTCCATGGTTGAGGTTTGTAATGATTCCCTTAGTTTAGTGTAGGCAGGGCTGTGTAGTGAACCAGAGCGGGGTCGAGTTCCCGACATTTACATTCAAAAGAAGCTGGTAAAATACATGTCCACAGACAGGGCCTTTAAGATACTAATTAGAAGAAAATAGTTCAAACAATAGCCTTATAATTTTTTCGGGTTGAAAAGAGTCGAAATTAGCTTTAAAATTGCGTTTTAAAACTTTGAAATACCAGTGAGTTTTGTCGGTCGCTCTAGATCGGGCTGATCAGGAAGTATACCGGAAGTTGCTAGTGCCGCGGACCTTCTACCGTCTCATCTCGATGGTTGTTCCTTCAGGAATGATTTCAAGGTGACTCGAGTGCAACGCGTATTCAGTCCTACGACTACTTCCTGTTGTTTTAGTTCCGATGATAGAGAGGGTATTATAGAGAGTCTTCCGTTCCAGGCACTCCCTTGCTACAAACGTGGCAGGAAATTCTTTTCGCCGGAAAATCAGGAAGAAGAATCACTCTCCCCTTCCCTCGGAGCTTCTCATTGGTGATAATTCTTGTCAATCTAGAAGATGTCCTTCCGACTCTTTGTTTTGGTTTAGGCTGATCAATTTGATAAGGCTCCTGTCGCTAATCCCGATGAATAACTCAAATCAGACTTTTTCAGTTCAGATTAAGGAGGAGCGGGGGTCCCAGAAATATTCTAATCAGCCCCCCGTCTATTCAAATTTCCAGTAAGTAGACGAAGAGTTCTTTTGTACTCACTTGGGTGTCAAGAGGTGAGGTTCTTTTCTTTATGTAGTCCTTATGTTGGTATTAAGGTGGTGGAGGGTGGAGCTTGATGCCAGAGTTGCGTTTTGGCGATTTCCTTCCCTAGTGCCCTCGCAGGACCGGCGTCCAGGACTCCGAGGGGCTTAAAAAAGCCCCCTCAGAGTACCTGGGAGGTCAAACCGCGTTTGCGGGCTGCAGGGATTTCCTGCTTTCCAACCCACTTGCAAGGGTCGGATTGGGGTATCTATGTACCCCAAAAATAACGCAAACTTGGATTTCTCCCAGGACAGCCTGGGGAAATGGAGTGCTCGTCCCAGCAGCAGCACCGGAAGTCCACTTCATCTGCTGTTTTTGAGAACTGGTCACAGAGGCAGCTGGGAGTCTTGATCATGTGAACAAGTCCTTGGACCATAACCAACACCTGGAGACATGAATATCATCATTTGTCACTTCCACTGCTCAAGACACTTTACATATGTCACGTATGCAGCGGCACTTTCAAAAGAACAGCAAAATTTATTCCAGAATAAGCTTTCATGAATCAGAGCTCACTTCATCAGGTGCATTCAAGTGTTCAGTCATTAGGCAGATGTATTTATTTCTGCACGGATAATGGATTTTCATTCCATATGTCTAAATTCCAGATGGGTATCTGTAATCCTTACAACAGCCAAGTTACTGTCCCTGATTTGCAGAGGGGAAACAGAGGCGAAGAGTGACTTGCTTATATTAAGGCCACCACACCAATTGGTGGCAGAGGTGAGACTGGAACCCATGACTTTACAGATCCCAGCTCATTCTCATATCCACTATACTATACCAGCTTTCATGGCTGCTTTTACCAACTGCTGGCCTAGATAACCACTGAGGATGTTCCTTTTTAACTCTGTAAACCTCTAACTCTTGAATATGACACTTGCTACCAGAATGGCTTTTGCCAAGCAGGAATTTATTTGTCCACACCACAAACATGGCTGCTTGCAAGAGTACCATGCAGACCCTCACCAACAGGTGTGTAGGATCACAGACTGAGAATCTTGCCATGCTGGAGACTAGGCAGAGCATGATAGAGCAGGCTGTGTCCACTGAGGAAAAAGAGGCAACTTGTAGGAAAGATACCCAAAGCACAGTTTTATCTTAGGGCCTCGAAGCTGTCCACTTGAAGCCTTGTGGATTTAACTGGGGGAGGAGAAGGGAGGTGAGTGGAGGTGGAGACAGCCAGAGGTGGATAAAAGGCAGGGGCAGAGGACTAGCAACTCAGAAAGATTTGACCGCTGGTTTGGCTTTGGGAGGAGGTGGAACACAGGCATCGAGGCCAGTGACTTCAGAGGCAGTGGGTCAGTGAAGAGACATGGCTTGTGTGCTTTCCTCCGGTGCTCGGACAGCCCTGGTGCTCGTGGTGCTGTTGCTCCTTGTCCTCCATTCCCAGCAGGTAAGTGAGTCACAGCATGTCAGATGGGTGCATTGGGATTGGGATAGGAAGGCGGCAAACCCAGAGTAGCTTTGGAAGAGTAGTTAAGAGTCAGAGCCCTTGGCAAGCCAGGCAACACTTTGGGGGCTTTCCTCACACCTTCTGCAAAAGTCAACCTGTGCTGAAATGGGAAGAGTTTGGCTCTGAGCCCTGTTCTCCCCTCCCAACTCGCTGCTCAGCTCCTTCTGTGAAGCAAATATTTTGGTCCCCATATGTGTGTTTTGTGTGGGAGGAGAAGGACACTATTCTAAGGATTTGGTTTAATCGGGAGGATTTATTCCCAGGGCCACATCTTAATTTGCTGAGCGAGGCTGCTTTCACATGGTGAGGATTTCCAGGTCATTGTTGCTAAAAATGCAGAGGCATTTGCATTGGGAGTGAAGCATCCAAACAGGAATGGTGTGCACACTTTCCTCTGTCGGGCTGCCATTTCCCCTGCATTTCCCCCTACTGCACCATCAGAAGTCTTTGTAAAAAAATATTGCTATTAAGAAATAGCACAGTAACTTTATAAAGGTCCATTGCTGTGATCCACTAGTAGTTCCTCAAAAAGGACTAGAGAATTACCTTTAAAAAAAGAGAGAGAGCTAAGACTTCAGTGGAACTAGTAGATTGTGGCAATAGATTGTAATAACATTATTGTGCCCTTGCGCAAGAACAATTACCCATTTTTTAAAAGCTCCCAACACTCTCTGGTAGAAGGGGAAAGCTTCCAACACAAACATGTACAGAGAACGTTTCTCAGCCTATCAAGCAACCACATGAACTACCTGTTGTTGCACAGGTGGGATTAAGGATTAGTACTTGCAGGTCCATTGCTTGGGTCTTCATGGATGCTCCAGTTTGGGTATTAAAGGCCAAGTGAAACCTGGCTTAAGCTTGGACCATTGACATGCTGTTGAAGAAGCAGCCAATACAAACGAGAGAGAGAGAGAGGGAGATAATTGGAGTGGGGAAAGTTCATGAAATATGTGGTGAGAGCCGGGTAGAAAGGGCTGAAGGTTGTGGGCAGTCCAGAGCATGAATGGGGGTATAACCACAAAGGCAGAGATAATAAGAAAGGCCATGCTGGATCAGACCAAGGCCCATCAAGGTCCAGCAGTCTGTCCGCACAGAGGCCAACCAGGGGCCTTTAGGAAGCCCACAAACAAGACGACCTGCCTGTGTTCCACAGCACCTAATATAATAGGCATGCTCCTCTGATCCTGGAGATAATAGGTACGCATCGAATCAGGGTGAATAGCAAGCTGTTGTGGCAGCACAGATTCATACTGAGAAGCTGTTGCCAAGTCCATCCCCTTCTTTGGCATTCCCTCCTCTGCAGGTGCTGGCCATGCATGCCAGAGGCCGAGCCTTCGCTGGGCAGGAGCTCCAAATGGCATCTGCTCCCAAGAGGGCTCCTTCTAGCTGGCACCTGCTCATGCGTCGAGCTGCATGCTCCACTCCCTTGTGGAGGACCCTGGGCAGCAAACCCCTGGGTGCTTTCTGCAGGCGAGGGCTGGAGTGCAGCACCCACGTGTGCCGGTGAGTATGAGGTGTCCATCATCTCCAAGGAGGAACAAATGGGCTAGGCACTGCCCAGGGCCACGGGAAAGGGTTCGCGACTTGGCAGCACCTTGGCCTGCAAGCAGCGTGGCAGAGATCAAAAGGAGACTCAGGGAAGGGGGAAGAGTGACTGCTGCCACACTCACATCTGTGCTGTCTGCCTCTCTCCTAGGAATGGGCACTGTGCAGACCCCCAGGTCAAATCCTGAAGAGGGACGTTGCGGGGCCTGGCATCCTTTTTGTGCTTTCTTTCCTCGCTCAAGGACTTCAGATGGGGAGGCTCTGGAGACTGGTATGCAATGGACACTGGGGGCCAGGCTTGGCTTAGAGTGGCCCCAGGGAAGAGCTTCGGAGTCGGACCTCACTCCCGCCAGGCACTGAGACAATAATCAGCTAGATGGGTTGGCATGTTATTGAAAGGCAGCATGATTTGGATAGAGTTTCCTTTGTGATCCAGGCATGTTAAATAAGGTAGCTTTGATACCTTATGTTAAGCATTTAGATAACCCTGATCATAGAAGGGTTTTCTCCTTATTAAGGTATGGTATGCTGCCCTTAGCAATTCTTGAGGGTAGATATAGAGGTTTACCATCTAAAGAATGTGTATGCTTATGTGGAGATGGGAATATCGAGTCCCTAGAGCATATATTTTTTATTGTAAAATCTATACTCATATTAGGGAAACTATCCCCATAATTTCCCACCATCCCGGCAAAAATAGAAGGACTCTTCTCTCAGTTAGTTATGCTTACAGAAAAGAATCAAGAGATCACTTTCAATGTCGCCAAATTTGGATGGATAGATTATAAAACTAGGAAAACTTGGGTAAGCCATAAATAGGCTTTTTAGTTATAATTTTTCTAAAGATAATGTATAATTCTGTGAATTTATCATTTTAAAATTTTTCTTTTCTCAAAAGTTATTTGATATACTGGAAGTTTGAATTACTATATTGATTCAATTTTTATTGGTCTTGGGCTGAATTTAATAAATTTATTTATTTTTGATTCTAGGCTTGGCATGTTTGCTAGAATTTTGATGAAATAAGAGGGAGCTGCTGAGCCCCTATGTACTTCCAACTCTTCCCAGCACTGTCACCCAACACCCCCTCCCAATCAGCCCTGTCTCTCCACTGGGCCAAGGTGCATCTGCAGGTGTTGCTCGGAACATTTATCAAGCGGGGCCCCAGCCGTAGCTGAGGAGCAGAGCGCCTGCTTTGCATGCAGGAGGTCCCCAGTTCATCCCCCAGAATCTTGAGGTAAAGGATCTTGGGAAGCAGGTGTAAGGAGTGACACCTCTCTGTCTGACCCTTTGCAAGGCAAGGGAGACAATACTCAGCTAGAGATGTCAATGGCCTGACTCGTAGGGTTGCCATGTCCCTCTTTGCCACCAGCGGGAGATTTTGGGGGCAGAACCTGAGGAGGGTGGGGTTTGGGGAGGGGAGGGACTTCAATGCCAAAGAGTCCAATTGCCAAAGCGGCCATTTTCTCCAGGTGAACTGATCTCTATCAGCTGGAGATCAGTTGTAATAGCAGGAGATCTCCAGCTAGTACCTGAAGGTTGGCAATCCTACTGACTCGATAAAAGGCAGCTCTGCATGTTAATAACCTTTGCTGTAACAGCCAGATCCTTTCAGGGGTAGTGTGTGCAGCTGCTAAACTTGCACCTGGTAAGTTCTGGGTGCCAAGGGTGAGGCTAGCTGCTTGCCGGGACTTGGAAAGTGGAAAAAGGAACAATTAATCTGCCTTACAAGAGAGCTGTCTTTTCCTGATACAGGCTAAAGAGGAATCATTGCTTAGGACTTAGGACTCTGATCTCCCCCTTGTATGGGGTGCCACCATCACCGGGGTCCCAAAGTGGGACATGGTAGGAGTGGAAGCCAAGAGCAAAAAGCCTTTGTTGGAAAGTTTGCAAAGGAGGATGACCCTAGAGAGTGACTCCAGAGGAAAAATGCCCCCAAGTACAGAAAACCTCAGCCATGAACGGGTTAGTCCCTGCAATTGGACTTTCCCTGTGGCCAGCAGAGTCCCACATCTATTCCCTGTAGAACAAACATAGCTGATTCCCAGGAGCTTGCTAGCAGAGGGTCTGCCCGGTCAGTGCCCTAGAGAGATGACTCCACTAATAGCCTCTCTGTGCAACTGGGCCAAGCCACTGTTTGTGTACACAACACCAGGTCTTGCTGTGCCAGAGGGGGACGCCCCTTTGCATGTTAGCAGGAGCCTGGCCGAGAAGGGCAATTCATTTCCCCCAACACACCTGCCAGCGCCACAGTCAAGCTGCCTGGGAGAAGTGATGCTCATCAGGGCACTAAATAGCTGAAGTTCTGTATGTGTGTCTGTGGGGTGGGGGCTGAAGCAGAGACCATAGTAGTGCCATTATAAACCAACATATAGGGTTGCCAACTCCAGATTGGGAAATTCCTGGCAATTTTGGAGTGGACCCTTAAGAGGGCAAGGTTTGGGGAGGAACCTCAATAGGGTATCATGCCGTACAGTCCACCCTCCAAAGCTCCCATTTTATCCAGGGAAACTGGCTTCTGTAGTCTGAAGATCATTTGTAAGCCTGAGAGATCTCCATGCCCCACCTGGAGGTTGGCAATCCTAAACATAAAACAGTAATAAAGTGGGTTCTTCAGCATGTACAA
Organism: Euleptes europaea; assembly: GCF_029931775.1. Lineage (NCBI taxonomy): Eukaryota > Metazoa > Chordata > Lepidosauria > Squamata > Sphaerodactylidae > Euleptes > Euleptes europaea. Next base: position 39,412,184 of record NC_079324.1, read on the forward strand.
CATTTAAAATATTTTTAAAAACAAGTAAATTTAGCCACAAATGCACATTTATATTTTTGAAGTCCTCGTTTTGTATCTTGTGGATTTAAACTGCTTTGGCCTGGAATAGGATTTTTAAAAATGCAACCGTACAACTTGCTTTAGACCTGAGCAAGGCTGTTAACGATAGGACATTTTGGAGGTCATTATTTCACAGGGTCGTCATAAGTCAGAAGCAGCTTGATAGCACTTAACACACACACACACAAAACCTGCCTTAGCTACACTGGCCTTTTGTGGTTTCTTCTGCATAAAGTACATTCACTGCAGAATAGACCAGGAGGCTCTGAATGCCACCTTTAAGGCTGAAACATAAAAGAGCCTGGTGGCATTTTAAAGGAGATTTCCAGTGCAATCCTAACCAGAGTTACTTCCATGGGCTGGATTGATCCTGTTCCCTAGGTTTTGTTTCATGCATCTGAGGAAGTGGGCTTGCATCCAAAAACGCTTCTGCCACAACAAGACTTCCGAATGGTTTTGCTGCCGTAGGCTCCCTCTGGCACTTTTTAGCCTGTGATGCTGAGCACAGTAAACAAGTGCCATACTTTTGAATAAACCTGCTTAGGATTGTGTTGCATGTGTGAAAACAATCTTACAGCTCCTGCTGGTAAACTTCAGTTCATTCCTTACAGAGCAAGTCACAAGTGGGCACTAAGGTGCCACCTAGTGGCTACTGGCATTAGGGGTCCAAAGCCATTGAGCGGATTTTGGGACTCAGGTTTGGGCAAGTGTTTCTTTCTACAAGCCACCACTTTCATGTGCTAAGAAGTCCCAGGCTGAGCAGCTGTCGTTGGAGCTGCCAGAGCAATCTTGGCTGATTGGAAATGTGCCTGGTTGTTATGATCAGGACCCTGATGTGGCAAGCATATTTCACCCATTCTGCAGTCACTCCACCAACTGCCCATTAGTTACCAGGTTGGATTCAAGGTATTGGCTATAACTTACAAAGCCTTTCATGGCCTCGGACCTTCATAACTGCAGATCCACCTTCTCCCACTATGCCCAATACAACAACTTGGCTCATTTGAACCGGGCCTTCTAGAGGTGCCAGCCTGCAACATCAACAAGTGTAGTACGTGTGCATTGTCTGTAGTGGCCCCTACTCCATGGAATGGCCTGCCTGAGGTCAGGAAGGCTCCCGGCTTTCCACATAACTGAAAAGGAGGGCATATCTATAAAGGGAGTAGGCCTGCCTTATCACAGAATGATTCAAGGAAGATACTTCAATAAAGGGAACAATAAAGGGAATATATATTATCTATTGTTGTATGCTTTATCTTGCTCTCACTGTATTGCTGTATTGTATTTCTACTTAAGTAATACAATTTTTTTGCACTGTTTAATATGTCATGTTTAATGCTTATGCCTTGTTTCAGATTTCTGCAATCCTAGTCCTAATACATTGTTTATTAATGTCTCCTCATCCAGTTGATTCCACTGACTTACACTGTGTAATACTCCTTGAATCTCAGTGAGAAAAGCGGACCATAAATAAATATTAAAAGGTAAAGGTCCCCTGTGCAAGCACCGAGTCATTCTTGACCCATGGGGTGATGTCACATCCCGACATTTTCTAGGCAGACTTTGTTTATGGGGTGGTTTGCCAGTGCCTTCCCCAGTCATCTTCCCTTTACCTCCAGCAAGCTGGGTCCTCATTTTACCTACCTCGGAAGGATGGAAGGCTGAGTCAACCTTGAGCCAGCTACCTGAAACCAACTTCCGTCGGGTTCGAACTCAGGTCATGAGCAGAGCTTTGGACTGCAATACTGCAGCTTACCACTCTGTGCCACGGGGCTCCTTAATAAATATTACCAGAGAAAATTTTGCTATGCAAGTTATGTACATACTTCGCAGAATTCAGTTAAATAAAATGTCCAGCCAGGTTACAGGACCTTAATACATAGTGACTGAGAGCTGGGGAAGTGGGGAATACTTGGGGGGGGGGGGGCTCTCAGAGCAATTCTTGAGAAAACATCTTTATTTAAATAATTCTAGCCACCCAACTGTCAAAGCAGCATACAACAATCCATACTCAACAATTAAAACACACACATGCACACAACTTTAATACTAACAATGTAAATGCTCGGATGCCCAGATTACAAAAGAAGAACTTTTATTGTATGGTTAACAGATCTTTAAAATCCAACAGTTAAACAGAGCAGCAAATAGTATAATTTTGGTTATCTAAATTATTTTGCCATCTGGAACTGTGTCTTAATGGCTACATTTACAAAAATGGCCACTTTTTCTGTGGTGTGTACGTCCTCTCCAGTATGAAGAGCAACTAGTTGTTCTGCTGAGTGGCCTGGCATTCTGGTCAGAAGTGGAGCAGTTACCTGATCCCTAACCCCCTAATAATAATTACAATACAGCAACACTACCCCTGTACCTGGGTTGCGAAATACCTGGAGAATTTGGGGGTGGAGCCTGGAGAGGGCGGGCTTTGAGAAGGGGAGGGATCTCAGCGGGGTACAATGCCATAGAGCCCCACCCTCCAGAGCAGCTGTTTTCTCCAGAGGAACTGATCTCTGTTGTAAAACCGGGAGGTCACCAGGCCCCATCTGAAAGTTGGCAACAATACCTGTAACACAAGGACATAAGTCGTTATTTAAAGGGACTTTGTATATATTTACAATGGCCCCCAAATACCTGTGATGGCAAAAAAAATGTGTGTTAAGTGCCGTCAAGTCGCTTCCGACTCATGGCGACCCTATGAATGAAAGTCCTCCAAAACAGTCCTATCCTTAACAGCCTTGCTCAGATCCTGCAAACTGAAGGCTGTGGCTTCCTTTATTGAGTCAATCCATTTCTTGTTGGGTCTTCCTCTTTTCCTGCTGCCCTCAACTTTTCCTAGCATGACTGTCTTTTCCAGTGACTCTTGTCGTCTCATGACGTGACCAAATTCGATAGCCTCAGTTTAGTCAAAAAATTACAATGCTAATATAAAAGCTCTCCTGTCTTTTGGGATCCTTGCAGTTGATATGCCCACAAAAAAACACAAAAATCCCCCAAGTTATACAGGGGCTCCTGCAGATGTGTCTACGCTTCCTCTACTGATCCATTACAAAAGCTTTGGTGCCATCACGGCAACATGCTTGTCCTCACTGATAAATGGAGGGCAGAGTCAGCGTGGACTGTGGAGAACACCCTATGCTGTTGTTGGGCGTGTCCAGGAAGAGGCAGGCCTTTGGGAATGTGGCCCCAAACCAGCATCTCTAATGGCATCCTCTAAGCCAACAGAGGAGATTGAAAAGGAGCATGCGCTGCCCACGCATACATGAGCTGCTGCATTTTGTGCTAATGGAAGATTCCAAGTTGCCTCCAAGGGCAGCCCCATGTAAAACTCATGGCACTAGTCCATCCGAAAAGTTGCAGAAGCACCAATCAGCATGGTTAAGTTGAAGGAATCTAGAAATGATGAGGGCTTGCGAACCAAATGCAAGTCTCTACGCCATGTGTAGGGTTGCCAGGTCCCTCTTCACCACTTGGGAGGTTTTTGGGGCGGAACCTGAGGAGGGTGGGGTTTGGGGAGGGACTTCAGTGCCATAGAGTCCAATGGCCAAAGCGGCCATTTCCTCCAGGTGAACTGATCTCTATCGGCTGGAGATCAGTTGTAATAGCAGGAGATCGCCAGCTATTACCTGGAGGTTGGCAACCCTAGTTAATTGGTATGTTTCATAATGAAGTAAACAAATTTCTGTTGAATCCAAGGGATACCATGTTTGCAGTGTTTTGCTAAAAACTAAATAAACCGTGAAAACAAACTCGATACAGCTTGCAGAAGGCTTTTCTAACAAACTCCTCCTTTCAGCGCCTACACCCTCCTTCCCTCCTCCCCGCGACTTTGCCGAGCGAATTTCCGCAACACTCAGCAGCAAACTGGAGCACCTCCGCCTCTGCCCACCAGGGGGCGCGCACGGGCGGAGTCCCCATCCCGCGTCGCTCCGGGGATCTAAAACTAACAACCCTAAAGAAGTAAACTTCCGAAGAAAGTAGCCCTTCACAGGTCCTGGCAGATCTCTAGCTCAGAAGGATCTAAGAGTGGAATCCAAGTAGGAGAAAATATTACTGTGATAATTTAGATTATAAGAAAGTGTGATATATAGTTAAACTTATATATGAAATATTATAATGAATTAGAACTTAATTACGAAGGGAACCACAGATATATAAAATAGATAGAGGAGGGGAGAGGGGAAGTCAACAAGATAGAATTATTTGTAGTGATTAGACAAAGAATGTTTATGTTATACAAATATGTTAATTGAATGATGGGACTAAATATGATTTAAGTGGGAAATAATAAAAAAAAAATTAAAAAATAATAATAGTGGCGATCCGCCCCCTCCAGCGGACAGGAATAGCCTCTATTCAAGGCGGATGCGAGTTTGTTTTGCTGAGAAAAGGAACCTCCTCCCGCCTTGCAGAAGAGTCGTTAGCTATGCAGCTGCTAGGACCGCCCAAGAAACTGTGTTAACTCTTTCCTACCCGCCGTGGAGAAAGGTATTCCCTCTGTACTACAAGAGGGCTGGTGGGGGGGGGGGGGAGTGGCGACAATGGAGGGGTTAAAGGGGGCAGGGCCAGAAGGCGCGGGGGCGAGTTCTTAGCCAGCGTGTCCTCATTTCATCCCTGCCGGCGGAGGTGGCAGGAGCCGGCTGTAGAGTCCGGTCTCGAACATGCGGAGCAGGAGCAACTCCGGCGTGCGGCTGGACGGCTACGCCCGGCTGGTGCAACAGACCATCCTGTGCCACCAGGTGGGCGAGCGCGCCACCGGTTGGATGCCTGCCTGCTTGCCTGTGTGTGTGTGTGTGGGTCATCTGGGGCAGCTGCCTGCTTGGGGTTTGGTCGTTACCCCCTCTCCCTTCTGGTTCTTTCCCCTCTAAGTCCTGCAAAAAGGCACGTAGGGTGGGAAAGTGCCGGATCGGGGCTCCTTCGCCTGCAAGCTTGGGGTTTGCTCCGTCTTGCCTGGGGACGGCAGAGCTCAAAAGCGAGGCGCTCTTCGTGGCAGGCACTCGGAGCCTTTTCCGGTGGTGCCTCTTGGCGCAGAGCCCCGGCCTCGGAGGCGCTTTTGCAGATCCAAATCGCCTTTGCCAGGCAAGATGCGGGTGCTGCTGTGTAACGTAGCAGGGGAGTTAACACCTTGCCAAGCTGGTGCACCAGTTTCTATTAATATCTGGCAATAGCCCCCCACAGTGGCCGTTCTCTCACCTGGCTCGTTTAAAAAAGTTGGGCTGTGCAACCCCCCTCCGCTCCTGCCCGTTCCTCAGTCCCTACTAGATGCTCTGTATGGGAAGGGGGAAGTGCGGAGTGTTCCTGAAGGCGCATAAACCCGATCTCATGCCTGGCACGACAATGCCTTCCTTTGCACATGTGTGTGTGTGTGTGTGTAAAGTGCAGTCAAGTCACAGCCGACTTATGGCGACCCCTTTTGGGGTTTTCACGGCAAGGGACTAACAGAGGTGGTTTGCCAGTGCCTTCCTCTGCATAGCAACCCTGGCCTTCCTTGGTGGTCTCCCATCCAAATACTAACCAGGGCTGACCCTGCTTAGCTTCTGAGATCTGACGAGATCAGGCTAGCCTGGGCCATCCAGGTCAGGGCTTGCACATATGAGTGCCCTTCAGAACTGTGCTGTTTTGTTATAAGACAGAGAGCGAAAGGAGCACTCTTATATATAGCAAAAATGGTGTGTGTGTGGGAGAAACAGGAAGAAACCCACAATGTCACGGAAGGATGCCCCAGGGAAGTCTTTATGCAGGGACCCTACGTAAGGAGTATGCTGTAGCCTGTTTCAGAGCTGGCCCTCCTTGGTCTTCCTCTCAGCTTTCAGTTCTTAAGCTATTCAGCAAGCATGGGAGACAACAGGCCCTGGAGGGGGGGCTTCTTATTTGTCCCTGATATTATTATTACCATTTTCCGAGGAAGTGCATCCTTTGCTACATTCATGTACTACATTGGTGATAACATTCACACTTCACATCCTCTGCGGCTTTGCTGGGTTGTGTGTGGTTACTTAGAATTTCACAAACAGAAGTCACTTGGAAGTAATTGGTGAGCGCTGATCTGCAGGTAGATTCAGTGCCTCTCAAGCAGTTTGTGTATTTCACCAGAATTCCAAATCCTCTTGGACAGTACTGACCTAGGTAGACCCGTGGTCTGACTTGGTATAAAGCAGTTGTCCATAAATGCTTTGCTGGAGTTCGTTACCTGCCCTCTTCTTCAGAAGAAGTTAAGTGGCATACTTCTGACAGATGGAAGAAGTGTGCGTGCGCACATGTTCACATGCATCAAAAAAACTGCTTTTGTCTGATTTAACTTGCCCACCCCACCCCCAATTCTACCATGACTGACTGTGTGTCCTTGGGCCAGTCTCACATTCTCAACCTTAGTTCCCTTCCAGGGTTGTTGTGGAGATAGAATGGGGACGGGAGACCTATATATGTCACTTAGAACTCCTTGGAGGAACCGTGAGATAAAGAGATACATGAATGCAGCAGCACACGTCAGTTAACAATATAACAACCTGCAAAATATGTAGGTCATTATTATAATGATGAATTTTGACATTTCCTACCCCACAAACTGCCCTGACTTGGATGGCCCAGGCTAGCCTGATCTCGTCAGATCTCAGAAGCTAAGCAGTGTCAGCCCTGGTTAGTATTTGGATGGGAGACTACCAAGGAATACCAGGGTTGCTGTGCAGAGGAAGGCACTGGCAAACCACCTCTGTTAGTCTCTTGCCTTGAAAACCCTATAAGGGGTCGCCATAAGTCAGCTGCGACTTGAAGGCACTTTACACACACACACCCCACAAACTACAGCAAGGCAAAGCCCCCCTTTCATCTTGCCCTCTGCAGAGGCTGTCTGTCACTTCTGGCCTCCTCTTTCGTAGCGGGGGATGTCCCAACCGGTATCCCCAAACATCTGAATGGAAGGTCAAAGAAGGCTGAGTGAATGAAGAAGCCTGGGCTTCTGGCAAGACCAAGGGAAAGGAGAGCCTGGCTGGGCATTTATGTAAGAAAAACCAAGGCTGCTGTTTACAGCCAGGCGGGTAGCGTGCCCCTCTCCCGAGTTGGCACAGCACTCGTGACTCAATGTGCTCGACTTGCTGTCTGTTCCTCTGAGCAATGTACGTGGTTCCTCCTGGCTGAGCTCCAGACAGTGATTGTGATCCTGCCTCTGCGCTGTGGTAAAGTAGAGAGGGGCTCTGGTAAAGGCTGGGGGAATCGTTCCAGAGCAGCCCACTGCTTTTTAGAAGGAGGGCCAGGCAAGAGGGCAAATGCAGTGCTGGTGTAGTTTTATAATTAATTTTTTTTCACTCACAAGTTAGACATATCTGATGCTTGTCTGGCCTGTATTGTCTGCTTGGTGAGCATTTGGAGTGCCGGCTTGAAACAGAAGAGATCTCTCCTTTGATAGAAATTGGTCCCCTGCCTACTGCATAAACTCAAATTCTCAAGTGTTCTTGTCTCACTTACAAAGCCATTACAAAACAATTTCGGTTGAATTAATGAATTGAAATTTGTAGGTTTTTTCTCCAAGTGTGAGGTTACTTGTGCAAGTTTCCAGATGTCCCCACTCCATCTAGGACATATAACTCCTATCTATCCCCCCCACAAATCTTGGATTATCTAGGAGATAGTCTCTTATACAATCAGTCTAGTGTGAGCCACTGATATACCTTAAATTTGCAAAGACAGAGGGAATCCTCAGGATCTCTTATTGTTCAGGAGTAACTAATTTCTATTCCGTGATTCTGAAATTGCTCTTTTGCTTAAGAACTCAAGAAATGACTGGCTGAATGAGACCAGCTTTCTTTGTAAGAATCCAACAGTTAGCATGAGGTGATCCACCAGGAACTGGATGCTGAACTGTAAGCATTCCCTGGCCTGCTGCTGCTCCACCCAGACTGGCAGCGGCTCGCCACACTTCCCTGCCTCCTTAGCTTGACTGTGGCATGGAAGAGACTCCTCCATCTCCCTAGCTGTGGCTGGTGACAGGCACATAGCTAACCTTTTTGTGATGCAGTTGGCTTAACGGTATGCAGGGTAGCCCATCTATGTCGGGCACCCTGGCTCTTGTAAATGCCTCCACAGTTAAACTGCTGCAGACTTACTTTCTCTTTGTAATGAAAGCTGAACATCCAGGGAAGGTGCCTGGAATATCCTGGAGGGGGGGAGTAATCCTGCCCCTGTGGCTGTAGCCCTGGTTGTAGGATGCCTTTACAGTGGCTCTCAACCTTTTTTGCTCTATTCCCCCCTTTCACCATTGTTCAGAATGTAATTCCCCCCTTCCCAAGATAGTCTAACTCAAAAAAACAAACAACAATTTTATAGATTGTACATAATCTACAGGACATCACACTTTGCTGAACAGTGGTCCCAGTTCCCCCCCTGGAACCCTAAAATCCCCCCCCGGGGGGAATTCCTCCTTGTTGGGAACCCATGCTTTAGAACCAATGTGGCTGTCCGGAAGTCTCAGCTTGTCCGTTTTGCTGGGAGGCTTGTATGTATGTGAAAGCCGTTGTTTCTGTCATTCTCCCCGCAGAATCCAGTTACAGGGTTGCTTCCAGCCAGCTGTGACCACAAGGATGCCTGGGTCCGGGATAACGTCTACAGCGTCCTGGCGGTTTGGGCACTGGGTTTGGCATATCGTAAGAATGCAGACCGTGATGAGGACAAGGCAAAGGCCTATGAACTGGAGCAGGTAGGGCTGGCGTGGGTTTCTTGCAGCTTGCCCCTTCGGCAAGAGGTGGTAGAAGTTCTGCAGAGGGAAGTGCTGTAGTATTGATCGCCCTGTGCAGGATGTGTTTGTGTAGAATGATGCCATTGTGAAGAAGTCCCTGGTTTTGAGAGGTGTCAGCAACGTTCTGGCATCTTATTTATTTTATTGTATTTGCTTCATTTATACCCCTCCTTTCCTCCCAATGGGTACCCAAAGTGTTTCATATAATCTTCTCTATTTTATCCTCACAACAACCCTGTGAGGTAGGTTTCACATATTTCTTCCTCCTGCCCTTTTTTTTTGGGGTGGTGAAAGGCAGCTATAGAGGGAGTCAGATGAATCTCCCTAGGTCGAGAGTGCAAAAGTTTTTTATCCAGTGTTCTCTGGTACAGGGTAGGAAGGTTAAGAGCAGTGGTTTGGAGCGATGATCTCTAATCTGGAGAACCAGCTTTGATTCCCCACTCCTCCACATGAGCGGCAGATGCTAATCTGAAAAACCAGGTTGGTTTCCCCACTCTTCCACATGAAGCCAGCTGGGTGACCTTGGGCCAGTCACAGCTCTCTTAGAGCTCTCTCAGCCCCACCTACCTCACAGGGTGTCTGTTGTGGGGAAGGGAAGAGAAAGTGATTGTAAGCTGGTTTGATTCTTCCTTAAGGGGTAGAGAAAGTTGGCATATAAAAACCAACTCTTCTGTGGTTGCCCTGAATGAAGGATTGTACAGGAGTGGCATTAATTGGCATGATGACCTGATGTTACCCTGGTAATCTTACCTCTCTCTCCTGTTTTCAGGGACAAGAAGGTACTTATGGTGTGCAGGCAGGAATCCCTTTGACCAGACCTGCACCCTGGGGATAAGGCTAGCTTAATTTTACCCTATTGACCAGACACTCTGTCCCAGCACAGGCCTTTGGGCCCTCAAATTGCCAGAATATCAAGTACCCTTGGCATTACTCTTTCTTTTGCAACAGTTGTAGCTGCCCTGCCCAAGGCTGTTGTAGCCCAGCAAGTAAATGCCACAGAGAGCGTGAGCCTCGGCTCTGGTTACAGCCTGGGCCTTTCAAAAGGTCACCAGCAAGCTCCCTTTGCTGAGCAAGTGCTCTGGCCCTCTGGAATGTTTGCAAGAGGCTCTTCTCTCTTTCCTTTTTGCAGAGCGTGGTGAAGCTGATGCGAGGCATCTTGCAGTGCATGATGAGGCAGGTACGGCCTTGAATCCCCACCTGTTTTCTGGGGGTGACAGGAGTGTCTCCAGCGTTCAGGACCTGGCTGAGCAAAGGTCCTTTCCCATGTACAATCTCACGGGCTTTTGTTCTGATCCTTTTGGATGCTGGGCTTGGTGGCCTGGCAAAAGGGATTTGCTCTTCTTGGATGTGCAAGGGCTTTTACGCCTGGTGCTGTGCTCATGTACAGAAGGGCGCCTATGCTGTAATGTTCCCTTCCTGAGCCGTTATCTTTAGAGGCCATGCCCAGGTGTCTCAGTCTGCAGCATCACAGTCTTGGAAATTGAATTCTGTGGCCCTTTGTTAATCAGAGTCCCAGCCTATCAGATTTTACTTTTATAAACCTAGAGCCTGGGGAAGGGGCTGTGGCTCAGAGGTAGAGCATCTGCTTGGCATGCAGAAGGTCCCAGGTTCAATCCCCGGCATCTCCGGTTAAAGGGACTAGGTGATGTGAGACCCTGGAGAGCCGCTGCCAGTCTGAGTAGACAATACTGACTTTGATGGACCAAGGGTCTGATTCAGTATAAGGCAGCTTCATGTGTTCAGAGCTGTACACTTGCTGATCTTCAGGCTGGCAACATGCGAGAAGCAATTAACTGGGGGCTGCCTCCTGGTGCAGCTGTCTTGTGCCACCCTGTCCTTTCTCACCCCCTTCTACCTTGGAACAACCTTGAAGGGAAAGTTCACAAGTATGTTTTGCAATGGGGTCCTTCAGGTGGACAAAGTGGAGGCCTTCAAGTACACCCAGAGCACCAGGGACTGCTTGCATGCCAAGTACAACACCAGCACCTGTGCCACCGTGATAGGTGATGACCAGTGGGGCCACCTGCAGCTAGATGCCACATCCTTCTACCTGCTCATGCTGGCTCAGATGACGGCCTCAGGTAAGGCTTCCTTGGCAATCAGTCCACCATGCAGCTGAGACTGAGCTCGGTAGACCTGTTTACTCTTGGTCAGATGGGGATTCATCCCCCTGTGGCTAAAGAGGTGTAGTGCCATCGTGGATGCCTTTTGTACATACTGCTGCGAGTTTTCTCTCCCTCTCTTTCAGGGCTTCACATCATCCACAGCCTGGATGAAGTCAGTTTCATTCAGAACCTTGTCTTCTACATTGAAGCTGCTTACAAGACCGCTGTAAGTCCCCCTTGGTGCATGGCTCTGGTTGGCACAAGATTTTCCACTCTTGAGACAATTGGTAACAGGATGAAGGTTGCATCTGGGGGCCCTGTGCCGTTGCAAGTTGACAGCGTGTGCAGTTCAGGTCCCATGCAGTCTTCCTTCATGCACCTGCAGGTTTACTGGCTAGATGAGGAACTGATTAGTTGGTTATGGAACGTTGTCATGATGAGTCCAAGCTTTGCTTTGACAAAAATCAAGATTCTAGCTCTCGTGGCTGGGGGGAAGAAAGTCATAGTCTGTGCCTGATGGAATCTCAGGTGTGATCTGAGGGCAGTTTTTAGTCTCTGCATTCTTGCCATCCTCTAGTATGGGGAACTTTCAAAGCAAAATCAGTATTTGTGTCTTTGCTTGCTTTGCAATTTGCAGCCAGAGTGCAGGATTTGAGTCTGTGTTGGGTTTCTGTCTGTAGGCGTGGCTGTGAGCACAGTGGGGGGAGGCTGGAAAAATGCCCCAGATCTGTAAACTCCCCCAACCTCTGCTGCAAAGGGTGCTGGATCTGGTGGCAGCACCTGCTTGCTGTCACTGTGCCGTTAAGACACTTCTCCTCCATGCGGGCTGGTTCCACAGCAGATGTGACAGATTAGTCTTGCAGATAGGCAGGGAGTGGCCAAATGATTGCTTGCGATTGCCCACCCACCGCCTTTGCTTACTGCCATCACCGGGGTGCTGCCCTGGCTCTTTAAATCTGAAACAGGTACCTTTCGTTCTTGGCAACCACAAGGGAAAAGCAGAATGGCATTCCTGTGGCTGCAGGCTCCGAAAAAGACAGGAGGCGTTGCTTCCATGCTGCTTTGTGTGGGGTTCCTCCAGCACTGGCCTTGCTGAGTTTGTGAGGGCCAAAATTCCATTTATTTATTTAGAAAATGTAGAGGTCGCCTCTCCAGAGAAGTGCTCCAAGTGGCTTACAGCTAAGATAATAAAACAAAGTCATTCAACCAGTGATTAAAAAAAGAAGAATGTGTCATTAAGTCGCAACCAACCTCATCCACAGGGCATTCCAGGCGGGAGAGTAACAGGTGGTTTGCCACGGACTCCCTCTGTATAGCAACCCAGTTTTCCTTGGTGGTCTCCCATCCAAGTACTGACTGGGACTGACCCTGCTTAGCTCCCAAGCTCTGATGAGTTCAGGCTAGCCAGGCAAGCCACTAAAAAGCAACTCTTCAAAGGGGAAATATGACAGGCATCTGCCTCTTTTTCCTAACTGCTGCCCAGGAAGAGGGGGAACTTTTGATCTGGGGAATGGTACAGCGGGGGAAGAATCTCCTGCTCCTCCATTGCTTCAGCCCCAGTTCAAAGGCAGAGGGGCTTGTCTTGCAGATGGTTCTTAACCCCAGATTAAACATCACGGGGTCTGATTGTACCTGCCTCCCTCCAGTTGTGTTGTCTGGTTGGTAGCCTCCCTGTCTGCTCCACTAATGTCAGTATATTTTTGGCAGGACTTCGGGATATGGGAACGTGGTGACAAGACAAACCAAGGCATCACAGAACTGAACGCTAGCTCGGTGGGGATGGCAAAGGTGAGGGTGTTTCGTTGGTCTGATGTCTTTTTGGGGGGTGGGTAGCAAGGCTGAGACTGCCCTGATGAGGTCTGCCCTGAGGGTTCTCCCTGATAACAAGGTGGGGTTTTATGGACCTATCTTCACTGGTGGGAGATAAGCCTGCAATGAGTCTTTCCCCCCTGTCTCTCATAAAGGCCTGCCTAGTCCACTTTCCCACAATGGGCAACTAGATGCCTCTGGGAAGCCAACAAACAAATCCTGAAGGGGATGGCCCAGCTACATTATCATTGACTATGGAAGTTCTCTTTCGTTGCCATGGCTGACGGAGTCCGCTCTCCATTCATTTGTATACAAAAGGTTAATCGAGCTAATTAGCTACTTGCCATCAACTGACTAGTCTTCCCTGAATGGATCTGATTTCCTAAAAAGCTGTATCTACTAGGACTGGTCCTGGCGGCCTGTCCTCTGGGGAAGGGGCTACTTTCTCCTGCTGATCTTTGTCTCCTCTCTGGCCACAGGCGGCCCTAGAAGCTTTAGATGAGCTCAATCTCTTTGGAGCCAAGGGGGGGCCCCAGTCGGTGATCCATGTGCTGTCAGACGAAGTGCAGCATTGCCAGGTAAGGGGAGGGGCTGTGCTTTGGGTACCTGGGACCCTTCCTGTTTTCCTTCCACTCCCGGGAGGAGCACATTATGTTGACCAGACAAGCAGTTGGGACACCTTGGACAGGGCCACATTTTTGGAAAATCAGGTTTGGATGATGAAGAAGAGTTGGTTTTTATATGCCAACTTTCTCTACCACTTAAGGAAAAACCAAACCGGCTTACAATCCCTTCCCCTCCCCACAACAGACACCCTGTGACGTAGGTAGGGCTGTGTCTAGCCCAAAGTCATTCAGCTGGCTTCATGTGTAGGAGAGGGGAAACGAATCCAGTTCACCAGATTAGCGTCCGCTGCTCATGTGGAGGAGTTGGGGAATCAAACCCTTCTTTTCCCAGAGTGATGGAGGAGTGGGGTTTTCGATAGTTATTGTGTCCTGTGTAGGACAACAGTATGGTACAGCCCTGAATATGTTCGACACAGAATCAATGCCTGCCGTAATGTACAGGTCTTTCACTACCTGATCCTTTCAACTGGAGATGCCTTCTGGGGACTGAATCTGGGATTGTCTGCATGCAAAGCACGTGCTCTACCGCTGAGCCACAGCCCCTCCCAAAGAATTAATAAGGATTGGCTTTCCTCCCGTGGCATTTTCTCCACCCGCAACAGTGCTGGGGTGGGACTGTTTCCCCCTAAGTCTGGCTTCACGAGCCCTAGGATGGACACATGCCAGAGGAAGAGGCAAAGGGGTGCCATCTCTGATGGTGAAAATACTGTGGGAGGGAAGGCCAAAGCCCCTCCCTCTCTTGTGGCCTGTTTGTAGATGACCAGAGAAATTGAGAGCTTTTAAAAGGTGAATCTCCTCTTGAACTCAAAACCATGAGTATGTTGGGGGGACTTGTGTTCTGACTCGTGGATTTCATACTGTGTATTTTGACAATATTGAGCTTCATGGACCAATGGTTTGATTAATTATAAGGCAGATTCATGTGGTCTGACCTCCGCATACCCTGTGAAAGGGATGTAAAGTGGCTGAATCCTATATTCCATTTGGCTCCTGCTCTCTTCCTCTCTCCCTCCACAGTCTATTCTCCATTCTATGCTGCCACGGGCTTCAACTTCTAAGGAGATTGATGCCAGCCTCCTCTCAGTCACCTCTTACCCTGCTTTTGCCGTTGAGGACAGCCACCTGGCAGAGAAGACCAAGCAGGAGATTATCTACAAGCTACAAGTGAGCATTCTCAAGCGGAATCCTGTGGATTGTTTCAGTCTTGCACTCCCTCCTCTGTTGTCATTTGAGGAGAATGCGTGCCTTAGGCTTTGTAAAGCTTTCAGGAGATTTTTCAGCTTGCTCTTTACAAAATGCAAACAAAAATGTGAATGGTCTTCTTGCAAATCTAATATAAAGCCCCGTCTTGCTTCTCAGGGTCGCTACGGTTGCTGCCGGTTTCTCCGTGATGGCTACAGAACCCCAAAGGAAGTATGTACCAGGCGGGGAGGGGGCTGGCATACTGGTCTGGTATTCCTTCTGTCATTCCAGCCAATGTCAGAATTTTGAACATACCATACCCAGAAAGGACCTGACCTTGCTCTTCTGGCTCTATTGATTCATTAGCTCATGCCCTCTTGGAATGCCGCTTTCATGAGGAACTTAGATCACGTTATGTCTTTCCCCTTTTAATATATAAATCTAATGCCTCTGTGTCTGACATAATGCCTTTTTTATTAAGTGTCAGGGATCCCAAGGCTACATTGTCAGTGGCAAGATTTATTTTTAAAACTACGCTGCTCAAGATCAATGGATCAAGGAGCTTCTAAGGGATAAAGGAAAGGTTCACAGAAATGGATGTGCTGTTTATCAGGCCACCTGCCGTGCAGGTCTGACTCCTGGACTGGAGTAATGATGAGCATGAGAGGATGTGACCAGCCAGACTTAAGCTTTGGCAGACTTCCTCAGAGAGCCTCCTGCCTGCTCTCCTCCTTTTCTGCCTGTTGGTGGAGCGGCTTCATTTACAGCCTCTGTGCTCTCCCCAGGACCCGAACCGCCTCTATTATGAGCCTGCAGAACTGAAGCTCTTTGAGAATATTGAGTGTGAGTGGCCCCTGTTCTGGACTTATCTCATAATTGATGGCATCTTCACTGGCAATGCAGAGCAGGTGAGTGCTTCCAGGGAGGGGGTGGGTGGTGCGAGGAGGGCTGGCTGTTGCAGGGTTGGCGAGCAGAGACAGGTATCTGTGCTTGAAATGAAGTCGGCTTCACAAGAGAGGAATCTGCTTCCCTCCGGCATCTCTGCCTACTTGCCAAAACGAGCCCTCCCACATTGGGTAGTGGCTCCTTGGCTGTAGTATCTCCTAGAAAGCCAAAGATCCAGGTTTCCTCCTCAAGTTATTTCTGAGCCACAGGGAAAAACAGGCTCAGTTGGAACAAATAGGTGTCTTTCATATAATGGGCTTTTACCCTTTTAGCAGAGGGTTTGCAGATCCTTCTTCATCTGCTCAGTGTTTGAAAGAAGAGATTATTGTCCCCCCCTGCTCCTGTAGATAGCCGCAGAGACAGATGGAAGTGGTTCCAGTGGTGTCTCCAAAAACTCCCACCCAGTCCTGGCTAGAGGCAGTTGATCTGGGATTACATAGTCTGACTACCTCTGCAGGGAAGGGGCATTGCCTGTCCGGCTCTTTGCCTGTGTACTGAGCTGCTGCAAAAAGGTGACCACTTGCCCTTTGACCCACTTACTGTACTGGAGGCTCAGAGTTGGAGGTCAGGACTTGCCTCTTTGGTCCCTGAATAAGATGTGAAACTACCAGAGAACATATTTCTTATATGTGAAGATAAGTGGAGAGCAGGGTTGTTTACGGACATGAATGGACCTGAGAAGGACCCAAGATAATAAACCAAAGGGTGCAGCTAAGTTCTTGCCCATGTTTTTCTCTTTCTCTCTCTCTCTTTCTCTCTCTCTTTCTCTCTCTCTTTCTCTCTCTCTTTCTCTCTCTCTTTCTCTCTCTCTTTCTCTCTCTCTTTCTCTCTCTCTTTCTCTCTCTCTTTCTCTCTCTCTTTCTCTCTCTCTTTCTCTCTCTTTCTCTCTCTCTCTCTCTCTTTCTCTCTCTCTCTCTCTTTCTCTCTCTCTCTCTCTCTCTCTCTCTCTCTTTCTCTCTCTCTTTCTCTCTCTCTTTCTCTCTCTCTCTCTCTCTCTTTTTCTCTCTCTCTCTCTCTCTTTCTCTCTCTCTTTCTCTCTCTCTCTCTCTCTCTCTCTCTCTCTAGGTTCAAGAATACAGAGAGGCCTTGGATGGGGTCCTCATCAAAGGGAAAAATGGAATTCGGCTGATACCTGAACTGTACAGTGTCCCGCTGGAGAAGGTGAGTGGCTCTGCTCTTCCCTCTTGCCCATGTGATTCTGGGAAACTTCCTTTTGTCCAGGACAACTATGAAGGAATGCAGTTTTCCTGCAGAGGCAGAATAGAAGGGTAGTTTTTAAATTCCTACTGATTTGCAGCCAAAGACTTGGCAGGTTGTTGCGAATCAATTCCCACCCCCACCCCCCCAGCTCAGTCTCCCTGTTTTCCTGGTCTCTTGACCTGATGCTTCATTTTGCCCCCTTCATTTCTTATGGAAGTCCAGGTAATACCTGATTGTTTTTAAACACAAGCTTCTAAAGCTTCCAAAAATAACTCTTAGTTCTCTTAACCTTTAGAGTATTACTTTTTTGTATAACATTCAGCTTTATTTGAAAAGTATTTTGGATGATTTCCCATGACTGGCTTGACGACATGGGGTAGAAAATCTAGACGGTTTGTCTCTTTCTTGCTCGCTTTATGAAGTGTTCACAGTTTTATTACTGGTGTGGATTTGGCTGTGTTTAAGTCTATACAGCAAGTAAACTTGTAGTTTAATCCACGATACAGAATCTTGTATTGTCTAGTGGTACCCTCAATGAAGGGTTCCAGGAATTCACTGGTCATGAGTGTGTGAGGCAAGGGTGGGGAACCTTTTTTCCGCCAGGGGCCATTTGGATATTTATAACATCATTCGCGGGCCATACAAAATTATCAACTTTAAAATTAGCCAACCAAGTCCCAAGCAGGCAGCTGCCCCAGATGACACACACACACCCCGGCGTGGGCAAGCAGGCAGGCATCCAACAGGGAATACGTTTCTCCATGGCCTGGATGGGAAAGGGTTAACACAGTTTCTTGGGCGGTCCTAGCAGCTCCATAGCTAACGACTCTTCTGCAAGGGGGGAAAAGGTGTCTTTTCTCAGCAAAACAAACTCACATCTGCCTTGAATAGAGGCTATTCCTGTCTGCGGGAGGGGGCGGATCACCAGTCTTAGATCCTTCTGAACTACAGATCTGCCAGGACCCACGAAGGGCCAGACCAAATGATTTCGCGGGCCTTAAACGGCCCCCGGGCCTGATGTTCCCCACCCCTGGTGTAAGGCCAAATTAACCTTTATAAACACAACAGTCTCTTCTTTCTCTCGAAAACCAGTCGAACTCCCTCCTTGATGCTTCTTCTCCCTCCTGATTTGTATCACCCTATCGCTGGCAAACTCCTGCCCTTTCAACTTCTCCTGGCTCTGATCCTCCCAGTTTTCTCTCCCAGGTAGAGGAAGAGTACTGCAACCCTCACACTGTCGACCGTGTCCCGTTGGGCAAGCTGCCACTCATGTGGGGTCAATCCCTCTACATCCTGGGCTGCCTCTTGGCAGAGGTGAGACTCTGTGGTCTGATCCTGTCGGACCCCTTTGTCCATTAGACTCCTTTCCTCTGTGGCTCACTTACATGATTTGTTTGGGAGCTGTCGCTGTGCAGCCTTTATGCTTTTTGTGTGGTGGGATGATCTGTTGTGTGGGCTCATCGACAGTGAGGTCTTGTCTTCAAGCTAGATCCTGTGACGGCGATGAGCCCACGGTAAACTTTGGTATTCCCATGTGGCTGCTTGGTGTAATCTCTTCCTGTGGCGGTCCAGCTTAATCCCTGGCTCCTTTGTCTATGATTGGCAGGCTCACTGTGCAAGGGCCAGTCCGGCAGCATATCCCACAATGTGATCCGCTTCTGCTTACAGGGATTTATGGCTCCTGGGGAAATTGACCCTCTGAACCGCAGGTTTTCAACTGTTGTGAAACCAGATGTGGTGGTCCAAGGTAAGTGAAGCTGTGGCTGTAGGTGTCTGATCCCCCATGTTGGGATCTCCCAGATAAAATTCATTGAAAGTGAAGAGAAAGAAATGCTTCATGCTGGATGTATTGCTCTGTGGGTATCCTTGGAAGGAGAGGTGTTTTTTTGGTGTAGCAGCTTCCTTTGTCATTCAGTGTGACACTAAATGCCAGCCCACTATTGGCCTAGCCCATGTCTTTTGCAACCTTTCTTTAAACTCTGTGGCTGGATGGTCCTCACTACCCTGTGCCACCTTTCACATTCTTCCTGGGGCAACGAGAGCTCCTGGTTTCCCATTTCTGCTGTCTGTTGGCATTGGAAGGCATCTGAGAAATGTATCCAGAGGTGTCCTTTTTCTTCTCTGTGTTGGCGGCCAGGTTGGGATTCTAACGATTATACTGACTGACTAAGAACCTTGCAAGTGAGGAATGGGATGTTGAAAACTCTTGAGAAGGGGACATCCGGTTCCTTGGATCACCCTGTCCAGCTGCTGAGCACTGTGTCTCTCTCCCTTAGTGTGCATCCTAGCCGAGACAGATGCCATTAAGGCCATCTTGCGGAAAGAGGACATTGAGGTGGAGACAGTGGCCGATGTCTACCCTATCCGAGTGCAGCCGGCAAGAATCCTCAGTCACATCTATGCCCGACTAGGTGAGCTGGGGGGAAGGGAAGTTCAGGTGGTCCATGGGTGGAGTGGTCCAGATGAGGAGTTTGCCAGACTTCTTGGGGCCAGTGGTCTTCTTGCACGGAGACAGCAATGCAGCCCGGACTAAGCTGCTCTCCTAGGGATGGGGTTCTAGCCAGATAGGTTTGTGAACTATGTTATGGGCTTGATTGGATGGATG
Source organism: Euleptes europaea (assembly GCF_029931775.1). Classification (NCBI taxonomy): domain Eukaryota; kingdom Metazoa; phylum Chordata; class Lepidosauria; order Squamata; family Sphaerodactylidae; genus Euleptes; species Euleptes europaea. The sequence goes on from NC_079324.1 coordinate 39,431,441, forward strand.
GATGGATGCTGCGTGTCTGGCTCCTGGAGCTGTGAAGCTTCTCTGTTGCCTCCAATGCTTAGCATTTTTCAGTAGTGTACTTCCTTTCCCCCCTCCCACTGCAGCCCACCATGAAATCTCCATGAAATTCTGCTGTTTGGGGATAGGGGACCCTAGGGATAGGGGACCCTGAGGAACAACATGAGTGGGATCTGAGAAATGTATCCAGAGGTGTCCTTTTTCTTCTCTGAGTTGGCGGGAAGGGGGGAGCGATAGAATTTGTAAATTTAGTCTGGATCCAGCTCCATGTCTGGTATGATCCTAACTGGTGTGAAAGGTTAGCTCCTGCACTCAGTCTGAACCTCCCTGCCCACCCCCCCAGCACTTCCCTTCCTTTTGGTGACCACAACTCTCCACTTCTGGTCTCTTGCAGGTCGTAACAAGCGAATGAACCTGAGTGGGCGGCCCTTCCGTCACATGGGTGTTCTTGGGACCTCTAAGTTCTATGACATCAGGAACAACATCTTCACTTTCACTCCGCAGGTGGGTATAAGGCTGCTGTTAGGCTGGAGCTCCTGGTGGTGCAGGGGGGAATTAAGAGTTGAATCCCAAAAGCTGCTGTACATTCAGAGAAACAGCAGAAAATGCTGGAAAAACGTGTCTCTTGTGAGCATCTGAGAACCTTTTGGCTTGTGGGGGGGAGTGTTTTTTTTAGAGACGAGTTTGGCTTCTTCAAATGAGCACGAAACATGTTAGTTAATTTGGCTTCACAGTGTTCATCCTTCTTCTTTGTACCCAGTTAAGCCTTGGGTTTCAAGGGAAGCAGAACATGCCCTGTACTAAAGCTCACTTTTCAGAAATAATGTGTGAGGAATGTAACCTTTGCCTTCTGCACCTTTTTCTTTCCCAACCCAGTGTACAGTTTTTCTAAGTAATCAAGGCTGTTGGTTAGAACTGCCACTTAAACATGCAGACAGCGCATCTCAATAATGAGTTCAGCCTCCTGTTGCTCTGATAGTGAAGAAAAAAGGGTGGTGCATGAGCCAAACAACCTTGAGAGACTGCCATTTCTGGCTTCCTTGCCCTCTCTCCTGCTTTCCTTGTCCATGTTGACCCACCCCCTTTTTGGGGAGCTCTTTCTCATTAGCTTTGTTGCTTTCCCTGTAGTTCATAGACCAGCAGCAGTTCTACCTGGCCCTTGACAACAAGATGATTGTGGAGATGTTGCGGTCAGACCTTTCGTACCTGTGCAGCCGTTGGAGGATGACAGGACGTCCAACCATCACCTTCCCCATCTCGCATACTATGCTTGGTAGGTTTCTGCCTTGCTCAACAAAGGCTTTGGGGCTTCCTTAATTTGTATGTTTTTCCTCCCCTCTGCCATTACTCAATTCAGTAAGAAGAAGGTACGTCCAGCCCCCACTGACTCATGGCAAGCCTACAAATGGGGTGTTCAAGCAAGAGCTGAGCAGAGGTGGTTTGCCATTGCTTTCCTCCACATTGCAAACCTGCACTTCCTTGGTGGTCTCCCATCCATGTACAAACTGGGCTATTCAGGCTGCTACTCAGTTCTGTCCACACAATGGAATGCACAAACCAATTTCTATACATATGCTCAGTTTGAGGGGGGGCTTTCAGGAGAGAGAAATCCCAGCCTTTAGTAGGGCAGGAAGTTGATAATGAGCAATTCCTCTCCTTCTGAAGAAGGCAGTTGGTGGACTCAGATAGTTAACAGATCTTGGCTGGGCTTGTCCCCCCCATTTGGATTGTTGCTATTTCTTGTGCTGTTTTTCCTCTCCATGTGAAAGATGAAACTGGCACCAGCATCCACTCAGCTGTCTTGGCCACACTGCGGAAGCTGCAGGACGGATATTTTGGAGGGGCAAGGTGAGGAGAGGGTTAGCCTCTTGCAAGCAAACCCTGAACACATGAAGTTGCCTTCTACTGAATCAGACCCTTGGCCCATTAAAGTCAGTATTGTCTACTCCAGCCAGCAGCGGCTCTCCAGGGTCTCAGGCAGGGGTCTTTCACATCACCTACCTGCCTAGTCCCTTTAACTGGAGATGCCGGGGATTGAACCTGGGACCTTCTGCATGCCAAGCAGATGCTCTACCACTGAGTCACAGCCACTCCCCAATAATACTACAATAAAGCAAGTGTATTTGCAGACCCTGGCTGTGGAATACTGTTCATCGATGATACAGCCCTTAAGGGAAGAGAAGACACTTAACTTTTTAAAAACGGGATATTTTTAAGTTTCTAGGAGGATGGGTTGGCTAAAGGTCCAGACTTGCTTGAACTAACTGGAGTTAGGGTAAAGGTAGATGTACAGCTACTGGAAATGTGCCCTCATCCCTTCTTGGACAGGTGGGCAAACTTCCAAACAGAATCCAGCTGAGGAGCGAGTGGCCATTCCTGTTTTTCCAGGAGAAGCCGGCTGTGCAGTCTGCTTATTGGCTGGCCCTTGTGGCAGTCACAAAGTCACCATTCTTAGAACAGTGCTTTGGGATTTTTTAAAACCAAATTGTCAGTTAAGCATTTAAATGGATTATAATGTGGCCACTGGAGCAGGGCAGGGGTGTTTTTAAAACGCCTGAAGCAAAATATTTGCCCTGGTAGATAGAGGATGGTGCCAAGTTGTTTTCTGTTGCCCCAGAACCAACAGGTTGAAATTAAATCAAAAGAGTTTCCATCTAGACATTAGGAAGAATTTTCTATCAGAGCTGTTCCTCAGTGGAACAGGCTTCCTTGGGAGGTGGTAAACTCTCCTTCCCTGGAGGTTTTTAAGCAGAGGCTAGATGGCCATCTGTCAGCAATGCTGATTCTACGACCTTAAGCAGATGATGAGAGGGAGGGCATCTTGGCCATCTTCTGGGCCGGAGTAGGGGTCACTGGGTGTGTGGGAGGTAGTTGTGCAGGGGGTTGGACCCTGGTGGTCCCTTCCAACTCTGATTCTATGGTTCATGTTGGTAGTGAAGCAAAGGAGGAAAGAGATCTTTTACCCTGTAGCTGGGAAATGTGACCTGTTTCTTTGGGTGGCTGTTTTGTTCCTGAACTAGAGGACGTCGGCCTGCTGCCTCTTGCTTTCTTATCCTTTCCTTTCTAACCACCCCCTCCCCCCCAGGATCCAGACTGGTAGGTTGTCTGAATTTCTCACCACTTCGTGTCGCACACACCTCAGCTTCATGGACCCCGGGCCGGAGGGTAAGCTCTATGCTGATGACTATGGGCTCAGCCTTGACAGCTTCAGCGATTTAGACCCTGAGGACTGGCTGCATGGCTTTCAAATGTCAGAAGATGGTAAGGAGACGGGTCGGGCCCCCTCCCTGCACTTGGGACCTGCTGTGGATTTCTTAATCCAGCCCATAACGCCCACAGCCCTCTGACCTGTGCCTCACTCCCTCGAGTTAACACTCCTTTGATTCCTACCTGCCACTTAATTAACCTTCTCCTTCTCTAACCTTTTTACCATCCTGTTAGCAAGACAGAACTGTAGAGCTGAGAGGCTCTTTGAACTGGCCATGAATAGCTGGAAGTTCTTGGACTGGGGCATCTTGCTGGAAATGTTGAATAGTTGTTCACATGAAGTTATGAAGCTGCCGTATGTGACTTCTGATCCTTTGGACCTTCTTCTGGCTCAGTATTGCCCACTCTAGCAGAGGCTTTCTGGCGTGTGCTACCCTTGAGCTGGGAGTGCCAGAGACTGAGAAATTCTGCACAGAAAACTGGGGCCCTTCCAATCAGGCCATTGTTCCACCTAGCCTAATAAGTCTCCTCTGACTGGGAGCAACTCTCTGCGCTGCTTCCCAGTACTGGAGTTCCTGTATGGGTTAATTTTCCAATTAAGAGAAAACAGCTGCAAATTACAGATGTAAACCCATTTAAAAGATCAAAATAAGTTTAACTTGCGGAGAGTTGTAGCCGGCACATCTTATCTTGACGTCATCTTGAAAGTGCCGAGTTCCTGTAACTAGGGATGCTGGGGATTGAACTTGGGGCGTTCTTCATGCTAAACAAGTACTCTACCACTGAGCCATGCCCCCTTTCCCATTAACAGCTTTGGTAGTGTAAAAAGGGTTTTGCAATTACATGCCTGGCTTCACTGCTCTTAAAGTTAACTGCAGGTTGAGGTTGATGACTTGATCTTGGAGCCCATCATGGAAGGGCAGAAGAAAAGGGGACAGAATAGATGTATAGGTGCCCAGTGGAGGGTAAACCTCTTGAGTCCATGCTATGCTCAGTGCACAAGAGCTTTCCATGAAATCCTGGCCAGTACAGAAGATGAACCTTGGACAATACAACTGCTAAGAGTGATGCTGTTGACTGCCTGAATATTTTATTTGGGACAGATAGCTGTTGTCATAATATTGCTGGAAAAGGGTGAGGGAGAGATGCAACATGCAAGGCAATATAGGAGGTGTGTGCAAGTTTTTGAGTTGCACAGGACACCTCCGGTAGAGTGGGAAGGGCTACGCAGTGGGGTGTTTGAGTAGGTTTGTTAACAAGTGCAAACCAAATGCAGAGATTTACAGACTAACGGGTGTGAGCTCCTTGGCCAATACAACAGTTTGGCTAAGACAGACCTCTAGTTCCCTTTCCATTCTGCCTGAGGAAGAGTTCTGTATAATTTGAAAGCTACCTTATCCTTAAGGAATGGCTAACAGACCTTTTGACTACATGTTATGATAGATGCCCATGTTGCAGTCAAGAAGAATAGGGTGAGCAGACAGGTCTGCAATCTTTTGCTGCCGCCGCCCCCCCCCCCCCATACCAGGATGAAAGGTGCTCCAAATAGCTGACCAACTCTAGATCCCCCATCTGCAGCAGTTCTTAAGCTCTCGTGACCTGTCTCTCTGCTACTGCCAACAATCCTCTGCCTACACAAACAATCCTCTTAACTCTCCTCTCTTCTTTCGACTCCTCTGTCAATCCCTTCATCCCATTAACAGTGCCTGTAACTGGCTTGTGGCCACACCCTCCCTACCACCTTAGGATGCTGGTATTAGTGTTGTGAGTTTGCAGTGGTGCATGCGGGGTTTGCCTGCGTGGTTGGCTGGCTTGTCCCCCCCCCCCCCCGCCTGTTTGTTTGCAACAGCTCATCTAAAGCATGGCAATGAGCAGAAGTTTGGGCTGAGGGAACATGATGGCACACAAGCAATGGTCAGGGAGGGGGGTTTCTGTGCTCACACTATTTGGGGAGGGAGCTCTTTTCCCCAGGAGATACTCTTCCTAACTGTGGTTAGTCTCCTGCTGATTTTTGGAGGGTGGGTGACCTCTGATTCTCCTAGTCTTCCAGTGAGCACATGACAGGAGGAGGGAGAGAACCAGCAGGGAGTGTTCCAAGCAAAGAATGGCTTGCTGTCCCCAGGAGCGTGGCTCCCTTGCATGTATCTTCCTCTGCCATGAATGCAGAACCTGAAGCCTCTGATGGAGCTGCGGAAGAGCTGAGATGTTATTCCCATCCCCACCATTGGGGTCACGCGCTTGGCCAGCTGCTGTCAGTCTTCCACCTTCACAGCTAGTGGTGGTGCCAGCCTCTTCTCTTTCTGAAGTGATCGCTTCTCTCTTGTACTTGCTGGTGGGGCTGCTAGTGCGCAGCCACTGGGCTTTGTCGCTTGGATGACTTAGACACACTGGTATCTTGCGATTGGATAGAGCCAGTGGGGCTGAGGGGCAGCCATGACTCTGTTCCCCAGTCCGAGATGGTGCTGGTTTTGTGTGCTGATCCGGACTCCTTGCTGCAGGTGGAGCAAAACCGCAGCTAGTTGGTTCTAAGCCCCTGAATCCTGCTGTTTGGGGAAGATATTTTTTTCTGGGGTCAGGGGGAAGGATTCAGGCATTGAATGGGTTTCTGTGAACCCTGGATGTATCACCCACGTTGCTTTGCTTTGACAACCTGTTTTATTTGTGCCCGTAAGTGAGTCAACAGCTGTTCCTGTAGAAGAGGAAACAGAAGAGGGGAATTTGTAATGCAGATGAGCCGGTGGTGGTGGGGTTACATTCACATTGCACACCTGAAAGGTGCAAGAACTGCTTCAAGGTTCATGGGTAAAAACTGATCCTGAGCAAGAAGGGAATGGCAGGGCTTTGCTGTTCCTTTGTGCCGGATTTATTTGGGAGAAGGCCCTGCATGCCAGGTGTTCACTAGGCATCTGCAGAGGTGGCTTCCCCCACAAGAATTCTGAGCTCAAGGTAACCCATAGTCTTTCTTCCAGGTGACATCTGTGACGAAGTTGCCCAGTATTTAGACCACCTCCTGGAGCACACGGTTCCCAAGGCCACCCTCTCTGAGTCGGGTCAGAAGCGGGGGCTCCACCGCTTCCGTGCAGCGGTGCACACCACTCGTGACCTCGTGTCCCTGATGACGAAGGCTAAAGACCTGCATGTGCAAAGTAAGTTAAAATGCTGCTGGTGCCACAACTGACCCCACAAATCCCGCCCCCCCCATTTTTTCGGTGGCTTCTGTTTCTTCAAATGTTGCACAAAAAGAGCAGCTTCCCGAGGTACAGTTTTCTTTCCTTATTGTGCCATTGTCATGGGAGAATTTATGGCAAACTTTTCCTTCCTGAGCTGGAGCTGACATCTCTACATGTACATTAACCTGAGTTGCCTCTGAATGCTCTATTAATTAACCAGCAAATCTACTCGGAGAGTCCTCTAAGTTGCTGTAAGAAGGGAGAGGCCTCCAATCCTGCAGCAGCTTTGTGCACCATGTCAAGTCCCCCCGCCCCCCTGGAGACCCATTTCTCCATCACAGAGCTGTTCATCCAGTCCCTGGCCCCGTCTGAGTTACGTCAGGATCTACCTGGCCTTGGGGCCTTTTCAGTGAAATGCGACACCCTGAGGATCCTGCACCCTCCAGCACCTCTGTGCGCATTTGGCTTCTTGCAGATATCGGCATGTACATCCCTTCGAAGCTGTTCCTGGATTCTCAGCCATCTGTTAACTTGCTGGGCTCCGTGCAGAAGCAAGACACTAAGGTGAGGCTGTTGGATTTTGCTGTCTTGGTCTGAGATGCTCTACTGTTTGAGAAGGAGAGGGGCTGTGGCTCGGTGGTAGAGCATCTACTTGGCATGCAGAAGGTCCCAGGTTCAACCCCTGGCATCTCCAGATAAAGGGACTAGGCAGGTAGGTGATGTGAAAGACCCCTGCTTCAAACCCTGGAGAGCCGCTGCCAGTCTGAGTAGACAATACTGACTTTGATGGACCAAGGGTCTGATTCAGTATGTGGCAGCTTCATGTGTTCAAGGGGAAGTCCATAGTTAAAGAACCTGTTGCAGTTCTTGTGAACTGTCGGTCCCACCTACCTTTCCCTGACATGTTTCATCCCAAACTGTCTGATTAGAATGTGTTGACTTTGTGGCTTTTGTGCTCGTTGGCTGCATCAGGCGTGCCAGACAGAGGGACTCTTGGGAGTGGGGGAGGACACGGGCATGCATAATGTCCTCCTGAAGTCAGTCTGGCCTCTTCTTCTCCCCAAGCCATCCATCCATGTTGAGGTGAACCTCCCTAAGGATGCAGCTGGGAATGTGGACTGCAAGACCCTGGTGGATCAGCTCCGTGAATGCCACTCCCTGCAGGACCAGGCCAACTACCTCTATATGCTCTACACCCTCAAGTAGGAGTATGGGCGGGCCCCCTTTTGCCCTTTTATGGTGGTTCAGGTAGCCCCTGCGTTAAGGTTGCTATCAGTCCTACACCCAGAATAGATGAAGGGAAGGTAACTTCAGTGGATGATTGGAGGGGTGGGGTCTTAGGCCAATTTTTCTGCAAGCATGACATCTTAGTCTTGTGGTTTTCATATGCTGCCTCTCTCGGACAATGCCAAATTCCCAGGTTACCTCACCCAGTTTGTCAAATCCATGAGGCTTCTGCATCATGGCTGCCGCCATCTTGGATTGATTACTGTCTGGACATGAGTTCTGCAGCTGGGTGTGTGGTTTCATGATTAAGCTGATCTGGCTGTGTGGATCTGCAAAATGATAGCTGCCCTTTTGGAGGTGGAAGCTAGGAGAACATTGTAGGCCGGAGATGGCTGAATCAAAACATGTAGAGTAGGAAGTTGGGCTCCTGCTGGTGTGCAGAGATTAGAGCTTGGCTGGAAGTTGAACCCTTTTCTGAATTATATGGTGGCTCTTTTTTTTGTAGAGGGCCGGATTGGGATACAGAGATCTATGGTGAATCTGGGGTCACAGTCACTGATCTCCTGATAGACCTATACAGCAAAGTTGGTGCCACTTGCCAGTGGGCCCTGATCCGGTACATCTCTGGGATCCTGAAAAAGAAGGTGGAAGCTCTCGATGAGGTAACAGCTCCCAACCTGAGAGGAGGAACTGACTTTTCTGATGTCTATTTTGTTGTTGTTGTTGTTGTTGCAAAAACACAGAATAACCTACTAAAGGATGTTGAATCAGAGACTGGTTCCAGCACAAGAGTGGCCAACAGAGGTCTTTCTCTTTGTCCCTTTGTTATAATGTTGCTAAGGAATAATTATCAGGCCTCATTTACACTCATCCTGCCTAAGGGGGAACTTGACAACTTGCCCAACAGAGAGCCTGCGTGGCGTAGTGGTTAAGAGCGGCGGACTCTAATCTGGAGAACAGGGTATGATTCCCCGCTCCTCCACATGAAGCCTGCTGGATGTTCTCTCTGAACTCTCTCAGCCCCACCTACCTCACAAGGTGCCTGTTGTGAGGAGAGAAGGGAAGGAGATTCTCCTTAAAAGGCAGAGAAAGTCAGCATATAAAAACCAACTCCTCTTCTCTTCCTCTGGTAGGCCTGCACCAGCTTGCTGTCGCACCAGAAGCACCTGACTGTGGGGCTTCCCCCTGAGCCTCGTGAGAAGACCATCTCTGCGTGAGTCCCCCTTTGCTGCCAGGCTAGACCCGAAAGCTGCATGGTGCACAGTTAGCATTGGACTTACTGGTTTTGTGCCAAGCGTGTGGGTTTGTTTTGGGTGCACGTGGCCATGAAAGCCAGAGGGAAAGGGCTGGTGGGCAGTGACTTGCAAGTCCCTGTGAGACACACATCATACATGGGCCCAGAGAGAGGGGCCTGCTCCATTGCTCTGTCCCACCATCCTTAGTTGAGAGGTTTTTCAAAGTACCTGTGCCAGCAGAGGAGAGGCCACGGTGACTTCTTTGTGTATCTCTAAGAAGCTTCAAAGGTTGTCCTTCCTCCCCTTCCCCATGGTTGAAAAGCAGCATGGAGGATACACAAGCTGGACACGTGTATGCATATTCTGCCCCACATACATATTCTGCCCCCCATACAGAATGCATTTCAGATTTGCATAATTATATATAGAATCATAGAGTTGGAAGGGGCCATACAAGCCATCTAGTCCAACCCCCTGCTTAGTGCAGGATCAATAATTTATAGATATAAAATGTATCAGTTTTATTCCTTATATTAAGATATATGCAGAGCTTTTTTTGTATGTACGATTATTAGGTATTAGAGAGCAAGGAGAGGAAGCTGCAGAGGTAAGAAAAGGACATGGGTATTAGATTTCGCACTCAAAATATATGCACCAAAGACATACCATCCTGACTATGGAACGGCATGGCTGTGGAAACAGGCAGACATGCATCCTATCTTGTGCGCAATACTCAGTCTGTGTGGATGTAGATCTGATAGTGTTGGGGCATAGTTATATATGTTGAGGGCCCCCCTCATCTCCAGCGCTGTCTCCCCCCACAGCCCTTTGCCTTATGAGGAGCTCACCCGCCTGATTGATGAAGCCAGTGAAAAGAGTATGAGCGTGTCCATCCTGACTCAGGTGAGAGATGAAGGAAACCTGCTTCCTGACTAGGGGAACACTTGGGGGCTGCAGCAGTTACCAGATGTCCCCCTTCTCTCTCCACGCAGGAGATAATGGTTTACCTAGCCATGTACATCCGGACTCAGCCGGCCCTCTTTGCTGAAATGTTCCGTCTGCGTATTGGACTCATCATCCAGGTGATGGCGACTGAGCTGGCTCAGTCATTGTCTTGCTCAGGTAGGTGAACCTGTGCTGACTGACCATGTGCTGCTGTGGCGGATGGAGGCCCTTCCTTGATTGTAGCGGCGTCTGGCCTCTGAATGGCCTCCTGAGTGAAACCCTAGGGGTGGCCTTCTTTGCACTCAGCCAGAAAAGGCAAGGCAAGGCTTGTCATATGGGGAGAGGCTGTGGCTCAGTGGAAGAGCCTCTGCTTTGCATGCAGAAGGTCCCAGGCTCGATTCCTGGCATCGCCAGTTAAAAGGACCAGGCGGTAGGTGATGTGAAAGACCTCTTCCTGCGACCCTGGAGAGCCGCTGCCAGTCTGAGTAGACAATACTGACTTTGATGGACCGAGAGTCCGATTCAGTATAAGGCAGCTTCATGTGTTCATGTGTATAACCTAGAGCAAGCACTCTGTTTGGTGCTTCCCAGCAGCCTCCTCTGCCCTGGAGTGAGAGTCCTCTTTTGCTGGGAATGCCTGTGGGCTTGCTGTTGATTGTAAGCAATAGGCACTGGATAGGGGCGGGGAGGCATCTCCCACCTTGGTTCTCCCTTTCTCTAGCTGAGGAAGCCACCGAGAGTTTGATGAATCTCAGCCCTTCGGATATGAAAAATCTTCTGCATCACATCCTCAGCGGCAAGGAGTTTGGTGTGGAGAGAAGTGGTGAGTGTAGCGGCTCTAAGGAGCTTTGGTTGGGAAGGAGGCTGATCAGGCCTTTACTCTGGTCAACCCAGATCCCCCAGCCTTATCAGCAATGCCCACCATGATTGATCGGCTGACCATGTGCTGATGCCCACTCTCAGCTGTCTGCTCTGCAAGCAGCAGAGCTTCTCCTTCCTGCGATCGGTTCTTTCCCTGCTCCTTGTATTTCTATTCTCCTTAATCCCCAGATTACAAAGTATGCTTTTAAACCCTTTCATCAGAAAGAGACTGAACTGCCCTAACTGCCTGCCTGAGGGTTCTCGTTCCACTTGATTACTTGCAAACCATACCCTTTGGAATGACCCCCCCTCAGGCCCACTTGGCACCTGCTTTGCTTCCCTTTAGGTGGCAGGTCGAAACATTTCAGGAAGGGGTTGTAGCTCTGTTAGCTTTTTTTGTTAATGGTCTGCTTCTAGCTCAAGAATTGTTTTATGAATATCATTTTAAGCTGCTATTTATTTCATTTATAGTGTACCTTTCTCTCTGAGACTCAGGGCTGATTATAGGAAATAATACGGTGTAATCAAACTGCGTAAGACAACCAATAAACATTGCAGTAGCACTAGGATTAGAGAACAATGTGAACAACAAACTATCTAACGCAAGGTATGCTATAAACAATACAGAAAGGGGATTATGAGCAGTAAAGTGATGCCTACAATAACTGCAGAGAACTACAGCCCTATTCCATTATGTTGCATTGGTTTTGTTTGTGAGCTGCCTAGGTCTCTGGAGACAGCGTATACATTTTCTAAATAGGCTGTGGAATTCTCCTTTCTGAAAAGTTCCAATCTGGATGCAACCTTTACACATGCAGACCTCCTTTGTGACATTGCAAAAATCTGTTCTGTGAGCCAGTAGTAATTGGTAGTAGCATTTAGAGAATTGGCACTTGGAAACTAGCACCCTTCACCCTGCTTGGATGCTCCTATTCTAGCCAGCAGTTGATTGGCAGAAGCCCAGTGTTGGTGGGCTTGTGTGAATACTGATTCTTGTGCAGAATGGGAATTCAGAATGCACAGATTATAAAAGTCTCATGGACCACAAAGCTGGGTTCTTGGGGGCCTTTCCAGATGTTGACAATGTCTCTCCCTCATTCTGCAGTGCGCTCCCTGGATTCAGCGTTGACTCCAACTGTCTCCATCCGTGAAGTTGGCCCAGTGGGAGCAACGAAAACCGAACGGGCTGGGATCGTCCGGCTCAAAAGTGAAATCAAGCAGGTCAGGCGGAGTCAGGCACACAGCTGAAGTGGTTACCATTCGGTGTGTTGTGGGGTTCTCAAGCCACCAAGGGGGTCCTCACAGGTTCCTCTTTCTCCTCTGCACCCAAATATTGTTTTCTCTGCCTCTGTTTTCTTTCAGTTTCGTTTTGTAAAATTATAAACATTGTTTCCCACTTGCATTATCATGTAGTTTTCAAACCAAAAAAAGCCCACAGGGTGAATGTAGAAAGGTTGTGTCTGCTTGCAGGGATATCAGGTACGGTTTCAGGAAGTAGTAACTTGTTTCCCCTCCCCCCAGTGCAGACCACGCTGGAACGATGTGAGCTGACGCTGGGGGTTACCGCACTTTGTATTCCCAGTGATGTATTAAGAGTTTGAAAATGTTGTAAAAAACATCGCTTTAAAAGGGTTTTTAGGAAAAGTTGAGGGCAGCAGGAAAAGAGGAAGACCCTACAAGAGATGGATTGACTCAATAAAGGAAGCCACAGCCTTCAATTTGCAAGATCTGAGCAAGGCTGTCAAAGATAGGACATTTTGGAGAACTTTCATTCATAGGGTCGCCATGAGTCGGAAGCGACTTGACGGCACTTAACACACACACACACACACACACACAAAAGGGTTTTTGGATACCACGGCTTATAAATGTTTGGAAGATGTCTTTACAGCTAAAGGGGCCAAACAAAGTGCGAACAATATTTTTTATAACGTTTTCAAACTCTTAATACATCGCTGGGAATACAAGTGTGGTAACCCCCGCTGTCTTTCGATGCAAATGTGTACTAGAGTTGAGACCGGCCTGTAGGAAGCTTGTGAAGAGGGGTGGTGGTCTGGAACCAATGCCCGTCTGACTCAGACTGCCGCTAAGGGATCCTGCAAATGGGCCTTCCCATTGTGCTAAGGCTGGGGGTGGTGCTGAAGCCCAAGCTTCCTGTGCCAGTCAGGGGGCTCTTCTCTAGGTACCAGATGCCCAGGGTGTCGGGTACACTCCCAGCAGCTGAGACAAGAACTCTGGGGAACTGGGCAATCCTATTGCCAGGACTTAAACTCATTGTTGCTCCCTTCCTTTCTTCTTTTTCTCTTTCAGCAACTGGATAAGCGTAGGCAGTCTGTGCCTGAGCTTAAGGTGAACCCCTTGCCCCTTTCAAACGCCAGCTAATGCTGCCACTGTTGTGCCCAGTTGCGGAAGCCTCTAAGCCTGCATGAGCCAATGGGCGAGTGAGCTGGTGTGGCGTCAAGCTTGCATTCCCCTCTGCCAAACTTGCTCCTTGTGCCTTTTTTAAAAATAGGTGAAAGGAGAAGTTTTGTAAATGCAACTTCCGTTTCATTACTAAGACTATTGAAACTTTCTCCAGAATCAAGTCTGGCAAGCCAGTGTGGAAGAATTAAGATCTCAGTGGGGCTTCAAAAAGGTGTCCTGGGTGCCCGGTCCAAAGATCATCCTGTCAATCAATCAATCAATCAATCCTGTCCTGTAGGCTTCCAGTGAAGCCCAGTGCCGGCACTTTTGCAAGCTTGTTGGCCTCTCTGCTTCTCATTGACAGACAATGGGAGGTGTTCTGCTGCTGGCAGAAACTATCCCTTGCAGTGCTCAGTGCCTTGTACTTGAGAGGGCAAAGGCTTTGCTGCACCATCATAGTGTAGTGGCTGATTTGGAGCAAGGTGTAAAAGTCCATGGGTGACCACGGGCCAGTCACTCTCTCACCACCTCACAGGATTATTGTTGTAAGGATAAAGTGGAGGAGCAGAGAATGTTGTTGTAAGCCACTTTGGTCCCCGTTGGGGAGAAAAGAAGAGTGTAAATATCTAAATAAATGAACTACCCTATTCCCATTCCCTCGGAGTAAAAAAAAGAGCCTTTTCTCTGTGGGGGAACATGCATGTTGCAACCTTGAAGAAGAAGAGTTGGTTTTTATATGCGAACTTTCTCTCCCACTTAAGGAAGAATCAAACCGGCTTACAATCGCCTTCCCTTCCCCTCCCCACAACAGACACCCTGTGAAGTTGGTGGGGCTGAGAGAGCTGTGACTAGCCCAAGGTCACCCAGCTGGCTTCATGTGGAGGAGTGGGGAAACAAATCCAGTTCACCAGATTAGCCTCTGCCACTCATGTGGAGGAGTGAGGAATCAAACCCAATTCTCCAGTTCAGAGCCCACCGCTCCAAACCATCGCTCTTAACCACTATACCACACTGGCAGGGTGGAGCAGCACCCATCTCTTAACCATTACCCCCAACAGCCCAGAGGTGCCACAGCTGTTCTCTTTTGCCAACCGCAATGGCTTGCCCACAAACGGATGGGGACTTTGCACCCAGGTTCAGTGCCAGGCTGTGGCTCAGTGGTAGAGCATCTGCTTGGTATGCAGAAGGTCCCAGATTCAATCCCTGGCATCTCCAGTTAAAGGGACTAGGCAAGTAGGTGATGTGAAAGGCCTCTGCCTGAGACCCTGGAGAGCCACTACCAGTCTGAGTAGACAATACTGACTTTGGTGGACCAAGGGTCTGATTCAGGATAAGGCAGCTTCATGTGCTCATGTGTTGTTACACCAAGACCCAGCAAAGATGGTGTTTGCTCCAGACCATCCTGGCATCCTACTTCACCTTCCCTTGCTAACTTTCTAATAAGAGGGCCTTTAAATCTTTGTCACAGCTTCGCTTTAGCAGAAGACAGCTGCAGCTTCATGTCCTAAACCAGCTCTAATCCTACTGTCTTCGGAGACCAACCCAACTGGCCTTCTGTTTGCCTGTACCCATGCATTGTTTGCTACCATGTCCTGATCCACTCAGCAGGCTACGATACATTCTTCTCTTTCTTTCTCTCTCTTTTTCTTTTTTCCTTCATTTCTAGTCTGGTGGTTTGCACTCCTTGGAGGTTAGCCTGGAAGCTTCTCAGGTAAAACAGCACTGTGGTGAACACAATGGGGCTGGGCTTGGAAGGCTTCTCTTCCTTGGTTGTTGGGGGAGCTGTGTGTGCCAGGCTGGGGACTCCTTGGCTTTGCTGCCTTCTGGCCAGCCCCAGGACAAGCTGTTTTCTCTTCTCAGTTATCTGGACACTCCATACCATGCAGTGGCACAGTGGAAGACCATCCCTCCAAGGATGGGCGCCAAGGTCAGTGGCGGAGGCGCCGGCGGCTGGACGGGGCCCTCAACAGGGTCCCGGTGGGATTCTACCAGAAGGTTTGGAAGATCCTGCAGAAGGTGAGAACCCTCAAGCCACCTGAGCTTTATAGAAGGGGCAGATATACAATTTTTTACTAATAACCTTTTTAAAAGGCCCCCTGGAGGCCAATTGGCTACTGGAGTACCTTTGTGTCTCTCCCTACCCTTTTTTTTCCTGTTCCCTGTCTAAGGCCATCTAGTTTTAACCCTGCTTTGGAGCTGGGATCACAGTAGCTGTCATCCAAGCAGGGCAAATGTTAGCTAAGACTTCCAGAATGTTGTGCGTTTTTAAGGAGCAATATGTTAAAAGAGCTTTTTTTTCTATTACTGCTAGTGGGAAAAATGCTCTCTAGCCACACATTTGGACAGGGGAGTGCATCCAGGGGGAAGATATCAAGTCCTTGTCTGTGGAAGGCTTTGAGATAGACCAGAAAAACCTCTGTGCATGTGAGAGAGAAACCAGCTCTGATAATACCTTCTGTGGAAGTGGTCTCTGTTGATGCAGGAATACCTGTGCTCCTGAGCCAGACAGAGCAGTGAGCTACAAGAGATAAAATGATGCACTATATAAAAAGAATATAAAAATCCACCTTCCTGTAATTGAAATGCATTTAGCACAGAGTGACGGGCCCCATGCACTGCTATGTTCTTTAACTTCTCTTCTGGTCTTTGTCTACAGTGCCATGGACTGTCTGTGGAAGGTTTTGTTCTTCCATCTTCAACAACCAGAGAGGTAAAAGTTCAGTCTCCTCCTTTCCGCTCTCTTTTCTCTCCTTGCAGGGTATTCTATTGTCCACTAGTCATTGCTCTCTTCACTAGAATTAGGCCATTGCTCCACTGTCTGAAAAATAGCCCGCTTCGGACATACTTTTGGACCTGTCCCATTAGCTCTGCTGACCTTTATTTTAAAGCTGTGATGTCTCTGGGGATGTGACTGCTTTTGTACCAGTTGTAAATGTCAGCTGACGGGCCTCTGTGGCTTGCGGTACAGGCTCTGTCATATGTATCTGTGCTGCAAACTGGTGATATTATTTCCCCCCAAATTATTCTCAGTCACCGGCCTCTTCCCTTCCTTCCCTGTGCTGATGCAGTGGTGGCACTCGGTCTTTCTTCTTCTCTCTCTGGGCCAGGAGCTCCTGCCCAGGCAGCTGCGGAGTTGCTCAGAGCCTCTGCTGAGCTGGTGGAGAAGGCAGAGGTGCTTGTATTTCCATTTGGCTCCCAAGAGATGCAAACGCAGGGGGTGTTGCTGACCTTCCATTTGCATTTTGAGGCCCAGTGGTGCAAATGTTTTGCATTCAGACCCCCCGCCCCATGGACTCTTTGCTCAGCTGTTCCCCTGTGGCTGTTTTTCCTCTGTTAAGGCCAGAAGGTCTCTGTTGCAAAGCAAAGGAGGAGGCTCTGTGCATTTCTTATTGCCTTGCCATCTGCCTCCATTTATTTGGTTTGGGGGCTCGCTTTTTTCTGTGATTCAGAGTACTTGGAGGTATGGCAGAACATTTTCCAGCATATGCAGGGATCATGCAGGTTGGGTTGTGCCTTCTGGCAAGCGGACCACCTGGTTGCCTTACCTGCTGTTCTTCTTTTCCTGTGTGTCCTTGTTTGCATTCCCCCCCACCACAAACCCGACAGATGACTCCAGGAGAGATCAAGTTCGCAGTCCATGTCGAGTCTGTCCTAAACAAAGTTCCCCAGCCAGAATACCGGCAGCTCTTTGTCGAGGCCATTCTGGTCCTGACAATGTTGGCGGAGATGGAAGTGCACTGCCTCGGCAGCATCATTATGGTGGAGAAGATTGTGCACCTTGCAAATGACTTATTCTACGAGGAACAGGTAGAGGCCTCCCTTGGTCAGGCTGGGGGTTCGAAGCTAACGCAGCCTTGTTCTGAGTGGGAATGTTGGGGGCTGGGATATGCTGCCATTAAATGCTAAGCTGCAACATTCAATCTGTGGAGCCTTCCCCAGTTTAAATACTCCCCATGCTTGAAGCCTTCCTCCATCCTAAGGATCATTCTTCCAACTTTAGTGGCTTTTCCGTTGGATGAAGAGCCACTTATGTTGGAGGAAGGCCCTCGGAGGATGGTTGGATCCACCCCATTACATGGCTGAAACATAGGGTTGCCAGGTCCCTCTTTGCCACCGGTGGGAGGTTTTTGCGGCGGAGCCTGAGGAGGGCAGGGTTTGGGGAGGGGAGGGACTTCAATGCCATAGGGTCCAATGGCCAAAGCGGCCATTTTCTCCAGGGAAAATGATCTCTATCGGCTGGAGATCAGTTGTAATAGCAGGAGATCTCCAGCTAGTACCTGGAGGTTTCAGTAGGGTTGCCAACATTAAATGTCCAAACTCTGTAAAAGCAATCTGTGCAACCTCCAAGAAACATGGGAGATGGATAAAGGCGTGCCTGAGTTTGTTTGCAGAACAGCAGAGTTATAAAATGGGGGAGTGGGGAATGTCAGCTCTGAATGCTAAACTCCAGCAATAACTCCTCTTCCTTCTCCTTCCCCACTGAAACAGAAAGCCCTGGGCGCCGATGACAACATGCTGGAAAGGGACCCAGCCACAGGGATCTGCACCTTGCTCTATGACAGCGCCCCTAGTGGCAGGTTTGGCACCATGACTTACCTCTCCAAAGCAGTGGTCACCTATGTGCAGGAGTTCCTCCCCAGCAGTGGCTGTACCATGCAGTAGCCCCGTTTGGGTTTCTCTGCATGAGCTGGAAGAACAACCTGGGGATTTATGTTTAGGGTTGAAGGCCAGCACTGAACTATCTGGTTGGCAGATGGATCACCTCTCCTCAGCAAAGCCATCTGGTTCTGGTGACTGAACCTGCCTTGGGGCAGCACCACTGGAGATTAACTTTGTGCTGCAATGTCTGCCTTGGGATGAGAAAGGGACTCTTCTGAGCATTGCAGGAAGTATGTATTGTGTGCAAGGAGCTGCGTCTGCACACAATCAAGAATACTGGATATTCAGAACCCCCTTTGCTTCAAGGAGGTTCTGTGCTTTTCAGGCAGAGATTTCTGGGATGGGATCCCCCTCAGGCTGATGGCTTCCATTTGCACAACCCTACTGCTGGAGTTTGAACGTAGAGGTCAAGAGGGCTTCTCAAGCTCTGGGCATCTGTTTTTATGGGGATTCCTACTTGCATGCAGCTGCAGACTTTGTTACTGGATAGGATTTTTCTCTCCATTTAACCTGGGATTTTTACCTGCACTCTGTGAGACTTTGATCAGTCAGATATGCTGCTGCTTCTTACCTAGGGTACTAGTCTTGTTTGTAGTCTCTCCAGTACAAACGCCTTGAGTGCCTTTAATGTCACCCATTGTTCTCCAGCAACACTAGCCCCAGGGTACTTCTCTTCACTCGCTGACACCCTGACCATAGGGTGGAACTTTGGCTGCTTTGTGTCAATCAAGGCAGTATCATGTACCACAAACCATCTCATGTACAAACTACTTGTCTGAGCAGAAGCAGCTTGCCAAATGCAAGTCACTTCAAGTGCACGCCAGTGTCAGTGAGCGCAACTGCAGGAAGATGAGGGTTCAGCATTTTCTTCTTCTCCTCCTCCTCAGTGGGGGCTTTTGGTCTGTCTTCCTGCCTCCACTGAGAGGATCTGCCAAAAGGCTTGAAACAGACCTCTGACTCGCATGGCCAGCCTTGGCCAGCAGATGAGCTGGTGAGGGTGGATGTGCCACTAAGATGATGTGTCTTAAGGCTCCAGCTGCCCTTCTCCAAGGCAAATGATTGGCCGTGGGCCACGTGGGAGAGTTGTTTGATTCTCAGCAAATCAACAAGCCTTGAAGGAAAGTGCTTGGTCTTTATGGTGAGATGCAGTTTCCAGGGCTGAAAGTTACCACTGCGTGTTTGAAATAAATGTCTTTGCCAAGTATTTAAAATGTCAGTATGACTTTCTGGGAAGGGGGAGCCCGCTGTAGCCCATGAAAGGACTGAAATCCCTGGTGATGGCATGTTGCCACTTCAGGAATATGTGACTCCAGGCTTCCCATCCAACAAAGGAGCTAAGCATAGGGGCAGAGCTAAATTCCTAGAAGACAGCAGGCTTGGATGAGCTCCAGAAAGGGGCTGTGTTCCAAGCCTAGCTCCTGGCTGGTAACATGGCCCCACTTTAGTGTGAATCAATAAGTGTGATAGTTGTGCTTGCCTGCTTGGTTTTAAGTGCCAAATCTTTTGCGAAGGAATCAGGGGATGATGTACCCACCCATCTCAATCTGGGATGCAAAAATGTATCTCATAAATGTGTTTACTGGGTTTACATGTTTGGGCTGGTTATTGCAATGCACTTTGTGATAATTTACCGAATTATCCAGTTGCACTTTCTATTCAACCAGGGCTCATTAGCTGTATTACTTCTGGAAACTCCACTCCATACCTTGCTCTTTGGGAGGTTTTTTGTGTGTGGCTTTGTTTTGTCCCCCCACCCCCTAATAAAATTGTAAAACTGTACCTTTAAGTGAAGATTGAAAAAGCCTAGAATTAAATACCTCTATTTCATCACTGTTTTGTTTTGTGTTTTATCATGCACTAGCTGGTAATGGTGAAATTAGAACCAAACCTATCAGTGGGCTGAAGTGTAATACTGAATGGAGGGAAGAATTTTTAATAACCAATACTTTACTGAAATGGAAATTTAGCTGGTAAATGACCACAGTAGCCTTGTGGAAAGTAAAGGAAGTATATTTTTCCATTTTGAATATATAAATATATAACTGTTTTAAATAGTCAAACCTGAAGCTTAGTCTTCAGATAAGGGCTTTCGTGGGAGAGAGTTCTTTCTGAACATCCGCTATTAGAAATCCTTTTACTAGAGATCAAGTGTGATCCTTCTGCAGGAGAAGGAAGGAAATCTCCCTCACTTTTATAAAACGTTTTTTGCCTGGAGATGGGCCAGCAAATGTACCACCTTCTTCTAGGCTCCACCACACACATATGCCCAAATAACTTCAGAAAGTTCTTGTTTCACTAAAAGATTAAGATTGATACTTGGATGCTACAGGCTAAGCCTATGCCAGATCTCAGACGTTAAGCAGGATTGGCCCTGGTTAGTAGTGGAATGTGTAATGCCCAGATATAAGGGCTGGTATAAAATACTATGTACTCATATGCACACACATGGAAGCTTTGGGGAAGTTGGCATCCGGGAGCCATGAACCAAAAAATCATGCTCTCTCTGCTTGGTACCTTCATCCTTAGGAATGTGTTTTCTACTTCCAAGATCACAAGACCTAAAACTTGCTTAGAGACGGCTTCGGGCAATATCTATGGCTATGCTAATTAGAGTGAAGTAGACATTTAATGTGCATTGGTGCTTTTGTGTATCAATCTGCTTGTCAGCAGCCATGGGCCTGCCCCGTGCGAATGCATAAATGATCCTAAGCTTCCTTTGTTTCTGGGGTGAGTAACTCTGCATCTTATTTGTGGGTTATTTCACCCCCAGGTCTGTGTTTAGCTAAATAAAGAATTGTTGCTCTTTTTAACCTCCTCCTAGTTGTCTTCATTGGACTCTATAAGACAACCAGGGCACTTCAAATGGGAGACCACTAAGAAGTCCAGGGTCGCTATGCAGAGGCAGGCAATGGAAAACCACTTCTGTTAAGTCTCTTGCCATCAAAACCCTACACTTTACATGCCCACACAGAAGAGTGATAGAAAAGGGCAAGAGTCCAGTTGCACCTTAAAGACTAACAAAAAATATTTTCTGGTAGGGTATGAATATCTGAAGAAGTGAGCTGTGGTTCACGAAAGCTCATACCCTACCAGAAAATATTCTTGTTAGTCTTTAAGGTGCTCCTGGACTCTTGCCCTTTTCTACTACTTGGTTAGTTCATGAAAGCTCATACCCTGCCAGAAAATATTCTTGTTAGTCTTTAAGGTGCTACTGGACTCTTGCTCTGAAGAAGTGAGCTGTGGCTCACAAAAGCTCATATACCCTACCAGAAAATATTCTTGTTAGTCTTTAAGGTGCTCCTGGACTCTTGCCCTTTTCTACTACTGCAGACAGACTAACACGGCTACCCACTGCGAATTATCTTCACAGAAGAGTGAGTTAGAAATACTCTGCCTATCCTCAGAGGGGACTCTTATCCCTTAGGACCATGTGAGATCAAGCCACAGACGTGGGGTGGAATTTAAACCACCACCACCACCAATAACACGTGCATACCGATCTCCCGATTGCAATAAAAGCCTCGGAGGTGAAGAGCCGTAAAACCATGGCTGAGTGGCCTCCGTTCAGAAAAGGAAGTTTCTTCCCTGGTGGAACTACATTTCCCAGAATTCCGCGGCAGAGGAAGTCTTCACCCCCCTATTAACGTCTGGGCGGCAACCTGCGTTCCTAGCCCGGAAGCAGCCGGCCGGGCGGCTACGGGGGCTCAAATGGCGGAGCCGTCTGCCCCACCACCGGTCTATGTGTACAGCCCCGAGTACGTCGCGCGGTGTGACGTCCTCTGCAAAGTCCCCCAGCGGGTGCGTGGCCGGAAGTGGGCCGGGAGGCAGGGAGGCAGGGGTCGAGAGGGCAGGGGATAATAAGCCATCTCCCCCCCCCCTTTGGTCACGGGGCAAATACATTGTAGGTTGGAAGGGGTTGGGGCGATAGTCGTCGTTGCTGCTGCTGTTCCTCTACAGCGGTGGTTCCCAACCTTTTTTTGGCCATGCCCCACCTAAGCATCTCTACAATCCTGATCCCCCCCCCCCCTGTGACATAGAATTCTTAGCGGGCTTTCCCCCTCTCCATTGTCACCAGCTGACCGCCGTGTACATTCAGATTTTAATTTTAAAAATGTGTATGTCACAATATATATTTATATACTGTATACGAGGACCCTAGAACCATAAGAAATGCAAAAAAAAATTCACTGTTAATAACTCATTCTCCAATTGCCCCCCTTAAAAATCAAATTGCCCCCCTGTGGGGCATGTGCCGCACGTTGGGAACCACTGCTCTCCAGGGAGGGTTAGCGTTGTCCTTACCCGGTCTGGGTCTCTATGGGTTTATTAAGGGCTTGGACTGTCTTGGCCAGCTCCGGCCCCATTGGGGGGCGAAGCAAAACGACCGCTTTGTTGCGTTTGTTTTCACCTTTCCTTGAAAAGAGTGGCGTATACGGTTCTCTGTTCCTCATCCTCATAACTAACTAACAGGCTAATATAGAATGGCTGGCTCGAGGTGACTCACTCATGGCTGAGGGAGGATTTGAATCCGGTTCTTTCGAAAACTCCAGCCACTGCAACTGGCTCTCTGTCTCCACGCCGGTTACGGTAATAGCAGCTGTGGAGAAGCTTAAAAAGGGCTGAGAGAACACCCCCCCTGCTACATTGAAAGTGTTTTAGTGCTTGTATAATTCCATATACATCAGAAACGATGTTAAAACGGCAGAAACCAGACCATGCAGAGCAGGTGCCGGCTCACCTGCTTTGGCAGTTGCATGGTGTGAGAGGTAAACATTCTACTGTTGCAGATTTTCCTAAGACTGAACTGGTAGTGATTGGGTGGGGCGACGGAAACTGCGCCAACTGAATGTCTATTGTGAAGCTGGTAAAGACCTTGGAAGGGGCCAGGCTGGGCACCTATGCTCCTTGTGAAAAGAAATAGTACATGGGGCGGAAGACTGTGGAGAGTTGTGTTTAAAAGCTGTTTTTAATTCAGAGTTCAGTATAGTTGTATCCTTTGAAGAAGTGTCAGAAACACTTGGTTTTTGTTGTTTACCATAATTTCACACAGAGCTACTGACTGAATGGAGAAACTAATTTCCAGTTGAGACTACAAAATACAGATTGAGGGTCTGGGCTGTGGTGTTCAAACCAGGGACAGTTTTTCTTTATGCTGTGTGGGTCATGGATGGCTTGTGTAGTTCGTTGCCCTGGATGTATGGAGTGAGACCCTGGAGAGCTGCTGCCAATCTGAGTAGACAATACTGACTTTGATGGACCAAGGGTCTGATTCAGTATAAGGCAGCTTCATGTGTTCACGTGTCTTTTTGATTGCAAGCAGAGGGGGATGACATTGGCACAATGCTTGGTGTTGTGACAGGCAGATAATGGCTGTGTGTGTGTGTGTATGCAGTTGTATATGCACTGAAAGAGAAGAGTGCTGGGCTTGAGATACTATAAGGCCAATTGAATTACGCTCAGAATCAGCATTATTTCGTGGTTAGAATGTCAGAGTAGGATCTGGGAGACCCATATTCAAATCCCCACTCTGCCATGGAAGCTTGGGTTGGTCGCACACTCTTAGCCTTTCCTTGCAAGGTTGTTGTGAAGATAACATGGAGAAGGCAACAATGTTGTAAGTCACGTTGGTTCCCCACTTGGAAGAAAAGTGGGGGTATAAATGAAATAAAATAAACATTTTTTAAAAGATCAGTTGCTCTCTTTGTACATGTCTTCCCTACAGGCCAGCATGGTGCATTCCTTGATCAAAGCATACTCCCTGCTCAATCACATGAGGTAGGTGGAAGCAACACACCTTACCGAAGGCCTTCTGGATCTGAGCTGTTTGAAGATTATGAAAATGTCTGCCAGTTGCTGTGGGGTTTTGTTCTTTGAGTTTTCCATTTTCTGAATGCTAACATTATGGACAGCTCTTATAATTTGTGTAATTCATAACTGAGTAATATGTGGTAAGGTTTCATTTTCTCAGAATTTAATGTGATGTCACCTTAGAGCCAAAAAGCTTTCCTGGAGAGGGAGATTCAAGCAGGCATCCTCTGATCAGATGTCGAAGGGGTCCTAGTATCCACCTATGCATGTGCCCTGTTCTTTTGCCTCTGAACCTTGTTCTAGCCTGCTTCTTTCTATGCTGGTTGTGATGCAAGGGATGAGCTTTACCTCTCTGCCTCCTCTTGGTTTTCCTAGGGTAGTCCGGCCCAAGGTGGCCTCCATGGAAGAGATGGCGAGCTTCCATACGGATGCCTACCTGCAGCACCTGCAGAAGGTCAGCGAGGAGGGTGATGATGACCATCCAGAATCTGTGGATTATGGCCTAGGTGAGGAGCTCATGGCCTAGGTGAGTCCCACGCCAGAAGGCAGGGCAGGGCAACCAAGTGGAAGGGTTCTGGGCAGTCGGTATGCTGGGGACCCACTTACACCAGGGGGCCTCTTCGTGCCTTGCTACAGCCCCCCACCCGTGGTCTCTGCAGGTTATGACTGCCCCGCCACGGAAGGGATCTTTGACTATGCTGCTGCCGTGGGAGGAGCCACCATTACAGCAGCCCAGTGTCTGGTGGATGGCAAGTGTAAGGTAGCGATCAACTGGGCTGGAGGGTGGCATCACGCCAAGAAGTAAGGACGCACCTTTTTGTCTTATCTTTTCCTAGCTGGTGTCTGAATTATGCCTGGCAGGCTGTAACGTTTCCCCCCCAAAAGTGCAGCAGGAGGAGAAAGATAGCACTGTGAGAGGGAGAGTTGCGTTGTTGTGTGTTTTGGGGTGGGAGAGGAGGTTGGTTGAATGGCACAATGAGCAGCAGCTGTGGCAGGAGCATACAGAGCTCCTAAGAAGAGGAGGCTGAGGCCTAGTTTGCTACAAATGTTCCTGAGCCCTCTTTGGCCCAGATTACCTGCTTCAGAAGCTGAGAATGTCTACCTTGCCTGACAGAGTGGGCAGTTTGCTCTCCAGACATGTCCTTCTTTGTGCTGGTTGGCTGCTGACTCATCTGTTTACTCTTTAATGCAATAACATATTTGTCCTGTGCTGCCTCCTTTTTCATAAAGGATAATCTTTCTGTAAGAAGACCTGCCTTCTCTCTATCCACAAATGGCACAGAGGTTGTTGGGTTCATCAGCTGTGAAGAATTAATATGGCAGCTGCTAATAGGTCCACCTCTCAACGTGATGTTTTGTTTGCAGAGATGAAGCTTCCGGCTTCTGTTACTTGAATGATGCTGTTCTGGGCATCCTACAGTTGCGGCGAAAATTTGACCGCGTCCTCTATGTGGACCTGGATGTGCATCATGGGGATGGTAAGTAGCCTTCTGACACTAGTCTCATTGTTGCCTTCGTCAGCCCCCCCTTATGAACAAAGCCTACGTGCACTGAAGTGGGCTAAATCAGAGTTCTTATGGCCTAACAGAGAACTTGAGGGCTGCCACCCCCACCCCCCCATCCTCCTGGTCCATTAAGGGGACTTTGACTAGGATAAACTCATCCAAAGACACGAGCCAATGAGGATATTAATCAAGTGAAGGGCTCTTCTCTCTTAGCTAGTTGTACATATTGCGGCAAAGTCAGCGTGGCTATCCAGAACATCCTGTGTAGAGAGTGGGGTGTCTGTGGTCCCCCTCTTGGTTCATCTGGGAGTCTGGGCTGCAGCTCCAAGGGAACCTTGTCGCAACTTTGAACAAAGCCAGCTGTTGCCTGGCTGGAATGAGGCCTCGTTTATACCCAGTTTCACACTTGCCAATCTACAGACTTTTATGGTGTATTTCATTTTTTGTATATCTCTCCCCTTGGCATCCCATATTTTCTGATTGGTTTGTGCTGCGGTTGTCTGGGAAGCTCCCCCGCACTCTCCGCATTTTGACATATGTTAAAGTTACCTTAATTTATGGTGCTATGGGAATGGACTGCCCAATTCTGGGGGCAGCAGCTGTACATGGTAGGACCCTCTGATGCCACCTCCTGCTTTTCAAAGTCAGGACCCATTCAGGCCATGTTTGAGCTTGGCTTCAGATGGGTGTGCAGTTGGGCCACCTTCCGGCCCCACATGCACCTCTTCCATTCCATCCGTAGCTCCAGGGATGCATCTTCTTGGGCTGGACCCTCATATGGTGAGCCCGTGCATAGCTGATGCCCAAGTTGTATGCAGAGTGGTTAGCATCTCCTTCTGTGTTGACTTTCTCTTGCCCACTCAGGTGTTGAAGATGCTTTCAGTTTCACCTCCAAAGTCATGACGGTCTCTCTGCACAAATTTTCACCAGGGTTTTTCCCAGGCAAGTGATCCTTTGTTACACTGAGAACTTCTTCCCTTCGTTTCATCTGTGATTCTCCTTCTATCACTGCCCTGCCCACCACCCCACTGCTTCTGGTGAGAGAAATGGGATGCAGAAACCACAATGTGTTTTGTGGTTTCCATCTTGCAACTTGTAGGATGCAGGAATCCCAATGTGTTTTGTGGTTTCCATCCTGCAACTTACAGGAACAAGTGAGGCTTTTTGATACACGGAAATGTACAACATGTAAGAGGCAGCCCATTTCTTTAACTGTGTGTTTCCCCTTGGATTTGCATCTGTCACTTTGGTTTTCCTGGGTAATGTTCCCAGAGTTGAGTGTGTGGCTGCTGGTCCTTGGATTTATGTGCGACAACGTTTGCTCTGCCAAAGCCTCTCCTAGTTTTCCCAAATCAGCTTCATTATAACATGCAAAGCTGCCTTAGGCCACTGGTTCATCCTTACATGCAGGTGAGCATAGGATGTGTTGTGCCCACAGTTAGCGTGATGCAGCACTGCAAAGAATGACATGGTGTTGGTCTTGCAGAGAGAGCTCTGGAGATTGTCAGTACTGTGGAGCAGGGCAAGACAAGGGGCTTGGTATCATCCTTTCTCCTCTGCTGGCCGGCTCCTTCTCTTGCCCTTGACAGCCCTGCTTTTTCAGGATGCCTAGCGAGACTGTCCCAAATTCTGGAGGGTGTGAGTGAACTTCAGTGCTGCCATTTTGTTTCATGCCAGCCCTGCCATCCTTGCCACGGTACCTTTGGGGCAGGCAGTGCCCTCAGTCCAGTTAACTTGCCATCTCACTTTATTCAAGGCACTTGCAGAGCAAATGGCGGTGACCCTTTGTATATCTGCCATGGCAGAAAGCACCCTACACACACAGACCCACACACTGTCTGTCGGTCTCTTTAATCTGAGTTTGTGACATTCTCTTTTCTGCCTTGCACAGGAACAGGAGACGTGACTGATGTGGGCCTGGGAAAAGGGCGCTATTACAGTGTCAATGTGCCCATCCAGGATGGCGTTCAAGATGAGAGATACTATCAGATCTGTGAGACGTAAGAGTCAGGGAACCCTAGAGCTGGAAGTGGCTTTATAGGCCATCTAGCCCAACCTCCCTCCCTGCTCATTTCAAGAAATGCAGAGTTTGAATGTAATGGACAGATGCGGTCCAGCCTCTGTTTGAAGAGTTCCAGGGGAGGCACACCCCCACCCCCCATAATTGGTTCCATTTGTCAAACTGCTCTTAGCATTAGGTAGTTTCTGCTCATCTATGCAGCCCTCCTCAGAGGCCATCAAAACAGGATGTATCTCCTCCTTCAAAGTCTTCCCTGGATCATCAGCTTTTTCTCCTCAGCATGTAATTTATCATCCTCAACCCCCCTCTCCTCCCCGCTTATTTTGCCTGCCTGCCTAACTTTGGGGGATTAGCATCGTCTGCGTGTGTGAGGGATTGTCCTTTTCAGCCCTGCTGTACATAAGCAGGATATTTCCTGATTATTCAAGTTAAGTCTCTAGGATTGGCCTTGAACACTCCTAGATTCTCTGTGAGATTTTGAAAGGCTTGCAGCTTTTTGCTGCTCCCCAGGAGGCATCTCAGGTTTTGGCTTTCACTGGACAAATGTGAGAGTTTGGCTTTTTCCAGCCTGCCCTTATGGCCTCCCTCTCTCCCTCATTTGATGCACTTCAGTCACTTGACCTCTTTCCTCTAAATTCTCGGCAACAAAAAGGCACTTTAGGCTGCTTGTTCCTGGGGGAAGAACGTTGACCTCAGTTTGCCAGCTCACGGGGAGAGATGGAGACCTCCCTTCCTGTGTGAGGCAAATTCTTGTTTGTGCCAGAGATTTTAACCTGCAGTAAACCTAGAGTTCCACGTGGTGCTTAAAATGGCAAAGGACCCAGGGTGCCCGGTCGTTGATATTTTAGTGACACGGTCTTAGTACCACTTCCAAAGAAGCATGCAGGGTAATAGCCTGTCTTCTTCCTTGCAGGGTGTTGAAGGAGGTCTACGTGGCATTCAACCCTGAAGCTGTGGTCCTGCAATTGGGAGCTGATACGATTGCTGGTGACCCCATGTGCTCATTTAACCTGACCCCCGTGGGTGTTGGCCGGTGCTTGAAGTATGTTCTGCACTGGCAGCTGCCGACCCTCATCCTGGGAGGAGGTGAGTGGGGACAGAGTCTCCCAGGGACATTGGTTGTGATTCCTTTGTAGTGGCTAAAGGGTGACAAAGGCACCGGCCACAGGAAGTTCTCCGCAGCTCCGCTTTGCAGCTCCCAGTCCTTTCAGTGGGACTTGCAGGGAGAACCTCATTCTTGATCATGCCTCTTGTGTCCACTTGCCTGGTTTCTGAGTGGAGGGTGGTTCCAGGCAGTTCACTCTGGGATCAGTCTGGGACGGGGCTGTCTTCAGGGATCAGCCCCAGGATATGAGAAACTTCATGCATGTGCAGAGTGCCTTTCCTTCTACTGCTGGCAGCCCCTAGGCAGAAAGAAGGGCTTTCCGATCAGAACAGGTAAGCTTTTGGAGATACCTGAACCCCAGATTTAACCCAAGTAGGTTTTTTGCCACCAACCATTAGGGCTTGCAGTTGGTGTTTAAATGTCAGAACTTTAGCTAGCTTGCAGAATCCAGGTGGTTACAAGTACAGTCGCCAGGCCTGTGTTTCTGGGGTTGAAAATGAAAAACCTTATTTCTCTGGAGTGCAAATGCAAAGAGATGTTCCTGCTTATCACCCGTTCCCATCATGACTGCCTGTCTTTCTGCTTCTTCCTGACTTGACATTCTGTCCTGGACACAGGAGGATACCATCTGGCCAACACAGCTCGCTGCTGGACATATTTGACCGCAGTCATTCTTGGGAAAACGCTATCCTCTGAGATCCCAGATCATGAGGTGAGGTGCTAATGTGACCTCTCTTCCTCTGTGCACAACAGCAGAGTCATTTCAGGTCCTGGCCATTCAATACAGTCTTGTTAAAAGCAATCGGATAACAATAGCACACTGTCTCTGCAGCAGCAGGCTGGCTTGTTCTCAAACAAAACAAAAAATCTTGAGACAATCTGCATCCTTTTCCAGGAGTTTTCAAAAGCCAGTCAGGTTCCCTGGGCTTCCCTGTTTTCATAAAGAACTCTGGTATTAAAGACCAAAATAAACAAACAAAAAACCCTACACTGCCTTGATTTATGTCTGGGTCTTTTGTACTGGGGTAGCATAGAGATTGAGGGCATTAGATACAGCATTTGGAGATCCGTGAATGGACGTCATGCAGTTTTTCAAATACTTAAATAGTATCTGGACCCTAAAAATGAACTGGGGAAGGGGTTAATCTCTGCCCCCCCCCAGTGGTGTTTTCCTGTTGTCGGTTGGCTATCTAGAAGTGCTGCTGTGACTCAAATGTACAGGTTCTATATAGCTTGCCCACTATCCTGCTCACACCCTGCTTACTAATTTAATGGTATCTCCCTTGAACATTGAAATGTCAGAAATAAATAGGTTCAGGATACAATTCTGCATTTTCAGCTCAAACCTTTGCACCATTTTTAGGGGAGGAAAATGCAAAATATATTGTCAATCAAATTTTGCGAAACCTGTAGGAATAAGAACATACATAAGAACATAACAAAGGCCATGCTGGATCAGACCAAGGTCCATCAAGTCCGGCGGTCTGTTCACACAGTGGCCAACCAGGTGCCTCTAGGAAGCCCACAAACAAGATGGCTGCAACAGCACCATCCTGCCTGTGTTCCACAGCACCTAGTATAATAGGCATGCTCCTCTGATCCTGGAGGGAATAGGTATGCATCATGACTAGTATCCATTTTTACTAGTAGCCATGAATACCCCTCTCCTCCATGAACATGGCCACTCCCCTCTTAAAGCCTTCCAAGTTGGCAGCCATCACCACATCCTGAGGCAGGGAGATCCACAATTTAACTATGCATTGTGTGAAGAAATAATTCCTTTGTCTTTTTCTGCCCACTGGTGAGGCCTTATTTTCTCCCAATTCAAATTCTGCTGAAATGCTGGTATAAAAGTAGGCTCATACATTCATGGCACAGTGTTCCATATCAAGTTCTGACAGCAGCTTTGGCACCCATTTTCAAAGGGGGCCAGGAAGGGTGTAAAAACAAAAGCACTCAAATACGATGCCTGCAGGTGTCTCAGTTGGGCTTTCCCAGCTGAGAAGTCTGAATTGGCAAACTTTTACTGAAAAGTGTGATGGTTGCTCTCACTAAAATCAGAGGTCTGCCCATGAGAAGGAGGCCAAGGGATGAAGGGCAGAGAGAAGAATGCAGGGGGCAGAAGGGGATTGGGTTCCCCCCATGGGGAAGCAGCCTTTTTGCCTTGACCATCAGGGATGGAGCTGGGATAGGGGAGGCAGTCAGCCTGCTGGGCTTCATTTGCTTTCCCCCAAGACCTTCCTGGGCATCTTGCCCCACTTCCACCTGCCAGAAATGGCAGCATTTCTGCTCCTTATCCTTCCTTTCCCTCGGTTCCCTTTTCAGTTCTTCACAGAATATGGCCCTGATTATGTGTTGGAAATCACACCAAGCTGCAGGCCGGACCGCAACAGTCCTCAGAGTATCCAGGACATACTCAGCTGTGTAAAAGGTGAGGTCTCTAGCGGAACAGACCCCTCCTCGCTGGGGGCAAAGGAGGATTGGGGAGACTGGGAGGGCTCTTGGGGAAGTCACCGAACTTGGCCTCTCTTTCCCCCCATTTAACCAAGCTGCATTTCACTCATGTGAGAAATCTGTTGGGGTTGGAGTTCATGTTGGGCTTGCTATATGGACACTGCTGGAAGTCCTTCCCCCCCCCCCCTGCATGCAACAAAGCATTCTTGCATCCAGTAGCTTTTAAGTAGCACTTCGTGCATGATGCCTTGTCTAAACCTCCTCCCCCCTCCCACTTTCCAGAGGCTATATCTGCTGTGAATGGGACACATTTCTAAATGGGGCAGCTAGGAATTGGGGGAGGGGTCTCTGGCACCAGAATAACATGATGCTGATCAGCCCACAAATCCTTGTCACTGTCTTCATTCGTAAAGTGGCGTCTTTCAAACATAGAAGCCTTTAAAACCTCTTGTCTAATTCACCCTGAGAGTAGCTTTGGGTGGCAGGGCACTCAGGGCCATGCTGCACCTGGCACTGGAGATCTGTATTCAGATACCCATACATGCAAGAAGCATATGTGGGGCCCCTGATCTCTGTCTCATCCATAGCATTGGGGAAGAGGAGTTTAACTCTCCTTACCCCCTTCCATACCTAAGCCCTCTTGTCCCCCTTCCAAGTTGCTTTAAGCTCCCAGTGGAAAGGACAGGCAAAATACGGACAGATGACTTCCTTCTCTGCATAAACAACTTGGGAGCAGGGGGCTAACTCCTCTTCCCTAATGCCGCACCCCAGGTTCGTTCCCTCTCCTCCCAGTAGCTGCGCGTTGTGGGGAAAATACCTGTCTGAAAATCTGAGAATGGCTGTCCAGTGCCTTAAGTAATTTGGCCCTCCAATTTCACTCCCTGTGTGTGCCCTTCCCTGCTTTTTATGGCTGACTCAGCCTTCGCCTCCCTGCTGAAGAAGGGCTTTGTGAATGTTGCTCTGTTTGCAGGGAATCTGAAGCATGTGGTGTAGGAGGAAAAGGACTGCTCCTCTTACCACTTCTCCTGGGCCAAACAGACTGAGAACTATGCAGTTTGCTGCTGCAGGTGGACTTTGGAAGAAGACGCTGCCACCCCTCTGCCATGACCATCGATGCTGTTGTCTTACCCACTTTTAAAAAGTAGTAGCAAATTCTTGGGGGTGGGGGCTTGTTATGATGGTTTTTAAGGAAGGGAGGTAGCATTTCTGTGTTTGGCTTAGGTGCTCATTTTTCTACCTTCTTATCTACTTTGTGGGGACCGCAGGTACAACTTGCCTGTCCCATGGCAGGGGCGCGCTGTACTCCTGGGGATGAGGGGGTGGGCCTTGGGCCTTCTGCCTCTTGGATTGGCTGCCTCCTCACCAGAGGGAGAGGTGGCTTTTCAAAACTGTTTGAATTTAAAATAAAGTATTTGATATATTTGCTGCCTGGCTTTTTGCATGGTCCTTCAGAGGTTCTGCTGACTGCCCGATTCTCCATACCACGTTGGGCTCGGCACAGTCCCCTTTTGAGGAGAGGAGGGCACAAAGTCCTGGTGGCAGGGAGAGACCCTGGGAACGCCTGTTGAAACTACCAGCCCCAGTTCCCTCCAGTCCATTGAAGATAAGGCAGGTCTTATAGAGAGTGGCACCCCGAACCACCTTGGGTCATGCTTGAACTTGACTCGGAGGTTTATTTTTTTAAAAAATTATTCATTTATAATCCACCTATCTCATTGAGGATCAAGGGGGATTACAGAATTAGGCAGTGTTTAAAAGGTCATCCCTAATATATACAACAAGTAGTTCAGAATAAGGTGGTTTCACTGTTGTCTGAAGATCACCCTTTCACTCATGACACTCCTATTTCGAGATCGCAATGATGGTTGCCTGTATGTTTCCAAGTTCAACTCAAAGTGCTGGTTATTACATTTTAAAGCTCTTCATGGCAGGAGCCCACCTTCTTGAAGGGGCCGTCTCTCCCAGTATAAATTCCTGCAGCAGCTTCAGTCTTTCCAATATGTTTTCTTGACTCAAGCAAGCAAAATGTGCTGCAGTCCCAGTCCTTTGGAGTTGCCTGCGTGAGGCCATTAGGAATGCTCCCACCCTTCTAGCCTTTAGGAAGCTTTGCAAGGTGAGCTTGATAGGAGGGCATCTGAAGATGGATAATGATGCAGGTTTGTGTTTGGCTTCTTATGTGGTTTTTACTGTGGAATTGGTACACTGCTTTGGGCCCTATTGGAAGAAAAGCAGGCTAGAGATTTTTGGGAGCTGGTGCAAATTTGACTTTCTTCATACTCTTCTTCCTGATAGATATTTTTGAAAGGAAGTTTCAATTAAATGTGGGGGGATTGGAGATGTTACATTGAATCCAGCCAGAGTTTTCACTCAATCTCAGCTAATTCCCCTCCTTACTTACAGCCCCCCCCCCTCACTTGTCTTTGGTTTGTGCAGGTCCCGTGCACACCAGCATAGCATTTTTGGTGTTCAAAGGTGACCCACTTTTCCCTTTTTTACCTGTGGAAAAGCTGGTTGGATCGCACCGTTAAATTTTTGAAGGGACCAAGAAAACTTTTTAAATTTAATATTGTAGTCACCTGAGCTCACTGATATTTATACAATAAAAATTAATTGTGGTGGGTGGCCTTAGTTATTTGCACGTCTTCACAGGATAGGGAACTGTGATAGGAAAATCCAGCTAAAGCAAACACGGAGGGAATCCATGAGCGTGTGCACAATGGATTTTATTTGGATTGTGGGCATGTGGATATTCTGGCTGTGGCAGATGGTCAGAGAATGGGATTGGCTTGGATGAGGCTAGGGGAGAGTGGGAATCCTCCTTCCTTGGTTCTTCTCATATTTACTTTCCCTCCTGCTAGTCTGTCCCTCTTCCTGTTGTCATTTCTTTCGTTTCAGCAGTAGTTTCTAACCAAACTGAGCCCCTAATGAGGACATTATCATGCAGATAATGGAGCTAGCGTGGTATTGTGGTTAAGAGCAGTGGACTCTTATCTGGAGAACCGGGTTTGATTCCCTGCTCCTCCACATGAGTGGCGGACACTAATCTGGTGAACTGGATTTGTTTCCCCTCTCCTACACATGAAGCCAGCTGGGTAACCCTGGGCATCACACTCTCTCAGCCCCCTCACAGGCTGTCTATTATGGGGGGGGGGGAGGTGATTGTAAGCCGGTTTGATTCTTCTTTAAGTGGTAGAGAAAGTTGGCATATAAAAACCAACTCTTCTTTTTCTTCAGAATAAAAATCTGCCCCCCACAGAGAAACATGCACTTGAGTATACTAATTATAAGTGATTGCTTCCACTGCTGTCTCCTTTTCGTCATGGTATTCTGGGAACTGAATTTGTGCCAAACAGAGATGCACCCAACACCCTCTAAAACAATGTAGTCTGAAACACATCCTGTAACACACACACCCTTTTTAACTAAGGTCCAGCTTGATGAATAGTTCTGGGCTTGGTTGTAATAAAAAGGTATGACACAACTGTTGTTGTTTTTTGGAATTTTACTATTGGCTTACCTACAATGGTTTGGATGCAGAAGGCGCTGGTTTCAATTGTCAGCCCTATCACCTCCATAAACAGGAGTCAATACATTCCTCTGGGGCCAACCAGATGCAGCTGGACACGCCAATTTACCCAGACATGCCGGGCATGAAGATGCTAAGATCTTGCAGAACATCTTCCTTACAAGGTTCCCTATCAGTTACCGATGGATGTGAGAGGGTGGGGCGGGTTCTCGTCCTGGGACGCCAGTCTCGCCTCTACCTACACAGGTACGCAGAAACAGCTCCGATGCTGGCGGTGGCCGCTAGGTGACGCTGCTCACCGCCCCTTCCGCCTTGGTCTTCGTGGCTCCTTCACGGCCGCCGTAGCCTGGCTCTCTGGTCGCATATCCGCCTCGGAACGGAAGTGGCTGCCCTTTTCTCACCAGAGCGCGGCCATGGTAAGTATGCGGCCTTTGGTTCTCCTCTAGTGGGATCGGTCGCCATCCGCGGCGTTGCCCCGAGCGAGGCGCCCCGGGATGCGTCCTAAGCAGCGGGCGGCTCTTCCCCACTGGGGGGTGCCGATATGGGGAGGGGGCGTCCTTGTCTTCGGCACTGGGAGGGGCTCTGGCTATGGGCCGAGAACCGGCCTCTGAGTAGATACAGCGACCCACCCTCCCTCCATGTGCCTTGGAAATGTTGTGGTAATCAGGGGTTCGGGGGCGGGGTGGGGAGAGAGACCCAAATCGTTATTTCAAGAAAACAGTTTATTTGCAGCTGCTGACTCAGAGGCCCTAATGGGCAGAAATCTCTGAGTCCCGATCATACTGAGGAAGGGGTATTTATCCAAATTCAAGATATGACAACCCACCAACGTTCAGGGTAAAGCTGATAGCACTACAGACATAGAGGCGGCTCAGTACAGTTGCAGTTTCATCCAGTTTCTCCTATCATTGTTTATAGTTCACTCTGACACTCCATGACTCTTAGCCCACTTACTTAAAGCACACAGAGAGCAAGCCTGTATCTAGGTAGACATTCCTTCCCCCAGCTTCCCTAGCAGTCTGGATGCCAATTTTTACCAGGAGATCTTTTGGGCCACTGTTACAAAAGCGTACTGGAGTGTAGGTGAGTCCTTTGGGCACCTGCGTGGTTAGGGGAGCCTCTTTGAGCTGCTTGGGGTTATTTGCGAAGGGCTGGATTACATAGGCATGAGGCGGGATCTGTGGTTTTTCAGCGGTAGGGGGTACTCCAGAGAAGTATGGAGACCTCTATTCCTTATCCTTGTTCTAAGGTAAATGTTGATGGGGAGGTCCCATTCGTTTTCCTCACAACAGTCCTATGAGGTGGGGTGGGTAGAGAGCCCAACCTTTTTATTGTATGCAGTGTGGCGCAATGGGTGTCTGGACTAGTATGGGAGACCTGGGTTCAGATCCCATCTCTGATGTGAACCTTACTTGGTGAGAATCCAGTCTCTATTTCAGTCTAATCTGCTTCGCAGGATTATTGCGGGTGATGGAGGGAAGAAGCTTTATAGCACTCTGAGCTGTTCAGAGAAAGCATAGGCTAATATATATATATATTAACAAATTATTTGTATATGGTGAAGTGGGTTTTGGCTGAGGTTCACAAAAGCTTCTGCTGAAAAATATTTTAGGTTGCAGGGTACTGTAAGGCCATTTGTTACCTTAGCTGCTACTTGGGAATTAAGACCTGCTGCCTGTCTGATGTAATTGGAAATATATTCTTTGACCAAAGCAAGGATGTGATTTGTTTCTTCTGATTTTCTCAGGCTCGTGGACCCAAGAAGCACCTGAAGCGTGTGGCAGCTCCAAAGCACTGGATGCTGGATAAACTGACGGGAGTCTTTGTAAGGACATTGCATGTTTCACTTTGCCTTTCTTTATAAAAGGAGGGTCACCAATTTGGGTTGAGTCCTGCTCTTTGGAAACTATTGCTGTTTGCATTGATAGGGGAACTTGCATGCTCCCTGAGGTTGTTGCTTTCTTTGCTGCTGTGTCTAGCCCTTATTGACTTATCATCGTTTGCAAACTGTCCAGTTGGGGAAGTTCCTGCTATGCTGGTCTTCTAAAACCTTCATTAACTCTAGGAAAAAATGTCATTGGGAACCTAATGTAATTGTGAAGGAAATTTTGGCCCAGCGGGTTTATGTATTAAAATATTCACACTCTGCCTCTTCTCTGGTTCAAGATGGCTTGGGCAGCTGTGATTGTGATTAATTTTTTGCCTCTGGGCACGATGTTGATACCAGGAGCTTCATTCTACTCTTGCTTGAAAGGTGCAGTGCTGAGCCTAAATCTTATTCTGCATTTTTGTGGATTTAAATGCTCTGTTGCTGGCAAAAGTGTCATATGAGTTATACCTTGAGAGAGGAAGAGACACTGGGGGTTACCGCACTTTGTATTCCCAGCGATGTATTAAGAGTTTGAAAATGTTGTAAAAAAAATCACTTTAAAAGGGTTTTTGGATACCACAGCTTATAAATGGTTGGAAAACGTCTTCACAGCTAAAGGGGCCAAAGTGCGAACAGTATTTTTTATAACGTTTTCAAATACATCAGTTTTTTAATACATTTTTCTTAATACATTGGTGGGAATACATAGAAAGTGCGAACAGTATTTTTTATAACCTTTTCAAACTCTTAATACATCGCTGGGAATACAAGTGCAGTAACCCCCACTGAAAGGCAATTTTGTGGTTTTGTTATAAGCTTGGCTCTCTGTGTCGTTAATTCATACAAGGAGTCAATTGTATAAAGTTTGTGTGGAAGATTTCTATCTGCAAAAATATTTGTATAAAGTTGGTAGGATAGACGTATGCACCATATAGGAGTCTGGCAGAGCAAAGAGCTATTCGGTTACTCTTTTTTATATCTAGTTTGGGTCTATTCTGGAGCAAATCTAGTCTGATCTTTGTTTTCCTCTAAGGAAAGTTGTAGCTTTTGAACATTTGTGTTTTCTGCAGTTACTTGCCCTCCCTTCACCCTCATCTGTAGAGGCAAGAGGGTTTTCTGGCAGCGTTGTGCTAATTTTGCTGCTAAAACTGAGACTGATGCAGACCTGGAGTGTATAATGGGCTGCAGTGTGGTGTCCACTTAGGAAGCCAGTGCAGGCTGACACTAGAGAGAAGGCTGCATTTGAGCAGTTTGAAGAGGCAACCCCCAGTGCTTTAGAAATGAAGAACCTATTTGCATGTGCTTACATGAAGAGTCTTGGCTGAGCTCTAGATTCTTGAACTTGTTATACTGTGAAGGAGCTTACTAGAGGAGTACTTTTAACCAGTTCGTTTGAAGAGAGGGTATACTTGTGAAGTTCTTGTCCCAGGGCCAACTTTATGGACCCCTTTCTTTTGGAAGGTAGTTTTGCTGGAATATGATAGCTTGCTCATGACTGTCCATGGCCCTTATGTTTCTAGGCACCTCGTCCATCAACAGGTCCCCACAAACTAAGGGAGTGCCTCCCACTCATCATCTTCCTCAGGAACAGGCTTAAGTATGCCCTGACTGGTGATGAGGTCAAGAAGATCTGCATGCAGAGGTTTATCAAGATTGATGGCAAAGTCCGCACAGATATCACCTACCCTGCTGGCTTCATGGGTGAGCAGAGACTGAACACTGGATCAATATATCAAAAGCGAAATTGGGGCAGGGTGGGAGCACATTTTTCCACTGGACTGCTATGATAGTTTCTGATTTTGGGCATAGGTTCGTGATCACTAATGCACACTCTTGGGTAAAGAAGGAAAGTGTTCAGCTTTGTTTGGGAAACCGTCAGCCGCTTCATTCTATGTTGCAGGTCTGGTTGTGATGAATAGGCAGTAGTTTCTTTCTTCTGGAGGTGTGCTGTATTTAACATCATGGGTTTTCTGAATGCACATTGTGTTGAAGCCATGACAACAGTCAACTTTCTGATGGGGATAGGACCTGGCCGAGTATTTTTTGCTGAATGCTTCTGACTTATGTGTTCGTCTTGTCAGATGTAATCAGCATTGAGAAGACAGCTGAACACTTCCGCCTCGTTTATGACACGAAAGGCCGCTTTGCTGTTCACCGAATCACCCCAGAAGAGGCAAAGGTAAGTAAGTCCTTGGCCTCGTGGATGCTTGGGATGATTTGGGAGCTGTGGGATGCAGTGGTCTGGGTGTGTCTAGCCATTTTGTCATCTCTAAAGGTGATGAGTCTACAGGAAAGAGCTTGGCTTGCCCTGAGGAGTGTTGGTAGTTCTCTCAATTGAAATTTTTTGGAGTTACTATGGGATACAGTGGTTTGTGCAAAAATCTATACCAGCCCCACCACCAAATATGTGGGTTGCGTTTGCAGTCCGTCAAAAGTGAGAGCCCTGTCATTGGCTGAAACAGTTGTCTTCCTAGACTGACAGTCTTAAAAATTGTAAAAAGGGGACAGCCAGAGTACCCTGCCTGGTGATGGGGTCTTCCCGCATGAGACTCTGCTTGTTGCAATTGTTCCTCTGGTTTGTCTTTGCAGTACAAACTGTGCAAGGTGAGGAAGATCTTTGTAGGTACCAAAGGGATCCCTCACCTTGTAACTCATGATGCCAGGACCATCCGCTACCCAGACCCCCTCATCAAGGTGAATGACACCATCCAGATTGAGCTGGAGACCGGCAAGATCACAGACTTCATTAAGTTTGACACAGGTTTGTTTTGCAGTCTTATTGAGGGTGACTCTGGTTGAGGGCAATTGGCAGAAGATCAGCATTGTTGGTCTGTGAGCCACAGCTGGACTCTCATGGCAAGTGTGCCTGCCTGAGTAAAAGGCAGCAAAAAGCGGAAGGCTGAGGATGTGGGGTGGTTGGGAGGCAGGAAACATTCTGTGACTGCTGGCCAGGTTTAGTCATTGCTTAACAGGGCTGTGTGCACAGGAGGGTCTGATAATTTGCTCGCCTTCCCACCACAGGTAACTTGTGCATGGTGACTGGTGGAGCTAACTTGGGTCGTATTGGTGTGATCACCAACCGGGAGAGGCATCCTGGTTCATTTGATGTGGTTCATGTGAAGGATGCAAATGGCAACAGCTTTGCTACCAGGTTGTCCAACATCTTTGTCATTGGCAAGGTAAGAGGGTTTTCAGAAGGGGGGTTAGGCTGTTAACCTGCTTGGTTGCCACAAAACTGAATCTGGAGTTTATTGACAAAGCCGGTCCACTGTGGGGCTGCATTCTGTAGCGGATGCCGGAGTTCCCTCTGAGCTCAGTGGATGTGCTTCCAGCCTCTACATTGCCAGTGGGGAATGGGGAGGAGAATCCACAAGGGCTTTATTTCATTGAGAGAGCTGTTGCTGATATTCTCTGTGGCCTATCTTGGATCTTACTGGTGGAGGCTCATCCTACTCTTCTCTGAGAAAGGGGGGAGCAGGGTCAGTGGTTCCAGATCGTGACTTCTCACCTTGTCGCTTCAGGGTAACAAGCCTTGGATCTCTCTTCCTCGCGGAAAGGGAATCCGTCTCACCATTGCTGAAGAGAGAGACAAGAGGTTGGCAGCCAAACAGAGCAGTGGCTGAGCCCCTGGAATGCTGGCACAGAGATCCACCCATAGACCCTTTGACAAATAAAACTTTTTCCAAACATTGCTTGGGATCTTTCTTCCCTCTCCCATGACATTCTGTTCATGATTTGAGGCAGAACCCCCCTCAAATGGTAAAATTGACTTTCAGTTAGAGAAGGCTGATGTTTAAGTCACTTAGAAAAACAATCCTCACTGCTGCGGTAAGGCCAATCGAGGGCTGCATCTTACGCTACTGAAAATAAAGTTCATGCAGCAGAAGTCAGTGTCATCAGTTGTGTCTAAGGTAATGTCTACAAGTTTGTATTTTCAGATCATTGTGGGTTCCTGGCCACACTAACACTAGGCAATCTCTGTAGCATAACTGACCATTTTGCTTAGCAAATATAGCAACTAAGGCACACTTCTCAGACACTGGCGATGTCCTTGAACCTATTGGTACAAGACAAGGGGACGGGTGGATTATTTAATTTATACCCCTGCCTATCTCCCCATTGGAGCCCCAAAGCAGCTTACATCTTTCTCCTCTCCATTTTATCCTCACAAGAGCCCTGTGAGGTAAGTTAGGCTCAGTTTGTATAACTGGCCTAAGGTCACCCAGCAATCTTTCAAACAAGAGTGGGGATTCAAACCCAAGTTTCCTAGATCTTAACCCCTACAACATACTGGCATAATTATCTTCCAGATTTATACAGTTGTCACCTGAATCCAAAGCTTTCTCCCACTCTGGCAAAGTATACTTCTCTCCCCGCCCCTGTTTGACAGCATAATCTTCACAAGTAGGTGGAACTTTTTTTGTAGGGCACTAGGGCCAGAGGCCCTCTACTGAGGTCCCACTGCTCTCTTAGAGGTCTGTGTCCTCTTGCTGTAACTAGCCCCAGAGAAGAAACTATTTGGAGAATGCTGGAGGTTGTGTCAGTGCAGGCAGCCCCAGCAAGTCTGCTCATTAGAGATCCCTGCTGGTTCTCACTTCCTTTAGCAAGTGCTTTTGCGATGGTTGTCAAAAAGCTTTGACAGCTATTTTGGACAAATATTTATCTCTACCCATGCCTGATCCTTAGCTTCAACCTGTCTCCTTGTAGCTGGAAGTGGGAGACTTTCACAGACATGACCAAGAATCCAACAATTAAAGTGTCCCACTTTGTTTTATTCATGAAAGGATTGGGACAGAGTATGTGAGGAAGTTTCACTTTGGGGCGTCTCTCTGTTGGAAAAAAGGCAGTGATCTAGGGGCATATAAGATGCTAAAGGTGTGGGAGTTAGGCAAAACGGAATCAAGTTGATAACTGGGAACCTGCACCAGCTGGGAATGCAGCAGTGCAATTGTTGGCTGCTCCTGACAGATCAGAGTCACTGTAGAAATGAGAGACATTGGGTGGGTACTTGGGAAGAGGGGGTTGGCCAAGCTATCCACCACTAAGAATTCTAGGTAACGTCTCTTGACAAGGCCACAATCTCTTTTATAGTGGGCTTTCAATACTGCTACGATGTCAACTGGGTTGCTGTTCAGGGTCCAGTGTTAGTTGTGGCCTCACAGTGTGGAGGGGAGGTCAGGTGATCCCATCACTCTGCCTGAGAGCCTCTGGGGGGCGGGGCAGGCGAGATCTGCTCCTGAGGAACGAGTGGGCTGTGCAGCTCCAGCCACAGCCACAGCAGCAAACAGTGTGACCCCTCATAACCAGCTCCAGCTGCTGGCACATGATGGGACTACCTGTGGGGTATCTAAACTAGCACCCCTCCATACTCCTCTAGGTGTTTTCTAGGTCCAGGCTTTGGAGCAGGTAACAAGTCTCCAAGTGTGTAGAGTCCCACTGGTGCTCAGTTGCAGGTTGCGAGCCCTTGTGGGGCCAGCTGTTTTCCTCGCTTCCACAGCTGCTGTCCTCACCTGTAAAGAAGAACAGTCAAACTGAAGCAGTGCTCTTAATGGGACCCTGACTGCTTAGCTGATGTGCTATAGGTGGAATAGGGAATGTTTTCAGTCCTCAAGAGCTGGAGATTTTGATGTTAGGTGGCAGGAAAGGCCAGAGAAGATGGAGGTGAAAGTAATAGCCGTTCATGGGGAAAAGCAGAATAGAATGATTTGGGGTCCGGGCTGCAGGCTGTGTGGTGTATAAGTGGGTGGAGTGAGTAATGGAGAACCCAGATGGTCGTGATGAGATAACAGGCAAGGGTGGGTTTTTTGTTTTTGCTTTTTGTAGAGAGGGGAGCAGAGGAGACAGGAATGAAGCCATCTATATGGAGCAAGGTGTTTGTTTCTTTGAAGTAATGATAGCCCTCTCTTTGCCCAGTCCATATCTAGAGTTCCTTACCCACCTTACCTGTACTTGGTTGCAGCTTGCCCAGAGGGGAGGAGAACTTGGCCTT
Organism: Euleptes europaea; assembly: GCF_029931775.1. NCBI lineage: Eukaryota > Metazoa > Chordata > Lepidosauria > Squamata > Sphaerodactylidae > Euleptes > Euleptes europaea. The sequence continues at coordinate 39,473,443 of NC_079324.1, forward strand.
CTGCAGACTACACTGGTTCTCTGATTCCTCCGGGCCTTCCTCAGAATCCTCAAAGTCCTCAGGATAACTGCTCAGCCCCCACTCATCCTCAGAGTCTGCAGGAATAAGAGGACAGTTTCTTGGTACCAGTGAACAATGGGAAGGGGGGTTTAGTGGGTATCATAATAGTGCCCCCTTTCCTGCTATTCAGCTATCTACTTCCCTGCATAGGAGAAAGGAAACTAATCATGCCAGATTGCAGCGTGGGTCAATTTGCAGTGGGTACACCTATGCTGCTTACACCTGCCCTGCAAATAAACACCTGGGAGTGAAACTTCTCTGGGGTGGTTTGGGGGGTTAGGTGCTACAGGGAGGGGAGTCCCTCAGCCTGTTTACCTGTTCCAACAGCTGTCACAGTAGTCAAAGGGAACCAAAATAGAGGGGACTTGACATGACCGTACTCGAACCAAGGAATCATGGCTTCTGTCTCTCAATTGCCTGGACTGATCACTTTGTCGTATCTGGGGAACACCTGAGAGGATATGGGTAGGAGCTACAGACGGGTCCAGCAGTAAAAGCCTAGGGAACCAGAATGCTGTTGGGGACTTGCCCACAACGGAATCGGAGCATGATTTAGCCTAGAAATGGTAGAACTGCAATTGCATGAGAGTCATCTTTATGTGATGCCAGGATCACGGCCGCACAATCAGAGCTGTTTAAAAAAAAAAAAAAAAGATGCCAGTTGACATGTGAAGCCAGTGTGGAATAATGATTAGAGTGTCAGGCTAAGATTTGGGTCTGAATCCCACCTCTGCCACAGCAGCTTGTTGGTGACTGGCCAGTCGCTCTCAGCCTAACCTAACTTGCACGATTGACTAATTGAAAAAATAAAAGAGAAGGATGTTGTAAGCCACTTTGGGTCCCCAAGGACAAGAAAAGGAGTGGGTGAGTTGGAAGGGGCCACACAGACCATCTAGTCCATCCCCCTGCTTAATGCAGGATCAGCCTAGAGCATCCCTCACAAGTGCTTGTCCAGACTCTGCTTAAAGACTACCAGTGAGAAAGAGATCACCACTTCCCTAGGTAGCTGATTCCACAGTCGAACTAATACTGTAAAAATTTGTTTCCCTAATATCCAGCTGGTACCCTTCCTCCCGCAATTTAAACCCATTATTGCGAGTCCTATCCTCTGCTGCCAACAGGAACAGCTCCCTGCCATCCTCTAAGTGACAGCCCTTCAAGTACTTAAAAGAGAGCAATCATGTCCCCCCTTAACCTCCTCCAGACTAAACATTCCCAACTCCCTCAGCCTTTCCTCATAAGGCTTGGTCTCCAGGCCCGCTCGATTCTGCCCACAACCTTTTTGAAGTGAGGCCTCCAGAACTGCACACATTACTCCAGGAATGGCCTGACCAATGCAGTGTACAGTGTATGACATCTTGTGATTTGAATGTCGTGCCTCTGTTGATGGCACCCCAAGAGTGCATTAGCTTTTTTTGTCGCTGCATCACACTGGCTGCTCATATTTAACTTATGGCCCACCCCTACCCCAAGATCTTGTTCACACACACTGGGTTGGCAGGAATTACCAACATTTGCAAGAAAACATTTTGATTCGTGATTTTTTTGGCTCACCATGTCGCTGCCCTGCATCCCCTTCCGCTCTGATCCACTGGTCCATTCTTTTGCTAAACCTTTGCCCACTTACCAGTCTCAGTGGGTGTCTCCGTGGTCTCTGTAGCATCCTCATCTGAACTGCTAATTGAGGAAGTGCTTGTGCTTTCAAAGTCTTCTGAATAATCAGAACTGCTGCTAAGGGTGCTAGAGACATCCTCTGGGTCACGGTGTTCAGTGTGCTGCTGGTGAGAACGAAGCGGTATAGATACTACCGTTTGGTCTGTGTCACCTGCATAGCCCAGTGGCCCTGTCTGGTGCAGTCCAGGTGGGCTGAGCCCACTACCATCTCCATCATGTGATGCTTCCAAATGTGGCTTGTTCAGGAGCTGGGTTTCTTGATACAGAAGGAAGAGTCTGAGGTGCTTTTGAACATACTGGTTGTTGAGAATGGCAGCAGCACTGGGCCTCTCCTCCGGGTCCTTTTGCAGCATAACTTGGACCAACCTGTGCAGAGGTTCTGAGTAACACTCTGGGACAGGAGCGTAGTCCTCCTTCACAATCTTATTAAACAAGCTGCCCAAACTGAGGCCGTTAAAGGGAGGCTTCAGCGCGCACAGCTCGAAGAGTACACAGCCCAGCGCCCAGATGTCAGATTTGGAGCTGTAGGGCACATCCTCGCAGAGCTCGGGGCTCAGGTAGTAAGGGGTGCCCACGAAGGTGCTTGCCATGTCCGTTGTGCTGTCCATGACCTTGGCGATGCCAAAGTCCCCCAGCTTCAGCAGCCGTGTCTTTGTGAGGAACACGTTGGAGGCCTTGATGTCTCGATGCAGGATCTTCAAGGAGTGGATGTACTCGACAGCCACAGCCAGTTGCACAAACCACTCCAAGATGGTGGCCTCGGGGAAGTAGCCCTCTGTCTTCATCCTAATGTGCTGGTCCAGGGAGCCGCCGTCACAGTAGTCTTGGACTATGAAGACATGATCCTTCTCTGCGTCAAAGAAGTTGTCGTGGCATGCCACCACGTGGGGATGCCGGAGGGTGCACAGGATGGCCACCTCCTGCAACACAGCCTCCTTGTTCTGCAGCCTCTTACTTGGGCAGATCTTGACCTTCTTCACGGCAAACAGCTCCTGTGTCCTTGTGTTCTTCATGAGAAAAACCTCTGCGCTCCCACCTTGGCCGATCCTGTGGACTTTCTCGTAGTTCTCCATTCTCCCTAGGAGAAACACCACATCAGGTGACCATGGTTAGGAGCCACCTCCACTGTCCCTCTGTCCTGTCTTTGGGCTATTCGTCTGGAGGAAGGATGGAAGGAAGGAGGACAGGCAGGTGGGAGGGTTGCAAGGGGAGGGGCCTCCAGATGGAGGAGCTTTTTATGCCATCATCTTGGCTTTGGCTTGGACCAGAGTGAGAGCAACAAGGCTGATGTCATTGGCTGAGGACAGAGATCCCTGGGAGCCCCTGGGTGATAGGCTGCAGCTGGCCAACCAGGGGCAAGTACTACATCATAGAAAGGACTATGACCTTGGGACCCTAATACTCCCTGGGCTGCCATGGCAAGGCAATTGCTACTGGGATAGGGAAGTGATGCAAGAGGCCTGCTTTGCACCTCTGTTCTTTAGGTGTGACCCTTTCCAGCACAGAAGATTAAATGAACATGTGATTGAGGCATGTAGAAGACGAGTTGGTTTTTATATGCTGACTTTCTCTACCACTTAAGGGAGAATCAAACCGGCTTACAATCACCTTCATCTCCCCACAACAGACACCCTGTGAGGTAGGTGGGGCTGAGAGAGCTGTGACTAGCCCAAGGTCACCCAGCTGGCTTCATGTGGAGGAGTGGAGAAACAAATCCAGTTCTCCAGATTAACCTCCGCCGCTCATGTGGAGGAGCAGGGAATCAAACCTGGTTCTCCAGATCAGAATCCACAGCACCAAACTACCACTCTTAACCTCTACACCACACATCTGGCCAGCCACAGTCCTAAACAGTATGCTGCTCTAGAGGAGCCTTTGGTTTGCTCCTGCAACACAATTCCAGGATCATCTCAGAATGTCACAAAGGGCAGGCAAGTTGTCCTGCTTGGAGACAAATGAAAGGGGTTTCAGACACCACTACTTAATTCAAGGTGGTTCTATGCTGCACTCCCCATTTCAAAAGGAAGCTTATCACATTTTAAAAAATGAAACCATAAAAATTGCAGGACAAAAGCAGCTGTATATCTTCCACAAAAAGCTACAGTCCATAATCAATAGATGGAAAGTCCACAAAACAAGGAGGGGAGGGGGAGGAAAGCCATAATCAAAAGACTCTATTTGCAGCCTCAAAATATTGGGATGTGGGGTGGGGGAAAGAAATGTACTTCCCTAATACTTGGAGCTCATCCACTGTGAAGACAACCTGATTTCCAACATTGTGTCACCACCCATTCACCCAGTTTAGAAAGAACCTTTTGGAGATTTTCAGAAACAGCTTTAGTTCTTGCCATCCTGAATAATTTGGTGTGATACACACCTTCATTGCTAACTCTGTCTCTCTCCTAGTAAAATTAAATAGCAGTGGCCCTGATATTAATCGCTGTGGAAACCCAGGGTCAGAAGAGCAAGTGCAACTGAAGAAGAAGAGTTGGTTTTTATATGCCGGCTGTGTCTACCTTTTTAAGGAGAATCAAACCGGCTTACAATCTCCTTCCCTTCTTCTCTCCACAACAGGCACCTTGTGAAGTAGGTGGGGCTGAGAGGGTTCGGAGAACTGTGACTAGCCCAAGCTCACCCAGATGGCTTCATGTGGAGGAGTGGGGAATTAAACCCGGTTCTCCAGATTAGAGACCACCGCTCTTAACCACTACATGTTGGGTGGCTCCCATGGCCCTGCAAGCCCGTCCTCCACAGGTTAGTCTGCTCAGACGTGGCTGGTGATGCCAGCAATGGAAACAGACTCCCTTTGGGGCAATGTGTGTGCCAACTTCCATCACTGGCATTGCTGGCCTGGTGTGAGCAGAGTGGCCCCTGCAGCGCTAGCTGCGCTACCAGGGCTTCTCTCTGCTTGTCCTCCATGGCCGCCCCCCCACACCAGACTTATTTTATGTATTTGATTTTTTAAGTCACTACTCACCCAAAGGGTCTTGTGGTGACTTACAACATTAAAATAATATAAATGAGTTAAAAGCAACATAACACCAGCTAACAAATATAAAAGATTAACATTAAAATATTAAACTATTATGCAATGTAGCTGGCACCTGTAAAGGGAAATGGCCCACCCTAGCCTAGGAATTATTTCCGTCCATTGCCTAGAACTTTCCGTTTACTCCTACTCTCCACTTCTGTGAGGGGAGAAAGATGGGGTCTTAAATGTAAGGATCAGCATTCAATCTCCCAAGCAGTGGAAAGCTTCACCAGTCAAGCGGCTACCAAAGACGCAAGAGCAGGTCCAGCTAGTTATCCTGGTCAATTGGCAACCCTGCCCTGCCAGCCCGCACTCGCACTGTGAACGTAAGAATATAAGAGCAAGAGTCCAGTAGCACCTTAAAGACTAACAAAAATATTTTCTGGCAGGGTATGAGCTTTCGTGAGCCGCGGCTCACGAAAGCTCATACCCTGCCAGAAAATATTTTTGTTAGTCTTTAAGGTGCTACTGGACTCTTGCTCTTTTCTACTACTGCAGACAGACTAACACGGCGACCCACTGTGAATAAGAACATAAGAAAGGCCCTGCTGGATCAGACCAAGGCCCATCAAGGCCAGCAGCCTGTTCACACAGTGCCCAACCAGGGGCCTCCAGGAAGCCCCCAAACAAGGCGACTGCAGCAGCACCATCCTGCCTGTGTCCCACAGCACCTAAGAAAACAGGCATGCTCCTCTGCTCCTGGAGAGAATAGGTCTGCATCATTTTGACTAGTAGCCATGAACAGCCCTCTCCTCCGTGAACAGGTCCACTCCCCTAGCCTTCAAGTTCTTGTTACGGTTTACTGTAACCCTCCATGACTCTTGCCCCAATCCCTTAGCCCACAGACACACAGAGCTATTCTGCCCAGCAGCAAGCTATCCCCTGGCTGTCCTAGTACATTTTACAGAAAGGAAAAGAGGTTATTGCGAAATTGCTAAATCAGTGGAGCTTCCATAGTCAGGGGAAGTCTACCCTGCGGTCTCAACACTGTACCTCCTGAGCTACAAAACCCGGTCGGGAGGAAGCGGAGGCAGCAGCTCCTCCTTGGGCTCCGGAGGTGTTCATGAAGCGGCGGTGGGCGACGAAGCGGGGCGTGCAAAGGGGGGCCGGAGGTCTGCGGGAGGCCCCGCTGTGGCCTTCACCTGGCTGGGCCTGCAGAAGAGCGCAACGCTTGGCGGGCCTTGGGCGTCTCCATGGCAACGCGGCTCAGCTCCCCCGGCGCCGCCGGCTCCACGGCAAGGCGCTCTGCGGCTAGAACGAGCGAAAGCGGGCGGGCTGGGCGGAGAAACAGCTGGGTGCGCCCTCTCCTGCTGCCGCACGGCGGCGCTGTCTCCCCACCCACGCCGGCCCCAGAGCGGGGAGGGCGGGGCTGCAGATGTTCCCCAGTGGTTTCCCCCCCCCCTCCAGGCAGTCAAGGGTACGCTGAAGATAATTCACGGTGGGTCGCCGTGTTAGTCTGTCTGCAGTAGTAGAAAAGGGCAAGAGCCCAGTAGCACCTTAAAGGCTAACAAGTGAAGATAATTCGCAGTGGGTAGCCGTGTTAGTCTGCAGTAGTAGAAAAGGGCAAGAATCTGGTAGCACCTTAAAGACTAACAAGAATATTTTCTGGCAGGGTGTGAGCTTTCGTGGGCCACAGCTCACTTCTTCAGATAGGATCAGTAGTAGAAAAGGGCAAGAGTCCAGTAGCACCTTAAAGACTAACAAAAATATTTTCTGGCAGGGTATGAGCTTTCGTGAGCTCATGCTGTGGCTCACGAAAGCTCATACCCTGCCAGAAAATATTTTTGTTAGTCTCTAAGGGTACGCTGTGTTTGCCTGCAGCCCTGGGAAAGCAGCTGTGCTTCTGGGATCGGTCCCATCTGGCATCGGGAGGCCTGAAGGATGCTCGGCCCCTCCAAGCCGGAAGCGCCGTTTCCTGCTCCTGCCGGCATCTTCCTAAATGTCTCCAGGCCAGGCAGGAGCAGATAACAGGGAGCCACCTCACAGGCCTCCTGGCCTTTTCACAGCTATAGGACAGGCGGAAAGTTAGCAGGGAAAGAATTCTGCATCGCTAGGCAACTCCTTGCACAAGGGACTACCTTGACCTTTAGGCAACTCCTTGCATTGTTGCCTGCAGACGGCGGCCCTGAGAGCAAGAATAGGCCTGTTGGCTGTGCGGGGATACTTGGCAGGTGATGCCCACATGTGTTGGGACTAGATAGTGGGCATCATTGCTCTGGAAGCCTTGCTTCCTCCAAGGACGTGGAATCTGACCCTGGCCGCTCCTCAGGCAGGACCTTGAAGATAACAGGCTGTATCTTAGGAGCCAGGCAGGGAGAAAGTTCACTCCCCCCAAAGGAAAACAGGTGAAGGGAAAATCTCATGTTGACCCTGCCAAGGAAATGGTACAGGCTGTGCTGCGGCGGCAGCCCATGTGAAAGATACCTGGTGAGATCGTTTGATGTGTGTGCTGTGAGACGAGGCACGTCATTTCCAGTGCATATTTGGGCACTGGAACTTCCCACCAGCTGAACCCCAAAGATCTAGTTGTTTAACAAGTTAGGTGTGAGAAGCAAAAGGCCATACTTGCCCTAAAAGTCTTTTGTCACTAGCGTGGTGAGTGCCAGGACTCAAAGCCCAAATAGACCTCAGGAAGCTGACTTTGAATGGGAGTCAGCGTGGTGTAGTGGTTAAGAGCGGTGGTTTGGAGCGGTGGACTCTGATCTGGAGAACCGGGTTTGATTCCCCACTCTTCCACATGAGCGGCGGAAGCTAATCTGGTGAACTGGATTTGTTTCCCCACTCCTACACATGAAGCCAGCTAGGTGACCTTAGACTAGTCACAGTTAAGAAAAGTTAAGCGCTCTCTCAGCCCCACCTACCTCACAGGGTGTCTGTTGTGGGGCAGGGAAGGGAAGGTGATTGTAAGCCAGTTTGACTCTCAGGTGGTAGAGAAAGTTGGCATATAAAAACCAACTCTTCTTCTTCTTCTACCCTATTTACTTTGCCCTGCTGAGGTCCTAGGGGCAACAGCTGCCCTTTGCGGGATTGGGCTGCCATTTTGAGATCTGCAGTCCAATAGATCCCTGAAGACATCGGTGGGTAGAATATTGAAGAATCTGATCTGCTTTTGTCCTTGTCCTGGATGGTTTCCTAAGAATTAATCCTGTGGGCTCCATGAAGCACAAGAAGTAGTAGGAAACTTGGTGGCTGTGTACTTCTATACATTCTGGTGTTTCTAGTACCTGGCCTGTTCCCCTCCTAAGCTCCAGGGCAGCTCTTAAGCCTGGTAGGAAGGAGAGCAGGGTGTTTTTACATGCCAGTTGCCCTTTCACAAGACTTCACAAAAAAATCTGGGGGAGGAGGGGGAGGGGAACTCTGCTTTGGTGCTCTGTTTCCAATGGCCCAGGCTAAGGCAGTCTGAATTTCAGTGTCACCGGCCACAGAAGCAGGAGTCTCAGCCAAGATAGGAGCTCTCATTCTCGATTACCTGACTCCCACCTACTCACCTGCCTGGAAAAGGTCCTCACGAGTCAAGTTGCTGTTTCTCCAGATTTGCTCAAATCAAATCCCAACTGAGGGAGCTTGATCCTGAAGGAGAATCTCTCATGCACAACTCTTTCCCTCCTCATGAACAGTCAAAGGTGCAGATAACATTTGTGTGTCCCAAATGGCTAAAACGAAGGCAACCCCATCCCCAGATTGCCAGAACTTATAGTTCAACGCAGAGGTGAGGATGCAAGTCTTCCTCTAGATGGTAACATTTAGCTCAGCTGAACATTGCCCCACCAGGCAAGTGGTGAACCTGAGCAAAACTCTAAACACTACTCTGCATGAACCAAAGTAACAATTCCCTGGGCCTATGGAGGAGGGGGGATGTAGAATGGTATAGTATAGCCCAATCTCGTCAGATCTTGGAAGCTAAGCTGGGTCAATACATGGAAGGGGGACCTCCAAGGAAGACTCTGCAGAGGAAGGCAAAGGCAAATCAGTTCTGCTTAATCACTTGCCTTGAAAGCCCTTTGCTGGGGTCACCATAAGTCAACTATGACTTGATGGCACTTTTGGCACACACACATGGAAGAGGCGAGAATGAAGAAGAAGAAGTTGGTTTTTATATGCCGACTTTCTCTACCACTTAAGAAAGAATCAAACCGGCTTACAATCGCCTTCCCTTCCCCACAACAGACACCCTGTGAGGTAGGTGGGGCTGAGAAAGCGTGACTAGCCCAAGGTTACCCAGCTGACTTCATGTGTAGGAGTGGGGAAACAAATCCAGTTCACCAGATCAGCCTCCGCCGCTCCTGTGGAGGAGTGGGGAATCAAACCCGGTTCTCCAGATCAGGGTCCACCGCTCCAAACTACCACTCTTAACCACTACACCACACTGTTTTAAGCTTCTTTGGATCCCCATTGAGGAGAAAAGTGGGATATAAATATCTAAATAAGTAAGAATTCTTTCCTGCAGAAACCCCACTGGCAGTGAAAGGAGTCACTGCCACACTTGTCAGTGATGTGGTGCCCAAACATTAGCTGTTGAATGTTTTGGGGAGGTTCTAGCACAGCCAGGCTGCATTTCTCAAACTGGGGAACGGCCAGACTCAACGCATCCCAGCAATCCCCATAGCCCTGTTTCATCCTTGCTACTCCCAGAGATTCCTCCTGGATCAGCAGGAATCTGTGGGAGCCGCAAGGCTCTGCCCATGTTAACCAGCTCTACGGAAATGCAGTATGGTGCCTGAGTCAACTTCAGCTGAAGCGAATGAAAGAGAAGAGAGACAAAGAGCAAAACAATATGACAGCAACGGAGAAAAATGTTCTCAATTTTATATTGTTATGTAACCAGACCCTAGAGGGGGAGGGGGAGATCGGAACACCCTGAAAATGTTGAGGCTTGTGGCCTTGGAGGCTGGAGCCAAAAGCCTTTGCGGCAGAAAGCTGGCTGCTTCTCATCACCATGTTCCCTTTTTAACTTGCCATCTTTACATTACATAACAGGATCATATCATCCCACAAGATTGCTGTTTTATTTCGGCAACAACAGCAAACACAGTCTCCAACAAAAGTTTGGCACAAGGTTTTTTTGTTTTCCCCCCTCTCTGAAGTGTTCTCCCACAAGAGTGGGCCTGGCTGGAAGGAATTCAGTTTGACAGTGCAGGTTTTTCCACTTTGCCCTGTTTCTGTGATAGACGATCATGAAAATGACAGACTTCATTTGTGTGCAAATGCATTGGACCATCAGAACCAGGAGAGAGATGGGCTGGGCTTTGGCAATTGGCTCGGAGATGCTTTGGACAAAGTCAGGTGTTTGCTTTTTCACTTATGCATGTTTACATTGCCCTGACCTGGATGGTCCAGGCTAGACTGATCTTGTCAGATCTCAGAAGCTAAGCAGGGTCAGCCCTATGTCCAGGGTTGCTATACAGAGGAAGGCACTGGCAAACCACCACTGTTAGTCTCTTGCCTTGAAAACCCCATAAGGGGTCGCCATAAGTCAGCTGCGACTTGACGGCACTTTATACACACACACACACATTTACATTGAAGATCAAAAGTTAATGTCAGGTTGTATTGAACAAGGCTGCTCTGGAACCTTTTTTCCCTAATGCCCAGACCTCAACCCTGCCATTTTAATTATGAAAGAGCCCATTTGAGCATGCACACAGAATACTATTGTAACCCTCCAGTATGCTTCTTCCTCTCTACATCTGGTATTAGAGGCAAGTCTTGCAGGCAAAAAAAGAACTAAAAACTGGCTTCTAACTTTAAAAAAATTAATTGACAATAGCTCTGATTCTATGTTTAAAACCCCCATCAATCATTTCTTTATGGATTCTCTAATCAACAAATGAGCTGGTTGTCTCCAGAGCAGTAATATTAAGGTAATGGTGGGAGAAGGAAGACTTAAAACTGTGCCTGCGTGCATCACAAGTACTATTGGCGAGCCTGGCAACCTCCAATCTGTTTGCACATTGGTGGTGTGCTGGGTGGTGCCTTCAAAAGGTAATCAAGCCATCCATTATGTTGCTCCGGCCTTAAGATCTAGCAACCTCACCCGGCAGGCCAGCCGCACAATCTTCTTCAGGCTGTTGGGCACCTCCATCTCCTACCAGGAAAGTCGGTCCAGAGAGTTGTGGCCCCCAGACAAGTGCTTTCACACATGCTAAATAATCCACTTTCAATCCACTTTCAGTGCACTTGAACGATCGTTTGCAATTGGAGTTGGCCATTTCACACAGTAAAACCGGCTGCAAAGTGCATTAAAAGTGGATTGAAAGTGCATTATTCAGCATGTGTAAACGTGCCCAAGGTCATTGCTGACAGACGTATAATGCCTAGGCAGAAGTTCCAGAGTTGGGGCAGCAGCTGTGCTCAGTGGGGTTGTTTTCCAAGCTGGGTGTTTGGCAAGTCACCGTGCTCCCCCCCCATGCCACCATTGGCAGGGGACATGTGGAAATGTACTAGCCTAGGTTCTGCTCTGATAACAGCAAGGAGGCATGGGAAAGTCTGCCCCACCCCTTGGCACCCTCCGGAGGCTGCTATTCCAGCTGGGAACACCCTCCCCAGCACCTCCTTGCACAATCTGGAAGTTTAGCCTTGTCAAGGACTTCTTGTTCTCTTGCTGAGTGTTTTGTTTGGTGTCACCCTGCTTTGCCTACTCACCACATGTGCAAGGAAGGTGCTGCTGTAGGTGGCACAGCCCCGCCCGAGGAGGTGTGCTGGAGCACTCCGGGAAGGAGTTTCTCTGCAGAGATGCTGAATGGGCACATTCAACAGCAACAACAACAACAACAAAAGCCTCTTGTCCTGCTTCATAAGCAACATCTTGCTGACCTTTCCAGTCCTCCACGTGGGTGTCTCACACTCAGCCCGGGAAGAAATAGCTGTGTCCAGAGTCCTGGCAACAGCAACAGTTGCTGGAGGAGGACAAATCCGTGTAGGATTTCTCTCCCAAATTTGCAAACACTCAAATTTGGCTGAAATATTGTGGCTCCAGCACTTCCATCCCTTGCTCTCAACATTGTCAGGGCCTTGACAAGTCCTGTGTGTTTTTGATGAACAACCCCCCCCCACCCCCGGTTTGCCCTTCTCCAGCAAATTTTTATTGTCATTACTGTTGGTTGGAGCAGAACCAACGGGTTGAAATTAAATCAAAAGAGTTTCCGTCTAGACATTAGGAAGAATTTTCTAATGGTTGGAGCGGTTCCTCAGTGGAACAGGCTTCCTCAGGAGGTGGTAAGCTCTCCTTCCCTGGAGGTTTTTAAGAAGAGGTTAGGTGACCATCTGTCAGCAATGCTGATTCTATGACCTTAGGCAGTTCATGAGAGGGAGGGCATCTTAGCCATCTTCTGGGCATGGAGTAGGGGTCACTGTGTGTGTGTGTGTGGGGAGGTAGTTTGGAATTTCCTGCATTGTGCAGGGGGTTGGACTAGATGACCCTGGTGGTCCCTTCCAACTCTATGATTCTTGTGCCAATAAGAATTCTGTGCTCTCGTTCTACCTTTAGTCTCATAACATTTTGACATTTCCTGCCAAACCTCTTTTCGTATTCTTAGGGCATTCTGTGCGATAGAAAAATCCACCATGCAGGACAGCCACAGCAAAATTACATATGTGGTGTGATCTGTGGGGTGTTAAGATGGCAGATCCCATGATGCAGTGCAAAAAAGACATGCACAAAAACATCCGACTGAAGCAAGGGATTAACAGGGTTTTTTTTTTTTAATTATCATTTTTTCCAGCCCTGAGGCTCTCAAAGTGACTCATATAATCACTAAGACAGTGAACACCATGTCAATAAAACCATAAAACAACAACATTTTAAACAAGATAACAGCACAGAGTAGGAGCCATCCTTATTATTCAAATACCAATTTAAATAAAAAATATGTTTTTGTTTGACAATTGACACAATTGGGGGTGGCACAGGGGTGTTTCCTTAGGAAAAGATGCTGAACAAGATAAGATCTGAAGCCTGGATTTGTTGTTTGGAGTAGGGACAGAAACAGAATCCTTTCTGCTTGTGACCCCACCTTGCTATTCTCTCTGTGGTGGCCCCATCCTTTATGCTTGGATCCTGGGGTCGAGCAATATGAAATTGGCTCTGGCTATTCGGCTGGGTTGCCAACTTCAAGGTAGCAGCTGGAAATCTCCTGCTATTACAACTGGTCTCCAGCCGATAGAGACCAGTTCACCTGGAGAAAAATGGCTGCTTTGGCAATTGGACTCTATGGCATTGAAGTCCCTCCCCAAACCTCGCTCTTCTCAGGCTCCACCCCCAAAATCTCTCGTCATGGCGAAGAGGGACCTGGCAACCCCACTATTCAACCTGCTTGAATTTTGGCACTGAGGCCTAGGGCTGCCAACTGAGGGTTGGTAATATCCTGGAGATTTGGGGGTTAAGCCTGAGGACGTTGGTGTTTGGCGAGGGAGGGACCTCAGCTGGTTATAATGCTATAGAGACAAGCCTCCAAAGAAGCCATTTTCTCCAGGGGAACCAATGTGTGTAGTCTGGAGATAGGTTGTAACTCCAGGGGGCCTCCAGGCCCCATCTGGAGGTTGGCAACTCTATGTGAGGTCCTTTGGGGTTTGTACCCCTGCAGCACAAACCTGATGCCCGGTACTAGCTGGAGATCTCCTGCTATTACAACTGATCTCCAGCCGATAGAGATCAGTTCACTTGGAGAAAATGGCTGCTTTGGCAATTAGACTCTATGTGACATTGAAGTCCCTCCCCTTCCCAAACCCTGCCCTCCTCAGGCTCCACCTCAGGCGAAGAGGGACCTGGCAACCCTATGTCAGCGAGGGTCCCTGGTGGGAGAGGAGTTGCTGGTGCTAAAGACTTCCCTGGTTGGGGGTCCTCCTGGAGAGTCTGAATGCAAGCAAGCTGGGTGGCTGACCAGACCGAGGACCATCCAGGCTCTCCTCAGGAGAAGGGTTGCCAACTCTGGTTTGGGAAATTCATGGAGATTTGGGGGAGGAGTCCAGGGAGGTCAAGGTTTGGGGAATGGAGGGACCTCAGCGGGGTATAATGCCATAGAGTCCACCCTCCTAAGCAACCATTTTTTCCCAGGGGAACTGATCTCAATCATCTGGAGATCAGTTATAATTCCAGGAGATCTCCCGGCCCTACCTAGAGGTTGGCAACCCTACTCAGAAGCGAGGACAGGCTGTCCTTTCTCTGCCCAGATAACCGAGGTAAACAGATGAAGCCAGGGGCTCATGAGCTTCACCGGCTGGCAGGGGTGAGGAAATGCACCAGTAACATTCCGATCAGGTGTTCCGGGCAGCTTTGGTGTCCTCAGCCGTTTTGTCCCCGATAATCCCTGGTTAAACATTGACCCCGAGTGCTGCCTCTTGGGACAACAGCGAGTGCAGAGCACAACGTGTGCCGCTCCTCTGCTCCTTGCAGCTTGCTGGTCCCACCCACCCCCTGCCCCCTATCTTTGTACCCTTCCTGCCCTCTTGGCCTGCACAGGCTACTTGCCAAAACTCCAAGTTGTTTGGTAGCCTGGACCTTGACAGCGGAAGGGCAGGCTTGGCATATTCAGTGCCAGAATTAAAGGGGGAGAGGGAGGTGGTGAAGAGGAGGCAGAGCACCAAGAAAAAGCTGAATGTAGTATTTGGTATAAATTATAATTTGTGCATGCAAGGAATGTGCTTACTGAGGACTGGCACGATGGGCCTGGCTTTGCAACTTAAGTACTGCACAACGGCTTTTTGTAAGAGAAGATCAAGACAGCTAAGGCTGTCAGGATGCTGAATTTTTAGCCAGACCCCCGCTTACGTCTGTGCACAATTGAGTGAAGTCACACGCCTTGAGTAAGACATGCAGGATAAGCAAATGGGAGTAAATTGGATTCACGTACTCTGGCCCTTCTCGGATACAGAATTTAGGAGAAATAAAGACTGTGCTGCAGACACTGAGGAGAGCCAGGGAGGTTCATGCCGTGGATCCATGGCCTCTGTCGGCTGGGCGTCTCCCTGAGACATCTCCAAGGATTGGGATTCATAGCCGCACCTTCTATTAGTAATGTCGACATTGTGTGCATGGGAGTGCTGACATGCGAGAACCCCTACAAAAGCCATATTGTTTCCATACAAAAACCCTTCTCCCCCCCACTAATTCCCTAAAAGCCACAGAGATTTAGGCCTGGGTGTTCTGTGGCCAGGAACGGCTGCAGGGAGTGCCACACATGTGCAAGTTCTCTGATGGCTAGGGTGGCTAACACCAACCTGGAGAAGAAATGTCTTGCCTCTTTAACACAGGTTTAATATGATGGAAATGGACAGTTGAAGCTTTCCATGGAGGTAAATAATACCACCTGGTGAATAACATCCTATTAAGCCTCTGTGAAAGAGGAAGGAGCCCTGATCTTGTCAGATCTCAGAAGCTAATCAGGGTCGATCCTGGATGGGAGACCTCCAAGGAATACCAGGGTTATGATGTGGAGACAGGCAACAGCAAACCACCTCTGGCCATCTCTTGCCTTGAAAACCCCACCAGGGTTTGCCATATGTCAGATGAGACTTGAAGGCAAAATGGGGGGCAGGACACTTTTCCCCCAGGTTGTTGGCAACCCTACCAATGACTGGGGTGCAGGGGGAGAAGAAGAAAGAAGCAAAAACACAAGCCTGTTACTATGCAGGCTTCCAGCCTGAGGCTGTGGTTAAGGGCTGAGAATTGACCTCAGCAGCCCTCTCCAAGCCTAGTCCCTGGGGATTAGCTGCGGAGAAGAACAGCACATCCCCTGAGCCCAATGTCTTGCCTCAGGTGGAGTCCCTGTTGCAGCTGAAGGATCCTTGGGGAGAGAGGAAATTCCCTTCTCCGCAAAGGCTTGGTTGCATTTCCTGCGCTGAGAGTATTAGCCAGCTGGTTTGGAAATAAAGAGTTGTTCTCAAACCCCAGCCAGTAGCTTTGTGGGACCAAGGGAGGGGCAAGCTGCCCACTTCGAGTGCTTAGAGCACAGGAGATGAATGCATCTTGCAGTGATCATCTCCTGAATCTAGAGTTGCCAGGTCCCTCTTTGCCATCGGCAGGAGGTTTTTGGGGCGGAGCCTGAGGAGGGTGGAGTTTGGGGAGGGGAGGGACTTAAAAGCCATAGATTCGAATTGCCAAAGCTGCCATTTTCTCCAGGGGAACTGATCTCTATCGGCTGGAGATAAGTTGAAATAGCAGGAGATCGCCAGCTACTACCTGGAGGTTGTGGTATGAACTACTCAATCAGACTGTATAGTTAAGCTGCAAAAATAAACAGTAGTTGGCTCTGCAAACTGTGATATATTGTAATAAAACATCAAACAATCAGTTAAACAATGTAACGACACAGTGAAACAGTGAAAATGTGAAAAAGTGACTGACGATGACAATGTTGTATACAAAAATGGGCCAAAACAAGCAACAAGTACTTCACTTGTCTTGTTGCTTGTTTTGGCCCATTTTTGTATACAACATTGTCATCATCAGTCACTTTTTCATATTTTCACTGTTTCACTGTGTCGTGTTACATTGTTTAACTGATTGTTTGATATTTTATTATAATATATTACAGTTTGCAGAGCCTACTACCTGGAGGTTGGCAACCCTACTTGAATCCCAAGACAAACCCTGTGGTGGAACAGGAGGAAGCCACCTCCTAGGCATACCTCTCAGCTCCCCACAGGGAGGGGGGCAGCTGGACAGCCTTTTTTGCAGATTCGTTGCTCCATAGAACCAGGCATTGCATGGGAGGTGTATTTAGAAGGTGGAGTGGGAAAGGAGAAACATAACTGAGCATCAGCTAAAGGAGGGGGAAGCAGAACAGGCAGGGGGGAGGACACTGGCTTCCTTTAACCCCCAAGAGCTTATAGTAGCCTGGCAAGGGAGGTCTGGAGGAGGAAGTAATTTCCTAAAATTCCCCCCCCCTTGTGAATTCTCACAAGAACAGCTAGACTTGCAAAGATACAGGAGATGAGAAATAAGACCCAGTTCACTCTCTTGACCTGTAGGGCCAACAAACATCAGGGGGCTCACACCAGATGCTCCGTTGACTCAATGTACACAACCACAACATGACACTGGGCTTGCAGGCATACACTTTCAGGTCTGTACTGCAAAGCCAGAGCAGGTAGTTGACAAATGTCTCCTGACAGCAAACACCACACCGATAGGAGAAAGCTGGCACACACCCACAGGCCTGCCTGCCATTCTACACGTGGTGTGCCCGTGATCCCAGTTTCATAGAGGCATAAAACAACCAAACATTCCCGTGACCTGAGAAATACTCACCTAACAATTGACGTTCAGAAATCTACTGTTCAAATATGAGGGAATTTACAAGGCAGAAAGCCCTCCTCTAGACGAGACAATCTAAGGACATGAAAAAAGGGGAATGTGGTCCCACCGGTCCCTAGAAAGCCACCCCCAGAGCGAATCAATTGGCCCGAAATTGTTGGTCTCTCCATCGCTATCTTTCTTTCCCGCCCCCTGCATGTATGAAGCCATCTGTGGACTTCGCAGAGTGGGACTTCCCTGCTTCCCTCTTGTAGTGCAGACCACTGAACTCTCTGAAATGTTTTTTTTTGGGGGGGGGGGCTCAAGGACCCTCAGGAACAACATAGGAGACAAAGTGTGGATATGCAGTGGGACGGAGAAATGGGAGGAAATTAGAGTTGCCAGCTTCCAGGTGGCGGCTGGAGATCTCCCGCTATTAGCACTGATCTCCAAGTGACAGAAATCAGTTCTCCTGGAGAAAATGGCCACTTTGGAAGGTGGACTATACGGCACCACTGAAGTCCCTCCCTTCCCCAAACCTCGCCTTCCTAAGGCTCCACCTCCAAAATCTCCAGGTATTTCCCAACCCTAGTGGAAATCCACAAATAGAAATGCTGTTTCTGTGTGCTTGGACATATGCCCATTAGCTCTTGAGTGGTCCATCGGCTGGTTTCTGGCCTTGAATTCCTCCCCCAACAAATCTTCAGGATCTCTATTTTGGGACTTCGTGTTTCTGTGCCTCAGTTCTGCACCTGTATAACATGAATTGCACTTAGAATCGGCTTTTAAACTATGGCTCACTTGGGGCCGGACCCTCAAATACCACCATTTTTTCTTTGTTTACCTTCAGTACAACCCAACCAGCAATTTTAAAGGTGCTGATATTGGAGTGAGGTGGCCTATTCAAATGGCGGCTGCCTTCCTTCTTCCTCTCACAGAGAGGCAGCTAATAAGGTGCTGAGAGGGAAAAAACACAAAAGAAACCCCAGGCTGAGTTTCAGGATCTCTAGGAAGCGAACACTCCAGTGAGCAGCTGGCCAACGTCTCCATAAAAGAAGCTTAAAATAGCTCTGCGTGGAAATCTCTCCCTCTTCCCCACCGGTGGTGTTCCTAGCTTCTCACAGGCTGCCAGATGAAACCAGTGAGCCCCCCTCTCATGAAGACGGCCTCCCAGCCAAGACTGCAGCCTCCAGCCCCAGACAAGAGGCCCCTGGAAGGCGCAGCTCCTTCAGTCTGGATGGCTGCTGTTCGACTCTGGACTGGGACCCTGGATGATCTAGGCAGCCTGTTAGATATTCTCTTCTCTTCCAAGTGTGTAACTGTGCTTCGGTTGTGTCGAAAATTGATTGTGTTCCCCATCACAACAGCTCTGGGGGACGGGTCACGATTTTGTGTTGCAGGCATGCAATGGAAGCTGGGGAGATAGGTAGGGTTGCCAGCCTCCAGGTACAAGCTGGAGATCTCCTGCTATTACAACTGATCTCCAGCTGATAGAGATCAGTTCCCCTGGGGAAATTGCTTTGGCAATTGGACTCTCTGGCATTGAAGTCCCTCCCCTTCCCAAACCCCGCCCTCCTCAGGCTCCGCCTTAAAAACCTCACGCCACTGGCAAAGAAGGACCTGGCAACCCTAGAGATGGGGCTTTGCCCCATCTGACTCTTGTCCATCTAGCTGCAGGGATTTCTCACAAGCCCTGGGTGCCACTCCTGGTTTCCACCCCCACCCGCAGCATTTCTTTCCTTCAGATGCTGATGTTGCACAGTTGGACATTCATGACGGACACCTGGCTCATTTCGCCTTCAGTGGGACATAAGAGTGGACACCTTTCTTTTCTAGCGGGGCTCCTGTGTCTCTGATTGCAGCTCCGCAGGCAGAAATTCAGCAAGGTCGTCTTTCCCTGTTGCCCCATCCCTGCTGCACCAGCCAGAGGCACAGAATCCTGCTTGGAGGGTGGTGGTGGTAGGAGAAGCCCTCACCTCCCTCTCTGTGCCTCGGAGACCTGGAATTTAAAACTGGGTTGCAGCACAACCAGAGCCAAGTTTATGAACTATGGCTGCTTAGTAGGGTTGCCAACCTCCAGGTACTAGCTGTAGATCTGCTATTACAACTGATCTCCGGCCGATAGAGATCAGTTCACCTGGAGAAAAGGGCCCCTTTGGCAATTGGACTCTGTGGCATGGAAGTCCCTCCCCCCCAACCCTGTCCTCCTCAGGCTCCGCCCCCAAAACCACCCACTGGTGGCAAAGAGGGACCTGGCAACCCTTCTGCTTAGCATTGCTGCCCTACAATCCACATTGTGTGCTCAGAGGAGAGGAGCCCCCTCCCTCCTGCATCCTAGAAGATTAAGGTCAGTAGGGAATGGAGTTCTAGAGGAAATCCTGTTACAGGTCTGTGATGCTGGCTTAGGCTGTTGATCTGGAATAGAGTTGTGTGGACCAACCTATCCTGCTCCAAGGGTCCAGCAATATCACCCAACCACTACTGAGAGGGCCTGGCCACTTTCTTTCTTTTGGGGGTGGCATGTCAAATTTGTTTCCCTTTGCATCTCAGTTCTGGATGTAGTGGTCAGTTTCAGATAGTGCTGCCAACCTCTAGGGGGTGGCTGGAGATCTCCCTCTATTACAACTGATCTCCAGCCGATAGAGATCAGTTCACCTGGAGAAAATGGCTGCTTTGGCAATTGGATTCTATAGCATTGAAGTCTCTCCTCCCCAAACCCTGCCCTCCTCAGGTGCCACACCCAAAATTTCCAGGTATTTCCCAACCCGGAGCTGGCAACCCTAACTTCAGATCAGTACCCAGGTCTATGTATGCAGGTAGTCACACACACAAAATCCTCTTCCCAAGCCTTGTTTTCAGTGCTGCCCACATGCAGAAATAAGGTGGGTGGTAACACAAGATGACTTTTTTAGTGGTGGTTTTGGAATGCCTCCTTTTAAACCTTGCCAGAAATTAACTTTACTGTTATAGGCTAAAACATTTACCCTCTTTAAAGCACTGGGTCATTACTGACCCATGGGGTGATGTCACATCACAATGTTTACTAGGCAGGCTATGTTTATGGGGTGGTTTGCCAGTGCCTTCCCCAGTCATCTTCCCTTTACCCCCAGCAAGCTGGGTCCTCATTTGACCGACCTTGAAAGGATGGAAGGCTGAGCCGACCTTGAGCCGGCTACCTGAAACCGACTTCCTTTGGGATTGAATTTAGGTTCTGAGCAGAGCTTGGACTGTAGTACTGTAGCTTACCACTCTGTGCCACAGGGCTCCTTCTTACTCTCTTTACCTAGGCTTCTAATTGGTGTCCCATCTTTTTTAGCCATTTTAAGGCTTGTTTCTAGTCCAAGGAACTGTTTTAAGAATATGATTTTAGACTGCTTAATGTTGTTTTGATGGCTTGCTGTTATGGCTTGTTTTAATATTGATAATTTTATGGGTTTTAAAAAATTATTTTATGGTATTTGTATTAGCCATCTTGAAAAGGGTCTCTGGAAAAAGTGGGATATACATTTTCTAAATCAGTGTTCTGAATGGGAGGAGACGTGACCTTAACCTAGTGCTGGAAGGCTTCTGTTTCCTTAACAAAAGCTTTCTCCCTAGTTTTTCTGGGACCCCAGCCACACACCAGACTGCCCTGAATGTTAATGTTTTGCTTTGTACCAAAACAGAACCTGATCCATTACAGGAAGATCTTTGTTGAATCCAAGTAGGAGGGGTCGAATTTTACATTCAGATTTTCATAAACCATCCAGGCATGTTGAGATACCTAAATCTGAGCTCTGTATTGAATGAGTGCAAACTACTTTGCTCCTGAGCTGAGGAGCAAACACAAGGTACTCAACCAGGAGACCCAGACCTAGAATTTTCCTTCTTTCCTCTGTGATTCGGTACATGATAAGCCATAGATACTGCTGAGGAGGGGGCGGCACAGTTCCTGTAGAGTACAAAGAGTCTGAGAGGCCTCTTTGGGGACCAGTTTTCCAATTTAAAAGCTCTCCTCTGTAGCAGGACTCAAAAGAGGAAATCTTCCTGCTAACTTTCAGGTGCGAGGAGAGAGCGTAGTGGTTGGGGTCAGGCTGAGACTTGCCTTTGCGCTAAGCTTACCTCAACCCTCCCTGGCAATGAAGAGCGGGGAGGCTAAGATCCATACTCGGGAAGTCTTTTCACCGAGCACAGCCTTAGAACTGGCATCCAGCTCTGCTATTGTTACTGTGGTATGGATTAGCATTAGAGTTGCCGCCCTCCAGGTACTAGCTGGAGATCTCCTGCTATTGCAGCTGATCTCTAGCCGATAGAGATCAGTTCACCTGGAGAAAATGGCCGCTGTGGCAACTGGACTCTTTGGCATTGAAGTCCCTCCCCTCCCCAAACCTTGCCCTCCTCAGGCTCTACCCTCAAAGCCTCCCGCTGGTGGAGAAGAGGGACCTAATTAGCATGGCCAGGTCTGCCGAGTCAAAGTAGGCATCTATCTATCTATCTATCTATCTATCTATCTATCTATCTATCTATCTATCTATCTATCTATCTATCTATCTATCTATCTATCTATCTATCTTTAAATCGGGCTCAAGGTGGCTCACAACAATTCTAATCATAATAAATTTACAATTAAAACTCCCAATGACTAATAAAATTCTGTTCCATCAGCACCCTTTAAACAACACATTAGCAGGAGAACTAACAGAGGGAGAGAGTAAAGGAAGGGAAGGGGAGAAGATAATCTGCGAAAGGGAGTAAGGATTTAGAATAACAAAATATGGCATAAACTAAAACACAAGGGGAGGAGGGAGGGCAGCTAGATGGAACTGCATCTGCCCTCAGGCACAGGCTTCCTCGACTTGGGTTGTTCACATGCCGGCATCCTTTTAGACTTGGCAGTACATTTCCTAACTTGGGGAATGCATTCTACCTGGGCTTCAATTAGTGTGGTTTTAAATAGCTTCCAAGCATCCTCTTGGGATTTGACTCTCTTTCAGCTTCCTTCTAACTAGTCCCATCATTTTTTTTGTAAAGTTCCCTCTTTTAAAATTGAATGGTATTGTTTCGGACTTTAGTAGGGTTGCCAGGTCCCTCTCTGCCACTAGCAGGAGGTTTTTGGGGCTGAGCCTGAGGAGGGTGGGGTTTGGGAAGGGGAGGGACTTCAGTGCCACAGAGTCCAATTGGCAAACTGTCCATTTTCTCCAGGTGAACTGATCTCAATTGGCTGGAGATCAGTTGTAATAGCAGATCTCCAGCTAGTACCTAGACTTTGGCCACCCTAGACTTTAGGGGTAACTTTCCTTTGACATGAATGCTGAACTTAACAGCATTTTGGTTATTGCTTCCAATTGGTGCAACAACATCTACATCTCACACCACGTCTTGAGCCCCACTCAGAACCAAGTTCAAGATTACTCTCCCCCCCAGTAGGCTCTGTGACCAGCTGTTACATTGCACAGTCATTTGTGATGTCTAGGATTCTCATTTCAACAGCATGATGCAAGTGCATCTTTACCTGGTCAGCGTGAGGGTAGCTGGAGTCACCCACAACATTATCTGCTTTGATTACCCTTGGATTAGATGGGCCCATGGATTAACTTGGTAGAAGCCAGCTTCCTATGATCGATTCAAGGATCCTGTGAAATCATTAAACAAGTTATTATTGGAGTGTGGAGGGGGGAGGTAGTTGTGAATTTCCTGCATTGTGCAGGGGGTTGGACTTGATGGCCCTGGTGGTCCCTTCCAACTCTATGATTCTATGATTCTATAAGTACCACACCAAAGCAAAGCCATTTCCAGTGGGCTACTCAAAAAGTCGATACAATTCCCCAGCAACCCAGATGTGGGAAGCCACATAGCAAGTGGCAGAATGGAGGGAAGCAAGTACATGGCTTCCCTCCGCCCATGCAGAGGAAGGCCTGACTCTCTGGAGCAAATGCCAGGCAATCAGGCAATGTATCTAGAGGAGGGCAACATAACCATTTCAGTTCTATAAAGGGCTTATTGCTTAAGCAGTCTATGTAACATGCTCTGTGCTCTACTGCATTCCACAGAGACTGAGAATAAGAAGTTTTGAATGCCGAATGTTGGAAGCAGATGTGTGCAGTGTGAAGTGTTTTGAATGCCCTCCCTCAGCCAGCCCAGGGCTCCCAGATGGAGCCTTCTGTGGCCTCGTGGGACAAACAGCCACTGCCCCACCCTCCACCCCACATGAAACCATTTTATAGCGTTACAATTTAAAAGCCATAAAAACCCAGTGCGGGAACACACCACACAGGAGGGAAGATTCTACAGTCATTTCTACACATTACAAAGAGTTATTCCTGGGACTAAACTGAATGGAGGCTTAGGCTGTTAACTCGTGGTCTGTTTTAAAATTGTTTGCCCCTCCTCTGTAGCGCCCCTTTTGATCACGCGTTCAAAAAATTGAATGCATGTACCGATAAGCTGCGCTGCTGGGGGGGAGAGAAAGGCGCAGGGTCCCGCAGCCGGTGGAGGTGGCGGCATGGCTCTGTGCCCCTCCACCATACCGTCCCACCGGAGGCGAGGTGAGGTGAATCTGGTGGCGGGGAGGCGGGCAGAGGCGGTGGCATGGCTGTGCGCCCCTCCACCACGCTGTCCCACCGTCCCACTGGAGGTGAGGTGAGGAGAATCCAGAGGCGGGGAGGCAGGTGGCAGCAGCATGGCTCTGCGCTCCTCCACCATGCTGTCCCACCAGAGGTGAGGGGAAGCCAGCGGCAGGTAGAGGAGGAGAGTCAGGGCACGGGGTCTGGTTGCCGTAAAGGTACCTCTGCTGCCGCCGCCGGCTCTGCCAGTGGCTCTCCTCTGTCGGGGAGTTGACCCAGAAGCTTAACGCTCCAGCAAACTCTTGGCTTTGCAGTGGGGCTTGAGTTTAAGTCCCAATAACAGCAACTCAAAAACTTGGGGAAGCACCGGGGTGGGCCGGGTCAAACACGCAGGCCGGAGACGGCCATGCATGTTGACATGGCAGATTCGCTGCATGCCCGGGAGTTTCTCAGGACAAAACGGCCATGCATTAATGGCCTTAGGCTCGGAGCCTTCTTTTAGTTCAGTCCTGGGATACCGGAATGACTGACCACTTGCACGACAATTATCATGCTAATTCCTACATGGACTTTTAGGCCTCTGGATGAAAGCAACAAAGATCATTTATGCAGTGGAGTTTTACCTCAGGTTCATTGCTGGCTGGACCCACACTTTCCTCTTGGGAATCTCTGCACCAGCAGTCTCCAAGCTCAAATCAAGTCCTGCCCCTTTAAATGCTGCTTTGTAATTGGCTTACTTCGCAGAGCTCACTGTGAGAGAAAATCCCCCCCCAAAATTGCTGCATAAAAAAGCATTTTAACAAAAAAACAAAAAACAAAAACAAAAAATGGAGCAATCTGAAAGGAAGAGTGGGGAGAAGAAATCCAAGCCTCAGTTTTAAAAAGCCTTTCTTTTGCTCAGAAAGAGCCCCCAGGAAGCATTTGAATCCCCACCTCTTTACACACTGCTTTGTAATTTGCTGTGAGAGAAAGCCAGCTTCTGTGTCCCGTGCTTTGCCTTCTGCACAGAGATTTCAGCCGGGCTGAGTTTAGGGGAGAGGGAAGAGTCAGGTTAACAGAAGAATGAGAAGAGCAGGACATTGCGAGGGCTGACAACAAGGTCATTTCTAATGGACGGAAAACTCATGCAGAACTCCAAGGAACAACTGAGACAGACAGGGAGTGAACGTGAGTCCAGGTACCCATGCATAAATGACCAAAGGGTGTTTTCTATAGGCACAAGGCCTTCTTTCATGTATGCCCCAGACTGAGCAGAGGGGTCAGGGGCTCAATTACCTGTCCAAAAGGCTACATCTGGCAGGATGCTCTGAGCAGTTCAGAGGCCCGGAGGAATTGGTATTTCCCTTGCATAGGCCATGAGAGAGACAGCCTCCAGTGCCAGGAAAGCGTGGTCTAGTCCTACTGGGTACTTGTAGCAATCACTTATGGAGCTGTGAGTGTGTGCTTGCTTGGAGTGCTGGTGAGGGAAGTGGTTATTTTCTGTGTCACTCAAGGCAACCCAGGCATTATGTGCAAGTTCTGTCCTGCTGGGGTATAAGACGGGCCAGCAGATGGCACTCTTCTCTTAACCACCAAGAAAGCATTTCTTAGCTAGGATTGATCTGGAGGGTATGCTGAATGACGTCCCTACCTGAGCCTGAGAGGGTGCCCCGGACCCACAGAATGTACCGGAGACACATACATTCACTGGATTTCTTTCACATGTCTGAAAGGATTCACCTTTTTGCTTTCTAAAATTTGCCAGTGCCCCTTTGCAGCAGCTAAGTGGGGAGAAGACTTCAGGATCTGCAGGGTTTGGCTTTGTGGCTGGGCTGTTGGCTGGGCTGGGACCTGCAGGCTAGCCTCAGCTCTGGGGCAATGCCTGGCCATGTACTTAAGTCTCCTCTGGCTCAGACTGCCTGCAGAAAACTGATCGCCTGCATAGTTCACATGAGATGCAATAGAAATGAAGGTGACCTGCATGGACGGCCAGAGTAAAGAGAGGGGATTGAATCGGCATGGTGCAAATCTGCCCACCTTGTGGGTGAGTGTAGGGAGTGGGGGATCCCATTCCCTTGGCATAGCCTGTCTGTGTAGCTCCAGCAAGGCCACAGCTGCTGGTCTCCGTCCACCCCCAGCCACTGCCCTGGGTCTTCTCCTTGGTTGTGAATAGCCCCAGTTTGGGAACAGACTGGCCCATCTTGGTGACAGGAAGCAACATGCGCCTAGCTGATCATGTTTACCGCTGTTGCATCCTGTATGGAGGGCTGCTGTAGCAACAAGACTCTTGCAAGCTTCCCCTCCCCCTTGTCGCTTCTCATCGGGGTGCATCGATTCTTGTGGGCACAGCTTTTTCTCCCCACCCCTTCCTGAACCAGCCAGCCAGAACCTGTGCCCCTTTCTGCCTCAGTGCCCCTAATAATTGCTAGCTCTTTCCTTTCATGCTCTCCTGTGGTTAGCAGATAAGGCCCTTTTGCTGAACACCGCGTTTGGGAGGACGTCACGTCATCAGCAAGTTATATAACTGCTGAAGATGCTGTTTATCCCCTTCCCTTCCTCCCAGAGCAGCTTAAGCCTCCGTTCCCACACAGAGAGGGTGTTCTGTTGCACCCTCTGCAAAAAGTGCAGGCAAATCTTCAGCTCAATGGTGAAAAACTAGAATCCTGTCCGGAACCACCGTTTGTCAGGATGGTGTAAACAATATCCAGAAAAGGCACAAAAACAGTCAGCGGGTAACCCCCGTGGTAATGTCTGCCCCCTGCTGTGTGTGGTTTCAAATGGCTGCAAAGCCTGCCTCTGCTTTGTACCCATGCACAGAGCATTTTTTAAGTGGGGCTGCATGCATTGTCTGCTGTACAATTTGATCAGAAAGTGACTCCCACAATTTGCAAGGATGCAGTTGTGATTCAGATTTAGCACACAGTCTGGTTTATGCAAATTAAGAAAACCATCTGCATATTTTTGTTTATTTTTGCAGACTTAATACAACTTCCGGGATCCAATGTAGTTTGGGTTTATTTTTTATTTTTTTTACAAAGTCACAGGTAGCAGAGAGAGGGAAGGAGGGAGGGACTGAAGGATACTGGAGAGGTGGTAGGGTGTTGCAGGAGACATCAAGATCTTGATTCCACGCTCACTGGACATCCTGGTTAGCTCTCTTGTCTCTTCTGAGTGTTCACCTAGCAATAATCGCATGTTTTCAACAAATTTTCTTCTGTCACAAGGACTAGAAACTTGTTTTATATTTGAAAAATGAACATTGTGACTCAGGATTGTTAATTATGGCAATATATATCCAGCCTCTAATTGAGTGCAGCATCTTACCAAAAGAAGAAGAAGAAGACAGAGAAGGAGAAGGAAAAGAGTCATTGAATACCATCAAAAAGTATAGAAGGATATGACAGCAGCTTATCAAACTCCAAGAACAGCAAGTTCTGGTGGGATCCTATCTTTCCTTGGCAGGATCTATACAGATTCAGGAGCAGTCTTACTGATTCTGGGCCCATGGGCAAAACTCAAAGATGGAGTCCCAGAATCACTGGGTGTGATCGATGGGGCGGCTTCAGGGCAGCAGCCGGTAATCAGCTGTAGGGTGTATCCCCACCTTACACTCAGCTAATGCCTGAGTGACATCTCTTGCTGTTGTCAATTCTGTAGTCAGTAGGGTTGTCAACTGCCGGGTAGTTAGCAGATCTCCTGCTAATTCAACTGATCTCCAGCTGGAGAAAAATGGCTGCTTTGGCAATTGAACTCTATGGCATTGAAGCCCCTCCCCTCCCCAAACCCCACCCTCCTCAGGCTCCGCCCCAAAAATCTTCCACTGGTGGCGAAGAGGGACCTGGCAACCCTAGTAGTCAGAATGGTGGTAGAGAAGGCAGTGGTAGCTAGCAAGCAGGGCAGCTCAGTGGTTGGGTGCCCCACAGCATGGGCCCTCCCAGGTCAGGGCTCTGGGGCAGCTGCCCTGCCTGTCCCATTGCGAAGTCTGCCTATTTACAGCTTTATTTGCCACCCAGATGCATGTACAACATTACTGCTGGTCTCTACCGCCTAGCCGTGTTGTATCACGTTGCTTTCTCCAGCCATGGAGCAGAGACTGTAAATGGTGACTCAGGCCTTCCTTTTTGGAGTCTGGGGACCATTGAAGAACAGAAGGGCTGGGAACTTCAGTGAGTGGAGCTGAAGAACACGTGCTGGGGACGGAGGCACCATCCTTCCGTGCAACAAAACGCAAGGTGGCCCCATGCCAGCACCCACAACCCCCTCTGTGGTTAAAGTCACTCAAAACACGGAAGCTGGAAAGAACACAGTGAACCAACGGCAGAGCTTCAGCTTCTGCTTTCAAGGGTATTTGTGACCTGCAGGACCAAAACAAGAGCCAGCTGTCCCTGGCTCTTGCAGACAAGATGAGCTGCACCAGACGAAGGGTGTGTGTGTGTGTGTGAAAATAGGAGTCAACTCCTGCCTCGCTTGCTTGTGTTGAGCTGCGGGAGGGGTAGAAAACTACCCTTGAAAAGCAAGGAAACCACAGAGAACAGTGTTCTGGCTCCAGTTCAGCGTAACCCCAGTTCCAGTGCAACATGGCTTGATGTCTGAGGTCTATCCACTCCCACAGGGCACAATAAGGGCACCTCTGCCACCCCTCCCCTACCAGATATATCCAGGCCAGGGCAGGCTGGTTGTGACTCCAGTGCTGCACACTCTATATTCCCTGACTGCCGGTTCCCACAGCATGAGGCAGGAGAAACTGAATATCTTTGCATTAGGTGCTCTCCCCAATTAGAATTGCCTGTCTTTATAACCACCTCTCCTTTTCTTCGCCCAGCGGTACAAGTCCTAAGATCAGGGTAGCAGCTTTCAGTGGCGAAGCCATTTCCATGATTGAGCTTTTGTGGGCTGTGATCTCGTTCCAAAGATGGGAACAGATTGGGAAACTGCGTTCAATTATATCAACACTGTCAGCATTTCTTGGTGGGCCCTGAGGCCAGGATGTGTCATCTAATTAGGGTCCAGAGCAGCATTTTCTGCTAGGTCTGTCTCAGGCTAAGAGAAAATATCTCCAGCCAAAGCATGGTGCTATTCCACATGCCACCCCCCCCCCCCCATGAACACATGAAGTTGCCTTATACTGAATCAGACCCTTGGTCCATCAAAGTCAGTATTGTCTACTCAGACCGGCAGCGGCTCTCCAGGGTCACAGGCAGGGGTCTTTCACACCACCTACCTGCCTAGTCCATTTAACTGGAGATGCCAGGGATTGAACCTGGGACCTTCTGCATGCAAAGCAGATGCTCTAACAGTGAGCCGCAGCCCCTCCCCCCACACACGTGAGCATCCCAGGTACTTTGCAGTGCGGAGATCAGGGTCTGCTCAGCTGGTTGGGGGGATGTGGGGACTCTGTGTGTGTGAGGGAGATGAGAAGAGGGCTAGATCAGAGTCAATTAAGAGGTTATCCTAGGCTGAGGAGAGCTCAGATTCAAGGTCCCAAGATTTCATTCATTCATTCACTTATTTATTTGCTTCATTTATATCCTGCCATTTTCCTAAGTGGGAACCCAAAGTGGCTTACATTGCTCTCCTTGCCTCTATTTTATCCACATAACAACCCTGTGAAGTAGGAGAAGTAATGTAGGTTAGGCTGAAAATGTACGACTAGCCCAATGGAACCCAGCAAGCTAACAAGGCACACTGGGTATTCGAACCTGTATTTTCCAGATCCTAGTCTGGCTCTCCCGGTGTATTTCAAAGTGTTTTTAAAGGAGCCATGCTTATTCACCCTTCTTTGAGGTCATCCATTTTATAGTTATATACAATGCATCTGAACTCATCTGAAAGCTGACTCATCCTCTCTGCTGAAATGGGTTTGAGACCAAGATTTCAGTGAAATTTCAGGGGAGAACCCTGCAATAGAAGAAGGTTGTAGAATGACCTTCCTTGAAGTGTTTAAAAGGAGTCAGAGGCCAAACTCCTCAATCTCAGCAAGCTTCCATGGGAGAGTGAGGATTTGAACCAGAGACGACTTAATCTCTAGTATTTGCCCAGGAGAATATCAAAGTGTTAAATTGTTGACAGATATGTGCAGTTTTAGCTGGTGTTTATTAGGACTACCCTGTGTCTATCAAGATCATTTGTACATAAATTTTATTCTTTCTGTATTTAACATTTATGTACCTACTGGTCGTGGACTGTAATAATAAAGAACGAACGATTTGAACCTGAGTCTCCCAAATCCTAATATGACACTACTATACCCCACTGGCTCTCCAGATGGGCACAAAGAACACCACCCAATGATATCACCATCCTCCCTCTTCATGGAACACCTGAGATGACTGTAGGCACGTGAGAGGATTCTCAATTTTAGAGTTGCCAACCCTGGCTTGGGAAATTCATGAAGATTTGGGAATGGTGCCTGGTGATGGCAGAGTTTGGGGAAGGAGCTCAGCAAGGATTGATGCCATAGAGACTACA
This sequence comes from Euleptes europaea, assembly GCF_029931775.1. NCBI lineage: Eukaryota > Metazoa > Chordata > Lepidosauria > Squamata > Sphaerodactylidae > Euleptes > Euleptes europaea. The sequence continues at coordinate 39,503,429 of NC_079324.1, forward strand.
CTCCAAAACTTCAATTTCCTCCAAGGGATATGATTTCTGTAGTCTGGAGATCAGTTCTAATTCTGGGAGAACTCCGGTACAACCTGGGAGTTGGCAGCTCTTGTCCTGACTCTTCCTAGATCAGGAACCCCATGGAGAGCACTAGGCCAAGAGCCCCCCAGATCCAGCAGATCGGGGTTGGGTGTTAACATCTGCCCAAGGGGTAAAGGCTTGCCTCTCCTGGGAAGGCTGGTCCCCTCCAAGCCGGCTGCTGCTGCTGGGCAACAGCAGGGCTGCAAAAGAGAAGCTGTGGTTTAGCCTCACACAAACAAGGTGACTGTCTCATGGCTCGTCATATGAGACCAATTCACACGCAGCAGGGGGTGGGGTGGGAGAGAAAGGCCTCAGTTACGTAAGACGAGAGCATTGCAGGCTTCCTTCCTGTTCCAGCCTAGGGCGAAGGGTATAAAAGGCGCTGAGCTATAATTACCCAGGCAGTGGGCTTCCCACTCGCTCGCTCAGCTTGGCACACAAGGCCCGCTTGTAAAGGGAGGGCTCCACCTGCCTTAGTCCAGAGAAGCCCCACCACCCAGCCTGGCTCTCTCCCTCTCCCCCATCTCCTGCGTGCAAAAAGCCCTGTCCTTGTTGCTACTATCAGAGAGGAAAATGAAAGAGGGACTGGATTCAGATAATTGGCTGTGAAGCTCCCCGTACATGTCCAAAGGAGAGGCTCACTAGTCCAGCCATGCAACTACAGATCCATCAGGACACAAGGAATTATCAGCTAATGATAGAAATGGTGCCACCTCTCAGCAGTGTTATGGTGTAATACAGGGCCGGTTCCAGGTTTTGAGAAACCCTGGGCAGACAGTGTTCAAAGATTCCCCTCCCCTGCTTTGCCTATAGGATTTCTAGGTCCCGGCAGGGGATGGGGTGGGGGAGGGATGGTGGGGGAGGGTCTGTGGTGGCTCTTGGCAGGCAGCTCTGTCTGCAGGAAATTAGACCTTCTTGTGATCAGAGTCCTCCACTGCCTTGCATTTCCTGGTTCATGTCAGGACAGGACCAGCTGTAGCTGAAACTGAAGGCTGTGTTCTCATTGGCTAGAACTCTAGAATCACTGGCCACAGTTAGTATTGCAACGGGTCAAGGCAAGAGTTAACAAGGAGGGTTTCTTTTGAGTTCCACTTTTGGAGACACAAGTGAAAGGCCTTTTATGCATGGGTTGTTTCTGTCACATTCAACTCCCAACTTCTTCAAGGCTTCGTTTTCATTATGCACATTTTTTGGGACCTTCAGAAGTCACTTCGCTTTTCCCCCGTGTTCCTCCTGCATTTTCAGGATGCTGTTTTACCACGAGGTTAATGGCAGCATCGAGGCCAGTTTGATTGCTACTCCAGTGCATACCTTTAACTTCAGGATTGTCTCCCCATGCCCATATTCTCGGTTCTCCCTCCCTCCTACTCATCCTTCCCCGCCTTTATCCAACCCCTCCCCTTGAAGCCATTTGCAAGTGTACTAGCCAGAGAATGCTGGAATACTATGAGGCTGCTTATTTGGTCAGTTTCACAGTGACTGGTCAGTTTCATGCTCATAAGAACTACTGCAATAACAACAGAGTCCCCTGAAGAAGACCCCTGGGCAAAACACACAGGGAATTTTTATTCTGAATAATAAAAAATCTTTTACCTATTTTGCACCATTGGCCTTGGCCTGATTTTTAATTTCCTGTTACTGGAAATTTCCCTTTTAATTCTTCCCTCCCCCCCCCCCCAAAAAAATAGGAGAAATTACATAGGGGTGCATTTGGCCTCCTTCTTTGCTTTTGATTTAATTTACAGTGGTATATGATCTTCGTGGGAATTAATTTTCCCCACCAGTGGTAGGCAGACAGAAATTATCCATTTGGTTATATGCTGATGACCTGGTGCTGCTGTCTTGTGCACAAGGCCTGTTCTAGGTAATTATTATTATGAGAGCTACTTAATAACAGCAATGGGAAAACTAAAGCCATTTGTTTGACCTTCAGTCTGTTCAGCATGCAGGGATGACTTGATTTGCGCAGCACAGGACAAAGCAAATCGGCTTGCTTTTGCAGGGTTTTATTTACCTGTACTGGCAGTTGGGAACAATATTGTGCATAGATCAAGCCGAAGGTGGAATAATCCTGCCAAGGTGTCCTAAAACTCTGGAGCAAGCAGATCAGACCCATTTTTTTTAACAAAAAATTGAATCTAAATTACATCAGCAAGCTTTGTTTGGTGCTGAGCTATGGGGACACTAAGGACCAACGGATATGAACCTGGTTTGAAAATAAACTTTGGAAAGCAATATTAGATATCCCAAAAGGCACACTGTCTGTACAATGGAGATGAGAAACTGTAATTATGCTGAATTATGCTGAAATGGGAAATCATCAAAATACATTGTCTTGTCTTTTGGAATAAACAAAAAATTCCCCCTTGAGTACTGACTAGGGATGCTCGAAGACCTGCCATTTCGACTCACATCCTGTTCCCCAGCTGTAAACAGGGAGCCAGGTTTTTTTTAATGTTCATCAATTCATCACCTGGTTGTGGCTTTTCAGCAAGTTGCTTAACTCTGTTCTTTCTTAATAGTGCCATTCAGCACAACACATGCGCGTTCTCAGCCCAATTGAGTTCTACTCTCCCCCTTGCTATGTCGCTGCTCAGCAGGCAATTGTTTAAATAGACAGTTAAATCAGTCACAAAGTATATAAATCAACCATAAATAAATACTGTGTTTTTAAAAAAATCATTCCATGTTCACTTAAGTACTCCTCAGTGACGTTAATGGCTGCCAATCTGTTTGAACTGGCGGCATTTTCATGCGTGCACAGTTTGAAGAAAAACCAATGCAAAATCTGTTCGGCAGACATTCAATTCATTCAGTGCCAAACTGAACAGACCCAGTGGTCAGCTAATGCTTTATCCTCATAGTCGAACGCAGTAAGTTCAACTGTTGTGCACGTTCGATACAAAATGTGTGGCATCCCTCGTGTTGACAGCCCAAGCTCTGTTTGGACTGAGCAGGCACCACCGAAGCCTGCTGTACAGACTTCTTGGCTTCCAAAAACTGTTCATGCGGCTCAACCAAATGGTTTTTCAATTCATTGCTTCCTAGGTCACTGACTGCCAGCAATGAACTTAAGAAGAGGTTGTGCGACTTATTTGTACAGAGGGGTTTGTCTACATTATCACATCTTTAAAACTTCTTGGTATGCAATGATAGCATAACTGTTCAAAACAGTGTTGATGATCTAAATCACTTCTCTGAGCATTTACGCTTCTCATGTTTCAGCAGATGCCGTCAGCAATGCTGGGTGAGACACACAAACATTCCTTTTCAATCAGCAGGGAAGGGGTGGGTCCCTTCGCTGAAAGTGAGTCCAGTCCATTCCCCACCCTACCTCCAGCTGCTTACGAGATGCGCAACACTGGTCAGATGTAGGGGTTTCTGCTTGCAAATAAGAATGGAAAGGATAGCACAAAGACAATGCCGTGGCCACAGGCAAATTTACTAAGATGCTCATGTAATAGACTTCTAGTTGGGTAACTGACCTTGTGTCTTGTATTACGCACTTGTATTACGCACTTGCTTGGAAAGTGATTTTAGAGTTCCCTCATTCTGCTATTTATCTGACATTATTGCTTTATTAAGGTTTGATTACCAACCCATTTAGTAGATACTATCTGCAAACGATGTTGGTGTCCATCTAAACCAAACATCAACTGATCCAGCCAGCTGTGCTCCAGTGGCGACTGACAAACATCAGTTTGTGAGACAATGAATTTATGGCCTTCCTGGAAAATCCCATTGTCCTATACCAGGCAGTGAATTCTCTAGTATGGCTGTTGATATGGTTATCTAGATTCCCAGAGCTTCCTTCTGAGGCAAGCCATGAATGAAATTGCCACGGGAGAGAGGGAGCAGCATTTTGCTTAGTTTTTGTTGCATCATGAAGTTGACCACAGACCAGGAACTTGCAAGATGAGATGCAAAGCAGTCTCTGCAGCCTTGTGAAAGTGCCTGGGGCCACTTCCACACAAGGAAGGATTCTCCGTATTGCTTTCATCACTGCTGCTAATGCAGAGGCATGCACATTGGCAACGGGGCTTCCACAAGTGAGACTTTTCTTTCTTCTGACTTTCCCCCCAACTTCTCCTTTCCACACATGCTCCATTGTGACTCTGCATGGGATCTCAGGGGTATGGATATTGTGGCAACTCATTGGCTCCTCCTTTTGTTGTTCTTTTCTTAATAAATGTGCTATAGCACTATAAATTTGAAATAGATAAGTAGCAATAGACGGTTATAGTACTATAGCAAATATTAACATACATTGAAGCTTCCCTTCCCATTTCTTTCAACGCAAACAGAACAAAAAAACTATCCATATTTCCCCCTTACATTTCTGCAACCAAAAGGGCTGGAGACTTAATTAAAAAAATTAAAATTGGTAACTCAGAGGAAGTAAAATTTGATGTAAAAATAAATAAGTGCTGATAGGTTACAACAGCCTAATTCCAATTACTTAAAAAAAGTCATCAGTAGACATGGCAGAAAAAAATGTTGGGAAAATAGCTCCTGCAAAGGGCTGATGGGAGTGAAATGCCACCAACATGTATGAGACAATTGCAACCATTCCTTGGACTGTGGGCCAAACTAGACTTTTGCCTTTTTTTTAAAGAGTTGGGTCTAGGCTCCCCTCAGCTGCAGAGCGGTGGCATTCTGTGGTGGCATTCCGAACCCAAATGAGCTCTCCTTTATTTTTCAACAGCCATTCCCCACAGATGCTGTGTGGCTGCAGGGAACCAGAGTTGGGTAAGGGAAACCTGGGCCCAACTCTTTAAAAAAGTGAACATTTAGTTTGGACCTCTGTTCTTTCTGAAAAGACCGTAGTACAGCGGGTTTGGGAAAGTGCATACTGAGGATGGAGAAAACTGGAAAAGGGATAATCAGAGTACAACATCACCATGTGGATGCTGTAAAAAAGTTATCCAGTTTCGAACCCAAGGTGGAGAAAAACCTCTACAAACCTGCCTTGGTTTGGAGCTGATGAATAGCCTTACAGCATTAATTGCAGCAAGCCTTGCTTTGTTGTGGGCAAGTGCAATGGAGCAGGGCTGTGTCCTTTTAGCACCGTCTATAGCAAGGGTGACAAACATAAGGCCCGCGGGCCGGATCCGGCCCCTTCAGAGCTCTTATCCGGCCTGCGAGCCAGCTGAGGTGGTTACCATTGGTCAACCCATCATTGACATAGCGCAATCCGTTATACTAGCCTAAATTTAGCTTATTACTTAGGAGGCTGAGGTGTGAAGTCAAGAAATCCTCGTTTCAGGTCTCAGCCGCGGTTTGTCAGCTTTCCATCTGCAACATGCGGATGATAATACTCATCTATTTTACTGAATGGTTTTGAGAAGTACTAATAGTGTAAGTCTACATTTAAGGTTTTAAGGACACAAAGCCTCTGTGCTGAGGGACCTCACATCCCATGGTAAAAAGGATGCTCTCAGTGAAGGGCATTTCAGTGCATTTGCTTGTCTGGGATGGTTTCTTTTGTTCCTGGCTTCCATCCAATCAAGTCACAGGTCTCTCGTGCAGCAGGCTCTACGAGGAGTCACACCACATCTCCTCTGTCATGTGCCCAATTAGGAGAAATCTTTGGACACTTGCACACCTGGCAACCCTAAACCAGTTGCAACAAGGTGTGTCTTGATTAGTCTCAAGTATTTCCTTGTGCCTGGTTGAGATGGCCAGGGAAACTCAGCGCTGTCATGCCAAAGCAACAATTATGCCTGCTTGCATGGGCAGGGAAGCCCTGGAGCTCACTCCCAGATACCTGTGTGCTTGCCCAGTGTTGCAAGACCGAGGGCTATAAAGAGGGCAGTCTGGGGGGAAATCCATGGCAGTTGTTCACAGGCTCAGCAGGGGCCTCCCTAAAAGCCTGCTATATTTTCATAGCTTATGTATACACTATCATATAAAGAAATGTGTGTGTGTGTGTGTGTGTGTGTGTGTGTGTGTGTGTGGACTATTAAGTCCAGAGTTTAAAACCAATGAACAATGCCATCCCATCAGGGGAGTTAATAGGTCATTTAAATAGGGTACCATACTGTGAGAGAGTATGTCAATGTAGTTCTGGCCAAATGGACACTCTTCAGCATTTCTTGTTTAGCTGTGACTTGCTCAACAAGGCTAGAGACAGATGAATAAAGCCTTTTATTCAGGAATCTGTCTCTGAACTGGATAATCTGAGGGTTCTTTTAGCAGGGGCGGATTTTAATACTACTTTGGCAGTCGCCAACTTTCTTTCCCAGTCAATTAAGATTAAAAAATACTAATTTCCTTATGGGTTATTTAGATAGTTCCTCTTTTCCCCTATTTATTTTGGTGTCAGTGTGACATTGTTCAGGGCCGAACTGGCCACATGAACAGTATCATTAAAGTAAGTAAAACCAATGAACCGCGACACTATTTGAAAGCCCACGTTGTTTCTCTTGGCCTTGAAATCCCACCTTGTCCATACCCAGAACATCCAGGAGATGGTCTGAAGGTATATGAAACAGACCATGTTGTTTAAGCTAAGTTGGTTTGAGTCTGGCCAGGGCTTGGATGGCAGGCCTCCAGAGAACCCCCTATGTACAGGATGAAAGGTGCAACATGAAATGAAACAAATGAATGAATTCAGTAATATGCAAAAACATGGGGTTTTGCCATGCTGAAGGAGCCCCGTGGCACAGAGTGGTAAGCTGCAGTACTGCAGTCCAAGCTCTGCTCACAACCTGAGTTCAATCACAACAAAGGTTGGTTTCAGGTAGCCGGCTCAAGGTTGACTCAGCCTTCCATCCTTCCGAGGTCGGTAAAATGAGTAGCCAGCTTGCAGGGGGTAAAGGGAAGATGACTGGGGAAGGCACTGGCAAACCACTCCATAAACAAAGTCTGCCTAGTAAACGTCAGGATGTGATGTCACCCCATGGGTCAGGAATGACCCGGTGCTTGCACAGGGGACTACCTTTACCTTTTTAGCCATGCTGAACATCACCATCCAGGCCCTTCTTAAGGGACCAGAGCAGAATCTAGGCTGTTTGCCTGAGTGCACCTTGCAGATATTTGTCTAGCGAACCAAAGCCCTCCTGTAAAGGGGTTGGCATCCAAGCAGGGCCCCTTGCTAGCTGGTAAGTCCATACTATGCAAATAATCACAGGAAAACAGAGCTCCTTTCTTTCTCTCACTTGGGTCTTTTCTTAATGCCAGATTAAAGGGCAGGAGGTTCATGTTGCATTTCCCTGACAGAGAGCAGCATCAAGGGCGCCAGGGAACCTCCAGAACAAACACACACACACAGACACACACCCATCCAGTTCGATTATTTTCCTGTGTCGGCTTCTCGCCTTTGCAGGGTTGGGAGTTCAACCATGTGCACAGCTGGTTGTGAAAATCACTTCTGCCCTGATGGAAGAACAAGGCACTTGGCAGTCAGAGAGCATTCCACCTGAGAAGCAACCTGCCCAGTTCCGTCTGAGAAATTAGAAGGAGCCCATCATGGTGGCATCCAGCCAGCTGTCTTCAGTGGAACCTGATTGTCAAGCCCCAGGTCCACAAGGGCAGCAGGACCACACAACTCTCAGCCACTTCTTTCATTCAAGGGAGTGAAGAGCAACATATGATGCAATGGAATCACGGCTGTAGGGAGAAATGAACGGAGTTTCAGTCCAGTTTTCTGCCCTCAGTTGAACTATTCTGTACATGAAAGATTCCTGCTGAGATTGAAGAGTTTGTTCTCCTTAAAAATCCTTCAAGGAAGGTCATTCTACAACCTTCTTCTATTGCAGACTTTCCCTCTGAAATTTTACTGAGATCTTGGAACGTAAACCCATTTCCACGGAGAAGATGAGTCAGCTTTCATCTGAGTGTAACTGTCTTGTCTATAATTATGTCACCAAATGGATGACCTCAAGGAAGGGTGAATGAGTATGGTAGGGTTGCCATCGCTGGGTTGGGAAATTCCTGGAGTTCTGGGGGTGGAGCCTGGAATGGGGCAGGGTTAGGAAGGGCATAATGCTATAAAGCCTACCCTCTAAAGCTGGACTTAGGGTAGCCATCTGGTCCAGACTACAGAGATCAGGGGAACTGATCTCGGTAGTCTGGACCAGATGGCTACCCTAAATCATGGCCCCTTTGAAGTGTAGTGGTTAGAATGTTGGATTAAGATCTGGCAGACCCAGGTTCAAATCCCCACTGTGCCATGGGAGGTTGCTGGGTGACCTTGGGCCAGTCACATATTCTCAGCCTAACATACCTCACAGGATAAAATGGTGGGGGATAAAATGAAGAAGTAGGGTTGTCAGGTCCCTCTTCACCACCGGTGGGAGGTTTTTGGGGCGGAGCCTGAAGAGGGTGGGGTTTGGGGAAGGGAGGGACTAGTGTTGCCAGGTCCCTTTTCGCCACCGGCGGGAGGTTTTTGGGGTGGAGGCTGAAGAGGGAGGGCTTTGGGGAGGGACTTCAATGCCATAGAGTCCAATGGCCAAAGCGGCCATTTTCTCCAGGTGAACTGATCTCTATTGGCTGGAGATCAGTTGTAATAGCAGGAGATCTCCATCTAGTACCTGGATAGGGTTGCCAGGTCCCTCTTTGCCACCGGTGGGAGATTTTTGGGGCGGAGCCTGAGGAGGGCGGGATTTGGGGAGGGGAGGGGCTTCAATACCATAGAGTTCAATTGCCAAAGCGGCCATTTTTTTCCAGGTGATCTGATATCTATCGGCTGGAGATCAGTTGAATTAGCAGGAGATCTCCTGCTACTACCTGGCAGTTGGCAACCCTATACCTGGAGGTTGGCAACCCTAAGGAAAGGAGATTGATGCAAGCTGCTTTGGGTCCCCGTTTAGGAGAAAGGCAGGATATAAATGAAATAAATAAATATTATGCAAATACCTCCTGTCATCTTTTATCTTGGGCTCTAGTTGGTTACTACCTCTATTGATGCCTCCCTTTCAGTGATAGTATGGGTTGCATGGCGGCAAGTCCCTTCCTTCCAGTAGCCTACTTGCATCCTGCTACTACTCCCGAGGAGTGGAGGAAAGGCCCTTCACTCTTCCCTCCTCCTCTCCTATCTGCCCTGCTATTTCCCGGACTGAGCATGGCTGCTTGAGTCTGGACCCAGATCAGGCTTCCGTCTGCAATGGAGAAATGAAGCACTTTATGCAGAGAGAGTCCCACAGTGTGCTCAGCCCAGGTCCAAGCCTTGATTCTCAGGGCAGCAAAGGTTGTACCAAGTGCCTGCTCTTACAGAAACAAAGCAAAGGGGGAGCCCAAGTCACAACGTGGCTTGACCTGGGCTCAGCCTGATCTGGGGGCGGGTCTGTTCAGCATTGCAAAAGGGTGGTGGCAAGAGGGATGGAGAAATGCCAGTGTCAGCCCTTACTTGAGCTTGAGGGGGGCCCAAGTTCAAGGGGAAGCGGGCAGCTACTGGGAATGGGATGCCTGCTTTCCAATTGCCACAGCAACTGCACATCTCGCTTTTTCCCCCCTTTAATGGTGATTTCAAACCATCTTTGTATGTATAACCTTACATCTGAGAAAAATAAAAGAAACCAGCTTGTATGATCTAGGGTTGCCAACTGACCTGAAAGAAAACAGACTGGCCAGGGTTTGTGGGTGGGGAGGGAGGGAGTTGCCAGGAAATCCAGAGGCCCGGCTGCTTCCCACCCTTTCTTCCATCACTTTTGAAAAACCATATAGGCACTGGTGTCTGTTTTGGATCTACTAGGAGAAACTGGGTTCTGCACCAAGAGGGCTCCAGTTCCATGCCCCTTTCGGTAAGGGCTGCCAACCTTCAAGCGATCTCCAGGCAACAGTTCACTGGAAGAAAATGGCTGTTTTGGAAGGTGGTTTGCATGGCATTTTATACTCCACTGATGTCCCTCCCTTCCCCAAACCCCACCCTCCTCAGGCTCCACCCCTAAAATCTACAGGCATTTCCCAATCCAGAGCTGGCAACTCTAATTTGTGGGTTGCCAGCTCTGGGTCAGAAGTGTGGGGAATTGCCAGGTTCATGTGCTACTTGCATTTTATGTAAGAGGTGTGGAAAGACATAAATCCACCAAGGTCAGCACTTCATAAAATGATGGCATAGTGAGAATTCACTCATAGCACCTGAAGAAGTAGGCTGTAGTACACAAAAGCTTAAGCTGCAGTAAAAATGTGTTAAAGATGCCTGGGGGGAAACTGATGGGAGCTGAAGCAGGAAGAAGAAGATGGTGCGGTAAATCATCATCTAAATGATGTGGTAAATCATCATCTAAATGATGGTGTGGTAAAGATTCCTTCTGCATGTTTATTGCCAAGGTATACTTTGTCTTCATTTAGACTCATCCATAAGTGATGAAGAGATCAACATTCCATGTCCTCTAAAATGGAAATAAGAACGTATTGGCAATGTCAGCCTCTTAAGGAAACTAAAGGGCTGCAGAGGAAAATACACATACAGAGGACTTGGCGAGAAGGTCACAATGTATAAGTGGCAACCTGGAGTGCTTGGTGCTAAACAGAACATATTGTGGGAATGTCAAATACCTGTTGGCATGTAGAGTATTCCTATGGGAGGAGTGTAGAAGGCTGTACAGGTGTTGCTTTGCAAGTCAAAAGGGGGACCAGAGTCCAATAAATAGGAAAACCTAAAATTAATAAAGGAATGGTAAAGAGTAACAATGAGAAGAGTTAACGTTTGGAGGAGAGTTGTTGGGCCTCCTGTCGGTGGCTGGGAAGAACAAGCTGTAATGTGGTAGTTAAGATGGCTGCTGGAGTTGTTGCAGATAGGGCCTCTAGGCCCAAAGTGTATATATGTAAATTAAACCTGTTGAGTTCCTTCACAAGCATCTGGAATCAGTCCTTTGGGAAACCTGGATGATCTTTCTAAGTTCCCATTATAACAATCCACAAAATCACTGTAGGTGGAGATGTGAGGATTGAAAAGTAACGTAGTAAAGTGCTAGGATATAATATCTCCCCCCCCCAAAAAAAAAACTCTGATCGTTACATTGAGGAGAAAGAAATCAGGCAGGCAGCCAAAGGAGAAAGTGTGGTAATGACTTTACCCTCACACTGACTGCTTAAATTCTGGCTGTGACAATGAGAAAATATTTCTAGATACCATAAATGACTCCCTTAGAGCTGCTGCTCCAAAGGGCTATGTTGTTCCTGGACTTGATCATCCTGAGTGGTGACCAGGGCCTACTTCAAGATTCACATTTTGTTGAACTGACTGAGAACAGCAACCACAGAGCAATCAAATGCAACATCTACGTAAGTGGAAAGTTGTCCAGAAAGTCTAACACAATAACATGGGATTTCAAAACAGGAAGCATCTAAAAAGTGAAGGGATTCATTAGAATTAAATTTTTTAAAAGTGGGTCCAGAGGCACAATGCTCTGCTTAGAAGTTATAGAAGCCAAGAAAAGGGGTGATGCTTGAACAGCGTGGCAAAGATCTGAGGAAATTCAACAGGATGTCAGGCTAGGGAACAAGAAAACCATAAAAGGCAAACAGGCATTCTTAAAAGGTCAAAGTCTGCCTGGAAGACAAAAGGAAGCAGTCTCTGGTAAAAGAAACCTCAGTTGTCTTTAAGGCAATCGAAATCCTCTCCACGTAGTTCTATTTGCTGTCTAACCAGGTCCTGGATGGTCCTAGACCAGTCATGTCCAAAGTCCGGCCCGGGGGCCAATTGCGGCCCCTGGGCCGGTTTAATACGGCCCCCCAGCCTGTTTTGCAGAGAGAGAAAAGGGGGCGCCTGGGGGCTGCACCTGTGCTTTGCATCCCTGACCGAGGGGGTGACACTTGGGTGGAGGGTCGCCTCGATTGGCTGTCTCAGCCCCACACCCCGGAATGAAGGCCAGTGAGTCTGAAACCCTAGAGGCCACTTCCTTCCTACCCAGAGCCCGTGCGTGGGGACACGGCCTTTGTTGTTCTGAAGCATGGAAAAGCAGCAGCAGCTCCTCCCGAGTGGGTCAAGGGGGATCCTGAGGATGGTTGCGGGGGACTCGAAGGTGGGAAAGGTGGCGGGGGGGAGGGAAATGCAAGGGAGGTCAGAGGCTGGCCCCAATCCGGGAGAGGAAAGACACCCCCCCACACACACAAACACCTAAACGCCTGGGAGTGGGGGAGGGGCTGCTCCGTCTGGCTCTCCTCCTTCCTCTCTGCAGAAGGCTGGGGTGGGGTGGGGGAGATGCAGCCCCTTCCCTGCATTGCAGAGGCCTCGCAAGGGATCCAGATTTGCAGGGTGGGTGGGAGGGAGGAGGGGAGAGACTGGATGGGTCTTGAGTGGGGGGATTGTGAGTCAAGGAAAGGCAGGGGGGAGAGGGGGCTGGATTTGGGGGCAGGGAGTGTTTGGAGTCAGACCCTCCCAGCAGGTTCTCTCCAAGGCAAGTGGCTGCTTCGAAAGAAGGGATGGGGTGGGGGAAATAAATGACTCCTGGCATGTATCGTGTTTGGAAATGAGGTGCGTTCAGACGGGGCAGAGTCAGCAGAGGACACCCATGTTCATTCCAGAGGTCAAAGCCCCAAGCAGAGAGCAAAGAGGTCAGAAGGAAAGAAGAAGGGAAGAGTTGGTTTTTATATGCCCACTTTCTCTACCACTTAAGGGTGGCTTACAATCGCCCTCCCCTTCCCCTCCCCACAACAGATACCCTGTGAGGTAGGTAAGGCTAAGAGAGCTGTGACTAGCCCAAGGTCACCCAGCTGGCTTCGTGTGTAGGAGCGGGAGAAACAAATCCAGCTCACCAGATTAGCCTCCACCGCTCATGTGGAGGAGTGGGGGAATCAGACCCGGTTCTCCAGATCAGACTCCACCTCTCCAAACCACAGCTCTTAACCACTACACCACGCTGGCTCTCATGGGGAGAAAAACTCCACATTCCTCCCTGCACGGGAGATGTCAGAGTGTTTGAATCTTGGACTCCATGAGAATGAAAACCAGTTTATTTCCTGGCTCAGATGAGGGGAGGACAGAATACCCCCGGCATGGTTGAAGGGAGAGAGTTGACAGTCCCAGAGAGGCACATGAGCGGGGGGGGGGGGAGGGGGGAGGAAGAGTTTCTGCTCCCTCCCTACAGAAGGAAGGTTGGAGATTTAGAAGCTGGGGAGTGTCCAGTGAGCTGAAAGGGGCTTTGGGGAAAGGAAGGAATGTAGCCATGGTTTTTGTGGTGCAGTCTGTGGTTATGGGCATAATAAGTATGCCGTTTGCAATAAACTTTGCATAAAATAGTTAATTTGCATTTAATTAATTTAATTAAGAATGTCAGGCAAAATGGTCGGCCCTCACACATGTTCACTACATCAAATCTGGCTATCTTTGAAAAAAGTTTGGACACCCCTGTCCTAGACCCTCCCTGTGGTGTTCTCATAGGGTTGCCAACCTCCAGGTGATAGCAGAAGATCTACTGCTATTACAACTGATCTCCAGCCGATAGAGATCAGTTCACCTGGAGAAAATGGCCACTTTGGCAATTGGACTCTATGGCATTGAAGTCCCTCCCCTCTCCAAACCCCACCCTCCTCAGGCTCCACCCCAGAAACCTCCTGCTGATGGCGAAGAGAGACCTGGCAACCCTATGTTCTCAGCAGGTGACTAGGCTGAGGACTGAGGGAGCTTTTCCAAATGGAGGTGACAAAACTCTGCAAAAGAAAAAAAAACTTCTGGTAAATAATCTTAGGACAAGAAACTGGCAGAAAAGTGCCAGAGAGGGAAGAGTCAAGCGACAGGACTCACCAGCCACAGGGTGTACTGAGTACATGTGAGGGACAGCAAAAAGTCACTTTGTGCGAGTGTACATCAGCACCTCGTGTCCATTGCAAGTGAATCCATGCCTTGCCTGGCTCAGTGTACAGACAGAATGGCTTGTGAAAGCAGCAGAGTTTGGGGACCAAGCTGTAGCTACGGTTAACGTTGGAGCTATTTTGTGGGCTGCTGTATTAATGGGAGCTTGTCTATGTAGTATTTCTTCACACAACGCATAGTTAAATTGTGGAACTCCCTGCCCCAAACTGTGGTGACGGCTGCCAACTTGGAAGGCTTTAAGAGGGGAATGGACATGTTCGTGGAGGAAAGGGGTATTCATGGCTACTAGTTACAATACTAGTTAAAATGGATACTAGTCATGATGCATACCTATTATCTCCAGGATCAGAGGAGCATGCCTATTATCTTAGCTGCTGTGGAACACAGGCAGGATGGTAATGCTGCCATCGTCTTGTTTGGGGGCTTCCTAGAGGTCCCTGGTTGGCCACTCTGTGAACTGATGGGTCTTGGTCTGATCCAGCAGGGCTTTTCTTATGTTCTTATGCTGATCCATCCCAGTTGTATAGCTGTTAGACATGATAAATAAACAGAACTGCCATATTCAAAGACAGTACATTCTGAACACCAGTTGCTGGAGACTCTCAATAGGATAGCGCTATTGCATTCGTACATGATTCCAGGAAGCACCTGGCTAGTCACACTTGGAATCTGAATCCTGGACTGGATGACTCTACTTATGTACTGATGGGGGAGCTGTTCCCTGAATATTGGCCGTTAGGGAGACTGAACATTCAAGTCTAGGAACTAGGAAACGGGCTCATTTCATTGCACTTTATCACAGCCCAAGGCCCCACCTTCATGCCCAATACCAAGACAGCGAGGAAAGATGCCTATATCTGCACCAACTGAACATCAGCCTTTCAACAGCTGCATGGTGGGGTGGGGCATCCTCTCGAAAGACCTCATGATGGCCATGTCAGAATTTCTGCCTGAACACAATTTGTTAAGCTTTAGCCAGCAAAGTTGGCATTTTACAAAGCTGTACAGTTTGAAGCCTGTAGGAGTAATCCCTCATGGTGCTCATCTCAGTTTCCAGAATTTTCAGCAATAATATGACTGAGACTTTTGTAGCTTTAAGAAACATGAAAGTGTTGAGGATGAGCTGAGCCCTTCTGAAAGTTAATTTGCACACTGTGATGTATGAATATGCCATTTTCTGTTTGTTCTTGTAGGGGGTCACTGAGGGCATTTCCCCCCTCCCAGCTCTGTTGACACTGTTTCTGATGCATTTGTAACTTTTATGTCATTTATATGTATGTGCATCATGTATATACAATTTAAAATGTTAAAAATTGAAACATTTTATAGGGAATTTTTTTGCAGAAAATTATGTGGAAATAGAGACTCGCGGGCCCTATTTGCACAAGGAAGAAGCAAACTCAAAAATGAGATTCTTGAGTATAATCAGCAGGGATGCAAAATTCAATATGACCCCGAGTTGCACTCAGGTTGGTCTGTTCATCAGAGCAAGTAAGCTTAATTAAAGGTACTAGTTCTCCCCCCACCTTTCAGGTTGCTTATTAACACAGTTCGTTATGTAGTGGAACAGCCTGGAGGAAATATTTATACTCACTGCAAGAGTTTTTGGGGATCCAAACACTGACCAACTCAATGCGTAAGGAGACAGTATAAGCCGGACATATGTGTACGTCAGCAAATTCTAAGCACTCTGAAAAACAATCCCTCAAAGAGGTGCAGAAACAAGGTGATGGTTGAGAGCGCCTCTCAAGGGCCTTTCTGAGCATCTGGAGTTTTCTGATAAGGCTCAGGGCAGCATTCACTCAGGACTGGCCGCAGAACTGGAGGCAACTCTTGGCAGCAGGCAGGCAGGCGCCCTTGAGATGAGATACGCTTTGCCCTTCGACCCACCCACTTCCCCACCCAGGAATATCAACAGTATCATTGATTTCCTCAGGGTGAATGAACCTCCTAAAGGAGCAGCTCCGCCTTCTATACCCCAGCACAGTGGCCTCCCCTCTCCCAGGGTGCAGGAGCCGGGATGTTTTTCTGTAACAGGGAAGGGCTGATATGGGTGGGGATGTTACAGCTAAGGCTTAAGCTGCCATCACTGACCTACATTCATTCTCCTAATGTGTTGTGCTGGGGAGAAGGTGTGTGAAGCTCACGTAAGTGAGGCTTTTGGCTTCATACCTGTGCACTGAGAGTTCCCTGCAGAAAGAATCCACAATAGAGCAAAGCCAGGCATCACCTAAGAACCGCCGTGAAGGATCAGACCAAAAGCCTGTCTAATTGAGCCCAACGTGCTGTTTCCAGCAGTGGTCAGCTAGACATACATACAGCCAATACTGAAACATCCATGTAGACTCAGACAGACCTGATTGTGCCAAAGGAGATTCACAGATCCTAAGCAGAATTACACCCTTCTAAAGCCATTGAAGTCAGTAGGCTAAGAAGAATATGATTCTGCTTTGTTGCCAATTAATTAGTCTTTTGAGTGCCACAGGAGTCTTGGCCTTTTTGCCCCAAAAGATGCTTACCTGATGCACAAGTGTCTCCTCCAGCTTCTGGATAGGGGATGCAGATTATTTATTTATTTTACTTATATCCCACCCTCCCCAGTAAAACCAGGCTCAGGACAGCTTACACAATGCAATTGTACAATAAAACACAATAAAATCAATAAAGGTTAAAATCTGCCCCCCAAATAAATAGAAGACTGCCCCCACCCCACCTTCAACAAAGTGAGAGGAGGGGCGCATTTGGCTGCGGTGGTGCGAAAGAGAGCCAGTCTTTTTGCATCTTTTGGCCTGATGTGGGAAGAGGGCGGGCCAGGTAAAGTGCTTAATAGCGCCGGGGTGGAGATTTACACCTCCCTCGAGCACTAAAAAGGCTTGGCAAGGAAGAGCAGGAGCCGTACCACATGTGACGGCTCGGAGCTCAGAGCCAGGATGGGTCTCGCCCTAAGAACGGGGATGCAAAAGCAAGAGGAGGCCTGACTCTTCAGCATCCCTGCAATGGCCCGCACTGCAGTCAGTTATTGGGGATGTTTTGGTTTTGTGTGCTGCAGATCCCTCTTGAACGATTAAATAAAGTTGGCCCTTTTATTATCCCAGCTCTGGTGTCAGCTCTCATTATTTATGCATCCGCGGACAAAACCTATATCAAGTATTAGATGGCATGCATAATTTGCAACATACTTGCCGCAATAAGGCCTGCTATGTTGCAACCCCCATTAGGCAGTAATTTCAACAGGGGTCAGGCAAGGTAGGGAGGCCAGCAATTGATGGGAAAATGTCCAGTTTATCTTTAGCTGCAGGGTTCCCTTGCTCGTTTTCCATATGTGCTGTAGTGATGCTTGTTAGGGATAGCAAGTTGGGACTCTGCCCGCTTGGCTGCCGTCCAGACCACTTGGAGAGAGCCCTTCCTGTCCTCCATTGCTCTTCCCTCGCTTCACACAGTTGCCCATCACTCTTCAGCAGCAGCTGCTCCGACTTCAAAGGTTGTGCATTTCAGGGCAGGAGCAGCCAGGGTCCTGGGGGTGGGCTTTGCAAATGGAAACTACTCCGGTAACGTGCTGAGGGAGGTCAGGGGCCTTTGGAAACTTGGACACCTTTGCCACTGAGAAGCATGCCTGCTTTGCTGCTGTGCAGGTTTCTAGGCACCCCAAATATTGCTCCTGTCTAAGGTCACTTGGAAGAAGAAGAAGAGTTGGTTTTTATGTGCCGACGTTCTCTATCACTTAAGGCAAAATCTAACCAGCTTACAATCACCTTTCCTTCCCCTCCTCACAACAGACACCCTGTGAGGTAGGTGAGGCTGAGAAAGTGAGACTTGCCCAAGGTCACCCAGCTGGCTTCATGTATAGAAGCGGGGAAACAAATCCAGTTCACCAGATTAGCCTCCGCCACTCAGGTAGAGGAGTGGGGAATCAAACCCCATTCTCCAGATCAGACTCTACCTGGAGAAATCAGATCAGTTCACCTGGAGAAAATGGCCGCTTTGGCAATTGGACTCTATGGCATTGAAGTCCCTCCCCTACTCAAACCACACCCTCCTCAGGCTCTACCCCAAAAACCTCCTGCCAGTGGTGAAGAGGGACCCTACTGTCCAAGTGAAGGTAATCAACCACAGCAACCAATTATTGCTGCTATACTTTTCGATTTTATGTTTGCCAGTAGTCTAATGTTTTATTGTTGTACAGTGATTTTTTAAAACTGCTGTTGTATATTTTGTAAAACACCTTGGGTATTTTATGTGAAAAGAAAAAATGTCTCTGTTCCAAACCCAGGCTAGAAACCCGCTTGAAAGGGATTGAGCAAAATGACATCATACCATGGCAGATGGAGTCAGCCCGCCAGCAGTCTCTGGAGAACCTTGCTCAAAATAGCAAATCCTTCTGCTTCATCATCTAAAAATAGACTATTAGTGTGCCAAACACATCTTTTGGACACCCAGAGTAGCATTCCCCAAGGATACTTCCCCACTTTGGAGTGCCCTTTCTTGGGCAGGACCACACACATCTTCTAGAGGCGTCTTTTGCATGCTAATCTTTCCCCATTCTATTATGTGAAGCATAATGTGACAGGATTGGGGGTTCTTTTGTTCAAGTTATGCTTATGCTTCATTATGATTAAACTGCGCATTTGCCTGCCACCTTAGCCTCAGAAATTAGGCTGCATTCACAGTTGAAACAAGCCCATCAATACATTCACCAATTGCTTCCCCTTCTGACTTCAATTGTTTTCTTCTGTTAAGACTGCGGATCGGGCAGGCTTCCAGTCCTCTTACAGCGTGTTAGGAAATGCCTGACGTCAAACCTTCCTATGGTCTGGGTCATAAAGCAGAGGCTCCTCTTGGCTCTTGAGTGGGGTGGGCAGCCCCTTTGTTTCCTTTTGCCCCCCAGGGCTCATGCACACAGGACACCCGCCTCTCTTCCAGAGGCAGCCCAGCTGTGTTTGATCACCCCCCCCAAACACACACACACACACACACTTCCTGCCAGAGGCCTTGCCCTCCTGACTTGCCCTCTGACAAAGGGCTGTCTCCATGACATCAGCAGCCTTTGGCTCTGGCTGGGGCTTACTGCTGTGTAGGTCATACTGGCATGTGCCAGAAAGCTGGAGCTGTGTTTGGTGCCGTGGATCAAATGACAGTTCCTCTCCTGGTGAAGCCAGCAAGAGCTTGCAGAGTGCTCCAGATCAGAACATGCCACATGGGCATTGTAGGAGAAAGATTGCGCATTGGGCACAGGATGGAGTAAAGGGCATTTTATGAGGTCTTTCACAGCACTCCGGTATGGCTGATGGCTTGTGAATTTGTCAGGCTATTATTTGTTTGTTTGTTTGTTTGTTTTATACCCTGCCCTTCCCTGAGACCAGGCTCAGGGTGGCTAACAACCTATTAGGGATGGAAGCCATGAGAACCCCATGATTAGGGTTGCCAACCTCCACGTGGTGGCTGGAGATCTCCTGCTGTTACAGCTCATCTCCAGCCAACAGAGATCAGTTCCCCTGGAAAAAATGGCTGCTTTGGCAATTGGACTCTATGCAGGGTTGCCAGGTCCCTCTTCACCACCGCCAGGAGGCTTTTGGGGCAGAGCCTGAGGAGGGTGAGGTTTAGGGAGGGAAGGAACTTCGATGCTATAGAGTCCAATTGCCAAAGCGGCCATTTTCTCCAGGTGAACTGATCTCTATCCACTGGAGATCAGTTGTAATAGCGGAAGATCTTCAGCTAGTACCTGGAGGTTGGCACCAGTAACTCTATGGCATTGAAGTCCCTCCTCCCCAAACGTGCCCTCCTCAGGCTCCGCCCCCAAAATCTCCAGGTATTTCCCAAACCGGAGCTGGCAATCCTACCCATGATGACAATGAAGAAACTGGGCTAGCATTGGCCAAGCTGGAAGGAGAATCCCTGTGGGGCCTGGCCCACTCGTACATTCACACAAGGTGCTACAAGGAGTGTGTGCCACATATTATGCGTGCCAACATGTGCTGTTTGTTTTTTCCCCTGTCACAGGAAATCATTTTGGGAGCAAATACAAGACATTCAAAGTCCTTCTCCCCAAATTTCTCATGTTTTACTTCCATGTAGGAATTATACGGTTGTCAACCTCCATTACTAGCTGGAGATCTCCTGCTATTACAACTGATCTCCAGCCAATAGAGATTAGTTCGCCTGGAGAAAATGGTCGCTTTGGCAATTGGACTCTACGGCATTGAAGTCCCCCCTCCCCAAACCCCGCCCTCCTTAGGCTCCACCCCAAAAACCTCCCTCCGGTGGCAAAGAGGGACCTGGCAACCCTGAGGAATTAACATGCAAGCCACCTATGACCCCTTTAGAAGCGTGTAAATTGTTAATGTAAATGCAGTGACGACATTTATATAGGGAGTCGGGAGCCAAGAACTACTTCCTGGTACTGGTAAGGTAGTGACTATGTCAGATGGGGGTCGTCACAAGAGCCTCGGACACCTCCCCAGCTCCTCCCCGGATTATGTTCTGCCATTGTACTGGAGCCTAGCTGTTTTTGCACATACGGGAAGTTCCCAGGGTTTTGAGCCGGCCTCAACCAGCGCCAGCCAGACTCCAGAGGGAACCGGAAAGGCTGCAACGGAGTCGGTGTTTATACCTGCCCTGTGCCCAACGCCCAGTTCCTTACTTGGCATCAGGAAGATGTGGGTGGGATGGAGCAAGGAAGACGTGAAATGCTGCTCATGCAGAGAGGCACTTATGACACTTCTGCCGCACGGTTTAGTCACCTGGCCCGCTGCGTACTCCTCCACACTGTTCCCGTTCCTCTCCTTCTGCTCCCCGTGCCCCCCTCGCTGACCACAGCTGTTTATCCCTCCAGGATTTAGAAAACCTACTGACTCCTTGCGAGCACAGGTTCCTAGGAACGGTTTTGCATACGTGTAGGAGGGCAACAGTCGCATCAGGTGATGCTATAATGTTGTTGTGCTCAAAAAGGCCAGCAGAAAAGTGGTTGGGAAATTCCCAAAGCACTGATGCCCAAGGCAGAAATTAAGAGCAGAAAGAGCAAGGAGGCCGGTAAGACACAAGTGATTCAGCTGCTCCATTAAGCGGATCTATAAGGCCATGTCCTAAACACGCACTATGTGTCACGCTCTTTCCCAATCCTAACAGCAGCTGAATGCACAAATTCAGAAGCCACAAAAACATCTTTTGTGAGCAACCTAAAATAAACAGTTTGGCTCAGCTGGCAGGAGACCCTAAGAAGGCACCTGTGTTTGGGTGAGTTCAGAAGTGGTGGCTTCCCTGCCTTCAAGAGATGCCTGCTTCTGCCCCACGTAGAGCTGGTGAAGGATTTGGGGCCCCAGAGCACATGGGAGTCAACTGCTGCGATCTTGATATTGACCAAGCATCCTGTTCCTGCTAATCCTCTTTGGCATAGCCCTCCTAGTTTCAGAAAAGTTGTATTTGCTGGAACTGGTTCCTCTGACTCGCCCCCCAATTATGGTTACCAACCTCAAGGTGGGGCCTGCAGTCTTCCAAGAATTACAACTGATCTCTCGATTACAAAGATCAGTTCCGCTGGAGGAAACGGCAGCTTCAGAGAATGGATTTTATGGAACCTGTAGAGTCTGGCAGAAACAGACATCCTAGAGTGACAACACACCCCTGCTGAGCTCCCTCTCCAACCTCTGACCCCCACCCCCCAAATCTCCAGCAATTTCTCAAGAGAGAGTTGGCAACCCTACACTCAGTTGTCTTGGTCCATGGACCAGCAGCTGCTGTTATTGCTCAAGCTTTTGACATACTACTCGGCCAGATCCCACCTGTCAATGGCCTCTGGACTTCCCTCCTCTGCATTCAGCAGTGTTCATATTCACATACCAGTCTGGCAGCTGCCAGTCTCACATATTCTGACTGCTAATGACAGGTCTGTCTCCCTAGCCATAGGATGTAGGGTAGCCAACTCCATGTTGGGAAATTCCTGGAGATTTGTGGGATGGAGACGGAATGGTGGGGTTTGAGAAGGGATCTCAGCAGGGTATAATGCCATAAACTCCACCCTCTGAAGCAGCAATTTTCTCCAGTAGAACTGATCTCTGTAGTCTGGAGATCAGTTGTAATTTGGGGAGTTCTCCAGGCCCCACCTGGAGGCTGGCAAACCTAGTTAGGAGACACTATCTGAAAATGTCCCCCAGCTTGGTGTAGTGGTTAAGATAAGTGGTTTGGAGCAGTGATCTGAAGAACTGGGTTTGATTCCCAGCTCCTCCACATGAGTGGCGGATGCTAATCTGGTGAACCAGGTTGGTTTCCCCACTCCTACATACGAAGCCAGCTGGGTGACCTTGGGCAAGTTACAGCTCTCTTAGAGCTCTGTCAGCCCCACATACTTCATAGGGTGTCTGTTGTGGGGAGGGGAAGGTGATTGTAAGCCGGTTTGAGTCTCCCTTAAGTGGTAGAGAAAGTCGGCATATAAAAACCAACTCTTCTTCTTCTCCTTCTCCTTCTTCTGGGTATTTGCTTTCTTCCAGCTGTACTATGCTCTGGCATGCTTCCTTCTGTGGCTCTTCCCCTCCCCTTGCCATATATCCCTCTCTTCACCCTTCTGCTCATCATTGGTCTGGTCTATATCTGTCTGCTATAAACAGCAGCTCGGAGTTGCTGCCTCAGCAAAAGAGTGTTCTAGGCCATGGTTGAAGACAAGGGCCTTCCGCCGCATCAGTTTCCAAGAAATGTGTGCCTGGGAACTGGCCCAATGGAAAGTTGGGATGGACTTAGCACATCCCAGAGATGAGGAAACATTGAAAACAAGCTTCGGAAAAACAGGGGGAACTTTGGCTCCTCTTGCTGGGTTGTTGTTGTTTTCAACCTTTGATCTATAAATAGCTTTTCCTGCCCCCCTCTGCAGCTGAGCAGCCTGATTCCTTCCAGATGTGCAGCGCCTTGGGAGCTTGTGACCGATGTGCGTCAGAGCTAACAGGACAAGAAAAGTTTGCTCTGTGTCGGCAGAGAGCGGGGAAGTTGCTCTGAGAAGGAGGCACTGTTGTAAGCAAGAGCAGTAGCTGTTTTCTATTGATTGGAGAGGTTTGGGTTCAAATGAAATCATATACCCGCGTTTTAGGTATATTTGTATATTTACATACCATCCCAGAATGCCTCACGGTTCTCCGGCACACAGAAACATATGATATTTGCTCCTATATTGCCTCCTTACTTGACTCAGCCAATCTGGCCACAATGATCTATGCCACTGTAACTTCAAGACTAGACTACTGTAACACACTTGTCATGAGGCTGCCCTTGACGATGATTTGGAAATGTTAGCTTGTGCAGGATGCTACAGCCTGTTTGTCATCAGGATTCTGCCACAACATACATATGTCATAGGGTCGCCAACCTCCAGGTAACTAGCTGGAGTATCTCCTGCTAATATAAATGATCTCCAGCCGGTAGAGATCAGTTCACTTGGAGGAAATGGCCACTTTGGCATTGGACTCTATGTTATTGAAGTCCCTCCCCTCCCCAAACCCCGCCCTCTTCAGGCTCCACCCCAAAAACCTCCCGCCAGTGGTGAAGAGGGACCTGGCAACCCTAATATGCCACCATTGCCACATATATTTTGCTGGTTGCCAGTTAGATTCCAGTTTTGGTTCAAGGTGGGTTATTATAAGCCTTCATGGCAGGGACCCACATATCTACAGGACCAACTGCCTGATATATTCCACAGAGGCTGTTCAAAATTCCAACATGCCTACAAACTGGCCACGAGTCAGCTAGAAACAGAGCTTTTTCTGTGGTGACCTCCTCTTGGTAGCAAAACCAACGTAGGGCTGCTAAGAAGGCCCCTGCCTTAAAAAAAAAAAAGATTTGCCACCTTTCTTCCTTATGGAGCTCAAGGCAGCTTATAATATAAATAAAATACATAAAACTCAAAATTTAAAATCACAGTTTAGGAAAGCTTTAATAGAATGCAGTACTAAATAAAACCATCTTCAGCTGCTTCCTAAAGATTGAAAGTGAGGAGAGCAGGCGCACTTCCCTGGGGAGGTTGATCTATAATCATGGTTATTTTTTGGAGGCAATGTAAGACTGAATTATTTCGGCATACTTTTTACTGATGTCGGAGGCTGGGCCCAAAGAATCCAGGGTTTGATGGTGATATTTGAGTTCTGCTGTTTTATTCTGTTTGTTGTTGGCGTTTTACTTATATCTAATATGTAATATCTTCGTTAGAGATGAGTGAGTTAAAAATGTTGCAGATAAATAAGTAAATAAATAAATAATTGTGTAGCATTAATAGTATCATTCTTCTTGTCACATGTCACCCAAATGTTGCTGCACAGCATTGAAATTTAGCTGGGAAGCTGGATTAGGAGTTGGAGGGGGGGTGGACTGTTGTGTTGTATATTAGTACTACCTGCCTAGTGCTTGCTTCTGCAAGCACACCTGCTCAACCTGTATATCTAAGCAGATTATTACACAGCATCCCAGGGAGACTCCCACACTCTCTCTTTCAAAGGAACTGCTTGCCCTGAACTTCCCGCCACTTAGGGAACCAAGAATGCAAAACACAATCTATTTTTCTCTGCCGGCTTTTGCAAGGTGTGTTTGGACTTCATACTGCATAACTAGTTCAAATGTGTTCAGCTTTTGTCCTCAAAAGGCCCTTAAGCCACTTGTCAGAGTCAAGGACTATGAAAGTCTGGAGCCCTAGCAAGGCAAGATCCTGTTGTTGTTTGATTGAGGGATACATCCCCACCCTAGCCCTCCGGGCAATTCTGGAGCTGGCTGGCGCTGGGCCCAGGCACAGCCATTGGGACTGGGCCAGCTCCTCCTAGCCTGGCTGTTGCACAGCCTTCTAGACTCTATCACAATAGTAGCCTCTTGGGATAGAGAGAAAAGGGAACATTATAAACAAGCACAAGCAGCACTACTGGGGAATCTTTCCCACGGTGTAGGGAGAATGTAGCTGGCCTTTGAGAATGCATGAAGGAAAGAGGGTTCTCCCAAACCAGACCACAGTGGACAAACAAATTCAATGGGCCTCTGCCTCCGCACAGGTTGTCTGGGATGCCAACTATCTGTGAATGAAATTTGGTTTCCAGGCAGCTGAATTGCCATTGGGGCAGGACCAGCCGTGGGGCATCTAGCTATTAGCTGGCTGGGTGATCCAGCAAAGCCAACTTCTTGGGCAAATATCCAATTGAGTAGAGTAGGGTTGCCAGCTCTGGGTTGGGAAATACCTGGAGATTTTTTGGGTGTAGCCTGAGGAGGGTGGGGTTTGGGGAGGGGAGGAACTTCAATGCCATAGAGTCCAATTGCCAAAGCAGCCATTTTCTCCAGGTGAACTGATCTCTATTGGCTGAAGATCAGTTGTAATAGCAGGAGATCTAGTAACTGGAGGTTGGCGACCCTAGAGTAGAGGGAATGACTTTGACAGTGACTTCCATACTCTGTACATGAAGAAGCTCAGAAAGGGAAGGAAAATAAGCATTGTTGGTAGGTATCTCTCATTAACCTCCTGTCAGTTCTCTTGGACCTGACCATGGAGACCTGGGTACAAATCCCCATGCAGGTATGATGCTTGCTGGATGCGCCAGGTGCTCTTGCTCAGCCTAACCTTCCTTGGTGGGCAATTGCAAGGCTAAATCAAAGGAAGGATCTGATACGTCAGCCCTAGCTCCTTGGAGGAAGGGTGAGACTTTATGTATTTATATATTGCATACTTTTCTCACCAAGACTCATGGTGGATTACATCATGGTATAAAACAATGCAATCAGCATTACAACCAACACAAGTAAATATCAGACATGATACGTCAGTCAAACAGTGCAGAAAATGGAATTACAAAAGTAGAAACAACACAGTAAGAGCGGGATAGCACATACAACGCATAGGCAATACATGCAACGTACACCGCGGCATAGACTATGGCCCTATTCCCTTTATAAAAATGCCCTCCTGAACAATTCTGTTTTATGTAGTTTGCAAAATGACAGAAGTGTGGGGGCCTTCCTGAATTCTCCAGGCAGGCCATTCGACAAGGTGTGGGCCACAACAGAGGACAGCAACCTCTGAGAGCAAACTAAGACTGCATCCAGATATTATTGGGTATTATGCTGTTGTTGCACTAAAGTAATCATTAGCAACTGGATTATCCTGTGTGGACAAGACACAATCCAGAAGCAAATGAATGGTAGTGCAATCCTAGTGCAATGTACAGTGATGTGTGGTTGCAGCCCATGGCAACCCAGCTTTTAGCCTGTTTAAATCTGTGACTAAATTATGCAAAGTGACCCTTCCTTTAAGAATAACAAAGCATCTTGTAGCATATTGAAGTATGGCTGGAAATTCCTGGAGATTTGGGGGCAATGTCAGGGGAGGATGGAGTCTGGGGAAAAGAGGGAGCTCAGTGGGGATGTGACGCCATAGAGTTCATCCTCTGAAGCTGCCATTTCCTCCAGGGAAGCTGATTCCTGTAGATCAGTTATAACTCTGGCCCCACCTGGAGGCTAGCGACCTGACCCTGAACACTAACAACTTCATTGTGGCAGAAACGTTTGTGACACAGAGCTCAATTCTTCAGATATCTGAATTTTTACCTTCAGTGGAGGAGATGTTTGTCCTAGTGAAGCCAGCACTCCATGCAATCCAAGAGGCAGGCGTGTTACATTAAGATGCAGCAAACACCTACAAATGAGATCTAGTCAGAAGAATAAAAGATGTGGTCAGAGTAGCTACAGGCTGTTCCTGTCCATATAGCTCAAAGCAGAAGTTTGGCTTATAGACATCATGGCTTGTACATCACGTGGGGTGCTTCAGGTGGTAGCTGGAAGCAAATAGGTTTCCAGTGGTAAACAATGTTTATATGTCCATTGCATAGTTGTGGAAGGGTGTCCAGAAAGACAATCTACTGCATGGGCTTAATAGTGGGCTGATATTCAAAGTCCCCCTGGAATTTCACAAGGGTATCCTTTCCGTGGGTCCAAGACAATGATGTCATCAATGCATCTCAAGTAAGAGGAGAGGCTGTTGGTTATGGAAGCATGGCTCTAAGTCAGGCACATTGGGGTGCCATGTGAGTACAATGCCCTTGACTTGAAGGCAGAAGCTGGCCTCTAATTTGAAAAAGATACTTGCGAGCATGGAGTGAGCCATAAAGCTCAACAGCCTAGCATGCTGGGGCATCACTCCTTTAAGCTCTGAAAGGCCCTGGTCATTGATGGGGAACAATGTCACAGAGATGTGAAAATGGCAGTTGCCTGGAACATACATCCCAAGCAGGTTGGGGCAGAGCTTGTGAAAGGAGAAAGCTGAAAGCAACTGCTTGGCTTTGGCTGTGGGGGAATCTGAGGACACCGACGTTGCTTCAAGACCAGCACTGCCTGCCTACCAGGTTCCTTGTTTCTGCCCTCCTCTAGTCAGCTGGGCCCATTTGTAAATAAACAGATATTCTTACAAGGACACAATGCCAATGCAATGTTCTTTTCTCCAAAGGAAGAGCAGACAGTTTCTGTCAAGGAAGAAAGAGCATGAAGTGCCTTCTTCGCCAGGGTGTGAGCCCGGCTTACTAGTTGTTCCTTCCTAGAAAGGGGGCAATGAGTGCAAACTGAAAACAAGGCCCCGTTCCTTGCAACTGAGCTGCTTAATAGAATTAGAATCCCCGTGAAGGGTGGGGGGGAGACTCTGTCTCGCCTGCCCAGTAAGCCTCAGCGGCCCGCTGCTGTTTCTGCCCTTCCCGGAGGGGACTTCTGCCCATCCCGTCTGCAATCCAGCCGGTTCAGGGAAAGAGGAGGGAAGACGCCACAACAATCTCAGAGTGGCCATAAACAGCCTGAGGAAACTGGATCAACTCTGCGCCAGGGTGTGTGTCCCCATGTGGGCGCCATTTGCACTGCTGTTTACTTCCCGTGAAGCTGGCTGGCTTAGGCCCAACAGTGTACCGCTCAGGCCACGTAGACAGGTGGACGGCCACAGCTGTCCTGCTGCGAAGCTTTGTGGAGCAGACTGGGACACATCCCTACGTCCAAGAGGGGAGGCGTCCGTCTTTGTGCTCAGGCGCTTTCTTGCCTCGGCGGCCTTTGAGAGGCATGGCAGTTTCCCAACGCTGGCTCTGCATGGAGTGGAATCTTGCATGTTTGAGCAAATCGGAGTCAGCTGTGTTTACACAGGAGGAGAGCGCAGAATGCGATCCCTAATCTCTGCTTACATAACCATACCGTTTTGATAGCTAGAGCCACAGGCAGTGTCTGGGGAGGAGTATGTAGGTCAGTGACATTCAACTGAAGCTTTTGCCAAAGCCTTCTCTCCTGAAGTGAACCTGAATGAGAAAGTGCTTGAAGAATTGGGCAGGAAACTAGGTGCTCTCGGCAAGTCATTTCCGAGAATGATTTCACCTTCTGTAGCCTCTCCGGAGCAGTGGCTCTCGATTCCTCAAGAAGTGGAAGTCCAGAGCTTCCTTTGTACACAGTTTCCAACATCTCTGGACAAACTAGGAAGGACCCAAAGCTCCTGAGCATACCTGCAACCACATTGAGGGTGCCCATTCTTGATCATGGAGGGGTAGGGCTGCCAACCTCCAGGTGGTGGCTGGAGATCTCCCTCTATTACAGCGGATCTCCAGCCGATAGAGATCAGTCCACCAGGAGAAAATGGCCACTTTGGCAATTGGACTCTATGGCATTTAAGTCTTTCCTGTCCCCAAACCCCGCCCTTCTCAGACTCCACCCCAAAAACCTCCCACCAGTGGCGAAGAGGGACTTGGCAACCCTATGGAGGGGGGGCAGGTTTGGTTTGCAATTTATTAATTTAATGTTCATGTTACTATGTATGTATTTTTTATCTGCTGGTCTTGGACAGTATTAAAGTTATTGATATTAATTTCATGCATTGACAACCTGCTTTATCTTGAAAGCAATTTGAGGCCACTAATGATGACACACTAAAATACAAAAATAAAAAAAGATTACCCAGGAGCAAGACCACATTGTAACAAGGCTTCAGGCTTTCCTCTGTGGGCATGGAAAGAGGAAGGTGGATTCCCATTTGCTCCAGGGCAGAGTTCATATAATGATATGGTGCTTTGACTGTGCCTTGCAGGATTGGAGACAACAAACAAACCAGGGCAACACACAAGTCTGAGAACAAATAAACAGTCATTATGCCCATTCCACTGATGGAGGAGGGAATGGATGAGGCGACTGCATCAAAGGCCGCCAGAGGCAGCCCTGTGATGTTTTTGCACAAGGCTCCCATTAATATCATAACTGACAACTTCCTGGTGTTTGTGAGACTTTCTATATGTTCTGCGCATGTTGCTACCAGAACTTAAGAGGAAGCCATTGGCTCCAGCTGTGTTCTTTGTACCCAGGTAGCTCACCTGGATAGTATTGAGCAGGAGCCTGAAGGTAAAGGTCAGTGTGCATTTCCACCCAGGACAATGCTTAGTTGATGCCACACTGCCTCCTCCTCCTGTGGTGCACCTTGTGGAAACGTGTACCAGCTTGTTTTTTTGTAAAGGTCCCCCCCTCCTTCTTTGTACCATCTCTCAGCTTCTGGCACTCTGAATTGCTCAGGTTAGTCTAGACTGGGCTGTCTGAGGGGCAGCCAAAGGTCTTGGCTTACAGTTGGAGGATGGGACTAAATGGCTTGCTGCCTCCAGCTCTGTAATTGTTGTAAGGGGGAATAGAGGGACTTAGGAAGTCAGGCAGGGGAAGGCCTGAGGGATTCAGGAGCAGATTTGTGGAACCAAACATTACCAAATACCTTCTGGGCCACAACCAGGGATGGATTGAGATGTGCAAATATTGTATCAATATAACTTGACGACCGCTAGTGGGAGGCCAAGGATTGGCTTCCAATCTCGTGCCCAAACCAGTCCCAGTTCTAAGGTGTCAGGAAACCCATTCCACAACTGCCCACTGCCTTGTGCTCTCGCCCTGGAAGAGATTCTGCCATCTCCCTGACCTAGCACCCTGCTCTATAATGGCAGAAATTAGCATGTCACAGGGGAGGGGTTGTGGCTCAGTGGTAGAGCATCTGCTTGACATGCAGAAGGTCCCAGGTTCAATCCCCAGCATCTCCAGTTAAAGGGACTAGGCAAATACGTGATGTGAAAGACCATTACCTGAGACCCTGGAGAGCCGCTGCCGGTCTGAGTAGACAATACTGACTTTGATGGACCAAGGGTCTGGTTCAGTATAAGGCAGCTTCATGTGTTCATGTGAAGTTAATTCCACCCTCTGCCTTTGGGCCCTAATACTGCTTTCTCTGCTGAAGCCTGGATCTGTGACAAAGCCAGTCAGTGTCATCCAAGAACAACATGTTTTCGCTCTGCTCTTTAGCGTCTTGGGAATGGGATGGAGGAAAGGGAATATCCATTGGCAATGGGAGCAGACCATAAACAAAGAAAATGGGCCACAATTTGGGCAGGGCTGGAGAGCACACTTGCACGTTCTTCGGCTTCTCACAGAGCTCAGCCCTTGACCAACAAAACCAGGGGCAGTCATAGAGATTCTGGGTCCTGGGCAAAGGCTTGCCAACCTCCAGGTACTTTGGTAAATTTCCTTACGGAAAATATATATCAACACGCAGCCACTTTATGCAATCTCTTTTTGTATTGCAATTCTTCTTATTTCATTAAGTTACAAATTATACCACTAGCGAAATAAAGTATACAGTAATATCTCTATAACAATATAGTACAACATAGAACCATGTCTTATAAGTAAAGATCGTCCCAACTGTATAATTTTGTAGCACTTTCCACTGTGAAGCTTTCAAAACGCCAAGGAATTGGAACAAAATATTTCTCTAACTGGCTACCGCAATCCGCCGCGCCGTGTTGTAAGACACCAGCTGGCCAATCATAAAACGTCCTCCGGAGCTCTGCGTTGCTGTTAACTCTTGCTTATACAGCAACCGCTGATGAGGATGTATAACGCTCACAGAAGATTTGTTCCATTTGACACTATTCACAAGGCGCAATTGCGCCACAATGTGACAAGATCCCTGGTTTTAATCTTGTTTCGCGGGTATAGAATTCTGCTTCTTCAGACTTAAATATATCTTTCCATCTATAATAACAATAATGAATTATTGCCATTCATAAAAATTTACATGAACTTCCCCATAGTTTAACCGTTACTCCCTGCTATTACAAGTGATCTCCAGCCGATAAGGGAACAGTTCACCTGGAGAAAATGGCCACTCTTCTGCCTCGGGCTCTGCCATTGCAGCTGTCATATGCAGGGCCCTGTCTTGCAGAACCGTTGCCCTTGTTACTGAGCCTGTGCTTTGGATGCTCTCAATCAGTGGTATTCATTCCTTGGGTTGAGACCCTCATGTAGGTCACAAGTGACTATAAGAACAGCCATTTTGTTACTGTTTTTGCAGGTACCTCCTCCTAGCGCACATGTGTGGAAAAGCAAGAGTGCCATGCCTCTTTGCACAAATGTTGAGAGCAGCAGGATTGGCGAGGCGAGTCACGCATGTTGCAAGGGATTCCTCTTTAGAAGAAGCAGAGTTGGTTTTTATATGCCGACTTTCTCTACCACTTAAAGAGGCACCAAACCGGCTTACAGTCACCTTCCCTTCCCCGCCCCACAACAGACACCCTGTGAGGTAGGTGGGGCTCAGAGAGTTTGACTAGCCCAAGGTCACCCAGCTGGCTTCAAGTGGAGGAGTGGGGAAACAAACCTGGTTCTCCAGAACAGAGTCCACCACTCCAAACCACTGCCCTTAACCACTACACCATGCTGGCTTTCATAGTACAGGCAGATTTAGATACTCCCCACCACCACCAATACAAAAACTCTCCCCTGCCTTGTTTCTCCTCTGGCCCATCCCCACTAGTCCAATGTTCTGCATGTACTCTGCCTCTGGCTTCTCTTCCTGTCACGTGGGTGCAGCTCAATGCATCTTACGCTGTTGTCTCAGTGTTGGAAGATGGGTCCTGGGTCTGGAAAGGTTAAAACACTTGACCAGTTTTTCTTTTTATTGGCGGTCCTCAATTGTGGTTTACAGTTATTGTCCTTTACGTATTCTTAATGGTTGCTGGGTGGTTTTTTTTACACAAAAAGCCATGCTGAGTTCCTTAAGGCAGAAAGGTGGCGAATAAATGTTTTAAATAAATAAAATAATAAATAAATAAGACCACTGCTCTAAAGCAGAATGTAAACGCTAAGTCCTACGGTCCACAGCCAGCCGTCTTTGCTCCTGGCATGCAATGGCTGTCTTATGGGTTCAGCGATTCAAATAGTTAAGGAGACACTGGATAGACCTTCGTTGGTAAGGTTGCCAACCTTCAGGTGGTGGCTGGGGATCTCCCTCTATTTCAACTGATCTCCAGCCAATAGAGATCAGTTTACCTGGAGAAAATGGCTGCTTTGGCAATTGGACTCTATGGTATTGAAGTCCCTCCCCAAACCCTGCCCTCCTCAGGCTCTGCCACCAAAACCTCCCGCCAGTTGCGAAGAGGGATCCGGCAACCCTATTCATTGGTGCAGGAAAGCATAGCCTTTGAAATAGCACAGAAAAGGAGAGGCAGTCCCCTCTCAACAGAGCTAATGTTAGCAGGCCAACTGACTGGGTGTCTGGGCAAGAGGCTCCTCCTTTCCTGCAGGGAGACCACGTGCTGCTGCTTTGCATTTCCCATACAGAAAAAAATGGCCTCTTGGACATCCCCATATATGGCCAGGACAGGCCCCAGGGAGGGAATCCCCAGGCTGTCTGATAGGACTGGGCCTGGCTCGCTGAGTCATTGTTTGTCCCCTTTGAAGCTTTCCGTTACCATGACAACTTTCCTCAAGAAACATCTGCCAACTCCCCACATCAACATGTGATTATGCATTCACTGCCTTCCCCTGCAGAAATGTCTGCATCTGTCCCCATGACAGCCTCTTCTGTTTTCCTGCATAAAGCCAGTTGATTTATTCCCCTTGGACTGGATCAGGGGATAAGACACATAGTTTGTTCGCAGGCGAGAGTGCTGTAGGCGGGCTTGGTCAATGTTCTGACAGACAGAGGAGGGAGCACTGCAGAGGCTGCAGAGAGACTCTTGTGAAGAGGAGCACCGTGTCCTCTGCAGGTTGTTTGGAGCCTCTGGTGTCTCTCTGCTCTTCCCTCATGGCTGAGCAGATGAGTAGGCTTGCCAACCTCCAGGTACTAGCTGGAGATCTGCTAGTACAACTGATCTCCAGCCGACAGATCAGTCCACCTGGAGAAAATGGCCACTTTGGCAACTGGACTACATGGCATTGAAGTCCCTCCCCTCCCCAAACCCCGTGGTGTAGTGGTTAAGAGCAGTGGTTTGGAGCAGTGGAATCTGATCTGGAGAACCGGGTTTGATTCCCCACTCCTCCACATGAGCGGCGGAGGCTAATCTGGTGAACTGGATTCATTTCCCCACTCCTACACACGAAGCAGCTGGGTGACCTTGGGCAAGTCATGCTCTCTCAGCCTCACCTACCTCCCAGGGTGTCTGTTGTGGGGAGGGGAAGGGAAGGTGACTGTAAGCTGGTTTGATTCTGCCTTAAGTGGTAGAGAAAGTCGGCATATAAAAACCAACTCTTCTTCTTCTCCTCAGGCTCTGCCCCCAAAACCTCCCGCCGATGGCGAAGAAGGACCTGGCAACCCTACAGATGAGACTCACCAGAGATGAAAAGTTATGCATCATGACCTGCAGTTACTAAATAGCAGATGTGCCGACAGCAATAAAAGAAAAGGAGAAAGGGGAAAAGATGAAGGATGGATCTCCTGTGCTTGGAAGGGATTCTGCAGGAGTAAAGAGCTGCAGGATGCTTCCATGAAGTGTGCGGGGGGACATATGGAAAAGTCCTAAAAATGGCACCAGTTGCTCCCCCCAATTAAAAAAAACACATATAATTAGAAAATGTCCACATCTGCAAAATAGATCCAGACTTTGCAACCCAGCCAGAGTGATGTGGAAAGAGAATCTTCTGTGCAATTCTCTCAGTGGAACTTCTAACAGAATGGCTACAGTGGAGGGGTCCAGGGTATGCAAGTAGCTGCATGGGTCCAAAGCAAAACCCCCAGACATAAACCACATCATACCTTTCATTAGACCTGACCAAAATTACACAAAACAGTGTGCCAACTTTCAATTTTTCCAGAAACCTTCACCAGACTGGATGTTTAAAAAAGGGAGGGAGGGAGGGGAGGGGAGGGGAGAGAGATGTCTCAGGCTATGACTACTGCTTCCCACAGGATGCTTGCAAGATCTGACACATCTCTGCCTCCACCCCCCACCCTTTATTTTTAAACATCCAACCTGATGAAGAATTCTGGAGAAACGGACACCGTTTTGTGTTATTTGGGTTGGTGCTAATAAAAGGTATTGCGTGGATTGTGTTTTTGGATTATGGTGTGTGCGTGTTGCGCAAGCACAGGCAAAGAGCAGATGCGATACATCAGGAATAGCTGAGCTGAAAATACCTTTTCCTGTAATAGCCAAGCAATGCGTGGGTAGATTCCCCCCCTTTTTTTTCCTGGCACAGTTCATGCTCTGCACGTATCTGGGACTGTGCAGCCCCTCTCGTTGCCAGTAACTTCCCCCATGCAGGCAGGAACCACAGTTACTTTGCTGACCCCACGGATCACCCTCGTGCGCCTCAGAACCAGGCTGCTTTGGATCCTCCTACAAGGGGAAAGGCAATCATCACCAGAGGACAGGAATGTGCATCACACAGGGTGGTGAATTCTGCACGGCTTATAGTGTAGCAACCGTGCCTGAGAAGTCAGACTTTCTTTGGCTCTGTCCCAATTGGGGGGAGGGGAGTGGGTGATCTTTTATGCTTGCCTGGTGGCCATTGGTGATGCTGAGCACCATCTCTTTCCCTCAGCTCCTGGCTCCAGGGCCTCTAGGATTTCATCGCCTGAAAACCCAGATTCTGAGAGTAAATTAATAACGCATGTAATACATAACCACCTGTTTGGGCCAGGTCATAGGGATGCCAACCTACAGGTGGGGGCTGCAGATCTCCTGCTATTACAACTGATCTCTAGGTGACAGAGATCAGTTTGCCTGAAAAAATGGCCGCTCTGGAAGGTGGACTCTATGACATTATAGCCCATTGAAGTCCCTCCCCGCCCCAACCCCCACCCTCCTCAGGTTCCACCCCCCCAATCTTCAGGTATTTCACAACCTGGAGCTGGCAACCCTACCAGGACAGGAGCAAGAAAGTTTGGTCTGGAGCTCTGATAGCCCTCTCTCTCAGCCTCTATTCCCCATCTGTAAAAGGGGGATAAGGGCTTGTGTCAAAAGTCAGCATGAACGGAGTGTGATATAGACCCTGTTGCTCCTTGCACCTGGTGGAGGTTTTTGTGTGTATATGTGTTATGCATGTATATGTACGCACACAACAGGGCAGCATGCTTAGTGGGGGGGACGGACCAGAAGGACATCTTGCCCAAGGCCTCCCAAAACCTGAAACAGGCACTGAATAGGAATGATTGATGGGATGAATTATGAGGAATTTAAGAGCAGTGGTACCATTTGTTAATAAAATGCTGTTTGCCTCATGCTCCGGCTTTCTTCCTCATGTGCTTTTTAGTTGTCCTTGATGTCTATTCTGTTTCTTCCTACTGTTTTGCCAGGGGCTGGGGACTAAAAATGGAGGGGGGGATGCACAGAAGACTATTTGGAAGGGTTTAGGAGGCACACAATGGCCAAGAGATCAGTGTGGGCGGCAGACTTGGCTCCCCACAGCCGGTCACAACTGCCTTAATTCCTAATCTATGAACAGGATTGCCAGGTCCCTCTTCGCCACCGGCGGGAGGTTTTGGGGGCTGAGCCTGAGGAGGGCGTGGTTTGGGGAGGGACTTCAATGCCATAGAGTCCAATTGCCAAAGTGATCATTTTCTCCAGGTGAACTGATCTCTATCGGCTGGAGATCAGTTGTCATATCGGGAGATTTCCAGCTAGTACCTGGAGGTTGGCAACCCTATCTATGACTAGTGGAAAATAGTGGTAGGCTGCTAAGGAGTGGCGGGTCAGGGGCTTGCAAGTGGGACCTACAGTGGTCTCAGCATCTGTCAAACAGCCCTGGCCCTGAATCAAGGGCAACCAACCAGACACACAAGTCAGACAGGCCTGGCAAATACCTTTCAGTCACATTTTCTCAGCTTGGTGACCGATTGCTGAAGTAGGATTGACATAGTTCTTTAAGGAAAAACCCCTCTGTTGCTCCTCGGCATATGCAAATTTCTTGAGAGGAAAGCAAAGGCAAACAACCCCCAGGTCTACATGGAGAATGACCTAGTAACAGCTAGCTCAGATTGCTAGCCAGAAGCAATGCTGGCCAGGAAGCCAGTGGGAGAGTGTTGGCTTGGCGCTACACTTTGCCAGGGGCCAACCCTCCTGCCACGCGCTCCCCTCTCCACAGTTGGGCTGGAGCGTGGTTCAGTTCTTCCTCTGCTTCATTTTCCTACTCTCTGGAAGCTTGTAATTTTCACTCCTGAATGGGCTCCTTGTGCAGACACCTGCCACTGCCCTGAGCTCATTTCCTCTCTGCCGAGCGCTTGCTCCTGAATCCATAAAGCATAATCTGTGCGCTGCAATATCCCGTAAACGGGGCAGCCAAGGTGTAAGGCTGTCACGCTCCTGGCATGGCTTACTGTCACGTCCAGAGCTCAATGCACAGAGTGTGGGCTACAGCCAGGGAGGAATTGCTCACCTGTAGTCACAGCTTTGGACTTCCTGAGCTCAGCTGTTTGTGGGACTGTGAAGTTGTACTTTGAGAGGCAGGGGATGCTATGCTCCTTTGAATCCCTGCTCATGCCTGGCCTTGGCAACTCTCTCTGCCTCACTGGGGTCAAGTAAGATAAGATTATATTGCAACCAAGGGATTTCCTAATGTACAAAACAACAGATTTGTGCAATCCTAACAAAAATATGTGCAGTTCTAAATCAGTGGTCAAAGAAAGATGATACTAAGAAAACAAATGCCTTGATCCAACAAACTTGTTGCAACACACGTTAAGGGGTTTGTTTTGTTCTCATGCAACCCTCAAAGTAACTTGGGCTGCTGCCGTCATCCTTGAAGGTGCCAAGAATAAAATTTCCTTTTAGACTTAACTGCTGGCAAGATACCATGAAAAGATGGTTGTTTTTTGCCTTTTGATTGTTGGCAATCGATTTGATTTTCTGTAGATCTCTGAGAGCCTATCTGTGTGCTGTAGTGGTTAAAGTGTGTTGGACTGGGCTCTGGAAGACCCATGTTCAAGTCTCCACTCTGCCACGAAGCTCTCTGGGTAACCTTGGGCCAGCTACTCTTTCTAGCCTAGCCTCAAAGAGCTGTTCTGAGGATAAAATGGAACAATGAGGTAAACCACTTTGGGTTCCCATTGGGAAGAAGAAGAAGAGGAGGAGGAAGAGGAGTAGTAGTTGGTTTTTATATGCTGACTTTCTCTGCCACTTAAGGGAGAATCAAACTGGCTTCCAATCATCTCCCCTTCCCCTCCCCACAACAGACACCCTGTGAGGTAGGTGGGGCTGAGAGAGCTCTAAGAGAGGTGTGACTAGCCCAAGGTCACCCAGCTGGCTTCATGTGTAGGAGTGGGGAAACCAACCCAGTTCATCGGATTAGCGTCTGTTGCTCATGTGGAGGAGTGGGGAATCAAACCCAGTTCTCCAGATCAGAGTCCACCGCTCCAAACCACCACTCTTAACCACTACATCATGCTGGCTTTCCAGCATGGGCTATCATATATCTAATAATGAACCAGGCCATAGAGTGTGGATCAAAAATCTGCACAATTGAGCCTGGAACAGACAGGAGAGATTTCTCTACAAACCTGAAGGAAGTCCAAGGTTTACAAAACAATCTCAAAACTAAACCCCAAAACACTGGGGGATTAAAATGCCTCAGAATTATAGAAAACACTTGTAGCTTTAAGAAAAGAATGCCCACTGAAACCACCTGAAATCTGAGAGACATTTCAGGGGTTGCTAGGCAGCCACAACAATATCGCTCAGCCTTTCAAGCCTTGGCTTCTGTGTAAAACAAAGCTTTGGGGGTGAGGGTTGGAAAGAGACCTGGGAAGTGTGGAATCCCAGTGGCAAGTGAGATCCAAGTGACCATTTGCTTTCTCAGAGCAATCTATTTGGGACAGGCTGTGGTCCCACCACCCAAGCCAGAAGTACCTGTACTGAGGTCTGCTGACTAACCTGGGAATGAAGTTCCTTGTCCTAGTACTGAGAGTTCTACTTGGCTTGGCTCACTGCAAGAGCAGCCAAGGGGAGAAATGTGCTACCAGACAGTGGGAGAATAACAGTCCTTCCTCACACGGTGGCTCCTGAGGCCTCCAGCCAGACAACATGAGAGCCTGAGAGCCAGTTTTCTGCCTCTATTCCAGGGCTCATTTCACTGATTTGTAAGGATGCTCCTAAAGCATAGGGATTCAGTGCAGGACATGGGGTGTGCGTGTTTGTTGTCGGCAATCCCTTTATTATTAAAAGCACCCTTCAGCCACAGATGCCAGAAGAAGTTCCCACTGCCCAGAAGCATTTCCAGGCAATGAAACTGGACCATTCCTCTGCTGCTGGCAAGAAACATCAGCCAAACCTGGTACCTTTGAGAGTACTTAAGAGTTTCCTCTGAACAGCCAACAACTGGAGGGAATGATCAGCCTGCTAGGTATTAAAGGACTTAATTAGGAGAGGAAAGGAAGGCCAGCCAAGGTCTAAGATGGCTGTGGGGACTGGATAGGAGAGTGAGAAGAAGTTCTAGAGACAGCTCTGGGTTGGACAAAGGGTTGCCAACCTCCAGGTGTTGGCTGGAGAGCTCCTGCTTTTACAATTGATCTCCAGGCAATAGTCCCCTGGAGAATCGGAGAATCATAGAGTTGGAAGGGACCACCAGGTTCATCTAGTCCAACCCCCTGCACAATGCAGGAAATTAACAACTACCTCCCCCCACATCCCCAGTGACCCCGACCCTCCCCCCGCCATGCAGGATCCCACAATCAAAGCACTCCCGACAGATGGCCATCTAGCCTCTGCTTAAAGACCTCCAAAGACGGGGACTCCACCACCCTCCGAGGCAGCACATTCCACCATCGAAAATGGTCACTTTGGCAATTGGACTCTACAGCTTTAAAGTCCCTCCCCAAACCCTGCCCTCCTCAGGCTCCACCCGAAAAACCTTCTGCCGGTAGCGATGAGGAACCTAGCAACCCTACTGGCAACCCTAGTTGGACAGATGGCAGGGTGGGGTTGGGAGTGTGAATGGCCTGCTGGTGGTTGGGTCTAGTGCTTCATTCAGAGTCTCTTCCCATCAGTCTGTTAAGAGTGTGAACTGTTGTTTTGAAAGTTCTTCAGCTGCATTTATAGGGTTGCCAGGTGCCCGCTGGTGGAATGCAAACCCACGGCAATTGCCCCCTCTGCCCGCCGACCATCTGAACATCAGTGGGCAAATATGCACGCATGCGTACATACCGCAAGCTTCACTTCCGGTTTAGAACTGGAAGTTCCATCTCGCAAGTACTTAGTTTGAGTACTAAGAGGTAAAGATCCTTTGCAAGGCGGCACTTCCGGTTCTAAACCAGAAGTGCTGCGCATGTGTCAGTGTGCGTGCGCGCACACGCTTAAATACAAAAGCCTCCTGCCGGAGGAAAAGAAGGACCTGGCAACCCTATGCATTTATTGCATGGCATGCTGGCAGTTCAGTGAAGAAAGTTAATGCGGCCTCCCACCTTGCACACATTTAGGAAGGGATAGGGTTGCCAGCTCCAGGTTGGGAAATACCTGGAGATTTCGTGGGCGGAGCCTGAGGAGCGCAGGGTTTGGAGAGGGGAGGGACTTCAATGCCATAGAGTCCAATTGCCAAAGTGGCCATTTTCTCCAGGTGAACTGATCTCTATCGGCTGGAAATCAGTTGTAACAGCGGGAGATCTACAGCCACCACCTGGAGGTTGGCAACCCTAGGAAGGGAGGACATACAACCCACCCACCCCGCCCAATCCTGATTAGGAGGAGGCTGCGGCAAGCCGGCCAGACTGGGCTCAGTTGGGCATGAAACCCCACCAGCCACTAGTAACCATCACCCAGGGATTCCAGGCGTCACTGTGGGGCCCAGCAAGGAGTGGGGGGGGGGGGGCTGGTGCCTGCCTATGCATTTCTAGGCCTCAACAGGCTTGGCTGTCTTTGAAGTCAAGCCTCCATTCTGGATTCCCTGGGTTTCTAATTCTTGGTTTGAGTCTAATTATAGCATGATTTCAGTAATGAGCGCTTCTCTCAAGTAAGCGGGGCCCTCCCAGTGCTTTGTGGGGGAGTTAGCCAGACGCTTGGGTGGTGTCGGAAGTGTGCCAGGCAGGTCAGCGAAGAAGTGTGGGGCTGACTTGGGAATGCAAGTCCTGCTGCTTGCAGCTCCCCTGCCCTGCCCTGGCACAGATGAAGTCTGGAGGAAACCATGCCAGGGATGAGATGGGAGCCAGCGTGGTGCAGTGGTTAGGAGCGGTGGTTTGGAGCGGGCGAGTCTGATCTGGAGAACCGGGTTTGATTCCCCACTCCTCCACATGAGCGGCAGAGGCTAATCTGGTGAACTGGATTTGTTTCCCCACTCCTCCACACGAAGCCAGCTGGGTGACCTTGGGCTAGTCACCCTCTGTCAGCCCCACCTACCTCCCAGGGTGTCTGTTGTGGGGAGGGGAAGGGAAGGTGATTGTGAGCATGTTTGATTCTTCCTTAAGTGGTAGAGAAACTCCTCTTCTGAGTCGAAGAAACGTCCTCTGATCACAACTGCACAGTTAGCAAGACAAAGCGGCTCAGACCTTTGCCCCCGTGCCCCATTCCGGACCAGTGTTTACTCCTGTGTTGCTTCAGACAGATCGCTAATAAGGAAACAAACAGCTCAAGGAGTTACAGCACTTAGCAAAAGGGAGATAAATTGAGAACAGCACTAGGCTGGTGAAATCCTGAATGTTCCGGATTCTGAACCGCAGCTGAGTCCCTG
This sequence comes from Euleptes europaea, assembly GCF_029931775.1. NCBI lineage: Eukaryota > Metazoa > Chordata > Lepidosauria > Squamata > Sphaerodactylidae > Euleptes > Euleptes europaea. The sequence goes on from NC_079324.1 coordinate 39,544,182, forward strand.
GACAGAAAACAAACAAAAAAGGGGTGGGGGGCTTACGGGGGTTTACATTGCATTGGTTGTGCTTGAGGAAGATGTCTGAAAGTGTGCAGACAAGAGGACTTGCTTCTGAGAAGGAGACTTCTGTGGGTTTGTGTTGGTGAGGTGTGTCATGATCCCCTCTGAAGGGAAGCTTAGAACACCAAAGAGTTTAAACAGAGCTTACAAGAATCTTGGAGAGGGGTGAGGTGGGTGTTTTCAAGCAAATCCCTCTAAGTTTTCTTTGTCTGGAAATGTTCAAATTGTTGTCCTAATTTCATTTCCCCTTTGTTGGATCTTCAGTGGCCCAAATAAGTTTCAGCTGTCCCTATTTATCAGCGACAATTCCTATTTTTGGTAACTCTTCCTAGAAAAGGGCAAGAGTCCAGTAGCACCTTAAAGACTAACAAAAATATTTTCTGGTAGGGTATGAGCTTTCGTGAGCCACAGCTCACTTCTTCAGATACTGAAGTATCTGAAGAAGTGAGCTGTGGCTCACGAAAGCTCATACCCTACCAGAAAATATTTTTGTTAGTCTTTAAGGTGCTACTGGACTCTTGCCCTTTTCTACTACTGCAGTCAGACTAACACGGCTACCCATTGTGAATTATCTCCCTAGAAAATCAGAGTAAGAATGTTTTGAATTAAATTACCATTCTTCAGGGTTCAGTTCCCTCCCTATGTCCTCCAAAAGTTCACTCTCTGAGTAGGAGCATGCCTGCATCTCATCTGTGGCGCACATGTCGGCAAATGTGTGCGCATGAGCACATAGTCCCTGTGTGGTACATGGCCTGCTGTTTCACACCCTGCAGCAGCTGTAGTACATTTTGAACTCTTGATTACGTGCTGTAGGACAATTCTGTTCTCCCCCCCCCCCCAATACAGCTTTAATCGAAAGAACAATCGCTCCCCTGGCTTTCAAATCAATGGAGGACGTACAATAGCAGAATAAATGGATTTCACGTAAAGGAAGCAGAAGCCTTCAGTAATGCGGAATAGCTATGCTTAGTGTGAGAATCAGAGTGTTACAAGCATTATCCTTGTTTTCATCTGTGACATGTTGAAGAGTATGCAGACGTAAAGCAGGCAGAAAGTCCCAGGTTCACACCCTGGCTTCTTAAGAGAAAACCCTCTCAAGAAGCAGGCCTGGGAAAGACATGAGAGAACTGTTGACACAGAAAGTTCTGGGCTACATGGACCAATGGTCTGATTCGGTGCAAGGCAGCTTTCTAGGTTCCAAGCAGTTGCTGTGTGTGTACGTGTGTGTGTTAAGTGCCATCAAGTCGCTTCCTGTGAATTAACGTCCTCCAAAACATCCTATCATTAAAAGCCTTGCTCAGGTCTTGCAAACTGAGGGCCATGGCTTCCTTGATTGAGTCAATCCATTTAATGTTGGGTCTTCCTCTTTTCCTGCTGCCTTCCACTTTTCCTAGCATTATTGTCTTTTCCAGTGACTCTTGTTTTCACATGATGTGACCGAAGTATGATAGCCTCGGTTTAGTCATTTTAGCTTCTAGGGAGAGTTCAGGCTTGATTTGATCTTTCTTTCTTTCTTGTTTTGCCATCAAGTCACAGCTGACTTATGGTGACCCCATAGCGTTTTTAAGGCAAGAGGCATTCAGAGGTGGTTTGCCATTGCCTGCCTCGACATCAGGACCCTGGTATTCCTTGGAGGTCTCCTATCCAAATATTAGCCAGGGTCAGGGTGATCTGATCTAGAACCCACCTATTTGTCTTTTAGGCAGTTGGTGGTCCACGGTATGTGCAAAACTCTCCTCCAACACCACATTTCAAATGAATCAACTTTCTTCCTCTTAGCTTTCTTCATTGTCCAACTTTCACACCCATACATAGTAATGAGGAATACCATGGCATGAATTAATTTGATCTTGGTCGCCAGTAGGGCTGTCAAAAAAAAAAAAAATTCGGTACAGTTCGGATTCGGCCGAATTTGGCCCTTGTGGGTTCGGAACGTGCCGAAGTCTGAACTCCCCCACTTCGGATCCGTTCAATTCGGCGGGAATTCAAAGTTCGGAAACAAATTCGGCCGAATGAAGCCATTAAAAACACAATCGCGCCTTTCCGTGGCTCTGGGGGGGCATTTTTGGGGTTAGAGGTCCCAAACTTTCGGCAGAGCTTCAAAGGACGTTTATTGAAAGACTCCCCAAGTTTTGTAAAGATTGGGTCAGGGGGGGCTGAGATATGGGCCCTGAAAGGGGTCCCCCCCACCCTTAATGTGCATCTCTCAGCAGAGCTTGCCGCCCACGCACAAAGCTCCCAGCCCCGACAACAGTTTGCAAAGCAACTCAGCCTTGTAACACAACACCTTTGCAACAGGGAAAAACCAGAAGACACACAACTGAAACCTCCCCCCTCAAACCAGGGAGCGAGAGACTCGAGGGGGAACACACACCCCAGGCAGAACCGACGAAAGCCCCCTTTGGCTTCCCCCCCACCCACAGAAACTGCTCCCTCCCCACACACACACAGACTCTGCTTTCCCCCACACACACACACATACACAGGAGAAAAATTATAGATTAAAGCCCCCAAAGGGGTCTTACTGTGGCTGTCTTCTGTTCCATCAAGAGGGGCTGAAGAGGACTTGTTGTAATCCAAGATGATTCCAATTAGGCATGGGAGGTTTTCTCTGGAGAAGATGCACAGGATCGGCTGATACATTCATCCCAAAAGGGAAAAGGGGAAAGGGGAAAGGGGAAAGCCAATATCTCGGGACCCCCTGACCCAATGTTCACAAAACTTGGGGGGTATCTTAAGAACACTGGTCTGAAACTCCGCTCAAAGTTTGGGATCTGCACCCCCAAAAATGCGCCCCCTGCAGCCATGGAAAGAGAAAAGGGGGGGAGGCGATATTTCTGCCCCCACTGAACCCTTTACAAAACTTGGGTAGTATTTTAAGAATAATTGACTGAAGCTATGCTAAAAGTTTGGGGGCTATATCCCCAAAAAAGCGCCCCCTGCAGCCACATAAATGGAAAAAGGGGGGGAGGGAAAAGGAGGAGAGCCCATATCTCGAGACCCCCTGACCCAATGTTTACAAAACTTGGGGGGTATCTTAAGAACACTGGTCTGAAACTCCGCTCAAAGTTTGGGATCTTTACCCCCAAAAATGCACCCCCTGCAGCCATGGAAAGAAAAAGGGGGGAGCCCATATCTCGGGACCCCCTGACCTAATGTTTACAAAACTTGGGGGTATCTTAAGAAGCTTCATCTGAAGCTCCAGTGAAAGTTTTGTGTTTGTACCCCCAAAAATACGCCCCCTGCAGCCACAGAAAGGAGCAAATGTGCACAAGCACCCCCCCACACACACGAGGATTTCGCTCTCTCTCTCTCTCTCCCTGGCCGGGCCGCACATCAGCTGATTCCTCCAGTACTCAATCCTGACTGATTGGCCAGAAGAAGACTCAGCTTGCCCACCGATTGGCCGGGGGAGGAGAATGCTGCTTACTGACGGTTATGCTGCTTACTGATGGCCGAATTTGCCGAATTTATTCGCGAACTCCCGAACTCGCTGAATTCGGCCCCCCCGGTTGCCCGCCAGTTTTGAGTTTGGTTCCTCCCGAACTAAAAACCACCGAATCAGGGGAAATTCGGCTGATTTTCAGTTCGGGCCGAACCGAATTGACAGTCCTAGACGCCAGCAACACATCCTTACACTTAAGAATCTTTTCTAGCTCCTATATGGCTGCCCTTCCCAGTCTCAATCTTCTTCTGATTTCTTGGTCACATTCTCCCTCTTGGTTGATGATGGAGCCAAGGAATAGAAAATCTTGAACAATTTCCATTTCTTCATTATCAACTTTAAAGTTATGTAATTCCCCAGTAATCATTACTTATGTCATCTTGATGTTCAGCTGTAATCCTGTTTTGGCACTTTCTGCCTTAACCTTCACCAGTAGTCATTTCTAGTCTTCACTATTTTCTGCCAACAATGTGGCATCATGTGCATATCTCAAATTCTTAATGTTCTTTCCACCAATTTTCACTCCACCTTCATCTAAATCTAACCCAGCTATCCTTTTGGTAGCAGTTGCTACCAAACCAGAAAAGGAGTAGATGGGGGTGGGGGCGTGGGTTGGCAGCTTAAGCATCCAGTAAGCCTTTACAAATCCCAGAGAGGGCCAAGGCAGCTTAGAAGCACAGCTGTTGGGGAGCATGGGAACATGGCATTCCCACACCCTCTCCCTATGCTTGTCTCTGTTGGTTCAGGGCCTCCTGCAGTCCGTCCAGCATAAGTCTCACTGCAAAGATGTCCCTAAAGCCACTGAGTTTTCATGTTAAGAAATCCCTAGTATTGTGTGTGTGTGTGTGTGTGAAGTAACTGGCAAAAAGGAGGGAGCGAGGGATCTGTACATTTTAAATAGATGCCAATGGATAATTGTGGGCATTACAGATCTTTCTGTGGGGCAGGAGAGTAGCAATGCCATTAACCAAGATCCATGGGGAAAACAACCCAGTCTATTTTGCTACCAGGGCAGGGTGGGAAGTGCCTTCCTTGTCTAAATGGCCTTTAGCTGTATGTGCACTGCAAACAAGGCAGACTGCCTAAGGCCTTGCTGTGACACCCTTGAGCACAATGGACTGCCACAAGACGGGCAACCTACTTGCAGGGATGAGCGACCAGTTCCAGCCAGCCCTGGCCAACTCTAATTGTAGGTCAAGTGCTGCACCGCTGCCGGTTATCAGCTTGACTAATGCAGGGTGGGGCAGCGGGGGTTGTGGCTGTATGCTCAGACCATGCATGGATTGGCATGTCATAAATAACCCAAGCGGATGGGAGATAAGGGCAGAGGCAGCAGACAACTTTATCCGTGTGTGCTCTCTGGGTATTGTGTGTGTGCTTACATGGCACATGGGCAGAGGCATCTGTGTGTGCACAAATGTTTTATTGTGTGCCAGCTGGTGATCTTCCAACATTGAAGCATTTCTGAATGCTGTACCTCTTCCACCTAATCCCAGAGGTGAGTAGGAACGGGCAGTGGAGACACACTCTGCACACGTTCAGGGCGCAGACAAGCAAAGGTTGCACTCCCATTAAGCTGCTTTATACCAAGTAGGACCATGGATCCATCGAGGTCAATATTTCTACTCGGGCTGGCAGCAGCTCTGAGGGTGTCAGTATTCTCAACACCCACTACCTGTGTCTTTTAACTGCCAGAGACTGAACCAGAAACCTTTTGCGGGCAAAGCAGATGCTCTGTCTCTGAGCCATGGCCCCTCCCTTCATGAGCACAGCCACACCAGGCTGTTTGTACACATCCAGGCAAACGCCATAATGTATTTCATAACTGTGGATGCCTTTCAAAGGCAAACCAGAGATAGTGTCAGGGCTCGACTCTGCACTGTTCTGATGCTCAGGACCTCCCAACAGCACAAATGATAGTCAAAGCACTCAGTTATGTGTTGTGGGTCTGCTTGGGCAAGCCCCTCCCAATCTAGTGTCCTTGTAGATGCCCTTCATTGGCACCCACAGGAGTTAGAATAATAATAGAACCATAGAGTTGGAAGGGACCACCAGGGTCATCTAGTCCTACCCCCTGCACAATGCAGGAATTTCACAACTACCTCCCCCACACACCCCCAGTGACCCCTACTCCATGCCCAGAAGATGGCCAAGATGCCCTCCCTCTCATGAACTGCCTGAGGTCATAGAATCAGCATTGCTGACAGATGGCCATCTAGCCTCTGCTTAAAAACCTCCAGGGAAGGAGCACTTATCACCTCCCGAGGAAGCCTGTTCCACTGAGGACCCGCTCTAACTGTTAGAAAATTCTTCCTAATGTCTAGATGGAAACTCTTTTGATTTAATTTTAACCCATTGGTTCTGGTCCTACCTTCTGGGGCAACAGAAAACAACTTGGCACCCTCCTCTATATAACAGCCCTTCAAGTACTTGAAGATGGTTATCATATCCCCTCTCAGTCTTCTTCTCTTCAGGCTAAACATACCCAGCTCCTTCAACCTTTCCTCATAGGACTTGGTCTCCAGTCCCCTCATCATCTTTGTTGCCCTCCTCTGGACATGTTCCAGCTTGTCTACATCTTTCTCAAATTGAACACAATACTCTAGGTGAGGTCTAACCAGAGCAGAGTAAAGTGATACCATCACTTCACATGATTTGGACACTATAGAAGAAGAGTTGGTTTTTATACCCCGCTTTTCTCTACCTTTAAGGAGTCTCAAAGCAGTTTACAATCACCTTCCCTTCCCTTCCCCACAACAGACACCTTTGTGAGGTAGGTCGGGCTGAGAGAGTTCTGGGAGAACTGTGACTAGCCCAAGGTCACCCTGCTGGCTTCATGTGCAGGAGTGGGGAAACCAACCCGGTTCACTAGATTAGAGTCTGCCACTCATGTGTAGGAGTGGCTCTCCAGTCAGGGCAGAGCTGAGGCCAGAGTGCCTTTGAAATGACTATTCACTTAACATCCATGGCTGCTGAACACAGCAGCCGGCCTGGGCACCTGGAGCTGCACTAAACTGCTCCCCTGGCACATTCAAAGGCCCAGCAGGGAACCAGCTTGTTTGTGGCTTGCAGGGCAGGAGAGTCCAGGGCACTGCAGACCTGCTGTGATATGTCCTGGCAATGGCTACCCTCAGGAGACACGGGAGGGGCATTGGGGACACTCCATTACATAAAGGTCCAGGTGATGGAGGAGAGGGGGAAGAGATCCTAGAAGGGCCAGGAAGGATCCAAGGGTGACAAGTCTACAAATCCTGCCTGGCTGCTTGGGCAGACAAATCGCCTTAATTGGAAGCTCTGGGTTGGGGAAGGCGCCTGCTGGCTGGGAACACGTTGCTTTACAAAGGCAGGGGGACTGGGAAGGGTTCTTTCCTGCATTCCTTTGCATGCAGGTGGGGTCTGAGGAGGCAAGCCGCACACTCTGGCTATGCCAAGGTTGATGCAAAGTCCTCGAAGAGCCTTTGACCATTATGACAAAAAACAAGGAGAGGGATGAGGGGGGCAGGAGGAGGAAGGAGCAAATCAGAGAATAATTGGGTGGCTGGAATGAATTCAAGGCCCACACAGGGTCAGTTTTGGGACATGTTGTGGGGCTCCTTCACTATGGCATGCCCAGCGAATGGGCCAGTCATGTTAATCCAACCTCAGTCAGGTGCTGGAAAAGGCAATTGGTACTTGCAGTTCTCCTACAGGGCTGTTCATTGTCATCAGGTTGGAAATACCTCTAGTTTGCCATGAGGAGGGGCCACAGCTCCAGGGTGTTGTATATGTCTCAGTTGTGGTGGTAGGGTGTGTGCTGAATGCACTGCTCAAGATCAAGGGAGGGTCTTACAAAGCAACCTACAATGCATCAGTGCTGCTTGCAGAAGTTACCCCAATAGGGTTGCCAGCTCCAGGTTGGGAAATACCTGGAGATTTTGGGGGTGGAGCCTGATGCAGGTGGGGTTTGGAGAGGAGAGGGACTTCAATGCCATAGAGTCCAATTGTCAAAGTGGCCATTTTCTCCGGGGGGAACTGATAGGGATCTATCATCTGGAAATCAGTTGTAATCATGAGAGATCCCCAGCCACCACCTGGAGGTTGGCAACCCTATACCCTGATAATGCAGATGACCACTGGCAACCTTCTGGATGAAGGCTTGCATGGCTATTGCCAAAGGACTCAAAAGGCCTGGGAAATGAACAGAACCAAGAAGGCACAGGAATATAAGCAACGGCCTGGTGAAAGTGCGCATCATTGCAAAATCTGTGGAATCTGTAGCGGAAGAGGTGGAGAACACCTTGCTAGCAGCATATGAATCTAATCCGGGCTGACTTTGTCTCTCCTCTGTTTGTTGGTATTTAACCTGGGTGTGGCCAGGAGGAACACAAGCATTTGGGCAAGCGAAAGGGCTTTTTGGCTCCCAGCCCAAGGCTCCGCAATGAGTCAGGCTGGTAGATCCAGAACCCTACCAAGATTGGGAATATACTTGTTTGGTCCCATTTGTTTACTTAAATTGTTTTTTGTAAACCACTTTACATCCCCATTAGGAAGAAGAATGGGGTAAAAGTACTTAAATATAAACAAACAAATAAATAAAAGGATGGGTGCTGCCACTGAAAAAGCTAAGTGTCATATAGAGATCAAGAGTGACTCTGGAACACATGAACACATAAAGCTGCCTTCTACTGAATCAGACCCTTGGTCCATCAAAGTCAGTATTGTCTAGTCAGACCAGCAGTGGCTCTACAGGGTCTCAGGTAGGGGTCTTTCACATCACCTACTTGCCTAATCCCTTTAACCGGAGATGCCAGGGATTGAATCTGGGACCTTCTGCACGCCAAGCAGATGTTCTACCCCTGAGCCATAGCCCCTCCCTTTCCTTTTAAAAGAGGTACTGAGCACTACAAAGCCAACCTAAGTTGGTGAGCTGGTCTTTATACATGCCCAAACTGTACAGTTAAGCCTGAACTCCTTTAACATTAACTCAATACAGTGCGGCAGTTTTTCACACAGCCACAATGGTCTGATCCCGTGAATCTCAAGGCAAAACACATTGAAACATAAACAAGTATTTTTCCCCCTCCAGTGTATTGGGGTGATTAATATGGTTGAGAGAAAAAAATGTAATTGCACCTTTTGTAGAATTCAGACAGCATTTTGTTTTAAGAAATACTAAAATAGCAATAGGAAAAAAAATAGAAGGAATATTGTCTTTAGGAGACGGTACAGAGAAAGCAGCTCAAGGGATGCCCCTGAACAGCAGCCAAGGCTGATCTTAGTGCCTGGTGGATCCTTCGCCTACAGGAGGAAGTCAAGGCCTTTCTCCTCCTGAAGAAAAGCAGGGCAGAGGCAAAGCTCTTGCCAGCGTGGTGTAGCTGTTAGAGTGTTGGACTAGGATCTGGGAGACCCAGGTTTGAATACCCATGCTGGGTAACCTGGGACCCATTACACACAATCAGCCTAACATACCTCACAAGGTTGTCACGAGGATAAAAGGGAGGGGAGGAGAGCAATGTTTGCCACTTCAGGTCCCATCGCAGAGAAAAGCGGCTATGAATGGAGTCAATACATAAATAAAATAAAAATAATGACTGAGATGGGAACTTCTGGCTTTTAAAATGGAAATTAGGTTTCTACTTTTCACTAGCCGCTCTGAAAGAGAAGGCAGAAGAGGGAAGGCAAGAAAACCTGTTCCCACCACCCTGGTCACTGCCTGTGCCAGACGCTTGGCCACAGGGGACTCAGCTTATAAGCATGGAGAATGTCTGCTCAAATACTAATTGCAGACATCCCAGCAGGAGCCTGTGCTGTGCTGTGATTTGGGGCTCTTGGGGAGGGGGAAGGAAAAAAGGCTGTACATATGCTGATTGGCACTGTCAAGTAGCATCCCTTCTCCTCTTTGCCCAACTAGCATATGGTGGAGGGAAGATGGAATCCAGGGAGCAGTGTTGTGTAGTGGTTAGAATGTCCAAATAAGGCTTTGGAGGATCCTGGCTCAAATCCCAAGCTCAGCCTTGACCTTGGACTAGTCACTCATTCTCCACTTAACTGAGAGGTAATGACAAAATAGAGGAGAGGGAGAATCACACATCCTGATCTGAACATCTTTGAGGAAGGATGGAATAAAAAAGACAGACGGGGCTCATGAGCACATGATGATGCCTTACTCTGAGTCAAACGACTGTGAAGAAGAAGAAGACTTGGTTTTTATATGCTGACTTTTTCTACCACTTAAGGGAAAATCAAACTAGCTTACAATCACCTCCCCCTCCCCACAACAGACACCCTGTGAGGTAGGTGGGGCTGAGAGAGCTGTGACTAGCCCAAGGTCTCCCAGCTGGCTTCATGTGTAGGAGTGGGGAAACAAATCCACCAGATTAGCCTCCGCCGCTCATGTGGAGGAGTGGGGAATCAAACCTGGTTCTCCAGATCGGACTCCACCCCTCCAAACCACCGCTCTTAACCACTACACCACGCTAGCTCTCAGCACTGTGGTCAGAACTGTCAACTTCGATGGGCAGGGGCTCCTCAGGGTCTTGGGTGGAGGTCTTTCACAACACCTACTCCCTGATCCTTTTAGCTGGAGATGTCAGGGATTGAACTTGGGACCTTCTGCATGCAAAGCTCTAGCACCAAAAGGGTATGATTTAGACTACAGCTGCAAATGCAACAATTGCTACCGGGCATCAGTCCTGTGGTCTAAAGAGAGTTGCCAGCAACTATCCCCCACTTCTGCTTCTAGCAGGTGGTGGGTTTTTGGAAGACTTCACCATAAACCAGGAAAACAGATTTAGCAGTACAATCCCAGGAGGTTTTAAAATGCATGCCCTTCATTCAGCCAGCATGGGGTAGTGGTGAAGAGCAGTGGTTTGTAGCGGTGGACTCTGATCTGGAGAACTGGGTTTGATTCCCCATTCCTCCACATGAGAGGCAGAGGCTAATCTGGTGAACTGGATTTGTTTCCCCAGTCCTATACACGAAGCCAGCTGGGTGACCTTGGGCAAGTTACAGTTCTATTAAGAGCTCTCTCAGTCCCGCCTACCTCACAGGGTGTCTGTTGTGGGGAGGGGAAGGGAAGGTGATTGTAAACCGGTTAAAGTCTCCTTTAAGTGGTAGAGAAAGTCGGCATATAAAAACCAAGTCTTCTTCTTCTTCACTTGATATGGGCTTAAAGATGAGTGGGTAGCTGCTCACACAGTGATTTCCTGCATGGAGACCCACTGGTGAACATTTCCCCACATGCAGAATATATGTATTAAGCAGCAATGGTAAGCTAAGGATTTACAGCAGAGCAAGATGCTCATCCATTCAATCCATGCGACAATATACACATGGGTTGTGTGGGTCTTTCCAATGTATCTCCAGTGTCTGTGTGAAGTGGTCTTTTAACAGAGGGAACGAGGGCCTGCTTCCCTTCTGCCTTGCACTTGCCAAGCCCTTTGTGGGAATCTTTTTGGGAAACCACTGCTTTTGTGTTCTGAGGGTACATGGTGTGTGGCACCATAAAGATAAAGGGGATGATTAATTGCTAATGGCGATGAGTTAAAGATTGTGCCTCCCTGCAGGAAGAATGACAGGTATGCTTACTCTGGGCTTCTCTGAGCTCCTCTCTTCCCTTTGGAGTTAGTCCAGCTGTAACTCTGGCTAAGGCCACAAAAAGACCGCTCTGCCTCCCAGGGGTCATTAGGAGCACATGGCTATTAGAGCCCGTCCGGACTGTTCCCTGACACAGCTGTCATGCATTGATTGCATTGATCCAGTGTCCCTTCCAACACCCCAAGCACACCTCTCATGCTTGTCTGGATGCCCAGAAATCTTTCCTATGGAATAGTACAGAGGGCCTTTCTCTGCCAGGGACATGACTTGCGTCACATGGGGACCGGAGCTAATATTTACTGTGCTCTCCTTGGGGATGCGTTCGTTTGCCGCAAGGACAGCTGGCCTCACTGCCCTCTGTGGTCCTCAGCACCAGACCTATGCCTTGGCATGGTGTGAGCAGCTCAGCCGTTGCACTGAACTCCGTCCTCCACTTCCGGGAGCCAAGTGGGCCACTGGTGTGTTGCATCCTTCCCAGGGAACAGGCTTCCAGTTTGCAAAGCTGCCACTCTTCTGGCTTTGCCCTCCTCAGATGGGATGGTTGTTGAGAGTCAAGCTTTGGAGGTCCAACCAGGGTCCTTCAGCCAGTTTGCTGACAGTTGTTTTCATGCCAGATGTTTTTGGGCAACCTGCAGCCCCCTCCCTAACTGGCTGCTCCAACTGTACAAAGGGGGACAGCCAATTCCCTACACACACACAAATGACTTGCCTCCTATGCAGAGCATCACTTCTCTTAACAGCTTGTGGAAGTGAGGTGGAATGGGCCCCTTAGGAAGGCCTTTGTTCTTTGCCCACTAAACAGTCATGTCTGGCTACTTGTATGACTTCTCCACAGAGGGAAGAAGGGTGGCTGTCAGACATCAGCTCAAAAGAACAGGCTGAGTCTTCGATCAAACTGGAGGCTTATGCTAGACAGAAAGTAGGTATTTGCTGCTATGTGCCCTTCCTGTCCAAAGATCACTGCTCACAAAGGACACATTCCAAGGAGCTGGTATAGAGACCGATCGCTCCCCTGGTAGTGACACAGCATGTTTGACATTTGCCCCCAAACTCCTCCCTACTTACCCATCCTGCTGTTCTCCCATATGGATTGGTAAATGACCCTGCCCAGAAAAAAAACCATGTGCAGGACCCGAAGGAGTTCCGCAGGGCCTGGAAAACGGAACCATTCTGCCAGGCTGATAACTGAGGGCCGCCGTGAGTGGATCCATCATTACTGGCCTCCCCATCCTCCCCCCCCCCACTCTTGACATCTGTGGGGGGGAGGTTGACCTGCTGAAACCCAGTCACATGGTGGCATCTGGGTAATTTTAAAGGCCACCTGCTTATGGTTTTATTATGTTTTATTGATGTTGCATTGATGTCTGATGGTTTTATGTGTTTTAAAGGTTGTTATCCACCCTGAGCCTGGCTTTCTGGGAATGAGGGCAGGCTATAAATGTGAAAAAATAAATAAATAAAAGACAAGGGGGCACAGAGGCCCTGCCAGCTCTCCTCTTTGTATCATGATGTACTGATGACTGTTTTGCTTTGCTTCATCAGGAATCCCATTCCCACATTTCCTATCCACAGCTTGTTATTGCAACCCTGGGATTGTGAAGGAATTTTGCCCGGGAGCAAGAAGATGGAACCATGGAAGCACAACAAATGATCGAGCTTGAGAGCAGCAAGGTGGGCTACAGCCACAGCTATCATGACTGGGCCTAGTTGCCCCAGGTAAGACAATGGTGACACCCTGATTTGAGGGTTTCGAAATCGGCAACAGCCAAATGGGGTGCAGAATGGCTGGCAAACTGAGGACATGTTGCCCTGATGCCCAGAAGAAGGAGAATAAGCTTAATGTACCCGTAGTTACCCTTTTGTTTTGCTCTTTCTACACAGCCTGGCATCAGGTAGCCAAACTCTTGTCGACCAAGGAATGGATTGTTTGTTCTCTGCACATATTCAAAGCTGGACAAGCTTCCACCAGGGTAGATCCAGGGCTGGAACTGACCAAGACACAAGGAACCCTCCCAGTTCTAGCATTCAGCGTTTTCGTAACATTGCCAGAAAGTATGACAATTGGGGAAGGGGACATCCAGGTGACAGGGACAGGATGCCACATAACAGCCAAGATGGACAGTGGCAAATGGGCCATCCCCGTGCTCATTTCATTCCTTATATGGTCAGCAGTTCATGCTGAAGCACCATGCCACACGCACCTTGTTAAGCAAACCCCGCCCTTTGCAGGAATGCAGAGAAGGAACTTTTGCTGGGCACAGTGACAGTTCCCGGGCCTCCTTCAGCAGATCATGGTGGCCCTTTACACAGAGAATGATCAGTTGTTGCTAGGCAATGCATTCTTGATCCCAGAGGCTGGCGCATATGCCTCCCATGATGGGTGGATGGCTCATCTCATTTCAAAGAAGCCCTGAAAACTTTAGAACTAGAGCACTTCAGGACCAACCATCTTTCCAGAAGGATGCAGGCCAGGGCTATCACCACAGCCGCTGCCCGCATCTCCCACACTTGCTGTGCTGCAGTTAGGGTTGCCAGGTCCCTCTTCACCACCGGCGGGAGGTTTTTGGGGTGGAGCCTGAGGAGGGCGGGGTTTTGGGAGGGACTTCAATGTCAAATTGCCAAAGTGGCCAATTTCTCCAGCGGAACTGATCTCTATCGGCTGGAGATCAGTTGTAATAGCAGGAGATCTCCAGCTAGTACCTGGAGGTTGGCAACCCTAACCAAGAGAGTGCCTGCCCCAGAGGGCCTGCTCCGTGGTCTTTCCTGAGCCTTCTGTGGCAGAAGAAACCCAGATGGTTTACCTAGACTTGATCACCTTAGCTCTGAAGTCTCTTAAAACATGTTTACAAACTGGAAAGCTGGCACTGGTGCTTCTCTTCTACTTGTGGCAAAGAATGCTGAAAACACATGGCAGGAGATCTCCAGCTATTACCTGGAGGTTGGCAACCCTAGCTGCAATGCCATTTGAATGAGTTGTTTGCTGGCCCTAATCCCATTCACTAGATTCATGGCAAACAGTCAAGTGGCAAAGGCACTGCTTACATAGGAACATCTCTTGTGCCGGGGGGGGGGGGGGGATGCTGTGCAAATGTCTGGATAAGACCTGCCAGAGCTGGCACAGTTATTATGACCTGCTGGTTATAGTGTGTGTGCCAAGGTTCTGGCTCTTGTAGAGCTCCACGTGAGCCCAGGACCACTGAAACCCAGCTCCAGAACAGTTTGGAATGATACAGTGCAGACCTAAAACGTGTAAAGCTGTACTGGGCATGGCATGAATGTGTGCACGCATAACACACTTCTTTCACCCGGGAGCGACCACGGCCAGCCCTAACGGAGCTCAGGTGACGAGGCTTCCTGCTGGCTTGTATCTCAGCATCTCTCATGTACTCAAATAAAACTGCCTTATACTGAGCTGGCCCATCAAGTTCAGTATTGTTTACTCTGACTGGCAGCAGTTCTTCGGGGCCTCGGGCAGAAGTCTTTCACATCAGCTACTACCTGATCCTTTTAACTGGAGATGCTGGGGACTGGACCTGGGACCTTTTGCCAAGCAGATGCTGTACCATGGAACCATGGCCCCTTCTGTTTTCATTCTTGAAATCCTTACAGCTTGTAAATGTATCCCTCCCATCATTATATTGTTACAGTTCTACTGCTGCTTCTATCTACTAAACAGGCTTGGCTTAATGTGATGGAATCGGAGCCCACAACAAAAAGAATGGTAATACTTCTCAGTGACTATAGATGCAAAGGTCCTTAGAACATAGGAGGGGCTGTGGCTCAGTGGTAGAGCATCTGCTTGGCATGGTATTTCTTGGTCCCAGGTTCAATCCATGGCATCTCCAGTTAAAGGGACTAGGCGAGTAGGTGACGTGAAAGACCTCTGCCTGAGACCCCGGAGAGCCACTGCGGGTATGAGTAGACAATACTGACTTTGATGGACTGATTCAGTATAAGGCAGCTTCATGTGTTCAACATGGAAATGGGAAGGGACAAAGAAGCAGGCAGAAAAAGAGTATTGGCAAAGTGTCAAGAAGTGGCACTAATTTGTTCTGAGGCAAGGTGCAGCATAAGCCTGTCTAAAATTTCCATCAACGGAAGATGATTTATAACCTGCACACATCCAATCAAAGTGATGGGCTGATGAAGATGAGCAGATATGCATAGAGGGGGAGGTTCCCTCATCAGTAGAAATAAGGAGCCAGGAGACCAACTGGAACAGAGCCAAGGACAATCACTGTTCTGTTTGCAGAGGCTGGTGAAAGTTGCCTTTTCTGAGTTCCTTGTCTGGTGTTCTGCTCACTCAATAGGTAACAGAATTCTGTTAATCAATGACCCAATCCCCATAAGCCTGTGGGAACCATGCCAGAGCTGGTGTACAGTCTCTGGAAGCCTTAACTACATGGGAGACTTCCCTGGCTTGGAAATAGCTGTTACTTAACCTGGCCTTGGTGAAATGAGAGCAGGAAGGTGGCCAAAAATGGACATGCAGAATTGTTTATATCTGAAAATACCAACAAGGTTGATTTGGGCTCCTCCATTGAACTTGGGAGTCCCCACCCAGTCCCCACCCACCATCACACATGGCCTAGAAACCCTTCTTCTTCATCATCCCAGCCAAAAAGTAGGACAAAGAGTCTAATATTTGAATCATGTTTAGATCACTGTCTAAGGTGTATGTTAAAGGATGGACATACATGCATCTACTTGGAAGCAAAATCCATTGAAACTGGTAAGCATGGTTTGCAAAGTAAGCACAGTTTTGGACTGAGAAGTTAAAAGTAGATTTAAGGCCTTTTTTGGTCTATGGTTCCCAGGCACAAATGTAAGCTGATCTGAAAGAGACTAGCTGAAAGACTGGAACTGATTTTAGGTTGCTGGCTTCAAAGAGACTAATGTGATAACTCGATTAGGTATCTCTGCATAGCTGCTCTGACTGCTGAGAGACTAGTCAGCATGTATATGCCCCCCTGGAAGAAACTCTTGCAGTCTAAAGCAACTGGCACTGCGTAGTTTGCATACTGTGCACCAAAACCTCTCTGTGCCATTATAAGGGATACCTCAGTGCATCTGTCAGACTGCACAATCCTTCATGGGCACTTCTAAACATACTGCTGCTCCAAATGACTACTTGCATTTATCCACCTTTGGCTGGTCAAACAGACGGTATCAGTAAATAAATAAAATAACTGACTGCTTGCATTAGACTGATGCAACAAAACTAAAAGACGAGTAACACCTTAATGACTAACAAACTTAATGGTGACAAACACTTTTTGTACACTACAACCTTCTTCTGGCCTCACATGGCAGTAACATTCCCTCACCCCCAACTTACAGCTTTGCAGACTTATGCCACAATACATTTGCTAGTCTTTTTCAGGTGTCCCACAAAGACAATCTATTGTTTTCATACATCGTTCCCCATTCAGAATCCTGTATGTGTAATTCTTTACACGTACCAAGACACAAACTCACAGCAACTCAGCCAGAGAAGAGACTCACACAGCTCTCTGGGACAAGGTAACAGGAGTTCCTAAGGAACAATTCCTATGAAGCAGAGTACTCCAAATTAGGAACCAGCGAGAGCAGAAAGCCTGTTGGAGCGGCTTGCTGGGGGCGGGGGAGGCATACACCACCTCTTTAGAGCATGTACAGCTGTAAGCCTGCCTGGATGAAGGAGAGCCACCATGGTGCCAGCGTGGTGTAGTGGTTAAGAGAGGTGGTTTGGAGTGGTGGACTCTGATCTGGAGAACCAGGTTTGATTCCCCACTCCTCCACATGAGCAGCAGGTGCTAATCTGGTGAACTGGATTTGTTTCCCCACTCCTACACATGAAACCAGCTGAGTGACCTTGGGCTACTCACACTCTCTCAGCCCCACCTACCTCACAGGGTGTCTGTTGTGGGGAGGGGGAGGGAAGGTGATTGTAAGCCGGTTGGATTCTTCCTTAAGTGGTAGAGAAAGTCGACATATAAAAACCAACTCTTCTTCTCTCCATCTGCATGTTGAGAGAGAGGAGAGGGTGTTCCTGGGAAAGAAGCCCGGCTTATCAGAGCAACTTCTGGCACAGGTTTGTTTATTCTCTTTGAAATGAATGGGACACGTTGTCAGGTTATTAAACAGGGATTGGGGGGGGAAGGTATGGTGAGACTATCTGGGCCTGTCACAGGCAATGTTAAACAGGGCCACATTACATGTGACATTGTGGGTGCATGATTGGGTCTCCTGATATGCAACTTAGACTCAACAAACAGCTGAGCTGCTGTTGAAATTATGGCTCAGGGCCATGGTGTTAAGGGTGTTAATTCTAACCCCATGGGTTAGAATTAATACCGATACCGATTTTTCCCTATCAGGGCTAAAAGGAGCAGGCTGGTAGTGATTGTTTTGACCAGGTAAATGGTACAGAGGATGACTTTAACTGCTGGGAAGCCCCACCCACAATGCCTCCCTCCACACAGCTGCTTTCTAAGTTGAAATTGTAAAGTTTAGTGAGTTGATCACAAAACTCCCAATGGCAGGTGTAGTTTGGCCCTTAGTCAAAGTGCTGGTCCGTCAAGGTCTGCTTTGTCACTTCCAACTGGCAGTGGCTTTCTAAGGGCTCAGGCAGAGAAAAAGGTTTGCCACCAGGTGCCACTCAAATGATATCCTTTAACTAGAGATTGAACCTGGGACTGAATGGTTGGGACTGGTTTAAGGCCATTTTGTTAACTTCATGGCTCTCATACCAAGTCTAAGCATCCAACCACACCAGTTTTCTTAGAGGTTCACCCACTGTGTCTTCTCCAGCAACAAGGTAAAAACCAGCAACTTCCTGATCAGAAAATAGCAGAACCAGCCAGTCACCTAGGATGCAAACAGTGTGGGTCTTATGCTTTGAGGGCCCTGGGGTGCCATCCTCAAACATAAGACCCTGGCAAGCAAGTAAAAGGGGAGAAGAGAGAGCAAAGAAAATCTTGCAAGTAAAACCATTTGAAGTTCCAAATCTGCACCAGATTTGCACCATTTCAAGTTCCAAATCTGATTCTAGCTCTTCATTCCAGAGATCTCTGTTTAGTATACCAATCAACTCAATCTTGCAAGTTGCAACCCATTTTCAGAGCTACGATTGAGCCACAGGACAAGTGAAGCTGCCACAGCTGTGCACATGCGCAGGGTCCAGCAAGCACAACACGAACAGCCCTTATACACTGGAAAAAGGGGAAGAGCTTCTGAGTGGGAAGTGGAGGCTTCCCAGGACCTCCCTTTGTACAAGAGCAGCAGGTGTGATTTGACAAGGAAAGGCTGAGACCTCAAGGCTGGCTGTTTCCCTTTCATATGGCCTGCTATTCACATGGTCCATCTATTTCTCCAATGAAAGGTTCCACCAGATCTCACTGGAGCAGCTCTGATGTGTGTAAACAGCCTGTCTGAAGTCCAGGTTCCCAGGAAAACGGCTTGTCAATCACTTGACGCCCTTCTTACCCGCAGTGATTACTTTTCTCCACTATGAGTACCCAACTTGCTGGGGGTAAAGAGTAGATGACTGGGGGAGGCAATGGCAAACCACCCCGTAAACATAGTCTGCCTAGTAAATGTCGTGATGTGACGTCACCCCCATGGGTCAATAATGACCCAGTGCTTTACCTTTATGGTATCTCAGGCTAAATTTAAATGCCAGACCGGCAAGGTAAAGAGTTTCTCAGCAATGTTACATGGGGCTGATGGTCTCACTTAAATTGTGTTGCAACCCATGCAAATTACCTACATATGCTTGCACAGCGCCCAACACAGTCTATGCAAACGGCTCTAGTATACAAATTTAACATGTGTAACTTCTTAGCACAGATTGGAGCATTGAATGAATGAATTGATACGGTTTATTTGACCAGCCAAAAGTTGATACAACAAATTGCCAACTTGATAAAACTGTAAAACTAACATGAAGTTTAATAAAAGTATAATATTAAATATTATTAAAATATGAGATATTAGTACCTATCATGTGATTAAACTTTTCATCTTAATATTTCTAAAAATATAAGAAGGTTTAACCATTTTTCCCCATCCTAATTTTGTGTATTTTAATTGCAATAGTGCAAATTTGGCAGTTGGGAGTGAATAATATGGAGTTTCACCCATCAGGAGCTTCTTAGTCAGGAACTCAACTGGCTTGTCGGGAAACCTACTGATCAGGGGATAAATGAATTTAATACGAGCCTCATGATAAGAGATTGGAGGACTGTTTAAATGTGAGACACCGTGGAAGTGCAAGTTCCCACAGATGCAAGTTCTTCTACCTCCCTAACATCATTTTAAGACTGGTGTCAATACAGAACGGCTGGCATGGGGGTAAAGAAACATGCCAGTCCCAGCCTATGTTATAAAACAGGATCATAGCACCGTGCATTATAAAAGTAAAGCGCTGCTCTATGGTTGTTGCCAGATGCAATACAAGCAATTTAGAGTTTTCTTGGAAATTCTTTTGTGGAAAAACTAAGTGGATTTTTTGCAAGGGGGAAGGAGAGGGAGAAAGGCAGGAAATGGTGAAAGATATGGGGTGGGGGAGACTGGTACTTGCCTCCGTGCAGGCTGAGAGAAACTGTGGAACCCACCCACACACCCTGGGCCAGCACAACTTTCCACAGGATCTGTTGCTTTCCTCATAATGCTGTGTTTCCCACAGGATTAACTAGGATTACCCAACTCAAGGCAGGACCGAATTATTATTTATCTCTAGACTTCAGACGTCAGTTCCCCTGCTGGAGGGTGGACTCTGTGGCATCACAGCCCTCCTGCATGTCCCCCCCCCAAAGCTTTGCTCTCTCCAGGCACTGCCTCCAAATCTCCAGGAATTTCCCAAGCCAGAGTTGGCAACCAGGTGCCTGACCACACAAAATCCGATTAACCCAGGGCTTTCTATAAACGTCTGTTGTGTACCTTGCAAAACAACACTATAGCCAGAAAGGAATCCAAACCAAAATGAATACCAAATAGAAAAGCAGATGTGGACAAATGAAGTCGACACCGCCTGTGGGAAGCTCTTATCTCCTACTCAAGATGTGGCCTCCAAAAAGGCCTGATTCAATCCGTTAAGCTCACAAAAATGGAAAGTAAATCTTTGTCTCTTGCGCTGAAAACCTTATAGGGTCATAAGTCAGCTGCAACTGGGTGGCCCTTCCCTCCACCAACTCATAGGTCCTTAAGGCTGTGCAAAGGACACGCTAACTCACATGGTAAGCACAATTGTACCTCTTTTTATGCTTCCAGGTTTATATAATTTATTAATACGGTCACTGACCAGCAAAAAACCACAACAACAGTCACAACAGATAATAAGAAAACCACAAAAACAGCTACTACTGCTACTACAAATAATCTAAGCCTAAAAATTACAAATTGCATGTATGAATAACATTGTATAACTTGGTGTGACCCCCTTAATATTTTGAATAATCAAGTATTTCTGTTACTTTTAT
Source organism: Euleptes europaea (assembly GCF_029931775.1). Lineage (NCBI taxonomy): Eukaryota > Metazoa > Chordata > Lepidosauria > Squamata > Sphaerodactylidae > Euleptes > Euleptes europaea. Next base: position 39,564,717 of record NC_079324.1, read on the forward strand.
CCTGTCGAGGTACGAAGTATTTTAATAGCTTCAGTGCAGAATTTAGCAGTCAAGGGCGTAAACTGTGATTTTTCATCAATTAGGAGCTTCTTAGCCAGAAACTCATCTGGTTGGTCAGGGAGCGTGTTAAGCAAAGGGGAAAGAATCTTTGTGCAGACTCCTTGGTAGAACGAACAGCGGATCAAGACACATTCTGAAGTTTCTATATCCGCTGACCCACAAGGGCAAAGACTTTCTGCTATAGAGACCTTCTTGTATCTTCCCTCCGATACCGCCGATGGTAAGACCTGGCACCGAGCGAGGGTGAAAGCTTTCTTATGCTTCCAGGTTTGTATGTGAAAGAAGAATTCACATACTTCCCCCCCCCCCCATGTAGAGACCCCATGTGGTCCCGATGTGGAAATGGTTCCTGCATGCTCCTGTGGGGGAGACGGGAAAACACCTACTTTGCCCAATACCTCAGGAACATGGAAGGGGGATGACAAGAGCTAGGGAGGACACCTAGCTCTTGTCTCCCCCCACCATCAAATGTGAAATCTTTCAAAATATATGGCCGATGTCTAATGAAGTGTGGGGGGGAGAGGGGCTGATCCAGATCTCCACTAGCTCTCCCGTGGCACTTCTGCTTCCCACGTCTGTTTCTGCTTCTCTATGAATCAGAACTGGCTCCATTACAGGGCTGGTAGGAGGGGCCCTTCTCTTGCCTCACAGCATTAAAATCAGCGATAGAGGACAGCCTAGCGGTTTTGTTTTCTTATTGTGAGCTGGCGGTGCCCATCATCTTGAGTTTTTCATGCCACAAATGGAGTGGGGGGTCTTTTGCAGAGAGGCAGGGTCTCTGGGAGCAGTCTGCCGGGCAGGGCAATTGTAGTGCAGATGGTCAGCCCACGCCAAGTCCAGAAATGCAAAAGCAGGAAGCAGCTCCTTTGCTTCTGACGCAGATGTGGCAGTTGCTAGGCTGAGCCGGGAGCGTGGTGCGGCACGAGACGCACACTCACATCCCACCGTGGGTCACATGAGCTCTGCACTGGCTGCTATTGGCTGGCGCTAGCTGATGCCACGCCTGGGACAGCCACAGTTGCTGCAGTGAAATTGTTTTGTAAAACAATCTCCTTACAGGCATGCCCCAAAACACGACAACTCATCTCTTCTCCCCACTCCCACTTAATGACTGCACTTGCCACACAACTTGGAGGTGTCAGGAAAAGCGGGTAACCCCAGTGCAGAAGCCAAACACAAAAAGAACAGGTGACGCTTTGGGCGAGATCAGCAAGCAAGAACACGCTCCGCCGAACATTAAGGGCATGCTTCTCTCCCAGCTTCTTGCTTTGCTCGTCCAGAGCTGCAAATAAGCCATTCAGCTGCTCGTTGCTTTACGGCACAAACCAGACCACCCTTAAGAGAGCACTGATTTGGAAGGAATGAGAGACCACCCCATGCTCCTGTTCCAGCTTTAATGCTTTCAAGGGTGGAAAATTAAGCCAAGACTTTTAGCTCTGCTTAGAAGCTGTAACAAACCCCAGAGAGGGCTTAGAGTTTGCTGGGCTTCAGGCTACAGAGCAAAATCTATTGCTTTGCAGCAACCCTGAAGGCTGTTTGATGGCAGCAAAGCCGCCATCTAATGTTCTGCAGCATGTAAAAGGCTTCTTCCTGCTGTAGGAAGGTGAGCTGGCAGCCATAGAGAAGGGAGACTGGTCCCCAGCTGGACAGGCCTGCAGTTGTGTCACCTGGAGTGATTAACTCATGCCTCACCGTGGCCTTTCCATGTCCACTGGTGTGTGTCTTTGGCTGGCACAGGATCAAAAGGGGACAGAGAACTGCATCGTGGTGTTGCCGAACTGGCTCCTGTATCATCCAGGAAAAGGGCAGGCCTATTGTTGCTACAGCTTTTCTCACCCATCCTGTCATGAGATCTGGGCAAAACTCATGGTCTTGGATGTACAGTTTATGTGCCCATCCTGAGAGCCTGTATGTAGGAAAAAGCATGCATCGCTGCAATTTCCACTGCAACCAAAATTATCTGTGTGGAAAAAGCAGGACAAATTAAACCATCCTATTAGTGAGCAGAGATCAAACTCCTTCTACAGCATCTGTTATGGGGTGGACTTCTCAGGGTGGGGAAAAGACAGACAAGCAGCTCTGCATGAGAACAACCAGAACGCTGGAAATTTGCCAGAACATTGTACCTGCTTTTGCAGGAAGCAGCTCTGGGTCTGAGACTCATCACTACCAACTGCAGAGCAGGTGCTGGATATGGACACAAGACAGCAAGTTGGCCGTTGCAGAACACGATTCCTTTCAGTGGGAAATCAGCTCCCCAGGATCTAAGTGAGGAAAAAAGGACCCAGCCTATGAAAACTGACCTCTTATGCTTTGTGGAACATGTCCTGCATCCACTCATGAACTGCCACCCTGGGCAAATGAAACCCACAGAACTCCACCAGCCTGCATGGACTGGCTGTTGCTCCTTAATGCTAAACCTTGCCAGGGAACAAAAAACCCCAGGAGGCAGGGCTGCCTCTTCACACAGTCTAGGCAGCTCCCACAGCCTTGCTACAAGGGCAAACACTCCATCGTACCTCAACACCCTAGCATCTCTTTCCTTTGAATGCCACTAGAGACTTGAAGAATTGTTGTTTTTTATATGCCGACTTTCTCAACCACTTAAGGGAGACTACAACTGGCTTACAATCACCTTCCCTTCCCCTCAACAAACACCCTGTGAAGTAGGTGGGGCGGAGAGTGTGACTAGCCCAGGGTCACCCAGCTGGCTTTATGTGTAGGAGTGGGGAAACAAATCCAGTTCACCGGATTAGTGTCCGCCGCTCATGTGGAGTGGGGAATCAAACCTAGATCTCCAGATCAGAGTCCACCACTCCAAAGCACCGCTCTTAACCACACCATGCTGGCACCACGTGCTTACACTCTTTGGGGAAGTCACCTGTCCTGCCAATAGCATCACATGCCAGTTCTATCCTGACACCCTTGGAGTGCCTCTGAACACACACACAACTATTCTGGACATTTGAGAGCAGAGATTTGCAAAAAGCCACAGGTATCAGGCAAGACCCCTCCCCCAGGGCCTTTCAATAGTGTGGTTGATCAATGCAAAGACCAGATAGCAAAAACAGCCCGTTGTGGAACAAAGGGAGCCTGTGGAGATTCCACTGTCTGCCTAATTCCAATGAACAGCACAGTGGAAATTTCTTCACTGGAGAGCAATTCCTAGGCTGCCCTGCTACTGTGATGACATACCATACAGGCAAATGGAAAATGGCACCAGCCCTAACTTGAGGACCTTGATTTCTGCATCTCCCGCCCTCCTAAACTTCCACTTCTGCTTGGTTTGTTCCCATATCTCTGTCTACACAGCACTTCTCCTCTCAGGACTCCCCCCCATCGCAACCCTTAATAAGAACACAGATCATATCGTGTATTTATACAAAACTTAGCCTTTATTGCAGTGTCTCAGGATTTACACCATCAGTTAGAGAACGTGACAAACAAGTGAGACCCCCATTCTGGAGGAGGAGAGGCAGCTCCCTGAGCCAGCCAAAGACTCCTCTTGCTGCCCTCCCACCGGTCCTCAACCCACCACTGCCCTGCCCTTGATCTGTCGCCAGCATCACAGGGCTATGGTCCACCTGGGGGACACGTAAGGCAGCTGGCACTGAGCACCTCCTCACACAGGGGTTGTCTGTGTCAATATTGCCAGGTGGGGTCAGCCCGCCCGCGCGCTCTGTTTCCATGCAATGGCACTACATTTTCTTTCCAGTCTGAATCCTTGTAAGCCCTGCCATATACGGCCGGGAGGTGCGCAAGTCTGTTCAAAAAGCAGTTCTGCACCTCTGGTAACAGGAAAACTGGGTACACACTTCACAAATGCAGAGTCTTGTAATCCCCAAATGGTTGAGCGTCCAGGCCAAGCAGCTGTTCTTCATCCCTGGGCGGGCGGAGAGGCAGCCTTCTCTCTTTCGGTTTTTTTTTTTTAAATAGCTGCCTTCCTCTGAGTAACAGTCTTATGCCAGTGGACAGGAGGCCCTTTCCCCCAGCACATTGTCCTCTTCAGAAGGATGTGAGCAGGGAAGGACGGATGGCAAGCCCCGCAGAACCTTCGGGCAGGGTTGCTTGGTTGTGCAGGGCTCCCCCCCCTTGCACTCTTGACTTCAGGAGACAGTCTCTGGCCAACCCAAGTCAGCCTGCCAGGAATTAACCAGCCCCCTTCAGGGCATCATTCCAGCAGCGGCTTTCGCCTAGCCAGAATCCTCCAAAAGAGAGATAAGGAAACCACTCAGAAGGAGATTAAGTAGAAAATGTTCTGTGGCTCTGCCCACCCCAAGGACAGAGCCACCTTACACCGCAGAACCCCCGGTGTGCTGGGCCGGGGCAGCTGCTCCTCGGCTCTGCTTCTCCGGTGCCGGCGAGGGCACCTCCAGCGGCAGCCGAGACTGGAACTTCTGCAGCTGCTCCGGGCTGGCCAGGTTCTTCAGGAGGCTGTTCTCTCGCTCCAGCTGGGAGTTCTTCTCCACCAGCTCTTTAATCTGCTCTTTCAGTACTTCTACCTCCTCCCTCACTGCATACATCAGGTGGTTCTTGACTAGATCCTGCAAAAGAAAAAAAGAGTGCCCAGTAAGTAAACTTCATCCATCATTACTCCAGAGAAGCAGCTCTTCAAAGAAAAGAAAAGGGGCCGTCAGTTTAGGAATGCTTGCCCTCAACTCATTAAGACTGGAGCATTAGGAGACCTGCTGTGGCACAGTGTGGGACATTAGGAAGAATTTGCTAACAGAGTGGTTTTCCCTGGAGGTTTTTAAGCAGAGGCTAGATGGCCACCTGTCATCAATGCTAATTCTATACCTTAAGCAGATGATGAGAGGGAGGGCATCTTGACCATCTTCTGGGCATGGAGTAGGGGGTCACTGGTGGAGTGTGGGGGGGAGGTAGTTGGGATTTTCCTGCATTGTGCAGGGGGTTGGACTAGATGACCCTGGTGGTCCCTTCCAACTTGGTTCTATAAACCCAGAGGGGCCTTTCTCAGATGAGGCTTGCTCCAATCACTCTCTCAGCCTAGCCTAGCCTCAAGAGAGCTGTTATGAGGCTAAAATGAAGACGGGGAGAACCAAGCACACCAACCCATGCTCCTGGGACAAAGGGCAGGCTATAAAGGTACTAAGTCAGTCATTAAAAGATCAGGTTCACATTGCCCCAAGGACCTGAAGGCCAGGAGCTAGGTTGGCCGTATGGCCAGAGGGGTGGCAAGTGGGTGTTAAGAGTTGTCCAGAAGCCCCCATCTACAATCCCAGCTGGGCAAGAATGTTGTTTCTTACTGAGGTGGGAAGGGGCACGTCACAGAAAGGCCCACCAGCCAGTATGACTGGCTGAAGATGCTTCAACAGGAGCTTTACATTTTCCCTCAAACAAGCACTGCGAATTACGAATACAGACTCGACAGCTGTCCACGTATTTTGTATAATGCTTCTGGGCTTTTATGACTATTTGGCATAACGGCCGAAATCAGCCGGGGTTTGCCAGCCGTCATCAGTACCTACGGCTTGAAAAGGCAGCGCCGGAAGTACGTTATACAAACAATGTATGTAGAATAAGAAATATATATTGAAACTTGTATAAAAAGAAGCAATAATAATAATAGAAAAGGCAGCGCCGGTTTAATGAGTAAGCCATCAACCAGCTCTGTGCACATGACCTACAGGACTCTGCTGGTTCCTGGCATTTGAAGGCACCGATCAGACGGGGGGGGGGGGGGGGGGTTTGCCGCAGAGCCTTCTGACAATAGGGGAAGGCAGCAAAGACTGCAGGGCACTTCTTCTCCCCGCCACCCAAGACCCCCTTAGCTCAGAGAAGTGATGAGCGATTGCTTCAGCCGCCCTTCCCTAAAAGGGAGGCTGCTGCGCTCCAGGAAAGGCAGCCCCGGCTGGCTGCAGGCGGAGGAGCTGCAATGCGGCTTGGCCGAGAGCGGGCGGCGAACAAAGGACGACCCCTCCCTCCTTGTATCTGGAGAAGCGAGCTGTGGCTCACGAAAGCTCCTACCCTGCCAGAAAATATTTTTGTTACTCTTTAAGGTGCTACCAGACTCTTGCCCTTTTCTACTACTGCAGACTAACACGGCTACCCACTGCGAATTATCTTCACTGAAGAAGCGAGCTGTGGCTCACGAAAGCTCACACCGTGCCAGAAAATATTTTTGTTCGTCTTTAAGGTGCTACTGGACCCTTGCCCTTTTCTACTACTGCAGACTAACGCGGCTACCCACTGCGAATTATCTTCACTGAAGAAGCGAGCTATGGCTCACGAAAGCTCACACCCTGCCAGAAAATATTCTTGTTCGTCTTTAAGGTGCTCCCGCACTCCTGCCCTTTTCTACTCCTGCAGACAGACTAACGCGGCGACCCGCTGCGAATTCCCTCCCCAAGGCAGACTCACCATCGCCTGCTCGATCTTGTTGTCGATGGCGACCACGCTGGCCCCCGACGCGCTGCAAAAGAGACAAAGGAGGTCGGGGGTTAGCGAAGCCGCCGGGCGGAGACCCCCAAAAAGGGCTGCCCCCTCCTCCTTCCTCCCCCCCCCATTAGCTGCAGCCTGGCCGTCTCTCCGCCCCTCCCCACCCCACCCCACCCCACCCCACCCCACCCGCGTCTCCTGTGCGCTACCTGTTGTCTAGCTTGACGGAGACCACATCTCCGCCCAGCAGGGACGAGAAGAAGGAGATGGAGAAATTGTGCAGCTGGTAGACGGCCACCTCCATCGGGGACTGGTACATGCCGGTGCTCATAGCCGCGGGTGGGGGGCCGGGAGTATTCCACTGGGTCTCGGGGGGGACCGAAAGCAAGAGGAGCGCGCAGAGCGGGCGTTGAAAGGAACCACCGAGCGGCGACTGCGCCGCCTCCGCCGCCCGCTTTCACTTATATAGGGCGGCTCCGGCGACGTCACCTGGTGTCAGGCTGGCATGCAAATGAGCCCCGCCCCTTCGAGCCCGGGCGGGCAGCGCGCCGGCGCGCCCCTTTCCTTTCCCTTCCCCCGCCTCGTGCAAGCAGGGTGCAACTATGCTCGGCGGAGCTCAGGAATGCGGCTGCCTGGCGCGGCGCTCCGAAAGGGCCGCTGAGCTTCAGGGGACCATTATTCGCGCTGCCGGATTGGGCAAAATTGAAGACCTCTCCGGGGGCTGCTGTTCTGTTCTGGATCCTCTTTGCATTTTACTTGGTTACACAGAACAGAATCATAGAAAAGGGCAAGAGTCCAGTAGCACCTTAAAGACTAACAAAAATATTTTCTGGCAGGGTAGGAGCTTTCGTGACCCTGCCAGAAAATATTTTTGTTAGTCTTTAAGGTGCTACTGGACTCTTGCCCTTTTCTACTACTGATCCTATCTGAAGAAGTGAGCTATGGCTCACGAAAGCTCATACCCTGCCAGAAAATATTTTTGTTAGTCTTTAAGGTGCTACTGGACTCTTGCCCTTTTCTACTACTGATCCTATCTGAAGAAGTGAGCTGTGGCTCACGAAAGCTCATACCCTGCCAGAAAATATTTCTGTTAGTCTTTAAGGTGCTACTGGACTCTTGCCCTTTTCTACTACTGCAGACAGACTAACACGGCTACCCACTGTGAATTATCAGAATCACAGAGTTGGAAGGCATCACTGGGGTCATCTAGTCCAACCCCCTGCACAATGCAGGGATTTCACAACTACCTCCCTCCCCACACACACCCCAGTAACCCCTACTCCATGACAATACTGAGTAGACAATACTGATTTTGATGGACCAAGGGTCTGGTTCAGTATCAGGCAGCTTCATGTGACAGATGGCCACCCTGCCTCTCACGTTTTACTTTACATTGCAAAATATACAATTTTTTTAAAGTCTTTTTCAACACCTGCTAAAGCACAAGATGCCATTTGTCTTGGAGAAGCCAGGCAATTGACTATGCCGCTGGGCCTATTCCAACAAAGAACCCACCTAGCTCTGCTTTGTCTACTGTGACCGGCAGCAGCTCTCAGGCAGAGGTTTTTTTTCAGCCTCTGGAGACACCAAGGACGGAAGCCCTGACCTTCCAAATGGAAATCACGTATTGTCACTGAACCGCAGCCCCTTCGTTCAGTCCCCTTTGTGCACAATTCAGCGCCTTTCCTATGGAAAGGCCCCAAATAAGTTTACTTGGGAGTACGATCCAGTTGCTTGAACGCCACGGAAATTGCTTCTGAGCATATTTCAGGGCTGCAAATGGGTCAAAAGAGCCCAGCGCTTCGGTTTAATTGACTTGGCTGCCGTCAGGCAGCAGCGGCCACGGTTGTACCCAGGCCTGAAAGCTGCACCGAGCAAAGCTCAGATAGGTTGCCAAATCAATTAGCGCCCCAGTGTCCGCTAGCGCCTGCTCGGTCGCCTTGCAAGTATATTTTGCACCAATAATTCATCGCCCCACCAGCAAACAAAGCTGGGGGCATTACAACACCGGAGTCTGGTTCCAGAAACCCAAAGTATCGCCCAAGCGCAGAACTAGGTCGAGGTTTAAGATTACATAAGAAATTACCAAAACATGTTGTTGTGTCTTTCGTCAGCTCCAAAACGGGCCTTCCAGCCCAGCCTTTCTCTATGGTTTAGGATGACCCCTGGCGGCCACTTGCTGCATGTGCGGGGAGTCACGGAGCAACCGGGGCTATAGGTCGCTGATAAAACACATGTTTCGCATGCCGAAGATCCCAGCCTCCGACGGTCTCATGCACTCAAAAAGGCAGCTTCACAGGCGGTTGAATTTCTGCAAAATGCAGAATAAATTCGGGGTTTCATGGCTCATGGGAACAGCTGGGTTTCCATAGCAAGAAGAAGCACCTAAGAAGGCATACTTCTTTGGCTTTCTGGGTGGAGGAATATATGGCCACCCATCAACGCAGCTGCCAGATGCTGTTTTAGGGGTGCCCACAGGGACACCAATTGCAATGAAAGACATTACTCATCCCCACCTTTTGTAATGTCACAGGGGATCCTAGCTGCATTTAAGAGCCAGTGTGGTGTAGTGGTGAAAGTGTCGGATTAGGATCCGGGAAACCCAGGTTCGAATCCCTACTCTGCTTGCTGGGTGACCTTGGGCCAGTCGCACAGGCTCAGCATGCCCTACCTCACAGGGTCGTTGTGAGGGTAAAATGGAGGAAAGGAGAATGATGTAAGCCACTTTGGGTCTCCATGGAGGCGAAAGGCAGGATAAAATAAAGCGAATAAATAAAGTAAATAAGGTTGCATGGTACTGCGAGCTGCATATTAATTCTCACAAATATGCTAAAAAATTGCATGCCTTCGCATACATTCACATTTCTAGTAGGGTATACAAGCCTTTAACATTGTCCTCTGCAAGATGCGGCGTCTTTTCCCTCTGGCCTAAGAAGCCAAGTGAGACTGGAACAGGACAGAAAGGCGAGCGTTTCCAGGAACAGCCCTCCTTGTCCCCCACTGTTCGAGAGCAAAACAATGGTCCAAGCCACAGTTTTGCTGAATGGCAGGAAGGCTCTCTGGAAGCTCTATGCTGGCGTGGGTGTGTTTCCTCTTAGCTGCAGGAAAGCAAGAAGGAAGGGAAGCAACACCAAGTAATGGCTGCCAGGATCTCTTGCTTGGAAGGGCCGCAGAGAGGCCAGGCAGGGAGCCCAGGGGAGAGGGGCCTGGGAGAACAGGGCTGCTTGCCAGGCCACCTTTCTAAATGGCAGGCCTTCTGCACCTTGCAAAGCTGTGCAGCAGGTAGAAATAGAGTCCGTGAGCCGGGTTGACTCCATTTCGGCATCGCAGCAGCGAGGAAAACTTTTGTGCGTCGATCAGAGCCACGGCCATACCCTGCCGCGTCTCCTTCCCCAGCAACCTTGTGTTCATGTCAAGTGTGACAGGGGCTTCCGACAGGAAGTCTGTGTTCATGGTAGGCCCAGTGGCTACTGCTAGACTTGGACCTGTGGGGCTCAGGCTCCAATCCCTGCTCACATGTACACAAGGTACTCCCACGGGGCCTTTGCTCCCCCTCTGTCAAACAGGACTCACTATCAACTCCTGCACGCACGGTGCTGTGAGGGCGGCCGAGATAAGGCATTTGCAAAAGTGCTGCATAATGATGGCTGCTATTTATAACTCGCTCCCCTCCCGCCCCTCTGGTGCTAACAGTGGGGGCAGCCAGGGTGTTTGTGCCCCTCCCAAATCAGATCCTGCCTCTCCTGGCTGCTTATTTTTCCCTGCTTGCGTCTGCGGCGGGGACTCTGCCTGCTGGCAAGCTCCCATTTCCAGCTGCTGGGCGGCTGCTCCCTTTGATAGAGGCCTTGGAATTGGCAGTACTCCCAGTTCTTGGCTTGCTGGCACGCCAGCGCACAGCCAGGAGGGGCCTCCGAAGCATGGCTGCCTTGTGCTCCTTAGCACTGGGACGGGCTCCTTTTCTGCCTCTGCCGCAAAGCAGTTTCTGGGGGGAAGAGGAAGCCTGCTTTGTTTTGCAGCAGCAGCTGTACTCCTTCCTCTGTCCCTCCCTCAAAGAAGTCCTTTATCTGCATCATCAATGGGACTGCACTGCTTGGGAGGAAAACCTTCCTGGCACCTTAACAGAGCAGAGACTCACTGGCTACTTCAGTAGAGTGCAGCCAACCCCTGGATATATTGTGGTCAGCCAAAGGCATGGGGAGGGAGCTTAGCAAGGCTGCGGTGGTGGAAAGTGCCGTCAAATCGCAGCCAATTTATGGTGACACTGTAGGGTTTTAAAGGCAAGAGACGTCCCGTTGCCTGCCTCTGCATAGCAACTTTGGACTTTCCTGGTGGTCTCCCATCCAAACACTAACCAGGACCGACCCTGCTTAGCTTCTAAGATCTGACGATATCAGTCTAGCCAAGGCCTTCCAAGTCAGTGAGGATGGTCCCATCATATTATTTGGACTCATCAAAGACGCCTAGCAGGACCAGCTCCAGAGAAGGATGCACCGCATTCTTCATGCTTTCCTTTCTGCCTGGCTAGGCGAGACTTGGCAGAGGGGGAAGAGGAAGAAAAAGAGGAAGAAGAAGAGTTGGTTTTTATATGCTGACTTTCTCTACCACTTAAGGGAGACTCAAATGGGCTTACAATCACCTTCCTTTCCCCTCTCCACAACAGACATCCTGTGATGTAGGTGAAGCTGGGAGAGCTGTGACTAGCCCAAGGTCACCCAGCTGGCTTCATGTGGAGGAGTGGGGAAACCAACCCAGTTCACCAGGTTAGCCTCCGCCGCTCATGTGGAGGAGTGGGGAATCAAACCCGGTTCTCCAGATCAGAGTCCACCGCTCTTAACCACTATACCACTTCAGCATCCTGGCTAGGACAACTCCCCCCAGCCAAGGGCAGTTTCCCCTTCCGTTGGATAAACGGGAGAAGGGAAAGGCCTTTGTACAAGCAGCGCTTTCCCTGCCAAGCACCACTAGCTTCCTCCAGATCACTTCAGACACTCGGTTTGCCCAAATAGGGATGCTTGGAGGGGTGGCAGAGGCATCCGCTACTCTTGTTCGTACAGGGAAGGAGCATCAGCAGCTCACAAACTCTGATCGCTGCAGGCTGCATGTTCCAGGGACCCATGCAAACCTGAGGAAAAGACCCCACAATTCTCCAAATGGCTTCCCATCTCCAGAGGAAAAGTAAACCCCAGCCCCAAATACTGAGGGTAGCTATGCTACAGCCTCACTTTAGCGCCTTAACAGCATCAAGAAATCAAAGGGGGAATCCTTAAGATGCAGTAGAGATACTTCAGACTTACTTTCCCCAAGGAAGAAAGTCATAGTAATAATTATAGTACGGAGGCCTGAAACATTTTTGTAATGGTGGTGGAAGTGGGGGAGAAGAGACAGGGAAAAGGGGAGCAGTGTTACCCCCCTCATTATTTACTTCGTTTATACCCACACCTTTCTCTCCACTGGAGACCAAAAGCAGCTAACATCATTCTCCTCTCCTCCATTTTATTATCACAACAACCCTATGAGGTAGGTTAGGCCAAGAAACCAGGTCACCACACTGGTTTCCACCCAGCCTTCCAGGCTGCGGCTCTGGGAAAAGCCACCCCTGCACCTCTTCTTGATGCGGAAAGTGCTGTCAGAGAGAAAGCAGGGATACCTGCAGCTTCGTAACTGCAGCAGTCGTACCTCCAGGGAACAGCTAATACTTCAGGCATAGTGCCGTAACCAACCAATAGCTACAGCTTTCTGAGGTCCATCCTTTTTAGTATGTGTAGTTTGGGGGTTACCTCTTCATTATCCACAAGACCCTCAGAAGTCCAACCGTTGTGACAGTTTCAGTGATAATCTGTCACTGGACTCCTCATTCCCACTTCAGCCTGGAACCCACAGTGAGGGCTTGTCTTGGGCTCTGGGGATGAATGCAGCAACTAGTCTCGCTCATCTCCTGAACTCCAGTGTCCGCAAAGTGGCCTCTAGTCCATAAAATCTTAATGGTAGAACAAACAGATGGCCAGTGGTTCTGGGACCAATGGGGGGTGGGATCTCCCTCCCTCTCTCCTTCAGTCATCATGGTGGCTTGTGCTAGGTGGAAGGAGAATCACAGCAGGACATCTTCTTCACTTCTGTGTGTCTGATTCCCAGGCCTGGCCAGCTGAGGGCTGGTGCCTGCTGTTTCCTAATGTTTTGTGGCATCTAGAAGGGAATAGGCATGGATAGCCTTTTTTGGGGAGGAGGGAGATACTTCTCTGCAAGGGCAAGGGTTCTCTTCCGCTTCTCTTATTGTAGCTCCAAGGGCACTGACATGAACCACACCCTTTTTGCTCTCCCAGGGTTGATTGACAGAAGGCTGTTGTCTCGATAACAAACGCAAAGCCACCTTGGGACAAAGCAGGCAAATTAGGCCGGCTGCAGGTGCAAGCGCTGAGTGTGCATCTTCCACGGGTTGCTCTCCAGTTGAGTAAGAGCCGGCTGGTTGCTCCTTGGGTGTCTGCCAGGTCTCGAGTGAGTCACCGCCCAGAGCAACGCTGGCAAGCTGTCCTCTACCTCCTGAAGACTAGACTGCTTCTTCTGCCCCACAGGTTTCCTGTGAAACAGGGGATGGGCTAGGACTCCAAGTAGGGTTGCCAGGTCCGCCATCGGTGGGAGGTTTTTGGGGCGGAGCCTGAGGTGGGTGGGGTTTTGGGAGGGACTTCAATGCCATAGAGTCCAATTGCCAAAGTGGCCTTTTTCTCCAGGTGAACGGATCTCTGTCGCCTGGAGATCAGTTGTAATAGCAGGAGATCTCCAGCTAGTACCTGGAGGTTGGCAACCCTAACTCCAAGGGAAACAATAGAATTAGTTCCAGCAGGCAGCAAGGTTTGGAGATTCCCACCTGCCTAACAAGGACAGCAAGTTCTTGGTCACTGGGGGACAAAGCCACTGTCCAGAGGCAGCTGAGCAGAGCCTTCCAGCAGCCAAGGTCCCAACTAAATGTGTCCCAGAAAAGCCTCCTATTAATAGCCACTTCTGGTGCTACAGAAATGCTGACCTTTGGTTGGTTGAATGTTTTGCTTATTTTCTGTGCACTTTTGCTTATCTCAACTTTATTCCGAAAAATAGCCATAGATTTGGATGACAATCAGGTGCAGACAGGCATTTATTCTGCACTCTCATAGAGTTAATTGATGGAAACTGGGAACAGAATTCAGCATGCCGAGGAACTCAGCTTTCATTTTCATTCTTTTTAAAAATCAAAGTTCTAGTCCTTTTAGCAGCTGGGACAGACTGGCCATTTAACTCACAGGGAAAGTTCTCGGTGGGTCACTGCCCTGGAAAGTGGTTGGCAGCTAGGAGCAAGTAGATTCAAGCCCCAGGCCTGGCCAGCAGCTAGGGTTGCCAGGTCTCTTTTCATTACTGGTGGGAGGTTTTTGGGGGGGAGTCTGAGAAGGGCAGGGTTTGGGGAGGGGAGGGATTTCAATGCCATAGAGTGCAATTGCCAGAGCAGCCATTTTCTCCAGGGGAACTGATCTCTATCGGCTGGAGATCAGTTGTAATAGCAGAAGATCTCCTGCTATTTGGGGAGGTTGGCAACCCTACCAGCAGCACCAGAGATAGTAATTGGCACATCTGTTGCCACTTCCTCCTGCACTGCTGCATTGGTGGTGCAGGAGACAGCAGTGGATGAGCCAATACTCATTGTTGGCATCACTGCCTTAGTCTGAGCCGAGTGACCCCATGGCACTACGGGCCCCCACTCAGACTGGCTTTCTCCTGGGCCATTTATTTTTACTTCCCAGTCTGCCCATGTGGGCAGCAGCTGCAAAAAAAAAATAAAAAAAAGTTTGCAAATGCATAGGCAATCTTGGAAGCCACAGAGGAGTCCAAATAGCAAGCGATTGTTGCTCACGGGTAGAATACAAGCACTTGCGAAGCTGCTTTATTGCTTGTCAGATGACAGCTGCATCTAGCTTGGCACTGGCTGCTTTAGAGCAGCGGTTCCCAAAGTGGGCAGTACCACCCCCTGGGGGGCGGTGGGATTACCTAGGGGGGCACTAGGAGGCAAGGGGACAGCGGGGGGGGGGCACTAGAGGTGGGCCCCTTCAACTGTTCACTAATTTACAATAGATCAAGCTATGGCCCCATGCTGGCAAATTTGGTGGAAACAATCAGAATTTTTTTCCAGACTTTGAAGAGCTGGTACCACTGGATCGAGTTCATCAGTTTTGTTGAACACATTTCAACTAAAAAGTTTTAATTTGATTTTGAATAGTTGTGCAACTAATTGTTAGTGTTTTGAAATGTTATTGTTATTATCTTCTTTAGAGAGTCATGCAAACCCCCATTTTGAATGATGCTTTTTATAGGGTAGGAGGCGCTGGGGTTGAGTTTGTGGAACCAAGGGGGCAGTGGACCGAAAGGTTTGGGAACCACTGCTTTAGAGTGTAGCTGTGCTGGTCTATAAGGTCCTACAGCACTCAAATCTAGCTCGACATTGCCTGCTTTGCTGGCTGCAGCTCTGCACTAACTTTCCCAATTACATGAAGATGGACAGGATTGAACCTGGACCCAATATGCCATGGCTTCTCATAGGCTTTGTATGCAGAAGATCCCAAGTTCAGACATTGGGGCCTATACAGCAGTCTGCCCCACCTCTGGATTGTAAGAAGAAACATTTGCCAAATAGATGTAATTTATATACCAGGCAGAATCCAGCTTTTCTTAATGCAAAATTGTAACTTTGTTTTTAAAAGAGCTGTTTGGTTTTGGTTTGAAGGGAACTAATCTGTTCTGTGCCTTGGCTCTTTAGGGGAACAGCAAAACCCTAATCCTTTGATTCCTACAGACCTAGGCCTGGCATTGTGATGCAGGGGAAACGGAGGCCTAATAGCTAGGGCTGCTAACCTCCAGGTAGTAGCTGGAGATCTCCTGCTATTACAACTGATCTCCAGCCAACAGAGATCCGTTCCCCTGGAGAAAATGGCCCCTTTGGCAATTGGACTCTATGGCATTGAAGTCCCTCCCCTCATCAAACTCCATCCTCCTCAGGTTCTGCCCCCAAAACCTCCTGCTGGTGGTGAAGAGGGACCTGGCAATAGCTGAGGGGACACAAGGAACTATTTGGGGCTTAGATATGGGTAACTCAACATTTTTGGCATTCAGGAAGTGAGTCATTGTGCCTGATCTATCTTGGTCCAGGCTGCAACCCCTTAGCTGCTGTTTTAGAAGGCTGGGGGACATAATTTGAATAGGATCAGTGAAGCCCCCTCCACCTCAAGCACTGCTCTGTTTCATCTAGAGTGGTGCTTTCTGCTTGCCCCATGTAGAAACAAAGGTGGACAGGGCATATTCTATCATCTCTCCTACAACAGACCCCATTTCTGCCCTCCTCAAGAGGCAGCCACAGAGTAATTCAAGCAGGAGAAGGTCGCAAATCCTGTTGCTTCTTCCCAGGTTTGCAAATCCAGTGAGTAGCCAAATCTGCTCCAACAGGGTGCCAAGGCAAATGCCACAAGCATTGTGGAAGGACTTCTGATTTCTCAGCTGAATAAAAGCAGGGCCTCTTGTTCTGTTGCTAGCTGCCTGGTTCCGGGACAGTTTGCTCCCTTGGGAAGCAGCATTCAGCAAGGACATCTCCCAGCAGGTCTTTATTCCATACACAAATCTCAGCCTTCTCTAAGGGCTTAACTGCCCCATTGGCTTTTGGAATCTGAGAAGCAACATGCTTTTCCGAACACAACCCAGGCTGTTTTCACAGCTCGTTTGTTTGCTCTCATTCAGCCATATAGGACTTCTTCAAAGAACAAGTTCAATGTTCAGAAAGCACTTTTGGCAGGGGAAGCCTAGGCTGCCTTTACTGGGTCTGTAGCCGAGAGCCACCTGGAAGCGTCTGGACCTCTCTCTTAGAAGACAGAATGTACAGAAATCACGCAGACTCCCCTAACTGGCATATTTTATGGAGGTTCTCTTGAGACATAATTTGGATTGCATTTTGTTTTAATGCAGAATACCTAGTGCCCCGAATATAACTTTGTACATTCTTACTGCATGCATGCACATGCATTCTTCCACATACCCGCTCACATTCACCCCTTTACCAATCATGAGGCCTTATTGCAAGTCCCATAATAGTACTATAAAAAATAGCCCGGGCTGCCAAAGTGGGAATAAACTGCATCTTCTCTTTACGATTGCTGAAGTCCTAAACATGTTCCACCATTCCACTATCCAAGAGTTTAAAGAGTCAAGCGTTAGATTGCTAGATCAAAGAGTCCGCAGTCTCCCCACAAGTAATTTCACAGCCCTCAACCAGCCATGCGTGCCTCCTTCTCTTGAAGATTCCACAGAGATGTGATGCCTCGGAACAGCTCACCATGTACTCAAATTTGAACAGGTGGCCGGAGGCAGCTTTGCAATGAATGAGGGCTAACAAGCTGAAACTCAATCCCAACAACATGGTGGTGCTGCTGGTGGGGAGGAAGGCTTCACCCAGGAATACCTCCTGGTCTGGATCTCACCATGGCGCTGAAACTGTGGAACTTCTTCACCAGTGAGATTTGTCTGTGTACCTCTGTCATTACCTTCCACCAGAAGGTGAAGTAGAGTTGCCAGGTCCCTCTTTGCCACCAGTGGGAGGTTTTTGGGGCGGAGCCTGAGGAGGGCGGGGTTTGAGGAGGGGAGGGACTTCCATGCCATAGAGTCCAATTGCCAAAGCGGCCATTTTCTCCAGGTGAACTGATCTCTATCGGCTGGAGATCAGTTGTAATAGCAGGAAATCTCCTGCTACTACCTGGAGGTTGGCAGCCCTGAGATGAAGGCTTTTATTTTGTTTGGCACACCCCCCGTAAATTCTTATTGGGCCTCTTCCTCTGATTGTGTTGTGTTTATATGTTTTTATTGCACTGTTGAATATTTTACATATACATTTTAAATGCAGTTTAATGTCTTGAATGTTTTAATGCCTTGATGTTTGCCACCTTGGGAGCCCTTTTGGGTGGAAAGGTGGCACAGAAACGTTTGAAAGAAAAAAATTGCTGGACATCAGCCAATCTGCAATCTGAACACATCTCAGGCTGTTCACTAGCCCTGGATAAGCACAGAGTCCATGAACAGGAAGCCTGTACAAGTCTCATATGTGGTGAGAAGTGGCAAGCCATGTGTTTTTGGCATTCTTTGCCACAAGTATAAGAGAAGCACCAGTACCAGCTTTCCAGTTTGTAAACAAATTTTAAGAGGCTTCAGAGCTAAAATGACCAAGTCTAAGTCAACTATCTGGGTTTCTTCTGCCACAGAAGGCTCAGGAAAGACCACGGAGCAGGTTCTCTGGGGCAGGCACTCTCTTGGTTAGGGTTGCCACCTCCACATACCAGCTGGAGATCTCCTGCTATTACAACTGATCTCCAGCCGATAGAGATCAGTTTCCCTGGAGAAAATGGCTGCTTTGGCAATTGGACTCTATGGCATTGAAGTCCCTCCCCTCCCCAACCCCCCCCTCCTCAGGCTCTGCCCCCAAAACCTCCCACCAGTGGCAAAGAGGGATCTGGCAATGCTACTCATGGTCCCTTTCCTTCTTACAAGCTCCCCATCCGGCCCTTCTGCCTTTCCATCCAGACAGTCACAAGTACCTGACAGGGCAGAGCAGCTGGTGACTCTTCTTAGTCACCCTGGGTGAGGGATTGTTAGCTGAGCCTCCCTCCCTCCTCTTTCCAGCCCCAGGGGGAAACTACAGCTTTTCTCTCAAAGAGCCAGTCCGGCCACAATTCAGGGTGCCGGCGGTGGAGACGATCCAGAGACCCAGGTCCAGAAGACCGGGCCCACGTCTCTTAAGGATGCTGCCATCAGACCCTGACAAAGGTAAATTCTCACAACCAGAAGCCATGGAGAGGCTGCATGAGAACTTACCATGTGGAACCTCAAGCCACATGGTGCTGTGCTGTGCAGGTTACATCTCCGCAGTTTCCAAGCGACTGCTAAGAAGTGACCGTGCACAGCTTCACCGCATGGCTGGAGGTTACAACCCACTTCCCAATGCATTTATTTATTTTTATATTTTCAACTTATCTCCTCCCCCCACCCAAGTGGGCTTGGGCGGCTACAATCCCTCTGACTATTTGTATGCCATATCAGATCTTCAACACCATGTTAAGAAAAAGAAATAGGCAGCCCTGTTTGTATACAGCAAAAACCCAAAGCAAAAGCCATGTAATACCTTCTCTTAAGACCAACTGAAATAGCACAACTGAGTCTTTAAATCCTCCAAAATTCCTCATCAGCCTGGATGTTAAAAAAGGGGGAGGGGGGATGACAGACAGCCTCCCCTATAAAACTCTTTGCTGTCTTCAGTGGGTCGGGGTGTGGCTGGTCAGTATCAGGTTGCACCTTTGATATGCCAGGAACAAGAAGCAAAAATTGGAGCCCCTCCCCAGTGGAAAATGTATAAGAGCCATGTGCCTCTTGGGGTACCCTGCCTCTGAACAGGTTTCGTGGCAAACAGGCATTGACAGGCCTGATCTCCCTGCCTTGGCATACCTTGGAAAGCTGTTTGTCTGAGCAACCCATAGATATACACCTGGCTGGCATCTGGAGATGCCACTAAGGGCACTTAGGAACCAGGGAATGCTTCTTTCCTTGTCAAGTTAAACATTCAGCTGGACCACCTGCCACAGAGCCCTGGAGCTAGAAGAGGCCTTCTTGGCCCTTCAAACTCAGTGCAGGAAATGCAAAGTTAGAGTGTTCATGACCAATGGCTGCCCAGCCTCTAGCTGAAGACCTCCAGGGAGGGGCAGCCACCTCACTCCCAAAGATAATTGGCTCTGCTACGGAACTGTTCTCAAGACTAGAAAATTTCTCCTTACATTCAACCAACATCCACCCTTCTGTGACTTGTGTGTGTGTAAAGTGCTTTCAAGTTATAAATGACTGATGGCAACCCCTTATGGGGTTTTCAAGGCAAGAGACTAACAGAGGTGGTTTGCCCGTGCCTTTCTCTGCATAGCAACCCTTGGTGGTCTCCCATCCAAATACTAACCAGGGCTGACCCTGCTTAGTTTCCGAGATCTGACAAGATCGGGCTATACCATGCTGCCTTCCCTCCCCTTCTGTGACTTAAGTGCATCCAATCTAGCCCTGACCTGGATAGCCCCAGGCTAGCGTGATCTCGTCAGCTCTCAAAAGCTAAGCAGGGTCAGCCTTGGTTAGTATTTGGGTGGGCAACCTCCAAGGAACACCTGGGTCATGGCGTGGAGGCAGGCAATGGCAAACCACCTCCAGACGTCTCTTGCCTTGAAAACGACAGAGTCGCTATAAGTCAGCTGTGACTTGATGGCACAAAACAAATTTAGTCTTCTTTCCTGAAGCATTAGAGAACAAGCCTCTGCCCTATTGCCTGGGACAGCCCCTTCAGGTATTTAAAAGGCACGGCCATGTTGCCTCCTGTGTCTTCTCTTCCCCAGGCCAAGCATACCAAGTTCTTCCAACCCTTCTTCAGAGGACTCATTTGCCAAACACCCCAACATCTTTGCCACCCTCTCTTCAAGCGTTGCATCCACATCCGGACACAGTATTCCAAATGGTCTGATTAGTATGCAGCAGAGTATAACTATTACTTCCAAGCAAGTGTCCTAGCAGTTAAAAGAATGTGCCCTGGAAATGGCCTCTGGATGACAGCCTGCTACATAACGGAAGAGGTATATCATCAGCCCGGGATAGAGCCTCCGTTGCCATGGGGAGCCTGCAGTCTGGCAAAGAAAAGGCAGTAAGGGGCTAATGTTTGGTCTGCGTCCCAAGGAGCTGCGCTTTGCAAAGGGTGCCTAACCTGGAAAGAAGGGAGGCCCAGATGGAAGCAGCCATCCCTCACTAGAATCAGCCTCCTACACAGCTGTGGGTTGCCTGCTCCTGCTCGGCTAATTCCTGGAGATTTGGGAGCAATGCCTGGGGAGGAAGCTCAGCAAGGATGCGATGCCATAGAGTTTTGCTCTCCGAAGCTGCCATTTCCTCCAGGGAAGCTGCTCTATATAACCTAGAGATCAGCTGTAATTCTACGAAGGTAGTTTCTGAGGGCTGCTGTGTTAGCCTGCAGTAGAAAAGTTAGATTTGATTCCAGTAGGACCTTAGAGACCAACAAGATTTTCAGGCTTTTGAAGGTCATGGTGAAGGGATCTGATGAAGGAAGCTTTGACTCTGGAAAGCTTATACCCTGCGAAGCTTGTAGGTCTCTAAGATGCCACTGGACTCAAATCTAGCTGTCCCACCTGGAGATGGGTAACCCTGGTTGGAGACATCTGTGTGGGGAAGATAATAAAGGTGGAGGGGGGAAGGGAGTCTGTATCTGCTTGAAGTTGACAACTCTTATCCAAACCAAAATAAAAACAAAGCAACCACCCTCCCCTATCTTTTGCACAGAAAGGAAGGGGCCCTCCTCCCCTATACGACACACCAACCCAAATCAGTAGCCCTTCTGGTTCACACACTTGGGGAAAGTGTGAGATGCCAGGATGCAGCTGGCACTGCCCAGTCCACATGGGCACACAGGCAGCACTTGCTTCCTCGGGAGACCAGCGTGGCATTGGCCGCCTCGGAAGAAACGGAAGACAGCTGCCAAAGAAGGAGGAAGGCTTTGTCACACTGCTCTCCTTTGCTGTTGTTTTGGCTACGGGCAAGGCCAGCGCCCGCCTTGTACTGACACAACATAAGCACATACTGGAATGCACCTTGTGTGCCAGCCCCTCCCAGGGCCTTATGTAAGGCCAGAAAGGGTTGGTTCTCTCGCTTTCAACAGCCTGTTGCAGCGCCCGCTTGCCTCTTGGCACCGCCCCCTCCAGCCGGCATCCACAGGGCTTGTGCTGCACATGTGGAGACACACGTGCGCCAGCTACTAGAGGGGGCGTGTGGGCAGGCATGCACGCCACTGCCTATGCACGACACGTGGGCATTAGTGTGAAACCCTCGTTGCCAACATCCCGGTGGGAAGGTGACTGCAGGTGTGTATATTGCATTCTGGGCAGCAGAGAGAGAAGGCTGCAGGTTTGCAAGCAGGCAGGTGCCAAGGGCTCCATGGCGAGTGTGCAGACATGTGCCTGTTTGGCCGAACGCCACCACTGGAGGCTTCCCACTCAGATTCCTCAAGAGACGCCCGACCAGCAATTCCCATGCAGGCTCTGCTGCAGAACAAACAGGTCAAAAGGCTCTACTGGAGAGAGGCGAGGAACCCTCCTCTACAGCCTTCCTGCAGCCCTTCTCATAACCCTTAGGATTGCCTACAACCTGAGGGCAGAGGGGAGAGAATGGCTTGCCTCTTTATCAGAGGCTTAATATGGGCAGGCTAAGTATCACTAGCTGATAAATAACATTCCATCACGCCTCTGTTAAAGGGGCAGGGCGCTTTTTGTCCAGGCCCTTGGCAAAGGTGGTTCCCCTCAGATCCCCATAGCAGCAACAAAACGAGTTCCTCTTTTCTGAGAAAGAAGAACTTAGCTGTGCGCCTGCTCTGCTGAAGGAAGCCTCCCTTGCAGGGAGGATGGAACTCTCCCTAAAACGATAAGTGGGGGATACCTGTCAACCACAGGGATCCTGCAGAGCCACCGAGGTCCTCCTTGTTCTGCAGCACTGAACGCTGAAACACCCCCCCCCACACACACACACATACAACATTTCCACAACAAGGACACCAGCACCACAAGCCCATTGCCAAGACAAGCCTTGCGATATTTCCCTGCACCCCCCCCCAATAGACTCCCCAAGCTGAAGATGACTTCCCAGCTTCCAGCGCAGCCTCTCCAAGGGCAGTTACCACTGCTGCCAGGATGCCCTAAAATTGGCACAGGCACTTCCACAAAGATGGGCATTGCACCCAAGGGAAAACTGTATCGGCCAATTCTGCTGTGGGGGCTGGCCATGAGGTCTACAGGGGCCACTCCAGGACAGGAGGGCTCCAGACCCGGCCCGGCAGCCCAAAGCAATGGTTCAGAAAGCCCAAGCACAGCAGCCCACCCTCACTATCCTTGCAGATCTGGGTTCTGCAGCCCCCCCACTAAAAGGTCTGGCCGATAGAATCATAGAATGATAGAGCTGGAAGGGACCGCCAGGGCCATCTAGTCCAACCCCCTGCACAATGCAGGAAATTCACAACTACTTTCCCCGCACCCCCCCTACTCCATGCCCAGAAGGTGGCCAAGACGCCCTCCCTCTCATGGTCTGCCTAAGGTCATAGCATCAGCCTCGCCGACAGAATCCTGCCCCTCAACTTGAAGGCAAGAGGCGGGCCCCGTCCCCAGGTCCCCCTCCCCAGGTCCCCCTCTAGCTGCCGCCGCCCTGTCGGGGCTCAGCGGTGAGGCCTGGCCCTAAGGGGCCTGATCCCGAGCGGCGCCCGCCCAGGCCCACCCACCTGTGGAAGAAGAGGAGAATGGAGAGCAGGGTCTGGTCGATGTTGCGGTTGCAGATGCCCTGGTTGAAGAGGTAGCAGGGGTCGCGCACCACGGGCTCCAGGGAGTCCTGGCGCATGATGCGGCTCAGCTTGTCGGCGTTGAGGTTCTGGCAGACGAGCTGCTGGCGCAGCTGCTGGAAGGGGCTGGCCGCCGGGCTGCCCAGGTTGGCGCGGCAGCCCAGGGGCCCCTCCTCCAGGCCGCCGCGGTGGGCCAGCTCGAGGCAGCAGCTGCAGCAGTCCAGCCCCACCGGCGAGCGGCACTCCCCCGGCGAAGGGGGCGAGGACATCCCGCCGCCGCCCGAGCGCGGATCGCCGGGCCGCCGGAGCCCCGGGGGCGCGGCGCTGGGGGCCCTCTCCGGCCGCGCCCGGCCTCCGGGGCTGCGCCTGGGCTCGGGATCCAGGAAGCGCCTGGCCCTGGCGGCGGCTGCTGCGGCTGCCCTCCCTCCGGCCCGCTCGCCAGCGGACTCTCGCCCGCCCCGCCCCGGCTGCCTGGCCCCGCCGTCCTCGCCCGTCGAAGCCCGGGGCCGCCGCCGCTGCCTCTGTGGTCGCGCCGGGGCTCCTCTCCGGACGGCTCGAGCGCGGCGGCTCCGCGTCCCTTCCCTTGGCTCTCCCGGCCCGCCCCTTTCCCCCGACTCCAGCCCCGATTGGCAAAGCCGTTCCCGGCCCGGCCCCAGAGCCCTCCCTCGGGCCGCGCCCGGGTCTCCGGCCCCCCCAGCCCCGCCGGGCTGGCACGCCGAGCCGAGCCTGCCGGCTCCGACGCCCTGCCCGGCCCTGCCACCTCTCCACGCCCGCCGCCCTCCAAGAGCGGCCTGCCGGGCAGGTCTCCAGCCGGCCGAGCTTGCCCCAGCAAGGCCAGCTGGAGCTGGGGAGAGCTGGACCTGCTGGGTGTCTGCCTGGCAGGCAGGCGTTCGAGGCAGGGAGCTTCCTCCAATGGTGAAGGGCACTTTGGTGGGTGGGTGGGAATGGCGCACTACGGGCCTCTGTTTTTTAAAGAATCGATAGTAACCATTAATGTACTAGTTCTGGTCGTAACAGTGCGTTGTACATACTTTTCTGTATTGTTTGTTTTTTCTTTTTTGTATTATACACATATTTTTTTCTTTTTTATGTTTTTTTTTGTATTCTTTATTAAAAAATCAATAAAAATTTATATATATATATATATAAAAGGTAGGGAGCTTCCCTGCTCCCTCTTCCTTTCTCGGCAGAAGCCTCGGAGAATGAAAGGCAAGTCCTTGCTTGTCCCTGCTGGCCGAGAGAGGACGGAGGAGCGCGCGGGTGCGTCGGGAGGGGGGTCTGCCCCCCTGCCCCCCAAGAGTTAGGCAGCTTGCCTCGCCACTTATTTATTTTGTTTGTTAGATTGCAAGCAGACACCGGGGGCTCTGAAGAGCAGGCTTGGAGGCGTCGGTTATGTCTTGGCCTGGGCAGAACCCCCCACCCCCAATGGATTATAGGATTGGGATGTTTTGACCCCCCCTCCCAAAATAATTCCCCTGCCCCTCGCTGCCTAGCCTCTCTCTCTTTCCACTTAGCCGAGAATTGGGGGGGGGGTATATGTGCGTGCGCGCGTGTTGACAGTTCCTAGCCCCCGGTGCCCTGGGAGGCGTCAAATGAAAGTGAAAGGAAACCTGAAGGCGGAAAAAGCCCCCGAGGGCGTTTGATGCCGCTGCCCAAAGCGACTTGCTGGAGCCTCCCGCCTCCCCTCGTGCAGAACTCTGCCAGGGAATCGCCTTCGCGGCCGGGACTGATGGGCCGCGCCTTTTGCCAGCTGGCCCGCTGCCAGCCGCTGACACCCGCCGCTGAACCTCTGCTGCGCCGGGCAGGGGGCCAAGGGAACCCTTTCCCGGCCAAACGTGGGCGGCGGCTGCCACCTGGCGGATGGGCAGGAAGGGGCTCGGCGGCCCCTGCCAGCCTAAACAGATCTTTCGCTTAGCCACACTTAATCAAATGCGCTAACAGCGCATAGGACTGCACTGCAGGTGTGTCAAAATGGGGACTATCCCTGGAAATGCAAAAGGAAATGCAAAAATGCAAGAGAGGCACAAGGGCCTTGGCAACGGTAGTAATAGGTGATCACACCGTCTTATTAGATTTGCTCATTTGACCCCTTAAAGGAAACATTCTTCTGATTGAGCCCTAATTGAACTTCTTCAGATTTCCTGCTCAGTCCCTTGTTTCACCCGGGGCCTCCTTTTAAAGTTTTGCCGTTATTGTAGAATGGTGACTTTCAAGGCAACAGCAGAGGATTCTGAAGTTTCTTCTACTGGTTTCTAAATGTTTTGTTGTTTATTTACAACTTTTGTAAGTTACCTTTCCACCAAAAAGGACCCCCAAAAGTGGCTTATGGACAGTTTAATAAAGCACACTCCTTAAACATAGCCTAACTTGTAACTGCTTGCCAGAAATGTTCATCCACCCCACTGACAAAACAGAATGTCTGCAAACCATGTCCATTCTACAGAAAGCCCTCTAACAAAGTATAGTTCGGCAGGACAGTCAAATTATTAACAGAGGAGGCATCCCCATCACCTCCTCTGGCTCTGGCAGGCTATGCCCCAGTGTTGGGGCTACCACTGAGAAGGCTGAGGACGATCTTACTTCCTATGGTGGTGTAGTGGTTAAGAGCAGTGGTTTGGAGCAGTGGACTCTGATCTGGAGAACCAGGTTGGATTCCCCACTCCTCCACATGAGCAGCAGACACTAATTTGGTGAACTGGATTTGTTTCCCCACTCCTACACATGAAGCCAGCTGGGTGACCTTGGGCAAGTTACAGCTCTCTTAGAGCTCTCTCAGCCTCACCTACCTCACAGGGTCTCTGTTGTGGGGAGGGGATGGAAAGGTGATTGTAAGCCGGTTTGAGTCTAACTTA
This sequence comes from Euleptes europaea, assembly GCF_029931775.1. Lineage (NCBI taxonomy): Eukaryota > Metazoa > Chordata > Lepidosauria > Squamata > Sphaerodactylidae > Euleptes > Euleptes europaea. The sequence goes on from NC_079324.1 coordinate 39,590,433, forward strand.
AATGGTACAGAAAATCAGCATATAAAAACCAACTCCTCCTCCTCTTCCTCCTCCTCTTCTTCCTCTTCTTCTTCTGTGGGAGGGGAGACCATTACTTTTTGTAGGATGTTTAGAATGTAGCAAGCTTGTTTTGACGCAGACAGGATGCAAGACCACCCCCGCCACCTTCACAGGCCTGCCAGATGCAAACAGTTGTGCCAAGATGGGAACAGAAGACACCCAATAGAGAAAAGGGGAACGAGACGCTGACCTTTCAGTGCCTTTTATTGGCTCTTGTGTGGGATTTTGAACACTCAGCTAGAGCTGAGCAGCTACAGTCCCCAAGCATTTTAGAAAGCATTTGAGTGGGAGTCTACATGGACCCAACAAGAGATGGGTTGACTCAATAAAGGAAGCCACAGCCCTCAATTTTCAAGACCTGAGCAAGGCTGTCAAAGATAGGACATTTTGGAGGACTTTGATTCATAGGGTCGCCATGAGTCAAAAGCGACTTGACGGCACTTAACACACACACTACATGGAAAGCCTGGCAAAGTCCAACAAGGCAAGCACGGAACAGGCACACATCTCTTCAAGGGAGTGCAGAAGGGGACTCTGGTGAGGTCAAGGTGCGTCGTGAGCGTCTCAGCGGCTCTGCAATTCAAAGGCAACAAGGTTGACTGGACAGGTTTGCTAGCAGTTATCCCTAACTCCACTTGCAGCGGGGATGCCCTTCTCTTCCCCTTCCTATTAATTTCATTGGGACTTGAGCAGGAAATAGTCCCTGCCAAATGTGTCCTCAGGGCTGAATGTGCAGCAGGGCCTTTGGTTTGTCTTGTACAGCTGGGATTTCAATGTATTAAACTACTCCTTGTCAAGGAAAAGGTTACATTGGTTATCCTTACCTGCTGAGGCTTTTTCCATCGCAGCTACGCTGAATGAAAGTTTTAATTAATTTGCTTAGGGAGCATGACGGTTCATGGGCTCTGAAAATAATGCAAAAGGCAGCAGGGATCGCAAGGGGAGGCTGAGCCACGTGACCACATCTTGCTTCTCTTCCCCCAGGAACACTTACACACTTCCCAGCCGGCTCATTTTAGATCCCCACACCTTGCTTCTCTGTAACTCAGCATGCACCCCCCGACCCCCCTTCCTCATTTTAGACTTCCTCAGAATCACTAATCTGAGTCTGAATCTGGGCAAAAGGGAATCTCTTTTTAGTTGCATGTAAGATCCAGAAGAAAACTGGGCATATAAATATTTTAGAAACATAACAGTTCTCCCAGCATCCTCAGTGACTTCACCAGTGCATTAACTGAGCAACACTGGAGGGCACGGAAGAGAACTGTGCAAAGGCTCTTATTGTTATCTGGTGGCGGATCTTCCTTAACTCTGCCATGAAGTTAAAGGTATGGCAACCAGGATATGACCACCTGGTCCCTACTGGATTACGTGTAACACAGGGACCGACCATTTGTTGTAATATGAATTCTAGATTCTTCTGGTTTTCCCTTCGGGAAATTTGGTCTTCTGCCTCCTGCTTTCTTAGATCCATGCAATCTGAAAAACAGCAGCACATGAAGTGGCACACAGTGACAAATAGAGCAAGTCATGAGCCAGACACAGAGGCAACAGCTGCCCCTGTACCTGAAGTCGCTCAGTCTGTTGAACATCTCTAGACCACTGGACAAGTTGAGGCTAACATTTGAGGGTGATGTTTATAGCATATTGATTTGTTAGGAACATCATGTGGTGGTAGCACCTAGAGATGTAAAATTTCCTGAAATTTTGAAGCCATGGGAAAAAAACTAGTTTTTTTCCTGCCCCCCTCTCAAAAAACCCCAGACATTTGGGGGGAAATTGAAATGTATGCAATAAGTACTGTGCGCCATCAAACCTAAACTGACTTTACTGCTTTGACATCATAGAATGCATCATTTATAACTTACCCAGCATATAAAATTTCAGTATTTGACATATTTATGGAATTTAAAAGTTATAAATGCCTTAGTTTTGTACAAGCAAAATTGCCAATATACCCAATACCTGAGAGAAACTACAAGCTGATGATGCACACTAGGAAATCTTAATTTTTGCTGTCTGGTTAGAGAGAGCTAAGTTCTCAATGAAACTTTCAGTTTTCTTCTGAGGTTTTGGTGCAGTTTCTACCCCACCTGGCGGCTGGCAAAAGTATAAGGGTAATAAGCTACTTTTTACCCAGTTGGTGGGTAAATACGTCACAGTGGTTTGAGGGAAAGGTGAAAAAGTCAACCACGGCAGGTCGAAAGAAGAACAGAAGGGCATATAACTGTCGTAGAACAATGAAAGCCTTGCAAACTCCCTTTAGGAAGATCAGGTAACCTTCTAGGTGCAGAAATGCATCTTGGATTTAAGAGCTGTATATGTCTACAGCATGTCCACCTTGGTCATTTATGCATGGGAGGTTTTGCCTTGGATTTGCCCCTCTCTGGATGTATATTTTCCCCATCTGAATTCTCAAAACTCTGCATGGGGGCTTATTGTTGAGTTTTGAGAATTCAAATGGGGAAAATGTGCATCTGCAGCGTGGCAAATCCAAGGCAAAACCTCCCAGGCATAAATGGCCCTTGTCTTTAAAAGCATTTTGCTCATTTGAAAAGAGAAAATATTTCATATGTTTTTTTTGAGTACACCTCAAAATGTCTACATTTGGGCGGGGGCAAGGGAAAAATAAATATTTCCCCCTGAATTCCTCTGTTTCCCCCCCCCCCGGGCTTTTACATCTCTAGTAGCACCACTAAGGCCACAATGTTGCCATAATAAGAACATCAGGGATGGTGGTGGGGAGAGGAGAGGAGGCAGGCAGGAGAGCCCAATCTATTTTTTAGCTGGACTTTGCATTGTTGAAGTTCATTCCACTCCTTGGCCAGGCTACGGCATGACCAGGAGATGCTGGGGGCTAGGTATGCATTTTAATCCTGGCTGCAAAACTCTGGGAAAGTTCTCACTCGGCCTCCCATTATGGATTATTTGCATCACCTGCCTCATTGGTCTCTCACACATCATCCAGAAGGCCAAAAACACCCTCCTTCCCACATAGCATCCCTCCCATTGTCCCCATGAGTGTCAAGAAGCCAGTCCCTGGAAGCTGGTTCTGCATCAAGATGGGAGGGTTTCCCTTCACGCCAGGGGCCACGGCTCCTGGCACTCCCATTCAGAGGCTTTGCTGAGATGCTGGCAAAGGTGCCTCCGCTCTGCTGCACCACAAGAGGCATCTCCGGCAACTGAGTTCTTAGTCTGCAGAGGGTTGGATTTCCCTGCTTCATCCTATTGCATTTAAAGGTGCGAGTGAAATTCTGCATAGGGTATGTTGCACTTATTGCCTGCAGGCAGAGAGTGGCCATGTGCTCTCCTTCCTGCCAGCTTTTTTGTGGTTTCCTGTGTATTTCAACATGTGCCAAATTACAGTTTTCTGGCAGGGAATAGCCACTTGCCAGGCATCACTTATATTTCTTATTGATGATACTCCTTCATTTATCAGAAGATGCACTTCATCTAGCCTGAGAAGAGCATCTCGGGATGGGCAAATGGCAACATAGCCTCTTCTAAGGAAAAGCAACGCTAAGTTCGGCTGGAGAGAAACTACCTCCCAATAAGGGCTCTGCGTTTTTCCCCAGAGGGGTAAACAACAACTTTAGGGCATGCATGTGTGTGATTTAGATCAGGAAAGTGGGAAAGGGTGGAAGAATTGACCCCCAAACCCAGCCCCAGTGCTGCTGCTCAGATCCCCATTGCCCCACCCCTTTCCCCGTGATTGAATATCAAAAGATGGGAATCCAGTCATGGATCTCTCCTCTCACATTCTCACTCACTGCCAGGAGTTGCTTCTTGTGCCCCAAACCAGAAAAACATTTTGACTAGGGAGCCCAGAAGACACAAAGAACAGGTAACAGAAGTACTTACAGAGCACGATGATAGCTATCATAGGAAGGAGAGCGATGACAGATGTTCCAGCTATGACAGCTGTTAAGTCAACAGGCTCAGCATTTCCCTTTGCTGTTTATTTTAAAAGAACCCATAAAATCAGAGCATATTCAATGATTTTGCATAAGTATTGATATTTCAGCTCTATAAATAGACTAGAAGTCTTGTTGAATGCCTCATGGAGGATCTAACCTGGAGTTTAAAGTCTGTTTGTTTTTAAAAATTCATGCTGGGAAATTGTCAGATGTAGGCCATTTAAATGCCAGCCTGCAGCTAAAGATATTGGTGTTTGCAGAGCCGGCCTCTTCTGGAAGCTAAAAGCAGGTAAGAACAACATTAAAACCCAAATATTAAAATGCTAAGTTAAAAACATCCAAGCACTGTTTTGAAATGAAGCTGTGTAGGATCAAGAGGAGAGCAGAGGCAATGAGATAAAATACTTTTCTTTTTGAAGAATTTAAAATTTAATCATGATTACAGACAGCTCTGCTGGTCGGCATGAAGGTGCCAAAAATTCCTCCCAGTCCAGACAGATGGACTGTCCTCCTCACAGATTAATGGCTGGCAACAGCGTGTGTGTGTATGTGGAGGGGGGTATCTAAAACCAGATGGTCCCATAATAGAGCTTGGCCTTTGGTCAGAACTCACCTGGCAGCGAAACTCACTTCTATTTCTGTGGCAATGCTTGGATTCCTATGCTAGGATCCCTTTGCTGGCATCTCTTGATCTACCCACAAGTCTCCATAAATCACTGGCACCATCAAGCCAGGAAAGAAGCAAGTCTCACCTTGGAGCAGATTAATCTGCTTTATCAGCACACTGGATGTCACGGCAACCAAGATCATCCCTCCAGGGGTAGTGAAGTTCAGCAGGCGTTGGCCTGGGAAAGGGTGGGAGAGAGAAAGGCCAGAAACTGGCTTTAGAATCCAAAGGCAACTCCAAGAGAGGCTGCTGCTGGGCAAACCCTCTTGGCTTTTCCACAGACCCCCGTCCCACCAAAGGGCTGAGGGCAGCTGTGAGTTCAAAGCCAGAGATACTCCAGTGGGATCTTCCAGTGGTGCTTTGAGCAACTCTAGTGACGAATTGAGCTGGGTTTCGACTTTCTTGGCTTGCTGGGATGCTTCACTGGAATGTAAAGCTCTGTGAATTTCTCACAAAACTTTCTGTACATGGTGGTCTAGGGATGAATTGTCATGGGAGAGAGGGCAGGTTCCTGTCTTGGAGCTGCATTAGACTAGTGACTTTCTGATTCCAGGTCTATGATTCTTTGAAAGGAGGGCTCAACGTGGAGCCCCTGGATCTTTGTTGTGGGAGGGGAGGAAAATGTGCACTAGATATTGGTAGGTCTGGGAGGGACTGCAAAAATGTAAAAGCATCAGAAGAACCCACTGGATCAGACTACGGTGACCTCCACAAGGGCCCCTGATAATTTACTAGAAATGGGCTTGAACAGAGCAAAAAATATGGTAAGTCAACGACTTATAGACATCGAATTGCAGAATGAGAGGGCCCTTCTTCCAAGACCATACAAACTACTAAAGAGTTGGGAGGGATTCTCTTCGGCTCCTTATCTGACCTCCGTTGCTTTTACTAAATTTCGATGGGCTTTTTCAAGAGCTAGTTTTAATGCCTTTCCGTTGGCCTTGCTCAGCGGGAGATTCCAGCATTTACCTCTGGAGTCTAGCTTGTGCCCTTGTAACTCAGATGTTGAGACAATCACCCATATTTTATTGTATTGTGAATTTTATCAGGATGTCAGAAATAGGCTGATTTTGCCCTTGTTGACCAGAGCGTTTAGACATTCAGATGATTTTATTATTAAATATTTACTTGAGGATAAAGATGCTAACATTTCCAATCAGGGGCAAAGTTTTGCTACATTGCCACTAGAGTGCGAAGGACTCGGGTTAGCACATCAGAAAATCCTGGCTCTGTATTGATCAATTGTAACAACATTTATCTGCTGGTCAAATGATCGTAAATAAATCTCCACAAGGTCACAATTCTCTAGGGCGTTCTCATTTCCGCTACAGTTGCTGATAAAGTGCAGCTTATGCAGGCTTATGCAGGGTGAGTTTCCCTGCATTCTCCCTCCTGCAGTTCCCTGCAGTAGCCACCCTCTTCATGCTACTGGGGTGGGGTGGGTTTTTTTTTTTAATGTAATTGAGAAATAGCTATTGCATTGTCTATTACAATTTTTTTCCAGACTGAGAAAGCCCTCCAGGCAGGGTCACTTGGGGGGTGGTTGCTGCAGAGGACCAGAACAGGGAAAAGGTGCCAATGTGGGTAGGACCAGGAGAGACCCAGACTTTCCTGCCCACATGGCAGCCACCCAGGCTTTGCTCTGATCATTACATTTAAAAATAAAGGACAGCAAATGTAGGAAAGATTGCAGCGAAGCTGGGGAAAAGCTGGAAGGTGAACACAAGCAGTATGATGCTGTGTGGAAGAGGAACACCCCCCTTCCCATCAGTATCATTCCAATTTTAGTATATGTGCTGCCGAGGTGAGCATCACTTCCCATCAGTACCGAAACCAGGCCAAACATCCAGTGTGGGAGTGACCAAAAAGTTCATTTCATTCAGCATCCTGTTTCCCACAATGGCCAACCAGATTCCCCCCCAGGAGGCCCGCAGGTGGAGGCACCATGGCCAGATCATCATCGTACGAATTGCTCATCCCACAACTGTTATTATGAAGTAGACTGCCCCTGAACATGTAGGTTCTCTCTAGTCATCATGGCCACAGCCACTGATGGAGCTTTTTGGTACAAATTTGATTCATCCCTTTTTAAATCTACATGTGCTAGCAACCATCATTTCATCCTGTGGCTGTGAGTTTCACAGGCTAATGATGCCTTTCCTGATTAAGTACTTTATTTTCTCTTTCCAGAATCTGCTACCCAGCAGTTCTATCGCACACTCCCCCCACCACATGTATGGGAGAAGGGGGGGAATCTTGCTTCATAGGGAAGAGGGTGTGATGAAAGCTGCCACAAAGCCTTGCTGTAAAGTAGACCAAGTTGTTCCCATGAAGACAGAAGCCTCCCCTTCCCAAGGAATGCCATGCGAAACTCCACCAAGTTCTCCCGGTTTCAATGACTGACCTGCCTTGTCTGTGACCTGATGAAGAATGTGCAGCTGGAACCCGAGGGTGACCACTAATAGCAAGGTGACCAGCATCACGTACAGGAGGAAGATTATGGGCACAATGAGGGCAGCAGAGAGTCCTGGAAGGAGGAGGAGGTCAAAGTTTAAGATATCCCAGTTGGTACCTTCTTAATCCAACCTTTCTGATGTGACTGGAGGCCCGACTAGGATAAGACACGGGAAGAAATATTTGTCCGGCGACACCAAGACCTAGAAGCAGGACCCTGAGTCAGCGGGACCCAGAGTCAGATCCATACGCATCTCCCATGCTGATGTTTGCACCTCCCTTGCACAATCTGTTGTGAAAAGCAAGAAACTTGCTATGCAAGGGAGGTGCAAGGAAAGTGCAAACATCGGCATGTGAGATGCGCATGGACCTGACTCGGGGCCCCGCTGACTCAGGCATTCCCTGAGCTCTGCAGTCCACCTACCGGTCGCTTCTCACCTTGATCGTAAATCCAGAGGAGGAGGGACACAAGGTCCAGCACAGACCCCAAGCACACGAGCCCGTTCGCATAGATGCCCAGCCATTTCCAGGCCTTTCCCCCTAGAAAAAAAGACAGTATTGTGTTATCATTCTTGCTGAGAATTGGGTCATGCTAACCCTAGAAAAAGCATCCACAATATACAGTCTGGGTGGCAGCCCATAGCCTGAGCAGAGGCATTTGCTCCATTATAATGAGCAAAACTAGGGCCTGGTGGATACCTAACCAGCTACAGTCTGTGGAGCTCACAGCAGCCAGCACCAAACTAGCACCTCTTCTACTGAGGAACCATCAGGGGCAAAGGAAAGAGGGATGTCTTGGTGCTGTGGTGCAAGAAGGAAGGGCCAGCCTAGGCAGCGGACCTTGGCTCTCTGTGCTCTCTGACATGGGCTTGGCTGGCTGGCACAGCTGTGAGAACAAGAGACTCAGGTCCCACAGGCCACTTCTCCCAGTGGGTGTGTTTTCCTCCAGCACAAAGCTCCTGCCCCAGTGCAAGAGGCTCTTTCACAAGCAAAATAATCTCTTGCATCAGTGGAAAGAATCACCTCTACTCTAGCAGAACAGATTCCTGGGATCCAACCCAGGAAGATGACAGTGGCCAATTCATAAGCTGCGGAGCAGAGTGTAAGGAACGGAAAAAGACTGCCAGGCCTAGGGGCTCAGAGATGGAGAAACTATTTCAGGACTTGATTTTGGGTACCATAATGCCGAGCAACTTCTACCCTAGCAAGAGGCTTGGGGAGAACACCTGCTTCACACAGCTCACCTGACCCCAGGGAGGATGTTTGGCGCAACTGCCTATTACTGCTGAATCTCACCATGGGACAGTGGGGAATAAATCAATACCCTAGTGCTGAAGAAGCCTTTATAAGGTCTGCCAAAGGACATCATCTTATGTAGGCCAGGGATCTGCAATCCCTGTCCCCACGGTCTGGAAGGCAACGACATCCATTTCCCTCCATCTGTTTCCTCTGTTTAACTGGCAGGTTTCTTTTATAGAAGAGAGATGACTTCTGCTTACAGTCTTACGGCCACTTGGAAATTATGATTCTCTGCCTTGCTTTGGGCTATTCTAGCAGAGTTGAGAACCATGTTCTCCCTTTCCCATTGGCCTGTGGAGTGCATTAACACACTTACATAGCCACAGCTGCACAAACCAGTCTTCACACCCACCAGGCACTCACACAGGCAGGTACACATATCATCTACCACCCTTGGTTTTTGCCTATCTTGCTGCCAACCAACCAGCAGGCTATTGGTAGTAAAATCCCAGGATTAAGGATTAACTGTATCTTTGCTTCCTGTTGGTCACTGGTGACCTGGGTTTGTGCAATCTGAGAACAGAAAAGGAAATTCATTCGTCGAGCATTGGCCCCACACAGGTAACCCCTTACTCACGAATTCTCAGCCTTTGTGGCTGACAAAAAGGTATTAGTATCCCCCATCCACAGAAGGCAGCAAACACCAGCGCGGAGACAGAAATCCGTAAAGAATCTTCCAATGCCGTCGAGAGACCTGGATAAAGTCAAAGGAACAAGCCAAAAATAAAACCCCAAACAACCACACACACAAAAGGCAACAACTAGAAGGCGACTCCCAAAAGTTTATACCTTGAAACTCTTGTCGGTCTCTAGGGCGCTCTTGGACTCAAGTCTAACTGTTCCCTGCAGAACGGAGCTATATTCCCCATGTCTTGGCTAAGGACCTGATTCCATTAAAAGGCCTGGGACGGACCAGACATTTGGCGTGACGAACTTTCTTGGGATCCTGACCATTGTGTGCAGAAGGCCAACTGTGCCAAGTCAGAAACAGTGAGAATAACCCAATGCATTGCTGACCTAGACAACTCTTCTTAGGGACTAGAAGCCTTACCTTACTGGCAAAAGTCAAGCTCTGCAAGGATGACTTGTTCCAACTTACAGCACTGCTGGAATCGCAGAAGGAACCAGACACTTTGGTGACTGGCAGGCTTAAATTGTCTAAAGGATAACACCCCCCCCCCGAGAAACCAGCTTCTTCCCCTCCCTCTGGCATTCAGTGGCATCCACTTTGCCCTCTGGCATCTGCAGAATAACTGAACGGCTTGCCGCTCCTGAGATGACTCTCCACAGGGCAGGCTGGGCATGTGGCAATGAGAACAGGCAGAACATTCCGCCCTGGAGTGCCAACTCATTCAAGTGTTTCACTTGGGACCAAGAGTAACAGTAAAGAGACACTGGAGCACCCTTCTTAACCAAGACACAAGTTCAGCCAGCACAAAAGCAGACTTTAAAAGCAGCACACAATGGCTTGATAGTAACCACAGTTCATTGACGTAGGAGAATGTTCAGAGGCAGTGCAGAGATTTTGTTTAAACCAGAGGTTTAATATATAAAATATATTACCACCAGAACATACTTAGGTACAATCCACCTGTATTAACATCAGTGTGTGTGAGAGAGAGTTAGTTAACTTCTAGAAGAGGTGGATCTGGCCTTTGGTGGATAGAGAAGCAACTGAGTACTGATTGAGAAAGAGGATGGTAAGAGGTAGAATTAATGGCCCGAAACCAGCCCTAGACCCATCCGTTTCCAAACCTAAAATCAGGAGAGTGTTGAGCTAACTGGGGGAGAGATGATCAGGGCTGCAGTGGGGCAAAATGTGTTGCTGCTTATAATTTTGTTACAAAACGGACTTTCTGGCACCAAGATATTTAGTTTTTAGGGAAAGGCAGACATTTGGACCAACACAGTTCTTTGAGCTGCCGCCAACTGCAGACTCTGCCAGGCAATGGACTTAAACAGGTGCTTAGCACAGTGTGGGTCATGTAGGTTGGGTGTATGTAGGAAGTGTGTCCAGCACACCCAGGAGTGCAGATGAGGCACACCAAATGCATCCAAACTCACAAAAGATGACTTGGCATCCAGTGGGTGAAAATAAATAGATGTCTATTGGCTCCAACATGACTTTATTTCAGCACAAGCTTTTCTGGCCTACTTTCTCAAACGCAATGAGTGGATCCTCACTATGGAAGAAGAAGAAGAAGACCCTTCCTGTCCCCACAACAGACACCTTGTGAGGTAGGTGAGGCTGAGAGAGCTCAAAGAGAACTGTGACTAGCTCAAGGTCACCCAGTGTCAGGCTGCTATCTCGGTTTCGTTATGCCTCTGTCTCTGCGCTGTATTGTCTGCCCCCCAAGGTCGCATACCTAGGCCTGGGAACTCAGCTCCTGGGAAACTGTATTCAGCCTATGCGTGTAATCTCCCGCCTTTCCTGCCTTATAATATCTCCCAGCTAGTGAGTCTCTCATAGCTGTCATTTTATTCGTTTGCACTGTATGCCTATTTGACCAGTAAAAGCCATCTGTTTGGACTCTATATGACTTTGTGGTGATTTCTGGTTCTGTGGGCCAAGGGCTGACATTATGACAGCTATCCCTCTTCACCATTCTACTAGCCAGGCTGGAACCCAGGGGGGTTCGCCTGCCACTTGGATGGGAGCTGTGCAGCTCTCCAGGTGATCTACTACCCTGGAGCCCTTCTCTGAGGATCCTACTCTGTTACAAGACTTAATCGCTGAACTTTTCCGGACGACCCGAGAGGTTTGCCGCTTGAGGGGACTGGTACAGGAACAGTGGCAATCTCTTACAGGAACTCTCTGGATGTTAACGTCGGAGGATACTGATGCTCGTTTAGATCTTCAAGACTTGGATCAATTACTGGACGATGCCCGGTTGGCGACTGAGGATTTACAAATATTAACTGGACTTTTGGATAATCTTATTTCTCGAGAAACTCTTTCTACCATGGCGGGAGCCCCGCCGGAGGGTTTTTCCCTGATCCCGGATGCAGCCAGCTGTCAGGCTGAGGCCAAGCGAGTCGCTATTAGCACCGCTCTTCTCCTTGTGGAATGTACAAAGGACACCCCGGTAGCCACCTTGGCTCAAGTTTTGACCTCGACTTTTGGAGCCGAGGCACCCGCACTGGCGGTTCGAGTACAACCTCTGCTGGGCGGGGAACCCGACCCCATACTCTCACTCCTGGAGACAGAACTTTTGCCGCGCATTACGGCAGAGACTGCCCTAAGACTTGAGAACGCCAAAGTTCTTGCGGATCAGCAAGCCGCCGAAGCGGCTAAGGTCGCAAGAGAGAGAGAAGCTGCGGAAGCAGCCAGGGCGGCTGCAGCAAGGATTAGGAATCAGGCGAACGTGGACACGCGCCCCAAGGACAATGTACTAGGGCTATCAGGTCTGTCTTTTTCCCCGGCGTTTGTCCCGTCGCGCGCGACCCAACGCGCACGCCGTTTGGCTGACCGACGTCGAGACTCAGGAGAGTCTGAAGACGAGGATCTATATGGGGATAGCTCTCAATGGGCCACAAGCTTCCGGACCAGTAAGCCTCATCTTACTGGTGGCCCAAGTGAGGAGGTTCATCTCTTACGAGCCCAGAATCGGGAGCTCTCCGACCGTGTTGATCAACTCCAGGAATTTATGGAACGTATGCTTCAGGAGAACAGGCAATTACAACAAACCCTGATAGCTCAGAGACAGCCCGTTCCGATACCGGGTCAGGGGGTACCCGTACAGCCACCCGCTAATGTGCCTGCTCCACCCTTGCCTCCTGGAGCTCCTGTTGCTCCTCCGCCCGGACCACCCGTGCAACCACCCGCTAATGTGCCTGCTCCACCCTTGCCTCCTGGAGCTCCTGTTGTTCCTCCGCCCGGACCACCCGTGCAACCGGGTCAACCTGCGCCCGGCCCTTGGAAGCAACTCAAATTGAGGACTACGTATGACGGATCTCTCGAGACTTTGCCTTGTTTCTTGCATCAAGTGGACAGTTATATGCGAGAACAAGGACAACTTTTCCCCACGGAAGATAGCCGGGTGCGTTACGTAGCTTCCCTTCTGACAGGTAAAGCGGCTGACTGGATGGTCCTCCAGTTTGACACCCGCTCTCGTGCTATTCGTTCCCTCAACAACTTCATGACTGCCCTGAGAAGGAGGTTTGAGGACCCCTTCCTGGGGGAAAGAGCCAAAACGGAACTCTTACAATTAAAACAAGGCTCTGCTACAGTTCGAGAATTTGCCGATGAATTTCAACGACTGGCAAGTAAAATTGTAGGTTGGCCCGAGACCACCCTGATCCATCATTTCAGGGAAGCCTTGCATCCTGACATTCTGAACTGGTCTTACATGCGGGGCGATCCCGATACCCTCGAAGACTGGATCCTATTAGCCGAGGAAGTGGAAAGCCGCCGACGCTTTATTTCTCTCGTCCGTCAAAAGCACAAGGAAAAAGGCACCCAAAAGCCTCAACCCAAGGCACCACTGCTCATCCCACGAAATCCCCCACGTCCGCCCCAGGAACGTGAAGCCCGATTTCAGAGGGGTGCCTGTCTTACTTGCGGAGAAATGGGCCACTTTGCAGCCGTTTGCCCGCGCCGCCAGGAATTATTTCGTCCCAGCACGACAACCCGCGCCCGAGGTCGTCCACCACGCAGAGGCACCACGGCCACCCGCAGCGCAGCTCCGGGAAGACCCACACCCTCTGCACTCCATGCCGGGGACCCAGCCTCCCTGCCTACTACCAACGACCCCGCCGGGTCTCGGATTACAAGTGCCCCATTGGGGGACAACTTTCCCTCTTCGGATGAGGAAAATCCTTGGATTTCTCCAGCCTTAAACCTGGAATCTCCCCTCGACATGTCAAAAAACGGCTCCGGTCTGTGGTGAATGGAGCGTCTCCACAGACCTCTCAGGATCTTCCTATCAAACCGAATGCTCCTACCAAAATCAAAGAAGTGGACTCCACCGTCTACGTGGATGCAGTTTTACAACAACTTAACGGTGGCCCACAAATCCCCGTCAACGCACTAATTGACTCCGGTTGCTGTCGCACTCTCATAAGCGAAGCCACTTTTGCTGCACTCAGAGCCGACTCTGAGGCTTTACCCGCCCCCGTCCAATTTGCCCAAATGGACGGAAGCCATTTCCAGGGGGGTCCAGTTGATCACCGCACCATAGGGGTGGCAATGGGAATTGGTTCCCACTGGGAACAAATAGACTTCACTATAGCCCCTATCCGATTTGAAGTGGTCTTGGGAATTAACTGGATTAAAGGACATAGTCCCAGTATTGATTGGGAAACAAACACTATCTCCTTCGCTAGTCCCACCTGCGACCAGCATCGGCAAAACTTTGCTCTGCTATATCCGCCCGTTCCAGCATTAACCTCTACTGCCCCAGCACCACCGGCTCTACCCGCTGTATACCGGGACTTTGAAGATGTCTTCGACCTTAGGGAATGTGATGCCTTACCCCCCCACCGGGCCTCAGACTGTGCGATTGAAGTGGTAAAGGACTGCACATTAACCAAGAGTAAGATTTACCCTATGAGCGCTTCCGAGCGCACTGTCCTCCGGGACTTTTTGGACAAAAACCTCGCCAGAGGGTTCATTCGCCCTTCGAATGCCCCAAACTCGGCCCCCGCGTTTTTCGTCCGGAAAAAAGAGGGCGACCTTCGCCTGTGCATTGACTTCAGAAAGCTCAATGCGGTTACCCAGACCAACGCCTATCCTATCCCATTAATATCAGATATTTTGGGACAATTACAGGAAGGCCGTGTGTTCTCTAAATTAGACTTGGTGGAAGCTTACTACCGAGTCCGTATCCGCGAAGGGGATGAGCACCTCACTGCCTTCTCTAGCTGTTTCGGAATGTATGAATTCCTTGTAATGCCGTTCGGATTAAAAGGGGCCCCGGGGGTCTTCATGCAACTCATCAATGAAATCCTACATGACCTTCTATGTCGTGGGGTGGTGGTCTACTTAGATGACATTCTCATTTATTCGAAAACTATGGACGAGCATGTGGCTCTGGTCAGGGAAGTTCTGCAACGCCTGCGTAACCATCAACTTTTCGCAAAACTAGCTAAGTGCGAATTTCACCAAAGCAAACTCACGTTTTTGGGATACATCATCTCCCACCAAGGTCTTCGCATGGACCCCGCCAAAGTCCAAGCCGTCCTCGATTGGACTCCCCCCACCAACCGTAAGCAAGTACAGCAATTTCTGGGATTTGCAAACTTCTATCGAGGATTCATCCCTAACTTCGCCCAGGTGGCTCTACCCATTACGGACCTACTGAAAACTAAGGGAAAAGTAAGCTCGGCTGCCTTGCCCTCCGCAAAAATCCTATGGACTGAGCAATGCCAAGCCGCCTTTCTGGCCCTCAAACGCCTCTTCACTTCGGAGCCGGTGCTACAGCACCCAGACCCAAATCAAATGTTCATTGTGCAAGTCGATGCTTCCGATGTAGCCATGGGAGGGGCTCTCCTCCAGCAAGGACCGGATGGTCTTCTTCACCCTTGCGCTTACTTTTCAAAAAAATTTGCGCACGCTCAATTAAACTGGCCCATCTGGGAGAAAGAGGCCTCAGCAGTTCATCATGCACTGACTCTATGGCGACAATTCTTGGAAGGGTCTAAAGTCCCCTTTGAGGTTTGGACCGATCACAAAAATCTAGCTGCCCTCACGGGGTCCCATAAGCTATCGGCGAAACAACAACGGTGGGCGGAGTTCTTTGCTCAGTTCCGTTTCACCCTGAAGCACGTCCCTGGGAAGCAGAACGTTCTCGCGGATGCCCTCTCCCGTTTACCACAATATCCGGTAAAACTCGAGAGACCCACCAACTCTCTATTCACCCCTATGCAACGTGGGGCCCTACCTATGCTGGCTGTGCAAACTCGATCCCAGCATCAGCACACCTTACCCAACTTACAAGCTCCGCCAGCCCAACCGGCTGCCCAGCCGCCACCGCAACAGACCGGAGTTCCCGCCCTTCCTACCCCTCCGGCCGCCCAGCCGCCTGCAGTCTGCGCGCCGCCGCACGTAAGCACTAGCCCCATAACTGTTTCTAAGATCTCCATGGCCGACGGGGGGGCCCCCTCCAAAATCCCCATCTCCGAGTCCTTTTTAACTGTCCTTCGGGACCAGTGCCTTTTAGAACGCTCCGCTCATACCCTACCTCCTGGTGTTTTGGAACAAGGAGGGTCCTGGTACAAGGACTCGAAATTGTATGTACCCAAAGCTCTCCGGAAGGACGTTTTACATTTAGCTCATGGAGCCAAAACAGCTGGGCACTTTGGGTTTCTGAAAACCCTTCACTTATTGCGCAGACAGTTCTGGTGGGGGGGAATGCGTTCCGACATTGACTCCTTCATCCGCAGCTGTCCCGTTTGTGCCGCTGCGAAACGATCGCAGGGCAAACCCCCGGGACTGCTACAACCTCTTGAAACGCCCAGCAAACCTTGGGAAGTGATTGCTATGGACTTTATGACTGATCTCCCTCTCAGTGGGGGTAAAACTGTGTTGTGGGTTGTTACTGATTTGTTTTCTAAGCAAATACATTTGATTCCATGCGCAGGGATCCCCTCTGCTCAGAAACTGGCCCGCCTCTTCGTGACGCATATCTTTCGTTTACATTCGTTTCCACGTAAGATAATTTGTGACCGCGGAAGTGGTTTCGTTTCTAAGTTTTGGAAAGCTTTCCTCAAGTTGGTGGGAGTGGAACAAGGGTTGTCTAGTGCATACCATCCTCAAACTGATGGTCAAACTGAACGTGTCAATGCTGTACTTGAATGTTATTTACGCTGTTATGTAAACTACCACCAGGATAACTGGGTGGAACTGTTACCTTTAGCAGAATATGCCTACAATAATGCCATGCATCAATCCACAGGTTTTAGCCCATTTTTTGCTGTGTATGGACAAGATTTCAGTCCTATCGCTCCTGCAGATGATGTAGAGGGGGAGGGGAACCCCGACATTGCCTCCTGGGCACACGCCCTCCGTACCACTTGGCCCTGGCTCGTTAGCAACCTCGACCGGGCCAAACGTAAATACAAAGCGCAAGCTGACAAACATCGCTCCCCCGGGGGTGATCTGCAAGTGGGTGCTTTGGTTTACCTTTCCACCAAAAATCTCCGTTCCACCCAACCGTGCCATAAGCTCAGTGCTAAATTCATTGGCCCTTTCCCCATCACCCGGGTCATAAACCCTGTCACGGTGGAACTGGCTCTCCCCAAATCCTTGAGGCGTGTGCATCCTGTTTTCCACATTAGCCTCCTCAAACCCCATGTTGCTTCTCCACAGTGGCATCCGGACCCACCTCCTGCGCAACCCATCATGGTGGGGGGGGAGGAACACTTCGAAGTCTCCAAGATCCTTGACTCCCGTGTTCACCATGGCAACCTGCAATATTTAGTCCGTTGGAAACATTTCCCCCCTGCCTATGACGAATGGGTGCGCGCACGGGATGTCTCCGCCCCCGACCTCGTCGACGCCTTTCACATTGCTTACCCGGATAGGCCAGCCCCCTTGCGAACTGGGAGGGGGCCTTGAGGGGAGCAGAATGTCAGGCTGCTATCTCGGGTTCGTTATGCCTCTGTCTCTGCGCTGTATTGTCTGCCCCCCAAGGTCGCATACCTAGGCCTGGGAACTCAGCTCCTGGGAAACTGTATTCAGCCTATGCGTGTAATCTCCCGCCTTTCCTGCCTTATAATATCTCCCAGCTAGTGAGTCTCTCATAGCTGTCATTTTATTCGTTTGCACTGTATGCCTATTTGACCAGTAAAAGCCATCTGTTTGGACTCTATATGACTTTGTGGTGATTTCTGGTTCTGTGGGCCAAGGGCTGACACCCAGCAGGCTTCATGTGTAGGAGTGGAGAAACCAACCCAGTTCACCAAATTAGAGCCCGCTGCTCATGTGGAGGAGAGGGGGATCAAACCCAATTCTCCAGATTAGAATCCACCGCTCTTAACCACTACACCATGCTATAGGAGGTATGAAAAATAATGCATTTCAATTTATTATATTTACATACCCAGGGGTGTAAACTTCAGATGGGCAGCGGGGCTCATGCATCCACTGGGATTTCCTGGCAGGGGCAATTCCCACCCCAGTTGCCAGGCCCTCCAGTATTTGCTGGTGGGGTAATTCCCCTTCTGGGCTGCCAGGTAGCATCATGAAGAAGCTCAGGCTGCCAAGGTCTCAAGTTCAGTCCATTCTGATTGCCTTTGTAGCAACCTAGCAAGCTCATAGGAGGCACAGGGCTGGTTTCTTTGTTTTTGTAAAGGTAAGAGGGAGAGGGGACTTTTAGTGGATAATACTGTCTGTGAGGAAACCTATTTTAGGAGCTAGCAATGCCTTGCTTTGGAGGTGAGGTCAAGGCTCTCAGGCTATGCTAATGAGTGGCCAGAACCTTGGGCAAGAGACTGATTCACTGATGGGGCATCCACATGGCTACCCATCATCACAGGGGGTTGCAAAGTCAGGCATCAATGTAATTTCATCAGCAAGGGCAAGTTTTCCTGGCTGCCAAATCTAACTACTACCAAGCAGCCAGGTGAGCTTGATTTACTAACCTCACCTGAATGTCTCCCAGCCTACCAGCCTGGAGTAGTGGTTAAAAGCCGTGGTTTGGAGCGGTGGAGTCTGCTGTGGAGAACCGGGCTCGATTCCCCACTCCTCCGCATGAGCAGTAGAGGCTAATCTGGTGAACTGGCTTTGTTTCCCCACTCCTACACATGAAGCCAGCTGGGTGACCTTGGGCTAGTCACAGCTCTTAGAGCTCTCTCAGCCTCACCTACCTCACAGGGTTTCTTGTTGTGGGGAGGGGGAGGGAAGGTGATTGTAAGACGGTTTGAGTCTTCCTTAAGTGGTAGAGAAAGTCGGCATATAAAACCAACTCTTGTTCTTCTTCTACCAGCCTGAGGAAGACCCACCCCTTCCCGAGGATGAAAATATGCTGTAAGGTCTTTTGCTCATGTCCGGTAGGGGGCGCTCTAAGATCAGATTCCGGCGCTACCCAGGCAAACTATTAAAAATCCAGCGCCCGCAGAGACACCCGAGTCCTGCATTTCCTAAAAGGCTGCCTAATTTTGGCACACGATTTCGCAGCAAGTCGAATTTCAGGAAGAGGGCTGAGATACAATCGCTTCTACGCAGGCGAGAGGCGAACTAACGGTTGAAACTAACCCTGACTCTTACCCCGGGATACAACAGCCTTCGGATCTTCAGTTTCCGCCCTAACCTTGTAGCGAGTGGCTCAGCTCAGAATTCAGCACCATTTCCGAGAGTCAGTCCACACCATCTCTCCCCACCCCCCACCCCAATTTCTGGCCTCTCCCTGCGAATCTCTGCCACTTGGCCAACCTCTGCGTGAAAGGGAAGCCCCCTGCCACTTACGAGCATCTCCCAGCGGGGAGACAGATGAACTCTGGGGCCCGAGGGGAGGTTTCTCCGACGCATTCCCTCTCGCGAAATGCCACCGTGTGGATGCCAGAGCCTGCATATTCCCTGGTGCTCGCAGCCTGACCGAAGAGCCCAAAAGCGCAGCTCGGGTTTCCTCCAGGGCTCTCTCTGCGCCTACCCCACGTCGGAAAGTCAATCACAACAGCACTAGGGGGAAAAAAGAAAAAGAAAAGAAAGACATCCTCAGAAGGCAAGCCCCCCCACCCCCATCCAGGCCAATTTGCCTCCAAAGAGGAGGCTCAGAATGTGAAGGCCAACCCCGGGGCTGACGAAGGAATCCCCCCCCCCCGCCATTGGACTGCGAATAAATAGTTTCTTTTCCAGTGCAGTTTTACTGAGTTTTTTTTATTGCATGTATTATACTGTTTCGATTGAACTGTTTTGAAAAGGGTTGTATTGTAATCCGCCCTGAGAAAGACCGAGCATAAGCAAAATAAATACGTATATTATCTTCTTCATTTATAGTCCGCCTTTCTAGATGAGACTCAAGGCGGATCCCAGAACTGGGGAAAAATGCAAAAAGGCCAGTGTAGGATATAGAGAAAAAGCAATAAAAAGAGAACGATGAAATAAAAAAACAGCCTAATACATACAATTAACAATGCTATGCTCACGTATGTGTGCGTGTGTAATATTGACAAAAACAGCCTAAAGTTGTCAGAGACATTGAGACTACAGCGCGGTTCCTTTCGTGCCCTCTCGCATGAATCCTTCCATGCCAGGATCCACCAGCCAGCCCTTCAGGTTTCAAACCGGCGTCCAAGAACCACACAACTTTGTCCCAGCCGCAGATCTGAAACGGGACTTCGCCATCGGAGCCCTTGCCAATCGGGAGCAGGCGCTCCAAGGCGTCTTTCCTCCTCCCAAGGACAGCGGCCTCTTCCCCCCCCTTTGCTCGCAACATCCGCCCCCTTACCCCCCTCCCACACCCAAGGAAAACGGAAAATGGCACTTTAAAAATGTACACAGTCGCAATGGAAATGTACACAGTCCAGAGTCCAGGCCTGGCCGGCTTTGCTGATGGCACTTCAAACGACCATCTGTTGCCCGAATGAGCAAAGAGCTTCTCCCGGTTCTCTCTCGAGGAAGGAGCAGATTCCCCATTTGCGGAGAGAAAAGAGGCGAAGCTCCGGGGGCTCTAAAACCAGTCCGAGCCCCAGTGCAAAATGAGCGCCTGTATGCACAGGAGCATTGAGGCCTAAGTTAATGATGGCTTTGGAGGCGTCTTCAAGGCAGCTGTTAAATAATGATCGGTTAAACAGCCTTCTCTTTACCAGACAGCAAACCTATTAGATGAGAGTCGTGTGAACATGCTGGAAAGTGTGAGCTCAATAGAGTTAGAAAAGAAAATCTTCTAGGATGTATAACTCACAGCTGAATAAAAAATGGAGAAGAGTTTCGGTCTTTGGGCTCTAAAACCACCACCAAACAACGCCCCCCTGGCAATGCTTGCCCTCCTGGGGAACCTGCAGACGCCCCCCTCCCCCAGCAGACTCTTTGCAGAAAATTGGGAAGGGGGGAGTGAAGACAAGCCAGGCGCCACCAGAGATCCTGCGCAGCAACCTGCGGCTCAGAGCGGGGCCTGGCCGAGGTTAGTGCCAAGTGGCGGGCAGCAACAGTGAACGGGGGTGGGGGTGGCGTGGGTGGGATCTCAGACAGTGCCTCGTGTTGCCTGACTTAGGAGGGAGGGCAAGCCAGCCTGGCACACCCACAGGACGCAACCGACCCCCCCCCCAAAAGCTGGTCCAACATAACACCCCCTAATCTAACAAACATCGTCCGGGGCCCCGCTCTGCTCCCCACTGGCTTTAAGATAGCTATGCCTGGGAGGTTTCGCCTTGGATTTGCCCCTCTCTAGATGCACATTTTTCTCATGCAAATTCTCACATCTCAACAATAAATCCCCATGCAGAGTTCTGAGAATTCGGATAGGGAAAATGCGCGTCTAGACAGCGGCAAAGCCAAGGCAAAACCTCCCGTGCATAAGGATTCAGTGGCCCCCTCTCAGCGCCGGTTGTTTGTTTTTCCCCTTGTTGATTGAAAAAAGAGAACTTGGCCATTTCTGCACGGGAGGTTTTGCTTTGGCTTTGCCGCTCTCTGGACGCACATTTCCCCCATCCGAATTCTCCAAACTCTGCATGGGGGCTTCTTGTTGAGTTTGGAGAATTTGGATGGGGGAAATGTGCATTTGAAGAATGGCAAATCCAAGGCAAAACCTCCCGTGCGTAAATGGCCAACGTTTCCTCTGAAGCGTGCGGAAGGGGCCCAGGCAGAGTTCTGCGCGGCTCCCGCCTTTGATTCTAGCATCTCGGCCACAGACGGTCTGGTGAAGTCGCTTCCCTGGCTTCCCTGCTCCCGAGCACACATCGGGGATTTGCCTTCGACTGGGGCTGACCGGTGAAGGCCCTGGATCAGCCCCCCAACCCCGCCCCAGTGTGCTCACAGCCTTTCCGTTTGCTGCCGAGCAAAGTCAGATCCCGCGCAGGAGACACCCCCCCCCCCGCCGACGGCCGGCCGACGGGACGGTCACCTTTCCGAGGGGAGGCGAGGGCCTGGATTCGTGGGCCAAAGTCCTGGCTCTGCCCTCCATTGAGCAGGAGGGCCACTAACCTTCTGGGAAACGTGGTCTGACGACCGCCCCTCTGGGAAGCAGGTGCGGGTTTGGGAACGAGGGGAACTGGCCGTCTGAAGTCCCGACTCCGTGCCCTCCGAAGGGGAACCGCGGCGGGCCAGCCGAGACGCAGCCCCGCTTCTGTCCCCGGCTGCCTCGGGAGAGGGGCGGCTCGCCCCGCCGGGATGTCAGGGCCTGGTCCCCAAGCGCTGCCGGGGGCGACTGCAGGAGCTGGCTTCTGCTGGGCTGCCCCACCCTCAAGGATGCCGGAGAGGCAGAGGAGGGCTCGGGCTCTTTCCCTCGGCCTCTGGAGGCTCCTGATTACGTCCGCACGCAGAAGCCAAGACTTGGCAAGCCCCGCTGATGGGAAAGGTGATTTGGATTCCTGTTCCGCTTGCCAGAAATCAACCGCACGCACACACCGCCTCTCCGCAGGAACCAGTGTCAAGCGCCGGACCGGCCAGATCTGCCTCCCTTCCTGAAATCTTCCCTGGTTGGGGCTCTCCTCAAGCTCTTCCATGGGCTGTTGATTTCCCGGCACTTCCAGTAACTAGCAGAAAAGCTAAATGGATTCAACGAGCAGCCTCTTGAAAAATGGCTCCTCTCGACTTCCTATTATTGTTCTCAAGTGACACAAGCCAGACTCCAAAGTAGCCTTAATGCCACTTAGGAAACCCTTATAGACATGCGGCGACTTCCTTGGGCATGGCCGGGAGTGCCTCTTTCTCTCTCTCTCCCCCCACCCCCAATTAAGGAGATTTTCTGGCCCCTAGTTTCAAGAGTCTTCAGCTTATTTTCAGAAGTAATGCTTCACATGAACACATGAAGCTGCCTCATACTGAACCAGACCCTGGGTCCATCAAAGTCAGTATTGTCTAAGCTCTCCAGATCTCAGATAATGGTCTTTCACATCACCTACATGGCTAGTCCCTTTTAACTGGAGATGCCGGGGATTTTGAACCTGGGACCTTCTGCATGCCAAGCAGATGCTCTGCCACTGAGCCACAGCCCTTCCACTGTCATTTGCTCCCCCCACATTTTGCGTTTGCTCAGAAAACTTGCATTGGCCAGAATCACACCAAAGGGCTGCCTTTGGCTTTGTAGTCTACATTAGAAGTGGAAGTTGCACTCCTGACCTGGGTGGCAACCAACCATCTTTAGTCCCTCACTGGGCAGAGTGCTGTTGAAATAGGCCAGTCTGTCTCTTTCAGGGCACTTCTGCCAGATAGGAACTCAATTATTCCCCCATAAAGAGGGAGAGTGGACAGCAGTGCCAATTATTAGCCAATGCTGGCATTTTTGGGTCTTATTTAAAGTGCTCAAGGGTCACAATAATCAGTTCCCCATAATTATTTATTTCAGCCCATGAATGAAATAACTAGAGGGGAGTAGAAGGGCCTTAATCTTTAACTAATGTAATGTGGCAGACCCTGATGTGATCAGGGGATGCTCCTTAAAAGCCTGATTTAAAATGACAGATGCGCTTTTATGTGCAGTGTTGTGAATTAACTCCGCCGAAAAGTGTGTTTTAGTAATAAGGGCATTATGCTTGTAGCAGAGAGGAAAAGTGGCCCAGATTCATCTCACTGTAGGCTTGTGCCTTTAGTTTGCCCAAAATATCATCAAGCCTATTAAACTCACCTGGGAGGGGGTTATTCCAGCCATCGATTCCCATTTCATCTCGAAGATGATGGAAGCTCTTTAAAAAAAAAGGTCAATTTCCAGAAGTAGCACAGCAGGAATAAACAATTGGCAACGATAAGAAAAAAAAATAGCAGGACAGGATGTCTGCTGCCTCTGCTTTCTGAAGCCCCAGTCCGTGGATCATAGAATCATAGAGTTGGAAGGGACCACCAGGGTCATCTAGTCCAACCCCCTGCACTATGCAGGAATTTCACAACTACCTCCCCACAAACACCCAGTGACCCCTACTCCATGCCCAGAAGATGGCCAAGATGCCCTCCCTCTCATGAATTGCTTCTCATGAACTGCCTAAGGTCATAGAATCAGCATTGCTGACAGATGGCCATCTAGTCTCTGCTTAAAAACCTCCAGGGAATGAGCAGTGCAGGATGAATTGATGGCCGGACTCAGCCTTTCCTGAGGCTTCTTCTGGGACTAACTGGGAGAGGAAGGGGGAGGGGGATCATGCCTGCTTGTCTTGGTTGGCTTTACATATAAGGTTGCCGACTTTTCAATGGGTCACTCGCTGTGGAGCACTTTACAGACGTTAAAAGATGATGACCATACTCTTTTTTTTTTAAAGTGGGGTTTCAATGCTTGATGTCAGTTGTTCTAATTGTTCTTATTGTGGTTTTATTTTTAGTAGCCATCCAGAGCATATGGAACAGCAGGTTACATATTCTGGAAAAAAAGAAGCATAACGGTCTGTACACCTTTGCCCTAATGAGCAGGGTTTCACAGAACCTCCTAGGGGCCCTGCACTAGGGGTCTAGGGAGGATTCCCCACCAGAGGCCACCATGTCCCTGGTCCTTGGCTCAGAAACAGTGGGGCAGAGGGACTCTCCTGAGTTGCCCCCCTTCCAAGGAGGGCATTTGTGATTGCCTGATGTTCATCTTCCTTCTGGGGCAGCTAAAGAGAAGGGCTTCTCGAATGTAGAAAGCCAACTTATTGCAAGAAGGCAAAATGTGAAATGGCAAGGTGGCAGCTCTTGACCTGTCCTTTGTTCTGAGAACTTTGTGGGCCCTGCATCAATGGCGGCGTTAAAAACGAAACATCCCCACTTGGAACAGTTGCCTGTAATAAACAATCTCTGTGTGTGTGGGCGGGGGGGGGGGGGGACGGTAAAAAGCAAGACAAACAAAGGCCTTTTCTGGCTAGGAATGGAAATGAATGTGCCAGTTGGGGTGCCCAGAGCCACTCAATTAAGAACATAAGAAGAGCCTTGTTGGATCAGACCAATGGTCCATCTAGTCCAGCATCCTGTCTCACACAGTGCCCAACGGGTTTCTCTGGAGGTCCGACAACAGGGCATAGAGGTATTGTCGAAGGCTTTCACGGTCAGAGTTCATCGGTTCTTGTAGGTTATTTGGGCTGTGTAACCGTGGTCTTGGAATTTTCTTTCCTGACGTTTCGCCAGCAGCTGTGGCAGGCATCTTCAGAGAAGTAACACTGAAGGACAGTGTCTTTCAGTGTTACTTCTCTGAAGATGCCTGCCACAACTGCTGGCGAAATGTCAGGAAAGAAAATACCAAGACCACGGTTACACAGCCCAGATAACCTACAAGAACCAAAGGGTATAGAGGCCTTCCCCTGATGTTGCCTCCTGGCACTGGGATTTAGAGGTTCCTTTTAGTCACCATGGCTAGTAGCTACTGATAGTCCTATCCTCCATGAATTCTGTATATCAAATGGTTCAGCACATCCAGATGTTTTCCAGTTAGCTGCAAAGGAATCCAGAGTGGATTCCCAGACTCTGAAACGAAGCCTGAGGCAACTACCTCTGGTATACCAAGACCTGGTAAACTGCTGGGGAAGGCTAGTAAGACCTGACCCACCAGAAGGAAGCTTGTGAGCACCCCCAAGTGGAGGCTTTGCTGAGTTTGCACCCCAGGCCACAGATCTCACCTGGTGCAATGGTGGTACTGCAAAGGCCTTCTTGGCCCACATGATGAAGACTAGCCTGGCTTGAAAATCACTAAGCCTTCTGGGTCCAGAATCCCATTCTCAGCCTGTGCACACAATTCCTTTCCAACCAGAACCTTGAGTCCACATCAGATTCCAGGTGGAAAGGAATTCTGCTGTATCAAAATTGGGGGGGAAGCCAGGCTGGCCAGAGCACTGCTGAGACAGACTAAGATCACAGTGTAATCATGACTCAGCAATGTGGTACGCTGGGTAAGGGGGATAGAAGGCAAATGTCATTTTGGGCAGTCTCAGCAACAGCTCTGTATGCAAGATAGGGAAGCATGTGTCTTGGGAGCCAGATCATTCTGCCAGAGGACTGTTTGCCTCTTTTCCTCTCCATCATAAAGGCTTTGAGCTACTAACATACGCAGGACGGCTGCAGTCATCCAACAGGTGCAGTTTCCCCTATCACTCCATTGCCATTAGAAAAACCCACAACAACCTGAAACTAAATGACATCACAGGGGTGATTATGCTAGAAGTATAATTGCACTGCTAAGTAAGTTCATAATGTTAATATTAAACCCCTCACTTTGTGATTAAAAGCAAGATAATCTCTTCTTGAAAGCAAAAACTGTCCTCCTGCGGCCACAGTGCAAACCATGGATTGAAACTCTA
This sequence comes from Euleptes europaea, assembly GCF_029931775.1. Classification (NCBI taxonomy): domain Eukaryota; kingdom Metazoa; phylum Chordata; class Lepidosauria; order Squamata; family Sphaerodactylidae; genus Euleptes; species Euleptes europaea. The sequence goes on from NC_079324.1 coordinate 39,616,179, forward strand.
TCTCTTCCTTCTCCATGAAAGTGGCTTTCTCGATCCGGATAGGAAGAAAGGTAATTATGCCTTGTGTGAAGAACTACTTTATTTTTGCCTATCCTGAATCTACTGCCTCCCCTTCACTGAGTATTCCCGAGTTTTAAAAAGGTAAAGGTAAAGGTCCCCTGTGCAAGCATCGGGTCATTCCTGACCCATGGGGTGACGTCACATCCCGACGTTTCCTAGGCAGACTTTGTTTACAGGGTGGTTTGCCAGTGCCTTCCCCAGTCATCTTCCTTTTACCCCCAGCAAGCTGGGTCCTCATTTTACCGACCTCGGAAGGATGGAAGGCTGAGTCAACCTTGAGCCGGCTACCTGAAACAGACTTCCATCGGGATCGAACTCAGGTCGTGAGCAGAGCTTGGACTGCAGTACTGCAGCTTACCCCTCTGCACCAAGGGCTCCTCCCCAAGTTTTAACAGGGCTAAAAAATTCTCTGGGGAAGGAAGGCAGCTTGGTATAGCCCGATCTTGGGAGACCACCAAGGCCAAACCAGCTCTGGTTCTCACTTGCCTTTAAAGCCCCTTGTTGGTCCTACATAGACATTTCCCTAGCATTTTCAGATTCATCTTTCTCTCCCCACTTGTTTCCTACTATTAATCATTATATAAGCCTTGGTCATATCCCCCCTTTTTTTCTAAACTAAAAAAGACCCAAACCCTTTCTTTGGAAAGGTGTTCCAAACTCTCGGTCGCTTGGCTTGCCCTTTCCCACAGTTTTCAGCATTGACACATCGTTGCTGAGGTGGGTGGCCCCAATAACCCTAGGCAGCGTCCCAAATGTGGGCACCTCACGGCTCTTTATGCAACACCCCGCAAAACTAGCGGTTTTGTATCCACTCTCCTAATAGCAGACTTGCCTGTCTGTCTGAAAACTGTGGCTTGGCAGAATTACTCCCTCCCCTGTGTGGTTTTTCTTCCTTGACACCCCCCTTCAGGATTAGCACTACAGAATCACCCTGGGAACAGCTGCCGCTGGAGAGGAGTAAGGTTGCCAACCTCCAGGTACTAGCTGGAGATCGCCTGCTATTACAACTGATCTCCAGCCAATAGAGGTCAGTCCACCTGGAAAAAATGTCTACTTTGCCAATTGGACTCTATGGCATTGAAGTCCCTCCCTTCCCCAAACCCCGCCCTCCTCAGGCTCTGCCCCAATAAGCTCCCACTGGTGGCAAAGAGGGACTTGGTAGCCCTAGAGAGGAGGTCTCTCCCAGGATGGGACCTCTGATCCCCGCCGACAGCAGAATTGCAGAGCCTGGGGTTCTTCCACTTTATAAGAACATAAGGAAAGCCCTGCTGGATCAGACCCAGGCCCATCAAGTCCAGCAGTCTGTTCGCCCAGTGGCCAACCAGGGGCCTCTAGGAAGCCCCCAAACAAGACAACTGCAGCAGCAGTTCCACAGCACCCAAGAAATTCGTTATGCTCCTCTGATCCTGGAGAGAATAGGTCTGCATCATGACTAGTATCCCTTTTGACTAGTAGCCATGAATAGCCCTCTCCTCCATGAACATGGCCACTCCCCTCTTAAAGCCTTCCCAGTTAGCCGCCAGCAGCCCATCCCGGGGCAGGGAGTTCCGCAATGTAACGCTGCCCGAGAGACCCCCGACCAGGATCGGGGTAGGAGGGTGGGCCTCGGCTTCCGAGGGCCTCCGGGCCTCGGAGGCAGGGGGCCTGCGGGGGCGAGAGGCGGATCAAAGGTACGAGCTGGAGCGGGGCCCCGCGCGGCCGGGGAGGACTGAGGCTCGCTTCAGAGCAGCTGCGAGGCCCGCCCCAGCGCGGTGCCAGCCGGCAGCAGCTGTGCCCGCCCGCCCTCCTTGGTACTGCGCGGCCGCCCGTCCTGGGCCGGGACTCCAAGGACAGTCGGCCATTCTCTCCAGCTGGCGGCGGACCAGGAGGGGCCTCGCCCCTTCCTGCAAGCGCCTTCTCGCTCGCCGCCTCGGCAGACGCCTCCACTTGGCTCTGCGGCTGCCCTCCGGGCTTCAGGGGTTGGAGAGGTCGGACGTGTTGCCACTGCGGCTGCTTTTTTCATGGGGGTGGGGCGGGGGGAGAGGCGATGCATAAGAACATATGGAAGACCCTGCTGGATCAGGCCCGGTCCCATCAAGTCCAGCAGTCTGCTCACACAGTGGCCGACCAGGGGGCTCCAGGAAGCCCCCAAACAAGACGGCTGCAGCAGCACCATCCTGCCTGTGTTCCACAGCACCTAAGATAATGGGTGCCCTGACTTGGATGGCCCAGGCTAACCTGATCTGGTCAGATCTCAGAAGCTAAGCAGGGTCAGCCCTGGTTAGTATTTGGATGGGAGACCATCAAGGAATACCAGGGTTGCTGTGCAGAGGAAGGCAATGGCAAACCACCTCTGGTCGTCTCTTGCCATGAAAACCCCCTCCAAGGCTGCGACTTGGAGGCACTTTACACACACACAATATAATGGGCATGCTCCTCTGGACCTGGAGAGAATAGGTATGCATCATGACTAGCATCCATTTTAACTAGTAGCCATGAATACCCCTCTCCTCCATGAACATGTCCACTCCCCTCTTAAAGCCTTCCAAGTTGGCAGCCATCACCACATCCTGGGGCAGGGAGTTCCACAATTTAACTATGCGTCGTGTGAAGAAATACTTCCTTTTATCTGTTTTGAGTCTGTCACCCTCCAGCTTCAGCAGATGAGGGAGAAAAGCTTCTCCCTGTTCACTCTCTCCAAACCATGCATAATTTTATAGACCTCTATCATGTCTCCCCTTAGCCGCCTGATTTGCAAGCAGCAAATCAGATGGACAACATTTCCCATTCCTGAGCCGATGAAGGGTTGCCAACTGACCAGGAATATAACGCTATGACTTGCTCCTGTGCCTTTAACAGGAGCTGAATTTTTTTGGGGGGGAATCACCCGCTGAAGCGTTCAGGATGGGAAGACAAAGGCACAGCTTCAGTGGCTGGTTTGAACCTCTAAATTGGATACTGTCTGATAAAACCTTTTGGCAGCAATTCTGGGGCCTCTTAGGTGCCCACTGTTCAGCATCCTACCTATGTCTGTCAGTTTGGCTTTTAATTCCTCCCTTACCTTGAAAAACACCAGCAGCATTAATGAAACCCCCCAAAACTTTATTTTGGTAGGAAGTTCAGGCTTTGTATTTTTCAAGCATTGTTTTTTAAAATCCCACCACTATTTCCAGATGTTAAGAACATAAGAAAAGCCATGCTGTATCAGATCAAGGCCCATCAAGTCCACAGATTGGCCAACTAGGTGCCTTTAGGAAGCCCCAAACAAGCCCCCAAACAGCTGTTTTACACACCTCAGACCCCTTTCCAAAACAGGTCACTGCCAGCTTTCACAGAGGAAAGTAACACAACAATGAATAACACAGGGTTTCTGGTGGCTTCAAAAGCTTTCATGGCCAAGAAAGCTACACTGACAAGGAGAAATCAGACCTCTGGGAATCTACATCAGCAGTAAAGCGGCAAGGCAGAGGCACAAGAAAGCTGTGCACCTCCCTTCCTTGATAGAGGCACTATGCTCACCTGAGTCAGGGAGAAAGGTGGCAATCTCAGGCATGGGCCATGCAGAGTACAGGCAGGCATCGGCTGGCTCCCTTTGACACTTGGGAAAACAAGGCATCACTGACCAAGTTATGCAGTTAGCATCGTTCCCAAACCAGCAGCTCCTTATTTCTTCCTGCTTCCAGACTTCTGAATTAGCACTGCAAAATCTGACCCAGCTCCTCATTTTCCCAAGTGTAATTTATGAGTTGTGTGTGTTGGGGAGGGATATTACAAAACCCTTTTTCTGGGTATTGACACTGGACTCGGAAGCTCGTGCATTGTTAGGTGTCATTGGATTGGTCCTAATAAAAGGTAATACATGGATTGGGGTACTGGATTATATGCCATTCTCAAGCCTTATTTAATTGAACTCAGGACTCTAAATTGTATGAAACGTGCTTTCTTAGAAATCTCTCATGCGAAAGGGTTGATGCTTAGGTTAAAATTCCCTTCAGGGTTACCAGCAATGAGGAAAGACACCTCCCCCAGCTTCAGGGTAGAGGGGGGTCACGTAAAGAGCCCCCTTTTCTCACTTAGGTATCCCAATTTCTCCTGTGCTCTCAGGGCTGTCCAAAGCTGGCTGGCCAGATTGCATGTCACAGTCACATAAATCACCAAGCCTAGTCCCCTGACAGCCTCTGAGTGCTGTTTGTAATAACAGGAGCGTTTTGTGTACGTGTGTTCAAGCTTTTAAAATGCCTGGCTGGAAATTGTTTTGGACATTAGAGTGAAGCTGAGGAAGAAAAACTAGATGAGTCTTTATTCAGGGATGGCTGGGCCTGGGGAGAAATCAACAACCCCTCATTTCTCTTCTTTTTCCCCTGAGGACTCCCCCTCCCTTTTTTCCAAATGGTGAAAATAATGAAAATTTGGGGGAGCTCTGGTGGGAAAAACCTCCTGTGAAATATTTTCTTTTTTGGCATGAGTAAAATGTGATCTGAGGGAAGGTTTTTCAAATTGGAAATATGGAGATTTTTTAAAATGCAAGAATCTACAGCTTTTTGTTTTGCCGTCAAGTTGCAGTCAAGGCGACCCTGTAGGGTTATCAAGGCAGGAGATGCTCAGAGGTGGTTTGCCTTTTCCCTGCGTCTGCATAGCAACCTTGGCATTCCTTGGCAGTCTCCCATCCAAATACTAACCAGGGCCAATCCTGCTTAGTAGCCAAGGCCTGACGAGATCAGGCTAGCCTGGGCTATGCAGGTCAGGGCATCTACGGCACTGGAGAATGTTAATTCCCACATATGGTCTATACGACAGTATTTTCAAATATATATTTATTGTTTAATTGGGGCTAATTCCCCCCCCAGCAAATATGCTATATTATGTATAACAATAACTCTCTGTTGAAGAGTTCAATTATTTCAGTGTTATAATGATTAACTTGAGAGAGCCAGCGTGGTGTAGTGGTTAAGGTGTCAGACTATGCCTGGGAAACCTTGGTTCAAATCCCCACTTGCACCGTGATTGCTGGTGACCTTGGGCCAGTCACACACTCTCAGCCTTGATCCTGGCTAGTATTTTGGATGGGAGACCTCCAAGGAATTTCAAGAGTTTGGAGGTGGAGGCAGGTAATGGCAAACCACCTATGAAATGTCTCTTGCCTTGAAAACCCTATGGGGTCACCATAAATCAGCTGTGACTTGACGGCAAAAAAAAAGAAAAAAGATTAACTCTACATTCAAATCAGCTACTAGTCCTATTGTGACAGTATAAGACTGTTTTTATCCAAACAATACGCTTTCTCATTTACCACAAAATTTGTGTTTTCTATTTTCAATTTTTATTTTGGCCTACCTCTCAGATGGCAAAAACAACGATATATGTGCTGAGTTAGCACAGAAGAAAGCAGCAAGTAGCTCTCTCTAGTATTTGGGTGTATTTGCAATTTGGCTTGCAGAAAATGAAGGCATTTATATTTTCATACTTGGGCATTTCATAAATATGCCAAACAGGACAGTTTTATATTCTAAGTTATACCGTAAATGATGCATTTTATGTTGTTAAACCAATAAAATAAAAGTTTGATAAAGAAGTGGCTCATATTTCAGTTTCCCCCAAATTTCTATTGTTTTCGGGGAGGGAACAATAAAAAATATTCCCCCCCCCATGGCTTCAAAATTTCCAGAAGTTTTACATCTCTGGTTCCTGATTAATATAGATGACTGCCCACTGCCCATCAAGCATTACTGAAATAAATATATACACACACAAATGGGATGAAGAGTTCCAATTTTTGTAGGGACCTCTTACCCCAATGCTGTCTGGCTTGGTTAGAGACCAGCGATATCAGACACAAGCTACCCATTTACTAAAGGGCTTTAATAAATGCTGGAGTGGGAGGAGGTACACCAGTGCAGCTGCCATGGGGCTCTGGTGGTGGGAAGCATCACAGGTAGAGAGGCCTCTGGGGGCACACGTCCATGCTACCAATGCAGAACAGAAGCCCAGTGCCTCCAGCATCATCCGGGGGTCTTGGAAAATGCCCCCTCTTTCTCTGCATCAGTATAAAGTTCTCTAAATTATCATGCGGATTAAATATCGGTGGGTTTGTGGGTGGGAAGGTGGCTTCATTCTTAAATTATAGTCCTGGAAAACGGGGTTAGATTGTTGAGGGCCTGCCCTGTGCTAGCCTCCCAGCTCCTTGTTGGGGCATGAGGAAAGCAACACAGGTCTGGAATAGAAATGCTGGTGCTTCCAGAGGTCCGCTGTCATTGAGTGCCTGGGAAAGGAACTGCAGCACCTTGAGAAACACAGCAACTCTGACTGCCATGCTGGGGTGTTGGAAGATGGACAATGGCCACATTTTGCACCTCTGAATGCCATGCACAGCTTGCCAGGGTTCTCAGATGGCAAGAGAAAGTTCTATGTCCAAGAAAAACAAAAAGGCGGCCTTGGAGAAGCAACCAGCATCCGGCCATTTCATACAGCAATTGCCAGAAGGAATACAGTTAGCCACAGCAATTTAGCTTGGTCTTGAATCCTGCTAAAATCTCAGGGCATGGCTAGGTGGATGTCCTCCGAACGAAGCACTTTGTAGACCACCCAGTAGAAGATGTTGAACACCAAGAAGGTGAAAGGGAAGACAGCCCGGGAGATGGTGTCAATCCGCTTGGCCCTGTCCAAATAGCGCCTTCGGATCACCTCTCCATCTTTCAGGAGCAAGGTTGGAGGTGGCGGACTGTAGATCTTGGGGCTCTCGACGGTTCCTCCGTCCTTCATGTGCAAGCAGTGGCCCAGGCCATACCCCCGGAAGTAGAAGCGGCTTTCACGAACAATCTCCTCTTCCTAAAGAGATGGAAGGAAGGAATCAGTAAGCAGAGCACAGGTGTGGCATCTGGTGAGGCTGCCATTTAAGTCTACTGCTTGCTTTTGTCCAAATACAGCTCAGTATATATGTGCAGTATGGATTGGGTTCCAGGCACTTTTTTGCCTGTAGAGGTGCAAAGCTCATGCTGGTTTTGAGTGCCGTGTTTCTTTTTGCACTTGTCAGGGAATGTGGGGCTGCTCTGGAGATACCAGCAGCCACCACAACAGCACAGGGGGTGTGGGAAGGCAAGAAGGGGAAGGAACCGGTGGCTTGAGGAGTGTACTTGTTGGCTGACTTCAAGTGGCCAAAGGATGTCAACTCCTTTTAGAGGGCCACTCCAGCATGGAGGTCAGAAGAAGAGTTGGTTTTTATATGCCGACTTTCTCTACCACTTAAGGCAGAATCAAACTGGCTTACAATCACCTTCCCGTTCCCTTCCCCTCCCCACAACAGACATCCTGTGAGGTAGGTGGGGCTGAGAGCGTGTGACTAGCCCAAGATCACTCACGTCCTGTGGAGGAGCAGGGAAACAAATCCAGTTCACCAGATTAGCATCCGCCGCTCATATGGATGAGTGGGGAATCAAATCTGGTTCTCCAGATCAGAGTCCACAGCTCTAAACCACCACTCTTAACCACTACACCATGCTGGCTGTCAGTGAGGCAGGGGAGGGGTTGCTTTTAATGCTTGTGACCGTTTGAAGCTAATGCAAGTCAGGGCATCAATCCTAGCAGGAAAGGGGGCAGAGCATGGATTAGAAATCAGAAGCGCTGGTTGCTTGCCTATCGTGCCTGGTGCAGCACACTGATACTCAAATGCTTTCATACTCCTACATAAACCTATGCCTGGCCAATAAAAGACACCACTTTGGCTGCCTATTTCTGCATCTTAGTCCTAGTTCGCTCCATTCTAGTTTCTCTTCCTCCCTCTGTCCTTTGACTGTTAAGGGCGGTTTGATGAACCCCAGCTCCCACCCCCATCTGTGCATTTATGGGCTTGCAGGCAAAAGGGAGAGGTGGGGGAGGGTAAGGAGTGAGGTTTGGGGTAGGGTAGGTGTATATTAAGAGCTGGGGGGGTGAGCTGTTGGGGGAAAGGAGGTGGGTTTGGTTTTTTTTACCCTGGAGTCGGTGCTGCTGAATAGAGAGAGGGTCTCGGACGTGGACTCGCTGCTGGGCAGGCGATCCAGCTCCTGCAGGGACTCCAGGCTGGGCGTCTGGCTGGTCAGACCCTTTTAAATCCAGCAGTGAGTGCAAACAGAAACAGGACAGTGGGTGACTCAGGGCTCTGCCTGCACAGATGCGCTTGGGGCTGGTTCACACATACACACAACATCACTCGCTGAGAGGTCTGCACAACTTCTGACCAGCCAGAGGCTTAGCGGCTCCCTTGTTTTGTTTTTGCAGTCCCAAGCCGACAGCAAAACTGGGGAGCTTCTCGAGCTCCTGATGGGCCGCTCTCTGTGTCTGGTGGTTGGGAAGCTCAGAAGTTGTGCTGACGTGCTCAGTGACTTCCCACTTGATGCTTCTGCGGAAGGGTTTGTGGTGATGATGCCCAGTGAGTGGTGTTGAGATGGTGATGAAAGCCAGTACGGTGTAGTGCAAGGGTGTCAAACATAAGGCCCGAGGGCTGGATTTGGCCCCTTGAGAGCTCTTATCCAGCCCGTAAGCCAGCCAAGGTAGCCATCCCCCGCCCCACTCTAGATCTGGCCTGACGAGGCATCAGCCCGGCCCAACCAAGTGACATTTATGTCATATCCAGCCCTGGTAATAATTGAGTTCGACACCCCTGGTGTAGTGGTTAGAGTGTCAGACTAGAATCTGGGGAGACCCAGGTTCAAATCTCCACTCAGCTATGGATATTTGCTGGGTGACCCTGGGCCAGTCTCTCTCTCTCAGCTTAACCTGCCTCATGGGGTTGTTGTTGGAAAATTAATATGAAGGAGGGGAGAACAAAGTTGTAAGCTGCTTTATGGTCCATTGGGGAAAACAGTGGGGTATAAATATCTAAATACATAAATAAATGCTGACTGTTTATAACAGATGTTCGTGTTTGTGTGAATCAGTTCCAACAGAGTAGGGAGACTTACAGATGAGGGTTAATGACAAGGCTGAAGTATTCTGGGATCCTGAAGTGAAGCCAGGCCTGCTGGGGTTGTTTGGGGGCTGGACCTGGCATCTGGCATCCTCAGAGGCTCTGCCTGCTTTCTCTTTTGGAAGCCAAGGTCACAGAAGCCAGTGGGCAACACTTGATGAAATCTCCTGTGCCAAGGAGGAGACAGAGAGCTCAGCAGGATCCCACAGAGCTCCTTGCTCCTGCCTGTCACTTGCGGTATGCAAAGGAAGCACACCTAAATCTGCTGAATCACGTTAATTTCTACAGGTTGCAGAATCCTGCCTTTCTCAGCATAGGATTTAATTTGGAATTTTGGACAATGCAGAAGCCACCAGGTGGTTCCAGAAGGAAATCACCAGGCACAAGGGTGAGGAAGGAACAGCAATGAGTGGGGGAAAGGGGCAGAGGTGGGGAGAAGGAAGGAAGTAGCACAGTCTCCCTGACCCACTGCTGGGATGTGGCCATTGCTTACTCTCTGGAGTTCAAGCTTGCCTGGATGGAAGCCTCATTGTGTCCAGCCTCTTTTCCTTTGATCCTAGGTATGTGGGGTCTGAGAAAGTGAGAGAAAGCCATCCTGCGCATGCTCAGAGGCGCTCTTTGTTATTAACTGCTTCACACATACCTAGCCTGCTCCTGGCACAGGTTATTTCTCTGGCCACTCCCAGGGAAGTTGCTTCTCCTGACCAGCTCCTGCTGCCCTGTTTTGCAGTAGAAGCCAACTATTGGCTCACCAGATCAGATGACGAGGTGTTGGGCGGCCAGGCACTGCAAGGCCTTTGGGCTCTTATATCTTAGAGCCCTGGGGCTTCTCTGTCACGGGTCTCTACAGAAGGGAAGCTGCTTGGTCTATGAGGCACTCTGCAGCTGAGGGGCTTCTGGTGGCTTGTTCCTTCTTGCCCACTGACCACCAGCTGGGCAATCCATATCCAAGCTGTCTTGCCCTATGTCAGGTGAATGTTGTTTACTTTGTGGATGTCCAGCTGGTGGCTCTTGAGGCACCTTTGCCTAGGGCTATGAGCAAGAGGCTGCTTTCCTGCCTTTTAATGTTGCGTGTCTTGTTCACTAGAGGGCAGCCAAGCCATCCTGATGAGCCACCGGAGAAGAGCAGCCAAATGGAATTGCACATATGGGCCAGAGGGTGGCCTTTCCCAGAATGCTTGTCCAGTTGCCAGTCACCTCCTTCCCCTTGCCCCTTTCTACCCAGGTGACTGGGGAGGTGCCCCCTTATGATTCTGTGAATGGCACTGCTGGAGTTCACTTTTGGTCATCCCCCATCTGCAACGGATTTGACAGAGGCTAGGACAGGCCACGAGGGCCCTCTTTCCGGCAGGTTACTTGCCTTACTGGTGTGCACCATGGGTGCGGTCAAGCATTTGCTAGCAGTTATTTTCATCAGATTACAATTTCCATCTAGTAACCCCCTTCCAATATGGGACCTTCAGTCAGGGCTGAATGAACACATGCTGAGACTCTAAGCTATGTCAAGTTTAAGAGGCCAAAAATGGTAATGTAGTGGGGGGGTATTTAGAGGCCCCTCATAATCTGAGGCCTTACGGATTACCTTACTTAGCCTCTGCATAAATCCAGTGTGCCTTCAGCTGTCTAGGAGCAGATCCAGTGAATGCCACCCTCTGCAGATAGCCCCAGACCAGACCGAACATACTATCTAGATTTGAGAACATTGGTGTATTCCGTCCTCCCTCGCTTTGGGGGCTAAGCCAAGAAATCGTGTTTATGCCTATTGTTAGAAATCCCTATGTGGAATTGCTTGTCTACACTGAAAACCAGTTTGCATGACAGAGATGCAGGGGAAGTGAAAGCCCTTATGAAAAAACACCAGCAGGCACGATGGAAGGCATTTGAAATGGATGGAGGAAACTCATGTAAAAATAGCTCTTTGCCATCTCCATGAAAGGATTAACAGCTTGCCTATGCCTGGGAAACCCAGTGAGCAAAGTGCTGATCCAGGAGGCACAACCAGTGCCACGTTCCTTACATTAGAAGAATGCTAATGGCCCAGCCTCCCTGTATGTTGGAGGGGGCTCAGCTATTGCACCAGGGAAATGGCAGCCTCTCACCAATGGCCATTCACTCTGATGGAGAAGACTGCTGGGGCAATGGCCAGCATGTCAATCCCACCCCACAAGAAGCCAGCCCAGAGGAAGGAGGGGTGTTGATCCCAAAGCCCCAGTCCCACTCACCATCCTCTGCCGCCGCTGCCTTCGACGCAGGCGCACTAACTCCTTGTGTTGACGGGAGACAAAGTTGACTGCTGCATACTCCAGCAAGGCGGCAAAGACAAAGAGCAGGCAGACAGCCATCCAGATGTCAATTGCCTTGACGTAGGAGACCTGAAAGAGGGAGGCAGTGTGCAGAGGTCAGCAGGAGGGAGCCACAGAGGGCTGCAGCTCCAGATACCCCCCTGTGCCCCATCCCCCACTCCCTGCACCCAGGCCACAACCTCGGGGGCCTTCTCAACAGCTCACAGACAACAAGTTTTCCCTCGTGGACTCCTATAGGCCAACCCTAAGGCTTCTAGCACTATCCCACTTTGGATGAGAACCAGCAAGTCACCCTTGGCAGCATTCCTTGAGATGACATGCACTGATCTTTGTGCTGGCCTTGTGGGCAGACAAGTGGTGGCAATTCCTTTCCTGGTACCTGTGATGCTCAGCTAAATGCACAAGAGGAACTTTGGCTCCTGCCTGCCTCTCTGCACCACAGGAAGAAGGTGGGACAATTTGAAAATGAAGCAGGCCAGTGTAACTGGGGGCCAATGGGAGTAGGACGGAGATGTGCTCCTGACAACAGAGGACTGCCCATGAAAGGGGTCTCAGCCAAGGATGTTGGCACATACCCCTTCCCCCAGGCTGCCTCCTGATATGCATTCTTGGAACTGGGCAAGGAAGCTAAGATTGGGTAAGAGAAGGCAGGCAGCCTCAGGGGAAGGGGACATCAGAACATGACTAATGCCACTCCCTTTTTTCTGCCGTAGGTTTCTGCTCAACAAAGCCATCTGCAAAGTGCACTGTCTGGGTAGCAGCAATATTTTTCTTTGGGAACTATAAATACCCCTCTAAGCAAATGGGCTGCAGATATCAGCAAGATGGAGCTTGGCAGACGAGGGGGATCCTCCCTGGCAGGGGGAAGGCGGAATATTGAGCTTCTGCTTGGGCTGAGGCTGCTGGCAGCTCTGTGGCGCTGTCCAAGCTGAGCTCCTGAATGGATTCCGCAAGGGTAACAAATATATATATTAAAAAAACCCACTATTTACACTCTGAGAACTTGATCAAGGGTGAATTAGAATTCAGTTACCTTATCATCCCCTCTCTTACTTGAGGTCGTTGTTGTAGGTTTAATTTATTCCCACCCACCCCCTTAAAATTAAAGTGTAACAAGGTTTTATTTTCTTTCTTGCTGTCAAGTTGCAGCTGACTTTTGGCAACCTCTAGTGTTTTCAAGGCAAGAAACGTTTAGAGGTGGTTTGCCATTGCCTGCCTCTGCCTAGCAACCTTGGACTTCTTTGGTGGTCTCTCATCCAAATATTGACCAGGGCTGACCCTGCTTAGCTTCCAAGATTTGACAAGGATAACAGAATATGGCAAGCTAAATGTGAAGTTTTGCAAATATAATGCACATATGTTACAGAAAAAGCCAGGAAGTTTGTGAATGTTGACATTTACTGGTCATTGTAATGTTTTTAGGAGACCAGTGGGGAATCTAAGAAAACACAGTCATTTCCCAGTAAGTCTCAAGAACCACCAAGTGCCTCTGCCTAGTAATGAAATTTCATTTCCATCATTATTGTTAAATGGCAACATTAAACAAGGCACACTGATAGCTATCCAAAGCCAGCCTTGTGTCACGCTAATTTACCACTAAATCCTGAGAATTTCAACTTCGAGTGAGCCCATGTGATTTCCTTTCCCTGCACCAAGACAATATTTTGTCATCCTATGAAATAAAGACTCATGTACCCTCCCCTTAGTTCTTTTGCTCATGCCTGAGCATACACAGAAGTGTCTGATCATATTTATTTATTTTATTTATTATTCATTCTTCTACACCGCTCTCCCTGACGAAGCTGGGCTCAGAGCGGCTGACAACAAAATACCCTGCATGTAATTCCTTGACACTTTCTCGAGAGGAGGAAGAACTCATTGATGGGGAAGGCACACAAAAACAGGGAGGAACGATGGGATATGTGAAGACCTCCACTAGTGCGAAGTGCCTTCCCACTCTTCTTCTGATCCAAATCCCTATTAAGAACATAAGAAAAGCCATGCTGGATCAGTCCAACGTCCATCAAGTCCAGCAGTCTATTCACACAGTGGCCAACCAGGTGCCTCTAGGAAGCCCACAAACAAGACGACTGCAGCAGCACCATCCTGCCTCCCCCCTCCTGTTATATTGATGTCAACTGAGGGGTAACCTGCTGCGAATATGTGGCAACACGAGTACTGTTTAGGCACCATCTGTAGTTTTTAAGTAGTTTAAGTTTTAAATTGGGATTTTATTCAAATTTAGCTTTTGTGGTTAATTTTATTATTGATGTATTAATGTTTTTGTATGATGTTACTCGCCCTGAGCCAGCTTTGGCTGGAGCAAGTGGGCTATAAATAAAAAATAAAATAAAATAAATACAGGGGGCATGAAAAGCCAGTGGCTTACGTGCAGGAGGTAGCAATGGGAATCAGAGGCACTCCTCCTGCTTGCTGTGTTTCTCTGCCTAAAGTCCATGTTTTCCCCTTTCCCCTGCCCACAAGCACTGACCTTTGGCAGAGATGCCCGAGAACCTGCGCTCTGGGTAGTCATTGTTAGCACTGTGGTAATGCCGAGTCCCACGCGAGCTGGCGCAGCATCCATGTTAATCCAAAAGGAGACCCAGGAGAGAATGACAATCAGCAGGCTGGGGATGTACATCTGGATCAGGTAGTAGCCCATCTGTCTTTCCAGATGGAACTTTACCTCGATGCAGGTAAACTTCCCTACAAGGAAAAAGAAATGAGGGCAAATTCATAAGCAGAGCAGATGTTGAGGAAACTGGTGCAGGGTCTCATGCTGGTCACAATCACAACATGCTTTTCTCCTTTCTTTTGGAAGTATTCAGATCCCCCACAAAGACCACAGGCAGGGAATGAGGCAAAATTTTTAAAAATCCAGCAGGGATTAGGCTGATCACCCAACATCTTGCCACACACCCCGGGGCATGCTGGTAGGTGTCTGGGAGGCAGGGCTACTTGTGTGTGCTGGAGTGGTGGAGGGGCCTCAACCCACCGATGGAGGTTTGTTACCTGTGTTGTAAGATTTTGTGCAGTAGCCCAGGTCTTTCTCGTCCCGTAGAATAAACTGAGGGAGCGTCAAGCCCTCGGCCACCTGGACAGCTTCCTGCTCCTTCACCCACTCAAATATCAAGTCGTTCATGGTGTAGCCAACTGCAAGAAGGGCAGTGCAAATGAGAAAGGGAGGGGCCTTGCAGAATGGACCATCCCAGTGATCCATGTAGAGGTCACCTGCTGCCTTCTCTCTGACAAGCTTCCCTTTCATTCCCTGAACTGAACCACCACATGTGGTTTACTTCCCTCTTTGCTCAACCACAGCCACTTTCCCCCTTATCCTGCCTCCTAGCATCTCCTTTATCTTTCTCCTGCCCTCTTGCCCTTCCCCTCTCCTCTCTTCCACCACTCCAGAATTTGCTGTCCCAAAAAGCACCATGGTAGCATCTCAATATACCCAACCCTCCTCCACCTCCATCACTCTCCACTGAACCTCTTCCTCTCCCACTCCTGAATAAACATCCTGGACTCACCTTGATGTTCTTCCACTGCCATCGTATGCCCTACAGTTGTTCCCCATCATTGCTCAAAATCTCAGTGGCTTCCACCACTTTTTGCATGCCAAATGTTGGTTGTTACCCCTCTTAAGCAGAGACCACACATCTTCTGCAGAGTGCCTGAAACTCTATATGTATGGTTAACAGTAGAACTCACAGCTCTCCAGTTGCATTGTGCACGTCTGGATGTCCATAGGGAAATTCTTGAGATCCATGGGACAGGAGAGGATTAGTGTCAGCCTGGGGGGGGGGGGATAAAGGAAAAGGGGAGGACTGTGAGTGTCCCGTATGAATGCCTGTTTTGCTTTCAAGCAGCAATGCCAGCGAGGAACACGAAGAAAAGGCAGCTTCCAAGCATAAGGCAGAAGAGAGATTTTGCTTGTCCCACCTGATGCTGTAGAGCACATTCCCATTCTTGAAGATGCGCAGAAGTTTGTTGTCAGTGGTGACCTCATGGAAGTTGGCTCCCTTCTCATTGGCAAAGAACAAATCTGGCTTCCAGATGGAGTCAAGCATGGAGGGATCAAGGTCCAACGAATCATCAGGGTACTCCCGGTAAGACAGGCGTGGGTCATTCCACTGCTGCCGTAGGAAGACGTTGACGCGGTAGTCCTAGGAGCCCAGAGTCATGGTCACATAAGTAGGTGGGGGCAACACCTCACCACACACACACACACATGAACAGCTTGCCTAGTGGCTTCTGTAGCTGGCCCAGAGTGAGCTGCATATCCTTTCTATGAGAGAGAAGTAGGAATTCAAAGAACTGGGGAGAATTCTGGCCAGTACATTGGGCCTTAGTCTGACTGCTCAACAAGTAGGGATGGAAATTTCCTTAACCTAGCGCTATACTACACAGGAATGCTACCAGACTTGGCAGGAAAAGCCCAGCTTCCTAGAAAGCATGAAAATGTAAGGCTGTAGGCAACTGACAAGTGGTTTAGCAGAGCATTATGGTTAGTAAGAATTTACAGGTCACAAGCAAACAATCCTGTCTAAGAACAAGCTCCTCATCCATTTAGCCTTCCATATTTACAGGTTTTTAAAATCTTCTCTTAACAATAGCTAGCCGTCTCACTAGACAAGGGTGCACATTCTTGGCTAATTATCTTAAAACTTCATACAAGGTTACCTACACTTTAATATCTTCATAAAATATATAAAAACTGTTAGTTTATTCTTGCTACTTTTTATTGTAATGAAATATGTTTAAAAATAGATTACAAGGTTCTCATATGTATGAACATCTGTTGGCCGTCAACCTATTAGTTAAAATGGATACTAGTCATGCTGCATACCTATTCTCTCTAGTATCAGAGGAGCATGCCTATTATCTTAGGTGCTGTGGAACACAGGCAGGATGGTGCTGCTGCAGTCATCTTGTTTGTGGTTTCCTAGAGGTACCTGGTTGGCCACTGGATGAACAGACTGCTGGACTTGATGGGCCTTGGTCTGATCCAGCAGGGCCTTTCTTATGTTCTTAATACACCTCATCTTTGCACTATATATCTTCATATTGTTGAGATGTGCCTCTTGCCAGGAATTAAATGATCTCATATAGGAAAGCTAACTAGAAGACTTTTTTGCCATGGAGTCACAGTTGATTTATGGCAACCCCATAGGGTTTTGAAGACAAGAGACATTCAAAGCTGGTTTACCATTGCCTGTCTAGGGCTTCTTAATATATCTGAATCAGGCCTGACCAGAGTAACCCAGAACATGATGTTCAGGCACAAAGGCTGTTGCCCCATCCTCTGGTGCCTTCTTCAAACAAGACTTCTTCCTCTCAGTAGCTCCCTCGCCTTTCTCCACACCCCTTTGCTCCCTGTTTGAGATCTGCTCCAGTGGACAGCTACTATCAGAACTGGGTTAGAATCGGAGAAATCCATTCACATCGCTTTGCCCAGACTCTCCCTCTGGAATCTGTGGGGAGCAGACAGAAGACACTGCAGTGTTAAGCAGGAGAGAAGAAGCAAGAGACACCTTACCATAGTGGTTTCTGTGACTGAACCAAAACTGTTGATGAAGATGTTGCATGTCACATTGACGGGCGGGCCTGTAAGCCAGTGAAAATACACGTGTGAGTGGACTTGTGACATTGTGTGAACAAGATGGGTGGAGGAGACACTTCAGGGGCTTGGGCACCACTCTGCTTTCCTTCTAGCTCTTTTGCCTCCAACCCCCCTTCCCCCAGGAAGAGCTTGTACTCTACTGGTGGCTGGTTGGGGAAGGGGGCACTGGGTCACGAGCACCCCTAGTGGGTTTCAGAACTTCCATTCAAGACATTAGGTAAGAATCTGCATTCTAGGATTCTGGATCAGGTAGCCATGCTGGAAGAATTTACCTTTGAAATTAGGTCTGATCCGAGCATCATATCCTGATGTTCGGCCCATAAGTTTATCCAGGAAATCAGAGGGAGACATTGGCTGAGGGAGGCTCCGTGGGGCAGACTTGATTTCTCCTTTTCCTGATCCCAGCCTGAGGAGTGAAAAGAGAGGAGACATTAGCTCCTCCCCCAAAACGCACTTCCATTAACGTGTCACTGCCAGGTTGGGGCTGACCTTCCGCAGGATTTGAAAATGACCCCCCAGCATTCATGGAGTGGTATCCCTTGCGCATGCAAGCAAGGATTTTGTTGCCACCTAGAAGGGCCACTGTTAAACAGTGCTGGCTTTGTTTTGTACCCTGGTGGAATTATAAAATATTATAAGGGACTGTCTGAAATCCCATTTTCTCTCCACCAGTGCAATAGAGGCCCATTTATACCAGGACACAGAATGATCAGTCTTCTTGGGAGTTCAGCCCCAGGCAGTGGGCACCAGAGAATAAGGACTTGCAGAGCAATTGAGAGAAATGGAGGGGGTACTTTATTTATTTATTAAGATTTTCCAGCCCAGCAGGTCTCATGAGATCAAGACTGGCAACTTTATTATACAACCCCAGGGGGGGGGTCTTTTCTGGAGCTGAAGACTGGTAATTGTCAAAGGAAGAAGGGCACACCATGGACCAACCTTCATAATCACACTGACAAGCCTTGTAGAACTACCACTTCCCCATAGGCAGCAAAGAGCAAGTAAACCAGCTTTCCCACTGCTCTGTGGCAACTAGGGTTGCCAACCTCCAGGTACTAAAGCAAAATAAAGCAAAACCCGGTGCTGTAATGAGAATAGCTCAACCAAATCAACAGCACGCACAATGTTTTAAGCAAACACAAAGTGTATTTACAGAATGACAAAAAAGAAACTACCTAACTAGCTATCTAATAACATGCACTATAAAACAAACACACAATGGTACTGAACAGAAATATTTACAACTATTGGTTCTCGTAGGTTATCCGGGCTGTGTAACCGTGGTCTTGGTATTTTCTTTCCTGACGTTTCGCCAGCAGCTGTGGCCGGCATCTTCAGAGGAGTAACACTGAAGGACAGCTGCTGGCGAAACGTCAGGAAAGAAAATACCAAGACCACGGTTACACAGCCTGGATAACCTACGAGAACCAATGAACTCTGACCATGAAAGCCTTCAACAATATTTACAACTATATACAACGATATACAATGAGCAAATGAACTTAGTTCATTTGCTCGTTGTTTATAGTTGTAAATATTTCTGTTCAGTACCATTGTGTGTTTGTTCATATAGTGCATGTTATTAGATAGCTAGTTAGGTAGTTCCTTTTTTCTTGTCATTCTGTAAATACACATTGTGTTTGCTTAAAACATTGTGTGTGCTGTTGATTTGGTTGAGCTAACCTCCAGGTACTAGCTGGAGATCTCCCGCTATTCCAACTGATCTCCAGCTGACTGAGATCAGTTCACCTGGAGAAAATGGCCACCCTGGCAATCAGACTCTATGGCATTGAAGTCCCTCCCCTCTCCAAACCACACCCTCCTCAGGCCCAAAAACCTCCAGGTCTTTCCCAACCTGGAGCTGGCAACCCTAGTGGCCACCTCCAGGTAGTATGTGATCTTGTGCATAGTCAGAATGGGTCACAGGGCAGACAGAAGATTCCTAATGGATATTTCTGGAAGAGGGGCTGCATTCTCCAGGGCTGGGAGTTTTTGGGATGGGTTAACAGAAGAAAGCTGCCCTTGGGGACCAGGCTGTGGCCGTCAGTGCTGGGATCTCATGGCCCTTTCTTACACGCCCAGGGTAATGCCAATCTCCACTTTGGGATCAAGAAGGAATTTTCCTCCACGCCAGATTGGCCAGGGATCCTAGAGGTGTTATGCCTTCCTCCGGGCATAGAGCAGAGGCACTGGGGGAATGGGGGGGGGGAGGTATGAATTTCCTGCATTGTGCAGGGGTTTGGACTAGATGACTCTTGAGGTCCCTTCCAGCTCTATGTTTCGATGTTTCCTGGAGCACTGAGTCAGGAGACGGCTGAAAGGGCTGCTGGGCTTCAGGGCAAACGGACTGCTAAACATGCCCATTTTTTTTTACTTCTCTGCTAGTTTGGGCCTGGTTTTTGTTCTTGCCTTCCAGGGCCTGCTCTTGCACTTCAGAGCACGCAGCTTTGAGGGCCCCGGGCACAAGATGTGCTTCCTGGCAGCTCTGCTTGGAATTAAGGCTGTCAACCTCTTCAGCCAGGGAGCTTCAATCAAGTAACCAATCAATAGACAGATAGAAGAAATCAGTTCTACAGAAAGCAAACTGGAATTGCCTGCCTTCTTCTTCCTCCCCCAGGCCAGGCCTCCTGGCCTTTGGAAAGCTGCCATCTCAGGAGCAGCTCTTTCCATACCTCAAGGGCATTAGCTCTTGCTACAGAACATCAACACTCCAGGGGACTTCCTCCTCTCTTCCCCATCCTCTTCCTCCAGCTAGAGAGCACTGCAGGAGTCTCTCTGCAGCCTTGATTTTTAAAATCTGTTTGTGCTGAGTCTTGGTTTGAGGTCCCCGATGTGGCTTGCATGGAAAAGACACTTTTTGAGCAGCATTTAAAAGGGGCAAAGAGTTGCCCTCCTTCTCCCACCCATCTCTTCTCAGTCGAAGCAAATAGCTGATGGAGATTTTTCCAGCTGCACTGGGCCAGCATCTACTGCTATTTCAATTCACCACCATCCCGTACCACGGGTCTGCTAGCTCCGAGGAGCAGCTGAGCCTGTCTCCCCCAAAGCTAACCTGCCTCCCCATCTTCTGTAAAGCAATCTCCGTGTTGGAGGTGGACTGCTCCATCTCCAGAGCAGCAAAGGGACAACTCCTTTGCCGCAAATCTCCCAAGGCTCTTGTCAATTCGAATAAAAACAAGCTTTGCGCGAGCTGCACACAGCCGAACCCTGCTGCCGAGGACTTCGCTCCACCTCCTGCTCCAACGAAGGGGTGTAAAATCCTGAGAGTCCAAATAATCTTTGCAAGCAGGGCAAAGGACATTGCAAGGCCACAGGCCTTCTGAAAGTTCAGCAAGCCAAACTCGGAGAGGCCAGCTGCACTGAAATTCATCTCATGGCTTAAAAACCTCCTCCAATGATATGGGGAGGAGGGAGGGGGGAGAACAGGGAGGTCCCCTGGAGTGTTTGTTCTGGGGCAAAGGCCTCTCTCTCTCTCTCTCCCCCCCCCCATTGAAGATCTGGTATAATTTACAAGTCTTTCTTCAGCCTGGGAGTAACAGTATGTAAGCTGTCTACATGTGTTTGCTTCAAAGAGATTGGTGTAGAGAGGCAGGTTCTAAATACTGTAAATAAATAAAGAATATATTCTGTAAATGCAAGAAACATAGCATCTGAAGTGGTTGTCCTGTGGTATGTATTAAAATAGTTACACGGCGCTTTTCTCTGCCAAGGCAAATCCCTCCATTTTATACTCACAACAGTCCTGTGAGGTAGGCTCAGCTGAGATCATGATTGGCCCAAGGTTACCCAGTGAGCTTTCATGGCAGTGGGGAGTTGAACCTGGGTTCCCCAGTTCCTAGTTCAACACTCTAACCACTACCCTGCTCTTTGCTTCTTAGATGACACAAAAACTGGCAATAGAATACTGACATTTAAGTTCAAAGGGCACCCCAAAAACCCCTACGGAGCAATTGCCACCTCAAAAACGTTTATGGCCCTGAGTCAGACTGGAAGACCTTTGTAGGCCAGCCTGGACCTTTTGAGTGTGGCTGAAAAGCATTTTGTGTCATGCATTTGCTTCCTGCTCCCGGAACAGCTTCAGACGGAGTTTGACACAATTCTGAGTCCCATGGGGCTGCGAACAAGGCAGCCTCCTCAAAAAGCAGGCTGACAAAAGAGTGACTAGCAGCACATCCCAGCTCCCAGGGGCTCAACCCTGGAGAGAAGAGAGGATGCCAGGCTCTCCCCCTCCAAGAAAAGAAGCCAAGACGAGTCTCCGCTGTTGCTAACACATGCAGCAACACTGCTTCTGCAGCTGGAAGTTCACCGGACTGCTGCCCTGAACAGGAGGGACTGTGAGAGGAAGGCACGTTCTGGGGAGGGCAGGATGCGTAGCCAGGACAATGGGTTGGGGCACGGCTGCGTCACTGGGCTTGCAGCACTAGGGTTGCCAACCTCCAGGTACTAGCTGGAGATCTCCTGCTATTACAACTGATCTCCATCCGATAGAGATCAGTTCCCCTGGAGAAAATGGCCACTTTGGCCATTGGACTCTATGGCATTGAAGTTACTCCCCTCCCCAAACCCTGCCCTCCTCAGGCTCCACCCCCAAAACCTCCCACCAGTGGCAAAGAGGGACCTGGCAACCCTATTGCAGTACAGAACCTGGTGCCTCTCTCAGATTGTTGAGGCTCCCCTCTGGGAAGGAACTTTATTTTTGGGCCCTGTTTTTTGGGTCTCTGTCCCCACATCTGGGATGGGATCAAATGCAAACTTTAATTGATCCTGGGATAGGGAGCACACACTCAAAATGTTGTCTGCACCTGTGTGCGTATGCATGTATTTTAAGGGACATGGATTTGGGCAAGGGATTGTGGAGATCTGAGTGACTGTATGGTGCTGGTTTCCCATAGTTTGAGGAGCTAGCCTCAGGAAAACAGGCAGAGGGCTAAATGCTTCCATGCCTACAGGCAAGCTTAACATCACCCCAAAGTGACCATAGCAGGGAACAGACTAGAAGTCATCTACTAAAAGGAAACACTGAAAATTCCTGAAGGAGCTGTGTGAAGGGGCTGCTTTTGCCTGACAGTTGCAAGCATTCTCCCCTCCTTTCTAGAGGCCCACAAGGCAATCCTGAAAGTGCTGTTGCTACACTCCCCATCCATGGCCTGGCATATCTCCAGAGGCCAACTGAGTCCAAAACTTGGACTCTTGCTCAGATGTTCCTGCTCAAATGTGGGTACATCTGAAAAAATGAACGTAAGATAGGAGCGCTTCTGGGGATCAAGAACCATTTCTTCATTAGTTGCAAGGCACCGGAGGACCATGGGGTACAGCCACACACAAATATGCACACCGTGATAGCTGAAAGTGCCATAAAGTCACAACCAATGTATGGTGACCGGTAGAGTTTTCAAGGCAAGAGATGTTTACAGGTGGTTTGCCATTGTCTGCCTCATGACCCTGGACTTCCTTGGTTGTCTCCCATTGAAATCCTAACCAGGGCCAACCCTGCTTAGCTTCTGATAAGATTAGGCTAGCCTGGGCCATCCAGGTCAGGGCATGCACACCTTAGCCAAAGGCAAAATCATTTGTACAATAATTTGCATTCACTCACACTTTACCTGCATGGGTAATTCTTTTGATTATTATTATTTTTTTTTTTTTGCTGAAATTCCATAAAACTCAATAAAGCATAAAATGTAAGCAGAGCCCTGCTGGATCTGACCAGTGGTCCATCTAGTGCAGCATCTTCTTGCACACAATGGCCTTCCAGTTGCCCTGGAGGGCAAACAAACAGGGCATAGAGTAGTTTTGCAGGACCTGCCTGTTCTGCCTCTGCCACTACCACCCTTACACACTGAGAACACACATTGTTCACAACATACACAAGACATGAGCAAGCAAGATGTCTTATGTCAGAGTGACCAGTGTGAAGCAAAGAATGGTTTGATTAAGATTGCAAGATAGAATAAGCAAGTGAGCCCAGCCACGTTCAGTAGGAGATGAGATACTACAGAACATCCAAGCTGGCCTACCTCTACTAGTCAGACAGACTTTGAGTAGAAATACGTTCAGAGCCTTGCTGGATCTGACCATTGATCCATTTAGTCCAGCATTGTTTTGAACACAGTGGTCAACCAGTTGCCCTAGACAGCCAACAAACAGAACATAGAGTCCAAGGCCTTCCCCCTTCAGTTGTGTTCTAGCACTGTTGTTTTGAGATTAACTGCTTCATGGACCTGTCCTCCATGAATCTGCCAAATTCCCCTTTTAAAGCCATCTACGCTCATGGCCAAACCCATCTGCTGAGTTTTAGTTTTCTCACTTCTTCATCCCCAGCTGTGCCCATCTCCCAAGGGAAAGAACCCTCCCCATTCTTTTGTCCCCTGCACCCCCACATTCCCTCTTGTTATGCACTGCAGCTACATCAAATCTTCCTTCCCTTTGTGTCCCCAGAGTACAGGCTGCGTTCCTTTGCAAGCAGCCCTGAGGGCGGGGGGAGGGAGGGAAGCTTTCATAAGCCTCTCAGCATGGAAGGAATGAATGCTCCATCAGCTCCTTCCAGTCTCCCAGGGTGGCGGCAGCATTAGCAGTTGCCGGGATTGTGAGTTCTGGCCTTGCGATGACCTGGGCGAAGGTGGGATTAGAGAATACATGCAAGCAGGGGGCCCTTAGCAGATTCTCAATCTGGAAGTACTGCATGTTGGAGTTGGATTGTCTAGTGGCACACTGTTGAAGCCATGGTCAAATATTTTGTAATCCAGTTTGAAAAAGACCTAAGAATAATTAAGTTGGGCCCTGGCCAACCTAGCAGGGACCAAAAGCTAATCCTGACCACAATGCATGCTGCAAGGATCTTTCACCAAAGAGATAGTGCTCACAAAGCACATTGGTTTAGAAGATTCATGCAAGCCAGCCAAGAGCTAGATTACAGAGGAACACAACATAACCTTTTCTCTCACAGTGGGCACAAATCCAGCTCAGAAGTTCACCTTGCCACTAGTTTAGCAACTTCTGATGCCCCAGATGGGGGGAGGCTACACTACCAAGAAAGCCTGTGTGGAGAAACAACCTCCAGTGACCCAAAGCACATTGCACATCAGAAATGCCAAATCTCCTAGGACTCTTTTTCAATGGCAGGTCCAGATGCCACTGAATGCTACGGAATTCACTTCAAATGCACACATTATCTGCAACTTCTCAGGTGGAAAGGTGGCTATAGGACATCAGACATTGATTGGAAAAGGACAATAGAGGCCATCAGCAAGGTTTGTGGAACTAGGAACCCCTGCCAGCCAGCCGAGATGAGCTCAGAAAAGACACCATCACATTGCACACGGGTGCAGCTTCCCAAGGAGATCCCAACTCTGCACATTCTGAGGCCATTTTTCACATTACAACCTCAGTTCCAGGCAAACCTATCCCTGGACCTTGAACTTCCAAGTCGCAACAATGGCCTGAATGAACGATGATCATCAAAACCTCACTGTTCTACTTCCACTGTTCTACTTAATTTCTCTGTTGATCTGGGTGTATATAACTTATTCACATCCTAGAGATGTCTGGGGAGTTCCCTGCACTTTCATGGGCAAGCCAGGAAGCTTGAAGAAAACCTGGCCTTTGTGCAAAGCCTCAGTCTCCTGGTCTTTTCGAAATCCAAAGGGCCACCAGAGAATATCTAGCCCTCTGCAACCTCCAGAGGCAACAGAAACATTCTGGGGCTCATAAAGTGTGATGTTCAGGAACCCTTGAGGGTTGAACTCAATGCATTATTCTCCCACACAGAAGAGCTTCAAAGATAGAATACAAAGGGGAATTGGCTGAATTAACATTCATGGAGGAGTTTAAAACTTTCTCTCAGCCAAGTCTTAATGGGGACTTCTTATTTCTTGCTCACTATAGGCGCTAATATTTTGCATCCCACCCCCTTGTGTGTGTGTAAAGTGCCATCAAGTCACAGCCAACTTATGGCGTCCCCTTATGGAGTTTTCAAGGCAAGAGACGACCAGAGGTGGTTTGCCAGTGCCTTCCTCTGTATAGGAACCCTGGACTTCCTTGGTGGTCTCCCATCCAAATACTAACCAGGGCTGACCCTGCTTAGCTTCTGAGATCTGACCAGATCAGGCTAGCCTGGGCCATCCATGTCAGGGCTCCCACCCCCTTAAAGTTGTTCATTACTTCAGTATGCCTCTGTAACTTCCTGTTGTATCTGCTTAATTGACTTCTGTTCTGCACTAAGAACACTCATTCTGAATCCCGTGATTTTGGATTAGATCTCTCTGAATGAGCCTCACTTACTCATGTTGTAAAATCCTCCCCATCACTTTTTGTTGTGTATATAAATAGATGGAAGGATTTATACTGCAAGGCATCTGGTGAAGTGAGTCTGACACCGGAAAGCTCCTGCTGGAGTAAAGGGTGGTTGGCGATTTTTCAGGTGCCACTGGACTCCTGTTTTATTCTGTGGCTGCAGACAAACAGGGCTGCCCATCTGGAATCTTCACCTACCCCCCCCCCTCGCAATTGGTGTCCACCAGGGGCACTACCTGGCACGGGAGTAGGTAAAGGGCACAGGCGGCCATGCTTCCTCTTCACCGTGCTACTGGGAAATCTCTGCTCTTCTACACCCAGGCAACCCCATCCCCAACCATTTTCAGCCCTGGGAATGGGCAATCATCGGCCATCTCTCCACACCTCCTTCAGCCCCACACCCTAACCCTCAACTCAGTTCAGGGCAGCTGACAAGGAACTGGCTAAGGGGGCTTCCTTTCTGAAGTGAGGGAGGGCAGGTGCCCGTGCTGAAGCGCCTGCCCGGCGATCCTGCGGACCCTGGCGCGCCCCTCCCCTCCCCCGCGTGTAAGGTGGTCGCGGCTGCTGGCCAGAGAGGGAGATGCGCGCTCGGACCTGGCCTGGCCGAAAAGAGGCGACGTCCCCACTTCGCCGCGGGAGAAAACGCTCCTCCGGGCGTGGGCTCCTCCGGCGCTTGAGCGGGAGGCGCGCTTGGAGTGAAACAGGAGAGATCAACTCATCCAAACCTGAGCCTCCAGGCAAGGCTCCCCCCCCACACACACCCACTGCCGGGGTTGTCAGAGCAACATGGTGAAGGGGCTCCAGTCTTTTTAGGTACTGCTGAGAACGGGGGCATTTCTCCCGCGAGTGCAGAATCTTGAAGTGAGAAGCTGCAGTAGCTGAAATTCTCCCTATTCTCCCTAAGGCACAGGAGGACCCTTTGGCCTGGGACCAGCCTCCTTCCCCCACCCACCCTGGGCCAGAAGAGGAGCATGCCCGCCAGACCCCTGGAATGCCTTAGTGGAATTCGGACGGTCCCTAAGATCCGGCAGGGGCGGGGCGCTGGAGGAGACTGGAGACCGGGATCTAGCCAGGGGGTGGGGTCCCTTCCGCATTCTCTTTAGCAGACCGGGGGGGGGGTTGGGAGCAGCCCCAGCGGAGAAGCAGTTCGGGGTCGCGGGCAGGGAGGCCAGGGGCCACACGGGAGAGCATTGCGCGCCCGCGGGGCGGGGGAGCGGAGTTCAGGCAGGCTGAGCCCCCGGACCCGTCCGCAGTCCCGGCTTCCGAACGCGCCGACGGATCGCGAGCCTCCGCATGCCTCTGAGCGCGTGCAAAGCGCCCCTGGCCAGGCCCAGCCCCCAGGGCCCCGGGCCCCGCCCTTCACTCACCTGAGCAGGGCGGCGAGGAGGAGCAGGAGCGGCGCTCGCATCCCTCGGCCGCGCGGCGTCCCCCGCCGGCGAGGGAGGCGGGCGGCTGGCGAGAGCGGTGGCGGCGGCGCCCCAGCCCCGGGAGGCGCGCAGGCATGTCCCGCTACTCCGCGGCGCCGCCCGGCAGCAGCAGCGCCGCATGGGGCCGCCCCGACGGCCGAGCGACGGCCCCCAGGTCGCGGCCGCCCGCCCGCCCGCCCGCCCGCTTCCTTCGGCCGCTACCTTCGCGCAAGGCGCTGCCGCCTGCCCGCCTCCCCTCCGGCGCTGCCCGCGTCAAGGACGGCCCCGACGGCGCGGCGCTCGGCTGCCAGGTTGGGGGGCCGGAGCCGCCGTCCCGCTTCCTCCGCCGGCTGGGCGCTGCTCGGGACTCCGCCGGACGGGGAGGGCGAGCGGGTGCGGAGCGGCCACGGCCGGCCTCTCCTCCACCCCCCGGGGCCCGAGAGGAAGGCTTGCGCGACGCCGCCGGTTTCAGCTCTTCTGGAGACCCGGGCGCTGGCGGTGCGGCGCCTCCGAGCAGCGCGCGTTGGGTCTTGGGCGGCGCCCTCAATTGCCGGGCTCTCCTTCCCGGCTCTGGAGCAGGTCGGAGGCGCCCCCGCCCCGCCCGGCTTCGGCCTTTGGGGCCTCGATTCCCACAAAGCGTGAAGGGGCCTGCTCGTCGCCCCACAAGTTCACCCCAGAAATGCCCACAGAAAGCCAAATGCAAATCTTTTGGATTCCAAAAAGGGCAATCGGCCAATCAGAGCCAACAGGGCAGCAGTAGGCAAATAGCTTGCTTACCTTGGAGGCAGAGGGTGGGCTTAACAACAGCCCGAAGAGGTTGCCTAGGGGACTCCGGTTCACCAGGAAGAAGGAATGTCCTCTTATTGGCTCACCTTGCAGGGCGCTCCATCGGCAAGCTTCAGCTCTCAAAAGCTTGTGTAGTCTCACACTTCAGGCTGCGTTCTGGCCTCAATAACGTTGCTCTTCCGGTGTTTCGTTGAAAGTGTGAAAATACAAGTTCAGCTGAGTATAGTGTCCTCTAATCCTGGGTATAGCCTCCTCTAATCCTGCTTGGTTGGCAGGACAGCCATCCCACAATGTCCTAGGCAGGCCATTGCTCCACCGTACCTGCTCTGCCAGTAGGTGATGGACCTACAATCAGCCACCCTGTGATAAGTGGGGCCAGTGTGTGTTTTGTCAGCCCCTTGCAATATAAGCAGCATCGCCCAACTCCCAAGCTGCCAATTTAGAAGGCTTTAAGAGTGGAGTGGACATGTTCATGGAGGAGAGGGCTATTCATGGCTACTAGTTAAAATGGCTGCTGGTCATGAGGCATACCTATTTGCTCCAGGATCAGTGGAGCATGTTGAATATATTAGGTGCTGTGAAACACAGACAGGAGAATGCTGCTGCAGTCATCTTGTTTGTGGGCTTCCTAGAGGCACCAGGTTGGCCACTGTGTGAACAGGCTGCTGGACTTGATGGGCCTTGGTCTGATCCAGCATGGCTTTACTTATGTTCTTATGTTCCCTGTATTACAATCAAGAGAGGAATGTCAGCATCATTGTGAGTTTGTCTGAGGACCTCTCAGCACTTGAACAGTGGGCAAAGGAGGTCCGGCAACCCCCATTCCCCCCTCCCCCAGTTAGACAATCAATGTATTTGCTCTTTGAGGGAACCTGGACTGAAGCCAGGGTGCCCCATGGCCTCTGGGCTGGAGCATGGCCTAATCCCTCGCCTAGTCTGAAGCATTTGAAGCAAGTGTCTTTCTTGGGGAGGGAAACAGTCAGATTGTCCATCTTTGTGTGCCTTGTTATGACAGCTGCTTTCAAGGCAATGTGGATGGAACGCAGGATTTAATGCATTCCTTCACTTCCTGTGAACAAATATTTGTGAAGGCAATTTCCATAAAGTATGTTTAATTGGGCCAACTGCTGGTGGTGAAAGGATACCAGACTGCAAGATGAATAACAGATTTGCTCTTCAGAGCTCTAGCAAAGGTGAAAGGAAACTTTGGTTGCTTCAATAAAGTCTGTTTTGTCATTCAGTGTGTGTGTGTGAGAGAGAGACTTACAGGAGAAACTGCTATGGATCTTAAGAATGCAGATAAGTGTGTATATGTCTGTGTGTGTGTGTGGGGGGGGGGGCGCAAACAGCCTTCTGGTGTGAAACCCTCCCCCCACACACCAGAAAAGGCAGGAGCATTTGCCCCTCTGTCCCCCTCTCAGATCAGCCAATATTGTCCAGAACACAGTGTATGAGAATCCTTTTTGACAACCCAAGAACTTGGATGCAGTAAGAAAGCGTCTTTTTCATCAGGCAGAAGGGAAAGACTGGCCATTTTCAGTTGCAGGGAACACAAAAGCCACATGATACCAACCAAAATAACACAGAACAGTGCACAAGTTTTTGAGTTCTCCAGAATTCTTCATCAGGATGGATGTTAAACAACAAATATTGAGGGGGGGGGGCACACAGATACTTCAGGCTGATTGCCTGCATCCTGCATAGAATGACAGTCAGATCTCAAGAGAAAATGGGGATGGGTGGATCTGGCATCAGTTTACACTTCTGGTCTTTTGGGAAAAAGAAGGGAGAAAGGCAGCCTCCAAGGGAAAATACACAAAAAACAAAACAAAAAAACAACAACAGAGAAAATAAAATACCTTCCACGCAGATAAAACACTTTCTTTTCCCCTCTACACATACTCTAAACATGCTTAATGCCTCAACATCACGAATTAGCTCCCCCACACATTCATGTTTGAAGGACGAAAAAGGAAAAGAGAAAAATCATCTGGAAGAACAACGGGGGGCGGGGCTGGAATAAGAAACGCCAGGGGGGATCGGGCTGCTTTTCACCTTAACCCTTGGGGGGGGGGTGCAATTGCTGTTTGTTCCCACTGCAAGGCTAAAATTAGCGGACGACAACGAAAAAAAATCATCTGTCACTTGGGCAGTGGACACGGATGCCTCTCCGCTTGCAGCGGCGGCTCAAGGTGAGAATGCTGATGAGCGAAGCGAGGCTGTGCTCCCCTCTGGCTATGTTTGGGGCAGGGTATTCCCCCCCCCTTTTTTTGTCTGCAGAGGGGCAAAGTGGCAGCTCTGCCTTCGCAGCGCTGGCAACGAGAAAGGTGCAGTCAGCAGACATTTGCCCAGACTCCTCTTCTGTAACCCGCTGAGGAGGACTCCTCTAAACTGCTGAGCGTGGCACAGAGCAAGGACTGGGCAGCCCGTCTCCTGCTCTGCGCTGTCCAGCTGCTGAACAGACGCTCTCCTCCAGATCTCACCATCCTGCTCAGCAGCCTATTTGCATGACTGCCCTAGTGTCAACAGAGTTCTGTCGCCGTTGATTTCCCACTGTGGTGGGTTGCATGTGTGCATCCGTCCACCTCCAAGTGCAGGTTTCTGGTGTGCAAGCATAAAATGTCACTTTTAAAGCCTTTCCTGGGGTGCTAAAGGCGGGACCCCACATGTGAATAGCAGGCGATGGCCACATCAAACTTGCTACAGCTTGGGAATCAAAGCAGACAGACTTATTAATTTCAACCGGTTGAAATTAAATCAAAAGAGTTTCCATCTAGACATTAGGAAGAATTTTCTAACAGAGCGGTTCCTCAGTGGAACAGGCTTCCTTGGGAGGTGGTAAGCTCTCCTTCCCTGGAGGTTTTTAAGAGGTTAGATGGCCTTCTGTCAGCAATGTTGATTCTATGACCTTAAGCAGATGATAAGAGGGAGGGCATCCTGGCCATCTCCTGGGCATGGAGTAGGGGTCACTGGCGGTGTGTGTGGGGGTAGTTGTGAATTTCCTGCATTGTGCAGGGGGTTGGACTAGATGACCCTGGTGATCCCTTCCAGCTCTATGATTCTATGATTCTACGATTATGTGCTCCATGGTACTCTAAACAAACTATTTCTATTTGAGAAAGAGGTAGCTTTGTGAGAAGAGGGAAGGAGAATCTTTCATTCTCAGAGTAAGGACTGAAGCCCTCCGCCCAAAACCCCAGAATTTCCATCCATGTCTTCCACATCAAGTAAAAATATTAAAAAGGCAGAGACCGTTCATCTCCAAGATCTTCCTGGTAACAGTGACTGTAGAAAAGGCATTTGTCATGTTCAGTAGAAATCCATCAAGTATGGAAAGGCCATTCCCCGTGTAGAATGGGGAAAATGATGATGGAGAGAAATGCCCACTGGATTTTTTGCAGACACAGCTGGGAGAAAAGCAAAGATGTTACCTTAACAGGTTAAATGTGTTGTGGATGTCTCACAAGACGCCTGTTTATTTTTACCCACTTTGAAGTACTGCTTAGGTCTTTATTTAGAAAACTCAGCTTTTCAGGAGTTTAATTGTTCATCCCCTTCAAACTGAGTTTGATGCAAAATTTATCAAGCTAGTTTAAATATAGACATGTAGAGCATCCACTGC
Organism: Euleptes europaea; assembly: GCF_029931775.1. NCBI lineage: Eukaryota > Metazoa > Chordata > Lepidosauria > Squamata > Sphaerodactylidae > Euleptes > Euleptes europaea. The sequence goes on from NC_079324.1 coordinate 39,647,185, forward strand.
CAGGCTCACAGCCATTCAAAATCACTGTGTTTCCATGTCATTTCAACTTTAGGAAAGTAACACTTGGGGAAGTGGTTGATGCAGTCAGAAATTCTGGGGACAACAATGCTCACTTCCTCCACCCCTGCCCACCGCAGACTTCACTCCGTTTTTGAATTACTTAAGTGTCCATGGGCTAAATGATGGGTAGAAGTAGTTGGGGAAGGAAGTCTGATAAAACCAGGGTGGGGCTCTTGAAACCCTGATCTCTGTGGGGATTCTGGCATTTCTATCATTGAGAAAAAGGATGCTCAAAGCAGCTAACCAAAGCCATCAAATAAAAGTAGACCAGAAACCCAGGGAGTGTGTTTTGATCAAGGGTTCCTGAACTATGGATCCCCAAGACCATAAGAACAGCTCTGAACACATGAAGCTGCCTTATACTGATTCAGACCTCTGGTCCATCAAAGTCAGTATTGTCTTCTCAGACCGGCAGTGGCTCTCCAGGGTCTCAGGCAGGGGTCTTTCCCATCACTTACCTGCCTAGTCTTTTTAATTGGAGATGCCGGGGATTGAACCTGGGACCTTCTGCATGCCAAGCAGATGCTCTACCAGTGAGCCACAGCCCCTATGGTTCATCTAGACCAGTGGTTCATCTAGTCTAGCATCCTGTTTCACACTGTGGCCAACCTGTTGCCCTGGAGGGCCAAAAAAAGGGCACAGAGGCCGAGCCCTTCCCCCAATGTTACCTCCTGGCACTGGTATTCAGGTCCTGCCATTTTTTCATCTTTGAAGTGCTGACCAAAGTGCTATTGTCAGTTGCCTATTTGTTTTACAAACACTGTATGAAATGCTTACTTTCTCCTTTATAATGACCAATTCTCGGCTCCCCTGACCATTCTGCGTGCAAAGATTCTGCTCCGCAGACACCTTGGGAGTCTCCCTTTGTCCCCACCCCAACCCCCATTACATGCCAGTGCATCTTTTGCATGGGACTGAGAACATAGCTTAACTTTAAGGTGCTTTTGAACACAAGAGACTTGGGCTGCTCTGCCTGGCATCTGACATCTCCCCACATTGCAGTCATTACTGCTGGGAAAAGACTGTGAATATTTAATACGGAGGAAGAAGGGGAAAGTGATGAATGTCAAGGATCCTTCAACTAAAGATCAGGCTGCCATGGATACTGGTACCTGCTTACAGTTTTGGGGCAGGATTCTGCTCAGCTCCAGGCTGAAGGCAGCATGGTTTGCACCAGAGAAAGGATGAATACTCACTGTTTGTATTCCCTGTTAGGGGTACAGTGTGAATGCTAAATGTTATTGGTGATTCTTTGTCTGGAGCAGTTGGTGGCAGTTCTTCCAGAATAATTAACCTGGACACCGTGCAAGTATATGCCCACACACTGGGGATCAAAGGGACAGACCTGCTGCCCCACCCCTAGAGAGGACTGCGTTCCACAACTCCCTGACGTTGGTGAGTGTTTGGTTTGTGACCTTGTCTTTCAGGACTGCTGCACATAGTCAGCTAGCTGAGATGCAAAGCTACAAGGACCAGCTCTTCTCTCCTGCCATTGTTGCATTAAAATAAGATCTAAGTTTTGCCTCAGGGTATTTAGAAGTACTTCTGATGTAGATATTAAAAAGACTATTGAGTGAAGTGATGAGCCAGAAGAGGCATTCATTCCTTATCTCATTATCAGGGTGTTTTTTTTTTTTAACCTCAGTGTTACAATGTGAAAGATGTAGCATCACGCTTAACACAGGAAAAAGAATTGAGAATGGAATAATTCTACTCTTCTATCTATCACTGTTTCATCCTGCCCTTTCTCCAAGGAGAGCCAGTGTGGTGTAGTGGTTAAGAGAGGTGGTTTGGAGTGGTGGGGTCTGCTCTGGAGAACCAGGCTCGATTCCCCACTCCTCCACATGAGCGGCGGAGGCTAATCTGGTGAATTGGATTTGTTTCCCCACTCCTACACACGAAGCCAGCTGGGTGACCTTGGGCAAGTCACAGCTCTGTTAGAGCTCTCTCAGCCTCACCTACTTCACAGGGTGTCTGTTGTGGGGAGGTTTGCTAGATGGGGAAGTCACTCTCTCTCAGCCCAACCTACCTCACAAAGAAGAAGAAGAAGAGTTGGTTTTTATATGCTGACTTTCTCTACCACTTAAGGAAGAATCAAACCAGCTTACAATCACCTTCCCTTCTTATCCCCACAACAGACACCCTGTGAGGTAGGTGGGGCTGAGAGAGCTCGAAGAGAGCTGTGACTAGCCCAAGGTCACCCAGCTGGCTTCATGTGGAGGAGTGGGGAATCAAACCTGGTTCTCCAGATAAGACTCTACCATTCCAAACCACCGCTCTTAACCACTACACCACGCTGGCTCAAAACAAACTTGTTGTGAGAGTAAAATGGAGGAGGGGAGACGGATGCCTTGAGGTCCCTGGAGAAAGTCTGGGATTTAAAAAGTGTGCTGAATAAATAATGAACTTCAACCCACAGTATCTACCATCCAGTATCCACCACCCAAATCTCAGCTCTCCAAACCTCTCTGACCTGCTGACTTACCTGTCACCAGCATAGCAGCCTGGGGGGGGGGGGGAACCCTTACTAAGATGAAGCAAAAACACTATGGCCCCGGTATGCTCCTAATGCCTGAGTTTAAAGGAGCTCTACCCAGACCTTTTACTCCTCCACAGTCTATAAAGCCCCTCAGGCAGCTGTGGAGCAAGGCAGGAGGAATGCGCATGAATTCAGCAATGAGCTCATCCTTCTTGGCTTTCCTCTTTCCACCACCTGTGAGGGAATCCCTGGGCAGGGCGAGAGACAGCCTTTCTTGTACAAAAGCCTATTTTCAGAAAAGGTGTGAAATTAACGTTGTAGAAAAAGCAACACTTGGAGCTACTTTCCTCCCCTGCCCCCCGCCTGTTCCTCTTGCTCTTTGCCTGTGCTGAGCTGCTGACTTTGTAGATTCCATAGCACTCTTCTCTACCCCCCCCCCCCCCCGCAAGCTTGCTGAGAATTAGCTGGACTCTGGCTCCCTTGTTCCACGAGACACCACACACAATGCTGCGCTAATGATAACGCATGATGATAATAAATAATACAAGTCTAAGACACTAATAAATAAGTCAGCAGTTGGCGGGATCATATCCCTGCTTTGCATTTCTCCAGCGGCGAAGCATCAGTGCCTGACAGCACTTCCCAGGCATTAAAACCCGAGGCCTCTCCAAACTGCAGGCAGAAGGAAGCAGGTGGCATGGCTCTCTGGTATCTGTCCCCCACAGACTGCAGATGTGTGCATACAAAACTTCAGTATTCGTTAAGTCTTGGGCTCTTCTCGCTGGGAATGAGGTGGTGAAGGGAGAGAGAGTCCTGTTGAAATCCGTGCCCCTCCTCCTAAATAGTTCCCGCAGCCATTGCCAGACTGAGGCCTGCTCCACCCGCCATCCTCACCAGGTTGTTTTTTAAATGGCACGTCTCTGAAAGGCTACAGGTTGGCTCTGCGAGGAGAGAGCAAGGTGAGACGAAGCAGTCATCCCAAACTGAATCCAATCTTTCTCTTCAACTCAGTGGCTCTTCTCCAGGGCTAAAAATATCCAGGTAGTTTATGTGGGAGCCAAGGAAGAGTTGCCTGCAGGCTCCAGTGAGCAGAAGCCAAGGAGACCAGCGGTGAGGTGGGTTGGCCTGGAGCCACTGCACACTCTGGACTTGAAAAGCCTCCACTGGCCCCATCAGGCCCCACCCTGGCTCTCTCGAGGTAGGAGAAGGCACTGGAGGGGAGTGTGCTGTGAAGCAGCAGCTAATGGGGGGCTTGTTCCGTTCACTGGGGGAGGAGGCTGAGGTGGCACCAGGGCTCCATCAGTCCTGGGATGGATCAAACTGTTAGTGGGAAACTAACACAACATACTAACACCCCACCTCAGTAGCTGGAATGCTGTTCTTGCATTTCCCTGGGCAAACAAAACATTTGCCTGGCTCATGTACTTGGTCCCTTTGGGGTCTGGACCTTCCAGGGAAGGGGGCTGTTGAGTCAGAGTTGAGGAGGGTAGACAAAAGTTTCCACAGCGTGGAAAGCAGAGCCAGTCAGGTGGGGCCTGACTTCAGCCCTGTTGCTTTTGGGTATCTTCTCGCCATACCTGACATCAAAAGTTTCAACTAGTTTTCCACCCTAAGTATTTACTGAGCTGACTTGATCAAATCCTCACTAAGACCCAATGGTGCCAGCATAACTTCCTCTCAGCCTAACGTACCTCACGGAGTTGTCGTGAGAATAAAATGGATGAGGGAAGACAATATTGTAAGCCTCCTCGGCTCCCCATTGGAGAGTATAAATATCTAAATAATAAATAATACACTCCATAGCTTTGTAACATGGATCAGTATTTGAATTCCATGCACAAGCATATATTGAACACATGGGAATGCCTTTTTCTGGGCTCATATATGTCTTGAAGGTAGCCACTTCACACGTTGATGTCTCAGGGGTCAAGGATTTCTACTCCCTAATCTCTGCTTTTGCTTCTTGCATCCTGCCTGCCTTTTGCTGCTTTAGGATTTTCCCACCCTGAGTTTTAATGAGAGCAGTTTGTTAAGCTAGGCTGTGAGGATGAATAATTCAGTGTAATGGGAAGCCCGAGAAAGAGAAAAGTCCACAGACTGTGGGAATAAGTGAGAACAGCTGCATCTCATTAGGGGGAGTGGAGAGAGGAAAAAAAGAGGAAGGAGGGATGGAAGCAGCCAATGCAGGTTGGAAGGGGGGGGCGGCATTGCAAGGGCTCCCTTTGGGTAGCCCTTTCCCTTTTTTGTCATCCAGGAAACCTTCCGGCCCTTTCACCACAACAAATCCCCTGTAATCTTTTAGCAATTGCTTTGTTCAGAGAAGATCTTTTATAATTGATGCCTTTTCGTCTGGATAACCTTGTTTTTATTCTCTGATCTGCAGTACTTTTTAAAAAAACTCAGTGGGCTTTTAAAAGATTAAGAGCCCTGGGGATAGAGGAGGGAATGGAGCAGGTGGGGAAGTGGAGAGGGAGGTTTGTTTTGGGGCTTTACTTGCAGTGATCTAAAAATACAGGGTTCTGGCTGAAGTGAGCTTCCCGCTGGAGATGGGACCTGGCAGCTGACCAGTTGTCTTTGGGACACCTCATTGTTGCCTACATTGCAAACATTGTTCGGAGTCGCATTCCCAACAGAGTCACCTTCCGCAAGATGGTAGCCAAAGACAAAAGCTATGGCTGGGTCTTGTTCTGCCTTGGCATGCCACATTCACCGTGAATCTACCACACAACAGCACTAGGGCCTCATTTGCAGACTTTGTCCCCAGGGCTGATCTTTGCACCTGCAAAAGTCATTGACGTAAAATGATGATGACTATCTGGGATAGTCAATCCCTGCTTTGAGCCAAGAGATGAATGAACCAGTTGGAAAGGCCCTCACAGCATAGAAGTTGTCCATTGGGAATAGGACACTTTTTCTAAAATGTATGCCTTTAATATATCCTAGGAAGATAATCCGTCATGAAGCAAGCCTCTCCCCATTCCCCTCCTCTCTCCATTCGTTTTAATCTTCCCAGCTCTGCAAACAGTCAAGGCAAGAGCAGTTGCTACTAACATAACTGCTTGACTATAGGAGCCTGAAGGCCTGCTGGTTGCCATGGTGATTAGTAGGCCCTAAGGATGAAGGAGCAGGGAGGGGAGGAGGTAGTGGTGGTGGGTTTTGTTTGCTGGTTTTGATAATGACTAACATTTTTTTGTTCAACTTCCTTCTCAGTCCAGATCATCAGCACCAAAGGACACCAGCAGCACAGTGGGAAATGGAGGTTTGGGGGAAAGGAAGGCTCACCTCCTGGGAGGGACCAGATGCAAAAAGGGAGACATACTTGGAAACCAGAGATGGTGTTTGACAAAAACTAGGCCCCTGACTCCTTCGCCTTCTCTGTCTGCCTCCACCCATATCTCATCTCCTCTCGCTTCCCATTATTATTGTGATGGCTGTGATCAATTTGTTTAATTAAAGGGGGAAATGGATCCCTCCTGCACAGAGATGCACATAAGAAAAACACAGGAAACTGGCAAAACCCAAGAGCAAGCAATGAAGTTGCTACAGTCAGGGGGGCACACTATTATTATTAACAGCCCCATACTCTGGTTCCTTCTTTTCTGTTGCACGGGGCAGGGAGGGACAATTGGCAGCCTGAGAGTTTCTCTAGCTTAGAAGAACTATTGTGAGTACATAATACCTCTACGTGGAGGTCCCAGTGCTCAAGCATTGGGGTGGCTAAGTGAGGCCGCAGGCTCGATATTCCAGAATGAGTTTCAAAGAGTCAGTCCCTTTTGGAATGAGTGGCTTACTGATTGGGAGTCAGGATGCTTTGGGTGTCTGTGGTTCTTCTGCCTCTGAAGAATCAGAGAGGGGTGGGATGAAATGAAGCTTCTCATCAGCCAACCCCTGCCAAAATATCCCTGAATGGCTGGCTGTTTTTTTTCCCCCCTCTTGAAAACTTATACCTCCTTCTTGATTAGGGTAGGCACCAAAAGGGCACCTAGTATGCATGCACACAGATGACACACTCTCAGATCACCTGCATCTGTGAGACTGGACCATCCAGCCCAATATCATCCCGCCATCATTGCTCGTGTTTCCTAATCTAACTCCCTTTCCCCTCCTGTTCTTTTGGCCATCCACCCAAAGTTGTGTGAAATTAATAGGTAAAGGGATATTTTGGAGGAGGGTAATGTTATTAATTGCCTATGGCTGAAAGCTTTGTCCTTTTCTGCATATCAACAAACTTGAATTTCAGCGAAACAAGTCACAGGAATGAAATATTTTTCTTCTCCATCCTTTTCCAGATTAAAACCTGCTCATGTAGGTCTTGTCTACTAACGCAGTGGACTGAAGTGGTAGAATATAGAGGTGGTACAATGTGAGGGAAGGAGGGGCATATTCTTAATGCCACCACCACATGTAAAACTCCTTTCCTCAAAAATTTTCACATCAGGGAGAAACCTGTTATCTTAGGCTTTTGTCTGTTTCCCACTAACAGTAACAAAGGGTGGCTGAGGGAGGGGACAGGTAGATGTTAGCAACTTTTTTCTGATTGGTCTGGCGGTGTAAATGTGACATAAGGAAGGATTTCCTCTGCTAGGCAATTGTTATGCTCTCTAGCTTTTCAGGCTCACGGATTGCTTGCTAGACCTGAGACAGGTGGCAGGGTAGCATGCAATCTGCAGGCCTAAAAGGCAAATCACTGCTGGTAAGAACCTTACCAGTGATATGAAAAGAAGAAGACAGCACACAGCTGGAGATTGGAATCCCAGGTGCAAACTGCAATGCTGAAACTTTGGAGGACAACGAAAAAACATCCCTCCGACATTTAAACTGAGATGATTTGGTCTGGAATTGCTGAGGGCGCATAGAAATTGAGCCCCCCCCCCACAATATTCTTCTCACTGACTCACAAATGATAGGTCTGGAGAGGCATTTCTGGGTCATGCAAATCCATCCTCTTCTGACTTCACAGGTCCTCCTGTCCATCCACTCTCCTTTTTTTAGTGTTGCCCCATCTCTATGTGACAGGCTTTGCACACACACACACCCACCAAGAAGAAGAGGAAAGAACTGGAGCAGTCAGAAAAAAGGCATCTGGACCAGATATTTGAGTGCCTTAAGTCATCCCTGTTTCCTACTGGGGTCCTCAGAAAAGATCATGCTGTGCAAACAAGAAGCCGCCCACATTGTTCATTTGGCAGGGGCTCTACAGAGCCGAATGAGGGCCGCTGCTGTGGTTTAATGGTTTGATGTTACCAAAAATAATGCTCAGGCTTCTTGAAAATCAGAACATAGAACTGGTTTCATCATCACAAACATCCCCAACTGGAGGAAACATTGACAAAAAAATTTTGCCTGACCAACAGAGCTGCTTTGTGAACACACACACATCCCCCCGGCAAATCCTGGCTCTTCTTTTTCTCCACAGGCTGAGCACACAATTAGAATGAGGCTTCTCTTGGGTCTCTGTAACTCACTGCATTCCCACAGTATTAAAGTTTCAGGAGCACAGATTGCACCAGAATGCCAGAGAGAGCATTCTCAGCCTGATTACACTGTGCAGATATACTTGAGGATAAAAGCTTGTGGCAAGTACTGTATCTGGCCAGCCTCTGTGATATTGTGCCCTGATTCTCACGTTAGGGGTGCCATCTAAAGCCACCATTATTTTCTGATACACCATAGTAACAATATAGTAAAAGAACCCCCCCTCCCAGAGAAGACAGATATTGACAATTGACAAGGGGGCTAGTTTTGAACTGAGTCAGTTATAGGAGGCTGAAGTTGGTTCCCAGTTCCCACTTGATTCCAAGTTCCCTATTCACATCTCCTAGTTCCTGAATTATATTGAGGACAGTTTAAAAGCTCTGCAGCCCAAAAGAAAGTTTGGATCACCACATATCATACATCCCCACATTCAGGGGACTGTGCCCTCTGATGGGGTGCATGCTGGGTCCTGGGCCAAAGTCCAGTTCTTGTGCCAGCTGCTCCCAAGTGGGGTGCCCCCAGGCATCCCCACACTCCAGAGACTGTCCCCTGCAAGAAGACATACAGTTGTGCCTGATCCAAACACTGGTTCTGGCATCACCAGCTTCTATTGGGAACCAACTTCAGCCTCCTGTCAGAGGACTCTAGTGGACTGGACTTCAAAAGAGATGAGTCTATGATGCTGGTCAAGTCAAGTGTGACTGCAGAGTCAGACTATGTAAAGAAATAAATCCTCTCCTTGAGTTTGCAAACATGGTACTTTGCGTCCATGGAAACAGGTACAGCTAAGCATCTCTGGCAGCCAGAATGGAAGGAAAGGGAATTTCTCAGGTTTAGAGGATAATGACATCCCAAACCAATGGGATTTTAAACTACAAGCTTTGGTTCTAATTTGAATTTGGAGCAATAGTTCACACAGAGGACATGGGAAGGACAAAGACATCTGATGAGGACAGTCTATCCCTGTGTCAAGGAGAGATGTTCAGGCATTCTTCCAAGGGGAATCTAAAAGGCACAGGAACAGAGAGTACAGAAGGGTCACCTTGACGGTTGCCCAAGCAAAAGCCAAGCATGCATTTCAAGCTTTTATAACCTTGCCAGGTCAGAGGGAACCAAGGGGGGTTCTTGGGAGGGTAGTCAACTTCTGGAGCAAGGATCTGTGACCTGTCATGGTTAAACAGCCACACATACTGTACATCAAAATTCAGAGCAAGAGATCAACAGAGAGTCTGTATAAGAAAATCCATTTGCGAAACTGAGACTATGTAACTTAACATCACTGATAAGTGACATGTGGGTATAGCCATGAAGTTTCTGCTGTCCAAACACTGGTTGTTTCTGGTCCTTCATTAGGAAATGGCACCCATAAGGTCTACCAATAAAAAATAAATATGCACAGGAGCACCATACACAATTGTCTCAGTGCACTGCTGTAAATCTGCGCATGGTTTGCACTTGGATCACTGGCAACTGTTCAATCTCCAGCTATTAGCTGGAGAGCTCCTGCTATTACAACTGATCTCCAGCCAACAGAGATCCACTCACCTAGAGAAAAAGGCCGCTTTAGCAATTGGACTCTATGGCATTGAAGTCCCTCCCCTCCCTAAACCCCACCCACCTCAGGCTCTGCCACAAAAACCTCCCACCAATGGCAAAGAGGGACCTGGTAACCCTAACTGCTCAACACTATCAGTTTCCTTTCTGTCAAGAATCTACAAGAAGCCCTTTAGTGCCATTAAAAAAACCTTAACCTGCTATTTCCTTCACATATAAAGGTATGATTTTCTTAATGTAAATACATGATTAATGGAGAGATATGATTTTCTTTCCCCAAAAACCATGTTTGGTTCTGTACTGAGCCACATGTGGCTCTAGAACAATAGATAACATCCTAGGCCTGGGAATGCTTTGGCCTGCTAACCAAGTGGCTCAACTAATGGGAACAGCATAGCAAAGATGCAAATGTTCCTGCTTCAAACCCTGGAAGCTCCTGACAATGGATATACAGCAGCTAAGTTATCATACATGTGTTGGTGCAGACTGGCTGTTACCATACCAAGCACAAACTTTCTTTCTTTCTTTAGCATGGCCTAAGATGGTCGTGTAGGTGCTGAGCACAAGTACTTCAGCTTGCCAAGCAGGCAAACAGCCCATGCACTGGAGGTTTCTGTCCCAGGCAATCAAGAAAAAGCATGACAGGAGTGTGTGTGACAGGCTGCCTGGCCCAATTACCAGGGAGCTGGTTCTATGGCCAGAGATGAGGAGTATGATCCTTGGCTATGATTTTCCCTCCGAGGTCTTTGCCTGCAACTAATTGGTGTGCAGGATGAAGCCCACCCACCCGTCCTTTGTCCTCTTCTCTCTGGATGACATGATCTTGATTAATGGAATAGAGAGAGGGAGGGATGTCCCAAGGAGGGAGAGGCACTCCGTGGAGGGAGCTGCACAGCAGTGGAGACCCTGGCAACTTACTGTTCAAGTCAAGCAGACTTTGCATGGCTCTTTCTCCCTTTGGTTGGCTTTCTTGCCTCCCTATAGGGGCTGCCCTTTCCTTTGTTTCTGAAATGCTGAGGCTGAGCTGGGGGTGGGACAGGCTCTATATCCACTCAAGGCAGCTCTTAGCTGCTGAGCCAGGGAGGGGGAAAGGGGGGGAGCTGAGGCCAGGGAGATGCTGGCCTCTGGATTCCTTTGATGGTATAGAAGGGCGACCATCCTTTCCTTCCCTCCTAGCTTGAGCTCCTAAAAGGAGAGCCAGAGTGGTGTAGTGGTTAAGAGTGGTGGAGTCTGATCTGGAGAACCAGGTTTGATTCCCCACTCCTACACACGAAGCCAGCTGGGTGACCTTGGGCTAGTCACACTCCCTCGGCCCCACCCACCTCACAGGGTGTCTGTTGTGGGGAGGGGAAGGGAAGATGAGTTTAAGCTGGTTTGAGTCTCCCTTAAGTGGTAGAGAAAGTCAGCATATGAAAACCAACTCTTCTTCTTCTTCCTCTTCCTCTTCTTCAGCTGGACCCAAGAGGGGACTCTCAGGGAGGTTATGAGAAATGGCACATCATCTTAATTATAATGAAAACAATGTAATTTAATAACTTTTTGAGTATCCACAGTGCCCCTTTGAGAGACGTGGAGGTCACAGCCAGGACAGTTTCTGATGCTTCCCTTGTTTCTTTTTCTTCCCTGCTAGCTGAGCCTAATCTTTGTATTATTTTGTCTGTGGGCAGATTTCGGGCAGCGGTGGATTCCATGCATGGATGGAAACAGAGGGTGATATTAGTAAGATTGAGAGTCAGCGCGGTGTAGTGGTTAAGAGCGGCGGACTCTAATCTGGAGGACCGGGTTTGATTCCCTGCTCCTCCCCATGAAGCCTGCTGGGTGACGTTGGGCCAGTCCCAGTCCCCTCAGAACTCTCTCAGCCCACACAGAGGCAGACAATGGCAAATCACCACTGAACATCTCTTGCCTTGGAAACCCTATGGAGTAGCCATAAGTCAGCTGTGACTTGACAGCACTTTGAGAGCCAGCATGGTGGAGTAGATAAGATGGTGGTTTGGAGCGGTGGAGTCTGATCTGGTGTTAGCTTCCCCACTCCTCCACATGAAGCCAGCTGGATGACCTTGGGCTAGTCATGCTCTCTCAGCCTCACCTACCTCACAGGGTGTCTGTTGTGGGGAGGGGAAGGGAAGGTGATTGGAAGCCGGTTTGATTCTCCCTTAAGTGGCAGAGAAAGTCGGCATATAAAAACCAACTCTTCTTCTTCTTCCCACCACCACCATTAGTAAGACTGGTTCTGTTCAACACCACTGGGTCCATGGATTGTTGAATAAAGCATCACATACATTATCTATTCCCTGCACAGCACCTGTCCCTTCCTTTCCCCCAAAAGAACAAAGTTGATGTTCCCTTGGAAGGCTTCCTTTCCCTCTCCTCCATCTCTCCTCTGTCCCGCTTAGCCTTCTTTCTCTAGCCCTGCCAAGGAGGCTGCCCCTGGGCCTTCCGTCTCTCACTCCTCTCTTCCTTATCTCCCTCCTGCTCCCCTGTCTGCAGCCTTATCTTCCATGTTCTCCCTTGTCTGCAGCCTTGTTCCTTCTCCTTCCTTGTTGCATATCTCCTCTTTCTGTCACCCTCCCTCTGCCTCACAAGTGGCTGAATCAGCAGGCAAAGCCATTTTCGCTCTCTTATCATGCCTCCTGCGCTAACTACAGCCAGAGGGTCACTTCGGGCTCCATGACAGGACCGTGATCATTAAAGTGACTGAAAGGAAGGGAGGGGAATTCCAGAAAGGGGAGGCCAGGTGACACGCTTCTTCTTCCAGTGAGCGTGGCATTTGTCACGCAGCAGCTTGCATGCATGAAATGACTTCTGCACATGGGCCCCAGCCTGAGAGGAGAAGAGTTGTCTGACTGAGTTGTCAGTGAGAGACTTTGGGAAACGGCAAATACCAAATCTAACCACACATAGGGTGGGTGTCCCAGAAGAAACACTGCCCATATTCCATTCACCAGAAAAAGCCAGGAATTTTTACTACATCCAAATTTAATGTTATTCATTGTTATGTTTGTCACCATTATTACAGAATCTAACAATACAAATCTGGATGAATATGCAGATTCATGGGCTAGAGAAAAACACACAGCATAAGAATGGAGTACCAAACAAACATATTCCATAAAGATGACAACAGAAAAAACTGAAATCTTTTGGCAAAGTCTCCCGATGCAGAACAAGTGGAACTAAGTTGGAGCTCTTGGGAATTATGAATAAATATGTCAGCATCCATGGAAAAGTAAGGTCCTAAATAATAATTCTATTTGAGTCTGAAATATAAATGCCAGTAGGATATTCATCAATTTTTATTACAAATAACATCAGCAACTTTCCCCCCTAGAGCACGGGTGGGGAACCTTTTTCCTGCCAAGGGCCATTTGCTCATTTATAACATCATTCTGGGGACATAATCAGGTGTAGATCTCCCGGCGCGGGGGGGGGGGGAGATGCTAGGGTTGCCAGGTCTCCAGCCACCACCTGGAGGTTGGCAACCACAGGGGAGGCCACGCAGAGAAGGCCTTGAGGGCATCCCCGCTCCCCCCTCCCAGGTGGGAGGGCAGCCAGCGGTGGGCCCCGAGCAAACGAGGTGCCAGGGGGGTGCGGCCCGCAGCTGATCCTCAGGGAAGGGAGGAAGGAAGGAAAACAGAGAAATGGAGGGGGGAGGACGGAAGGAGACAGACAAAGAAAGAGACAAGGGAGAGAGGGGGAGAAAGGAGAAAGAGTGACCGAAAAAGAGGAAGAAAAGAGAGAAAAGCCTTCCCACACACACACACACATACACACTCGCGCACGCCGGCCCCACGCAACCGGGCCCGAGGCTCCCCACCTCCCCCAATACACGCGGAAGCACACTCAGCCCCGCATGACCGGGACCCAGCCTCCACGCCCTCCCACCTCCCCACCCCGAGTCCACAAAGGGCCCTCCAAGCCCGATCGGCTCCCATGCGCATGTTCCGCCGCCGGCCTCAAGAGGGGCTTACAGTGTGCCGCGGCATTCCTGCACGCCGCAACTGTAGGGGGCAGCCTTGGGGGAAGCGTCCCTCCCCCTCCCCCTCCTCTCGCCGACTAACAGTTGACGAGAGGAGGTCCAAAGGGTGCCACAGCGCCCCCGCAATCCGTGGCCCCAGGAACACCCTTGGGGAGGGCCACACTGTGCTGTGCCTCCGTGGCTGGGCCCTGGAGTTCCCGAGGGCCACTGAAAATGTCCTCGGGGGCCGCATATGGCCCCCGGGCCGGATGTTCCCCATCCCTGCCCTAGAGCAACCACATATCAGTGGTTTAAATGATGAATGTGCAATCTGGTTCTTGGCCAAATAGGCATTGTCATGGGTGGGAAATGCAATATTGATGCAAAGGGAAAGGCAGAAGGAAACCCTTGGGAGGGTAAGTTGGCTACAGGATGAGAATGAAAACAGAGAAGGGAAATGGAGGAGAGATGATGGGCTAATAATATAACAAAAGAAGGAAAAGCAGATATAGGCTGGATAGCCAGGTCTGCACATCAATGATTCTGTCCATGGGTAAGGCCTGAAACAGAAGGTCAGGGGCAAAATCCCATGGGTGCATCCAAGGGCACCTACAGCCTGTATCTTTTAAAAAATTGGCAGAAAGAAAAAGCACTGATCTGGCCTTGTGCTTTTCTGGTAATGGAACCCAAAGCAACCCCCTAAACCAGCCCAGATATTTTCCTCCTGATTGGTTGGCAGCCCTGGATTTAGGACAAGATTAAGGAAACCAGAGGGCCTGCAGCCTGCACTTCTAATCCACAACATTCTTCAGGGCAGGAATAAGATGTTCTAGATTCCGATGTGCTTGTGCACCTCACCACAGTCTGCCTGCATTAAGGTTGCCAGGTCCCTCTTCGCCACTGGTGGGAGGTTTTGGGGGCAGAGCCTGAGGAGGGTGGGGTTTGGGGAGGGGAGGGACTTCAATGCTATAGAGTCCAATTGCCAAAGCTGCCATTTTCTCCAGGTGAACTGATCTCTATCGACTGAAATAGCAAGAGAACTCCTGCTACTACCTGGAGGTTAGTAATTCCCTAAGGAAATAATCTCAGTACACAGCCACCTGGTGGCTGTGTACTGAGATTATTTCCTTGGTGGCTGTGTACTGAGATTATTTCCTTGGTGGCTGTGTACTGAGATTATTTCCTTAGGGAATTACTAGCCATATATCAGTACACCTCCAATTACTAGCCATATATCAGTACACCTCCAGTTTATAGTACTACCTGGAGGTTGGCAACCCTAGCCTGCATATGGCCATCCAGATGAACATTACTGTTATGGGTTCTTCACCTTGGGAATGCTGCAAATTAAGAGGATGTGGGTTCACTTGTACTGCTTCCTTGTGTTGTCCAGGCAGTACAAATAGTATGGAGAAGGGTATGGGGGATAGGGGGGGTGAGAGAATGGGGGTCAATGGCATGATGTGAGGGGATGTGCCCCAGGATTCCTTGTAAAGTAACAGAGAATGCTTATTCCAAAATGTCACCCATTACCTGTTGTATGACTTCCTTTTCTAGCCTTCTTTTTAGGCCTTTTCTTTGCTGCTGAAAAAGAGGTTAGCATTCAGCAGGGAGGAGTCTGGGAAGGATGCTCCATTTCAGCCTTGAGCCAAAAACCCACTGGATCTAGGTCAGAGAGATCCTTGCTAATTGCTTCTTTCTAGCTGCTGCCAACAGCCATCCACGGCAGCTTATTAAGAAGATGGATGACTTCAACAAGCAAGCAAGCCCTTCCCTAGGAAGCAAGCAAGTCCTTCCTTAGGAAATCCCAACCCTCACACCACTGGCAAGGTGAATGTCTGACACCTATAAGAAGCAGGCTGTTTGTAAGTGCCTGTCAGAAAGAATTTAGGCCTCTGATTGGAGGAAGAGATGAGCAGGACACCAGCAGGGAGGATACTTGCCCTTGTCCTCTGGCCTCATCAACAGGGTGCGTCTGCCTGTCGCTCCCTACATCAGGTATTCCCAAAGATTTCTGTCCTCAACATTCCATATGGGGGGAAAAAGAATACTGAGGTTTGAAATTGCAGAAGGTGGCAAATCCAGTGAAGGAAGGTGAGGAACCCCCTGTATAAACAGGATTAAATACAGATTAATAATGAGAAATTGGTTGAGATTAAGAAGGAAGGCAGAGTAGACGAAACAGGGTGAGAGACAGAGGTAAAGAGTGTTGAAGAAAGAAGTGGCTGGACTGGCAAAAGGGAAAAACAGGCCCAGTAGAAGTGCTGAAAGGCAACATAAAAACCTCTAAAGAGGAGTCGAGGTGGACCTTCTGGAACTGGCAAGGAGGGGGGGGGGAACCAGCCAATACCACAGATTCCTAAATGGAGACAGTTGCTAGACCACTCAGCAAGACACTAAATGGTTACTGCAGGTCCTTTCTCTGATCCATTGCCTCTGGTTTGGTCAACAAGCTGCAAGTCATGATATTCTTCTGTTTGGACATCAGAAGGGCTTTGTAACATTGTCTAGTTTGTTGTTATTATATCGTTCTTCAAATTGTTGTATTTTTTTAAACTTACAGCATTATTCTGGGCCCCTAAATTTTGCTAGTCTGCCAATACTGGCTGGTCATAATGCTTCTTATCATGCTTCATCTGCTGATTTTTACAGATCACATTTGTATTAAAGGCAGAAGAGTAGGTTGGTCCATTTCTATCTGGCCAGTTGGCAACCCGAGTGGAGATTCAGTATCTCCACGGGAAAGCATTCTTCTGTTCAGTTGCTGCTACAGTAGTGCAACACAAGGAAGCCTACAACTCTAGTGCACTTAAAAATCTAGAGACTAGGCAGAAATTCAATGGATGAAGACTTTCCTACTTATTTATCTTATACCTGTTGTGAGGCTTAGCCTGAATGCCAATGGAAGAAAAGCCCTCCTTAGCTAAGCTTCTTATTCAAAACACTGCAACAAAAGCCAGTCTTTAGCTTTCCCTTTTTTGAGCGTTGACACTGATTCTCATTTTATTTCTTCTGCTTTTGCCCAAACATGTTACATTCTTAGAGAACCAGAAATATCAAAGCATGAGATTGTGGCTGAGAGTGCATCTGGGCACTGGAGTCTTCCCTGACCTTTTCTCTTGTCCAGCCACTCACTACAGGTGAGTTTCTCCTTGAAGTGGAAAGATACATCTGCTTGGCAATGAGCCAGTTCTTGCAAGGTGGCATGGAACCTCGTCATTAACATACATCCTAAGAACCTTGGGGCAGCAGGCTGTCCCTTGATATTATTTTCTGTGCAAAGAGCCAAGTAGATGGTTGGTGTATGCAAAAGAGAATAGTAGACTCTTGCAGCATGATGTCTTGTGCCAGGCTGATGCAGAGCGTTTTTGTGCCCAGGCCAACTCCTTGCCAAGGATCAAACCTGGAAATATGTGAAACAGATGGCACTGCCTCTGAACAGGTACAGAGTGCATTTCCCTTTCCAATTTAAGAGAATCCAGACCCATCAAGGATTAGGAAGAAGTCCTTTCAGATTAGGTATGCTAGAACATTAACATCTCTTCTGCAAGAGATTAAGGACAGGACCTGCAAAGTTGGCACGCACTCTGCATATGCACAAAGATGGTCACATTAGCTAATTCTTAATTATAGCTGAGCTCTGGTTTTAATCATGGGAATCAAACCCGGTTTTCCCTGCCTTTAATGGCAACGTGCTTTATAGATGACAGCAAATGATAATTCCTGCAATATTGTGCACACCAACTTCAGACCTGTTGAACTTATTGGGAGTTTCTGTACTTCTAAACAATTCAATTTCAGTTCAAATATTGTTTAGCCAGCAAGGTCATTATCACATCACTGTATGTCTGATTAAAATGCCATTAAAACCCGTAGGTATCTTACTCCTGAATATAAAGGTGTCAAATCATATTGCAAGAAACATACACTCAACTGTTTATAAAGCAGGAATCGAGTGGCACCTTAAAGATTAACACCCAGCATAAGCTTTCTGGAGTCAATTCTCACTTTATCAGATACATGAGTTTTACTTTCATCAAGCTAATTTATATAGAGATGTTACAAAGACAGACCAAAAGATCCAGTTCCAAGAGTATTAAGTTCACTAAGAATGGGTGAGATACAGTAGTTAGATAGGTAAAATGCAATACTTCATGCAGGATGAAAAGAGATAAGCAGGTAAATAGGAAGTTTTAGAGATAACTGAAGTACTTAACATCTGTAAGAGGGAGTATATGTAAAACCTATAGTGAATGAGGGATCTCAGGTCCCTGTTAACTCCTGTGTGTGGGGGGGTACATTGTCTTGAATTTGTTGATGAATTTTATTTTGGCAATTGATGTTGGATTATCCCTTTGAAGTTCCTTTGTAAGAGAACTGTAACTTTGAGATCAGAATGTCCTGGAAGATTTCCCTTACTGGTTTCTGAATATTGCAATTTTTAATGTCAGATTTATGTCCATTGATCCTTTTGAGTAGAAACTAACCTCTTTGTGCAACGTAGAAAGTAGAAGGTCATTGTTGACACATGATGGCATACATTACATTGGAGGATGAACAAGTGAATAAGCTTGAGACAGTATAGCTGATGCTGGAAACTCCTATGATTGTATATCTATAGAAAGCATTGTCTCAGAGCAGTTTACAAAGGTGTGTGACTGGCCATTGGCACAGAACCTCCAGAATCTCAGCTTTCTTTACGAAAATTCACATACGCACACCATTTTGTGTGTTTGTGTATAGTGCTGTCAAGTTGCAGCCAACTTCTGGTGACCCCAGCAAGGGACTTTCAAGGCAAGTGATTAAGCAGAGGTGGTTTGCCATTGCCTTCTTCTGTAAAGTCTTCCTTGGAGGTCTCCCTTCCAAGTGCTGATCCTTCTTAGCTTCCGAGATCGGGTTATACCATACCACCTCCCACACACTATTTTAGCCCTCATGAAAACAAGTGGGCTGTGTCTTCCAAAGGCTACAAGTGTTCTGGGGCCAGAGCTTCTGCATCCTGAACCTCCTTCAGAGCCTCCACTAGCTTCCCCCAAACCATGCGGCTAGCATCATCTTCTATAATAGCCTTTATCTTTTTCGTTTTTTTAAAAAAATCTCCACAATCTTTAAAAAACCAATTTCTGCAAAAACCCAACTGATAATGATTTTAGCATAAACACAGGCAAGGGTTTGCAGAGCAGATGTGCAAATTCATTAAAATACAATCTAATTACATCAATTGGACACCAAGGAGCTCCTAGGTCCTTTTGGCCACTTGTAGTTTCTCAGCTGCTTTAGCATATAATCTTGTCTTACAGTTTAGCAAACCATCCAGATCAGTGCACCCCCCAGCTCTCTCCAGACCCCTCCTGACATTTTCTGTAGCCCCACAAGAGTGCTAGACATAGGCTGCCATTCATAACCAACTTCATGCTAGTGCAGTCTTTGACAAGGGGAGGTGCTGTGGCTCAGTGGTAGAGCATCTGCTTGGCATGCAGAAGGTCCCAGGTTCAATCCCTGGCATCTCCAATTAAAGGGACTAGGCAGGTATGTGATGTGCCTGAGATCCTTCCTGTGATCCTGGAAAGCCACTGCTTTTCTGAGTAGTCAATACTGACGTTGATGAACCAACGGTCTGAATCAGTACAAGGCAGCTTCATGTGTTCATCTGTACTATAAAGTAAATGGATCACGTAATGCAGCTCAGTCCTGTCCAGAAATAAGTGCTCATCTATACATTGCATAGAATGAGCGGGTTGACTGTTCAGGAAGCCTCCTCTTTCCATCTGCTGTGTGGGGGTAAGAGTGCTCAGTTCTGTATAATACCTGTTACTAAGACCAACCAAAAAAACACAAAACAGTAAGCAGACTTCTGAGTTCTGCAGGATTTTTCATCAGGCTGCTAATTGCTATTTAATGGTGGCAGCTGATTTGGAGTTTCCACTCAACCCATGGGCATTATATTAAAACTGCTGCTTCACCTGGCCTTCATACATGTCCCTGTTGTCCATATTATAGACCACTAATATGCACAGGTCATGATGCAGTGATGGCTTGCCAACTAGCCTGGAGAGAAATATCCTGTCACTTTAATAGAGGTTTAATGTGTGGAAATGGCCAATTGAAGGTTTTCATGGCATGGAGGTAAACAACAGCACCTGGCGAATAACATCCCATTAAGCCTCTATTAAAGGGACAGGGCATTTTCCTCCAAATCAGTTGGCAACCCCAAGTGCAAATCAAGCATTCAGGCCTCCGTGCTTTGCAGACAATGATGCATAAACTTGTGGCAGCATTTCGGCTTCAAGTTAAAAACTAAATCAGGATGTAATAAGATGCCATTATTAATGTTCATTTCTCTGCAAAGAGATAATTGCCCTTTGCCAGTGAAATTAAGATTCACATTGCTGTGCCACATTATGTTGCTGAATCGCTTTCAGATAGCATCAACGCAAGAACATCTCAGAGCTTGCAATGTTGGTGTCCAGAAACCAGGAAGCTGACAGATTGAACATGCCGCTTGCTGCCTCTGCCTTGTTTGTTTGCAGATCAAACTGATGTTAAAAGGACAGCTGGAGGGACCAGTTTAAAAACTGGCAACGTAAAAACATGGTCCAGTCCTTGCACAGAAAGATAAACCAAATTTAACTAGCTTGTACGTTTTTACCCCAGCCTTCCTCCAAGAAGTTCAAGGCAGCATACACAGCTTCCCCCCACCCCTTCGTTCTGCTGCTCTCTCAAATTCCATATTTGCCTGACTCGATTTCTAGATCAGGAAACGCTGGCAGTCAAAAGGACTGATCTGTCAGTCAGCATAAACTGGCAGATTGCATAAAATGCCAGTTTCTCCTAGGGAGACTGCCAGCCTCATAGCTCAGAATTTATGTTTTAGACATCCAATCAAAACATGACCAAACCCCCAATCTTGGGGATGAAATTACACTTAAAGGCTGACAGCCTCACAAATTCTCAACTCAGCCACAAAGGGGCTTTTTATATGCCCTCCACTAGGCCTGGCCCTCTCTGAGGTGATTAACCAGGGGTCTCCAACGTTGTGCCATGGCACCTGCCAACACCTTTCCTGGCACCCACCAAGTGTTTTGAGAAAGTGGGTGGGGTCATGCCCAGTAGGGCTTTTGATTGGCCATCTGGAATCTGATTGGCTGTGCAGATTTGAAAAACATTTCAGCAACAGCAAACAGTGTTGGTTTCATTCTCTCTCTGACTCCTCTTTCCTAGTGCATTTTCAAAATTAGCTCCTCTTAGCTCCTGCACTTAGGCTTCCTCTGTGTGTGTGGTTGGCTCTGCCTCCTATGTGGCCATTTTGCGGTTGCGCCCATTGCCATGTTTCAAAATTCTAAAGGTGCCCACAAATGTTGGGTGCTGGGGAAAGGAAACATTAAGAGAATGGAAGCATCCCACTGAAAAACAAAGGCCAGCAGTTGGTCTCTTGCCTCTCTAACACTAGAAAGGACATACAGATCCCTGCAACCTCTTTCTCCTGAAAGAAAAAGAAGAGTTGGTTTTTATACCACGCTTTTCTCTACCTTAAGGAGTCTCAAAGCGGTTTACAATTGCCTTCCCTCACCTCCCCCCAACAGGCACTTTGTGAGGTAGGCGGCGCTGACAGAGTTCTGAGAGAGCTGTGACTGGCCCAAAATCACTCAGTAGGCTTCAAGCAGAGGAGCGGGGAATCAAACCCAGTTCTCCAGATGACAGTCCTCCACTCTTAACCACTACACCACACTGGCTCTTATGATTATGGTTGCCAACCTGCAGGTGGGACCTAGAGATCTCCAGAATTACAACTGATCTTTAGGCTGCAGAGATCAGTTCCCCTGGAGCAAATGGCAGCTTTGGAGGGTGGACTCTATGGCATTATACCATGCCCTCCTTAGGTTCCAGGAGCCCCATGGCGCAGAGTGGTAAGCTGCAGTATTGCAGTCCAAAGCTTTGCTCACGACCTGAGTTTGATCCCGACGGAAGTTGGTTTCAGGTAGCCGCCTCAAGGTTGACTCAGCCTTCCATCCTTCCGAGGTCAGTAAAATGAGGACCCAGCTTGCTGGGGGTAAAGGGAAGATGACTGGGGAAGGCACTGGCAAACCACCCCATAAACAAAGTCTGCCTAGAAAATGTTGGGATGTGATATCACTCCATGGGAAAATAATGACCCGGTGCTTGCACAGGGGACCTTTACCTTTTACCTTACCTCCTTAGGTTCCACCCCCAAATCTCCAAGAATTTCCCAATCCAGAGATGGCAACTCTAGGCATGATGGGTAACGAATCCTGTTAGATGGGTAACTGATCCTGTTGCAAGACCTCTTTCCATAAACACAATTTTAGAAAGGACTCTTTTGCAACTAAACAAAATTTCAAAGAAATCCTGAATGGAGAGGAGCAGGGAATTAGGAACGTGCCTCCGGCCTTCGAGTCCTTCTTGCTCTTCAAAGGGAAGGAAAAGATTATGATACATAAGGATACCAAAGTACCACATGCCTGTTTGTTTACCATCAACAAGGAAGACCACACACTTGGGAGTATCATTAAGTCACAGTTATTGAAAGATCCTTAGGTGCTGTTTGCAGGATACAAAGTCCCTCACCCCCTTGAGCATAAGATCATCATTTTTTTTCAGACCACTTCCGACCACAGTCCCCAGGAAGCTTTCACCAGTGTTATCACAAATCTCATCAGTAAGCTGTCTCTGCTGGAGGAAAGGTTCCGGGTTGCCGTAAAAGACAAACAAGTAATCGAATAGTTTAAATGCCATTTAGCACCCACTTTGTAAATAACTAGTTTTTCATATTTGTAATTATTATTTGTTGCTTTGTAGCCTCTAAGAAATGTTGTCTCCTGACTTCTGTATAAGTTTCATTCAGCGATACAATTTTTGTCGGCTAATAAAAGTTTCTAATATGTTAAAAAAAAATCCTGTATGTAAAAAACAGTGACTGAATGGTGTCAGTTCCCAGGGCTGTCATCTGGTTATTCTGAAGCACGTGGATTACAGAAAGCAAAGGAGCTTTCCATTCACCTTTGGGTATGGTTGCATTGGCCTGCACTACAACCCCCTTGGAAGCACATAAACATTGCAGTCATTTGGCTGTTGGACTGGGTTCATAGGCATCAGATGTGGCTTAATAATATGGAACACATCTTACACCATGACATTTTCTATTCCACTAGAATATGCAGTTTGAACACAGTGAGAATATTGCCACTCACCTTAACCTCAAGCCCTATTGATCAAGAAGGTCTTACTTCCAAGTAAACATGCATAGGATCAGGCTGCTTGGGGCTGACCTTCGGTTGTACACAGGAAGGACCAACTTTAGGCTGCTTCTGAGCTATAGTCCATTCTTGATCCACACTCCCTTCTGGGTAGTCTGTATCTGAACTCAGCCACTCTTGCCTTCCTCTGGCCTGCTTTAGCACATGGAGGCTGCCACCTACTGGCCTTATGCATTTCTTGCAGGCCTTTGGCACGGCAACCCCTCTGCCCGCTGTTGGAAGGTAACTGGCGGGCAGTCTCTGAAGGCAACAGCTTCTAGAAAGGGTGCTGTTCTTCCACCACTAACATCAAGCAACGTGTGGCAATAACAGATTAATGATTTCAGATGGGGGGCATAATTTTGCCTTTTTACCGCAGATGTACAATTTAAGGTTCACCCTGCCTCACAGTGCTTCTCCAGTACTGGTTAGGATTGCCAACGCCCTGATCTGGATGGCCCAGGTTAGCCTGATCTCATCAGATCTCAGAAGCTAAGCAGGGTCAGCCTTGGTTAGTAACTGGATGGGAGACCATCAGTGAATAGCAGGATCACTATGCAGAGGCAGGCAACGGTAAACCAGTCTTTGGGCAGGACTTTTTTTCTCCAGGCAGTGGGCAACCCTAGCTGGCAAGGGTCTCACACAGACCCATTCAGGAAGCTAATAGCCTTTCCTCCAAGGACATGAGAGAGAGAATAAGAACTTTGACATTCCCCTCTTCCTTGCTGCAGGCAACACTTCTAACAAATTGTCTTCTGAATGAGAAAAAGACTGTGCACTTCAGGAACGCATATATATGGTGCCAGGTCAAAGGGAAAAAAATACAAGAACATAAGCTTGTGTGAAATCAGCCCTGGGTCTCTGGTTGCCCTGAAATCAGTTTGCCACCCCCTGGGGTGGGGCTGCCAACTGCCTGGAGAAATAATGTCCTGTCCCTTTAATAGAAGCTTAATGAGATGTGATTTACCAGGTGATGTTATTTACCTCCAAGCAATGGAAAGCTTCAATTGGCCTTTCCCACATATTAAGCCTCTGTTAAAGGGACAGGAAATGTCCCCCCCCCCTTAACTTGTGTGGACTGAGTGCAGACTCCAAGCCCCACCCTCCCTCAGCAACCCATCTTACCCACTGGAGTTAATGGCCCAAAGTTCTGCCTCTACCTCTACAACAGTTAGAGATGGGGGAAGAAGAGCTTTCCATTTGAATTCCTTCCAAGGTTCATCCTTCGGAAATAATTGCTACCTTGTAGA
Source organism: Euleptes europaea (assembly GCF_029931775.1). Classification (NCBI taxonomy): domain Eukaryota; kingdom Metazoa; phylum Chordata; class Lepidosauria; order Squamata; family Sphaerodactylidae; genus Euleptes; species Euleptes europaea. Next base: position 39,671,215 of record NC_079324.1, read on the forward strand.
AATCATGAAGGATTTCAAGGATAATCCAAGGAGCATGTAAAGCCTTTTGGGGGATTCTCCAGGGAATCCTTCCTCTTTGCTTTCTCTTCTGCTTTTGAACTAATTGTGCTTTTTTAAAACAAAAAACAACCTTCCTTCTACAGATGAGATGACCTCGGAATACCAAGAAGTGACAAGCAGCCTCAGCAGGACCTGTTCTTGGAGGTTCCCCCTCCCCTCCCTAATTCGATATCATCTTGATGTTTTTCTTCTTCTTCCTTTTCTTTGGAACTGATGAATTGCCACACCATAGCTAGCATGTGGGGTAGCTTAGAGCTGCCCCCCAGGCCATTCTGCCACTGCTTCTGGAGAAAGGGATTCATCCAAATGACCAGAGAAGAAATGCCTGGATTTGGGGAGGTGGGACCTCACCTCCTAATATGGGTCCCATTCTGGGTCCCCAAATCATGTTGGAATGTCCAGGACGCGTAGTTTCATGCTGCTTGAGAGAGCCAGCGTGGTGTAGTGGTTAAGAGTGGTGGTCTGGAGTGGTGGATTCTAATCTGGAGAACCGAGTTTGATTCCCCACTCCTCCACATGAGAGGTGGACGCTAATCTGGCGAACAGGGTTGGTTTATCCACTCCTACATATGAAGCTAGCTGGGTGACCTTGGGCTAGTCACAGCTCTCTTAGAGCTCTCTCAGCCCCACCTACCTCACGGGGTGTCTGTTGTGAGGAGGGAAAGGGAAGGGGATTGTAAACCGGTTTGATTCTTCCTTAAGCGGTAGAGAAAGTCGGCATAGAAAAACCAACTCTTCTTCTGCTGCTGCTGTCCCAGAGAACTGTCTCATAGGAACCCCCAGCTACTACTAGCCCTGCACCCCAGTCTGGAACCGGCCAGGTCAAGCATTAGGGAGCACAAGCTCAGTCAAGGCAGGCCTTCTGCTATGCCCCCTCCAAAAGCTCTCCTCTCCTTTTGCCTCCATTTTCATTCCTGCGGATGCACTTGTGCCTCCCTGGTGGATATTCCTGGTGGGAAGCTGACATTGCAGAGAGTGCTTGAAAGCAGGAACAGCGAGTCTTGCGGGGGGCTACAGGCCTATTGGCAGAGGCCAACATGCCAAGAGGGGAGTCACAGGCAGTACAAAGAGAGGTGTGGCACAACTCACAAACCTTTGCTGACCCGGTGGGACCTCCCCCTTTGGTTTATTGTTTTCTTTTTGGCTCTTTTCTCACAGATCCAAGACTTGTGTGGGAGCAATTGTTGCCTGCATAAAGGGGCTGTGTTTGCCCGTGCGGGCACTGCTCTGCCAGCCTGCTCTTTGCTGCGCGAGGCCTATTAAGATACCTTGGACATAAAGGAGGCTATAGATAGCCCAGAGTCTCTCTCAAAGCAGTGTGGCAGCACCTGGCGGTGCCTGAAGGAGGCAATGTATTAGCACCCACTCTCTCCACTGTGGTCTCTGCAGGAAGCACGCTTCTTCCTTGGGGAAAGTAGGTCAGCTTCCCCCGACATTTCAGGGGAAAGACCACATGGCTTTATCAGGGGAGTAGAAGTGTGATTCAGGACCACCTAACCTTCCAGACTTTTTTCACTCATAGCTCTGAAAAGACAGCCCTCAGACCTGGGAGGGACCTGCTGCTGTTCTTTCTCAGGGTTCTTCCAATCAGTAGACAGACAGAGGCTCCTGGGAAGAGGTGTCCCTTCTTCTGGGACCATGGCTTGGATTTGCAAACTGGGCAAGAAAAACGCTTCACAAATAACTGTCTGAAAACCAGGCAAGCTCCCCCTTCCCCTGGAAAGAAGGCCGGGCAGCCAAGCTGAGACAGAGGATGGAGCTGCAGAGATACTGTGGACTGACTATGGAAACCAGGGCTTGTCACTGACCTAGGGTTGCCAGGTCCCTCTTTGCCACCGGCGGGAGGTTTTTGGGGTGGAGCCTGAGGAGGGCAGGGTTTGGGGAGGGGAGGGACTTCAGTGCCATAGAGTCCAATGGCCAAAGCAGCCATTTTCTCCAGGTGAACTGATCTCTATTGGCTGGAGATCAGTTGTAATAGCAGGAGATCTCCAGCCATCATCTGGCGGTTGGCAACCCTAAACTGACCCCCTCTGCCTATGTTCCCAAACATAGAGCCTCTAAAGGACCACACCGAGACTTAGGAATGCCAATTGTTCCTCGGTGGGTAGGGTACTGTTTTACTACCAGAACATATGCAGGTTACTTTGTATGACTGCTGCAAAGACCAGCCTACTCCCCCCAACACACATAGCCAACATTAGGGTTGCCAAGTCCCTCTTTGCCACCAGGCGGGAGGTTTTTGGGGCAGAGCCTGAGGAGGGCGAGGTTGAGGAGGGGAGGGACTTCAATGCCATAGAGTCCAATTGCCAAAGCGGCCATTTTCTCCAGGGGAACTGATCTCGATCAGCTGCAGATCAGTTGTAATAGCAGGAGATCTCCTGCTACTACCTGGAGTTGAGAAAACCAGTACAGGAGCAATGCTGATAACAATGCCAATATATTATAGCTAGATATACACTTTACAGTATGTGGTAATGAAACCACCAACCACACATACATTCAGTACAACAATGGATGTGCGAAAATTCCACAATTAATTTGAAATATAAATTCTATCAGGTAAGTATCAAGCAAGTCCTTTGAAATAACTATCTCGGTCTTTTCTCAAAACAGATGCTGCAAGATGCACAGTCAAGGAGAATACGATCGTTTCGGAGCACAAAGGCTCAGTTCTTCATCAGTCCTTCAAAAGATGCAATGCATGCAATCATAGATCATCATCCATGATACCAGGTTTCAAAGAATAACCTTTTCCAGAATAAAGTGCATAATGCTTCCCCAGAGGGGTAAGATGCTGAGTTCCTTCCACTCCTGGTAAGGACTCAAGTTTTCTCATCCTCCTGATAATAGTACAGAGGTGTCTTTTTTTCTCCTTCACTACCTGGAGGTTGGCAACCCTAGCCAACGTATATGTGGCAGCAGCATCCTTGTTCCCCATTAATCATCTTCACTCCTCTGAACAAATTATTCTAGCATCATTCCTGGCTGAACCTCACAAACAAACAAGCCCTCTCGAAGCATCCTGGCACTCAGCAAACCGTGGTATGTAACCGCAGGAGACAATCCCGACATTGTTGTGACCTCTCTCACGCTGGAAGGACCACACTGCCCTCTAGAGGTCTTCAGGAACCTTGTGTGGGTGGTGGTTCTCCTGACTGGGCTTGGCGAAGGAAAGGTAACACTAGTGTAGCGCAGGTGGGAGGGAACACAGCAGCGGCACACCTTCATGGAAAGAGTGCAGTTATGGAGATCTCCGCTCAGGGACGATGCTTAAGGGAATTTGGCCTTGATGGGGTTAGTCATTAGACGAGGTGCAGGAAGCCCAAGAGAGGCATGGCTGTGTTGGTGAATATATAAAGGAGGAGGCCTGTTTGGGTTAAAGAAGGCTGTGTGTTCAAGGTACGAATTGCTCCATAGCGGCAAGTCAGGTTTTGGTTCTGTCACTGACGACAGCACCCCCGAGAACCTCCAGATGAATTTCTGAACGGAGCCTAATAATTTTGAAGGCGCCTCAGTTTAGCCCAATTTGGAGGTGGGCCAGGAAGGCATGCCCAGGCCTGCACTTTTACACCAAAGGACATTTTCTGTTTTTGAATCTAGGATGAATCTGGTGACTCTTTTGGCTGTGACTTATGGGGTGTACATGCAGGCAATGGGCAGCAGGCAGACGCAGGGGCGGGCGTGGAGAATGGCTGTGAGACTATGAATGGGTATGAGACTAAGTAAGAGCAAACAGACAGGCAGACCCTGGCATGGGAGACCTGCTCTCTTGTCTCTTGATGATCAGTGCATAGATTGCTTGGCCTGACTGACACCATTTTAAGAGGGCCAGCAGCACTCTTTGGGGACATGGGAATGCCTGCCGGCCTGGGCAGTCAGTTGCCCTGATATCAGTTTGCATCAGCTCTTATGCCACTTCCCCGCCTGACCCAGGTCTCTAGTCATTTGATTGTTTGACCTGGAGCTCGGGCAGCCTCCTGGGGCTGCATTCATTGCCTTCTTGTCTTTCCTGCTAGTTTTTTTTAAAAGATGTTACCAGGCATGGTTACCCAGAGGAGGCGCTGCAAATTATGCCTTGCACTCCCGATATTCTTCTCACAATTTGGTCTTTTTACAAGTTGGATGGTTTTACGCTTTAAAAAAGGATTTGGGGGTCAGTGTTAGACTCAAGGGTTCCTGTGCAAACTCTGCACAACCATTAAGGAATAAATGCATATTCATTATGCAAAAGACATCGCACCAAATGCCTTTAAGTAGCCCAAAGTTTGCACTGTATTCTGCATTTCTGTACAAGATACCCATTAACCTGGAGGCTCTGTCTATTTTAGTCATATCTCTGTGTTTTGCTATATAATGAACCTCTAGCAGCAGCACCAACAATCTCTTTTGCCAGGTGTTGGTAGATGTGCCAACTGCTTGGAGAAAAAAAACGCCCTGTGCCTTTAATAGAAGCTTAATGGGATGTGATTTACCAAGAGATGTTATTTGCCTGCATGCTATGAAAAGCTCCAGTTGCCCATTTCCACATATTAAATGGGACAAGGCAATTTCCTCCAGGCCTTTTGGCAACCCTAGTTGCTCACAGCACCACCTCTGCTTTTGCAGAGCTTCCAAAGCTCAAGCGACCTTGTCAGCCACTGCTTCACCCTGCCACACGGAACACCACACTGATGGTAGAGCTGCCATAAAAGCCTTCAGTTTTTTGTGTCACCGTATCCTGCTCCCCACCACTGGATGCCATCAAGCCATTCCTTGGCCACTGTCTATTCTAAAGCCCAATCTCTTCTGCCTCCATCGTGCATCAGTGGCTTGGCCAGCTGTGTCACTGGAGTCATACCATGGAATGGGGTCTTCATAGAATCATAGAGTTGGAAGGGACCACCAGGGTCATCTAGTCCAGTGGTTCTCAACCTTTTTCCAACCGTGGCCTCCTTCCGACCTTGTTTCCTTCCTGTGGCCCCTTCCTACTGGTAGAAAGGTAGCTATTTAAATGCTTTGTTTGTAAATAGCAAAGGAACAAAAAAGCATAAACAGCCACACAAAATGCACACAGCAATTTTCACCTGTGGCCCCCTTGGAATGTCCTGCCCCCCCCCGGGGGGCTATATGGCCCCAGGTTGAGAACCACTGATCTAGTCCAACCCCTGCGCAATGCAGGAATTTCACAGCTACCTCCCCCACACCCCCTACTCCGTGCCCAGAAGATGGCCAAGATGCCCTCCCTCTCATGAACTGCCTAAGGTCACAGAATCAGCATTGCTGACAGATGGCCATCTAGCCTCTGCTTAAAAACCTCCAGGGAAGGAGCACTTACCACCTCCATCTCTTCCTGTGGAGGTTGGTTGTGATGGGGTACCAGTAGATGGCTGGAAACAAACTCCCCCTTTCTGCTACAGCCTCCACTGTTATGGTGATAAAACTATAGGTCCACAGTGGCTAAGCCACAATCCGTGCCCAAGCCTCAAGCCCATCCCAGCTACATGCAGCTGCCAGGAACAGGCCATGGTGGTGAGCAAGGCAGGCCTGAAGAGATGCCTCGTGCAAATGAGCCCTCCTGCCGCCTGCAAAATATCCACTAGCCGATTCCTTCCTGACCTTGAATGCCATTTCAAAATCATTCTAATAACTTCTCATTCCTTCATTTTTCATCTGGGAAGGCTTTACAAAAGGGCCCTGAACTTGCAGCAGAGTCCTCTGCAGTTCCTTGCCCCCTAAGAAGTCTTCAGGAAAAGAAACTGGTAAGGAAAAACAAAGGAGCACAGCCACACTAGGGACAGACGCAAGAGGCAAGAGTCCAGATGAGAGTTAAGAGGGATGGGACAGTGTGAGGAGGAGGAGCAGGAGCCAGGGGGGCTGTCCCTTTTAGGGGGCTGGCTGTCCACCCAAGAGCCCTTTTCTTTGCTGAGGACAGGGTAAGGGAGCGAGTGATCCAGGGGGAAGCTGAGGGAGGCACAGAGGCAGCGGCAAAAGATTTGTTCTAGTGGAAGAGAGGCAGGAAAATAGCCCGCGGCTGTTGCCTGACATCCCAAAGCAATGGGTGAGTTTACAAAGCAAAGGAAACTTTGCAAACGGTTTGGTGTAATGGTGCTATAATGCGAAAGGCATTTTGTTGCACTGAGAAAAATTCTGGGTCAAATCCCTGGTTACTTCTCGGCGTGTCCCATTTATTACCATTTTGCCCTTAAAAACAGGATCTTGGACTAAAAGGACCAAGTTGTTGGAGGTATTTGTAAAAGAAATCCAAAGCAACGGTGGGTCTCTCTGGCAGGCGGGGTCGGGCTTGCAGGCCCTCCACTAAATACTCCTGCTGCTGATGTTCTCCCATGTCTGGGGAATATGTGAATTAATTCTGCTCTGGAAGTCTGCTGTAGTGGTGGGACAGTGGTGTGCTGGCATTCTATAGGAAATCGTTAGATGGCTTGATGGAATTTTACTGCTTAAGAATAACCATGAGCGCAGAATTATCTGCTTAAACTCTGAATTGGGCTGGAATCTACCCACTGATAGGACAAGCTGAAGGGAGAAGTAAGGAGGTGAGATTTCTGGCTATTTGATCACAGGATCTGAGATAGTTTGTTTTCCTTTTAAAATAGTTTTTATTGAAAATTATACAGTGAGAAACATGGAGTTGACAGTGAGGAGGACTTTTTACGTATTCACTTGGTCAAAATATCAGTGTCCTTACAAAGTACTGCAATGTGTCAGTTGCTTGGTCTCGAGCTATTAGCTTGGTTAAATTCAGAACAGACATGTAGATATTGTTATTAAATGTTTGTGTGGGTATTATTATTAATAATAAACTTTAACAGTATGCACATAGAAATGTCTTCAGCAGCAACAACATCTCTCCAGAAGGACTCTTGAATGTTTCATTTAATTTATTGTGTCTGTGATTCAGGGGAGAAAGGCAGGTGCGTTTGTGCAGGGAGGGAGAAGCGTTATTCACTATATCCAGTCAGGACTGATGTGTGGGACAGCAGCTTTAGTTTAAACACTGGACAAGCTACCTTTTCTAAGAGCTGTTAAAGAGGGGAGCAAGATCAGCCACGGAGGCTGCATCCTTTGGGGGATTTCAAGAGGCCGGGCATTCAGCGTCGGAGGTAGAAGGATAGAAGACCGTGGTTTGGCCATACATCAACCAATTAGATCCTTCCAGCCTTATACCGTGACCCTCCGTACTAGACATGCAAGGAGAGACACCAAGTGTCCCACTCTTCCACTATCATCTCAGGAGTTCTTTCCCCTGTCAGTACTTGATTGATCCTGTCATCTGTGCCCTCACTGGGAGACACCAGAGATGGTCTTGCAGAACTGAAGGGAAGCCTCTTCTCTTAAACATCGTTTAGATCAAATGCTGCCCCACGAGTTGGGGCTTTCTGTGTCCGTCAGTGTGTCTGAACTGGCAGAGGGGGAACAAGTCCCCAGACAAAGAAGGTATCAGGTAAAGCAAAACAGAGAGAGAGGGGGGTTTATGTACATGGATCGAAAGAATGCTGCCACCTCATCAATGATACTATTATCTCAGTGACAGCAGCTGTGGCATTCTAGAGATTTGGCTTCTCCACTTCTTCAGTCTAGTATTGGCAGTGCATGAGCAAGTGTCCAGAAAAGTAGTGAGACACAGCGGGTGTCAGGTTACCAAATTCAGAAGGAGGCATGACTCATAAAGCATGATAGTTCAGCAGCACGCATGGGTAATACCACTACAGAAACAACCTCTATCACATGAGCTTTTTGGGATGAGACACCAGTGACTGAGCCACTTGCCATGTTGTTGACCAAAGTGCTCTGTGGACCTCATGGGGAAAGTTTATCTACCAGACCAAGACACTCCCGGTCACTCCCAGTTCCCCAGCAAACACACACACCTTGCTTTTGACCATGAACTTCCAGCCACTCTTGCCAGAAGGGATGCAACCCTTCCTAGTTATTAGTGCAGAGAAAGGGGAGGCCACCTGGCTTCTCGTTCAGCTTGTGCTGCAGATGAGAGTTGGGACACGTAGCTGAACTCTTGACCTTGGCTTCATTCACATACAACACAACCTCTGAAGAATAAGTTGGAGGTCTTACCCACACTGACTCCCTGCTGATAGTCAGCCACCAGCATCTCCTTGCTGATAGTCAGCCATCTCCATATGCAGGGTGAAATTTCTTACCCAGCAACAAGAGGATAACTTGATTTGGGATTCATGCAGTGCTGATGTCATTTGAATTCTGGTAGGATTTGGGGTCAGGAGCTGATAAGCAGGTTGATCTGATCCAAGAAGCAGCAGCTTCAGATATGTTTGGGAGGTCTGCAGCCCTTTCTGGGTGGTTGGTTGCACCAGCAGCCACTGTCTCCAAGCAAAAGGTTTAAATACTCTTTCCCAAATTGGCCAGATTATGACTGGAGAGAGAGAAGAGGCCTCAATCAGTATACATCAATGTTTTCAGATCCAAACTCCATTCAGAAACATGGGACTCAAAGCAACTGCATATATTTGTCTCTCTCCTCTTCCCCCCTCTCCTCTCCTGCTCTGCCCTAGAGATCTGAATAAAAACCGGAAGGGGACACGTTGAGTGAGGGTGCAGCCTGCTTGAGGATCTTGCAGGGATGGTTTGGAAAGTTACAACAGCCAAGCTACTCCTGCAGTGCTGGCAACCCTGTATGGGGCACTTGGTGGCTTGTAGTGGCACAGGGAAAAGCGATGAGCAAACTTACGCTCAGCACCTCTTGACAAGACCAAGTCATCCAACCCCTGAAGCCCTGTCAGAGGAACTGGGGCAAAGTTTGGCTTGATTCTGGCTGCCAGCAGCCCACAGGGAACTTTACCTGTAAATAAAGAGCCAATCTGTCCCTTGAATCCCGACCCTCCAATACTCTGGAACTTAATGGGATGGGACAGACCCCCCAACTGCTAAGAGGATAATTCTTAGCCTTTGAGTTACTTTGAGTGTGGCCTGTGGCAGAGAAAGGGGTAGCCCAGAGTGCCAGCAGGGGACCTTCAGAGGCACTTGTCTACCCTGGGTCTAGCTTCTAGTCTTCATAGTCAGCACCCATGTCAAGGATGGTTCCTACGGGCTCAAGAGCCAGAGACGGCTCTGTTTCCTTGCAACCCCTGGACAGGATTCAGACAGGAGAAAAAGTTTCCTGACCTGTGTGATACAACCAGAATTTCCAAGGGGAAGGAGCATACAGACTCCCCATGCTCAGTGCTCTCTGCCCCCTGACTTGCCTCTGTATTTCCAATCCGGTGTCATTAACTTTCCCCCACCCACCCCCTGCATAACTGGAGCCAAAACAGAGGTAGATTTCCTGTGATCTCTGCTATCTCCCTTCTTGCAGAGGGAGGCAATATTTTTGTGGGTCTCACTAATCTGTATGGTTCTGAAGAGCTGCCTGGCAAACAGTTCAAAGCAATACTAATTGCTTAGGGAATTAATAGGGCATGGGTGGTAGACAATAGAAAGAAAGTATCTCCATTTTCTTAACAGCCTCCCCTCCCAACTTCTCTAATGAAAGCCTCCTTGATTTCCAAGCCTTCATTCATCTCCCATTTCCCACTGGTCCAAAGCTCTGTCTGAGTCGGAGAATGATGTGTTTCCTTGGTAACGAGATGGAGCTTTACTCTGGGAGGATGCTCAGATCCTGGGGGTTTGGAAGAACCTGCAGCATGAGCAGGGTATACATAAGATGGAGTGTGTGTGTGGGGGGGGGGGGCGGCAAATGCCTGCTTGGCACAGCGGACTTAAACCTCTCCTGGTACAGGAAGGCCACTCAGGATACTACATTAGAAGATAGCTCCTGTCCTGTCCACTATTAAAAATATCCCTTTAAAAACTATTGAATTCAGCCATGACTGGGTGTGTGTGGGTGTGGGTGTGTGTGATTGCTTAGCTCTGCAGCCCCAAGAGGAGCATTAGTGTCCAGGACTTCTACCTTCTGCTACTCCACAGAGAGACTGTGCAGGCACAACACTGGGAGAAAGATGTAATAGGAGCTCTCTCTCCACCCCATCTGTCCAGTTGTCTAGGTGAATTATTTAATGTTGCCCAGTTAGAGATTGCTGGATGGGCAGCCTACTATGACTGGCTATCCTATCATTCCATACAAAGTCCAGGGATCAGTTTGGAGCCTTCAGCAAACCATCCTATACCCATTAGAATTCCTGGAGATTGATTCCCTTTAGGCGGGTCCCATCACTGTCCAGGAAATCTTCTTTAGAGCTCAAGATCTAATAACTTGATTTGGGATTCCCTCCAGTCTTTGGCTGGTGGTCATTCATGTTTGAGACAGCACCGCCATGGCAGGTGTTCTGAAGTGCTCCTCTTTTGAAGCATTCCTGTTTTGAATTTGACTTTAAAGCTAAACTGTGTTATATTTGCAAAGGACAGGTGCAACTTCCCTCTCACCTTGGGGAGGGGTGGTTTCCACTTTCCCACTGCTGTATCTAATAGAGAAGGTTATGGTGCCTTTAAATGCTCAGCCCCATCCCCACAAACATGATACAGAAAGTTAGCAGTAGCCCCAAATGATGTCTTGAAGCAGCTGGAGACAGAAAGGTGTGGGCTCAGTTCCTTCCATGGGCTTCAATATACTCCTTCTTCTTGCCTTGTGGCTGACCAAGCTCTTTTTGAGCTGTTCAGTCCTTTCTGGTGAGGACCAGCTTGTAAGGCAATGTGTCTTGAGACCAATTCAGTTTGCATGGAACTGAGACGCACAAATGCCAGTGGGATCCTAGTCCTTCTAAAAATCCTCATCTACCACAAGGAGCCTGGTGTTTCCCTTGAGCCACCCTTTCTGGCACAGCTGATAGAGAGATTTCTGCCTCTCCTTTCCATATGCTGGCCTGCTATAGATTGCAGGAGGCTCAGGGGCTTGGTTTGTGTTTAAGGTTGGGAAAGCACCAGGAACTGTCCTTGCTGCTTTTTGAGGTCAGTTAAAAGGCTTGAAACTCGGTGGCCAAATAGAGTTCTCAGGGAGGAGATGGCGTTTTGGTGTTCTCACAATCCTCTCCCCCTCCCATATTTCTGTCATTTCCTGGCGAAGAAGTCCTCCAGGTGTTTCCCTCTTCAGACCATTTTTAATTGGTCAAGGAGCACAAATTATTTTGGGCTTCACACAAAGAATGGGGTGTATAGACCTTGATAGACAATGCTGCCCTTTAATATTTGAGATGAACAGATCAGTGATAAGGTCACCCCAAGAGCCAGGAGTCATTTGGGTTTCTTTGGGGCTACATTTACTGGATTCCAGTAGAGGGTTATGTTCTGATTATCCTGTATGGCCTGCAAATTTAATCCACATACAATCCATTTAGTCCTTTTCTTCTTTTCCTCTTCTCACCCCACATATCCCCAGGCAGACCAAGACCTTGGCCAACAGCCTGGATGGGAGGAGGGGAGATGGAGCCCCAGCCCACCCAATAACAGCCAGGAATATTTACTAGCTCATCTTAAATTCCTGATAGGCAGTGTTGCCCACTATTTTATCCCCAGAATCCCACACACTTGAACTCCAAACCCCAGTAAAAAATGGGAGGATTGAATTTGCAGAAGGAGTTATATTTTTCTTCTGGTTCCAATGGTATCTGTTTTTGTTGTTCTTCTTGTTGTTTTGTCTTTCAATTTCTAGGACATAAAACCTTTTAATCCTGCTGCATTAAATTCAGTTGACAAGTATAGATTAAAAAGAAAAGAGGATATGCATATCTTTTTTTTCAAATGGACAAAAAACAACGCTGACATAGGGAAAAGGAAGGGGCCCCTGAAATGAAATTTCAGTCCCAGTCTTCCAAAAGGCCACTCCCCCCCTCCCATCCTGTACCAGCCAGGGTTACTCTTGGCTCCCACACACCTCATCAACGGGCGCACTGTTTCTGAGGGGGGAGCCTGAGCCAGCAGGGCTGGGGTAGGAGGGCCAGGGAGCCAGGCTCGGAGGCTCATCCTCTTGTCTCGTGTCCATTGTTCTGCCTCCGAGGACAAGGCTGGGGATTGTGTTCAGACAAGGGACTCTTTCTCTCGTCTCCTCCTCCGAATCTCCTCCCCCTCCTTCTGAACCCCAGATTCCTGCTCTGTGCTTTGGAGCCTGCAGCTTTGAGTAGTATCCCAGAGCCCTGGCAGCCAGCGAGTAAAGGAGGAGAGGAAGCCAGGAACTTGGGCCAAATGCAAAAACACGACAACTTTGTCCTTCTGTCCTGTGTACGGTGAACTGCAACATGGTGACATCTGTGCCAGGATCTACGGTGGAGTCAACCAGGCACACTCGATTGATGAGGGTTAAAGCCCTTGCCTTGGCTGAGTGCAGAATCAGGCCAGCAAAATGCGGAAAGTGTAGATTACCAGTGCATACAAGTACAATTGTCTAGAAATAAAAAGCTTTAGCATTGAACTGGAAATGGGTTGAGCAAACACCTGCCAGGTAGATGACATTCATCATCTCCCTTAATGGCTTAAATGGAGCGGTGAACAGCACACTTGTTAAAGATGTACATGACGCTGTGAGAATGCTTCACAGAAATGTCATTCTGTAACCAATTTATTATCTAAAAAGACTTTAGAAGTCTTAGGAATACAACCTGTTTTGGCCTGACAAGACTCTGTTTGGCATTCTGAGTTCAGCTTTGGGCACTAGAATGGAAGATGGGGTTTCTGAGAGAGCTGCAAGGGGATATAGGCCCCAGGGACAGGTTGAGTTTGGAGAAACTGTTTAGGCTAAAGAAAAGAAGATGAAGTCTTCTCAGGCATTTAAAAAGAAACAAAAAGGAAGCAGAAAAACGACTTATCAAGGCCGTAGACACCCTTCTTTGCTAGGGAGTGCTGCCACATTTCCAGGGAAGAAAAGAAATGAATGAAAAAACCAGGCAGGTTCAGCTCCACCAGAAACTTCTATAACCCTGTTGACAAGTCCAAAGGACTCTGGGTATTTTAGAGTCTAAAATTTTGCTTTAAATCACAAAGAGATTTTTTTGTGGGGGGTATTCTTTGGTGAGGCACATCTTTGTTCTAGATGGGGCAATGCACTCACTGTCTCCACCCTGGCCACAGACCTATGACACACCCATCGAAGAAATGGGTTGAAATGAAAGGTCATGCCTCCAACCACTGTCAAAGGTGTTCAGTTTGCACAACCATGTGCCCTTCTTTTCGAGCTCTGATTTTTTGAATCTGACGGTGAACCAGATCTTTAAAGCAAAGAAGTCAGTTTGCTTTGCTACCACAAACTTTTGTAAAGTGGTTTGAAGGTGGTTTCTAAAGTCAGGCCACAATAGTGTTCATGGTGAAATAGACCAGTGATTTGTCTCCTGTGGGTAATGTTATATTTAGATTTGTGTTAAGATCTCATGAGAAGCAGGGCAGCCATTGCTGGGAAACGCAGACCAAGAAGCCAGGTAGAGGCTGTGGGGAGTATGATGAGATTCAAGGAGACACATTGGGTGAGAGCGCACCAAAGAAGCTTTGCATGATGATCTTTGGAAGAAGAAGGGAGAAAGGAATGCCTAAGCTGACTTAAGTCAGGAAGGAGAACAATCGTTCAGGTCAGAGCCTGCAGTGTGCAATGACCATGGGTCTCATAGTGCTGATTGTAAGAAAGCCCAATGAAGTTACTCCAAACTGACTGGGCAAAAGTGGGGAAGGGACTGAGGTCCCTTGGGGCCACTTTGGCTCCCAGCCCAGAATGAGGACGACCAAGAAGCTCACTGCAGTCCTTTGACCACCCACTTTGTGCCCATAGCCTCCTTAAAGCCACTCCAAAGCCCCAACAGATGCCATACATGGAGAGTGGGGGAGGGAGATTTGCCGAACTTCAGGCCTTGTGGTGGCCAGTTCCACCCAGTGCTTCGGAGGGGGCTGCTCCTAAAGAAGGCTAAGAGAATAGGCCTCCTATTGTTCTCTGTTTGTCTCCTCTTGCCCCTGGTCCAGCCTTCCCCAGAGCATACTGATGAGCTTATCCAAGCCTGGTGAGGAAGAACAAGCCCCCTCTTGTCCTTTGTGCCACCAAGAGATCAGTACAAGTTGTGACCTTGGCCCTTGGTCCCATCAGTTTCTGATGGGCTCATTCTTCAGGGGGCGAGAAAAACACTTTGGGGACAAAGAGGGAGGGAGGGAGGGAGGGAGAATAATAATGGGAGGGAAGCACTGCCATACGGCTTGCACTGAGCCCCAGCACCTCTCAGAGGCAGTGAGGAATGGGGGGGGGGGGAGGGACGCAGATCCTTGGGGACCCAGGGGACTCCTGCCCCCAGAACTAGTGGGAGGAGGGAGCCTGGGTTTTCCATACTATGTTGAGCATTCTTAGGTTTACTGTTGTATTTTTTATAATATAGATAATGTTAGTGATGTGCCAGAGCCAAAACCCCAGAGCCAAACACCTCCACAAACTACGGGTCCTCAGAATCCAAACCTGGATCCAGTTCCACAACCGAGTTTTCCAGGTAGCCCTTATCTCCATCCCAACCCTTGAAAACCCAGAGCCAAAAGCTACTCCCACACTATAGGGTCTGGACAGGGCAAGGCAGGACAGCTGTATCTCCTCATCTGCCCTGCCAACTCCCCTTGCAAAACGTGTTCTCTTTTTTTGGAGGGAACTCACCCTTCCCAGCTGAGGGCTCAGGCAGGTTCAGTTCCCCATGACCTTACATACCCAGTGGCTCCCTTGTGGATAGCAGCTTTTAGGCAGAGCTCTCCAAAGGGATGCAGACGCATCCAGCAGTCATTGAAATCCCTGTGGGCAGGGCTGAGCTGCTGCGTTTTGATTCCCTGCCAACTGATGGGGATGGCTTAGCTTAGTTTAGCTTGGCTCTTGGTTGCTGTCAATCAAGATTAATTCTTCAGCCTTCCTGCTTCCCTCCCCCAAAGTATACAAATTGGCATATCCATGTCTCCAAATGCAACAAAGACGGAGTGTGATGCTAGGCAGTTGGATGCAAGGGGGGAGGTTCATGCATTTGGGATGCCATAGAGCTGGCCCATGTAAGGAGGGCTGAAGTGTAATTTTGGGGGTCTGCAGCACCATGAAGCTCTGCCTTGGGATTGAGCTTCTCTTGAGGTGACATCCAGCTTCTCTAGAATCGAAGTACCATAAGGACATAAGAAAAGCCATGCTGGATCAGACCAAGGCCCATCAAGTCCAGCAGTCTGTTCACACAGTGGCCAACCAGGGGCCTCTAGCAAGCCCACAAACAAGACAACCGCAGCAGCACTGTCCTGCCTGTGTTCCACAGCGCCTAATATAATAGGCATGCTCCTCTGATCCTGGAGAGAATAGGAATGCATCATGACTAGTATCCATTTTCACTAGTAGCAATGAATATACCTCTCCTCCATGAACATGTCCACTCCCCTCTTAAATCCTTCCAAGTTGGCAGCCATCACCACATCCTGGGGCAGGGAGTTCCACAGTTTAACTATGTGTTCAACCATTGTTGAAGTGCCAGCAAAATATCTTGTATTTGCCTTATCGATCAGAAAGTCCAAAGGGGACAGCCCCCTCGTCCATGCAAGCAATATACCCATGTATAAAAAAAGGCTTCTGAAAGACCAGTCGACTGGGTCTTCTTTTGTCTGCATCATGTGTAAGCCTTTTCCTCCATGTACGTTTGCCTAGCTTGGTTCAACTTTCACTACCTTCCTCACCTTTTTCTACCTCTGTAAACTTTGTGCCAGAAAGGAAAGGCTAAATCACCTGGGTGTGGCCTGCGAAGGTTCTGTGGGATAGACCCAGCCACAGAAGCTCTAGAAGTCAATCCCAGTTCTAAATTCCTTCTGGAAACCAGCCTCACTGGTCCTGGTGATCTTAGATCCTAAAATCATGAGATTGGCTTGAAAACCACGAGGCTTTAAAAGAACCAAAAGGTTGCAAAGATGGCATCTCTGTGCGTGCAAACATAGTGATGTGCTCGAACCAAAGCCAAATACCTCCACCAAACTATGATTAAAAAAGCTTTGAAGGGGTCCCCAGCTAACCTGAAGTGAAGGTTAGGTGGGTCTTCTATCTTCAAGTGGAAGCAAAGATTATGAAGAGAGTCTTGCCCTGTCCACTTCAGTTTCTTTTTCTCCTTTGCTGCAGGAGCTGGCAGCTTTCCTTTGGAGAGCAAAGCTCCTGTTGAGTTTTCCACCCAAGAGATTTGTATTTGGATCTTCTGAAATACAGGTTCATTATAAGTGGACTAACTAATGTCATGAGACATTTCCCTTTCTCCCCTATGTCTCATTCCTCTATTAACATGCTTTCTTTTGACTGCCACCACCATGTACATTTCCACTCCCCCATACTGTTCTCTCTCTCACCATGATCATGTGCTGGTTTTCTCTGCTGCTGACGGGATTTCTCTTTTCTCCCTGCAGGTTTGTTAGATTGCTGTTCAAGATGTCTTATTGGGGCACCTTTTGCCTCACTGGTTGCCACTGGGTTGTGTTTCTTGGGGGTAGCACTCTTTTGTGGCTGTGGGCATGAAGCACTTACTGGCACAGAGCACCTGATCGAGACCTACTTCTCCAAAAACTATCAGGATTATGAGTTTCTGATCGATGTGTAAGTATCCTTTTCCATGGCTGACATTCCTATACCGCCTCCTGGCCAATGCTGCTCAGTTCTGGGCTGAGGAAACAAGACTAAGCCTCACCGTTTCCCACCTGAGTTGTACCAGCATTTAAGCCCCGGCAATCTAAGTTCAACCCAACCTGAATGCCTCTGTGTAATTATGTTAAAGAAGCCCCATTTGGAAAACCTACATGCCCAGCCCCGTCTGAAGACCAGGTACTCAACAGTCCATGGCAAGGCACTCCAAAATGGTCACAGATGTTTCAGGTGACCGTTCTAGAACATACATGGACATTGCCGAGTCTCCTTATTTGTAGCCTGGGGGATGGCTAGCCCACGGGCTTTTGGCACCCTGGATCTTTTCATTTATGAGAGATAACTTATGTAAATAGAGGGAAAATCAGTTCTATCTAATTTGGCACCCCTTAAAACCTGGCACCTTAGGAAACTATCTGGTTTGATTATATGGTCCAGCTAGGGTTGCCAACCTCCAGGTACTAGCTGGAGATCTCCTGCTATTACAACTGATTTCCAGCCAACAGAGATCAGTTCACCTGGAGAAAATGGTCACTTTGGCAATTGGACTTTATGGCCTTGAAGTCCCTCCCCTCCCCAAACCCTGCCCTCCTCAGGCTCTGTCCCAAAAACCTCCCACAAGTGGCGAAGAGGGACCTGGCAACCCTAGGTCCAGCTGGCCCACTTACAAGCAGCTGCTGATTCCTGAATTCTGCAAAGTTGCTGAATTAGTCCTTGTGACATAGGCTGAGATTGTTATGCATCTCATGCTCCTTCTCCATATATTTATTGCTCAAGTGTGTTTTCTATTGGATCCTTGATAAGCATGATAGGTATGGAGGACTCAAGCCAGCTTGTCCTGCTATGCAGAATGGGCCTTGAAGTTCTCTGCTTTACAAGGCCATCGCTTTACCCATGCATGAGCTTAGATGGCTCCTCATCACATGATGGGCCTCCTTTTGGCAATCCAGGCTGTACTATCCTCCTTTTTTCTCCCTCTTCTGTAGTCTAGATCCTCAGAACCCCCCTGGACCCTTTTGAATGACTGAGCCAAGAACAGGCCCTGCTGCAACCAAGAGTCTATTTCGCTTCACTCGGAGTCCAAAGAGTTTCTCATCAAGGACCATAATAATAATAAAAAACCCTTCCTCCCTTCTTTTATCCCTCTGCAGGATCCATGACTTCCAATATGCCATTTATGGGGTTGCTGCTTTCTTTTTCCTCTTTGGAGCCCTCCTGCTGGCCGAAGGCTTTTACACCACCGGCGCTGTCAGGCAGATCTTTGGCGACTACAAGACCACCATCTGTGGCAAGGGCCTCAGCGCTACGGTAACAGGGGGCCACAAGGGGAGGGGTTCCAGAGGACACCGTCAAGCTCACTCTATGGAGCTGGTGTGTCATTGTTTGGGAAAATGGCTAGGACATCCCGACAAGGTGATCTTACGCAGAGTTTGCTTCTCCTTTGAGCGACTTGAATGGCATGGCCATTGACTGATGGGCATGAGATGGCAGTGGCTGGTGCGGCAAAGGCACCAGGCACTGGAGGGAGCAGCTGCGCTGAAGTGACGGCATGGCATCTTAGAAAGAAAACTGCACCGGGACTGCTCGCCCCCTTCCTTCCTTCCCTCCCCTCCTCTCCTCCAGGGTCAAATGCATCCCTTTTCATCACTATGTAGACTCTCCCCAATTGTCACTTTCACTTTTATCCTTTACCAATGCCAATTCGTTCACTTCTCTCCTGTTTCCCCCTCCTTCATTGTTTTCTTTCATGTTTTTCCTACTAGCCTCCTCCCTCACTCCTTTGCTTTGAGGCATGTCAACTTATTTTGTAATTACAGTATTTTAAGGAAGAAGGAACTGTGCCCAAATTTTCCCATGGACCAGGACAGCGAGTGCAATGGTTATTCATTGCAACAAGTCCTCCCATTAGTCAAATAGCCTGGAGCTAGGGCTACTGAGAAGACTAGAATTTCCTGGAAGTCAATGGGACTTCAGCCTCTAAGCACAGTTTTGGGGGGAAATTGTTGCCAGTCTTTTCATCAAAGTATATGCAGCACTTGGACAGCCAATAATAAAATTCCAGCTTCACGGCTGTGCAGCATGGGCAATTAGCTCAACCAAAAGCAGGTGGGGAAAGGGGCTACAGTTTGCAACTGATTGAATGGGCATTTGGTTGTCCATATTTTTTAAATGGGCATTTCTGAGCCACTGCCTCACCCTTTCTGAACATGCACACGGGGTAAGATGAGGCATGTTTGGCAATTCTTCAAAGTCTGGTTCATTAAATTTACAAGTTCATGAACTCTCCACTGCTGCCCCGCTCCATAAAGAATACCAAACTCTGTATTCACTGCACACACACAAAAGCAACCATGATAGCTCCATTCATGGCTGTGCCAGGAAGGATTGGACTTCATGCCCACCTGACTGACAGAGAGTAAGTGCAAGCCTTTCCAAACAAAGAGGAAGAGAGGCATCTTGGCATCTCTGAATTAGAGCTGCTCATTCAAAGGCTCAATCAACTTTGCAACAGGCATTCCACGTAGCTGGGCTGCTTGTCCTTCAGGGAGTGGCTTCAGAAATGCCCATTTTAATTAGAATAAGACCTCACAGCTTACAAACCAAGATTGGTTGAGACCAGGGGAGCCGAGCAGAACAAGTGCTGTTTTCTCTCAAGACCAGTTTAATCTGTGCACCTCTTGAGTCAGATGTTCAGTGCCAGGAGCACACAATTCATTATCTCATGCAACTAAATCACACACACACACAAATCACTCCCAGGACACAGATATCATGATGATACAAATTCCAGTGGTCAAGCGAGTCCCGGGAAGCACACTTCAGAAGTGCAACCCAGAGGTGGTACAGCAAGAATTGCATCAGTTATACACATGTGTAATTGAGTGCTCCTCTCCTTGGTCATCTGACTCATTCAGAAACATTGTTTGCATCTTTGGGGTCTTTCTGCACAATGAATGTGGCACACACAGAGACATTTTCACTTCTGCACAAACTAGCAACATTGTGTTCACCTGTAATATGTAGAATGATAACCCTTGCTGTCTGTGAGGCGGCTGATCTTTACCTTTCCAAGAAGTGTGGAAAGATGGATGCTCCAGCACAGGAAAAGGACAGCTCACATCCTCTTTAAAAAGGGAAACATTATCATTCCCCCAAAAGAGGTAGCATTGCTGGAGGTGTGCTGCTTTTAAAAAGAACATGACTAGGTGAACATTCCGACACTGGAGATTATATAATAATAGAGGACTCAGTCTCCGAAGAATGAATAGCTCAGGGCTAGACAACAAGGGTGTGAGTATGTGCACACTTGCACAAAATTTCTTACGCTACCCTTATTACATCATAGACTGCCCACATCCTAGTCGGTGTGGTGCTCCCATGGCCACAACCCACACAGCAATTACAAAACTATTACCGATGTAATCTGCAACTGTACAGCTCTTTGCAATTTCCCCAGATACCAAGTACCATACTTTGAGTACTGGGGACTGGGGAGTATATTGTGTATTCCAGTACAGATATGCATCCCCTTGAGGGAAGACATGCAAACTGCACACAACAAATAAACCTGTGTTCATTCCTTGCACAAGGAACTAATTGTACAGAAAGGCCACAGTTGTGCATATTTGCACAACTGTACGTACACATCTGCATGGATGCATGGGCAGAGCTGTTTAGCCCTTTTGCAGCCCAATTGGCTAGAGGTGCCCTTTCCCTCTCCAGTCAAAAGAGGTTTTCCAAGGTCATTTCAGTCTGCAGATCTCCAGTCTCATGCTCTTGTCTCTGAAGGCTCCTGACTGCCCACTAACAATTCTTGCTGATTTTGACTGTTTCAGTTTGTGGGCATAACCTACGTCTTGGCCATCATCTGGCTCCTGGTCCTGGCCTGCTCTGCAGTCCCTGTCTACATCTACTTTAGCACTTGGACAACATGCAACTCCATTGCAAATCCCAGCAAGACTTCAGCCAGTATTGGCAATCTATGCACTGATGCCAGGATGTATGGTGAGTGATATGCATCTTTGCCTTGCCAATGTCAACATTTTCCAGTGGGAGACCACTGCACATTGGATTCATTGGCCCCATGGCTAACCCATAGCTCCTCTGCTCAATGTGTAAGTCATCCTTGGTGGAAAGGGGGCTTTGAAGTGGAGGAATGAGCTATTTCTCATGAGACGGCAGCCAGGGATCTTTGCAGGGTCCTGCAGTTCATTTCCTGGGAACCAGCCTGAGAATCTGATCCTACTTTCCTCATGCCCAGAAGATGGACAGCCAGTAGTGTTCATAAAACAAAGCATGCTCCCATGGAATTTGCCAGGAATTAGGGTGGGATATAAATGTAAATAATAAATAAATTAAATAAATAAATAAACCAAGAGTTTTTCTTAGAATGGTCTTCTTGCCCCACCCCCAAAAAACTCCCAGAAATCCTCCTCCCCTGCTTCTCTCGGCAGGTGGACTGGGTCACATGAGACCAGAGAAGTTTCTCTGGAGAAAAAACAAGCCAGTGTTGACTTTGTCAACCAATCCTGCCTACCAGTAGTTCTGTCTTCCACTTCCCATACAAACTTGCTTACAATAGGAAGGTGTGCTCTGTGTTAGGAAGCGACCTAATCTGCCATCCATTTACTCTGGGCATCTTGTGTCCCACACAGGTGTGCTGCCCTGGAATGCCTCTCCAGGACGAGTGTGTGGCCAAAGCCTTCTTTCCATCTGCAAGACAGCTGAGGTGAGTTCCCAGCACACGCACACAAAAACACCAAAAAGAATCGAAAAGGAAAAGTTGAAGCTCCCCAGAATTAAACCCAGGAAGCGGGTATGATGGAGGCCACAGCAACCCCGGAGCGGCTTCTTTTTTGTACAAAATGGTTACAGAAAATATTACGTGAAACAGCCTTCTACTGAAGCAGAACATCTGTCCATCAAGCTCAGTATTATCTAACTGGCAGGGCTGCCCAGGGTCTCAGGCAGCGATCGCTCACATCACATACTCTCTGGTCTCTCACATCACATATTCCCTACTCCTTTTAGATGTCAGGGATCAAATGTGCGACCTTTCTCAGGTAAGTTCGACATCCGAGACATATCACAAGCAGGCAGGTGAGCCCATTCCACTTTAGGTTGCCTTCTATTGCCTCCCAGAGGACTGCCGTATTTTTTCCTGAACACATTTCATTACTCATTGATCTGGCCATTTGTTATTCCATTTCACTCATCATTGAGTACACTGCAATGTGTTAGTTGCTGGTTGACAGAAAGAACAGGGGATGTTATCACAGCATTCCACACCAGATGGCTCAGGCCTCTGGGTCTTACATACCTGTGGAGCAGGAGGAAGACAAAGTTGACTAGATGTGATGTAGTTGCAGCTCTCCCCCCTTTCCTTCTCTACCAGCCAGAGGGTGTAGTAGCATGCATTTTGACCACTGATGCCATGGGCTACAGGCTCCTCACAGCAGGCCAATTCAGAAGCAGCCAGAACTGATATCTGCTGTTGTCATTTCCTTACAGTTCCAGATGACTTTCCACCTGTTCATTGCAGCATTTGTTGGGGCTGCAATCACACTGGTGGCGCTGGTAAGTCGGCCCTTTAACAGCTGTTCTCTTAATTTTATTTACTTTATTTATAGCCCACCTTTCTCACGGGGACACAAGGCAGAGTGCATGATATCAAACAGTGCAATCAGACAGCATCAGACAGCCAATGAACAATGCCATTGGCCTAGGAATGCTTTTGGGTCAATATTGACATCAGTCCAGATCAGGGGAAGCAAATTCCAGCGCGTCATCTCAACACAGTCTTTGTCACTCTTGGTTTGCAGATGAGAGTCCCAGAACTGAGCTAACACTTCGTGGCTGAGTGGTTAACAATGAGAGTCTCTCCAGTGGGAGAAAGAGTGGGAGTGGGGGAGGGAGCCAAGGGGTGAGAAGACCATGGAGGAGAGGCCAGGGTACCTCTATGGAGAGGGAAGTCCCATCCATTTGCCACTTATTATGCCCAATAATAATAACAAGAACAGACTTTTAATAACAAGAACAGCAGCATTAATTTTCATCCAGAGTGTTATACAGAAAGTACAACTCAGTAACATTTTAAACAACGCAGAACAATAAGAATGTTAAAATGAATGCCCAATTAACTAAAAAAGGGCAAGCCCAGTCTTGGCCACTACAAAGAAGTCTGAACTAAGTAGAATCATAGTTGGAAGGAACCACCAGGGTCATCTAGTCCAACCCCCTGCACAATGCAGGAAATTCACAACTACCTCCCCCCCCACACCCCCAGTGACCCCTATTCCATGCCCAGAAGATGGCCAAGATTCCCTCCCTCTCATCATCTGCCTAAGGTCACAGAATCAGCATTGCTGACAGATGGCCATCTAACCTTCTCTTAAAAACCTCCAGGGAAGGAGAGCTTACCACCTCCTGAGGAAGCCTGTTCCACTGAGGAACCGCTCTGTTAGATGCTTAGCATTGCACGGGAAAAAAGCCTGGACTCCAGCGGCTTCCGGGCATGCTCTAGCCCTGAGCGTCCCTCTTCACATGCTCTTGGCCTTATCACATGGATGGCATTGCAAGAGAGCACCTAGAGGGCCACAGCAGGACACGGGGGGGGGGGGGGTTACTGTATTACCTTTTGGGGGTAGCAGTGCGCTACGCTTCTGATCTCATTTCCTCCTTGCTGCTTTCTGCTCCACCAGCTCACTTTCATCATTGCGGCCACCTACAACTTTGCGGTCCTGAAGCTCATGGGCCGAGGCACAAAGTTCTAAACGACGAGGGAGTCGACGCTGCGTCTGCAAGATGCCCTTCGTCCCCTAACGACAAGGCTTTAACCTGATGCAGTCACAGTACGCCAAGCCTCCTACGCTAACTCTGCCGATTTCCCTCCTCTTCCTCTATGCTGTTTGACCCTGGGTGTGTGGCAAGGGAGAAGAGATGCCCCCCCACTCCAGCAGCAGAGCTCTTCGCACCCTTTTCTCTCCATGTACATCTGAAGTGATCTGGCCTCACAGCAAAAATAAACAAATAAAATAATGAGCGCTGCAAAATAAAAGGGATGACCTGCCCTCAATTTGCAAGAAGTGCGGCAAATTCACTCCAGCTTTTCTGCTCCCAAAGAAAAAAGGATAAAGATTAAATCACGCTTGTCTGCTAAGGTGGCAAAGTGATCCTAAGGGAGAGGGAAGGAAGTGCTTGGAGCTTGCTAGAGACTCTTCTTGATGCCACAGAAGATGGAACTTCCGTCACTCTTTGAACAAGGGATAGAGGACACGAGAATGAAACAAGCCTTTACAGGATCCCACCTGCCACGGCCCAGGCAACGGGGTTAAGAGCAAGGATCTTCCTGATATAGGAAGAGAGCACTGAGCCCTCTCCAACACTGACAGATTCCTCCTTCCCCTAACACAACCAACCCTACCGAAAGCATTTAAGGAGCTTGGTGCCTTTACAGCCAAGAGGGCCTCTTGTCTTCATACTTTGACAGAGAAGAGCCAGGCTGCTCTTCTTGCTTCCTCTGTGCTGCCATGTTGCTAACCAGTTGGGCAGATGTTGGTATTAGCCTAAGGGCATCTGTAATAACCAGTAACTTGAGTGTGTAATGCTAGAGGCTCCTTTGCTGTATGTGGGATAACCCTTTTGGACCGCACATCTGTGCTAGATGCCTTTCCTTTTGTAACCAGCTGTGGAACTGAACTGTCTCCAACCTTCACAATGGTGCTCTTTTCTCCCAGTGACATTTGCTTCCATTTATTCTATACACAGATGACCTTTTGCAGAATCTAATATTTGCTCCTTTGGTTCTTGTTGCTATTTGATGTCTTCAGCAAGCTGCAGACACTTGCCGCGAACCCTATCCGAAACCTGAATATTTGAAGTCTCCTGGCTTTGTTAATATACAGTCAAATTTAGAGAGATCAACAAATAGAAGTGTAGAATATGCTGCATAATTGTATTTCCAGAAAATTTAAGTGAGTTGGTGACTGCACGGAATGTACCTCGCAGAGGGTCCCGTAAAGGTGTGCCAAATAAGAGTCTGCAGGCCAAAAATGCTTTAAAAAAAAACTGGAGACACCAACATATGACTGGGGCTTCAATATGTCACTGTGCAAAGAAAACCAGCCAGCAAGTCACCTCTGGAAGTGACACAACCAAAACACCAGGAAGCAAATGGTCCATGGCCACTAAGACTTCCTTATTCCAGCCCTAACCTGCAGTACTTAACCACAAGTAGAGAGACTGAGGTTTGGTGCTTATTTATTGGGGAAACCAAAATCACAGTGGCAGACAGCAAGGAAGCTAGAGAGAAGGAGGATAGGCCAAGATGGTCCTGCTGAGCAGGAATGCTGGCCTAGACCAAATTGGCTAGGCTGTCAACACACACAGGGTAGGGGAAGAGGTGTGATCAGGGTGGGAAGGGGTGGGACAATAAGAAGCCAGTCAAGATCAGGACAAGTGAAGTCATCCATATTTCGTATTTCACTTTGATTTAACTAACACATAACCAGCACCCATGACCCCCCACTCTCCCCAAGAAATACAGGACAAAAATAGTTAATAAGCTGAAAGTGTTTTCATGATTCTCATTTTGAATTTCAACTTTTTAACAAAGCGTAAAAGATCATGTTTTTAGAGACTTACATTACAAGGTGTATTTTATAAAATTAAAGAAAATAAAATTCAAGAATGTCTGAACATCCACACACAAATTTTGTTTGTTTGTCTTGGACTCCAGTTGACGTCACACATGGTAGAGTGCTGTATGGATTCCTAAACGGTTGGTAAGTCTTTTGTGTTGCACCAACTGAGCTAGAGGGAGACAAAAACTGCCTGGAGTTGAATCTAAGCGCCACCTCCAAGAGGCAGAATTCTGCAGGGTCCTTTTCAAATGCTAAGACTTCCAGGGGCCATCCTTACCACTATTACTTGCACTACTGACTGCAACATCTATTAGTAGTATGAGAAACCACCACTGAAGCGGTCTCCTTCCCCCATAATGGATGAGGAAGTACCCCATGTACCCCAGTGGGGAACAGAACCAGAGATCTAAATGAAAAAAAAAACTGTTTTAAAAGTTACAAGATGGCAGGGGGAGAAAAGGAGGCTTGCTGATGCTTTTAAGGGCTACATGAGCATTCCTGTGGTACAACTCTGTAACAATCAGCTTCTAAATACATTTATTAAAACTACAAGTTCACAAACTGGTGTCAGTGTTATGCTAGAGTGTTGCTGCTCAACCATGATGTCGCAGGCATTAGCCAATAGGTGCATATATGCTATTTTGACTACTATATAGCAGCACACCATAAAAATTGGGTGGAAGTATCAGTGTTTCCTAGCAGCAAAATATTTTTGTTCTGTGCCGAGAAAATGTGAGAGACCAGCAACAGAAGTGTGAGATGGCCCTGCCTATTTCTTCTTCAGTAGCACGGCTTCCTTGTGTGCAGATAAGTAAATATTTCCGAGCCTGTTCTCATATAACTGAAGAAGCCCTCTCCAAAATGAAAACACTCTGCTCCCTTCTGCCCAGCTTCTGTCCCATCCCATCCCATATTTCAACCCAGATCTCCGTACTTAGCACCCACGCCAGTAGGAACGTGTGGGTCAATCAATTGAGCGCATTGTCCACAGCTCTCCCACATACCACAACCATTCTTTTTCTACACTGAAAGGACCCCGTGGGTGTTCAGATCGGCTGAGAATTAGGAACAAGCCATGTAAACAAGGCCTGCTCTCTCACTGCCAAAGCAGGCTGCTCCCCTGGGGGGGGGAGGGGGTCAGGGGCAACCTCAATAGCTCCAAGGGAGTGTGTGTGGGGGAAGGCCGGTGCTTTCTCAGAGCCAAGATTGGCCCCTGTGCTTCAGGAACAGAGAAGATGGTGTTGAAGGTGCACCAGCAGGGTTTCTCAGGGGAAAGAGGCCAGTGCCAAAATAAAAGAAGTGGCATATCCATTGGCTCAGAGGGTACAGGGTATGGTGGGTAGAAACATGATAGAGTGCCCAGACTGAAGGTCTCCTGCAAATCCCCTCTCTTCCCGCTCCACAGCACACCATTTTGAGTTCCATATTAGAGGAATATAAATTTAACAGACAACACTGCCTTATGTCACTTTCATGTCTGCAAGCTCACGGCTTCTTCGTTTAAACAATGGGCACGTTCACAGATGCCGAATAATGCACTTTCAATCTACTTTCAAAGCATTTTGAAGATGGATTTTACTGTGTGAAATGGCAAAATCCACTTGCAAACGATCGTTAAAATGGAATGAAAGTGCATTATTCGGCATGTGTGCAAGTGCCCAGTGACCATCACACCCACTCTGTTGTGGGCTCATGGCTATCTGTACAGAATGATCCCTAGAGTTGAGAGTATTGCATTTGAATACACTGCATGGCACTTCAGGTACCTCTAGGCAGAAAGAGGCAGATAATTATCCCAAATAAATTAATGTTTTGTGCTTTCAGCACCTTCTAGTCTCCTGCACCAGAGCCTGCCATGATGCAATAAAATAATCAACGTATCTTGGGATTATAGTTTTAGGTCCACTGCTGTAGCAAAGCTCAACAGCCTTCAGCTGTCTAGCCAACAGCCAGACAGCTAGAAGGTATGGGGTGTGGGGAGAGAAATGCAGGAGCTGACTGATTAGTGGGATTAATCTCAAGAATTCAGAGTCAAATTCTTCCTAGGGATAACCCCATCACTCTTCAATTGACAAAAAGACAAGCCAATTCAGCAAGAAATTAACTGCAACAAGATGTCTCATTCAGGTTCTGAGTACATAAGAATGAGAAAAGCAAAGAGGCTCAAGCTAAGGAGGTCTAACCCCATTATAGAGGGATGGTGGGACTTCACCTGCCTCAGATGTATTGATCAGCCAGCAGTTATGTTGTGGAGGTTTACCAAAAATAGGCTGAGATATCCAGAGACTCAACCCTGATTGTAGCACCTTAAAGCTCCAGACCCCGATCTTCAATCTCCTCCTTGTGGTTGGAATGAGCAGCTAAGCCTCCTTGTTCAAACCAAAGCACAAATCCACCAGGAACCCTCTAGCACAGAGAAGAAATCTTCTACCCAGAAAAACCAGGTAACCAAGAAGGTTGACAAAAAGACTAATTGCAGAATGGATACTCAAGGGGTACATGTGATACATTAATAAAACTTTAATACATTACAAACAGTAAAAAAAAGTTTCATTAAACCCAAACACTTTTCAGCCAATAGGGCTTCCTCAGTGGTTCAAATCATCAAAATACACGCCACAAAGTAAAATTATTTAAAATACAACATATAGCATTTCTGACCAAGCTCTAAAACACACACAAAAAGCAGGGCCAGTTCATTAACTAAATAATCCCCCTTCATTATTGAAATAGATTAGGACCTTCGAGAATAATTTTTCAGATTGTTACAAGATACAGCCCTGAATGTGGATATGCACACTATAGAGCTACGATATTTTCTGACCTTGCTTACTGAGATATTTAGACCAGGCACTAACAACAATCTGAAAAATTATTCATGAAGGTCCTAATCTATTGCAGAAATGCTGTATTTTGTATTTTAAATAATTTTATTTTATGGTGTGTACTTTAACAATTTGTTAAAGGAAGGCCTATTGGCAAAAACACATTTGATTTTAATGGATTTTTAAAAACTATTTGTAATGTATTAAAGTTTGGTTAATTTACAGCATTTACCCCTTAAGTATTTATATGGAACAGTGACGATAAGACAACCCCTGCTGGATCAGAGAAATGCTCCATCTGGTCCAGCACCCTGGTTCCCACAGTGGCCAGATGCCCCAGAAGGACTATAAGCACGGCATGAAAACCATGTAAACCAAACCCATCAACTGATATTCAGAGAGTTACTGCCTCCAGCATCTAAGTTCCTATTAGATACCATGACTCAACCATGGATATCCTCCAGGAATATGTGCAATCATTCAATTATGCATTGCATGAAGTAGTATTTTGCTTGTCTTGAACCTATTACTCATCAGTGTCATTCTGTGCCCGTATATTCTAGGATCACGGGAGAGGGAGATAGTTCTCTGTACCCAGTTTTTATGTGCTCTGTGGAATTATGTGAACCTCTATCATGTCCTCCTCTCCCAGTCATCTTTTTTTCTAAACTGAACAGCTCCAGATGCTTCAGCATTTCTGTGCAGGAAGGTGCTCCGACCTCTTGAAGTACCCAGAGGATGAAATCTCACAGAATCCATCGCCCATTAAGTCTTTACTTCTACCTGCTCTCCATGCTGGATCTCAATGTGGGGAGGCAGCTAAGACCACACCACTGCTAGATTTGGGTGCAAGCATAGAGGTTTCCAGACAGGTATCAGGCACACCTGGTGAAACTGGCTATGGTTCGCCATGGACTTGCTCTTTTCATGTGCTCTTTTTATGAACAAAAACACAAGGAAGGAGGTTTATCATTCCCTTAAATACATTCACGTTTTATTGGCTTCATCAAGTCTCAGTCTTGCCTCTTTATATTCCAGTCTCCTCTAAAGTACAAGAGCACCCATGAGAAAGTCAGAGAGAGAGAGAGGAAGAGAATCTCTGGACGGGTGAAGCAAGCAATTGGGAATAAGGCCTTGCAAAGCAAGATCTTCAGCCGTGTGTCTCCCAGTAGACATCAGTTGCACTCTGAAATAAATTATTAAGCACTAAAAATGCTATATTTAAAAAAAAAGAATGTAAAAAATACACAAACCCAACACAATATTGGATCTGGACATAAACAGAAACATCTAGTAATTGAAGGTGCCAAAGTGTATACTTCTGACTTCACAAAGTATTAACACACGTGGTTTGGTTCACTTAACTGGACATTTTCCCAGTTTGGTCAACACACACTCTGGACAACCTATAATGTGCATTATCCCTGGTATCTAGGGTAGTCCCACAGCAATCGCCGCCTTTTCAGTGGGAAACACCACAGGTTACAGCCCAGAGGGTTGCATGCGTCAAAATAGCACCCAACTGGATCTACAAGAAAAGAAGTTGAGCTCTCACCAACACCTGGGTCACTTCAGAAACAAGCCCTGCTCAGCTCAGCTCCCAACTGCAACTGGGCAATTAAAAGCACTTAAAATGGGTAATAAATTACTATAAGACCAAAGACAGAAGACGAGAGACCAGCAGTCTCTGGGGTTGGAGAGGAGGCTTCAGAGTCACATACACAAACTTGCCAGTTATTTGCCGCAGGAAAGGTTCTCTGGTCTCAGACCTTTTAAGCAAAAAAACTGAAATAGCTTTGTACCTACAGGCATGTTCTTCCATGCAAGGATGGGTGACAATTTCCAGGAGTTCCTGCAGAGGGTGCACGCCTATCACTTAGCATTTTTATGGCCAATTCATGGCACTAATTGTGCAGAGGAGAACAGAAGAGACATCAAATTACAAGCTACCAAGCAAATGAAGCCGCTGCTTAGCAGAATATGTTCAGAAGAGGGGCCCCAGTGGCTGTGACCCCTCACAGCTGTTCTGGGGCCTTGGCAGGGTAATTCTCCCCTTGGACAGCTGCTGCATTTTTGCTCCACTGCTGTTAGGCGTAATTCAAGGCTGTAGGGGAAATGCAGCTGACCTGAGAGCAATGACACCAATTCATGGGTTGTAACTCAGAGTTTCCTGTATAAAGCAGAAGTCTGGTGGTACCTTAAATGCTAACAACATTGATTCCAGCGTGTTAGTCTATAAAGTGCCACTTGGGTTCTGTTTGAGTTCGCCACAATAGACTAACATGGCTACCCTGGTGGTCCCTTCCAACTCTATGCTTCCATGCGTCTATGAATTTTCCTGTCTAAAGCACAGCCGCTTTCAAGCACCACTGGACAGCTGCCCTCAAACTTTGCAATGAAGTGTGGAAGGATCACAGCAGGGGCCTGGAGTATTCCACTCCCATCACAGCCTGCCCAAGACCAAACCAATGTTGGAACCACAGCAGGTCCTGAAGAAACTTTGGATTGCCCCCCACCTCTTCCCCCAAGGAAAATTAGTCCTCCCTGATGGGAGGGAAGTAAACACACAGCCTAACCTGGAGAAGGCATGGATTCTATTCAGACACCACAGAGAAATCCAGCTGCTGAGGAACCTTCAAAACACCCCTAATAATTCTATTCCTATCAGAGAGAGGAGGATGCTAGGAAACTGCCACAGGGATTCCACAAAAGATCCATATCTGGGATCTAATTCCTTGCTTGCACGGAAAATCTGACTGTCCTTTCTGAGAGGTGAAACACAGGCTCCACATGGAGATGCCCCATGATTCAGGTAGACAGCACATCCAGGGCAAGGAGGAAGCACAGGACAGGAATGATGCCCAGAGGCTGCCACATTCTCTCTCTCTCACACACACACACACAGCTCCCTTTTCAAAGATCCAGTGTGCTCACAACTTTGCAGTGTGCGCCACTGAGTGCTGCTCACTAAAGCCATTCTCTGCCCAAGGGGTTTCAGAAGACTAAAGAAGGATGGTGCTTTCCATAGCAGAGCAGAGGGAACAAGCTAGAAAAGGCAAGGTCAGGAGGGAAAGAAACAAAAGAATGGGGGTGTTTAGCCTCTGCACCAGGCAATACCATCACTGCCCTGCGAAATGCCAAGCTGCAAGCAACTGTGCCCTCAAACAGTGTCTCCCGCTTTCCCTGGGCATGTATGCACACACCTAGGCCCTAAGCCTCCCCTCTAACAGCCCACCCTCCCACAATTCTTTTATTCCCACCCAATCCTCATACTAAAAAGGCAAACCGTGGGGTTGTTACTCCTATGCTCAGCACCACCAGAAATATTCAAGGCTATGGGACTCTGGCTCAGCGACTTTTTTTTGCTCTTTTGTTGGCTTCCCCCAGCAACCTTAGGAACATCCTGAAGGGCAGCAGAATATAATTTTCCAGTTCATAAAATACTTTGTGGAATGTCTACAGTGGTTGCCACACACCTCATTGGCAGCTCTGGCCCATAGAACAACTCTATTTGGTCTGGTGTTGCGCCCATTATATTAGGTATGCTAAGAGAGAGGAATGGCTACCTCCGACTGTCTCTGGGCCACCTTTCTGCCCTTTCTGGCTACATTCTAAGGGCCTTCTCCAGAACCTCTACTGCGGGGTGCCTGGTTCCAGGATCTGGCTTCTGTTGCATGGCTGCTCTCAACAGCACGAAGACCCCGACTTGGCACTAGAGTGAAGGTCAATGGTGTGGCCCAGCATGCAGTGCTCCAGCTGCTCCTCCACAGCCAACACCTGCCGAACAGCTTCTTCAAAGGCCACGGCCACGTTTGTGTCGTCCTTGGCACTGGTCTCCAGGTAGGGGTAATTTCCATTTTCCAAGCACCAGGCTTGGGCTTCTTCGGTGGTCACCTGCCTCTCCACCTTGTCTACCTTGTTGCCCAGCACAACGAAAGGGAAGTGGTCAGGATCCTTCACGTTGGCATAACAGACAAACTCCTTCTGCCAGTGGCCCAGATTCTCAAAGCTCTGGTGGTTGTCTACACTGAAGGTCAACAGGCAGCAGTCTGCCCCTCTGTAAAAGGGGGTCCGCAGGCTCTTGAAGCGCTCCTGGCCTGCCGTGTCCCAAATCTGGAGGGTCACAAAGCGCCCGTCCACTTCCAGGTCCCGGTTGAGGAACTCCACCCCGATGGTGTGGAAAGCTTGAGAGTCAAACTTGTTGGTGACGTAGCGGTTCATGAGGGAGCTCTTCCCAACGCCACCATCGCCCAGGAGAATCACCTTCAGCAGCAGCGACTTCCCACTCATGGCAACGGCCTGCAACCAGAAGAAGAGTTGGTTTTTATATGCCGACTTTCTTTACCACTTAAGGAAGAATCAAACTGGCTTGCAATCACTGTCACTTCCCCTCCCCACAACAGACACCCTGGGAGGTAGGTGGGGTTAAGAGAGCTGTGACTAGACCAAGGTGACCCAGCTGGCTTTGTGTGTAGGAGTGGGGAAACAAATCCAGTCCACCAGATTAGCCTCCGCCGCTCACGTGGAGGAGTGGGGAATCAAAGCCCGGTTCTCCAGATCAGAGTCCACCGCTCCAAACCACCGCTCTTGACCACTACACCATGCTGACAAAGAGACCCAAAGAGTTAAGATGAAGGAGTGGGGTGGGTGCAGGGGGTTTACATGCTCTCCTGGCAGAACAAGGATAAGGGCAACTCCCGGAGTGGGAGGGGACACAACACAGCCTGCCTCAAAGATGAGAAACTCAAAGAGGCTCCCCCACCCCTTTCCATGAGATTCTAATCTGAGGTTGGAAGCTGGGAGGCGCAGCTCTGATGGAGGCACCGAGGAGGCACGGGAGGGGAGGGGAGGGGAGGGGGGCATGAGCCAGGGGTAGGGTTGCCAGGCCCTTCGGAGCCTGAGGAGGGCGGAGTCTGGGGAGGGACTTCAACGCCATAGAGTCCGATGGCCAAAGCGGCCACATTCTCCAGGTGAGCTGACCTCTATCCGCTGGAGATCAGTTGCAACAGCAGGAGATCTCCAGCTGCGACCTGGAGGTTGGAAACCCCAGCCAGGGGCAAGGCACAGCCACAAAGGCTCGACTTCCCGCCCTATCCCCACGCAGAGCCCGGGGCGCAGGCAGCAGGTGCGCGGGGCAGACCGCAGCCTCGAGGCCCGGGGAACCCTCGCCTTTGAACTGACGGCAGAGGGATGGCGTAGGCGTGACGCTGCAGCCCCAGAAGGAGGATGCCGCCCCGCGGAGGCCCCGGGAGGCCCCCGGCACGCTCCACCCGCAGCGCACCTGCTCGGCCGGCCCGGACCCGGGCGGCTCTGGGACGACGCGCGTCTCCTCCGCTCTCCCCGGCTGACCAGCAGCAGCGACCGTGCGGACCCCAGCGAGGCCGGCTCCTCTGCGCATGCGCCTGTCGGCTCCGGTCACTCCGCTGGAGGGGGAGGGATCCCCCCAGGCCACGCCCCCTCGTCCCCTCCCGGGAACGGGGACCGCGGGGCAGGTGCGCCGTCGCTTTGTGACTCGTGGCGGTTCCTCCCGGGCGGCTCCTCCTCCGCGCAGCGTGGTGTAGTGGTTAAGAGCGGTGGTTCGGAGTTTTCATGTCCACCATGTTGCAGTAAAATCTTTACAGATGTGTCATTGGTTCCCAACAGGGGGTCCGGGGACCCCCCAGGGGTCCACGAGAACTAAATTAAGGTCCGCAAAACAAAGCTATAAACCCATAATAAATTAATATTTTCAATTAAAAGTTCTCTATTATAAAATATCTATTCAAACATTATTCTAAGTTTAATGTTTAACTAACAGTTATGATTAAAGTTTATTTTCAAATTCTCGGAATTTTTGTTTTGAACCTTGGGGTCCCTGCACCGAACAAAAAAGTCCTAGTGGTCCCTGGTCAAAAAAAGGTTGGGAACCAGACATTAAATCTCTTTAAGGAGTATCAGGGTGGTTTCTCCTACCTTCATCGGCTGGTCATGGTGAAGTTTCATGATTGCGTCTTTCATCCTGATATCTTAGAAGGTAATCATCCCATCTCTTGGTTTAGTTTTCTTCAGCCTTGCCGGTAGGGGAATCCTATAAATTCTGTTTGCTGCGTGATCCAATTTCTGTTCATCTATTTGGGTTAACTCGGCCAGATTCCTTATCACTGCATCTCTAGTATCGCCTAAGTCCTAATAAAAGTTACGTAATCGCAGGTTCTCTCTGATCTGGAGGACCGGGTTTGATTCCCCACTCCTCCATGCGAGCAGCGGAGGCTAATCTGGTGAACTGGATTTGTTTCCCCACTCCTCCACATGAAGCCAGCTGGGTGACCTTGGGCAAGTCACAGCTCTCTCAGCCCCACCTACCTCAGAGGGTGTCTGTTGTGGGGAGGGGAAGGGAAGGTGATTTGTTGCTTTTAAGATTATTTATATGTATGTTGGATGTATTGTTGTTCACCGCCCTGAGCCTAACGCCCTTGGGAAAGGAGGGGATATAAATAAAATAAACATCACTCGGATCTCTTAATAAAAAGGGCCCCGTGGCGCAGAGTGGCAAGCTGCAGTGCTGCAGTCGAAAGCTCTGCTCATGGCCTGAGTTCGATCCCGACAGAAGTTGGTTTCAGGAAATTGGTTTCAGCCTTCCATCCTTCCGAGGTCAGTAAAATGAGTACCCAGCTTGCTGGGGGTAAAGTATAGGGCAGTGGCAAAACCGCCCCATAAACATGGTCTGCTTAGTAAACGTTGGGATGTGATGTCACCCCATGGGTCAAGAATGACCCGGTGCTTGGACAGGGGACTACCTTTAACTTTCACCGATCACTTAACGAGACCTCTGGCCGAGCCCTGGGAACTGGAGGTGAAGCAACAAGAAGCGAGGCTGGGCCTTGTCACACTTCTCCACACTGGCTGCAGTGCTTATTTCTTGCTTAGCCAGCTTCCCCTCCCCAAACGTGTTCTTGGTCTCTTCCTGCCTTTGGAGGTCTCTTTTGTGGGACAAACTGGCTGTAGCCCAGTGGCTTGCAGTCAATTCTGGGTGCCTGAAGAGAGGTGTGCAAAGGTGTGGCAAAGAACGTTTTTGGTCTGAGCAGGCCAGAAGAACACATTTGAGAGCGAGCAAAGGACAAGAACTCACCTGCTACCTGGGGCCATGAACATGAGGCACAAATTGGGCTTCTGGCTATTCAAATAAGCACAGTGCAGGCAGAACAGGTTGCTATTCCTTGATATGAGTGGCAGCCAAAACTTCGGCATGGAACATGGCAGAGCTTTTCTGCTGACAGTGGCTTGCTGGCCAGATTCTTGGGGTCTTTGTAGGAGAACAAGGGGATCCCAGAAGAAGGGTGTAAAGCAGCACCTGGGGCACTTTTGACCCAAGGAGAGAGGGCCAAGACAGGAACCTAATTGCAGAGAGAGTGCTGTTGACTCCTGCAGGGCAACCTGGGGGAGTGAGAGCAAAGATATCATAGGAAGGTCCTGCCAAAAGCGCCCTTGCCTTTGCCAGGAAATTTGGACTGTGCAAACATCACGCTGCTGCCACGCAATAGATAGGTAGTAAATACCACCAGCCCATGCAGCTGAGGATGGTGCCCAGAGGAGAGTGAGAAAGCAGGCATGATTGGGGGCTCCTAGCCAGGCATCTGTCAGAGCCCCATGAGCAGAGCCCAGGCATCATTTTTCCTGGGCCTCGCACAAACTTGTAATGTGATCATCTCTCATACATACAACCTCATGAGTCATGAAAGAAAAAATGCCTGTTTTACTTCTGGAATGACAAATCAGAGCGCGGTGAGGGCTTGCTGATTGGTTTCCCTTCTAAGCCGTGCTGTTTCCCCCTAGGGCCCTGCTCAGGAATCTCAGCTTGGGAGAGGGGTGCTAAGTGAATTTCTAGGACATGATTGCAAAAGGGGGAAGATAGCACTACAGATAAAGCCCGCCGGGGTCTGATACCTCTGGAAAGACGGCGGTTAAGGGGAGACATGATAGAGGTCTATAAAATTATGCATGGTATGGAGAGAGTGGAGGAGCATTTCTCCCTCTCTCATAATACTAGAATGTGGAGTCATCTGGTGAAGCTGGAGGGTGGGAGATTCAAAACAGATAAAAGGAAATATTTCTTCACACAACGCATAGTTAAATTGTGGAACTCCCTGCCCCAGGATGTGGTGATGGCTGCCAACTTGGATGGCTTTAAGAGGGGAGTGGACATGTTCATGGAGGGCTATCTATGGCTATAAGTCAAAATGGATGCTAGTCATGATACATACCTATTCTCTCCAAGAGCAGAGAAGCATGCCTATTAGGTGCTTTGAAACACAGGCGGGACAGTGCTGCTGCAGTCATCTTGTCTGTGGGATTCCTAGAAGCACGTGGTTGGCCATTATGTGATCAGACTACTGGACATGATGGACTTTGGTGTGATCCAGCATGGCCTTTCATATGTTCCTATGTGTGGGAAACCCCCCCCCCCCATCTGCCAATGCTCATTTCTACCAACTCATTGCAATGTGTGGACATCTGAAAGGAAATGCCAGGTAACCAAAGAAGGCCCTGCCTGGCTCGTGGTTCCTGGCTCCCAGGCCTCCCTATTCTTCTAACTCCAGCCCAGCCCTGACCTGCAGGCTCTGTTTGTTCCTGCCTCAGGGAGCGGCCTCTGTTCTCCTGACCTTGTGCAAGGGAGGGGAAGGCACTCAGTGCATTAAGAATACAACAGGTTTCTTGGCTGAAATACACACCTGAAAAGCAAACATCGTTTTGGTGCCACAACCAATGCCGAGGCAGTGGTGCAGAGACTCCCAGATGGGAGATTCCCAGCACTTCTCAAACTCTCCAGATTAGGCACTGGGAACATATAATTCTTCCCTCCTCTCAGCAAAAACATTTGCAACCACTGTGCAGACAGTGGTTAATCAAGTGTTAATGGCAGAGGTTGGCCAGTGTCCATGGCATGCCTAGTGACCAGTGACATACCTTTCTCTGATCTCCAAGTCTGGCACCGTTTCACATACCTTTTGAACCTTTGATTTTAAAAACCTGTTTTTCCCCCCTCAGATCTTAAAAGTCTGTGCGCTGCTCAGCTAGTCCTTGCAGCAAAGCAAAATTGTTGATTGCAACCAACCATTCCTCCCCACCCCTTCCCAGAAGGGATTCCTCACTGTTCAACGCTCCTTTTTCTTCTTGTAATTTATATTGCTTTTGGTCTCTGCTCAGCATCTCTCGTACACCAGATGCCTGCAGTTCTTGGTGAAATGGGCTACTACGAGCACCCAGTTAAGAGGGTTTTGTGGGGCTGGTAATTGTCTGGAACTCTGCCAAGCTTTGTCTGGAGTTTTGCCAATCTGCAGACCATTTCCATGCATGGGCTGTGCACCTCTGGCCCTGCTGTTCTTGAAACAGCAGTTCACGTGCTAGAAAGGAAGACTAGAAGGTCATGGTACCCCTCCATCCTATTCCAGCCACCAGCTGCTCCAAGGTCAAGAGAACCCCCTTGCAAACCCCAGCTGCTCCACAAATATACACTCCTAGTAAGAAAATAGCAAATAGGCACTCCCTTGGGGAACTCAGGATGAAGAATGCGCTCTGCTATTTTGTGGCAGGTTTATATTTGTCATGGAGGACTTCTGGAATCTGTAGAATGTGCAAAATGGCAATTATTGCTGCTTCGGAGAGCCCTGTGCACTGCTGAGCTGGTGCAATTGGTCCTAAAACAAAGGGATCCATCCACTTTCCCCAGCATAAGAGAACAGGTGAGGAGTTTTCAGAGGGGGAGGATGCTCAGACAGGCTTGCACACTCAGGATAGTCTTCCCATCTGTCTGCTGTAGAGAGAGACCTGCCTAGGAAAGCCTGAGGGTGGGGGTAAAACCTTTATTTAAAAAAAAGAAAAAGATTTGGTCCCTGATATTGAGTTAAAAGGTCTGGGGAGAGGCTTGTGTGAGAAACCTGGGAGAACCACAGCCACGCTCAAAGCCCTTCTGCACAGTTGCTTCCCAAATTTTGCTTTTGTCATGAGATTATTACATTTTCTGGGCTGTCAAACGATCAGTGGGACTGTGATGCAGGCCAGCTGTTGATGGATGAGCATCAAAAGGCAGCTTTGGGCATAACTTCTGATGAACTGGGCACCTTCTCCACCCCTTCCTCTTTGCTCAAACACATCCTGCAATTTTCTCTGTTTTATTGTCACAGGAGTTGGAAATACTTTGAGCAGCTGGGAGAAAAATGGGTGAAAGATTCATAACAACACCCTTCATGTTTGTACACATCTGGTGGGACTATGCAAGCATTTCTCTTTCTTGCCTTGCATCCAGAGAGCTGTTCCTCAGGTGGGGAATAGGTGGGCTTAATGGGAATGAGTGGGAAGGGGAAGTTGCACTTTCTTGGTCTCACTCTAGAAAATGGCCAAGACAGATCTTGTGGCATGGGCAGTTCAAATCCCACATCTGCTATGACCTCATTGAGCAGCTTAGGCAAGTCATTGGTCTTGCAGCTTCTGTATCCCTATCTGTAGTATTTGGTTAACACAGCACTGGTCAGCCTTGCTGGATTGTTGTAGGGATGACCAAAATGCTACCTGAGGAAGACTCTTAACTTCTGTGGATGAAGCTAGGCAAATACTAATTGCTGTTCAACTTCCATTCTCCACTATGGAAGAAGAGTGAGCTTCCCATACTGGAAGCAAATCTGTTGAGCTCTGTCTGGGCAGAGCAAACAGGTCCCATAGAGACCAGGCCTCAGGAGCACCCAATGAAAGTCCCTGGACAGAAGGAAGACAGAGCAAGACAAGCAGCAGGAGGACTGGCCCAATGGACAAAGGGCAAATCAGACTAAGGCCAACTATTGCAGCCCCCCCCCATGTATGAAAAGCACTTAGCACCTCTCTGAGTGCAGAGGGTTTGCATTCTTGCAGCCTGTGCACTCTGCCACATTTCATAATATCTCCAGTTCTAACAAGCCTAGAAGAATCTGGCAACTCCCCTCCTGAAGGAGTTCACACTCTGGTATTGTTTTCTCCTCTCCTCTTGAAGGCAGCAGCCCCTTTTCCATGCCCATGCAAATGGAACTGAGCAGGTGGCAACTTGCACAAATGGACAGAGGCCGTCCACAGGAAGGCCAAGTTCTGTTCTCAATCATCAATTTATTAAGGGTCAGCTTGTCTTCTGTACCCTAAATCATTCTCCCCCTCTGCTGTGCGGGCCTTTCAGATGGGGATTTCCAGGCCTGTTGCTTTTGGGAAGGAGGCTGGGACTCAGATCTTTGCATAGGGCATTGCCTGAAGGTGTTCAGGCACCCTCTGTGAAATAAGAGGGGCTTGCAGAGCTGGGACACGATGAAGCTGTTTCCCCCAAGGAGGAGGGTTTTCCAGCGATGAGCCCTAATGAAACATCCAATTCAATTTCATTGGACACCTGGCTTAGCTTTTGCATCATTTGTTTCAACCTCATTCAATTAATTTCATGCATTTCAACTCTGACCAGCTAGGTTGTGGAGAAATGCCCTCCCTCTAAGAAGAAGAATTGGTTTTTATATGCCGACTTTTTCTACTGCTTAAGGAAGAATAAAACCGGCTTACAATCACCTTCCCTTCCCCTCCCCACAACAGACACCCTGTCAGGTAGGTGAGGCTGACAGAATGTGACTTGCCCAAGGTCACTCATCTGGCTTCATGTGCAGGAATGGGGAAACAAATCCAGTTCACCAGATTAGCCTCTGCCGCTCATGTGGAGGAGTGGGGAATCAAACCCAATTCTCCAGATCAGACTCCACTGCTCCAAACCGCTGCTCTTAACCACTATACCCCGCTGGCTCAATCAATGTGACTGCACTCTGTGTGTTGAAACCGAGCTGCAAACTCAGAGCTGGCAGGAAGGAGGGGAACAGGGGAGAAGCCATCCGATTCCAAGCACAGGGGTGAAAGGGGTGGTGGTGCTGAGTGGAGACTTGGGATGGCTGTGGGGTTTTCCAATACCTAGGGGACCAAATGGAAGAAACCGGGGTGGCCTTCCAAGTCTTCATATAGGTGATGGACAGG
The DNA here is from genome assembly GCF_029931775.1 of Euleptes europaea. Classification (NCBI taxonomy): domain Eukaryota; kingdom Metazoa; phylum Chordata; class Lepidosauria; order Squamata; family Sphaerodactylidae; genus Euleptes; species Euleptes europaea. Next base: position 39,711,303 of record NC_079324.1, read on the forward strand.
ACTAGGGCTGTCAATTCGGTTCGGTCCGAACTGAAAATCAACCGAATTTCCCCTGATTCGGTGCTTTTCTGTTCGGACGGATCCGAACTCAAAACTGGCGGGCAACCGGGGGGGCCGAATTCAGCAAATTCGGGAGTTTGCGAATAAATTCGGCCAATTCGGCCGTCAGTAAGCAGCATAACCGTCAGTAAGCAGCATTCTCCTCCCCCGGCCAATCGGTGGGCAAGCTGGGTCTTCTTCTGGCCAATCAGTCAGGATTGAGTACTGGAGGAATCAGCTGATGTGCGGCCCGGCCAGGGAGAGAGAGAGAGAGAGCGAAATCCTCGTGTGTGTGTGTGTGGGGTGCTTGTGCACATTCGCTCCTTTCTGTGGCTGCAGGGGGCGCATTTTTTGGGGTGCACACACAAAACTTTCACTGGAACTTCAGATGAAGCTTCTTAAGGTACCCCCCAAGTTTTGTAAACATTGGGTCAGGGGGTCCCGAGATATGGGCTTCCCCCTTTTTCTTTCCATGGCTGCAGGGGGCGCATTTTTGGGGGTACAAATCCCAAACTTTGAGCAGAGTTTCAGACCAGTGTTCTTAAGATACCCCCCAAGTTTTGTAAACATTGGGTCAGGGGGTCTCGAGATATGGGCTCTCCCCCTTTTCCCTCCCCCCTTTTCCATTTATGTGGCTGCAGGGGGCGCTTTTTTGGGGATATAGCCCCCAAACTTTTAGCATAGCTTCAGTGAATTATTCTTAAGATACTACCCAAGTTTTGTAAAGATGGGTTCAGTGGGGGCAGAAATATCGCCTCCCCCCCTTTTCTCTTTCCATGGCTGCAGGGGGCGCATTTTTGGGGGTGCAGACACAAAACTTTCACTGGAACTTTAGATTAAGCTTCTTAAGGAACCCCCCAAGTTTTGTGAACATTGGGTCAGGGGGTCCCGAGATATGGGCTTTCCCCTTTCCCCTATTGGGATGAATGGGGCAGCCGATCCGATCCTGTGTGCATCTCCTCTCCAGAGCAAAACGTTCCGTGCCTAATTGGAATCATCTTGGATTACAGCCCGTCCTGATGGAACAGAAGACAGCCACAGTAAGACCCCTTTGGGGGCTTTAATCTATCATTTTTCTCCTGTGTATGTGTGTGTGTGTGGGGGAAAGCAGAGTCGGTGTGTGTGTGGGGAGGGAGCAGTTTCTGTGGGTGGGGGGGAAGCCAAAGGGGGCTTTCGTCGGTTCTGCCTGGGGTGTGTGTTCCCCCTCGAGTCTCTCGCTCCCTGGTTTGAGGGGAGAGGTTTCAGTTGTGTGTTGCAAAGGTGTTGTTTAACAAGGTTGTGTTTGCAGTTGTTTTGCTAATTTCTCCGCTGTTGTCGGGCTGGGAGCTTTGTGCGTGGGCGGCAAGCTCTGCTGAGAGATGCACAACATTAAGGGTGGGGGGGACCCCTTTCAGGGCCCATATCTCAGCCCCCCCTGACCCAATCTTTACAAAACTTGGGGAGTCTTTCAATAAACGTCCTTTGAAGCTCTGCCAAAAGTTTGGGACCTCTAAGCCCAAAAATGCCCCCCCAGAGCCGCGGAAAGGCGCGGTTGTGCTTTTAATGGCTTTATTCGGCCGAATTTGTTTCCGAACTTTGAATTCCCGCCGAATTGAACGGATCCGAAGTGGGGGAGTTCGGACTTCGGCACGTACCGAACCCACAAGGGCCAAATTCGGCCGAATCCGAACTGTACCGAATTTTTTTTTTTGACAGCCCTAGACAGGACAGCCCCATTGAAAGACTCTGACACAAGCATGTCACCGGTAGAGTGATAGTGCTCCTAGTTAGTACATTATGTCACCGGTAGAGTGATAGTGCTCCTAGTTAGTACGTTAAGCCTCTTTCACAGAAGGGGAAATAAAGAAATACTCCTAAACCACATGTTCTTGCTGCTGTTACATCACATCAAAAGCCTGATTAAGGCAGGGGAAGTTTGCGATGCCAATGAAGCACCGCACTGCCTAGAACATGCTCCCAACACTGCCCACTTCTGTGGAGCTACACCATTTTGGCGTCACTGTAGCACCAGCATATGTCCAGTTATACTGGCATAGGGCTCAGTTGCCATCTTAAATCCTTCAAAGGTTGTGCCTAGGATTGTGCTCTAAATGACATCAGGCTGAATGGTGGGCAGCAGCTAAAGGAAGTGTGAAGCTTTTGTACAGGAAACCAAACAGCCTGAGTTGCTTTCTCTGATGCCGACCCCACAAAGTGCCTGCCATGAAGGCATTTTACCCACTCTGGTGGGCAAAGAGGCTTGCCCATCCACTTCCAAAAGGGGAAGGGGGAAGTACTGAAATCGACATAAAGCCCTTGTTGGACAACAAATCCTCTTCTGGAAATAAAGACTTAATTTGCTGTTACAACATTGCCTTCCTCTGCTGCTTTTGCCTCTGGCACACTGTTCTACTCTGGGCCCAGGACACCCACCAACGAGAGACCAACCCAGCAAAGGACACCAACAGTTTAGGTGTGTTTACTGTGCTCCACTTTCGCTTATGGATAGTTTGCACAACCAAAACAATAATTTGGCCTATACTTGCCCCTCTGAGAAGATGACACTATTTTACTGATATCTGAGGCTAGGAGAGGAGGAGGAGGAGAAGAAGAGTTGGTTTTTATATGACAACTTTCTCTACCACTTGATGGAGAATCAATTTGGCTTACAATCACCTTCCCCTCTCCACAACAGACACCCTGTGAGGTAGGTGAGGCTGAGAGAGCTCTAAGAGAGCTGTGACTAGCTCAAGGTCACCCAACTGGCCTTATGTGTAGGAGTGGGGAAACCAACTTGGTTCACCAGATTAGCATCCACTGCTCATGTGGAGGAGCGGGGAATCAAACCCGTTTCTCCAGATTAGAGTCCACTGCTCCAAGCCACCCCTCTTAACCACTACACCATGCTGACTCTCCAGAGAGATTCTTCTGCTCCCTCCTTCAATTCTAATTTTCTCCCTGCCATCAGTTGGGAAGGAGGCCATTATCAGCTTCCAGGGTGAGCCTCTCACCAGTTATGGCCTTGCTCTCTAGAGGCTATGAGGGCAGCTACTGCATATCTCAGCAAGCAAGGCCTCCGCCAGGGCCGTGGGAAGAATGCTTTGAAGAAGATCCTCAGTAACCTGCTTCCAGTTTTGGTTTTCTTCTGACAGTGCAGCCCACTGACCAGAGGTGCTCTCTTCTCACAGTCAGCTTTCCTAACATCCCTCATGTCGTGGTCTGGAGGAAGAAGTGTTTGAGCTTTAGGATCCAGGCACTATCAGGCACCCTGAGTTTCTCCAGGGTAGAAGTTGGCCCATCAAAACAGGGCTTCTTGCAGATCCTTTCAAGTTTCTTTTTTTATCAAGTCACAGCTGACCTATGGCAAGGCAACCCACATAGGGTTTTCAAGGCAAGAGATGTTCCACGGATGCTTGCTACCGCCTGCCTCGGCATCATGACCCTGGTATTCCTTGGAGGTCTCCCATCCAAATACTAGCCAGAGCCGACCCTGCTTAGCTTCTGAGATCATCAGGCTAGCCTGGGGCTATCCAGGTGCGGGCTTTCAAGTTTCTACTGCCAGGCATTTTAACTCAGCCTGATGGATGGTTATAAACCAGGCAACTTATGGACTCAAGGTCTCTCTTGCTCAATCTTAAGTCCTCAACAAGCTTACCTTCAAACCCAAACAGTTCCCTAATGACCAGGAAGTGGTCTGACCGGAGAAAGTAGGATGGAGATAGCTGTCCCTTCAAGGATAACTGCAGGACAGAAGTCCTTAGCATCGCTCATCTCTACTATGTGCAGAAATAGAATGAGGCATGAGTGCAACCGGCCCTGCCTATGTTTGCTTACTGGCTTAATGGAAGCAGACCATTCATTGTGCTGCCACTCCTCTCCACCTTTGCACTGTGGCATCCAGAGATGGTTGCAGCTGTGTTTGCTGCAACTGGAGCTCCAGAGAGTTTTGTGCAATGGCTTTGCAGATGATGCATCCTAGGTAGAGCCTTTGAGTTGTGCAGTCTTGCATGCCCTGAAGCCTTGGCAAGCACTCTGGTGAGTGGAGGAAAAAGCATGCTGGGTCAAGCCCCTGCTACTCATATCCTCTGCCCCAGGCTCCAAGGCGAGCTCAAGGAACTGCTATCTCATGAAGGCAGATGGGAATCAATGCTCTCCAGCTGCCTGCCCTCAACCCAGGTGGGACCCGCAGAGCCAAGCTGGAAGGTTCATTATATTATGGGGCCTTGCTCAGACTTTTCTATGAGACTCACCCAGAAGGCTAACACAGCATAACAGGCTTGGGCATGATTCTGCTTGCCTCTCCTCATGCCCGCCTGAGGAATCATCATGTTGTCTGTAAAACCCAGGATAGTTTTGGGAAAGTCCAGGACCAACACGGAAGTCTGATCTTTTTACAATCCCTCTTGCTTCCTCATTGGTGTGCCTGCAGAGACTAAAGAATGCAGCGGCTCGTTTCTCATTCCTTGAAGACATGCAGCTACCTTACACTGAATCAGATCCTTGGACATCAAAGTCAGTATTGCCAACTCAGACCGGCAGCGGCTCTCCAGGGTCTCAGGCAGAGGTCTTTCAAATCACCTACTTGCCTAGTCCCTTTAACTGGAGATGCTGGGGATTGAACCTGGGACCTTCTGCATGCCAAGCAGAAGCTCTACCACTGCATGCCAAGCAGAAGGCCCCTCCCCTTACATGCACTTACCGTGGGTACAGATCATCAATGCCCCCTTGCTAAATACCCCTAATTTTGTAAAAAGTCTTCCCTCCACCGATTCTGTTGAGCTGGAGAAGTAGGGCCGCCTTTGCCTATTATTTTACATGCATTTAGAAGTGCTTGTAGATTCTAAGAGCTTATGAAAAGTGATAGAACAACGCTAGGGTATTTCTCCCCACAAAAGGAGACAAACCCATACAGGGCTGCTGCTAGAGATTCTAATTTACTTACACAATGAAGGCCGGGAGGAAGTTTTATTACAAGTCATGGTTTTTGCTCTCCCACTTCCTTCAGGTGCTTCCTCTTTCTTAACCCTTTTGGTGTCTCTGGAGAGCCTCCCTTAGCAATGCTGGTTTGCAGAGAAACACAACTTGTCTGAGCTCCTACTTACCACTGTAGAAAGGAGGTACAGGGAAGATCCTAGCACGTTTACACACTGATGCCCATTACCTCCCTCACCCCCTCTGCAAGCGGCAGAAACACATAATGCTGAGCACGGGAGAGATGACTTCTCCATCTTGGCCTTGTGCAGTCCACAATCTAACCTCTCCAAACTCCATTCCCACAAGATCACAGGGCCACTTCTGACGCACGTTTCCTATGTAGATAATCTGTTCGCAGCAAGGAAAGCCACAGATACTATCACTTCGGCATTTGTTCGACTGCTACATGAAAACACGTCATGCGAGCAGCAGCTGTGGCTTTTTTAAATTCTCACTTCCTACTCGTTTAGGATCACAGTAAGCCCAAACCCTGCTATAATTGGGCCAGTGCCTCACTGCCGCTGTAGATGAACTGCAGCCTTTGCCAACTCTATTCTTTGCCACTTTGCACCTGCCCACCTTCTAAGCATGGAGGTATAGTGTTCTTTAGTTGCTGTCTTTTATTTCCCCACCCCACCCCCCACTCGTAAATTACATTGCTGGGATGCAATTTCTTGCAGCTGGACTGTGCAATCTGGGAGATGGTCCAGTGGGCACTTAAAAGAGGCAGGAACTCCACCTAGTGCACCGCTAGTCAATAACTAAAGCAGTACTTACCACAAGCCTGTTCTGATAGGCATCCAAAGAATGCTATAAAGCAAGAGCTTCAGCCACCCCAAGCTTCAGTTTTAGGACTGATTCACACACGCATGTCCGTCACTTGTCACTCACTGAACATGCAAACAGCCCGTACTTAAACAGGCTGGTTCAGTGTGGGACAGCTGTTGAGCAGGCTGGTTGTCTGGGATAGCTGTTGAGCATACACAAGTCCGCACTTGTTGTTTTTGTCACAGCGTGATGAACACTGAGGTCACCTGTAGATTTTATGTGAGGAAGATCATTGGCTCCACCTTACTCCATTGTATCATTCCAGTGGAGGTTTCCTTCCACCCCACTGCAGCTCAGTCACCCCAAAAGGCTGAGTAAAGCTTTGAGCTGGGCAAAACAGAGGCACGGACAGGCCCATCACAGTTAGTGAATTAAACACAACTCTGCTGTAGGCAGCTGGCTTGGTTGGATGACCTGAGCAGGTTTTTGTTAGATGTCAGTTATGTTCTCTACACTAACTATATGCAAGATAGACAGATAGGAGAACTGACAATTATTATGGCAAGTCACCCCAGCACAGAATCCAGAGATCCAATGAATAAGCATATTAACAAAGAGGTCTACATTGAATACTTTGGGAGCGGAAGAGTATGCCAGCTAAAAATCCGCTTTCAAGTAATTTCAAGCACACAGAAGTCACACCAAGTAACCCATAGAGCTTTCATCAACGGGGCTTTGTAAACAGGATCCTGAACTCAGCAGCTTATCTACCTAGATGTACTTGGTGGATCACCTGAGACCAGCTTTGAGCAAGAACCATTACACCAGGAATCGTCTGGAAAAACCTAATCAACAGAGAAGCTCAAGTGTGGGAAAGCAAGCAAGAGATAACCAAGTTGCAACTTCCCTAGGTTCTCCTCATTGTAAGTGGTAAAAGAACCTCTCCTGAAGTCAGCTCATGGATCCCACAACCCTCACTCACTTGCCCATAGGCTGCCCCAGCTGAGAGATGAACAGTGGAACCCTATCAGAGTTACATTCCTTTAAGGGTGGCACACAGCTTTGGATCGCACTGTTAATCTTTCCTCAGCAAAACTGAACCTCCCTGTGCCGGGAGCTCAAGTTGTCCCAAAACATAAACAGCAGAAGTTCTGCAACGCTTCACCGTTTTCCAGAAAGACAACCAGGAAATAGCCTTTTTTAAATTTTTCTCATCAAGTTTTAATTTTCTAGGAAGACAAATCAAACAGAGCTGCAGAAACAGTTAGTGAGCAAATACAGTGGACAGGTTTCAGCCCCTGAAACTGCCCCATCTAGCAAGACAAGGCAGGAAGGTCTGAGCCACATAAGCCCCAGAACCCCTTTTCTGTATCGTTCGTTCTCCCCTCGTTGAAACAGGCAAGCAGCAGCATCACCCAAAGGAGGACGCGGCTGCACGGGGGAGGAGTGGCCAGGTGTAGTCAAGGCTTCAGAGGGATCCAAAGCAGTGGAGACAGGATGGTTGCAATGGGAGCTGCAGCATTTAATACAATATACATTGTAGTAAAAAAAAAGTTAACGCAAACAAGATTAAGGAAGAGAGAACAGGCGCTTCACATCACCGGCCATCTCTATGATGACTTCCCACATTCCTTCTCCTGTTCAATAGCTGGAAGAGAAGAAAAAAGGGGAACTGTCAGCTGCCCTAGTAGACTTGTGTCATGGCCTGAAATGCCTCCTTCACAGTTGTGCTGAAATGCAACATCCCTTTTCAAAGCATTTCATTAGCAATGAAATGTACAAGGGGCTGAGGGTTTGTCAAGGCAATCACAAGCAACATCCTGCAGCCTGAAGCCATCAGCCGAGCTCGGTGCTTCTGGGCACCACACTCTGCGCATCAGCTAGGAGGGCCTGGCCAAGGGCTCCCACCGTCCGCTTAACAGTCCATTTCCCCCTGAAAGACAACTCTGATCCCCACCACACAGACATTCATTTTCTCTCCAGGATCAGATGAGCATGCCTATTATCTTAGGTGCTTTGGAACGCAGGCAGGACGGTGCTGCTGCAGTCATCTTGTTTGTGGGCTTCCTAGAGGCCCCTGGTTGGCCACCGTGTGCACAGACTGTTGGACTTGATGGGCCTGGGTCTGATCCAGCAGGGCTTTTCTTATGTCCTTATACTACCCCAGAAGGCCACTGGCTGAAGCATCATCACACTCTCGGCAAGGCCCTTCAAGTGGCCGGTGAGGGAGACCAAGCTCCTTGCTGCACTTAGAAGCTCATCCAGGGACTGCCGAAGATCAATGGCAGCTCTTGAGGCATGCTCAAGAGCAAACAGCTCCAGGCAGCCCTGCAGCAGGGCTCCAAGAAGCCCAGACACGTTCAAACTCTTCCTGGCTGCCAGATTCCTTTAAGATGAAGTAAATGGAAGCAGGAGGCTCCGATGTCACTCAGCAGCCCCACTCAACCAGGACTGGGAATGGCAGAAAGAAACCTCTCCACGAGGGAGAGCGGGGCTGGCCTTCAAACCAAGCCATATGCCTTGGGTGAGAGCCAATCTTGCCAAGTGGGTCACTTGCTCAGCCGACGATCTGGGGCCCCTTCCCATTAGGCTCCCACACCCTTCATCATCACTACCTGGTTGCCTAACCAAGCCCCATCTGCTTTGGGGGACCCAAAAGGGAGCCAGAATAAAGGAAGGGGGTGGGCAGAGTCCAGGCAGCCTGGGACTCCAGCTTTTACAAGCTACCACCCCACAGGCATGGCTGCTTGCCATTTTCCCTGTGCAACAGCACACACCCACTTCACCTTGCTACTTGGGTGGTGGAGGGATACACCTATGCAGCAGACTCCTCTTCCCGCCCCACGGCCAAGGAAACTGGGTGGGGGGAAGAAAGCTCTAGGCCTACAAAGACACTCACTCTCCTTGGAAGGAAGGGTGTTCTTCTCTTCCGTGTTGGTTTTCTTCAGCTTCTTTTTGTCAAACTTCTCCACTTCAGACAGGTCGGGCTTGTCACACATTTTGGCCGCAGGAAGACAAAGCTGACACCTCGAGGACTGCAAAAGAGGCCAGCGTCAGCGGGGACAGCAGCCCGGAAGAGCGCCCAAGGAGCAACCCCCCCTCCCCCTATGCATCCACAGCGGACCCCCAGGCTGCAAGAAAGGGAGAGCCTGCAGCAAGGACAGAAGATGGAAAAGAGTCCCTCTTCGAGAAAAGGGTTTTGGGGATGAGAGCAGCGCAAGCCCCTCCAAGCGTGCAGCTTCATCCGGTTTTTTTTTTTTTTAAAAAAGGGCAGGGTGCAAATAACACGCTTTAAGATCTTAAACGAGTGGGAAATAAGCAATCAGCCCCCCTGGTGTTAATTCAAGCACTTATCGCCTGCAAACCCAGGGAGGCGCCGCCACTCCCGCACTCCCTCCCCCCCCAAGTGATCCGACAACGCGACCCACCCGGCGGCCATCTAGCCTCCCTTCCCCGCCACGCCCGCCAAGACAAAGGCGGGACGGAGAAGCGCGCGCCCCACAACAGCCCCTGCCCGCAGGAGACGCACCCATAAGGGAAGCGGTGCAAGCAGACCGCTGCAGACAGATGCAGAAAACGCCCCTGCCCCACTCATCTACCCCCCCCCCATAGGGGCACCGCCCACCTAGCACTCTGTTACCTGCAAGTACGTCTGGCAAGACAGGACTGCTCGCGCTCTCTAACGCCAGCGTGTCTGGAGTAGACCTTTATATGCCGCGGCGGAGCGCTATGCGCGCCGGGAAATGTAGTCCGCCCGCCCAGTCAGCCCGCAGCCCCCTCGCCGGAGGAAACTACGCGCCCCAGGAGGCCGCGGGGGAGGGCAGGCAGGGCTCGAGGGCGCGGCTCTGCTGGGCTGCGTGGGCGCGGCGGAGGCCAGGAGCTCGCTGACAGGCTAGAAGTGGAAGGGTCGCCCGCTTGAATGGCCCAACCCGCCTGTCGCGATCTGGCAGGGACCCACAGCCCCGGACGTGGTCTTCGCACAGTGGCTGCTCCCGTCGGTTGCAAATGCGAGAGGCGCGAGTTGCCGCTCTTCCAAGGCCGGCACCCTCCCCACGGGCTGCAGAAGTGCGTGCACGGCTGCATCTCGTCTGCAGCCCGCCTGTAGGGAAGTGCGCGTGCATGAGCCCCAAGTAAGGCAACGCGCGGTGTTCAGTCTGCTATTTCACGCGCAGCAGCTGCGGGGATAACCTGAAGTCTTGATAACGCGTAGATCGACAATTATTATTTTTTTACCCATCACAAAGCGGCACCGCAGTCACAGGCGGCCTAGTCCCGGGCTTAGGAGAATTCGCTCTTCGCTGCCACGGAGTTAAGGGACAGCATGCCCCTACAGCGGCCCTGGAAAAGGGAATCCTTCGGACGGTAGTCTTAAGGACCATCACCAGAAGGCCCAGTGCGAGCCTTGCGGTCCACACAGAGAAGCGCGCTCCCTGGCCGTGCGAATGGCGGGGGAGGCGTGCGTGTCTGTGCAGCCCTGCGCGCACTTACTTCTCCATCAGTAAGTCGGGCGGGTCGACTGCTTCTTTAGGATATCTCGGTTCCCCTAACTGGCACCGGCTTGGCAAAGCAGGCCGATATGGGAAGTTCGTACTTCTTTTTTTCTCAATATTAATTTTTATTATTTTTTATAATAAAAAAAGAATAACGAAACAAATTATAATAAACATAAATCCAAAGACAAAAAAGAAAACCTAAAAAATACAAAGAGAGCACTTATACAACCATCAAAGTTACATTGTATTGTATAGTTTGTAGAATATACAGTGCCCTAATACCCACCACCCACCTTAACAGTGTATCCCACCACCACTGGACTTCCGGAGAAGTGTTGTGTCAGCATTTAAAATTACTATTATTATTTCTATTACATAAAAAAAAACTTTAATCTATAAATCGTGAACTGTCCTTGTAAAATTCATATATCCCAAATATGCGGCGGCCATTGGTTCGCCCTTCTGAAAGGCGCCAAACGCTCTCGCCAGCTTGGGGTGAACGCGCGCGGCCGCGGGCTGTGACGCCAGATTCAAGGGTTTTTGGACCCGAACGTCACCTGGGAACCGGAGCAGACCCTGAAAAGAGGCCAGCAACGGGGGGAAGGGGCGGGTCTTTCCCAGCACAAGACTACAACGCGTTTTACCCCTCCCCGAGTTGTAGGAGCGGAGAGGCTAAAGGGGGGGGAGGAGGGGGGGCGGACCCAGCTCCTTGGGAAGAAGCTCCCCTTCTGCATGGCCGGCGCGGAGCAGGGCGTGGCGCTGGCGGCCTCGCGGGCTCCTTGGGTCGTCGCACGACGGAGCCTTATTCCACTGCAATCTTCGCCCAGACAGTTCACGGTCCAGGGCGGGGTTCGCTTTTGTGCCGGAAGTTCGGGCTGCCTGTTCCTGAATTCTAACACAGTGGGTAGCCGGGTTAGTCTGTCTGCAGTAGTAGAAAGCTCCTACCCGACCAGAAAATATTCTTGTTCGTCTTTAAGGTGCTACTGGACTCTTTTCTACTACTGGATTCTAACAGAATGAGGGGGGAATACGACGATTGCAAGGCGCAGGCAGCCCCCTTAATTGCTCCCTCGTTTGTTCTCTGCTTTGCAGTAACAAGCCCCACCTCTTTATAGGGGAGAGGGATTCCTCTGCGCCTTAGCACCCGTTGCCCATAAAGCCCCACCTCCCCGCTCTGTGCCGCCCTCATTGCTTTGTGCGCCATCTGGCGGCGATACGTAGGCATTCCCCCCCCCCACTCCTGGAGGTTTTGCCTGGAATGTCTTTAGTCCTTTTCAACCGGCCGGATCCCAAAGACCCGGCAGGCCGGTTTGCAGCGTAATAAAACAGGCAAACATTCCCCAAAGCAAAATATTGTCGAAGGCTTTCACGGTCAGAGTTCATTGGTTATTGTGGGTTATCCGGGCTGTGTAACCGTGGTCTTGGTATTTTCTTTCCTGACGTTTCGTCAGCAGCTGTGGCAGGCATCTTTGGAGGAGTCACTCTGAAGGACAGTGTCTCTCAGTGTCAAGTGTGTAGGAAGAGTAATGTATAGTCAGAAAGGGGTTGGGTTTGAGCTGAGTCATTGTCCTGCAAAAAGTATCAAAGGTAATGTGCTAATCATTGTCCTGTAAGTATCAAGATAATGTGCTAATGAGGGTGTAGTATGTTAATATGGAACCATTGTATCCTGAAGTGATCTTTGGATTTCACACATTAACAGATGGTTCCATATTAACATACCACACCCTCATTAGCACATTATCTTGATACTTACAGGACAATGATTAGCACATTACCTTTGATACTTTTTGCAGGACAATGATTCAGCTCAACCCAACCCCTTTCTGACTATATATTACTCTTTCTACATACTTGACACTGAGTCACTGTCCTTCAGTGTTACTCCTCCGAAGATGCCTGCCACAGCTGCTGGCGAAACGTCAGGAAAGAAAATACCAAGACCACAGTTACACAGCTCGGATAACCCAGAAGAACCAATTCCCAAAGCGACACCAAAGCCACGAGGCTCCGAGGACATTAAAGGAGCACATTCCAAGTAAGGAGAGAAGTCAAATCGCTTCCCTACCCCACAGCCCTCAGTTTGCAAGACCTGAGCAAGGATGTCAAAGATAGGACTTTCATTCATAGGGTCGCCATGAGTCGGAAGTGACTTGACGGCATTTCACACACACACACCTCTTCTATGGTTAGGGTTGCCAACCTTCAGGTAATTGAGAAAAAGACACCTCTGTTCCTATACCTAGGAGGTTTGGAAATCAGCACAGAAACGAATGAATATAACAAGGTGCAAAAATCTATTGAATGCTACAACAATATACAAACAAACACTCTGACAATAAGATGTCAACTACCTAAATAACAAAACTCTTCTAGTACTAATATATACAATACAGTGAATTCTAGTATACAGCTCCAAAGTAGCTTAATGCCCTCCTATTTTAAGTATAGGTCTTCAAGCTTCACCATGGTCCAAAGACTGGTACCATCGGGAAGAGTCTCAGTGCTGGAAATAGAAAGGGATACGGCCATTTCGAATTCTTCTTCAGTCCCACTAAATCAATCAATTCTTAACAAATGATTCTTATCTCAGTTTTTCTAATCCCCAGCATGATTTCATTCTTGCCATTTCCTACATCAGGATAGTTGACTTGTTCCCCATAGGGTTACCTACAACAAGTAGCAGTTGACATCTTGTCAGAGTGTTTATATATTGTTGTACATTCAATAGATTTTTGCACCTTGTTATATTCGTTTCTGCGCTGATTTCCAAACCTGCTATTACAAGTGATCTCCAGCCGATAGAGCTCAGTTCATCTGGAGAAAATGGCCACTTTGGCAATTGGACTCTATAGCATTGAAATCCCTCCCCTCCCCAAACCCCACCCTTCTCAGACTCTGTCCCAAAAACCTCCCACTGATGGCAGAGGGACCTGGCAACCCTATCTATGGTGGCAACAGAAATATAACGTTGAATAATCCCTTTCTTCTTTTGAGATCCCGCATTTTTACTCAGATGGGGTGTGTGTCCAAGCAAACTAAAGTTAAACTAATAATCAAATAACCGAATTAGGTAAACTGAAACTTAAACTTGGTTTATAAAGCCCTTCATGGCTTCCTCCCTTTCTGCCTTCAGCATCATATGCCTGTAAACCTCCATCCTTAACCATGGCTTCTCCAGTTGTATCACCCTGCGCAGTCGAATTATTCCACTGCCCCCCCACCTTGTTCTTGAAACTGCTTCCCAGAACATCTTCTGGTGTTGTGGCAGGTGCACTATTTATCCTGTTTCAGTCTTCCCTCCTGTCTTGCTTTCTTGTCTCAAAATTTGTAATGTAAACTCCTCCAGGCAGCGAACTGCCTTCTGCTCAGAAAAATGTCATGCACTCGAATAACGTTCTTGGAATACACATAATGTCACCTTTTTCTTCTTCTGTCAAGTCACAACAGACTTATGGCGACCCCACATAGGGGTTTCAAGGCAAAAGACATTCAGAGGTTGTTTGCCATTGCCTGCCTCTGCGTCGTGCCCCTGGTATTCCTTGGCGATCTCCCATCCAAATACTAGCCAGGGTCGGGGCTGAGTGTGTGTGACTGGCCCAAGGTCACCCAACAAGCTTCCATGGCATAAGTGGGGATTTGAACCGGGGTTTACCTGGTCCTAGTCCCACACTTTAATCACCACACCATGCTGGCTCTCAATATCAACCATAAGAAGCTATGATTAACTCAGCAACATAACTTTTTATTTGATGCATAATCTGTTCCTCCATGCCATCCATTACAAGAGAAACTGTACATGTAGCAGTTCTTCACTAGGTCATTTGCTTCCTGAGTTCATTAAGTCAGTCTATATCTCATGCAGTGTGTGTGTGTAAAGCGCCATCAAGTCGCAGCCGACTTCAGGCGACCCCTTTTGGGGTTTTCATGGCAAGAGGCTAACAGGTGGTTTGCCAGTGCCTTCCTCTGCATAGAGACCCTGGACTTTCTTGGTGGCTCCCATCCAAATACTAACCAGGGCTGACCCTGCTTAGCTTCTGAGATCTAACGAGATCAGGCTAGCCTAGGCCATCCAGGTCAGGGCATCTCATGCAGTACAGCAGGTAAATTCTATGTCATAGGCCACACCAATTTTTGTCCAGTTAGTACTCTGAGCTGCGCTACCCTCCAGCCATTCGTTCACCTACCCCTTGATTATGCACCCTGTGGATCTCAAGAAGGGCACCCACAGGACTGTCTTGGGTGGTTTAACCTCCTTTACAGGTCACTTTGGGAGAACCTGGGGAGGGCCCGGAAGTGTTCTGTACAGCCTGTGGCTCCTCCTCAGACTCCCCCCCTGCCCTAGTTCTCTGCCTGAAATCTCCAAGGTAGATTCCCAGTTCCACAAGAACGGCTTCTGAGCTGACGTACTTTAAATAGCAACCTGAGATATATGCTACAGCTATAAGGTAGAGTTGGTCAGTGTGTGTGTGTGAAATGTTCTTGGGTAGGGTGAGACTGCAACCCAGAGCTCATGAAGTCGGGAGCAAAGAGATTGCTGTGTGTGTGTGTGAGAGAGAGAGGGCGGTGGTTCCTCCATTTCTTCCTGCCTACATCCAAGTGGGGTGTTCCCCTCCCTTCCAGAAGCATTACGTGTCACTCTCTGGGGGGTGGGGGTGGGACAGGACTGAACATATGAAGCGGCTTTATACTGAATCAGACCCTCCGGCCCATCAAGATCAGTATTGTCTACTCAGACTAGCAGTGGCTCTCCAGGATTTCAGGCTGAGGTCTTTAATATCACCTGATATTTTGACTTATATGCGAGAGATCGAACGGGGCCCTTCTGCATGCCAAGCAGATGCTCCCGCACAGCTGTCAAGTCTGACCCTGCCTTGGTGAAGTAACATAACCATGTTGACTTGAGCTGCACAGAAATTACTGGACTCCTAACACAGCCAAGTTGGTTCTTAAGGTGAAAAGTTGCCAGAGCATAATCTAAATATCTTCTGGCCGCAGGGAAGGGTAGGAAAGAAAAGGTAACGGGATAAGGATTCTTCACTCTAGCCACACTTATAGAAAATGGCAGTCTGCAACCTCCGGGCCTCAAGCAATCATGGGGCAGTATCCATGGTACTTTCCAGGGTGAGAATGAGTTTCCCCTCCCATACTAGATTCACAGCTGAATCGTGTCAGGCCTGAGAAGATGTCCTTGACATGTATATGTGTGGGTGGCGGCTGACACCTGCAGAGTCAGGGAACAGTGAACTAAGGTGGAAAATTCCTTTAAGATGGCTTCTCTCCTGACAACAGCCTCTCCAATCTGTTTGATAATGGAGCTTTACAGTGAGACCACACTTGGACAGCCCATCCCTGAAGGGCCAGAGCCACAGAGGAGCCAGTGTGACCCCTCCACCCATGTCTGTGCCACTTGTGCCCTGCAAACTGGCATGGATGATGGTGTAGGGTGACTTTTGCCCCCCCCCGAATGCTGGTGGTAGCGTGGCACTCAGGCACCAGCACTGCCTCTTGCCAGCATTTTCCCAGTGTATCTCCTCACACCGGCATCCATGGGGGTGTTGCTGAGGGCAGAGCTGCCTTTAGGCAGCTTCTTAAGCCCTCCTGGGCCGGGAACACACCATTTCGCAGGCATTTAGTTACGCCTGCCAAATCGTGGTGCAGCCCTGTGAAACTTTATGGGAAGTTCCAGAAGCGTTTTTCTAAATTGGGCTCCCTTTTTTCCAGCTTGTTGCGTTGGCAGCAAGCTGCTCTGGAGGTGGCACAGCTGCGCCACCTCTGGGTGCTATCTAATCACCCCCCTTCAGGAATGGACTCTTAGTAGAAAGCTGTCAGACCTTAGCCAAAGTAACCTCCTCTAAGCTATATGAAGTCTCTTCTTCTTGCCCCTCTACCCATTCTTTTCTTCCATGTTTTTTCCTCTGAGTATGTGAATTGTCTTTTGTGCAAGATAGCAAAGCTTGGTAGACGGTTCGACAGGTGGTCGCAGGTCTCATTTGCACCAAAAACGCAGCAACTGTGCCTGCTTTCATCCCTTCTTCAAACAGCCCTTCTCAGTCACAGAGGCTGCTGACTTAGGTTACTTGGAAGCACTTGTGCTAATACTCCTAATAGGCTGGTTGGCATTTGCTTGATTAAAAAATAAAAGGTATGAACAGTTGGGCGGAAATTGTGGCCTTGGGTGGATGATCTTCTTTCTTGCTGGGTGTGCCTGCCTCCATCTTGGTTTCTATATGGATGTTGCACTGCTGACCGAGGTTCCACCTTTTCACCCTCAACGTGATCCCAGAATGGGCTTTACTTCCTGTAACGAGTCCCCGATTCCCTGTTTTAAGTTAGCCTTTTGGGCAGCCTCCTTAGTCAGAGTGGGAACAGGATAGCAATCCACAAAACCCCAAGGGGAGCAATAATTTTTCTCTTCCTAATGGAAACAGCTGATAGGCTTAGCTCCAGCCGCAGCAGGAAAAGAACATCTAGCCAGGCAAAGGGGTGTGATTATAGAAAATTAGATAAAACCCTGAAGGGAGAGTTACACTTGAAGCAAGCAAGGGTGGAGGAGTGCCTTGCAGGATAGGCCCGTGTCCAGCAGACATGGCCCAGGATTTGTGAACTGCAAGCCGTTTAGCCAGAGCATTGGCTGAGCCAGTCTGTGTTAGCTTTCTGTATTGCTTTAATCTGTTCTGCATTCTCCCATACGCACACAATTCTTCCTTATTGTCTTTATTTCTCTCTTGCAAGTAATTACATCCATCTTCCCTTCTTACTCTATTTTCCCCAAATAAAATCAGAACATATTGTTTAAGAGAGCCTGTGTCATTCCCACGTTGCTTAGGTACAAAAGGACTAGGTTTTATGTATGCCAGCACTTGGGTGAGCCAGACGGCGTGTTTGGCTGTGTGTGAGAAAGAGACAGAGAGAGGTCAAATTGGGCCTCTCAGGTGCTGCCACAGATCTGTGTGTGACTGGTGCTGGCAGCTACCCTGTGGGTGTGTGCGCATGTGGGGGAAGTGCTAATGTTTCAGGGGCAAGCAATAGTCAAATGGGCTGCAGGGAAAGTGGGGAATTAGAGTACTCCATCTGTAGTTTCCCCCTGCCCTTCCTGGAGAGTCATGGCAAGTCCGCTCTCCAGATCCTGCCCTACTGACCGTGTGGGTCTTGAACCTAGACTGTGTTCTGCTGGAGGAAGTCATAAATGGCTGTGGTGAGACCCCATGTTAGGCATGACCTGAGAATAAGCAGGGACCCACCCCTGTAAAGCAAGGCCACTCTCCTCCCATGGTTTTCCCAGACAGCTGTCACTGAGGCCTGGAAAGGGAACATCTCCTGTTTCCCCACCTGAGATTGCACATTGGCAATAAGAACACTGAGAGGATACAGAAAAAGGCAAATCACCGTGCCATTTACACTGCCAGACACCAGGGCAGGGAGCCAGCGGGGCAAGCCCCTTTCAGAGAGGCTGTCCCGGACGGGATCCTTCAAGGAGAAATACAGGGAGCTCCCTAGGCCATTACGAACCAGGATGAGACCTAGGCCACGGTAGTAGCCCAGCACCAGCATCTCCCTCGGTGCATAGGAGTGGAACTCCTGCAGAATGCTGCGGGTTGTTGGGAACCTCTTGTTCTTCCGTCCGTCCTGAAGAACATTTTGGATCCTCTCAAAGGGACACAGCACCAAGGCTTCCAAAATGCCAGACACGAGTCCTGCTGTGTACCGGTCTCCCAGGGAGGGAGTCCTAGAAGACCCACTGGAGAGAACGTGGAGGCAACTTTCGTATGTGCCAAACATCAGGGTGCCCTGCACCGTCTTGGAAAGAAGCGGGGGGAAGACTCCCCGGTAGAATCTGCGTAGGCCCTCCTGGCTCAGCTGGCGAACGGCCTCCTGGATAGAAAAGGCATGGAGCTGTTGGCGGAAGATGGTCTTGTAGATTGGGAAGGTGGCGAGCGTGGCGAGGAAACCAGAGGCGGCCCCCACATTGTAACTGCGGGAGCCCCAACTTGGTTTGTCCCTTTCCTGCTCCACCTTTCCAGTGCTCCCAGAAGTCTCCACTTCCTTCTGCATCACAAGTCCTTTCCCTTGTGGCCACTAGTCAAAATAAAGAAAGACTGTAAGAGGGCTTAGACCACTAGTTACCCATGACCTTATCCTGTGACTGGAGAACTGGTGGATTAACTATAAACAACATGAATGAAAACATGAAGCTGCCTTATACTGAATCAGACCCTTGGTCCATCAAAGCCAGTACGGTCTACTCAGACGGGCAGCGGCTCCCCAGGGTCTCAGGCTGAGGTCTTTCACATCACCTACTTGCCTAGTCCCTTTAAGTGGAGATGCCGAGGATTGAACACCTGGGACCTTCTGCGTGTCAAGCAGATGCTCTACCACTGAGCCACGGCCTCCCTAACTACCACCTGAATCTGGTGGACCACATAAGTGAGCAGTGTGAGAAATACTCCTGCTTGCAAAGCGAGGCCCTGGAATGGCTGCCCACAGCCCCCTCCAAGACAGTCCTCCAGCACATTAGGTCGGGATGTCACCTCTCTTATTATCCAGCTTGGCAGAGGCAAGAGAGATAATTGACTCTGGGTTGTTATATTTTCAACTGGAGGATTCCCATTTTTTGTTTCTGTTTCCAGCATTCCAAAGGCAGAGCCTGAAGCTGCAAGCTGTACTCATTGAAACCAGCAACGCCTCTGAACACAGGATGAAAACAAAGCATCATAGCCTGAAAAATCCTTTTCCCCTTTTTGTTTTTGATAACATTGAGTCTGCTGAAGAGCTCTGGAGAACTTATAAGCTTGCACTCTGTTGTTTTGTTTGGTCTTAATAAAAGGTATTGCATGGTTTTTGTTACGGATGAACATGGCAACCTCCTTTTTGGCTAGGGGTAAGAGCAAGATGATGCACTCTACAACCTTGTGCAAGGCAGCCACTCCCTCCCCTTCTATAAAACCTGACAACCCATCTTTAGACACATTAGCTAGCCTCTCGTTCTATGAAACAAGGCTTAGGAAATAAGTCATTGGCTGGATGTGTGTTTGGGTGGGGGGTCCCCCACCCACTATGGAATGAAAAAGAAACAAGAGCTGGAGGCAAAAGCATAGGTTACCTTCTCTTGACTCTTCTACTGCCAGTTCTGGTCTCTCCCCTCCCCCTTATTCAGTATCTCCTCCTCATCTCATATTCTTTGCAGAGTGTTCTTGAGAGCTGCCGGATGTCTTCCGTGCCGGTGTCTCCACCCCAAGAAGCTTCCGGTGGCTGCTCAGGAGGACCAATTTCCACAAGGCTCTTTCTTACAATCAGAAGCAGAGGATGCCTTAACCGGCTGCATCAGCAACTCAAGGGAAATCAAGCTGTAGCCGCCCCCAGCACAAAGAAATCCTCCTCCTGCTCCCCTTCCCTTAATTCCTCGGCATTATGCAAATGCCTTTCTGGAGTTACGATGGAGAGAAATGTTCACTTAGCCCCGGAACACACTCAGGGTGTTTATAGTAATACTCCTGGGAGTACACTGGGGAAGAAACTTGGGAAAATGCATGCCCTTTGCTGAACAAAGAAAACACATGCCGTGAAACTACCATACAGGGTTCAACTCAAAGCTTCATTGTCCTTCCAGGAACTGTGATCTTTATGCTAGTCTAACAATGGCTGTTACCGCACTAGGTATTCCCAGCGATGTATCAAGAGTTTGGAAATGTTATAAAAAACATAGCTTTAAAAGGGTTTTTGGATGCCACGGCTAAAAAATGGTTGGAAGACGTCTTCACAGCTAAAGGGGCCAAAGAAAGTGCAAACAGTATTTTTTATAAGTTTCAAACTCTTAATACATCGCTGGGAATACCTAGTGCGGTAACAGCCAATGAGGAAAGTTGCTGCAGATCTGTTGCCCTTAGGGTTGCTCCTGCACTAGGATTTCAGCCGCATGGAAATTAGGGGTTTTAAGCAGTGGGGAGCTGTAGGGAGGTTGTCAAGCCAAGCCCCAGAATGATCCTTTCATAAGGGGGGGGGGGGGGAGAAACAGACCTGATTGGGTAAGTGAAGGATGTTGCATTGATCTAGCAAATCCAGTGTTGCCTTTCACAGTTCTGAGTTTCCTCCTTGCCCATACAGAGATGGCCACCACAGGTACTACTGCCAAGGTGAGCTCCCAACAGGCTCTCCCCGTTACAATCCATTGACAGTTCAGACTGTCACGTGCACTGTACATTGGAAGGGGCAAGAGATATCTATCCCAGCAGCTCTTTCTCAGGCTCAGAATCTCTTATGCAAAGGGATGGAAGCGGATTCATTATTAGGCCATGCTGGATCAGCCCAAGGTCCATCAAGTCCAGCAGTCTGTTCCCAGTGGCCAACCAGGTGCCTCTAAGAAGCTCCCAAACAAACTATTGCTGCATTATCCTGCCTGTGTTCCAAAGCACCTACCGGTAATATAATAGGCATGCTCCTCTGATCCTGGAGAGAATAGGTATGCATCATGACTAGTATCTATTTTGACTAGCCATGAATAGCCCTCTCCTCCACGGACATGTCCACTCCCCTTTTAAAGCCTTCGAAGTTGGCAGCCATAATCACATCCTGGGGTGGGGTGTTCCGCAATTTAACTATGCGTTGTGTGAAAAAAATACTTCCTTTTATCAGTTTTGAATCTGACACTTTCCAGCTTCAGCGGATGACCCCATATTCTAGTATTATGAGGGAGAAAAACTTCTGTCTACTTTCTCCATATCATGCATAATTTCAAAAATCTCTACCATATCTCCCCTTAACCGCTTTCTTTCCAAGCTCAACAGCTTGCTTTTGCTCCATCTTCACAGCATCAACACTTCTTTATAACGGGCACTTGGACCTCCACAGTATTTGCAAGACTGGACACCCAAAACTGTGGGACGCAGGGCAGGCCTTCCCCGCCGTTCTGAGATCAGGTGATCTTCATCCTGTTATAGCATCAGGAAAGAAGTACCAGGATTCTTACTTCTCGGCTCATCTATTCCCTTTTCCCACAATGTGCAACACGATCAAATCTTCTCCCTTTACCATGCTCGCCTTGAAGGCAAGATCTTGAATTGCCACGTCTCCCTCCCACACTGGGCAATGTTGCATCATTGTCACCTGTCCACATCACCCATCATGCTCCTCTTCTCGGCCACCAAAAAACAAGCCACCTCCACTCCGATGCAGGGGAATTAAGTGACCCAAACCTATGCTGACATCCAGTCCCTTCAGATAACCAAGGTTGACAAAAAGCCTAAAACCAGAATACCTAAGGGTTACATGTGATAAATTTACAGAACTAACACATTACAAATGGTAGAAAATGGTTAATTTATCACATGTAACCCTAAAGTTATTCATTCTGGTATCAGGTTTTTTGTCAACATTCGTGATTACCTCGTCTTTCTGGGTTGAAGTTCTTCTTCCCCTTTCTGTTTTGGTTTTGCTGCTTGCATCCAGTCCTTTCAGCTATGCCAGATTATAAGTTCCTTCAGGAGCTGGTTCCAAAAGAGGAACAGACACCTGCATCCCTACCCTTCAATATGAGAAGTAGAAGCCAAGGAGTTTGTTTTTTTTTTAATAAAAGTTTAATTCCTTCATTGAGGTCTGGAGGAACACATATGCTGCCGACCCCCTCTGCTGCTTTCCGAAGCATCGCTCTGGGCTACTGCCCAGGATGGAGTAGAGGCGGCAGCTGGAGAGAGGTGACGTGAAGGATGCAGGGCAAAGAAGCAACCACACACACACAAGGACCTGCCACACAGATGGGACACAAGACATCCTCCCTGCCACGTGCTCAGGAAGAAATGGGCATGTAATTACCAGGGGAGAGAGGAAGTGTATTAAGAAGGCACAATACCCAACATCTAAAGAGGACCCCCCCCCAAGCTGAGACTTTTCAAGGTAGCTTTTGTTATCCCACAAACGAAGGGCTTCACAGAAGCCATGGCTGAGAGATGCCAATGACTTTGCTAAAGCCATCTTCGTTTCAAATTGAGCCAGACTTCACCAAACCAGTCTGCTGCTCTCTCTCACAGGACAGGTTAGTGGGCCATCTGTAGATTGTCTGGTGCAGCAGCTCTGTGTTCAAGTTTGATGCTTTCGCCTCGGGTGTCAGAGTCTGTCCTTCTGCGGGAGCGTCGAATGAGAGTTAACAAGGAACATCGAAGAAGAACCAATAAATAAAAGCAGGGCCTAGGCGTCTGAGAGAGATGAGTGTGTGGTGGGGTCTTCCCCCAGGGCACCAGAAACTGCACCATCGCCCTCTGGCATAGGAAAAAAATACAGCAGTGTTCCCAAGCATGACAGTTTTGGGACAGGAACACTACTAATCAAAGCCCAAAATACAAAACATATCTATTAGTTTAATTGGGAAAAATGAACACCTGGATCTGACCAACCAGATAGATTGCTCTGAAATGAACTGGACACAAAGGGGGGGGGGGAAACAGAAGACTAGGAGGGCCAGGATCCAAGCAAAACCACGCCCCAGCTACAGGTGGCACCAGCATATGGAAGCCCCCATGTCTCCTGCCACCCTGCTGTTCGCCCCCCCCCCACCATGGAGCTTATTTCTGTTGAGGAGCAGCTCCCTGACCTAGCTATACAACCCAAACCAGGGAGCTTCGCATGCAAAAAAGACTCCCCTACCCCAGCCCCAATAGGGCAGTCTGCAAAGCCAGCTCTACTTTCCCTCGGAGCGAAATGTCTTAATATCACTCGTTACTCAAGAGCCCAGGGATGACAGTCCGGGAGCTTAGATGTGAGCCGCCCCCCTCTCCCCGGCCAGGTTCTGGGAAACGCAGAGGAGGAACCGAGCAGAGCTGCAGTCAGACAAGCAAAGTATCTTCTACTGAACCTTAAAACAAATTCAACACATTTTGGTTTTTCAAAAAAAAAAAAAAAAAAAAAAAAAACTACACAAGCAGCAGCATTGACTGTTATAAAGGAACATGGCTGAAGAGGTAAGAAACTGATTCGCCATTGTGAGTCCTCCTGATGGCCTCGGCTAGGATCATGGAGATGTCGATTACCTACAGAGGGAAAAGGAAACAAGAGAGAAAGGCCATCAGCTCCAACTTGAAGATTCACCTTTGCTAGGTCTTTTCTGTTTGACATCACCAGCACTTAAAAAAAACAATTCCTCAACTACCTGAATTTTAGGGCAGTGCTTCATCTTGTCCTCCTGGGGGATCGTGTTTGTGACTACGACCGCCTCGAAGCAGGCATTGTTGATCCGGGAAATGGCTGGCCCAGAAAAGATCCCATGAGTCAGAATGGCATATACTTTGGTGGCTCCGGCTGAAAGCAGCCTAGGGCAGAAGGAAGGCAGAAGGCAAGGTTTGCATTGCTTGCAAGGGGGAGCCGGGGGTGGTGGTGGGGTTCCTTTTTCCAAAGCAAACTGTGCCATGAACAGCCCAGCAATGCAAGGAGAGAACATACCTCAGTCACCCCTCTCACAAAAGGGACCATCAGGTATGTGACGATTGCTTCGATGTTCAGAAATCAAAATGAGCTTAGCCACCCTAAGCAACTCCAGTCTCAAACATAACAGGGGGGAGTGAGTGAGTTTCAAATTCATCTTGGGGTATCTTTT
Organism: Euleptes europaea; assembly: GCF_029931775.1. Classification (NCBI taxonomy): domain Eukaryota; kingdom Metazoa; phylum Chordata; class Lepidosauria; order Squamata; family Sphaerodactylidae; genus Euleptes; species Euleptes europaea. The sequence goes on from NC_079324.1 coordinate 39,735,138, forward strand.
TTAAGATAGAAAGGCAACAGATAAATAGGATGCCAGGGGGGGGGGGGATGGAAGGCAACCCCCAAAGCCACTCTTACTTAGGACTCTGAACCCAGCATGGAGCTTCTAAAAGCAGACTAAGCCACAGCTTAGGCCTGGACGGAGAAAGGCACTCACTTGTCTGCGGCGTGGCAGATCGTACCACAGGTGTCTGCCATGTCATCCACAAGGATAGCCACTCTGTCTTTCACGTCTCCAACCAACACCATGCGGTCCACCTCATTTGCCTTCTTCCTCTCCTTGTGAATGAGGGCAAAGTCCACGTTCAGCCGATCAGCAATGGAAGTCACTCTGTGGAGACAGGAAAACTGAACACGGTGGCCCTGAAGATCTGTAATGGCTGTCATGCCCAACTTCCACAGGCCTCAATGATGCACAGCTTATATTACTTGTCATCACTGCATCTCTCTCTCTCTCACCTTTCTATCACCACGGAACTCAGCAGTGTCCAAGGTGAAGGTGGGTCCAAGAAGGTCTCTCATTCAGGCCCCAGCAGACCTGCTTAGCTTCAACAATGGTGCTGCATCATGTGCCTTCCAGGCATGCCCAAAGATGCTGCATGTGCTTGGGGAGGGGCTGTGGCTCAAGAACACATGCTGTGCATGCAATGATCCCAAGTTCAATGTCCAGCATCTTGTTAAAGGGTATCTTGCCTAAGACTGAGAGCCACTGCAGCCAGAGTAGACAATACCAGCCTAAATGAACCAATGGCCTGAGTCAGGATGAGCCTGCTTTGTATGTTCACATATGAAGCAATGAAAGGAAACCTAATGCTGCCCCCCGCTGGCTGCAGTCTGGAGGTAATCTGTGCAAATTGCAACACGTTTTCAGGGGAGATTTCCCACTGCTTGGAGGTTTTTTGATCCCAGCAAAGGGTCATGCTGTGATACGAACCCTTGCTACTGATAAACACAGCAGTTAATCCTAAAGTCCTGGGAGTGCGATGTGGCAAGATGTTGGGCAACCCCCCCCCTTGCTGAGGTAAAAAGGTCAAGGCTTTTCCTGTTCCCATGGAAGACTTTGCTGTAATTGCCTGCCAGCATCCTGAAGATTAGGAGAACAATGGAGTCAGTGTCGTCCCTCATTGGAAATTTTCAAGCAAATACTGGACAGCTATTTGTCAGGGATGCTCTTAGTTTTGCATTTCCTGCACTGAATGGAGGGTGGATTAGATGAACTGTAAAACCCTGATGACCATCTTAGATGGCTCACACTTGGCTGCATCCAGCCCTAGCATTTTACCTTGTGCTTAAACAGTGATTTGCAAAGTACGTCGATAGCCACTGCATTTCCCAAGTGTGCGCAAATAACTCTGGGCATATCTGCAGCAACAATTATTTACAAGATCTGTATGCTGCCTTTCTGCCTAATCAGGGCCACACCAAGGCAGCTCAGTTAAAAGATGGCATAATAAAAACATATCTTGAAAACACCTAAAATAAATTAAAGCCAAAACCAAAGTACATCTGAAGCACATAAACTAATGTGCTTCCTAGGGCCTGGGAAAATGATCGTAGTGGTGAGGCAGGTTCACATGGGAGTAGTCAGTCTTTCAGGTATGCTGGTTCCAAGCCATATAGGGCTTTAAGGGTCAACACCAGCACCTCAAAACGGGCCTACACTGGGAGCCAGTGTAGATGGGCCAAGACTGGAGTGATATGGCCCCTACAACCCACTTCATTCAACAGCTTGGCTACATGTTCTATACCAATTGAGGTTTCTGAACAATTTTCAAGGATGGCCCCTCATAAAGCACTTTGCACTAGTCTAAACTAGATGTTGCCAGGACGTGAACCACAGTGGCCAGATCTTTTCTGCCCAGGGAAGGCCACAGCTGGCTAACCAGTTGAAGCTGGTAAAAGACATTGCTGGCCACAGCCGCTATGCGCTTAACCACGAGCACCCCCAAGCTAGGAGCCTGTTCCTTTAAGAGTTTAACCCCATCCAGAACAGGCTTAATCTGCCCACCCCCCAGAAGAGAACAATATCAGAGAACATATGAATACTTCTGTTTGAAAGCCAAACATGATAAGATGGGGACATTTCTAAGTGAGAAAATGTAGCTGAGATGGTGGCAGGATCAGAACATCAGGGCAGTAACTAGACCAGCATGCACACCCACTGTTTGCTAGTCCACTGCTTTTCCAGGTGCTCACTCCCAACACCTCTGATCAATCACCTTTTGGCTCCACCAGCATCAGGTGAGACGATCGTGCAGGTCTTCCACTCTGCAATGTTCTCTTTGATCCACTTCAGGACGGCAGGCTCTGCATACAGGTTGTCCACAGGGATATCAAAGAAGCCCTTAGGAGAAAAGGAGACAGCTGTGTTCTCGAGACAGATCTGGCAGAGCCAGAGGCTTCCTTGCTCCAACTTCGTTATTTTAAGAGAAGGAAACAGAAAGTAAGGTGCTAGCAGTAGCCATGGGTTTCAAAGCGGACTGCTCCAGACTGTCAAGGTCGGAACTTTCATTTGGAACTGACAGAGCAAAGACCCACCTTGCAAGCTGCTACTTCAGCCTTCTTAGCCCATGCTTGCAGGGTTAAACGGCACTCAGATCACAAGCCATCAACTCAGCCTTAATTTCTGTGCCTTGGGAAGCATCAGCCAAAAAGGGAGAAGCCAAACCTTTTCTTTTTTTTGCAAAGGGTACACAGTTTTAGGGCATCCACCACACCTGGCCTTCTTGGTCCACACATGCAGGAGAATAAAGGGGCAGAGACATGAGGTGGCAAAATGGACCGAACCACTGCAAAGTGATGGTCAAGGATAGCATTTTGGAATGTTCCTCTATGTTAAGAGACTCCCTGCAAAGAGGAATTCAGCACAGTGGGAAAGGTGAAGGGGTAGAGGTTCTTGCCATCTCTGCAGTTCTAGTTTTCTATTTGCACTCAATTTTTTCAGAACACTGAAACTCTCTACCTGTGGTTTGAAATGGGGCAGTCTGTTCTACCACCTCATTCTTCTGCATGTTTGAACCAGGCCTAAACCAAACTAAGTCAGAGATGGATCTTGACACTGGCAGAGTATTAGGTTGTTCAGCTACATTGTGCACGAGGCACATATACTTCCTCAGAAGCTGTCCTGAACAGCTGATGCTTCTGCTGGAATTGCAGGCTGTTGAAGCATCCTCAAAAAACAGCATTGGCCACACAGAAGAGGGAAGGAGAGGATCAGAAGCAGACAGGAAAGCAGAAGATATCCTTGGCTCACCTGGATCTGAGAAGCATGCAGGTCCATAGTGATGATGTGATCTGCCCCAGCAACCGAGAGCATATTTGCCACCAGCTTGGCAGAGATTGGGGCCCGGCTCTAAAGGAGAAAGCAGCCATGTGAATCTGAAGCAGGCTTCTTTCTGACTACCATGCACAACTCCACTGACTGAAGAAAGGGGCAATGCTTCACAAGGAGATGAGAAAATGGGACCATGCAAACAGAACTCTCCAGAAGTTTCAGTCCCTGCAACAGCTGGACTGGCAACCAGGGAAGTAAGCAGATGAACAGAAGACAGGTAGCAGATTCCAGTTTAGAATGTTTCTTTGTACAACCCCCCTCATCAAAACAGAAAACCAACAGAGCACAATAAAAGATTTTCTTTAAATTTGCTTTTTTTTTAAAGTGAGAATGAAGGAACTTTTATTTAGATAGCTCCACTTCACCAGACTGCGCCCTCCTAATCAGAGCCAGCATGGTGTAGTGGTTAAGAGTGGTGGTTTGGAGCAGGGGACTCTAATCTGGAGAACCAGGTTGGTTTCCTCACTCCCACACATGAAGCCAGCTGGGTGACCTTGGGCTAGTCACAGCTATATTAGAGCTCTCTCAGCCCCACCTCCCTCACAGGGTGTCTGTTGTGGGGAGGGGAAGGTGACTGTAAGCTGGTTGGATTCTTCCTTAAGTGGTAGAGAAAGCTGGCATATAAAAACCAACTCTTCTTCTTCCTTTGTAGCTACACTTCCAAGGTCTAATATTTATTTCGTAAAGACCAAATCCCTTCTTCCTCTCGTGCCTGACTGCTTTCCCTTGTTAAGGTGAAGCAGTTTGTATTCCAAATTTCTGGGGGCCTGGCAAGTCCAACACAATGGCAGCATTCCCTGCTGTCATTCCACCGCCAATCTTCAGCCGCTTGGTCCCAATACATCCCTAACAGATCTTGCTGGGTTCCTTCCTCCTTTGATTAGCCTAGATATATCCCAACCACCAGGCCTTTCGTCTGTTTCCCACCTTCCACCCTTCACCTTGCTTAGGATCATTTTATGCTGGCTGAAGAGAGATTCACACAATCTGCACAAGTGCAACGGTACGATATCATATGGATTGCCGCTGGCCCTTGGGCTCAGTGGCAGAGCCCCTGACTTGCATGCAGAAAGACTCTAATTTAATGCCTAACCCTGAAGATCTCAGGCAGCTGATGGCAAGCCCTTGAACACACGAAGCTGCCTTCTACTGAATCAGACCCTTGGTCCATCAAAATCAGTATTGTCTACTCAGACCGGCAGCGGCTCTCCAGGGTCTTAAGCAGGGGTCTTTCACAACACCTCCTTGCCTAGTCCCTTTAACTGGAGATGCCGGGGATTGAACCTGGGACCTTTTGCATGCCAGGCAGATGCTCTACCACTGAGCCACGGCTCAGACCGAAAGCTGCTGCCAGTCAGAAGCGACGATGCTGACAGGCGGGGCGGCAGCCCTCCTAACCTCCGGGAGCCCGAGCCGCCCACCTTGTCCTTCTTGTCTTGGCGCGCGTAAGGGAAGCAGGGGATGACGGCGGTGACGCGGCTGGCCGAGGCGATCTTGCAAGCGTTGATCATGATGAGCAGCTCCATCAGGTTGTCGTTGATCTCGCCGCAGCCGCTCTGCACGATGTACACGTCCTCGCCCCGCACGCTCTCGCCGATCTCCACGCTGCCGGGCACGGGGTGGGTGGGGAGGGGAAGGCGGGGTTAGGCTGAGCGCCCCCGGCCCCGCGCAGCCCCTCCCCCTACGTGGACTACAATTCCCGTCAGCGCCCGCGCGGCGCGGAGCCGGCCGGGAGTCGTAGTTCCTCCCTCCCGCGGCCTCCCCGCCCCCCCGCTCACCACGTCTCCTGGTTGCTGAACTTCTTGGTGACGACCTTCCCGAGTTCGAGGCCGAGGCGGTCGGCGATCTTCTGCGAGAGGTCCTGGTGGGAGCTGCCGCTGAAGATCTTGATGTTGGGCATCCTGGCGGCGAGGTCAGGGCACGCCGTCGGCGCCGCCTCCGCTGCCTCCCTGCGCCGCTCCTCGGGGCTGGCCTGCTTCTGGGGCTCCAGCGGAGGACACGCCTCCGCCCTACCGGCGGCTCCGGACGGGGGGAGAAGGGGGCAGCGGGGCAACAAGAAACGCTGCGCCTATGCCGCCATCTTGGCGCTTCCCGCCAGCTGCACCCCCTTTTATTACCTCGCCGGGCCGCCGCGGCGACGCCCCCAAAGCGTCGTCACGTGGCGGCGCGTGCGTCAGCGTAATGCGTGGGGGCGGGGCCACTCCTGGCCGGCCGACAACGGCTTGCAACGGCTTCTGGCGGAGGGGCGGGACCGCCGAGAACGCGGTTGGTCCAGGCGGGCGAAAGCGGGACGGGGCAGCCAATGGGCCCCCGCGATTCTGCCTCGCTGCCCCAATCGCGAGCGTTTACACCAGAAGGGGCGACCGGCTGTCAATAGGCGGAAGTTCAACTGGAGAAGCTGAAGCGCGGATGCACCCCGAAACACAACGGTCTGCGGGGGCCGAAGGGAGACACGTTTCCTGCGTTGCGGAGGGGGCAACGCCCCGCAGGCAGAAAGCTAGCTTGCCAGGAAGAGCGTCGGACTAAATAATTGAAGGGACAGCCAGTACAGTATCCTGTTAGCGGGAAGGTCCAGAGCGGACCAAAGCCACTCCAGCAATGGGCATTCAGAAGTATACTGCGTCTAAACATGGAAGTCCCATTCATCCTCCATCATGACTGGTAACCGTGGTCACTATACACACCTTTCCTCCATGAAGTTACGAAGTCCCAGTTTAAAGTAATGTAAGCGAATAACCACCACTACATCCTGTGACAGTGAGTTCCATAGGTTAAGTTACATATTCTGTGAAGAACTTCTTTTGTCTGCCCTTCATCTATTGTATATCAATTTCAGTGAATGACCACCAGTTCGAATTTTATAGGAGAGGGAGAAAAGGATCTATCCACTTTCTCCCGTTTTGCATAATTGTATGCCTTAATCCTGCTTCCTCCCTGCCCTCCCAAAAGCATCTTTTCTTTAAAAGGCCTCAGATTCCAAGCCCTTGATCATTTTGATTGCCTTTTCTGCATCTTTTCCAGGATCAAGCCTTGCCAGTTCAAATGCTCAGTGTTAGCTCTGAGCCTTCCTTCCTCTTCCAGTTATTTGAAAAGTGGAGATCTTTGAGAACACAAACGGTCCCTGTCCCACCTTGCTTTAAGACATTCGGTCCAGCAAAACCTCAGTCTCTTGGTGGGGCTGAGTTCACATTAAGCCTGAACCTTGGAACACTTTAAAGAACAACACGTCACTTTTACTTGATGCACAATTTCTTGGGAGTAAGCTCCATTGCAGGAGCCCCGTGGCACAGAGTGGTAAACTGCAGTACTGCAGTCCAAGCTCTGCTCACGACCTGAGTTCAATCCCGACGGAAGTCGGTTTCAGGTAACCGGCTCAAGGTTGACAGCCTTCCATCCTTCTGAGGTGGGTAAAATGAGTACCCAGCTGGCTGGGGGTAAAGGGAAGATGACTGGGGAAGGCACTGGCAAACCACCCTGTAAACAAAGTCTGCCTAGTAAACGTCGGGATGTGACGTCACCCCATGGGTCAGGAATGACCCGGTGCTTGCACAGGGGACCTTTACCTTTTTAAAGCTCCATTGAGCGCCACAAGATTGCTTTCTTCCTCTCCCCAGCTTTTTCAAAAGAAGGTACTGTATTTTGGTTCTTTATCACTGTTATAAAACAATTATTTTTACAGCTTGCTGAAATGAGGTTCCTGCTATGGAATTTTTCATCATTTAATGTATCATGTTAATCCTTATGCTTTGCTTCACTTCTTTTTTTAGCCTTCTGGTTGGTTCTGCAACCCTAAGCCTATTGCACTGTTTACTGAATGTCCCATCCATCGATCGTATTGACTCCCTCTGTGTAATTTGCCTTGAGTCCAAGTGAGAAAGGCAGACTATAAATAATGTAAATAAAAAAATTAAAGAGTGTGCATGCTTCTAGCTTTAAAAATGTGGGTGATGTTCAGAAAATAGTTTATTCTGTCGAAGACTGTTCATTCTGAATATAGAACAAAATTCTCATCCAGTACCTTACAATTTTCCAAGGTATAAACTTATTGTGAGCCAAAAGCTTGCTTTGTCAGATACAAATCAGAATGAAGATCCATCAGCCCTTATCTCCAGGGAGGGGTATTGCATAGAAGGGCTACTTGGAAACAGGCTACAGACGTACGGTGCATTCTGAATATAGTGTTTCTTTTGTTACTCTGCTTACAAAGTAATGGAGGTTCCATTGAAACCAGCCAGGTCTCATCCAGAACCATCTTTGCTGGCCTCTAGATGGCACTGGGAGGAATTCTTAATTTGCTCCCCTTTTCTAACAAAAGTAGACCCTATCCCCATGCAAGCATTTTCTGGCTCTTGGCTCCCACAACTTTCCTGAAAGTCATTGTTAAAGGCAAGTCTTTCTTCCCTAGTATTAGCTGGTGTCAGACAGCCCATCCCAGTGGTCAGAAAACTCTCTGTGCACATGGAAGGAAGGACCAAAGGTCTGCCTTGACCAATGTGGCTTCCGGAAACAGCCAGTCAGATGCTCTGGGAGCTCCCAAGCAACATTAAAGTGATATTCATGAGTTGTTTGTTCCCAGCACCTGGTACTCAAATGTACACTACTTCTGTATGTGGAAGTACTCCATTTACTATTTAATTTTTCTTTTTATTTAAAAAAAGGGGGGGTATTAGGTATTAATGGAAGACAAGCCTGCCAATAGCTATTCCTGTGACAGCTAAATGGAGTTGTTCCATGGTACAGAAACAGTCTTCTTTTTGAGTTTCAAAACTCGTGTCACCTAAGTAAGGATTTTTGTAAATTATACACTGTGTGTAGAGGTGCTTCCTTTTTCTGGATTTTTAAAAATGTAAGTGGGTGATTTTATTCCATGCCATACCATTTTGAATTTTATAAACCTGTTCCATATTAATTAATTTATTTGATTTCTTAAAGGGCCCTGAATGCTATAGTTTTGCTGTGTTTATTGAAGACGCTTCAACCCTTGACTGTTTTAAAGTGCCTTTTTCTGAGCGTTATCCAATTTTAGGATATCCTCCGCAAGACATCAGAATTATTTCTGTAACCGAACTGTGAAGGGTTTTTTTAAGCTTCCCAAAAAGCTTTGATCTTCAGCTTCCCTCTTCAGTGCCCTTATTTTTGAGAAATTTCATATAGCCCGGTTTAGAGAAACTTGACGAGCAACAAGTTTGATATTATTAGTATATTTACTCTTTCTTATTTGTAAAACAAGACATAAATTTGTATATTTATATATATATATATAATTTCCATATATCTATACATATATAGTCTTTATTTATGTATACTATGTACAGACATTTTAAAAAAGTTTCCTCTGTATTCAGTGGGGAGTTCTATGAGAGGCAGGCACTACCAAGGGAGGACACCCGGTTGCTTGGTAGATGATGGATGGGGAAGAGATCCTGCTGGGCCCCATGGGGTGTCCTGCAAAAGGCTCTTTCCGTGGAACAACAGGCAAGGCTTGGGATAGCTGTGGGCCAGAGAACACACCACGCTACATAGAGGGCATGTGTTTAAAAGCACAGTGTGCGCCTCCTTACATTTTTGGGAAATAATGAACCATTGCCAATGTACTTTGTATTAAAACAACAATAAAGAAAAGATAAGGTGATTCCTTGTAACTGAAGCCATAACCGGGGATTTTCGCACCGCAAAATGCAACACCCATTCCGTGAGCCATGGCCCTTCTTCCTAAGTGGTGGCATTCTCTTTGCCTTCATGTGGGCCTCCTGGAAAAAAAATACTTCGAGGTCTCTTCAATATTGATGCTTTGCCCCAGTTCTTGTGGTGGAGTCTGGTTTACGGAAAACAGGCTGGACGCGCAACATAAGGAATCTGCCCTGTTTGGGAGGAACGGGAATGGCCCAGAAGCCCAATGAAAGTGCTTTAATTGGGTATATCAGGAGGTTGGGCATCAGCGGAATGACAGACCCATTGGGCATAATTTTCACCATACATTCCAATAAACAGATCCCAGCACTAAAGAACATTTTGCCAGAATTGCACACAGTCCAGGGAGGGACAGGAAAGAGTTTGCAGGATTCCTCCCCATTGAGATGAAGGGTGGCAGCACAACGGTGGGTCTCAAAGGAAACTCCCCCCTCCAAAGACCCGTGGAATCGTGGCCTGACTTGACAACTTGAGACTGAGCTGCCACTGCCCCCCCCTCCCCGCCCATGAACAGTCAGATGTCATTGTACAGAGATTGGGGTGGGGGGGACGAGGTCTGACGCTGCATGGCAGTCGCATCCTCTAGGAAAGGGAGAGTGGGAGATGACTCCTAGCTGAGGGCCCTGGGTCCGGCCTGGTAGAAACTCAGGCACAGGTGGGGCTTTTCAGCTCTTAGCTGCACCAGCACAGCAAGAGGAACACCCCCCACTGCCTTGCTGGGTTCTTAATGTGCTCCTTGGAAGGGCCAATACCCTCCTGCTGCTACTCCTCAGCTATGCCTGCAGGGATTGGTCTGCTGATGGCAACATCCACTGCTAGTTGAATGCTGCATCAGTAGACTGTGGAGGCGCAGGGCAAGTGGTCGTGGCACACTTTTGTACATTCAGAGAGGCCCGGCAGAGCTCTTTAAAGCAAAAGGTATCTGCTGCCTCCAAAGAAACAAAACAGGACTTGTGTGGGCAGTGGACTCTCGCCACACAGGGCAGCCAGCATGGAAAGCATGCAGTGCAACTGCTGGAGGCCACTGGCAAGTTAGTAAGACTTCTGCTTTCTTCTTTGGACTCGGTCGTCCACCCACAGCCCCCGTGGAAGGTTGGACACTAGCTCTCGACATGCTGACATAAGAGGAGAGGTGCAGCTCCAGTTCACGCCGACTTACTTATTCATTAGGGTCTTCAAGGAGCGTCTGAAAGTGCTCATGACCGTGGCCACTGATTGCCGAGTCAGCGGATCGGCAGCCTGGTCCCTGTGACCCACGGTTCGGGCCGTCGACTCCTCGGCTGCCCTGAGCAGGAAAGTGTAGTTCCGCACCACCTCCTCGACTTTGGCCAGCAGCGCCTGCCTCTGAGCCTCCGAGCGCACCACGTACACCAGCCGCACAAAGGTCTCAATCAAGCTGCCTAGTACCTGGAAGCTGCTCGTGATGGCCAAGAGCATGCGTGTCGGGCTCTTGTCGACTGCGGCCACTCTGCGGCAAGAGGCCCTGAACTCCTTGAACTTCAAGGCCAGCTCCTGCTTGTATTCAATCAGCTGCGAGAGGTAGGGCTTGCCCTCCCGGACTTCGGGGTTCACGACACACTGCCTCAGGATGGTCAGGAGCTCACTCGTGTCCAGCTGTACAGCCAGGAACCCGTCGGGCAAGGCATAAGTGCGGCCTCGCAGGGCATGGATCTTAGCCAGGCTGCCCTCAAATGTGGAGGTCCGCAGGTCTATCTCTTGGGTCTGGTTGTCGTCAGGACTGCTGCAAGCGCTAGCGTCCAGAACCTGAAGGGTCCTGCTTACAACTGGAACGGCCTGACTGTCAAGTTTCATGCCAGGAAGGATCTGCATGGGGATGGAATAGGACAACTCATCCTTCTCGCTCCCGTCATCTGCCATGTCACACTTCCTGTAGTAGAAACAGTACCGGATGGAGCAGCACTTCTCTCCGTGCATGTCTTCCTCGGGCAGCTCAGCGTGGCTTGGGTACAAGTCCTCCTGGAGAGAGAAGATTGTGTGGTCCTTCTGGCTCTTTTTTTCCTGTGCAACTTGGACATAGGAGGGCTCTGCCCCCACTGCAGGAGTCTCCTGGGCTTTGCTCTTCAAGGCTGGCGCCTGGACAGCAGCTTGGCTTTCCTTCTGTAAGCACTTCGGCTGGGCTGGATAAATGCTCTGGTAGATGTCGGAGGTCAGAGACATTTCATCGGTCTTGTCAATTTCGCTAACGCTGTAGCGGCGCATGAGCTTCTTGTATTGTGGGGCTCCCATGCACTCTCCGCGAGAGGCACACGTAGTCAAGCACGACAAGCTGTTCTCGGGATCGGATCGGCGGTCTCTGGACTCCAGGCTCGTGGACCGCAGCCGGCTGCCCTTCAAAGGGCTTTTGACACTGGTGCCTTTCACCACCTCGGGTTTTTGGGCTTTCTCCCTGCCTCGTCTTTCCAGTTCTGGCGCAGCTAACTGGTTGGGCTGAGGCCTTGCCCCTCTGCTAATACGCTTACAGTCACAGCTCCTCCTCTGTTCCCTGGACATCCCAGGGACCTTCTGCACAGGGCTGGTCTTCAGCTGGCAAGCACAGCGCCCAGATGCTGAAGGGAGCAGATACTCCAGCGGTGGGGGATCACCTTTAGTCTTTGGCTTGAGTAGCTCTTCCAAGAATTCCAGCTCATACTGCTTCACTTTCTGCAGCTGGGCCTGCCGCTCGTCTGTCTCTTTTTTGAGCCGGGTGGGGAAAGTAGCAGAAAAGAGTTTCCTCAACCGGAAGGGAGCCTTGGGCACTCTGGGCTTGGCTGGAACGTCAATGTCCTGTGAAGTTACCTCTAGGACCTTTTCAGGCTTTTTGGAAGGCATGGAGCTTACTGTCAGGCCCTCAGCCCTGGTTCCCAGCTGGTTCTGCCCTGTAGGATCCTCGCTGGAGCTCCTGAGAATTCCACTTGTGGCAGCAGGGGACCTCAGGCTTGTTGCTTCTGTTTTGAGGCTTTTGGCACACGGTTCCTGCTGTCCCCTCTCTCCTTGGCCTCCAGGAGCAGTCTGTTTCTGAGAGGCTGGGCTAGCAGACTGTCCCCCAGTCTTTGGCTCATCACTCCCTGGTTTGTCTGCAGTTTCTTGGCTGATTTTGGAAGCCTGCCTCTCCCCAGGGGCTGGAGAGAGATGGAGAACGTTTGCTGTACTGCCTTGGGATCCTCTGGGCCTTGGAGAGGCCTCTTCTTTCTGCTTCTGGGGGCACTTGTAAGAAGAAGCATTACCAGCGAGCTGACTCGCTTGGTGTTGTAAATGCTTGCTGATGGCTTGCCATCTGCAGCCCTGGCTCCCACTGGGAGTCTTGTGTTCATTTGGAGAATCTAGTGAGGGGGCTGCTGCTTGGGAAGGCAAGGATTTGTGGCCGACCACTTGCTGCAGAGCAGCTGAAATGACGGCAGGAGGAACTCCGCTTCTGGCATCCAGGATCAACTTGGGGCTCAGCCGGACCTCCTTGGGCATTTTATCCTGCAGCTCTTGCACTTGCTCATTGCTCAGGGCAGTGGCGTGCAAGGACACCTCTAAGGCCGCTTTGGGGGGACTGGGGCCCTCACACTCCAAGCCTGGGGTTGGTGCACCTTTGCTCTTTGGCTCACTGAGCTGCTGGGAGAGCGCAGGCTGAACAGCCAAGGCATAGCTTCTCCCCAGCTGGGGAGGATCCTGCTTGTTCCTACTGCAAGGAGGCTTGGAGTTTTGGTTCGAGATTGCCGGCTTTGGGGAAGAGCTCGGTTCCTGGTGGCGGAGGGGGTAAGGCGAAGCAAGGACAGCTTGTGCAGCACAGCCTTGAATGCGGAAAGGCAGGTCCTTCCTAGTCAGAAGGTTCTCCTTGTTGATATGCTGAGCCAGGAAGTAGGCAGTGTTCTGGTGCTGCTTCATGGCCGAAACCATCTCTGAGACATCGGTGATCTCCGAAGAGTTGGTTTCGTGGCCGGAGTCCAGCGATGACTCAGGGGTGATGGCAGCCAGGACAATCAGGCCTGGAGGAACAAAAACCAAACGTTAGAGCTGGGGATTTGCTCAAGGACGGCCCTGCCAGGGAGCAGGTGGGATGGTAGGAAGGGAGCAATAGGTTGTATGGCTCTGCAGTGAAAACACTGCCACCATTTACCAGGGAGCCCGCCTGCAGGTAGCGGGTTCATATAGGTAGTGCATTTTAGCAGGTGGCACCATCTCAGAAATATTATTTCCCTGACCCTAGCCCAGAGCAGTGACTGATGTGCCCTGAGGGTAGGCTATTGGGTGAGAAGAGGGTGGGATAAGGTAGCTTCTGAGTTTTCGACTCGTTGTGGTGTATTGCCTCCTAATATGGAGGCAAGGGGTGTGATGTATTCTAATTTGCAGTCCCCCCCTCCTCCGCTGCCTGCCCAGACTTCTGCTAGTGGTATATGAGAAGCAGTTGGGGGGTTGCCATTCTTCACACTGATAACCAAAGAGCATTTAATGCTATTGACTGGACTTCCCCCGCAACCAGCCACACCATGCCGCAGGCCTGTTTAACAGAAGTTGTTCCAAAGGGGATTGCAGCTGAAGAAACTGGGCAGCTTCCATCAGCAGCTGAGATTCGGCTGCAGCAGTGCTGCTGCTGCTGCATCATACAGTACGTTGTGTGCAGCTGGTCCAGGGGCTGTCCAGTGCAGTTGCTTGCCCACAACACGGCAGGCCAAAATGGCCCCAGGCACAGCAGGCTTCTCCTCTCTGTGCTCATGTGTGAATCCTCTGAATGGAGTGAACTGATTTACAGAGATCAGAAGCAGTCTTTCTAGGTGCAAAGGCTAGATCAGGGGTGTCAAACATAAGGCCCGTGGGCCTGATCAGGCCCTTTGAGAGCTCTTATCTGGCCCGCGAGCCATCTGAGGCAGCCACCCCCCACCCCCACGCTTGACCTGGGCTGGCGAGGCATGGCCCGGCCCGACCAAGGGACATTTATGTCATATCTGGCCCTTGTAACAATTGAGTTTGACACCCCTGGGCTAGATATTCACAGATCACACAGTTCAGGCCTTTGCAGCTGCTTTAAAATACTTTCCTCTTAGCCCTTCATTTGTGCTAGCCCCCATCCGCCAGTGGTACCTCAGCTTGTCCCATGTAAATAGAAAAGGGGTGTGTGTGTGATAAGTTTGCATAAACATTCTTGAACATGATCGACTGCAATTTAGCTTTAATTTCCCTTCAAGGCAATAGGCTTGCTTGCAGTAGGGGAGCCTGGGCTGGACTGGGCACTCCTTTCATGACAGGAGGGGCAGAAAGCCTGCCCAAAGTGGAAGAGGGTGCCACTTGCCCCTGCTCCTGTATGATCTCTGTGCACACCCTTGTAAGGCCCAGCTGTATACTGACATGACATACTGACATCATAACGTGATTTCGGAGCTGTACCTCATTATTTGATTGCTGGTCAAATAAAAAGTAATTGACAGTTTGAAAGGAAATATGTTTTCTCTTCATTGTCTTCCTTCATTTGACTACCAGTTCAGAACTGCACAAAATTCCCATTAGAACTTTCCAAATCTGGCTTAGAATTTACACATTTTGCATTAGGGAAAACCTTGCCGTTTAGCTGTTTCCAAAGACAAGGGTACTACAGTTAGTCCTGATCACAGGGCTCACGTACTTACAAAGTTCAGTTATATCTCATGACTGCTTTTGAACTGTTCAAATCAGTGCAGCTACTGTTTAGTGGCAAAGCATATGCTTTGCATGCAGAAGCCCCCAGATCTCACCCAGCATGTCCAATTCAAAAGATCTCTGCCAGCTTGTCTGGGAAAGAAGTACGTTTTTTGTGCCTGGAGAGCTACTTCTTGTCAGAGTAGACAAATATGAGGTTGATGAACCAAAGGTCTGATTCAGTACAAGGTAGCTTCGTGTTGGGAGGGGCTGTGGCTCAGTGGTCGAACACATGCTTTGCAAGCTGTGGGTCCCAGGTCTGATCCCTGGCATTTGCAGATAAAGGATTTCAGGCTGCAAGTGTTGAGAAAGACCTATCTGCCTGAGATCCCAGTGAGATACTGACCATCAGAGCACTGGGCGAGGGCGGATCAAGGCAGCTTCACGCTGACAACATCCTTACCCTGTGACCCTGCCTCCTCATCCGGCCTCCTGCATCCCCTGCTGTAAATGGCTCCCACAGTAGTTGGAACTCTGCCCTGCAACTGATGACCACAGTAGGGTTACCTGCTGTCTGCTGCGGCTGGGGGTGCGGGCCATCCTCCGAGGCAGCCAAAGCCTCCAGTGCCTGCAGGGTGGAGACCAGGGCATCATCCAGATCCTGGGCATGGTCCCTGACCGTCCTTGTTTGCACACTATCTATAAGCGTCACCGGGATCTCGTCGTAGAGGATTCCGCAGATATGGCGGCCCTGCTCCTGGCCCTGTGCCGCTGCCCGGCGCTTGGAGTCGTCTTCGTCGGAGCTGTTGTCCCGGAAGCCAGGAGGCGGAGCGGCAATGGCAGGGAGCAGAGCGGTGGTCTCGTCCTCTTCCTCATCACTCCCTGGAGGGGGAAGGGACGTCAAGTCCACCACGTTGTCACGGGAGCTGCCAGAATTGCCGCCCTTGCGAGAGGCCAACCTACCCTTGACTTTGGCTTTGCAAGAGTCACAGTAAAAGTGCACAGAGTTACTCTGCCCGTGGCTGTCCATGGTGTAGGCTCTGGCCCGGTTGGCCCAGTGCTCCTGGTCCAGGCCATCCGGGTCATAGTTGTGAGCGGCCCCATTGCAGTCCTGTCCAGAGCTTTTGGGTGTGGGATCGGATTTGGTCCGGGGCCGAGACTCCTCAAAGAAGATCAAGTTTTCATTGATGTCCGTCCTGCTCTTGCGCTCCTTTCTCTGCTCTCGCATGTGCAGGTAGCAAAAGCTGACGAGCTCCGAGTCCGAGGCCACGGGAGCTCGAGGGGGGCATGCCCCGGGGCTGTGGACAGCGCCACCCAGGAACCCGCTCTCTTTCTTTCCCACGTGCCCCGCTGCAGCAGACCGATGGGCGGTGGGCGCATAATCTAAATGGAAACAGCAAATGGACCGTTACAAGTCTGCCCTACAGCACTCGTTGTTCCAACTTAAGCTTGTCCAGCTGTGCCAGTGAAAGACTTTGCTCCCAAAGCAGTTTAGTTAGCAGACTTGCATTGTGAAGAACACTTCCAAAATTGGAAAGCCTTTCCAAAACCAGCCAGGCATCCACTTTCAGGGTGCTCACCACACGGAGGTGGTGTTGATTCCAGCTGGTCCAAAACAGCAGATTGGGGGATGGGGGGGTAAGCAGTGGCACTAAACCTGATTGTCCAGAGATCATTGTCTCTCCTCCCTCCCCCAAGTTTGTGCTTTTTGTGCATTCAATTCAACGCTGAATGACACAGGAAATGGCCATCTGGATAAAGCCAAAACCGTCGCCTGAATTGGGCAGGGGCCACTGGCATAAGTGACGTTGCTTGATCAATCTGACATGGGTTAACCTGTAAGACTTGTGTTCACGGCAATCAGAGCACACACCTCAGGTTACGTTTGTGATCAAAGGCTTCTGCATACAAAATACACCCATGTACAAAACAACTCCACCATGTCAGGAAGCACAGTTCCAGCCTCTCCTGCTCCCTGACCTGCGAGCTTTCCAGACAGGGGAGTGAAGAAGTATCCAGTCACACATGCACCCACCTGCAGTGGCATGGCCAGACACAGGGAGAGCTCATCCTTGCAGAGGAGTTAATCCGCATGTGGTCTGCATATTGAGAAACCACTTAGTAGCAGGAGGGGGAACCAGAGGTTCCTCTGATCTGTGCTATCCCTAAGAATTTTAAAGTTGGCAGAAATAATGTAGCCACGAAAGAAGCCATCTTTCCTTTTCGCTCCAACATGCCCACTGACATGACAAGCTCAACAGGTGCTCCACAGCGCTTAAAACCAATAAGCTATTTCAGATCCATGGCAGACAGTGATCAACAGTGAGACTCTGCAAGCTGACAATGGATTTTTTAAAGATTGCCTGGATAGCCACTGTCTTAGTGCACAACCTGCGGGACCTCCTGTCTGATGGCATTGTGTTCCAGGTTTATCACCCTCCCCTCCTCCAAAGCCCCCATAAACCAGTGTGCCTCTACCCATGCATATATAACATACCTACCACCTTCTCTGTCCACTCCACACATCTGATGAATGCGGCCCTTGCCTAGGAAGGCTCAGGCTACAATAAAACCAATCAGCTGCTGAGGTGCTGCAGGACTGGTCTCTGGGTGGCGGCACACTCGTGTGCCCACTACTTCTGAAATCAGACTCGTTCCATTAAATTCACACAGAAAAATTCATTCTGACACCCTATTGCCCGTGGGTGAGTTTGTCCTCTCAATCCTCACCCTAAAAGCAAGCCAGCAAAAGCGGATACGTGTGCAGGTGTGGAAATGCACCGTCTTGGATCCCAAGCGGAGAACAACGTTGACGTCTCACTGTAGCAGTCAGTGCAAGATCCCAAGTAAAAAGTCTCCCCTCATGGGACAAAAGGTGCCAGATGGTTGCAGGGCAGAAAGTGACTTGCAGGTTGCCTACAGTCACACATGCTTTGCTCTGGCTCAGCATCCAAATTGCAGCAGGCTTTTTTTTGGTTTTGAGTATCCACATTACATCATCCTCTGGGCGCTCACTTTCTCAGATTTCCAGTACGTTGCTGCAACCTTTCCTAAACCTAGTTTGATACAATATTTCTTTGGAAATACTGTGGCCAAAGAACATTTGCTTGCGTGTGGACAGGAAGGCGCACCTTTTTGAAGGTCCCACCTGTACCGGCACCGTTTTCTTTGCTACAGCAACCAGCAGTCACTGTGTTGCCACCAGAGATTTTTTTCTTTTAAAAAGTCAACCATTGCCACAGTACAGTGATAAAAATCTAGCAATAAAAGGGACAACAGGGGCTACTTACTCTTTGATTTTTTAAAAAAATGAAAGCTGGACATTCAGAGGAGTGGCTTGGTTGTGGCTGTAGATCATTATGTTATTGCACTGCAGCGGTCTTGCAACAGCTTTTTTTTTTTAAAGCTCGCAAAGGCCTTTGGTAGTGGTGATGGGGAAGGCAGCCATATGGGGCTGATGGAAGAAAAGTGCAGGCAGAACAGCTGTGCAGATTCTTCAGTGCTGCTCTGAGAATCCTTTCCCTGCCACAGAAATGTAGCATGCCCTGCTGTACCTGGTTGCAAGTTTTAGAATTTGGAGAAGCAAAACACACATAGTGATCTCCATCGTGCCCAGATACAACTTGCCCCTTTAATGATATCTTAATAATGTGAAGGACTTCTGTAATGTTTGGAAATTAAAAAAAATCCTGAAAACCCTGGCCTGGTCTGACTAAGGGGCTAGACCAAGATGGAACTACTCAGGGCCACTTGACAGAGGACTGTTGCTATGGCTTCCTCCTGTGGGGCCCGCATGGCAAAAGCCCCCTGCTGTGAGCAGCTGCAGACCCTCAGTCACCCCCACCCCTTCCCTCCCTTTGACTCAGCCTCAATCCGGCCATCGTGCTGGTCCAGGGAAAGTGGAAAGAGGTGATTCCCTCTTTGCCTTAGCTGGGGTGGACTGAAGCACCACACACCAGTGGGCAGGAAGGGGTGAAAAACAGAGCGGGGGGGGAAGGGAGGGGGTCGCAGCCCTTGATAGCAGAGGGAAGATGCCAGCTTGGGGGCCCCATCCAGGCAGGCAGCCCTGAGTAGTTGGGGCACAAACAGCAGAGGATGAAACATACCTGCCTTGATCATTTGAGGAGGCGGCGGCTGGCTGGCGGGACGGGAGAAGATCATCCTCTTGGAGTCTACCAGGAGGCGGCAGTAGCCAGCAATGAGGCAGGCAAAGTTGGTGGCCTCCGGCCACTCCATCAGCAGCACCAGAGGCTGGGGAGGGGAGGAAAAGCCATTAAAGGGGAGCTCGGCAAACAGGGAAGGCAGACGGGCAGGGCAAGGACACGAGAAGGGAATCAGCCTCCTGCCGCAGGGGGGGAAATCAGCCTGAGTTTGTTGTGTGGGTGTCGAGTGTCACGGAGCCCTATTTGGAGGTTGTTTGCGAGGTTTATTCATGATGGACGGCAAGGTTCCCTCCCCTGTGCTGCAGGCTGCATCTTCCCCTGCTGTACAGACTCCAGTGCAGAGGCGTTCGTTTGAGTCATCAAGCCTTTTGATGCAGAAAATGCCAGTGAAATGCCTGGAAGTGGCTAGCAGAGGAGTCCAGGGAAAAGAACATTTGGGTTTGGAGTAGACACCACCCCACATAGGATCGGAAAGGTGGCTGGGGACCCGCAAAAGGGAGGGGGGAATACTACATTTGAGTGTCATGGAAGAGTGGGTGGACCAAGGTACAGATAGAAGGAAGCTTTGTAAAGTTGCATAAGGCACAAGCTAAACTGTTATTTCCTGTGATTTGGAATGTTTAAAATGTCACAGCGCTTGAAGATAAGCCAACCCATTCTGGATCCTTTGGAGCCAAAAGTATTTTATAGTGGTAAGGAATTGGCTGTGCTTGTACTCCCTCATGGCAATTCCTGACCTTTGGCATCCTCTCCCAGTGTCCTGGGGCTTTTCTGTTTGCATTTTCCCCTCAATTCATGCCCTGCTTTCTCTTGGGACACACATGAACATGCACACATGAAGCTGCCTTATCCTGTACCAGACCCTTGGTCCATCAAGGTCAGTATTGTCTACTCAGACTAGTAGCAGATCTCCAGGGTCTCAGGTAAAGGTCTTTCACAACACCTATTGCTTGGCCCTTTTAACTGGAGATACCGGAGACTAAACATGGGGCCTTCTGCATGCCAAGCGGATGCTCTATCACTGAGCCATGGCCCCATGACCACAGGTGATTCTTGATCTCAGGGCCAAACTACACCTGACACTGAGGATCCATGAAAAGATCATTCAACATGCTAGCTAGCCCTTTAAAAAGTAGCAATTTGGATCAGGTCTGGTGATAGAGGGGGATACCTGTTTGTTTCCTTTTCTTGACTGAAATCATCTCCCTGGCTGCTATTAGCCCCAGTAGAGAAAAAATGAAAAGCAAAGTTTGATGTAGGAGAGAGTGCTGGGGGAGCAAGAGTTAAGCCCTTTCCCAAATCGGGGGCGCCCTGATTCTTTAGGGGAGTCCGATCATATATCACTGTAAGGTGCATTTTGACACTCAGATACGTGTGCCAAGACAAAGGCATGTGCCACTTTGCTGGGTGAGTGTCTGAATTAGATCAAGCACATTAGAGAGGACAACGTGGGACAATGAAGCAGCTGTGAGAACCACATCTGCAGCTGAGAAAATGATTGGTTTAGGCAGATTTTAACTGAGAACTACTAAAATGCAGATTAACAGTGCCATCCTAAACAGAGTTACACCCTTTTAAGTCCACTGAAGGGAATGGATGCGGAGACCCTGTTGCTATGCTTTATTGGGAAAACAGCTAGTAGATCTGGGCTCAGTTAATTAGTAGCCAAGAGCCCCTTTCCCATGGGACTCTGAAAGCTGGAGGCTTTAATGCTAATTCATATGACTGGCTTAAGCAGGAGAAAGGTGATAATTGCATCAAACTCTTCATTGGCAAAATGCAGCTCATTTTCAGCGACAGGGAAAACAGCTGGACTGCAGACAAACATGGTTTTATCTGAGACTTTAATCAAAGTTTCATTCCACAAATGCTGAAGTCTGCTCTGTACAACACCGTTGTGCTCCTGCAGATTTCTGCTGTAAGGTACCTCCAGGTCAACAGCTGTATCATCCAGCACCTCCCGCTTCTCTTCAAAGCATTCTTGCATTTCTCTCATTTTTGTTTGTGGTGTCAAAACCAGGGATCGGCTTTGTGCTTCTTAATTATTGAAGGAAGCTGCTGTCGGTCATTCAGAAACTTCTGTCCTAGCCTGGCTAATTATCTTTGCTTCCTGCTCCTCAGAAACACAGCCTGGGAGAACAAGATTTTTTTTTTTTTTTTGCTTTTATTCCACTCCAGCCTGTGTGCTGCCCAGGAGATCTCCAGTCCCTGCCGCATCTTTTCCAGTCAGTTGTTTGTGTAGAAAGCAAGTCATTCCAGCAAAGGTCTGTAGATGGCAGGAGGCGCCTGACTCCAATGGCACATCATGTGCATCGATGCTCTGCTTGAAACACATGAGGAAGGCACGCTTGTTCCCTCTGCTCATCTGAACTGAAGGCATAAGCCAGAGAAAGAGAGAAACCTACCTCTGGTCTATATCACTTTGCAGAACTAATGAGATTCTATCAGCTTTTCAAACTAATGAGATTCAAACTAATGAGATTCTATCAGCTTAACATTCAATCACATGGTCTAACTGTTGTCACTAGGAAAGCTTGCTCAGCATACCTGGGCCTGCCACACACATCACTATGTCCATCAATAAGGGGCCAGCTTTTCAAAGGGAAGTTCTGACATCACAACCAGAGTACCACCTCCCCACTTCCGTCTGCTGGTCTGCTGTACAAAGGCCAGGTACTTGTTGTCAATAAAAAAATGATGCTTACCTGTACCTTTCTGTCTGTTATACAGGAGGCTAAATGTGCTGCTCTAGAAAGAGAATAGTTATTTCTCAGAATTCTTTTAGGAACTTTGCAGATGCTTGCTTCTGGGGGAAAGTGACCATATGAGGGCTTTGCAGAATGTCTCACTCAGAATATCCATGTTTCTGCTTAGGGTAGTCCTCCCTAAGCATGCAGGGGCGTGCATGTTTGTGGGGCTGCATAAAGCTGGGCCTCACTGATACAGGGCTGCCAACTTTTAAACTAGACCCTCCAGCTGTCCCATTAATACTGGTTTGATTCGCAGCAATTATTGGGTCATGTTATTTAGCTTCATGCCGCAAAACACTTCAGTGAAACAATTCTACACATTAAGCCACCATTACGGAGACAGAACATTCCCCCCCCCCGGCTAATTGGCCATCTTAGTTGCATGCCACAAATGGTGATAAGGAAAACCCCAACCTGCTCACAAAAAGGAAGGGGTGGCTTGAGGGAGGGCCAGTGTGTTTCTCCAGCACCCCACTGTGTGTTGGCCCACCCAGACTGGCTGATGTGTGGCAGAATGAGCGTATATATACAAGACATCGCTGGCTACCTTCTCCAGGCTAGTGCCTTCTGCCGCCAGGGCAGGGTTCCCTTTTTTTGCCCAAGCAGGGCCAGACCACAGGATTACGCTGCGGCACGTGGGTGCCTGGGTGAGCCAAAATGTGGTCCAGGGGTCCCTTCAAATGTCAGAGCCTTGGGTCAAATATTCTTGCCCAAGCAATGGCGGGGGTGGCTTGCAGGTATTCCCCTGGCAGATGCCTGATTGGAGCAGTGGACTCTGATCTGGAGAACCGGGTTTGATTCACCACTCCTCCACATGAGCTGGGTGACCTTGGGCTAGTCAGTTCTCTGAGAGCTCTCTCAGCCTCACCTACCTCACAGGGTGTCTGTTGTGGGGAAGGGAAGGTGATTGGAAGCCGGTTTGATTCTTCCTTAAGGGGTAGAGAAAGTTGGCATACAAAAACCAACTTGTCTTCTTGTTCTTCTGATTAGCTGAGTGGGAGGGAAGCATAGGGCTGGCTCACAAGGAGACCAACTGTGCCTGTTTGATTACTGTCAGGGCATGTAAGGCTGCAATCAAGCCAAAGCTGGTCGTGAAATCAGCTTCTAGGTACAAACACCAGGGATCCTTAGCAATGCAAGTCTTCTTGACCTCTGCTAAGTGCTGGGAGGCAGGAGCTCAATGACTGTGATGGGGTGCTGGGCTGAATTTGCAGCTGGCATGTTGCCAGGCACTTTGTCGCTTCATCTTGGCTCCCTGCTTTCAAGGGAGGTTCTTGTCTTTGAGGCTCAGCAAGAGAGTGCCTACTTTGCATGCAGAAAACCCGAAGTTCAGTCCCCAGCATCTTCCAGTTAAGGGGCTGGGAGAGAAGCTGCACAGAGCCGCTGTGGGTTTGCAGCGTCAGTGGCGCTGGGCTGCACGTGACCTGACTCAATATAGGGCAGTGTCACTGGGGCTGGGTAACAGGTGGTGTGCAGGAACAATGTGTGTGCCTGCCAGGAGAAGAGCATGCAGCAGGGATGGAAGCCGGAGCTAATTACAAAGACTGCAGGTAAAAATATGTCTTTTCGATTCAATTGTAATTATAGGCAACTGGAATGTTAAGAGGTTGCTTCTACCGGGGACTATGGATCGATATACTCAGAACATAACAAGGCAGGAAAAGAAAGGTCGTCTTAGAAGGAGGGACTCGCTTTGATTTCAGATAAACCACCTGCGTGCACCAAGCAGGTGACCCCCATGCCCTATTTCTAGGGCAGCTACAACTCCAGTGTGTGCTGGATTGGTAGAGCAGGACCAAGCCTGACAATCTTCTCACAGTCAGACATGCCCCTGCTTTATGCTGCAAAAACGTTGCTGTCTCTTGTGATACCACAACTTCCCAGTTACAGATAAGGTGGGAACTTGAGAGAATAGCCCCACATCAGCACAGCAGAGAACAAGAGACGGCAAAGGACAGAGTAAGCATCATCACCTGGAGCTTCCAAAGTGGTATGTTAGTGAGCTGCTGTTTGGGCACCGGAGAAGCATTTCAAAATGGGCCAAAATGCCTGTAGAATTTCCGGGCCCAAATGCCCAGCTCTGAAGGCAGGTTTCACATCTCGGTGAATAGGGCAATGTTCCATCGGGTCTGTGAATCTCTGGGGGTGCGAACATCCTTTGGCTTGACATTCACGAGCCTCTCTCATATGTCCTCCCCACTGTTACTAATCTGCCAGGCTCTTGCCAGTCTTGAAGAGCAACTGGGATGGGGCTCCTGATTCTCTGAAGGGCTCAAAGAATGCTCGGGGAAGGTGAGCCGCTAATGGCTTTGATTCACAAAGGAATGGCATTGAAGTTGCATCCCACAGCTTTAACTGAAACCACGGGAGCTGCTAGCACAATGGAATAATTGTGACAAGCAGGTTAACATTTCAAAGGGCTGCAGTGACTGTTTCCTTTCCTTCTCAGTCTCCTTGAGCTCTCTGGGGCTGAAAAGAATCAATTGAAAGGGGGGGGATTCTTCTTCAGCAATTGCTCTCACTGGAGGGGCCAAGCAGTGGTTTTCAGTGAAAGCTCTTCAGCCCCCCCCCCAATCCACACCCACTGTCCCTCCATCTGAATAGCTCTGTACTTTCCTTGGGCTCCCTACAATTCATAGAATCATAGAGTTGGGAGGGACCATACAGGCCATCTAGTCCAACCCCCTGCTTAAAGCAGGATCAGCCTAGAGCATCCCTGTCAAGTGCTTGTCCAGCCTCTGCTTAAAGACTGCCAGTGAGGGGGAGCTCACCACCTCCAAACGTAACTTATTCCACTGTCAAACAACTCCTACTGTAAAAGATTCCCCCCTAATATCCAGCCGGTACCTTTCTACCCACAATTTAAGCCCATTATTGCGAGTCCTATCCTCTGCTGCCAACAGGAACAGCTTCCTGCCCTCCACTAAGTGACAGCTCTTCAAATACTTAAAGAGAGCAATCATGTCCCCCCCCCCTCAGCCTCCTCTTCTCCAGACTAAACATTCCCAACTCCCTCAGCCTTTCCTTGTAGGGCTTGGTCTCCAGGCCCCTGATCACCCTCGCTTCTCTCCTCTGCACCGGCTCGATTCTGTCCACATCCTTTTTGAAGTGAGGCCTCCAGAACCGCACACATTACTCCAGGTGCGGCCTGACCAATGCAGTGTACAGTGGAACTATGACATCTTGCGATCTGGATGTTATGCCTCTGTTGATGCACCCCGAGACAGCATTAAGATTCACCCCAAGACTGAATTCACCCCTTGCCTCTAAGACATTTGCATATAACGCTCCACACTGCTCTACGTGAGGTCCAGGGGGGCTTGTATGCCGGTTGTGCAAGCGGCCCTTCTGCCCCCAGGAGATTCCAGTGGCCCAGACTGGGATGGCTCCTGCTGCCTTGGCCTGCCAGTGGCTCTGGAGAGAGGGCTTCCTGGGCTCCTCTCTTCTGGGGCTGGTTCCCATGTATGGTTTCCCTTGTGGTGTTTGTCTTCAGCTTTGTCCCACCTCCCACTGAGATCCCACAACAGCGGTGCCGTGATTGGAGTGTCAGGCTGTTGAGATCCAGGTTGAAATCTCCACTCCGCTGTGAAGTTTGTTGTAGGACTGTGCGCCAGCTGGCCATTGTCTCTCTGCCAGAGCCCTGCTTCACAGGGTTGTTGTGAGGATAAAATGGAAGGGGGAGAACTGCCCTGACCCGCTTGAAGGAAGGGCAGGATTAAAAAAAAAAAACACAGAAAAGAAGAAGAAAGAGTGCGCCCAACCTGACCTCCCAGTTCTCATTTGAGGCCTCACTTTCCGCTTTGTTGTGGTTTTAGCCTGAGGGCCACTAGGCCCTTCTCTCAGACCCCAGCTCTGCATTTCCTGCATTTCCTGCCCCCTTTCAGAGTTCAAGTCTCCTGGGCCTCAGTCCTTAGCCTTCCCACAGGACTGGGCTTCCCTTCCACACTTACTGGTCCATGCAGCCTCCTTGAACATCCATCAGCAGATATGCCCTTCCCCCAACTTACAGAGGCTTCTCCTTCTGGCCCCACCATGAAACAGGGAAGAGGGGAGGAAGCCGCACCTACCTTGGCATCCAGGATGCTCGTTTCCACCCGTGCCACACCCTGGTTTTCCCGAAACAGCTGGATCTTGCTGACCTTGCTGAATTCGGACAGCACCGTGGTGAGGTTGGTCTTCAAGTCAATCACGTGGCTGATGCCGTGGCGGGGTCCCACCAGAAGGGTGGTGGCCGGCTGCTTCTCATCCTGAGCAGGGATCAAGGTCAGCCAGGGAGGGGGAGGGAGAGAGGCTGTCAGAATCCGGCCGGCCTGCAAGGGCTGCTGCAGTCTCCTTTCCCTCCCTCCCTCCTTCCACTGAGCTGGGACCGGAGCCAAACGTTCTGAGCTCTGCTGGCTGGGTTCCATCTTGGGTGTAAACTGGGCAGAAGGTCACTGCGCCAGAGACTGCTCCTTTGTAGGAGAGGAAGCTCGCGGGTGGCACAGGGAACGTGCCCAGAACAAAGACCACAAGCAGCTTTGATCCTGCTGGCTGAGGTGCTTGCAAACACTCCTTTCACCTGAGGTACCAAGACTGGTTGGCAACAGATGTGGGGGATATTTAGGATGGATCTTGTGGGCATTGGAAAACAAGCATGCGATCCTATCCTAGAAGGTCAGACAAGAAGAGCATGTGGAAGCTGGATGGGGTGAGGGGAGACACAAAACAGGAGTGGAACACAGAAGTATCCATAAGGTTTCTGAAAGCAAAAGTTGCTGCTAGGTCTGGCAGGGCCTAACTACGTATGTCCACCCCCCGCCCCGGGTCCTCTGTGGCTTCATGCAGCTTATATGTGCTTGCAGCTTCCCCACTGGGATCTCCATTTCCAGGTCCACAGGGCCTAATTTGGGTTGGGGCCATGATATACGAGGAGAAGAGGCTTCAGCTTTCCCCCCTGTGTGTACCCCATCAGGACGCCAGCCAAGAAGGAGACAGAACTTATGTCTAACTCCCCCTGCCCTGGGTTCCTGACCCAAAACATCCCCAAGGGGTTGCTGTTTGCTCCACTGGGGGCTCCACGTGTACATAAGAAAGGCCCTGCTGGATCAGACCAAGGCCCATCAAGTTTAGCAGTCTGTTCACACAGTGGCCAACCAGGGGCCTCTAGGAAGCCACTAACAAGACGAGTGCAGCAACACCATCCTGCCTGTGTTCCACAGCACCCAAAATAATAGGCATGCTCCTCTGATACTAGAGAGAATAGGTATGCAGCATGACTAATATCCATTCTAACTAACAGCCATGAATACCCCTCTCCTCCATGAATATGTCCACTCCCCTCTTAAAGCCCTCCAAGCTGGCAGCCATCATCACATCCTGGGGCAGGGAGTTCCACAATTTAACTATGCGTTGTGTGAAAAAATACTTCCTTTAGCAGATGACTCCGTGTTTTAGTATTATGGGAGAGGGAGAAAAACTTCTCCCTGTCCACTCTCTCCAAACCATGCATAATTTTATAGACCTCTATCATGTCTCCCCTCAGCCGCCTCCTTTCCAAGCGAAACAGCCCTAAGCGTCTTAACCGCTCCCCATAGGACAGTTGTGTACTGATGGGGTACACACAGGTTTCCTCAACGGGGCAGACAGCACTCCCATTTGGGGTATAAAAAAGGCTTGGGATGGGGATTGCGGTGTGTGAGGAGAAATAGGGCCCCACACTCCTAGGAACTGAATTCCCCATGGGGAACTTGCAAACGAGGACCCAAGGAGTGTGTAACATGCAGGAAGGCCTGAGGATGTTCACCAACCATGCACTGAGTGAAAGAAGATGCACGGATGGGTGAAGGGAGATGATGAGAGCAGGGGAAAGGTCACTTTCCCAACCGGGTCCCAGGGGTCCCCCAGCACTGTCTCCTTGTTCCAGCCCAAAGAACCTGGGTTTGCATGCATTCTGCAAAACCATTCCAAATTACTGAAGTCAGCCCAAGAGCCACATAAAGGGGAAAAGGGAAGGGGGGGAAATAACCCAGGAAATCAAGCAAATGGACATGTGGGTGAAGTGAAGGGATTAAGCGTCCCCAGTCGTATTTGGGAGGCATGGACAATGGTCGATGGATGACACTTACGACAAATGAAAGCAGAACCTTCCCCGGATGGAGATGGACCATGAGAGTAGAAGCCTCCCTGGATCAACCTTGGCATCACCCTGCGGTGGACACAACGGGGCTTGTGTGGATGAAAAGGATGAAATATGGGACTACACGCTGCGTGTGTGGGTGTATAAAACTCACTAGCTGTTGCAGCAACTGGGGTCAGGACTAGGCTCATGCCACATACAATATGATCATGCCCTTGTGGGCTCCACAGCAATGCCATGTAGGCCTCAGCACTGGACCGAACCATCTGGCATTGGGGGAGGGGTGCATTCACAAAGCCCTGTCACCCTCTGCACCTCAAATGCATCAACTGGCCTGGGCATAGGTAGCCGAGAAGGTCTCTCACGTGACACAGGTACGTGTTGATATGGAGGTGAGTATTTCAATTCCTCAGCAGAAAGCCTAGCTACAGCGGTAGATTGCCAACCAAGAAACAGATGTGTTTTAAATTATTATTTTTCTTTAATGATTCTGCTCAAATGACCAACAGATCTTAAGCAGGACTATACTAAGCACAACGGCCAAAATATTTAATATCTAATATGTATCCCCTTATTCTTTAAAATAGGCAGCCAATATATTTATATATAAATTTTGAAATCTTTACCATCTCTGATTTATTTATTTAAAAAAAAAATTCAGGAAGGACGAGTGCCTTCTTTCCATTATCAAATGACTCAACCAGTCTCTATCAACCTCGAATAACAGACAATAAAAAAACAAATGACATATTGTGCTTATACTGCCAGATCCACAAGGACAGATCCTATTTGAAAATAGAATTTTACTAAATCTGCCCTTCAACTCAGGTGATGGCATTTAATTGGGCCATCATTTAAAAAATTAGTGACACTTCTGCTCCAGCCATCTCCCCAAAAACTCAGAACAGTGTGTGTGTGTGTGTGGGGGGGGGGGGGGATTCCATGGAGATTTCCCATTCAGACAATGACCAGACCCAGACTTGCTTAGCTTCAGAGATGGAAATGTCTCCTACACCGCCAAGGCAATTATCTGCTCACCTGTTAAAGAATGGGGATTCTTGATGCCAATGTAGTGGAATGATACAAACATAATCCCAGAGCTTTGAAAGCAAGAAGAGGAAGAAAGGCTGGCCAGCTGGCCTAAAGCCTTGCCCGGGGAGAGCCCAATTCATGCCTTTAGGAAATGTGGCTTGGGGTTCCCGTTTGCTTATGACGAGCCCACGCTACAGTTACCGTACCAGTCCCACCGTGTTGAAGAGGACGCCTGCGAAGGTCGGCAGCTCATTTAGGATACGCAAGTACTGGAGCTTGGCTTGGGTCGTGGAGACCTGTATAAATGCATCACATCCCTATCAGCAAGAGCGTAAAGATTCCCAAGGCATTCCCTATAACTTAGCAAATGGCTACCGCTCCCTTGACAGAGGGGGGAAGAAACAGCCTCTTTGTACAAGGCCTAAAAGGAGCACAAGTTTCTCACTGCAGAGTGCTTAGGGGTATTACAAGCACAGGCACTGTTTAGCTGTGGCTCTGCACTGTGGCACAGAGAGCACAGCCTGGCACTGTGGGCAGGACGGCCTCCTGCACTAGTCCTGGCCAGGCTGGTATTGCAGGCACATCTGATAGATGCTTCCACGCACTAGCCAATAAAGGCCCCTAAGTATAGAATGCACGATCTGGGCCAAAATACAGCTTCCCATTAAACAAAACGCACAAAAATGATCACACGGTGTTCTCTCTAAAATTATATTAAGACAACTGGTATACAAAACCTCTCGGTGAAGGAAAAAAAAGGTAGTTCCCGAACTTTGATTTTGCAATATTTACATGTGTCAGTTTATTCTGGCTGCAGTATTTCCTGAACTGTACGGAAACTTGAAGTGCAACAATTTAATGGAAAGCTCTTCCTTGAAGCTTTTGATTCATTCAGTTATCTTAATTATTACAAGATACTGAGCTTTGCACACTAGATGGCAACAGGACAGCTGCCACAAAAAGGGAGGAAGGAGGGACCCAGGGTGTGATTTTGAAAGACTTGCTTTGTGAAGGACTTCATCTCCCTTCCTCAATATATCAGAGGCGAGAACATCTTTCTTGCAATCTGTTGGAGCTGGACCTGTATTTTGGCCAGACTCAGGCCATCCCTGGCCTGGCTGCCTCTCTTGGGCCATGTGTGATAGATTCATGTGTCTCCTTGTGAGATTTTTAAACAAGATGGCATCCTGTTTTGCTACGCATGCTCACTAGAACCAAGACAACCAACATTTCTTCAAAGGCCTAGCTGGCTCCTTGCCTCCAGTGAGTACCCTGCCCCTGTTTCCTTGCCTTGGTGCCACACGGCGGCTGGCTCTGGTGGGCCTTCAGCTGCTGGGAGAGAGCTTTCCGAAGGCTCTTGTCCTTGATGCCCTGCAGCAATGAGGGGGGCAGAAATGGCTCCAGGCCCCATTCTTTTCTGAAAGCAGGAAAGAGGAAACCATGAAATAAGGGGCGGAGACCCAAATCCCCTCATTTTTCAATCTGTAAATGTGTGTGAAACAGGGAGGGGAGAAGATCTGGGCAAACAGGTGGGGCAGTGGGTACAAGTAGGGTTGCCAACCTCCAGGTATTAGCTGGTGATCTCCTGCTACTACAACTGATCTCCAGCCGATAGAGATCAATTCACCTGGAGAAAGTGGCCGCTTTGGCAATTGGACTCTACGGCATTGAAGTCCCTCCCCTCCCCCAACTCCCCCCCTACTCAGGCTCTGCCCCCAAAACCTCCCACTGGTGGCGAAGAGGGACCTGGCAACCCTAGGAACAAGGGGGAAGGTGCTGCTGGAGTCTGGGGAGGGGTCTTCACAGAGTAGCTGGAGAGGCAGAAAGATATGAGGGTGGTCCGGGGAGGCACAGAGAGGAACGTCAAAGTGTCAGAGTGGAGAGAGGGGCCTGAAGCAAGCAGCATGAAGTACACAGAGGTGGGAGAGGATTCTCACCCTCTCAAGCAACATGATTTGGTCATATTAAAAGGGTTTGCTGCTTCTCATGAAACAAAATACCATAGTTACAATATTTCACTATTTGGCCCATAAAATGTAAATTTTAGGTCCTAAGAGGAACTGAAGTGGAAAAAAGGAGAGAGAAATAGTAGGCTGGTGTCACAGGAAGCTGCTGTAGCCAAGCAGCTAAGAGAATAACCTGCAATCTGGCAGGTCCAGAGTTCAAATCTCATCTCTGCCATGTCTTCACCAAGAAGACTTAGGCAAGCCACTATGTTTCAGTCTCAGCAGCTACATTTACAATAGGGAGATAACAATAGTGGTCTACTTCACTGGACTGTTGTTAAGGACAGAACAAGATAATGTCAAGTCAAGCCTTTTGAATATAGAAAATGCCCAATTAAAGCAATATTTTCCTATTATGATTTAGCTAAACATTCAGCTGTATTGCAACATACATTCCAGCTGTGTTAGTCTGTAGCAGCAAAATAAAACCAAGAGGCCAGTGGCCCTGGATTCCAACATACAGCCAGGCGCTACTGCCTGAGTGTGAGTTCAGATGCAACCAAAAGAGGGTGCCAAAGAGCACCGTGTGAGCGTCTCTAATAAGATCTGCCGGGAGTTGGGTGGAAAGGGCCAGGTGAGGTTGGAAGCTGCAGGTAGAAGAGGTGGCATCATTGCTCTGGGGATCTGGCAGAGCAGTGACCTCCCCCAGCCCAGATGCTGGATCAATGCTCTATGCTTCCCCTTCCTCCATGCTGGCCATTTCTCAGCCAAAGTGGCCTGTTTTGGGCCAAGCTGCACTCAACCCCAACGCAGGGGCAAGGAGAATTTGCTAGTGCTGCAGAGGCCCTGAGAACTGCCCCTATGTGTAGAGGAAGAGTGCACAGAGGCAGCAGGAAGACTCACTCAACGTTTTTGAGGGACACTTTCTGGCTCGGCCGTGTGGCGGAGACAGTGATGTATATGTGAAGGGCGGTCAGGCCCAGCAGCATCTCTGGCTTGGGCTCCATCCCGAAGCGCTCCCGGATCACGTCATTGCGGCTCTGGGGTGGGGGGGGGAGGAAAGAGGAGACAATTCAAATTGGTGCCTTGCTGTGCTCAGGAACGCTTCGGCTGAGCAACCCCCCTCCCCCCACAATTCCATGCTGCATTGCTCCAGAAGCCACATGCCCAGACCTACTGCGGAGTGGGCAGAAGCAGACTGGCTGGCTTCTCCGTCTACCATCTGCTGCCGTGAAGCTCCAGCCAACCACAGCTTCCTCTGACATGTTCATTACCAGCCTCCTGTCCTCAGCCATCCTCAGTCAAGGAGAGGGGGCTGCTGAGCTATGCTTGTGCTGGCTGGGGCGACTCAACTGCTGCACCAGGCAGGGAGGCTGTGCGTGAAGGGGAAGGAGGCAGAACTTGGAAGTGACCCAACTGAAGAAGCGGCCCAAGCAAGCATGTGTGTGTATGTGGGTTCACGCGCCACACCCTTGGGACAAGAAGGCTTCCAAGGAGCTTCCAAATTCATAACCAAAAAATAGTGGGGGGAAATACAAAAATGCAAACAGCATCCAAAAATAAACCTGCAATAAAACATGATCAAAGAGCAAGTCATAAAGCTGGAAATCCAAAAACAGAGCTATTGCAAAATGCCTGCAAAAGCCAACATTAATATAATTTCATTCAGGGCCAGTAAAAATCCAGGAGAATCAAAGACTCAGAAGAAGAGCGAGAGAAGGAAAACGTGGCCCGTTTTCTGCTAGGTTAGAAGGCCGAGGCCTGGGAAGGCTCCTTCTAGCTGACTGCCCATTCTTTTGGCCCTCCCCTCTTACCTGGATGTACAAGTACTCAAATGCTGCTGGATCTCGACGCAGCAGCTCCACTGGATCTTTGGGAAAGAAGCTCACACGGAACAGGCATCTCATCCCCTGATAGTGGGTCCTCTGCACCACCTGGAGAGAAGCAGCCGCAGGTGAAGCCAGGTACACTGAGCCTGTGGTTCCTTCTCCAGCTCCATGCAGAGCTCAAGAACATACAGGCCCCATCGCAGGCCAGTAACGTCCCCCATTGGCTTCACTCTGACAATCAGAGGAACGGGGAGGGGGCATTGGGGAGCCGGTCACCCAGTGCTTTAGCATCTCCCAAATTTTTTAAAGTTCACATTGGTGGTCCCACTCTTCTTCCTCGGAGCTTGGAATAATGCCTCCCATCCAGGTCGCAGATTAAGGAGATAACACTCATGAGAATGCAGGCTTTGACCGGCAGTGCCAGCATCCATTCATGGGCCCTTTCTACCTTGTTTGCTTTGCTTTCGTGTTCTCTCTCCCCCTTCCTCAAAGCTCTGAAGGCAGGTTCAAATCCCCCTCTCCAAAGGTGCATTCAAACTTAAGAGGAACAAAGTCCATCAGAAAGGATCTGGTGCATGACAGAGGAATCCGGCACAGGAGATTTTTGCAGCTTATCCAAGCATGCTCTTGTGGACTCTGTCATGCATAGAAGCCATTCAGTTCCACTTGAGTTTCCTGGTAAAACTTAGTGCATGTGGGGGGGGGTGGCTAACAATCCATCCCAGTCCACCCTAGGATGTCTCTGATTGAGTGCCAGGCCACATGGAGAGGCTCCCCACAGTGCTCCCCAGTCTATTCATGGCACCCCCTTGTCCCTCCTGCTGCCCTCACTCTTTCAGTTTTATTAGCACCATCAGAGATTCCTTGCTGACTGCTGCTATTCTTGCTGAATCATCTCATGGCAGAAGCCTTAACAACAAAACCATTCCAAGCCAGTTTTAAAGAGGCCACGCAGACATGCCCCTAAGCCTGGGGCAAGGAGCGGAAGGCCGTTGCTGCTTACGTGGGCAAGGGGCTGCTTGTCCTGGAGGAGAAGGAACTTGTGGCTCTGCTCTGGGCTGGCGTACTCCAGGACAAGGGCGAAATGCTCAATGTGCCTCAGGGACAGCCGGTCCTGCAGGGTCATCATCACATCCTGGCAGGAGAGAGCAGGTTGAGAAGACTGTGGGAAGGGAGCCTAGGTGCTGGGGTTGAAAGCCAGAGCTTGCTACAGGACAGCCCTGGGTGATTGTAGGCCTTCCCTCCCCTTCTTTATTTGGGAGCTGTGAGGACAACCATGCCTGCTGGGAACAAACTCAGCTGGGGTACAGTGGGGCTTGTGAATGTATTCCCCAACAACTGCAATTGGAAGCCGCAGTCTCAAGGACCACATAGCCGCTCCCAGAGCTGTAGAAATGCACAGCAAACTAGTAGCAAGCAGTCAGTGCAGAAGGTTCAGTCCTGCTCCCACTTAATTCAAAGGCAGCCTACTGGCCAGGAAAGAGAAGACAACTTTCTGAGTTAGTGGGATGCAGACCCAGAATTTGTGAGGGAAAAGATAGTGGACTGCTGAGGGCAGAACTTCCCAGGGCCTTAGAGGGATGGAGAAGGCACTTGCGAGATAGATGGGCAAGGCAATGGACTTCCCTCTTTGGTAGGCTTACCAGGTCCCTCTTCTTCTTCGGCGGGAGGTTTTTGGAGTGGAGGTGGGGGTGGGTGGGTCGCGAGCTCCCGGAAGTGCTGCATTGCAAAGGGCTGGTTTCCACTAAAACTCCCAGTTTGAGTGGTAAAGGCCTGTTGTGATGCAGCACTTCCGGGTGTAAAATGCACCACAAGGGGCCGTTTCCCACTCAAATGGCCCCTTGTGATGCGTTTTACACCCGGAAGTGCCGCATCGCAAGAGGCCTTTACCACTCAAACTGGGAATTTGAGTGGAAACCGGCCCTTTGCAATGCAGCACTTCCGGATGTGAACCGGAAGTGACCTGTCTCTGCCTGCACAGATTGCCTGCCGACCCTCAGCTGGTCAGCGGGCGGCCAGGTGGATTGGCAGGGGTTTGCCCGCCACCACCTGGGACTTGGCAACCCTACTCCTTGGTGTCCTCCCTTACCTTGACAGTGGTTCGACCATCAAACGTGAAAGACTTGATTTGCCCATTCTCAAGGAAAACCTTCAGCACATTAGGAATAAGGAGAAGTGCTTCCTTCTTCAGCATCTCCTGGGAGATGAATGGGTATCCCACACACACACCGCCAGTCCAGAAGCAGCAACAGGTCACAGTGTGGTGAAGAAAGGAGGACAAAAAAGGAGAGTCTGTCAGTTGCTCTGTGCTGGTCCCGGCACCTTCAGCTACAAGGGTCAAGAGGTAGGGACTGTGACCTCAATCGACTGGTGTCCTGACTCGCTCTTCACGTGTGAGATTTGCTGGGTTGTGAGCAAGGGCCTCACAACTCACCAAGAGACACTACACTATACCATGAAGCATGCTACCCTGCAACCTGGCAGCAACTGGCACCATTCTTGCAAAGCATCTTTACCCACCACCTCCTGAGCTCTGTACTTCGGACATTCTTATCCCAAGCATGAGGAAGAAGACCAGACCATCCACATCCCTCCCAGTCTCTTTCCTCATACTGCTCAGGTCTTTCCCTAACCTTCTGAGATGTTAGGGGAGGGGCTGTGGCTCAGTGGTAGAGCATTTGCTTGGCATGCAGAAGGTCCCAGGTTCAATCCCCGGCATCTCCAGTTGAAGGGACTAGGCAAGTAGGTGATGTGAAAGACCTTAGCCTGAGACCCTGGAGAGCCGCTGCCGGTCTGAGTAGACAATACTGACTTTGATGGAGCAAGGGTCTGATTCAGTATAAGGCAGCTTCATGTGTTTACATTTCATCTCACTTAAACAGAGACCCCCTTCCCCGTCACCCACTTGCTGACAGCCACCCAAGACCCAGGCTCCAAAATCCAGTGCCCAATAAGCAATATCTGGCAAAGA
Organism: Euleptes europaea; assembly: GCF_029931775.1. Lineage (NCBI taxonomy): Eukaryota > Metazoa > Chordata > Lepidosauria > Squamata > Sphaerodactylidae > Euleptes > Euleptes europaea. Next base: position 39,770,566 of record NC_079324.1, read on the forward strand.
AAGCTTTTTTTATTTATCAAGCAATATTTGAATCAGATAATCACTTTCACTGATTTGGTTTAAAAATAGAATTTGCTACAAGCGCCTTGTGATTCACTTTGGGCCGCGCTGCTTAATAAAATCTTTGCGCAATTAAGAGATAATGTTATTGGGACAGAATGGCATTGCAGGATAACTGCCTCTGTTCACTGTCGGAGCCTACAGAGGCACAGGCCAAGCCATGCACGGCTGCTGCACGGGGGCTGCCTTCTTTTCCAGCAGGAACCTTTCTGGCTGCAAGCCCTGCATGGAGCCTGGAGACTGGGGGTCTCAGATGGAGCAACAATCCAAGGAAGGCACAGCTGTGCTCTCCCCCTCCCAACTGGAAGCTGTCAAAAGAGAGAGCTGGAATGCTTGCAGGCCAGATGCCTTCTGATTGGCCAAGAGGAATGCCTTGCTGGGCCCCTCGCTCCATCTGCGGGGGGGGGGGGTCATACCACACTGTCAAAATAGATTTGACCTTGTAGGAAAACAGTGGCCTCAGGGCCCCCCTGAACTTTCACAGGTGACCCAGACACAGCCTGTTCTTGTGGCTCTTCTCCCTTTTCTGCAAGGTGGACGGTTGATACAGAAGCAAAGCTGCCTGTTCTCCCTGTCAGTGCACAGCCCTGTTCACTCTTCCCATCCTTGACTTTCCCCCATGTGCTTCTGTTCTCTCCAAAGTACCCCAGTGCGCAAAGACAACGTGCAAAATTATGACAGTCTCTTATGGATCCACAGGACTTGTTTGGGGACCTCAAATCTGGGGTTTCCTGGTGCAGAATGTACATTCCGTTGCAGTGCTTGGGCTGAACCTGTCGAAATTGCTTTGATGTTTCTTACCCCTAGAAGTCAACATCTCTTTGCCAGATTGGCACATCTACAGTGAAGCCCAGCCAGGGGCAAAGGAAACCTTCTCATACCCCGCCAGCCTTTCAGCCCTCAGTTCTGCAGCCACCGCAGAGGAAGTTGGATACTACTAAGCCCGGTGCCTAGACAGTCTGTCATTCTTCTCATGAACTTTGGTAGATTCAGGGGGAGGCAAACTTAAGGGTCCCTAGGGATATGGCATCTCCCTAGCTAGATCTCCCAGGACATTCATCCTGATTACTTCATTTAGGATCAGCTGATATCTTCTTATCCAGATCCAAGAAAGAAGTATGTCTTGCAGAGCCCAAACAAACCCCATTTCCCCCACAGTAAGTGAAAGATCTTCACTGGCCCTTTCCTCCTGCTGAGTCAGAATCAGCTACCCTCTTTCTGAAATCTCCAGGGATTTGTGGATCAGTACACATCACAGAAAAGTGAATAAAAAAGGGATTTTCCCCTCACCTCCAGTTCACGCTGGTATTCTGCCCCTTGTTTGTGGTATTCTGCCCCTGTTTGTGGTATTCTGCCACAAACTTGAGAAGTGCCATTACAGGGACGGGCAGGACAACAGCAGAGGTCTTTGAGAACAGTGTGGTTTTTGCGCCCATGAAGGTGCACAGGAAAGAGAACTTACTGGATCAGTCTCACCAATGGTGACCTGCTCTGAAAAGCGGACCTTCACTGGATTGGACCTCAGCTTTGCCTTCTTGGCTGCACTGATGAATGCTGATTTTGGAGACTGGAAAGAGAACATGGAGTCACATTATCTCCCTGGCAGAGAACATCACCACTGCTGGTTCACAAGGCTAGCTGGAAGAGGGATCATGGGGCACAAAGTGGCATCCAACAAGAACACATATGATCGGGCGCAAGGAGAGGAGAGGAAGACATCTTGGACGTTTTATATTATTTTATTTTATGATTTCTCATTTGCCACTTTGAAACCTTGGTTTAAAGTGGTATAAAGGTTCTGTAAATAAAATAAATGATTTTGGGGAGGGTGTTTCAGAAGGTTAGATTGTACTGTATGCCACATGAAAAGGAAGCCACGGGGCCAGCGTGGTGTAGTGGTTAAGAGCGGTGGTTTGGAGTGGTGGACTCTAATTCGGAGAACCAGGTTTGATTTCCCACTCCTCCTCATGAGCAGCGGATGCTAATCTGGTGAACCGAGTTGGTTTCCCCACTCCTACACATGAAGCCAGCTGGGTGACCTTGGGCTAGTCACAGCTCTCTTAGAGCTCTCTCAGCCCCACCTACCTCACAGGGTGTCTGTTGTGGGGAGGGGGAAACGAAGGTGATTGTTAGCTGGTTTGATTCTTTCTTAAGTGGTAGAGAAAGTTGGCATATAAAAATCAACTCTTCTTCTTCTACACAGGCAGTCTGCAATGACCCCCATACTTCCCAAGTCCCTGCTCTCCCCAATGGCCCTTTGTCTGGAATTTCCAGCACACCAAATAAATAAATAAATAAATAGCCAGAGGATCCCCCACTGTGCCAGCTTCTCCTTTTCCTCATTCTGTTCCAAATTATTCCTGTCCATGCAACCTTCTTGGCAAAACAGCCCGTTGCGGCAGAATAATAGAATGATAGGCAGAAGTCACAGCTGAATGGTGGAGCATATGTCCTACATCTGCAAGGCTGCCAGATCCATCTAATCGATTCTGTGTTTATATTCTGCCCCCCGCTTCCAGAGAGCTTCAGGGCTGAACCAGGGGTTTGGACCTGGCATTTCCTATACCTAAAGGCAATGCTCTAGATGTACAGAGCCATGTCCTCTGGGGGATCTTGGGCCAGGCAGCCTCAGCTAGGAGGGGACAGTCATGTAAGCTGCCACCTGCTCCTTGGAGGAAGATGCAAGGAAGCAACAATTAAAAGGAGAAATTGTCTGGAGACAACTGTAGGGTCGTTCGTACGACTGACCGGGATTTCACCAGAATTAGGAACATTTGCATTAAAAGTTCTGGATGTAAAATTAATTTCCTCGGTGCAGAATTCGGCGCACGAAACCTCAAAGCGATGAGCAGCCTCCCTGCCACGGTGCTTGAGCAGTGGAGGTCAGCTGTCATGGCCTACAAAAGCTTGGCTTCTCCCATCAGCTTGGGAGATCTTTTTTAAGGAGTTTAGGGTGGGAGCAGCCTTGCCACTTCCCAGAGGGAGGAGGAAAACCATCTGCCTGCTTCTGGGGACCACTTGCTGCTGGCTCCATCCTTGATGGAGCTGAATGCAGCTGCGACGCTTCCTCCTTCTATGGGAGGAAGAAAGGCAGAGGGAGCCGAGGGGATTCTCACGCTGATCCCTTTCACCAAGATCAAAAGGTTCAGCAAAGCAGAAATGACAGCCCGCCTTCATTGCCGGTGGCGTGACAGTTCAATCTGTTCCACCGCCATGGGCTCTGAAGCACCGAGGTTCCCTTCCCTGCTCACAGCCAGCATCTGCCATGGCTGGGCAATGTCTCTGGCTGCCTGGCCCTGAATGCAAATGCCCTGAGCAGTGGCATGGCCAGTTTCTCTGGGGGGAGTTTCACTTGGGCACCCTGTGCTCAGCACAGCAGGGAGGGATGATGAGTGTTTCCCCGCCTCTTTCCCCATTGACCAGGTCTTCTCCCCCATCTCCCCGTTTATTCAGACCAGGGCACAACGGGCACAATCAAATCTTGGACAAAGGCTGAGATTTCCAGCCATGGACCAGAGATTAAAATATGTTTCCTTAACTCGATTGCAAAACACAGCCAGGAAATCACGCATCCTTGGTGCTTTATTTCTTCTTCTAGGGAGCTAGGTGGTCGGGAAGAGGCAGTGTGTTCTCTCTCCTGATAGCAAGCTCCATTAAAACACGTGCCATTGTAACAACCTCTATTAAGAATACAATCCTAAACCTAGTTACACCCTTCTAGCCCCTAAGTCAACTTCAGTTGACTTAGAAAGATTACAAAGATTTAATACTGCTTAGGATGGCACTATTAGTTGCTCATACATGATCAGAAATTGGGGGAAGAAGAAGAAGAGTTGGTTTTTATATGCCGACTTTCTCTACCACTTAAGGAAGAATCAAACCAGCTTACAATCACCTTTCCCTCCCCCTCCCCACAACAGACACCGTGTGAGGTAGGTGAGGCTGAGAGAGCATGACTTGCCCAAGGTCACCCAGCTGGCTTCGTGTGTAGGAGTGGGAAAACTAATCCATTTCACCAGATTAGCATCCGCCACTCATTTGGAGGAGTGGGAAATCAAACCCGGTTCTCTGGATTAGAGTCCACCGCTCCTAACCACTGCTCTTAACCACTACACCACGCGAGGTCTCCAAGTATGCTGCTGGCACCAAATTATTTGGTAAGGTGAGAACCAAGCAGATTGTAAAGAGCTTCGAAGGGATATCTCAGAATTGGGCGAGTGGGTAACAATATGGCAAATGAGGTTCACTGTAGTGGTATAGTGATGCACACTAGGGGGGAAACCCCAGTTTTAAATAAATGCTGATGGAGTCTGAGCAGGTGGAAACTGGCTAGGAAAGAGATCTTGGGCATGATGGATAACGCAATGTAAAAGTCGACTCAACATGCGGCTGTACTTAAAAGGGTAAATTCAATACTAGGAATTATTAGGGAAGGGACTGAAAACAAAATGGCTAGCAATGTAATGGCTTTGAATAGATTTATGTTGCTGCCTTTGGAATATTGTATACAATTCTGGCTGCTACGTCTCTAGAAGGATATTGTCATGCTGGAAAAGTTGTAGAAAGGGCAAGTGAAATGACTAAAGGGTTGGAAAAACCTCCCTATGAGGAAAGGACCCCTTTTGGGGTTTTCATGGCAAGAGACTAACAAAGGTGGTTTGCCAGTGCCTTCCTCTGCACAGCAACCCTGGTATTCCTTGGTGGTCTCCCATCCAAATTCTAACCAGGAATTCCTGGAGGAGATGTCTAAGCAGGGCTGACCCTGCTCAGCTTCTAAGATCTGATGAGATCAAGCTAGCCTGGGCCATCCAGGTCAGGGCAAGAGGAAAGACTACCGGGAACATAATACAGGTTTATGAAATCATGCATGGGGTAGATAAGACAAAACTTATTCTTCCTCTGCCTAAATACTAGAACTTATGGGCACCCAGTGAAGTTGATGGGGAGGAGATTCAGAACAAACAAAAGAATGCACTATTCACTCAATGGGCGAAAACGCATGGTCGCTTTAGCCTCCTTTATTCCTTTTTTTCAGCCAGGATCGAACGCACGTTCGGTGAAACGCATACGTTCGATCCTGGCTGAATCCTGGCTGAAACAGGGAATAGAGGAGGCTAAAGCGACCATGCGTTTTCACCCAAAGAGTATTCAACTTGTAGAACTTGCAAGTGCAGGATGTAGCAAAGGGAGGGCTTTACAAAGTGATTCAAGTAATTCCTGGAGGAGATGTCTATCAGTGGCTATTTGCCACAATGGCAAAATAGATCCTCCATATTTAGAGGCAGTGATAACAATAGCAAGAGTCCTTCCCTTGGGCCGGGGGGGGGAAATAATAGGGAGAGTCTCTGTGCTCAATTTGTAGACCTTCCTAGGTCTTCTGTTGGAAACAAGCTGCTGAAACAGAGAGGCCACGTTGGTCTGACCCAGCATAGCTGCTCTTAGATTTAAAAAAGCAAAGCTTTCCCCACATATCCTCCCTTGACTCTCGTTAGTTGGTAGGGTGGAAAACAAGCTACATCTCAGTACTCTAGAAAAACGATCACCCATCATATGGGCCATAAGGGAACAATGACTCCTTCCTCTCTGTTCCTTATTTGATGGAACATAATCTGGGAGACAAATCAGACAATCTGGTTTCTCAAGATATGTGATCACTTCTGATTCACTTTTTGCAAAAGATTCTTTGCCCCCCGCCTGCCCCTGGGGAATGCTTCTGTAACAGCAAGGGAATAACCTTTCCCCAGCACTTGCATTTCGTCCATGGAAACACACAACCACTCTCCCTTTCCAGATCAGTCAGTTCTGCAGCAGTGTGCAGGACTGCCGCCTAACACCTACTGGACAGCATCTGTGATATCATCAGGGACAAGAGATGATATGAACTCCAGTGCCTAAGCCATTTCCTACCTTGTTTTTTTTAAAAAATGTAATTGTTTACAAATGTTTTGCTTAAATTCTACAGAACCTGACAAAGAGAAAGGGAAAAGCTGATCCGAAGCACAGAGAGGAGAACAGCAGGTGTCAGCAAAGGGGGCTGGGCAGGAAACAATGCAAAGTGGGAGGAACACACAGAAGAGGGAATCAAGGGAGATAAGTAAGGAGACGCAACCAGGGCCAAGGAAATCCACATGGAGTGTAACAGTCATGGAGACTCATCTCACCTTGCCCCCCTTGCCTGCCAAATCATGGTTCTCACCTGATGGGTCTGTAGCACAGTGAGAAGAATAGATTCTTTAGCACCTCTGCAGGAGAGAGGGGGGGATAGGGAGAACAGAACAATTTGTACATTTATAAAATGCATATAATGCCCTTCCACCAAACAGCAATGCTCAAGGAGGCTTACAAAAATAAAATCAAGCAAAATCGTAAAACGCAACAGTGTAAAATAGTTCATTCAAAAGAGTGCCCGGACAAATCCAGTGAAGAACTCATCCCCCAACACTCAATCACCTTTAAAAACAGAAACATACGAATCAGGCATCTGTAGGTGAGGACTGAGGGGGTCAAATTGACACCCCAGTGTATGGAATTCCATGGCCTGGGTGCAATCACTGAGAAGGCCCTGTCTTGCATGTCCTCTCTTCTTGCCTCCTTTCGCCATGAGCACCCAATGCAGAAGAGCTAAGTTTATGAGCAGGCACATATGGGTGGAGCCAGTCAAACTGCACTGCCACTTACAGGCACTGCTCCATATGCTTTGCACAACATGAGACAGGCTCAGCTCTTCTTCACTATTAACCAGGCAACCACACAGCAAAAACTCTCTTGGCCAAGCGAAGATTTCTGCCCTCCACACTGTCTGCTGCGGAAGACCAAAAAGCCGTGTCCTGTGTGGGAGTCCTCTTCTAGCTACCTGCTGGCAAGAGAAGTGGAGGGCCGCATGGGATTCTTGCCAAGGGGGTAGGGGTCATGTGCAGCTTTGCATAACATCAGAGCAGGACTGGAAGGAATCTGGTGACAGCAAAACAACTGGAGCCAGCCCTGCTCACAGTCTTGGGGAGGGAATGTTCTCACCTCTCTCTCATCTTGGGTCCCCTCCCTTACCTCACAAGCTCTATGAATCTCTCTCTTGGGGCTTCACTCACATCTTCATCATTTATGGCCAAAATCTGGTCACCTGCCAAGAGCTTATCCTCAGAGGGTCCGCCTGTCAAAGAGAGGGGGGGTCAACGGTAAGTCGCTGCCCGAGAGATCCTACTGCCCTGGAGGATTCTGGCCTCCCTCCCCAACACGACTTTGGCTTCGTATGGTCAGCAGTGCGCCAATCCCACATGCTCGGTTCACCTGCCTCCTGAGCAAGAACCTGCACTGACTGCCTCTAGGTACCCTCCCCTTTGCTCCTGCATCTGCATTGGGGGGGGTGTCCCAATCCTGGCATCAGCAGGAGTTAAGGCTTGATGAGTGGGGAGTATCCCAGCACAATTCCCATATAACCCACCCTCCCCTCCTTACTGCAGTTTTTACTGACCCTTACATCTGCCCGGATCCTCCGAGCACTCCCGGACCTACCTGGTGTCACCGAACGAACAACCACGGGCCTCTCGCTGCCAGCCACAAAGCCAAAGCCGTAGATGGGGTCTCGCTGGATCTTCACCTGACGGAGGGCATCTGAAGGCAACTGGCCACATTCCATATCATCCCAGCTCTCCTCCTGCATCACATGTCTGGACGAGCGAATGAGGACACAAAACAGAAGGAAACAAGCAGGCTCACATCTGGAGCAAAGCACTTGTTCTTGTGGTGCTGATCTCCTGGTACCTAATGCATTTCCTCCTTGCACCTGGGAAGCAGAGGCACCGCTGCTCTTCCTTGGATGGAGCTTCATGGCATTCTGTTCCTGTCCCCTTTTTGCCCAAACACAGTGGCCCAGCGAGGTTCAGGCCGCAAGTCCACCTCTGGCATTGATAGGCCCTGGACACTTCCTACCATCCACAGGCTGTCCCTTATCGCACAGATCCACAAAAGCTTTCTTTTTGCCCCTACGCCAGATCTTGCTGCAGTTGACCCAAGTTTTTCATCCAATCCTTCCTCTCTCTAGTTCCCCACTGACATTTTTGGCATTTGACTTAAACAGCACTGTCTGTGTCGGACAACTCGCCCCTGCAATTCGGCTTTGCCGGCCCTGTTGCTGTGGAGAGGCGCTCGCGGGAACAGGGAGAACGCGGTCTTGTTCGTGTCCCCTTGATTACAAGATAAACCCTGCTCAGAGCCATTGCGGAAGCAGGGGATGTGGAGGGGCCTCTCCGTTTCCAATCGTAGCTGCTGATCTGGGACTCGATTGCCCGAGCAGTGGCGGCTGCGGATTCCAACAAGTGCAAGCAGGAAATTGGAGCCTGGGAGTGAACAACTGAAATCACAAAAGGAGCAGCCCGGGTTAGTCTTGCTCTCCTCTAAGATGCCACAGGCCATTTGTAGAGACTCATCATGTTTCCAGTCCACTTCATGCAGCCAGGGAACAAATCGCTTGGTGCCAGAGGAAATCCTGCCCCCCATGTGCAACTCCCACTGATTTTGACAGAACCTCCCCCATAGAAGGAAGAGGTCCCACTGAGCTCAGTGTGGCTTACTTTTGGGTAAAATGAGTACAGGATCAGGCTGCTGGTCTGGACATTCCCTCCAGGGCCTTTTGCCTTTCTGTCCTAGGCAAGTGGCAAAACGGGGATCTTAAGGCTTCTCCCTGCTCTGCACAGGTTTGCAGAGCTTCCGAGCCGCAAGGGAGATGCTGTATTTTTAGGCTTAACGTCGCAAGTGCTGCACACCCCATCTGTACTCCGACTGCCTCATGCATCACCAGCAGGGATTAATATTCTGCTGTTAGATCTTAGCTGACAAGTTTGCCGAGGATACCCTGCGGCACCTCACTCCCCCTTCGTGCTTCTGGTAGCAGCTTCTGCAGGCTGCCCAAGTAAACTGGGTGCAAAGGTGGGGGCAAAGCAATGGCCACATTCCAGAGCTGAATCTCCTCTTACACCAAGCCGGCAAAAGCTCCCCATGAGCCTGAGATGCTGCTGCAACGGCCGACTGGTTCAAATAAGCACGCTTTGATCAACGATCCTCTGCCATTCACTGATTCACCCCCCCCACCTTTACTCAGTAAAAATTGCATCCATTCTCTAGTAAGATTTAGGGTTGCCAACTGCCAGGGAGTAGCAGGACATCTCCTGCTAATTCAACTGATCTCCAGCCGATAGAGATCAGATCACCTGGAAAAAAATGGCCGCTTTGGCAATTGAACTCTATGGCATTGAAGTCCCTCCCCTCCCTAAACCCCGCCCTCCTCAGGCTCTGCCCCAAAAATCTCCTGCTGGTGACGAAGAAGGAACTGGCAACCCTAGTAAGATTTCATGTGCAAACTAGGGTTGCCAACATACAATGCTACTGCACTTTTACCAACGGAGTGACAAATCTCTCTCTTTGGACACTGTTCAAGGTTTCCCCATAAGCTCAGACACTGGGGCACCCCCCCTCCCCAGCTGCCTCTTTTTCTTAGGGCCAACACTTTGGCAAGCCCAAAACCTAGCACAGAGTATGCGGTATCCCAACTCCACATAACAGAGGGATTATCTCTGCTATGGGGACCAGAGCGACTGTAGCAAGCTTGCTCTGAACACTTGCCCCTTTTGTATCCTGGCAGATGTGCACTCCAGCACAGCTTCCTCGGTATAAGAAGAATTAAAAAGCAGCCAGCCAAAGCAGAGGCACATGGAACAAGGAGGCAGTGGAGGAGGGGGGGGCTTCGCTCCCACTGTATTTAAATGAGGCTGGAACATGTCTGCCCCAGCAACGGTGGCTTGCCCAGCCATCAGTGACATAAACATTTACAAGAATATTACCAGCAAAATGCATGACGGAGGCTTTCATTGCTTGTTCCGAATGATATCACAGGATAGCATAGCAACAGCACCAGAGCTACCATATTCCGCAAGCCAGCCACTCTACCAGGAGCTGGTAGAGGGAAGAGGGCTTCACTGTCTGAGCCCCTCCTCAAGCCCACTGTAGCACCAGCGGGAGCCTGCAGAAGTCCCCATGGAGCCACCCACGTTCAGGGATAGCAGGGCGCTCTGAACAAGAGGGACAGATGTGGCATCTGGGCAGCTCCTTCCAGTCCTCCCAGGTTCTACATGGACCCATGGCATGGGATGACAAAGGGATAGTTTCACCTGTCCACCTTCTGTGGCCGGGCATGTTTCCTCCTTAATCCTCCACCTACAATTTCAAAAACTCAACTTGCTTTTCTGTAGTACATATCAGGGAGAGGGGGAAATGTGTTATTCTACTGACACCTGTTTTCACTGGAAGGAGATGCATCCCTGGTTACAGTGGCCAAGCACTTGGCCCTGCTGCCTTTAGCACTTGGCTTTGTGGAAGAACATTGGTCTGGGCAGCTCCTCCCATCCTGCAAAGACACAGGGTCAGATATAGCTTTTGCTACGTGGGATGAAAGGCCAGACATAAGCTATGCAAATATCAAAGTGAAGGAGTACTGGAACACAAAGGGTGGGGGCAAAGCAGAAAGACAGAGACAAGCCCCAGGCCCCAATCCTTATCATGCCACTCTACTTACAGGTCATTATGCATCCCCTTCAAACCCCCCCCCCCCCAATGGAAAGAACAGACTGGGAAGCTTTTTATTTTGGCTAGCAATGAAGACTGAGTCTCGACTGGACAACACCATTAAGATCTGCACAGTGGAGATCTGAGGAAATCCATTCTCTGGCCCTTGCTGGGCTAAGGAGAAAGGAGGGCTGAACCCCCCCTTCCTCCCTCCCTCCCTCCTTGAAGCAACCTCCTTGCTCCTTTACTGGCAGCAGTTCTGAGCTGCAGCAGAGCCTATTAAAACACTCATCTCCAGCATGGATGCCCCAAACCTTGTATTCTATAGTTACCACAATACTCTTCCCAGGGATGGAGATCCTGGAGCTTTGCAGAGACTCCACAAAAGTCTTTGCTGGAAAGACGGAGAGCAACCTCACTTCCCAGGAAAGGCAGGAGAGTCCCGAGGTGCCTGGAAGACTAATTTGTTTGCTGTGGCACGAGCCTTGATAAGCACAGGCTGGTTTCCTCAGATGAATGGAAGTTGGTGGCTGCTTATTTATATGCCTACGTTAGGGCTCAGCAGAGGAGAAGCCACCTCGGCAAGGTGAGGATGGAGGATAATGGCACACTGCAGGAATGCACCTCAACACCCAGGCTGGGGAAAGAAGCCAAACCAAAACACAAATACGAAGCGTCCTCACCCAAGGAGGCCCAAGTCTTTCTGCAGCTGCTGCTAGGACAAAATTGCCCTCTCTAAGCTGTTCTTGTCTACAAAACCCAAGTGGGATTCACTGCCCCCCTCAATGTTCTCGTCATCCTCCTTCCCATCCACAGGAAGGGCAGAAGCCCAGACGGCAACATGCCAGGGTGACAGGCCTGCAAACTGGTCTTTGGAAGAATCATCGGGGCTTGCAGAGATGAGAAACCTGACAGGTCCACCTACAACCATCCAAGTCTGTAATAGGGGTAGGGAGGAAGTGTCAGGGCCCTCCTTGACTGCACAGCCCAGGTGATGAACTCCCCTCTGCGCATGCAATCTGACCCACAAGCTTGCTTTGACCTGTATGGGGAAGAAAAGTGGTGCAGCTGAACGGAGGCAGACCATTCCCCACAACCTGTGGCTGCTCACATGGATATCAGGAGAATCCCTCCCCTCTCACTGGGATGGGCTTCCAAGCAAAAGTGCTTGGGACTGAGGTGTCTGGCTGAAAAACAGGGAAGCTGCCTCAGATTCATTTATAAAGCTCGCTCAATGATGCCAGCAAAAAGCCCACGTGTTCTCTTCTGCTGAGCACTTGACCTCTTCCCTCCTTGACCCAGGAGCATCAGGCAGTTACCCCAGATCAAAGGAAGAAGAACTGTTTGCCCTAAGTGCAGTGGGGGGGGGAATGCAAAATCTACCCATGAAGATGTCAGTCTTCTGACAAAAAAGTTGGTGGAGGAAAGATGAGGGCTGGCCGGGGACTGGAGGAGAAAGCCAAGCCCCTGTGGTGCTGACAGACCTTCGTAGGCTCACCTTGATTGGAGAACTAGCCATGTATGCTGAGCAAAATGGCCTGGCATGCTGGTGTTGGGCATATGTGCCAGGTGTTGCCTCCCCATGCTAGAGATGGTGCCTCTTGGCCAACCTTTTTTCAGGCAGCAGGATGTGCCTCACTGACTACATAATTTGTTCATTTGGGGATAGCATCCTACACAAAAAGGCCCTTCTTTGGAGCTGTTAGATACAGCAGTTACCAATGCAGTCTAATACCAGGACTGAGTGCCTGGCAAGAATCTAGATCCTTGTTACAGAACGTGACTACAAGATAGCTCAGGCTACTTCCTGACCTCCTCCTACCCATCTGTTGTCCAGATACGCCCACCCATCCTAGGAGTACCCAGCCCAGGACACCACATTATTTTCCTGATGCTGCTGGCCAAGGTATGTATGTGCAGATGGAGTGCTGGCAGCCATAGACTTGCATATATCGGCTGGCCTGCCTGTATTGCTGGGGCAGACAACCTTCCACCTGTTGATGGGCTTCAAAAGCCTTCTTCAAAGTAGGCTCATTGTTGAAACCACATGGCACCAGCAATCAGAAATAAGCCACCCATGTTGTGCTGTGTTCTCTCGGAATTATTGAGTAGTGCTTGTATGGTATATACTGGGGAGAGTGCAGAAGATAGGGAGGGGCTGTGGCTCAGTGGTGGAGCAGTTGCTTAGTATGCAGATGGTCCCAGGTTCTATCCCCACCAACTCCAGTTAAAAGGATCAGATAACAGGTGATATGACAGATCACAGATAGCCACAGCCAGAGTGAACAATACTGAGACTGATAACAGGGTGACTATGTATAAAGCAACTTCATATGTTGAAGGACCCAATCCAGGCTCCCATGTTAAAAAAAATCAGCCTCCAGGCTCCCTCCAGGTAAAGTCAACCTCCAGGTAAAAGATCTACTTGTGGAATCCACCCGCAGCATTGCAGCATGAAACACGATGGCCGACCTGCCAACTCTCTGGTGAGCTGAAAATTGTTCTCCAGTGCGGTTGCCAGTTAAGGTAAATTTGCCAAGAACTGAACTGAACAGATCAAGGCAAAGTGTTTAGGAACGCAACACAGTTCTTTAGAAAGCTCTGTAGTACAACTCTAAGTTAATTAAAGTGTACTGTAATAAATTTGATCTGATAGCTCAGATCTAGGGTTTTGCGAGCAGGCTGCACAAGACCATGGGCCTGAACTGTCTAGCTGTTCAGGATCAGTAACCCATCTTAAACTTTGGATTAGCTTTGACAGTAATTTGCCTGCCAATAAGCGAAGGAGGAGCTACTTCCCTTTAGAGACCCAGCCCCCTTTATATCTTACTCTTTCATTGGATACCTGGCTAGTTAAATGATGGGATGACTAAATCAAGGGGTAACCAGCTCCCAGAACAAGTTCTACATTGGTGGATTTTGCTTCACATGAAAACATGGACACATGAAGCTGCCTTATACTGAATCAGACCCTTGGTCCATCAAAGTCAGTATTGTCTACTCAGACCGGCAGCAGCTCTCCAAAGTCTCAGGCAAAGCTCTTTCACGTCACCCAGTCCCTAGTCCCTTTAACTGGAGATGCCGGGGATTGAACCTGGGACCTTCTGCATGCCAGGCAGATGCTCTACCACTGAGCCACAGCCCCCTCCCCAAAACTGTATGAACACCTGAAGCTGCCTGATACTGAATGAGACCCTTGGTCCATCAAAGTCAGTATTGTCTACTCAGACCGGCAGCAGCTCTCCAGGGTCTCAGTCAGAGGTCTTTCACATAACCTACTTGCCTGGTTCCTTTAACTGGAGATGCCAAGGATTGAACCTGGGACCTTCTGCATTCCAAGCAGAGGCTCTGCCACTGAGCCACAGCCCCTCCCCTCCCTTTGGTTAACTTTTGACATAACAGCTGTACAACTGCAGGATGAAAATTCTGACTGGTATGTATTTCTTACTATCTTCGCATTGTTATGGAAATAACTTTATTGTAGCTGTTCATTAAATACTGGATAAGAGTTGCTATCTTCAACTCTGTGCCCTCAAAAGAGCCGCTTGGCAGTCACCAAGTCCTGCTGCAAGCCAAACTATCACAACATCTGTTACTCCAGTTCAGAGGCCACCCCATTCATCCTGACCTTTCAATGCCTCCCTCCTAGATTGCCTCCTATCTGCCAATTTTATCAATGCCCACTCCCAGCATTAACAAAGAATGGATCGAATAGGCTATTGGTGGCTTCCCTCAAAATTAAGGAGGCCTGCTAAAAATCAAGAACTTGCATAGCCCTTCATTTTATGCTGGGAAGGCTTCATTCAAAAGATGTTAAACCATCATGAAATGCAGTCTGTGAACAACTGTTTTGTTAAAACAAACCCAAAGGCCAATTCTTTCCCTAGATTTAACAGCCACTAGCTATCCATCAACCACTTCACACTTTAAAAAGGGGAAACGAAATTTAATTTTTCCTTGACACTATAAAGAGAAAAGTTGCCACTTGCAAATTATTGTCAAAGCATTGAGGGCTGCACCTCCCCATGTTTGGGGTTTTAGCAGAGGGGCCCAGTACTCTGGCTTCTCTCAACTTGACTGGTGCTTATGACAAAATGCCCCCCGCCCGCAAAAAAAAGAGGTCAAGGCAACTGTTAGGAAGATCTCATATCTAAAACATTTTTGTCCCGGCTTTCCTCCAAGGAGCTCAGGGTTTACACGGTTCTCCATCTCCAAAATATCCTCACAATAACCTTGTGGGCCCAATGTTAGTGAATTTCATGCCCAAGTGGGGATTTGGACTGTGGTCTTCAAGGTCCCAGACTGTTGTTTTATTCAGTACACCCCACTGGGCCCTACAGGTATGGCCACCTATGAGTGCAAAAGGGTTCAGCATAAGGATCTTCCCAGTGGTGTGTTGCATATGCTGATGGGGCCGAGGCATTTTTTACTACCCTTGGGGGCATTCTCATGGGCACCTTAAAGTCACAAACACTGCAACTCTATGCAGAGTTATGCCTGTCTCAGTCCAGTAAAATCAATGGATTTAGACTGGAGTAACTCTGCACAGAATGCCACTGGGGATGGCTATCAGCAGCACAGTAATGCCCTGTCATCCCAGGTCCTAAAAGGCATGCAAGCAAAAGGCAGAATGGTCCAGGGCTTGTAGAAGGCAAACCACGTTGCCCCAAACCAGCCAGCACTCTCTGCTAGCAGGGAAGTTGGTGTTTATTTATTAAATAGGTATACTTTTGTTGTATCTTCAAGATGGCTTACAGAAAGCATGACAAGATGAAAAATGACCCCCAAACCCTAACACTCAAACAAACCAAAATTAGCTGCATAATAAGCAACAAAAGCCACAGGCAAAATAAGTAGAGATATTTGGGTAGAAGCAAATCAAAGTCTGAAATGAACAGGCACTGTTTGTTAATATATTTACGGTGACAAATCTGAATAGTAAAATGAATGGCATTCAGAAATAATGAGGGAAGGATGTTAATCATTATGTTTTCCAGCACCTCACTGACACAGCTTCTATTCCATGGGGGGGGGGGGAAGGGACCAAGTCTGGAGCCATGTGCTTAACTGGGTCTTCGTCCAACCAGAAGAATTAACAATGCAAGATCATCTAAATTAATCAGCCTGTGCACAGTATTTTCCTTTTCCACCAACCGTTGCACCATTTGGTGATTTGGTCTCCTTCAGAAGAAAGAGGTTGGTTTTTATATGCCGACTTTCTCTACCACTTAAGGGAGACTCTAATCGGCTTACAATCACCTTCCCTTCCCCTTCCCACAACAGAGACCCTGTGAGGTAGGTGGGGCTGAGAGAGTGCGACTCGCCCAAGGTGACCCAGCTGGCTTCATGTGGAGGAGTGGAGAAACAAATCCAGTTCACCAGATTAGCCTCCGCCACTCATGGGGAGGAGTGGGGAATCAAACCCGTACTCTAGATCAGATTCCACCACTCTTAACCACTACACCACACTGGCTCTTCAGCAGGTGTTCCACTTGTGAAAGCTATTTTCATTATGCCTGCTTGTAAGGACAGCCCTGCTTTGCAAATGGGAAGGCGGAAGGAAATAAAGGCAGAGGCTAAGGCTTCATAGTAAACACTAGCACTCACCAAAACAGATGAGGGGTCAGAGATACATGAAGAGAAAGGAGAGGGCCTTCTCTGTGGTGGCCTCCAGGTGCTGGAATTCCCTCCCCAGATGGCACCCACATTGATGGCCTTCCAGAGATCAGTTAAAGTGATTCTCTTCCGGAGGGGACGGGGAGGGGAGCTAAATTATCCCTCAACATTGACTCTGTTTGCCAGGTTTTACTTTTTTTGGGTTTTTTGGTGTATTGATACTATTTGGGATGGGGGTGATAACAATGCTGCTTTGTAAGGTTTTTAATCGAACTGGGTTGAGCCCCAATGTATCTTTTTAATTACTGTTTGTTTTCATTGCTTTTCTTTTGCTGTTATGATCCAACTATTTTTATGTGGATGTTATTGGATTTTTTTTTATTCTTATAGGAAGTTGCCCTGTAGAAGGACAGGGCATTAATCTTACAAATAAATAAAATTAAAAAATCATGTATCTATGAGAGAGAGAACCATTGATACAAGTTCCAAGATCTCTCAATATGTGTAAAAAATGTTTTGTAAAAATAGCCACCCCTTTTCCCTGACATAAATTGATCTCCTCAGCAACTACAGGTAAGGGAAAAAGACATGTAATTCACATGCAATTGATTTGATTCACATGTAAAGCAAGTGTAATCGATTTGATTCCTTTGATTCATATGTAAAGCAAGTGTGCATATGCATGCAGATGTGTACAAGGTCGGATTTTAATCAAAAGCAAATTGCAAGGGCGAAGGGCACTAATGCTTGTCCTTGCCGTGTGCCTTACAACAGTGCTTGAAGCACGTTTTCTCCTGGCCGGGTTCTAATACCATAATCAGACTGGGACAAAAATGCTACCAGCACAAGTGAGCAGTGAAGCAGAGTGCCCAAGTCAGAGGGTGTGTTTCACCCTTCCCCAGCTTTGTTTAAAAACAGTCCCCTCTCCTTCACTTGAGGATCACAGAAGAGGAGGCAAAACCTCAGTCCCACACCAATTCACACCTCCCTGTGTGCAAGAGGGCATTTTAATCGCTTCTTCAAAGCAGACTTTTTAATCTCACCTGCCTGAGATTTGGCAGGGTGAAGGGTAACAATTCCAGTTGAGTGGAAAACCAAAGAGGCTGTGGGCAGAAATGTGTTTCCCTTTGCAGCCAGTGGAAATAAAGGATGAATAGGAAAAACAAATCTAAACATAGGCAACCACTATAATAAAGAATACAAAACAAAGTGAAAATGATCCAATTAGAATAAGCAAGCAGACATTAAGGACCAAACGCTCCCGAGAATAAAACGGCCTTTGCCAGTGACCTGAAGACCAGTTACCAAAGGAACAAGCCAACTTCTCTGGGGAGGCAGTCCCACCATTTCAAAGCCCGGGCCACATAGACCCACTCACCACACTCCTGATGGTGGGGAACACCCAACAGATGATCTGATGAGCCCTACAGTGGGTAGAGCTCTTGGGGATTCCTCCAGCAGCCCAGGGCAGCGCTAGGGGCTCCAGGCCCTGGACTGCGATCATATCTTCAGGAGGGTATCCCTGAGGTTTAAGTACCATTGCAGATGGGCTCTGGTGCACATCTGACCTGCAAGATCTGCACTTCCTGCAGGAATGCACTGGAATGCAGGCAATGAAGGACTGACATGCACCACGCTCCTCCTTGTTTTTGTCAGGTTCCTCTTGGGAAGGAGGGGTCCCCTGGGCATTCCAGGACCAGAGATCAAGCCTCTGAACCCCAGGACTGCCTGTAAGCATCCTGTGATGCCCCAGAACAGCATGGTTTTTGTCAATGCCCCTTTCAGAACTCCTCATGCTCGGGAGAGGCAGTGCTGGGCAACAACCCATGACTGGTCATGGTCTGGAACTCATCCCAAGCCTGCCAGCCTCGCCAAGATGTTAGGTCTGCATGGCAGACAGTTGTTTTGGCATGCTCTCCTGGCACTAATGGCCATATCGCCAGCTGCAAGTATATTCTTCCACAATGTGTGAGTGTGCCCAGCAGGAATTCCCCTCTTTGCAGCAAATCCTTCTCTCCACCCTGGATCGTTTATGTCACCAAGACAGCACTAGCTATATGGATTCTGGGGGGTGGCTGGGTACTGGATTAAGCTCCTACAGGCAGACTGCATACTACGACTTCCCCCATCTGGTGTGAAATCAAGCCAAGCCACCAATCATAGCAAGCATATATGAACGGAAAGAGTCCACAGTGAGACTACATATACGCTTGCATAATTCTCGAGTCTCCCAAAGGTGTATACAAAGTCTCCTTGGAAAACGGTCTGATGAATGCAGGGACTCAAATGCATGTCCAAACAAGCCTGCATGGTTTCACTCCTCCAGGGGAGGGAAAAGGTCTGGCTTATATGCATATGTTTGCATTTCCCTCCCAGCCAAGCCTCTTTCTGTAAGCGCAAATCCCTTTTACCTGGAGGCCACCAGTCCCCCCTTCTTGGATTCGGCTGTGATTTTTAGCTTGTTTAAAAGCTTTTGTTCGCTCTGCTTCGAGGTGTACAGAAGCACCTTGCCAAGCTCAGGATCAGAATGAAATTATTCAGAAATCCAGTTCTGCCTAAAAGGCTTAAGCCTTGTTTCAGGCTGAATTGCATCTGCTGACTTGCATGACTTAGCGTGGAAGTGGAGGTGCAGGAAGCAAAACGAGCAAGAAACAGATGAAGTTGCACAGGGGCTGTGTACAGAAATCCCTCTGGAATCCTCTTGCTGGACTCCGCATCCCATGCTGGACCATTAATTCCTCAGTCAGGTGTTTGGACTAAGTAGGATCAGCATGGAGGTTTGCACAGCCCTCATGTGGCTTGCAAATCCACATACACAGGCAAGCCTGTGACCTTAGGCAGATGATGAGAGGGAAGGCATCTTGGCCATCTTCTGGTCACTGTGTGTGTGTGTGGGGTAATTGTGAATTTCCTGCATTGTGCAGGGGGTTGGACTAGATGACCCTGGTGGTCCCTTCCAACTCTATGATGATTCTAAGCCTGATGCTCAGAAAACCCTCCTCTGGAATTGCCCTAGTGTAACTCTTTCATACCTTCTAGGAACTGGTATTGGGGTTTCTGACAGAGAATAAGTACAGAGCTGCCAAGATGTATAGTGGAGATCCATCAACCTCGGGTCCATGGAGCATTAAGGATGGGGGCACCTCAGAGGTCATTCAGATCAGCCCCAACAGTAAACTAGAGCACAAGACCCAGGCTGCCCAGAAGAGACAGTTCCCACAGAGGGCAACATAACCAACACATGCAACCAGATTTGAGGGGGCCATGTGGGAAAGGCAGAAAAGGTGAGGCACATCAATCTCAACCAAAATGCCAAGAGACAAAGGCTGTTCTAAAAGCCACACGCTTTTGGCTTTTCCACTTGTCTGACTGATCAGGGGAGGCCTGTGAGTTATGCAGTTGCTTTCCAGACTTCCCTATCCAGGTTTATTTTCATACCCAAAAAGGAAAGCTGGAAAGCCCAGAGCTTATGAACATTCCACAAAACCCATAAGACTGTGTGACCCACAGTACAATCCTAAGGAGAGTTACACCCTTTTAAGTCCACTGAAGTTAATGGAAGGGTGTAACTCTGTTTAGAACTGCACAGCACTGCTGTAAAGAGGAATCACTTTCGTGCAAGAAGCAGCATGGCTGGCTGACTTGTTTGCGGGGGGAGGTCTGGGCAGGGGGGCACTTGCCAAATCCCAGGCCCCAGGAACAACAGTGAGCAAATCGCTTCTTCCTCCCCCCCTCCCCCAGCATCTTTCTGGAAAAGATCCATTTTGTTATAAAATATTTCACCTCCCCCCCCTCTTTTTGTGTTCTCCGTTATGTGTTTCTGCTGACAGGTTAACAAGTCGACAAATCAATTCATTAAACCCCAGATGCTGCTTCTCTCTAATAAATCTGACTGTAATCACCAGGGATTGGTAATGCTTTGGAGGGTCCACCTCTCTGACTGAATGGCTCATGCAGTGACAACCCAACCACCTCAGTGTGGGATCCAAGAGCAGGAAGGAACCCAAGCTAGCTGCCACAATCCACTTACAAGAAGGAAAAGCTGCCCTGTTTTATTACCCCACCCAAACTAAGCACACCAGAAATGTGGGGGGAGAGGGAGGGGATGGGGCTTGGCTACTTATAAGAAGCCAAATACTCACTGTCTGCGCCCAACAGCTGGCAGGAGAGACGACCTCCGGCCCTGTCCCCTCCTTTCCTTTTGCCCAGCACGGGCGATGGCGGCGTCTGTGCAGAAACAGAGAGAGAGAGAGAGACTGAGCACTCAAGCCTTCGAAATTCAGCACCGGCTGTGATCAGAATCTTAAAGAAGCGGCTGGCTCAGCCCCAGAACCATGACAGGGAGTGAGCCGGGGCGGGGGGGGGGGACACATGCTCTCCTTCGCAGCCTGCTAGAGGAACCGGTCAGCTCACTGCGGTCCTACCACATCCACAGCAGGGCTACGATGGAGCATGAGCCACAGGGCAGTTCTGCCCACGTCCCGCCAGACCCCCTGGGCAAGTGACCCCCCTTCCAATTCACGCACTTCCCTTTTGTGTAGAGGGAGCAGCTCGTTCCACCTAGGGAGTGCTTCAGCTCCCTTGGGGCTCCCAAATGGATAGCTGTTCCCTGGTGGGTTGGTGATCTCAAAGAGGGGTTAGAACTTGATTTACCCAGAGGGAAAAATCTGCTGCCACTGCTGCTATAATACAATTCATGGGCATTTTAGAGATTTTAGAGATTGCCAAGTACCCAGATCATTCATTTTTTTAATTCCCATTTTGCAAATGTGGAAACTGAGGCTCAGAGAAACATGCCATGTTCAACACCACAGGGGTAGGGCCTGAATCCAGGTCTTTCTGATTCAAGGTCAGCACACTAGTGCACCTTTTGTTCTCACTGTTCATTTGCACATACTGATTTATGTCAGTGCACATCAAACAGCCTATATAGACCCTTTCAAATCTACTGGCTGGCCAACCCTGGTTCCAGTCTCTTTGCCGTCTCCAAGGAGGGGGGGCATATGAAGTCCATCTCCAATCTGGTGTAAAGCCTCATAAGAAAAACCAGTGACTGAATAGGCACGGCTTCATATGCCAAAAATGTGGACGGAGCAGTAATAGGGTTTGTGCTGCATATGGGAGTGAGTTATCCATGTTGTTCAGTCTTGGTACTATAATAAAGGAAAAGGTATCCAATAAATCAACCTCTATGTTTATGTAACTACACACATGCCTTGCATATGCTGAGTTTGGGAATGCTTTCAAAAAAGAAGTTGGCATTGCTGGGGTGCCCAGATAGTGTCCCTTTCTCTCTAAAGGGAAAACCTCTCCAATAAATGGTGGCATGGTCAGAATGGCAGCTCAGAACATATCTAACACCCAGGACAAGATCCACAACAATCTATTTTCACATGTGAAGCCAGGGCCCATCCCCTGATGCCTGGTATGCTGGGAACTCTTGGGTTTCTTCTATCAGAACTTCTCCTCAGGGCTACAACTTTGTAATCAAAAATAATACTGCTGCTAACATAAGAACACAAGAAAAGCCATGCTGGATCAGACCAAGGCCCATCAAGAAAGCCAATGTGATGTAGTGGTTAAGAGTGGTGGTTTGGAGCAGCGGGCTCTGATCTGGAGAACCGGGTTTGATTCCCCACTCCTCCACATGAGCGGCGGACGCTAATCTGGTGAACTGGATTTGTTTCCCCACTCTTCCACATGAAGCCAGCTGGGTGACCTTGGGCTAGTCACAGCTCTCTCAGCCCCACCTACCTCACAGGGTGTCTGTTGTGGGGAGGGGAAGGTGCTTGTAAGCCAGTTTGATTCTTCCTTAAGTGGTAGAGAAAGTCAGCATATAAAAACCAACTCTTCTTCTTCATCATCAAGTCCAGCAGTCCGTTCACACAATGGCCAACCAGACCAACCACACACATATCAATTGCTCATGCTGCAAGGTGAACTGAACATGCAAGCAACCTGCCCCCAAACCTTAATGACACTTTCACAAACATTTGGAATCCCCAAAGCATTTCCCCCCCTCCTGTTTCAAAGCATGTATATGTGTTTGCCAGCTGAGAACCTTCTGTGTATCTACTGAAGTCCAAGAAAACTCTATGCCACAGTAAACATGTGTGTGTTAAGTGCCATCAAGTCGCTTCCAATTCATGGCGACCCTATGAATCAATGTCCTCCCAAACATCCTATCTTTAATAGCCTTGCTCAGGTCTTGCAAATTGAGGGCTTTGGCTTCCTTTATAGAGTCAATCCATCTCTTGTTGGGGCTTCCTCTTTTCCTGCTGCCTTCAACTTTTCCTAGCAGCCATAGTAAATACACTAGTCTTTACGATGCCACTCTGAAAGAAAACTCCACTGAACTCAATGGGACTTAGCCCAAATAATGCACTTAGAATCAGAGCAAGTCAGATGAGGCAGAAGAAAAGGCCCAGCAAAGAGCAGGAGTGTAAGTCTAGAAGATACTGTGAAGGAGATGACTGTATGCATACGCTGCATCAGATGTTTCATTCCAACCTTGAAGCCAACACATAGTAGAGGGAAACCTAGTCAGTACATCAAAAGAGCATCTGCCTGTTTGGTTTTACATCTACGAATAGCCAGCTTGTTGCAGTGGGTAGAGTATTGGACTAGGATCTGGAGACCCAGGTTCAAATCCCCACTCTGCCATGGAAGCTTGCTGGGTGACCGTGGGCCAACTACACTCTCTTGGCTTAACATACTTCACAGGTATGCTGTTTTGAAGATAAAATGGAAGACAGGAGAGTAAGCTACACATGGAGCTGCCTTACACTGAATCAGACCCTTGGTCTATTATGGTCAGTATTGTCTACTCAGACTGGCAGCGGCTCTCCAGGGTCTCAGGCAGAGGTCTTTCGCATCACCTACTGCTTGGCCCTTTTAACTGGAGATGCCAGGGATTGAACCTTCTGCATGCCAAGCAGATGCTCTACCACTGGGGTGAAAGCCAAGGTAATTTAAAAATGAAGTAAGCAAGTAAATTTTATGAGTCTCAATCTCTCGTTTAAGACCCATGCAGAGCCCGGAAAAGGGTCTTTCCTCCTGCCCACTTTCAAAAGCTCTACATGTTAATTTAAAATTCTCCATAATGAGCAACCAGTAAAAACCACCAGACTAACTGGGCCCCAAACATTCAAGATAAATCCATTGAAGGGTCATCCAAAATAAGGCCTCAGTTAACAAGCAGTCCTGAACTTGCAAGCAGCACCTCAGAACTATCCAAGGTGCTGAAATGATCATGTTCTCGGAAACACCCACAGGACTTCTTGGGCTTGTTTGGCAAGCTTTCATTCAGAGAATGTATTTTTACCATTTACAATGGTTTCAGAATGATTTTACTGAAAGAGGGGGAGGAGAGGGATAATGATAGAGGAAGGAAAGGGCCTATGGCTCAGTGGTGGATCACCTGCTTTGCATGCAGGAGGTCCCTAATTCAATATGTGGCATCTTCCAGCTGGGTGGGTATCAGGGAGCAAAAGCTAGGAAGGCTTTTCTCAGCCCAAGACTGTGGAGAGTCACTGCCAGCCAGAGTAAAACATTTCTGGGCTAGGTGGACCAATGGTCTGACTTGGTACAGCATCATATGCTCAGAGGAGAAAGGACTTTCCAAAGCACTAGGAAGTGCAGGATGAAAAGCCGAGAAGAATGCTTATTTATTGACCCAGCTCGTCCTTGAAGGAGCTCAAGGGCAGTTTATGTCATCTTCCCTCAATTTTATAACCAGAACTCTGTAAGGTAGGCGGAGATAGTGGCCAGCCAGTGAAATACAGGCATTTAAACCCAGATCCTAGCGCAACAATTTAACCACTGTGCCAGCACTGGGTCTGTTGAGGTCATCAAGTCACAAAATTACCAAAACATGATTTAGGGGGATCTTTGCCAATTAAAAGGGACTCACAGGCAAAATACTGTTTGGTCAACAATCAGGCTTGGCTCCTTAAAATCTGGATTCTCTCATAACGCCTGTTCAAACATCAGCAAGGCACATTCTTCATTTAATCCATACTAAT
The DNA here is from genome assembly GCF_029931775.1 of Euleptes europaea. Taxonomy (NCBI): domain Eukaryota; kingdom Metazoa; phylum Chordata; class Lepidosauria; order Squamata; family Sphaerodactylidae; genus Euleptes; species Euleptes europaea. The sequence continues at coordinate 39,794,820 of NC_079324.1, forward strand.
TCTAGTCATCTCAACAAATCAGCACATCTATACTCAGAGGCCAGAATTCAACAGATTTAGGCATGCACAACCCTGTGAAACCAATGAGATTGTGCATGATTAAAAACTGTACCAGATGGCACCAACTGTATACGAACACAGCCACCAGAACAATTCACATTTATCAAGAATACACATAACTCCACCTTTATGGCCGAAAACGAACCACAGCGCTTGCAAACAGATCTCATAAATCATTAAGGAGACAAAGTCCTGGTCTTACAAATTTATGCAACTTACTTCCTAAATGCACACCAAACCTACCACCCTTTTTTTTCTGGGAGACCCCCTCCGCTGCTAGCAATTCTGTAGAAGTGAGCCAAGACCCTCAAGCTCTACGTCCCTGTTATTTCAAACAGTTTTCACTTGAATTTCTCTAAAAGCCAATCAGAAAATTCACATCTCTCCTATACCTCAAATTTATAACACTGTACATTCCTATCATTTCCAAGCAGCAAGCACTTAAAGAACCTATCAAGACTTCAGCGACATGGCAAACATACAGCTACTACTTTGGCAATGAACTAAGATTTGCACCCACCTTGCCCCCGTCCGCACTTGACGTTCTGGCTGCAGACCATGTTCCCCAAGTAAAATTCCTTTCTTCCCATAAAACGTACCGCATGCAAAAGCACACCACAGTTAATGCTGCTGCGCAAGCTTCCCGGCTGCCGGGACTGCGTCCGCTTTTCTGTGCTAAGTAAATGAAGCACGTTGGCCCAGATCTTTCATGGGGTGTGTGTGCAAACATCACCACTTTCTGCCTGCTGATGCATAACCTGCAGCTTGTGGTCATCAATCTGGCAACCTTTCAGGGTTACAGGGTATGATTAGGGGCCTGCCAAAAGCACATGGGTAAAGGAGCCTCCGGGAAGGTTGAACTGGAAGGAAGAGAGAAGAGGTAATTCAAAGTGGAGATCCAGCAGGCTGAAAGCCAGCCATCGAGATAAGGTACCTCAAACACTGGAACGCTGAAAGTGCGGTGCAAATGCTAATAGTAATGCTAATAATATTAACAACAATGACAATGACAATAATATTATACTTCAGTTCTACCAGAGTGGATGCAAAGGGCTTCGAATAGAATCAGAGGCTTTCAGTTCTTCCTTTCAGCAGCAAAATTTGCATGGAAAAGACAGAGAAATGGAATGATTCCCATGAAGCTTGCCCACACTCAAATCTAATAAAGTGTTTGCTTCAGAAGGTTTAGGCAGCTTTTATTTTAAATTGCTTTGTTCTTCTAAACTTTAAACTAACCCCACTGGGAGAGCAGTATGTTCTAACCAATTAAGAAGGTCAAGCTTGAGTTTGCTTAGCATTTTTTTTTTTTTTGGTCATCTATTCATTTCCAAGATTGTCCTTTTAAAATAGTTCCCCCCTTTTTTTCTCAAGGAGAAATGCTCAACTCCATATTTGTGCCATGCCAAAGGTGAGGAAGTGCACACAACCCTCAAATCATGCTTCTTTCCAGGGAAACCAAACCAAACCAGGAATGCCAAAAACAAACAGGCTAGATGGAAAGGTGACTCATTTGGTGTACAATCCAGGCACAAAGGGTGAAGACAGCTGCATGGAAAGGCACAAGGGCAGAACAGCACAGCCAGAAAATGGCCACCATGTTGGCTGAGAAGGTTGCAAATTTAGCTGCATGGCAGCACTCAATTCTACACTGGGAAACTATTTCTGTATGGCAAACTGCTGCTCAGTTGCAAGCAGAATGAGCTTATCTACCCTGCTCATTGCTGCCCAACCTCAGAAGACAGGCAGAGCTCAAATATGTAGCATTGATGCATCCATTTACTCCTCAAGGAACTTACATGTAAGCGTCATTCTCTTCTTACAGCCCATTTGGAAATATTGGCAGCCGGCAAGAACCAGAACTGACAAGGGAGTCACAAGTGCAAATGAGTTGGATTAATAGCCGGGCATGGTCAGACAGCAGTGGGCATTAGACCTGAGAAGCTGAGCAGGGGTACTGATAAACAGTTCTCTGACAAAGTTGGAGAGGTTTGTCTTACTACTTTCGAAAAGCATGTTCTTGTAAGCATGACAAGTTCATTCTGATGCAGGCAATGAGTGATCAGCAAGGTCCCTGTGCCTTGAATTGGAACTGGGATGCCAATTACGAGAGGCACCTACAAACACTATCCAAAAAGGGAGAGAGACTTATTTTTTTTGTCAAGAGTTCGAAATTGGCTTGCTTTTTGGGAGTGTAAGTGTAGACTGCTTGGAAATTGTAGCGAGTGGTGATTGTGGGGGGGAAGTCTGGACTAGGTAATCTTGCAGTGCTCCCATCCCATCCATGTTTCCAATAATATTTAAAGCCAGTTTCAGGAACGAGAACAGTTTCATGAGGACCGAGCAAGGGGCTATAAAGTAATCAACTTCTAAGCATGCACCAACAGCCTCAGCAACCTCATCTTCTGAGTTCCAACCACGTAGGTGCAAAAGTGGAATATAAACTTGAAATATAGCCTACTTTTAATTATGAACTGAGTAATAATTTCAAAGCAAAGGGGCTTAACCTGAAATAAAAACAAACACTATGAACAAGGGAAATGCGTGCTACAAGACCATTACTTTCTAACTTTACGGCATCGCTACCACACAAATAATGTTTGCTGGAGCAGCTGCCGCCTCCTCTATGATGGCTGCTCACGTACCATGAAGTTATTTATAAACGTTACAAGGTCCAATGAACAAGTCCACAGGATGCAAAACAAATGCCAGTACGTGGATGTGGAAAAACAACCTTTTACTCAAAGTATCTGTGTGAATCTTTTTCACTTGGCTATGTGAAAATTGAATTTGCAGTTTGTGAATGTTCAGAGGCCAAGCTCAAAGCTGCCTTTACTGCAGAACAATTCCCCCCCTCCTTTCAAGTTTCAGCCTAACAAGGCAATAGGATGTGAGTTATTATGCTGATAAATGCAGACCCAAATGGAAAAGGGGCTCTGGACAGGTATGTCTAAAGCAGATGCAAGCATTGAGAGCTAGCAGAATTTTCTACACCCCCACACCTAGTAATGTTCCACTAAGACGGAAATGGCCCCTGGGGGAAGAAGAAGTTATCTCCTCTGAGAACAGAGTCAGATTTTGGGGGACAATGAAGAAAGCAGGGGGGTGCTGAATTTGAAGAGAGGGTCTGATAAGATCTATCTACCTCCTTTTCCCTGCACAGTGAATCTATAATTCAAAGACTCATGACTGAATTAACTCTCTGCACTAACTCCTGCCCCTCATAATTTGCACATAAAACTATTCTCAGTTTGATTTCCATTCGTATCTGACGAAGTGAGTGGTGGTTCATGAAAGCTCACATTGAAATAAATGTTGTTAGTCTTTAAGGTGCCACTGGACTTTTGGTTTATTTTGCTGCAACAGACAGACGGCTACCTCTTTGCAATATGGTAGCAGTCAACAGGCAAGTGCACTAGTTGTTATCAGCCTGTTGGTGGCAGCAGAGGGTAAATCCGAAATGTGTTAGGGCAGGTGGAATAAGCTGAAGTGGTGAGCACTCACTGAGATCTAGCAGCTTAAACCCTTGAACAGCAAAGAAGATTTCTCATCCCAGCGGCAAAAACAGGTGAGTGCAGTTAGTTTTGCCACAGTGGACACAACAGTAAACCTCATCTATAATTATGGTTTTCTTTGATATATTTGCAAAATTAACAAGCCCTAAATATTTGAGTACACCTAAAGTTTGGTGGCAACTTAGAAATGAACAACTGTTTCTTTCTTTTTTTATTGTAATCAGTTCTTAGCCATGGCCTCCCAAAGTGGCTTACTGTATAAAATAGCCATGAAAAGAAATTATACAAGTGAAAATAAGCAAGTTGATCACATATGAACCATTCTTGGAAGTGGTCAAAGGGCTCCAATGGAAACTATTATGGTGGGGATGCAGCAGGTTCCTCCTTACTCACAACAGCTTCTTCTGGTGGATCATATGGCTCACCTCCATCCCTGTAACTTAGAGGGGAAGCGAGGGGGGGTGATGATGGCCTGGGAAAGCTCAAGGAAGTCTGGGAGTAGTCTGGGAAGCAGATTTGGGCCCAGCAAAGGACTCAGTGGTGATCCTTGAGGTGACCTCCATGATGGCACCACCCAGATGACATCACTGTAGTTTTGATGGGACTCCACACCACAGTATTCCTCTTCCAGCTGCCCTACCTTCTGGAGGGATTCAGTTGGGAAACAGATACCTTTTCTGGATGATTTGCAAGGGGAAATGTATTGTGCATATGAAGTTCAGAGTTCTTATGAAAAGGAAAGGGAAGAAGAGTTGGTTTTTATACCCCAATTTTCTCTACCTTTTAAGGCGTCTCATCTAGCTTACATTCTCCTTCCCTTCCCCTCCCTACAACAGACACCCTGTGAGGTAGGTGGGGCTGAGAGAGTTTGGAGAGAACTGTGATTAGGCCAAGGTCACCCAGCAGACTTCATGTGGAGGAATCGAACCCGGTTCTCCAGATTGGAGTCTGTCGCTCTTAACCACTACACCATGCTGGCTCTCGCCTGCTTATACCCCACTGTTGAGAGACTGCCAAACAAAGAGCTTGGGGTGGCACTACTCTCACTCCCTTGGGAGCAGCAAAGCCCTTCCAATATTTATTTTCAGTGACAGTTTATGTTTTACCAGCTAAGGCAGTGAGGATTTATAATTCTGAACTGGCCAGTGGGAGACCCTGAACCCCAAAAGAGCCACATATACCCACCCCGATAGCACCAGACCAACTGCAGTCTCAATTTCCCAGCACCACATATAAGCAAATGGATCCTATCCTGGAAACCTTACAACTGATTTTTTTATTTGCAAAGAGCAAGTTTTAACTCCCAAACAAAGCTGAAGCTGAAAACATTATAATTTTTGCTAACTAAGCAAAGAAAGCCTAGGTAAACTGCATATTGTTCAGGTTGTGGGGTCAGTCATTCCCTGTAGACCTGGCCTGCATTAAAAATACTTGCGGCACTTGCATCCTGGAAGTCCTACCGAACAGGCTCAAAAAGTGTTCTGAACGTGAACAGAGGGCTGACCTGAAGTTCAAAAACGTGGGATTGATGCACATTACAATCACTCCCTTCTCCAAACTACAATTCGTAGGATCCTTTGGGGGACACCATGACAGTGAAATGGGCACAAAATTGATAGGAGTTTGTAGTACAAATGTGGCCCCCAAATTAAAATGGCTTGCCACATGTTTCTGCAACTAGCATACTGAGCCTGGGGTCTACTGATTACACACAACTTCTTATTAATAGTTCTTGTAGGTTATCCAGGCTTTGTGACCGTGGTCCTTCAGTGTTACTCAGTGTTACTCCTCTGAAGATGCCTGCCACAGCTGCTGGCGAAACGTCAGGAAAGAAAATACCAAGACCACGGTCACACAGCCCAGATAACCTACAAAAACCAATGAACTCTGACCGTGAAAGCCTTCGACAATATTCTTATTAATATTTTGGGAGTTGAAAACACGTTTGTGTCCTCTGGAAATGAGACCTCTGGAAATGAGTCCTCTGGAAATGAGACCTCCAAGCTCGTGGGCTGGGGCAGGAGATGCTAGAAGTTAGTTTTATCATTCACAGTGAGTAGGAGGAGAGGATCAAAAAGACAAAGTGTCCTTTAAATCTATCAAGCTTAGCCTCAACACCTCCCAGGAAGAATCATAACCAACCAAGACAGAAGCATAGGGCAGCGATGGGATCTTCAAGCCACCTGGCCTTATGGGAACAATAAAAAGAAAATGAGATATTTCATTCCAATCCAGTCATCTACAGTGGCCAGATAGGGTTTAAGGCAAAGATAACATTTTCAAATGATTGAAGGTAAAGAAAAGGCATTATTTTGGCAGTAAAGGGGACTTGTATGGCTTCAGCAGCATTCCAAAAACACCCCTTTGAGCAGAAGGTGGAAAGTAGAAGAATTAGCAATAATTAATAATGGACATCTGAATTGTGCTGGACCACTTTGCTACAGCCCCAAGCAAAGCAAAATTAGGGAGCAATCCTAAGGAGATCTGTGCAGAAGTCCCATTTATAGGGTTGCCAACCTCCAGGTAATAGCTGGAGATCTCCTGTTATTACAACTGATAGAGATAAGTTCACCTGGAAAAAATGGCTGCTTTCGCAATTGGATTCTATGGCATTGAGGACCCTCCCCTCCCCAAACCACACACCCCTCAGGCTCCACCCCAAAAACCTCCTGCTGGTGGCAAAGAGGGTCCTGGCAACCCTACCCATTTAATTCCATGGAACTTAACTCTCAGAAATGGTTCATTGGACTGCAGCCTTACACATCAGTTTCCGAACATAGTTAACAATAGCCCATTACCTATCTCATTTGGCAGCTGAATATGGGAGGAAAGGGGCATGGCCAAAGGAGAGAGCCATCTGGGAATACGCCGAAGGTCACCCCTCTCTGATTGCCATGTTGCTGATTGGCTGAGTGACATATTTCATAAAGAAACAAAAGGGACTTGGGACAATTTATTAGACCTGTTTTTCATACCCCGTCAGCCTTTACAGCACTGTTCTGCACAACCCTTAAAGGAAAATTCTAAGAAATACTTTACAATGCTTTTAAAATGCTGTAAAACAGAACTTTACACCAATATAAAGAGGCTGTAGCAGGACTCTCTGCTACTCCTGGAAGCCACTGAGCATCTCTGCCAGAAGGGACCTCCACCCAAAAGTTGCTGTTTATGACCCCCAACAACCCTGGTTCCAAGAGGGGAAAGGAGCTCCTTGGAGGGCAGAGGCAGAAGAAAGGAGGTGGAGCCAGGGGTGTTGACTTCATTTCCCTTTTTCTGCATTCTGCTTTTGTTAAAAAACTATACCCAACCCCATCACAATTTCACAGGAGAATGGGTAGACTCGTGCACAAACTCCATACCAATCATCCCCACCTCTGATAGATTAAGAAAAGGAGCTCTGATCTTTCGCTCACCTTGCTTCCTTCACCCCCATTTTACTGTTTGTTTTAAAGTAGAGGGTAGAAGCTCAATACCCTCTGCTCTGCAAAACAGGCAAGCTGTTTAGGCTGGAAATAAAGTAACAGAAGACTTGCTTGTACTTTATTTGGCTCTCTGGCTGCCCCCAAGTGGGCACAGCAGTTTGTCCCATCTTACACCGAACAAGAATATAGTTCTTTCCCCCAAAGTCACCAGAGATGCAGGAGGCTTCTTGGTGGGTATTAGGCTTAGGCAAAATCTCTGTCTGTCTCTATCCCCCTCAGCCCACCTCTGAGCATGCTGCCACTGGCTTCAAGCAAAGTATTTGCCCACTCTTGTTATGTGGCTCAAACCCAGAAGCTGGATTGGCTCAGGTAAGCAGCACCCTTCCACATATACAGAGAGAGTAAGAGCCCTCCCCAAACATCTGAGCCAGCAATGTGATTGGTAGAAAAACTGTATGGTCGTTTATGCATGGGTACTTTCACTCGCATTCGCCCCGGGTCTGTTTCGGTTGTTCCTTGGGAGTTATGCATGAGTTTTCCATCCATTAGAGATGACCTCATGCCAGCCCTAGCAATGTCCGGGTCTTCCCATTCCTCTGTTAACCCGACTCTTCCATCTTCCCTGAGCAAAACCCGGGTGAAATCCCCATGCATAAGGCAAAGTGTGGGGCACGCAAGCTTGGTTTCTCTCACAGCCAATTACAAAGCAGCATGTCCAGAGGTGGGGACTGAAATATTTCCTGCTTCTTTGGAGCTCTTCCTGAGCAGAAGAAAATATTTTTTAAACTGAGGCTTGGATTTCTCACCCCCTCCTTTCAGATTGCTCCATTTTTTAAGTTGTTATTAAAATGCTTTGGGGGTGGTATTTTCTTTCACAGTAAGCACTACAAGTAAGCCAATTACAGAGCAGCATTTAAAGAGGCAGGGCTTGATTTGAGCCTGGAGACTACTGGTGCAGATATTCCCAACAGGAAAGTATGGGTCCAGCAAGCAACGAATCTCAGGTAAAACTCCCATGCATAAACAACCTATGAAACACCAACTGGAGATTATCCTATGTGGTGCAAACAGGCCAAGTGTTTGGTTGGACAGCCTGCTTGTCAGGCACATATCTGATGAGCCTCTATCCCTTCTTGCCAACCTTGGGAAATGGAAACTTAAAGGCAGCACAAGGAAACGGAGGTTAAAAACTGAGCACAGCCACAGGCATAGGATTTGAAAGAAAATGGCCAGCCCAATGTGGCCTAACCGGTTCAAGCCCAAAAGGTGAAGGAAAGTTCATTTGTGTTAATTACCATTCCATACTCAGCTTGGGATTTAGTGCTTTTCCAAATGCAAATCCCTATTGATGGCACTTTCCCCCCTTCCAAGCATCGTATTCTCTTCCCATGCACTGAGAAAACTCCCCTGTGCTAGAGTGGAATATCTCGCAACAACACTGACTAGACATTCACTCAGCCACCGTGAACATTTCCTTAATTTTTACATCTAAAGCAAATCTACTCCACTTGCATTCATCATTCAAGAATGTATCCGTTTTTTAAATGTACCAACACAAAATGAAAACGGCTGTAAACAATATATGAATTATTAATGGAGCAGCTTTGCATCTCTTGTCAAATGATAAGCAGCAAAGCCCAGGATCTCGCTGGCATGTTAGCTATCTATGCCAAGGCAGTACCACCATATAGTGATGGCCCCAAAACCTCTTCCAGTTTGCTCAGATTTGGAATCAGTCCCCAAGCTGGCTTTGTCTTGGCTCTGAAGACCACCCTTCCTCCTTCCAGTTCCCCCCCCCCCAAATATATATGTACCAGAGTGCCCTTCTACGGATTAGATCTGCACAGCTCCCCGGTAATGTATGTGTCAAGTTTCATAGCAACAGAGCTTAGCATTCCCGCCGCATAAAAATTGTGCCATTTGCCGAGTTCTTGCAGACGCTGAAGTAATTAGCTTGATCAGCCCATGCAAATCATCTCCGACTGGAATCATTCATTATTTAATCTGATATGCACCGTATTTGCCCAGGAAGTTTTCACACAGATCAATCTTCCGGGTCTCAGATATTAAAGGCGCTGAGAAAGCAAGGTGGTGTCATATGCATATGCAAATATCCCACATCTGCATAAGTCAGCATTAGATTTGATGGATTGTGGGCAATCTTTAAAGAGTTCTCTTCTCATATAGCAGCTGATCTTGGAATGGGAGTGTGTGGATTCTGGGCCAACATCTCTCTTGTCCAATGGCGTGACTTGTATTCTGTTGAATTCTACAAGAAGAAAGGAGTTAGCATCGTCCTTGCCCTATTTTTGCAGCACTTTGTTACGGGATGTCACAGAGTTCAAAGAGAAACTGAGCACGATGTATAAGACTGTATATGCAAATCCATCTTCAATAAGAAGGGTACTAACTTTGTGAAGTTCCATCTACTAGAGTGAAACTACATGATTCTGAAGTTCGGCGATCTGGAGTTCCAGTCTGACTGGTGCTTTTTGGCCCTAAAAAGCAGCCAATTCTGTGTTTGTGTTGATTTATGACACTAGGGAAAGGAGGGTTTAAACACTTTCCCATTCCATTTCCTTGACTGGAAGGAATCAGGGAAACAGTGAATGAGGAACAGTTTTACACATACCCTTTTCCCCAGTGGTGCAGCCCAGAGCCAGATGCCCTACCCACAGCCGCTTTTGAAGGTCACTGGAGTGCCAATCAAAGAGCCCAAAATATAATGTGTCATTTTTGCTTCTGCCAGAGAAAAAATATTGTGATCATGGCACAGGCTCATCCCAAATGTCCTATCTTCTTCAAGGTCCCAGAGGAAGAGGAAATACCACCCCTTTCACTAAAATGCTCTAGACCAGGGTGTGGCATTTACTATGCTTTGCTTGCTCAAGCTATGCAGGGTGCATAGAGGTCTCTGTCTGACAGTCTAAGAGTGAAGATATACGTAACAGTAGATGTATGTAATAGTAACTGAATGGCCATTTTGTATATATAGGAAAAGCTGCTTCTGGAGATAGCAATTTGGGCTAAAGAAATGACAGGGGGAAAGCACTTTCTTTTCTCACTGCAAATCCCCCTGGGGTTTAAAAATATATATCCCCCCCAAACACACACACACACACACATTTGAAACCTCTGAGGGACAAACACTTGGAACTCAGAGGTGGCTTGCGGAAAGGGTTAAGTGGTCGCCAGAAGAGGCCTCTTCTGTATACAAATGGCCACTGGGCTACTGTTATAGTATGTAGTGGCCGTGGCTCAGTGGTAGAGCACCTGCTTGGCATGCAGAAGGGCTCAGGTTCAATCCCCAGCACCTCCAGTCCCAGCCTGAAGCCCTGGAGAGCCACTCCCGCTCTGAGTAGACAATATTGCCTTTGATGGACCACATGAACACATGAAGCTGCCTTATCCTGAATCAGACCCTCAGTCCATCAAAGTCAGTATTGTCTACTTAGACCGGCAGCAGCTCTCCAGGGTCTCAGGCTGAGGTCTTCCACATCACCTTGTTGCCTAGTTCCTTTAAGTGGAGATGCCAGGGATTGAACCTGGGACCCTCTGGATGCCAAGCAGATGCTCTGACACTGAGCCACGGCCCCTCCCTACCAAACATACTGAGTATTTAACAGCTGCAGAGAGGATCAGGGCCTGTGCTTTACTGCTTTTCAGAGCAACCGGCAGTGTGGAGGGTCCTCTTATGCTAAGCGTAAGGTTGCCATTTAGAGAAAAGGCCCCAGGTGTTGGTACCAATGAAGCAGAGACTGGCCCCTGCTCTCAAAGCCTCTCTTGACCCTCCCAAAAGCTTCCCTGACTGGCTGGCTCTTTCTCTCCCGTGTTTATTATCTGCAGGCCCTATTAAGAGCAGTCCTCACACACACAGTGATCTTGCTGCTCAGGCTGCCTCCATCACTCATCCCCGCTGCCTTCAGCATTTCAGTGGGGAGGGGGGAGAGATGCGAGCCTGTGGAATGGCAGCTGGTTGCAGATGCCAGTTTCCCAGCTTTTTGAAGGCCAGGCTGGGGATAGATAGACTGTCTAGACGACTGAAGTTAAATGTGAAAAATGAGCTTTCTTAATGGCGAAAGAAAGTTGGTAAGACAGAACCCCTGGTGTGTGTGTGGGGGGGAGCTCCTTCCCTAGCAGCTATCGCAAGGTCAGAAGGAATAGTGTGGAGGGAGGGGTAGACAATAAGGGCAGGGGAGAGATATGAGACTGCCCTACAGCAAATCAGATCAGGCTACTGACATTTGGACCTTGCAGGATTCTATTACTTTCAAATAAAATGAACCTCCACTGCTTGCTTCTTCTTCCAAAAACGCAAGAACTGTCATCCAGCACCTACTACAATTAAACTAGAGTCTGTGGGCCAGTCTGTGGGGTTTTTGTAACCCCAAAAGCTGACAGGTTCTTAAGATCTTGACCTGGAAAACATGTTTTTCTTCCCCATTTTTAATTTTTTTAAAAAAAACATCTACCTTTATGAAGAGTTCTGATGAGCTCAAAAGCTTGCACAATGTTATGTGTCATTTTAGTTGATCCTTGTTTTCGCTGTCAAGCTGCAGGCAGCCCTATTGGGTTTTCAAGGCAAGAGATGTTCAGAGATGGTTTTCCATTGCCTGCCTCTGTGCGGCTCTCCAAGGTCTTTCACATCACCTACTTGCCTAGCCCCTTTAACTGGAGATGCCAGGGATTGAACTGGGGACCCTTCTGCATGCCAAGCCCATGCTCTACCACTGAGCCATGGTCCCTCCCCTCTCAGACCTGTGATCCAAGATTCCTTTAAATGGATTGAACTAGACATTACCCATATAAAGCTCATGCCCTATCATGGAATTATAGCTGAGCCGCCTGCGAGTGGCCATTGGAGGCCAAGCTCTTTGCTTATGCTGTGCTTTTATCACAGACCATAATATTGGGCTTCAGCCCTGTGGGTGGAGGTTCCTGGAGGGAGGATGGGCCTAGTAGGCAGTGGAAGGGGGAGAAGTTGGAATAAGGGAGAGGAACTGGAGAGGTGGAAAATGGGCTCCCCCCGCCCCACACACGTAATCCTCTTGTCAACCATAAAACTGAAAGCATCAACAGTTCAGTTACACCAGCAGCAAGACCTAAAATAACAAGGCAGCAAATAATCACTCACGGACAACAAACTATTGATCAGTTACTCATTGGCTGACATAACAGCGTCTAGAGCCAGCGTGGTATAGTGGTTAAGAACAGTGGTTTGGAGCAGTGGAGTCTGATCTGGAGAACCGAGTTTGATTCCCCACCCCTCCACATGAGCAGCGGCGGAGGCTGATCTGGTGAACTGGATTTGTTTCCCCACTCCTACACACAAAGCCAGCTGGGTGACCTTGGGCTAGTCACACTCTCTCAGCCCCACCTACCTCACAGGGTGTCTGTTGTGGGGAGGGGAAGGGAAGGTGATTGTAAGCCGGTTTGAGTCTCCCTTAAGTGGTAGAGAAAGTCGGCATATAAAAACCAACTCTTCTTCTAGATCCAGTGTTGCGTTTCACATAGCAGCTGCATCTAGATCCTCTGCCCCACTGATGGCCTCTCAACCCAAGCTTGGTGTATCAGTTCTGCTCTCACTCCTGGAACTTCCTCCTACATTTCTTTTAGCAAGGAAGACCCTTCTCGAGACCTCCAGGAAACATCTTGTTCTTAAGAACCAGCTCCTGCCACCTGTGCAGTAATAGAAGCAAAAAGCCCAGTCACACCCACCTAATACAGCAGACACACCAGGCATGGCAAAGCGGTTCTTCAGCTCCCCCGCAGATGACTTTCCTTCGCCCTCTGTCCCTCTGCAGGCCCACATGTCTCTCATTAGCTGAGATGCATTTGGATACAGATCGTAAGCTCTCCTCACCAGAGGCTGGCTGCCATACGGGTCTCCAGAAGGACAAAGCACAAAACTACTCCACAGGGTAAACGAGAGAGCTGGGATGGATGGCAGCAGGGCAGCAGGTGGCTTCCTCACCACCCCAAAGCCTGTTCAAATGGCAGCACGACCATTTCCCTGGACACTCTGGGTGGCCTGCAACCCACATCCCAATTGGTCACCAGCAAATTGCCAATAAGGTCAGTCTGAAAGGCTCCCTTTGATCGACGAAGCAGATCTCATTTTACCTTTTTAGCTTTTGTTTGAACCAAATTAAGCAGGTTGGCTTTCATTATTTTGCCGCTTAAAACCTGCATTAACAAAGCCTTGACATTTTCACAGGTAGATAACCAGATGCCCTGGCAAGAGAACAGTGAAATGCCTCCCAACCAGCTAGATCAGAGCTTTTTTGTCGAAACTCCCTCCCAGCATTTGCCTGGGCACTTGATCAGGGGAACGGTTCATCCTTGTGAAGGTCTTCGATAAGGAATGCAACAAGCTACTAACCTCCTTTGCTTCACTCTTCCCAACTGAGGGACAAACTCTGTCTCCTTTTCCACAGACATGAAAAGCTGCCCAGTACTGATAACCCTGGGGAGCCAGTTTCGACATTTCGTTACCCCCAGGATGTCTGGTGCATTTCAGAGTGAGCCAGAGAATGCACAGTATACATTATGCTCTAGCACAATAAACACCCTGAGCATAGACTTTGAAATGAAATTGCCAGCATCCTCTCTAAAGAGAATCACCTCGGGGAGGAAAACATGTTCACCAAACCCTTCCAAAGACTCGAAGGTCTGCACTGCAGGGCCTTGATAACTTGTTTTTCCCAGTGGGAAAGAACTAAACCTCTGCCTTCAAAACAGTTCATTCATAGAATCAGAGTTGGAAGGGACCCCCAGGGTCATCTAGTCCAACCCCTGCATAATGCAGGGATTTCACAACTACCTCCCCCACACACACCCAGTGACCCCTACTCCATGCCCAGAAGATGGCCAAGATGCGTTCCCTCTCATGAACTGCCTAATGTCATAGAATCAGCTTCCCCACACAACATCTCTGTGTTTGTCTCTGCAAAGGGACTGCAACACACAACCTGGGTAGTAGACACCTGTGCTGTAGTGCCTGGTTGCTGATGTCTAAAGTGGTCCATGCACCAAAAGGGAGGCGAGAAGAGAGGAGTTTAAAGTTTGTCGCTTGGGACTGTTAGCGGCTGACACTCAGGGGGCTACCACAGCCTCCCCCCCCCACCCTTGTCAAAGCAGCTGTCAATGCCTGCCTGGTTCCAGCTCCTGCTTCTCGAGGCAGCAAAGTCCTTCCCCTCCTGTGCTTCTGCCTGTAACATTTCCATTTTGTTTCTCTCTGCTATTAAATGGTTGTGTTTGCTGGGAGCCTCTCGGTTCTCAGAGCAGAACTGCATGCAGAGAGCAAGCGGCTGACGCCAGCCGGCAGAGCAGCAGGGAGGGACACAGCCTCAGCCCCATCGCTGGGCTGCCTGGAGCACACGTGCATGAACGCTGCCGCTCATTCATTCTCCTGCCACGATGGGCACAAGGGACAGTCCTCAATGTGCGAGAGACAGACGGGCAACTGCTGGAGAGGTGCAAGCTACCATCTCCTCTCCTAACCCCTTTACTTACATCAGGCAATTTTTGCACACTCCTCCTAATTTGAGCCACTTGGATTAAGAGCAGCTTGCATTAATCACAAATTTCCCATCCAACAGAAGTGGTTGCTATGTCAGTTTAAAAGGACAAGAGATAGAACGCAGGGGGGAAACATCTCTTCTTGGACTGTGTCAGATTGGTGTAGGAATTCTTCACAGAGAAGAATGCATGTACAAGAATGCTCGCATGCTTGTACAGCAGCCTAAAAAGGGCCAATAAGAAAGACTGATTCCCTTACTTGACACCTGGCAAAACTGGGGCCAACCTTTTGTTTATTTATGTTCATTATAGTCTTCCTTTCTCTCTGCAACTCAAGGCTGATTACACAGAATAAATCAATACAATCAACAGGGTGGGGTATCCAATAGACAATGCAATAGGATTTGACTTGTAGAAATGTGGAAACCAACCAGAGGTGAAGCACAGTGTAAGTATTAACATGCCATGTTGAATGAATGCAAAAATTACATAGTAGAAACCTACCTAACAGCAACTGATTGCATGAACTATACACAGTGGTATAGACTACAGTCCCTAACCCTTCACCCCAAGCTTCTTTCTGAAGCATATTGTTACAGTGAGCCCTATTTCCTGTGCAAAAAGCCACCTTGAATAATTCAGTTTTGCATAATTTGCAGAAAGCCAGGAGAGAGGGTGCCTTTCTGACCTCATCAGGCAGGCCATTCCATAGGGCAGGGGTCACAATGGAAGATGCACATGTACGGAAGTTGTTGGTCTTGCCCATTTGCAGCGTGGCACCTGCTGAAGGCCTTGCTCAGATGAGCAAAGCTGTCATGGCAGAACATAGAGGGAGAGGAGGCCCTGCAGATAAAAGGGTCCAAGGCCATGAAAGGCTTTGTGCCTGAGAATGTAGGAATTCCAGCCCTGGACACCAAGTACCAGGGCTGAATTTGGCTGAAGTGCCTTCCCTTGGCCTCAGATAGAAAGGGGTGCAGGTAGGGTACTACCCCATTCCACTTCCTCTCTCCTGGCTCTACTCCCTTGGCCTCTTCCATCAAGCCTTTTCAAAGCCCTAGCCAGGCCAGGGGCATGCCCAGTGGCCTCCATCTACCTAGAAGAAGAGTTGGTTTTTATATTCCGACTTTCTCTACCACTTAAGGGAGACTCAAACCGGCTTACAATCACCTTCCCTTCCCCTCCCCACAACAGACACCCTGTGAGGTGGGTGGGGCTGAGAGAGCTCTAACAGAGCTGTAACTTGCCCAAGGTCACCCAGCTGTCTTCGTATGTAGGAGCGGGGAAACAAATCCAGTTCACCAGATTAGTCTCCGCCGCTCATGTGGAGGAGTGGGAAATCAAACCCTGTTCTCCAGATCAGACTCCACCGCTCCAAACCACCCCTCTTAACCACTACACCACACTGGCTCTCCCAGCCTTATGGGGATGTGACACGCCTGTGAGGAACCAACAGCACCTCCTGAGCCATTTCTGCCTCCTTACTGTCCTTTCCCACCCTCAAGGTGGAGCTTCCCAACAGCTGGTTGTCAGACAGCTGGTTGTCAAAGGGCCAGCTGTCAGTGGGTGCCAGTCGCCATTGAGCAGCTGGCTGGTATGCAGCTCTTTATAAGGTCCATCAGTCACCCCACTGGGCCTGGTGGATGCTGGGCTTGACCTTGTAAGGGGCTGAGAAGGAGGGTGTTGTCTCCACTGCCCCCTGTGTGTGTGTGTGTGTGTGTGTGTTAAGTGCCGTCAAGTCGCTTCCGACTCATGGCGACCCTATGAATGAAAGTCCTCCAAAATGTCCTATCTTTGACAGCCTTGCAAACTGAGGGCTTTGGCTTCCTTTATTGAGTCAACCCATTTCTTGTTGGGTCTTCCTCTTTTCCTGCTGCCCTCAACTTTTCTGAGCATGACTGTCTTTTCCAGTGACTCTTGTCGTCTCATGACGTGACCAAAATACGATAGCCTCAGTTTAGTCATTTTAGCTTCTAGGGTCAGTTCAGGCTTGATTTGATCTATAACCCACTGATTTGTTTTTTTGGCAGTCCACGGAATCCGTAACACTTTCCTCCAACACCACATTTCAAAGGAATCTATTTTCTTCCTGTCAGCTTTCTTCACTGTCCAGCTTTCACACCCATACATAGTAATAGGGAATACGATGGCATGAATTAATCTAGTCTTGAATTAATCTGCCCCCTAACACATAGTAATTTAAATTGAGCCCAGTAACTGATGGGCAACCAATGGAGTGAAAATGAAAACAGAGAGAGAAAGAGATGAACCAACCAGGTTCCAAAATAACCAGGCGAGCCTGCATACTCCAGCAGGGGCAAAACATTCTAAGGGGCACACTTATTAACATCTCTCTAAGAACATCTCTGGGGGGTCCTGTAAACTCTCAGACAAAGCAAACCAGCTGGAAGGGACCAAAGGAAAACAGCTGTTTAATGGGATGTGAAGAATTGCCCAGAGAGCAAGGAGGCAAGCAATGCAGCACTGTGTAAAGTTGAGCTTGCTCCGTTAGCTTTCCAACCTGACTCCAGCAGCAGAAAGGAATGCAACATCTGTCATGCACAGCAGTGAGCAAAAGCACAAGCATTTGGTAGCTCCTCCCGCATTGCCCTCCTCTTCACAACCACAAAAACTGTCCTGCATAATTTGCATTCTCCATGCTGAATAGTCATATGGCATTTCAAGTTGCCAGAATGCTGGACTTTGGTTGGAGAAATCTGGGTTCAAAACTCAGCCAAACCAAGAACCAGAATTCCACCATCAATTCAGCTTCATCGGTGACAATAAAAGAGATGCTCACTGAGAATTGTGATTCTCCATCAAGTCACTGACCTACCTCTGTAGCACTCTGCAGGTACTATATAAAAATGGGTGCGATACAAGAAACAGAATCACAGCCCTACAGTTCTCCATTCAAATGCAGCTTATGCGGAATAAAGCACCTCTTTGGTTCTGTCTGAATTCTTTCCACCAATTGCAGCTCTTAGTTTGAAAAAACAACAGAATATATAGATCCTTATAAATGAAAAGTTAATGTCCTTGAATAGATCTACAGAGCAGCTGCAGTTGGAATACTTTGTTACTCCATCGCCAAAAGGATATTATAGTGCTGGAAGAGGGCTGGTAATGAAATAATCAAGGGGCTAGTAATCTTCCCTACAAGGGAAGGCTAAGGAGTTTGAGGCTATTTAGATTAGAGAAAAGATAGTGGGACATGATACAGGTGGGAAATGATAGAGGTTTATAATACTAAGCATGAGGTAGAGAATGTAGATAAATAGACTTTTTATCCCTCTTCCATAGTACTCAAACTTGCCACCGACCAATGAAATACACATGCAAAAGATTCAGGGCAAAAAAGAAGCAAATCACTCAAAGATTGATTGGCACATGGAATTTGCTGCTGTGGAACACAGTGATGGCCACTAGTGTAACGGCCTTTGAAAGGGGATTAGACAAGTTCTTGAAGGACAAACCCATCCATCACCATTGGAAATGACTAAATGTAACTTCCACATTCACAGGCAGCTACCCTCTAAATACCAGTGATTCTGGGTACAGAAAAAAGGGATACTTTGATTTCTGTTCCGTGCCTTTCCAGAGGCAGCTGGCTGGTCACCACGTGAATAAGGATGCTGGATTAGATGTACCACTGGTATGACCAAGCATGGCTGCTCTTATGTACTACATTGAATAGTAAAGGGGTGCCAGGTGTTACATCATTTGAACTTATAAAATACTTTCTTATACTTTTTTAAAGTCAGAAAGCAACTATAGGATGTTTCTTAATTTATTGGTGGTGGAAAAGCTGTCAAGTTGCAACAGGCTTACGGGTGATGCTGCAGGGTTTTCAAGGCAAAAACAGAGGTGGTTTGCCATTGCCTGCCTCCGCATAGCAACCCTGGTGGTCACCCTTCCAAGTACTAATTATGGCCATCCCTGGTTAGCTTCTGAGATCTGATGAGATCAGGCTAGCCTCACAACTGATTAATCATTGGAAAAACATTTAGATGGTGTTTACTGTACTGACGTTTTCCATGTGTGCATATTTACAACTTGACATGTAAGATGGGACTTAATTTATTATCTATCACTTTTCACAGCTCCCTTTGTCCAGAGACTTCCCCAGAGAATGAGGTATTGCCACAAAATGTGTCAGGAATGACGAGCTGTCAATAAATGCTTAAATGAGAGGTTGGATCTGTTAAGTCCGCGTGGGGAGGACACACGAGGTCGAGACGGAGTTCCAACACAACGCGTTTATTGAAGTCCAGAACAGAACTGGAGAACTGTGTAAACCGGCCCTGCTTATATGCCTCCCTGGCCGCCTGCGGCCACTCCCCCCCTGATCTGTGATAGGGGGGGAACAACCCCCCCGGTCGCCAATGGAGCGTCCCGGCTTAGGGCCAATGGGGTGCGCTGGCTAGGGCCAATGGCGTGGGCAGGGTTTAGGAGCCTTCGTCGGGGACTCAAGCTCCTAGGTTTCCCCCCTGCTTATCGGCCTAACTATTTACATACATAACAGGGTCCATTACACGATTTTCGCCTTTGCTGTTTTCGCCCTTTGATGGTGTGATGTTGCGCACCTCTTTCACTGGGCTGGATCCAGCAAACCTTTTTGCTCAGTGTTCCCCAATACTCTTCCTTACCACAATCCCTATCCCACATGGCTTTTGTCCATGCAGGTCTCATGATCCCCAACATAGCTTTTTTGGGTAGTCAAAGGCATCCCATTCTTCCCAGTGGAGAAGCTGGTTGCATCCATCCACTGCATAAGAAATACCAGAAAAGTGGACAAAAGCTTCATAGACTTATAGTACTGCCATGTGCTCCAGACAGCCTATGTATGTTGCAGTTCTTAGAATGAAAATCTGCACTTTAAGCAGGTAAGCCTATCTACCCCTTTAGCAATCCTTGCAAAACCCCTTTTTTTCCATTCCAGGGTGTGGGCATATTTTAGGGAAGACGTTGGCAATTCTTTAAACTTGGCCTAATGAATCTCAAGCCTCACACCTTTAATGCATACCCCAGCAAAGTTACTGATATCTGTAGCGACCCCAAGGCACTTGTTGTCATGTTGGCCATTAGCCTTGTCTGTTAAAGCTGACCTACAGTCCTCAGAGGAAGAAGCAAACAGAAAGACGCGCTGGATGCAGAGGCAGTGATGGTGCTCAGGATTCAATGCTTTTGCACATATCAAGCCCACCCTCGCAAGGAGGGCCACCATCTCCCAGTAGGCCAGCCCCAAATACACTAATTGAACCTCCTTTCTTCCTTCTGCTTCTATGCCCTTCTGCTTTGATCTCATTAATTTCCAGCTCTCCAAAGGGGACAGACCCAGTTAATTAGCTGTGATCACTGGATCGCTGCTTGCTCAAGACAGGGAGGAGAAGGAAGCAGGAAATTATGGTTCAGTGCCCCATGGCAAGGTAGGAGCTGGATGTATATGTGGGGGGGGGGGAGTTATGAAAAACATTTCCCTGTTACCCTCATGATGATTTTACTCCCCAGTACTAGCAAAGGAAGCCACATGCTGATTATTCATTCCTGGGGAGACTTCATAGCGGTTACTAGGCAGGCAGAATAAGCCTTCCAGAGTTTCCAAACCAACCAGAGAAACTGAAGCTGCTGAGTGGTTATGGGCCCAGTGTACTAATAATTAAATTTTGTGCTTTTCCATCTGCATTGTCCCATCTCTTTCCACATGGACCTGCACGGAGGCAGACATTTCTACAGGTCTCTACTGTAGAAACAATATATCACACTTGCACGTACATGACGCTGGATTAGCTAGCCACTTGTATAGGGAAAATGTATTCTTTAGATTAGGCTTTCTATTTGTTTTATCAACTGCAACAAGAATGTGAACAGAATCTACTTGAATAAATGTAAGTTTTACTTTTTTGCAATTTACTTCTTGGGAGGATTGATTTTTACTGCACTCAGTATCTTGCTTCCATGACTGGTCAAACTCTGCTATATTAACCAAATATATAAACCCAATAGTCGCTGGACAGCTCAGCCATACAACTGTTTTTGGCGCAAAGAGTGAACCAGCCATTTCCCAGTTGCTGCAGGAAATCCAGCATAGCAGCAGAATTGGTTTTTATATGTAGACTTTCTCTACCACTTAAGGGAGACTCAAACCGGCTTACAATCACCTTCCCTTCCCCTCCCCACAACAGACACCCTGTGAGGTAGGTGGGGCTGAGAGAGCTGTGACTAGCTCAAGGTCACCCAGCTGGCCTTCGTGTGTCAGAGTGGGGAAACAAATCCAGTTCACCAGATTAGCCTCCGCCGCTCACGTGGAGGAGTGGGGAATAAAACCTGGTTCTCGAGATCAGACTCCACTGCTCCAAACCACCACTCTTAACCACTACACCATGCTTGCACTTGCATAGCACACAACATTGCATTTTTCCTGGGACTTCAAAATGTAACAAGACATCAGAGGGGAAAATTCAGTTCCTCATCTCCATTAGCCCACACTGCCTTGGGCCAATGAGTCTTGTAACAACCCTATAATCACGCCGTTCTCAGAGATACCTATCGGATAAGTCCTGTCACATCACTCTTCCCTGGCTTTTTTGTGAACCTTTTTAAAGGGAGGGGTCATGGCTCAGTGGTCAAGCATCTGCTTTGCATCCAGAAGGGCCCAGGTTTCAATATCCAGCATCTCCAATAAAAGGATCAGGTAGTAGGTGATGTGCTCTGACCTGGATGGCCCAGGCTAGCCTGAACTCGTCAGATCTCAGAAGCTAAGCAGGGTCAGTCCTGGTTAGTATTTGGATGGGAGACCACCAAGGAAGTCCAGGGTTGCTGTGCAGAGGAAGGCACTGGCAAACCACCTCTGTTAGTCTCTTGCCATGAAAACCCCCCCAAAAGGGGTTGCCATAAGTCGGCTGCGACTTGACGGAACTTTATACACACAGTAGGTGATGTAGAAGTAGACTTCTGCCTGAGATGCAGGACAGGCAGCAACAGTGAGAATAAATGGCTGAATTTTATAGACCAACAATTTAATTCAGTGTAATGCAGCTTCATGTGCTCAAGGTTATTTAAATAACAACTCTTAAAAACGACTTGAGAGATTGAGCCATCCCCCCATCCCATTCCATTCAAATAAGGCAATGCCAACGTAGACCCCTGGTTTAAAACAAAAGCATGCTCTGCCCATCTGTGTGAACAGGGTATCGTTACCTTGCTACGCAGCTGCTTGGCGGTCACCATCATGGCTCCGTGTGACTGAAGGATCGGAGGTTACATCCAAGTCATGACTGCCACGGCAACCAGAAAACAAAGGAGGGGGGCAGCAGCTAAGGCCATATAATTTAATTTGTCTCTATTTGTTCAGGCAAACACATCAGCCATCTAAAATCTATACAAAGCATGTGAAGGTCTCCAGCTGATGCAGGGGAGATGATTCATGAGACATGGCCCATATTCATGAGTGTCCCATAAAGCACTTTTTGGTCCTTCTCACGCAGTTGGGTGTACATGAGTGAAAGACCAAAAGACAATTCTAAATGCACCATGATCTGGTTTCTGATATGTGAAACAAAGCAGAAAGGCAATTTTAAATGAACTTGTGCTAGGCTTCTGAATCGATAGCTAGGCAGGAAGGTTGATTTACAATTGCACCCCATCCTTCCAGTGTTTTACTATGTATACATGATTTTAGTCATAGACTGAACTATTGTTTGCAATCCACTCCCCTGAGGACCACAGTTGGGGAATCCATACCTTTTGACATAACCCATTAAGTGGAAAGAAGGATCGTGGCTCAGTGGCACAGCATCTGCTTGGCACGCAAAAGGTCCCAGGTTCAATCCAGAGCATCTCCAGTTAAAGGGATTAGGTAAGTAGGTGATGTGAAAGACCCCTACCTGAGACCCTGGAGAGCCGCTGCTGGTCTGAGTAGACAATACTGACTTTGATGGACCAAGGGTCTGATTCAGTATAAGGCAGCTGCATGTGTTCATGTGACCAATGTACTGCTGGAGTGGGAAGGGGGCAGAGCCAGAACCCAGGAGGACCATTGCCTGCTGAACAAGCTGCTGGATACTGGGGAGATAAATGAGATGAGTTTTTAATGCAGAGAAAAGTGAGAGGTGATACAGCCCAGGAGGTGTAAACAGTGCAGCAAGGGAAGTGAAGCCTGCAATCCAGCGAGCAGCAATGCCAAAATGAGGCCCGGGGGGAGGGGGTTAGTACCAATAATAAACTGGAGATGAAGCAAAGCCAGCAATGAGTTCTCTCCCCCCCCCCCCCCCGCCATTGCAGGATGGAAGTGCAGGGTAATAAAGCTGCAGAACAAAGAATGTAAAGCCAATTGGGGGGGAGGGGCTTGAGGAATGCCTGGCTGGAATCCTGTGCATGCATTGTGGAGGGCAGAATGGCACGGTGCAAGCAAGTTGACCCATCCACCAACTCAGGAAATGGTTACTTGCCTCTGTGATCTCTTTCCAACCTCCCATTTACAAATAACAGCATCAGCAACTAAGGAAATGGGAAAATCAGTCTAAGTCAGTCCAAATCAGTCCCAGGAGCTCAAAAGCTTGTACAAATGAGTTGCTGCCTCTGTTTTTCAAATGCACGGTCTCAGTTTTGAAACAATTTAGCCCATTTGCTAAGGAAAATTCATGTTCCACTGCTGATGAAAATTAAATATATTTACATAACATTACTGGGCGTAACAGTCACTGTATTTCCAAGTATTAAGTTTCTAGAGAATTCTGACATCCCCCAGCAAGGGCCAGTCAGAGAATTGAAGGACAGGGAATGGAGATGAAGAAAGGATTTCTGGAAAGAAGCCACAAGCAGCAGCAGACACGGGGAGCTGCGCAGGGCATGGACACCCCAAATTCTGGCCACTGCAAACCCCACTGGACTCTTCTCCAGAAACTGCTGTTTATTTCATTAACATTAGTATAGTGTCCAGATCACACGACATGATGGTATCGCTTTACTCTGCTCTGGTTAGACCTCACGTAGAGTATTGTGTTTAGTTTTGGGCACCGCAATTTAAGAAGGATGTAGACAAGCTTGAACATGTCCAGAGGAGGGCAGTGAAGATGGTGAGGGGGTCTGGAGACCAAGTCCTATGAGGAAAGGTTGAAGGAGCTGGGTTTGTTTAGCCTGGAGAGGAGAAGACTAAGAGGGGATATGATAACCATCTTCAAGTACTTGAAGGGCTGTCATCCAGAGGACGGCGCCGAGTTGTTTTCTGTTGCCCCAGAAGGTTGGACCAGAACCAGTGGGTTGGGGATGTGGAGGGGGGAGGGTAGTTGTGAATTTCCTGTATTGTGTAGAGGGTTGGACTAGACGACCCTGGTGGTCCCTTCCAACTCTATGATTCTAACTCTTTGCAATATGAGACTGCAATTATTTCTTTTAAAACAAAATTAAAATTGAAATCCTTGGGCTGACCACATTTGAGGATATATTTACTAACAGATTTTTTAAAAGATGCAAGGCTTGTTTCTCTACCCTCCACTCCTGCTCAAGTGTAGAGACCCTCAAGGAAGGAAGCACCACAGCACACGTCCAGCTGCCCAGGCAGCAGTGCCTTTTCCAGGCCTTTTCTAGCACAATCATCAGGAAAAGGACAAGCCCCTTTGGAGAGAACCAATTACCAAAAATCTTGGCTATGGAACAAATCCAGGACCTCCACCCCCTCAGAGTAGGAGGGAAGGGGTGGATGGGTATCACAGGGGGTCCTTCCCCGCATGACTGTGACTCCCTTTCTAGGCTCACCTTTACCACAAAGGTCTAGCCTAGAGATGCAATTGAACTCCCTTCTCAGAACATTACAGTTGCCAACAGGCCTGGTGGAAAGTGTCCTGTCCCTTTACCAGAGGCTTAATGGGATGCTGTTTACCAGAGGATGCCATTTACCGCCATGCCATGAAAAAACCTGACTGCCCATTTCAACACATGAAGCCTCTATTAAAGGGACAAGACACTTTTCTCCTGGCAACCCTACAGAACATTAACAGAGCCATCCTAAACTGAGGTAACCTACTGAAGCAGGGTAACACTTTAGGGGAGAATGGGGAACTCCTATTACTCTCCTCCTCTTCCTTTGTCTATAGTACATTATCCGCCGAGGAAACAGGCATTATTTGTACAATTTATGTGCAAAATCACATTACTTACAGGAGTGCACAAAACTTTCACAACAGAGCCAACAGGAGCTCAATGGGGTGTTCAAAGGAGAAGAAAAGAGTGCAGAGGGGAAAGCTGCAGCCACCTGCCTGCGCACCATGGTCACGAGAAAAAAAGAGCCTGCAGGAGTCTGGGAGGCACAAAACTCCCACTGAAGGCATGATTTAAAGCCCTTGTGTTGCCACTCAAACATGAGCACTGCAACACGAAGACTGGCCCTACCTGGTACACCTACTGAGCACTCCACCCTCGTCCTTACGTAGTGATATGTGTGAGTGTAATATGCTCTCTTTGTTCCTTCCCCTGTTGTGTTCTGCCTCTGGGTGGCAGCACAGGCGGGCATGAGAGAGGGCGTCAGCACATCGGAATGTGCTGGTTGGCCGCTTCTGCCTGTCATAGGGGGCAATCACCAGTATGCTGTGGGGTGACTGGTGGGTGTATGCTAGCATCTGCTACAATAGCTATGCTCTCTGCACCTTGGTGAGAAGTCATTCTTTTACATATTCCCCCTCTGCTAAGCTATCGTAGGATACTGACTAGCAGCACGAGTGCTGTGCCTGCAACACATTGGAACTGGGTCTTAGGATGGGGTGTTTGCACACATACGCATGGCTGTAAAATCTAAGGGTCTGGGTGCCATTCATGGGTCCAGGACCAATACGCTAAGTGAGTGATGCCAAGGATCAGCCTGAACCAAAGCTGCCAAAAGACCTGGAATAGTGGGGCCTTCAAGGAAGCCATGTAATGCTGAACCCAGGTCCAACATACACTGTGAAGACCACTGTGTCAAATAAAACCAGGGCTGCCCTATGCAGCCGCACTGCACAACCAATAGGATGTCCCAGATTCCACCTTCCATTTAGCACCTTGAACCCCTGAAAACCCTGCAGCCCCTAGCAACTGCTTGGATTGTATGTGTAGCTGGGCTGTCCCTTGGGAGAACCGAGAAGCGCAGGCCCCAAAGACCAGACACAAGCCCTGCCTAGCCAGTGAAGGCAATAAACTATTATCAATGCCATGTGTTGACTTTTCAAGGCTCTTTTGGCATTAACAAACATAAACCAAAGCCATTGTACTCTTAATATGAGCTTGGGCTACAGACCCTGCAGGGTTGTTTCCTTGAGTGCCACTAAAAGTTCTGCAATATTCCCAGAGGAGGAGGGGCTGTTCTATTTGCCCTGAAAACCAGGTAGAACCTCCAGATTCAGAGGAAGAAGGCCTCTTGCTGAGGGTCAACAGAAAGGGAAGGCTACTGCTTTCATGCTGTGCTTGTGGATTTTCCAAAAAGTGCTGGCTTGCCATGCCAAAATGCCACTCGAGATGAACCCTCAGTCTGATCCAGCAGGGCCCTTCTTATATTCATTCCTCATTCAGTTATGAAGAACATTTTCAAACAGGTTTTAAAATCAATTCAGAGTGAAGAATTGTAAAGCTGCAAAGGAATATCAGGGCTTTACTCCCCACCCTTCTCTCTATGGCAAGATGCTTACATGCTTATGTTGTTCAATGCCAAGGGAGTTTAGATGCTTCAAAAATAATAGATTATTATGAAACATAATATTCTTCAGGTGGCTTTGAAAGCAAGGGCTTTGAAAGGCATTTTCACCACAAGAGGAGCCTGCTAGGAGGAAGAAAGAACCTAGGAAGGTGCCAGATCTGTCCCCACCATGTATCCTTCTCTGCAATGACCCAAGGTAGGATGGACACTGTGCCATGTGCTGGTTTCTACAACACATTTATTATGTCCTTTCATCATGGCCAGCTGGTTCTTTGAAACGGGGCTCTCCAGCAGCATTGGACAAGCCCTGCACCAAAGCTGTAAAGTGAGCCAAATAAACCCATATTCTGTGCTCATCACCAAAGACACAAAGGCTAGTAAATAGCAGCAATTTGCACATCATCATTGCAATAAGCTGAATATTGAAGAACTGATGCAAAGACTGTGGTGCTAAAAGGAGTAAGTTTAGTCCCTATCCATGCTGCCCAAATGTCTACAACTGGGATCCCAGTAGTTCCGCAAGTCAAGCCTGTTGAATGGGGTTCAGTACTCAAGAGCCAAGCTTTCAGTTAAAACAGGAAGATCTTAAGCCTTGCAGATGTAAAGATAAATTAATGGATCCTTTGATATATGTTGAACTGCATTGCTGTCAAAGTAGAAAACTTGGAATGAGAAGGCGATTCCATTGATCAACCTCAGCACAATGATGTTACAAACATCTCAAGCGGCCCTGCCTCGAGGTTCAGTTTCCTGTTCATGGTATCAGGCAGCTTTCAGAGGGAGTCGAGCATGCATCTGAGCAAATACTGGGTCTCTGGGAAAACACTGCTCAGGTGGGGAAAGATGAGATGGAGGGGGGATGGGTAACAACTGTGTAGAAGTACAGAAATTGGGATGGATCCAGAATCAGGCTGTCTCAGACATCTTCAGCCTCTGTAGAAACAAGTGTATGGATGCATTAACCTTAAGACCTACACCTGAAAACACTTTGTGAAGCTGGTGTTTAGTTTTGCCACCATTATCCATCTGGTAGGACTTAGCTGTTTCCAAAAGGTGTTGGCCAGAATCTGAAGGAGATATCTCGGAGTATGCAAAGACAACACCACCTCCTCCTCCTCCTGGCCCAGAACCACTGATGGGAGAACCAGCACAGGCTGAGAAAGGTTGCTGAGCAGAACGACATTCTCTGCTGAAGCAGCCAGGCAGCTGCACGGTCTTCACGTTTTGGCTTCTGCAAACTTCTGCCTCAGCCCAAAGCAAGTCTGCATATAAAGAGGGACGCACAAGGCTTCTTTCTACCTTTCGTCATTGTGGAAAGACGAAGAGGCTACAGTTGGCAAACATTAAGATGCAACTGTTAACACTGGAAGTTTAACATGGCCACACTTCCCCTCCAAAGCTTCCCAGTTCCATTTGGCAACAAGAAATTCAAATAGTAATAACTTCCCACTCAATCCCAATCACATTTAATTAGAAGCAAATCCCACTGTGATCAGTGACACAATGTTGTGGAAAGCATGTTTTGGACTGTAGCCTCTGCATCCTCGCAGCAGGGGTGAAACACAGACTTCGCAGCTTGCCTTGCTGACTCTCAGCTCTCAATGACAGTAACTGAAGGGTGCATTTAGGGCTGTGAATCTTTAGACTACCAGCGCAATCCTCAAGGGGGGGCTGAATCGGCTTAGGAGCTGGTGAGACCCCTGCACGGGCGTTAGTGCCACTTGCAGCATGAAAATGGGCACTAGCGCTGGCACAGAGCAACTTATGCTGTCAGTATAAGATAGGGGCACCAGCAGAGCCTCACCAGCAGTGTTTCTCTGGAGAAGGGGCTCTTGCCGGCGCTAAAGAGAGCATTCCCAAGGGTGGGGCTAACTTTAGAGCCAGCGTGGTGTAATGGTTAAGAGCGGTGGTTTGGAGCAGTAGACTCCAATCTGGAGAACCGGGTTTGATTCCCTACTCCTCCACAGGAGCGGCGGAGTCTAATCTGGTGAACTGGATTGGTTTCCCCACTCCTCCACATGAAGACAGCTGGGTGACCTTGGGCAAGTTACAGTTCTATTAAGAGCTCTCTCAGCCCCACCTCCCTCACAGGGTGTCTGTTGTAGGGAGGGGAATGGAAGGTGATTGTAAGCTGGTTTGAGACTTCCTTAAGTGGTAGAGAAAGTCTGCATATAAAAACCAGCTCTTCTTCTTCTAGTCCCGTGTTGGCGAACCTATGGCACGAGTGCCAGACTTGGCACGCCTAGCCCTCTCTGTGGGCACGCAGCCGTCGTGTCTGCCTTCCCTGGACTGCCCGCCGCCCAGCTTAGGGGCTTTGAACAAACATTAATTGTTCAAAAGCATGCCAAATGCAAACTTTTACCTTTCAATAAAAAGTTGTTTGTATCATTGAAAGCTCTGTTATAGTGTTTTTCTTTTAAGGCAAAAGATGTTAATGTATGTGTTGTTTTTTCTAAACTAAAACCTCAGTATTCAGGTTAAATTGCCGTGTTGGCACTTTGCGATAAATAAGTGGGTTTTGGGTTGCAGTTTGGGCAATCGGTCTCTAAAAGGTTCGCCATCACTGTTCTAGTCAGTTCCCTGAGTCCTTTTGGCCCGGGAACGCCCCCTTTTTCCAGCGCAAACTTGCATCTGCAAAAAGGATGGCACAGCCTCATTAAACTCTATGGAGCAGTTTCATGGAGCTTGGGGAAAATCTGCTTTTTTAAAATGTAGCCGTGCCTTTGCAAGGTGCTCAGGAGGCTGCGCTGTCCCTGGGTACTCCGCAATACCCCCCTCTTCAAGACTGCTCTGCCCGCCCTTAAAATAAAAGCACTTGGAAATGGTCTCAAGGCTTATTTTATTTTATCCTTCAAATTGTGTGGCTCCATCCTCTTTTAATGTTTCGTGTAAGAGAAACAGAATGTTTTAACTTTTGAAGTTTGGCTTTACATGACCAGTTCTTTATACTTGCATGAAACTTCAGAGATGTCATGTTTTGCCAGTCTATGTCCTAGAAAATCAGGGCGAGCGTGGAGGTCTTTGAGATCTGGGTAAAAGTGTCTTTGTCCACCACCTGGGTATTACAGATAACATACTGGATCAGGATCTGGAAGATCGTGTGTGTGTGTGTGTGTGTGTGTGTGTGTATAAATTTTTATAACATAAAACAAAACAAATACAATAATAATAATATAAAAAAATAAAAAATAAAATACAAAAGAGTATCTATATATACTTATTAGTACATTCTTAGTTACAAAATTATAAGGTTCAAGAAGATACCCCTTCGACCCACCTTAAAAAAGTGACCCATCACCCGACTTCCGAAGAAGTGTCTAAACAGTTTTGAAAATATCTATTAACAATAAAATATAAAAATATTAAAACTAGTTTCTATAACTCACTAATTAAAGTAGTAAAATCCATTTTTGCCAGTTTATCCCAATATGTGACGGCCTTTGCCCAAGTTTTTTTTAAATTCTTCCATATCTTTTTCCATGTAGGAATTCCGTTAATTTGGCCATCCTCATATACATCCATAATTTCTCTCTCCAGTCACGAATTGAAGGTTTATTCACTTGCTTCCAAACTTTAGCTATTACAATTCTTGCAGCAGCAAAACTATATTGACAAATAACCCTGTCATTATTACTCATATTTTTTTGTGGAATTCCCAATAAACAAAATGCAGGGTTGTTTTTTTACCCTGCCACTAATCAAATTATTAGTTTCCCTAATAACTTTTTTCCAAAAGCTTTTAATTTTTGACATATCCACCATACATGCATAAAAGTGCCTCTTTCCTTTCTGCATTTCCATAAATCCATATCTCCTTTTTTCATTTTAGATATCATCACAGGTGTTATATACCATCTATAAAACATTTTATATAAGTTTTCTCTTATTTCATTAGTTATTGTAAATTTAAATTCTCTTTTCCATAAATTTTCCCATATTTCCAAATTGATATTAAATCCTAACTCTTTCATCCATTTCACCATTACTGGTTTAATTCTTTCTTGTTCTAAATTAATTTTAATTAATAATTTATATATCCTTCCTATCAATCCTTTATTTCCCTTTATTAATATTTTTCCAGTTTGGATTTATTTTTATTAAATCCAAGCTGATTATCTTTATTAAATATATCTTTTAATTTATAATACAAAAACCAGTCCTTAAGTTCTTCTCTACTTCTTAAAACCCATTCTCCCTCCTTACATTCAATAATTTCTCTATATATATCCATTTCTAAATTTAAATGTATCCCTCTCTTCATATAAGCTTCTACTGGATTGATCCATCCCGGGGTCTTATTTTCCAAAATCCTTCTATATTTTTTCCAAATTTGAAATAATCCAACTCTAATAATGTGAATATTGAAATCTTTATTTACCTTCTCCTTGTCATACCATAAGTATGCATGCCATCCAAAACGTAGGTTAAAACCTTCTAATTCTAATATTTTGGTATTCTCTAACAAAATCCAGGTCTTTAACCAAGCGAAACAGGATGCCTCATAATACATTCTTAAATCTGGTAACCCTAAACCTCCTGTTTCCTTTAATTCAATTAAATTATTATATGCTATTCTATGTCTTTCCTTACCCCATAGGAAGTGGAAGATCCAGTTTCAAATACCCACTAAGGTTGCCAACAACCTTGTGAAAGAAAAAACTCTTGTCCCTGCATTAGAGGCTGGATGTATGGAAATGAACGACTGAGCTTTTCATGGCTTGGAGGCAAATAACATCACCTGGAAAATAACATCCCATTATCCTAAATCCCAACTTTGCCATTAAGCTTGCTGGGTGACTTTGGGCCAGTTGCTTTCTCTCAGCCAGTCTTCCTCACAGGGTTGTTGTCAGGGTAAAATGTAGGGAGGCCACTGTATGCTGCCCTGAGTTCCTTGGAGAATTTACTTTATACCCTGCCTTTCTCCCCATTGGGGACCAAAAGCAGCTTACAGCATCATTCTCTCCTCCTCCAATTTATCCTCCCAACAATATTGTGAGGTAGGGTTAGATTGACCGTGTGTAACTGGCCCGAGATCATCCAATGAGCTTCCATGGCCCCAGGTCTCCCAGATCCTATTCCAACCAATAAGGTAAAGGTAAAGGTCCCCTGTGCAAGCACCAGGTCATTCCTGACCCATGGGGTGATGTCACATCCCGACATTTCCTAGGCAAACTATGTTTACGGGGTGGTTTGCCAGTCATCTTCCCTTTACCCCCAGCAAGCTGGGTGCTCATTTTACCGACCTCAGAAGGATGGAAGGCTGAGTCAACCTTGAGCCGGCTACCTGAAACCAACTTCCGCTGGGATCGAACTCAGATCGTGAGCAGAGCTTGGACTGCAGTACTGCAGCTTACCACTCTGTGCCATGGGGCTCCTTGTTCCAACCAATACACCATGCAGAATGGAATAAGAATGTACTAAATGTTTTGAGACTGGACTACTAGGCTGATCGTAGGGTAGACGTGTGGGGTCGCGCATTAAGCTTTTGAAGATAGACACATGACCAGCAAATGGGAACAGACTAGTCAGTTCATAAAGCTATCTGGGAGTGGCTTTTAGAGCATGTAGTTTCTCTCCACAAACTAGCTCTGGTGTTTTGTTAAATCTTTCTCTGATGCCTCACTCAAGACCTGCCCCAAAGTCAATGCTGCTCTGACCACAGCAATACTACTCAGTATGAGGCAAATGGTTTCTGCCGTTTCAGCATTTCCTCCTGCTTCTTTTCCAGCTGCTGCTCCATTTCCCCCTCTTTTCATTAATTTACTTTTATTTTACACACATTTAGAAGGCCATTGTTTTAGATCGCCAGACAACTGGGTTGCCTGGAAACTAACTATTCACTATGACGAATCCTTGAACTGTTTGACTACTAGCAGCATGTGGTTTGTGAGCTCCTCACCAAGGACATGGCTGGCAAATACTAGCAAACTAGCAACATGGCTATTTGAATCAGTTTCATCCCGCTAGTGAGAAATCTGTCATGACCTATGCCTCTCAGAGCCACCTCCAAGTTTGCTAGGGTTGCCAACAACCTGATGAAGAAATGTCTTGTTCCTCGATCAGAAGCCTCATGTGTGGAAATGGCCAGCTGAGGACTTTCATGGCACAGAGGTTAATATCATCACCTGGTGAATAACACCCCGTTTAGCCTTTATTCGAGAGCCATTTCCGCCGCCCCCCACAGGAAGATGGCAACCCTACATTCTATATACTGCTACCGTTGGCCAAACATTATGGTGCTCAATGTCTTGCAGGGATCAGTGCCCCATAGAGCACAGACACAGTTGCAATGAAATTCCAAACAGGGGATGGGCGTGCATCAGCCCATATAGGAAACCCCAAGAGGGAGGAGGAAGGGGAACGGCAAGAGTGCCATATATTCAGAATGGTTGGGACCACTTGCTGTTTGCTGCTACCGTAGACCATTACGCTTCACTGTCCTTGAATTTCTTTTTGACTCTTCGCAGGAAGCCCTCCAACAGGGCTAAAAGCCAGGATGGGGTTGATTCACAGTGCAGCGCCAAGCACCTGCTGAGGCCATGACATGACCAGCAGCTGAAGTGGCGAACGTGCATCTAGCTGGTCTGTTGCAGGGTTGTCACTCGCTTGTTCCAGCCCAGTTCCAGCACCACTGCAAACTGCTTGATAGACAGCTGTTTGACCATGCAGCTGCCCTCATGCAACAACAGGGACGGCTGTATCTACAGACTGTCAGTGTACCTGTAGGAGTGTAGGTGCCACCATGGTGTAGTGGTTAAGAGCGGTGGTTTGGAGCAGTGGACTCTGATCTGGAGAACCGGCTTTGATTCCCCGCTCCTCCGCATGAGCGGCAGAGGCTAATCTGGTGAACTGGATTTGTTTTCCCACTCCTACTACATGAAACCAGCTAGGTGACCTTGGGCAAGTCACAGCTCTGTTAGAGCTCTCTCACCCGCCTACCTCACAGGGTGTCTGTTGTGGGGAGGAGAAGGGAAGGTAATTGTAAACCGGTTTGAGTATCCCTTAAGTGGTAGAGAAAGTCGGCATATAAAAACCAACTCTTCTTCTTACCTTACAAAAGCACAAGAGCCTTGATAGAACAAAAGTGTTGATAATCCCCATTCTTCCAGAGCATTATGCCTGATGCTGTTTAATAAATGTGTGCATTATGTCACTATTGGGTTTCAATTTCATTTGATAGATAAGAATTGATTTGATAGAGAGGAACTGGTTTCCCCAGCTTGTTCAGCAAAGGACTCATCACACTGGGAAAGGGATCATCCAACATTTGCACAAGCAGGCTCTGGCAAGGAGTAGGGCTGGGTTGCACACTCCCTCCCCTCATAACCCATGCAGCCTGAATGAAAAGAGGTGGGGGAGGATGGGGCATAAGTGGCACAGGGATGATAGGAACTGGTGATGGCAATGAACTCTTCTGTGCCAATCAACATGGCCAGCTCATTAGAGTACAAAACTTTATCTGTGCCTGGGATTCCATCAAGAGCTATCTTGTAACCAGCCCCACGAGGGGTTCAAACTAGAGAATTCAAGTATAGCAAGAGTCTGTGGGTGTGAGAGCATGCACTGGTTGGCTGCTTCCACCTTTGCTGCTGCATGGATGGTGGATGTGGGCAGGGATGTTATGGACTTTGGTCCAATACCTCTGCTCTTTGCAGTTTTCTTTCTTATATGTATTTCCCCTCCGCTGATTGGGCACAAGGTACAGATTGGAGGCAACGCCAAGATATTAGGGTTGGGATGCTGTTTTAAATGACTTCTGGCCTAATTACTCTCCAGAGACTATGGGGCTTAACGCACGGCCAATTTCTCGCTTTTGTGCCTTAATAGTAGCGAATCTCCGTGGTCCACACGCACGACCGTCCAAGGGCTGCGCATCGGAACCACCTTAGTCGCGAATTAAGGCAAAAAACCCCGGGTTAATCAATCCCTGTTTTCTAGCGATCTTTTCAGTGCTAAACCGCTACTTTTTTTTTATTCCGCTACATTACCGGAATGCCGACGTGCGTGTAATTACTCGGCTAGCTCGCTACTAATGCCCCTTACCGGTCTCCTCCGTTTCGCCCCCTTCCCTGCGCGAGCAAGTGCCGCTTCCCGTCCCCCGTCCCGCCCCCTTTCCTGTGCGAGCAATTGCTGCTTCCGGTCTCCCGTCCCACCTTTTTTTAATTGACAGGTTGAGACGATGGTATACCGGAACGCTGGTGTTCCAAGAAAAAAAAAGGGGGAGAACCGCCCTTTGATTGGATAACTCCTCAGCCAATCCTTGGGCGATGTCACTCCCCTGCTATCCCGCATTGCGAACTATCCCACATTATATGGTTGGTTCAAACGCACGGGGAGCCTCCAGCAGCTACTTGTTTCAGACTTAATGTGGGATAGGCTGGCGTCATGCGTTTGATTATCCAGACTTAAATATTGTGGGATTAAATATTGTGGGATTATTGTGAGATAACAGAGGAGTGAACCAGGAACATTCTGCCCATGCGTTAATGCCCTATAAGACTATGCATATGGGATCCTTTTACACTGTACCTACCTACATCCACGCTTTGGTTACATATACCAAGTTGGCCTCTAGGAGTCACATAATGGCAGCAATATCAAGGTTTTCATACTCTTGGTTGAGCCAGGGTTGGGGGCACAGGAGTTCAGGCTGGAAAGGCCCCTGCTCGTTCCCAGAGGCTCCGGTTCAAATTGCTTGGCAAGACCAGCTTCCTTTTTCCCAACAACACTGCCATGACCTGCCACTCTTATTTCACCCCTAATGCAAAGAGCAAGCTGTGGACTCTGCTTTGCTAAGAATATGCAAAACAGAGTGAAGGGGGACCTCACAGCATTCCTGCGAGTTGGCAAAAGTAGCCAGGGTTGTGAAAGCCAGACGCTAGAAATAAAAGGAACTAAGGAGTCTGTTGGTGGCATTTGCTGAATAGCTGCTGCAGCACACATTAAAAGCTACAATAGCAAAGGAAGGATACAAAAACAAAGGCGAAGAAAAATAAATGCTTCAAGCAGAGCCAGGCCAAGCCAAACGGTGCCCCCAGTTACAGTCAAACGCTGCATTTAACAGACAATTTTTCCTGCCCTTTAATGGTGACCAAAATTGACTGACTGAACTGGCCCTGATTGCAGAGGTCTCATAAAGAGGTCAGCCCATTTTCTCTGAGATAGCAACTGTTCTGTTATGAAAATGGGAACAGAGAGATCACTGGAACAAAATATGCGACTCCATGCGCACACGCACACATACACACTATTTCCAAATGTGAACTGCAAATTTTTTTAGCAGGCCCAGGCAAAAAACAAAAAATCTTCTATGTCTGTAACACCAATATAGATAGCATAGAGCATACTTCCATACTGGTATCACACTTGTAATACCAGACTGTTAATGCAGTTTCTGAGCATGTTGCCATTCCCCCATTTTAATGCTGCTATTTCTTGTAATAGGTATGCTTGTGCACACTAGCAGTTCGCTCTCTACTAACCGAATGCTGAAACTACAACACGATGTGTCTTTCCTATAGTCCCAGTGGAAATACCAAGCTAAAGCCCATTTATCTGGTGCTGAAGACATGCGAAACACCCCACGAAAATGCCGGCGGGTCCCACAGAAATTGCTTCCACTCTTGCAAACAGGACGAGTTGGGCTGCTATTCGTTCTTGCTCGCCTTATGGCCACAATGCAAAGTGTGATAAAAGACAGGCAATTGTGAGACATTCTGACTGCCTTATGGGAACTGCCCACTCCACGGTGGAGATAAATAAGACCCTGGAAACCCTCTCTGGCCCTCCCTTGGTGAAATATTTGAGGCCACTGGTGCAGGCAATGAATCTGAAGTGTGGAGGCTGAAGGAGGAAAGAGTAGGAATCATAACAAGCAAATGTTATGATTTCTGTGAATAACCGGTGTGGGAAAAATCCAGCAGATCCCAGAAGAGATGCTGAACCAAATTTGGGTATTTAATTCAGTCATTAAAGCATAAAATTGAAACGGAGGGGTTTTTGATTTGCATTACACCCAAATCTCAGCACAGCTTTAACCACGAAGAGGCTTAGAATCATCAACATAATACTTTATGAATAACAGTGGATTTCTCTCAATTTATGACTTCTTGTAAAACGCTTCTACAATTGGAGAGGTCTCAGGTATTTTTTTCCTATAGTGTTGTCAATAAAACAGCTCTTACTGTGAAAAGAGTCTCCGAGCATAATTATTCCCTTGCCTGAGTTTTTGTTCTATCCATTTCCATCATGTTCTTTAGGTTTTCAAGCAATATTTTTAAGCCTAAGAAAGATCGTCATGAACAACAGCTACATGGCCCATTGTACAAGACGGGCTTTTTGCCAGCTCTTTTCCAAACAGCTTTGGGAGCAATCAAAACATCCCACCTCAAACTCGTATCTTACAGCTGTCTCCATTTCCAGGACAAGATGGGAAAAAAATTCAAAGCCATTCCTGGAGTTTATTTCCAATTACCTCTAGCTCCGCCCACACTACGCAATTCCAAATATATGCAACAACTTTGAAGATTTTTTTTTTAAAATCAGAAACCCTCTGGCTTGAGGCAAACGCATTCCAGAAGGGACCAACTAAAAGAAGAAACCTCCATGTGCCGAAACATCGTGAGAGAAATAAATGAAGATACTTTCTTCCAGAAATGGTACAAGAAACTCAGAACTACCAGCCCAAAAAGGCAGCTGACCCCCGGCCCCGCTCCCATATCCTCAAATGAAACCAAAGACAGAATCAACCTATACAGTCAGGTCCCAGGATCTCTGTGCCAACCAACACATCCCAAAACTGTAGCCCAGGGGTCCACAAGCCTGCAGGCTGGGGTTGCCAGGTCCCTCTTCGCCACCGGCGGGAGATTTTGGGGGCAGAGACTGAGGAGGGCGGGGT
The DNA here is from genome assembly GCF_029931775.1 of Euleptes europaea. Classification (NCBI taxonomy): domain Eukaryota; kingdom Metazoa; phylum Chordata; class Lepidosauria; order Squamata; family Sphaerodactylidae; genus Euleptes; species Euleptes europaea. The sequence continues at coordinate 39,831,894 of NC_079324.1, forward strand.
TGGGGAGAGGAGGGGCTTCAATGCCATAGAGTTCAATTGCTAAAGCGGCCATTTTTATCCAGGTGATCTGATCTCTATCAGCTGGAGATCAGTTGAATCAGCAGGAGATCTCCTGCTACTACCTGGCAGTTGGCAACTCTACTGTGGGCACCTTTGGAATTCTGAAACAGCATAGTGGGCGCAGCCACAAAACGGCGACCACAAAAGGCAGAACCAGCCCCATAATGGCTGCCACAGGACGTGGAGCCTGCCTCATAATGGCTACCTCAGTTTACTGTCCGTCACACAGTGAAGATCCTTGTCCTGCGGTGGCAGCTGCTACCAAAGCAATGGGTTTTTTTTTTTTAATCTACGTAACCAGTCAAATCTCCAATGGCCAATCAGAAGCCTTGCTGGACAAAAGGCACACCGGCCCCCACCCATTTTCTAAAACACTTGGGGGCACTAGAAAAGGTGTTGGTGGGCACCATGATGCCCATAGGCACCACATTGGGGATCCCTGATGCAGCCTATCAAGATAATTTTTGAGGTATAGGAAATTCTCAAAAGAGGAAGTTTGTGAACGTTCACAAAGCCCTCAAAAATTCACATGCACTAACAGTGTGGATTCCAAGGACCCCTCCCATACCAACACAGATTCCACCCCAATGACACCAAGCAACATGATTGTGGCCCTGTTTATTTCTAGAGCCCTGCAGGAGCCTACAGAGCAGCCTGCAAGCAGCTTCTTACTGAAATGAAGAGCAGCAGAGCTGGGAGATCTGTACCAGTTTGACCAGCAGCCACTTCTAGCCTCAGTTTCCCCATAAAGTCTGGATCTAGATTCCACCTCCAGGATACACAGCTGAAGATCACTTATGATTTGCACCAGAAAATGCCATTAACTGACTTATGAAGACCCTGCAGGGTTTTCAAGGCAAAAGATGTTCAGAGATGGTTTGCCATTGTCTGTCGGTGCGTAGCAACCCCGGACCTCCCATCCAAGTACTAACCAGGGCTGACCCTGCTTAGCTTCTGAGATTTGATGAGATTGGGTAAGCCTGATCCAGGCAGGGCCATTACCATATAGCACTTTATTTTACCATTCTTTGCAAAAAGCAAATACTAGTACTTTCTCCACCCTTTCAGTGCCTTCTGATGAGATGGGGAGAGGTGCTAATTCTTATTAATATTGTAAATACAGAAAAGGCTTTCCCTGCTGATTAATTTGCAGAATGTACAAGGCTGTTGTTTAACAGGTCAATCTGGAGTCCAAGAATGGGAGGGGGAAGAATTGGTGCACTTTACTGGGATCTCGGTTGCAATCCCATTGGTGTATGTTCTGTCTAGGTCATTCCAGAAACAAAAAAGATGCCCTTTCTTTCTTGAAACTTTATATATGGGATGGACCCAAAGGGCAGGCAGGGTACAAGATTGTACCAGGCCCAGATAAATGATACTTGGGCTCTGCTGGTCTTGTGGAGAGCCAAGAGTAAATCTGTGGGGTAGTACGAAATCTCAAAGAACTGAGTCTCTCTGGAGGAATGCTGGGAGCAGGAAGGGACAGGATGAGTAGAGACCATAAGAGAGCCCTTGGGGTTATCAATCACTTTTGCTTGCAACTACTGACTGAACACATCAATGAAAAGAAAGCCTCTCCCAGGAACTCTGACTCAGAGAAAAGCAATTTTGCCCTGCTGCTGGGGGGGGTGGGGGGTCATGAATCTCAGCAAATGAAGCATCTTTCTAGGCTGCAAAAGAAAAACAAAATCCAGTGCTGAGATGCAAAGCTACAGGGGAGCCTAGAAATGCCCCAAAGGACAATTCACTTTGGAATCCTGAATGCCAGTGAAGGAGGAAACGAACTACATTTTCCTTCTCTTTGGGGGAGATGAAGCAATGCCTGCTTTATTCATAGTATCTGCATTCCCCCTGCTACTACTAAAAGAGACACAGTGCCATTTGCAAACTTGAGGTGGCAATAGCAGCTGCATCAGTCTCTTCTTTTATGGCATATCAACCAGGATGACAGAAATTACTACCATGCTTGTTGCAACCAAAAATTCTTTTGGCCCATCTGAGCCATAAAGCCACATGGATGATTCTACAAGGCGAATTCTACATGAAGGCAGATGCCCCTTCCTTGCCAAAAAGTCTTTTCTTGTTTTATCTTTGGCAAACTGAAGCCATTCGCTCATTGGAGCATGGTTCCATGCAAATCTTGCTGACAATGGAGCGCCGTTTTGTGTTGTGCTTGGAATGAAGAAATAATGGAAAAGGAGACTGGACGCTTTTCTGGCACGCTGCGCAAAAGGGAGAGGTTACTACAAATGGCTTGGCTGTAGGCTGACAATGTAGCAATTAGTCAGTTGCAACTGCATGGTCAGGTAACAGTCCAGAGAATTCACCCAACCAGGTCTCAGGGATACAGACGATCACCGAGCGGAGAAGGCTTCATTCATCACCCACCAGCTGCAATAACCAAACCAATCAGATAGCATTCTGCGACAGGATGCCCCAGGAAAATCCATCTGCGCACTCATCACATAACCCCCCATCACATAACCCCCCCCAAAGTGGTCTTGTTCCCCTTTACTTCACACACACAAACTATAGCACTGTTGCTGCTGGCTGCCTTTTCCATGGAGATCTTCGTATACTAGCTTGGATGCAAACCTCCCCACTCAAAAAAAAAAAAAACACCTCAGTCCTCGACAGGCAACAACATCCACAAAAGCATTCCTTGGTAGTAATTTGTGGAAACCCTGTATAAATAAAATGGGCACTGGAAGATGTGTGAAAGTGTGTGTGGACAATGTCTGTAATATCAGTGATTGAAAGGCATGCACTTATTGCTGCAGATATCAAGGCCCGGTTCCCTAGAAGACCTGGCATGCAGGACTAGCATTACAAAAACAGTAAGCCTCAGAGCTCACAGTCGCAGAAGCATCCTCACCTGGCTCTGAGCCCAGCTCATCCAAGACTCACAGAGGGGCTCCATTCATACCTTTTGCCCCTGGGGCTGACTGCCTGCTTCCTCAGGTATACGTCTACCAGCACAGGAAAGAGGCTTTCCCACAGTGCAATCTTATGCAGAGTTACTCCAGTCTAAACCCATTGATTTCAGTGGGCTTAGACTGGTGTAACTACACAAAATTGCACTGTCGGGCTTTAGAAGGCTTTTGCACACCCAATCAGTCAAGTCAAGGGAACATATAACCTTGTTCCAGGAGGAGACCCACAGAGGTGAACCTGACCAATGCCAGTGGACTGGAAATTAGGCTTTGATGAACAGGACGTAATTTAAAAAACCTCTTATTCTAAATTATAAACAGCTCCACCCCTAGCAGTTCCAAAAATCTTTCCAGAATTTGTTTTCCCCAAATTTGCAGCTATCCAACTGCTGTGAAGAGTGACTAGCCAGCTCAGCTTCTTGGGAAGAAATTAGTCAGGCTGTTGACAAAATGCAATCCAATAAAAATAGTTAGAACGCTGCCAAAGCAAGATCCATCTATATGAATGCAGCTGCTTAAGTAGAGAGCTGGATTTGGACTGGGCAAACAATGATCTCTCAGTCTAACCTGAAAACTTCCAGAGGATGGGAAGGATGTACATTAAGAATAATTTATAACTTGGTGACTGAGTAGAACAGCCATGGTCCTAAGGGCAACCCAAAGTCCTTTTCAGTCAGATCCACTACAGTTAATAGGGTTGCCAACCTCCAGGTAGTAGCAGGAGATCTCCTGCTATTACAACTAATCTCCAGCCGATAGAGATCAGTTCTCCTGGAGAAAATGGCCGCTTTGGCAATTGAACTCTATGGCATTGACGTCCCTCCCCTCCACAAACCCTGCCCCTCCTCAGGCTCCGCCCAAAAAACCTCCCACAGGTGGAGAAGAGGGACCTGACAACCCTAACAGTCAACCAATTGCCAACTCTGAGAATGGTCGAAGACTAGGAATATTATCCTCTGTCCTAAAGCAGAATATGATGAACGCAAATAAATATCTTAAAAGAAATAAAGAAAGAAGGTTGAAGTTGATTCAATCTTTGGCCAACAAGACGGCAAAAGAAAGGCCAAGACACCTTTCCCCTTCCAATATAAGTAGGTAAAGGTCCCCTGTGCAAGCACCGGGTCATTCCTGACCCATGAGGTGACATCACATCCCGACGTTTACTAGGCAGACTTTGTTTATGGGGTGGTTTGCCAGTGCCTTCCCCAGTCATCTTCCCTTTACCCCCAGCAAACTAAGTACTCACTTGACCAACCTCGGAAGGATGGAAGGCTGAGTCAACTTTGAGCCGGCTACCTGAAACCAACTTCTGTTGGGATCGAACTCAGGTCGTGAGCAGAGCTTTTGACTGCAGTACTGCAGCTTTACCACTCTGCACCACGGGGCTCTTGCCCCTTCCAATACAAAAGTTAATTGCATTTACATTTAAAATCAAGATCTTGGTTCCTTGTTTGACACATGGCAACCTCACGCACCAGAGTATTTTGTACAGGCACACTCATAACACAAGGCCCATTACTTGTGACTTTGGTTTCTGAGTATTCTTTTAGCTTGACTTGCCCTCCCCTCCCCACCCCCATTCATGCAAGACAGCTGACTTACAGAAGAGTTCAGAATCCACCAAGTTTTGGTGTTCCTTGATTTTTCCTCATCAGTGTTTCTTTGCTAAGCAAATGACTAAACACATATTGATCATAAAACGCAGTCCTCAGGCAGGAACCTCAGAAATAGCATTGACAAAAAGGGCTCATATGTTAAGTGACTTTAGAATTCAGTAAACGGGATCTCTAAGCAACAGGGAAGCTGATCTAGTGCTTCAAAGGCACGCTGCAGATGGCTTGAATTCCAAAAGGGGAATCTGTGAGCCATTTTAAAATACAAGCTGCTTGCAGGTTCATCTTTTGAGCCAGTTACCAAGTAAAAGCTGGTTTCCCAAATGGGGTTTCTTACACGTAAGGAACATAGGAAGCTGCCCAACACTGATTCCGACCTTTGGTCCATCTTGCCATTGCCTACTCTGAGGGCCAGCTGCTATCCAGGGTCACAAGCAGAGAAAGGTCTTTCCAAAGCCTGCTCATTTTAAGAGGAGCGACTGGGGATTGAACCTGGGAGTTTCAGGATGCGAAGCAAGTGCTCTACCCCTGAGCCGCTGCGTCTCCCTGTGCAGCTGGAAGAGACATTTTTCTGCCCTTGCCATATGGAACTCTGCTTCACAGGACAGGGTCTGGAAGCCCTGTGCTGTAAGCTGTTGTTCCATGGGCTCTGTCACAGCCCTGCTTAACCCCCTGCCCAATCCTTAGTTCCATACACAGACACACAACCCTCGCACTCCCAATATGCAAACCTCACTCAGGTCCTACAATAACTCTTGCACAGATGAGCAGAACCATGTCCTGACACTGGCAGAACAGTCGCTCCTTGCAAACAAACCCAGAACAAGCAGCAAATGTAACAACTGTCCTTTGTTCACTAATGGAACCGTGAAGAAGTTAAGCTACTTAAGGAACAGAATTTAGCTGCACATCGAGCCCATCTTTTGGTCATGCCAGGAGAACAGCCTTTCACCTCCATTGCAGAGAGACCAAGAGAACAAAATACAGGCACGTTTTCCCCACCACTACAGCAACCAGATTTTTTCCCCCAATGCCAAATAAGAATAATTCAATTTTTATGAGGCATAGTGAACAATGTCTGCCAAGCCTTTTCTTAAAACCACCACTTCTGTTGACATGGTTAATTCTTTTTTCTGAGACCACCTAATTTCTAGATAAAATTTAACAGCTGCAAAAATGGCTGAATACCCCAAGATGACAGCTCTTCACACAACTGGCCTAATAAAAAGCCACATAGAAACAGAAAACTACCATCAAATTGGTTTTAAGTGACTTACCCAAGATCATAGTGAAAGCTGGTAGCAATCCCAATAACAGATATTCCAAGCTTTCTTTTCTGTGCTCTAACCATTAATCAACTTTCTCTACAGCTAAATCCAATTCACCAACCAGAATCCTCTCGGTAGGAGGTTTGGTCTACAATAACACTTATTTGTTCTTCAATGGAATCAATGAAACAATGGGTGCCTGCTGAAGATCCCTGCAGGAAAAGAGCTAAAGCAAAAAAAAAAAAAAAAGGAGAGAGAGACTGGTACAATTCCTTCTCCTCCCAACCATCTGCTGGTCTGTCTGCTCTTCCTGTTTTCATGGCTTATCTATGGTTACCCTAATGACTCCTCCCTCTCTCTTCCAATGGTGTTCACACAAACTCTGAAGTTTCCTTTGATCAGTCAGTTAAGGACATGGTATGGGGCACATGCCCCATCCTGCAGCCCAGTTAACCTGAGGAATTCGGAGCTGTATCTTAAGGCAAATGAGTGCAGAAGGGGCTAAACTGGCTTAAGTCAAAGTTCTTCCCCCTTGCCAACCAGATGTGCTGAGGCAGGCTTAGACTTCTAGCTTCTGTAGAGTCACCCCCTGGAGGAAAGAGCTCAGAAGCATTCATTCACTCTGAGAAAAAGGACTTTCCAGCAAGTTCCCTTTCACCACAGAGGGCCAGTGTGGTGTAGTGGTTAAGAGGGGTGGTTTGGCGCGATGAACTCCAATCTGGAGAACCAGGTTTGATTCCCCACTCCTCCACATGAGTGGCGGATGCTAATCTGGTGAACTGGATTTGTTTCCCCGCTCCTCCACATGAAGCCAGTTGGGTGACCTTGGGCTAATCACACTCTCTCAGCCCCACCTACCTGACAGGGTGTCTGTTGTGGGGAGGGGAAGGTGATTGTGAGCCAATTTGATTCTCCCTTAAGTGGTAGAGAAAGTCAGCATATAAAAACCAAACCTTATTATTATTATTTAGTGTATTTTTACCCAGCCTTTCCTCCAAGGAGCTCGAGGCGGCAGACATGGTCCTATCACTCCTACATTTGATCCTCACAACAGCCCTGTGTGGTAGGTTAGGCTGAGAGTGTGTGACTGACCCAAGATCACTCAGAGACCTTAATGGCATTGTGTACGTTATGTGTGTGGGGACGGGGAGGGGGTCATATGAAGCTGCCTTATGCTGAATCAGACCCTTGGTCTATCCAAGTCAGTATTGTCTACTCAGACCAGCAGTGGCTCTCCAGGGTCTCAGGCGGGGGTCTTTCACAACACCTACTTGCCTAGTCCCTTTAACTGGAGATGCCGGGGACTGAACCTGGGACATTCTACATGCCAAGCAGATGCTCTACCACTGAGCTACAACCTGGTCAAACCTGGGTCTCACAAGTGCTAAACCAATACCTACTAACCATTCTAACCAATAAGAAACTTTAGACTGGCTGTACTTCCTTCTCTGAGACAGGATGAAAAAGCAAACCCAAGGGACTTCCTTCTAGGCCTCTTGAGTGAGTCCATTGATGTTTTTCAAGGACAATTATTTATTTGTTCAGGATTATTTCTGTCACCTCTTCAGGGTCTCGCTTGAAGTGGCTTACAATTTAAACCACATCACAACATTAACAAGACAGATAAACAATTCAACCTTGCTTCTTCCCCCTTGAGATGCTCCTTCCTTGCTGGCATGCCTGTCCAGAACACAAAACTCCCTGGAGAAGAACCATCATTTAAATATGTAGAGGAGCTTTTTCTAAACCTTGTAAAGCCAAGCAGACATACCATCCCTACAGCTGGAGATCTGGCTGGAAGAAAGGATTATTTTAAAAATGTACTGACCACATTCTCCATCAACAAGCGCACTCAGAGTAGTGGTCTATCCTACACTACTACATTACATTGGTAAGCAGATGGTGAATGTGAAGAACAGAGACTTGCAGGGTGGGGAGAGAGAAAACACTCCACCCTGGCGCAAAGGCAAGAGAAATCCAAGAGGTCTGAGACACTTCTGCTTTTCTGCAAGAACTTTTATCAGCCATAGTGGTGGCTGGCTCTGTACTACATTTCATGGATCGCAGCATGAACACATCTGGAAATGTTCTCACTCCTGGTTACATAATAACATAAGAAAAACCACACTGGATCAGCCCAAGGCCCATCAAGTCCAGCAGGCTGTTCACACAGTGGCCGACCAGTTTCTTATGTTCCGTGTACACAATTACCCATGTGGATAAGGACCACCTCTTTCACAAAAGCAGAGCTTGAAGGGGGAAGGCACTCTTTTCCCAGCACAATCCAAAGAACAAGGAAGTTGAGGGGGGTGCTGATCCATGTGAGAGGACAGCCCAGCAGAAGGGGGCTGCAAAGCCCAGAACAAGAGAGGGCTTCCAGGTCGGCCACCTCTGGAATGATCCCCTTACTAGAAGGCACATCTCTCCAGCTCAGGCAGTAGGGCTGCAGCCTCTGCAGTGCCTTTAGGAGGGCCAGCTGGCTGGCTTCGGGATCCTCTTTGCCACCACCCCTGCCACCACCACCCCAACTCAGAGAGGAGATGCCAAGCAGGGCAGCAACCTCCTGGAATTTGCATCCTGTCCCCCTAGAAAGAAAGCCGAGCTGTGGTTGCAGCCCCAGATTTGCCACTTTAAGGACCACCACCTTTCCAACACACAACCCCTCCCCCCACAAGCACCTTTTCATGCAAACATCCACCTTGATTGCTGAAATGCCTTCCCCACCCTAAGGTGGGGAAGTCGTCAGGCAAACATGGGTTACAGGCAGGCAACAAAAGCAATAGGGTGTGGGCTGCTTCAGGCTCGAGGAAATTCCTGCACACAAAAGATTTCTGTGTAAGAATTTTGCAGTGTGTGAAGACCATTCCCACAACTGACCTAGACCACAGGCTTTGCAGGGCTCTAGCTGGCCAGGGCGCCAGCACCACCGGAGGCCTTGAACCCAGGCTGCAGACCATGCTCCTGGAAGCAGGAGCTGCTCGACTTTCGAGAGGCCGGATGTTGAGCCTGGCTCACTATTAAGGTGGCCAGGTCCCTCTTCGCAACTGGTGGGAGATTTTGGGGCGTTGTCTGAGGAGGGTGGGGTTTGAGGAGGGGAGGGACTTCAATGCCATAGAGTCCAATTGCCAAAGCAGCCCTTTTCTCCAGGGGAACGGATCTCTATCGGCTGGAGATCAGTTGTAATAGCAGGCGATCCCCAGCTACGACCTGGCGGTTGGCAACCCTCCTCGCTATGGAAACCCCCTGCTGGTCCCTGACAGGTACAGGGGCTTGGGGTAGGACGGAGGGGCGCGCTCAAAAGCATTGGGTGGGGCCGGGGGCCACCTGTAGCCCAAGGGGGGGGGGGTGCAACTGAGGCCCTGAGCGCAAGGGTTTTCCTCGGAGGACCTAGTGGGGCGAAGACACCTCCGCCCCAGGCTGTGGGTCTGATGGCGCATCGAGCTGCCCGCCAAGGGTGGTGGATGTGGCCCAGCAGGGGCCCCCAGCAGCAGAGCGGCCCGAGCCGGCGGCTCTCCCGCCCGGAGCACCGGGACCGCGACGGAGCATCCCGGAAAGCGGCGGGTCCCGGGCGGGGCTTACCGTGCGGCCGCTGGACTTTAGCTTCGGGCAGGTCCCACGCCGGCGCTGCTGCTGCTGCTGCTGCTGCTGCTGAGACGGGGAAGGCTCGACGGGGAGGCCGCCTCCCGCTGCCAGCCCTTCGGCCGCTCCATGCCCGGCCGGCACTGCAGCGAGGGGCCAAGCAGGCGAGGCTCTCCTACAGGCAGCCTGTCGGGGGGGGGGGGGGCGTGTGGACGCGTGGGCGAGCGTGGGAGGGGGCGGGGGGAGAGAGCGCGTGAAGCCGCCGCGGCGGCAGCAGCGGTCCTTTTCTCTCCTGGCAGGTTGCTCCTCTTACAATCACTGAATCACCGAAGAGTCGGAAGGGACCGCCGGGGTCATCTAGTCCACCCCCCTGCACAATGCAGGAAATTCACAACCACCTCCCCCCCCCCACACACACACACCCTAGTGACCCCTACTCCATGCCCAGAAGGTGGCCAAGATGCCCTCCCTCTCATCATCTGCTTAAGGTCATTGCATCAGCATTGCTGACAGATGGCCGTCTAGCCTCTGCTTCAAAACCTCCAGGGAAGGAGCGCTTACCACCTCCCGAGGAAGCCTGTTCCACCGAGGAACCGCTCTAACCGTCCCCTTTAGTTTCCGCTGCTGCTTCGGTGGGAAAGGCTCGTGTGAAGCCCTAGTGTTAGGCGGCCCCGCTTCCGAGGGGCAACAGCTCCAGGGCGCTCCCTCCTGGGTGGAGCACCCTTTGAGAGAGAGAGAGAGAGAGAGAGGCAGATGGACGGAGTCTCTGCAATATCTGCTTTACTTACGAAAGAGCCAGCAAACAATAAGTGGGGGCGCACGGCCGAGTGTAGCCACTGATCCCGCAGGGTTCTCCAGAGAAAACAGTTGTGCCTCTGAGACCTCCCACAACAAACTCTGGGGAATCCATTGTGGGTCCCTGGGGGGCCCTTCTGTCTGAATTCCCCGGAACTTGCAAGGGATCACAGCCAACCCCTCTCCAAGCTTCTGTCCCTGCTTCCCCGTAAACAGAGGTCTGGCACTGTTTCCATCACCATTGCTTGTTTTACGATGTATTCTTCCGAGTGACGCAGTTTTGTTCAGACAATTCCCCTAATCAAGTGTTTTCAGCTTACAGATTCCAGTAAAAATACAATATAAACCTTTCGGGGGAAAGTGCTGGAATTTCTGCAAACCTTCCAATCTGTGGGGGAAATTGGCTGAAGCCTCGAAGAGGTCGCTGATCTGTAGAGCTATAAATCTTGCATCCTCCACTAACACTCACTGAATTAAGCACAAGGGGTTTGAACTGGTGGGTTGAACTAGGCCCGCCTTGCTGCTATAGCAAGTGGAAAGGCTTACCATTCGCTGTGAGAGCCACCGTGACCTGAATGGGGTGTGGGAAGGCGTGCGGCCTCTGTTTTGACTCTATAGCAGCGCAACCTCTGCACTCCTTCCTGGCAGAAGAAATTCACCTGAAAGGAGCACTACATTAAGCTAAGGCATTGTAAAATTAGCCTGCAACAGTAAGGGTGGAGGGAGGGCTCATGCAAGAGGGAGGAGGGAGCAGAAGCAATGTCTTGGAATTTGACGTATCCCCAGAGAAGCCCCATAACGGTCACACTTCGTGCAACTGATGAAGAGAGCTCATGACAGCTTATGCTGGGACATGGCTACCCATCTGGAACGGGAAGGTGGAATGCCGCACTGCTCAAGACACTCCATGTCCTCCCATGGAAAAAAGAAGGAAGTCAGGATGGCGGAAAAGTGCCAGGAGTTGGCTCTCACTGAGCCTGACCATATCCAGGTGGGGAATGGAGCTCATGGGCAATAGTCACAGAATCCCATGCAGAGGGACTGCTGCAGCCCTTTCATTTGTTTGCCGCAAGTACCATCACGAAGAACAGAAGAACAGCCTTCTGGATCAGACCCAGGCCCATCAAGTCCCACATTCTGTTCACACAGCGGCCAACCAGGTGCCTCTAGGAAGCCTACAAACAAGATGTCAGCAGCAGCACTGTCCTGCCTGTGTTCCAAAGCACCTAACACGGTAGGCATGCTCCTCTGATCCTGGAGAGAATAAGTATGCATCATGACTAGTATCCATTTTGACTAGTAGCCATGAATAGCCCTCTCCTCCATGAATATGTCCACTCCCCTCTTAAAGCCTTCCAAGTTGGCAGCTATCACCACATCCTGGGGCAGGGAGTTCCACAATTTAACTATGCATTATGTGAAGAAATACTTCCTTTTATCAGTTTTGAATCTCTCACCCTGAACAATTGTTGCTCTCCTCTTGACAAGAAGGAGAGACTGAGAACACAACAGCCTGGGCTACTTTCCTTGAAGAGCAAACCGTGGTCTGTGCTGGGTCAAAGGGAATTTTCTCACATAGCCCCAGTACTACTGGAGCTGATTAGCCCAGAACATTGTGGCAGGCAAGTGCAAATGCTGCTGGCCAGAGCTTCTCTACCAAGGGCTGGCAGACCCACTATATTACTTCTCCATCCACCAGTGGATTCCTATCACAGCTTACTTCTACCAGAAACCCAACAAGCATATAATCTTATCTCCAGCTTCCAGCCAGAGCACACCACCCAAGCCACCACTGAGGCCAATATCAAGGATGCATTACAGATTTGCTTCTGACCAGATTTGAGAGCCAGTGTGGAGTAGTGGTTAAGAGCAGTGGTTTGGAGCGGTGGACTCTAATCTGGAGAACCAAGTTTGATTCCCCATTCCTCTACATGAACCTTGGACTAGTCACAGCTCTCTTAGAGCTCTCTCAGCCCCACCTGCCTCACAGGGTGTCTGTTGTGGGGAAGGGAAGGTGATTGTAAGCTGGTTTAATTCTTCCTTAAGTAGTAGAGAAAGTCGGCATATAAAAACCAACTCTTCTTCTTCGCTCACACCTCAAATGATTTGCATCAGGCAGTCTGACAGCTGCAGACCTCGCTCAATTCAGTTTTGGGCACCACAATTTAAGAAAGATGGAACGTGTCCAGAGGAGGGCAACCAAGATGGTGAGGGGTCTGGAGACCAAGTCCTATGAGGAAAGGTTAAAGGAGCTAGGTATGTTTAGCCTGAAGAAGAGAAGACTGAGAGGTGATATGATAACCATCTTCAAGTACTTGAAGGGCTGTCATATAGAGGATGGTGCTGAGTTTTTGTTGCCCCAGAAGGTTGGACCAGAACCAACAGGTTGAAATTAAATCAAAAGTTTCCATCTACATTAGGAAGAATTTTCTTACAGTTAGAGTGGTTCCTCAGTGGAACAGGCTTCCTCGGGAGGTGGTAAGCTCTCCTTCCCTGGAGGTTTTTAAGAAGAGGTTAGATGGCCATCTGTCAGCAATGCTGATTCTATGACCTTAAGCAGATGATGAGAGGGAGGGCATCTTGGCCATCTTCTGGGCATGGAGTAGACGTCACTGGGGGTTTGGGGGGGAGGTAGTTGTGAATTTCCTGCATTGTGCAGGGGGTTGGGCTAGATGACCCTGGTGGTCCCTTCCAACTCTATGATTCTAGGTGGAAGCAAAAGACAGCCCCAGGCAGCCTGCCCAAATGAGCTCTAGTTCATAGAAGCTCCTTCCAAGATAAAGGTTTCAGAGCTACTTAGCTGAGCTATCTGGTGGCTGAGGCACTAGTCAGATGGTCTCCATGATGGCACAATCAGTCTACCCCCCTTATTTATTTATTAATTCATTTATAACTCTTTTTATGTCATCTCTCCAGGGAACTTGCCCAAGGCAGCTTACAATGAAACATAATAAACACATAAAACAATATCAGCTTTTAATTAAAACCCAGTATTAAAAACCTAGCCAGAGCATAAAACCATAAATCACTTAGCAGCTTCACATGGATTAATAGTTTTCAGGCTAAAAGCACACTATACAAATGGTGTTAAAAGATCAACCCCTTAATATCCCATGTGATTTTTATTTATTTGGGTCTTTCTTTGATTTGCAAAGGATAATGAGAACTTTCCAGTCTGGGAAAGCAATAATAGAAAAAATACCGAAGAAAGCTGGTGCACAAGAAATAGGTGAAAAAAATGACAGGAGGGAGAGACAGAACTGAGCTAGCCCAGATGATCAGTAAGGTGGGGGGGAAAGAGGGGTAGGGAAAAACAACTGAAAAGAAGACACTGGGGAAGTAACTTCTCTACTCTACAGGGCAGAAGGGCAGGTTCCCCATGGTCTGTCTCCCTTCCCTGTTAGGAAAGCCAGTGCAGCCCAGAATTCCTGCCAGGGCTCACTGTATGGAAGGCCCTAAGGCAGGCACTGCCTTTCCTCATTCCCACAAGCCTGGGATCAGAAATGGTTCTTGCTCCTTCATCCCCCGTGATGCATTCAGGGGACTCGTTTAAGGCAACCATTCCTGACTTTAACAAGGTCCAAGCTATTTTGTGGCTCCTCTGGCAGAATGCCTCGAATGGTCCTTCCTTCTATGGGGTTCCCAAGAAAGTGGACCAGTTGGTGGCAACATGGAGCTACTCTGCCTGCCTCTTCCATCCAGTTGGCTTTTGGTCTCTCCTGGAGCATCCTCTGGGGATGGTCACAGGACTGGAAACTATCTGTTGCATCACCTGTTTTCACCCTTGCAATTCCTCCAAGGAGCTTAAGGCACTTCTGCCCTCCATTTTATCCTCACAAAACCCTCTGTGGTAAATTAGACTGAGTAAGGATATGGATGGGCCCCAAGGTTACCAACTTTCAAGTGGGGACTCAGAGCCTTCCTGAATAAGAGCCTGTGTGGAAAGTTATCAGATTCATAATAATAACTCTGTATTAAAAAGGGAATGTCAAGAAACTGTACAGTTTAGGGGAAGGCCTGTGGCTCGGTGGTAGAGCATCTGCTTGGCATGCAGAAGGTCCCAGGTTCAGTCTCCGGCATCTCCAGTTAAAGGGACTAGGCAAGTAGGTGATGTGAAAGACCTCAGCCTGAGACCCTGGAGAGCCACTGCCAGTCTGAGTAGACAATACTGACTTTGATGGACCAAGGGTCTGATTCAGTATAAGGCAGCTTCATGTGTTCATGTGGAATTCCAGTGGATCTCTGGATTAGAGAGTTCCTCTGAAGGAAATAGCAGTTTTGGATGATGGACTAAGCATCACATCCCTTCAGAGCCCCCTCCCAAGGCACAGGACCCGAATTTCTCAAACTGGAGTTGGCAACCTTAACAGTCCCAGATGAGCATAATGGCTGAATCTCCCCAGTCCATGTTCAGTTACTGAGCCTGCCTTTGGCAACAAAGGGAAGAGGAACAGGATGGACTGAGCCTGCTGCCTTTCCTGTCTCATTTTCTGTGCCCTCAAGGAATATTATTTTGCCCATTCCTTCCAAGCACTTGCTCCCCTGGAAAACCTGTCCAACTGCACAACTTATTTGGGCAGGCAGATCACAGTCTTTGAACAGCAGCTGGTTCCTTTGGCTCCTTGACTTCCCATCTGCTGACCTGATAAACAAAAACCAGGGATGTGCAAAGCTAGATGGCCAGGTTTCTGCAAGGTTTTCATATTCGATGCAAGTGGCTGCATCCAAGCGATGCCCAGAGCGGTGCTGGCCATGCTGATAATGCAATAAAAGGAAATAATTTTTTTCCTCTTCCATTGACACCTTTGCATGCATTTCTCTAGAGACCCTGGCCTTTTCCTTTCTGCTTGGCACCAGCAAACCTGAGGCTGAAACGAAGCAACCACAACGTGCTTCCTACAAAGCTCTTGAGTGTAGCCAACATGATGATTGTTCCACTGTAATGATCATAACTAATCATAGCATTTCCCTGTCTGTAGGTGCCCTGATGGAAGAAGTCACTGAGGCATAGCTAGGCTTGGCGCTCCCAGAAGCCTCCTCTGCCTCCCTGCTCTGCATCTTTCACTTTAAAACAAGGCTCTTATCATTCATAATACTTGCCAGTTTTTAGGCTCTCTCTCTTAGAGTGCATCATTAACATGAATGAATTAAGCAGGTGTGAGAGAGGCCTTTGATTGCTTCTCTTTGTGTGGCGGAGGAAACCAAGAGCTACAGGTGATGCTCCTGGCCAAGGTCATCCAGCAAATGAGTAATACAGCTGAAGAGTGGACAGGGGATCTTCCCAGGCTGGTACTTTCATCCATGCAGCCAAAGCTTAATGCCTCAAGGAAGAGAAACCAGGTATGGAAACCAGGTTTCATTCACAAAGGTATTTTCTCTTTCTTGCACACCTACACTTTAAGCTAATGCCATTGAATGCCTCCTGTTTCTATGGCGCTGCCTACCACAGCCGTTGAGAAAAGGATATGGAATTAAGTCTGTTTGCAGAGAGTAAATAGACAGTTTTCACAATGGCAGGAAGTAAGCGGCAAGGTCCCCCAAGGAACTGCATTGTGCTATTTCACTTATTCACAAATGACCTGGAGTTGGGGTGTGCAGTGAAGTAGCCAAGGTTGCAGGTGACACCCAAATATTCAGGATGGTGAAATCTGAAACAGACTTGCCAAACTGGATGAATGGGAAACAAAATGGAAAATGAGATTTGTGTAGGAAAGCATGAAGTGATTCACACGGAGGGCAATACTTTTGAGTTGGCTGTGGCTATTCAGAACAGAGTTCTTGAGGTCAGTGTTGGCAGCCGAATGAAAATATGAACTCAGTGTGTGAGCAAGACTAGTTCCATGCTACAGATCATTAGGAAAAGGAATGAAAATGAAGTGTCTGGTGTGGCACTGCCTTTATATAAACCTATGGGCCAGCTGCAGTTGGAATATCGCATGCAATTCTGGTTGCCTCATCTGCCAAACAATACGTGCTGTTAGGAAAGGGGCCAGAAAAGGGCAAGTAAAATGATTAGAACATATAATTAGGAAAGCTGGATTAGATTTAGATGAAGGTGGAGTGAAAATTGGAGGGAGGAACATTAATAATGTGAGATATGCCGATGACACTATATTATTGGCAGAAAATAATGAAGATTTGAAACAACTACTACTGAAAGTTAAAAGAGAAAGTGCCAAAGCAGGACTACAGCTGAACATCAAGAAGACAAAAGTAATGACTACAGGAGAATTACACAATTTTAAGGTTGACAATAAGGAAATTGAAATTGTTGAAGACTTTCTGTTCCTTGGTTCCATCATCATCCGAAAGGGAGACTACAGCCAAGAAATCAGAAGGAGATTGAGACTGGGAAGGGCAGCCATGAAGGAGCTAGAAAAGATTCTGAAGTGTAAGGATGTGTCCCTGGCCACCAAGATTAGATTAATTCATGCCATCGTATTCCCTATTACTATTTATGGGTGTGAAAGCTGGACATTGAAGAAAGCTGATGAAAGAAAATAGATTCCTTTGACATGTGGTGTTGGAGGAGTGTGTTACGGATACCGTGGATGGCCAAAAAACAAACAAATCAGTGGGTTATAGATCAAATTAAGCCTGAACTGACCCTAGAAGCTAAAATGACTAAACTGAGGCTATCGTATTTTGGTCACATCATGAAACGACAAGAGTCACTGGAAAAGACAGTCATGCTAGGAAAGTTGAGGGCAGCAGGAAAAGAGGAAGACCCAACAAGAGATGGATTGACTCAATAAAGGAACCACAGCCCTCAATTTGCAAGATCTGAGCAAGGCTGTCAAAGATAGGACATTTTGGAGGACTTTCATTCACAGGGTCGCCATGAGTTGGAGGCGACTTGATGGCAGTTAACACACACACACACACACACACACACACAATGATAAAGGGATTGGAGCACTTCCCCTACAGGGAAAGGGTAATATAGTCAGAGCTTTTCAGCTCTGAATGCATTCTTAGAACATAGGGTTTCCTTGTGAAACTGATTAGCAGAAAATACTTACTGCACAATGCACTATTAAGTTATGGAGGCTGATGCCACATGGGGTGCTGGTGCTGGTCGCTGGGTTAGATAGCTTTAAAGGGGATTAGAAATATTTCTTGAGGCTTTGGTCTACCCGCTGCTGGTAGGCAAGCAAAAGAGCAGCGCTCTTGCTTTCATGCCCTGCTTGTGAGCTTCCTAGAATCACCTTGCTGGCAATTGCCGGGGGCAAGATGGCTCCTTGTTGGGTCCCACAGGGCTCTTCTTCTGTTCCTCACACCTATCCCTGTGCAAAGGGGAGTCAGTGGCCTTTCCTAGCATCACTTGCAAAACTGAGCACTGAAGTAGTGTCTGTCCCAGGAGATGAGACTCCAGAGTGGCTTTGGGCCAAGAGGCCTGCAGTTACATATTCTGTGCAGTTATATATTCTGTGGCCAATTTGTAGTAGCGATCCAAACAGGCCTCATGTGGTGCATCAGGAGTAGTGCTTTGGGGCAGCCAATTATATTCCTGGTTTTGTGCTTATCATCCAGTCTGAGCAGTAAGTAGCACATGGACTCTGCCTTGCACAACACCTTTTGGGCTGGCCAAGCACTCCCTGCCTTGCCTTTAATGAGGCCCAGATGGTAGATGGATCTTACTGCTTCCCATCAGAGCATGCAGCTTATGGACGGCCCAGCTCCAGGTTGCCATTTGGCTGCTGTTCTTGACAAGCCCTCAGACAAACCCAGAGCCTACACCAGCTGTGGGAAGCAGTGTTAAATCAAAATGAAATGCATGCCTCGGAAGGGAAAATATTGAGCGGGTGGCAACCAAGCACAGCGAAAACACCCAAATCTCAATTTCCTTTCTGCATGGTCCACTCTCAGCCGCTCCCAGGGCAAAGCTGAGCCATGCTGAGTGGAGATTGATGGTCTCAAGGTGAGGTGTCAGAGAAGTAATAACTGTTGTTGGCAGGGAGGGGAGAGAGGGCAGGAGTGGGAGCTCGGCAAGGCGGTGTAAAATTAATCAGAGAGCGGGCAGGCGCCTGGCTAAGGAGGAGCAAGAGAGGCTATTAGACAGATGCTCCGTTTGGCAGACAAGAGGAGAGAAATGGCCTCCTTTAAGGTGTCAGCAGGCAAGGTTTGGCCAGACTGGAGCAAAGCAAGCTGCCCCCTTTGTAGGGCTCCTGTGCTGCCAAAGGAACAGAGACATCTGCCAGGATGGCTAAACAGTATCATGGCTTTACCTCTCAACCCCATCTCAAAGCCCACCTTTATTGTAACAGCTAGGCTACTGTGTAGTAGTCACACAAAGGGCTCGAATCCCAGAAAGGTTGGAACCTCTGCTGGTCCTCGGGGCGTGGAGCACAGAGTCCGTGGTGGAGAGTCCCTGTGTTCTGAGGTTAATGCATGGGATGAGCCACTCATGTGAAACGTGAAGTGCACTGTGTGCTCCCATGCCTTGTTGCCTGGACAACAGGAGGCCGAGGCAAAAGCATTATTTTCCCTCACCCAAACAGCAGCTGGAAGGAAAGCGTTTGGATGGAAGTAGCCACATAGTGGTGGTGGTAGACTTCCCAGGGGCATCCAGTTTGCCTTCAGAGGGGAATTCTACCAATGCAACGATCATGGGATAGTCCTGGAAGAGAAGGGCACCCCACAATGGGAGATCATCCCATCGCTTTTCCAGCAGGGAAGCTGGTCTTTCCAAGGCACCTGCTCCAGTTCAGCATTCACAGCACCAAAAATGCACCCAGCTGGTTTTTTGTATTGAGGAGGAGGAGTGATCAGAGTTCAGTGGGAGATCACGGGCTTTGCATGCAGAAGGTCCTAGGTCCAGTCCTTATAAAGGAGCACAAAGGACCTTTCTCTGCCCTGATGCTTCAGAAAGCTGCTGCCAGTTGTTCTACTAGGCTAGGTGGCATGGGCTGACGGGAGGAGTCCACAGCTGAGTACATGCTTTACATGTAGAAGGCCCCAGTTTCAATCACTGACATCTCCAGTGAAGGATTTCTAGAAGCAGGCTTTGAGAAAGACTTGTGTGTGCCCAGGTTCTTGGACAGCTACGGCCAGTTATGGTAGAGAAGGCTTGAGGATCAGTGACCTGAATAAGCAGAAAGCAGCTTTTACATTTCTGGTGTGTGTGTGTGTGTGTTTTAATGTTTCTTGATTTTGGTTCCTGCTCTAGGTCCCGTTTGTTTGGAAGAAAGGCAGGTTTATAAATATTTTAAATAAAGAAATATGTTCATATGCATAAATGTGACCAAAAGTCAATGACCAAAATTCATAAATTCATTGACCAAAATCCACACATTCATAAAGCCATTGACCATATTCATAAAGGTGACCAAAAGCCATTGACCAAAAGTCCTGGCAAGGAAAGGACCTGACATTGTGTCTGCTTAAGAGCTTGACAGGTTTTGCAGATATGCTAGGAGTCTGGCCTCGACATCTCTCTGTTTGACTCATAAGCAGCCATGGAGACATGACCTTTCTGATTTTCATCCAAGGATTTCCTCTGAGAGGGTAAGTTGCACCCCCAGTGAGTTCTCCCAGGTGATGAACCTTTCAAATCTGCAAGATCACACAGCACTCCATGTTAAAACTACCACCACACCTTTGGATAAAGGAATGCCAGTCAATGACACACACAGAGTCGAAGGCAGACATTCATTCTACGATTATTTGTTCTCATCTGTCTACAGATTTTTATCCTGCCTTTCCTCTAGAGGACTCTGTATGGCAGATATGATTCCATTCTCATCCATTTTATCCTCACAAAAAAATTTGAGAGCTTGGATGAGGGGACTGGACCAACAATTACCTAGTGAACTTAATGGTGTTGTAGGGAGTCAAACCTGGTCTCCCAGACCCTCGTCCAAACCAAAGTCTAGCCACTACACCACACTGGTTGGTTGAAATGAGGTGACTGGACCGAGATTACCGAGATCATGGCTGAGCAGGGAGTTGAAGCTGGGCTTCCCTGGCACTAGATAAGCACTCTAACTCTCATGCTAGTTCTCCATCTCAAAGCCCCAGTCTTCAGTGGGGAGGATATGCATGGGCATTAAGAAGGTGCCCTATGGTGTTGGCATCTGCCCTTCCCCGTCCTTTTTGCCCAGAGTGAAAGGTTAAGCCCAACGCTTCTGCTTTCATTTGTGGCCATTGCTGCATTCATCAGCATTATTGATTCTTAGGGACATGTTGCAAAGTCCTCCTTCTGTGCCATTTTGGCTGCAGGTGGGTTTTTATTAATCATCCTGCCCCCAAGAGCCAAGCACTGAAGAGCTGGCTGCTGCTCCATGGATGCCCCAATCTCATAATTAACATTTCATTGATGGATCGGTCCCTGTTCAGCCACTGAGGCCATTCTAGTGAGAGCAGTGGGGCCCAAGGCAGCTGTACACTTCCACTCCTGTTGGAAGGAATATCCCACTCTGCAGTCCTCCTGGATGACATGGTTGGCAGGTGTGTAGGTCTGGAGCAAAATCTCCTCCCCCGCCAAAAGAACATCCACATAAAACTTTTTATCAGGACCAACCAAAATGATACAAAACAGTACAAGGTTTTGAATTCACTAGGACTCTTCTTCAGATTGTATTTTAGAAAAATTAACAAA
This sequence comes from Euleptes europaea, assembly GCF_029931775.1. NCBI lineage: Eukaryota > Metazoa > Chordata > Lepidosauria > Squamata > Sphaerodactylidae > Euleptes > Euleptes europaea. The sequence goes on from NC_079324.1 coordinate 39,852,742, forward strand.
ATGAAAAAGTAGGGAAGCAAGATGTCTCGGGTTGAGATCTTAAAACCGGGTCATGTCAGCATCCTGTGCTTAACGCTGAACAGGCATGCAAATTTAAAATAGTGTTGGTGCTGGGTTGTGTCCTTGTCTTTCTGGGCGCAAGAAGAGACAAGGGTTTTCTTCCCACTGAAAACACAAAGTCCAGCAATAATCCCCATATATTTCTAACACCAGGCAAGATACCCAGATCCCTCGAAGGCTGAGATCGGTTGGTGGTCCTAAAACTATGGCTCTCCTACAGAGTTCTTATGCCTTGTTCATAAACTACAACTCAAACCACAGGACAATGTGACCCTTCTTGTGTCAAAATATCTTGGAAGTGTGAGATTAGCTAGCTGTTGCCTTTTAATTTATTTACTTATTGCCCTCATTGATAGCCCAGCTTTTTCACTGAGACTCAAGGAAGATTATTTTTTTAATTTAATTGATCAGGCATCATAGAACATCCAATATACAATACAGTAGGACTAGGATTACAGAATTGGAAAATAATGCAGACAAACAAAAAAGAAACCTATCTAAGGCATGACGTATACTTATGCAGAAAGTGACATGCAGAACAAAAGTTAAAATGTGGCAGTGGACAGAGGAACATGCTTTGGGGGTGGTAAACTGGACAAACCCTTAGTGTTGGTGATTGTCTGATAGATGGCACCTTCTTTTGGACTAAATTGTGTTTAAAATGCAGAACGCAAGCTTTTTTTTAGTCACACAGAACGCTTCCTCTCATTGAGAAATATCTGCAGAAATGCTGGGACACTAAAATATGCACATATAAATGCATTATTACTGGTAAATAGGCAAGCAGTCAGGGGCGACACAGATCTTTCAGATCCAGCTCAGGCTGCCTGGAATTCTTTTCTCTGCTCCAACACTTGTACAAACTCTGACTGTGACAAAAGCAGGCAAGAAAGCCCATGAAATCACGCCTAAGCAGAACCACAACTCAATACAACACACAGTCTTGGGAGACACACGTACTCCGGCAGCTATCCAGCCCTTCCCCTCTGGAGGAGGCATGCAGTCTCTTGAGGAACTGCAGTGCCTTGTTGCCAATAAATGAGCTTATTTGCCAAGAACAATCTCTGTAAATTCAGGATCCAGAACAATGCAGTGAAAAATCTCAAGGTTGCCATAGCAGCACACAACTGCTTCTCTCCTGCCTTTTCACGGCCTCTCAGAAGATCTTTGCTTGGTTGCAGGGGCTGATTTTAACACTCTGGCCACAGCAGCAAAAGTAGTTGCCACCATCAGTCCATTGATGATTTCCTTGCCACAAAGTCAGATCCTGTTCAGAGGCAGACTCTGGCAACTGCTGAACAAGGCAGCTGGCAGAATGTGACAGCATCTTCCGAATGCAGTGAGGTTAAATCACAGTGCCATCCCGCCAACAGCAGTCAGGCCTTGACTGTGTCCTAAGCAGGAAGAGAGAGGTGTGTTGTTCTCCTGAAACCTGGAAGGGAATGCAGCTGAGCAGGATGAATGCACACCACAGCCATTCCCAAACACAACAGCCAAACAATTGCCCCAGTCAGCCTGCCCGTTGTCGCTAGTCTCTCCGTGGTTTATAAGGGAGATGGACAAAGGCTAAAGGATTGGTTGGGAGTGGGGCTAGATATTCTGCAGAGTGCAGTCTGTGCTTTTCTCTGTTCGAAGAGCTTTCGGGTTGCCAGCTCAAGGCAGAAAAATACCTGGAGATTTTGGGGGTGGAGGCTGAGGTGGGTGGGGTTTGGGGAGGGAGTTCACTATGGTATAATGCAGGGCCGGATTTAGGTTTGATGAGGCCCTAAGCTATTGAAGGTAATGGGGCCCTTTATATGTCCAGCTGTCCTTGGTCAACAACAAATTGTCGCTGTTCTTTTGTGTTGAATAGATGCTATATGGTAATTTATGGACCTAATAGGTATCTAAAGCCATTTGCACATAACAAAATATGTATTTTATCAAAATAATTGTTGAACTGAAATACAATTAAGAAGTAGTATATTAATAGTGAAATAATTATTAAGCTCAAAACACTGTTGCTGTATGTAGGTTCAATTTTATTTGTTTTTTAACTTATATTTTGGAAATGTACATCCAGGTTTTTTTTCCTTTAAATTTTTTGGGGGGCCCCAAGAGAGTGGGGCCCTAAGCTATAGCTTGTTCAGCTTATATGTAAATCTGGCACTGGTATAATGTCATAGATTCCACCTTTCAAAGCAGCCATTTTCTCCAGATAGACTGATCTCTGTCACCTGGAGGCCAGCTGTAATAGCAAGCTATCTCCAGCCACCACCTGGAGGTTGGCAACCCTATTTTCTAACAATGGCTCCTCTTATAGCTGTAACAAACATTGCTTGGTTCTTCCCTCCTGCTCATTCCTCAAAACTGCCTCCTGTCTCCATTTCTTCCAATTCCAGCAAGTCACTAAGGACAGTCCTAATTAGAAAACAGGATTTGCCTCTCAAAACCCTCTAAATAATCACCAAAGAAGAGGATAAAGATAAATAAAGAGCTTCCATTAAGGAAAAAAAATTACCAAGGAATTAAAATACCAGTTCAAAAAGATGTCTCCAGCCCACTTACCAAAGGGGCGCCACTGAAATCCTGCATCATTCTCCCTGGTCTGCAAAAACAGAACACAAGCGGCGGCTGCTTTGCATGTGATAAAGTGGTGGAACCCTTAAATGCTCTCCGTAATTGCCTGCAAGGACCCCCATTGGCTACTGCACATCTCTGCTTGGGATTTCATGTGGTGCAATAGCCAGCTAATGCTCTCTGCCATGGGGGAAATATTGGAGGGAACTGCTATGACTCCTCTGAACACAAAGCAGTGGTACCCAGTCTTTCTGGGGAAAAGAGGCTGCCTTGAGAGGGAAAAGTACAAATGAGTGGGGATGAAACTAGAGCACTTCCCCAGAGGCAGGGATATGAATGGCAGGTCTAGCAAACAGCTGCTTCTTGCATCTTTTGTTGGGGCCAGATCAGTTCTTCATTAAGGAAGCCTGTGCGCATTTTTGCACATCTCAGCACTGGCATCATCACAGCATCATCCACATTTCCAGGTGCCTAATCCCTAAAACACTTCAAGTTCATGCTGTGTAAATCTAGCAGCCCAATTAACCCAGTTTGGCCCAAGCTTGTCAGGGCTTGGGAGCAAAGCATAGTCAGTACATGGATGGGAGGGAGACCATCAAGGAAGACTGGGGTTGCAGTGTGGAGGAAGGCAATAACAAATTACCTCTGCTCTCTTCATGCCTGGAATGCCGTATGGAAGAGGTCGCCATGAGTCTGTTGAGGCTCAACAACATGTTCTTCTTCTATGAATCTGCAAAGCTGACCTGTGAAGTCAGGCTGTTGCTCCTCCTATCTTAGTATTGTCTGCTATGACTGGCAGCAGCAAGAGGGCTTTCCAACCAAGCATGCACTCTCTGAGATCCTTTAACTAGAGATGCTTGGGAATGAAGCCAGGAATCTTTTGTGTACAAAGTATATTGTGCTGAGCCATGACCCTTTTCACAAGAACAAATTGCTTGATGGTGTGGGACTGAGCTTTGGATTTAAATGGCTGTTTCCTCCCTGAGATAACTGTGACAGCCACAGCCACAAAACCTTATGCTATTGTGTGTGTGTGTGTGGGGGGGAACCTACACAATGGTATGTTGGGGTTATTCACTACCCCAAGCCAAATTCCAAAGCATCTTGGGGTAGTCAAAAATATCTCGCAGTTGTAAAAAAAAAAAAAAAAAAGCTTTTGAAGCTTTTTTAGTATTTTTTTAGTATTTTACAACTTCTAGCCCCTGCTTCAAACATCCGAACCCTAGATACATTCCATCACATTCCTTTTGTTTGAATTCCCCTTTTTTGTTGCATATTTAATAACTCATACTTGTTCTATGGAATGTTACCAGATCTCCATTCTTTGGAAGGGGAGAGGAGCAGTATTTCTTAAGGACATACAATAATGATTCCCTGGCTTCCCTGTATCAGTGTGTGGTTTTTTTTTTTGAAGGGGAGGGGGTAGAACCTCATGGAGTACTGTTTCTTACCCCAACATCTTACATAGTCTGGGGCGACATAAAAACGGTTGCAAAATAAATTGATTTTGAGGGGCTGTTTTATATCCCAGGTGCTTTTTTTGTTTACAGAAAGAAAACCTTACGTGACTCAGCCCTAGTGATACTGTTTGCTAATGAGCAGATGACAATACGTTAAAAGGAAAATATAGCAGAGCCCTTCTGTATGTATTCTGCCCCCCCCCCCCAATGTGCCACTGGGTGAAATTTCACCCCCTAAACCATGTTGGTATATTTTTAAAAGCCAGAATACATTCACTCCGTGCCATTAATGAAAGACTGCTTGGAAATTACATGGGCAGACCTTTCAGTCTAGCTTTTGAGGGCATTTTTTCCCACAAGAAGAAGAAGAGTTGGTTTTTTTATATGCCAACTTTTCCTACCACTTAAGGGAGAGTCAAACCGGCTTACAATCACCTTCCCTTCACCTCCCCACAACAGACACCCTCTGAGGTAGGTGGGGCTGAGAGAATGTGACTTGCCCTAGGTCATCCAGCTGGCTTCATGTGTAGGAGTGGGGAAACAAATCCAGTTCACCAGATTAGCCTCCGCTGCTCATATGGAGGAGTGGGGAAACAAACCCGGTTCTCCAGATCAGACTCCACCGCTCCAAAACACCCCTCTTAACCACTACACCATGCTGGCTGTCTCCACAAGCAATGCTAATAATTCTATTTGAATGGCTTGGAATTGTATATCAATTTAAGGCGTTCCTATTTCATTTGCAGACCAATTTAAGCCTCTTGTGTGAAAGTGCTCTAGGAAGTGACTTACTGGTGCTCTCAGGGGTGATAGTGCCCTCAGGGCAGAAGCATGGGGGGTGGGCAGCATGTGGGAACAGTGTGGTAAGCTGGGCAGGAGCCTCCCACTGCAACTGATGGCACTTCTTGGTGCCTGACGTACTCCTAGGGTAACCTGGTGAATTTTGCATCTGTCCATTTGGAACAACAGCTGCACCATTCTGGGTCTGACCACCCTCGCTGTCTCCCGCATGGCTTCTCTGCACCTGTCTCAGTCTGATTAATGCAGCTACCCGCTCCAGACTGTCTAGGGGGAACTGCGTGTATTTATAGCATGCTCTCTCCAGGTCTGGCTGTCTAAACAGCCCCAACTTCCTGCCCACGGATGCCATGTTGGGCTACAACTGTCGAGCAAGGCTCAGCGTTTTGACAACTGCCGGCGAACGTGCAGTCACAGCTTTGAACAGGAAAAAGGGGAAGCTAACTTCACCAGCTGCTCATTTTGTTCTCTGAAGCCACATGAATTAAACATATTTTAATATCAAAAAATGAAAGATCAAGGGGCAGCGGCAATAAATCCCTTTGTCTCATTTTCCATATTAAGCTGGCGCATACCCCGGGCAACAGAGCTTGAGCCGAACAGTGATTTATTTGCAGTAGGAAAGAGCCGGCCTCTCGCTCTCTCCTTTTAGCTCTGCTTTATTGGCTCAAGATCCTTCGCAGAACAACCCGAGGGGCAAAGAAGGGACTCAGCAGCAGTTGTCTGTCCTGTGCTCTCAGCAACGTTAAATGTGTGCACGGGGGCAAGAGGGGAGATGCCCACAACAGGCACAGTGCGCGTAGCCTGGCCAAGCCCAACCCTTCCAAGGGTGCTGATCTGGAAGTGTTCGCCAAGGATACCCTGTGGCTAAAGGGGACAAACTTAGCAAGAAGAGTCTGTCCAGTTCCCTGTCTTCCTTCTTTCCCCTTCATGCTAGGGTTAACAGGTTCTTCTTTGCCACCAACAGGAGGTTTTTGGGGCAGAGCCTGAGGAGGGAGAGTTTGGGGAGGGAACTCAATACCATAGAGTCCAACTGCCAAAGTGGCCATTTTCTCCAGGTGAACGGATCTCTATCAGCTGGAGATCAGTTGTAATAGCAGGAGATCTCCAGCTAATAACTGGAGGTTGGCAACCCTACTTCATGCTGTTTGGTGAAGCTGGGAGGTAAGTTCCTGGTTTTATACCAGGCAGCTCTGGCAATAAAGAGTATTCATTTGCAAAGTGTGAAGGACCCCACTCATTGTATAGAAAGTCAGAGAATGATTTGCCTCTAGCCTGGTCAACTCACCCAGAAGGCTGAGGTGATAGAATGGACTGGAGAATTTCAGCCTGCAAATGAGGGGGTTAAGTTTTTCCAAAGTTCCTCTGGACCAGGGGTGTCGAACTCATTTGTCTTGAAGGTCGGATATGACATAATGTCACTTGGCTGGGCCATGGCATGCCTCGCCAGCCCAGATCAAGTGTGTGTGAGGGGGGTTGTGGAATGTGGCTGCCATGATTGGCTCATGGGCTGGATAAGAGCTCCCAAGGGGCCGTTTTCGGTCCCTGGGCCTTATGTTTGACACCCCTACTCTAGACTAATACTTTCATGTTAATGGAAAACTAGCACAATGTGCTAAAGGCTAGGATAGAAAAGTTCTTCCTGCATGTGACCCCCCCACACACACACACACAAACACATACCCCCACAGTCTGAAGTGGTACATCCCATTCTGCCACTCAGAATTCTACCACCCCATTCTGCCGCATGCATAGATCAGGCATAAGACCAGTTGAGACCCTGGAGAGCCGCTGCCAGTCTGAGTAGACAATACTGACTTGATGGACCAATGGTCTGATTCAGTATAAGGCAGCTTCATGTGTGTGTTCACCCCTGTGTCAGTGGCAGTGACATGTCCCTGGACCTCCCAGGGCCCAACTCTTTAATCATTAATCATCGGAGGAGGAGGCAGAATCACCAGCCCCCCTGCATCCCAGCAACGATTCCCCTGCAGGTCCCAGTAGTGGTACTGGCCAGGAAGAGTCAACAATACTCCCTGAGGAGAACTGTGAGCAACCTGCCCAGAGGGACAACACCAGTGAACCCTCTTGGGAACCTGAGGAATGCCCATTCCTGCCTACTGGGGACAATCCCTAACTCAGGACCCCCTAAAATCTCCCCAGCACATGCTAGGCAGTGGCAACCCCTGGGCAGAAGCCAATACCAGAAGGCGGAGCTTCAGGGTCAGCTATGAAGCCTCTGCTGCTGCAGCATCTCTCCAGAGAGGTTCTTGTCGGGGTTCCTGTTGCCGAATAGCTCTTCTAACATGTCAGCAGTCCTGCCCTGAACCTGCTGCTCCCAGCATTGTGTAGTGGTTAAGAGTGGACACTTGGAGCAGTGGACTCTAATCTGGAGAACCGGGTTTGATTCCCTACTGTTGGATGCAAAAGTCAGACCCCGTTCAATGGCACAGACCCACCAAGAACAGGGACGACTCAGTTTTTTCTTTAGAAGCAAGAGTTTTATTATGCTAGCAGGAAGAGCTCTGTCTCAAGACAGCCAAATACAACTCTTCAAAGAAATCATGCAACACATGGCAGTACTTATACAATTTTGGAGTCCTTTGTCTACCTCGTTTGGACTCCACGCCTACTTCATGACCTCACCTCAAAGCATTCTGTGCATGCCTCTGTGCACGCCCCATAAGCTCACCTTACCAATTAGCTTAATTGGTGCAACTCTTTGGCCTTTTCTCTACCATATCTCTATTTCCATGCCAACCTTCTATACGTTTGAACCTGGCTAGATACCCATGTTAGCTCATCCTGTTTTAGATATGTGAGGCCTACTTTCAATTTGGCATGACTTTTCCCAATTAAGCTGTTATTGAAAAGCCTAATCGTCTCATAGAGTCCAATAAAGACAATTAAGAGGAGGTTACAATCAGTTCTTTATTTAGCTAAACAACAGAGCTGGGGTGAAATAGCCCACAATTAAGATGCAGGGTACTCACCAGAGAGACAAAGGAAGCATCAAACCTTTATGCTTTCATATGGGGGCAGGCCCATGGCTATTGACACGCAGATTGACATAGAAAAGCCCCAATCACACTTTAGAGATATACTTTACTTTGATTAGACTATCCTATAGATTTTGCCTGATGTTGTTTCTAGGCAAGCTCTAGGTCTTGTGATCTTGGAAGTAACTAGATACCACATTCCTCAACGGAAAGGTAATTCCGAAGATATGCTGCTTACTGGTGAAAGCCTGTATCAGCCACAGACAGCGTGAGCTGGCTGATTCATGGCCCCCCGATGCCAACCTTCCCAAAGCTTCCATGTGTGCATTATGAATACACAGTATTCCAAACCTGCTTTTATACTTTAGGCCTAGCTTTTCCAGAAGAGCAATTATGCTAACTGAACACATAAGCATACAATCATGATTACAGGCATTACATTATCTTGGCATGTTTTCGTCCTGCTGAAGAGGTCTGATCTAATCCTTGGAATGGTTTTTAAACTTCTGTCTTACCTAATGAACTTTTGCACTCTTGCTGAGTTTTTCTGCTTCGAGGAGAGTCAGATTCCTCCTGGCCTAGACATGTAAAGCTTATACATACATCCCTTTACTATTATACGGTGGCATCTTTAATAATATGTGTGCCCATAAAATCTGAATAACATACCTTCCCTACAGCTAAGATTTCAGCTTGTGTGCTCATAGCATGTTTTTCCTAGAATTTTAGCTTGTGCTTACTAGATTTTAGCTCATGTGCTTAACTGTTGTGATACACAGTATAAGCCATACAAATTGAGATTTTACACTTCCTTCACTACTCCTCCGCATGAAGCCAGCTGGGTGACCTTGGGCTAGTCAAAGCTAGAGTTGCCAACCTCCAGGTGCTAGGTGGAGATCCCCCATTATTACATCTGATCTCCAGGAGGCAGAGATCAGTTCCCCTGGAGAAAATGGTCGCTTTTGCAATTGGACTCTGTGGCATTGAAGCCCCTTCCCTCCCCAGACCCCGCCCTCCTCAGGCTCCGCCCCAAAAACCTCCCGCCATTGTGAAGAGGGACCTGGCAACCCTAGTCACAGCTCTCTTAGAGCTCTCTCAGCCCCACCTATCTCACAGGGTGTCTGTTGTGAGGAGGGGGAGAGAAGGTGATTGTAAGCTCCTTTGATTTGGCATATAAAAAACCCAACTCTTCTTCTTCCCTTGGCTGGACAGCTCCCCTGTTCCCTTAGCAACTCTGCCCTGAATATTGCTTTTTGCCTGGCCTGGTGAGACAGTCTTGGGGCCGTGGACTCCGGTGTCAGTGGGAACAGGACAGGAAGGAGGGAGAGGGCCAGATCCCCACCGCCACCGTGGCCCACTCGGCTTCCACAGCCCGCTGGCCAACTTTCCATCCCACACGAGCTGTTCTTGCTCAGCTCCCTTAGAAGGTCCCATCTCTCCTGCAACTCCTCCTGGGCCCTGCTGCCTCTTCTCACCTGGACTTTCCTTCAGGGCACTTCCCTGTTCTCAAGACCTACAAGCTGGCTCAGCCTTCTGCGGCCTGTCAGGGAAGTGAAATGAGCAGAGCTGCAAAGATCCTCTGAGAGAGGGCCTCTGCTGGCTACCTTCCAGTGTTATAATTGCATTCGGCCCACCTGAATGATTTGGCTGCTGTGTCCCGTCTCCCCCACCCGAGAGCTACAGTGGGAGGGTACTTTGGAAGAACACTTTTGGTTTTTAATTAATGTTATCAATTCCCCTTATGGTTACAGTCAACAGCAGCATCCTTCTTCATCTCAAATGGTTGCACCAGCTTACTTTTGTGGTGGCACAGCTGTAGAAGATGGGTGTGTTTCAATGGCAGCTGAGTGCCCCCTTCTCTCCACCCCTGCCCTTGTAAGGTTTCCTCTGTGGGAACCCATCTTGGAAGTGGTCTGTGCTGCATCAGTGTCATTCTGGGGACGGACTCTCTTGTTATCAGAACCGCTTCTAACTGTTGCGTGGGATTGGCATGCAGAATGGTCAAGTTTGCCAGGGCAACACCACCAGAAGCTGAAGACAGCAATGACCTGAAATGTATTTTGGATTCCTTGAAGAGCCACTGGCCAGGAAGAAATCCTTCCGTTCCCACAAAGTCAGTGGTCACCAGTTCACCCACACCACATCAAGTCACGGGGTGTCCTCAGTTGCTCAGTAATGTAATGGGGCCAGCGTGGTGTAGTGGTTAAGAACAGTGGTTTGGAGCGGTGGAGTCTGATCTGGAGAACCGGGTTTGATTCCCCACTCCTCCACATGAGCGGCGGAGGCTAATCTGGGGAATTGGATTTGTTTCCACACTCCCACACACGAAGCCAGCTGGGTGACCTTGGGCAAGTCACACTCTCTCAGCCCCACCTCCCTCACAAGGTGTCTGTTGTGGGGAAGGGACGGGAAGGTCGTTGTAAGCCAGCTTGAGTCTGCCTTAAGTGGTAGAGAAAGTCGGCATATAAAAAACAACTCTTCTTCTTCTAATTGTGCATCGCCAATGAAACCTGTGCCTGTATTGTGATTATCGCTGGGGGTTGTGTTCAAATGTGTGTGGCCATTTCATAATCTAGTTTCTCTGTAGATCCAAAGAGATCAGAATCAGTTTGACTCATCAGGTTTCTGGATGTGACCTCTGTAGAAAGAAGGAATGGGCATTGCCCATTTAGTCACCCTGGCAGACAGAAGATCACATCCTGCTTGGTGCTGCATATTCCATCACTTGCTAAACCTCACTGGATGAGGAGTGGTTACTACCAGGGTACCATGGGTGTTGTAAAGGCAAGCTCAGCTCCAGTGCAGTGTCATCAGAAACTGTCAGCCTAGAGCAGTGTTCTGCTTCCTCTCAAGCTAGCTGTGTTTACCGCGGCTCATAATCCACAAACAAAACACAAAGATGACCGCCTGCGAAACCTTGGCTTTGTGTCTCAAATTGAGAACACCACATGCTGCCTCCCAAAGGCCTGGCTGCTGTTGCCAGGATCATTTGCTTCTGGTCACAGTGCCACCTGGTGGCCTCTGCTGTAGAGCTGCATCTCCCTGTAGTTTCACAGGAGGCTCCTGATTTGCAATGTGAATGTAAAAAAAAAAAAGTCCTTGGCCAGAATGCCCATTTGCATAACAAATGCCTCTTCCTGGACTTTATCTCTTGGATGCACAATTACTAGATGTCAAAATGGGGAGGGAGAAGCTGAAAGGTGGTTTCAGGCTCAGTGGGGAAATGCCTCTTCCAGGTAATCTGGCCTTAGGTTCTCATGCAAGAGGCTCTAGTGGTCTGCAGCAGAGGTTTGAACCATGCAGGTGACTACTACAATGTGCATTTGGTGCTTTTATCCTTCTACTTTTTGTTCTACATTACCATTCAACCTGGAGTACTAATTCTGCAAGAGAGGCTCAAATGTCTCATGCAGGAGAATACCTGGAGCTGTCTATCTCTCTTTTCAGGGAGGGCAAAAAGGTAGCAGCATTTTGCTGCTGTTGCTGCTTCATCTCTGGCTCCTTTCATGCCACCTACTACCACCACCCTGCCCATTCACAGAGGTCCATATCTAAAAGTGAGCAAAGCTTCTGGTGTTGAGTCACTCCTCTGTGTCCCTCTTAAGAAAGCAGGCCTCGAGCCAGTAACCACCATCTTCATTCTCCTTCAAATGAGCAGAACATCTTAAAACTTTATTTTTAAAACCCTCACCCTAGAAGTCTTTAAAGTGTTGGATTGTGAGGGCTTTGTTATGCCCAAATCCCTGTTAAATTAGCAGAGTGCACAAAGGCTGTTGTGCGCAGAGAAGCCCATCCAAACCTCTGTGTGTGTGCCAGGAACAAAATTGCTAAGAGCCTTTTGTCTATTTAACTAATATACTTCATTTATTGTAGGAAATCCATTTCTGGATAGGATAAAGTATAGTTGCCTATCTATTCTAACTAACTAACTAGGACGGAGGGAGATCCAGGACATATTCCTTTCCTCATGGTGGCAAGATGGAGAAGAGGTACCAGTGTATGTGAGGAGGTGGGGAAGAAACAGGAAGGAAGTTTCCCTAAGAGTAGCAATCTACATATCAAAGGGATAGGTCAGAGCAGTAGAGAAAGGATGCCCCAGTGTCTTGTCCCCTCTGGAGTCTGAGGTTAAGAGACAGCGCAAAGTCCTTCACTTCCAACATAAAGAATCTCTGTTGTTCCATCAAAGCTGAAGTTTATTAAAAGTTGTAAAGTGTTCTCTCATTTGTTGCTACGTTTTGGTCTTTGACTCTAGTATTTTCTTTTCCCAGTTAGGTCGGAGAGTAGGTGGGGAGGGGTAGTGGTGTCAGCATTTTGAGGAAGATGGATGTTCAGGGAAGGGCCTGTGTGAGTGTTGAGCTTGTTAGCCGGTGCTGAGGAGCTGACAGATCTGAAGTAAATGGATCCCTTGTGTGTCTGTTATTTGAGAGACACAGAGAGAGAGATCCATGTTAAAAGACGATGTGGATGTCTTCTCAGGTCACATCGATTGCTGCCTTGTTTCCTTTTCTCTCCCAGGAGTGTTTTTTTTTGGGGGGGGGGACTTCCTGACAATATTGGGCAGGAGTTTGGAGAGCTTTATAAAGAAGAGAGTATTGGAGCACTTGCATTTCCTCTTCTGTGCAGATCTTTCTGCTGCGATTGAATCCACTGTCCAACGAGAAATAAAAAAGAGACGATTAAAGAGAAAGGAGACGATGAACAAATAAATCCTAATCAGCGTGAGCTGTAAAGCCTTTAGTGCTTTGGCCCCCTGCAGATGAATTCATTCCACTTGATTTGCAGTGAAGGGTGACTGCAAAAGTCAACTCAGAGGGGAGAGGGGGGAAGCTTGCCTGAATCCAGCCCTAGATTCATAGGTGGAACCTGACTCTGGCCTTTGGAGTGAGCTGTTCCAGAACCACACTTGGGGCAGTACTGCTATCTTTTTGATAGTAGTATTTAGATCCTATTCTTCCTCCAAGGAGCTCAGGATGACATTATTCTCCCTTTCTTATTTTACCTTCACAACAACCCTGTGATGTAGGTTAGGCTGAAAAAGAATGCATGGTCCAAGGTCAACCTGTGAGCTTCCTGTCAGTGTCAGGATTTGAGCCTGGGTATCTGACTCTGCTTTGACACTCTAACCACTACACAACACTTTGGTGTACCACATTATTACCAAAAAGAGAGATGGAGGCAATGGCACTTCCAGGATGGAGCACCCTCGTTTCCAGACTCCAGCTGCATTCATTTATCTCATTTCTGGATCATTCAGTGTTTTGCATTACACACAGATAAAGAATATCCAAAATCTATAGAAAATACAAGGAAAGATAAATTAAGGCGATGTTGTTCTATATTTCTAAGAGGACACAGAGTCCAATAAATTAGAAAGCATAACAGGATGCTCGTTCAACAGATTCATAGTGCTATCCTAAGCAAAGTTACATCCTTCTAAGTCCATTGAAGTCTACACCCACACACACACATATGCATGCATACAAGCTAAATTCTCAATGATCTTGAAGTGGAGGAAGCAGTCAGAGTGACAGCCAAGGGGGAAACAATAACAATATATGACTCCAACGACCCTTACATTGGCCACATAGATGTATATTCAGGTCACAACAAAGAGAAAATGTTTGTAAGTATAATAAATGAGTATGTCTTAGAACAGTTTGAGCCCATCTTAAGCCCCATCCCAAAATGGTTCAGGATGGTGACTAAGCCCTATGTTGGCTTATCTGGAAGATAATATCGGTGATAAGAGCCACCAGGGTCAGGGTCTTAGGAGGCTGTCAGTCATTGATCTGACTCGAAAGAAGACATTCTTGGTTTACTCCTGATCAATGCCCAGGATATTGAGAAAGATGTGTTATTGAACTGCTCAGGAATTTAGCAACAGTGCTATCCAGTGTTACGCACATGCGAATGGAAAATTGCCCAGAAAGTCCAGCAAGGTCAAATTTAATTTCAAAGGGAAGAATTTGTCAAAACTGAGGGCGTTATTTACTGGTAAATCAAAAGAGAGAGTAAAATCTTCTTTACTAGCAGCTCAGATAGAAAGAATGCATACAGAGAAGTCCAAGGTTATGCCAGTGTGGTTAACGAAGTCAAGGAAGCCATGAAAAGAAAGACGGTTTATTTAATAAAGTGGAAATATTGTCCAAATGAGAAAAACAAGAAGGCATGCAGGGTCTGGTAAAAATGTGAGTTGATGATGAGGAAAGCAAAAAGAGAATTTGAGGAGCATATCATAATAACAGGCAGGCAAACAATCAAACATTTTCTTAAACTCAGCTGAGGAACAATACCAGCCACAGAGGCATCTAGACAAAAGGATTGCTAAAGGAGGACAGAGAGATTGCAGAGTAACTGAATGGATTTGTGCCTGTCTTCACTCTGGAAGATGCTGAAGAGCTTCCTGTGAGTGAATCATTTTTTTTTTCCAGGGAGCGCGTCTGAGGAATTGTCAGATAGTGGCGGTGCAATAAATGAATTTCGAGGGCTAACAAACAGGTTAAAAATTAACAGGTCAGCAGGTCCAGACTGCATTCATCCAAAAGTTCTTAAAGGACTCAAAGTGGGAAATTGCTGATCATATAAATATGTGTGACGATGTCAGTCTTTCTATTGGAGTATTCAAAAGAGGCCACTGTTACCATTAATTCTACTTGAACGAATGTCAGTTTTGCTCATATCCTACTCCAGTTGCAAGCAGGGAACAGGTCATTCAGTGACCTGTTTGGATGCATCTGAATGAGTTTGGATGCATCTGCTTCCATGATTACTCAGCTTTCTAGCATGATCAGGTGACTTTCTCATAGCAACTGTCCCCCACCACTTGTCAGCTGCCACTGCCTTCAAAAAGGCACACAGTATAAAGGAGAAAAAAGTTAGAATTTTCTGTTGAATTTTACTACTTCGTGTCTATCCCATGTGCCTTCAGTGTAGACCCATGGCACTCCCCCACACACATACACAGCCAATCTTGCAATCAATATATGTGAACACTTCTCGCACTGGGTGCATGGGCATGAAATGCAGGTAATGAAATTTAGCTGATGTTTCTCATTTAAAGGATGCATCAGATGGCACAGGAGCAAAGAGGAGACAAACCGCAAGCAATTCCATGCTTTATACGAGTCAGTTGATTTAATGACCTGAACAACCATGACCCTGGGGAGATACTGCCTCTTCTCCAGTAAATAAGATGATTTAATTCTTGGACTGGGCAAAATGCAGCCGCAGGCAGCAATGACCAAGCAGCTACTGTGCAGCATAACTGAGGGAGTCTGAACAAGGCATGTGCCCCTGGCAAGTGTCTTCACTGCAAAGTTCTGTGCAAGCCTAATCAATGTTGGGCAACAGTGGGGGAAGGCTCACATGAACACATACATGAAGCTGCCTTATACTGAATCAGACCCTTGGTCCATCAAAGTCAGTATTGTCTACTCGGACCAGCAGTGGCTCTCCAGGGTCTCAGGCGGAGGTCTTTCACATCACCTACTTGCCTAGTCCCTTTAACTGGAGATGCCAGGGATTGAACCTGGGACCTTCTGCATGCCAAGCAGAACAGCCTCCATGGCCTTCTTGAGGGCTTACCAGAACCCTCTGGCTAGCCACTTTTGGGATGCCTTGGTCTGATCCAGCAGGGCTCTTCTTAGGTATTTAATTTGTCAGCACATAGTCACCTGATTGTCCAACCACCTGAAAACTACCCATCAATACTGCAGTTCCCACACAGTCCTTGACAGGGGTATAGTTATCTGTCAGGTTAGGCTCATCTTCTCAAACTCTCTGATTTGTGTTTGGCATGTTTTGACAATATAATTCAAGTCATTGCTCTCTTCCTCTCTACTGAAGAAATGTTACACTAAAAGGATCAGATGGAACCAAAGCCTTTAACTTTCTGGTAAGGCAGTTTCAGGTTTTGGGGGGGCCCTGGGTGGAGAGTGTCCAGAAGTCTCTTCCCCTCGTCTGCCCCCAGGCCCCCCACTTGTGCCTCCCTTCCCACTGACCCACATGTGCATCCTTCCTGCACCCACTTGAAAGCCCCCCCCCACTTCTAGGGTTGCCAGGTCCCTCTTCTCAACTGGTGGGATATTTTGGGGGCAGAGCCTGAAGAGGGCAGGGTTTAGGGAGGGGAGGGACTTCAATGCCATAGAGTTCAATTGCCAAAGCGGCCATTTTTCTCCAGGTGATCTGATCTCTATCGGCTGGAGATCAGTTGAATTAGCAGGAGATCTCCTGCTACGATCTGGCAGTTGGCAACCCTACCCACTCCCCATGCTCACACATCCTGCATGCCTTTTCTCCAAGTGTGCTGGGCAATCTGTGCGGCTGAGAGTACTGCAACAGCCAATGCTGGGCAGAACATGCAGCCAGCAATGCTGGTGACAAAGCACCATAAGAACATAAGAAGTGGGCGGAGGAAGGGGAGGTGGTGGGGTCAGTGGCATGGGCCCCAAGGCCTGGCAGCTGCCCCACCTCAGGAGATGCTGATGCCAGCCCTGCCCTCTGGAGGTGCTCAGCTGTTTTATGGGCAACCATTCCAACGTGTGCCCTGAGCAGTTTCCCGTGTGGCTTGAGCAGAGGTTTTGCATACGTGTAGCACCGGCACAGCCTTCTGTACAATCCAATGTGAGGATGTCAGGAATATGCCTGTCTCTAATTAGAATTAACAATCTCCCTTAGCTTTGTTAATACCTTATTGTTTTGTGCTATCTTCCTTTTTATATTAATCTCTCTCTTTAATTTGCCTGCCTAAACTTGTCCCCTTGAGCATCTCTAATTAAACAAAAATCTATTTTTTTTTAAATAGAAGCAACAGGGATGAGACATTGATTTGTTACCCTTCTAGCGGCTGCAGAAATAGACCTCTCAGGCATGCCAGAGCCTTTTTTCTGCAAAGGAGCCCAGAAGTCTTGAGGTTGTCTCTCCCCAAGGGCTGGATGACGTGTGCTCAGTCTTCACCCTTCACTCAGCCAGTGTCAAAACCCACTCTGCATCTTGGCCCAGCTGTACTAAGGTGTTTGCCATGGCACCAAGCCTGCAAACTGCTGTGTGCCCAGCTGGGACACCCAAGGGACAGAGACCCATGTTGTGGCGCCTTCACATCCCACAAGAAACAGGCGCATCTCTGAAGTATCACTGCAGATGGACAGCTGTTCAGGTAGGGTTTCCAGGTCCCTCTTCGCCACTGGCGGGAGATTTTTGGGGCGGAGCCTGAGGAGGGCGGGGTTTGGGAAGGGGAGAGACTTCAATGCCATAGAGTTCAATTGCCAAAGTGGCCATTTTTCTCCAGGTGATCTGATCTCTATCAGCTGGAGATCAGTTGAATTAGCAGATCTCCTGCTACGACCTGGCAGTTGGCAACCCTATGTTCAGGCCATATGATTCCAGTGTGCAGATTTCCTCTATTAAATATTGAGTTTAAATGGATTCATTAAAATACATCCAATACTTCTGATTACACTAGCTGATGCCACTGATTCATTTGTACACGAGAATAATCTTGTCAAATATGAACGTAGCTGCAATGCTATAATGAAAATATTATTTTCATGATATTAAAAACCATTAGTCATTCACCCTAATTCATGAGATTTGAATAGCGGTTTCTTTTAAACTTTCTTCTGGCTTTTGAGCCTTGTGGGTATCACAGATACACATGTTTAACAACATATGGACAAGGTAGTTGTCTAATGCTAGTGTTAAAATAACGTCTGACCAGGTAGCAAAACTCCCTCTCACTTAGAAGACTTCAAAACAGGCAGTGACAAACTGGCCTGAGAGCAGGAATTGCAGACGCTCCGGGTAGTGTGTTTGCAGCTTTCCTCATCCTTCCCTCCCTGCTTTCTCCCACCTACCCTGATTCAGCATTAAATGCCATCCCAAATGGCCCATCTGTCATCTCAAATTAGCCATTATTAAAGCCATCCATTTGAGTGGGCCTGCAGCTCAAATGAATTGTATTATTACTTCAGCTCCAGCAATGGATGGCCCAGCATCAAAGCCATTTTGAATCTGCAGCAAGAAGGCGATCAATTACTTTGTTCCGCTACCTGGCTGGCTGGGAGAGCTATCGCTAGGCTCCGCTCCACTCTGCAAGCACAGAGAATTCCTTGAGAGCTCTGGCAGTTTCTAATTCATCCCGCCTGACTTATCAAGGGACTCTTGCTGTTCAGAACACGCATGAACCTGCACACGCGCATTGCTCCCAAAATGCCTTACCTCAGGGATGACTGCCGTACTTCAGAGATGGCAATGATGCAATGTACAAATTGTACCCCAACATACTCTGTAATATTGCAAGAGACTCTGGGGTGTGCCTCTTATATTAATACAAGAAGTTGAGTGGATGGAGCAACCCCCTATTCCAAAAATCCCCAGTTCCAAAAATCCATTTAATATATAGTCCTAGAGGACGTATCAGATATTAAACTGATAAGCACAGATACTAACTTGATCTTAGCCAAATAGGGTTGCCAGGTTCCTTTTTGCCACCGGCGGGAGCTTTTTGGGGCAGAGCCTGAGGAGGGTAGGGTTTGGGGAGGGGAGAGACTTCAATGCCACAGAGTCCAATTGCCAAAGCGGCCATTTTCTCCAGGGGAACTGATATCTATTGGCTGGAGATCAGTTGTAACAGCGGGAGATCTCCAGCTAGTACCTGGAGATTGGGAAAAAAAGGCACTTGGTACTAGAAGGAAGTTGAGAACAAATAAGTACCAAAACAACGCATGTATGCAGAACACAAACACAATTTAGTGCAGTGAGAATAGTGCAAACCAAACAAACAGCAATAACTACTAGACAATAGAGCAATAAATACGTGGCTCCCAAGGAGTCTTCAAGAACGCCTTATAAAAAATTATTTTCAAATCCCAAAGGTTTCTTGTAAGTAGTTCGGAGAAACGGTGGGAATGGTCCACTCAAAAAGGAATGGTCAAATCAGGTTGTGAAAGGCAGTCCGGATTAACTTGACGTTTTCACCGCTGCATCGGCGGCTTCATCAGCACACCATTCAAATTATCGCGAGACAAGGCTCCATAAGATTCAGACCACCTTACCCATTGAGTACAAGAAACCTTTGGGACTTGAAAATAAATTTTTATAAGGCGTTCTCGAAGACTCCTTGGGAGCCACGTATTTATTGCTCTATTGTCTAGTAGTTATTGTTGTTTGTTTGGTTTGCACTATTTTCAGTACCTGGAGATTGGCAGCCCTATAGCCAAAAGGTGCTTTGAAACTATGCCTACGGCCGTCTTGCACAAACATTATAAACAAAAGCCAAGAGACCAATAATTATACCACAAATACATAAGTTGCTTTGCTTTAGCAGCTTATGTATTTGTGGTATGCCAGCCCTGGAGGATTTAGCCCATTATATATTTGAGTGCCCAATGTATGTATAGGGTTGCCAGGTCCCTCTTCGCCACCGGTGGGAGGTTTTTGGGGCAGAGCCTGAGGAGGGTGGGGTTTGGGAAGGGGAGAGACTTCAATGCCATAGAGTTCAATTGCCAAAGTGGCCATTTTCCTCCAGGTGATCTGATCTCTATCGGCTGGAGATCAGTTGTATTAGCAGGAGATCTCCTGCTACTACTTGGCAGTTGGCAACCCTAGTGGTACTTCATATAATTGGCCCCTCCATGTCAAAGCTAAATTCTCTTTCATCAGACCCTCCTTCTCCACTCCACATTTAAAATAATTTTCCTTTGCCTCCAGGGTGAGGATGAAAACTTTCCCCCCTTCTGAACACTTATTTGCAGCCTAATCTTCCTCTTAGTCGGCATTATCGGCTTTTGAAATGGGCTGTGATATTGAAACGATGTGAAGAGATTTAGCGGAAGGTGGGAAACCTCTCGAAAGAGACTGAGAAGGAAAACCAGTCGTGATGAGAGCAAAAGTGAAGGAGCCAGGACCAGAAAGAGGAGAAAAAGACCAAGAAGATAACCCAAAGCAGAATTCATGGCATGCTCAATACCTGGCCTGGGGGACCATATTTCATGCAATAAAGGGAAGGGTCAGAGCGTGGTGTCATGGACTGCTGACTGGCCAGAGCCAGGTTCAAAGCAAGATGCCTGTCTCTATCTGCGTGGAGGGGCTTCTGGATGGCAGGGACCTATGCTTGAATACAATAAAGAATAGGGTTACCAACCTCCGGGTATTAGCTGGAGATCTCCTGCTATTACAACTGATCTGCAGCCCATAGAGATCAGTTCACCTGGAGAAAATGGCTTCTTTAGCAATTGGACTCTATGGCATTGAAGTCCCTCCCCTCCCCAAACCCTGCCCTCCTCAGGCTCCACCCCAAAAACCTCCCACCTGTGGTGAAGAGGGACCGGGCAACCCTACTCTCAGTCTAACCTCTTTCAAAGGCTGCCCTGAGCCCAGTGGAGGTTGTTCCCATTGCCTCTGTTGTGGGGATACTGCATTCTCCCACCAAGATTTCCTACCCCAACTAGCACTATTAGTGCAGTCATGAACGCTCTGCAGAATCATGTAGTTGTACAAGTGTCATGGGCGTTGATTGGATAGTACCAGTGACATTCTTGATGATGAATGGCATACTTCCATTCCAGCAGAAGGGCTTGAGCAGTGCAAACCTTCCCACCCGGCTAGGAGCGAATTTGGGTCAAGACGCATTGCATGCTTAGCACAGAAAAGTGCTTTGTGGGAGGGGTAGAGGGGTAGAGGCAGAGTTACGACAGAAATCCAATTCCCTGTTAAAGTGGGGAAAGGCAGAGAAGATAGTGCCGATAGCTGAGAAAGTACCGCAGGTTACTGCTGTGGAGAAGATACTGCTGATGGAGTGGTCTGACACAGCACGCTGCCATATGCTGACTATGCCTCCAATAGCAGCCAGAGAATGGCTTGAAATAACAGCTTGAGGCCCAAAACTCCTCCACTGGGATGGCATGATGGGATCCCCTGATCAGAAAATGATCAAGGGATTACAGCAACTGCCCTATGAGGAGCAGTTAAAACACTTAGGGCTGTTTAGCCTGGAAAGAAGGCGGTTAAGGGGAGACATGATAGCGGTCTATAAAATTATGCACAGTTTGGAGAGAGTGGACAGGGAGAAGCGTTTCTCCCTTTCTCATAATACTAGAACGCGGGGTCGTCTGCTGGAGGGTGAGAGATTCAAAACTGATAAAAGGAAATATTTCTTTATACAACGCATAGTTAAATTGTGGAACTCCCTGCCCCAGGATGTGGTGATGGCTGTCAACTTGGAAGGCTTTAAGAGGGGAGTGGACATGTTCATGGAAGAGAGGAGAATTCATGGCTACTAGTAAAAATGGATACTAGTCATGATGCAGACCTATTCTCTCCAGGATCAGAGGAGCATGCCGAATATATTAGGTGCTGTGAAACACAGGCAGGATGGTGCTGCTGTGGTCGTCTTGTTTGTGGGCTTCCTAGAGGCACCTGGTTGGTCACTGTGTGGACAGACTGCTGGACTTGATGGGCCTTGGTCTGATCCAGTATGGCTTTTCTTATGTTCTTAGGAGGGATGTCCTTTTTACCCATTCTTCTGCTCTTGTGGCCCCTCTCACCATGCTGTTTTGGTGGCCACAGGAGGGGGAGAAGGAAAGGATTGGCAACTGGGAGTGATGCTCTGAGAGGACTAAATCCAACCCCGCTGCAGCAAGTGGCATTCTAACCATTAGGCAGCCATGTTATTTCTGCACAAATGCTTGCTGTGACTGTGCCTGGTGAAGGGATGTTGATTCTAGCTGACGGCGCCAAGCTTCCCCCTCCTGGGACTTTGGAGGAGCACAGTGAAGTTCTCCCAGAGTCTCTATAAAGTCCTCTTTGGAGTCTGAAGAAGGCCGCTTCACCCCTGGAGGCCTGACACTGCTTTGCGCAGTAACCCCAGAGAGAGGAAGTGCTTCTAATGGCATAATTAAACTGAAATAACTCAATTAATATTTTAATTACTTTTGGAATGTTAAAGTTTTATGAGGTGATATTTGTTTGAGCCTGCCAACATAGATTAGCAGAGCAGCTCTCCCTCTGTCAATTGGAGACCGATTAAGCTAATGAGTAGTACAGGATCAATCCCAGAATGGTGAAAGAAGCACTTCCTGCCTCTCTGTCTTCAACAGGATTTTCCTGTTCGATAGACCTAAGAATAGGGTTGCCAGGTCCCTCTTCACAACTGGTGGGAGGTTTTTGGGGCAGAGCCTGAGGAGGGTGGGGTTTGGGGAGGGGAGGGACTTCAATGCCATAGAGTCCAGTTGCCAAAGGTGGCCATTTTCTCCAGGTGAACTGATCTCTATCGGCTGGAGATCAGTTGTAATAGCAAGAGATCTCCAGCTAGTACCTGGCGGTTGGCAACCCTACCTAAGAAGTAGGACAGAGCAGGCCAGAATAATCACCCAGAGGGGCCTTCACTTGCCCTTCCACTGCTCACAGTGGCTGCTGGAACTATCTACATGTATATACTCCCTATGCCATGGCCATTGGTTTGCTGCTTGCCGCTGCCTTCACTTTTTCTAAAGGTAAAGGTCCCCTATGCAAGCACTGGGTCATTCCTGACCCTTGAGGTGACGTCACATCTCGACGCTTACTAGGCAGACTTTGTTTACGGGGTGGTTTGCCAGTGCCTTCCCCAGTCATCTTCCCTTTACTCCCAGCAAGCTTTTTCTACCTTTCCTTTTAAGAGGAAGGGCTGTCCACAGTGGTACATCCCTACACTCACCGCAGCTTTGCTGTTTCCAGAGGAAATCCCTATCATCATCACCACCAGCAATGCAGCTCAGCAGCCTCGCCAGGCTCATTCCTTATGTGAGCAAATGTCTTTGTCTTTTGGAGAAATTATACCTCATATTTTCAGTATTAGGTACTGGTCAATAAAACTGCTCTAGTGGTCCTTTTCAGAGAGATATGTGGCCGCCATCTTTGTGCTCTCATTGCCATGAAGCTGCTGACACAGTGAATGCAAAGATGGGCAATAAGCTGGCTGGCCTCATAGGTGAAGAGGGTGGGTGGGGACTTTGCCCAGGCAAAGGATGAGCCTGGTAGGTAGGACAGAATGAAAGAACAACCAGAATTCTCATCCTCAAAGCTGAATGTCCAGGGATGGGCCCACAATAGCTTTCACAACTCAACTCCTGGGCTTTGGACCTGAGGACTTCCACTTCCTTCTCAGTCCTGCTTTGGAGGAATGATCACCACTCTTCCCTGTTCTTCAACAACCCAGTCCTGCCTTCCCTCTGATCTCAAGCGCAAATTTCTGGAGAAGCAACTCAGCATCTTGATTCTGCCCTCGCCTGGCCAACTCTGAAACCTTTCCCCGCCTCACAGATTCCTAAGACTTGTGATTTGCGACCTGAAACTACAGCTTTGTGAAGTCTGAGCTTGTTTGTAGATATTGTACCAAACACCCATTTAGGTCATGTACCAAATTTTCAGTCTGGGTAAACCAGTTTTCAGTATTTGGTGGTCATTAAGGCTGTTCTAGGGGTCCTTTCCCAAGGGATCCATGACTGCCCTCTTTGCCCTCTCAGTGCCATGAGGCTGCTTGGCAGGGGACCATTCCCCCACTTGGCAAGAGAGGAGCATGGCAAAGTCCAGCTAGAGCTCTTCATGATCCCCACAGCTGAAGGAAGCCTTCATTCTCAAGAAAACTTTGGCTGATCTTCTGCCCTTGCTGAGGTTGCTGCAGAATTCAATGCCAAGCACTCCCTTGGCCAAGCTGCTAGGGCAGTGAGAATGCCCCTCGTTTGTGCCAGCCACGTGTCTTCTGAGCTAGGTGAGCACCAGGGCACAGGTCCTGTCTGTCACTCCTCCACCAGGCTCAGGAGTGACTCGCACAGCTCTCTACTTGTTAACAAAGACACTTAATTGGCACTCTAAGCTCCATTTTCTCATCAGCCTGCTCCCACCTTTGCCCCTCGCGCTGTGGCTGCCCGCCTTCTCTCCTCCCACTTATTTTGTATAAAGCTTGCCAGTTTCTGCTCATCACCTTCTCTGGTATACTGCTGAGCCTCCATGATTCAATCAGGATTTTTAAATCGAAAAGATGCAAAGTTAGTCAGCCAATTAACTCCTAAGCAGTCCCTCCATCCTGACCTTAATGACCCCATAGTGAGTGAATTCCCATCACTCCTTACAAGCAGCAGTTCCTGTGTGTGTGACCCCTCCTGCATACATCAGATGAACTGGCAAGACAGGAATATCTAAGGAGTCAGGTTAGTTTCTGAAGCTAGGTTGATTTTGCTCTGAAAAGGGTTTAATGAAAGTGTAGCCTCCAACCATTTCTCTGGGCAAAATGAACACCTGTGATTCAATTAGCATCCTTTCTTCTCCCTGGAGATGGCTTAGGCAATCTACCTGGACATGGATCTAGGTTCTGCGAATCCACAGTGAAGCTCCTGGAGACCTCGAAGGCGCACAGCCCTTCTAAACAACTTGCTTGACCATGAAAGGATCTAATTTCACCACTTCTGGCCATTTCATCCCTGGAGATTTCTCAAAGTAATGCTAACACATTTCATAACAACCAGCAGCTGTCTCCCTATCCACAGACAACTACACCTATTCTTGGCCTTCTTGCTCCTTAGCTGCTAGCATCCCCTACTGCTCATGTTTCAAGGTAGTGTCAAAGGCTGAAACTGAGCAAAGTGCTACATGAAAAGTTGTATCTCAGGCCTTGGCGGGTGTCAAGCAACACTCCCTCTCACTTGCATGAGTTCGTTGGGCTTGTAAACAATGTTGAACAAGAGTCATGATTCCCTGTACGTTGATAAGCCAAACCTCAGCTTGGGAGGGGGGGGGGGGGCAGCAGGGAGATAAGAAAGGCGGCCGAGTTTATTTTCTTTGGGACTCAGCGGTGAACCGCTAGGCCTCCTCCTGAAGCAGGTTCATGAGACTCCTACCCACTTTCCCTATTGCCACAGTACCATATTACATTCCAAGATGTGGGTGCATGGCAGAAGTTAGCTGCAGAGCACCTGGGTTTCTTAATACCTGACCAGGAGGCCATGAAAATGCCTGCCCATGGTTCTTTTTCAAGTACAAACTCTTGCTGCACCAGCATAATTACTAGAGTTGACACAGTGCTACTCCTTTACTCCCCGTGACACTTGGGCATCTGTATGGCCGACTATGAACAAGTAGCAAGTGCTCTCTGCTGACACCACTTTGGAAACGATGGGAACCAAGCATGTGCACACACCCTCCGTTGCCACCTCCCTTCGCTTGTTCTCGTCAAGGATCTTTCGAAGCACAAGCAGATTCCCATGAAGATCTGCTTAAAGCCCTTTGCATCAAGCCTGACAGGATTGTCTCAGCTCTGGGAACCCATTCTCACCCCTTCATTTCCTTTCCTGCTGCCAGGACCTGGTCCTCCCTCCATCCATATGGGACTGTCTCCCAGATTGTGGTGCTCTGTGAGTGTGCCAGGTGAAAGCAGTTTCATTTTGCAGTGCTTTTTATGGCTGAAATTGCATGTCCTGCTTGGCAGATATTGTCTTCGCTTCCCTCTTAGCATTTTCTTTTTCCCTGCTGCCCTGTTCCTACAGAAGGGCCATTCCCTGCTTCAATGTAGCCCGCTTCCAGATTTCTAAAGTGCGTGTGGGGGTCCTAACCACAGGCATCCTCTCACAAAGAATTCTTCACTTGTTCTGGAAAATACCATCAACTCTACTTGATGATCTGAAACAAAAATGCAGGCTTCAAAAAGTAAAAAAATGCTTTTTCTGCTCAGATGTTCTCAAAAAGATATCCTCAAACACATCAAGTGTGAAAAACAGTTTAATCATCCATAAAAGAGACACCAAATAATAAGAAACAGGAAAAGTCACTTGTTCCCCAAATGCACAGATCAGGTCTGGGATCTGCATCCAATTGGTTCCCCATCCTGCCTACTGGCACAAGCCATACTTCCACTCCACCCCCCCTCAATGAAAGCAGATGCACTCTGTGAGAGATAATACAAAGCTCACAGCAGGATCTGTCCACAAGCCAGACTGTTCATGCGAAAGGGAGCCAGACTCCTTCTTGTCTCCCAGAGTAAGGAAGGATGATCCACTGTGCACAGAAACGGCATATTTAGAAGTGGAGAAGGAAAGAGTTCTCCCTTTCTGCTTGATTGCCTTACTGAACACTCTCAATCAGGCTTTTAAAGTCTCTCAATCAATACCCCTTTTATGGAGCTTCCCCCATTCTTTTCAAGCAAAGTTGATGAAATCAAACTCTCGCTTCATGCGCAAGGTGACTTCCAGAGTGCCCTTTTCAGGAAGGAAGCAGGCCTTTCCATTGTTGGGGTCCACAGGGTGTGGCAGGTGCAAGAGGAGCTTCCTGGAAAATGTGCAATTGGAAAGTCAGACTCTAAAAGTAGCCTGCAAAAGGCACATGACCAAAGCTTGTCTGGCTCTCCATCCAAAGGCCCCTCCAGAGTGCTTACAATCATGCAACAAGAAGCATGTGGTAGGATTTATTGTGCCCCCATGTCCTCCTTTGAAGCAAAGCTGGTGATCTTCATGGGGTGATGCAAATGCAAAAGATAGAGGTGAAACATAACAAAGGTGGGAAGGGGGAGGATTGAGAAGTACTGGGAGGAACGCGACAGAGTTAAGAAACTGCCCACCACTGAAGAATGTTCTGGCTCGCTCATGGGCAGCTGCTGCTTCCCATTTTTAACAGACTTCACATGTAAATATCAGGGCTACAAACACTTTCATTTAAATATCAGACTGGTTATGGAACATTGGGGAAACCTTTCTGCCTGCAGGAGTTTCTGAACAAACAAGGAACTGCTGAATTGGGGCAAATTGCTTAAGAAAATATGCCCACCCCTGCCCCCATCACATACTTCTGGGGGCTCCGAAGATCAAGAACCTTTTCCTTGATATCAAGAGCGATGTCTGAAGCCTTTGTATCTGGCAACTGGATTTTAATCTGAAACGAAAACACAAGACGTGTGTGTGTGGGGGGGATTGACTGGGTGAGTTTGGCTGCTCTGTAGACCAGGAGACCTTTATGAATCTGCTTAGTATGAGGACATAAGACTACATTTTGATTTTGAAAAGACAGTATCTGGCACACTTGCAGTGTGTCACCAGGGCAAACAGCTCTCTTCTTCAGTCGAGTGTACGGAAGAAGGAAGACAAGGACACTGGAAACCAGTAAGAACCCAATGATGCAAGATTCAGCTTACTAGCATGTCCTCACAGCAGGCTGTGGAAGGGTCCTTTCTGCTCGTCCCCAGGAACAGGTCCTCAGTCCCCACCTGCTGCTTGAACAAAATTTCATATCTGAGAAAAGACAACATTAGTTAGATTTCAGTCAGGCAGCTGAGTGAGTGAACTAAAGTAGGTTGGATTAGGACATTTGCAGACAGGAAATTACGAAGTGTTTTACTTGGGAAATGACAAAACACAGAAGAAACAGAGTTGCTCTAACAGTGAGGCAAGATGTAGCACAAGCAATCAGTGGCTCTAATGCAAAGTCAGACTGAATAATATCAATTAGACTTCAAAGAAAGCCTATCAACATAACTATAATTGAAGTTTATGTCCCAGCTAAAGATGCTGAAGAGGAAGAAATTGAAGCTTTATGCAAGCATCCAGGAAGAAATTGATCACACACCTAAACAAAATATGCTGATAATCATAAATGACTGGAATGCAAAAGTGGGAAACAAAGTAGAATAAAATATTATTGGAAAATTTGGGCTAGGAGCATGAAGTAAAACAGGAGAGTGAATCAGAGAATTCTATGAAGGCAACAAGTTGTTCACTGTGAACCCATGTTTCTGGCAACCAAACAGACAATTGTATATGTGAACATCACCGGATGGCCAATACAGAAATCAAATAGATTACACAATTGAAAGTAGAATTTGGAGAAACTCTATTCTCTCTGTTGAAACAAGACCAGGAGCTGATTGTAGTACAAAACATGCACTGTTAATATCAGCAGTAGTTCAGCAGTAGAATTGCCTACCTAGGGAGATGGTGAGCTCCCCCTCACTGGCAGTCTTTAAGCAGAGGCTGGACAAGCACTTGTCAGGGATTCTCTGGGCTGATCCTGCATTAAGCGGGGGGTTGGACTAGATGGCCTGTATGGGCCCTTACAACTCTATGATTCTATGATAAGATTCTATGTTAAGAAGAAGAAGAAGAGTTGGTTTTTATATCCTGACTTTCTCTACCACTTAAGGGAGACTCAAACCGGCTTATAATCACCTTCCCTTCCCCTCCCCACAACAGACACCCTGTGAGGTGGGTGGGGCTGAGAGAATGTGACTTGCCCAAGGTCACCCAGCTGGCTTCATGTGGAGGATTGGGGAAACAAATCCAGTTCACCAGATTAGCCTCCACCGCTCATGTGGAGGAGTGGGGAATCAAACCCGGTTCTCCAGATCAGACTCCACCACTCCAGACCACCACTCTTAACCACTACACCACGCTGGCTCAGAAGTCTAACTGTGCAATCCTGAAGGGTGAGCCGAATGCTCTTAGGAATCATTTTTGGTGGCGCAGCTTCACTGTTTGCAATGGGCCTTTCCCCCCATTTTAGGGTTTTGAAAAAATGTAAACCCCTCCTCCCTCCGGTGGCAGCCAGGAAACCTCTGTGCAGTGCAGAGGCGCCGCCATCCCCGCCTGTGTGATTCCCAGGATTGCACTGTAAATGTAGTGTTCCAGTGACTGGCACGCAGAAAAAAGAAGAGTTGGTTTTTATACCCCGATTTTCTCTACCTTTAAGGAGTCTCAAATCGGCTTACAATCTCCTTCCCTTCCCCTCCCCACAACAGGCACCCTGTGAGGTAGGTGGGGCTGATATAGTTTGGAGAGAACTGTGACTAGCCCAAGGTCTCCCAGCAGGTTTCATGTGTAGGAGTGAGGAAACAAACCCAGTTCACCAGACTAGAGTCTGCCGCTCATGTGGAGAAGTGGGGAATCAAACCCAGTTCTCCTGATTACAGTCCACTGCTCTTAACCACTACACCACTTAACTATTAAAATAACCAATGTAAAGAAATATGCAATCAGAGAACAGCTCCCAAGTGAGTGAGGTGTGGGTTCTAGTCTGGCCTCTTCCTTCTGTTTTAATGGTAAACAGTTGATTGTTTTATCTTCTTGTCTGTTGTATGTTCTCAGGTTATTCCCTTAAAATCTACATTCAAATTGCCTGCTCCTCCCCACTGGAAATGCATGAAAGGAGTCCTGGGTATTCTATCAAGGGTGCCTCGGAAAAGTGCATTGTAGAGACACAGGGGTGCTGTGCCTGGGGTAATTAAGTTCTTTCCCTTTGTGTGCATCTGGCAAAAGGGAACACAGTTGCAGGGCAGGACTTGAACCCCCTTCTTCAGGACTCCCTGTTCAGTCCAGGGCTCCTACAGGTCACACCACATTCCTCTTTACCATGTGTGTGTGTGAGGGGTGTCTTCTTTTTGTGTTCTGTGTGTGGGCGACAGCAAGCTGACAGGAGATAGGTGAATGCCAGCTGGCTGCTTGCCTGTCAAGGGGGCAATGTTGGAGTGCTGTGATTGGTGGATGCTATGACCTCTGCTGCAGTTGCTTTGTGGGGGCTTTTTTATGTCTCTTCCATGGAGTGGACATAGCATACTAGCAGCACTGTGGTGGGGTCAGAGATTTAGGGTGGAGCTGCAGAGTCAGCAAACAGGAATGCCACCTGTGGATCTGCTGCATTTATAGTGGTGCTCCAAAGGCCACCTATTGCCTCCTCTCAACAGGCCATCTGCCTCAGTACACTTGAAGACAATTTTGCCAGCTCTTCCTCCATGCGCAGCTTCTGCTGCCTCTTGTCCAAGATACACCATTATGAGGCCACAAAGCAGTGTGAGGATGGTGGATTTGGACCCATGCTCCAACAGGGAAGACTTCTCACAAGCAGGCCTGTGTACTTTGAGGATGTAACGTGCTTAGTACAATTCACCAGTTAAAACTGAGCAAACTAACATGAGTTATTTCCCCAAATCCTCAGAAGTGCAGTGTAGGAAGCACAACTTTGTCTACAGATTTCGTGACTGTGCCTGTTACAGAACTAAACCCCAGTCTCTTTGCAGACACCA
Organism: Euleptes europaea; assembly: GCF_029931775.1. Classification (NCBI taxonomy): domain Eukaryota; kingdom Metazoa; phylum Chordata; class Lepidosauria; order Squamata; family Sphaerodactylidae; genus Euleptes; species Euleptes europaea. The sequence continues at coordinate 39,882,648 of NC_079324.1, forward strand.
AGTCTGCCTCTTAACTACTGTAGAGTTACCTCTTCAGCCATCTATTTTCCTTTGGGGAACTCTGGGGCTTGCCCACATGACTCTTCTCTTGGTAAATCAAGGAATTATGCAATAATGACCATTGATCCATTGAGCATCTGATGATAACGAGCAAGTTCACAACATGAGCTTCAGTCAGTCATTTGGAAAAGGAAGAAAAGCCTTTTCAAAAGGTTATGTGGAAAGGGCTCCCCTTGGGGAATCTATGGCTTCAACGCACTTACTCAGGTTGTTCTCTGTAGTCCCAAGAATCATCATACTCTGATCCCTCCGGCACCTCTTCTGCACTCCAGATCTCTTTGCTGTTCCCAGATTTCACATGAGTGGTGGCTAAAGGGAGGCAGACAAAACCACCTAGTTGATCTGCTGCTGCCAAGCACAGTTACCTGATCTGTGACTGGCATTGATTCTTACAGAGACAATGGTCCATAAACAAGTGATAACACAACAGGGGCTTTGAGGGATTCTAAATACCTGAGTACACAAAACAGGTATCTCAGTTTTCAAACTGTGTATATTGTCTTATGGCAAATTTCCATTAATCATGGACATTCGTAAATAATTCAAAAGTAATTTTTTGTATGTAGTATCACATATGCCCTGACCTGGATGGCCCAGGCTAGCCTGATCTCATCAGATCTCAGAAGCTAATCAGGGTTGGCCCTGGTTAGTACTTGGATGGGAGACCACCAAGGAATACCAGGGTCGCTATGCAGAGGAAGGCAATGGCAAAGCACCTCTGTTAGCCACTTGCCTTGAAAACCCTACTGGGTTGCCATAAGTCAGCTGTAACTTGACAGCCCTTTACACACATATTACACATCTAGAAATCAGTTACTTAACCCTAGAAAATAATGGGACAAATGTAGGCAATGCAAAGTATTTGCTAAAAATAATATGGTGACTGATTGAGCTAAAAGTATTATTTAGTGTTTGTATTTCACAATAAGTGCTTTACAAAGCTTCTGTCATGAATCCTGCTTTGAAGAAGGAATTGAGAGTGGGAAATATTAACATGCCATGTTAGGTAGGCTTTGGCCATGGGTCTCCCCTTTGCCTTCAAGCATGTTCAAACACCTAGCATTCATTGAAAAATCCCTGCTTGACCTTGCCTCACCCTTTGTGTTCTGTTCCTCCTCGCTTTCTGTTCACCTCTCAGCTTCTGAAGCAAATGCTCTGTGCCTACCCACCACACCAGCTTTGTAGCTTCTTTCTTCACCTGTTCCACACTGGTGTGTATGTGTGGGGGTGGGGGGCTCTAAACATTTCCAGTGTGGTATAATGGTAAGAATGTCAGGCTAGGATCTGGGAGACCTAAGACTGAATCCTCACTCTGCTGCGGAAGCTCACTGTGTGATCTTGGGCTAGTCACTTTCAGCCTAACCTACTGCACAGGATTGTTGTTGAGAGAATAAAATAGAGGAGAAGAATATGTATGCTGCTTAGGGTCCCTATTGGGGACAAACAGATGATATAAATACATAATGAGATATAAATAAATTTCAGGCTATTCTATGCAGCTGAAACTGTTTCTCTCTGAGGCATCTTCAATTACCTCTTCCTATCTAAAGGTGGCTTTGTATACCAGGACCTGCCTGTTCTCTCAAGCAATGTGCAAAAGAGGATCTGATCAGCTCTCTTGCCAGGTGGGCTCTTGCTGCTGATGGTGCTAATGCATCTCTGTGCCCATCCTGGGAGGTGGTGCAATCTGCTCCGTTACCCCAGTAAGACTATTATGCCCTGATCCACACTCTTTCTTCTTCGGAGTCTCCTCCATCCACTTCCCCAACTTGGTGGGCACGGAGATGCCGAAAGGCCAACCTTACTTTGTGTGAATGTGTGTGTGTTTCAGGCTTGTTGTGAGGTGCCCTGGCTTTTTGCTGGGAAGGGAGGGACACAAATCTAATAAAATAAATAAATACATTACCGGCGGGCTCCACGGTCTTCGGAGCCCTAATGTGCCCGGGCCCCATGTTGCTTGCAGACGAAGGCCGGCCCTGCAAAAGAAGCGCCTGCAGTCTGCCAACGTTTGTTCGCTAACGCTGTCCATGAAACCCTCCTCGGATCAGCAGTCAGGCAAGCGCTATCCCCAGCAAGGACAGCATCAGACTCGTAGTTGTGCCAAAAGCACAACCATCATCGTGGTAGGGTTGCCAGCTCCGGGTTGGGAAATACCTGGAGATTTGGGGGGGGCGGAGCCTGAGGACGGCGAGGTTTGGACAGTGCCATAGTCCAATTGCCAAGGCAGTCGTTTTCTCCAGGGGAACTGATCTCTACCAGCTGGAGATCAGTTGGAATAGCAGGTCTCCAGCCACCACCTGGAGGTTGGAGTAACCCAAAACAGCACTATGACAATATAAAGCAAATAAGTGAATTTTATAAAGTGCAAAGTGAATAAATATATACAGCATATACAAATAGGAGTACAAACCAGATACAAAATTTACAAAAGCAATCCAATAAATATGACTTGTCCAAAGGATATCACGGATCCTAATTCAACAGGTAAGTCAAAGTATATCACCAATTAAGGTGTCATTTGATGTAAAAGTTTTTTTGAGTCTTTTAAGTTATTTTTAGGTTTCAATTATTGGAGCAAAGCCACAGGAAAAAGATGTCAGACGTGTCGTCTAGATCGGGACCACGTTTCGCATATGGCTTCTTCGGTGACCTGTATCTGTGTACCATAAATGCATATATTCAGCTACAAACTCAAAAACATTAAAACATTGTTTAATTAATAAAAGACTAAAAGGTCCTTTTGGAGACCTAGATACAAATCTTTGCGGTCCCTATGAGACGACACCTACTAAGGCACTTATATACATATATTTATTATTGGTAAGAATTTTATATTAATCTTATGTCTGCATAGTCTTTTATTAATTAAACAATATTTTAATGTTTTTGAGTTTGTAGCTGAATATATGCATTTATGGTACACAGATACAGGTCACCGAAGAAGCCATATGCGAAACGTGGTCCCGATCTAGACGACACGTCTGACATCTTTTTCCTGTGGCTTTGCTCCAATAATTGAAACCCAAAAATAATTTAAAAGACTCAAAAAAACTTTTACATCAAATGACACCTTAATTGGTGATATACTTTGACTTACCTGTTGAATTAGGATCCGTGATATCCTTTGGACAAGTCATATTTATTGGATTGCTTTTGTAAATTTTGTATCTGGTTTGTACTCCTATTTGTACATGCTGTATATATTTATTCACTTTGCACTTTATAAAATTCACTTATTTGCTTTATATTGTCATAGTGCTGTTTTGGGTTGCTCCAATTATCCTTACAGCACTGAGCCTTTATTTCTTGTGGTGGACCACCTGGAGGTTGGCAACCCTACGTCGCGGGGCTCTGCAGCCGCTCCCAAATGCCATCCCGTCGCCTGCAGGTTGCCCCGGGCAAGACTGACCTGTCCCGCCTCCATCCCTCCGGGGGGTTAGGCTACGGGGCTGCCCTCCGCCCTCACCTGGCCCGGCTCGTCATCCTCCTCGTCCTCACCGCGAGGACCGGAGAGGAGATCTGCCAGGGCGAGCAAGGACGGCAGCGAGGTCTCCGCCGCCATCGTTTTAGACCAGGTGCGCAGACCCGTCGCCCCGCGGCCTCCAGCTGCGTCCCCGGCGTTGCCATGGCGACACATCCGGCTCTGCGCCCAATCACCTTCGAGAAGGCGGTCCCGCGGCTTCTGGAGCCGGACGGTGGAGGAGTCGCCCTCTTGACGTTTCCGGCGCGCGCGTCATCAGAGCGCGCGGCGAGCCGGAAAAGAAACTGCGCCTCCTGGGAGGGAAGACATCTTTCTCTCCTCACGGAGTCCGGCGCCATGAGCCAGTTCAGTTTTGGCAGCTCCGGTCCGTCCGGTGGCGGCTTCAGCTTCGGGACGCCGAAGACGGCCGCCGCCTCCGCCGCCCCCGCCCCTGCAGGCTTCTCCTTCACCTCCTCTGTCCCGGCGACGGCCAACTCCGGGGGCGGCTTCACCTTCGGGACGGCGGCCGCGGCCCCCGCCGCCACTCAGTCGCCGGCCCTCTTCTCCTTCACCACGCCCGCCACGACGGCGCAGAGCTCCGGTTTCAGCTTCGGTGCGTCCACGCCTGCTACCCCGGCGACCGGCAGCGTCTTCGGGCTCGGGTGAGGAGGGCGCCGCGGGTCTCAAAGTCGCTCGCACCTGCCTTGGCCTCTAGTAGCACCTTAAAGACTAACAAAAATGTTTTCTGGTAGGGTATGAGCTTTCGTGAGCCATACCCTACCAGAAAATATGTTTGCAGTAGTCAGAAAATATGTTTGTTAGTCTTTCAGGTGCTACTGGACTCTTGCCCTTTTCTACTACTGCAGACAGACTAACACGGCTACCCACTGTGAATTGCCTTGGCCTCTGTTCGCCTTGTAAGACGTCGAACGCTGGTGGGATGCTGGGCAGGGACGGGTCCTGATGCTTGAACCTGAGAGCGACGGCCCTAGTCGCCTCTACACGTCCCAATCCCTTATGCGCGTTTCGCAATCGAGCCTAGCTTGCCGTTAGTCTGTAATGGGCCGTGCAGGTGGCTGAGGAAGCTCCCAGGTAGAACTTAACAACAGAAAGGTGGCGGGAGGGAAGGAAATGTTGCTTGTAGCCCGCCTGAATGGGGCAGTAAAAGAAGTAGAATGGTGAATTCTTGAGCGTTGGAGGACTCGAGGTTTTTGTTTTTTTTCTGGAATGAAAGTGCCTTGTTCTTGCCTTTATTTAGGGGGACTGCATCCAAGCTGAACCTGGGCAGCACTGGAACAGTACAACCTACCGGTATCACAGGAGGCTTTGCGCTGGGCAATAGCAGTGGACTGGGTGGCACTGTAACAACTAGCGTACCAGCTAGCCAGCCAGCAGCTCCTTCAGGCTTTGTGTTTGGCTCCACTGCTGCTGCTGCACAGCCTGGCACCACTGGAGGTTTCAGCTTCGGCAGTGGAGCCCCAGCCCAGACTGGGACCCCCAACTTCAGCCTTGGTTCCGTTGGGAACGCAGCACCGCAAGCAGCAACTGCAGGGATGGCCTTTGGAGTTGCCCCAGCCACAGTCAGCACTGCTACGACCACAGCAGCTGTGTCACAGCCGGCTACAGCTTTTAGCCTTGGAACACCGTCTGCAGGTAAGAGACTGTTCCTGGTATGGAAACCCTTTCAGTGGTGCTTCTAAATCAATAACTGTTAAGCATTTGCTTGTAGGTAATCTAAACTGTGATTATATACATGTGTATATAATATTGTTGGGTACTCATTTTACCAACCTCAGAAGGATGGAAGGCTGAGTCAGCCTTGAGCTGGTTACCTGAAACCAACTTCCGTTGGGATCGAACTCAGGTCGTTAGCAGAGCTTGGACTGCAGTACTGCAGCTTACCACTCTGCGCCACGGGGCTCCTATAATATTGTTTGCTCAGTTAGTAATTAATTTATGGAATTATCTGCCCGTGGACATGGTGATGATCACTGTTGAAGATGGCTTGAATAGGGGATTAAACAGATAAATACATCAGTGGCTACTTGCCTTAATACCTGAAGGGAGCTTCCACATCCAGAGGCAGTAGACCTCAATACCAATTCTGGGAGGCAACATCAGGGGCAAGACTCTAGTCAGGATGCTGAACTAGATGGACCACTGGTCTGATCCAGCAAGACTCTTTTTCTTACCTTTGCGTGCTGATGTAAATTTTTTATGTAATTTGATGTTATGGGCTTCAGCAGGTCTATGCTATTATAACATTGCTGTGTAATAAGTGGAGGGCTGCTGCATATGTTGTCAAGTGCTCTTATGCAGAGTTCCTCTACGCACATACACCCACACACCCAATAAAGCCACACCAGTGGTTGGGCGTGATGAGCCTAAAAGTACCATGAACTAACACTTTTTCTTTAACTTTCTTTTTGTTTCAGGTTCAGGCTTTGGATTACTTGCTGCAGCAGCCACCTCTGCCTCCACAGGAACACAGAGTCAGGGTCCTACCTTATCATTTGGAGCCAAACTTGGAGGTATTGGTGGTGAGGAGGCTGTCCATGTGGTCACGATCATTCTTACCTTTGAAATGGCTTCAAAACCTTTTGGATAACTTTGTGTTTCTCTTTCCTTGCTGTACTTGTCTACATCAACTTCATACTTGTGGTCCCTGTTTTAAGGCACATTTTCCGTGCACATTTTCCCCTTGTTCCGTTTCTTATTCTGGGCAACTAGACCTACTGTGGTTGCTCTTTGCTCCTTTTTCCTGTGTTGAGTTCCTGCCTGCATTTAATTTGCCCCTTCAGTCTTGTCACCATTTCTTCTGGAAAGTACCGAATGTTTGTGGCTTCTCCCTTTCTTGCATTTTTGCTAATGCTTCCCCTTTTCCGTTATAATTGCTTTATCTAGTTGTGGTATCTCCCTGTATCTGTTGCTTTGTGCATTTCTGTCTGAGGCCTCTGCAAGAACTGTTACTTTTGTACTGTGCACAGGACTTAGTATTTTGCTGCTGCAGTAGTGGCAGAAATGCCTATTAGCCTTCAGAAAGAGCTGCTATAGGGATTTTGTGCCTTGTTTGGCTTATCAGTAGAACTGTGTTCCATGGTATTTCAATAAAAAAGCCTGAAAACATACAGATTACCCAAGAATGGGACAGTGTGGTAAGAAAGTACATGGAGTTAAAGCGTCTGTATTGGCTTGAGATGAAAATGCATTTGTCGCCAGGAGAAGTTCAGTTTACTCCAGAGTTGAATCTGAGTCCCATAATATCTCCTCTCTGCAGGTACAGCTGCAACCTCAACAGCAGCGTCCACCACCACCACACCTTCCCTCCTTGGTCTGTGTGGACCAACACTCTTTGCATCCATAGGAAACTCCTCAGCCCCAGCTCCCTCTACCATTACCAGCCTCTCGCGTAAGTGGGGGTTGCATCTAGTGGGAAGAGTCCTTTGATGTTCTATTTGCTACTGGGGTTGAGAGGAGGGTTGGGGGGCTTGGACTGCCTTGACCTCAGGATTGTATGGCTGCAAACCCCCCCCCCCAAACTTACTTTGAGGCAGTTGAGCAGGAGGAAAAGCCGTGACTCAGAAACCTTTGTCGCTTGTTTCTTTTTGTAGTTGGTGCTTCTTCAGCTGGGACAGCCACTGCTGGAACTGTGGGATTTGGCACTAAAGCCTCTGGGACGACGACAGCAGCCGCCGCTGCTGCCACAACAGCCAGTAGGTATCACAAAATGAAGTAGGATTGATAGAAGTGGAACACAGGACCCCTGCTAACCTCGTGCTTAACAGAGTCCATTAAGTAGACTGTTCTGTCCTAGGCACTGTAAAGCTGCTGTTTGTCTTTCTACCATTTGGGCAATATCAGTGTGGTTGATAGTGAGACTTGTGCAGCATCCCAATGGTCCCTGGTAAGGCATTTTGTACTGCATTTCCATCCATATGTGTTAATATATAATCCCCCTACCCTGATGGATGCCTTGAATAAGAGAGTAGTGAGCTGTTTTCCTCCTTTGTGTTTAAAAAAAATTAAAAAGGGAGGGATCCCTGTGCATTATCAAGCATTGCAATCATGTATTACGGAAGAATGTGAGAGTAAAGTTTGCTGATGGCCATGAAGCCTTTAGAGCCCCCCCCCCCCCAATAACGTCCTCTTCAGTCATAGTTGAGCTAAAATCAGAGCCCTCTCTGGGACCAGTTCCCAGGCTGCCTATTTTGTTCATTTCTGCTGTAACTTGTTTTCAAATAACTTTCGCTCTAGGTGCAACGTCTGCCCCCAGTGCTGGATTCACATTGAATCTGAAGCCATCAGCCACAACTGCTGCTGTGGCATCCACAGCTGCTATCGCCACCACAACAGTCACGTAAGTTCACAGGGTGTTTTTCCTGTGGCAGGCACGCCATGGATTTTGGGGGTGTAAGGTAGAACATTATCTTATTTGGGTTCAGTTGTTAATTGCCTTGGATTTCCCCCCTAAGTGCCTTCCTTGCACCTTCGTAGGGCTCCTCCAGTGATGACATATGCCCAGCTGGAGAGCTTGATTAACAAGTGGAGTCTGGAACTGGAGGACCAGGAAAAACATTTCCTTCAGCAGGCCACCCAGGTCAATGCCTGGGACAGGACCCTGATTGAGAATGGAGAGAAGGTAAGAAGCCATCTTGTTCACCAGATCCTTCACATGGTCTTGTGGAATTGCTGAAGTTGTACACCTTAACAGTAAAGCAGATTTAAGCACATGCTTAAGCTCATGACTTAAGCTGGGGGTACAGGGAAGATGACTGGGGAAGACACTGGCAAACCACCCCGTAAACAAAGCCTGCCTAGGAAACGTTGGGATGTGACGTCACCCCATGGGTCAGGAATGACCCGGTGCTTGCACAGGGGACCTTTACCTTTTTTAAGCTCACGACACACCAACACAACCAGCATACTGTGTCAACCCCCTCAGTTGACATTTTTTTTTAACCAGCCTTATTTAACTCCTCTGGCACTAAAGCAAATGTAGCCACTGCCAGAATGACCCTTCTCTTTAGTGAGCTCATTCTGCATGTGAGAATATCATCTCAGCTTGGGATCTGTGAATCTCCCATGTCTGTTTTCAGATCACATCCTTGCACAGAGAAGTGGAGAAAGTGAAGCTGGATCAGAAGAGGTGAGTACCGCAAGGCTGCTTTAAATTGCTTATAATGGGCACGGGCTACATGGTGGTCGAGGTCTTGCCAGCCTGCCACTTTTTCCCATGTTTTTTGTGTTGTGTGGTCCCTGAGAAAAAGGAAGTGGTGCTTGTAGGAATGAGGCTGTCCATAAGAAAGCTGCTTTCACTAGACAGGCCCTTCTAGAGCCATCTTCCTCTCCCTGATGTTCAAAAAGCACAGTTTCCTATATTTAGCAGGAATTACATTGACCCTCAGGGAACTCATAGGATATTCTTTGGATGAAAATATATTCCTCAGCTGCTGCATTTGTCCCGACAGTGATGTGACAAGCAGGCCAACCTTGGCCAATGGTGCAGTTGCTGTCCTGCTTCTTTGCTAGAGCCAGATTCTCAGTGAAATCACAAAGGAGAGGTAGAGTAAGGTGCCCTCCGTGTTCTGATGGAGCCAAATTCCTTGTGGCTTCATTCAAGTGCTGAGTTTGATTAATGGAGCCCTCAGCAGCTTGTGCCCAGTGTGTGTGTGTGTGTTCAGAAGAAAATAATAGGAATTTCAGTCAGCGAGCATGTTATGTTTGATTCCAACTTCAAATAGAGACAAGTAAGTTTCTGCTCTGGAGTTCCCTTCAGTTTGCAACCAGATTGTGATGCAAGGGTGTGTATATGCTCCTTTCTTAGGTCTGCTTTCTCCCTTTCAAACCTGTGTGATGGGTTACAGTATTAAATACTTGCTGGTCTTTTGCATGAGGCAGATTGCCAAGCTGTCCTAGGCAGCCTTCTGCAAAAGTCCTCTGACCATCTTCCAGCTCTTCCTAACGGGCAGGTGGAGATGTGGGTGTGTCAATTTTTTCCAAGCTTCCCATACCAAGCAGCATTTTCTTCTACAGGTTGGACCAGGAACTAGACTTTATTTTGTCCCAGCAAAAAGAGCTGGAAGATCTGTTAATCCCTCTTGAAGAATCTGTGAAAGAACAGAGTGGGACCATTTACCTGCAGCACGCGGATGAGGAGCGAGAGAAGACGTAAGCTAGTGGCTGATTCAGTGTGTGAAGCGGAGTGGTGGAATGAATTCTCTTGATAAAAATGGCCACATATTGAGACTCAGGTTGGGAAATGTGTCCTGGCAATTATCTTGAGAGCACATTTTGTACTCTTCCGGGGTTTCAGTTAACAAAGCTTCTCCTTCAAATCATTCTGAGAGGGGGGCATGCTCAGTGGGTGTATTTCTACACAGGAGTTACCTCAGTTCAATTCCCAGCACTTTCATTAAGTGTTGAGAAAGGCTCTTTGCTTGAGTGCTGCTGCCAGTCCCACTTGACAATGTTAAGCTAAATAAGCGGTGATATGACTGTGTACTGTGTACCGTGAAACCTTCATATGGGCGATTTTGAATTGATGGAAGCCTGACTTTTTTTGTAGAAGTGCCTTTGTAGTGACTTTAAAAGTCCTTTTGTTTAACTCTCGCTATCAAAGCTGCTTAACATCCATGCAGATTGCAAGGGTATTTTCACCCATTTTTCATGTCTGTAACTGAAACTAGTACAGGTTGTACACATGACTGTGTACAACCTGTACTAGAAAGGGCCTTGTTGTGCTAACAGCACTCCCACATATTCATCAGTTCTTCCTGAGAGGCTTGAAGATGCTTACATGGCCACCAGTTAAAATGCTCTTGACCATTTCACAGCCTCTTCAATCGACTCTTTTAACGTTAGGACCTAGGATGGCAGGTATTCTACAATTAATTGACCACCTCTCTCCTGTAGGTATAAGCTGGCTGAGAATATTGATGCCCAGCTGAAGCGCATGGCACAAGATCTGAAGGACATCATTGAGCACTTGAATACCTCCGGTGGCCCTGCTGACACTAGTGACCCAGTGAGTACAAACAGTGCTAGATTGTCTACACATGAGGCTACTGGAGATGACTCCCCGTGCCATCTTAAGCAAGTCTACTCAGAATCCTGCTTGGATCTGTTCAATGAGCCGTACTCCCAGGAATGTATTTTTTAGTTGTAATTTGAATGGAGGGAGGTATTGAATTAGGAATTCCAGATCTTATGGGTGGGGTGGGTTATGGTGCAAATAATGCTAGTCTGATAGGCAGGAGACCTCATTTTCTGATGTGTGCATGCACAGATGCAAGCTGTGAAGCTACTTCTTTCCATTATAGTTCTTTCGTTTGGGAGATACCCCCACCCCTTTATGCAGCTTCACTGCTTCCTTTGGGCTAACTGACATTAGCATAGTTTGGGGAGAGGCTGATTTGCATTAGGACTCTTGCCAAGAGCTTGCATTGCTCCCTATTTCCTGCCTAAAGCCTGATGCCGTTAACTGTGGAACTCCAGTTGTCTAAGAATTTGGCAGAACTGCTATTTGTATGTCAAAGTTAGGGAGTCTCGTCTGCACTCTGCTGGCCTCACAATCTAGGCTTGCTAGTTCTCACAGTATTTTAACCATTCCTGTTACATTTGCCCTAAGCAACGTGGGCCCTGCAAAGGGCTCATCTGTGCCTTTCTGATGTTGCATTCATACCATGTTTCCTTTGTCCGGTTGCTTGCCTTGTAACTCTGTGTGCTGCCTGTTGAACCACCCAGTCAGAATGCAGCACTCGCTATGAGGCTTTCCCAGCTTTCTCCTATGATTAGGGAAGGAAATGCAGTCACTGCAAAGGCTGGCCCCTATCATCTGGTTTCCCAAGGTTCCGTGTAAGCTAGAGTTTGAATCTTATTTTCAGGCAGGCAAAGGCTTCCTTTTAGCCCTCTGTAGCTTTGTAAATTTTCATTTTTGATTGTTATCTTTCATAGAAAGAACCTGTCTAGCGCATTCAGACCAGTAGTACTTGGATAAGAAGCTGCTAAACAGGCTGTTGTTCGCTTGGGCTATGCAGGATATCCGAAGCACCTGGCCACGTGTAACGCCTCTAATCTCTCTCTCTCTCTTCCCCCCCCCCATCCCCATAGCTTCAGCAGATCTGTAAAATCCTTAATGCACACATGGACTCTCTCCAGTGGATTGATCAGAATTCAGGTATCTGGCACTGTTTATAGCTTCTAGAAAGCTCTGTGTATGTAAAATTTAATTTTGGTTTGAAGCATAACCGTGTGAAGGATGGAAGAGAGAGCAAGTCTTTAAAAATCATTTCAGGGCCGAGAAGGAATTAGGACCAAAGACCAGCAATTTGTTGCAGGCTTTATTGCTAGTTCTTGAACGTAACAGATGTGAAGATGTAATGTAGATATGAGTTCATAAAGCAAAAACATTTATAGTGAATTGAGTGTTTGGAGGCTATAGCATGTGGCTGTCTACCAGATACTTGCACTAGCAGATGCTGAATTAACTCTTCATTGTTAGCAGTTTGTCAGGCTTCCTGTTGAACTTTGAGTGTTCAGTGCAGCTTTATCCAGGCAATTTTGCATGTAGTTGGCCACGAGGGGAACTGCTTTTTGAGCCTTCAGCCAGGCGGTCTCCTCCCTGGTGCTATATGCCTCAGTTCCCTGATGTGAAATAAGAATGAGTCCTAAGGCTTAGGGCCAAGCCAGACATGACTTTTAAAATGAGTCAGTCTGCTTTCCCCACAGCAATGCAGCAGTGGAAGGATGTCCCTTTTTAAAGCACCACAGGGACTCAGTTCAGCTGAGGTCCATGGCGGGGTGTGTGTGTGGCTTCTGCTGTTTCTGAAGCCAACCCCCCTTCCCCAGCTTCCAGGCCATTATTTGGCCTGCATCCTGAATGCTGCATGTACAGTGCTAAAATGGACCAGTGGGCCCCACCAGGGCTATTTCTGCTTGAGAAAATGCTGTGGGGGTGAGGAGATAGAAGTCCATCCTCCTCTGATGGCCACAGGCCTGAGTTGAGAACTGGGTTCCTGCAGTGCTTTAAAAATAAGTCCCATGCAAATGTTGTGTGGCAAGCAGGCCAGGCCGAGAGAGCGTGGATCAGATTTATTAAAAATCATCCTGTCTACTTTGGCTGTCAGCTGGGCTGCAAGATCAGGTGTATTTTGTTCTGCTTCCAGTGAGGATATTTGCTCCAGGGCTGCACTTCACTATATACCAGCCCGTGTTGATTTTCATCTTTGTGTTTTGTACTCAGCCCTGCTACAGAGGAAGGTTGAGGAAGTGACCAAGGTGTGTGAGAGCCGGCGCAAAGAACAAGAACGCAGTTTCCGGATTACATTTGACTGAAGTTGACCACGTGGCATTCCAGTGGCCCTCCTTAGAACATACATCAGATAACAGTGTTCAGCAAACGATATGTGCTTGAATTGTGATGCCTCCTTTTGTAAGTTGTAATAAAGGTCTTCTTTATCTAGAAGTCCTTCCTGAGTGTCCAGTCTTAACAGGCAGTGCACTGATTGGAGGTCGTGGCCCAATGGCAGTGCATCTGCTTTTCTTGCAGTGGGTCTTGGGTTCAGTTCCCAGTATCTCCAGTTAAAAAGATGGGAGTGGCAGGTGATGTGAAACCTTGGAGAGACACTGCTAATCAGAGAAGACAATACTGAACTTGATAGATGGTCTAATTCAGTATAAGGCAGATTCATGTGTTCAGTCCCTGGAATCTCCAGTTAAAGGGTCAGGTGTCAGGTGCTGGGAGAACTCTTGCTCTGCCTGGGGGCCCAGAGAGCTGCTGCCAAAAGAGGCAGAACTGAGTCTGTGATAGGCCTGACTATAAGATGAATTCATATGTGCGTGCATTCACAGTCTGACTGCAGCCTTGGCAGAGTGTTGTGCCAACCACAGGCAATGTTCAAAGGTTTCAGAATTGGAGGGGGTTTCCAGCCCTTTGTCCTTCCACCCATGCCATCTCCCTCGCTGGAGGGTAGCCCAGTGCCACCCACACTGGTCCCTTCCCAGTTCCTTTAAAGGCAGTCTCACACGCCATACATTCTCATCCGTTTGTAAAATAAGCATGATACTGGGCTTCCTTCTAAAGGGATTGTAAGGATTAATATGTGTAGGTGAATAATGGGAGGTGCGCATATATACTTTATTGATGCTTAGAATTTGAGTGAAAATTTGTATAAAGTATCTTGTCCTTACTCATCTGCCGTAAGCATGAGTATTGATTTTCAGTTGGGCTCTTAAAAAACAGCACCAAACACCACCCCCTTGGAAACATATAAGGTAGCATCCATATGCAAGAAGAGTTTAGTTTAACCAGATTTCTTGACAAGCAGCAGAAGGCTTATTCCTCCCATGCTGCTGTCTGAAGGAGACCAAGGCATCTTCTGCATTGTTCAAATTTTTTAGTTGGCTAAGCACACTGACACCCATGCCAAAAATATTTTTGACAAGGGTTCTTTTAGCTTTTATGTCTATAGTCCTAGGGCTGAAGGGTTTATAGTCTGAGGCTGATGAGATGGAAAGAAGGAAACATCTCCACAATGAACATGCAGGTCCTTTCCCAGTTCTGCCACTTCCAGTATCTGCCTGACTCCAGAAAGTTTATTCCAATTGCAGTGTTGCTCTGTATTGCCACCTTCATTGCAGTTCTGGCTGTTCTCCTTGCCACCTTCATGACATGAATGGATGCTGCTCGTCTGGGATTAAGAGCCTAGTTCGCTTTCTTAGATTCCCAATAGTTACTCAGTTGCCACTAGGGCAAGCGCATAGACAACCTATATGCTTGTCGAAGGCTTTCACGGTCAGAGTTCATTGGTTCTTTTAGGTTATCCGGGCTGTGTGACCGTGGTCTTGGTATTTTTTTTCCCCTGACGTTTCGCCAGCGGCTGTGGCAGGCATCTTCAGAGGAGTAACACTGAAGGACAGTGTCTCTCAGTGTCAAGTGTGTAGGAAGAGTAATATTACACACTTGACACTGAGAGACACTGTCCTTCAGTGTTACTCCTCTGAAGATGCCTGCCACAGCCGCTGGTGAAACGTCAGGAAAGAAAATACCAAGACCACGGTCTCACAGCCCGGATAACCTACAAGAACCAACCTATATGCTTATTCCCTTAGGGACAAACATCTTAGGAAGGATAAAGGCATTAGGAAAAGATCTCAACTCCTCCTGTGCTAATATACTACTTAAAAGTCTCAGCTGTTTAGCAACCCACACACGGAGGGAGGTATGCAGATATGTATTCTAGTTCTTCACTAGATTTGACCCAAGTGACTTTTTCTCTCCCACTTCCTGTAGAAATTAGGGTGTTGGTGCAGATCTGTTTTGCTAACAGGGCCCTTTCCTCTTCACAAAAAGCTCTTCCAGGGATGCAGCCACCTCTATATAAGCGTTGTGTCCTGAGCATATCCATTCATTTGTTCAGCGTGATTCAGTGCTGAGACTACAGTATGTATGCTACAATTAACAGGCAGAAGCTGCCACCAAGTGGTCACTCTGCAGTACTGCTGCTTCCTCGTTTCTGGCCAGTTTCTACCTTTGGAACTAGTTTCCAGAACATAATCTAATTCCTCTGCATACTAGTGGGGGGCGAGGTCTTCATGTTAGGAAGTGATCAACAGCCAATCTATGAACACTGCCTTCTATCCGTAAATGAGGAAAAGGCCAAGTATGACCAATGAGAAAAGGAACATGAGATGCCCCCCCCCCCCAGTACAGTATAGGGAATGCTCTGACTATAACTCAGCTGCCAAAGATTCTCATAAATTACACTGCAAAGGAGTCTCATTTACCCATGAAACCTTATTTAGGAGATTTTCGCAGCATTTATGTCCTGTTTCCAAGCAGGATTACAACAAACATCAATTTGAATCCATCCCCTTAGAAGTGTTCGGTTGGCGCTTGCCTTTCCATTTTTATTCATAAAGAAGAGTTGGTTGTTATACCCCACTTTTCTCTACTAAGTCTCAAAGTGGCTTACAATTGCCTTCATTCCCTCCCCTGCCCACAACTGGCACTTTGTGAGGTAGGTGGGGCTGAGAGAACTGTGACTGGCCCAAGGTCACCCGACAAGGCTTCATGTAGAGGAGTGGGGAATCAAACCTGGTTCACCAGATTAGAGTCTGCTACTCGAGCGGGAATCAAACCTGTTGTCAGTTAATAACATGGGGGGGGGGCTTGTCATACACCTGAGATAATTTGACTGAACCTTTTTAAACCAAGGTCTTACAAGTTCAACATCCACCTAAGAATTACATCAAGTTGTCTTGTTGTCTAATTCTTGTGGTGTTAGCTAACTGCAGGTCTATGACTCCTCTTGATGTGGGGATAGTCCAGCCTCACCAGTATCCACACCTTCTGGAGCACATGGGATTTTAAATTAACATGTAGGGCAGCACCTTTACAGTAAATAAGGGGTGCTGTGTCCCCCAGTCCTACTGTATTGTACCTCTATAAGGACCTTTGAACTCCAAACAATTTTAAATTATCGTAGTAAAAATATTACTTCTATCAAATTACTGTTCTTGTATAATGTCAGCTGCTTGGGCTGTTCATGTGTTCCTTTCCTGACAGCATACTGGCACTCAGAGATTAAAGTAGGAAGCCAGCACACACCTTGCCAGTTTTAGGGTCTGTGGCTTAGTGGTGGAGCATCTGCTTGGCGTGCAGAAGATCCCAGGTTCAATCCCCGGCATCTCCAGCTAAAAGGATCCCGTAGCAGTTGATAACGAAAGTTTGAGGTGCTGCTGCCAGTCCGAGTAGACAATACTGAACTTGATGGACCAGTGGAAGAAGAGTACTTTGAAAAACCAGTGCAAGACTAACATTCACCTGAAGAAGCCTCTTCGGTGAAATGCGTAGGGAATTTTCATCTGAGTAATAAAATATGTTTAACCTATTTTGCACCATTGGCCTTTAAAATTTTTTCCAGTGACTGATGCAGCCCTTTTATTTCTGCTTGCATTTGAAGCACCAGAAATATTTATCAGTTCCAACACAACAGGAACTTTAGAAATTAAACTGACAACTGAACATTAAGTAGAATTGAATTGAGAATCGTGTACCCATGGGCAAGAATAGGGCATCACTCTAACTTGGGTCCTGTAGCTCTGAGATTTAGTAGAAGTCAACATCATATCAACAAAACATTTTTTCCCCAGGATCATTTAATTTCCACTGCCTTTTTTCAATAGATTTTATCTTGCATCAGGATTCTTGGACTATCAGGCTGGGGGAGTGTCTTGGTGTCACTTGCAAATTTAAGGCCAGCCTTTGGAGACTTTTCCTTTGAAGCTGGCCCTTCCCATTATGCTGTTAATTATTCAAGACATATTTGGGCAAGGGAAGCCCTAATTTTGTTCACAAGACAAAGCTTGCACACAGTCATTGTGCTCCTGTGGGGTGTTGAGCTCAGCAGGTGCGCTACATTGGAACCATAAAATGGACAGATTAATTAAAATAAAATAAAAGACCCCGTTGCAGAAAAATGTTAAAATAGCTGTAAAAATTGGGAAATGGCCGGGAGCCAGCTTGGCTGTTCCTCCTGCCAAGAGCATGAATAGAGCTGTGACTCCACACTAGATAAAGAAGTGTGGCAATTTCATTCAACTGTATTATTAAAATTTGTCGCAAAAGAAAAAGACAAGAAGGCCATCAAGGAAGAAACTGAACAGCAATGAGCTGCCTGTTTCATAATCTGGACCTAAGCCATATATAACATACAAAGCCCTAGTGCATTATTATGGCATTAAGCATTTAGAAGACATTTTAGAAGGTGTTTACCCCATTTACACACGGGAAATATTGAGATGGAAATTCCTTAGGCTGAGAAGACAGTTATGAATTTAGGGCTGGGAACTCAAAAACCATTCAAGACACTAAGCCAATTTACCTACAGGCTATACTTAATGTCAAAATAGATGGTTATTTATATAGTGGCATCATTCTGCATGAAGCTTTGTTAGGGTTGCCCACCAGCCTAGAGAAAAATGCACTGTCCCATTTACTGAGCCTTAAAGGGATATTATTTACTGCTGGGCCATGAAAAGCTTCAATTGCCCATTCCCAAACATTAAGCCTTTATTAGAAGGACCAGACATTTTCTCCAGGCCAGTTGGCAACCCAGGGCTACCAGGTCCCTCTGCCACCAGTGGGAGGTTTTTTATCAAAATTGCCTCACCTCAATGTAGGGTTGCTAACCTACTGGTACTGGAGATCTCCTGCTATTACAACTGATCTCCAGCCGATAGAGATCAGTTCACCTGGAGAAAATGGCCGCTTTGGCAATTGGACTCTATGGCATTGAAGTCCCTCCCCTCCACAAACCCCGCCCTCCTCAGGCTCCGCCCCAAAAACCTGCCAGTGGGTAGGATTGCTGCCAATTGGAAAATGAGACTGGACTAGATGGCCTGACTTGGTAGAAGACAGCTTCATATATTCAGGCAGTAGCCTGTTGTCAGTATACCAAGATAGCTGCACTTCTTGTCCCTGTCTGTCTGGACTACCAGGCTGGCTTTCTCAATGAAGTGTGAACCCTAATGTGTTGGTCAGATCTGAACTGCTGTAAGGAAGACCTGGGCTCAGATATGATCTGAAGGCATGTGATGCAGCTACTTGGCTGAAGGTAAGCCTGGTTACTACCTGGATGGGGGAACCCCCAGGAGCCTCACCTATGTTTGCTGCCAGAAGTCAAGTAGAAAAGGTGGGATCTATGTCATGCATAGTGTGCATACCCATACACTAGCAAAAATAAATAAATCAGAAGTAACCCACAAATCTCTCTATATTGTCAAACAAGGGCAGTGTTTAACCAGAGACTGGGATCACAAAGTTAGGGCCAGACTTGTGAAACAAGTCAGCTGGTGCCTACTGACCTTATCAGATGCTCTTGTAGGAGGGGAAGCATTTGTGCTGAGGGTGGCACTGGTCTTCCCTTTCCCATTTTTAGTACAAATACCTTGTTCTGATATCATCAGAGTCAGTCCAAGGGAAATTTTGCTCCAGAAAAGGAAAACCTTATGCAATTCTAGGGGAATTTTAATGCTGAAAATGTACTAACATTACATATCACCCAGAGACAAGTATGAAGGGATTTCTCAGTATAAGTGCTGCTTTGGCATTTAAGAGAACAAGGCCGTTGGGTGGAGGAGAAGGGGGACAGCTGCCCACCCCCTTCCCGCACTCCAAGTTTGCTGAGCTTTTTCCTCTTCGTTTGGGATGAAATTTTCTGCTACTTTGTCTTCTCCCCACCCCTTTTCCTAAATGTAATTGTCAGCACAGAACTCTGCTGTGGTCATTAAAAAGAAAATCTGTATATTACTTCCGGACGTGAAGAGCGCTGCAGAGAGCTTAGCCTCTGGGGAAGGCTGAGTGAGCTTTCAAGGTGGAAAAGGCATCACCTCCTATGGCGCCAACGTCTCAGCGTCAGCATTCCACACAGCCCCTGCGCTTCAGCACATCACAACTGAGGCCTTCTCTGAGCATGGTGTGAACAAAGGCTGGAAATTAAGGTTGCAATAGGGTTGCCAACTTCCAGGTGGCCAACAGAAATAGCAGCATAAGGCTCAGATAATGTGTAAAGAACAATTCAAACACTATAAATGAAAATATAACAAAGTGATTTACTATTTACATAACAACAACCAACGTGATAAGTGTATAGTGTAGACCACAATAAATAATATTCACAACAATAAAGTGAAACATACAAACAAGAAAAACTTTCTTCAGCTGTAAATGTGAGGTAAGCATTTCAAAAAGATATTACAGCAATTTCTTAGTTTCAGTCTATTCTTTGTTTCTATTCTTTTTGCAGATATCTTCATAAATCAAGTTATATTGGCAAACAATATCTTCGTCCGACAGTTGGCCCACTAGTTGCTAGAGGAAGAGCTGTGATGTCAGGGACGTCAAACAACTGCCTAGAAGGGATTTGAAACTGAGGCTATTAATATTGGCTGCTGAAGCCACATTTGTGGTGAACGCGTATTAATCCGGAGAACGTTTCCATATCATAGTGCCTTATTGGATGAAGATATTGTTTGCCAATATGACTTGATTTATGAAGATATCTACAAAAAGAATAGAAACAAAGAATAGACTGAAACTAAGAAATTGCTGTAATATCTTTTTGAAATAAACTTACCTTACATTTACCTCTGAAGAAGGTTTTTCTTGTTTGTATGTTTCACTTTATGTTGTGAATATTGTTTATTGTGGTCTACACTATACACTTATTGCGTTGGTTGTTATGTAAATAGTAAATCACTTTATTATATTTTCATTTATAGTGTTTTAATTGGTCTTTACACATTATCTGAGCCTTATGCTGCTATTTCTGTTGACCTACTGTACAGTATTGGTGAATTCTTTGATTGTAGCTTCCAGGTGGCGGCTGGAGATCTCCTGGTATTACAACTGATCTCCAGCCGATAGAGGTCAGTTCACCTAGAGAAAATGGCTGCTTTAGCAATTGGACTCTATGGCATTGAAGTCCCTCCCCTCCCCAAACCCCACCCTCCTCAGGCTCCACCCCAAAAACCTCCTGCTGGTAGCGAAGAGGGACCTGGCAACCCTAGTTGCCAACCTCCCGGTGTTGGCAGGAGATCTCCTGGGATCACAACTGGTCTCCAGACGACAGAGATCAGTTACCTTGGAGAAAATGGCTGCTTAGAAAGGTGAACTCTATGGCAGTATACCCTATAGAAGCACCCCCTTCAAACTGCACCCTCCTCAGGCTTTGCCCCCTCAGGCTCTGCCCCCAAAAAACATATAGCAACCCTATGAATTAATAACCTCCAAAACATCCTGTTGTTAACAGCCTTGCTCAGGTCTTGCAAACGGGGGCCGTGGCTTCCTTGATGGAGTCAATCCTTCTCCATGTTGGGTCTTCCTCTTTGCCTGCTGCCTTCCACTTTTCCTAGCGTTATTGTCTTTTCCAGAGAGAGGGTATTTCAGAAGTAAACTTGTCTTCAAATCTCACCTACTAGGGTTTTATCACAAATTTGCCATGGAATGTGAACGAGGAAGGGGGAGATAGGGGTAAGATTAGGTGTGGTTTGTTCATGCACCTTGATATCTGCCTTGGGCACCTCAGCCACAAACCGGAAATTTGGGGCATTGTTGTGTGAGAACAAGAAAGGGACTGGTTGTTCAAGCCAGATCTGTAGAAGACTTTTTTCTTTCAGCCTTCACACCTTCAGCAGAATGAGGAGACATGAACGCTTTTGCAGGTTCATCATACTGTCTAACCAATACCTAAGCTGTAGGAGTGAGATTGTTTTTCTATTATCTTTGTGCTAAAATTGCAGTTGCTTGTTTTAATCACCAGCCTAGAGGTGAAACACCTTGTAATTCTTCATTCATAAGTGAACCAAACACCACATTGGGCTTCCAGAGGTGTGGCCCGAACCAGTCTCCTGGCAAAACCCAAGCTGAAAATGCCATGTTTATCTTCAGCAAGCCACTTCAAGCAATCCTTTCTTTCCTTCATCTTTTTGCTATGACTTTGAGACTTTCCCTTTCATTCTTTTATCTGTCTGTAGATATTAAGGTTGCACCCCTGCTTCATAAATGCAACAGTTTCAAGATTTGGCTTTACATTATTTTGGACAGTGCCTGATATCCAGATCTGCCAAGGTGGAATCCAGAACTCAGGTTAATATTAACCGTGTTTGGAGAAGGGACGTGCGAAGACCACAAAGCTCTTTGTCATAGTTTGGAGGAAGGCATGTGGGCAGACAGTGCCCAGATTAAGAGGTATTTGGTAGCTAGCAGTGACTCGTGTCCCTTCCTGACAAACTGTATTTGAAAATATGTATTTGTTATATTACATCCTGCTCTTGCATGGAGTTCCCAGTGATTTCCCATCCAGACTGTTTACTGTGTCCTTACCTGCTGAGTATCAATAAAACTGCACCATCTGCAGTTCTCAGGTTATTCATTGGTCCACCTTGCCCCAAAGTCTAGACCTTATGGGCCTTGCCTTCAAGGTCTTCCATGGCAGGTGCAGGATGGAGGAGTAGCATGTTTTCAATGTCATGGCGTCTGAGGATGACAAGCAGGTGCAGAGCAGAGTCAACGCAGCAGTTCCTTCTCCCCAGAGCAGGGGATTCACCGTGGAACTCAGCATATTCTTGACAGGCTTCTTTGTGTATCTTGTGAGAAAGTGACCCTGACCATATGTGCAATGCACACTTGGTCAGCAAACAGGAAGCTGGTCGTGCTCCCTTGTTCTCCAGACTCCTCTGATAAGCTGAGTGCAGGACTTGGCGCTGCAGGTGAGAATGTCCCCATCTGAACCAAACTTTCTGGTCTATTTGGTAGAGGAGAGACTACCTATGGCTGCGTTTTCACTGAGATGGTAAACCTGTGCCTTCAGACTGGCAGGGAGCTGGCACCATTGGGCTTGCCTGACTGAACGCCCTCCCTCCAAAACAAGCTGTGCCACCTCCCAAACATAGGTTTGTGGTCTCCGTAAGAATGAGGCCTGGGCAGAGCGATGTTTAGAAACTCACCTGTTGATCAAAGAGGCCAAAGACTTTTCATGGAAAAAATTCTTGCTTCTTTCATGACAGATTTCACTCCATGTCTATGCCCTAAAACCAAAAAGTCCATGTGTTAGGTAAGAGATTTCCAAAGGCGGCAAGAATAGACCTTTTGCAAAATATGGAGGGTCTCTTCCCACTTATTTTTCAGAACCACACTTCAGATGTTTGAGTGTCAACACCTGAGACACCAATGAGATAAACATGTTCACAGATGTGTGCGTGACACAGAGACAAGTGTCCACACAGAGGCAGTCTTGGGGAGGAGGCCCTATCACTGATGTCTCTCAACTGTTCTTCCTCGGACATTAATGTGATGGAGCAGCTTGAGCCACCTAGGCATGACTGCTGAACGTTCCACTGATCCATCCACCACAGGTGGGCAGCTTCATGGCAAAGTCCATATTTATTTATTTAATTTTCCTAGGCTCCTCCCCCCAATCTTTGACCAATTTAAAAAAGCAGGAAGTTATGAGGGAAATAAAGCAAAGATTATTCCGTCTGGATTTCAGCAGTACTCAAATACAGCACATTGAGTTTGCCCTACTGCTGCAGTGGGAATACCTCCCCCAGAAGTCCTTCCCATATATTTTAACGTTTTGACCCTTCCTAACCAAAGGCACGCTTTTACTTTTGCGAGACTGAACGCATTCCCTACTTAGGTATTGAATGATTGTTTTTTTAAAAACTCATTTTAGCAACCTTCTTTGTGACTGTGGAGCCAGGGTGGTTGAAACTTTCGATCACCTGATCCTCTTTTGTAAGAAGTGGAAAGCAGAGAGAGAGAACCCTATGGATTTTGCCTATTTTAGTAAAGAACGGTCTCCCCTTAAAATCTTGGATTATACCATTTATTTTATCAGATCTCGACTCAGATACTTAGAAAGTACATCCGATAGCGAAATATGTAGCATACGTAATGGCCCTCAAGTTATCAAATAGCTCTGATAATGTAAGTTTATCCTGTACCACAAACGGATATAGTATTTTATTAACTGTGTTTATTCTAAAATTGTAAAACTGCTTATTTCTATGTTTCTCTGGTTCTCTAAACTATGAATGCTTAAGACTTTGTCAATGAGCAATGAAGATTTTTTTGGACTATTTATTTATTTATTTGCCCACCTTTCTCCTGAGCTTCTCGGGGTCCAAGGCAGTAGAAATAATATAAAAATGTTTTTACAAAACAAACATTTAAAATGTTAAAACTAGTCTAAATCACCTCAAGCCACTCACCCAAGGGTATTCTACCTCTGCCTAGGCTCAGACTGCCACCAAAGCATATGATAAGCATGTCATTGGGGCAGGGGGAGAATAAGCTTCAGTCCAAATAGGCTTTTTGTCCCTTCGTCTGCCTTTGCTGATGCCTAGGTTTAGGGTTGCCAACCTCCAGGTGGTGGCTGGAGATCTCCCGGGATTACAATGGGTCTCCAGGTGACAGAGATGGTTCGCCTGGAGCAAATGGCCACTTTGGAAGATGGACTCTATGGTATTATACTCCACTGAAGCCCCTCTCCCCCCCAAACCCCATCCTCAGGCTCCACCCCCCCCCCCCAAACTCCAGGTATTTCCCAATCCAGAGCTGGCAACCCTAGATGAGAGAAGGTTATTGGAAGCAGAACTTTGGCCTGTATGACAAATTTCTTTTCACACTCACCTGGTTCAGCAAAAGCCTGCAACGTTGTGCAATAAATGCTAGAAAACTTGCACACACAGCTGCTTCCCAATCCAGTACACAAAGAGCCTAAGTATGCACAATACACAATCTGTATTGTTCTGGCTGGGTCCAGCTGAAGGACTTTCTATCAGGCTTGAGCTGTGAGCTCCCCACTGGCGACTCAATTCCCAGGTGTGTGGAGGCCTTGGCTAGAAGTGGGACCGTGGCACATAGTGAACAACATGATGCTCACACCATTTTCCTAGATTGAAATGGTCTAGGGAGGGGGATGCTGTTTGTTCCAGTGGGGAAATCTACATGGAGTCGTCAGGATACGTGGAGCTCCCAAAAGCAAATAGCAACTCTCCAGAGGCATTTTGCTGGGGGAAGGCCCCCACCTGCTGTGATTCCCATTGGAACTGGACTCCCACTCACCTGGGAACTGAGTCCCTAGAATGGGCACATCTGTTGACAGTCTGCATGCCTGCCAAATGGAGTCTGCAATGTTTGAATCAACCTTAAAGGCGAGGGGCCCATTTCTCTAGAATTCCACAGGCATATTAGGATATAGTTGCATGCAGTTGGCACAGGTTTATTCTGACAATGGTGTTTGGCGCTGTGTTGCCGGTTGGCACCATCAAGAGCAACCATTAAAAATAGCACCGTAAAAGCCTCTGAGAAAAAAGAATGCAAGTTTCTAGCCCTCATGGCTGCAAATACAAGTGTGACACATGTGACACAACAAAACAGTTACTAAAGGGCATGGTATGGATTCAACTGTGGGATAACCAGGCTGCTTTTCTGTATGAGCAAGGAAGCCTAGTGGTAGTTGCTGCTGCTGATTCCTGGTGTGCCGGTCTAAGACTGATCTCCTCCTGGGGACACATTATAGGCTTTGAATGATTTGCCTGTCTTTAAAAAGCAAGAATGCATTGCCCAAGTTGTCTCAATGCGCTTCAACAAGCCCCTTTTGTCAAATGAGGCCAGAATAAGATGTGTTCGGAAGTACCAAAAGATAAACCACAACTTTTCCCTTCCCCCTTGCCATTCGGGCCCGGGCCGTCTAGATATAAGGACCAGGATCATAGTGCCTTTTCCACATCAGAATATGGTGAATGATTCTCCTTCCAATGGGTTGGAACCAACCAGCTTTTGGCTGACCAAACTAAAAGGCTATGCTGGGGATCATGGGATCCACATGTACCCCCCCCCCCAAAAAAAAAGCCATGCATGAAGTAAGGAGCAGAATTGGATGTGACCGAATGAGAAAGTTGACTGGATCCAGCCCATTACGTCTACTTTGCATGTGCTGCCAAACTCAAAAGAAGTCAACAAAAAGCAATCAAACCTTTCAATGGACAAGGGGAAGAAATAAACACATCTGCTTTCAAGGCTATATTTTGAAAGTGTAATTTCTCTTTTGGGTTAGAAAAAAACCAAGAAAGATTCCTGACCAATTAATGTTTAACAATTTTAAAATACATTTGAGTCCATTTACATTGCCATTTGCTTAAGAAAAAAGAAGTGTGTGTGTGTGTGTGTGTGTGTGTCTGAATACTTTTTTTTTTCCAAAATAAAAAAGAAAGACATGAATGTACACATTACATTGGTTTGGCACTGGTATGATCATTTGTTAAAAAAACATTTTTTTTTGTTCATATCGATCATGTTTTGTACAAAACTGTAAACTATTTTCAAGTTTGTTCTTTAAACATTAGTTCATTGTCATCTTCCAAAAACTGTCACTGTGAAATTAACAGGAGCACTAGAAAAAGAAAAAAAATAAGCAAACAAATATCTTCAAAGGAGACAGTTTTTGAAAGGACATGCAGTGATGCAATTGGTGAAGACGCGCTTCCTGCAACAGCGGCTTCCCTTCTGCAGAATGTGGTTCTCAATGGCTGTCCAAACACAGGAAGTGGCTGCTTGGGAACAGGAAGTGTTTGCTCACCAATCACATATTCACACCTGTAGAGTAGACAAAGATGGCTCTTTAGGTAATTTAATTTTATTTCTTTTTTTTTCTTGATTTTTCTTGCCTTTTAATACAAAAAGTCTACATCTAAATCACTTTGCTAGAAACATTTTTTTTCCTTTTCTGTTTTATACATTTTTAAAGCAGAATCCTGCTTTTGTGGGGGGAAAAGAGAGACAAAGATCGTTTTGTTTCATGCAGGAAAAAAATGCAAATTAAAGAAAGACCATAAAAACAGGTGTTTTTCCCCCCCTTTTGTCATTTTGGAAACACTGTACAGGATGCAAAGCAGCCACCCAGAGAAGGTTAAAGATGGTTCAGAGCAGTTCCTTCCACCACATACACTCCAATGCCATGACAGTGACGCAGGTCTCCTTCCCTGATTTCCTCCTTTGATTTTAAGTTCTAGCCTCCCATTTGCAGGTGATGTTGCCTCTTCACTGGCTGTCAGATTTAGGTGGAGGCTTCTTAAATCAGCAGCTTGCCTGCCTCATCATCTGAAGACCCAGTTAGGTGTTCTCCTTGCCTATGCCGTTTCGCATCGTAGCGTGAAGTTGTGGATGCCACCTCAACCTTTCCATTGATTGATGTGTAGCCTGTCTTGCTGAATGTTTGACATATTTTGTGTTTTTGCTGAATTGCCATGCTGAATGTTAACAACCTAGCTTCCCTTCTGGAGAGAACTCACCTGTTCATGGAGAAATTACCCAGTATGCCAAGCAATATCTCCTGTTACCTACAGCACAAGATCTCACCAGCATCATGGCATCCACATGCGCCTACCAACAGCTTCTTAATACAGTTCTGAAAATGTCCTGAGCTTGCCATCCTCCAAGTCACTTGGCCTTAGTTGGTTGACAAATTTCCTGTAGTTTTCTCCCTGTCTTGACAGAGAGAGACCAATACTGCCATGTTGGACTTAGAGAATAAGCATTAAAACATAGACAATGCAACAGGTTCTAGGGGATTGAGGTCCACCCTTGTTAGAGTATGAAACACTTCAAATTCCACAACATGATTCATTGGGCAGAATGAAGTCATTTTTGTAATGCAGAAGCTTGTATATTCTTACACGTGGCCCATGAAAGGTAACACATTCTCAGTATCTTTTTTTTATTTCAAAGACACTAACACATTCAATCTCCTGCCTCCACCTAAAACACATAATTGATTTGCCTTCAAAACAAAAAGATCTGCATGATTTGTCTTGTTTAGGGCTTGATCTGAAAGGGGCTGGCCCTCTTTATCCCAATAAAGCATAGGGATGAAGAGCATTATTATGGGAAACCCAATTTCACGTAAACTTTGGGACCCTGTCTTGGGGTAACAACATCAGGAGTGAATCTGATCTCATCCTTGTGTGAGCAGCTGCACCAGACCAAGGCCTTCCTGAGTTGCTTTTGATTGGCGGGTCCTGATTTCACCACCCACCCACTGCAGATTCATTCAGACACTGTTGAGCCCCTCTTTATACCACAGTGCACATTAGAACCTCCAGTTTCTACAAACATGTGTCCCATAAATATCTCAAGCCATACGGCCTTTTAGACAAGTGTTTTAGGAATAGCAGATAGGTAGCAAACTCTGGGCTGGAAAGAGCGAGAGAAAGCACACTTTTTTTCTGGAACAGGATGTAGACATGGTACCTCTCAATCATCCAAAGCCTTAGTGAATAGGGTTGCCAACTCCAGGCTGGAAAATTACTGGAGGTTTGGGACAGATCCTAAGGAGGGTGGAGTTTGGGGAAAGGAGGAATCTCATAACAGATGTGGTGCTCTAGAATCTACCTTCTGAAGCTGCCAATTTCCTCAGGGGAACTGATCTTTGCAGTTTGTAATCCTGGGTGAACTCCAAGCTCCACCTGGAGTTTGGCAAACCTATTAAAGAAGCATGTGGGAGGAGAGATAGAGGAGGCTGTTCCATACCACTGTGAGGAAGAACCACTGGAAAGGCCTGCATGAGGCACTGCTGTGTGCCATATCCCTCCTCTCTCTGGCCTTTTCCCTGAGCATTCAGCCCTCATCCTTCTGGCAACATAGCAAGAAGGCCCATGCCTATCCTTCCTTTCTATGGTTACTTCTAAGTGCACAGTGGTAGCAGCAGAGGCGCCCTGGCAGTACTGGGAGCAGGGTTGCCAAGCTCCAGGTACTAGATGGAGATTTCCTGCTATTACAACTGATCTCCAGCCGATAGATATCAGTTCCCCTGGAGAAAATGGGCACTTTGGCAATTGGACTCTATGGCATTGAAGTCCCTCCCCTCCACAAACCCTTCCCTCATCAGGCCCCACCCCAAAAATCTCCAGGTATTTCCCAACCCGGGGGTTGGCAACCCTAACTGGGAGTGGTATCTTTGCAGGCTGGGATCCTGGGACAAATATCTCTGGCCCTGCATTTGAGGCACAGTCTTCTTGTCCAGTGCCATTTCCAATCATTTTAACCATCTTCCTTGCCCATAACATCTGCACATCAGAGGATGGAAAATTTATTCACTTTTGACTGGAATCTCACACTATTTCCACATGCAAACGGCTCGTGCTGTCACGGCCACATTATGCTCTAGCGCAGTCAGCTGAATAAAACAGAGATCGTTGGAACTCTATCCAACCATGTGGCAAA
The DNA here is from genome assembly GCF_029931775.1 of Euleptes europaea. Lineage (NCBI taxonomy): Eukaryota > Metazoa > Chordata > Lepidosauria > Squamata > Sphaerodactylidae > Euleptes > Euleptes europaea. Next base: position 39,910,955 of record NC_079324.1, read on the forward strand.
AGAATCACTGGGTGCCCCACAAGTAACACTGCCCTAGGGACTGGCCTAGAGGTCCTGGAGCTGTCTCCAAGCTATTGTCTGAGTGTCTCCCAGAACAGGAGTGCAAAATGTATCCTTAGTTTTGGGGAGCCATATATACGCTGATAGGCATAATGAAAAGAAAGAAGGGAATATGGACCAATTCCTCTCCCAAAGCAAGGATGGAACAATCCTCTCCTTCAAAATCTCTTGTCTGCTCCTTGGCCCGTCCCAGATTCACAGTATAATTTCCCTCACATTCAGACCTTCTGAATTCCACAGGAGCTCAGCCACCTGTTTATATCTTGAGCAGCTAGGCCACTAGTTATGGGCCAACTGAGGAACTGAGCAATATATACTTAGTCTGAATCAGACATGAGAGGATGGCCAACTTGGGTTGATCATCCTTACCTTAAGGCCACCGCCAAAGACACAAAAACAATACGGCCAGATTGAAAAAGAGGCATTGAACATCCCATGTGAATGTCTCCCAAGGTCTTATAATTGATTTTTTGATTGAAACAGACCATGAACTCCTGCTTTCAACGGTGATCTCACCATTGAGGAATCCAACAGGAGGGGGAGGTCTCCTCCCTCATGCTTAAAAAGAGGCTTGAAGGACCTTTGCCATCTGAGGGCCCCCACCAGCCAGGCCATGGAGAGCATGGAATGGATGAAGAGTTTATTAAGAGCCCAATCAATGGAAGGCCAAGTGAATTTGACCCATGGGGCTCAAAAGCAGTCGTGGGCAATACGCAATTGAAAGGTTCTATTAAATTGGGGTGTGAGTGAGATTTAGATAGTTTCAGAGATATTCAAATCTTTTCACTACTTTTCAATACAAGTACATGAGTTTTTTATATGAGAAATGTAGGAATGAGCGTCTGGCTTTCCCAGACACTGGAATTGGGTTTGACTTTAGATAGCACTGCTTGTTGAACCTGATTATAGCATGGCTGTGAGACATTCAGAGTGGAAGTCTGGGAAAGTTTGATTTTGTGCAAGGCCATGCCCCCTCAGTAATCTCAGACTTTGTCCATGCAAAAGCACATAAGCACATCAACCCCCATGTCATGACCCATCTTGGTTTTGCACCACTTTTGGGTTTTCTTACCAAAAAAATCCAGTCAAAGGCCCCAGTTTTCATGCGACAGGCCTGGCAGCCAGACTTTGCACTGCCCCTCTACTCAGCCATTGTCCTGTTAGAGAGCAGTCGCTTCTGAAAACCTTTCACCGGTGAATTTGCAGCCATGCAACTTCGAGGCTCTTTGCTCACATTGTTTGCTAATGCCCTTTCCAGCCACTTCACAATCCCATTCTCAAGTCAAGCCCCTCCCCCACTTAGTGGGGGGTGTTGTTGTTTTTTGGCACATTGCATATTAGATATGAGAAGAGCACAACTGCACTGTTGCAACATAGATAATCAACTTTTTTTAAAAAAATCTTACAACTATGGGAGGAGCCATGTGCATGCCCAGAAAACACACACACACACATACACACAGAACGGAGCGGAGGGACCAAATTGTGGGCAAAGGGATGAAATGCAATATGATGTTGCTGGTGTGAGCACAGCCTCAGCATGAGGCTCGTGCCTCTCATGCTCCCTGCACACTTGCGCATAAGACAAAAGCTCACTGGCAGCATGATGCCTCCCACAAAAAAATGGCCTGACTGAATTGCTCCTGAGTTGAAAGAGAGGAAAGGACTCAGAGGGACTTTCCTCTAAGCAGGATCTTTGGAGGCTCCTCAGGATTACAACAGGGGCTTAGGTCAGGGCACACAGACGACACTCTGCAACAGCAGGGCAGGCGCTGCTTTTCAAGTACCCCACCACTAAGCCAGTGGCCTTCTCCAGCCTCTCCTCTTGCCGGGTGTCTTGAGATTCGACCTCTCTGCAGCTAGAGACAGAAGCCAGCCTCCTCCGTCCCACCTCATGCTCTCTTGCATCCTGCAATGGGGAGGGCTAGATCTCACTCCTCCCCATGCAGAGAGCTGCCATACCTACTTATTGAGCCTGTGACATGTTTGCTGCGGTAGCAGGGCTGGGCACCTCTATGCCCCAAAGACTCGCTGCTTTGAAAGATCACAGCTTGTTCCTTTCCCCTTTGAACTTGCCAGTCCTTCTGTCTCATAAATCTTTCACAAGGAGAACGGGGCAGTTGGGGACTAGCATGTCCGACCGAGCTCCAGGCCAGGGATTTAGCTCTTGCTTTGCCTGCCATGTTCTCCTCTGGGCTGATTTGGGAGGAGCAGCAACCAAAGAGGGGAGGGGGTATTGCACACACATCTGTCCCTGCTTCTCTCGCCTGTTTCCCTCTGAGACACCTTGTAGCCAAACTCTCTTTCTGCAACATGACCACTGGACCTTGCCAGCTGTTCATGCCACCTTTCTCCTGAACTTATAGAACCACACTTATTTGGTTTAAAATAAGACATTGTTAAATGGAAAAAAAAACAAACCCAAGCAAATGCTATATACAGCCCCTTCCCACCCTCCTATCCCCACCCCACATCCTCCCATTCTTTGTCCCCACAAAGTGGCTCCCTGGCCAATCCCATATCATCAACCATTGCTCACCCTTTGACTGGGTGGCATGGACCTTTGGCGCAGGGAGTGACCACCTGCTTTGGGGCTCTTACTGGCAATTAGGATGCACCTTATTATCCCTTTCTGAGCTACCACAGAGCCCTATCAGTGCCCTCCCCCCACCCTCAGTCAGAATACTCTTGGAATCTATACAGGCCAGGGGGTTGCTTTAAGACTCCCTAGCCAAGGCCCTCCCACAATCCCATCACTCCCCCCCCACCTTGAATTGCATCCCAGGCTGCTTGCTCTCCCCTCCAGCCCAAGAGACTGGTTTCCAACCTCCCCTGTCTAGCTGGCACCACACACTTTATTTCCCCAGAATTTCTCTGATACACTGGCCAAAGCTCAAAATCTATCACCCCCCTTGCCAAATTACCAAACAGTAGGAACTTGGGGGTGATCACGGCAGAGCAGGGGAGAGCTGAGCCCTGGCCCCACTTAAATGTGCCAGATATGCCGATATTAGGAGCCTACAAGATGGATGTCCATTGAGACACTCCTCTTAGTTCCAAGGATTGTGTACTTTTCCCATATCGGGGACAGGCAACCTTCTGGTTGAAGCTTTGAATCATAAGCATAGAATGTCTTTCACCCCCAAAGCTGTCCTTTTCTCCATTCACATGGCATTTGATCAGCATGTTCATTTCCCTTTGTTCTTCCTCCATGGAGGAAGGAGTGGAGTGTGGAGGGGGAAGGGGGTTAACTTGGTAGGATGACAGTCCCCAATTCAGAAAAGTCCCTGAGTGACGGCCCTATGCCAGCAGCGGGAAATGAAGCACACGTGTTGGTTGCGCTGTCCTGAGATTGTCCTCCTTTCCCCCACCTCGCAAAAATGAATTTTGATGACTATAAAACTTCACGTTGCTCCTCCAGCTAGTCCACAGTGACCCAAATGAGCAACCGGTTGAGCGATCCCGGTTGTCGCCCAATTTTCACTTGTGCGAAGATACTCTCTTCTCCCTTGTGGTTGCATCCGCATCACAAACAGAAGCAACCCGTGCTTTTTGCACAGGCTGTAGAGCAGAGGATCAGCCCAAATGGTCTTGAAATCCTGAAGTTCGGGGTGGCCTGGAAGAAGGCTGAGCAGCAACTGTGGCTCATTAGCCTCCAGCCATTGGAGAAGATGTCGGTCAAACTCTTGCTGAGGAGACAAAGCCTCGTGCGGGAAGCCCTGGCTGCTTCTGAACTGTCAGGATGATTTCCAAGCAAGTCCTTGACGGAAGGATAGAATCGTAAAAATAGGGCTATTTTTGGTACAGGAGGTGACTAGGTGGAACTGCAGTCAATGAAAGACGTTAGTGATGGTGACAGACGCACAGAACGCAGGAGTTGCAAGGGACAGCTCTGGTCCTGTAGCCAAACCCTTTGACCAAACAGTGAGAAGTTTGTGGCTGCTGTGGGGCAGCTACTAAACGATGATGGCCTCTACCCCCCTCCCCCACAATTTGGCTGGTGCCCTCCTTTCCTTGGTCGAATGTACAAAGGTTCCTGCTTTGCAGCAAATGAGGTCCGAATACAGCAGACAGAGGTGCAGTTGCTAGATTTGCACGTCTGAAGCAAATGCACATTTGCGAGTGACAGAGAGACTCACACACACCACTAATGACCCAAAATGGGCCTTGCTATCATGGATCAATTCAGGATTTCTTGGTACAAAAGGGGATCCAACAACCCACCCCAATATGCAGAGAACTGTTCTGTGTTTCTCCACAAGACATTCTCAGCCAAAAGCATCAGTCTTTCATGAGCTCAAACTCAGCTAAAGACACACATGCTCGATACAGCATGTAGCTGTAACATGCAGCATTGATGTGTTACCCCTATTCCCAACAAGAAGCGCATCCCCAAATCTGGAGTTGACCAGATAACATTGGGCAGAGCATGGAAAGCTGCCCATGGAGGGGGTGGTCTCAGAGGGGGATAACTCTTCACTGGTTTAGCTGGAGTAGTAGCTGAAATGCCTGACTAGGACCTGGGAGACCCAGGTTCAAATCCCCACCCGGCCATGAAGTGCACTAGGTGAACTTGGACCAGTCTTTCTCTCTCAGCCTAACCTACCTCACTGGGTTGTTGTGAGGATACAATGGGGAAGGGAGAACTATATATGCCACCCTGAGAATAAGGGCAGAATAAAAAAAACGCACTCAGTAGATGGTGCACATGAAGTTGGAGGATCCTTCAAAACTTTGTAACTCACTATAAGCACAAAGGATAAAAAAAGTTGCATTTATTTTTAGTATGGCATTTGCATCTGCTGAGGTGGAATGTCCCTTGGCTTTTTGAGATGCTCCCAGTTCGAGTCATCTGGCACCAAGAATGGAGAAGGGGATGAGGAAGATGCTGGAGATGGAAAAGGGCAATTCTGGATCAAGGCAAAGTGTGTGAGGAGAGAGTGGTAGAGAATAGCAACAGGAGTCCTCAAAAGAGCTGACGAAGCTTGTGCACGTCTGGGTTTGTTTTTCACATGGTATTGACTTCATGCAGTGATGAAGGGAAACACTGAAGCCAAAATGTCCAAAGTGCTTAATGCAATTCCTCATCATGACTTGGTAGCAATAAGATCTGAGGCTTGAGACAAGCAGATGAGGATTCTTCCAAGCACTGCTGAGCTGCTTGGCCGCTTTCACTTCCTTGCAGACCTGTGCAGTTTCCGGCATGCTTCACCAGACTTCAGGCATTCCCTGGGCATCCGAAGGAAAATTGGGGTGGTAAGGGACAGTGCTTTGGGCATGCCTCTTCTACAGCATGCCAATTCAGGCCATGATGGGAAATCAAGGTTCACTTGAAGGATTGGGCATTAGATCTCCCCCCCACACACACACAAAAAAAACCCCTGGTTCTTTCTTGCCACAGAGTTTGGGAGGATCTCCCATAGCTTTCTCTGGCTAGAAATGAAATGAGCCAATTCCAGAACCTTGTCTGCAGAAAGATGCTGCCCCAGCCTTGATCGCCACAGCTGCCACCATTTCCCTCCCATCTGGGGACACCATGTTATGAAAGCAGTAAGTGTCACCATCTTCTGAGTTTAGCTGCCTGAACATACCTGAGGCTGGGATTCACCCTTACATTCCTGGGACTCACAATACAACCACAAGACTTCCCACATTCCAGATATACCTCACCAATACCTTCTTTCTACAAAAGACATTACAGCTCCCCCCCTCCCCAGGCCAGAAAATGTGTTTGCACGCGTGCACGCACACACAGACGCTCGCACATTTGCACCAGAAACAAAACGACAGCTCCCAAACTCCTGAAAAAGGGGAGAGGCAGCTTAGAAACGTGCCTTTGATTGATGTGGGCCTTCCCTCCCTGCCCCGCCCCTTTCTTCCCCTTCCCTTGGATAATTTCCTGTTTCTGCCCAATGGGGATGCAACGTAGACATTTCCTTTTGAGAAAGCTTCTCATAGACTCCGGAGACAGAGAGAGAGAAGAAGAAGAAAGGCAGTTCATGCTGTGTGAGAATGCAGTTCCTTCTTCAAATGAAATAAATGAGAGAGAGAGAGAGAGAGAGAGAGGAAAGAAAGAGAGAGAAATGACCCCCAGAACAAGGAAGTGAGAGTTTCACAAGCCGGTGGAGCTTAATAACTGTGCATCTGTCGGCACCTTCCAACTTTACCACACTCAGCGCCACCCTATTGATCGAGTCAACTGCAACATTGGGGGGTGGGATGCTTTGTTTTTCAGGAGGAAGATGTTTTTCCCCCCAAAGTGGTGAAGTTCATCAAGCAAGAAACTCAAAACCAACCAAGAGAAAGATGACCCTGTTCATCCCCGAAACCAACCCCTCCCCCCTCCACATGCCCGTTTCCACCACACATAGGCTGTGTGTCGAATGTGCTGAAAAAGAGAAGAGATATCTAGGAGAAACTTAAACCAAAGGTGGGGAGGGGGAGAATTAAGCATTGGTCATAAGTAAGAGAAAAACCCAAACCCCAAAGACTGCAGCACTCCTGTGGTGTTGTCATAGTTTGAGTGTCTTTCCCTATTTCTCGCGGAGCCTGCAGGCATCAATTGACATAGTACAACCAGTAAACCAGGTTGAAGAATCCAAAGGTGATTGGGAAAATGATCCGTGACCACTTGTCAATGGTGCTGACATCTGCCAGGTCCGGGATTTTGAGCTTCAGCTTTGACGACCGCCGGCGGAGTCGGCAGTTAGCACGGTTGCGGGCGGCAGTGTGGTGGGACAGCGGGACGTGGCGGTCTAAGGTGGGGTGGTGTCCAAAGCCATCTCGGGAGGCCAGCGGCTTGCGGAACTGGATCCCTGATCCTTCAAAGGACATGACAGAGTTTCGGGAGTCTCCCACGGTGCTCATCATGTCCGTAGCCAATAACTCATTGTTCATTTCTAGAGTGCTGAGAAGGATGTTACCGTACGGGTCGACCTGGAAAAGACGAGAGACATTGTACGGAGTGAAAATTCAATCTGTTGTTGGAAACTGGGCCCCTAGGTGTAATTGATGGCTTGTTTTGGCAGCATCTGCTCAATGGCTTGTTGGTAGCAGGACTGCACGGAGACAATTCCATAGCGCTTTCACTCGGGGGGAGGGGGGTCACAGACTACAGTAAGAGATACCTGCTGCTTTCAACCAGGTCTCAGCAAAATGTATTTAACTTACAGCAAAACTGCAGTCCTATTTTTAGATTTCATGTAATAACGTTCAAACTCTAACTCTGAAAAATCCAGAAACAAACAATTGTAATGTGTGTGTGCGTGTGCGGGGCAGGGGGATAATTGGACAAAATGACTGGTGTTTGCCAAAATAAATTCCAAAATTTTTTGGAAGAAGTGTTGAGATATAGGATTACAGCAGCCAGAGTTTGCAAAATAGAAAGCCAAAATAGAAAGCCAAAGAGTGCCCATGCAGAGAGGCCTGGGAGAGCAAACTAACTGAATATGCAGTAATGGTAAAATTGACAAATTATGAGAACAATAAAAAAAATCCCTAAAAATGAGAACTAGAAAAGGAGATTATTGATAGAATTATAAATTCTGAAAAATCTTCTTGATATATTATATCAAATATGTGTCAAAAATGGGGAGGGGGACTTAATTGTCAATGTTTACGAAGTATTCTTAGAAACATAAAACAATAATTAAGTATTATTAGAAATATAAAACAATAATTAATACTGTATATACTTTTTATCTGTTTTACTTCATAACTCATTTTAAAACATTGTTTAATATAAATATTGTGTTTATTACATTCCAAAGCATTTTATGATTTATGCTAAAATATTACAATAATTATTGTTTAATGGTCATTATTACTTTATTATATACTGCTCATAATTGCCATTGTCCTTTATTACATATTGTTCATAATATCACCATTGTTATATATATATATATTTCTTTTTCTTTTGGTGTAATAGATTTCATTGTAAATGTGGTCATGACATGGCCCTTTGTTTCTCTTTTCTTTCATGTTTTGTTTATATTCTTAAAAAATAAAAATAAAAAGGAAAGGTTAAAAACCCTCTGCCCCCACACTCCCCCACCCAGAACCTTCAGAACCTGCTTTGCAGATAGAAACCTGTACATGCTGAGACTTCCTTGCATGTCCTATGTGTCCCCCCACCCTGCTGCTGCAGCGAGAGTGTAAGAAGGAGACAAACCTGCTCTCTCATCCGCTTCTCCTCGTATCGGTGCCTCTCGTTATTTGCTCTGTTGATGCGCTCGCTCTGTTTCTTCTGTTGTTGAGGGCCTCGCCCAAAGAAAATGTAGTTGACAAACGCGTACTCCAGGAGTGCCAGGAACACAAACACGAAGCAGCCCATGAGATAGACATCGATGGCTTTGACGTAGGGGATTTTGGGGAGGGTCTCTCGCAAGTGGGTGTTGATGGTGGTCATGGTGAGCACCGTGGTGACCCCTGCAAAGACACAAGAGCATGCGCTGTTCCTCAGCAAGGGCTCTACAGCAAGGGATAACTCCATGTGGTTGGCTGCTAAGCAAAGGGTGGCTGCAGTCACTTTGCTTGAGCTTTCAACAGCGGTCCGTGCCTGGCATCTGTCTATATAGTGGATGTGAAAGAGGAGTGAAAATGGACAGACATGGTTCGCAGCAGAGCTTAACTGATGCTTGACATGCATTTAGATGAGATAAAAAAAACACATAAATTTCAAAGTCCAAATTAAAAATTTTAAATTTTGGGCCCCATTTTTCAAATGACTAATTATTATGTGTCATCAAAATGACTGGTCTCAATAGTTTTAATATCAGAGAGATATAAACCCCTTCACGAAGGACGGCTGTTAATCCTGTAAAAAAAAATGTTTTTTTAACTTCCCTGAAAAATCCTACCAATGGTTTGTCAGATGCATGATTTCCATAGACAAGCTCAAATTTTCCCTTTAGGCAAAACTCAGGAGGCAATGTAGAGATGGTCAAAATCCACCTGAGAGAAATTTCATGAATGCTGACGAAATTTCTGTAGGCAAAATTCAGTGGCAACTCGAAAACGGGCAGATGCAGCTTCCTTCTACTATAAAATTCCTGAGGGGGAGCCGTGTGAGTCTGCAGCTGCCAAAATAACAAACAGTCTTGTAGCATCTTAAAGACTGATGAGTTTGTTGTCGTAGAACCTTTTGTGGACTAGAGTCCACTTCATCAGATGCACATGATGTATCTAACAAAGTGTGCTTTGGTTCACCAAAGCTTATGTCACTAGGAATTCATTAGTCTTCAATGTGCCACAAGACTCTTTGTCATCGAATCTGTATTTGCTCATCAGGTAGGTAAGGCCCATCAATAGCTCACTAGCCTTGGTGACTACAGGAAACGTCCATATTTAGAGGCAGCAAGCTTCTAAATACCTGTGCTAGTGTGAGCCAGCGTGGTGTCGTGGTTAAGAGCGGTGGACTCTAATCTGGTGAATGGGGTTTGTTTCCCCACTCCTACACATGAAGCCTGCTGGGTGACCTTGAGCTAGTCAAACTCTCTCAGAACTCTCTCAGCCCCACCTACCTCACAAGGTGTCTGTTGTGGGGAGAGGAAGGGAAGGTGATCGTAAGCTGCTTTGTGACTTCTTAAATGGTAGAAAAAATCAGGATATAAAAATCAACTCTTCTTCTATTCCTTGTCCAATGGCCCTCCAGAGCAACTGGAGTGGCCACTGTGTAAAACAGGATTATGGACTAGATTGACCACTGGTTTGATCCAGCAGTGCTCTTCTTATGTAATAATAATAATAATAATTGTGTAGTGTGTATTTGCAACTGAGTCATGGCGACCCCAGGACCATGGGGTTTTCAAGGCAAGAGATGCGCAGTCATGGTTTGCATTGCCTTCTCTGCACAGCAACCCCCGCCTTCCTTGGTGGTCTCCCATCCCATAGCCAATCCTGCTTAGCTTCAAAGCTCTGATGAGACTGGGCTAGTCTGGGCTACCCTTCCCAAAAGGAACATTGCAAAAACCTGGGACAATTAGATAGCTGAGCACAAAACAGGGCCATCAGCAAGCTGTTCTTAAAACTGAGCTTCTTGGTGTTTTGTGTGAAATGTGACCTTCGTTGTCGGTGTCAGGTAGAGAGCTTGTTCTGCACTGACGGCTGTAGCAAACATACCATTTGAGGCGCAACTTTTTAACTTGACTGTTTTGCATATCAACATAATTTGCATAGTATTTAAATGATCCTGGGCCAGTCAGTAGTGGGTGAGCTGCTCATCTGCAGTACTCTTGTTTGAAAATGTTCCCTTCTGAGTGTGAAATCTTTTTGTCAGTCTTCAAAAACTGAAAAAAACAGCCTCTTGGTAGCTGCCTCCTAGTTCAAGCAGCACCCTCCAGTTTTTCTTAAAAGCTCAACTCTGCTATGCACCAAAAAGGTCTGTTGGCCCATCTCCAGCATACATGACATTTGCAACCAATTTGTAAAGGGAACCAGACAAATTACAAGGGAACCAGAAAAATACATAGAGGCCAAGAGGCCTATCAAAGGCCACAGTGGCAAATTGTGAACTGATGAAGCTACTTTCTACTGAGTCAGACCACTTGTCCACCTCCTCTGACTCGTAGGTGCTTTCTAGGGTCATGGGTAAAGAGGGGTTTTTCCCAGCACTGGCTACTTGTGCTCCTTTAAAATGGAGATGACAGGGATTGAACCAAGAAGCTTTCAGAAGGCAGAGCATGTGCTCTCCCATATGCCCTTCCCCTAAAGGTGAATTTTGCTTGATTCCACATTTCTCCATTATAAGACACAAAACTTCCCTTTTCAGAAGCAGTCTACCTCTGAATACCCATTGCTGGGGGTCAACAGTGGGGAAAAACCTTCCCATCCTGTTTGTGGCCTTGCTGGAAGCAACTTGTTGGCTATGGGAAAGGGGATGCTGGCAACTTTGCAGGTCTGATCCAGCAAGTTCTTCTTATGCTCTTCTTATGAAAAGGAGTGTTTGAGATACTCCATAAGTGATGAATGAGCAACATTTCAGACAGCCACATGGTCCTTGTTCTCTCTCCCTCCCTCAAGCCAGGAAAACCTAGAAAGCAGCTTGGAGACAAAAGACCTACCAAGGGCAACCCGGGCAGCAGAGGCATCATAGTTGATCCAAAAGGAGACCCAGGAGAGGATGGTGATGAGGATAGAAGGCATGTAAGTCTGCAGGATAAAGTAGCCGATGTTCCTTTTGATCCGGAAACTCAAGGATAACCGAAGGTAGGATCCTGGCAGAGAAATGATAGGTCAACTTTAGGAAATGGGCAAAGACAGAATTTTTTTTCTCTACAGTGGGAAGAATCTCTTACTTTTTGGTTCTGACTGCACAAATCCCAGCACTGGGGGGACGAGCTATCCATCTTAGGGAAGAGGTGCAATTTTTTCAAACCCCAGGGTATTTCCCTGCAAACTGTTCATTGATGGGGGTTAGGAAAGAAGATTAATTAAGAAGCCGCATTGGTCCCAAATTCCAGCTTGTTGCCTAAAGCTAATGTTAAATTACTGATCCTATACTGGGCAACCACCAAATAATGAGTGACATAAAAACAACACTTAGAAAGGCTTTACTGAACTGGCAAATGCTGTGGAATTTACAGTATAGGGCCGTAGAGTATGAATGGAAGATGTTAAAGCAGGATAGGCAAGAGAGCCCCAAATAACTCAATGAGCGACAAAGAACAGGAAGTAAATGCCACAAGTAAATAATGTGGTGTAATTTTGCACAGGTAAATGTAAAGGCATAATAAAAAAGCGGAAAAGAATACAGACATTCAAAAAGAAAATGACAAGAAACTTCAAGAATAACACAGAGAGGGAATCCAAGAGCCAAAGCAGAACCAGACCATAAATATCACAACACACTGAGCAAACCACAAAATTTGTCCAAGCTCTTTGCAGGCTGAATGATAAGCAAAAATGTGTTGGGGGAAAGAAAAAGATGGTGCTGGGCATGATGGAAAGCTGGTGACTGCAGGGTCTAGGGAGAAAGAAAGAAAGAAAGAAAGAAAGAAAGAAAGAAAGAAAGAAAGAAAGAAAGAAAGAAAGAAAGAAAGAAAGAAAGAAAGAAAGAAAGAAAGAAAGAAAGAAAAAGAAAGAAAAAGAAAGAAAAAGAAAGAAAAAGAAAGAAAGAAAGAAAGAAAGAAAGACCCAACTATTGCTGCTACCAGACATCATAAATGAGGCACTGGGATGGCAGAGTCAGGCTTCCTCTGCATAAAGGAGGAGGGCTCAGCCAAATGGTTTGAACCAAGCAAATGCACACAAGGAAAGACAAAATTTCTTCCTCAGAACAGGTCTCTCTCTTTAGGGTTGCCAGCCTCCAAGTGGTTGCTGGAGATCTCCTGCTTATAACTGATCTCCAGGTGACGGAGATCAATTCACCTGGAGAAAATGGCCGCTTTGGAAGGTGGACTCTATGGCATTATATTCCATTGAAGTCCCTCCCTTCTCAAACCCTCCCCTCCTCAGGCTCTACCCTCAAAATCTCCAGGTATTTCCCAACCCAAAGCTGGCAACTCTCTCTTTGAAATCAAATGATACAGCAATGCCTTTCGATCCTTCTGATCCAGGCAAGGGTATATTCTTTTACGGGGGGTTTCTGTGCCTGAGCCTTTCCCAGCTCCCCAAGATGATTGTTCTGCGGGTACTTTGAAAGGTTGCAATCTCAGTTGAATTTTATTTTTAAAGTTTTTTCTGTTTGAATTCTGTTGCTTTTAAAATTATGTTTTGGGGTACTGTTTTTATTGTTGCTACACCCTTGGTTCCAGCACTGGGAGAAAAGTGGCCTAATAAATGTTTTAAGTAAAGCAAACAGATAGAATAACAGTTTGCTAAACTGAAAACAAATATGAAAACACCAATCCAGAAGTTCTTCATTTTGCAAAGCTAAGCAGTTAGAAAAAGGCAAGAGAAAACTGGGGGGAAACTTGGAGTCATGGTTGCTAATCCTAGTAACCTGTGCCAAAGAACCATATTTAGAGAACATCCGAATGCCTATAAAATCCTTTTCTTGCCACCACTCTTTTTCTCTTCCCTGTCACTTGCTCCATAGAGGGTTAGGCATGTTTGCTGCAGCAAAAAGTAAACAGGAGTTATGTGGCACTTTAAAGAGTAAGATTTTATTCTGGCATAAATTTACATGGACTATAGCTGCTTTGTTAGATGCTGATGAAGTTAGCTCTAGTTGTGAAAGCTTCTATTGCAATAAAACCCTGTTAGCTTTTTAGGTACCTTAAGAGTCATGTTTATTTTTTTCTCAACCAATTGTCTCTCTCCAGGGCCATCCCTGCAGCTTTCCCCGGAGAGCCAGTATGGTATAGTGGTTAAGAGTGGCGGTTTGGAGTAGCGGACTCTGATCTGGAGAACCGGGTTTGATTCCCCACTCCTCCACATGAATGGTAGACGCTAATCTGGTGAACCAGGTTTGTTCCCCACCTACACATGAAGCCAGCTGGGTGATCTTGGGCTAGTCACAGCTCTCTTAGAGCTCTCTCAGCCCCACCTACCTCACAGGGTGTCTGTTGTGGGGAGAGGAAAGGAAAGCGATTGTAAGTTGGTTTGATTCTCCCTTAAGTGGTAGAGAAAGTCAGCATATAAAAACCAACTCTTCTTCTTCTCCTTCTCCTCCTCCTTTCCAGCCCTACCTACTGAAGAACCCTAAGGTAATGGAGTCTGTGGTTTATGCTCAAAAGTAGGGTTGCAAACCTCCAGGTACTAGCTGGAGATCTCCTGCTATTACAACTGATCTCCAGCCAATAGAGATCGGTTCACCTGGAGAAAATGGCTGCTTTGGCAATTGGACTCTATGGCATTGAAGTCCTTCCCCTCCTCAAACCTGCCCTCCTCAGGCTCCACCCCAAAAATCTCCCGCCAATGGCAAAGGGAGACCCAGCAACCCTACTCATAAGAGTGGGATATCTGTGGAAGTACCACCGCACAGAACTTCCTGTAACACTCCTGAATGTATACAATACAAGGGATTGCTTTTTAAATCAGGCCTGTAACTTCAGCTGATTAATCGATTAATAGTGCTAGCCTAAAAAACATTTTCCTGGAAGCAAGCCCTTGCTAAGAATATTTCAGTAGGATTCTGAGTAATCTTGCTTAGGATTGTTCCACAATATAAATGCTGGCCCAATTAATATCGATACTTCCAAAGCCAGCAAGAGTAGTTTAGGTGTCATTCTAGCAGAAGCATTTTTCTCGTACATACTGCAGGGGGAATGTCTCTTCTAAGGAGAAAGATGTTTTATGAGCCTGGGTGACAGATTCTTCAACAGCTACAGCAAGGCCTTAAGGCTACAGCCCTTCCTGGGAAGAAAATGTCTTGCTCCTTTGGTGCATGCACTGGTAACATCTAGATTAGATTACTGCAAGGCACTCTACTTGGGGCTGCCCTTGAAGACTGTCTGGAAGTTACAGTTGGTACAAACTGCTTCAGCCAGAGTGTTGACTAGAGTGGGTTGTAGGATCCACCTTCTACCATATAAACATACCCCTCTCATTCAAGTCATCTTCAAAGGCCCTGCTTCAGTTGCCCCTGCCATCTGAGGCTACACAGGTGGTGACTCGAGAAAGAGTTTTCTTCGTGTTGGCACCAAAACTCCCCAGGGAGATTCATCTGCCTCCCTCTATCGGTGTCTTTTGCCAGTAGGTGAAGACCTTTTTCTCCCACGACGGCCCAGCGCTGGCCTATCCCCCACCCAGCGACTTACCCAAGAGCCGGGAGAGCCGGTAGCCAGCCCAGCCCCGGAGAGAGCGAAGGGCCGGGTGGGGCATGCCCGGGAGGTCCACCCTCCGTCCCGTTTCCCCCAGCGGCTGGAGCCGGGGGAAAGAGGAGGCCCCGCCTGCAAGGGCCGGGAGCAGCCGAGCCAGCTTGGCGAGACCTTACCGGCCCATCCTCTCTCCCTCGCAGGACGCTGACCGGGGGGAGGAGCCGCCGGAGAGTCGAGGAGAGCGTGCTGGGAGGAGCCCACCAGCCAACAGGATGGGGCTGAGCTGGCGTCCATGCGCCAACCGCCCCACCCACCTGCCGGCCAGCTGATCATCGGGCGGGCAAGACTGGAGCGGGAAAGGGGCGGGCAGGGCAGCCCGGGCTGACGGAAACAGGGCTGATACTTGTAAACTCAGGGGAGCGGGACAAGGGGAGGAAACCATATAAAAGGGATTGTGGGGTGGAGGCAGAGGAGGATTGCCTGGGTAGGGCTGGTTGCGCAGAGCCCACAACACTGGCGGACTCAGATAGGGACAGAAGCTCCAGTTCCCCGACTGAGTGGTCTGAGGCCGAGGAGACCCCACAGCCCAGTGAGTCGGCAAAAGGGAAAGCACGCGAGGCCGCTACTGCGGGCTGGGGTCTCTACAGAGTGGTGGAGAATGCGGGCACAAGAGGGGGGTCACCGTGAAGAACCCCCCGCCCCAAATTCCCACACCGCCAGGTTGGCGGGCAAGTAGGCCCCTGCTGCGGCCAGCGCGTCTGATACCCTCAACCCCCGCCTCTCGCAGTCCCATGGAGGCCACGGAAGCCGGGGGTTCCAACTCAGCGGATTTGGGACAATTTGGAAAATGGCTGGCAGCGCAACAAAGCCTGCTCATGCAGGACATGATGCACCAACAGCAGGAGGCACAGCTTCGCCTCATGAAAGATATGTCGTTGCAACACCAGGAAGCGCAGGCAGCGCTGATGTGGGACATGCACAAGGCCTTCGAGGCGGGACGGGGCGCCACCGGAGGGGTCGGTGGAAAGGGGACACTCGGAAGAGTGCCCCCGATCCCTCTGGCCAAGTTAGGGCCCGAAGAAGATATAGACAGCTATCCCGACACCTTCGAAGTGACGGCCGAAGCCTTGGGCTGGCCCATAGAAAGGTGGGCTTTCATCATAGGGCCCCAGCTGACAGGGCCAGGCCAGGTGGCTTTGAGAGCAATGTCAAAGATGGATAGCGCCAATTACGACCGGTTGAAAGCCACCGTCCTAGAGTGCTACGCTATCTCCGAAGAGACCTACCGCCAACGGTTTAGAAGTATGACATGGAAGAAGGGGGAAACCCCTAGGGCCTTTGTGACGGCCCTCCGGGATGCAGCCTATCAGTGGTTGCAGCCCACCACCGCAGGGGAGCACACTATCAGTGACAAAATGATACTGGAACAATTGGTCCAGGTGGTGCCAACCTGTGCCCAAGATTTGCTCCAGTGTAACAAGCCCAAGACACTAGAAGAGGCCATGACGTTCTTAGAGAACGTGGCATCCCTGGAGATGCGAGATGGGCCCAGAAGGGAAAGTCGAGCAGGGAATAGTACCAGCTTACTCCGGGGAGGACGAGCATGGTTGGTACCTTGTGTCCTGAACAGCTTCAGCCCCCGTCTCTGGGTACCTCCTCCTGGGGCCCCAAGTCCTGTCCTAGGGAGTCCAATGGATGGGCCAAAGACGCCAGCCGAGGAAGACCCCAGCGCTGGAGAGCCAAAAGGGCGTGGGCCCTGCTACACCTGCAGTCAGTGGGGGCATTTTAAGAGAGAGTGCCCCCTCATGGAGTGCGAACTCGGATGGGAGGAGGTCATGCAGGTGGGAACTGGGGGGCCTGGCCCCCTCCGTTGATAGCCTCCGTCATGCTTCAGGGGAGGTCTGTACAGGCGTTGGTAGATAGCGGCTCTTCCATCTCTATGGTGCAGACTCACCTTTTGCCTGAGGAATTGTCAGTCATCTGGGTTGCGACAGTGGTTGCTTCCACCGGCACCTAGAGAAGTACCCCGTAGTGGCCATCGGCTTAGAATGGGAGTCTCGCTATTACAAATGTGAGGCTGCCCGAGTGGAGGCGTTGCTTTACCCGATCCTGATTGGGCAGGATGCCCCCTGCTTCCACGAGATGATACGTGCCCTTAGTTGCCATCGGGAGGAGGATCCAGTGAAGGAAACCAACCTCGGGGAAGAGAAAGAAGCCGACAGCCTGGGCCCTTCAAGAAGTGAGGAGACGACCGGAGGAACCCAGGGGATGTCTGAATGAGCCCAAGACTGGGTCGGAGACCCTGACTTCCAACAGGCCCAAGGCCAAGACTCGTCATTACAGGCCCTGTGAGGAATGGTGGCTGTGAGTGAGGGTCAGTTACAAGATGGGTGGCGGGCGGGGTGGTGGGTGCATATCGCCTTGCGGCGGGGTAGTTGGTATCGGATGGTGAAAGAGGCTGGGAGGGAGGTATATCAGCTGTTGGTACCCCAGAGATACCGGGAGGAGTTACTTCGTTTAAGCCATGACCACTCCTGGGCGGGCCATCAGGGGGTAAAGAATACCTTATCTCAGCTCTTGGCCCGGTTCTTTTGGCCTGCCATCTCCAGGGAGGTAAAAGCCTTCTGTCGGTCCTGCCCCCGGTCCCCGCAGTGGACCCAACAAGCCCCGCCCTGGGCCCTGCTTCACCCCTTGCCAACCATCCAGACCCCGTTTGAACATATAGGCATGGATTTTGTCAGACCCTTAGCCCGTATGGCCCGTGGGTTCCGGTACATATTAGTAATTGTTGACTACGCCACTCCGTTCCCGGAGGCAGTACCCTTGAGAAAAATGCAGGTGCCAGGGGTGTGCTGAGTGCTGACCAACTTGTTCGCGAGGGTGGGGTTGCCCAAAGAAATCTTGACGGACCGGGGGGCTTCCTTACGGGAGCCATCACGAGGCAGCTGTGTAGGGTCCTCGGCATATGACAAATCTTTACATCAGTCGCCCATGCCCAGACGGACAGGCTAGTAGAGAGGTTCAATAGGTCCCTCAAAGGCATGCTGGGAAAGTTAGCTGGAGACTGGCCCCAACTGTGGGACTTGTACCTTAGATCCTGTCCTATTCGCGTTGTGGGAGACTCTGCAGGCCTCAGCTGGGTTCTCCCCGTTTGAGCTGCTGTATGGGCAGAACCCCCGAGGGATTCTGGGGGTTGTGGATGGTTAGTGGGCCGAGCAAGAGCCTGTGGAGGAGGGGCAGGCAGCCCCAGAGTACATGAGGCAGCTACAAGAGAGGCTGCGTGTGGCCCCAGAGGTGGCTGCCCAGAACCTGCAGGAGGCGCAGCAAGCTCAGAAAACTTACTATGACCGGATGACCAAACCTTGAAACCTCCAGTTAGGCAGTCAGGTCCTGGTCCAGAGTCGAGTCTTTGGCCCAGGGGGCGGGGTACCTTGGCAAGAGCCCTTCGAGGTCACCAAGGTATTAGGACCTTGCATCTATGAGGTACAGTGTGGTCCGGGATGCCGACAACGGAAACAAGTACACCTCAATGACCTCAAAGAGTGGGTTCCCCAGGTAGTGGGGCAAGATCGATGTAGTCTGGGGGAGGAACCACTGGACTTACCCGAAGGAGAAGTACCCTGGGAGCCCGGTCGGCAAGAAGGGTTGATGCCTCAAGTTGACAATGACCTAACGGAAGAACAGAGGGCCCAGGTAGGGGACGTACTCCACCAGCAGGCCACAGCCTTTCCCCTTAGACCCGGGCATACCATAGTGGTCGAGCATGAGATCCGGACTCCTGAGGGCACGGTTGTGAGGGCACCCTGGAGGCCTATTCCCTGAAAGCGGTGGCAGGAAGTGGAAGCCGAGGTGGCTAAGATGCTAGAAATGGGGGTCATCAAGCCCTCGCGCAGTGCCTGGTGCAGTCCGATTGTGCTGGTGCCCAAATCGGACGGTAGTGTCCATTTCTATATCAATTATCGGGAGATGAATAAGTCAGCGCAGTTCGACACCTACCCCATGTCTTGAGCTGACCTCCTTATCGACCAACTGGGCACCACCCAGTACGTGTCAGCGTTGGACCTAACCAAGGGGTATTGGCAAATCCCAGTGCGACCCAGAGATCAGGAGAAGACAGCATTTGCCACACCCTCTGGCTTGTATCAATTCAAAGTAATGCCGTTCGGATTGCATGGGGCCGCCACCACATTCCAAAGGTTGGTGGACAGGGTGTTGGCTCAATGTCACCAATTTGCTCTAGCCTACATTGATGACATCGTGATCTTCAGCCCCTCCTGGGAGTCTCACCTCCATCACTTGGCAACCATTCTCCAGGCCTTGGTGACGGCCGGGTTAAAAGTCAATGCTCCAAGAGTTGTATAGGGTTCAGGGAGCTCCAGTACCTCAGGTACATGGTCGGTCAAGGGCAGCTGAAACCCCTGCTCGAAAAGGTGGCTTCCTTAGAGGCCCTTCCTCCACCTCAGACTAAGCGTCAACTCCGCAGGTTTTTGGGCGTCGTGGGCTATTATAGCTGATTCATTCCCCATTATGCCAGCCGAGCGGCCCTGCTGACTGATAGTCTCCAGAAGTCCCAGCCGCAGAAGATCTAGTGGACTTCACGGCGGACACAAGCTTTTCAGGATTTAAGAACGGAATCCCAACTTCGACCGCCCATTCCTCATCCATATGGACGTCTCTGGGTCAGGGCTGGGAGCAGCCCTGATGCAGGTACATGACGGATGGGAGCACCCGGTCCTATACCTCAGTCGGAAGCTACAGGCCACCAAGCGTAACTACGCCACGGTCGAGGTGGGCCATAGGAGCCCTACAATACTACCTCACCGACAATCCGTTCATACTGGTCACTGACCACGCCCCCCTCCAGTGGCTGAGTCGGGTGAAGGAACACAATGCTTGCATACTCCGATGGTATGTGTCTCTCTTACCTTTCCGATTCACCATTCAACACAGACCCGGGGCCCACAATGTGTTGATGGACTACCTGTCACAAGCCTATGAAATGACGGACGACCTCTCTCCGGTCCGACCTAAAAGGGGGGGTTGTGTCCCACGACGGCCCATGCAAGGCCCGGTGTGGGCCTTTCCCCCACCCAGTGACTTACCCAAGAGCCAGGAGAGCCGGTAGCCAGGCCAGCCCCAGAGAGAGCGAAGGGCCGGGGTGGGGCACGCCTGGGAGGTCCACCCCCCGTCCCACTTTACTCAGCGGCTGGAGCTGGGGGAAAGAGAGGAGGCCCCGCCTGCAAGGGCCAGGAGCAGCCGAGCCAGCTTGGCGCGACCTTATCGGCCCATCCTCTCTCCCACGCAGGAAGCCGGCCGGGGGGAGGAGCTGCCGGAGAGTCGAGGAGAGCGTGCCGGGAGGAGCCCGCTGGCCAACAGGACGGGGCTGAGCCGGTGTCCGCGCACCAACCGCCCCACCCACCCTCCGGCCAGCTGATCGTCGGGCAGGCGAGACCGGGGTGGGGGAGGGGCAGGCGGGGCAGCCCAGGCTGACAGAAGCAGGGCTGATTCTTGTAAGCTCGGGGGGTCGAGACAAGGGGAGGAAACCATATAAAAGGGATTGTGGGGTGGAGGCCGAGGAAGATTGCCTGGGTAGGGCTGGTTGCGCAGAGCCCACAACCCTGGCGGACGGGGACAGACGCTCCAGTTCCCCGGCTGAGTGGTCTGAGGCTGAGGAGACCCCACAGCGAGGGAAAAGGGAAAGCACGCAAGGCCGCTACTGCGGGCTGGGGTCTCTACACTTTTTGTTTTGTCTGCCATACCCCCAATAATGGTATCAGCCCTCCTAGTGCTGTGTGTTTATGTGTTTTAACTGAATTTTATAACTGCATTTTTAATTGGCATAACATGTTTTAAATAAATAAGTAAAATAAACTTAAGGCAACAGCTCTGCTTCTGCTAGCCAAGAGAAACTCAGGATGCATCTAAGAAGGGAGCCCACCTGTGGTGAAGACAACTTCTCTTGTGACCAGCCTCTGCTCAATGATGGTGAACTGAGGCAGCTCCAACGTCTCCATCCCAGTCACAGCTGAGTTGTTTCCTTGCCAAAAGAAGACAATATCATCGATCGTGTAGCCATCTGGATGGAGAGAGCAAAAGGGGAGCACAGTGAGAACTAAGACAAATAGCTGCAGTGACTAGAGATGTTTGACAAAGATGGCAGCCTCCTTGAGGCCATGCATGACCAAAACTCTTGCCCAGCCCAGATGTTTTGTGCTTCCTGACAGGGGCAGGATAAAGGGGTTGGAAGCCTTGGCATCTGCAGAGTCTGGGGCAAAGGCCTCTGGGTACAGTGACATTACTCACCCTCTCCGAGACAGACTGGCTGAAGGCTTGCATTGGCAGTACAGATTACCACTGGCTTCCTTCCTACTAGGGTAGGTGCACCTTGTGGCATCACAGATTGGGTCCTTTGCAAGCCTCCCTGGAGTCTGACCAATCTCCATGAGAGGATGGGAAGGGATAGCTGAGGGCCTAGGGTTGCCAGCCCCAGGTTGGGAAATTCCTGGATATTTGGGGGTGGAGTCTGGGGAAGGCAGGTTTTGGGGAGGGCAGGAAGCTCCACAGGATGTGATGCCATACAGTCTACCCTCCAAAGCTGTCAGTTCCTCCAGGGAAACTGATCTCTATCATCTGGAGATCAGTTGTAATTCCAGGAGATCTGTAGGCCCTCCCTGGAGGTTGGCAACCTTACTTGTTCTGTGCTGGTTCTGGATTGGGGGACCTACGATGGTCAGCTGAAATCAAAGATTTGAGTTCTTGGAGTCTGAACCCTTTGAAAGTTGACTTTTTAAAAAAGACGTCAAGGTAGTATTGCATTTGGCAGCTGATGCTTCACATGATTACCTAGAGCAGCTCTAGTCTGTAACGGCCAAGAAAAATAGATGTGGACATTGCCGCATTCTGCCTGGGGCTGAGCATCAAGAGGAAGAGGCTCAGGAGTGTTCCAGTGGTGGCAGAATGCAGGAGGAAAGCAGAAGGAGCCCTTTTGGCCCTTCCTCCAGGGTCACACCCCCGCTGTTGCCAAGGAGACCTTGGGCCCAGGTATAGAGATACGCACAGCTCTCGATTTCCAGCGTGCAGTTTTGCTGGTCCAGAGGGTATCTCCTCAGGTCCATCATACAAGCAGCTGTGGTGGTGATTCTGAAAAAACGAGAGAGAAGGAAGACAAGTCAGCATGAGGAGCTGCTGTTGCTATGACAACCAGAGAACGAGACTGTGGGGAAGGAGTGTGTGTAGGGAGTGCAGCGCATCTCAACCCCAACTGCATGGTTTAAATCATTCGTGACTCACTGCAGCCAGCCTGTATCTCTATTAAAAGGGGGGAGGAGAGAGAGCGCATGGGAAAGAGTGGGAAGAGCGACGTTTGTGTTTGTGACGGTGCAGGGGGAGGTCTGGAAGAAAACAGATCTACCAAAGAGAGAACGCACATGACTCGGATCTTCTAGGCTTGTTAGGGAAGAGATGGTTCAATCATGTGGTCTGGAACAAAATGGGCCGTTTTGAATCTGACTTGGAAATTGCACGTCACTGAGCGTTTGGGTTTTCAAAACATTGCTTCTGTACATTCGATGCAGCCTCGACTCCTTCCCCACATGCCACTGTGGTACATGCGACCCACAAATCACCAGCCATAAGTTACATAAACAAGTTACATAATCCCCAATTCACCAACAGAGAAGAGAGAATTACGAATTCATGAATATCAAATAACGAATTCATGAATGCCAAGATGGCAAACGCCACCGTGATCGGCAAATGCAGAATTGACACACTGAAAGAGGCCTTCCATTTCAGTCCACAAAATCAGCCAGGTTCAGTTCCGCAGGACAGCCTGATCCAGCCTAAACACAGCGTCTCGGTTATCCATCCCAATCTCAGAGCGCCCCGCATGCAGAATAGGTCTGCCGCACCTTAATGGCTGCATTAGATGGAATCGTGTACACATGAGAGTGAAAGGAGCGGCACTTGCCAAATAATCCCACCAATGCAATTCTTAGAGCCTCTCCAGACCTGGATTTACCTGGAAGCGCCACACACACATCACTAACTCCTCGCTTGTTCACTCAGGCACTATTGCACTTTACAAGAGCTAATACGGATGGTTTCCCAGCACACAGCTCATCAATTGAAGCTGGTGCGTGCTACTTGATCCATAGCTTAGCAAGAACAACTATCCCACAATGTTTTGCTGTGGAAATGGCGGTCAAGAGAATGCTGTTGGCACCTATTGGATGGTGCCGGTGACATGACTGCCTGCCCATAGCATCACTGGTCCCTCCCTGCCTAGTTGTACCACTTTTAAATGATCACAATTTGCAAAAAAGTGTTTTTTCCCACCACTCCCTTTTAGTTATTTTTATGTTTTTTCTTCCCCCACCAAATAGCTTTAAAGAGTCCCGCTGGGCCTCTAGCAACATGTCAATAAATCAACAATAAATCCTGCCATCATAGACAAAATATAAACAGATGAGCATCATCAACTTTAAAACACACACACACACACACACACACACTCAAGCCATCACCTAA
This sequence comes from Euleptes europaea, assembly GCF_029931775.1. Classification (NCBI taxonomy): domain Eukaryota; kingdom Metazoa; phylum Chordata; class Lepidosauria; order Squamata; family Sphaerodactylidae; genus Euleptes; species Euleptes europaea. Next base: position 39,934,246 of record NC_079324.1, read on the forward strand.
CAGCTATTCCCAGAAAGAAAGTACAAGGAAGATGAGAAATGCAATCATTGTTCCCAAGACCCACTGGGATGCCACATATTCCTCTACTCAGACAAGCACTTGCGGTTTTTTCAAAGGGAAAAGGAACCCCTCCTTCTCCCCAGCAGCTAGGATAGCTCCGAGCCATGGCAGCATGGCCCTTGCTTACAGATGGCAAGCGGCAGTCCAGAGCTATCCAGCTGATGTGAGGCTGTACAGAAAGAAGCCCTCAGTTTGGAAACACCTTTAGACTCATACTACTTTAGCGACCACCTGTGTGATTGTGGAACCAGTGAAATAGAAACCTTAGGGCACTTCTATTTTGCAAAAATTGGAACAAGGAGAGAACTACGTGGCTCACACCTAGCTTAACAAAGTACAATCTTCCCTCTGAAGTCTGGATTGTTCCCTTTCTCCTATCAGATTTAGAGGTGGATATCGAGAAAATCCATCAGGTCGCCAAATATTTAACCCAGGTAATGGTTTTAAAATTGTCCCAGTAAATGACGCTGGCATTTGGCCTAAGAGATTTTGTTGAACATGTATAACTTTATTATAAGCTTTATACACTTCATGTATTTTATACATTTTAGGCATCTATGTGTTATTTGTATATGCTTATGACTTTGTTATGCAGCCTCGTGGCACAGAGTGGTAAAATGCAGTACTGCAGTCAAAAGCTGTGCTCACGACCTGAGTTTGATCCCGACGGAAGTCGGTTTCAGGTAGCCAGCTCAGGGTTGACTCAGCCTTCCAGCCTTCCAAGGTCGGTAAAATGAGTACCCAGCTTGCTGGGGGTAAAGGGAAGATAACTGGGGAAGGCACTGGCAAACCACCCCGTAAACAAAGTCTGCCTAGTAAACGTCAGGATGTGACGTCACCCCATGGGTCAGGCATGACCCGGTGCTTGCACAGGGGACCTTTACCTTTTTATGACTTTGTTAATGAGCAATAAACAACTACTACTAGGCATGAGGATAGCAGTTTTTGTATTTGCAGTTTGTACCTTTGTCTCCATTTGCTTATAAAGTGGAGAGTGAAGGAGGAGAGAAATCTCTATTATTAAAAGGAGGTGAGAGGAGCTGATCCATCTCCTGCCTATTTGCCCCATTGGGGCAAGCATATGGATATTGATATGGGTACCTGTCTGTTTCCCCAGTGGGGCAAATAAGGGCTCCTTGTAGCAATCTGTAGACAAAGGTACCACATACTGAGTCAGACCTTTTGTCTAGCAAGGTATTTTCTGCTCTGACTGGCATCAGCTCTCCAGGGTATCAGGTGGAGGTTTTTCACATCACCTCCTACCAGGTCTTGTTAATAGAGCTGCTGGCGCCTTTAGAATCCAAAGCAGATATTCTACCACTGAGCCATGGCCCCAACACAAGGGCCAAACCAGATAAGATGCTGGGGAAACAGGTGGGATGAGGGTAGGAAAACGTATATTTATTTATAAATTAATTGCTTTTGTCCCCAATGAGGACCCAAGGTAGCTTATATCACCGCTCTACTCTGCTCCATTTTATCCTCAGAACAACCACTCTGCAAGATAGTTTAGGCTGAGAACAAGAGACTGGCCTAAGGAAACCCGGTGAGTGGGGATTTGAACCTGAGTTTCCCGGATCCTAATCTGGAACTCTAACCAGTACGCAATGCTGTCTTTCTGGTATTGGGGGGAGGTTCAACTCTACCTCCTCTCATGCCATGGGGCACTGCAACCTGATAAATACATTTTACAGAATGCTGGAAGCTCTATTTATGGAGTTTCAGTGTCTTATCTGATCTGGCCCTTATATTCCTCTCTCATGATCTTCAGGTATTTGTGAAGGCCTTTGGTAAGCTTTTTGGATGGGCCTTCTGGAATATATATTGCTGACGGGTTTTATCTTGCACAAGTGTAATTATGAGTTTTTATATTACATTCTACAAGGATTGGTTTTAAAACTTTGTTACAGTTTGTGCTGGGAAAGGCAGGACAAATATTTTCAGTGCATGTCATTATTGTATGGCTGATGAAACCCGGGAGATTTGTCTGGAGAAAAATAGTGGATGGCTTGTATATGTGAACCAGTTGTCAGAACAGTTGGCATGCAGGGATTTCATTGGACAGTGATCAGACTGACTACTGCTTTAGTGTTCACACAGACACATCCCTTTTGCAAGACTGATGGGGACCATGGCTATCTACAAGTGCAATGTTGAAATTGCTTTTGTTCCCATTCTGGGAACAGGAATCTGCTCTTCCAGTTGGAAGCTTGTTGAAAAGCTAGCTTGACTAGAGTTCTCAGTGGGAAAGGAAAAATGCACACAGGTACTCTGGGCAGCAGTGGTGCTATCTGACTGGCTTCCACTTCAACCAGAACCAACGGGTTGAAATTAAATCAAATGAGTTTCCATCTAGACATTAGGAAGAATCTTTTAACAGAGCGGTTCCTCAGTGGAACAGGCTTCCTCGGGAGGTGGTGAGCTCTCCTTCCCTGGAGGTTTTTAAACAGAGGCTAGATGGCCATCTGTCAGCAGTGCTGATTCCATGACCTTAAGCAGATCATGAGAGGGAGGGCATCTTGGCCATCATCTGGGCATGGAGTCACTGGGGGTGTGGGGTGGGGGAGGTAGTTGTGAATTTCCTGCATTGTGCAGGGGGTTGGACTAGATGACCCTGGTGGTCCCTCTATGATTCCTCTGAAAATCTTACATCTGTACATAGCCTTGTGGTTGGGATTGTGTGAGTTGATGTGTGAGGATCTGGTAACATGCAGCTGTGTCATGTGGCTTGTAAGGGTAGCCAACCCAAAGTGAACAGAGAACCTTCCCATGGGTTCTGCCCCCCCCCCCAATATACTGAGCCCAGCCCAAGTGCAAGAATTTTAAAATAAACAGCTGGCAACCCTACAATGTCAGTTCTGTGCCAGAGGCAGCTTTCACATAGATTTGCTCCACCCTGGCTCTCAAACTGCAGCAGGATTTTTTGGACCATTCTAAAAACGGTGACACCTATAAATCACTGGATATTGCTCTATCATTACACTGTAGCGATCCTTTGCAACTGAATTGGCTTGTTTATGTGGGGAATGGAGAAATGCCCTCCCTCCAAGAATCCACCCCCAATATTTCAATTAATGCCATGTACAGGAGCACAGCTGCAGACCAGTAGCTGGCAGAGAGGAGGAGCTGAAGAAGACAGCCATCAAGCACAGGGCACTCAAGATCTCAGTCATGCTAATGGTACTGGACAAGGTAGGACAAAGGCTTACCAACTCACACCCTGCTAGTAGGTCAGGCAGAGCCATGAAGCTGGGAAGACTAAAGTGTAGGAAGGAAAACTCTTCCTTTGTGGCAGGAAGGGGCAGGAAGGTCATCCCAAGAGGGGAGGGAAGAAATACAGAGGTTATTTAAACTCAGGACATGAGGAGGAAGCTCTCTGACTCTCTTGCTCTGTTGTTGGGAGCACGAGCCATGATGGATTTTGCTTATACCTAAGGACTCCATCTTGTCCGTGTGACAAGAGACAATGGACAGAAGTCGCAGCCACGAGATCTAATGTAATGATGAACCTCAAACGACTGCACCTTCAAGAAAAGTTAGCCCATATAAACACCATTTAGAAACTGCTTAGTATAAGGAACCAGGATGGTGTTTTCACCTTTTCTTTGTTCCCTTGCTGAGCCTGAAACACTTGAACACAACTTGTGCAATATTTTTATTCATTTATTAAACTTGTTTATATTTTAAATGCTCCAAGTCTGATCTCTGGGGGGAAAAACAATGCCTATTCAGCCATTTATTTGTTATTTATTTATTTATTTTAACTTTACAACGTTTATACCCCACTTTCTGTCCTGATAAGGGCCACCAAGGCAGCTAACAAATTAAAAATGTACAGAATTATCCAGCAGTAGGCCTGGGTCTAAGAGCACCCCTAGACTATAGACCTGCTCCTTCAAGAGGAGTTCAACCCCACCCAGAACAGGTGACACCTTAAATTCTTGGCCAGACCTTCCACTCACCAGTAGTACTTCCATCTTATTGGGATTAAGCATCAGTTTTATTAGCCCACATCCACTCCAAAACTGCCTCCAGGCACAGGTTCAGGGTTTTTACAGCCTGGGATTGTCTGGAAGTCTGAGAAAGAACTGTCATCAGTACATTGGTGACAACCCAGCCCAAATCTCTAGATGACCTCACCCAGTGGTTTCACCTTCTGAAACCTACCCTCCAGGTAGGACTAGAACCACTGTAAAATTGTGCCTCCCAATCCCAGCCTGGTTGAGAATTATACCATAATTGATGGCATTGAAAGCAGTTGAGAGGCTGGAGAATCAACAGAGTAGCACACCCTCTGTCCATCTCCCAGCACCAGGGTGACCAAGGCTGTTTCAGTCCCATAACCAGCCCTAAAACCAGACTGGAAAGGATCCAAACATGCTATCCAAGGTGCGGTAACAGGGAGAGGCAGCAGAGAAGCTTGCCATCCCCGGAGCATGATAGCTCTAAATTGCAAAGTTGCGATAGATCACTCCCACGCTTGCTTGTAGGAGTGTAGTGGGAGATGCAGCAACTAGGCGGAGCCTCTAAACAGCAACACAGGTACAGAGTTGTCTGGCAGGAGATACTGTCAGAGTCATTGGTGGCAGCAGGTGGTTACCCCAATTGTTTTAGGCAATCCTGGGGAGAAAGGGGAAGGGGTGTCATCTCCAGGCAGAGACGTAGGAGAACGGCAGGGTTTTTTTTCTGACGTCCCAGGGAACAACTTGAAGGAAAGGGAGGTGCTTGTGAGTCCATTCCTTCACAAGAGATAATGCAGTTGCGGGTGACTGCTACAGCACAATGATAGCACAAGAGCTGAAGGTGTATGGATACAACCTATTCTATTCCTTCCATCACCTTTTGTGGCTTCCATTCCTTTGATTCGATGTTTCCGGACACATTTGGAATCAAAGTGGGTTAGCCGCCATGTGGATGGGGAAGGTGTGGATTTCCAAAACTCCTGCCCGCATCCAGCTCCATTCTTCCCAATTCCCCTGTGCTCAATGCCTTACCTCCCCCACAAGCCCTGGCTCATAACAGGATTTTGGATAACTTTGAAAAAGAAGAAAGAAAGAAAGAAAGAAAGAAAGAAAGAAAGAAAGAAAGAAAGAAAGAAAGAAAGAAAGAAAGAAAGAAAGAAAGAAAGAAAGAAACAAAGAAAGAAGAGGCAACAGGTATATCGCTGAAACACTGCAGTGATGTGCTTATTACTGGTTTTTTTAAGCCAGCCCCCCAAAAAACCCCTCTAGTGGTGAGGGTGGGGCAGGAATTGTGGGTGCAAGTTAATGGGAAAAACCTGAGAATATGGATGTTTCACTGCTGCTGAGAATGCAGCAATGAGACCATAATGAGGAATCATCTCAGTGTGGACTCATCCAGAATGTTATCACACTTAAAATAGTCCTGGCTAAAGAGAGGATGCTGGTGGTTCACTACAATTTGTAGGGTTGCCAACTCCATTTTCGGAAATTCCTGGAGATTTGGTGTGTGGGGGGTGTGTGCCTGGGGAGGGTGAAGTTTTGCAAGGGGAGAGAGCTCAGCAGAGCTGTGATGCCATGGAGTCTGCCCCCAGGAGCTGCCATTTCCTCCAAGTGAACTGATCTCTGTAGACTGAAACTCCAGGTCTAGGCTCCACCTGGAGGTTGGTGACCTTAACAATTTGGATATCAAGTGGAGTTGAAAAGGACCAACTTCTGGCAGAAGGAATCATATATCTTTATAAAGCTCACTTTCCAGCCCCCAAAGTCCTCCCAGCGTAGCCCTTGCCTATCCCAGGGGCCCAAAACATGCAGGATGAAAAAGAGTTAGTTTTTATACGCTGACTTTCTCCCAGGGCCTACCAAAACCTGGAACCGGCGCTGGTCAGAAGGGCCATGCATGTTCCTTGCATGTGCCCGGGCACGCATGAAGGCGGATAGTCCACATTTGCTCTTTGCAATTAACCATTCATAAGGCATGAATCAAGCAGCACATTTTATGATGCAGGCATAACCAGCCAACTGTTAAAGCTTTGTTATCCCCTAAGGCTAAGCCCTAGAGAGAGAAAGAGAGAGAATGTGGATGGAGGAATAAGAGAGATGGGAGGGGGGAGGCAGGGAAGAAGAGTGAAAGAGGGACGTGGACGCAGGATGGGAGGGAGCCAGAAAGAGCCCCTCCCAACGAGAGAACAGGGCAGGGAATAGCCTGGTCAGGCTGCTGTCTCTTTAAGAACTCTTGCATGCTAAATTTATCTCTCTGCTGTCTGTGACGAGGGTTGTAGGAAGCCTTGAGGAGTGCCTCTGCCACTGCTTGTCATGCTATAAATAGATCTGAAGAGACAGAGGGAATATATATATACAGGGTGGAGATACTACATTGCAAATGAGTAGTGGGTCACCCCTTTGCAGGAAGGAAGCCGCTATCTGCATACACCTTGCAAGGATCTGTGGGGTGTGTGCATGAGTGTGGGTATTACACTGCCATTTTCCAAATGTTTCCTTTCTATGGTGAATGAAAGGCCCATTTCCTTTTCTTCTTCTTTCCCCCCCTGATCCTGTTCCTAGAGACCGGAGAGAATGAAGGCATCCTCCCAGGGCATTCCCAGCCCTCTGAGAGAGATGCAGCAGTGGAAGACTGAGGGACCGCAAAGGCCTGTGACTCATCCCGCATGCTGCACACGGCTTGTGCTGTATATATTATCCTGCACCCGTGGGAAACAGCATCCACAACCGCATCTTCCCTCTTTCTTTTCCCCTAAAGTGTGAGATGCAAAAATGTATTAAATGACATTTTTTCCAGCTCATTTGCAGGACCCCATGGGCTACAACCTCCCTGCGGTGACCATCCCAAGATCAGTGCCAAGCGAAGGCTGGCAAGAGGAAAGCCCTGGCGTTTGACTGGCCCTCTGGCTTTGTGGGCAGAAATTAGCTCAGTGCCACCTGCACTCTGGAGACTCCCCGGGCCAAATCTGCAGGTGCTCTCTGTTGAATGCCCTGGATTGCCTTTACTTTTATACCAGAAGATGTAACTCTCTGCCTATTTTGTAGCAAAACACCATCTTGCTTCTTTGCCAGGGATGCTTCTATTTAGGGCAAAGATGCCGTGGCATCTTTAACAGTAAGAACGTGGTTGTGGCAAGGACTTCTGTACACAGTAGCCTTCTTCATGAGGTGGCTGAAGTAGTCGAGATTTTGGCGGAGGTTTATTACAGCCTTTCTAGATGAGGGCATTTTCTTGCAACACGTGCAGATCTGTTAAGTTTTTGTTGTGGGGATTCTAATGTCTTTGCGTAGTGGTTACAGATCTGGTCAGTGGAACAGCTGTTGCGGGAAAAGCTTGTCTTGCCGGAGCTCAAAGCTCTGTTTCTAGTTGCTAACAAAACTAAAATCCCTCTTCACTCATACATCTGCCTTTGTTTGAGGAGAGGGGCTGTTTGAGGGGAAGGGATGTGGCTCAGTGGTAGAGCATCTGCTTGGCATGCAGAAGGTCCCAGGTTCAATCCCCGGCATCTCCAGTTAAAGGGACTAGGCAAGTAGGTGATGTGAAAGACCTCTGCCTGAGACTCCGGAGAGCCACTGCCGGTCTGAGTAGACAATACTGACTTTGATAGACCAAGGGTCTAATTCAGTATAAGGCAGCTTCATGTATGTGAAAAGTGCTGTGAAATGTCATCTCCTAAGCATCATGGGCACCTGTTGGCTAACACATCTGTGACATCACAGGATCATCACCACACTTCTTCTTTGGAACCTCTTTTCCAAAGAGGTAATTATGGGAATGCTGCTCTGCTGTACTGCCCAAGCATGAGCGCTTTACCAATGAAAAAAATGTATATAATCAAATGATGGTGGGACAGGTGAGTGTGCTCGGCTGGGATTCTCAGAAACATGCTGCCTGCTTCTTTTGCGCTTGCATAGAGTCAGAGTACATGCACAGACCTGGGCATGTAGAATCACCAGCAAGATACATAGAAGCTGTGCTAATTCTGGGAGAAGTCACCGCTGGGGGTGGCAAATTTCCCTCCACTTTATTCACTGGGGAGAAGCTGCATGGATTCAGCCTCAAGCTACCAAATGTTTCAGAATACAACCGCGCTGCTGCTCTGGAGAACTTTTGTGGGGGAGACTATAGAAGCATTTACATGGGTGCTCCGTTCCAAAACCACTTCCCTCTTCCTGCCTCTTAGAAATGTGCTGGGAGTTATTTATCTTTGCAACACCATTTCTGTAGTTACTGGTGCTGCCAGCAGATCTGTCCTTTAAAAAAGACTTTAAGTGTTCCAGATCAAACCGGAGCTCAAGATGTCAATATGTCCTGGCTTCAGATTAATGGAGGGTGGGGGCTGGATGTCACTTACATGGGATTGTGATACTATGGAAAATGCACAGGCAGAAGGGACATAAAACAGAGGTGTACTAGCACAGGTAACTTGTACACATATTCTAATTCACACAGTGAAAAATGAATGAGAGTGAATGGATATACTGAAATTGAACCTGGGCATGTCCAATGCATTCAGTGGCATGAATAAGGAACAAAATAACAACCTGGCAAGGCTGAAACTCTAGCAAAGTCTCACACTCTTCTTATGTGAGTTATTATTTATATATTTCATTTATATCCTGCTCTTCCTCCTGGGCAGAGCAGTTTGCAAACCATACAGTCTGAAACGTGCTTGGCTCTAGCAGCGAAGCAGCACTGTGTACCCACATATCGTTCTCTGCTCCCCCAACCCTGTTTTTTTTTTTTTACTGTGGGTGCCACTGTGCTATCTTTTGCAACAACATAAAGACAGAATTCTATCAACTGTAATCAAAAGCATGTACACACTGTGATATCGGCCAGATGTGATAACTTTCTGACATCTGGTACTACAGTGCTATAGATTTGAAAAGGGGCAATATCCTGCCCATACAGATGCCAGACTTTCCACTCCCATGACCTTTGTACAAATAAATTAGATTAACTAAACAGTCCTCATAAAGGTAAAGGTAAAGGTAGTCCCCTGTGCAAGCACTGGGTCATTCCTGACCCTTGGGGTGATATCACATCCCGACGTTTACTAGGCAGACTTTGTTTATGAGGTGGTTTGCCATTGCCTTCCCCAGTCATCTACATTTACCCCCAGCAAAGATGCCTATTTCACAAACTTGGATGAGCATGCTCCATAATGGCACAATTCTTATTGGAGTATATTGTTAAAGGAAGCAGCAAATCCATATCCTATACAATTAGCTGAGCATCACACCACCCTACAGGGACATAGGACGTCCTATGTTCTAATCAGGACATGAAACAATTTACCAAATACACAGGAACCTGACACAAGAGAAGAAACCTGCAGCACAGGCTTTGCCTAATTCATCAGAACTCCCTGTCATTGCAATGGTCCTGTAAAATTTGGATAATTTGATGCTCACCATGCAGACCATGCAAAATCTGTTGTGAAATCCATTAATCAATATTACAGTCCCTCTGCATACATTCTACTGGACTAACTGGCACAGGAGTCAACAACCTTTTATAACTAAAGAGCCATACTACTTCACAGTTCAGAGCAAGAGATCAATTGAGAACTAGTATAAGAGACACTGTTTGCATAACAAAACATGCAACTTTACATTACCGATAATTGACATGTGGATTAATGATCCATAAAGTTTTTGCAGTCCAAACACTGGCTGCTGTGAGTTCTTTATTAAGAAGGCAGCACACATGAGTCACTAGAAAAGATAGCCATGCTAGGAAAAGTTGAGGGCAGCAGGAAAAGAGGAAGACAAGGGATGGATTGACTCCATAAAGGAAGCCACGACCCTCAATTTGCAAGACCTGAGCAAGGCTGTCAAAGATAGGACATTTTGGAGGACGTTGATTCATAGGGTTGCCATGAGTCAGAAGTGATTTGACGGCACTTAACACACACACACAGCACACATGAGGTCTCCCAATAAGTAATAAATACACACAGGATCACCTTGCATAATTATTTTAGTGCACTGGTATTAAACTGCACTTGATTCACAGCTGGAGTCCCGGCAACTATCATTTCCCTTTCTGCAAAGTAGGGCTCCCCAACCTTTTTGAGCCTGTGAGCACATTTGGAATTCGGACACGGCATGGTGGGCACCGCAACAAAATGGCTGCCACAGGTGGTAGAGCCAGCCACCAAATGATTGCCACAGCTTAACTTCAGTAACACAGTGTAAATCCTTCTGCTGTAGTGGCAGCTGCTGCCAAAACAACATTAAAAAAAAAAATCTGTACAGCCAATCAAATCTCCAATAGTTAATCAGAAACCTTGCTGGGCAGAAGCCCCATCTGACCCCACTCAGTTCCTAAAAACACCTGGTGGGTTCCAGAAAAGGTGTCAGCAGGAGGCATGGCACCCACAGGCACCATGTTGAAGATCCCTGCTGTAAAGCATCTCTAAGAAGCTCTTTAGTCCCATAAAAAGTCTTTGCCTACCATTCCCTTCACAAACTAGTTTGTCTAGCATCCCACCACCCTCTCTAATATACCTTATCGTAAACATTTCTTTTTCTTTTTCAAAGAGACATATTTGGTTCCGTGCTGAGACACCTGTGGCTCTGGAGTCATAGGTAATAGATCCCTGAGCTAGAAGGTTCATTATTTTTACCGATAACATGGAGCAAACATTACATTTTGAAATGGCACTGAACTTTGAGTTCTGACGCAACCTTATAACACCTCTAGGAATTTGGGCAGAAGACCCTCAAACCCAGTTCAAATGTATTTCAGTGGTCTGCCGGTAAACTGAGCTGACAGCAAATAAAACAGATGCATCCACATCTGGGGTACAACCAGAGTTGCCAACTCTAAGTTGAGAAATACCTGGAGATTTTGGGGGTGTAGCCTGAGGAGGGCTGGGTTTAGGGAGGGGAGGGACCTTAGCAGGGTATGGCACTATAGAGTCCATCCTCCAAAGCTGCCATTTTCTCCAAGTGAACTGATCTCTGTTGGCTGGAGATCAGTTGTAATAGTGGGAGATTTTGGAATTTCCTGCATTGTGCAGCGGGTTGGACTAGATGACCCTGGTGGTCCCTTCCAACTCTATGATTCTATGATTCTATGAGATCTTCAGCCACTACCTGGAGGTTGACAACCCTAGGTACAACATGCCATCAAATCACACATATATGACAAACTCTCAAGCCGCTCTCCCGCCTCCCTGGTTTTTTTTTGCATTTTCCCTGAAACATTCAAGTGAGGTCTGGAATTGGATGACAGAAGAGTGCCATTCTGCAAGGACTCACCTCAAGCCATACAGGACTGTTCCATCTGGGTGCAGCCGGATCATCCGGTTCTTCACTGTCACTCCATGCAGGAAAGACTTCTTGTCGTTCAGGAAGTAAGTGTCGGGGAGCCAGAGCTGATCAGCCACCCGGTTGTCCAGAGTGAGGTTCAGAGGCAGATCACTGTATGCTAATCGCTTGTCTCGCCAGCTTTGCTGGAAATACATGGTGATCGTGTAGTCCTGGAAGCACAAACATCGCAAGGGTTAACTCTCAGGAGAAAGGACCAGCTAGCTCTCCACCTGCTCTGGTAGGGTTGCCAACCTCCAGGTACTAGCTGGAGATCTCCTGCAATTACAACTGATATCCAGCTGATACAACTGATCTCCAGCCGATAGAGATCAGTTCACCTGGAGGAAATGGCTGGTTTGGCAATTGGACTCTATGCTAGGGTTGCCAGTTCCCTCTTCACCACCGGTGGGAGGTTTTAGGGGAGGGGCCTGAGGAGGGCATGGTTTGGGGAGGGGAAGGACTTCGATGCCATAGAGTCCAATTGCCAAAGTGGTCATTTTCTCCAGGGGAACTGATCTCTATCAGCTGGAGACCAGTTGTAACAGCAAGAGATCTCCAGCTAGTACCTGGAGGTTTTGTGCACCTTATAGTAATATGTGTGTTAGTTCTCCTGCATGTTAAGTTGATTACGATGTAGTTATAGTGTTAGTCTTAGTACATAGAAATAAACCATTGTTAAGTTCTAATTATAGTATGTCTGATACTTCAATTTGAAGTAATTTTCAATAGAGCCCTCATGCGGTTTGTTTTCACAGTACCTGGAGGTTGGCAACCCTATATATGGCATTTAAGTCCCTCCCCTCCCCAAACCCCGCCTTCCACAGGCTCTGCCCTAAAAACCTCTTGCCTGAGGCGAAGAGGGACCTGGCAACCCTATGCTCTGGTGCTGAGGGGTGATGCAGGGCCCTTGCTGGGAAATTTATTCACTTATTTATTTACTGCAGTTATACTCTGTCTTTTTCTTCAGTGAGGACCCAAAGAAGCTTACATCTTTCTCCTCCCCTCCATTTTATCCTCACAACAATCCTGTGAGGTCAGTCAGGCTGTCAGTGTGGGACTGGTTCACTCAGTAAGCTTCCGTGGCAGTGTGGGGATTTGAACCTGGATCTCTCCATATCCTAGTCCAACCACTATGCCACACTGGAAATGGAGCAAAGCCCCAGCCACAGGAAGAGGCAGGCTGACCCTAGGTGCTGCCGGTCTCAGCCCATGTATGAGGAAGCAGTAGCAAGTGTTCCTGTTTGGGGTCTATCACCAGCCAGTGCAGCCCCACAGGCCAAGGCAATGGGGCCCCCTGTTGAGTCGAGCTGCCAGGGTCCCATGACTGTCGGCTGCCATAGGAGGGTTAAGGGTTGGCTGTGAAGTCCAGGGGGAAGCCCACAAGCATTGTGTGGGACTAGGGTTGCCAACCTCCAGGTAGTGGAGGAGGAAAAAAGACACCTCTGTACAAATATCCAGGGGATAAGAAAATCAGTAGAGGAGCGAATATTATTCAAATCAACAAATTCTTATTGTGACTACACACATATATATTACAAAAATAGTCACTTTGACCATCAACATACAAAACGCAACATGCATCATGCATCAGACACAAAAGGTGGGTAATAAATAGGGTGAGTACACTTCAGTCAATAATCTTTCTATGTTTCTTTTTCCACAGGAGCAGGTTTGTATGGACGAAAGGATGTCAATGGACACAAGTTCATCAAGAGGATACGATCGTTTCGAAGTCTCAAAATTCAAATCTTCATCAGTCCTTCATAACAGAAGTCTCATAAATTCCTATGTTATCATCCATGTTGCACAATCCCCTTAGGGTAAGGTTGCCAAAGTATTGCAATATCAAAATATCCCAAGCAGGGTAAAATTCAAAGTTCCTTCCTCTAAGGGTAAGGTCAGACAAAGGCTTTGTGCAACATGGATGATAACATAGGAATTTATGAGACTTCTGTTATGAAGGACTGATGAAGATTTGAATTTTGAGACTTCGAAACGATCGTATCCTCTTGAACTTGTTTCCATTGACATACTTTCGTCCATACAAACCTGCTCCTGTGGAAAAAGAAACATAGAAAGATTATTGACTGAAGTGTACTCAACCTATTTATTACCTATTTATTACCCACCTTTTGTGTCTGATGCATGTTGCGTTTTGTATGTTGATGGTCAACGTGACTATTTTTGTAATATATATGTGTGTAGTCACAAGAATTTGTTGATTTCTAATAATATTCGCTCCTGTACTGATTTTCTTAACCTCCAGGTAGTAGCTGGAGATCTCCCTGTATTACAACTGATCTCCAGCCAATAGAGATCAGTTCACCTGGAGAAAGTGACCGCTTTGGCCATTGGACTCTATGGCATTGAAGTCCCTTCCCTCCACAAACCCCGCTCTCCTCAGGCTCCCCCCAAAAAATCTCCTGTTTGTGGCGAAGAGGGACCTGGCAACCCTACATGGGACTGCTGCTTCTCCATTGCTCTAGAGCTGGAGACTGATGAAAGAGTGGGATTGTTGGGCGAGGGCACCCTTGTAGCTCTCTAAAGGGGCAATTGCAGCAGTTCCCCTGGGCACCCTCCTAGGACAAAGTGGGCAGCTGCTGCTGGTAGTGCTGCTGCCAGGCTTTCCCAAGTGGGCTTTGAAGGCCGCACTGCTGGAGAGGAATTCTCAAGCAGGATAAAGTGCTTTGGTTGGCACGATTAATAAATTGCACAGTGGTGGTGTGTGGTGGGGGGGGGGGAGCATAAGAGCCTAACAGGATCCTTGCTGGAGTAAACAAAAGATCAGTCTTGTCCTGTCTCTTGTTTTCCACAGTTGCCAACCAGCTGCCCCCAGGAAGTCCCCAAATGGGGCGTGGAAGCCAGAGCTCTCCCGTACTGCCACATCGCTAGGGTTGCCAGGTCCCTCTTCACCACCAGCGGGAAGTTTTTGGGGAGAAGCCTGAGGATGGCGGGATTTGGGGACGGGAGGGACTTCAATGCCATAGAGTCCAATTGCCAGATCGGCCATTTTCTCCCAGTGAACTGGTCTGTATCGGCTGGAGATCAGTTGGAATAGCAGGAGATCTCCAGCTAGTACCGGGAGGTTGGCAACCCTGTCACAGCAACCAGTGCCAGTGCCTCAGAACACAGAGTTGGCATTTAGTCCTCCCGGCTAATAAAAAGTGATCTAGTAGTCATTAGCCTTCCTGTGGCAACAGTATGTTACCACCAATGTTCTTGTATTGCTCCTCATTTTTCACTCTGCAGTCAGAAAACATCTGTGCATTCAACTTGCATGGTTTGGAATTAGAGGGGCTGCTGTGTTTTTTAGCACAGGGGAAACCAGACATTGTGGCAAGTAGGTAATTCCTTTCTTCTTTTGGCCTCTGGCACTTACGATGGACCTGGTCAGTATTTTAATTATTTATCAGTGCAGTAGATTTATATTTCACCTTTCTCTTTTAAAACACCCAAGGGGGGCTCAGCAATAATGCAAAAACACAAGTCAGTACAATCAAATGCAACATCATTAAAAGCAAGCAACCCGAGGCAGCAAAATACAAGCAGGTACTCTGAAAGGCCTTCCAAAGCAAATAAGTTTCAAATTATGCCGAAAGGCCTGTAAAGATGGTGACAGCTGTACCCGGGGTGGGTAGGAGGGTGGTTGGTTCTATAAATTGCCAGTGGCAGCTGAAAAGATCTCTTCCAAATGAAGTTTAAGCAGTGCAAGTTCAGCGACTCATAATGAAGGACACTCAGACACCTGCCCATTCAGCTCATGCCCTGTTCACCAGTGGCAAACAGGGAGCCGATTTCTTTTGCCAATGGTTCCTCCCTTTGTCAACCAGTTTGTAGCTAGCCAGCAGGATGCCTCGCTGCATTCCTTCCTAACAGTGCAGTCAGCTTGTCATGCGTGCGCATTCTCACTCAGGGCCCCTTTGGCTGTGCCACTGCTCCGCTCGACCAGCCGTTGTTTGAACAGACAGCTCAGTCAGTGACAAATTGCCTAAACCAGTCACAAATAAATGCTGTCTTAAAAAAAAAAATCCTACCATTTAATATTATACCTAGGTTTATATTTTACTTGCAATCCCTTTCTATATCACTTGCAAATAGTCATAAAATTAATACTTTGTTTTGGAAATTTATGTGGGGTACCTTATCACCTTGGATTTCTTTAAAGAGGAAACAGCTTCCATTCAATGAAGGAGGATTAGGTTCCCTGATCTTAGTTTATATCATCAAACATACTTGTTAACTTGTACTAATTATTGGGATTGCTCCTTGCAGTTGGGCTATTCATCTTGGACTCTTTTTGAGACTTCTTGTCTTGCCCCCGTCTTTAAGTGGAATGAATTAGGGTCTACTTATGCTAGAGTGGATCCCATTCTTCCTGCAATTTCTGCAGCTATGGTGCATAATGTCATGACAATATCAGTTTGATTCATTTTCACATGCTAAATTAACATTATGGGTAGGGTTGCCAGGTCCCTCTTCACAACCGGTGGGAGGTTTTTGGGGTGGAGCCTGAGCAGGGCGGGGTTTGGGGAGGGAAGGGACTTCAATGTCATAGAGTCCAATTGCCAAAGCAGCCATTTTCTCCAGGGGAACTGATCTCTGTCGGCTGGAGATCAGTTGTAATAGCAGGAAATCTCCAGCTAGTACCTGGAGGTTGGCAACCCTATTAATAAATATGACATGCAGAGCCTCAGGAATGAATGGAATAAGGAGCTAATTCATCCTATTTTGCCAAAGCAATGGGCTGTCATCTTAAAGTTTATACCTGCTCACTCCATTGATATTGTGACTTATTCATCAAAAAATTATGCTTAGTATATACTGGGCACCACAGAGTGTTTAGCAAAGGATTGAGTAAAATGTCTGTTGGCAGTGTAACTCACAGGATGCATCCCTGAAACATGTGCTTTGGGTATGTCAAGTTATTCAGTTTTTCTCGGAAGCAGTTATTACTCGTATCAGTTTTGTATTAGAACGTTCATCGATTTTTAAGGATGCTTATGTACTTTTAAACTATCTGCCCATCTCTTGGAGGCTAACTGATGTTCAACAAAAATAGACCCTCCATGCCCTTATTACAGTTAAGAGACTCGTCTTACAACATTGGAAAGATAAATGCCCTCCTCCAGTAAATCAATGGATTGAGGACCATAGAACTCTATCAACGCATGACATATAGACAACAATTACATATTAACTTATTTTTAGATATTTGGAAACTTTTTATAGAATCTTATGTGTAGATCTGCCACCACTGTTGCTATATTTTCCTCTCTGCTTTATGTGTACCGGTACTTTGTTTCCTTTTTTCAAATTCTGTTTAGTTGCTGGGTTTGGAGTCGGCCCCCCCATTCCTTTTTTTCTCTTTTTTGAGAGATACTTTTAGAAATGGAATAAAAAACCCAATGTTCATCTAAGTAGTCCTGAGCGATCTTAACAGTGCTCACATTGCACGCACAAACTCACCCAGCTCTTTTGCTTACACATTTTTTAATTACAAAAACCTGGTTTAAGATCTTTAGTAAACGCGGCTTCTTTCCCCACTAGAACTAAAGAGGCCGGCGGCACTTGTACACAAGAACCAGTGCTGGCTAGCAGATCAACATGCATGTATTTATTTATAATGTGCATATCCTGCCTGGAAGCATTGTTCTTGAGGAACATGAGCCTGGACTGAATACTTATTCTCAGTTATGACATTGGGGAGTCTGAAGGTAGAAAATGCTTCCCCTAAGTAGGTAAAAAAGAAGGTACACATGAGCACATGAAGCTGCCTTATACTGAATCAGACCCTTGGTCCATCAAAGTCAGTATTGTCTACTCAGACTGGCAGCAGCTCTCCAAGGTCTCAGGCAGGTAACCTCTCTAAGGTTGCCAGCCTCCAGGTGAGGCCTGGAGAGCTCCTGAAATTACAACTGATCTCCGGGCTACAGTTCCCCTGGAGAAAATGGCCACTTCGGAGGATGGACACTATGGCATTATATCCTGCTGAGATCCCTTCCCTCTCCAAACCCCACCCTCCCCAGGCTCCACCCCCAAATCTCCAGGAATTGCCCAACCCAGAGCTGGCAACCCTACATCTTTCCCAGCTCCCACTCAGGAAGTGAGTTGGTTCCTTTTGTCATCCTGTCTGGGGTTCTGTGGTAACACTGGGAGAAAGTGAGAATTGGATGCAGAAGGTGGGAAAGAAAGAACAACATATGACAAGATGGTGTAGGCTACTCTGATGGCAACTGCTCACTGGAGAGCCAAGTTACCCTGAAACGGGTTCAGTGCATCATGGTCCCGCAGAACGGTCTGGGGTGCTCAGAGGGGAATCAGAATTGGGGCATGCTTCTCAGCATTGGCACTAAGGTAAGACTCAGCCATTCATTAAGCAAGGCTGTCGCTGAATGGCCCTCACTGCAGACTTCACAGTTTTCTCTGTAGAGCAAACCAGACTGTGGACAGGGTTTTGGAGCATCAACCAGCTCGGCAATCTAATCATGCTGGGGGCTGTCTTGGATGTAGAGATCCCCGTCAAACCCCTCAGGTGGGAAGCGTCTGGGGTTGAGACATGCCAGGAGGCAGGGCACATGATTAATTGTGCATCTGTGGCTAGTCTGTACCACTCCAGAATGCTGATACGGAATCGAAAGTTTGAGCACCTCTTCGCGCAGAGAGAAATAAATAAATCACTCTCCGTTCAAGACGAGTTAGCTAGCGAAAAGCTAGACTACAGCCTTCTCCATGACATGCTAATTTGGTATGCATGAGGAAAGGTTTGTTTTAGTGGGAGCGCTGAAATAAGACAACCCTCCCCTCATTGCTGTGGGAAATGATCCTGCCCAGTAACACATTATGCATCAATGCAGGTCTGCTACCTGTGATTCTGCTTGGAGGCTGGAATAAAGTTTTGAAGTGGATTCTCCTGGTACCTAGGCTTGGGGTCTCATTTTCCCATTTTCTCCTGGGGCAAATGGAGTGCTGTCTTCCAAGGCTCCCTGCCAGACTGCTGCTACCATGCTCTCAAGGGGCATAGAAACATCTGGGTGCCAGGGGACTTGTTTTCTTGGAGTCCTCCTTCCATTGATTTGCTGCCGCGGCAGGTTTATTTTAATTCACGGGTTTTAATTGCTGTACATGAGTCTTCAGCCTCGGTCGGATAAATCATCCAATCCCTCATGGGGGACTTTAAGTATGAAAACTGCCCCCTTGTTTGGGCTGCTTGCCATCTAATAGCCACGGATAAACAGGCATGAGGAACGTTGATTAAGTATATGATGCGGTGTTTTATTTGTTTAATTAATCTTTTCATCTCGTTGGGCTATTGCAGGCTTTGCAGAACTCAGCCTTTGCCAACGGCTGCACCTTCAGCAAGAACGAGGAGGTAGCATTTGGGGCTCAGCAGACACCAGACAGCGGCAAGCATTCTTCAACATGAACTCGTGAAAGCAGTGTGCGTTAGGCGCTGCACAGGAAAGGGACCCTGCCGCACATGAGAACTGAGAAGAATTCCAGATGCCAAGCTAGGCTTTGGAAAGGGCGGAGAGAATGCAAGGGGCCGTTATTTGTGAGATGGTTAACGGAAGTGAAAACAGGAGCTTCTGAGGTCGAGGGAAGTCTGTTTCTTTGATCAAGCCTCCCTTATCCCAGGAACCAACAGTAGAGTTAGGAGTCACCGAGGACCTTTGATTTCTCTCTAATTTCTCACCGCTCCAGCTAAGACGGTTTCGTACAAAAAGTCTACCGGCTGGTACTGTCACAGAGCTCCAGTTTTCCTTTCGTACCCACAGAGGGCTCAGTGATGGGATATGCTTTATTACGTTAAGCAGTGGGCACATGGCCCCCAAGAAAGCCAGAAAGGGGACACTTTGTCCGAAATGCTGCTTAAACCAAGCCTCTGAACAGAGGGATGGTTCACAGTTGAACAGGACTTTGTTACATGCCCGTATTTCATCTCTGTCCAGGCTATGCCACAGGGCAGGGGCTCCTATAGTCCCACCCTAGTATCACTGCCATGTCAGAGGGAAGCAGCCCACCAGATGTCCCAGAATCCTCTGCTACCACAAAAAGAAATACTGGGCTTCTTTGCCACAGGTGCTTCATTTAGGGTTGCCAGGTCCCTCATCGCAACTGGCAGGAGGTTTTTGGGGTGGAGCCTGAGGAGGGTGGTGTTTGGGGAAGGGAGGGGCTTCATTGCCATAGAGTCCAACTGCCACTTTTGGTGGAGCCAGAGAGTGGGGTCTGGGGAGGGACTTCAATGCCATAGAGTCCAATTGCCAAAGTGGCCATTTTCTCTGGGTGAACTGATCTCTATCGGCTGGAGATCAGTTGTATCAGCTGGAGATCAGTTGTAATAGCAAGAGATCTCCAGCTAGTATCTGGTGATTGGCAACCCTATTTAAAGTAGGTTTGCCAAATCCAGGTTGAGAAATTCCTATAGATTTAGGAGTGGAGTCTGGAATCTGGGGAGGGTAGAATTTGGGGAGGAACCTCAGAGATGCCATAGAGATGCCACCCTCCTCAGGCTCTGCCCCAAAAATCTCCAGTTATTTCCCAACCTGTAACTGGCAACCCTAGTAGTATTCCAGGTGGGGCCATACCACAGATTTATAGAAGGCTGTTACTGTATTTGTTCTTGTTATGCCTTCCCTAACATTTTAGGAAATTTTAACTGCAGCAAAAACACAGCGCTAGTAACTGATGTGGATTTAATCAACAAGGGTGGATTCTGACCTGCAGGGAGCTGCCTATCAGCTGGTGAGTCTGCCAGCAGGACCTGTCTCTTTGCTTCCACTTTTGGAGAATCTAGGTGTAGGCAATCATAAGGGTGATGATGACAGTCCTTTTGCAAGTGGGGAATCCTTAGCACATCCCTCTGGGCAGAGTCCAAACTAGGAGGAGTCTGTAGCCTTGCAGCAGCCTTCTTTTCATGGGGAAGCTGCTCGCAGGGGGCAGGCACAGCTCCAACGGTGCAGCCGCAGCGTTCCCAATCTCCCCTGAGCCCTGCTGTCCCATGCTACATTTTGTTGCCGCCCCTTTTTTATCTGACCAAAGGGCCGATCTGCTCTGGCCCTCCATGATCTCATTAGCTAGTTTGCCTTTCCAGTTGCTTAGCAACTCTGCATCTTGCAGAATACCAAGTACTCCCCCTGCCTCCCCTTCCATGCATTTGCTTCTCCAGGGGCTTGAAAATGTGAAAATAGGCAGGTGGGGCAGGAGAGAAAGGGGAATTCACAGAATGCCTCATTCCAAGAGAGCCATTCAGTTATTTTGCATCTGCTCTCCTATCCATCACAGAGAAGTAAGCATGTGTATGTGTGAGACTGCATCATTACACGTGCTGGCAATCAAGTCTGGCATGTATTCTGTCAACGGCCTTCATCCACATTCATTCCTGCAGATGGGGCTCTTCTGGTTTGTCTGGAAAGCAGGACCACAGCAGCTTCCCAAAGTGTGTGTCTGTTTTGCCAAATGGCCTCAATTTTCAGGTGACGGGCATTCACACCCACCCACATCAGTGTATGGGGAAGATATTGCATGTGAAGCATTTTATCTCAAATTCATGTCTCCCATTAAGCATTATCATTATTGGAAAAGGTCATCATAAATTGAGGGTGAGGGCTGTTCAACCGTGGAATGCGCTGCCTCAGAGGGTGGTGGAGTCCCCGTCTTTGGAGGTCTTTAAGCAGAGGCTAGATGGCCATCTGTAGGGAATGCTTTGATTGTGGGATCCTGCATGGCGGGGGGAGGGTTGGGGTCACTGGGGATGTGGGGGGAGGTAGTTGTTAATTTCCTGCATTGTGCAGGGGGTTGGAATAGATGACCCTGGTGGTCCCTTCCAACTCTATGATTCTATGAACTCTTTTTCATCACCTATGGAAACTAATTTGACTAAATCTGAAATGAAACAAGATTGTGCACACATTCAATACAGATTTTCAGAAATATAGAATCATGGAGCAAGATGGGACACAGTGTTGCCAACCTCCAGGTGTTGCATGGAGTTCTCCAAGAATTACAACTGATCTCTAGACTACAGAAATCAGCTTCCCTGGAGGAAATGACAGCTTCAGAGGGTGAACCCTATGGCATCACATCCCTGCTGAAGTCCCTCCCTTCACCAAACTCCATGCTTCACATGCACTGCCATCAAATCTCCAGGAATTTCTTAACCTGGAGTTGGCAGCCCAAGGGGAGCACCAGTGGCTCCAGGTTTGCTTTAACTAGAATGTACTTCTATGTAACTTCTTGTACGAACAAGTTTTAAATATATAAATGAAATCTGCTGTGTCATATATTTTAAAGCTTCTTTTTAAAGAGAAAAATCTTTGGTGGGCCAAATGAGCACTCTTGGTAGGGTGGTACACTGCTAACCCCATCCTGGTTATGGCCCTCATTTCAAGCATATTCAGGGCTGGCCCCTAAAAGAAGTTAAATCTTCCCAACTTTCTTCTAGTCCAAAGATTCCATAAGGCACCAGGCCCCTTGGGAACGATGTCTTTCTCGAATGACTTTTGCTTGCTGCTGGAGAGGACAGAAGCTTAACTATTAATCAAAGAACATGGAAGGGGAGTAGGTTTAATAGATAAAATTTATTGAAGGCATTTATGTTAACTTTTCTACTTTTAAAGAGTCTACAAGGCAGCTTACAGATATTACATATTAAATAAAATGTTAAAATCATGAACTCTAATAAAACATTGCTATCACAGAAAAACCAAACAGCATAAAACAAGCAGATAAATCCAATTCCAGCAGTAAAAGTTAAACTAAGTACTGGTTGACTCATCAGGGAAAAGGGACTGGCTTAACCTACCACATAAATGAAGATAAGGTTTTGCAACAAGCAGATCTCTCTGGGAATGGACTAACAGAGCAAGGCCCCTTCACTAATTGTCAACAGCCTAATCTCAGAAATCAGAAGCATGCAGAGAAATCAGGGGCATGCAGAAAATATCTCAATTCCAAGCAGGTTTGTAGGAGAGAAGATGGTCCTTTAGTCCCAACCATCTAAAACTTCCTAGGTCAAAACCAGCACCTTAAATTATGCCTGGGAACAGACTCTGAGCAAGTGAGGATGCCGTAGTACCAGCCTGACACCATAAAGCTGACATGCTTCAATCAACAATTCAGATGCCCTTTTCTGGCCCACAAACAGCACACTGCAGTAGACCAGTCTGCTTGTAGCCAATCTGTAATTAACTAGGGCCAGATCGTCTCTTCCCAGAAGTGGACACAACTTGCAACCAGCATCCATATGCAAAGGTAGCTCTGAACACAACCATAAAATGTGCACTTAATCTTTAAAGAGGAGCACAATCCGTTCCAGAGGAGCAGAACCACCCACCCACCTAGGGTTGCCAACCTCCAGGTACTGGGGGAGAAATAGACACCACTGTACTAGTATCGGGGAAATTAGGAAATCAGTACAGGAGCGAAATCAAATTTAAAGTGCAAAAATATCTTTATATGCTACTGTGTCTAACCTTATACATCAATATTCTAAGTTACCTATGAATTGTATACAACACACAAATACAACAGTAAAACAATCAACCACCTCAAAGGTGAAGGAAAAAAGGGAAACAGTTCATATATGACGTGTCTCACAGAGTACAAACATCATTCTTCTGCATTCTTCTCAATGCAGATAGGTAGGAGAATATCAATATTCATTGAGGAAAAAATTCATGGAGGATACGGCCATTTAAAATTCTTTGAATATGAATTCTTCATCAGTCCTTCAATAAAGTTCCTCTTATATTGCACATCTTAATAATATTTCAAAGTGCTGGATACATGTTGCTTCCCACAAGGGGTAAGATTCAAAAGTGTAGACATGGCTACACTTTTGAATCTTACCCCTTGTGGGAAGCAACATGCATCCAGCACTTTGAAATATTATTAAGATGTGCAATATAAGAGGAACTTTATTGAAGTGGTATTGAGTGGTAGGGTAGGGGTACAATCCACCCCCTTGTCTTCATGTCCTGAATCTGGATTTCCCAGAAGAATCTGGCTGGTCATGTGAGAAACAGGATACAGGATACTGGATGGACCTTTGGTCTGATCCAGCAGGCTGTTTTCTTCTTATGCAATGTGTGTGTTGGGGGGTGGGGGTGGAGAAACATAAAATGCCCCAAGATGATGACAATAGGTTAGGGTACCCTTTAACCCACTATCCTCAAATCCTTTCACTTCTTTTCAAGCAAAGGGCTTTTCTCTGTGTGTCACATCTGACTTCCTTAACCTAAGCCTGAGGGTTTTATTGGGCCTTTTAAAGACTGCCAAAATAATCAGCATCATCCCCTGCCACACTCAACAGAGGTTCTGAGCCATCACCAAGAGAAATAAGTAGATGCCCTTAGAATCGCACAGAACCAGCTTCTTCCTTCATACCTTCTCAACAAGAAGTGCCAACATTTTCACCTAAGAAAGGGATGAGGAAGGTAGAAGAAGAACAGTGGTGCTGGCCAGTGGAGAAGGTCACAGGATATCTGGGCTTGCAAGATGGGGCTTCTGGCCTATCAGGTGGGAGGAGGGATTTGGGAAGGCATGTAGTAGAACTCGGAAAAAGAGCTTGGAGAGCAGGTATATGGGAGTTGCAATAGACAGCTAATTACGAGGGTTTGCAGCAGAGATGTGAGAGGGTGGGATATTGGCTGAGGGATAGATAGTGAGAGGTCTTTAAGCTGGAAATAAAAACAAGGGTTCAGACAGCATCAAATTTGCTTGTACCCTCTGATCTGGAAGCCCAGGTCTGTACAGGTTGTGTGTGTGTAAAGTGCGGTCAAGTCGCAGCCGACTTATGGCGACCTCTTTTTTGGGGTTTTCATGGCAAGAGACTTAACATAGGTGGTTTGCCAGTGCCTTCCTCTGCACAGCAACCCTGGTATTCCTTGGTTGTCTCCCATCCAAATACTAACCAGGGCTGACCCTGCTTAGCTTCTGAGATCTGACGAGATCAGGCTAGCCTGGGCCATCCAGGTCAGGGCTCTGCCTACATATTGTCACTTTTGCATGTTCTTTCCTCCTCAAAATGACTCTGCAAGGTTGATTGGGCTTAGACTGGCCACTGCACTGGCTGAACTGAAATCCAATTAGGGCCCCAAGACACAGAAAGCTATTGCATAGTATGTATTTTTGCCATCGTAGACATGATATAATGTTCAAGAACATTTAATCAATGATAAACCTTTTAACCATCATGAAATACACTCTTAATAAACCGGTTGGCACTTCTTTTATTTAATATTATTTCTAATATTGCATATAAAAAGTACAAGTATGAAGTCTTATCTTAGAAAAACCATTCCCCTTCACCCAAGGTGATATGCTTCTCAGATGGTGTTTGCAGCAATACATATATCTGCAAACAAAGAAATTATGTTTTTTCCTCTTACTGTTCTATTCACATGCAAAATTTATATAAATTTAATTAATCATTTCAAAATCGCTTGATTAATCATTTGACTTATGTTTCTTTAATTGTGTGACACTCCTTAACTTGCAAGTCTTCGGGAACAATTTCTAAAAGACGATTTGCTAATTATTTATCAGCTTCTTTATTTATAGAACTTTTAAATTGTCTTTTTCCTAAAAGGGATTCAGGGTGGCTTACAGAAACCAAACAAATCCTAAAACCATATTATATCAAAAAGAATACAACACTGGTCTGCATAGCATCAGCTGAACATCAACCCGTCCAAAACTAATGCAGAAGTCCTGTGCAAACCACACACAACAGTACTATCCCCTGCTCAACCAACTAGCTAAAACAATTAAAACACATTTATAACATACAGTGACCTCAAAAGCTCTCTTTAAAAGTGTAGCCTTGCAAAAATATTTTTTAAGCCCAGAGTGTAGGAGCTTCTTTAATATGGTCTGACAAACTGTTCCGGAAAGACAGGACAGTCACAAAAAAGCCCGCAACCAGTTAGTTAACCATTGACATGTCCTGATAAGAGGGGACAATCAGAAAACCTGGTTGAGAAGAATGAAGGGACCACATGAGCTCACAGCCAGAGACAATCCTGGATAGATTTACCATCTCCAGCTCGAGTAATTCCTGGAGATTTGTTGCCTGGGGAAACTGAAGTTTGGAGAGGGGAGGGAGTTCAGCACGGATGTGATGCCATTGAGTCTGCCCTCCAAAGCTGCCTTTCCTTCCAGGGGATCTGATCTGTGTAGTCTGGAGTTCCGTTATTAAGTCTGGGAGAATTCTAGGCCTCACCTTGAAGGTGGTGGCCCTAATCCTGGAAAAGAGTGTTTGGTGCACAGTTCAGCTGGAATTAACTTTTTTGATGAAAAACTACCGGTGAGAATCTTGTGGCAGGGGATAAGGCTCCCCCCCTCCATCCTATTTGCTCTTGATATCACAGATTTACGTAGGGGTTTGATGCCTTCATAGCCTGAGATTCAATCTTTAATAAAACAGTCATAGACCAGCACAGCTCTTCACAATTTACCGCTGAAACCCTTAGTATTACACTCTACCCACAGGTTTATACAAATTGTAAAATAGTTATTTGCACAACTATTATAAACTATTTATACTACCCATTAAAATTATTGGCACACCAACGTTCTCAGCAGTGACTGACAGATAACCTGTGATTCTTTTACTCTAACTGGTCCTGGATTGCTCTAAATAGCCGTTTCTTTGGGTAGATCAATTTATATTGCAATGGAAAATATTTTTTAAATGTATTCTCTGATAATTATTATACATGTTCTATAGCCCATCACAAAATCCATTATCCCAAATGATAAAAACATGAACTGCTATACCAGTTACAAAAGACTAATGCCAACAACCCGAAATCAAGGGTTTTTATATTGGAAAAGTGTAGTTGATTCCCTGAAGAAAAATCTTCTGAACCCAAAGTGCTTTGTAGAATAAAACTTGGGTAGAACAAAACCTGAGATTTGGAATGTTGCCTACTGCTCTTCCTTCGTGATACCACTCTGAAGGCTACCCACCATTCTGGGTGATGGAAACAAAATAAATAACAGCAGCAACCACAACACCCAGACAAATTTAGGATTTTGGACAAATGAGGAAAAAAATGTTCTTTTAATGTTTCCGAACAAAGTGCATAACAGCTCCTATTTTATTTTCATTTACTTTATTTATACCCTGTCTTTGTCCCCAGTGGGGACAAAGTAGGGTACCTAATTCTCCTCTCCTCCATTTTATACTCACAACAATCCTGTGAGGTAGATTAGGCTGAGCGTGTGGGTCACCCGGCAAGCTTCCTTGGCAGAGTGGGGGATTCAGTTGGGTCTCCCAGATCCTAGTCTCTTTAAGCACTATACCACACTGGCTTGGATTCTGTGTTGTTGTGAGTGGAGCCACACTGCGTAAATGGTAACTTCCCCGCCTCCCTTCTCCTGCCCCCATCATCCATGCCCCTCAAAATTATTCCTCCCGGGTCAGTGGAAACCCCCCCCCCCATCAAAATGAACATGATGGGTAGGGTTGCCAGGTCCCTCTTCACCACCGGCAAGAGGATTTTGGGGCGAAGCCTGAGGAGGGTGGGGTTTGGGGAGGGGAGGGACTTCAATGCCATAGAGTCCAATGGCCAAAACAGCCATTTTCTCCAGGTGAACTGATCTATATCGGCTGGAGATCAGTCGTAATAGCAGATCTCCAGCTAGTACCTGGAGGTTGCCAACCCTAATGACGGGGGGGGGGGGGCTGCATTGAGAGGGATGGTTGGCTCTCTCTCTCTTTTCTGAGTGGGAGTGTCTAGCACATGTAGAAAAACAGCTCCATGTCCATCCTATGTCTTCATTCAGCTTATTTCTAGGACCATACAGATTTTTTGGGGTGGGTGGGTGATAGTTTCTAATGTGTTGTTGTTTTTTAAATAAAGACTGGCTAAAATAATGGCAGAGAAGCTACAGAAGGGCTCCCTTAACGTAAAGCAGAGACTGGACAGGAATGAACAAACACCATGGGTCATTGTCTCCCCCCTGCCCTTCTGGTGGTCTTCTCTTGCCGTTTGTCTGGCAGCTCTCAGAAGCTGAACAAAAGGGGCCACTGGGCCTGACCCTGCTTGACAGTCTCTAGGCTCTCTGATGGATGGGCTGCTGCCTGCAAGGAAGAGCGGCAGCAAATCCCTCCTATCTCCAAGCCCCCCCCCCCCCGCTGTCCTCTGCTGGGAAAGGCAGGTTGCATTTTGTGTGCTCAGCTAACTTGAGTAGCAGATTTGTTTATTGTTTCATGTACATTCCGTTGCCTGCAAGAGTACTGCTGCTTTTACCTCTTTGGACAATCCCCCCCACCCCAAATAATTGTGTTTCTAGGGGGTTCAGAATACCAGGCACAGTATGTTACCTTTCTTAATTCAGGCAGACATGCCAATGTCTGCTGCTCCCCAGCCATCTCCCTTAAGCAAGCATACACAAACAGCCGGGCTTTCGCTACCCAAGAAAAAGACGAGAGAGTGACCTTAAGTGAAAATATCTGACTTGTGCTTGCATTTCAGTCAGCAAGTCCCCCAGGTGCAGAAGCACTCATAGCGCAGGATGGCTCCCTGCTTCCCCACAGAGTGACAATACTCCCAAAACTCTTAAGATGGGCTCCTCCTCCAAGCCTTACAATGTTTTAAGGTCCTCAAACAATGATACTAGAGTTATTTGAGCATGTTCATAAATGAATAAATACAGAAGAAGTTGCAAGAGCTGCACCCACAAAATCACATGAAAATAGGGTGCTTGCTTTCCTGTCTATAGCATCTTTCTAAGGACAGCTGAACATGAGCTTTCTTATAGGGCACAGAGGTGCTTGGAAAGTTGTGGAGGATTATTCCCTCTCCATTTGTGTAATAAAAATCAATAGAGGTTGGGGCTTTATTATGCTGGAAGACTATGCCAACAAGTCCTCTCCAATCTCACAGCCTCAACTTTGTTCTGCTACATAGGGTTGCCAACCTCCAGGTACAGCTGGAGATCTCCTGCTATTACAACTGATCTCCAGCTGATAGAGATCAGTTCACCTGAATAAAATGGCCACTTTGGCGATTGGACTCTATGGCCTTGAAGTCCCTCCCCTCCCCAAACCCTGCCCTCCTCAGGCCCAAAAACCTCCCGCTGATGGTGAAGAGGAACCAGGCAATTCTAGTTCTACAGAACTCAGGGGCAACTCTAGTTCTACAGCACTCAGGGGCTAACTCTCTTTTTCCAGGTCCATCCCTAGATCAAGTGGACAGATGTGGTCTGGGAGTTCCATGCTTCCCTTTGCTGTTTTTCCTACTGACATGGACCCAGGGAGCTAATATTTGCCCAGTTGGGGAAATGTAACGTGTGCCCCATGAGTACATGTCACATTTCCCCTTGGGATAAACAGAGGCTTCTCGTGGCCATTTCAGGTCAGGAAAATGGAAGGGGAGAGATCGAAGCGCTCTCTCTTTGCAGGCTGTGTTTTTGATTCAAATTGGGCATTAGTAAACACAGAACTATCCGCCTATATCTGTTGAACCAACCTGGGGACAGGCCCGGAGAAATGTAACATGTTGTTAGGCACTCACTGCTCCATACTGGCATCCAGTGAGTAATAAAGCCAACAAACACCCCCCTCATAACAAAGGGACCATGCAGGTCCATCCTGCTCAGTCCCGGTGAACAAAAATTCTAAAGAAGAATGTACCTGGCAGATTGCATGTTGTTGTTTTGGAGAAGAGATATATGTAAAGCAGTGTCCCTATTATTTAGCCAGCTCATAATCTCTAGATGACATCTATTACCTTCAGGTTTACAAATTCAACTGAGATCTGGCAGGCAAACCAATTACACATTTTCACTGACAGTGCCAAAACACTACTATCAGAAGCAGTGTTGGGCTGAAATGGGCAGAAAAGTTCCATGGACATCTTCATGACTCCCCTTACCATATTTGCAGGGGCAGGGGAGTGCACACCCCTTGCCAAATGCACCAAAAATAGGCAGCATTCTCCTTGCCAGGCAGCATGGCTGATTCTCCTGTCTTGTTTTGCTCCACTGCAGCAGTTTCATCACTCCACTGGAAAAGGGGGAACATCAGCCCAGTTACCTTGGCAATGGAGCCTCATTGCCTCCTTTTCAAGCAAGACCGGGGTGGCTTCATTTGCCTTCAATAATATCGCAATCTAGTCAGATCGGATTGGCTAAACCAGAGCCTGCAGGTGCTTCTGGAGTTCTGAGAAAAGGGTAGAGGGCACAACCACAAAATGGCTGCCACGGGGGCCATAAATCCTAACCCTCTTCCATATATACATTTAAAATAAAGTTTCAATTAAAGTAAACATTCAGGATGGAAATGAACATTTTCCATTTTTGTTGGGGGCCAAACCCCCCCCCCAAACAATTCAGGTGTACTTGCACAACTGTACTAATATTTAAGGTAAAAGTAGTCCCCTGAGAAAGCGCTGGGTCATTCCTGACCCATGGGGGGATGTCACATCCCGACGTTTCCTAGGCAGACTTTGTTTACGGGGTGGTTTGCCAGTGCCTTCCCTAGTCATCTTCCCTTTACCCCCAGCAAGCTGGGTCCTCATTTGACCGACCTCAGAAGGATGGAAGACTGAGTCAACCTTGAGCCGGCTACCTGAAACCGACTTCCGTCGGGATCGAACTCAGGTCGTGAGCACAGCTTGGACTGCAGTACTTCAGCTTACCACTCTGTGCCACAGGGCTCCTTAAAATATGTCATGGAGGGTGGCCTTAGATATCAACTGCAAGTTTTAGTGGGATGGGGACTGAGTGAGGAACTAGGGTTGCCAGCTCTGGCTTGGGAAATACTTAGAGATTTCGGGGGTGGAGCCTGAGAAGTGCAAGGTTTGGGGAGGGGAGGGACTTCAATGGGGTTTAATGTTGCATTTCTTGTGTGTTTTATAATGGGAATCTAGCCTCTTTGATATTGTTTTATCGCTTTAACTGAAGCAGCCTATAAATCTAAGAGGCAAATGGCAAAAGCAAGCACCAGCTCCACCCACGCACAGCAGAAGGATTCAGGAGGTCAAGGTTTGTTTTTATTGTGCTGTTTTGCAGCAGGGACATTTACTCTGCTTCGGCACATTCAAAGTAGACCTGTAGGTAGCACAGGTTGCTGCTGCTTCTCCAGGATAGACACTGCAGCTACTGCATCTAAAATGTCCCATAAATGTGTTTCATCCTAGTAGTGCCTGTATACAGCTCCCTGACTCCCCACCCCCTGCAAAAGCTCTGGTCAAGTTTCCTGTCAAGTACAATAAAAATTGCTCTAAGGTAAACATGGTGCAGCTGGTCCCATATAGGTATATAGAGAGCCAGCATGGTGTAGTGGTTAAGAGCAGTGGTTTGAAGCAGTGGACTCTTATCTGGAGAACCAGGAAGTTCAGCCTCTGTCTACCAGTCCCCGAAATGTAAGGAGTCTTCATCTCCGCGATGCCCGAGAACTAGTGTAAGTGGAAGCTGAGAGGCTCAGCACTCTGGACAGCAACCCAGATTCACACAACTGTCTTGGTCCCTCTTGTTTTAGATCCTGAGATATTAATATTAACCATTTGTATTTTAAATATCCTTTATAAGACACCTGTGATCACAAGATTGAAAGGAGGCAGGCCCTGTCCCTTGGAGCATCTTTTTCTAGGCAAAACCTCTTAAGACAGACTGGTCCTCCTTAGCTGACTCCAAGCACACCATCAACCAAAGATTTCAGAGGATGGGAAACAGGTTCCTTCCAAAGCCAGCTGGAAGGAGCCCCTTCCTTTGGGGGAGCTGCACAGTATACTGCCCGGTACTGCTTGAGGCCGGAAGGGGAAATGCCTCTGATGTACCAGGAAGGGATATTTGGAGGTGAATTAACGGCACTAAAAGGAGCTGTGCAACAAGAGAAGCCAGTCCATCTCCATGGCAACTCAGTGGCTTGTGCACCTTTGATTTATTGCATGCCTGGTCCTTCCCGCCCTGCCCACAGTATGGAGAAAGGCTGTCTTGTGTGCTTGGATACAGGGTGCCCTGCATGATGCAGAAAGTATAAAACAGGAAGCTGTTCAGTGCAAACCACCACCACTACCCCTCACAGGCAGGAAGGAAAACATCTGCTCATTGGATCCTTTACCTGACTCCACTTTGCAACCCCATCAGTAGCTGCATTGGCTAGTGATTGAGGTTATGCCACCTTTGGCTACGTCTCCTCAGGCCAGGAAGCCAAAGGGACATCACATAGGAAGGAAGGAAGGAAGGAAGGAAGGAAGGAAGGAAGGAAGGAAGGAAGGAAGGAAAGGAAGGAAGGAAGGAAGGAAGGAAGGAAGGAAGGAAAGGAAGGAAGGAAGGAAGGAAGGAAGGAAGGAAGGAAGGAAGGAAGGAAGGAAGGAAGGAAGGAAGGAAGGAGGGAGGGAGGGAGGGAAGGAGGGAAGGAAGGAAGGAAGGAAGGAAGGAAGGAAGGAAGGAAGGAAGGAAGGAAGGAAGGAAGGAAGGAAGGAAGGAGGGAGGGAGGGAAGGAGGGAAGGAAGGAAGGAAGGAAGGAAGGAAGGAAGGAAGGAAGGAAGGAAGGAAGGAAGGAGGGAGGGAGGGAGGGAGGGAGGGAGGCATAGCCAGACTGCATGACCCAAGCTCCTTCCCTGTGCCCTGCTGCAGACCAAGGAAAGAGCCTAGATTGTATCTGTGACTTGACTGAACTTGAATTCCCAACACATCTACATTGAAACATGTTTGAAACCAAACCAGGTCTTTTCTTCCCCTTTAGGGTCACTGCGGCTGGCCACAGACAATTATTTAAGATGGAACTGCTGCATTTTTATGCTGTGGTGGAGTTTGCTGGATCTGAAACTTTTTAGCAAGGAGTGGAACAGTAATGCATCTCTGGGGAAGAGGCTGTGTGGGAGAGACCAGTAGCCAAGCTGGGCAAGGAAGCTTTAAACCTTCCTTTCATAACCATGATAGCTGTAACGAGTGGAGGGTCCCAAAGGTCTACTTTTCCAATGCCGATTAAGAGATTGCACACAATTTAAAGCTCTTGCTTTGAACAGAACTTGCCCTCTTATCTAGTCTGTGGGCGGAAGGGTTCGGATATTTTGCCTCCTTTTCCACTGACTAACGACAAGTGTGTCCTGCCTCACAGCACTATCCCAAAACAAGCTTTCCCTCTTGTTCTGAAAGGTTCTAGCACAACATTGCATTTCAGCTGGGGTTTGCAGAGACCCTGCAAAGGCAATCTCCTTCTGCGAGAAGAAATCAGGACACTTCTGCCCTTCAGAACTGGACATCTGGAGAGATGGACGCAGTGCTGATTTAAGACTGCTGAGAAAGGGGAGTGAATGTTTTGTATGCTGATAGGAAGAGGGTCTCCCAAGTGGGGTTGGGGACCCTGCTAATTTTGGACTGGTGCTTCTCCTGGAAGCCTTGGGGGAGGGGAGGGGAGGGAAGGGAAGACAGTCCTTCTTTCCTGGTCATTCATGAAGTCAGATAAGTTCACTTTGAGTTACCTTGACAAAATTTCTTAGCCTGGAAATTAGGAGAACATCTTTGCCTGGGGGACCAGACCACCTTGGCTGGTCCAAACTGGCCTGTGGGCCACACCAAACACCCATGTGCATTAACAGCACTGCTCATTTTCTGATGCTCTTGCTCTGACTCTGCCTACTGCTGCCAAGGGAGAACATTCATGAATGTTGTGGTTGGTATGTGAGATGGAAATACAGAAAGAAAAACAGATACTCAGGATACCATCTACTACATTAGAATGGTACAATGGCACTTAGAATGGCACTATATGACTGTAAGCACGCTTACTGGGGAGCAAGTCCCATTGAACATAATGACATTTATTTCTGTGTATACTCAGGATTGCACTGCATCTCTAAGAAGACAGGTGACACACTTTCTTGCTCTCAAAGATATTTCCATCTCCCTTGAAATGCTAGTATGAACATGGCTCACTCTATCTGGCCTTAGACAACTCCATGGGTGATGGCAAAATGACAGAGTCAATATGGGGAGCCTGCAAGGGGCCAGACTAAGAGGAGTCCCCCCTTAAATGGGAAGATTCCGACCCATGATCTCACCCACTCCAAGGTCGATGCAGCCTTGGCTAGGAGGCAAGAATGTATGCCATGTTGGCTGAGTCATGAGGAGGCCAGAAAGAAAGTCCAAGGCACACAAAGAAGGGCCTCAGGTACTGGCTGCAACCTGGATATGGTCTCTGCTGTAGCCCAGGGCAGCTACGATGCTTGGCTTCATGCTTACAGTCTGCTTGGGTTCTGTGATTAACAGCTAATGCTGCTTAGAGGAAACCTTGGTCTTTCTGCCTTGAACCCAAATGGTATGTGGGGGCTACCACCTGTGATGGACCCTGCCCCCTCCCCCATAGGTCTTTATGTAAAGAAGAACTTCTGGCCAAAGATCCAGCAACTATCTTCTCTTTCTACTATACTGTTAGATTTTTCTTCTGCATTTTTATCACTGTATTTCTGAAGCAAACCCTCCTTTGAGACATTAGAGGTTAGCTTGGAAAGAAGGTGATTAAGGGGAGACATGATAGAGGTCTATACAATTATGCATAGTGTGGAGAGAGTGGATCTAATACTAGATTGCGGGGTCATCTGCTGAAGCTGGATGGGGAGAGATTCAAAACAGATAAAAGGAAATATTTCTTCACACGAAACATAGTTAAATTGTGGGACTCCCTGCCCCAAGATGTGGTGATGGCTACCAACTTGGAAGGCTTTGAGAGGTGAGTGGACATGTTCATGGAGGGTTATTCATGGCTACTAGTCAAAATGGATACTAGTCATGATGCAGACCTATTCTCTCCAGGATCAGAGGAGCATGCCTATCATAGTAGGTGCTGTAGAACACAGGCAGGACGGTGCTGCTGCAGTCGTCTCGTTTGTGGGCTTCCTAGAGGCACCTGGCTGGCCACAGTGTGAATAGGCTGCTGGACTTGATGGACCTGGGTTTGATCCAGCATGGCCTTCCTTATGTTCTTATTATAATTGGGCCTAAACATTTAACGGGTGAGGAACTGTGGTGCTCTGGTCCACTTTGGGAGCTGGAGTTTGTGGAAAGAGAGTACCAATGCCAAAGCAACATCAGACCAGAATCCTAGAAACTGCTTTTGCCAGGCAAACACTTCCTAGCTACCTTTTCCAACCAGGTCCAAACTCATAACCACTCTCTATCTCTCTCAGTTTAAATTTAAATCCACAACAACCACTCCTTTCAGCCTCCTTCTGGGAGGACAGGTGGAGTATGATTCAAATTCTAGGAGCTTAGAGGGACGACCAATCACTAAAGTCCATTAATCAGGAATCCACTATTGAAAAGTGGTTGGGGGATGTTTTGTGTAAGCCAGGACTACATCTGGAAACTTTTAGCCCTAAGGCCAAGGAGTGAAGACTGCAATGATTGGAAAGATGCCACCCCACCATTCCCCACTAGCAGAAAGAGCAAGCCAGAGAGATCACAAAGAACATGGCAAGTTTTATCTAGCTTTGTGCAGCTATACAGGCTAAGGAAAGGTGATCAATACAATGTCAAACACACAAATCCAAGAGGATTAATTCCAGTCCCTCAGTGATTTAACACTTAATAGCAGAAAATCCCCAAACTAAAATGAACTGAGCCTCTGGCCTTCATTCGGCTCTCTCCCAACCAGCTTCCCTTCCCTCCCTCCCCACTACACCATTTTCCAGGCTGACGATATGCTGGGTTTGGCCAGGAGCTGAGGAGTACAAAGGCCATGTAGGGCCACCCAGGCCTTGGGTCACATTCCAGGGGACCCACTTCCAACATAACATTTGTCTCCAACTGGAGGAAAGATTTTTAAATTGAAAACACATGGAAATAGAAGAAGAAGAGCTGGTTTTTATACCCTGCTTTTCTCTACCTTTAAGGAGTCTCAAACCAGCTTACAATCACCTTCCCTCCCCCTCCTCTACAACAGACACCTTGTGAGGTAGGTGCTGCTCAGAGAGTTCTGAGAGAACTGTGATTAGCCTAAGGTCAGCCAGCTAGCTTCATGTGTAGGAGAGGGGAAACCAACCCGGTTCACCAGATTAGAGTCCGCCACTCTTAACCACACCACGCTGGCTCTCAATAGCTCTGTGATTCTTGCAACCTGAGTGGGTTATGTACAAATCCCATATCTGAATAAGCAATTTTTGACAGCAAAGTAAAATAAACTTTAAAAAATGAACCCTATTTCAGATGACATGTCCAGGGTAAGTGAAGTAATTGGTACAGGGGAGCAATGGACCCATTCTTGATCAATCAAGTGAACCTCTGTATAGAGCCTAGACACCTATTATTGTATGCTACTAGGGCCCTTTCTCTGTTGTTAGCAATCTCGGGAAAGCAGAGTTCCTGATCACAGGAAGAGGGAGTTCTGTGCACATTCAGCTATATCCCCCTAACACTATCCCTAACCCAGACTTCAGCAATTAAAGAGCATTTCATTGCCTTTTAAGTACTTACCATATTGACTTCTGAAATCTGATCAATGCTTGAAATACGGATGCTCATTCCCACCGTAACAGGATTACCTGAAACACACAAGGCACAGGGTTAATCCCTGCATATGCTGAGCTAATTGGCAATCTTTGTTCTAGTACCTGTCCAAATATTCACAGTAAGCAAAGTATTAGGCTTGTGATTCATTCATGCCTCTATTGTACGCACAAAGTAAGAAATAAGCAAAATATACATATATTTTAGATAGCAAGGACATTATGGGAAGCCTATTTATTTCCTAATGCCAAGTGCTGAGTGAGCTCTTTATCATGGCCAGTGGGCTCAGTCCCGTCCCATAATTGTTCCTTATTCCTCCCGGCAAAAATAGCAAATGAGTTTTCTTCCAATTTTCCTTGCAACAACTGGCCAGCAAAGTCCCAATTAAATTGCCTTCCACTTAGATCAGTGCACATACCTTCAGGGAGAGAAGGGGCCTTTCCCATAGCACCTCCCTAACTGTTTGAAAGCTTAACTGGGGGAGGGGGTGCAGAAACAATTGCAAAGCATTTTTAATTAGGTATATGCATTTGTTTATTAACTAATAGGACCCCCCCCCAAAAAAATCTTATTTGTTATTGCTAGTATAACAAAAAAACTGACAATGGTAATTAATGTTTGTTTAGCGAGTTCAAACTCTTTCAGACTCAGAGAGAGGAGTCAGGAGATAATGTAACTGACAGGGACCTTTCCAATTAGCACAGTAAAGCAAATTTTGCAACAGAAGAGATTTTTTCTAATAGGACTTTCTTTCCTCAGTGTTTCCACTAATTATCACTGGGTTGTGTGCGTGTGTGCATGCATGATAGAGCTTTCTTGATTCTTTATAAGCAAAGCTCCCACTAGTTACTTGCCTACAGAACAGGGTTGCTAACTCTGAGTTGGGAAACTCCTGGAGATTGGAGGGCTGAGTTTGGGGAGGGGAGGGAGCTCAGAAGGGATGTGATGCCATAGAGTCTACCCTCCCAAACTGCCATTTTCTGCAGGTGAACTGATCTCCATAATCTGGGGGTCAAGAAGGACTCCAGAACCCATCTGAAAGTTGGCAACCCTACAGAAGTATTGTTCCCATAAAGACAGTGGCTGGAATCTTAAGGACATTCTCCTGAGAGGAGGCCCTATTGCATAACACAGGACTTACTTTTGTGCAGACCAGTTGAGGACTGCCCCCATTCCTTTTATGTGTTTTGCACTTTGAAAACTGTATTTACTATATGAGTGACAGACCTGGGAGTTAGTGTGTGTGTGTTAGTTAGTTAGTGTGTGTGGCTGATCTGCTATTTTTGCTAGTATGAGTTTTGCCAGTATGATTATTTCTCCTATTCCCTTTCGTGTCAGTAAGACCTCCCTGCTCATTCTGCTTACGAATATGTTAGTGTCTAGGGGTGTGCACAGGATTCCACCCCTCCCCATTTTTGTTTTAGGTTCATTTTAGTTTTTAAAAAACTTAGTTAAAACTCTTTGACAGGGATTAAGGGAATAGAAAGCAAACAGGACCCTTCTGCTTATATAGAGCTAAGCCCTCCCAAAGGCAGCAAGACAATTCAATTATTAGAGTGGAAATGCTCCATACAGAAACATCATTTGGGAAGATTATCTGTGGTGAGAACAACTGTTTACTCTTTTAGTTGGAAGATGCTCCTGACAGATTATCTGTTGCTGTCTCTCTTGTTGCCCTTTGCTTCTGAGCAAAATAAAGGAGCCCCGTGGCGCAGAGTGGCACGCTGCAGTACTGCCGTCCAAGCTCTGCTCACGACCTGAGTTCGATCCCAACGGAAGTCGGTTTCAGGTAGCCGGCTCAAGGTTGACTCAGACTTCCATCCTTCCGAGGTCGGTAAAATGAGTACCCAGCTTGCTGGGGGTAAAGGGAAGATGAATGGGGAAGGTGCTGGCAAACTACCCCATAAACAAAGTCTGCCTTGTAAACATCAGGATGTGACGTCACCCCATGGGTCAGGAATGACCCAGCGCTTGCACAGGGGACTACCTTTACCTTAAATATTAGTACAGTTGTGCAAGTACACCTGAATTGTTTTTTTTTGGGGGGGGGGGTTGGCCCCCAACAAAAATGGAAAATGTTCATTTCTATCCTGAATGTTTACTTTAATTGAAACTTTGAACAGGGGACCTTTACCTTTTTAGAATAATAGATATTTCTGCCGATTGTTATTAATTTTAGCAATCTGATAGGATACATTAAATATATTAAAGAATGTAGTTCAGATTTTCATTAGTTCATATCTGAATGCACATTCCTATTTGTGTTGTGCCAGTGATTATTTGCAGCACAACACACACAAATACTGAATTCTTGTGTATTACTCATACTGAATATACAAACATTAATAGTCAGTTTGTCTGCCTCTGTGTGTAACACACTTTGTAGTGTACATGCATTTAAAGAGATTTCTACCAAGCACTACTATTCCTATGAGTGTTTCCCACTCAATACTCATGCCTAATGTTTGAACAATGATGGAAAGTCCTGCCTGACACCAAAACAGGATTTATAGAGCAATCTTGAACAGGTCTACTCAGAATCCTACTCTGTTCTATTTAGTGAGGATTACTCCCAGAGTTTAGGATTGTACTTTAGGATTGTGATCTGCTATGCCACTTGCCTTTTGGGGTGGCAGATAATTATCTCACCCCCATCGATACCTCTGCCTGCCTTTCTTGGGTTGGCAAATGCCTCCCTGTATCCATTTTCAAGGCTGCCTGCCTTCTGGAGGTGTCCAAATTTCTGCTTTTACAAACACTACAAGTTATACATACAACTGATACGCTTTCTTCTCTATGTCAGAGACTTGGCAAGCATGATTGCCTGCATGAGGATTACAATAACATTTTATCAGAATTGGACCGAAAACAATGAAGATACAGCCAGATACATGTTTTGTACTGAAATCAATTACAAATGAATTAATGAAAAAAGAAATGAAAGGATAGGCGTAATTGTACAAATATAATTGTTATGATATACAAATATAATTGTACAAATATAATTGTTAGGAGGAAGAAAGGCTCTGATGCTAGAAAGACCTTCTCAGGAAGATGGTTGGTGGGCAGAAAGTTGTTCTTTTTGTCACAGAATGGGAAAAAGTGATCCTAGATCTATAACTCAGTCCCAGACTCCAGAAGTTAGATCCAATCTGCAATCACCATCAAATACAAACTTAATTCAGCAAATGAGCCACAAAGTTTAAGAATGTGAGCTGCTGCAACCCAGATGCAGGGCCGGATTTAGGTTTGATGAGGCCCTAAGCTATTGAAGGTAATGGGGCCCTTTATATGTCCAGCTGTCCTTTGTCAACAACAAATTGTAGGGAGCAGGCTAGAAGGTGGGGCCCATTACTTACATCATAGGAGCCTACACAACACAAAACACTGTTGCTGTATGTAGGTTTTATTTAATTTGTTTTTTATCTTATATTTTGGAAATGTACATCCATTTTTTTTTCCTTCAAATTTTTTTGGGGGCCCAAGAGAGTGGGGCCCTAAGCTATAGCTTGTTTAGCTTATACGTAAATCCGACACTGCCCAGATGAAAGTCTCACCGAGCCACAAAAACTCAGTCAATGGCCTTAGACAAGCAATGAAGGGATTATAATACTGGTCAACTTTGCAGGGCAGTTGTAAGGATTACTGAGATAATAAATATGAAGGACTCTATCAATAGTTATAACAAGCTTTAACATATTGAACAGAAGACTTTATTTTTAAAAAAAGAGAAATGTTTCTAGTTCTCATGACGAGAAAGCAAACCTTGCCAAGGTGCCATCAGTTTAGAAATGGGGATGGGGGGGCAGGGAAAGGGTCTAGAGCACAGGTGCCAAACACAAGGCTTGCAGACCAGATCCAGCTTCTTGGGAGCTCTTATCTGGCCTGTGAGCCAGCTGAGGCAGCCACCCACTCTCCATCTGGGCTGGTGAGGCCTGGCCTGGTCTGACCAAGTGGCATTTAAGTCATATCCAGCCTTCATAACAATTGAGTTCGACACCCCTGGTCTAGAGTAGCCAAGGGCTACCATACTGGCAAACTTCCTTGATTATTCTCATGAACTCTTGTCACAAGTAATGTATTTATTCATGCAAGTGCTGTCAACACATCTTAAAACATTGTATGATTTTAATCAATTTACTGATGTGAGTCTTGGGGGGGGGGGACACATCCAAATATTCAGTTTAGAGGCTTACAGTTTCATCAGTATTCAAGCCATGAGTCTTCTGTCCTCCTGCTAGTGTACCTCCTAACAACCTAGACTGAGCCAGTTCATCCAAGCTATACACTGACAAAGAAGGCAAGAGAGCCTTCTATCTTAGCAGCTATGCTTTCCTGGGGAAATCCCTTCCCATCCCCCACCCCCATATAGCAATCTGAAAATGAGCAAAAATCCATCCTGTAACAAAGTACAAAAAAACACCTAGAGGTAAAAAGCCCCCCCCTTTGTCCAAAATATACCATGTTGTTGAGCATTATGTAAATAGTATTCATTCATTTATTTGTGTACAGGCTTCTAGATTGCTTTTATACCAAGCAAATACGCAAAGCAACAACATTTTAAAAAATCACATTTAACTTCATCCAGATAACAAATAATAGAAACAGCCCAAATTAATGCAATCAAATGCACACCATAAAATAAAAAAACAAAACATCAGATTAAGAGATGCCAGCAAAAGTCATTCAAGCTATGAGATGTCATTAAATGCTAATATTAATACCGTACTTAGCATTTGTATAGCACTTTCCCATGCTCAAAGTGCTGCACATACATTATTTTGTTGCAATCTGTACAACAACCCTGGAAGGTAGGTGTACATTATTACCCCCCATATTGTGAGGGAAAGGGAATGAGAGCAAGAAGCTTGCATAAGACGACCCATAGGGGTCAGACTTGTGGACTGGGGATTTGAATGTGGTTTGTGTTATCATTACCCTTTTTGACCCTTGGGTTAGTCTTGGGCAAAAACCTGAACGTGTGACTGAGCAAGTCCATTTCCCCTTGTTCCTGACAAAACCACAATCCATGTAGGTGGGTCTGGGGTCTTTACAGTAAATTGAACAGCCTTGGAGTCACCTGATTGACTGCCCTTGAACCAGAGTAGAATTATTACAAATTTTGGTTGCATTACTGCTTCATGTTCATTAGTGTCTTTTTTAAACTCTTCAGTTCAGTTCTGGTTCAGGCTATCTCTGAAATAATGGTTTGGTCTCTGATTCAACAGCTTTGAACTGGTTCAGACGAATTTTATATGGAATTATTAATATGAAACTCATTACAGCTTCAGTGTAGCTCCTATAAAATGAATATTTAAGACTTAAAAAAAATGCCATTTGAATGCACTCACGCAACATCATCCAGAATGATGTCAATCATATCTGACAACTGAGTGGACGGAGATAATATTTGGGGACAGAAATTCATTCTACATCAACTGGCATTGCAGGAATAGAATATATAATTTTAGCTCATTTCAGGTATTTTTCTTTTTCATCTCTCCAAGCGCTGAAAAAACATCCAGCATGAGTACCATTACATAAATACAGCCACACTTAAAATGTCGAATACAACTCTGGCTATCCCATTTCCAAAAGGATATTATGCAGCTTAAAAATGTATAGAAGGGCATCATATGGGTGGATTCTAATTGTGTTTACTCAGAAGTAAGTACCACTTTGTTTAATGGGATCAAAGGCTTACAGCACTTTCCTACAAGAAAAGTCTAAAATGTTTCAGGTGTTTTAGTCTGGAAGAAAAGATGGCTGGGAGGGGGAATTTTTTTAAAATAAAATTACGCATTTCTACAGCACAGATTCTTTTCTCCAAATACTAGGAACTGAGATCCCCCCTGAGGTTGATTAGTGATGGGCTCAAGACTGATAAAAGATAATGCTGCTTCACATATTTGCTTATAGAACCCTAAGATATGGGGAGCTAGCCACTAGCCTAGATGGGTTTTAAGAAACATTAGATACATTCATGGAGAATAAGTCTAACAACAGCTATTTGCCATGGCAGTTCAATGGATCCTCCATGTTCAGAGGCAGTGTGCTCCAAAGTGGGAGATGCTGGGGGGGGGGGGGTTGAGACAATGAGGAAGAGCCATGCTGCCTTTGCCCTACTTGTGAAAGTGCCTCTGGCCTTGGTTTGCAGTTGTTGGTGGAGACAGAAGGCTGAACTTCACAGACTTTGGTTTTCTCTAGTAAGGCAAATCTTCTGTTATTATTCTCACTTTCAAGACGAGGATCAATGACCAAAGAATTCAGTTGGAGGCAAATATGTTTGTGGCCCTTCCTTAGAACAAACTACTCACTTCCTGGAACTTTAAAACACTCAGAGAAGATTTGGGTCATAACCTGAACTATTCATATGCTTCTGACTGAAAAACAACCCAGACATCATCTGAAATACAAGTTTATAGAAATATCCTACTAGCCCACAACTTAATTAAATTAGAATTTATTTTGTCTTTAGCTGAGAAAAGCAGTTTGCACTTGAGGTCAAAGAAATGAAGGAGACGGGATAATCTACCAGTGCCAGAAACCCCTCCTCTGCTTCTAGATTGTCTCCTCTCTTCTTATGAAAAACCTAGTATTTTCACCTGCCTCTGTAAGGTTGAAAAGATGGGGACTGTCTTCTCACCCTCCAAAGAACCTCATGAGATTCTTATTTTGTATCAGCTATTGTGTTTTCACAACTCAGTTCCAGTTCAAGGCAAGGTTTTTTATGATCATCCTGTTCAGTTGTGGTTCTGCCTAATTTAGGGAGGAAACTCCCTGATTTGAAGCTTGGTCTTCTTCAGGACTTGGACAGAGCCAGTGCACGTAGTGGTTTGAGTATCGGACGAGACTCTGGAAGACCCAGGTTCAAACTCCTGCTTTGCCGTAGAAGACTTGGGCCAGGCATGCACTGTCAGCCTAACCTACTTCACAGAGTTATTGTGTGGATAAAATGTATGAGAGAAGAATGATGTAAGCTGCTTTGGATCCCCATTGGGGAGAAAGATGGGACATAAATGAAGCAAATATATAACTTTTGTGATGTGTTGAATGCTGGACATGGCAGAAGAGAACATTATTTCCTTCTCTTCCTTAATCAAAAGAAGAGCTCAACTCTGTCATGGGAGATACCAGTAGGATGTAACAGAATGGTCTGAAGGTTGTTATTACTGTACCCCCTTTTCCCTTATTATCATCTCTGTGCCCTGCTGTGTCACAGTGGATTCAACTGCACCATTTCTGAGACCCCAGGCCGTATCTTAGGCAGCTAATTAATGGAACAGGCCTCCAAAGTGTTATGCCAGCAAGATTTTGCGTCCACCTGGGTCGAGGATCTACACAAGATCTTGTTTGAAGAGGACTGCACTATAGCATCCTTGGCCTATAACTTTCCCATTAAAACCTGCAATTTCTGAAGTCACCCTGTCTCGCTCGATAAACTATACAGAGCCAATTCGTTTCATGGGTTAATACGCGTGCTTCTTTTATATCCAGTTCAAGACAGTGTCAAAAAAATCATGGAAATGTTTGTAACCACATCGAAAAAGAAAAAAGAGGACAAAAAAATTGTTGACACATCATATTTATCAAAGGAACCACAAGGAGGTATTTCCTCTCCTTTTTGAAATTTTAATGAAGAAATCACACGTTGCAGTCAGCATTTGTTTATAGTTCTGCATCAGCACGTGTTGCCATGACTGGGTTTCGTATTCATTTTCATTCAGAGGAGGCCTGCCATTAAGCTGGGAAGTTGGAGAGGCTTTGCGGTTCACTGTTCTTTGTGAATTCGGACCTGGTGTGCTCCTCTCATTGACCCACAGTTACAGAGAACTGTCCTGTCAAACCCCTCGCTCCATAAAGTGGCAGAGAAGGTTCTCACAGCCCCCTTTCGCCAAGTATCACCAGAGCCACACCTCTCTCCATCACAGTCTATGAAACCAGGAAGAAGCAAAGGCATTAAACACAAGAGCTAACGGCCGCCGGTCCAGACTGAGGAGGATCCTGGCAAATTACCACACCCCTCAATTTACTTCCAAGTAAAAAAAAAAAAAAATAGAAGCTGGAATCTCAGCCATCCAGCAAATTTCTGCTAGAAGGCAGGACCAGATCGTCCATTTGTATACGAGCACTTTTGATCCAAAGAGCAATCTTCTTGCTGACAGAATCACAGGTCTGCTATCTAAAGCTTACACCCTATGGAGTAAGCCTCCATGAATTCTTAATTCTGAATGAACTTGGGTTCAGGACGCACAGTAACCTAAGGAACTATATATTAAA
Source organism: Euleptes europaea (assembly GCF_029931775.1). NCBI lineage: Eukaryota > Metazoa > Chordata > Lepidosauria > Squamata > Sphaerodactylidae > Euleptes > Euleptes europaea. Next base: position 39,978,330 of record NC_079324.1, read on the forward strand.
AAGGATGGGAAACCAGATGAACTTGACTAACCGTCCAAGACAGCAATGTATTCTGAGGTTGCCCAGAAGCTGGGGGATTTTGTGAGAGGAAAGTGTTCGTGAGGAGCTCTCTGCCTTTTCAGAGAGTTATCTGCAGCTCCTATTGTGTTTCTCTCCATGAATATTTTGCTAGTTTATTTAAAGGGTTGGGATTGTTACAAAAAACCCAGTGAATTTTAAGCAGGGGTGGAAGATATTTGAGGCAATGAATGCCAGATTCAGTATGATGTGGCTGAGGAAATCTTTTTCCCTCTCTCTGTGCCTCTCCCCACTCCAATCTTTAGCTCACACCAAAAAGCCTCAACATTTCCCAAATGCTTATTGACTAGAGCAGTCAGATAACTGGGAACCTTCTTGGTTAGCATCTGTTCTCCACACCCACCCTGTGGCTGTGGAATCAGCCAGTTTCTACATTCAGTAATGATCCCCTTACTTTCCACAGGAAAGACAGTAGACTAAAGCCATTGTCACAGAGGTGAAAATAGGATTGCTAACTTCAAGGGGGAGCCTGGAGATCTCCCAGAATCACAACTGATCTCTACACAACAGAGATCATTTCCCCAGGAGGGAATGGCTGCTTTGGAGGTTGAACTCTATGGTATTACACCCCCGAGATCCCTTCCCTCCCCAAATATCCATGAATTTTCCAACCTGGAGTTGGCAATCCTAGTTGTGATGCCAAGCTTCCTGCCATGAGGGAAAAGCATTTCTTTAGTCTAGCTAAAGTCTGTGTATTTTTTTTTTCTTGGCAGCTTCCACAAAAGGAGATTCCACAGCCTCCCTGGTCCACTTACTCCTTTGCTGGACTGCACTGATGTCCCTAAGACATCTTCTGGGCAGTTCAAAGCTTGGATTTCTGGTTCTGCCTTTGCACTCAGCAAAAATGGTTGCGCCTCTTTTTAAAAACAAACAAACACTCTTTTAAAAGACATTGTTTCCCATGTTGTCCAGCCTGCAAATTATGATCCTCTCCCCATTGTAGAAATGAGTCTACCATTGTCAGGGCTTTTTCAGTGATGGCCCCTTGCTTGTGGAATGCCCTCCCCCTTGAGTCTTGCCTGGCACCGCCCCCCCCTCCACTCTTTTAGGTGCCAGGCCAAAAAGTTTCTTTGTACCCAGGTTTTTAATTAAGAGGTTGACCTTTTAAAATTGTTTAAAATAGTCTGCTTCTAGCCTAAGGTCTATTTTATGACAACCATTTTAGATTGCTAAACGTTTTATGGTGGTTTTATCCTCTGGTTGGGTTTTTAATGACTAGGTTTTTGTTTATTAATTTTAATGAATTTTATGCTGTTTTATGATTTTATCATGCCAGTTGCCTCAGGCAGGTTCTCTGGAGAGGCGGTATAGAATATATTCATAAATGAATATGTAAATACATTTAAGAATTTCAAGTTGAATTCATTCAGCTTTACAAATGCATTTATCCCCTTTCTGTTCACACAAAGCTCATTTCAAATATGATGAGGGTATTTTCTCCGTTCTTTACATGGGGGGCAGGCCCTGTATTACCCAAATCCTCATACAAAATCTAGATGTTAAGCATATGCCTATCTTTCTGTCCAGATATCTCAAAGCTCCAGGGACTGGGGCATCTCTGTCCCTTCTTCTGCAAGGCTACCTGCCTGATTAGTCAAGGAAAAACAGAAGCTGGGTCAGGGTGGACAGAAGAGCTTCAGCTCAAGAATACCTGTCTGGCTCCCTTCTTGGGTCACAGCCTGGCTCACCTCTAGATTGTCACCACCTCCAGAAGTACTTATACAGATGCTATACGGTCTGGGACCTTCATGTCTATGGGACCGCCTCTCCTGGTATGTTCCCCAGAGAAGCTTGCATTGATGTAATAACAACCTTAGGGTTGCCAGGTCCCTCTTTGCAACCGGCAGGAGATTTTGGGGGCAGAGCCTAAGGAGGGTGGGGTTTGGGGAGGGGAGGGACTTCAATGCCATAGAGACCAATTGCCAAAGCAGCCGTTTTCTCCAGGTGAACTGATCTCTATCGGCTGGAGATCAGTTGTAATAGCAGCAGATCTCCAGCTAGTACCTGGTGGTCGGCAACCCTAAACAACCTACTGGTGATCCCCGGCCCAAGGACTGTCCAGCTGGTCTCGACCAGGGCCAGTGCTTTTTCTGCCCTGGCCCCTGCCTGGTGGAATAGCCTCCCTAATGACATCAGGGCCCTGAGGGAATTCTTCTAGAATTCTGCAGGGCCTGAAAAACGGAGCTATTCCGCCGGGCTTTTAGTTGAGGCCAGCTACAGTTTCTCCCTATAAACACTGGCCTCCTTAATCTCTTCTCCTCCCCCGCTGCTGAGTTCCCCCCCCCATTTATACCATCTTGGAGGTGATTACATCTAATTGCCCAACAGCAGACAGTTATTTTTGAATCTAGTGCCATTGGGGGCATTATTGCCCTATTATTGAAATGGTTCGGGCTATTGTAAAGTGTATTTTAAATTGTATTTTAATATTTTATTGTTTTTAGTGTAATTCTGTTTGAGAGCCGCCCTGAGCCCGGCCTTTGGGATGGGGAGGGCGGGGTAAAAGTGCAATTAAATAAATAAATAAATAAATAAATAAATAAATAAATAATTACAGAGAGTGAGTTGCTCAGGGATCCCTGCTGTCAATGTGAGAATGAAAAGGAAGGCAAAATTGGTGCCACTTCCCATTTGCAGTGTCATCTTTTTCTAACACCCCATCCACCTAATTACTACTGGGTAAATGAAGAACCATGCTTGGAAAAGCAATATGATAATATTTGAGAACGAAGGTTGCTAACCTCCAGGTGAGGCCTGGAGATGATGATGAAGAAGAAGAGTTGGTTTTTATATGCTGACTTTCTCTACCACTTAAGGGAGACTCAAACCAGCTTGTAATCACCTTCCCCTCCCCACAACAGGCACCCTGTGAGGTAGGTAGGGCTGAGAGAGAGTGACTTGCCCAAGGTCACCCAGCTGAGTGTATAGGAGTGGGGAAACAAATCCAGTTCACCAGATTAGCCTCTGCCGCTCATGTGGAGGAGTGGGGAATCAAACCCGGTTCTCCAGATCAGATTCCACTGCTCCAAACCACTACACCACACTGGCTCTACTTGAATTACAACTCATCTCCAGAGAACAGTTCCCCGTGGCTGCTTTGGAAGGTGGACTCTATGGCATTATGCCCCTCTGTGGTCTCATCCCTCCCCAAGGACTATCCTCTCCAGGCTCCACCCCCAAATCTCCAGGAATCTCACAACCCAGAGTTGGCAACCCTATTAAAACAGACATTCCCCATAAACACGCAAGGCTCTTGAGAGCGCATACCCTGCTGGGAGCCTCTGGCTTCCTCCGCAGAACCATGACATGATGATTGCTTTGCCATTAGGAGACAGAACAGAGGTTTGTGTCAGACAGAGACTCTTACCTACTCGTGATAAAAACAAGATTTGGATACATAAAGAGGAATTCATTTCATGTGAGCTCAAACAAACAATGTGCTGGGAGTTCCTTAAATACTGGGAGTCCCAGTATCCCCCCCCCTCTAAAAACAAGAAGCACGTGGTCCCAAATTGATTGAGATCACAGTGCAAGGAGACAATGTGTTTAAGTCTTGCTCTCCCCTTCCATTCTCTTAAACTGAAATAGCCTTGGGGTGCCACTATTTGCCCTGTTGGGGAAAACATAAAGGTACCTTCATCAGTACCTGTATCTTTCCTTGCTTTATTTCTTTATACTCTACTTTTCTTCCCAATGGAGAACCAAAAGGGCTTACAATGTCATTCTCCCTTCCTCTGCTTTATCCTCACAACAACAACAACGTGAGGTAAGTTAGACTGAGAAAGAGTGCCTGGGCCAAGGTCGCCCAGTGAGCTTTCATGGTGGAGCAGGGATTCTAAACAGGATCTCGCGCCCCTCCACCATTCTGGCAAACAAGGCAAACAGCAGGCAACAAACACTATTGTTCCTTTCAAATTCCACCATTCCTCCTCTACGTATGGAGAATATGCTCTGAAGTCAATAGGATCCTCCTTGCATGCCTTGTCTGGAAAGCCCTGTGGAAGTTATGTTGGCATAGGGTTGCCAATTCTGGGTTGGGATATTTCTAGAGATTTAGTGGTGGGGCCCGGTAGGGCGGGGTTTGGAGAGGGGTGGGACCTTAGTGGGGTTTAATGCCATAGAGTCCACCTTCCAAAGCAGCCATTTTCTCCAGGGAAACCAATCTCTGTTGGATGGAGATTAGTTGTAATCTCAGGAGTTCTCCAGGCCCCACCTGGAGGCTGACAACCCTACACTGGAAGCCTGATGACACAAGGCCTTGTCTCCTATGGAGCTACCCACAGCGGGGGAACTCACTCCCATAGTATATATGAACCAACTGCCAGAGAGGAAGAGGGGTTGACACAGGAAATCCTTCTCTGGCCCATCACGCTTTTCCAACAGTGGCCCATCTGATGAACAGCTCCACTGTCTGTTCAGAACAGGCTTTCGAGGCTTATCCCTTACCTCATTGTTTTACTTTTTTATTAAAAGAAGAAGAGGAAGAAGAGGAAGAAGAGTTGGTTTTTATATGCCGACTTTCTCTACCACTTAAGGGAGACTCAAACCAGCTTACAATCGCCTTCCCTTCCCCTCCCCACAACAGACACCCTATGAGGTGGGTGGGGCCGAGGGAGTGTGACTAGCCCAAGGTCACCCAGCTGGTTTCATGTGTAAGAGTGGGGAAACAAATCCAATTCACCAGATTAGCCTCTGCCACTCATGTAGAGGAGTGGGGACTCAAACCCGGTTCTCCAGATCAGACTCCACCGCTCCAAACCACTGCTCTTAACCACTACACCAAGCTGGAAGGGGGGTCATGCCAGAAAATAGACGATAGAAGAGGAGAGGAAGGAAAGAATAAAGTTTTTAAATCCTTGACAAAAGGTGGGTGGGGAGGATGATAGTTGGGGTGCACCAGGTGACCCTGAGATCCAGCCCACTCATCAGCTTAAGGGCTTCAAGGAGAATGGCTGGTGCTTCTCAGCCACTCAGCTCTGCCCGAAGCTAACAAAGCATCTCAAAATTAAAAAGTGAACTGCAATCCCCAACAGGCCTGCCCTCCTTTTGGAATTAGTTGGAGCACTCACTTTCCTCTTCTCCTCCCTTCCCCCCACAACCCTGGATGGGCAGGTTAGCAAATTCAGGGAGCCTAAAACGGCAGAGGATGTGTTGGAAGAAGGAGGAGGTGAGGTTACTGAGGCCTGTCAAATACCTTGAGCAAGACATTCCTCACTTTTGCTGTCCTTAAGGTGCCAATGCTGAGCTGTGCTTGGGGAACCCATTCATGGATCTGATACAGATGTCCTTTCCTTGCCCCATTTATTCTAGGCCCCTACTGACATCCCATGCTTTGTGCTCCCAGACTTTGCCTACCCATGTCCCCCATTCCTCTGCCCTTGGGCAATGCACTTGTGTAGTGTTCTGAGCTGCCTGCAACATATTTGGAGCCTCACACAGTCTTGTAAAGGGGGACGAGACCTTGTAGGTTAGATAGAGCGGTGCTCTGCAGTGCTTCCTGGGCTGTGGCCCTACTTGCCATAATGGAAAGGTTCAGGAGAGGCTTTGCAGCTGCTGGGAGTTCAAGTCCCTGTTAAGGGCCATTGGTCCCAGGTACAGCGGGCATCACAGTGGAACCCTGCCAAGCCTCCTGCCCAAAGGTCTTCAAGTCTGTTGTGCTCTGCTGCTTTGGTCTCATCTCTGAATTTGTAATTTGTGACTAGATCCATGCACGTGATGTAGGACAGTGTGCTTTGTTTCAGTTCATACAGGTCTACATAGCTGTAGAAGAAGAAGCTGTTTGCCAGCCGCTATTTGCCAGCCACTTTAAAATATGGCTGGCAATCAATGTGACAACCCATGCAAGTTCTATCATTTGCAGCCCCTCCAATGCAATCTCTCTTGCAAAGTCAACACCGATGCATGGGAAGTCACTTCACCCACATGGCTGGCCGTTATAGCTTCACTGGCAAAATGACCACATGCACAAATCGTGCATTCCCTGATATAGACCCATTCAGTACCATTAATTGTGGTATCCTTCTGTCTTGGCTAGAGGTACTGTACTCTGGTGGTCGTCCCTTACTTATCGGGTAGGTTCCAGAAGGAGGTCTGGGGACTTTTGCTCTCTTCTTTGGAACTGATGTCTTTGAATAATGATGGCCATCCCCCCACCCCAGCTATACATGAAACTGCTAGGAATGATTGGGGATGAAGCATCCTCAGAGTCCCGATGGCACATTTCTCCTTTGAAGCTGATGTCTGGAATCAGTAATGGGCTGGCTGAAGGCCCATGAAATAAACTCAATCCAGATGAAACAAACAAACAAAAAAGCTAACCATAGTTATGGTGGTCAACTTATTTTGGATGTGGTTGCATTCCCCCCCCCCCCAACAATCAAATTTATCATCTGGGGGATGCTATTAGCTCTTATAGTCAAAATGCTGGCATTAAGCACTTTCCAACAGGGTAGGCTGATGAACCAGCTGAGAACCAGCTGATGAACCAGTTATCAATGGTCTGATAACACCCAGGCTACATTACTTCAGTGCAATCTATGTGAATCTGCTTTTGAAGACGAATGTAAAATATCAGTTGTTTCAGATCACAGCCACAAATTTTGATTAATAATCTGATCATATCTCCCTGGTGTTAAAATATCTTCAATGGCTAGCGTTTTCTTTCTGGGCACAATTAAAAGTGCTGGTTTTGATTTGCAAGGCCTTCAGTGGTCTGGGAGCAAAGGTACTGTAAAGACTTCCTGCTCTCATATAATTTTGTGTAAGATCTTCCTGCCTTCAGTGGCCAGGTAAACCGCAATCAGGGATGGGGCCTTTTTTGTGTTCATGCCCCATTTATGGAACACCCTCCTTAGGGACTTGTATGGCACCAGGGAATGCTGGGGGAAAGACTAATGTTACCTGGTTTGGGAAATGATTATCTTTCTAGCTTCTTATTTTTACTGCTGGTGGTGTTTTTTTAATCTGGTTTCTGTTGATTTCCTATGTTTTAATCTGATTTTGTGCTGGTTGTATTTTATTTAATGATTGCAAGATGCCCTGGAGGTTACAATGGAAAGGCAAGATATAAATATTTAAATCAAATGAATAGACCTGGCAACATTGTGCTCTGAGAAGCTTTATCACTGGCTCCTGCTGGATTTCATTCAAAAATGAACCACCTGAATTGTCTGTCTTGATCTTTTCCCACACCAGCCTCTACCCAACACCTTCCCAAAAACACACAAATTATGCAGCCCTCTCACAATCCCAGGGCTGTCTACTCTACTTTCACTTCCCCAAAGCACTGTTGATAAGGGTGCACAGGACAGGAGCAAGGTGTTAAATGGTAGAACTCCCAATTACTGCCATGCTGTTGACCTCTGGCTTCTGAGCTCTTGAGGCCTTGGCAAAGGAGGGCCCTGCCAAAGTCATCCTGGGGACTCGTAACGCTTTGCTGCTCCATAAGTGCACATGCCAAACTGAGTGCCAAGGCAGGAAGGGCCATTCAGGAACCCAAGGATTGTCAATGAGAAGATTCCTTTCCAAAAAGTGGGGCACTGGGGGGACATCCCACAAAGCAAAAACAAAGCAGGAAGCACACGATACATACAATGAAGATTTATGAAAATACGATCATCATAGAAACATGTGTGCCAAAGGGCAACAGTATCCTGCAACAAAAAAATCCCAGTTCTGCCATCAAAGGCCAAAACCGGCATTTAACTATCATCCTGTTGGGACTGTATCTGGCGCTTGTGGGTTCCCCCTTTTTGAGCTTAGCATTCTCTACCATCTCAGGCCAGTTCTCGGCTTCTCCTGAATGAATATTTCATCCTGTATTAGTGGCACTTGAGAGCAACAATGCAAGCGAAAGCTCCATGTATACTAGTCGCCCAGCCAGAGGAGACATGGATGGATGGATGGATGGATGGGCCCAACACACTGCCAGGAGAACTGATATGCCAACCACAACAGAGAGGGGGAGATGCTCGCAGCCCAGGAAGGGTCTACTGTTTTGCAGGGAGGAGAGCAGAGCCGAGATGTGTCTCCAAGGAACGTGGCCGTCGCAGTGGCTGCAGAAATGCCAGCCACAGACAGACAATAGCTGCTTCCCCCCGCCCCCAACATCTCAGGCCTCAGTAGACTAGGAAGGATGCTGAATTTGACCTGGCATCGTTCATCTGGCTGCTGGATTGCATGTCAGAGCCAAGCAGAGGAAATGGGGAGAGAGAGACAGGGAGGAGGGTACTGGGAAAGACAAGGCAAGGTTTACCAACCAGAAGGCGCAGCAAGGGAGAGCAAGAAGGACAAAGGAAAGGAAAGGATGGAGCAAGAAAGAGCAGGGAAGCAAATGGGAGAGTTGCAAAAGAGTCTCACAGGCGGCTTTGAAAAATGGCATGCAAACAATCCTCAGTGTTTCCACCCCCCACCTCCCCCAACCAATGAGAAAAAAGGGACCAGCCTACCTCCAAAGTCAGGCCGGAGGCGGACATCGTACCCCTTCAGCAGTTTGTCCACAATCCCTTTCACCACTGAAATATTCCCAGTGGATGGGCTGAAAGACAGAAGAGTAACAAGGCCTCGTTACCATTGGTGCCCCCACAGAAGCAGCACGTGGCAGGGTGCTCATCGGCCCACAGTACGCACATTTCCTGCTTGGCATCACAGAAAGGGCAGAATCTGGTGCATAATAACAAGCCAAAGTATTTTCGGTTGATGATGGATTTGGCAACGGGAGTGGTGGCAACGGGGGCCAGGCCTGCCATGGCCAGTGTGGGATAGTGCAGATGGAGCCAGGGTGGTATAGTGATTTGAGTTGTTCTAGGATCTAGGAGACCCAGTTTCAAACCCCCACTCTGCCATGGAAGCTTGCTGGGTAACCTTGGGTGAAGCACTCTCACTTGGCCTAACCTACCTCACAGATTGTTGTTATGAGGATAAAACATTCTAAAATGAATGTTGTAAGGAATGATGTTGTAAGGTGCATTGGGTCCTTATCAGGGAGCAAAGTGCAGTATACATATCTAAGTAAGCAGGTAAGAAAGAATTCTGGGAGGCTGTTGCAAGGAGGCCAGCAGCACCTCAGACACACACCCACTCTTACCATCACTCCTACATGAATGCATGAAGCTGCCTTATACTGAATCAGACCCTTGGTCCATCAAAGTCAGTATTGTCAACTCAGACCGGCAACGGCTCTCCAGGGTCTCAGGCAGAGGTCTTTCACATCACCTACTTGCCTAGTCCTTTTAACTGGAGATGCCGGGGATTGAATCTGGGACCTTCTGCATGCCGAGCAGATGCTCTACCACTGAGCCACAGTCCCTCCCACATATGCATGCCTTTCCTCCTCCTGAGCATATACATGAGCTTGTTCACACACATAATCTTTTGGCAACCCTGATGTTATCTCCTAACCTTCCTTTCACTTGGAAACATGCCAGAGCAGCCCAGGAAAGGCCCTAGCACAGTTGGAAGGAAAAGCTCGTGGAGTGTCTTCCCTGACCGATGGCTTTGCTCATTCCCCCTCCCAGGGCCTATTCCCCTAGCCACAGAGCTAGCCCAAGGGGCCTGTTGGCTCCATTTGGCTTCTGCAAACCTTATATCCTTCTTCCGCACATTGTCAGAGGTCCCCAGTGTGCCTTCCTACATACACTCAATGCCCAATGTTGTGTGTGTGTGTCTTCTCCCGATGCAAACCCTAATCGCTGTCCTCTCTCCTCTTGCACACACCCGCCATCCTGTTAACAGCCTCTGCCTGATCTATCGCACGCACAGCGTCTGCATTCAGTTCACAAGTCTACTTGCTCTGCCAGTCCACACCCCCCTCCCTTTTACACCCAAAACATCCTCAGGTCGCTTACGCCTCTCTGCAAGCAGACACGTTTTCTGTCGCTCCGAAGAGCAACTGCCCCTGCAGACTATGAGAGGCAAGCCTCCATCTTTGTATCCATGTGGCAAAGGATGCCATCTCTGCCTAAGCCTGCTCATTTCCACCTAGAAGCTGGTGATTTTGCTTTCCACCCCAACGTCTCTCTGTGTGTGTGGGTGTGTGGGTGTATGACTGTATAAGCACTCTTTGCAGGCGGTGGGGGAAGGCAAGCAAGCAAAGCACTGTAGTGAAAGAGGAGGAGGGAGCGAAGAAATGCAATCGAACTGTACATGGCTTCTCTAGCCCAAAGCTGGCAAGATGAGCCTTGCTCTATGCAAAGGACGATGCATAGGGATGCCGTGCCATTTAACAAAGTGCTTGCTCAGCCCGAAGGCATCTTTGGTGGCCCACAGGTGTTTGCTTTTTCTTCAGGCATTTTCTGGAGATGCCTAGTCTTTGTCCATCCAGGCAGCACTGGAGCCTATCCTGATCATTAATGGGTCAAGAAAGACAATCCAGTCCCCTCACTTAACTGTGTGTGACTCATACCAATGGAGCTAATGTTGTGGGAATGGCACCATGCACTTTTGTGTCTGTGGGTGCAAATAAGCTAAGTGAGATCGAGAGGATGCCTGGCTTGGCATGGGTACAACTCTGCCTGACCTTTTTTTTTGGGGGGGGAGGTGGGCAGGATCGGGGGCAAGCTGAGTTCCTGACCCCTCAGCCAACTGGCCCTGGAATTCCATCTCCCCACCGTCCATGACCAGCCACTCCTTGGCCAAAACGTGGCTTCAAAGGCCACAATGCCCTGGCTAAGATCTGGCAACTGCAGAGCAGTCCCACTTGTGGAAACTGAAAGCTCAAACCAAGCATCCTGTGCAGCACCAGTGGGAGCTGGTGATTACTGCTCTCCATGCAGAGTGCCTGAGCTGCAAGTGTGCAAGGATGCAGACTGGCGGACATGAGTTAAGATCTCAGAGAATAAGCACAGAGATTGTTCGTGCAGGCATCTTTCATTTGATACATCACAGTAAGCAAAGAGGTTTTTTTGGGGGTGCACTTGTTCTAGGTACATAGAAAAAAGCATTTCAAAGTGTCTGCTGATGAATGTGTCTCCATGGGCTCCTTTCTCCCTTCTACTTACATTCTATGCTTGTATGTATACTCTGTATGTATACTCAGTGCTTATAGATGTGCAGGTAGATGTTTACCCCTCTCTGCCTTGTGCCAATACAAAAAAATTCCTGTGTGAAGGCTATAATGTTGGTTTAGATAGTTGTCTTACAGATATAGCTATGTCTACAGCAAGCTTTCATGTCGCACAGATCTCTTTTTCATATAGGTAGGTATACTATTCTACCCTAAAACCACAGTGGGTAGCTTTGGATGATTTCCCCTGTCCCCCCCAAAAATCTAGTCTTCTGTTAATATAGAGAAAATCAGTTTCTAGATATCAGCTGGATGTGCAGAAAAGTCAGCCAGGGGCAGCCCAGGCCTCTGGGCCCAGGTATCATTAGCAGGCACCAGGGCCTGGAAGACTCTGAGGGCCTGATTCATATTTGAGACAGACTGAATGGTCTCAAGTCTGGTCTGAAGTGGATTCAGTGAGCACTCCTCTACATTTTGGAGAGCTCACCCAGGATCTTATATAGGGCAACCATGCAGCTATCTTTGCAATAACCCTGCTTTATGTTTATTGGGTTTCAGGTTGGCCTGGAGAAATGACTGCCTTCATTTTATAGGGAGTCATAGCAGCTAAGCAAGAGGTCACAAACAGGATCTGTTCCTATAACAAAACTACAGCTGGCTCACCACACCCAGCCTGGGGCAGAAGCACTATCTCCTGGGCAAGACCAAGGGGCCTGAAGGCACCGGTGGCAGGAAACGATCTAAGCATGTGACCTGGCTGTCTCCCTTGTCCCGGGATATCCTCCTGTCTATGGGTCTGTGCCAAGCACTTCTGTGCATTTGATCAGGGGCACGCAGGTATGTAGAACATGTCTTCACCAAATGTCTGAATCATAGATAGATGCAAATCTGCCCGGGCCAGTGAGCACTCGCTACAGAGGGGTGGGGGGGGGGCAGCAGCTCTGCATAGTGTCCACAGAAATGTGTGCCATCAATAGATGGATGCTGAGATGGAGGTTCTGCACCTCTTCCTCAGCATGCGCAGGTCATAGAGAGTATGGAGACACGATCCGTGTCTGGCTATGCAAATGTCCCGGGTGCCTCCGTGATGCCATTTGCATGAACATACCCGCTGCCCCAAACCAGAAACATGGGTTGTGTGGTGTTTGTGATGTGTCCACACATGCACTGCCTGGCAAGATCAGCGGTGGTGTGTGGCAGGGCTCCATGTGGTCATCGGGGGAGCAAGGTTCCTGTCCCCACCACCTTATTGTACAGACAGACCCCATTGGTGACTTAATCCACGGCAGATGCATTGAGCGGTGAGCCCCCCCACACACATACACACTGGTGTACCCTTCAGGCTAATCCCAGTCCCCACACAACAGCAGGGGGAAAGCGAGGCACGGGTGCCAGGAACACCTCCGGCCACCCTGACAGCACCCTGGAAACGACAATCGGCTTACCTTTGAGCACAGCAGGCGAGACAAAGAGCTGCTAAAGCAGAGATGAATCCACTCAGTCTGTCTGCCTGAAATCTCCACATTTCCACCAACACCATGGAGGGAAAAAGGAAGGTCTGGTGGGGAGGGGAGGAGGGGAGGGTCGTGCTTCTGGAAATCACCCTCTCCGAAGGGAGAAAGGAGCAACGAACAGTGTCCTTGGTTGGTTGGGTTGTTTTTTTTAAAAAAAAGTAAAATCACATAAAACGCTTTTCCCAAAAAAAAAAAAAAAAAAGGAGGGGGGGTCCCACGCCGCTCAGTGCTCCTCAAAGAATCGGCTTCTTCTGGCATCCAGCATCGTCTCAACGAGGCATCTTCTGCCAAGAGAGAAAATCCCGAGGGGGAAAAAAAAGGAACAAACGCCCGCAAATGGACTCAGCAAAACGTGAAATCCGCTCTTACGGTGGGGGGAGAGGAGGGGGAGGGAAGGAGAAAATAAAAGAAAGAAAAGGGACCCCCGATTTCCCCCCCGGGACCCTCCACTTGGCTGGCTGGCTCTGCCCCCTGCTATTCTGCCATCCAGCCCTGCAGATGTTGCCTCGCTCCTGCCATCCACCTTCAGAGAAGAGGAGGAGGAGGCGGAGGAGGAAGAGAAGAGGAGGAGAGTCGATGTGTGTGGTGGTGGTGGTGGAGGAGGAGGGAGGAGGAGGAGAGGGAGGCCGGGCGAAGAGTTCTCCGCCGATGCGATTTGGACTCCCGGCCCCCACCCGCCCCCCTCTGCCTGTGTGTGTCCCCCTTCCCTATTTTTAGCCCAGGGTCCGGGATGCTCGGCGAGCGGCTGGCTCAGGGCTTGGGACGGGCTCGGGGGAGCGTGGGGAGGTGGGAGAGAGCCGCTGGGGCGGCGGCGGCGGGGGGGGGGGAGCAGCGGCCAAAAGCGAGCGGAGGGGAGACTCCAGACACGCGGGGGCAGCGGCGCCCCCCCTGCACGCCGAGGCGGGGGGAGGAAGAGCGAGCTGCCCGGGCCCCCCTGCCGCTTATTCTGACCATTGCAGGGACAGAGGCGCGAGGGGGGAGGAAGGAGGTGGAGGGAAGGCTGGGCAAATGTAACCCCCCCCCCAAAAAAAATCTCCGGGCAAATCAATGGCATTCTGACGTCACACTTGAGAACATTAACCCTTGCTGGTGTGCATGGGGGGGTCTGACGTGGTGGAACCGGGAGTGGCAAAGGCGATGCCCACTTTTTTTGGGGGGGGGGGATTCTAAAGCGGAGCCTCCTTGGTCAGCAGTCTGGCGGCTGAGACCGGAGAGGGAGCAGGGACGCAGAGGGTGCAGCACCTGCGCGGGGGGGGGGTTTGCCTGGGCCTCCAGCCCTGGAAAAGCAGGATCCCAACAGGAAAGAGCCTAAGGCAGAGGGGAGATGAAACGTTGGCCAAACCTGAGCTCGCTGTGTGGTTCCTGTGCACAGCCAGGGCTAGAGGCCAGGGGGGATTCATGCAGGGCTTCTCCCGTCAGGCCTTATGAGCCCAGGAAGGGTTCTTTCTTGCCCCCCTGGCTGGCACTGGCCCATCGCCTAGCCTGAAGGCTCTGAGTGCCCAAAACAGAGCCCTACAGCCGATCAGCTGAACTGGGAGATGAGACAGTCGCCAGTAGGAAAAATAGTTTTGGACTGGGAGACCTGAGTTCAAACACCTTCGCAGTAATGAATCTCACTTGGTGATAAGGTTGCCAGCCTCCAGGTACCGGCTGGCGATCTCCTGCAATTACAACTGATCTCCAGCCAATAGAGATCAGTTCCCCTGGAGAAAATGGCCCTTTGGCCATTGGACTCAATGGCATTGAAGTCCCTCCCCAAACCCCACCCTCCTCAGGCTCCGCCTCAAAAACCGCTGGTGGTGAAGAGAGACCTGGCAACCCTACTTGGTGACCCTGGACTACTCTCTGACCTACCTCTCAGGTCTGCTGTGAGTAGGATTGCCAGCTCCAGGTTGGGAAATACCTGGAGATTTTTGGAGCGGAGCCTGAGGAAGGCGGGGTTTGGGAAGGGGAGGGACTTCAATGCCATAGAGTCGAATGGCCAAAGCAGCCATTTTCTCCAGGTGAATTGGGGATCAGTTTTAATATCAGGAGATCTCCAGCTAGTACCTGGAGGTTGGCAACACTAGCTGTGAGGCTAAATGGAAGGTGGAAGGCTGTATGCATTTTGAAGACCCAGTGGGCAAAAACATAACAGAACAACTCAGTGATCTTCACAGTTGTCACAAAGGCCACAGGAGAACCTGCCAGGAGGCAGCTGTTTGTGCAAAGATCAGACATCATCACTGACCTACTGGCTGGAAGCAGAATCCCCATCCCCCTTTTCAGAAGAGCTCACCCTGAGGTCCATTTTTAAGTGTAACCCCACCACCACCACCACCATGTGGCTAAAGTTCGTTTGCACAAAGCTTTGTTAGACTGATCAATCATCCATGGTGTTTCTGGACCTGGCATCTCTCAGGTGGGCTTTTACTGGGGCAAACCTGAGGTGTGGGTGGCCATCCGTGGGTGCCCTCCTCCACTTTGTATTGTGTGTTCATGATGTGGCCCATGTCTTCTGCCAGGGCTCAGCAGGCAGGAGGCAAACCTGACATTGATGACACGTGAGCTGGCCTGAGTGGCTGCTGCAAAGATTGTGGCATGAGAGGTTATTCTGCCCCACTCTAGCTAAATCAGCTAGGGAAGCAGGCCATAGTTTAGACCAGAGTTTCCCAACCTGTGGGTCAGGTAGTTTAGTGGCAAGTCATAGATTAGTGCCAGCACAAGCTGAGTCTGCGATCAAAAATGTCCACAGGTCTAGCAATCCTTCTATCAATAACCCCCAATTTCTAATTTCTTATATGACTATGGTGTTCTCGGCAAGAGGGTGCTTCTCTTAGCCATCTGAAGAAGTATAGTATCAATCTGTTCAAATCAGTCTTTTCACAGATATGTCACCCAAAACAAGAGGGGACTGTCTTATATTTACATACAAGTTACAGTTATGTCCAAAGATAGTGTGTGTGTAACACATTTAAGGGGGTGATCTTACATTTAGGGTCATATTTCATATGAGCAAATATGGTGACCACTGGGACTCCTGTCCTGCCTTACAGGTTTTGGTTGAATTTTTGTTTTCAGTATTTGGCCATGACCATATTTAAGTAGAGTGAATTCCAAAGAGTATTGGGAGGGTGGTGGTGGAGGGAAATAAGATGGGGATAGTTTGAATACCACTTTAAGCATTTTTAAAATAAAATGCAATTAGTAGCAGTAGTAGTAACACAAAATTGCAAGTAGCCATGCAGGTTCATTTGGGGGGGGGGGGAATTCCATTTGAAAAAAAAATCCAAAATAACCTTCATTGGGACTAAGTAAAATGTCCCAAAGTTGCAAGAAAATGTTTGAATTCCCCAGAATGCTTTCTTACACTGTATGCTTTTGTTTGTTTGTTTGTTTTTAAAAGGAGACATAAGAAAAATGTTTCCAGCACGACGGAGAAGTCCCACAGAGCGCACCTTGTACTAATCTGAAGATGGTGCACCAGGGGTGTTATTCAGACTTAAATAGGATGGACCATTCTAGGTACAAAGCAGATTTCAAGTTGCACAGAGGGCGACTGGGACAGACAAACAGACATTGGCTATTACCTCCTTTGAAAATATAAACCCAACAGCAATTCACACAGAGGGAGATCCTTTATTTAGAACCAATAGTATGCAAAGAATAAATAGTAACCATCCCCAATTTTCATTGCAAATTAAGGTGATGAGTCTTAAGCCTTCTAAGGTCATCTCCATGTGCCTGGGCTGGGATCATCAAGCAGCACACAGATGACTGCAATCTGTGCATAACAGGACTTTAACCTACAAACTCCACCAGCCCAGCACATTATAGGAGAGGGTTCCTGCTGCCAGCTCAATACTTTATTTTTTGAAAAAATGTCTCCCTTTCTAGGGACACTGTCTGAGCCACTTGCCAGTCCCAACCTGGGATTATAGGCACTGTCAATGTGCTCCACAAATGTACCCCATCCCCTTTTTTCGTATGGAAGCAATCATAGCAGATGCATCTGGAAACAGAACAGCGACATTCACAGACAATCCTGTGTACAACCTAGGCAAGGGCAGCAGCCATCTTGTGTCACCAGTAGGCCCGAAACCTCTACTAGTCCACCCTTGGCAACTGGACTCTATGGCATTGAAGTCTCTCCCCAAACCCTGCCCTCCTCCGCCCCAAAAACCTCCCACTGGTGGCAAAGAAGGACCTGGCAACCCTAGTCACTCAGCAATCTCCCATGCCAGAGTGGGGAACTGAACCTGAATCTCCTAGATCCTAGTCCTAGACTATAACAGCTACACCACACTGGCGGTCAGTGATTAGTATAACATATAGAACTAGGGTTGCCAACTTAAAGATGACAACTGGTGGGAGATTTACAGGGGTGAGGACTAGTTCTTGGTTGTACAGGGGGCAATGCTCTAGCATTCAAAATTAAATCTAAAATTTTTGAGCTCGTGTCACTTCCCCCTGCATCCCACCCTCCACCTTATATCACTTGAAGGCTTCCGTTTGTGGGTATTCTGTATAGGGAGGCCAGGTCTCCTGCTTCAGTGGGAGACCTTCTGCCTCCCCCCAACCCCCCAGCTATGCCCACCACCACTCAACTGGGCAGCAGGGGGGAAATTCTGGGGAAAATGGGAGAGGGAATTGGTGTCTCCAGCAATGCCATAATGTCACTTCCGGCATGACTTGGAAGCGACATCATCACATTGGATGATGCCCTAGCATTTGCACAAAACTCATAAAGATTCTTGTTGTGTGGTTATGGCACATTGTCCTAGTCTGGATTATGGTTCTTTGGTACAAGTGGCCTCATATCACCCATGGGGGACCTACCTTCTTCTTGAGTTAAAATTTGAGTCCTGACCAGCCTTCCTAACGCACATGTCCTCACCAGCATACAGCCCCTCCTGACCACGAGCACTGTGTAGTTTCTTCAGAAGAGCCCCCTCTCTGGTTACCTCCTTTTTGCCTTGGTTCCCCATCTCCTGTCACTTAATTCAAGCCTCAGTCTCCACCTACCTTCCAATTAGATACCTTTCTCACCCCACTTCTTAGACTGTGACCTACCTTCAGCCTGTTGGTCCCCAGGCTGTCTGTCCCTTAGCTTGCTGACCTCCTTTTTATGGTCTTCATTCTGAGATTTAAATCCCTGCCAACTGACGATTGTTTAGTCCCTCACTGAAGAATTCCCTCACTGAAATCTATTTAGTTCCCTAGGCAATTGAGCACTCCTGGCCGCTACAAGCACAAAGCAGTCTACGTTCCTGATTATTGTGCCCTTTCTAAACTTGTTAGGGTGAGAGAACAGAATGCAAAAAAACACTTTCTAGGAGTTCAGAGCCTATTGTTCAAATCACATGTAAACCCATGAGCGGGAAGAGGCCCAAGAGGCAATATGCATGGCATGAACAGAGGCAGAAGTGAAGAAACACAGTGAGTCATTTTGCATAACGCTTCTCTTGTTACTAACTCATTGTTTTGGGTCTAGAACCTATAGAAGCCCTTCATGTCAGAATGGCTGTGTGGCTTAAGAGCCTGTGCTGCCTGCTGGCCATATTCCCTACTCAAATGAAAAGGACTTACCCATTAAATGCATTTTTCAACAAGAGTGGAAGGAAGTAAAGGATTTTTTTTTTGTCATTAATGAAAGTAATTGCCCTGTCTGGAATGATGCCTTCCTACCCCTTGCCGAAACCAAAGGAATGCAGATTGGATCTCATCTGCTCCAGGGACTGCAGCTGATACAAGAAGCTGATTGCTCTAACTGTCAGCAAGTCAGCAGGTTTTCCCATCTTAAATTAGAGGTGAGAGCTTCGCATTGGTTCACAGAAAGGGAAAGAGTGTTACAATGGGTGGAAAGTAGGATAGAGAAGACCTGGGTTCAAATCCTCTCTCACAGGGCAATCCTCTGCCAGTCAGTTTCTTTTCCTAACATATCTGTTGTTAAGAGGATAAAATCAGAGGTGGTCTTAGCCAGTGGGCAACAGGGGCAGATGCCCTGGGCTTCATACTAGGGTGGCTACAACTGCCCACAGACCCTCCCCTCAAAGAAAGAAGAAAAGAAGAAGAGCAGGCTCCATCCACCATTTGCACTTGCTCTATCTGGGGCTCAGGCAGCTGGCTTGCAGTGGTGGCTCCTACCCACCTCACATAAGGTGAAGACCACTCCTCGCTCGGTCCTGGGAGTGGCAGTGATTCTAGGGGCCCATCCTGGACTTTTGTTCAGGGCTGCAGAATAGGGTTGCCAACCTCTAGGTGCTAGCTGGAGATCTCCTGCTGTTACAACTGATCTCCAGCCAATAGAGACCAGTTCACCTGGAGAAGATGGCCGCTTTGGCAATTGGACTCTATGGCATCAAAGTCCTTCCCCTCCCCAAACCCCGCCCTCCTCAGGTTCTTTCCCCAAAACCTCCCGCCAGTGGCGAAGAGGGACCTGGCAACCCTACTGCAGAATCACTACAACTACTCCTGGGTAAATCAGAGGAGGGGAGAGCTATGTATGCCACCAACGTGAACTCCTTAGAAGAAGCCATCTGAGGAGGTGGTAATGAAGTCAGGGAGGGAACTCCAATGCAGTCAAGGGGACTGTATGTTATTTTACTTGCAGTTGAGTTCTTCCTAGAAGTAGCTCCTGGGAGCCTCCTCTTGGGAGCTGCAACTATCCCTGTAAATTGGCTGCCATGGCTGGAATAACTGCTTGTACTTCTAGATGGCTGTTGCCTTTTGAAAGTTGTGTTTCTTGAGCTGCTACTTTGTCTTCTTTGAAAAAGTATGGTACTTGCACTTTTGACACCATGTTTTCACAGACTGTTCAAAGACAAAAGAAGCCTAGCTTCATTAACCCAGGTTTATTACAAGCAACTGTAGAAAGAAATGGCAACAGATATAACCCCTCCCTTAATACTTTGACCCTTAGAGTTGCCAACCTCCAGGGGGGCCTGGAGGTCTCCCGCCATTACAACTGATCTCCAGATGACAGGGATCAGTTCCCCTGGAGAAAATAGCTGCTTTGGAGGGTGGACTCTATGTCATTGTACCCTGCTGAGTTACCTCTCTTCCCCAAACCCTGCCCTCCCCAGTCTCCAGCCCCAAAGTCTCCAGGTATTTCCCCACTCAGAGCTGGAAACCGTACCTTAGAGACCAGAAGCTGCATTTCCCAGTCCTTATTGTCTAGATACAGTCTTTGGTGCCGCTCCCTCTATTAGTCAGGATAACTATCAATTCTAACAAAGCGCCTCTTCCAGTAGGAGCCCACATGCCAATTTAGGTCCAGTCCACAGGTCTGTGTTTGCCAGGTGAGGACCTCCATGGCCAAGGCACAGGCCTTCTTGGTGGCAACCTCAGTTCTACGTACTGGGATGCCAAATGATGTGTGGAGGGCATTTTTGTCGCTGGCTTTTTGCCTGCAAAACTGTCTTCCCTCAGACTGAGTTATTGGGATTGATTATTATCTGTCTTTATTGGATATCTGGATTTTTAAAAGCTTGTTAGATGCATTGTACTTTTGTGTGGTTACCTTCGATTGTAAGCCATTTTGAATTTTGGATAAAGCAACATTTATTTGTTCAAATAAACAAATATAAATAAATGGATGAAGGGAGAGACTTGTGTTGGAACGGCGGGCCAAACTGCTGATTTTAAACTGGCCAGTGGCTGCATTGTGAGGTCTGGTGGCCTGAAGCAAGCATGCAGACTGGCAGAAGAACCACAGCGATTCAGGCAGGGCTTCCAAGTATCCATGAGCAGTTCAACCTGCAACTGAACTTTGAGGGGCTAGAGTCAGAACGTACATAAAGCTCAAGTGGACCTCCTGATCTCCTTGTGGGCTGCAATGGTGATGCTTCAGAGCAGTAGAGATGGCCAACCATTCCCTCTGCTTACAAGCTGGCGGGGCAGGGGGATTGTTAAAGTTTAATATCAGCCAGATGATCCTCAAAGATGTCAACTCTTAACACCAGGTTTGGATTTTCTTGTTCCCAGAATTCAAAGCAGTCCCTTGAACATCACTGGGAAGGAGCAGCAGTTCTTGGTTTCCTGTTGGTCCTTTCCATCTCAGAGGGTTGCTTAAGTTTTGGGGCTCTGTATGAAGCTGCTCTGCCATGGAGGTCAAAAGCAGCTCCTGGCACAGGGCCTGCCTACAACCTGCTACCTTGCTGGAGAGGAGTGCAGCAGCAAGCTCAGAATGTGGGAATGTCCATTCTGAAAAAGAAACAGGGAGATTTCCTCTGTATATTTGGGTGAACTTCATTTGATGCTGTGTTGCTTAGCAACTGACTGGGGCTACTGATGCAGTAACAGCATCTCCTTCCCTACTCTGTGAAGACAGAGAATCATCTGAAGATGTCGTGTCTATGTGACAGAGAGTGTGTGTGCGTAATGTGTGAGGGAAAGGGAGAGTTTTGGGAAAGCATATGGTGGAGCAAGCAATGAGAATATTGTAACGTGAGGGAGAGGTAGGCAGCCATGAAGGGGAAATTATCTGCCCCACTAGATTATCTGAGGGAGAGGTAGGCACCCACCAAAACACACCGTTAATTGTGGAACTTGAAGTCTCACAACGATTCTGACAAGCCACTACCTGATACGATCATACAGGTACAGAAACTTTCCTGAGACTTTCACATGAACACATGAAGCTGTCTTATACCGAACCAGACTCTAGGTCCATCAAGGTCAGTATTGTCTACTCAGACTGGCAGCAGCTCTCCAAAGTCTCAGGCAAAGCTCTTTCATGTCACCCAGTGACTGATCTTTTCGGCTGGAGATGCCAGGGATTAAACCTGGGACCTTCTGCATGCCAAGCAGATGCTCTACCCCTGAGCCACAGTCCCTCCCCATACACACAGTGCTCTCCGAGGATCATATAGTTGGAAGGGACCACCAGGGTCATCTAGTCCAACCCACTGCACAATGCAGGAAATTCAAAACTACCTCCCCCCCCCCACACACACACCCCTCCAGGATCCCTGGCCAATCTGGCCTGGAGGAAAATTGCTTCCTGACCCCAAAGTGGTGATTGGCATTACCCTGGGGATGTAAGGAAGGGCCACGAGAGCCAAACATTGATGCAACCTTTCCTGCCCTCCCTCTCATGATCTGTCTAAATTCACAGGATTCTTACTTCAGAATCCACCCAGCACATATGCATAGAGTTCTCTCCCCCCAAGAACCCCCCTACCGCTCCTCCCCCTTTCATATGTGTCTGTCTCATCAGGCTCATACATTAACTCCCCACATTATGGTTTAATGCAGAAAATAGTAGGTGGGAACTTTTCAGCTTCCTCCAATCGTACCCTGCAAGAAATGGCCTCCAGACGAAAAATGGTTAGTAAGGATGCTGCTGGCATGGAATTCTTTTCACCGTGCTACGCTGGATTAAAATCTAGTTAAAAAGCTCAGTTTAAAGCCTCTGTACACCAGCTCTTCTATTAACCCTATGTCAAAGATGCCCTTTCTCCCACGGTCCTGGAGCCAGCTTAAAGTTCTGTCGCAAAGACCCGTGATACAGTTCTATCGCAAAGACCCATGATACAGTGAAAAGAAAATGCTTGGCTCAAAGAGGGCCCGTTTCCTCACATGGAAATGGCTTGAGTAGAGTGTCTTGCAGTGAGAGGAAAAAATTACTTCCTGCATTCACTAGTGGGGTTGGGGGGGAAGGTGGGACAAGGTTGAGGATTGGCCTATCTGGTAGTATCCATCTCTCCCCTTTCCTTCATAAACAGGGAGTATTTCTGTGCGGTAATTTTGAAAGAAGGGTAATCAGTCATGATAGTGGTGAGCTGGGAAAGCTGACAGCTAAAGAGAGACTTGCTGCTGACAACAACTTGCAGCGAGGCCAGAATAAGGCTGCAGCCTCGCTATGACTTCTGAACTTCCCAGGTGCAGCAAAAAAACAAAATGATCATGGGACTAGAGCAACCGCCCTATGAGGAGCGGTTAAAACGCTTAGGGTTGTTTAGCTTGGAAAGAAGGTGATTAAGAGGAGACAGGATAGAGGTCTATAAAATTATGCATGGTTTGGAGAGAGTGGATAGGGAGAAGCTTTTCTCCCTCTCTCATAATACTAGAATGTGTGGTCATTCAAAACAGATAAAAGGAAGTATTTCTTCACACAACACATAGCTAAATTGTGGAACTCTATGCCCCAGGATGTGGCGATAGCTGCCGACTTGGAAGGCTTTAAGAGGGGAGTGGACATGTTCATGGAGGAGAGGCCTATTAACAGCTACTAGTAAAAATGGATATGTCACGATGCATACCTATTCTCTCCAGGATCAGAGGAGTATGCCTATTATATTAGGTGCTGTGGAACACAGGCAGGATAATGCTTCTGCCGTCGTCTTGTTTGTGGGCTTCCTAGAGGCACCTGGTTGGCCACTGTGTGAACAGACTGCTGGACTTGATGGCCTTGGTCTGACCCAGCAGGGCTTTTCTTATGTTCTTATGTAAGAGAATCCCAGCATATGGCTCCGTCTCCACTAGCAAGAAACAACTGGGAAGATCCTGGTGGGCAGCTGACAACAGCCAGCCAGCAAGGGTGGCTCTTGTTTAAAAGCTCTGCTGCACGGACAGTGCAATCCGATGCAGAATGGTTCCAGTCTTAGGCACCGATTTCGATGGGTTTAGACTAGAGTAACTCTGCACAGAATTGGGCTGAGAGTTTCACAAGGCAATGCATAAGCATGTTGAAGGTAACGCAGTGGGATTCTTCTGACCCACAGCAGGATGGCAAGATATATCGCTGCCTCCAGCCCCCCTGGGCGTGTTTCATAGCATCTCCCCTGCTGTGGTATTGGCTCTGATCACCTTCAGATTCCTTTGTTGCAATGACTGGCAAAGTTTTTTTTATGTATTTTGTTTAACTGTTATATAAGTAAATAACAAAATGCACCCTTTGTTGCTACAAAGTGGGGGGAAAAATGAGTTCCGATTATTGAACATTACAGGATATTCAAAACATCACCAAAATTGTTTTTCATTATATTTTCAATAATTCACAATTTTTAACTAATTCTCTCCAAAGAATTGAGGTGCTCACTGGACTGAACTCAGGAGAGCCAGCTTCAAATCCTTGCTTGCCTGAAAAATTCACTGGATGACCCTAGACCAGTTATTCTATCTCAGTCTAACCTACCCTACAGGGTTGTTGTGATGGTAAAATGGAGGAGGAGAAAAACATGCATAGCAACTTGAGCTTCTAGGACAAAAGGCAGGATTTTTATTTATTTACTTCTTTTAGAGCCTGCTTTTCTCACAGAGTCTCAAGGTGGATTACACAGCATAAACAAATGCAATTAAATAACACAAGAGATCTAATAAGCAATGCAAAGGGACCAGGATTGTAAAATGAGAGACTGTGCAAAAAAGTCCCCGAGATGATACACCAAGTGATGGAGAAAATGGAATTACAAAGTAAAGAACAACGCAATAAGAACAGGTTAAAAATGTACTAAACACTAAAATAAAAATCAATGTGTCTTTCCAGAGCCTGTTTCCTTTATGAGATCTTTTCCATTTCTGCTGTTGGCCACATTTTAATTAACTGCTTTTTCTTATCTGAATGTATATTCATTTTTCAGGGCAAGTTCAGCACACAGCATTTTAATTTACTCATCTGTTTTGTTCTTTAAGTCTCAAAAGAACTAGCAATGGTTTTCTTTTGAGTAGGTACCTCTTTAAAAGAGAGAAAGAAAAATCCACAGCTTGTACCCACTGACAGGCAGGCAAGACTGTAGACTGGAGGAGGGGATAGAGAAGAGGTTCAGGCTCCTCCCCCCTGCAGCAGCAGGTAGAATGTCTGCTTTGCATACATAACTGGAGTGGGGGGCAGAGGCAGAAGTAAAGGCTTTGCTTCCCCCATGACAGTAAACACAAACATTTAGGAGTGGTGAAAGATGTGAAGAGGAAAGGCTCTGAGATTTCTCAGCATCTTCTGTTTAAAAGTGGCCATGGAGTGACCTAATGTGAATAGGCCTGTATGTTAGGGTTGCCAGATCCAGATTAGGAAACACCTGGAGATTTGGGGGCAGAGCCTGGGGAGGAGAAGGACCTCAGTAGGGTACAATGCCATAGAGTTCACCCTCCAAAGCATCAATTTTCTCCAGGGGAACAGATCTCTGTAGACTGGAGATGAGCTGTAATTCCAGGAGATCCCCAGATCCCACCTGAAGTCCTCCTGTGATCCCTTTGGACTGGCATTTTTAATTGACTGTAATAATTATGCTGCTGCTCAAGATAAGAGGATCACAAGGTACACTCAAGATGAACCCCAGCTCCAGAGATGGAGATTGTAGCTTAATTGTTAGCTGATGTTGATCCTCATGTGACCCTTGCAGTGGCAAAATTCCTGACTATGGCATTCAATAATAATGATGATGATTCATAATGTAACAATATCATTTAATTATGTATCTTGTTTTCTCCTGTATTTGCTTATGACCAATTGGTTTGTGAGCATAAATGAAGAAGTGAAGGTCCCTTTGGACAGAATTTGGATACACCAGTATTATAAAGGGCAAATCTCACCACTCTGTCCAAAGCAACTGGTCTTTGTGTGGATGACAGAAAAATATGACATTTTATATTAACCAAAAGAACAAGGGGAGAAAAAACCTTTTAAGAAAAGGAATGAAATTGCTCCTGAAGAACACTGCAAGCAGTTGAGTGTCAGTGAAAGGAAAAGGCAGTGCCATGGCTCAGTGGAAAAGCATCCAGCTTGCATACATAAGGTCCCAAGTTCAATCCCAGGGATCTACAGATTTAAAAGAACCATGTAGTAGAGGATGTGAAAGACATCTACCTGAAACTTGAAGGTCCTCTGCCAGCCAGAGTAGACAATGCTGACTTTGATAGTCCGACGGTTTGATGCAGTAAAAGGCAGCTTCATGGGATGGATGGGGAAAATGCACTGAGAGTTTAGAGAATCCAGGGGTGGACTTGAGATTTCCAGACTGCTCACAGCCCTCAGCTTGTTCAATCAAAAATCCACATTTTATAAATTTTAGCAACATCCCAAATGTAAGCATCTTTGGCTTCAGTGAGCAATTAGTGGTTTAAAACCAGGCGGTCCTTGCAATGTGTATGTGTGGTGGGGTGTACTACATTTTTATTCTTATTGGCTGGTTCCCTGCGGCAAATGGATTGTTTCCTGCCCTGGGCCTCCAGTCTGTTGCGTGAGTCACTTAGTGGTCCTTTCTCTGCAGGCCCTTCATGTTTGCTGGGCATGAGATGGCCATGATTTGGCTCCATATATGCAGGATTTGGCTTGAGGATCATATTGTCGGATGACACCCCTGTAGCTTTCTCTCTTGGATGTCTCCATCGCATGATTACTTCTCCACCTTCCGCTGGGTCCTTGCTTTCCCTAACAGTCATTCACTGTGCAGAAAAGGGGCTAGTCAGCCTCCAGTTTAAAAAATCCAGAGTGGAAACTGAAAAAGCACAAACGGTGAGACATCATGTTGTGAGTGACATTTCCCGTGGAAAAATAGATAACAAAGGCGCTTGGCTCACCTTAATTGAACCCGGGAGCACATACACGCATTGAGCATGGGGGAGAAAATGCTGGCTCCACTAGGGATTGAGGGCTGCACCGAAGGGCCGTTAGCTCTGCTCACCAGAGCCAGCCAAAGCCTTGCCTATATTTAACCTGGCACTTTCTCTCGATGTGGACATAAATATATTCTCTGGGTCTCAGTCCCACACTGAGTGCCATATCACACCATCCATCTGCCCAGGAGCGATGCGTTTCCATTAGCACATTTGGTCTTTGCTTAGTGAAAACATGTGAACTCTGCTGGAGAGAGGTGATGGCACATTGAGCAAAGACTGGGCCTTCATGAGCGACAGAAATGCTGCTCCTTCTAAACCTGTGGGCTTTATGGCCTCATTTAAGCCTTGAGAACTGAAGTCAAGTCAGGGAGTGAAGAGCCTTCCGTTGAGGCAGGGCCAGACGAGGCCCTAAGCTGTGTCAAGTTTAAGAGTCCCCTTAGCATCATCACAAACACTGGTAATTTAGCAGATTGTAGCTTACTTAGCTTATACATCACCCCTGCCTTCATTTGTAGGGTTGCCAGCTTCAAGGCACCAGCTGGAGATCTCCAGCTGATAGAGATCAGTTCACCTGGAGAAAATGGCCGCTTTGGCAATTGGACTCTATGGCATTGAAGTCCTTCCCCTCCCCTCCCCAAACCCTGCCCTCCTCAGGCTCTGCCCCAAAAACCTCCAGCTGGTGGCAAAGAGGGACCTGGCAACCCTACTCCAAGCATACTGCAGGCCTGTCTAAGCAAGCAGCAGAAGTTGTCAGATTTTCTTTTTGATCGGTCCAGGAGACAGCATTGGGATAAAGACAAAGTTTCTGGTGCCTTGAAGGCTAGAAGATTGATTGTGGTAGAAACTTTCATGGACTAGAATCTTGCTTTGTCAGATGTGGAAAATGCGTCTTCAGGTGGCAGGTGCCTATACATGGGTAATATGGGGGAAAGGGCAGAGTATCTGGGTGAAATGCCCATGAAATACTAAAAGTCCACTGTGAGATTCCTTTGCAGAACTTGAAAGTATACACGATAAGCATAGCATGGCAGTAGAGTAGTAATTGATGACTGTGGGAGAGAGAACCTTCATCTCAGTTTAAACCTAGACCAATACAAACTTTCTGATAATTTCTAATTTGGCAATTTCATGCTGGAGTCTCCCTTTGAAGTGCTTTTCTTGGAGAATGGTGCTTTTGTGAAGAGCAGAGTGTCCTGGAAGATGGAAATGTTCTCCCTGTTTTCTGAATTTTGCTGTTTTTTTATATCAGATGTTTGTCAGCTCCTTCTTTTGCATAAAAACTGAACTGTTTGTCCTATGTAGACAGCAGAAGACAACTGTTGAAAGATGATTGCGTATATCATGTTGGGGGGGATGAGCAAATGAGTTTGGCTGACATTTGTTGGTCATATAACAGACCTGCCTGAGTGGACAGAGCTGGCATCTGTGTTTGTGGCATTGTCTAGTCCCTGGACTTGTCTCTGTTAGATGGACCATGTGCTGCTGGTGATGAGCTGTAGCTGCTTTAAATTGGGGGGCTGACTTGGGGGCTGCCTCCTCCTGCCTGATAGGATAAGGATAGGTGGTACCAAGCAGAAGCCTACTACTACCATCTGGACTAGTGATCCCCAGCGTGGCACTCATGAGCACCATGGCGCCCACCAATGCATTTCCTGATGCCCACTTCCTTCTCCCCCAAAGCGAATAGCCAGCTCTGGCTTTCCTCTACTCCACTGGAGCAGGATGTGCTTCAGAAGAGCCCAAGAGGCATCACTTTTGTGCCTGCCTTGAGCACCCATTCAGAAACAGCTGCTGCCATCACAGGAAGATACTTGGCTTGCAACCTCTCAACATCTGGCGACTGGCATTGGCTCCCAGGACAGCCATTTTGTCACCGGCCTCAGCCTCCCATGGCAACTATTTTATGATAACACACACTCTCCTTTCTCAAAATTCCAAAGGTGTGCCCATAGGTTCAATGAGATTGGGGACTCTTGACCTAGTCTCTCTTGAGCCAGAAGTAAACTGGTTCTCCCCTCCAGGCTTCTATAACTTAGCTGGTCCTTCAATGGCCTCTTGACCCTGCACAATGCCAAAAAGAGATGGGCCATGGCTCAGTGGTAGAGCATCTGCTCAGCCTGCAGAAGGTCCCAGGTTCAAATCCTGGTGTCTCCAGGTAAAGGATCACATAGTAGGTGATGTGACGAACCCTACCCGAGACCCTGGAGAGCTGCTGCCAGTCAGAATAGACAATACCGACCTTGATGGACCAAGGGCCTGATTCAGTATAAGGTTGCTTCCTGTATTCCAGTATAATGCCCAATGCTGCAACCCTGTTCATTGCTAATATAAGCATTTCTTTGCTTTATTCACTGAACACGCTCGAAGCTAGTCAGGCAAATAGGTCATTGTTTTTATTTTACTGATACCACACAGAACATTGCTAGCATGACATTTATTTATTCGTTTGTTTATTGAGAACATTTATATGCCACCTCTCCCGAGACATGCTCAATTTTAGCAGCATTAACAGTCCGTGGTCCTTTGAAGCCACTGGGTGTAGCTTTGAAGTGGCATGCCATGTATTTTTCAAGCAGTAGCTCGTCAGAACGAGCTGTTCACCTGGGCTGAGCTGAGTTCCCTGAGGAGTCTTTGCTAGCCCACTCCACATTTCAGGCTCCAACTTCACAGAAAACTTACCAGCCAAGATACATTATAAATGAACACCACAGATGAGCAAGCCAGGATCTGGAGTGCTGGCGAATGTGGTGCTGCTACCCTTTGCAGAAGCCTAATGCAGTCCTGAGCGTATTTTCTTGGAATTGCATTGCACTCTGAGAAAGTATGCTTACTTTCAGGTAAAAAAAGGTAAAGATTGAACCGAAAAGAAAGTGGAGCAGCAGGAAGGAAAAGTCACACAGAGCCTGCAGAAATATCAGGGTAAACCTTCAATAGAGCCAAAGAAGATGAGAATTCTGAGAAAGCGTGTGCCCACCAGACTTGGGCAGACAAACTAACCTGGACAGAGAGATGTGGTTTTATTTCCTGTTTTATAGTTAGGCTTAAGAAATAGTGCGGAGGGACCTTCTGGATACAGATAGCAGTGTCCCAGGTATGACTCTACTGTTGTGCACACATCATGCGAATATTCATAGGACTGAAGAATTTGATTTTTGTGCCAGAGATTTTTTTTTCTTGTAGACAAGGGGAAGGGCCAGGCTGGTCCTCTTGGCAGGGGTTCAAGATGACGCCATCCTCATGAATGATGCCAAAAAGACCTCCCCATGCACAGCATAAGAATAGACTCCAGGGAGGGAGAAAGAGGAGAGGGAGTGTGGGTAAGTAAGTGGTGCTTCATGTTAATGAAATTATGATTAACTGTCACAATTAAGCAATGAGGGATGTAGCCTAGTCTCCGGCACCCTCCTCTTGTGACTGATGAGGTACAGAACCTGCTCATGTTCACCTGACAGTTATTTCTGCTGATGGGAGCACTTTTCTGAGATTTTGGCTTCCTCTGCATCTCTAAATTACACCCGGAGAGAGCAGACCTGCCTCCAATGACGTGCTTGCATGCTACTTTGCTGAACTGAGCCGAGAGGAAATCTCCACCTAGCACCAAAGAATGCACCTCCTCCTTCTCAACTGGCCGCATGGAATGGTGGTCAATGGCAGGATATGAGGGAGAAGTGAAAGGCGGGGGGAGGCAAAGGGACTCATGAGCTGATGAGCAGGGAATGGGAAGACACCTGGTGGTAACTGGGGTTCCAAAAGCATCACAATGACCTTGTGGGAGGGCAGAGAAGCCTTGGCCGGGAAAAAGAGCGGGGTAAAAATCTAATAAAATAATAATTAAAAAAAGTGGGCATAAACTGTCAAATGCCTCCCTCTTGTCTTCCAGGGTATGAGCAGAAGCCTGACCTATCAGCATGTGGTGGCCATGTATATCACTTGTCCCATCCGTCCCTCCTGCTGCTGAGATGGCCAAAGGAAATAAAAACCCTCAGTGTGCCATAATTGTATTGACCATGAAGGAGAACAGTGCCAGATTTTGAAGGATCTCAGCATTCCACATTCCACAGCATCCCTCTCCTAGCAATGGCTATTTGTCTCCCTACTGCTGACTGAAGTACTGTTTTGTAGTTCTGCACACTGACCGACTAGCCTTTGCAGAAAATCCTAGGTTCGGAAGCCATTCTGTAGGACTAGATGATTGGGTCTGGTTCTCCCGAGGCAAAATGAAAGCAATGGGGAGAGATCTGGGCTCCTACATCTCTCCCTCCTCCACTGCTGCACTGTTGATCTCCAAAGGAGTGCTCTACAGGTCATACCTGCCATGAAAATGTTTGTATCAAAGGGCTTACCTACATGCACAGGCCTACGCAAGATACATGGCAGGAATCCCCAGAAGGGTTCAGCAGACAGACCCGCATCTGCCTCTTGAGCAAGGCACACATATCATTCCCTCCAACAGGATGAATTTTATTATATGAGTGGCTCTTTGGTGCACAGCTGAGAACACAATTTAAAATATCAGCAGTAACTTTTAATGTGACAGGCCAGGGGAGGGGAGAGGATGGCCCTTCTCTGGCTGACCACCTTACAATGGCTTTGCCACATTGTGGGAGAGAAGAGTTGCTTGTCTGGAGATAAATCTACCCACTGTAAGGGTCGCCAACTGGTACAGCAGTTGTATGTGGAGCTGTCCCTTATACTGGTCTATAAGGTTGCCTCTTGTTCCAGGGGTGTGGCAGTGGCTCAAGGACAGAACATCTGCTTTGTATGTAGAAGGTCCCAGGCATCCCCGGTGGAAAAGAAAGAATCCGGTTGTAAGTGATTTGAAAGATCTCCACCTGGGATGCTGCGGAGCCACTGCCAGTTGGAGTATACAGAACTGACCCGTATAGAACAATGATTTGACTTGGTAGAAGGCAGCTCATACATGTATTCATGTGTGCACACAGCATTGCCACCTAGCAGTGAAGTTAAATGTCAAACAGCAAAAAAGGGTAAAATAAGCAGAATAGCTATGAACATCTCACTGGGTGTGGGGGCAACTGGGGCAGGGATGCTGGGATTCACACAGTAGCCAATGAAATAATAGCACAGACTTCTTATCTTGCTGAATTAATATATTATAAAAATTGGAGACCAGGAAGTCACATGTCAGGTCTGAATTATGCCCGGTGAAAGAACCCCTTGGCAACCTCAGGTGGGAAACTGGCTTCTTGTGATAATGGATGCCTGAGTTCTTTGACCAAAGCTGCATCGCAGTAGGCCAGCTGTAGCCATGCCAACACCAAGCTGTGACAGAACACGGGGGAGTCTGACAACAGAGGCAGAGCTTAGAAGGGAGATGGTGGACTTGCTCATGCATCACTCAAGCAACCTGATGTGAAAGACAAAGAAAGGTAAGTTTAGGCTCTCTAATGGGCACGATTCCATGACTTGCACAAATTGCAATTGAATAGCAATGTTATTTGGGAATCACAAAATTCTGAATACAAACATATCCTGCTCACAATGCCCAGAAGTGTTTTGGGGAGAACTCTGTTGCCCCCAAATTTCTTCTGATCAGAATGTTTCATTCGAGCATATTACAGATATTACCAAATTCCATGAACTTGTTTCAATTAGAAATATCCCACTTTTTGAAATGGTTTGTCCCCATTATGAATGAAACTGAAATTCTCTTCTTTACTACTCACACTAACAACATTTGATAGAACAATTACTACTAACATCATTTCGTTGAGTCCAAAGAGATAATGCAGGATAAAAATGTTTTAAATATATACAATGAAATAGATGGTTTTCTTTCTTTCTTTCTTTCTTTCTTTCTTTCTTTCTTTCTTTCTTTCTTTCTTTCTTTCTTTCTTTCTTTCTTTCTTTCTTTCTTTCTTTTTGCATCAATGGTAAGTAATTGGTATAAAAATGGCACCTAGCATTTAAATGGAGAAAAATCCCATAAAACAAAACAAATTAATTGGAAACACCAGTTGCAAAAAATTATTGAAACAAAAAGGCTCATGATAGCGCACATAAATAAAGAGAACTGCAAAAGGGCATATTTGTGCATCCCTAGAGCATATGCTCCCTTTTTGTGCCTGCGTGGTATGAATTCCTCAGACTAGACGGCACTCAAAAAGGCAGCTGCTGTGTTGGCAATTTGGTTCATGTTTGCTGATCGTTGAAATTAACTTGGGAATTGAAAAGGAACAATGTGTGTAATATACAGAACTATCTCCTGGCCCTAGAGGTCTCCGGTCCAGCAATTTCCAAGTCAGAAATGCTCACCTACTCCCTAAGGGCAAGACTTGCCAATGTGTCAGTGCAATGTGTTCAGACACCAGGAAGGAATGATGGTTAGTACTACTATGCTTTAAAAAAAAACCAAAACCTGTCTAACAAAGATCTAAACTAAGCAAAAAAAAAAAATTTTTAATGCATGCCAACCAGATCACAACCAATCATGTGTGAAGGACTGTAAAAATATAAATGAAGCATCCCCTAGAGAGTTTTAAAATCCCATCCTTTATGACATTTGTTTACTGTTACACTCTGTTGGAGGAACAGTACAATTCCCAAGTGGCAGAGCAAGAACCTACATGTCTCCCCCTCCCACTTGCTGGAAATTAACTGCAATGTGCAAAAAAAAAAAAAAAAATTAAGATTGGGTGGGAAGTTTTTTCCCAGTGTTCTCCATTAATACCTGCAATTGACAAGCCTCTTTGGAACTGAGATGGGGAAATTTGCCTATCACTAGAATTGACTGATGAGAGCCAGCATGGTGTAGTGGTTAAAGTGTCAGACTAGGACCTGGGAAATTCAGGTTCAAATCCCCACTTGTGCCATGGAAGCTTGCTGGGTGACCTTGGGCCAGTAACACACTCTCAGCCCCAACCCTGGCTAGTATTTGGATGGGAGATAGCCAAGGAATACCAGGGTCATGATGCAGAGGCAGGCAATGGCAAACCACGTCCGAATGCCTCTTGCCTGGAAAACCCTACAGGGTCATCACAAGTCAACTGTGATTTGATGGCAAATAATAATAATAACAATGGACTGCGTAAACTCTTAACTTCTCTGGAATGTGTATCAGAAGTGTATCAGGCTGGCTCTCTTGGCTTAGTGTGAAACCCATAGGTCTTGCAAGTAGAACCAAAATTGATTTGTTTGTATTGATACATTTGTTCACAGTTGGAGCTGACCTCAGCATTTGACCAGCACTAGAAATATAATCATTATGCTAAGAGAGTGAGTCTTGAGTTTGGAAAACCACATGCTGTTTGGGTAGATGCTCAGGGGCCTGGAGACCAAGCCCTATGAGGAAAGGCTGAGGGGCTTGGGAATGTTCAGTCTGGAGAAGAGGAGGTTGAGGGGGGACAGGATGGTTCTCTTTAGGTATTTGTAAGGCTGTCACTTATTAGAGAAGGGCAGGGGGCTGTTCCTGTGAACAGCAGAGGATTAGGACTCACAATTATGGGTTAATTACGGGCAGAAAGTACTGGCTGGATATTAGGGAGTTTTTTTTGTTTTTTTTTACAACAAGAGTAGTTCAGCAGTGGAACTGGCTGCCTAGGGAGGTGGTGGTGAGCTCCCCCTCACTGGCAGTCTTCAAGCAGCGGCTGGACAAACACTTGCTAGGGATGCTTTAGGCTGATCCTGCATTGAGCAGGGGGTTGGACTAGATGGCCTGTATGGCCCCTTCTGACTCTATGATTCTATGATTCTGTTTTCTTCAGAGGAAAACATCCAAGACAATTTACTTGCTTTGGAGGCAGCTCTTACAATCAAGCTTAGCCATGGAACTGAATTTGATCATGAGTGCTCAGTCCCATGAACTGATATCTATACATTGCAATTGCTGAACCCAGACAGGTGGAGACAAAAGCAGACAGCAGGACTTGGGAAGTGAGGCTCATGTTGCCATTACTGAGCTGCAAAAGCAATCCTTAGATTTATTATTAAATGGTTTTTTTTAATATAGGAAAACTCTCAATTTCTCCACTGGGAATTTCATTTCAAATTGGAAGCAGCATCCCTGAATCCCTTTGAAAAAGTGCTGGGTTTTTTATTGAGCATTGTAAATTGGATTGTGCATGGACACAGCTACATTTTGGTGCTGGACAGAACAAAGCCATGCCATGCAGGAGATGTTCCCAGTGGATTTTGCCTTCAGTCACACTCATCATAGTCCTTGCAAAGAGCAAGAATGAAAGGGAAATGATGGAGGCCCAATTTGCCCTGGCAGGTGGGAGATCCTGGAGCTCCCCATGGCACCCAATTGTCTTCACAGTAGTTTGAGAAGATTGGCCATTCTCTCATTCTGCTCCTTGGGACATTTGGAAGTGCATAGAAGGGAGGACTCTGCTATCTGAGGCTTCTTACCTGGCAGTTCTATGGTGTCCGTGGGGGCCACAATGCAGTGAGGTTGGGGGGGGGGGTTAAATTCACATACTAAATCTGAACTGATTCACCAGTTCTCTGTGTTTTGCTGATCAGTACTCTTGCTGTCTTTCTCTGTTTGTGGAAATCATCACATGGATTGTGCAGCGTTACCACTTGGAGGTACAGCCCCTGACTTTGAGCATGTGCTTGTTTATTTCTTTACTTCCTTGATACACTGCCTTTCTCCCCAATGGGGACCCAAAGCACCTTACATCATTCTCCTCTCCTCCATTTTAATCCTCCCAGTGACCCTGTGAGATAGGTGAAGCTGGGAATATGTTACTGGCCCAAGGTAACCCAGCGAGTTTCCATGGCAGATTGGGGATTCCAGCTTGGGTCTCCCTGATGTTCATCTCACCATTTCACCATGCTGGCAGTACACCATATTTGCACAGATGGCATTCAGCACATTCCAGAAGTGTACATCTGAATTTGCCGAGATGCTAATTTGTACGGCTGAGTTGAGGATTCTTGCATTTGAGGTTGTGTCCTGATAGTCTGGCTGCGCTACGATAAACAGGGCTCCCCCAATTAATGGATCATTTCCTCTCTTTGCTATTAATTGCGCCTTTGCAAGATCCACCTTAGCCAGCAGAGAGCAGCAGAATCCAGAGAACCAAAGCCTGTTCTCCTGCAGGAGAGAAAAAAGCACTGCTTTTGAGTCCTTCTGAAACCATTTGCCCAGCTGCCCTTAGGGCTGAAAGCAAAAGGAGAACAGCTAATGGAGCACCATTGATAGCCTGGATCTAAAGCAGGGGAGCCAGTAGTCAGAAAGTTCCTTTGCACCCTTGGGGGACAATTCTTTCCATTATGATGGATGGGGGAAAGATCCACACTTTCAGCTAAATCCTCCTTCCCACACATGAAGGCTCAGGACAACCCAGGAGAGTTTTGCACGGTGCAGCATGTTCTGAATCCCTCCCTCCCTGTATGTTTGTCCAGTACTATGGAAAGGTACCTGACAGAGGAGCAAGGAATCTCTCCTGGTTTTGAGTGGGCATTTTCACCAACCAAACCACTCCTTTTTTGTAGGGAAATGCCATTAGCTTCGTTCTTAGAGGTGCTGAATGCTGCAGCAGCAGAATCTATTAACTTTTTAGTTTGGCACTGTTAGCTGTGCTGGGGTTGTCTAACATTCATTCTCTCTCTCTCTCTCTCTCTCTCTCTCTCTCTCTCTCTCTCTCTCTCTCTCCCTCTCTCTCTCTCCCTCTCTCTCTCTCCCTCCCTCTCTCTCTCTCCCTCCCTCTCTCCCTCTCTCTCTCTCTCTCCATTGATGCACAGTCCATCCTCGGGGTTCCTTTGACAAGTGGAGAGATTGCTAAAACATCCAAAAATGGAATGCTGATTCAGCCTCTGTTTTCTTTCTATGCTACTTTAAATTGTGCCTTTGCAAGATCCACTGGGCCCTACAGGGTGAGAGTGTTCTAAGCATTCCTCAGTAGCAGCAGCAGCTGGACTTTAATGCCAGAGCATTAGAGCTGATTGTATAACTTTTTCTTTTTAGGCTGACCTAAAGTATGAGCACAAGATGGCAAAGAGCAAAGTATTCTTGTTGTGCACAATACCAATTTTCATATGAATGCAAAGGGAGCTGCACATACCCTAAGTTAAACATTTCTCCTTGTTATGTGTGTGTGTGTGTGTGTTTAATCTCTGTTCTAATAAACCCCTACTTGCCAATCCCTAGATGTTGCCTGCTGGGCAGAGGAGAATTGGTTGGAACAGAACCTGCTCTGCTCTGTCTATCTGCCTCTGAAACTGTTAATGCCAATCTCACATTGATTTTCACTTCAGTCAGTCATATCCTGAAAGCCCCAGAGGGACCTTCCACAGCAGCTGTAGCTTCCTCTGATTTCCTGCATCTTTTGCCTCTCCAGGATGCTAAATACCTTTGTGCATTGATATGTTATCAAGGGATTCCCTGGGTGTTTGATGAGCATCTGTTCTTGGGGGTTCTCTCTCCTCCTTTAATGCGCTTCCTGATTACCCACTCCGCAGGGGAAGGGAGCCATCTCCTGGGAAAAGACAGACCTTGACTTCAGACCTGGACAACAGGCATTAGACTCCTACTGGAGAGAGATTCACATAGGATTTCAAGAAGGAAACATGCACGCTGGAGAGAACCTCAGACGATAAAGCATTTGGAATGCATCAAACAGGCAGAATGTGAGAAACTATTACTTGGTATGTTCGACTTAGAGAAAAAGGAAACAGAAGAGGTACTTGCCCTTTTTCTTTTCTTTTTTTCTTTTTTTTAAAACAATTTTATTATTTTCCATAATATCATATTCAAACATTTCAACAATTAATAAAAATCATCAATAAAGAAAAAAGAAAAGAAAATATAATATTGTTGAAGGTATATTCTATCTTTAAATAAAAATTGAAACTTCCCCTTCACCCCCCTCCATCTTATTATGAATTTACGTACTCTTTTGTATAAAAATTCTAATCCAATAGTATTTTATATAATTAAATATAGGTTCTTATTTACTATCAATTAAATTGTAATTAGGCATGATTTCAAAACATAAATTCCATTATTTCAGATTAACCATACTATAGTAATTGTAACTATTAGTTATTAGGCATTGTTTATAATAGTAAAAAAATGGATTAGATCAATGAATAACCTTTAAACATCCCCATTTGAAATTCATTTTCACAGTAAACCCTCCACGCCTCCCATTCACCTACTTGCCCCTTTTTCAAGATGCAAAAAAGTTTTTGAAGGATGGCCCAAAACAATATGGGGAGGGGCTGTGGCTCCTCTGAAAATCTTTCTCAAGACAGAATATTCAGAATTAAGTCCAGACTCCAGTCTCTAGTGCTCAAGGGCCAACATAGCACTATTGCATACGGTGCTATAAAATCTCCAAGAACATTTTCCTTCTGGTGAAAACAGAGAGGATCCTGTTCTGCTCAGTGGTAGAGCACCCGCTTAGCAGTTTCAATCCTACACATCTCCAGTTAAAGGGGTCAAGTAGCAGATACAGTGGGAGGTTTCTGATACCCTGGACAGTATCTGTCAGTCAGAGTAGACAATATTGACCTAGATAGCCCCATGGTCTGACTCAGTATAAGGTAGCTTTGTGTGTTCAGTGCATTCAGTTAATACACAGTGATAATGCATCAGGATACATTTCCTAAATGACAGCATGAGCAGATTTTCAGGGAACTCTTTTGAAAGAAACATTTATCACATATCATTCATCACTCAAAGTATAGATATCTCCTTAGGCATTCTGTTTCTGTGGCCGCTGAGCTCTGGAGACAAGACAGAGGGCTTGGGCTGAATTCGGAGTATGCAACCTTCTGAATATGTTTCAGATAAAACTTCATTCTAAGCAGAAGACACTTACTTTGGACCTTTGCTAGACACTCTTAGAGTGCACATGGAACCATTTAAAAATTGATGCTTTCAAACCCTGTAATGGTAAGATTATTTGGCCCTCATCACTTTCAAGGATGGTCTGGAGTCACCTCGGTGGCAGGCATAAGAACATAAGAAAAAGCCCTGCTGGATCAGACCAAGGCCCATCAAGGCCAGCAGTCTGTTCACACAGTGGCCAACCAGGGGCCTCTAGGAAACCCCCGAAACAAGATGACTGCGGCAGCATTATCCTGCCTGTGTTCCAAAGCACCTAATATATTTGGCAAGGAGAGAAGTTCTCCAGAAAAGGCAGCCCAGGAAATGTGAAGCGGAGGCACTGTGGTGTTGTTCACTGTGTTGCAAAAATCAGCAAGACAGATTTTACCACTGGTGAAGACAGAACCTGACTGGAACACACTGAGAGGATGCCTGTTCTGCTACCCAGTATTATGATGGATTGTTCCCACAGTAGCTTGGTATGAACTTGTTTGTCAGTAAGCTTAGAATCAATTAAATCCATTTACTGTTTAAAATGGATTCCCATCAATCTGATCCCATCGAAGTCAGTGAGACCATCAGCTGGAACAGTGCCGAACAGCTGCATTGGGTGGAGGTGGGAGAAGGAGAGAGTGCTGGAGGTGGAAATTGTGTGAGCAAGAAAGGAATGGCTCAAAGCCCCCTCCTTCCCTACGGACCCTCCCAAACGACCATTTACTGTCTGGCTGCCTCTTAAATCTCCTCCGGTAGTAGGGCTAATTGCAAAACTGAACATTAAACATTTCACTATTTGTTTTTAAAACAGTCCTAAAGGGAAGGAAGTGAACATATGATTGGATGCTGTAAGAACTACAAAACCAAGATGTAGTAAGAATGACAGGGAGACGTGAAATGGTTCTTCCACGGCAGGTGTGCACATCACAGAGCCTTTGAAAAGGCTCTGGACAAGTGTTCTCAAAGGCATTGGCGTGAGATCACCTAATAGCCTTTGATCTCCCAGTCCGACTTACAACTGGGGGAGTCTGGAAGCAAACCAGGGAGGATCTCCCTTCCCTGGCTATTTGGTGTGTGCTGAAAGCCCAAGCCAAGTTTCTACTCCACGGTTTTGATCCTATGGAAGCTGGGTGTGCTAGCTCTGGCAGACTCATTGGCCTGGAGCACATGATCTCTAACGGAGCAGAGACCTTGGAGGATGTGGAGCCTCTCAGTTATTCTGAATGGGACAGAGTCAGGCGGCTGACTCCTAGCCACCGAGAGACGGGGGTCTCTGGGAGTTAAGCCGTAGATGTGTTGCCATGGAGACTGGCTAATGAAGCCCTAGGCAGCAGCTGGCTTTGACAATGCATCCCCTGATACAGAAGCATAACAGAATCACAGCACAGTGTGTGTGTGTGTGTGTGTGTGTGTGTGTGTGTGTGTGTGTGTGTGTGTGTGTGTGTGTGTGAAGGTAGGAGGGGGACACGAGCCATGAGCTGAGGTAGGTCTGAGGTGGGGAACACAGTTTCCCATGGACCAGAGGTCTCCCTTGATATGTCAGTGGCCACAGAGAGATGACGCTTTCCAGGGCCTTGAGAGCGAGCACAGAGAGACTTGGAATCAAAAGGGAAAGTTTAAAGGGGAGAACTAGGACAGGACTCAGCAAGGTCATGCTGGAAAGCTCCCCCACCCTCCATCCATCCCACCCTCCTGTCCAAACTCCCCCCCACTTCCCTCATTTTTCTTTCTCGTGGATCTTCCCTGAAAGCTCCATGACTGATGGATGTGCTGAGAGAGAAAAAAAATGAGACTTGGTTTTGGAACAAACTCTCTTTTTGCTTTCCTGACCACAGAAGGGCCTTTCCTGCTCACCAAGAGCTCCATTCAAAAGTGGCCACTGGTTACTGCAGCTCCCAGCCTCCTTGTGGCTTTTTTTAGAGCCAACCTCTGCCACTGTAGCTTTATTAAAAGTGTCACCATAAAACACCTGGATGCCAAAAGTCATTGGCTTCTTTATTGGCTGGATGATTTTCTCGACTTGCTTAGATGAAAAATGACCTCTTTGGACAATTGGTGGTATTTTTTTGCCTGTTCAGTACATCGTACCCATACTGTTCTTGAAGCTTCCACAGGGTCAGCTAGGATGTGAGGCCGGGTCAGATGGCTTTTGCCAAAAGGGATGATGGCTACCAGACATAATGTGAAGCTTTCATCTTGGCTGGCTTCACAAAGTCCCCTTCCAATAGTGGTTGCTTCAGCCAGAAGAGCCAAGCTCACAGAAATGTTGGACCAAGCAATGCATAAGAAACCACTAAAATGAACATCACACTAGGGCTGTTGAAAAAAAAAATTCAGTATAGTTCGGCTTCGGCAAAATTCAGCCCATTTTTTATTCGGGCCATGCCGAAGTCCGAACTCCCCCGCTTCGGATCCCCGGAAATTCGGGGGGATCCGGAGTTCGGGGGGAAATTCGCCCCCCCGTGCGCCTTCAGGGGGCTTCCCAGCTGGGAGGCGCAAATCTGTTTAAAGGGCCCCCCACGCGAAGCCCCCTGAAGGCGCGCGGGGCCCCTTTAAACAAGCCCCTCTGCGCTGTCTGCGCAGGCAGCGCAGAGGGGTTTAAAGACCCCCCTCCCCCCCTCCCGGGACTCCAGGGAAGGCAGGCAGGGGGCTGTCAAGCTCCCTGGAGGTGCGCAGCGGGCCCTTTAAACAGATTGTCTCTACCTTTAAGGATTCTCAAAGCGGCTTACGATGGCCTTCCCTTCCTCTCCCCACAACAGACACCTTGAGGTAGATGGGGCTGAGAGAGTTCTGAGAGAACTGTGGCTGGCCCAAGGTCACCCAGCAGGCTTCATGTGTAGGAGTGGGAAACAAACCTGATTCTCCAGATTATAGAGTCCACCCCTCTTGACCACTACACCACACTGGCT
Source organism: Euleptes europaea (assembly GCF_029931775.1). Taxonomy (NCBI): domain Eukaryota; kingdom Metazoa; phylum Chordata; class Lepidosauria; order Squamata; family Sphaerodactylidae; genus Euleptes; species Euleptes europaea. The sequence goes on from NC_079324.1 coordinate 40,019,163, forward strand.
CTCTACACCTCACTGAACCTGGCTGGGTGGACCTAAGAAATGGAGGGGATCGAGCTGTTTTCAAAGGGATAGGGCAAGAAACCACATCATGGATGGTCTAAACTAGGCAGTGGTTCCTGGACTAACCAGAACTGGGCAATGGTTCCTGGACCACCCAGAAGGCTACTCTGTTATAATTGGTATTTGGCATGTGCCGTGTACATAAGTAGAGAAATGGTTCAGCCTTGACCAGAGGCCTCCTGATGGGACCGAGAAGCTGAAGGAACAAGATAAGGATCTTTGGCAGTAGAAAGTGTGGGAGAGACATGTGTTCACTTAGCTTTCAAGCAATTTCTACTACTGTTCCTTCCAAAAAGAGACTTGAGTCTTGTTGTTTAAGGGAGATTGGGGGAAGGGTGGTTGGTATGGGGTTTAATTGTTTTATTACCTCTTGCTTTTATGGCCCCTGAAACCTGGATCTTCTTTGCCTGTCAGACAATCCTCCAAGGTCTTACCACCATGATCTGAAGATTCTGATTTTTCACTCTTTTTTTAAATTTTGTAATATCTGGACTTATGGAGAGTTCTTGGGTACTCGAAAGCTTGCACACTGTTATGTCTCATTGCGTTGCTCCTAATAAAAGTATTGGTGGTGGAAAGTGTGGTCAAGTCACAGCTGACTTATGGCGACCCCTTAGGGTTTTCATGCAGACAGATGTTTGGAGGTGGTTTGCCATTGCCTGCCTCCTCGTGGGCTGAGGAGTTCTGAGAGAATTCTGACTGGCCCAGGTTACCCAGCAGGCTTCATGTGGAAGGGTGGAGAACTGAACCCAGTTCTCCAGATTAGAGTCTAACCACTGTTAACCACTACACCATGCTGGCTTTCAATAAAGGTATTGATAGTAATTAACACACATGAAGCTGCCTTATACTGCCTTGGTCCATCAAAGTCAGTATTGTCTACTCAGACTGGCAGTGGCTCTCCAGGGTCTCAGGCAGAGGTCTTTCACATCACCTACCTGCCTTGTCCCTTTAACTGGAGATGCCGGGGATTGAACCTGGGACCTTCTGCATGCCAAGCAGATGCTCTACCTCTAAGCCACAGTCCCTCCCCTACTTGGATTAATTTTTTTTTTGCTTTTTCTTTTGCATCAATATAGCTGTAAGCAACTTGTTCACTTAGCTTAGCCTGACTATAGCCAATCAGAATAGAGAGGGTTTCCACGGCCATCTTGCCCACACAGACAAGACCCTGCCCTCGCCACAGGGTGTCACAAGAGTGACCTGCACCAAAGGAAGGTGGCTAGGCTTCTGAGCCCACCTGTTACAGGACCTTTGAAGCATCCCTGGAGAAGGCCTCGGGGGAGACAAGAGTTAGCACTGTCTGCTGTGCTCTACTGAAGTCCAAGCTTCTTCTGACCCAATTTTTTTTCCAGCGCATAAGTGTGAATGTTCTGACAAGTTATTTTTAACATGATGTGTTAATTAGTTTTGGAGTGCTGCTTAATTAAGAAAAACTAGTGAAAACAAGTTCGCATTGAGTGCCATATTTGGGGCCTCTTTGTTTAAAAGGTGCCAGTGACGAAAAGGCAAAAGGCTCCTGCTGTGTCGAGTGAGATATTTGCGCTTGATAACCAAGGTCCCCACAGGACCGACTAAAGCCAGACTCCCCTTCTGTAATTGCTAGGCCAAGATTACAATTTGTTGCTCCGCTGTTTTACAGAAATAAGAGCTACCTTTTATTTTTAAAAATTCCCATCTTGAACTTGCAGATACTGAATTTGTACAAACCTTTGTTTGAACTCAAACATTTTAGGGCCTGGGAGTAGAAAACTCAGGTCCAGCCATGAAGCCCCTTCTCATGTGACCTTTGAGGCTCTTTGGAAGACAAAATGAGCCACTCACAGCTTGCCTACCAGGCCTTGGCATTGCCCAGTTCCCAGGGTTCTTCTGAAGGCAAAAACAGTTTGAGACAGAACCGAAGCCTGCTCTGAACTCTTGAGCACAGCAAAAAATGTCACTTGTGAAGCAAAGTAGAACTCAGAGCAATGAAGAAGCCTGGTGGTTTCTGCCACTGGGATTGATAAATTAAGAGGGGGGGGGTCTTAATCTGCCATCCAAAAGGCTCTACCTCAATATTTCAGTCTCTTTCCCCCTTCTACCTGCCTGCCCAGTTTTCCAGTCTAGCACAGAAGAAGAAGAGTTGGTTTTTATATACCAACTTTCTCTACCACTTAAGGGAGACTCAAACCGGCTTACAATTCCCTTCCCTTCCCCTCCCCACAACAGACACCCTGTGGGGTAGGTGGGGCTGAGAGATCTCTAACACAGCTGTGACTTGCCCAAGGTCACCCAGATGGCTTGATGTGTGGGAGTGGGGAAACAAACCCAGTTCACCAATTAGCCTCCGTCTCTCATGTGGAGGAGTGGGGACCACTTGCTAGCAACCTGGTTCTCCAGATCAGAGTCCACCGCTCCAAACCACTGCTCTTAACCACTATACCATCATAGGCAGTTGGGGGAAGGTAGCCAGACCATTAGTGGCATAATCAGATCAGGGTCCAAACAGACCAGTCAGAATTCTGGGGAAAGCAGGGCAGAGCGAGGCAAAAGAAGGGAAAGCAGCCATCTGCCTTCCTGCTTCTTTTTATAGGGGTTGTTGGGAGCCAAAGAGAGTGGAGAAGTCTGGTGGTCACACAATTAATGTGGAGGAATGACCAGAACAGGCAGTTGGAGAGACAGTGACCAATTCTAAGCTCGCACCCAATTGAGCTGGGGAGCTTCCAGTTGGGCTGCCGTCGTGTAGAGTCTGCAGAGTGTAGTGAAGCTGGTCCTGGCTGGGGCAACTCAGGCTACAGGGGTGGTGGTGGCATGTTTCTGCCCCCATATGGGGAAAAAGTACTCTGTACATTGACAAACAGCAAGTTTGGGAGACAGCTAGCTGTTCAACCCTTAACCTTGACCAGCTACCATTAGGAAAGTACAAAGAAGAATCTTAGCAAGATAATTCACATTTTAAAAAAAATTCCAAGGAACATACCTAAAAAATCTTTTCACCTTTGAGCAAAGGACAGCAGAGTCTTTTGGCATTCTCTGTGTGGAAACTTCCTCACTCTGCTTCGGAAGGCCTTACAAGAGGATTGCTGCCTCCCCCCCACACATACACACCTGGGTGACAGCAGGGTGTAATCAGCAAAGGAAGAATTGATTGATTGATTGGATTTATAGGCCACCCTTTCCTGGCCGAAGCCAGGCTCAGAGTGGCTAGCACCATTTTAAAACAATTCATGTTATGCACAATTTTAGCATAAAGCAACAAAACGATAAAACCAGGCACCTTAATCTTTCTCTAAATACATCAGTACTATAGCAGCTATAACAACTGCAACCATTTGCGGGCGCATCGCAGAGGTGGGAAAGAAGAGGCAAGGAAAACCCTCCGGGCAAATTCCTGTACAACAAAATGGAAACAATGCCTGTTGCGGTGCATGCCACGAAGCCCTGCTTTGTTTCTTGTGGCATGTGGTGGCCCCAGGGGACCCTCCAGTGGAAACTTTCATGTGGCACAGCTGGCATCCAGGTCTCTTCCGCCTCTAAGGGTTTGTCAGCTCAGAAGCTACCGTCATAGCATCGTTCTTCAGGCCTCAGGGAAAGGTTGACCCTTCCCCTTGCCCTGCATCTGCACGGCTGTGCCACTGGGACTGATACAGATGTCATCAGCCTTCTCCCATGCCTTCCATCTGCCGGGGGAGAGCCATTCCCTTGCAGTTGACTGGAGATTCCATTCCAGGCAGTCTCCGCATGGGTGCCCTTTGCCAACCTCAGCAGCGAATGACACCTCTTTAAACATAACTCTGGTGCTTGCACCTCTGCTGGCCTTTGGGCTTATAACATTTCCACATCTCTGGTGCAAATTCTTGCTTCTGTTGCTTGTGCCTAGCTTGCTAGGTACCCAAGGTTGGGTGGGATGAAAAATATATATAGATAATGAAAATATATAATTTATTAGAAGCACTATGTCAAGATTAAAATTATTTAAAAATGTTAAAACAGCACAATGGCATTCCCTAAGGTTGATATCTATAACCACATGCCAAACGCGTTTCGGCCTATATGGCCTTCCTCAGTGGTCTGTTTGAAACCCATATAAAACATGCACACATTTACAGATTGAACATATATATATATGAGTACCCAGCTTGCTGGGGGTGAAGGGAAAATGAATGGGGAAGGCACTGGCAAACCACCCCGAAAAACAAAGTCTGCCTAGTAAACGTCGGGATGTGACGTCACCCCATGGGTCAGGAATGACCCGGTGCTTGCACAGGGGACCTTTACCTTTATATATACATACATGTACAGACAATATAAAACAGACCAGGCATGTAATAGGTTGTATAATATATTACCAATTACACCCAACATCTGGTAAGGGCTGTATATGTCTCCCATATAAGATGTGTGCAAGTATCAACCTAGGAAAACAATGTGAAGCTGATGATCTGAACAGCTCTAGATTTAGGGTTTTATTCTAGGCTGGGTTTTATTCCCCTCTTTTTTCTTCTGCTGTTTGTGCATAGCTCTCCACCCCACTTTTGTAATTTCGCTTTGATGACAGCAGGTTTTTTCTGCACACAAATGTTGGCACCTGAGAGAGCATCCTGGTATCTACTACCCGGTCAGCTGGCTTCTGATCCTGAGCCCACTGCTAGAGCCCAGACTGATTGCTCTCGGAACTGGTGACGTTGTGAAAGCCCCGACCATGCAGGGCAATGATCTTTCACATGCTGGAGCCCTGGCAACCTGGGACCTTCTGCATGAAAAGCTGGTGCTTCAAGAACTTTAAGTATTGGGGGGGGGGGGTTTGATTAAAATGAAGTGATGTTGAAGTGCATTTTGATTATTTTTCCTGTTGTGAGTTTTAGGCCCCATTCCCTCTTCCACGGGGTGCCCTGTCATTTGCTCTACCAGGAGCCACCCCTTCTGACAGGCTCAATAGCTACCTGGCTGCTCCCATGGGTTCCTTCATTGAACACACATGAACACACATGAACACACAAAGCTGCCTTCTACTGAATCAGACCCTGGGTCCATCAAAATCAGCATTGTCTACTCAGCAGCTCTCCAGGGTTTCAGGCAGAGGTCTTTCTCATCACCTACTTGCCTAGTCCTTTTAACTGGAGATGCTGGGGGATTGAACCTGGGACCTTCTGCATGCTAAGCAGATGCTCTACCAGGAGCCATGGCCTCTCCCCTATTGCCTGTCTCTTGGAACCTGCTTCTGGCCCCACTGTTCCTTCCTAAGAGCCTGCTGGCCTGCTCTTGCTCTGGCTTGGCTTGTGCAGCAGGCAGCCAAGAGCGCCCTGGTCCTGCAAAGGGTGCCCCCTCCATTCCCCAATGCCTTTCCCTCTCTCAGCCCCCCCCCCATGTCCCTGCCCCGCATTTGTCTTCTGACATCTGTCCTACTTGACATGTATTGCCAGCCACACCTTTTATGCTCCGGGTCCCCAGAGCGGCACCTTCCTTATTGGGGATCATCACCTGTCTATGGGGGGGGGGGGGTCGTCCGCCTGGCTCCGAAGAGCCAAACGCTCAACAGGTCGACATTTGGACGTCTGTGCTGGACGTCATTCCAACAGGTCGCGGCCGCTGCTTCTCCAGGACTCCGGGCAGGTCCCACCTTCCGCGCTGCGCATCCCTCCGGCCGGCCGCCTCTGGCTTTGGGGGCGAAGAGGTGGGGGGGGCGCACCCCGCAGGCCGACAGATGGTGCCTCCGGTTGGCGGAGGAGGGGGGCTGCGCGGCCAGGCCGGCTGAGCCCTCCTCCCCGGTGCGGGGGGGAAGGGGGGGAGGGAGGGAGGGGAGGCGGCTGCCTGGCCTCGCCTTCCGCTGCCAGTCTGGGCAGGGCGCGAGGAGAAGGCAGCCTGCTCTCCAGCCCCGCCGGCAGACGGACAGCCAGCCAGCCAGCCAGTGCCGCCCCAGCCCAGCCGCCCGAGGAGGGGAGCGCAGACTGGGCGGCGACGAGCCTGTCTGGCCGCTTAAGTCTGGCCACCGCGCTGCAGGAGGTAAGCCCGGGCGGGGGGGAGCCGGGAGCCTCGCCCTCTTTCCGCCCCCCCATCCCGGACCCCCGCCTGGCAGGCGCCGGGGAGCGCTCGGGGAACGGGAGGCTCCTTCTCGCTTTCCCTGGGGGTTGGGGGGGGGCAACTCACAACGCAACACAAGCTTTTATTGGCATATCAAAAGGAGGGCGACGGTGGCAATTCGGAGGGGCGTCGTTGCCCGCGCGGGTCCCCCCCTCCCATGTGCCAAGCCCACCCCCCCCACCGCCCCCACGGCTGGCCCTCACTCGCCAGACGCCCGGCCGCTGCGCTCTCGCCCGGCCAAGTTGCGCGGGGTCGGGAGGGGGCTCGTCGGAAAGGGAGAACGCGTGGCTCTGGGAGGCTGGAAGGGCTTCCCCCCCTCCTCCGATGGAACGCCGGGCGCGGCTCCGGGGGTCTTGGGCACAGACCGTGACACGTGTGTCCAGGCCGGCGCGGGTTCCGCGGCGGCAGAGGAGGCGAGCGCGGGCGGCGGGGGGACGGCGCGGCGTCCTTGCCGGGGGATGGATGGCGCGGGCGCATCCCCTCGCCTGCCCGCTGGAGCCGGAGCCGCGGAGGTGGGCTTTGCGGCGCTGGAGACGCTGCTCGGCCGAGGGGAGAGGCGGCGGCCAGCGGGGCGTCCTGGCCTCAGAGGGGGGGCTTCGGAGGGGGGAAGCGGCTTTCTGCAGCCTCTGGGCGCCTCCCTCCAGCCCGACACCTTTGGCCACCGCCGATGATTAATTTGTTGCAGCAGCCACAGGCGGCGGCGGGGGGGGGGGCGGGAACGGGGGGGGGGCGGGAACGGGCTGTGCCCCCCCCCCCGCCGCCGCCGCCGCCGCCGCCGCCGCCCTGAGTTTTCTCCCGGCTTGCGAGCGCAGCGCTGCACAGAGAAACCAGGCGCCTTGCTGATGTGGGCAACCGGCTCATCCAGCATGGGCTAGGAGATGGGGGGGATGACGCCACCCGAGCATTTTCCAGCGCCCCTCCGCCCAAAAAAGAGCCAGTTGTGTGGCCTAAGAGAGGCCTTCGCTGGCTTGTGGTTTGGGCAACTAAATGGGGGGAGGGAGGCGTAGCCCTTGGGCTGGACATTTGGTCTTCGGCCCTCATTTTGGCTCTCAGATGGGCTGGGGCTGGATAGGGCACTCCCCCGACAGAATGTCGAGACACCTGTGAGCAGCTACTATGAGTATGGGGGGCGGGGGACGGGAAATGCTTGAGATACCCATGAGAACCTGAAGGAGCGATTCCTGGATGTGTGGCAAGGGTGCTGGCAGCTACCAGGAAGGGAGGTGCCTTGCCCTGCGGAACCTGGGTTTACAGATATGGGGGGGCGGGGGTAAGAACTGTGCACTGTCAGCTGAGGTGTGCCTGAAAGGCCAAAGGAGGGTGCCACGGGGCTCGAAATGGAGACCGCCTTCAAATGCATCCTGATTAAATCAAGCTTTGGTGAATCAGCGGTGTGAAGAATCCTAGGAAGCAGAGCTGTCACCCATGAATGGTAGCGGCAACAGCCCAGACCTTCCTGCGTGCTGCCTGGCACTGGTGCCCGGCTTAACCCTCTCTGGGCTTGGGAGGCTGGCGCTCAGTTGTGTCCCCGCCCCCACTCTGGAAAAGGTTCCAGGGGAAATGAGTTTCTAGTTGAATGTCCACTGAACATCTCTACCCCGTTTCCACAACTGGTCCTGGATTCTGGAGCTGGTGCTTTTGGCAGCAAACTTGTCAGAATCTGGTGGCCCTGGCAGCTGGGGGGGGGGGGCTTTCTGAAGGCTCCCACCACCAGCAGCACCTGCCGATTACGGTGAGTCTCCCTGGGGCTTCTAACATGGACAGTGCCCAAGACTGGCTGGGGAAGAGGAATTCAGAGGAATCTCTAGCATGTTGCTGCCAAGGGAGCAGCAAGTGTAGGGATGTGTCTGCAGGTACGTGCCCCTTGGAAACCTTGGGAGAAGATGGAAGCCTTCCCAATGGGCACTGAGCAAACAAGGCATCTGACCCCCCCCTTGGGGCATGCTGGCTTAGAAACGACCATATTCACACCACAAAGTGCCTGTTTGGGGAAGAATGGGAAGAAGCAAAGGAGCTTGGGGGAGAACTGGTGGTGAGGGAAGCAAGCCATTAGCCAGGGGTTAGACCACTGAGAACAAAATTTAGTCCTGCAGGTGGGAGAGGAGAGGTGTGTGTGTGGCTGTGGCTTAGTGGTAGAACATCTGCTTTGCATGCAGGAGGTCCCAGGTTCAATCCCCAGCATCTCCAGTTAAAGGGAGTAGGCAGGTAGGTGATGTGAAAGACCCCTGCCTGAGACCCTGGAGAGCCACTGCCTGTCTGAGTTGACAATCCTGACTTTGATGGACCCAAGGGTCTGATTCAGTATAAGGCAGCTTCATGTGTTCTTGTGTGCACGGCTTACAGCTTTGTGCCTTGGGTCTCTGCAAAGTACCCTCTCTGCTCCTCCTAAGGACTCTGTCCAGTGGCCTGCGCATCACACCATTTCTGGTGTGTGGCCATCCCTCTAGATCTGACCCTCCACCCCTCCCCATCTAGAGGGATGCAGATACTTCCTCGTCACAGCTGTGGAACGCACAAAGCAGGTGACCCACTCCAGAATGGCATGCAGATGTCGGACTGTCTTCCCTCCCAGCCCAGGGTCTGCCCCTTGGCTGCTGAAGAGGAGCTGGCATGTTCCACATCTCCATGCTGGTGGCTCTTGCTGCATTCAGCAATCTCTGCTTTCCTTCTGCTGGTGCATTTCCCCCCTGAAGCTGTTCTCTCTCCTGCCTCTATTTATCTTCTCCTTGATCTCTATTGGGTCTTCAGTTTAAAAACAAACAAACAAACAACAAAACCTTGAGAGAGAATAAAGAGTCCGCTCTCTTTTGTCCACCACCTCCCTGCTCAGGCATTTCTCCAACACACACAGCTCTTTTCCATCTCAGGCATTCTCTCGCTTTTTCTCTCCTTCCACACGAGCGATTCTCTTCATTTTCCTCCTCCCCCTCAGTTTTGCTGTATCTCCAGAAAGAGAACCCATCCCATTCTCACTGTGGGTGTATTCCTGCCAAATGTTTACAATGAGTAGCTCAATGTACAGACCGGATCCCAGCTTAATTATACACACAGACGGAGACAGTGTAGTAAATAAGCCAGCTGTTGAGTACGCCCCCTTCTTGAGCTGCTGCCTCCCTCGGGGATTTTGCCTCTTGGCCAGATTCTTTATCTTGGGTATTAACAGATGTTGTTGGGACATATCATGGGATGTATCATACCTGTTGTGGATAACATTTGTATAGGCAGGTGGGGAATGTTTGCAAGAGAAAAGATATTGTTCCAAAAGCAGGTTAGGAAGACTGGTCCAAATGAAAGGGGTCTATCTGTCTCCCTCTGAGCCAGTGTGGTGTAGTGGTTAAGAACAGTAGTTTGGAGCGGTAGACTCTGATCTGGAGAACTGGGTTTGATTCCCCACTCCTCCACATGAGCGGCGGAGGCTAATCTAGTGAACTGGATTTGTTTCCCCACTCCTACACATCAAGCCAGCTGGGTGACCTTGGGCAAGTTACAGCTCTGTTAGAGCTCTCTCAGCCTCACCTACCTCACAGGGTGTCTGTTGTGGGGAGGGGAAGGGAAGGTGATTGTAAGCCGGTTTGAGTCTCCCTTAAGTGGTAGAGAAAGTCGGCATATAAAAACCAACTCTTCTTCCTCCTCCTCCTCCTCCTCCTCTCTTCCCCTGAAGCACCACAGAGAGACCAGCTGCCCAGCCCTTGAAATACGCTCGAGACCCCTAGTCTGACAGATAATTCCTCTGCTTGGTCTTTGTGTGTGTGTTGGGGGGGGATAGGGCTTCTAAGGGCAGAGCTTTGCTTGTCTTTAGTCCCTGCTGACTGGTCCATTTGGCTGTTTCAGCCATAAACTCATCCAAGACACTTTTTTTTTTTGGTCACTCAAATTCTTCCCTGGGCAGCGGAGAACTGGAAACACAGGATAAGGGGATGAAAGCCCCCTCCCCTACAGGGGGCAGAATAGGTCATGCCCACAACAATCACCAGGAGGCTTTCCTGTAACTGGCTGCAGCCTTGTGACAAATGGGCTGGTTGTGAGTCAGAGTTGTTTGCAGTGGCAAGGGTTGTGAGTCGTCCGTCAGCAGTGGTAGTGGTGAGATGGAATGTTTGCCCACCCAAAGAGTCCACTGCCTTGGTTGGAAACCAACATCTGCACCTCCAGCAGAAGGGCACACTGGTTTGGTTTAGTTTCGATTGATGGACATGACACTTTAGGCTAGATCATTAGAGAAATGGCTCCCTTTGGGAGCCCAAAAACATCGTTGTTTCAGGTGAGTAGCCATGTTGGTTTGCAGTAGAAAGGCAAAATTTGAGTCTAGTAGCTCCTTTGGGACCAACAAGCTTTCCAGGTTATAAGGTTTCGAGAGTCAAAGCACCCTTCTTCAGATACCTGACTAAGGGAGCATTGACTCACGAAGGTTTATACCCTGGAAATCTTGTTGGTCTTTAAAGTGAATATTGCTGGATGTGAATATTGCTCAAAAATGGGGTTTGGGGTTATGTGTCCTGGATGATGTATGTGTAGGGCAGATTCTTTGAGTGGTGTGCTGAGATTTCAAGCTATGGCTTCTGAGTTACCTTTAGAGAGACTCTTCTGAGCTGGATGCAAGGTGAAAAGAAGACACATGATTCCGATCGCTGGGAGAGCCAGCGTGGTGTAGTGGTTAAGAGCAGTGGTTTCGAGCGGTGGAGTCTGATCTGGAGAACCGGGTTTGATTCCCCACTCCTCCACATGAGCGGCTGAGGCTAATCTGGTGAACTGGATTTGTTTCCCCACTCCTACACACAAAGCCAGCTGGGTGACCTTGGACAAGTCATGCTCTCTCACCCCCACCTACCTCACAGGGTGTCTGTTGTGTGGAGGGGAAGGGAAGGTGATTGTAAGCTGGTTTGATTCTGCCTTGTGGTAGAGAAAGTCGGCATATAAAAACCAACTCTTCTTCGCAATCTTCTTCTTCTTCGCAATCTTCTTCTTCGTGTTCTTCTTCTTCACGTTCTTCGCATTCTTGGGTGACTTTAATTCAGAAGGTGTGATGTATCAGTGACTGCTGGATGCTCTTGAGCTCTTGCGAGTGTGAGACAGATCTTGGGTTGTTTGGGGCCAAGCAAGGGGAAAGCAAGGACTGCTCAGTCATCAACCACCTCTCAAATCCATGGGCAAATTTCCAAGACTGTGAGGGTACCGTGATGCTCCTTCTGGCCTCTGCAGTGTCTGGCTCTTGGCTTGCTCTGGTTTGTCCACAGGCTAAAACAAAGCAGTATCTGTGAGAATGAGAACAAAAAGCTGGACAGGTTCCTGTCCCATCTGTGGGTCCCAAAGTGAGCATGAATATTACTTCAAGGGGAGTGACTGAGGTTAAACATGAGACACAGAGAGAGATTGGCTTAGTTGAACTGAAACACTCACAAAGTTAGAGGTTGGTGTTATCCTAGAGCAGGTAGAGAGATCTGTTCACCTTTCGTTGTAGTTTGAGAAGAACAGACATGCAGGAATAATGAGTGACCAGAGGAAGGTGTCATCATTAGGAGTGTGCAAAAAAAAAAAAAAAAGGGAGGTTGTATGTCATTCTGTAAACTTGAGCTGGGATTTTTTTTAAAAAAATGTTGGAAGTGAATCAGTTGTATTTGAAAACCAATGCAAAAGTATGTCCATGACTCCTCTTACCAACGATCCAATTGGGATAGAATTAATAAGAGTTGTGTACCCGTGGCAGAAAAAAAATTCCTATTCCATAGGCAATTAAAATTCTCACTTGCACAATGGATGCAGGCAGCCATGGATCGGCATGGGAATGAGCTTTTTGCTTCTCCTGGGAACCTTTGAGCGTGTGTTGAGCCCCCCCCCCCCCCGTTTTTAAGCAACACCAAAGAGCCTTTGCAAGAATGGACTGGCCCTTTAACTTACTGGGAAATTTCCTGGGGTGCTGTTGCTGGGAAGACCGCTGGCATCCAGGAGCAAGCAGATGCAGGGGGTTCTGCTGTACTGGCAGCAGCCCAGAGTCCCCTCAGCTCAGACCTGATGACAACAGGTGGGGTCACCCTTTGGCGTGCCTACACCTGCATCATCACTGCTGCAGCCTGGGGCCGAGTGGAGCGGCCCCTGCCTCTCTGCTAGCACCGCAGGAGTCACTTACCCAACTCTGAGGTTATGTTCGCATCCCAGTCTTCCCCTTAGCACATGCAAGGGGAGCTGGCTGGACCCTGCAGTACTCTCTTTTTACCTTGCTGTATGGGTGCATTCAGCATTTCTCTTCTTAGCCCAGCTTCAGTACTGCTGGGCTGGGGGTGGGGGAAATGCTGAAAACACCACATAAAGAATTGGGGGGAGAGTGGAGCAGGGTTTAGCTTCCATCACCTGCACACTCCCGTTCTGTTTAAAAACAGACATAAAGCTGTCTTTCTCCTTTTAGCCAGGGCTAATAGCAACAAGGGCTGTTTTGTATTGGCAACAAAGGTACTGCTACTGCTTAGTGTTTTTGCATGGAATGACGTACTCTGAGAGACCTCCAGTCCTGAATCAGCAATTCTCTTTTGCCTAGAGAGGATTCCTCATCACTAATTTTCTGTACCTGGCATACGTTCACTGCTGAGTCTCAGGCTTTAGCCTTTTCCTTTACCTCTTCTATCTGTCTGTATTTCAGACAAGTGTACCCACCACAGCAAGGGGATGGAATAGGGTTGCCAACCTCCAGTTATTAGCTGGAGATCTCCTGCTATTAGAACTGATCTCCAGCCGATAGAGATCAGTTCACCTGGAGAAAATGGCCACTTTGACAATTGGACTCTATGGCATTGAAGTCCCTCACCTCCCCAAACCCTCCCCTCCTCAGGCTCCATCCCAAAAACCTCCCGCCAGTGGAGAAGAGGGACCTGGCAACCCTTGGAGGGGAAGAGGGGAAGAGACATGGCCTGGGTGTCTGCCTCTGGGTATCAGCCTCTGTTTTCTGCCAGCCTGCAAGTTAGCAGATGCAAAGTATTCCCTTGTGCCCTGCAGGGAGGCAGACTAACATTGCCTACCTATTGCAGGGAGGGGCAGCATCCGTCAAGACTTCTGTGTATCTTTCACCCATGACCAAATCTGCTGTACTTGAAAATCATGACCTGCCATGGTTTTCCGACTCCTGATCATATCAAGGCTAGATTACTGTACTGTGCTGGAGGATGCTCTCCCTGTATCTGTTTGCCTGGCATGGAGTGTGCTGAGTTTTAAGCAATGGTAGCAATGCTGTTGTTTTCCTGGGCTTTTATTAGTTTCTGATGGATTTACTTGCTGCTGTTGGTGGTGTTGGCTGGGTTTGGATTTATCATTTTAATGTAGCTATTTGTATTTGTGCATTGAAGAACATGGAGAAATTATGGCATTAACCAGAGCTCTTGGTAAAGAGAGATACGCTTAAAAGCAGTCTCCTCTTGCCCTCCATCCTGAGGCTTAGAGCAACTGTGCTTTAGGAGATGTTTATATTCCAGGACATAAAACTCACAGAGACATAATAGCCAGATCTACCCTGACCTAGGATCTGCCTTTCCTTGGGCAGCCACTTTGCAAGAGAAAAGGTGATGTTGACACAGTGATTCTTTTCTGTCATTAAAAAAAGCAAAACCCCATTTTTTGTAAGAACCCCACAAATCTTCCACGATCAACAGAAATGGAACTATCCAATTAATGCCTTTCCTTTCTTCCTCCTTCTCTCTATAACCCCCCTTCTTTCTTTCTTTCCTCTCAGGCAAGAAAGGTAAAGTTTTCGTTTTTAGATGCTGCAAACAAACAGAGAAAATAACATTTTAAAAAAAATCTGGAGATGTTGGAAAATAGGAGACAAACCTTTGGGTGAAAACAACGACTGACGTGTAAAGTGCCTTGAATGCTTTCAAAAGACCTGTATGGATGTGTATTACTGTTGTTAATAATAGCATGGACACCTTAAAGGTAAAGGTCCCCTGTGCAAGCACCGGGTCATTCCTGACCCATGGGGTGACGTCACATCTCAACGTTTACTAGGCAGACTTTGTTTATGGGGCAGTTTGCCAGTGCCTTCCCCAGTCATCTTCCCTTTACCCCCAGCAAGCTGGGTCCTCATTCTACCGACCTCGGAAGGATGGAAGGCTGAGTTAACCTTGAGCCAGCTACCTGAAACCGACTTCCGCCGGGATTGAACTCAGGTCATGAGCAGAACATTTGTCCGCAGTACTGCAGCTTACCACTCTGCACCACGGGGCTCCTTCTTAGGTGGCTTTAAAAGAGGGCCAGGCAAATTCATGGAGGACAGGTCTATCAACTTTTGTTAGTTTACCTCCGAATACCAGTTGTGGAGGGAGGGGGAACCACAGAGGAGGGCTTCAGCCTTTGTACCCTGTTTGTTGGCTTCCTGAAGATTATCTGTTTGCCACTGTGTGAATGAGATGCGGGGCCAGGTGAGCGCTTAGTCTGATCCAGCAGAACTGTCCACATTATCTTGCTGTAACTTTTACAACAACCCTGTAAGAGATGTCACTACTAGTATCTCCTTATTGCAACAGTGACTCGCCCAGAGCCATCAACCAAGATTACAATGAATTCCAAAGGGCGATGGGCCTGTTAACCTTGATGGTGAAGAAACACATAATCTGCTTCAGTTTCACTGCTCATTCCAAGAAACTCTGTGTAAAATAAGAAATCAAAAGTTTTATTTTTGGGGTATATTCTTCTTGGGGGAATGGCTATGGCATATTATGAAGAGCTCTGACAATTCAACATTTACCAATGTTGATCAGTGTTTTGACTGATGGTGTAGGCCACCTTGTGAATGATAGACTGAAAGGCAAGATTTAAAAAAATATTCAAATTACAATATCAGTAATGGGCTGGTTCCCAAATGGCTACCTGAGTCACTTGAGGTATTATTTATGTGTATATGTTTATCCTGTTTTTCTCCCTGATGGGGACCCAAAGTGGCTTAAGAACATAAGAAAGGCCCTGCTGGATCAGACCAAGGTCCATCAAGTCCAGCAGTCTGTTCACAGACTGACCAACCAGGTGCCTCTAGGAAGCCCACAAACAAGACAACTACTGCAGCATTTTCCTGCCTGTGTTCCACAGCACCTAACATAGTCGGCATGCTCCTCTGATCCTGGAGAGAATAGGTATGCATCGTGACTAGCATCCATTTTTACTAATAGCCATGAATAGCCCTCTCCTCCATGAACATGTCCACTCTCCTTACAACATTGTTCTCTGCTCCTCCATTTTATCATTGCAACAACCCTGCGAAGTAGGCTATGCTGAGAAAGAGTGACTAGCCCAAAGTTACCCAGCAAGCTGTGATGGCAAAATGGAGATTCAAAGCTGGGTCTCCCAGATTGTAGTCTGACACTCCTAGCCCTTGGTCAGGTGGACGTTTAATTACCATGAATACCAAAACTCACTTAACATATATATCTCAGGTCAACATATCCTCCAGTTTTAACTTCTCAACAGAGAGATGTAAGAAAGAAAGAGTCACAGAGGATGGCAGAACCCTCCCACTTGGGTTTGATCTAGCCTTGTACCTTGCAATAATACTTCAAAATATTTGGGTCCTCAGAGCTTCTTCCTGTTTAATTCCCCTTTAAGTATGAGACTTAGGATAGCCAAATCTTGTGCTAGGCCAAGGTGAAGTGTTCTCACATTTGTGGTTCATTTAGACAAGAAAAAAGGACAAGGATAAAAACGTATGATAGACAATAACAGGATGGAAGGTTGGGGCTTGTGGGAAAAGTGAAGGAGGCAGGAGTTGGGGCACAAGGGCAGAGGGAGGCAGTCTTAGCAGGTTGTACAGCAAAGATGTGTTCTCTGGTTTGTACGTCTTTTGCATTTGAGGCTATCATGGCTTTTTGTAAGTCAGCATTTCCAAAATTGCCTTCCTGAGTGACTGGCCCATTTTTCCCAGGGACTGATGCTGCCCAGTATAGAAACTGTATGTCTGGCTCTCAAAGCAAATTCAAAATGCAAAAAAAGGCTGCTGAGGAAATCTTCTTTTGCTTGGTCATTTAGTGTGTGGTTACAAGACATGGTAAAATTGGTATAAATTACCTTCTTATAAATCCATGCTAAAAGGTGCCTTCAAGAAATTAACTGCGAGAGAGCAGGTGCAGGAAAAGAAGGCAGAGATGTGTGCGTGGGGGAGAATGTAAAACAACATCACAACAGTTTTTAAAAAACAGTCTTTGTCCTTGTGGTATCTGTCCCAGTTAAAGCAACATCTTGCAGAATGTCTATGGCTGAGACACAAAAGAGAATGAGAGAGGGGTTCTAGCAGGCTTCCTTTCAACCAAGAGACTAGTGTGATTTCTAGGGCTGCCAACCTCCCGGTACTCTCAACAAACACAATACCTATGCTGATATTAACGTAGTTGCAAAAAATAGCAGCATGAAGGCTCTCAATAAGCGTAAATGCACTAATGCAAAATAGTATTCAAATTGTATTCTCAGGTTATTATAACAAAAAACATAAAAGCATTGCCTCATGCATAAATACAATCCAAAGTATGCAAAATGAAAACAAACTCAATAAGGGTACAAGGTAAGTTCATCCACCAAATTGTATACAACATATATCAAAACCCAAAATAAGTTCATACGTGAGTCCACCACAGATAGTGCATTTACACTTATTGAGAGCCTTCGTGCTGCTATTTTTTGCAACCTCCAGATACTAGCTGGAGATCTCCTGCTATTACAACTGATCTCCAGCCGATAGCGTTCAGTTCACCTGGAGAAAATGGCCGCTTTGTCGATTGGACTCTATGGCATTGAAGTCTTTCCCCTCCCCAAACCCTGCCCTCCTCAGGCTCCACCCCAAAAACCTCCTGCCAGTGGCGAAGAGGGACCTGGCAACCCTAGTGATTTCCTGTATGATTGCTGAAAAAGCACAGATTCTCTTTGCAAAGACATTTTTCTTAGTTCCTGTGTGGGAAAACATCCTCCCAATTAAATGTTTCCTATCCTTGCTCTTCTAGATTATGTCAGGGTAGTTTGGGGCAGTCCCAGAAACCTTGTAGGTTTGCCAAGCAGGCCTGCTACAGACCTGTGTGGTTAGTGAGAGCTAAATACCTGTATTTTTACATGGCCACAGATTTTTATAAGGCCAGGTCCAAGTGCATCAGAAAGTGCAAAAGAAAGTATCATAACAGGGTATTTCCAAAGTTACACAATGGTGGAAATATAACTGATCATTATTGTAAAATCCAACCATGTTTCAAATGTAGAAAAACCTATCAGCAGTTCAGATAGGGTGGCCAGCTCTGGGTTGGGAATACCTGGAGATTTTGGGGGTGGAGCCTGAAGAGGGCAGGATTTAGAGAGGGAAGGGATTTCAATGCCACAGAGTACAAAAACAAAAAATAGAGTCCATAAACAAAAACATCAAGATTAATTTAAAATGCAAAGAAAACATTAAACCGATAGAATAAAACATAGAATATAAAAATCACAAAAACGAACTACTGGAAGATCCAGATCAGCTGAATGTCCCCCCCCCCCTTAAAAAAAAAAAAGGATTTAACTACCTTTTCAGAACTCTGAGAGAAAAGTTTTTCTAACTTCTTCATGGAGGAGGTTTAGGAGCCACCACTCTAAAGATCCTGCTTCTTGCCAAGAACTGTTTTGGGCTGTCCTGGAGAAAGAACGCTGAGCACGGCCTCTAGGCTGGCCATCAGGGCCAACTCACATATTACAAAGTTCATGTATTCCTTCTCCCCCTTCTGCTGTGGACTTTGAACAAAGGTTTTCTGGGAGTTCCCAACTGGGAACTGAATTACCAGTTGTGTTCAGGCCCAATTCAGATTGGGACTGTGGTCTTACTTTGCCGTCCATGCATACAAGGAAGGCATACTCCTTCCCAGCGTGAATGCGTTGAAGGACTTATAGAGCTTGAAAAAGTATCGCATGAAATGGAATTTTACCGGATCTCCATTGCTACACGTCCGGTCTCCGCTGCCTAATTTATTGCATTTGCACTTTATGTGTATGAACTCTCAAGTACTGAGCAATTTGCCTGCCATTAATTTATTTATTTCTTAATGCCTTGCGTTTCTGTACTGGGGTCATTACTGGACCATTTGTAAACTACTACTGAGTTGTTTGCTCAATTTGTTTGTATCAATTAGAACCACAGTTGAATGAATATATTTTTTAAAAGCAATTGCATTATTGTTACCCATGTGTGTAATTTTGCTGGTGCTTTTATTTTGAATTGCCAGTACCTGGAGGTTGGCAACCCTACCTGATGGCCTAGGGGAGCTACCATTTGCTTGTTGGGAAAACTTACATGTGCTGATGGCTACATGTGAGTTTCTCCAATGAGGTAAGCAAAGGCTACTCAGAACTATTTCAGGTCAGGAAAATGGCAGCGAGGGGAGGGGGGGAGGGAGCTGAAGCACCTTCAGTTTGCTCACCGAGATTCCTATCTGAACCAGACTCTCCTAGCATGAAACTGTAGGTGCATATCTGATGCAAAGCCCCTGTGGTAACCACATGTCTGCCATGTGGATATTATGTGACCGCATACAGAGAGAGGTATGAGCATCCCAAGCCAAACCCTCAGAAGTATTCTTAGCTGGTAGTTGGCTGAGTCGAACCAACTAATCATTAGAGATGTTCATTTGGGTAATAACTAATCAAAACCTAGGGTTGCCAGGTGCCTCTTCACTACCAATGGGAGGTTTTTGGGGCGGAGCCTGAGGAGGGTGGGGTTTGGGGAGGGGAGGGACTTCAATGCCATAGAATCCAATTGCCAAAGCGGCCATTTTCTCCAGGTGAACTGATCTGTATCGGCTGGAGATCAATTGTAATAGCAGGAGATCTCCAGCTTGTACCTGGAGGTTGGCAACCCTATCAAAACCCAAGGCAAGCACATCTAGGGTGGCCAGATCCTCCCTGGCCACTGGCAGGGAGTGGTTAAATGTAGAATGGTAACTAATTCAAATGAAATTTCCTAATTTTCAGATCCAACTCAACCAGTTTGGGCTGATCTTCTGGCAGCCATTATGTCTGGAGCTGCATTTTTGCTTTCAGCTTCCTATTGCCACAGCTGTCTTTAAGTTTCCATTTCAAGAGGGGCACAGAATAAGGGAAGGGAGGGGAATGACTCAGCAGATATCTGCCTGACTGGCATGCAGTCCCACAAGAACACTTAGCCCATGCCAGCACCAAACAGCAGCATCTCTGATTGCCATTTTTGTGCACAGCATTTTCCCAGTCACATTGCTGGCTCACTGGTTTGGGGTGGGCACTCCTACACTAGTGGCGTTGCTTGCTAAAGCTGTTTCAGCGATCAGGTGCGAGCCTTATGCTAGGAGAGGACAAAATCCTTACTTGCAGCTGATGATAGAAGTTGGGTGGAGGAATGGGGCCACACACACACACACACAGAAGTCCAGAACATGCCTGGTGCCTTGGGAAGAAGAAGGAAAGATCTTGCTTGGTGACTTGGTGGAAAGTGCTGTTATGCAAAGTGCTGTTGGGTCACTTGAGCTAAAGAGCCATCAATTCCTCATTGCTGTTTCTACTCCCCTTTTGATTTGCAGAGCAGAGGTTTCCACCCTCTAAAAGCAAAACAAAAGAGGACAGAAAAAGATGGGTGAAATATCAGACCTAATTTGAAAGCTAGGGTAGAGGAACTCAACTGAGGGCAAGGAGTCCATCTATTCCTGCATGAAGCAGTGGTGGTAGATGCTTAAAAAAAAGATTATGCAGTCAAAGGGAGGTGAAGACCACACCCTGTCAAATCTGGTGCTGCTGTGTGAAGCATTTCACTTTCTCCAGGCAAGCCCATTGACTTCTTGATGGATCCTGGAAGTCAGCTCAGTTAGGCTGGGCTGGAAGAAATGTGTTAAATGAATGAAGCTTGTACAGAGCTCATGTCCATGCGTAAGACTTAGTGCGTCTTGCTGATTCTGTTTTAAAATAGCTTCCCCCCCCCCATCTCCAATCCTCCATTCACATCAGGATCTTAGCAGTGGAAGGGGGGGAACTTTACCACCCCTCCTGCATGTGCCCATTCTGCCAGTGAATGACCAGGCCTGTAAAACAAGAAGCCCTTTTGCTATGTGCATACATCTGGGAGGGAGACTCCGTTGAATGAAGCTACAGTCCCTAAGAATTTCATTTCGAGGAGATGGGCGTTATGAGTGGGAATGCATTTCCCTCTGAAATTAATGGAAATGACTATTAAATTGATAAATGACCTCAAAACATGACATTATGGTATTTTAAAATCCAAACAAAATGTTTAACAAATAAAACGAGCCAAATATTAACAGAAGCATCTGAACTCCTTTCTGCTAATCATCTGGAAAGAAAGTGCCATTTGCAGATCATGCCAGAACTGGGAAATGCAGAACTGGGAAATAAGCACAGAGGCAGAGAATGGGGGTGGAGATGCAAACAGGCTTAGATGCAAGAGACCTGTGCAAAACAGGTGCCCCCAGCCAGGGGTGCTCATCCGTCCCTTTTTAGTTGCTGCAGCTTGGCTTTTATCCACAATCTGGCTATGGTAAAACCATGATCCCAGTATTTCAATGAATAGCAATGGTGAATCACAGCCTGGTACTGGAATATTTTGTAGCTCAATATGATTTGTGAATATTGTCCCTCCCCCCCCCACCCAAAAAATAACAAAGATCAAAAATGTCAACAACCACAACAGGAAAACACCCACACCATGGAAATTTCCATGAAAGCTACACCGCTGTCTTAGCTGTTGCTAAATTTTCCCCATTTGGTAAAAGTAAAGGCCCCTGTGCAAGCACTGGGTCATTCCTGACCCATGGAGTGACGTCACATCCCAACGTTTACTAGGCAGACCTTGTTTACCGGGTGGTTTGCCAGTGCCTTCCCCAGTCATCTTCCCTTTACCCCCAGCAAGCTGGGTCCTCATTTTACTGACCTCGGAAGGATGGAAGGCTGAGTCAACCTTGAGCTGGCTACCTGAAACCAACTTCCGTCAGGATCGAACTCAGGTCATGAGCAGAGTTTGGACTACAGTACTGCAGCTTACCACTCTGCGCCACGAGGCTCCTCTTTTGACTAGGCCCATTATGGTCCTGCTTCTTCTTTCCTTGTGAGGAAGCCCATATGGATTCTTGTGTGGCAATCAGGAAAGGGCCAGCACCACTTGTGATGCATTGGTGGTTCGGTAGTTTACCAGGCTGCTGGAAATCTTGCAAGGAAAAAGAAAATAATCCCCTGGGAGGCATGGTGCATGAGAGACTCGGTGACTAAGCATTCTGACGTGGCTGAGCTGTGGTCTCATGGGCATGGTCTTGATGAGGGCTTTGCCCTGGTGAATCCAAGATGCTGTGACATTGAGAGAAATCAGAGACAAAAAAACTACGACATGCTGGGAATTCAGACCTTTTTATTGTTTCAGGTGAGATCTGTCTTTCTGCAAAAGGAGCACACTCTGGGGGTTGCTGGTGGCAGCCCAATGCTGCATCAGTGCACACTAGGGTTGCCAGGTCCCTCTTCGCCACCAGTGGGAGGTTTTTGGGGCAGAGCCTTAGGAGGGCGGGAATTGGGGAAGGGAGGGACTTCAATGCCATTGAGTCCAATTGCCAAAGCGGCCATTTTCTCCAGGGAAACTGATCTCTTTGAGCTGGAGATCAGTTATAATAGCAGGAGATCTCCAGCTTGAACCTGGAGGCTGTCAACCCTAGTGCACATGCCTCTTGAGAAGTCACTGAGTTGGCTCAAGAACACAGCATTCATTTCTAAGTTAGGCTACAGCAAAAGGCTTGGAGATCTCTCAAGAGGCAGGATGAAGTCAAGGCAGCCAGTCATGTGGCTCGCAAGTGGAAACCAGCATTCCTGACCTAGGCCTGACTTTGGTCCAGGCTTCCTCATTATTTGATGCTGGCCTAGTGTTCTGGGCCATGGTCATGCTCTCAGCAGCCCAGGCAGAGCCCCATCAGGTCCTTCAGGCATTTCAACCACAGATAGAGGCCAGCTGGCCTTTGGCTATACACCTGAAGAATCTGCATTGACGCTGAGCAAACCATTATCTTTTGCCACGCCTTATGACCTTTCCCTTTTCTCCTCCTCCATGGCAGGTGAGGCAGATCCACTGGCTGTCCATTGCTGCATCCTGAAGTGATGGCACTGTGGAGGATCCAGGCAATATTTCCTCTCCATACTGCTACTCTTGGGATCCTGCTTGCGGTTTATGTTCTCTCTGCTGAAGCCGGGTAAGATAGGGTTATGGGGTGGGGGGGTTGTTTGTTGTTACATTTCATATCCTGTAAGGAAAGACAATTTTTAAAAAACTTAATGGGAATAAGATGGCAAGAACTTGTGGGATTTGATGAGACAGAAGGAGGGGAGTTAGGGTTGCCAGATCCCTCTTCGCCACTGGTGGGAGGTTGTTGGGGCGGAGCCTGAGGAGGGTGGGGTTTGAGGAGGGGAGGGACTTCAGTGCCATAGAATCCAATTGCCAAAGCGGCCATTTTCTCCAGGGGAACTGATCTCTATCGGTTAGAGATCAGTTGTAATAGCAGGAGATCTCCAGCTACTACTTTGGAAGTTAGCAACCCTAAGGGGATTACAATGGAGAAGGGAGGAGAATACACACATGCACACACACACACACACACACACACACACTACATGCAGTAGCGGATCTACTATGAAACTAATGAAGCTTAAGCTACAGGGCCCCTAATCCCGGAGGGACTCTGAAGCAACTTTTTTTTTTTTTAATGAGTGAATTTTTCAACAAAATTGATGAAGTTTTTTTAAGTGTTTGTTATTAAAACAAGGCTATTTTAGTGGTGGACTCATAAGCCAATCGGTTGAAGTACTTAATATTGACCTTAGAATATGCTCTAATACCCATTTCATCTGGCCACAAAATGTCCCTGTAATTGGTCAAATTTCAAAATTTTCTCGAGGGCTTGCAGTGCCCAAACCCCCAGCTGTATGGGCCCACTGAGCTCACCAGAATGTATTCATAACCTACATTTTGGCAGCTGGATCCTCGAATCTTTTGTTGGTGCACGGCTTAATAATTCGATAGCTCAGCCCTTAGGCTAGAGCCAATCGGAACCATAAAAAGACATCTGAATTCTCAATTCAGGCTGCACTCGTCTCGCTTGTGCATTTTAACACCAAAAATCAGATTTTCACCTCTGTATCCTAACGAGCCCCTCTGATGACCTTCTACCTCTCTGTTAGAGAATGAACCAATACATCTGCCATAGAACAACCCCACTGAAGAAAATAATAGTGGTTACCCAGACATCGTTGCTGGTTGCGAAGAGGCCCCCATAACAGTTCAGGGTCCCAAAAATGTAGGTCTGCCACTGACTACATGGGCAATCACTGATTACAGTGGGATGTTCAAAAATGGATATGAGACCCTACTGAGATTCCGTGTTCTGACCTGGCGAGCCTTTTTCTTACAAAAAGGGGAAAGTGAGAGTCTAATTCTAATTCCTTTGCTTTTTCTGGACAGTCTGAAGGGAACGCTGTATACAATCATTTATGAATTAAACGCTGGGTGGCCCTCGTCATTTTCCCTATACTTTCAGCAAAGTTCTTCTTTCTATTATCGACCTTCAAGAGGGGGGGGGTGGAGCTCTGGAGTGCACAACTGAAGGCTACATCATGACAGACTGCTTCAGAGGGTTAGTTTGCTGTGAATCTGAGCTGCCGGGTTGGTCAGCTGGCACCAGGCAGCCTTTCTTTTCAAGTTTGAGTGCAATGGGCAAGAGACTTGGTGAGGGTCCGTTTCTTCCCTTCTGTATAGCTAAAGGCGGCATTCAGTTAATGCCTGGTACTCTTTCTACACTAGAACCCTTCAACACTGCTGAGGCATTACAATCAGTTTAAAGGGAATGTGCTAGTGTCCTGGATGATGCCGGCGCTTCCGGGTTAACCCAGAAGTGACATCATCACGCCACATGTGCTGCACATGCATGGATCTTCACCCCCCAGCCTTGACTCAACAAAGCTTCCACCAATGGCATCAGGGGACCTGGCAACCCTACTCCAAAGCCAGAATTAGGCCTGGTGCCATTGGAGGGAAAAGTTAAATTGCAGTTAAGGAAGTGGAGTCCTGAGAGAGCATATAAAACCCTGCTGGGGGTGGGTTGCCAATTTTGGCTTAGGAAATTCTAGAGATTTGAGGGGGGTGCCTGTAGAGAGCTGAATTTGGGGATTCTATGGTTATCAGTGGGCATGTGATACCATGGAATCCTTCTTCCAAAGTGGCCATTTTTTTCCAGGTGAACTGATCTTTGTAGTCTGGAGATCAGTTGTAATTCCAGAACTCCAGGCCCCACCTAGAGGGTGGCAACCTTACAGGGACGTTGTTCCCTGTAGGAGCTAGGCAGAAGAGAGGGTGCTGTCTGCAGGAGATGATGTCTTATCCAAGGAGAGTGAGATTGACCTAAAGGTAGGTTTGCCAGCCTCCAGGTAGGAGCTGGGGATCTCCTGGAATTATGGCTGATCTCCAGGCAGACAAGATCAGGTCCTCTGGAGAAAATGGCTGTTTTGGAGGGTGGCATTATACACCAGTGAGGTCCTTCCAGGAATTTCCCAACCTGGAGTTGGCAATGGCAACCCTAAAGCGGACCAGATAGCAGAGTTAGGAGTTCAATTAAAGTTGCATAATGGAACTTTATTGTTTTCCTGCTGGCTTCTTTCTGTGGGAATTTTGTTGTGTGCTTACAATGTATCCTGCATTAATTCTTCTCCTTTTTATAATTGTCCTCTTGTTTAGTTCATTGTTGCAGCATTTGGTTAATACGCTTAGTCGTTTTTATTCATTCTATCTGGGTCCTTCATTGGGGTTGCCAGCTCTGGGTTGGGAAATACTTGGAGATTTTGGGGGTGGAGCCTGGATAGGTCAGGGTTTGGGATGAGGAAGGACCTCATCAGGGTATAATGCCAAAGAGTCCACCCTCCAAAGCAGCCATTTTCTCCAGAAGAACTGATCTTGGTCGCAGGGAGATCAATTGTAATAGTGGGAGATCTCCAGGTGCCACCTGGAGGATGGCAACCCTATTCTTCATGCCTTGTACTCAGCCTTATAGCAGGGCATGCCCTGACAGAAGTGGGAGACGTTGGGGGTGTTTTTTTGGGCCCTCAGAAGCTCTTGAACCAGTGGTGGTAGCCAGCCAAGGCCCTCCTTGACTGGCCTGTGGCTGAAGGGGGGGCTTGCTGTTCACCACAAACTCCTGTATGCCCTTGGCCCTTCTGGCAACATGAACCTTACAAAAAATGAGCAATTAATTTGGTTGTAAAGGGAAAACCAGTTATTAAAGTCTCTTTGGAACAAGAACTAACTACTTCCCAACATTCTCTCGCGGGTTACAACCCCCAATACTGTAGTCTAGCTCCTCTCCTGCCCAGTTTCGTTCCTTCCATCTCCTGATGAATCTGGACTTAACATGTGGGAATCAACCATCAAGCCACCAGGCATTGTTAAGGGATTGTTGACATAAAATAACTGCTCATGTAAAGTCACCTCCACTTCTGAATGGTTGGCATGAATGAGAGGCTGTCCTGTACTGGAAAAAAGTTGACAACTGCTGAAAAGATCAGGGTTCATTCATCAGTACTCCCTCAGCCTGGCAGAAATGAGCAGAGCTGTTACTTCTGGTGGGAAGTGTTGACAGTTAGCTGCCAAAACACTGGAAAGCCGTGTAGATGATCCAAGATCATCTACAAAGGGTACAGCTGAAATAATCTGGAATTCTGTGTTAACTAGGGTTGGCAGGGGTTGTTAATAGCATTCTCTGAATCTAATTTCTGCTTTCAGACGAGCCAAAGGTGGGGTGAACTTAGATATATTGGTATGTGGTTTGTAAAGACTATTGATTGCTAACAAAGCTTTCCTTTTCAACAGAAGTACTAAAGAGAGAGGCTTCCTAGCTAGTGTACATTAGCTTTGGTTTTTCTAAAGAAGCAAATTTCCAGTCGTTCTTGTGGTTGACAGCACAACTGAGTCCCCTGGGAGAAGGGTTTTCTGCATCAGAACCCTAACATAATTTTATTTATTAGGTATATTTCTTTCCTGCCTTCCTCTGAGAACAGAATCCAAGGTGGGTTATAAAACCTGTGCCTAAATGAACTGAAACTGGAGCAGAAACCCCATCACCTCTACACATGATTCTGTTCTTAGCTGGTTTTCTTGGCTGATGACCTCTCTGTGTTGTAATCTGATCTTCTGGTAGCCTTTCCCATCCTGCTAGTCACAAAAGGTGTGTGCATGTGCGCATCGGCTGGTGAGGTTTCTTGGCTTGTGGTGGCTCTTAAATGACTCCTCAAGTACCTCTGCTGTCTGTATGTGTATGGGGACACCTATTTAACATGGTGAACATTTGCAAATTCACATTTCAGGGCCGGGCCATCATCATCCCTGGGTTCAGCATGAGAAACAGGCTATGCTTCCTCCTTCCCTTTTTTTTGGCAACTCAGTAGGGTTTTCCAGGCAAGAGACATTTGGAGGTGGTTTGCCATTGCCTGCCTCCATGTCATGACCTTGGTTTTCCTTGGAGGTCTCCCACCCAAATTCTTGCCAGGGTCGAGGCTGAGAGTGTGTGACTGGCCCAAGGTCACCCAGCAAGTTCCATGGTGTAATCGGGGATTTGAGCCTGGGTTTCCCAGGTCTTAGTCCGACACCTTAGCCACTATACCATGCTGGCTCTCTCAGGCTATGCTTAGGATGCTGGAAAGGGAGCCACAGAAAGAGCTGCAAGATGGGGACGAGTACCAGAGCTATGAGCTATGCAGGAGTTTGTGTTGCACCAAGCTTCTGTGGGACCAAATGGCACCTTTAGAAGATTCCAGCATAAACTCAGTGCTCTGCTTATCACTCCTGGAACAGGATAAAGTAGCCGGACTGACGTACGGCATTAGCAGTATTTGAGTTGCAACTGCCGTAGGACCAGTTTGGTCAGCGCTTCTAGCATCAGCCCAGTCTCTTCAGCTGGTTCAGGAACAACTCGCCCTCAGAACTTGAGACTTGGCATCTACAAATCCTAACCTGGAATGATGCTTTTTCCTCCAGGTCCTGCCCACAATATAAACACTGAGATAGGTCCAGCTGAGTGTTTCCAACCTCCCCAGACTTTGCAGAGTGTGACTTTTCCACATCCCCATCCTGCTACAGTCTACTGAGCACACACACACCCCTAGATTTTGTTACTGGGGGGAGTCAGTAGAACAGTGTAGGGGGTAAAGTGGAGAGATCTGCAGTGGGAGGGGGAATCAGTGAAAATCACCACCTGCTTTTGCACAAGTGGAAATGGTATCGAGAGAGTAGACAGGGAGAAGCTTTTCTCCCTCTCTCATAATAATAGAACGCGGGGTCATCTGCTGAAGCTGGAGGGTGAGAGATTCAAAACAAATAAAATGAAGTATTTCTTCACACTACACATAGTTAAATTGTGGAACTCCCTGCCCCAGGATGTGGTGAGGGCTGCCAACTTGGAAGGCTTTAAGAGGGGAGTGGGCATGTTCATGGAGAAGAGGGTTATTCATGGCTACTAGTCAAAATGGATACTAGTCATGATGCATACCTATTTTCTCCAGGATCAGAGGAGCATGCCCATTATATTAGGTGCTTTGGAACACAGGCAGGACAATGCTGCTGCAGTCGTCTTGGTTGTGGGCTTCCTAGAGGCACATGGTTGGCCACTGTGTGAACAGACTGCTAGACTTGATGGACCTTGGTCTGATCCAGCATGGCCTTTATGTTCTTATGAAATGCCATTCTGTTGGAGGAACGGTGTGGTTGGATGCATGCCAGTTGTTCAATGTACAAGGAGAAAAAAGAGATAATCAAAGATGCGCAGCCTACTCTCATATTACTTGTAACATCTTATTATCATTATTAATGATATCTAATAAGAAAGTGGGTAGCTCATGCTAATCACAAAAGCAGCAGAATTAGGCCATCCACATATCAAGTAGGGGTTTTATATACGTAGGCCTGATAAGGACTGAACATCTTCAAAAGGCACAAAATATTGAGAGGAGTTGAGAGAGGTAAAGAAAAGCAGAGTGGGGGAGAGAAATCGGCCTGTTCAAGACAGGGAATTTATATAATCCTGGAGAGGGAGATGTATGGGACATTTCCAAAACTACTATTCTCCCTCCTACAATTCCTCACAGATCCACAGTTTGCTGCCTCTAACAGCAAACTTCATGGTTGAGACCCTTGGGTGAAAGCAGCTGAAGACCCCCCACCCACAGACAAGGAGAGGACTTCGGTGTACTTAGGGGATTCCCAAAGTATGTAGAAAAATATTCAGTTCACAAAATAGAAGAATCTCCCCCCCCCCAAAAAAAAAATCTGATGAGCACCAAGCATGCTCTGAGAGCCAAAGAACACTTAGTAAGTATCAGTTGAAGGGAAAATATAACCAAGAAGGAAGGGAACACTTGGGCTGCTTAAGCCACTAACTTTTAGCACTCTAAAGGAGCAGGGATTTTTCAAGCACACATCCCCCAGCCCTAGAGGAGATATTTCCTGCTTACCTTGCTCCCTACGCTAACAGTCAGGGTAACTGCATTACAACTGTGTCTGATGAAGGGAGATTTGACTCTGGAAAGCTTGCACCCTGAAGCTCTTGTTGGTCTCTGAGCTACTATTGGACTCAAATCTAACTGCATTACAGCAGTAGACTGCCAAGCTTTCTTATGAGGGCAACAGGAAGCTCTCTGTCTAGCCCCAGAGCTCAGCAGTTTTCTAGCTGTTTAGCCCTTTTACAGGGCCAGATGTCTGGTCTTTCCCCCCACCCTCCTTTTTGCAATACTTTACTGGTTTATATATATATGTATTCAAACAATCACACACAAGACTTCTTACAAGATTCTAAGAAATAAAGGTTGTAGATAATAGTACAGATGCAGATGGGTGATACTTGCCTGTTCTGTAGAGAGGTCCTCAGATTCCGTGTGAGAAAGGAGAGAAAGAGGGAAAAGGGGAGGGGTCATAGTGGGCTGCGTGAGACCCAAAAGTGAAAGAGGAGAGAGACAGGAAGGGAAACACAAAAGGTGTCTTATTGCATGCGCTCCTCTGTTATATCTTTGGGTGAAAACGCATGGTCGCTTTATCCTCCTTTAATCCCTGTTTCAGCCAGGATTCAGCCAGGATCGAACTCATGCGTTTCGCCGAATGTGCGTTCGATCCTGGCTGAAACAGGGATTAAAGGAGAATAAAGTGACCATGCATTTTCACTCTTTGAAAGGCAACTGAAACCGAATCAAATAGGATTCTGCAAAACATCTTTCCTCTGTTGGAGTCTCTAATCAATCGCATCTCTCTTGTACCGACTCACCCGATTTGCTGGGATGCATTTGCTGCCTCCTCCTAGAAACTTGGATATCGTGTGCAACCTCATAACATCCTGGGGAGGAGGGACTGTATTATTCCCACTTTACAGACAGACGCTGAGGGGTAGGAGACACACCCAAGGTCATTCAGGGAATATACAGCAGAGTTGGATTCTCAGTATAACTCTCCATCCAAGGCTGTAAATGTCAGTCTAAATTTTATTTTTCTATTCTATTTTAAACCCTTTTACTCAGGCTTTCCTCTTCAAGGTCTTCAAGACTGCTTAAGAGACCAAAATAAACCAAAATCAGATTAAATCTCCTTGAACCAAACCCATCAGTCTAAACACACACATAAGACAGGAACCGAATAAATAGCAGAAGAAAAAGAAGCAAGTGAAAAAATGGGGGGGGGGGCGAATTAAGGTTCTAATTTAGCACCCCAAAGTTAAGAGGATAAACACCAAAGGAGTGCATCTGGTAGGATGTTCCCTAATTGGGTGCCCTCAATGAGAATGAGCCTAGTGGCTAGCCCCAATAATCACATGCTGGACCACTGAGCCTTGACTCCTAGCAACCGATTAGCCGGCATGGATCTCCCCCATCCAATCCAGATGCTGGAGGCACCACCCCCTAACAATTCCTCATAGATTCATTACTCCATGCCCTCCCTTTGCCCCCAGCTTGTGTCTTCGATTGTCGAGGCCATGCAATGCTATGGTACTCTGGGTCTGCCATCAAGTTTGCACCTGGCTATGGCCATGGAAGAAACTTCTAGATACTGGTTACAACTAGTTAGTTCTTCTGGCGGCATACATTGCAGACAATACACACAACTCAATCTTCTGTTCAGCCACAGGTTTGTCGGTGCTCAGGACAATAACTTTAACCAACAAGGACTGAAGCAGTATTGTTCAGCAGGTAAAATATTGGGTTCAAGTCCCCATTTAGCCATGAAGCTCAATGGGTGATGTTGGGACTGTTACTCTCTGTCCAACCAGACACCTGTTGTGACGATAAAATGAGATGTGTGGCTTTCTGTGGAGGAAGACTGGAATGCAAATATAATAAATGAAATATTGTCGAAGGCTTTCACGGTCAGAGTTCATAGGTTCTTGTAGGTTATCCAGGCGGTGTGACCATGGTCTTGGTATTTTCTTTCCTGACGTTTCACCAGCAGTTGTGGCAGGCATCTTCAGAGGAGTAACACTGAAGAGGAGACATTGTCCTTCAGTGTTACTCCTCTGAAGATGCCTGCCACAGCTGCTGGCGAAACGTCAGGAAAGAAAATACCAAGACCACGGTCACACAGCCTGGATAACCTACAAGAACCTATAATAAATGAAGTTGCTAACAAAACAAGAATGGTCTCCAAGTAAAGGCACACTCAGGGTGTTGTCTTCATGGCCAAAACGAAAAACAAAACACAACCCCCTAGCAATGCAATAAATCTGAGATTTAACATTGCAATCCTAAACAGAGTTACATCCTTCTAAGTCTCATTGACTTCAATCCTGCAGTGCAATTCTAAGCATGTATACTCACAAGTAAACCCCACTGAGTTCAATTGGACTTACAAACTAGTAAGTATGCTTATTTTTGTACCCATGTCTTTCATGGAAGCTCCATTTTTAAACATTCCTATCAGCCAAGCAAGTAAAGAGTTACAGGTAAGACTGAGGAAGTGAGTGGTTATTGCCCCAAAGAGGTAAGGCAGTTGCCAGATCTCCAATAAGATCCTCTTCTCTCTCCTCCATCTTTGTGTTCAGGACTTCCAAAGACATGCTCTGTAGAGCCATTCCCAACTTCCTCTTAGCTCTGCTCACTCCTTTCAACCAGCCATTGCTTCAGAGCTTTCATACTTTCATTCATGTGTGTGTGCTGGATGCCACCACTCACCAGTGGCTTTGGTGCCATTTCGAATTAAAGATGACATTCATCTCTGTGGCTGTGTGTCTTTAACTTTTAGGCTATATGGCCTTGCTTCCTTCAGCTTCCTTGTAGATTAAGGCTCAGCAAGTGGTGGTCACTTTGAAAAGTGATGCTGATCCCCTATGCCAACTCAAAGGGGTCAGAAAGCATACAAGAAGCTAGAAAGCCTCTAAGTGGTTATGGCTTGTTCTCCACCCAAGCAGCCCCTGAAGGGTGCCAATGAAGAGGACTCTAACATATTACTAGAATTTGGGTTCCTTCTAGCTGATGGTGCAGGAGAAGCCGTGGATATAGGAGCCCCTTCATCATCTCCCCAGGCTGCTCTGCTTCTGGCCAGATGTGAACCAAGCCCTGGAGGTGCGGGCACTGCCACTTCCAATGGAAGGTGGCTTCCTTCCATGGAAGGTAGTGTCAGTTGATGTGCCTTCTTGGGATGACAAAATATCTTGAACAGGCCCAGGAGGTAGTCTTGTCCCACCATCCTCCACAGCCTTCTCAAATCACCTCACTGGTGAAACTAGAGGTCAGCTATGATTGTAGAAAGTTGTGACATAGTATTCACTTAGGTGTTCTGCAGTGGAAGCCCTCAAAAGTCAACCTGACAGAATGGGACTAACCAACGCCGAAGCACCAAAAGCAGAGGAAGCCCTGGAGTGCAGCCAAGCCAGAAGGTGCAACCTGCTGCTTCCACAGGTCCCCTTATATGATGCCCTATGAGAAAAGCCAGACCTGATTTCTCCTTCTCTCCCTTGGTGTTGTAGATTTGCTCAGAAGCATGGCCCAGATATTATTGATGACAGCAAGGACAACATCACTATTTTTACACGCATCCTCGACCGGCTGCTGGACGGATATGACAACCGGCTGCGACCTGGGCTAGGAGGTCAGGCAATTGCATGGGGCTTGTGTGGACTGCATGCTAATTTGACCTTGTTTGCTGCCTGGTTGCTCTCTGCCCTCTAATAAATTAATGACAACCCCCCACGCACACATCTGAGCTCTCGCACAACACCTTTGCATGTCAGAGGGGCTCCTCTCAGCTCCAGAGTTATGACTTCTGGAGACTGGCTATTAATCCCAGCATTTGCTGGAACTTCTTTCTGGAGAAATGTGGCTTCCTGGGAGCATCTCCATCAGATTGCTTTAGGCCCTTCGGCCCAACTGTTAACATAATGAATTGTTTCTCTCAGAGCCAGTGCAGGCTGTTTCAAGCCACTGCCTCCCCACCCCCTGCCTTTCTGTTCTTGCTGAGCTTCTGAAATTCATAGCTGCTCCCAGCCAGGAACCAAAAGCATGTCCCCAAAGCTTGAAAAGGAGCTGGGAGCTGAAGATGTTAGTCCCTCAGCCACAAGGCTTGATACTGCAGTATAGACAGACAAGGTGGTTTCAACTTGGCAAATTCTTTGCTGGTGGCTTTTGCATCAAATCATGTCCCCAAAATGACGAATAAACCACCCCTGTTTCATTCTACCCAGGAAAGCACGTCAGAGATGAAGGGATGGGAGTTGGCCTTAAGGTCTTGCAGCCGTTTTAAGCAGGAAGGCTGAGAAATAGGGTTGTCAGCTCAAGGTTGGGAAATACCTGGAGATTTTGTGGTTGGAGCCTGAGGAAGATTGGGAGGAGAGAGACTTCAGTGGGGTATAATGTCATACAGTCCACCTTCCAAACTGGCCATTTTCTTCCAGTGAACTGATCTCTGTCACTTGAAGGTCGGTTGTAACAGTGGAAGATCTCCAGCCACTAACTGGAGGTTGGCCACTCTACTGAGAGATTAGGGGGTGCTCTATTGGTTTCGCCCTGACCTGGATGGCCCAGGCTAACCTGATCTCATCAGATCTCAGAAACTAAGCAGGGTCAGCCCTGGTTAGTATTTGGATGGGAGACCACCAAGGAGACCACCAAGGAATACCAGAAATATGCAGAGGAAGGCACTGGCAAACCACCTCTGTTAGTCTCTTGCCATGAAAACCCCAAAAGGGGTAGCCATAAGTCGGCTGCGACTTGATGGCCCTTTACACACACACTATTGGTTTCAACTGCTGTCTATCATCATGGAGGCAGTGACAGAGGACACTGGGCCTCATGCTCCAACCAAGTCCTATGCAAATTGATCTGAGAGGGACTGGGATGGCTCTGTGCTGGCTCTGAAACAGATTCCTGCTTTCCTTGTCAACTGTAGGGAGGGATGCAAACTCCCTGTGGGAATGAGAAAGCAGGGAGGTACCTGGGATATTTCTGTAGCTGCTGATATGTCAGTGCAATTTTAGGAAGCTTCTCCATGTCTGGCAGCAGCACAGACAAGATGCTTCTGTGCAAGCTTGTCTTCTATCCCCTGTGTGTGAGAGGTAAAGGCCTGGCCAGCATGGCCACTAAGAATTCCAATACAGCTTGGTACTTTCATGTGTTTGTGCTTAAATTGTCTTAATGGGGAAAGTAAATCCTGCAATGCCCTGCAAATTTGCTTCACATCTCTTCTGCATCCCATCCCACATGAACAACCATTAGATGTGGAACAGCGGTGTCATGTGGGGAAATGGCTTCTGAGGCTATGGAACTAGCATTCTGTGTCTCCAAACAGAGGACCTCAGAAGGAGCCATCAGAGGCTTCTGGCCCAGACCTTAATTTGCAGGCAGCAGCTATCCCTGCTGGCCACCCATCTCCACAAATTAACCTATGGAAGAATGGAATTGTCATCCCATGGCTGTCATAACATGAGAGACAGCCTCTGAGTCCTCTTTACTCAGTGTCTGCATGTAAAATGATGTCATTAACATATCTCCTAGTGGCATTTTCATGCATAAATCTAGAGACATATCTACAACTACAAGCTTACACAGATGATCTTGGATCATCCATAAAATGCTAATATTTGGTTTATGCCTCAGGGCACTGACTGAAAAGGAGAAGGGATTTAACTCTTCTACGTTCACTTGTCACAATTTGTTATTAGCATAAAATGTAAGTTTTTAAAAGGTAAAGGTAAAGGTCCCCTGTGCAAGCACCGGGTCATTCCTGACCCGTGGAGTGACGTCACATCCCAACGTTTCCAAGGCAGACTTTGTTTGCGGGGTGGTTTGCCAGTGCTTTCCCCAGTCATCTTCCCTTTACCCCCAGCAAGCTGGGTACTCATTTCACCGACCTCGGAAGGATGGAAGGCTGAGTCAACCTTGAGCCGGCTACCTGAAACCAACTTCTGTCAGGATCGAACTTAGGTCATGAGCAGAGCTTTTTACTGCAGTACTGCAGCTTAACACTCTGCGCCACGGGGCTCCTACGTTTTTTAAACAGGTGTTGTTGTTTTAAAAAAGGGTTATCTCTGTTAACATGCCAACAACAAATCAAGGAAGCCTAGCTGCAAATAGCAAAACAAAGGGTTAAATATCCTCTCCTCTTCATGTCCCTAGGCAAAGTGAGGCTGCATGAGCCTGAAGGTTGCATTTTATGAACCAAAGATACATTGTGATCTCCTCTGTCTGAGCCCTTATACTGGTTTAATGGGCATTCTTTCCGCAGGGAACCCTGGGTTTTGTAGTCCTGTGAGGGGGCTAGGGATTTTCAACATAGAAGTCTCAGTACCCGTACATTAACTGAACTACAATTCCGACAGTTCTTTGGTGGAAGCAAAGGCAACAGGCATTTTAAACTTACATATGAACCAAGAAGTACAGTTATGTCTCTCATGTGCTGTGTCATGTATTAAGAGATAATTTGGATGAAAAACCAAGTGTACATTGCATTTCCTGCAGGTTTTATGTTTTACTAGACATCAACATAAAACAAAGTTGATTTAAGCTTCATATGTTTAAATGACCTAGAGCATTGTGGCAATGAAAAGAAAACGGTGGGTGTGAGGGAGAGACAAATAGAGAAAGGCCTCATGGCACTTTTAGCAGCCAACCAGTAAATATTTCACAAGGCATCCAGACCAGGCTGAAAATTTCAAGTTCTGTGTGCCACAGGGCATTGCAAATCACCTCCTCTCTGCATGGAGAGCCTGGGCTGGCTGGGGTTGGGAAAGATATATGTGAACAGGCCATCTGTGTTGATGGGCTACCTCTTGTCCCTCCATGTTTGTTTTCTTAGCCCCGATGTTTCCCCATCTGCTCCCACCTACTCTGATGACTCCTCTAGCTTGCTGTATCCAGGAAAATGGCATGGTACAAGTGTGTGGGTGTGTCTAGCATCACCATACTAGACTCCTGGCTTGTGGCTAGGGTTGCCAGGTCCTTCTCCATCATCGACGGGAGGTTTTTGGGGCAGAGCCTGAGGAGGGTGGGGTTTGTGGAGGGGAGGGACTTTAATGCCATAGAATTCAATTGCCAAAGCAGCCATTTTCTCCAGGTGAACTGATCTCTATCAGCTGGAGATCAGTTGTAATAGCAGGAGATCTCCAGCTACTACCTGGGGTAGGGTTGCCAGGTTCCTCTTCTCCTCCGGTGGGAGGATTTTGCGGTTTAGCATGCATGCACGTGTGCTTACCGCAAACATGCATGCACGCATGTATATCGCGTGCAGCCCTTCCGGTTTAGAGCCGGAAGTGCCACCTCGTAAAGGGCCTTTACCTCTTAGTTTGAGTGGTAAAGCAGCCCTTTACCACTCAAACTAAGAGGTAAAGGCCCCTCACGAGGCGGAACTTCTGGTTCTAAACCGGAAGTGCCGCACACAGTATGCGCGTGCACATTTGTCCGCCAACCCTCAGGTGGTCGGCAGGCAGAGGGGGCAATTGCCGGGGGTTTGCCAGCCACCAGCGGGCACCTGGCAACCCTAACCTGGGGGTTGGCAACCCTCCTTGTGGCCTAACAATCATCATGGCAGCACAGCTCCCTCCAGAGAGAGAGAGAGAGAGAGAAATCAAGGAGCACATCTGGTGTGGCCTTGTGAAACCAAGGTAGATTTTAAGAGGAGAAAGCTGAACTGGAATGGAGGGACCCACAAGGAATGAACAGATGTATTTACTATAGTACCTTACAACTGTGTCATTCTTACTTTCTCTCTGGCACACACATACACCTCCAGGCATTTGATTCTGTAGAAAGAAAGGGGCTGGGTCTCCTTAGCAACCACAGTCCCTAATCCAGCCTTGTGAAGGGTGATAAAGCACATTAACTGAAGCAGGGAACAACTAAGGCTACAATCCTGTGCATACTTACCTTAAAGCAGCCCCCTCAGCCTAACCCAGTGAACAAAGTAGAAGTTTCTTCTGAGTAAACATGCTTAGAATTTGTTCTCTATTAAGGTTGCCAACCACCAGGTGGTACCTGGAGATCTCCCACTATTACAATTGATCTCCAAATGACCAAGATCAGTTCCCCTGGAGAAAATGTCTGCTTTAAAGGGTGGACTCTAAGGCATTACACCCCGCTGAGGTCCCTCCCCTCCACAAACCCTGCCCTCCTCAGGCTGTACCCCAAAATCTCCTGGTTCCCAACCCAGTGCTGGCAACCCTATCTAGATGGAGTTTTATAACGTGCATGTGCTTTAAGCCAAAGCATCTGACAACAGGAAGGTGCATCAAGGCCTGGTTTTCCTGCATACTGATTCTAGAGCTGGGGCCTATGTAACACGGTGATCCTAAGCAGAGTCACACCCTTCTAAGCTAAGTTGGCCACCTGGCTAAGGAAAATGTTCTGTCTCTTGAATAGAACTTTAAAATGCAGAAATCTGCAGTTGAAGGTTTTTAAGGCATGAAGCTGAATAACAGTACCTGGTAATAAATGCAGATAAAAAGGGGCAGCTAAAGGGACCGGTTTAAAAATTGGCAACTCTGTCTAAGCTCCTTGACTTCAACAGACTTAGAAGGTGTAACCCTGTTTAGGATTACACTGTAAGTCACCTACCTTTATACTGCGGTAAGTTCTTTGCCCTCTTGAGTAGTCTGTTGCTCTGTGGTGGGAGTTGGTTCTGTTGAGCTTCGTGAGTTGATTTTGTTGTAGCGCGGAGAACTTGTGAAGCTAAGAAATTCTGTCTGCTATTGACAATTTCAGCACAGGAGATCAGTTCCGTAAGATGTCAGCTGCTAGTCGCTTGAGATCAATTCTTTAAAACAGACACACAACTAAATCTGAGTATGCTTTCCTTTAGCAGACATTCAGGAATGTGATCAGAATGCTGGCTATCAAAATAGCGATTTGATTTAATTAGCCTCTTGGAGTGGGGGAAGCTCTTGATGCAGCTAATTTGGGGTCTTCTAGTATAGGCAGACATTGGCTGAGGACTCATTCCCTTTTGTTAGTTGTGCGACTCGGTTCTAACCTTATAGCACTTTCTCAGTAGCAGACTCTCTCCTAGACTGGGATTCCATTGACCTTGCTGTAACATCAGTTTGTTCCCTGTGGGATCACCCAGCAAAGCACATTAAATTAGGAGACGTGTGTGTGGGAAAACCCAGAAGTTAGCCTTAGGGAAAAAAACGAAGACATCTCTTGTGATGGGCTGCCTGCAGCATTTTTCTTCTGCATGCAGAAAACATTTGTAATCTGCTTTCCCTAGAAAACCAAACGTTGCAAAATGCATATAATGAACAGCATCCTAATCCTGTTCACCAAAAGCCACCACGTGACGTGGGACTGATGGGCCCTTTGTCACGTTGTGATTTTTTCTTTGCAGAAGAGCCACAGGAAATTTGTAAGAGCAGGTGGCAATCCAAAATCCATGGACCCCCACTGTCTGATGTCCCCCTGAAGGCCATGAGTTCACTATACTCTGTTGACTAGCCTACACAATCCAGACCCACAAGCAGAGGGCAGCTAGAGGCCCTACAGAAACAGTTGCGATCAGACACACTTGATATATGAAAGGGCTGCTCAAGAGTGCAGGAAATCTGGGAGGTTATTTCACTTTGGAGAAAATCCCTGCCTGATCCCAAGTTCATTGAGCCAGCGTGGTGTAGGGGTTAAGAGCAGTGGTTTGGAGCGGTGGACTCTAATCTGGAGAACAGGGTTTGATTCCTCACTCCTCCACATGAGAACCGGATGCTAATCTGGTGAACTGGGTTGGCTTCCCCACTCCTACACACAAAGCCAGCTGAGTGACCTTGGGCAAGTTACAGCTCTGTTAGAGCTCTCTCAGCCCCACCTACCTCACAGGGTGTCTGTTGTGGGGAGGGGGAGGTGATTGTAAGCTGGTTTGATTCTTCCTTAAGTGGTAGAGAATGTTGGCATATAAAAACCAACTCTTCTTCTTCGACTGTGTGAGGCTCTCCTGACATCTGCTTGCAGTGGCATCCCCTGCTCTGCTCTCCTTGGGTCAGTGCTGGAGGCAGTGTTAGGGCGGGTGCTGAGTTTTTGATGGGCATCCTTCAAAGACCACCAGGCTATTGAGTACAAAGCTGCAGTCACAGTCAGTGCTGCAACACATTATATTTGTACTGGGTTCTCTGCTGTTTGAAAAGAACAGGCCCTCGGGGAGGGGCTGTGGCTCAATAGTAGAGCTTCTGCTTGGCATGCAGAAGGTCCCAGGTTCAATCCCCAGCATCTGCAGTTAAAGGGAGTAGGCAAGGAGGTGATGTGAAAGACCCCTGCCTGAGACCTGGAGAGCCGCTGCCTGTCTGAGTAGACAATACTGACTTTGATGGACCAAGGGTCTGATTCAGTATGAGGCAGCTTCATGTGTTCAAACGTGGATTTGCTTGTCCTGGTATGCCTGGAGGACCATGAAGTGGCCAGACACCTCAGAAAGTTGGAAAGTTATATTGATAAAGTTGAACATTGAAAGAATGGGCTTTCCTGCTTGAAACTGTTCAGAAGGTGAAGAACACACAGGTGTATAGAATCACACTGTAGTTGAAAGGAACCACCAGGGTCATCTAGTCCAACCCCTGCACAATGCAGAAAATTCCAAACTACCCCCAAACACACCCCCAATGACCCATACTCCATGCCCAGAAGATGGTCAAGGTGTCCTCCCTCTCATGATCTGCCTAAGGTCATAGAATCAGCATTGCTGACAGATGGCCATCTAGCCTCTGCTTAAAAACCTCCAGGGAAGGAGCACTTACCACCTCCTGAGGAAGCCTGTTCCACTGAGGAACTGCTCTAACTGTTAGAAAATT
Organism: Euleptes europaea; assembly: GCF_029931775.1. Classification (NCBI taxonomy): domain Eukaryota; kingdom Metazoa; phylum Chordata; class Lepidosauria; order Squamata; family Sphaerodactylidae; genus Euleptes; species Euleptes europaea. The sequence continues at coordinate 40,058,549 of NC_079324.1, forward strand.
CTTCCTAATGTCTAGATGGAAACTCTTTTTATTTAATTTCAGCCCGTTGGTTCTGGTACGACCTTCTGGAGCACACCAAGGTTCTTTGCCCCCTCCACCCTTCAAAGACTGTGTATGCCTGATGAATTCTTTTCAAGCCACCACACAGTGCTCAGCTCCTGTAAGGAGCCTAGAACCATTCCAGCTAGGGGCAGTTCAGGGTAGTGGTCCAGATTTGGGTCTTTAGAACTTCAAGCCAGGTTAGGGCAAGCATCTGTGTGCTCGTACCTGCTCGCCTGTCCACCTCCCCACCCTACCCGCAGTGCTGCAGGAGCCACAAAGTCTGAAGTCAGCAACAGTTTCTTTTCCCCGGTTGGTGTCTGAAGAACACTTACAGCAGCCTTCAGAATCGACGAGAGATGCCATATGAGTAGCAATTGGGATATGACTGTTCTGGAGAGAGGGCTGGTTGGGTTTTTGCTGCCAAAAAGAGCACGTTGCATCCACTTTCTTTTCTGGCAGCATATAACTCAAACCAGAATAATGAGCACAACAGGGGGCTTGTGGGGGGGGGGAGAAAGAGGGGTGGGCGATTCGACAGACAGTCTGGGAGTGTTCAGCTCAGAGTCACCTTGTGGCTGTGATTCATAGTGGAAGGAAAATAAATAAATCTCCCCAAAAGTTTCCATGAACAACAGCTACCCTTGGGGAAGTCCTTGCTGAGGCTTCCATCTGGGGCTCTCAGAGGGTTCAGTGATGGCTCTGATTAATACATGGCAAGCCCAGAGCAAGGGATGGGGAAGTCTGCAGATGCAGCCGGAAAAGCCTTTGAAGCAGGAGCCCTCCAGAGCAGGGCCAGGAGCCCAGGAGCACACTTGGCGCTCAAGGGGTACAAGACACACACACACCCCAGCCCCTTTGTAATAATTCTTCTCCCAAAGCAAGGAAAGACAAAATGATTGCGCCAATTGCCAGTTAAACAGGCACATGATGCCTGGCCAGAGAAGTTCATTTCAACCTCCAGGTACTAGCTGGAGATCTCCTGATCTCCAGGTACTAGCTGGAGATCTCCTGATCTCCAGCCAACAGAGATCTATTTTCCTGAAGAAAATGGCTGCTTTGGCAATTGGACTCTATGGCACTGAAGTCCCTTCCCTCTCCAAACCCCACCTTTTTCAGGCTCCATCCCCAAAATCTCCAAGTATTTCCCAACCTGGAGTTGGCAACCCTGGTAATGCATTGTACAGGAAGCCAAGGAGGCCCCTGAGAGGCCTGCTGAAGAAGACCCAGTAGATAGCAGTAGGGTAGGGTTGCCAACCTCCAGGTATTAGCTGGAGATCTCCTGCTATTACAACTGATCTCCAGTTGATAGAGATCAGTTCACCTGGCCGCTTTGGCAATTGGACTCTATGGCATCAAAGTCCCTCCCCTCCTTAAACTCCGCCCTCCTCAGGCTCTGCCCAAAAAACCTCCCGCCGGTGGCGAGGAAGGACCTGGCAACCCTACAGTAGGGTGGAGTTGCAATAGGTGCAAAGCACTATAGCTCAGAGGGAAAAGGAGCAGGACCCCAGGACAGCCCAGCTGCAAAGAACCAACCCAAGAAACATTTACTTTGCCCCTCCTCATTAATTCCTCATTAAGTCCCTTTGCCCTTCCTCATTAACTCCTGTGCTACATTTTCAGAGGAGAGGGAAGAAGTAGCAATAACGGGGTTTGGGGGAAATGGAGCGTCCTGCTTTCCAGCTGGAATAAACCCATGAGCTTTATTTTGTGCTCATGAGTTAAGGAGAACCCCCTTTTCAGGAACACCTCCCACCACCAAAAGAGTTGCCAACCTCTAGGTGCTGGCTGGATATCTCCCGCTAATGTAACTGATCTCCAGGTGATCTCCAGGTTCACCTGGAGAAAATGACACTATACACCGTTGAAGTCCCTCCCCTCTCCAAACCCTGCCCTCCTCAGGCTCCACCCCCAAAACTCCAGATATTTCCCAACCCAGAGCTGGCAACCCTACCTCCATAAGGATTATGTATTGAAAAATGCATTCTTCCCCCTCCCGCTTGAGCTATATCATTAGAAAGGAGATCCTTGTCTGTTCTCTTTATGTCATATAACATTAATAACCTTAGAAGTACTTTGGCAAGGGAGGCTACTTATAATTAATTTGCAGATCAAAAAAATTGATGTGATTTGCAGTGAAGACAGAAAATATTTAACTGCAGGAGACAGGCTGGCTGAGCATGCTGGTGGGCCATTCTCATTTTAAGTTACAAAGGGAGGGAGGTACGTGAGGAGGCAGGATTTGTACACATGCAACTGTGTTGTCGTCAAATTCAGTATTGTCTACTCGGCTGACAGGGGTTGTCCAGGCTTTCAAGTAAAGGTCTTCCAGACTGCCTACTATCCAATCCTTTTTAAACTGGAACTGCCAGGGGTTGAACCCAGGACCTTCTGCATTCAAAGCAGATGCTCTACCACTGAGCCACAGCTCTTTCTGAGCTATAGAACCCTGAAGACCCTGGCAGAAACAGAATCAAAACTGAGGCCTCATTTGTCAGGATGTAGGACAGGAATGAAGGAACACATATACACACCGGCATGCAGCACAATGCTTATTCTCTGTCCATGTATTTAGGGAAAGGGTGCTATCCTCTCCAGTGAAAGGAGGACAGACACCAGTGAAGGTAAATGGGGAATAACTTAGGCTAACCTTCCTTGCTGTCTAATAATGGAGAATCCTCTGTAAATTGAAAGTGAGCGTAAAGTGGCCCAAGGAAAAGGTATCCCGTTATCTCCGGTGTGTATCTCCAGCTTCTCCCCCCCCCTTTTTTTTTTGAGTGAAGGGGGTGTTTTCCTTTTCTAATTAGATATTTCAGGCTGCATCTTTCGACCTACTCGTCCTGATTGATTAAGCCTAGGAAGATGTTTAAATCTGTAAGTATAATTATTAAAGGGGCTGATTATACATTCATTAATATTCATGAGCCTTTGATGGAAGCCAGAAGATGAGTTGATGTGTAGGGCTGAAGCAATTGCAAAAAACAAACAAACAAAAAAGTGTGTTTCAGTTTGAATTCACAAATATCCAGGGATGAACTGGACTGGAAGATTTCCCCTAATCTTTAACACAAATCCACCTTCCCATCCTTCAGCTCACACCCTGCTCACAAGTTGCCAGCAGGGAGCTGATCAGGTCTATTCTGATGTGTCTGTTTTGCGCGATTATGTTGCTTTCTCAAAAGACTGCAGTGATTTTTCACAGTGGGAGCCCCCCACCCTTGTCTTCTCCTTCTACCTCCAAATTTAAAAGGCAAATAGTTAAAAGGAGGGGGGATTTCATTTGGATTGAAACTTACTACTTAGGTGTCTCTGTGGGTCTTCAGAGTCTGCTTGCTATGATCGTCAATCTCGATTAATCTGCTTCTCCCTCAGAAGGTTGCCAACAGGCGGGGGGGGGGGTGAGAGGGAGGGAATGTCCTGATCCTTTAACAGAGACTTAATGGGATGTTACACACCAGATGATATTTACCTCAATGTCATGAAAAGCTTCAACTGCTTATTGCCATATATTAAAGCTTCTGTTAATGGTGCAGGACATCTCCCCCTAGGCCTGTTGGAAACCCCACTCCCTCTGTTTGCTGACATCAGTGAAATATACCCCCAGAATTATTATTTTTAGATCCAGCTGATGAGTGCTATTGTGCCATGATATCAGGAATATTGCCTAAAAGTAGAAACGGTGCAATAGCATCGGTTTCAAACAAAACAATTTTAAAAGGCAACATCAGCACACGGGTTGGCGGCCGGAACTACAACAGCCTGGCCCTGTAGAATCAGTGGCTATTGCACAGGCGAAAAACTGCTCCACGTGAATCTTAACATCCATTGAAGCAATCTATTAAGGATCGTGCCTTGCATTTGATGGAGGCAGCCACGCAAGTTAAGCTCACCTTGCGATGCTGTTTGCATTGGAATTTGCAGCTTGCCTAGTAAGGTGTGGTTAGGAATTGGCCCTTCAGCCTGCTTGGGAACGAGGCCCAGAAATCTGAATGGAAGAGTGCATGGAGATCAAACAGGGCGTTGTAATGAGGCAAACAAGTCTGTTTATGTTCGCAATGAAGCACAGCGATCCTGCTTCATCGTTGGAGCAAAACATCATTCCAGGGGCAGCCAAACAGCCAGAGAGAGAGAGAGAGAGAGAGAGAAAGCAGAGGGAGAGAGTGAGTGATGTTGTCCATTGAAGCTCTAATAAAGTAGGGCAGGATCAAAGGCACCGTGTTAAGGGAGGGGGTGGAGTGCAGTGGGCAGGCGCTGGCTTCCTCTTGGCATGACAGAGATTGCTTCAAGAAGCCAGTGGGGCTGCAGCGTCGGATGGTGGGCACAGTCTCTCTCGCTAAGAAGAGCTCTGCTGTATTTCATGTGCTCAAGAGCTGGTCTTGCTGCGTTGTGGAGCTCTGAAAGAAAGGACCAGGCAGGAGAGGCTGGTTTGTGCTGCTGTATGGCCCTCTGCCCACCCTATGACATTGACAGCCCAGGCGGGGGAGTCTTCCTCCTCCTCCTCGTCCCGTTCCAAGCGCAACAGATAGAAGCCGGTCTGCTTAGGCCTGAGTCATTAATCCCAGGCTAGTCTCCTGGGGCTGCAGCAAAGGTCGCCAGAGAAAAAGCTGTTTCTCTTCCTCTTTTGTTCTGTGGGCTAAAATTGGAAGGAAATTAAATCCCCAAAGTGAGGAGCCGAGAAATTGAAGAATGAGGGAGCCGAGAAGCTCCTGTGTATGGCTGCAAAATTACTGTCTGCTTCCTATTAATTAAACGTTTCATCCCTCTGATCATGGCGGGGGTGGAAAGCTTTTTCAGCCCAGGCGCCGTTTGGTTCACATCTCCCCACCATGAGGGTCTCTTAAAAATTAACTGTACAAAGTGAAGCAAAACTCCAGCAGATCTCAAAGGCAAGATGAGCTGAGCTGAGCTGGTCCCCTGGTCTGAAGCGATGCTGCAAAGCATCTGAGCCTAGGCATTTTTGTTCCAGGATTCGCTAAGCCCCTAAACGAACTGATGGAGCTAAGCATTTATTTATTCATCTAGACCCCATTTTATTTTTACATGGGGCCCCAAAGTAGTTTACATCATCTCATTATCTCCTTATTATCCCCACATGCTTGGAAAGTAGATTAGGCTGAGAGAGAGTGACTGGCCCTAGGTCACCCAGCAAGCTTCCATGGCAGAGTTACAATTCAACCCAGGGTCTCTCAGATCCTTGTCTAACCAGTCTAAATCCCATTCCATCATCTTTAGGCACACTCTGGTGGTTGAAGGCTGAGGAGGAGGAGGAGGAGGAGAAGAGTTGGTTTTTATATGACGACTTTCTCTACCAGTTAAGGGAGACTCAAACCGGCTTACAGTCACCTTCCCTTCCCCTCCCCACAACAGACACCCTGTGGGGTAGGTGGGGCTGAGAGAGCTCTAACAGAGGAAACAAATCCAGTTCACCAGATTAGCCTCCGCTGCTCATGTGGAGGAGTGGGGAATCAAACCCAGTTCTCCAGATCAGAGTCCACTGCTCCAAACCACCGCTCTTAACCACTACACCACACTGGTAAAGGTAGTCCCCTGTGCAAGCACCGGGCCATTCCTGACCCATGGGGTGACGTCACATCCTGACATTTACTAGGCAGACTATGTTTATGGGGTGGTTTGCTATTGCCTTCCCCAGTCGTCTACTCTTTACCCCCAGCAAGCTGGGTACTCATTTTACCGACCTTGGAAGGATGGAAGGCTGAGTCAACCTTGAGCTGGCTACCTGAAACCAATTTTCGTTGGGATCGAACTCAGGTCATGAGCAGAGCTTTTGACTGCAGTACTGCAGCTTACCACTCTGCACCACAGGGCTCTATCGGTTGAAGGCTTACCCGTTTGAAAATGCCTATGGGGCCCTTTTCTAATGCCGTCCTCACATCTTTCTTCCCTGGCAGTCTCCCTGAGGCATCTCCGAGGAAAGTGCTGGCTTTCCCTAGCCAAAGGAGTTTTGGAGCACCTTTTGATGCTAGAGCTGATATGTTTTGCATGTGCCAGACCAGCCAAGAGGGAGTTTAGCCCCAGAACAAGCCAGCTTATGTATGACTGGTCTGGATTGCCCAGAAGGGAAAGACAAGAGAATGGAAGCTGTATCTAGAATAGTTGTTTTTGGATAACACCATCTGGGTATGTTTTCCCAGACTGGCTGCTCTTTATGTCTTAATAAATTTGGAGCATCAGTTTCCCCCCCCACACACACACACACACACACATACCTCCATTCCTTGCAGTTCTCCTAGCTAGGTTTGGCTTTGCTCCTTTCTAACCACGATAGGAGGGAGGCTTCAGCTCTTCTCTTTTCATGTCCCACATCTGTCACCTACGCACAGCATCTGTACAGGAAGGAACTCTTGCCTCAAGGAAGAGAAGCTGCATTTGGAGTTTCCCAAATGGCAGACTCATTTTGACATTCTTCCAGGGCACGCATCTGGCCGCTCCTCACCTCCCCATGCACCTGGCCCCTCCTTGCCCCCCCCCAAACAGAGACCAAGCAGATTTACTCTGGATCAAGCATCCGAGGGGGATCCATTCCAGCGATGCTTAGCTCAGCACTGCAAGCAGCCAATCTTGTGTGCTTCCCTCCTCCCCTCCTAGCCTGCAGTCACTTGGGAAGAGATGGAAAGAAAGAGCCCCCATGGCTGGCGCTCATCTGTATGCTGGCCCCGTTGCTGCCAGCATTTCTAAGGAGCAAATAAAAATAGCACTCAGTCATTTTGTAAATAAGATCCACCCCCTCACTTGCCTGGGGAGTTGTGAAAGATTGCCAGAAAGAGGGGGCGTGGAGGGGGGATCCTGGGCAAAGAAAGGCAACGGCGAGGCAAGAACAGGAGAGGGGAGGGTAGCAGACCCCCCAAAAGGAAGCAGGTTCAGGACAAGCGGTGAGGAAAGGACCCCGTGATGTGCCACGGATAGGATTCAGTCCCAGGGCAGGCAATAGGAATCCGACTGCTGGCTCAGAGCATGTGTGGGTGTTGTTGCTTCCTAATGAGACTGATAAACAAGGCGTGACCTTTGCTGATGTTCCAGAGGCCAAAGGTGTGCTTGTGCTTAGAAACCATTATGAAAGCTTTTTTCAAAATCACATATATTACAACGAAGATTATGATGAACCAGGAAATGAACTGAAGGGTGAGCACAGTCAGGGCCACCAAGAGAGGGTGCTGTAAGCATATTATTATGGGTGGGGGCTAGTTGAGCACCTAGTTGAGCAGCTGGTTCCAAGGAGGTCCACAGAACCAGGCATTTCAAGGTTGGTGATGTGAGGAGGGGACCCAGACAGAACCTTTATCTCAGGGCCATGGTGGCTCTCAGCAGCCCTGGCCAACGTTTTGGGGAAAGCTCAGCTTCTGTACTGTTTACCAACACCAGGGCTCTCTACTGCAGCTGTCCAGGACCTCTCCTCCCTGTTCCCACACACAACACACTGTTTTAAGGGTTTCACTAATGTACTCCACACACTCATCCTAGAATATATTTAAATGATACAGAGATTAGATTATTCAGGTCTATTTACATAATTTATTTATCGATTTAAGCCCTCAACTTCTCCTTAGAAGCCTTGATCAGCTTGTCCCATCCGATTTGGGATTGTGAGATGGCAATGTTGAGCACCTTTTCCAATTCAAGTAATATTTTCCTATTTGGTTCCGTCCTGATTACTTCATTGAAGGCAAAATATATCAGACCTGCTCTCTAGTTAACCAGTAACCATCTCCAATCAATCAGTCAGTCAGTCAGTCAGAGAAGGGCATCCTATAACAACTTGGGCTGCTGTGCCTTCAGGGACCCCAAGCTATTGTCAAAGATCCCATTGAATATTTCATGGCACTACAGAGATGCAAGCAACCCAGAGTCCAGATGTTTATTTGTTATTGTTCACTCCACTGGTCCCCTGGGACATACACTTCAGTCCACAGTCTCATCTATGCCCTCTTTGTGTATGTAAAGTGCCATGAAGCCACAGTCAATTTATGGCAACCCTGTAGGGTTTTCAAGACAAGAGATGAGCAGAGGTGGCTTGCCATTGCTTGCCTCTGCATAGCAACTTTGGACTTCCTTAGTGGTCTCCCATCCAAGTACTACCCAGGACTAACCCTGCTTAGCTTTCAAGATCTGATGAGATCAGGCTAGCCTGGACCATCCATCTATGCCCTGATGTCATCTATCTCCTCCAGTTGTCCCTTAAATTGTATTCAACTATAGACGATCCCTGTGGCCATGTTAGTGAGATGCCACCAAATCCTCTGGAACTTGGAGGTGTCCCTCTTCCACTCACGTGTGTTTCCAGTCTGAAATTGTACTTTGGCCTCAACTCTGTATGCCCTCAATTACTCTACCCTTTCGTTGGTTCTAGGTTGGATTATTGCTTTCTTTGGTGTGAGATGAAGTTAGGGGCTAGGCATGCAAATAGTCTTTGAGAAGAGCAGGGGTTCAGGTGCCGTGGCTGTTGTCTCCTTTAAAGCAGGGGGCAAACAGTTCTTCTTGAGAGGAAGGAACAGCTGGAGAACTTTGGAGGAACCGACAGTTGTAGGCTGTCAGTATTCTGTTTGAACCTGCAAAGCAATCAGATGAACTTGAGCAGGTATGGAATGATATTATGTAAGATGAGCAACAAAATGAGCAGATTGGCCTATGTTAACAAACGGCACTGAACTATCTGGTCAGGGTGTGCTGCTTTAATGACATTCTCAATGCCAGGTTTCAAAATACTGCTCTGCATCCAGTAATGCATCCTTGAAGCATGGGGTAGTGCCTTGCAAAGAATAAGGTCTCCCTTCTTAGGAATGAGGACAGCAGCAAGTATGAATGGGGGAAGCCAGCAAACACTGCAAGGGGTGGAGAAAATGAAGTGCTTCTTCTTTCAGTCGCCACTAACCCAAAGCATTCGTCACATCGCTCTTTCTAAATCTGGTGGATCTTTCAATGCTTCCCATGTTGAAGGAGAAAAAAACGGAAAATGAAAAGGAGGTTCAAACCACCCAAGTTTAAAATGGCATTATGTAAGTATGTGTTGTTGAAAGGCACTTGGAGGAACTCGTCCCTGAAACAAACCTGGAGGGCTTTAATGGAGTCCTGCATGCACCATCATGTGTTTAGAAAATTGACCATTATTCAGTGTACACGGCTGAGCACAATAGTGGATCATTTCGTGCTAATCCAGGGAAGCAGCTGGCACATCAATTTCAGGCAAAACTAAGGTAGAAATTACATATGGAAGCATTCGCTATGCTAATGCAAATCATCCCTAATAGCTTTTTTTCCTCCCTTGCAGACGACGTAACTGAAGTCAAGACAAACATTTACGTGACAAGTTTTGGGCCCGTCTCAGACACAGATATGGTAAGGAGCTGCTCTCATAATCTGTGTGGGGAATCAGGGGGTGGGGCAGTGGCTCACTGGCAGAGCATCTGTTTTGCATGTAGAAGGTCCCAGGTTTAATCTTCAGCATCTCCAGTTAAAGAGATCGCATTGTAGGTGATATGGAACACCTCTGCTCTGGCTGGCAGTGGCTTTCCAGGATAAACAGTATTGACCTTGATAGAATAATGACCTGATGCAACATAAGGGAGCTTCACGTGATCATTTCAGTCGAGACTTCTGAAGAGAGAAGATGTTCCTGGGGGGGCTTCCAGTAGTTCCTTTCCTTCTGAGGAGAAAGAGAGTCCTGGTACCTTGAGGCATTTTTGGGGAAATCTGTATACTCATGAGTAACTACAGTCATGAAGGAATGTTCCCTCAGGGCAACTTTCTGAGAACAGCCAGAACGCTTCCTGAAATTCAATGTTCTCACTTGGAGACTTTGAACCAGCAAAGAGAATAATTCCCAGCCTCGACTGTGGAAGGCAATGGCAAACCACCCCATAAACATAGCCTGCCTAGTAAATGTTGTGATGTGACATCAACCCGGTAATGACCCGGTGCTTGCACAGGGGGGCTACCTTTACCTTTTAGTATAATCAGCTTTTAGCTTTTCTCCTATCTGCTCTGGTGGAGACATCTAAAGACAGAGAGAATAGAAGGAAGGAACTCAGTGGGGCAGTTCATGGGAGCTTAGAGTCTGGAGTGCTCAGAAAGGTCCCTTTGCAGGACATGATGACTGCCCTGGATGGTAACACAAATGCGTCTGTTCCCAAGCCAGAAGAGATGCACTGTCCCCAAATGGCTGCCTACACTTCACAAAGAGGCATACAAGCAGCTGTAGGCATGAAGCTGACTATCCAAACCCTAGCCCTCTTTTACCCATGGCGTGGAAGACAACATGGTGTAGTGGTTAGAGTGCCTGACTAGGATTAGGGAGAACCAAGTTTAAATTCCCACTCTTCCAAGGCAACTTGCTGAGTGACCTTGGGCCAAGCACTTTCTCTCAGGCTAACCTCCCTTACAGGGTTGTTGTAAGGATAAAATGAAGGAGAAACACATAATATGAATATCGTAATAAATAAAATAAACCTCCCCCTCCAGAAGAGGCAAAAGGCAGGGAGGGGGAGACATGAAAGCATTCCATGTGAGTGGAAGAGAAAGAACAAAAGCTGGGCTTCGCTTGTGGAATTAATTAAATTAATGAAAAAGTTAGGGACCAAACCAAGGCCTCTCTTCCCACAACAGTTTGTCTAATTAAAACAGTCATGGGGAGGGTAACTTGCTGGAAGCTTTCCCAAAAGCAGACCAGGTAGGCTTCATGCCAAAAGATTTGGTGAAAATTCCCATGCTACAGAAGGATCCATCCTCATGCTGAATTATGAGGTATTATTACTTCCTGGCATTCCTCCACTCACAAAAACCTACAGAGAAAGAAGGAGGCAGTGTCAACAGAGGCCTGGCTTGTTCTGTGCCGCTTACCTGCACCTTCTCTGTCCTTATGAATTTGACCATGCTAGCCCAGAGGTCTCTAAGCATAGGGGACCAAGGGACCCTTGATAATGCCCAAGACTTGCATTTATTTGCTGGGGTTCAGTATGGGGGTGACTGTTCCTACTTGTACTCTTTATTTTCTGTGGACCAGAAGCAGCTAGATTTAGCCTTCCTGGGAGGATCAATCAGGCCCATCATTCTGTGGTGTTTGTGAGCCAAGCTTCTCACCTGACCCCTGCAAAATGGAACATAATATAGGCCAGTTAGCCAGACAAAAGACTCTTGCTGATGCTTCACAGGCTAGGTTGCCCAGTGCCGAAACAGACTACGAGGTTGTTCTTCTCGTAAAGATAAGTCAAAAAGCAGAATGACTGACCCAGGGGCTTTGGAAATAATTAATGCTTTATAATATGCCATTTTTATGAGTTCCCCATCAATGGGCTCTGGAAGGCCCTCTCCCTCTGGGGTGAGAAGTTAATTCAATGTCACTTGAGCCGCTGCTTTTAATTTGGCCTGGTGTTTCTCTCTTGCTGTCACACTCCCTTCTTCTCTTTCACACCAAAGCAAAGAACCTTAATGTATTCAGCCATCCAACCCTCAGGGAGAATCTCATAATTACTTCTAAGGTGGAGCATATTTGATTAAGGGAGCATGTATAATGAACTGTGAAGAAGGTGGAAATGTAAAGGTATTGGGAAATGGAAGGTATTCTCTGCTGAGTGAGTTTTACCAAATGTACTCAACATGAGGAAGACAGATAAAGAATGTTATGTCCCAGACCACTTTGCTTTTTGCTCTGGTTCCACTCTGTTGGTCCATGCATATAAACTGTGGTGCTTTAGGGGCACCCCGACCAAGAGAGAATCAACTGGCACCATCCTCCCAAAGAGAAAGAGAGGAGGGACTTTCACTCCTGACCTGTCTCCACAATGCCTGGTTATCCGTCCCTGGCTATTTCAGTATGATAGCCTCTTGTGCATTGTGGCACAATGTTGACAGTATGGCGGTTGTAAAACACAAGAGCTCTGTATCCAGCTCATGGGAGGAAGGGAGCAGTTGGCTACTTAGCAGAGGCTTCAAGGACCTTTGGTGGACAGATAACTGCAGTAGGGGACTTCAGTGCAGGAGTATGGTTGTGCTCCCTAGGGAGTGGAGAGGTAACCCATCCACAGCTTTGGGCACCTTAGGCTCAGATTCTTGGTGCCTGGTGGCCTGGGTGTTGCCACTGCCCTGCTGGTCTGAGCAACAAAGAAGCCATCTGTAGCTGTACAAGGACTCTGAGAGGCAGCAGAAGGCAAAACCAGCCTTGTTGCGGTGATCTCACTGTTCCAAAGGGCAGAAGGGAATCAGAAGGGGCGAAATGCCCAGTATGAAGCAAGAGTTTTGTATCCGTTGAATGAAATAAAAACAAGCAAGAATGACCTAGCAAGAGGGCAACTCTTTGTGCTCGCCAGGAAGAGTGGCATTGGCAGCTGCAGCATACATTTCTGGCATGGTTTACATTCATCAACCCTACCTACTGTTACTGTGGAAACTGGCATTTGGGGTTGTGTTTGGCTGCACTTGTTGCCAGGTCTTCTGTGTTCTTGCCTAGGATGAATCATTGACGAAGAATTGGAAAGAGTTGTAAACGGCTCTGCAGTACCCTGTTAGACCTGAGAGTTTACAGAGCAGACCGTCCTGCAAAAAGCCATGCACTAAATACACAATGAGGAGGAGGAAGAAAGAGGGAGAATTTAGAGAATATCTGGAAGTATCACCTCTCAGTTGCTGATCCTCATCTCTTTGTACTGAATGACAGGAATGAAATAATCAGCAGTTGGTCTGGACCTTAAAACCTCCCAGTCCATTCCCTTAATTTAACCTTAATTCTGGTCCAGATCCATGCTAGAGCAATACTTATCCCTGCTCCAATGATCTTGCATCCAGCCCTCATAGTGAGCTGGCCATGGTCCTGACCATCCTGTTGATCGTTCTGAGCGCCTGTCTCCAGGTGACAGGCTGCCACCATGGACAGCAGCATGACACAGGACACTTAAGCGTTTGCTTCCAGACAGCTCATTGATAAATTTGTTAGATTGTGTATGCCTTGGTTTCAGATCCCCCAGAGATGCTCTCAGAGGGTCACTGAACCTTTGGCAGGCTTCTTCAAGGCAACACCATCCAATGAGGGACCCTGGGGCAAGACAGTGGGAGTTAGCCAGTAAAATAACAGCCTGTGGAGGAAACTAATGTTTAAATTCATAAATAAACGCATAAGCCCTATCCAGCAAAAAGTGCCCCTTAGTATCACCCACTTGCCAAGGCATCTCCCAAGCTTTGCAAAGGATCCAATGCTCCTTGCCTTAATGATGGGGAAAGTATGAGTTGCTTTCTAAACAAGCCTTTATGCATTGTTTAGCGTCTTTAAGAGTGTAGAGCTCTGGTGAGCCCAGTTAAAAGGTGTTTTAAAACTTGTGCAGTCCACAAGACTAAGGGTGGGAGAATGGAAGAGCAAATTGGCAGAATATGCTGTGATGGTGAAACTCACCAATCTAGTAAATAAAAGACCTAGAGAAGAATTTATCTTAAACTGGAGACTTTATTATGCTTACGTGAGAACAATATAAGTTATGAGGAGTTTGATATGGAGGATATCAAAACTGTGTTATTAAAATGTATTGTTGTTCAAGTTTAATAGAAAGATAGAAATATAGAAACAGACAATTAATACAGTATACTTTAGAATGTATCAGGATATAAAGGATATCCACAACCAGGGTAGACATGCATACTTATGTCAAAATAACTGAGCAGTAGAGAAGTATTGTGAAGTATCACTGTAACCCCTGTCCCCCTCATCCTTTTTTTATGTTTATCCTTTTCTTTCTCTGTTTTGGAAAAAAAAAATTAAAGACCAAGGGTGGGGGTTTTTTTGTTTTGTTTTTTTGGTCTGTTTCTGTGATTTTTAGTAACAATGCTTACAATTTAACCCATATCTTCTCTGGCAGGAATACACCATTGATGTTTTCTTCCGGCAGTCCTGGCGAGATGAGAGGCTAAAATTCGATGGTCCGATGAAGATCCTCCCCCTTAACAACTTACTGGCCAGTAAGATCTGGACCCCAGACACTTTCTTCCACAATGGCAAGAAATCAGTAGCCCACAACATGACCACACCCAACAAGTTGCTCCGGCTGGTAGACAATGGCACTCTTCTATATACCATGAGGTAGGTATCACTTTGTGCCTTAAATATAAGTGGTGTTGCTCCACGCCCAGTGTAAGCTCATTAATTTCTGCTTTGAGCCCTGAGGTAAGATGGTATAAAGAGCTCTTGAACCCTCTCTACAGCTTTCCACAAGTCCCGTCTTTTAGGCAGCTTGATCAGAGGCCTGCCTGTGTATCTTTCCTGCCTTACAGCCATCCTGTGTATGACGTGAAAAACCACAGTACTATCATTTGATATTCCATGTAATTTTTATTGAGCCATATTTTAATAAGGAGCTGTGGCTCAGAGGGAAGAGGTTGTGGCGCAGTAAAAGAGCACATGCTTTGCATACAAAGAGTCCCAAATTCAGTCACTGCCATCTCCACATGAAAAATCAGATATCAGATGTTAAAAAGACCCTTTTCTGCCTGAGACCAGTCTAGTATAAATGTCTATGAGTCAGCATCTGGGACCTGGATTATAGCGATCAGCTGAAAAAGCTCAGTTGAGTGATAAGAATGCACCAAAATCATTGCTTGGGGCTAAGAAAACAGAATTGGCAATTATTCCTATGGGTTTCACACCTGACAATCCCATTGGCAGTGGCCATTATGTCTTGCAGATTGACCATTCATGCAGAGTGCCCCATGCATCTGGAAGACTTCCCAATGGACGTCCATGCCTGTCCACTGAAGTTTGGGAGCTGTAAGTACTAGACTGCCAGGGAACACAAAATGTTAGTTTCTTGATTTACAGGTGGACAGAGGTCTTAATAGCCTATTAATCAGGCAAGCTAGCAGCCCTGAGCATGACTTCACGTGACAGCCTACATTTATTAGTCTATATAGCAGCATTTATTTTATTTTATTTCCTATATCTAATGGTTTTATTTGTTTGTTTGTTTACGTCCAGCTTTTTCACTGAGACTCAAAGCAGATTACACAGTGTATATTAAAACAATCAATATAAACCAGGACTTGTTAGAGGACTGTAACTAGGATTACAGAAATCTGAATAAGGATAGCATATTAGATATGACACAGAATGCAGGAAAATGTTACTACATCAGTAGAAAACAATGCAGCACCAACATGGTAATATGTGCAGCAAACAGATAATAAATCCTATATGCAGTGGATTAGTCTGCTACCTCCTATTAATAACCGAGCTTTGGCGTTCTGTACCAAATGGAGTCTCTGAGTTAACGACAAGAGCAGACCTGTGTAGAATGCATTACAATAGTCTAGTTTTCATGTTACCTTGGCATGGAGCCAGGTGGCCAGACCAGCTCAGTCAAGGTAGGGGGGAGCATCTTCCAGGCGTGACAAAGTTGGAAGGAGGCATTTTCCGAGATGCATTAACATGTTTCTTCAGCAGTAATGCTGAGTACAGTATAACTGCTGGTTATACTGATTCAGCAAGGGTCAGCTGAATGCCACTGAAAGTGGGGAGTACGTTGTCTTTCAAGGCTTCAGCCTTTCCACCCAGCATTACTTCCATCTTATCAGGAGTTGGTTTCAATTTGTTCGCTCCTAGCCATTTAGCCACAGCAGTCAGACAGAGGCTCAAGAGCCCAACTGCATCACCAAGTAATTTGGATAGAGACAGATAGAGATGGGTGTCATCAGCATATTGATGACAACCAATTCCAGAGCTATCAATGATTTCTCCTAAGGGCTTTAAATAGAGATCAGATGGCATGGAGGATAGGACTGTGCCCTATGGAACCCCACAGGACAAGTCCCACTCTTAATGACAGCTGGTTTCCAAAAGCAAGTCTTTGAGGCTGGTCCATAAGGAACAATTTAGTAAACAGGTATCTCATGCCAGTCATGAAGACAGCAAATTCCTGCTGCCCATGGACAAGGCTGAGGTTTCTAATTCAGAGGACTTCCCAGGAATGCAGACAAATACGACTTTCTAGATTAATCAAAAAAGACAATCCTTAGTGGTTTGATGAGAACTGAGCATTCTCTAGGAGGCATGGAATATTAAGAATGGCTGAAGCTAGGAATGATCAAACTCCCACCAGTTCAGCTCACATTTTGTTTACCAGTCACAAACAGGGAGCCAATTTTTTTGTTGATCACTCAGCCGTTTTTGAGCAGTTGGAGCCTGTTCATTGGGCTACTTTTCAAGCATTCAAACAGTAACATTACAATACAGTGCAATCAGCAGTGCTTGACACTTGTGTGTTCTCACACAGCTCCATGAGAGTTCTAGTTTCCCCCAGTCCCACAGACTTGTTATCACCACAACACCGCTTGACAGCCAATCGTATAAAGAAATAGTGAGCAACTCAGTCCATCAACCAGTGATTATAAGTAAATGCTCTGTTTTTTTGGAACTGTTACAGTTTGGTGTTCACTTAAGCCTACATCATTGAGATTATTTTGCGCATGCATGTTTTTGTAATGCCTTATGGAAGGCCTAGTTCCCTTCCCGCATTGTTTAGTTACCTGACCATCCATGACACTGTGGGAGAATTGATTTCACCTACTATGCAGTTGCAAAAGCACCTGCAAGGCGAAAGAAAGTTCACTGCCACAAGGAAATACAAGCCCACTTCCACAGCTATTGTGCAGCCACAGGTCTGTTTGATGGCTTTTTGTTCAGAGGGCAGCAGACAATAGATCCAAGGCTCATGAGTGATTGAAGCTGTTGAACGAGGTATTTTCACCTGCCAAATCCTGTTTGCATGAATTTTGCAGCATCCCCAATTGATAGTTAAAGGGCAAAAAATGGGGCGCTTGGGAAACTGGCGTTCTCCAGCCCCAAAATGCTTATAGCATCCTGGAAGGGGAGATTTGGATCAGGAGGGAGACAGCTTCCTTTGTGTAACAAGCAAAGTTCCCAGTGCTTGTTGATCACATTGGTTTCCTGCCATTCCCTCAAGGAGCACAAAATGGCTAACAAGGGTTTCCCCTCCTGAACTTTGACCTTTCAGTAGCTTTGTGAGACTGATTAGACCAGGGGCGTCAAACTCAGTCCACATGAGTTGCGAAGGCTATTCTGGTGAACTGGATTTGTTTCCCCACTCCTACACATGAAGCCAGCCGGCTGACCTTGAGCTAGTCACAGCTCTCTTAGAGCTCTCTCAGCTCCACCTACCTCACAGGGTGTCTGTTGTGGGGAGGGGAAGGGAAGGCGATTGTAAGCCGGTTTGATTCTTCCTTAAGTGGTAGAGAAAGTTGGCATATAAAGACCAACTCCTCCTTCTTCTTACAAGGGCCAGATATAACATAAATGTCCCCTGGTTGGGCCAGGCCATGGCTCACCAGCCCAGATCGAGAGTGGAGGTGGTGTGGCTGACTCAACTGGCTCATAAGCCAGTTAAGAGCTCTCAAGGGGCCACATCCAGCCTGCGGGGCCTTATGTTTGACACCCCTGGATTAGATTGAAAGTGGGTGAGTGGCCCCAGATTGTTCCATGAACTTTATGGCTGAGTGGAGATTCAAACTTGGTCTCCCAGGTCCTAGTCCAACACTCAAACCACTACTCCATCCATACATGAGGACCATGCAGTTGGCCTGTTAAATGGGGCCACTCACAGACAAGATGGTGATTTCTGCATACCTGAGGGCTTCCCGGTACATAAAAAAATATTCTGCCCAGGATGCCATAAGCTTTTAAGGACTCTGACCACTATGAAGCCTAAAAAGTCATGGAGGGAATCATTTAAGAATGGTTAGGTTTTATTTGCATCCTTAATTTCAACCATAAAGTCTTCAAAGTGGCTAACTACATTTTAAAAGTACAATTTTTAACTATTTATTTCCCTCCCATCCCCAATACATTAGTCTCCCTTGCTGAAAGAATGCTCTAGTCCCTTCATCTCAGGATGGAAGGCCTGAAAGTTCTGGGAGCCAAGCAGGGAGGAGCCAGGCATTGCTCTGCCACAGCATAAAAACACACCAGCACATAAAAAAACAGCACAAATCAAAATCCAGCAGCTTAAAATGATGTACATAAAACGGTTCACAGACTAGAAGGAGACCAAAACAGCTTTACAAGGTGGAACTCCTCAGTTAAAAGCATAAAGGCAACCCAAAGGCTTGGTACTACCACTGGAAAAGCTCTGCCTCTGAATAACACCCACCAGACCTCTGCACAGAGTAGGACTTGGGATGAGGATGTTAACTGGCCAGCTGGACAGTATGGGAGGAGGTGGTCCTTCAAGCCCCCTACTCCCAACCCACTTAGGCCAGTAAAGGTAAGAATTGGCACTTTGATTTCTGCCCAGAAACAGATGGGCAGTCAATGCAGATCTTTCAGCCCAGGGGTGGTGCATTCCCTTGTATCCATCCTTGGAGAGAAGTCTGGTAGCCACATATGGTTTCAAAGGCAGCCCCTGAGCACTATTTCATTACACTACAGCGTGGTGTAGTGGTTAAGAGTGGCAGATTCTAATCTGAAGAACTGGGTTTGATTCCCCACTCCTCCACATGAAGCCTGCTGGGTGACCTTGGGCTAGTCACAGTTCTTTCCAACTTCTCACAGCCTACCTCACAAGGTGTCTGTTGTGGGGAGAGGAAGGGAAGGAAATATTGTAAGCTGGTTTGATTCTCCTTAAAGGATAAAGTCAACATATAAAACCCAACTCTTCTTCTTCTAATGAAGCACACTTCCCTATAATAAATATTGTCCAGTGTTGTTGTTGTTTCATTTGACTGTGAACAAAAGCTTTTTTTTATTAAGTTTTATTGAAATAGGCAGAACACTACAGAATATGTCAAAGTACACAAAGCATACAAAAAGCACAATGTACAAAAAGAAAAAAAAGTGAAGAAAAAAAGAAAAAGAAAAAGTGAGATACAAAATAAAACAGAAACTGACCTCCAACTCTCCTCACACAGACCACATACCTTATTTCTCTTGTGAATAACTTTGTTTTAATCTATTTTACTTTGATTATTATTTAACTATTTTCATATTTAAAATGTAAAGGTAAAGGTCCCCTGTGCAAGCACCGGGTCATTCCTGACCCATGGGGTGACATCACATCCCGACGTTTCCTAGGCAGACTTTGTTTGCGGGGTGGTTGCTAGTGCCTTCTCCAGTCATCTTCCCTTTACCCCCAGCAAGCTGGGTACTCATTTCACTGACCTCGGAAGGATGGAAGGCTGAGTCAACCTTGAGCCGGCTACCTGAAACCAACTTCCGTTGGGATCGAACTCAGGTCGTGAGCAGAGCTTGGACTGCAGTCCTGCAGCTTACCGCTCTGCCCCACGGGGCTCCTGTTTTCATCTTAGTCTACCATTTAATAAGAGTAGGTTCTAAAAATATATAAAAGAAGGGTTTTTTTAATGACCTGGAATCCGTGGCTGCTTCCCACGTAACCATGTGCTTCCTCTGCTGCGGCTTGCCTTTTCTTTGTTTGCCTAGAGCAGCAGCCCTGGGTGGAGAGACTCTTGATTCACATGTTTCAGAGAAACATCAAGGTCAGGAAGTCCCTTCCAGTGGCTGTTTCAGGGAATGGAGTGAGGGGGTGAGGGAGAAGCCTTGGAGCGTTGGCCTATAAACTGTCGGTTGCCCAGATTCCTAGTCTGAACAGCCGCAGAAGCGTTAATCCGGCATGCAGTTGAAAAATACATCCAGTGCCCCAGCAGGGGGCACTGCAGTTTGGTGCTAGAAAGGGGAATGGAAGCCCGGGAACTGGAGGTGCTTGAACCACCACTAGACTGAAGGACATGGAGGGGCCTGCTTGCTGACTTGCTCCCTGTGTACTTACTAACAGCCCCTTAAGAAGGGGCAGGCTAATGTTACACTTTCCTGTGCCGGACGTGACTTGCTTTATAAACAGGGCCTTCTTTCCTGACCTTGGGGTTGAATTTGTGGCCCTTACCCACTATCCTCAATGCAATTTCTTCCATATTTCAGGTTGGGCAGGGGCTGCAGAGTGCAACTAATGGTCTGCCTTTCGTCCTTCCCCTGTAGATGCCTACACCAAGTCTGAGGTGAACTACAACTGGACCCTGGGGAAAGTGGAGGTGGCAGAAGGAGGGTCTCGTCTAAATCAGTACGACCTTTTGGGCCACGTTGTTTCAAGAGAGGACATTGAAACAAGCACAGGCAAGAGAGCAACCTCATTCTTCTGGGGCTGCAGGCACCCAACACAATGGCAGAGAGGCTTGGGAGGGCAATTTCTCCACAACTGGCAACAGCTGTAATCCTAGTTCCTATACAGCAGGGTCCTAAACCACAGTCAAGGCTGGGTGGCGGTGCAGATGGAGGGTGTTCCTTTTTCCTTACCAGGAGCCAATTGAAAGCCCAGCTGCGTCCTTTCCTTAGGGAGGCAGCATTCAGGCTGCAAGGGCAAAAGGCTTCAGAACATCTGTGAGAGGATTACAAACTGGCATATGATTGCTTTTGGAACCACCTGCCCTGCATTCTGCTGGGTTCTTAGAGGCAGTCAATAATCACTGCATGAACTGGTAATTTTTCAGGACATGGGAGATTTGCCTCACTTCTCCAGATGGCCTCCCCAGTCAGCAAAGTATAGATTTAGCAACTGTATTTAGTGACATGTTTCTTTTCCCATGCCTTCCTTGCTGGTCCCTTTAGGGGTGTATGTTATGATGATCACTTACTTCCACCTCAAGCGCAAGATCGGCTACTTTGTGATCCAGACCTACTTGCCCTGCATCATGACGGTCATTCTGTCCCAGGTTTCCTTCTGGCTCAACAGGGAAAGCGTCCCAGCACGAACTGTGTTTGGTGAGTTTCTCACGTAAAGAATCTCAGGGCAGCCCGGGAGAAAAGAGGCCAAGAAGCAGGATGCTCTTCCGTGGGTAGTGCCTTGGGTACCACTCTCTGGAATGCCACACTGATGGGTAACTGTGTTTTGAGTATCTTGCTACCATAGTCTGAATGAATACCAACCACAGGAGTTTTTCCCCAAGAGGACAGCTATGATTGAGTTCATAGGGAGGGCAGAGGATAGGTCCAAATCTTTTCCAGAATAAAGAATGGTGCGGTTTGGATAACCAAAATGACTCTAAGCAGAGTTTGCAATCCAAAAGGCTATAGAGTTTGTGAAACTAGACGTGTGTATTCATAAGAGAGTCAGTGTGGTGTAGTGGCTAATATTGGGCTAGGATCTGGGACACTCCATGTTTGAATCCCTACTATCTCTGCCATGGAAGCTTGCTATAAGACCTTGAACCAGTTACACACTCTTAGCCTAACCTACTTCACAGAGTTGTGGAGATAAGGTGGAGGAGAGGGGAATGAGATAAGCCTCTTTGGGTCTCCATTGGGGGGGACAGGTGGGGTATAAATGAAGTAAATAAAAATAAAAATGGTTGTGGCAAGGGAGTCATTGGAGAAGAACAGTGTGGAGCAAAGATAGTAAAAATATTGTATTCGGTGGGGGGGGGGATATCATGCCTACCTTTGAACATGAAGCCTGATAAATTCCCTCGGACTTCATACTCAGCCAGGGTTAAGTTTTAAGTACATCAAAAGCTGATATTTTAGCCCCATAGATGCCCAAGGAAATTGACATCTCCCTAAAAATTGTGGTCCCTGTTGTCATGTCAGTTTCTGTCCTATGGGGGAGAAGAGTTCCCAGAGAAGGAGTTAAGAACATCCATCTTCCTTCATCCTTTCAGAATGCTTCCAGCTTCACTGGCCAAATCTGAAAGGGATTGCCCAGTTAAGGGCTCATTTCCCTCTCCCTTTCATTAGATCCTGCCCAGTTGGATCAGGGATGCCAGTTCTTCTGGAGGATGCAGGCCTTGGAATGCACACTTTTTATGCTACACCTGGTTCAGATATACAAGGCCAAGTCATCCTTGTAGAAAGATGCCTCCAGTTGGGGAGCCATCAACCTAGGAAGCAATTGCTTGGGTTCTCTTAGCTACAGCTAATTCTCTAGCCAGACCACACACACATACACACACACTAGAGATATTAGTAAGAGGAATTTTATTAATTCCTCTTTACCCAGTTTCTCCCTGAAATCCAACCGTCTGTTCATTTCCCTATTTTTAGGAATTTTGGAGTCTGTTTTGAATCAATTACATTTTGATCAGAGAAATTTGAAGAGAAGAGGAACAGGAAGGGAGGTTCTGCAAAATTTCAGAATTTCGCTTTGTAGATGCTCAGAGGCAGGCAATGCTTACTCAAATCTTCTTACCCGCCTGCTAGAGCACCCTCTGGTATATGGCATCAAAACAACCCCCCTGCAAGGGCTACAAAAGCATGCAGAGATGTATAATAGAAACCTTCAAAGATAAATTATAGAGAAATTCTTCTTTTGAAAAAAAAAAAAGAGGAATTAATGGCTATATCACAAGTGTTAATTGCAACCCTATTTTAGTTATATGGAGAATAGGATGGTGGGAAGGATCATAAGAGAAAAACCAGCAACTAGGATCAAGAAATTGTGATATGGAACACAGATATAAGAATCTCGGTTTTTCTTCTTTTTCTGGCACTGTTAGATGAGGATTGAGGACATTCATGGCTGGGGAGGGGAAAAAGGGCCTTCCTCACACTTCCTTTCCACCAAAAATAGGTCCTGAGGGATTCAGAAGAAAAGAGCATTTGAGTTTTCTTTTTTTAATTGTTACATATGCCTGTGTAACCTGAGAACATGACATTTTCTCCATAGCAGGTGCTTTCTCCTAGGTGTTATGCCCAAACGAATGCAGGTAATTGCTGAGTTATGCCTCCTTCCTCACTGGTTACTGCAGGTATCTTTCTTGATGCTGGGACTGAACGCCTACAGATTGTTTCTTTGTTGAAGGCAGTACTATAGGCATGACCCCCAGCTGGTATAGCTGACCTAGAAATCCCAGAAGAAGAAGAATCTAGTATAAATCTGCCACTCACTGGATGAATTTATCAATGGCACTTTGCAAAGAAATCTACTAGAGCTTTACTTAGGAGCTTGACTACTACATGTCAGTCCTGAATCAAAACTGAGGATCTCCCCTGGTCTTTTTGCTGGGGTTTTTTTTTACATGTAGGGTTGGATCCAAGCAACTTTCCTCCTGGTGAAAATATGAGGGAGGCATCCTCTTTGACCACAAAAAGGCTATGCTGGGTATCATAGGGCTTCCATCCTGCAATGTGACACAGGGCTGTAGTAAGAAAAGAAACTGAGCAAAATTGAATGAAAAGGCTAGCAGCATCCCACCTATGCTTTGGATTTCAGTGCCTACAGTTTGGCTTTCTTGGAAAGCTCACACACACCTTAAAAATGTCTCCATCCTCTCTGGTATTGGAGACTCCATTTCATTGCTGTAGTAAGACTGCATCTTACTTTTGGGGTTCAGAGTGAGAATCCACAAGGGCAATACTATCTGTGTGTGCAATTTATGGATGAGTTTTTAGTAACAGAAAGAGCTGTCATTCAAAGCAGTTTCCTCCCCATGGTTATTGGTTAAGGTCATGTCCATTCCGAGCTTACTATGCCCCCTTTTTCTTCACTTCCTATCACAGCACCCTGGGGTGAAGTCATAGAAGAGAATATTTTAGTTTTACTCCACTCCCTACCTGGGCCTCCCAATGAATCATTTCTGACCAGGTACGGAATAGGTTGTAGGGATGATTTTGATGCTCCTGCTGAAGAAGATAACCATGAACCATGGCCAGGCCTGTACCAGGGAAGGGTTGGAGCTACTGAACCAACCCTTCTCTTCAAGATGCTCACAGCACAGTCAAAGCTAATCCAGGGGGCATCTCCAGAATCTCCCCTGCTGCCTCTTCAGGTGGGAATTATGCACACAGCCAGAATCCTTTTTCCATTCGTCAGCCATATCTTCAAGCTGCCCTAAGACTCTCCCTGTGATTGCATTTTTAGGCTTTGGTACAAGAGAGGGTGGAGGGAAGGCATCATGGTATAGCCCGATCTCATCAGATCTTGGAGCTAAGCAGGGTCAGCCCTGGTTAGTATTTGGATGGGCAACCTCCAAGGAATACCAGGGTTGCTATGCAGAGGAAGGCACTGGCAAACCACCTCTGTTAGCCTCTTGCCTTGAAAACCCCATAAGGGGTCGCCATAGGTCAGCTGCAACTTGACGGCACTTTACACACACACACAAGAGGGGGTGGGTCTTCTTGGCCAATGCCATTAAGCCTCTTCATAATTCACAACTGTAATTGCCCAGATAGTTAAGAAAACAGAGGCATGGACAGAATGCAGTCACCGTACACATCAGTGTCAGACCTCAGATCAGAACCCGTTTCTCCCTCCCATTCTCCCCCTTACCAGCTTCCTGTCTCCTTTGCACGAGGCCTCAGTGCCGGCCATCCAGTGCAAAAGATGCTTGTGGCCAAAGGTGCTGATGGTACAGGTGGACACAGTCCCGTTGATGTCAACTAGCCTGTGCCCAGTTGTGACACCAGTTCTTTTGGTCTTCGGTGCGTCTTCATAGCATCTCAAGGTGGAGGCTTCTGTGGCAGAGTGGCCAAAGGAGGAACACGAGCTACGTGCCAGTAAAAACATACTGGGCAAGTCTGCTTGGGAGGGAGAAACCCTTCTGTGCCCTTTTTGGCAACATCCTCTCCTGTTTTGTTTCCACAGGGGTCACCACGGTCCTTACCATGACCACTCTGAGCATCAGCGCCAGAAACTCCTTGCCAAAAGTGGCGTATGCGACGGCCATGGACTGGTTCATAGCCGTCTGTTATGCCTTTGTGTTTTCTGCGCTGATTGAATTTGCGGCAGTCAACTACTTCACGAAACGCAGCTGGGCCTGGGATGGCAAGAAGGTCCTGGAGGCTCAGGAACTGAAGGTGAGATCATGGCAAGGGACAGGCCAAAAAGGCCAGCCAAAGCACACACAGACCTTGGGAGGTGCGTTCAAATCCTACTCCTAACAGGGCAGCAAAGTAAGGCAGTGATGCTTGGAGACCATCATGGAGGCCCAGCCTACATCCACAAGTGGTTGGATGTTGCACTGTCATTGTGTCATAGCAATACTTTGCAAATGAGTGTTCCTCTGGCCGAGACAGTCCAGTTGTAAATGAGGGCTCTAGTGCAACAATAATGTAATATCCAACCCTGTTGTGGAGGCATCCCATGACAGCCAGCAGCCGCCTGCCCTCCTTTCTTTTTTACATGCCACAAAATGAGTTCTGGTAATGCCTGTAACTGAGAATCAGTTTTTGAGATATGAGAGGTCGGTTGGCTGCTTCCATCAGTGCGCATGCTGACAAGTCCTACTGTGTATACGCCATCACATAGATAATTTCAAATGTTTATCTAATTTATACAACTGGCCAACAAACCTCGCCTACAAAGCCACCATGGTTATCAGCATGGTTTAAACATATAAGCCATGAAAGACTCCTTTCTGCAAGAAGCAATGGCATCCAATGTTTGTTTGTCATAATCTTCCTGATGCAGATACCATGTTTGGTATGAATTTATATTCGACAACACACTTCCTGCCATGGTCCTGTCCACTACAGATTTGCCTCTTGATGAGGCTGTACAATTAAACATGATTCAGGATCCCCTAATCTTGTTGAGTCTGTGGACACATTTGGAATTTTAGGAATGTGGAGTGGGTACCACGACTAAATGGCTGCCATAGGTGGGGGAGGGGAGGGCTAATCACAAAGTGTTGGGTGGTTGCAAGGCAAGCATCCTATTGCAATGGAAGCAGCTTTTTTTGAATGGGTGCTGGCTGGCAGAAACACAAGTGATGCACCCTGGGTTCCTCTGAAGACCTCCGATTCCAGTGAGATGGTGGAAAGCCAGGATTGGCTCTTTGCTTTAGGGAAGAGAAGCAGATGGGCACCTGAAAACCCATAGGTGGACACCATGGTACCAATGGGTGCCACATTGGGGATCGCTTCTAGCAGAATAGGAGAAATGGGCCTTGGTGAATTTATTTCTGCAACAGCAGCAATTTCTGGATGCCTCATATAAATTGATCTTTTGTCTATACAACCATGCCAATATACAAAGGTTTCCCCCCCCCTTTCCTTCTCAGAAGAAAGAGCCTGTCACTTTGGCAAAGAAAACCAACAACACTTATAACATTGTGGGGACGACATATGCCCTCAACATCACCAAGGAACCAGGCCTGCCCACCATTGCCAAGAGTGCTGCTGCCACCACAACCACGCCTGCTGCCGTTGTCGTCCCTCCTAAGGTGCCCCGAATGGAGGAGAAGCCCCCTGAGAACAAGAAGACCTACAACAGTGTCAGCAAGGTAGACAAAATGTCCCGCATCGTCTTTCCTGTCTTGTTCGCCATTTTCAATATGGTGTACTGGGCTACATATGTAAACCGGGAGTCAGCCATCAAGGGCATCATTGCCAAACAATGAAATGAGGCACATAAAACCTTCCCTCTGCCCACGTGAACCAGGTGGAGGAATCTCTGTGGGGTTCCTTGGCCACTTGGCTGATTTGAGATTTGTTTTCTCTGTTGTTCTGATTGATTTTCTTCTGTTGAGTTCCTTACTCTCCCCACCCCCTATACAAACCAAACTGTGATTTTACAAGAACCTCTAATTTCTTGTTTGTTTTCGTTCATTTTTATTGTTGGGCGGGGGGGGGGAGTTTCCATGGAAAAGTGTGCCTCTAACATGGTGAGTCTGACGTCCAGCTCCCCCTGCCTGCCCCCTCCCTGGAAGCTGGCTGCTTGCCCCTTTCCTTCCATGCTAATTCTGCTGAGGAGAGCTGAGCTGTTTCTTTTCCCAGGCCTCCCCCTGCCTTCTGATGGACTGCCCTGGTGATTCCAATTGTCCCTCTTGCAAGCAGACGTCCCCTGGCCCCTTCTGGAATCTGCTCAGTAAGGCTAATGGTGGCTTATCTGGTGCGGCTTCTGTTCTTGTGCCTCAGGGAGAAAGAAGTTCCCAGTTGGGAAAGCAAGCTAGCACCACTGGAGGGCTGTCATAAGGAGAGGGGTGACGAAGGAGGTGGGGAGAGGTAGTGGAGACCTCCTAGCCCAGGAGTGCACCAGGCTGGGTTTGGCACAAAGTTCTGCTGTCGATAAGTTCAAAACTGCTTATACACCAGTGATCGCGTGAGCAAGTTGTAGCACTTGAATGGCAAAGGCCCTCTCTTCAGCCACTTGTCGGCAGTGTTATATTGCATGCCTTGTTTTCCTTGGGGTGCTTAGGAAATTCTCTCACTCTGCACTTTGGGGTTCTGGATCACCTGTTCCAGGTCACCAGGTAGCATCTATGCATTAGTCCCCTGATGATGTTGTGGACGGGATTTCTGATGTCATAAAGTTAACTGTGCAGGCACAAGTTGCGGCATTCTGCCCCTTTGTGTCTTTTTCTTCCCGCATAAGTTAGGTGCACATTGAAAAACTGTGTGCAGTGGTTTATTGAGAATGCATTTGCGCATTTGTATGCATGAGCGCATCATTGTGCGCATGTCCA
Organism: Euleptes europaea; assembly: GCF_029931775.1. Taxonomy (NCBI): domain Eukaryota; kingdom Metazoa; phylum Chordata; class Lepidosauria; order Squamata; family Sphaerodactylidae; genus Euleptes; species Euleptes europaea. The sequence goes on from NC_079324.1 coordinate 40,085,996, forward strand.
TTTTGTTTTTTCATGGAGTGCTCATAGCCTACATGTTCTTTTAGGGGTTTTCCAGATAACACAAGAGCTATCTCTCTCTCTCTCTCTTTGAAGTGGCCATAGGAAGAGTCAGTTAACTCCAGCTGTGGGCTGATGCTGGAGTAGTGCTGAGCAACTCATTCTCAGTTTCCCCCACTGCAAACTGCCCTGTGAGGCAGGCTACAGATGCAGAAAATGCTGCCCTCCTTTTGCTTATTTTTGAGTAGGAGAACAGCAAGGCTAAAACCCTCTTGTTGCAGATCTTTAATTTTGCCCTCACTTTCCCAGGATTAACCGCGCATTCCTGAGGGGGGGCAAGTCCTCTTAGGAGGAGGTGTGACCTCGCCCCTCTGCCGGCACGGTCTCTCCGTGGTGCAGGCCACGGTGGAGAATTGCCGTGACAGAATGGGGGGGCGTTCCTGGGGTGTTCCCGGGGTGGGCCGGGGGGAGGAGCTGCCAGTTGGGGGCTTCCTATCCCCGTTCGCCCCATTACGCCAGCGCCAGGAACAGCGTTGCTGTGCCTGCTTTTTTAGCAGGCACAGCCTCGCTGTTTTCAATGGGGCAAAAGGCCCCGTTAAACCAAAAAAAGCCACGAAAAAAATGCCAATTCTCGGGAATGCGTGGTAAGCATTGTGCACTTCCTGCAGGAACTTCCAACCAGACTTTGCCCTTACAATAGGCTTAGATTTTTTGTTTCCTCTCTGCCCCACCCCATAATACTAGACTTGCTCTCTTGCGCCCATGCATCCAGTTGTGCCCAAATAAATTAAAGCACCAAGTCAAAAAAGTGTGCCAAAAGGGGGCACCGTAAGATATATTGTGAAGTAGCTAGTTTAGCCACACACAAAAATTAATTAGCACGAGAACTTATTTTATCTAGTGCACTTATGTGCCATTAGTCCACCCATATGGGATCTCAAACAGGTTAACAGTTCAGAATTCAAAATATACAACCAATCAGAATGTTGGAAAATATAACAACAGGCAAAAATCCCATAAAAACAGTAACAACTTTAGAAAGGTGTGAATGGGTGTCCTGACCTAAGTGCTCCACACTTAAAAACTATTCTGATAATGGAGAATGGGTGTGTGTGCTTTCACTAAAGAGAGAGAGAGAGGTTAGAAGAGGGGAAGCATGAGATGTTGACCAGTTCAATCATTATTTATTTAGAGAGTTTGAAGCTTTGGATCTTAAAATATCTGGAAGTAGCATTCACCAGAACCTACACCAATATTTTGTGGACCAGTACCTCTGACCCATAAAGGACATCCCTGCAGGCTTCTGCACTTGCTGGAATAGGAGCCATCTGCAATGGGATGTGCACACACATTCTGGCATAACTAATTATACATAAATACCTTTTTTTAACGCACCACTAGATCAAGCTCTTGAATTTCCCTGCTTCAGCTCAGGATCTGAAAATCCATGGGAGGCGGAAACCAATTTTGGTCTCATGTCTTCCTCTGTGCAGCTCATCCCCAAAGTATTTCAACAGAACTAACTGATCTCATGAAAACAACTGCATTCTAATGCAAAATATAATCTCTGGACAATATAAATTACATTGAATGCAAGCTGCTATATAAGCCTTGCATAATCACCAGGCTGTCTGGGGGATTGATAAGCGACATGTTCTAAAGGGAGGCCCATCCCCTTAATCTGCTTTGAGGCAGGAGAGGCAAATTCCTGGGCCCATCACATCTTTCCTCGTGTTACTGCTGCTGACAGATAAGTGCTGCATGCTACCTTTGATGTCTGCTTAATGTGTCCCCTATCTAAATTATTAAACGTGTAAACATCTGAGGTAAACAACCTGAACGCATCCAGCAAATCCCATTAGTCTTGACACTGTGCTGTCCAAAAGGCGCTCCTGCCATGAGTGAGCCGCAGGGACCCACAACACCACCCATCCGCCCCTTTCGGTGCCTCTGGTGTGCTGTGGGGAGGGAAGGCCTTGGCTGGAGTTGGGGGTGCTGAGTCTTAGGGTGTGTTTTCTGGACACCTCTTTGTTCCACCTCCTCCTCCTCCCTCATACATTCCAGGCCTACCTTATTCAAAATAAGATTTCTGCAATGAAACAGAAGCAAAAGCTTCGCTGCCTTACAAAGTTCCAATCTTTGCTGCCTGAGCCAGTTGGTGCATGATATTAGGCTTTTCACACCCTTGTAGACATCAGCAAGAACCGAAGGAGCTTTCCCCATCAAGGCTTCTTCCTGTAGGTGGCCACCTTGTCCTTTCCTCTCTGTGCTATCCTGCCCTTGGCTGCAATATCTATGCAAAGATGTTCTAACTGTGTTTAGGACACAATGAGCTCTCCAAGCCCATCTGAAGCTTATTTGTCTCCCCATCCAGCAATGTCTGTTTCACTCTCGCTACTTTGGGTGAAGGTGCACAGGGGCGCAGGAGGGGCGTCACCGGCATTTCTTGCAGAGATCAACCTTCCCTCATATCCTCGCCGACTCAGACAGCTCTGGCTCACGCTGCTTCCTGTGTCGCCATTCTTCCTGTGCCTCTAGTTGTCAGGAATGTCACTTGTTGCAACTGAGCTGATGCTTAATTTTTAAATTTCTTTTGCCAAGTCCCCCTGCTGCTTCCTACTCAGTTGAATGCTCACGAGGGACCATTAGGTTGCTTACCAAGTAGTGAAAAGATTTTGCTTACCTGCTTTTAATGGGGATGAAGGAGGGAGCAGAGAGAGGAAAACAGCTGCTTTGGCAGAGGCTTAAAGTACTGTCCTATGCTGAGCTGATTGCAGCAGGCTTAGGCTGGATCTACTTAGGACTTCATGGCCAGAAACAGATCTTTCCTGTCTATGGATGCAGCCAGTTATTCCACTCACCTTTTCATTACCATCCTCCACCACCTGCCAACCATTTCCCATACCTCTTTAGATAGGCCGAACAATCCTATATTTTTCCCAGGGAATGCCTCTTCAGTTTCTTCAGAAAGAAATCCCTCCACTCCCTGCAGGACCACTGGAGAAATACAACAGCATTCTGAAATTCTCAGTTAAGGTTCCCACTTTTTTCTCACTTAGAAATATAATGGGTGCCGCTTTTTTGCTGGCATGTAGATAATGGATTCTGTTAAAAACCTAGGAACAGGGCCAATAAAGAAGGTGGCAACTCAACTTCCAGTTCATCCAGTGGCTCCCCACAAAAACACAAAGCCACACACTTCTCCATGAGGTACTGTTGCGTTTCTTCATTTGCAGGAGGTTTGATTTCTCTGAAGGAATTTGTCTGTTTTCAACTCCTAATCCATAGCAGTGATTGGGACTCTGCTCTGAGGCTCTCGTTTCCTTTTCCAGCACTTATCTTCACTGCTTTTGAGGCTGTTCTTTTCCTGATATACAATGAGACAACTTGGGTTTGTGAAACAAGCAGCATAGGAAGGATGATGGAGAGGCAAACCAGATTGAACCCCTATCTCTTTGCTTGGGAATTCCAGCGGGGAAAAGAACCGCTTATTTACAATAGTGATTATTTGATTTTCACAAAGGCCATCAAAAAATAGCTTCCTTTACTAGTAATGATCTTGAAGCTCAGCACTCCGTGCAGTCTGTTAATGATTTGTTCACCTTAGAAAGCTATCGGTATTTTGAGCAGGTTTGTGTCTATGCAATTAGCATCATTCAGCATGGTGGCTGGCCAAATATACACTGTTGGCCCATGTTCAGAACGTACCAGTTCAGTTGGATTGTGTATGACCCAAGGCCATCATGGGCTGCTCATCCATTATTTAAATGCAGCTGCCTTTCAAGTGTATGTGCTGTTTTTGTGCCTGTGCCACCAGCAGGATTCATCATGCTGGACATATTCAGAACTTACAGGATTGAACTACAATTCCCAGATAGCAGTGCAGGAATGTTCAAGGTATTTGAAATCTAGTTTAGAAAAGACACTCAGCTTTCCAAGTCAGGCAGGCAAAATGGGCAAGGTTGCAGAGCTAGAGTGACAAGCTAGACAGCTTCCCTCCCCCATCCAACACAGGAGGATAAAGGTAGTCAAGGAAATCACCATTTTTGTAAGTTAATTTTTTTCCCTGTTAGATGGATTTGGTGAGTGAGGGGGAAAGGGACAGGAACAGCCACAGGGGAGACAATGGCATGGATCAAACATTTGTAATGTAATTTAGAACAATTTCAAGTGTTCAATAAAAAGCAAACTTTGAGGGTTTTTTTTTTTAGTGTGATCAGATTGTGATTCAATAAGAAGAAGGTCTAAGAATCACTGCTTTGCATAACTTTTCATTCAAGGTTCCAAACTCCTAGAATGTTTTGGTTAGTTACACAACTTAATTCCGTGACCCTTGGAGATAAGACTTCAAACTGACAGCCATGCTAACCAAAAAAAATGCAACCTCCCATTTCAGGAGCAGTATAGCTTGATCCTGAGAGTAAGAAACAGGAAGGGTAATTATACCCATCTTGACCTGTTTAGGAGATTCCCGTAATCATCTGGCTTGGCTTTGGTGGAGATAAAACTTCTGGTCTAGTCTAGCAAAGCAATTCTTATGTTTTAAGAATGCAAAAGAAGAAGCTACAGCAGAAGACTTTGGAAGGGATAGAGACACTTAAGGCTGTCAAATAAGAGGTTTAAGATAGTAATACTCTTAAAAAGATAAGACAACAGTGTTACAGGGATAGACTTGCAGCTGAAGGGAAAAGAGTGTTAGAATGGAGTGCTTCTTAAAGGCAAGAGCTCCTTTAGTGGAGAAATTGGCTTATGGGATAGAAGTCTGTAAGAAGCTTGGAGGAAGCTAATTTTTGTGTAATGTTTGCTAGAGCAATGATGCCAAAGGTTTTTATGCATATGAACTTTGTGAGATTGTTCACAGAATCTCCAGGTTGGATGTCACCCCAGTCAGGAATCCTGTGCTTTGACCCATCCACATTTTTAAAAAAACCACAGCATGCCAGGAGCAGAGGACCCAGCAAAAGACTCACACACCGCACTGAAGATGCAGGGGAAATCAACAGATCCAACCAATGAGAAGCACTCAGCTTGCAGGCGTTTCTAGTACCTTCCTGCTCTGCATTTGACCCCTAAGCAGCCCCTGCAGGCCAATCTAGACAGGTCTTGTGGCAAGTTAGGCTGAGTGGTCCTTGGGGGGGGGGTTGCCATCAAGTTACAGCTAACATATCCTGAGCCCATAGGGTGTTCAAGGCAAGAGATGAACAGAGGCAGTTTGCCATTGCCTTCCTCTGCATAGCAACCCTAGACTTCCTTGGTGGCCTCCCAATCCAAGTACTAACCAGGGCTGACCCTGCTGAGCTCCTGAGATCTGATGAGATTGGGCTAGCCTGGGCCATCCAGGTCAGGGTAGAGTAGTCCATATCAAGTGCCAAAAGAATCCACATTCTGCATTAGAAGCAGAAATACAAATTTATGCAAACGTATTTACTGTGGCATCCCAAGCAGATTTATACCCTTATTAATCCACTGTATACATAAAGCTTAGAAGGATGCATCCCTGCATAGGATGGCACTCAAAGTCTGCATAAAAGGAAGACCAATTAGCTATCACTGTTATGATCTGGAAGGCAATTCCCCTTATCCATTACCACACTTGCTCTTTAGTTACAACATCATCTTCAGCCTTCTTGTAACTACATTTCTGAGAATCATCATAAGCTGCAGCTGAGACCCAGCAATGTGATTGAAATCATATTTCCCCCAAAGTTGAAATTGGGAAATATTTGAAAATTAAAGACTTCCTTTTAAATTTCAAACATTTCCCTTTTGAGATCTGGCCTTGGTAAACCATTTTTAAAAACCGCAAAACCATAAGCCTTATTGCGCAATTTTAAGGCAGTCATGTTAGGCACCAATGTACCAAATCCGATAGGATAGCAGCTCAGTTCCCACCCACCCCCACCTAAACCCCATTAATCCAATAGTACCTCTCATTTTGAATGTTGGAAAAGCTAAATTAGCAGAATGTGGCTCTAGTCAAGTTTTTCTGCATGCAGCTCTGGTTGATTTACATCATATTCATCCATCAAACCCAATGGAGATCAGATGAGCATCATAAAGCACATCTAATGGTATCTGGATGTTTGTCAGCACCAGCTGTCAAGTCACAGCTGACTTATGATGACCCTGAAGGGTTTTCAAAGCAAAAGATATTCAACAGTAGTTTGCCGTTGCCTGCCTCTGCATTGGCTGAGAGAGTTCTGAGATAACTGTGGCTGACCCAAGGTCACCCAGCAGGCTTCATGTGGAAGAGCGGGGAATTGAACCCGGTTCTCCAGATTAGAGTCCGCTGCTCTTAACCATGACACCAGGTTGGCTCTCTTGCGCATTTTGCCAGTAAATTCAAGGGTTTGGGAGAAGGGCGGCAGAGGGCTGGAATCATGCAAGTTCACCTAATTCTCAGCTGCACTGCTGTTCTAGTTCATCAGCATTTAAGTCATCAGCTGAAAAGGAAATATAGGGGGAAGCATCCCGGGAAAAATAAAATAATAAGAGTCCAGTGCTAACTATGTGATAGGAAGGAGTACAACAAAGCACATACATTTAAACTGTCTTTTAGAAGATGAGGAGACAGACAGCAGAATAAATATGGGGGAGGGGGTAAGGTGAAGCCAAGAAATGCTGGTAAATAGGCCTCCAGCTGAGAAGACATACTGTACAATCCTAAGAAAAGTTATACTCTTCTAACTCCATTGAAATCAATGGACATAGGGCCAAACGACACATGGCATTTTACATGAGCTCCCAATGGGCATGGGTAGCCATATTTCAACTGTGAGTTCCCAGTGGCAGCTCCATATAATAGTACTGCAGGGGCAAATAACACCCCGTTCACCATTTTGGGTTAGGAAAATAGTGCCGAGGGAAGACATGAGCTCCTCCTCCCCCTTATGCCATGGTCCCAACCAGAATCTGCCCCCTGCGGCACCACTAAACAGAGTTCCCACAGGGAATTTGCAGCTGGCATATGGCTAGAAGTCCCTGTGGTGAACACTTGACAAATGCCATGTCTAATTTTGTCCTTAGAAGGATGTGATTCTGTATGGGATTGCACTGTTGGATCAAAAGAATGGCTAAAATGGGCATGTGTGTATAGAGAAAGGGGGAATCAGAAAAGGCAAGATTTTAGAGAGACTTAATAAGCTCGTTTTGAATCTGTCAAAGAAGAGGAAGCTGATACAGACCAAGCATGGTAGAGGGGTGCAAGGTGATTAAAATAACGGGCAGGAAAACTAATACAAGCTGCCGAATTAAGAATTAAAATCAAAGGTTTAAAGTGAGAAAGCTAAAAACCAATCAGGAGAAAATTTCAATAGTCAAGTACTAAGATGATTAGGGTCTATACAAGAGGTTTAGCAACATCAAACATCAGAAATGAATGGATTTTTGAAATATAAAGACTTTATTTCTTCTGTGACTAGGAGGGGAAATAAAGGGAAAGATCAAAGGAAACGCTGAGATCAGAAGCCACAGAAGATGAGTGAGCAGTGATACCACTGATATATTTGTATAGAAATATTCTCTGGAGGCCTTGGCCTTTGCTGTATCCATGACAAGAAAGGTCAGATTCCACACTTTGGAGGGGAGGGGGTGGAGGAAGAAATGGTGGAAATCTACACCAGTCAGAAAGAAAATACGCAAGAGACATGGGACAATCACTGTGAAAGAGGGATTGGTCATGAAAGGAGTGGTGTCTTTTTTGTTCTGTTTACTAGGGGAAATAATAGTATATTTCAATTAATAATGTAAAATGTCAGGAAACATTAATTTGTTAATGAAGAACAAGTAGTAAAAAATGAGAAAGAATGAGATCCAGAGAAATGTCTAGAGGAGAAAAAATGAAATCTATTTAGTTAAGAAAAGCTAAAACGAAGAGGGAAATGGCAGAGACAGCAAGTAGAAGAACAAGGATAAGGAACTGCAGGAGTAAAAAAAAAGATGTATGGTGAACGGCAGATCTTAATAAAATACTCAGCAAACTTTCAAAGTAGTAAAAAGGAAGGCATAGAAAAAAAGATAATTTGAGGCAGAAAATTAACAAGGAAAGGATGAAGATGATTATATCAAACCAGAGAAAATTAGAAGAAGACACAGCAAGAGACCAACTATTGCAGACTAAGTCCAAAACAAGGCTGAGATTTTTCTTCTTTGTGATCATTTGGTAGCTCCGATGTAATGAAAGTGACAATTCAGCACGACAAGAACATTGGCTGCCTGGGCTCCTTCTCCTCCTCTTCCTGTTCAGGGTTAGGGTAAGTGGAAGGTTTTGTGAATTATCACATGGTGATAATTCCAGATTGGTAGCCTTGTAGCAGCAAAATAAAGCAAAAGTCCAGAGGCACCTTAAAAACTAACATCATATATTCCAGCATGAATTTTAGTGAGTCAGAGCATCCAATCAAGCAAGCTCTGGCTCACATAAGCTTATGCCGCAATCAATTTGGTTAGTCTCTGCTGGACTACTGTTTGAATTGTCTACAGGCCGCCACAATGTCATCATGTTCACCATATGAAACTTAATTGGCTGGGATCACACAATGATGAATTCTTCAGGGTTTATTTTTGATTTTTTTTAATGGTTCTTAAGCCACAGCAGAGCAGGCAAAGAATGGCTGTGAACGGGTACAAAAATGCATGAAACATTAGTAGATTGGGCGGGTCCTGGACCCATTCCTTGAAACGGTGGCTTTTGCAGCAAAAAACTGCATGAAAATTTAATGCAGCACTTCTTAAAATGACGTGTTCACTGAAGAAAGGGGGATACACTCAAGTCACAAAAAGACAGCAGTGAGTAAGGATGAGATGTAAGAGTAGTGCTATGAGTAAGCTAGTGGAGGGGGGGAGAAAAAAATCTTAGAATTGAGAGAGAGAGAGATCATTACAGAGTAAATGAGATGCCGTATCAGCTTGTATATTAAGGTCATCACAGGGCAAAGAAGAAGAAAGGAAGATGGAGAGTTGGGCATGAAAACAGGGGGGAACAGGAATCCCTGTGTTCTGGTAGGGGGAGGAACTGTGGCTCAGTGATAGAGCATCTGCTTGGCATGCAGAAGGTCCCAAGTTCAATCCCTGGCATCTCCCGTCAAAGGGACTAGGCAGATAGGTGATGTGGAAGACCTCTGCCTACTGACTTTGATGGACCAAGGGTCTGATTCAGTATAAGACAGTTTCATGAGTTCATGTGTAGGCCTTGGAGGAATAGCCAGGTGCAAAATTAAAAGACAGAACAAATGAGCTGCATGAATTTCACATGTGTGTGTGTTAAGTGCCATCAAGTTGCTTCCGACCCGTGGCGACCCTATGAATGAAAGTCCTCCAAAATGTCCTATCTTTGACAGCCTTGTTCAGATCTTGCAAATTGAGGGCTGTGGCTTCCTTTATTGTCCATCCATTTCACATACAGAAATACATTAAAGATGGAAGCAAATTATGATGAAGATGGCAAACCGCCAAGGGAAGTCCAATTTCCCTTTCTGACTTCCCCCCAAAAAACATGTGGGTGGGAATATGGGAAGAAACCCACGAAACATAGCTGTGGGTATTGCTGAGTCTAAGGGGCCAAGCCAATATGGCCAATAATAGTTCAGTGAGAGAGAGAAAGAAATAAGAGCACAACAATTCAAAAGACCACAGAACAGGATAGAAGGGAAGAGCTAAAGATAACTGCAAGCTGGGATAGCAAGTCACAGAGGAAGGAGGGTGAGGATGAGGAGAGCCAGTGTTCAAATGCATCTCATCAAAGTGGAGAAATTATGAAATGAGAAGCAGCAGGATGCAAGTGAGGGAGGTACGAAGAAAGGAGAACACAAGGACAGCCCATCTCCCAAAGCAAAGAAGTTCCACATGAACCAGAATTTAGTCTAACATGGACACATTTTGTGCAGCAGGAAAAAAAATAAGTGGAAACCAAGGTTTTGTGCAGTTGAGCACCTGGGGTTTTATAAGGAGTTAGGCTGTTTCTCAAAAATAGATGAAAAAGGTGGAGTGGGGAGAGCAAGAGTTATACTATCTTACTTCCTTTCCTTCCTGTCTATTCCTCTGTCATTTTTCTTTCTCTTTCCTTCCGGGTAGAAAAAAGTTCCAGTGTGTGTGCTTGCAGATTGCAGGTAGGGGTATTGCATTGCAGTGAGAAGAAAAATAGAATCAACCCCGACATGAGCAAGGGCCAAATCACTAGTAGCAACAAACACCAAGTTACAGAAAGATACCCCCCCACACACACACACACACAAAGAAAAGAGTACAAAACAGATGAAGATACTCTGATGGCTTTTTCTCACGCTGGTTGCTCTTGGGGTTTGCCCTTCAGCAGCTGCCTCTAAGGCAACAAGGTCTTTATTTTTGCCTCTGGGCAGGGGATGGGGTTAAAACTGCTGGCATTCATGAAAGCTTAAACATCTTAGTAACACCAAATTAAAACCATCTTCTGTGAGTATGTGGAGCTAAACTGTGGCAAGAGGCCTTTTGGAAAGAGGCCATGACTTGGTATGATATTGATGGCTGCAAGGTATAAATATTTTGTGCTTGACCTTGTTATTGTTCAGGCAGCCAAATGCTACAGGGGTTCTATTTTTGCAGCTCATAAATTCTTTGCATTTAAAGGTGGGAGGACAGACTTCTTGCCTCTAGGGCAGGGGGGAAATGTCAGAATTTTTAATGATTTTCCTCTGCGTTGTTGGGGTAAACATTTAAAAAAATTAATTTAAAAAGGGACAAAGGGAAGGGGCCGTTCTGTTCAAGGAAACAAGGTCGGAACTAGTCAGATTTGCATTCATGGCTCAGTAACGATTTGATGCTTGAACCAAGGACACTGCTAGGAGGGCCGCCAAGCACCTATCAGAAAAATGTACCAAGGAAGGACAGCGGTTTTACTGACACCACCCTCTTATTAGTGGCCTGAACACTGGGACTCTGCTGGAAACTGGAGTGACTTTCAAACCCCTGAAGGCTGAGCAGAAGTTCCAACCTCTGAATCATATTGTCACCTTAGTACACAGGACATGGCAAGTAGCCATTTGGCATGTACCAGGGTGGTCTTTCATCAACCACCCAATAGGATCAAATAAAAATGAAGTGCTCTTATCACCAGACATAGCCCCCACACACAGAGAGACACAGCCGGGGCTGCCCTCAGGAAAATTTAGAAATACAGGTGGATTTTTACATTACTGCTACCACCGAGCATTTCACCTTGTCTGCATCAGTTCTGTGCATGTAGCACATTCGGATCAGAATGATGATGATGAGTGAACCGAGATGATTATGGGGCTGGAACACCTTTCCTATGAGGAAAGGCTAAAATGTCTGGGACTTGTTATGTATGGGTGGTGAAAGTAATTTCTCCCTCTCCCATAAGATTAGAGCTCAGGGGGTACTTAACTTAGTTGATGTGCCATAGAATCAGGATGGACACAAAAAGAAGTATTTATTTACTCAGAAAGTAATTAACTTGTGGAATTCACTACCAGTGGACACAGTGATAGACAACATAGAACATAGACAAGGATTAGATTCATGGAGAAGAAGTCTATCAATGGCTACTAGCCATAGTGACTTAATAGGCCCTCCACATTCAAAAGCAATTAATCTCTGAATACCAGGAAGCAATATCAGGAGGAGGCCTTAGGTTCAAAGCTCTGTTTGTTGACGCTACAGGACAACTAATTGACTACTGTGTGAAGAAGCATGTTGAATTGGATGGACCATTGGTTCTTATGAACCTGTCTTTGTTTTGTTGTATTAATAAGGATAATGCCTTGGGATAGGTGTCTGGATTAGATGGCCTTCAACCACAGTTCCTCATTTCCTGCAAACTGAATGCACAGATCTTTCTAGTCAGCCACAAGAGAAGACGGTTTAGACCCTTTCCCTCAGCTACGTTCATACCAGGCGAGCAGAGTAACCGGCAAGAAAACATCCATCAGAGAAACCTTCAGAACATTGAACAGGGAGGAGAAGATAGGGTCTTTCTTATGGAATTGTTTTTCCTTCTCAGAACGTGCCAATGCTGAAGGCTGAAACTGCCAGTGAGAAAGATCTAGGTTTGTCATGGAGGCACGATCAAGATTTCCAGGCAATATTGTTCACAGCAGCTCTCACAGAAAATGCCTAGCAATTGCATCCTCATTTCTGCCTTAGCAATGGCTAGGACTAGCTGGTAGGCTGATATATTGCCCTGAGCATGGGGGGGGGGAGTCTCTTGCATCTATTACCCTTGCAATGCTCCTGATTTTCACCATGTATCGCTGTCCTGTTTAGGAGATGCAGCATAAAGCCATTGGCTCCTTGCCAACTTGCCAACTCTGCCTTTTCCCCTAAGAAGAACAGATGTTGTGTTTTTTGAGCTTTGCCTTTATCACTTCCTCCACTTTCTCAGTTTTCATACTCATCTTTCCACCATCATCACACCAAAACAGTAACAGGAAAAGAAAATTGCAGTCCATTTCTCTCACATCAGATACATGGATGGTTCTCATCTTGTCTGTTAAAGTGGGGGCAGGAGCCCATGACTGATCTAGTTAAGTCTACCACCACCCAAATATAATTGTTTTCATCTTGTGTTGTGCTTGAAGAAGTATTCCATTCTGGTCTTTCTAGTAAGGACCTTATCTTTAGATGGGGTAATACTGTCAGTAAGAAATGTAAGGCCCACAAGACCATGCTTAGCTCACCCAAACATGTCTTCTGCCTAGCAGCCTCATATCTGTGGCAAGTCACCTGCAGGCCAGCCATTTCATGAGCAAGAGGAGGAGGTAGAGGTCTCCAGGGAAAAGGGGTTGGCCAGCTCATCCTTGACGTTGGCAGTGTTGGAAAAAAGAACGACCACCTCTAAGTCCATTGAAGATTCCTCAGATCAGATGCAATGTAGCCCATTCCCAGATGCTTGGAAGAGTGTCTAGTCAGTCTAGGGTTGCCAGCTTCCAGGTACTAGCAGGAGATATCCTGCTATTACAACTGATCTCCAGCCGAAAGAGATCAGTTCCCCAGGAGAAAATGGCTGCTTTGGCAATTGGACTCTATGGCATTGAAGTCCCTCCCCTCCCCAAACCCCGTTCTTTTCAGACTCCACCCCAAAAATTTTCTGCCGGTGGCAAAGAGGGACCTGGCAACTCTTAAGTCAGTCTCAAGATGGTGGCACCAGCCATTTTTATTAGCTGCAGTGCTGGTGTCCAGCGTGGGGTATAGTCATGAGTGAAACACTGTGGCAGTCCATCACGGCAGCAAGAATGTCCCCAAGAGGCTCTCATCCAACTGCCTTATGTTGTGTCTGCTCCCGCCTGGCCTCCTTGTGTTTCCTCTCTCATCTCACATGGGACTGTCTTTACTCAACTAAGAGAGAGAAACCTGCCAGCAGTAGTTGAATGCATGACAATCCTCTGACTATTCCTCAGACCACAGCTGTAAATATTTTGTGATTAGAAAAAAGGTACATCTCCTTTATTTTTGGTTGTATTTTCTTTTCTGAGCTGGCTGTTAGCCGCCTTCTTAAGGGATGTAACTTATGAAACTGTGATCTTTCTCTCTCTCCTGTCTGAGATTGGTGTTTCAAATGCTTCTGGTGCCATGTTTAATGCCTGTTTGTATTCTGAATTGTATTTTTCAGCATCTGCTGGAGACCTCATTCAGCCGGTTTTAACTGGCAGGATTTTTAGTCCTGCATTTTTTTCAGCTCGTAGCTTTTTCAATAAGTTAAAGCAATGTAAAATGTTTTGGAAAAAAAGGGGGGAAATAAATACTACTGCTATCAACTATGGTAATGCAATGGAAAAAGAGATTCAGCAGTGGAACCCAGGTGGGCCAAACCACCAAATGAGTGGATGAGGATCTTTCTAATGACATCTTCCTCTTCTAAGATCAAATGTGAGCTGGGTCTGCCTGGCCTCCTTGCCAAAGTAGATCACATTGGCACTCACTCTGCACACACTCAAAATCCAACTGAAGCAAACCAATAAAATTCATATTTTAACAGAAATCTGAGTCATTCTTTTCTTTCAAAATTGCACTAAATTTAAGAGTGAGTTTCATCTGGTAGGGCACATAGGGAGAAAATGCAACTGTCTGAGCTGGAGGGATACATAATTGCAACTGAAAATTAAAACAGGAATCCAGGGGTGGCACCTTGAAGACTTAACAAAATTTAATCCAGCCTAAGCTTTCGTGAGTCAGAGCTCCAGAAATGCAGACAGTGGCAAGTAATATGCATGGATGCAAATAATACCTTCTCCCCTCCAAAAAGAAAAATATGAAAGCCCCTTAACATGTTTGCAGGGTTTTCTCCAGTCTTTGCAGCATGACCAGATGGAGATAGCAGCTAAAAGAAACAAGCATAAACTCTGCCTCTTTGGTAGCCTTCTGAGCCCGGATTCTCATACAAGGTGGCATTTATTGTAGCATCATCAGGCTCACAGGCAATGCAGCAGCTCTGGAGCCCTGACACAGCTTAGACTGCCGCATTACAAATGTTCTCCCAGTATGAGTGGATAGGCTGTGGACCACAGGTCAGGAGGAGTCACCAGCTATCCTATCAGTATTTATTATTGGGAAGCTTCTGCTAAGAATCCTCTTCAGGATAGTGATGGTTGCATTCAGTAGTACTATGCATGTGTCCTAGAGTCATCGCACCACTACAAATCCATTTAATGGTAAAAACATAAGAGGTTGGAGGGTGCTCTTTTATTTGGTCACACGCACACATATTTTTGTCAATTTACAATATTTATATCCCACCTTTTTGCACAATGTACCACCTAAGTGGGTGACAGCATATCAAATGCAAATACAATAAGACAACAATTTAAAAAGCCACATAAAATAAATGTCAATATGTATAAAACAGCTGGCAGAGAAATGTTAAAATTCAAAAGAGGCCAGAAAAGAGTCTGAAATAGGTGCGTTTGGCCACTTTTCTAAAAAAAACTGTTGAAGAGCATGCCATTTGAATTTCCCAGGGGAGGGTATTCCTATTCCCCAGAATTGCTACTAAAAAGGCTCAGTTAAGGATGGGATACAAAAGATGGTCTCACCAGATGATATCATTATCTGGGTAGTTCTTATGAAAGAAGGCAGTCTTTTGGATATCCCAAGTTGTTTAGGACAGAGATCCATGGCACACAGCAGTGTGTTTCCTGATAACCACTTCCTTCTTCCACAAAGCAAAAAGCCAGTTTTTCTTCACCACAGTGAAGAGAAGGTGCTTCAGAAAAGTCTGTGTGTCTCCTGGGAGCACCATTCAGAATCTACTGCCTCCACTTGGCATGAAACTTCCCAAAGTTTTGTGATTGGCCTCTGTCCCCATGGCAGCCATTTTGTGTTTTGTTGCACCCCTCACAGTAGGCAGTTAATGGTGGCACCAACTACCTGTTCTCAAAATTCCCAATGTGCTCACAGGTTCAGTCACACTGGGGGCCCTTGGTTTAGTGCTTTAGAGGTCAAAGCAAGCACTTTGAACTGGACACAAACAAAATGGCAGCCAGTATAAATGGGTCAAAACAAGTGTGATGTAATCAAAGCACCACCAATCCCACAATAACAACTGGGCAGTCACATTTTGAAGAAATGTACGTTTTTGAGGACTTTAGCCCCACAAAGACAATATTACAGTAGCATAATCAGGATGTTACCTAGGTATGACCAGACCATGATTCTCCAGGATAGGTTGCAGCTGGTCTATCAGCTTAAGCAAACAGAATGCTCTCCTGACCACTGCTGGTGCCTGACGAGGCAGGAGCAAGGCCAGGTCAATGGCAAACCTGGATCTTCAGGGAACGTATAACCCCATTGAATCCCACAACCTGGATCAACAGAACCCTCAAACAACATCAGCAACAACCTCTCTATGTCAAGTTTCACTTTGTTGACTCTCATCTTGCCCATCAAACACTGGTTCAAGCAATCCCCTGACTCCTTAACAGCTGGTGAAATTTCAAGATAGAGATGGATACCATCAGTATATTGGTGACAACACAGCCCAAATCTCCTGATCACCTCCCCCAACAGATTCACATAGGTATTAAACATAACAAAGAACACTTGCAGAAGAGGAACAATCCGAGCACTATCTTATGTCAGGTTCATTCACAGTTTCTTACACAGTTTCTTAGGAATCCTGTGTAGACATGCCAGAATTTTGGATGTGTCAAATCATAAGGTCCCAGTTTCACCTGCAGAGCCTTCTGGACCTGAGAAGACAAATGGTTATAGCTGGTGTGACAAAGGGTATTGCTCTTCATCTGAAGATGCTGCAACATCCTCCAACAAAGAAGAAGGCAGGATTCTCACAAGCTCAGTTTTCTTTCAAGGAAGGTATACTACAGTTTGATGGTATTTTTGTAAGAATCTGTTTCTTAGTTGGGTGGGTATAATAACGCCTCCGGCTTTTAAACAAAGAGGTATGTGTGTGTAAAGTGCTGTCAAGTCACAGCCGACTTATGGCGACCCCTTTTGGGGTTTTCATGGCAAGAGACTAACAGAGGTGGTTTGCCAGTGCCTTCCTCTGCACAGCAACCCTGGTATTCCTTGGTGGTCTCCCATCTAAATACTAACCAGGGCTGACCAAACAAAGAGGTGGGGGATATTTATTTCAAATAATTAATGGGGCAAGCATCACGGTCAGTTCTGATCCCCCAACATCCCAGTCAGCCTTGACACACGGTTGATCCCACACATAACACCATCATTAGGCAAACTGTTCGTTCTAATCTAGAATAAATGTACCCTACTTGGTGGGGGAGGAAACCATTTTCTGGCTCGTTTGTGGGGAGGTATTTATTAATTGGACACCAGATATAGTTGGAAGGTACCTGCTACTGCGGAAGAGGAGTAATTCTTTTTAAAAAATATTTTCATTTCATTTCAATAAGAATACAAACAAAAAATAGAACACATAGAAAAATACAAAAACAATATCATACAATACAAACATGAAACAGAAAAATGGAAAAAACAAGCAATTTCTGGGTGAACATATAGAATTTTGATACCATTTCAGTAATTTCCCTTTATTATACACTATACTAGCTTCTTAATAATAGATATACTGCTTTTTACTTATTCATTCACTATAATAATAATACTTTTGCAATTACATAATAAAGCTTGGCTTGCTAAATGTTCATCAGTGCTAACTTATTTGTAAACATTCATTTCTATTGTTAACTTCTCATGTATAAAATTATATCTAACCATTTTCGATTTTGTTTATGCACATTTTACGAAACATAAGAATAATACAATTTCCAATTCTTATGGAACTCTGCGCTGGGTCTTTTATTCACTTGATTTGTCAACCTGGCCATCACTGCATAATGAAGTGGAGAAGTTCTTGAGCTGGTCAGCTCTGGGAGGCAAAACCTCCTGGGAACCCTGCCCCTGCCTACGTACATCATGGATTAATGATGGCGGAATAGAAATTAAATAAATAAACAAATGCATTACAGTATGTTCAATTGGGTTTTCCGTTATTTGTTGGTGGAAATTGTTGGTTTTGCAGTCATTTGCTGATGCCTCCACTGACATATACTGGCAGCTTCAAAATGTAAGCGCTCTCTCTCTCTCTCTCTCTCTCTCTCTCTCAGATCATCTGCAATTTGAGCTACACTTCCTGCTGTCAACCATTTCTGTGCTTGAACCTGGAAGCTTGTTGCGGGGAGGGAATAAGAAAACAGTAGTGTTTTCGTTTTGACCCAATTGCTGGGTTTATGTCAAAAAACATGGCTGCAGTCTTGAGATCTATTTCATTATCAAAACAAAAACAAAGGAGCACTTTGATATCTATCCCAGTTCACTATCATGACGGCTAAGGAAGAGATAACTTGGAGAGAAAATATTTAAAGGAAACTGATGATATTTTTTGAGTATGTGGTAATCGAGTGCTTAGCCTAGAGTTTAGTATTTGCAGGCGACACGAGGGTCCGTCCCGTCTCTTTCTGGATCCCCTCAGAATGCTGCTGCTGGCTTGAACCTGGGACCTTCTGGATGCAGCCCAAGTTCAAGATGCAAAAAAACCCCAGATGTTGGGGGAAGAGGCTGATGCCCCTTCTTCATGCATGCTACAGTCACAAGCAGAATAGGACCCATGTGTATCTTGGAGGCACAAACTCACATCACAATCTGATACAAAGTCTTTGTAGTAGACATGAGGATTTTCTAATGTGAAAAGGGACCTCATCACCTGAAACTGGGGGCTTCCATGCTGGTCTGGGTTTCAGAGAACATTAAGAAGGGAGAAGGACTTGGTGTTCTCCCAGTGAATGCTGTTGAATTCCTTTTCAAAGTCTACTTCCTCCTGTGGCTCCTTAAAAATTAACAAAAAATTATTCCTGCATAAAGTTTCATGAGCCGGAGCTCACTTTATCAGATACATTGGACTGTTCATTCAAAGCAGCTAAATTTATACTTAGAGTTCAAGTAACAGAAGGGGGGAGTGGAGAGATGTCACAAAGAGAGGGCATTGTAAAACAAGAGCCAATAAAAAAGTAATCAGTCCGTTCAGAAAGGGTGAGAATCACACTCAGCTGTTGATAGACAGGACAGGATTAACATAAAATTGAATTATGGAAAATAAAGATTCAGGAAGGCAATGCAGATACCATATAATGATATAGCTGAATTATTTAACATCTGTTAAGTTTGACAGCCAGCATGGTGTAGTTGTTAAGGTGTTGGACTAGGACGTGGGAAACCTAGGTTCAAATCCCCACTCGCAGCATGGAAGTTTGCTGGGTGACCTTGGGCCAGTTACACACTTTCAGCTCTGCCCCTGGCTAGTATTTGGATGGACCTCCAAGAAATACCAGGGTTGTGACGTGGAAGCTGGCAATGGCAAACCACCTCTCAATATCTCTTGCCTTGAAAACCAACAGGGTCACCATAAGTTAGCTATGACTTGATGGCAGAAAAATAAGGTGGGTCATGCTGAGGCTTAAGCACCTTCTCCCCACTTCTGCCCCTTTTCTGTTGCTTAAACTCTTATAAACTTTGCTGCATTGGATGGACATTCATTGCATCTGATGAAGTGAGCTCTGACTAATGAAAGCTTATGCTGCGATAAATGTTAATCTTTAGGGTGCTATTGGATTCCTGCTTAATTTTGCTACAAAGGACTAACATGGCTATCACTCTGGCATTATTCCTCCAGTTTGGAAGTATCATTAACACCTCCTCTGTGGGAACATGGTTTCTGATTTTGCAGTTCCCTCTTGCCAGTGGAAAACATCATCACTCAAAAGGATTGTTGTGAAACGGGGGGGATTTTTCTTTTTCTTCTAAATTCCATACTTGTTGCCTTTATTGAGATCAATAAAGGAGTGCTACAATCTTCAGGAAGAAAATAAACACTGTTAAATAGAGGGGGGAAGTGACCCCTGGAACTCAGCCCTTTCAAATTTATTTATTTAGTGACTTCATTAATACACCACCATTCTTCTTGGGCAAAGAATGGGAGACCAAGAAGCTTACATCATTCTCTTCTCCATTTTATTCTCACAACAAACCTGTGAGGTAGGTTAGGTTGGGAGAGAGTGACTGGCCCAAGATCACCCAGCAAGCTTCCATAGCAGAGCAGGGATTCAAAACTGGGTCTTCCAGATCCTAGTTCAACACTCTAACCCCAACAACCCACTGGCTTTTTTTTTTAAAAAAAAAGGTATCTCATCTATCCCAGGCACAAAAGAAAATTGTCTTGTGAAGTACCCACACTGATTATCCTACATATGACATTGCTTTATGCAGATGAAGAAGCATCTGGGTTTCTCTAAGCTGCAATTGTGCAATCAACCAGCTGTCTGAACATGACCTTCCACAGTACACGTGTGGCATAGCAGCGAGGTTAGGTGGATCCAGGGTGAGACACACATCAAGGGCAGCTTTTGTGTTACTGTTCCATTTTGGAAGTTTTTGCATTGGGGCTGCAAATGATGCCACATGAATCAATCACACGACTGCTCTGCCACACAGCAAACTCAGCCTGGATCCATCATCTGTAACACCCCTCCTATGAAGTAGACCTTGGTTGCTTGGCTGAATGCAATTCCATTCCTTCTCACAACTGGCAGTGCTATTGGGCCACCAAGGACTCAGCTCTTGGGAGAGGATAAAGGTCTCCATTCTGAATCATATACATCTGCATAGGTTTCATCACTGGGACTTATTGCCTTTGGACACAATTGCTGCCAGCAGCTTAACTTGATCACTTCACAAAAGTCAGGCTGTTTGCTAAGAAGTGTGCAGAGCAGGATCAAGAGTCGTGTGGAAAAGTAATGTGAAATATAACACTTCACATCAAATGCATGCAATCTGTTGAAAATGCAAACCCTGGCAAAGAAAGGCAAAGCTCTTAGTCTCACTAGCAAACTTCAGGTATGTGCAACCCAGATTTGGACTCCAAGCATTAGGTGACAGCTTGTGTGAAAGATGTGTCACATCACTGCCGGCATGAACTGTGAGAACCAAGAAGGTGCTGTTCCAGTCTCAGCCCGGCTCCTGCATGCACTTGCACATTACACTGCCTCAACACAAGGAGAAAAGACACAAGCATGCAAGCAATCAGTACTTTTATAACAATTAGGGGTATGTGGAAATATTACCGACAGGTCTAGTAGATGCTTTGTGGTTAACAATGAGACAGTGGGGTGTAGTGGTTAAGAGTGGTGGTTAGGAGCGGTCGACTCTAATCTGGAGAACCGGGTTTGATTCCCCACTCCTCCACTTGAGCGGCGGTCACTGATCTGGTGAACCGGGTTGGTTTCTCCACTCCTACACATGAAGCCAGCTGGGTGACCTTGGGCTAGTCACAGCTCTCTTAGAGCTCTCTCAGCACCACCTACCTCACAGGGTGTCTGTTGTGGGGAAGGTGATTGCAAGCCGGTTTGATTCTTCCTTAAGTGGTAGAAAAAGTCGGCATATAAAGCCCAACTCTTCTTCTTTTTCTTCTTTATTTCTTTTTGATTCAAGTTGTTCAATTGTCCTGACCTGCTCTCCTTATCAATTCAAAGCCCCATTGTTTCAGAAATGAAGTGTGTATCTTGCTTGGGTTCCAGCTAGTAGTAATGTCATTTGAACAAGGAACATCTTTATCTGACTAGCTGTGTTGTCATGGTAACTTATTGGATATAGAGGCCCCGGAAGGTGAGGTGGGAAAGAGCCAGGTGAGTGTGGGAAGGGGCTCCGCAACAGTTTCAGAGAGTGAAATCCCGAGTGCGGCTTTGCAGCCAGTTGGAGAAGGAAATCCCTCTTTTGCCCTAAGGAACAGGAAAGCATTTCATTCCCTGGAGTGCTCTTGATGTTCATGGTATCCTGAACACAGCAGTGCAAATTAAATGCTGGCTGGGGCACTTGTCTGGTGGACTCATCCCACACAAACACAGGGGTTGCTTGGAACCTCTTTCCCTGTGGGAACAAATATCTGGATCAAAATGATCCCCTGCTGACAACCAAAGAGCCTTTCTTTGTTTTCTTTCTTCACTGTTAGTTAATATACTGTAAAGTAGATACTCTTTCTCAAGGCCAGAGGAAATGTAGGATATTCACTTTAGATAGCAGGCCATGACTGCTAAACACTGTGATCCAATATTGTGCATGATATAAATAAATTGTGGAGCTGAGCAAATAGCAGTAGCCCAAAATATGTCACATCCAAAGTGTTAGAAAGCCCTTTGGGGTACAAGGATGAGCTGTGGGAACTGGCCCTCCCCTCTCCAAACCCCAAAAAGCTCTACCTCAAAAAACTCCTGCCGGTGGCGAAGAGGAACTCTACTGGCAACTCTACTGGCTGTGGAACTCCCAACGCATGTCTGAGACTCTCCTCTCTGGAAAGGAGAAAAGCAGGAAGGAGAATTGCTACTTGAGGGGGCCAAAGTGGCTGCGGACCTGGTTTTGACTAATGGTAATTCCAGGGAAAACACCAATGAGATGGAAAATGAGTCTGGAAAGCACGAGGCAGCATCGGTTGAAGTGCTTCATGGAGTATACCCTCAAACCCCAGCTGGTGGAAGAGGCAGCCTTATGAACTTCAGACACATTAACAACCATCCTATTTCACGGCCAGGGGCAGAGATCCATGACCGGAACAGAAGGGAAGAGAGAGGCCAAATTGTGAAACTGCCGGCACAGTCCGTGCCTCTAATGAAGCTCCTGCGCTCCAGAGCCCTAGCAGCACAGTGGAACAAATTGATCGCCTCACTGTGACACCAGCACTGTGCTAATTGCAAGATGATGGGACTCCCGTGTGCGGCAAGGCCGAAGCAGGGTGGCTGTTTCTGTGCGCCTTGGATCCTGCCCTTTTCCCATGGAGCTCAAAACTGGCATTTTAGCCTTACTCAGAGGGGAACATTTGCTCTAGGGTTTGCCCCGTGAGCTTTAAAGCTAAGCAGAGATTTCAACCAGTAGATCTCAATGCAAATCCAGCGCTCTCGCACAGCTGCAGTGAAATGAGCAGCGTGTGAGAGGCTGGAAAGCCAGCATGGTGTAGTGGTTAAGAGCGGTGGTTTGGAGCGGTGGACTCTGATCTGGAGAACCAGGTTTGATTCCCCACTCCTCCACATGAGTGGCAGAGGTTAATCTGGTGAACTGGATTTGTTTCCCCACTCCTACACATGAAGCCAGCTGGGTGACCTTGGGCAAGTCACTCTGTCTCAGCCCCACCTACCTCACAGGATGTCTGTTGTGGGGAGGGGAAGGGGAGGTGATTGTAAGCCGGTTTGAGTCTCCCTTAAGTGGTAGAGAAAGTTGGCATATAAAAACCAACTCTTCTTCTTCTTCTGGCTTCAGAGCAGGGCAGGAAATGCAAAGGGGACTAGATCCTCTTCCCAAGCAGTTTTCTCTGTACTCCTGCTTGCAAAGTGAGGTGGATGGTAAACAAAGAAAGGGCATTTTCAGCGGTGGCCCGTTGACAGTGGTCTGCCCTTCCCTTTGAGGCTGGGGTTGACAACCGCCAGGTACTAGCTGGAGATCTCCCGCTATTACAACTGATCTCCAGCCGATAGAGATCAGTTCAACTGGAGAACTGCTTTGGCAATTGGACTCTATGGCATTGAAATCCCTCCCCTCCCCAAACCCCTCCCTCCTCAGGCTTTGCCCCAAAAACCTCCCGCTGGTGGCAAAGAGGCACCTGGAAACCCTATCTGAGGCTTACTTGGCACCTACTTTCCTTTCCTTTAGGCAGCACACCAAAACATTCCTTTTTAAACTAAGGCCTTTAAGGGATTTTACTCTTTTTTAGCTGTTTTTATTGGTCTACTCTGAGCTGCTTTATGAATGCCATTTTTAGGCTATTCTAAGCTGTTTCTGTGCCCCAGTTTGTTTTTTATTGGTTGGTTTTCACCGGAAAAAAATAGGCTGTTTTAATTATTTTATTGTATTGCTTTACTTTGTGAGCTGGTCTTTGGCGAGGTGGCATATACATTTTTGTAAATAAATAATAAATAGCATAAGACTCAGGAAGCCCCCCCACACACACACACACATCAAGAGCACCCAAGGAATCTAGAGCAGGAAGATGATGTGGATCATATTTCTGTGCTATTTATTTGCCCTTTGCTATTTATTTGCTAGTTATTTGTGTGTACACACACACACAAATATATACACACAAACCAAAGGGATTCTATTTCCACTATGGTCACTCTGGACTCTTCTCCTACAGACTTTTAAAAAAAATAGCTTTCAAAAAAAGAACAGGAAGGGGGGGACTTAAAGTCTAACAACTAATAAAAAAAAATACACACATAAAGTAGAAACACAAATATAACTACGCACTCCTGCAGACTCAGCTGCCTTCTTCATACTGCGAGGGAAAGAGATGGGTTCACAGCTGAAGCACGATTTATAGTGCCGTCCTAATCAGAGTTGCACCCTTCTAAGGTCATTGACTTCAGTAAGGGTTTAACTTTGCTTAGGACTGCAGTGTAAATAAACCATGGCCTTCCCAGGAGGCAGACCACCCTAACCCCCTCCTGTGGGGCAGTTAACTGAAGACACACAATGTTACTTAGAAAAGAAATTAAGCACATGGGCACCAATCAGTCCAATTCCCTCCCAGTCCCTAGAAGAGTAAAAGAAGGGTGTAGGCCAACAAAAGGAAGGACCAGTTTGTTTAGAGCAGCATGTTCCCAAGATCCAAGGGTTTCTGTTTTTAAAAGGGCACCCACTGTTCTGTTTCTGCTCCCTCTACTCTGTCTCCTGCAGAGGTACCTGCATCCACTGCTGTGTTCCCTAGTAGGGTTGCCAACCTTCAGGTACTAACTGGAGATCTCTTGCTATTACAACTGATCTCCAGCCGACAGAGATCAGTTCACCAGGAGAAAATGGCTGCTTTGGCAATTGGACTCTATGGCATTGGAGTTCCTCTCTAACCCAAACCCCACCCTCCCCAGGCTCTGCCCCAAAAACCTCCAGGTATTTCCCAACCTGGAGCTGGCAACCCTATCCCGCTAGGCTGCCTCCTGAAGGCGTTGATGCCACCCAGCAGTATTGTTAGGGCTGCCAACTGCCAGGTAGTAGCAGGAGATTTCCTGCTAATTCAACTGATCTCCAGCCGATAGAGATCAGATCACCTGAAGAAAAATGGCCGCTTTGGCAATTGGACTCTACGGCATTGAAATCCCTCACCTCCCCAAACCCCGCCTGCGCCCGCTTCAGGCTCCGTCCTCAAAATCTCCCACCGGTTGACAAGAGGAACCTGGCAACCCTAAGTATTGTCAAACCTGCCACCATGCAGCTTCCTACAATGGAAAGTGCTCCGGATTAGTCTTCTTGCATGGGATGTTCCTTAATAGGACCCTCGGCTATCTTTTCCTAGAAGCAAAGGAAGGGAGGAAACAGCTCCTTGTGATTTAGTTTCTAAATCCTTGGATTTGGTTTCAGCTTGAGTAGGCTAGTAACTTAATCCAGATGCGGAAGCCGTGTGCCCAACTCCTGTTTTGTTGGCAAATCCAAAACAAGCTTCGGGGAAGGGTGGGGGCGATCGATTAGATGCATGTAAAGAGATCATGATGCAAAAGGAATGACACTTATATTTAGAATCTAGAGGATGTTTCTGCATCAGATTATGACACTGTTAAGTAGGTCACAGCAAAGACATGCAGCACTCGAGTCCCCTTCAAAGGCTTCCGCCTCTCACTTATTATTCCACTCACTTCCCTCCGATCTGAAAGCCAAGTCCCTTTGTCAGTCTCCGTGCCACGCTGGTGCTTGCCACACTCCTGAGCACTCAGCGTCTCACTGCAGTCATCCCAGTTTTGTGTTCCTTCCCAATTGCCTGGAAGTACTACCTGTATTTTTCATAATCGCACAAAGGAGCCCAGGAGGCTGCCCGAGATGGCGTCAGACCATTGGTCCATCAAGATCAGTATGGCCATTTGACTGGCAGCAGCTCTCCAGGGACTCAAGTCAAGGTCTTTCACATCACCCGCTACCCTTTCACTATACATGCTGTAGATTGAAAGTGGGACCTTGTGCCTACAAAGCAGATGTCCTACCACTGAGCCATGGCTATGAAAAGTCATTCTTGTTCTTGCTAACCCTTGAAACAGAGAGGCGATTCCTTCCTGGGGGGCACAGAACCAGCCAGAGGCCATCATGCTTTACATGTTTTTATGTCTTATTTTTTACCATTTGTTTAATCCTTGTGAGCCATCTCGAGCAGGTCTTTGGCAAGGCAGCAGATGTATTACCTAAATCAGGGACATCAAACATACGGCCAGCAGGCTGGATCCGGCCCCTTGACAGCGCTTATACGGCCCGTGAGCCAGCTGAGGCAGCCCCCTCCCCCTCCCACACTCTTGATCTGGGCTGGCGAGCCCACTCTGGGCTTGCCAGTCGAGGCAGCCACCACCACCACCCCTGCTCCCGATCTGGGCTGGCGAGGCATGGCCCAGCCCAACCCAACCAAGCGACATTCATATCATATCCAGCCCTTGTAACAAATGAGTTTGGCACCCCTGCTCTAAATCATCTTCATCGTCGTCGTCATCATCATCAGTGGGTTCCCTTTGCAGAAGGTCACAGACTAGCTCAAGCCTGCTGCCCTTAGCAGCTGCTTTGCAGTGACTTGTAAATCTGGCAGCTTTTGCTCGGGGAAACCACTGAACTCACTTGCAATTAAGAGAGACTTGCCATTGACTTGCCAGCTGGTTGGGACTCTTATTCATTGTTTGTTGACCAAAAGGAGTGCATGATCACAAAAAAATCACAAAATCACACAAGGTTGGAAGAGACCACAAGGGCCATCCAGTCCAACCCCCTGCCATGCAGGATCCCACAATCAAAGCTCTCCCAACAGATGGCCATCCAACCTCTGCTTAAAGACCTCCAAAGACGGGGACTCCACACACACCCCAGGCAGCGCATTCCACCGTCGAACCGCCCTCACCGTCAGAAAGTTCTTCCTAATGTTTAGGTGGAATCATTTTCTCTTAGTTTAAATCCATTACTCCGTGTCCTAGTCTCTGAAGCAACAGAGAACAAGCTAGTTCCCTCATTAACATGGCATCCCTTCAAATATTTGAAGGGATGTTTGCATGACTAACTGTTTTGGTCACCAAAACAAAAAATGAATTAGGAAACAAGAGGAACATTTCTTTATCTCTAGAGTGACATCGCTGGACAGCTCCTCATCAGGTCACTCTCTGAGGAAGTGTCCATGCTGATTCGTGCTTTCCCTTCCCTGATCAGTGGGGATCTTTCACAGAGTCGGGTTTTTTTTTTGGAGTTGGGGAGAGAGAGAACTGAGGACAAGGATACCTATCCAGAGACAGTGGCACACAAAAGGCATTGGAGGGGTGACTTGAGATCTGATAAGATGGAAAGGAATGTGACCCTCATCCACACAGGGCAGTGTGCCTTGATTCACTTCCAGCTGCACAATGCACTGTGGATGTGCACTGAGGTGCTTATCGGCATACACAATTCCCAGTCCTGCGATGAAATCTGCAAGTGGAAAGCATGATGCTCCAGGCAGTGAGGTATTTAGGACAATTTGTAGGGTTGCCAGCTCTGGGTTGGGAATTACCTGGAGATTTTGGGGGTGGAGCCTGAGGAGGGTGGGGTTTGGGGTATGGGAGGGACTGCAATGGGGTATAATGCCATAGAGGTCCACCTTCCAAAGCAGCCATTTTCTCCCAGGGAACTGATCTCTGTTGCCTGGAGATCAGTTGGAATAGCAGGAGATCTCCAGCCACCCCCTGGAGGCTGGCAACCTTAACAATTTGGTTTTGTATATGTAAAGCATTAATACTTAAACAAGTATCAGTGGGGTGCAGGAACAGGCACACTGCAAGCTATACTAGCTCCAAAACAATATCGCCTCCTAGTCCAAAAGTTTTTTTTCTGCCAACCAGCTCCATGCAA
Source organism: Euleptes europaea (assembly GCF_029931775.1). Lineage (NCBI taxonomy): Eukaryota > Metazoa > Chordata > Lepidosauria > Squamata > Sphaerodactylidae > Euleptes > Euleptes europaea. Next base: position 40,113,335 of record NC_079324.1, read on the forward strand.
ACTGCTGCTTCTTTCTCCAGCTGTTCTGGAAATTCTGCAAACCAGTTTCCCACCCTGCCAGTAAGGTGGGACCTGCATTCCAGGAGTCTCAAGAATCACCTTCCCACCAAGCCGAGCAAAAGCCTGAGGAGATAACCTTTGCTTTGCTTTGAACAGCCAGATATAGCCTCTTAATGTGTGCAAAGTGCTGTGCAATTCTTGTCTTCATCTGTCTTAGCGCCCAGCCTGCAGCCGCTAACAATTTCAACTTGATCGCCAGCAATGTCCATGCAAAAGTCCAGGAGTAGGAGAGGACAGCAGAAAGTTGCTGACGTGTTGTTCCATCTCCCACGTTTCAGGGCAGTGTAGGCCATGCCAAGATCTGTGCATACATGGAAAGCAGGCAGGCTCAAGTGGCAGCTGTCACCACTAGGCAGGCCCAGAATCAGAGCAAATTTGTAAGTGAGGCAGGCAGACCCACTCAACTGCGCTCAAAAACCTACTTCTTGTCACATCCTGTTAACCTTCCTATGGTCCCTGTCCTGGAGCAGCCACTGCTGGAAAGGAAATGGGAGGCAGGAGGAGCAGAAAATCCAGGGACCTGCATTCACCAAAGTGATTGTGAACCAAGAATGCTCTGGGGGGGATCTAGGAAGAGCTGAACCTGCATTATCACATCTCGTTCTCTGCTTCTTCTGCACAGATACACTCAACGCTGCTTTCTTTGGACTAAAATGTCTCTGCTACATAGCAGAAGAGCAGAAGCAGGGAAGATGGAGGGTAGCATCCTTCCAAAAGCTTGCCAGTATAGCTGAATCACCATCAAACAGATGGTATTCCATAATATCCTTGCTACATGGCATGCTTTCTAACAGGACTCTTGGTTGCCTAGTCCTTTAAGTGGTGGGAAACAGGGTCTTGTGGCACCTGGAAGAATAAATCTTTTATGTTGGCATGAGTTTTTGTAGGCTAGAACTTAATGGCATGGACCACCTGCGCAGTAATCAGATAGACTGGGGTTTTCAAGAACTTAAACCAACCTATTTCTCAGAAGTCATTAAAATTACTTTCATGGCATTAGGGCTGAGCTTAGGCCAAATCTGGAACTCCCCACCCCCCAGGCAACCCCACTTTAAGCTTGTATACAGGCCATTATAAAGGCCTGCAATCTTGATCCACCAGTGTGAGGCAGCGCATTTAACAGAGGATTGTGCATTACGGGGAGCTGTGTTGGTGCACAGAAAAATCCAAAAAGGAAAAGTTGTGGGATCTCTTTCACTGGGACCAATTTCAAAAATCTCAAAGCAATGGGCAAGCTTTTGCTTTTTCCATCTCTCTTCATTGAGCTGGATATTGAAAAGAAGGATGGGGGGAGTGGAAAGGTATATTTAAGGCCACGATGTTCAGGCCTCTGGTCTGAGTCCTGTACAAGATGTATTTGCAGGCTTCCTCAGATCAGGTGGAGTTGGGCGGAGCTCAAAGGCATGGCATCTCTAATGCATGGCAGTGCCCTTGGATGTCCAAGTCTGCAGGGTGCACCATCCATTATGGCCAGCCTCACCCACTGTATGGTGCCAGTTTTTGCTGCTGGAAGCCAGACTGGCCTTGTCCAGCAGGCAGACCAAGCAGAGATTGATGAATTTCCCAAAGGCAACTAGAAACAGAGGGTTTGCTAGACTATTTCTGTCTCTGCGCTCATTCCCACACTCTGTATCCCAAGCCCTTCCTTTGAAACTCAAAACCATCTCTCACTGCTGGCAGCCAATCAATCACTGTAGACACTGGCAGCTTCATCTAAGGCACATCCCATTCCACTTTTTGTTGTTGCTTTTTGTGAGCCACAGTGCAGCAGAAACCATTCTGGTACACCTCAAGCCATTACCCACTTAAGCCTGTGCCCATGATGGAGCTGGTTTTGGGGTTGCACTTCCTGGGGGAAAGAACGGCAGTCTGACTTTGAGAATATAAATACCAGGGGTCAATTAAAAACCCTTCTGGCACTAAATGGAACACAAAAGTCCAGGAACAAATGGGAAATGTGGAAATCTTCATATTTACAAAAATGAAATACTAAGTAAAAGAATGATAAAGAAGGATATTGCCTCAGCAAAGGTAAATCTTTTGAGGACAGGAAGAGAATAGATGCCTGCCTGTCAAAAAGAGTAATTATGTGTCCGTGAAATTAAGAACATTTTGCAGAAGGGGTTGCAAACCTGTCCCCTGAATAGAGCTCAAGCATCCCTTCCTAGACGTCAACCATTTAAATCTGCAGTGCAGGGCGTTCACAGCGCTCTTTGTTGAGGATGACATTTTCCTCTTTGAGGTGCAGGTAGCATTTCTGGCCACTGCCTGAACGTCTTCTTTCATCTCCTTTAAGCCCTTCCTACTGATTTCTCCAAGATTTGAAAGCGGCAAACAAGATTAAGAGGTTGCAGGCATACTGCCGGTGTTTGCGTACAGAGAGAGGGTTCAAGTGAGCCGGTGCAATGGTGTGTAGTCCGAGACTTATTCTATTCTGAGCATTCAAGCAAGTGTGTTTTCAGTGCGATAAATCAAGCCTGCAAGATCAGCATTTAAAAAATGAATTGAACTTTAATCCCAGAAGAGAAGAAGAAGTCAAAATGAGGGGCTGCAAGTGACAAAGGAAGACAAGGCATCACTCCAGCAACAGTTATAAGCTGCCAACAGGAAAAACAGCCCTTGGTCTTGCGGCAATCATTGTGGGCTTCTTTTATTTTCTTTTATTGTGCTTCATTTATACCCCACCTGTCACTCCCATGGGGACCCAAAGGACTTTATATAGATCTCCTCTCCTCTTATTTTTTCCTCATAACCGCCCTGTGAGGTAGGCTAGGCTGAGAGTGCTCAGGGATTCGAATCTGGATCTCCCAGATCCTAGTCCAGCACACTAATACCTTTCTGCACAGGAAGAGGTTCAAGCACACATTTTGGGGTGTCATTACTCTATACCTCTTCATCCTCCCGTGGCTTTCCTCACTGCCATGCTGCTTGCTCGGTTTGGAAGCTGTGTCAAACTCCTTCCCTAGAAGCACAGTCAGGGACCTGGAAACCAAATGGATCTTCTGTGCTTCAAACAGCATTGGCATCTTTAATGATGCTGGCACTGGAGCCCAGCTGGAGAGCAGACTGATGACGTGTGAACCAGGATGGAGCATCTGCTATGTGCAGGTTCTTCCCGGCAGGCTTCTCAAGTGTGGGACAAGTGCCCTTGCAGAGGGTGCAGTAGGACAGGAGAGCTGCTCGACTTGTCTTCTGACAGTTGATACTTGCTGTTTATTGCTTCAGTGCTGTGGTTCTCATGTGTCCACAGATCAGAGTTCTGTGAGTACACATTTGACATGCATCATTTATGCTGTAAAGCAAGGTGATCAGCCTCATTCCACCAGCAGGAGCTTGGCAGAAATCCCAAGTTTGACGTCATCAACAACTGAACTCTCTTTTAATGGAAAGAAATATCATACAAGTCTGGCCTCTAGGGCTGACATCTCCAGGTTGGGAAATTCCTGGAGATTTGGGGGTGGAGCCTGTGAAGGGCAGGATATAGGGAGGCAAGGGACCTCAGCAGGATATAATGCCATGGCCTCTATTCTCCAAAGCAGCCGTTAGAAATCAGTTCCCCTGGTGAAAATGGCTACTTTGGAGGATGGATCTTCTAGAGATCAGTTGTAATTCTGGGAGATCTCCAGGCCTCACCTGGAGATTGGCCACCATAATGGCCTCCCTGTGTCAAGGAGCCTCCTCTATCTTAATTCAGCTTTCAGTCTCCAGACCTCAGCCATTGCCATAGTGGTCTTTGAAGAGATGTTATGCTGGCCTTGGCATTCCCTTGCCATTGGCCTCAACATCAGGGAATGTTGAGAATACAACATCCTCAACATGTTTCTCAATGCAAAAAAATGCTTCTCCATGTTGGGTCTCCACCCAAACCCAATGCAAGATCATCTCCAGCCTGTGAAGTTCACCCCTTGAAACTATCTTCTCTTCCACAACACAGGGATTGTACCAGGCATATTGTATGATTTAGGCCTACTATGACAAGTACTCCATGACAGCGCACATCCATCTTGCGCCATTTCATTTTGTCTCAAAAGTCCTTAAACTTGGAACTACTGCTCCTCATAGAACCACATTCTCTGGACAAAGGTGTTTTGTTTTTTTAATTTAGTTCTACTTGTTTCAATTTATCCTTCTTAATCATAGTCATAAATTCTCAGCCCTGCAAGCTAGGAGATACTTTCCAGCTCCCAGCTAGGTTTCTAGTGTAGGGTCATTCCTCCACGAGGAAGAGCAGCCGCCGCTGGCATTTTTCCCACTGACTCAGGAAGTCAAAGAACTGAAATTGTCACAAGAATAATGAACAAGTCAGTACAGGAGGGGCTGTGGCTCAGTGAAAGAGCCTCTGCTTTGCAAGCAGGTGGCCCCAAGTTCAATCCCTGGCATTTCCACTTTAAAAAAAAGATTAGGTAGTAGGTGATGTGGAAGACCTGACCTTGGAGAGCTCCTGTCAATCAGAGTAGACAATACTGACATTGATAAAACCATTGATTGACTCAGTATAAGGCAGCTTTGTGTGAGCAGGTTGTGATAACACTTTTTATATCATAGGTGGATCAGAATTAGCATTTTGGGACTTCCGGTGGTGCCGCTGGAGAGAGCACTCCATTTCCCCAGGCTGTCCTGGGAGAAATCCAAGTTTGCGTTATTTCTGGGGTACATAGATACCCCAATCCGACCCTTGCAAGTGGGTTGGAAAGCAGGAACTCCCTGCAGCCCGCAAACGCGGTTTGACCTCCTAGGTACTCTGAGGGGGCTTTTTTAAGCCCCTCGGAGTCCTGGATGCCGGTCCTGCGAGGGCACTAGGGAAGGACAACGCCAAAACGCAACTCTGGCCTCAAGCTCTACCCTCCACCACCTTATTACCAGCATAAGGACTACATAAAGAAAAGAACCTCACCTCTTGACACCCAAGTGAGTACAAAGAACTCTGCGTCTACTTACTGGAATATTTGAACAGACGGGGGGCTGATAAGAACACTTCTGAGACCCCCATTCCTCCTTAATTCGAACTGAAAAAGTTTGATCTGAGTTAGTCATCGGGATTAGCGACAGGACCTTTATCAAATTGATCAGCCTAAACCATAACAAAGAGTCGGAAGGATACCTTTTAGATTGACAAGAACTATCACCAATGAGAAGGTCCGAGGGAAGGGGAGGGTGATCTTTCTTCCTGATTTTCCGGCGAAAAGAATTTCCTGCCACGTTTGTAGTAAGGGAGCGCCTGGAACGGAAGACTCTCTGTAACACCCTCTCTATCATCGGAACTAAAACAACAGGAAGTAGCTGTGGGACTGAATATGCGTCGCACTCGAGTTACATTGAAATCATTCCTGAAGGAATAACCATCGAGAAGAGGCGGTAGAAGGTCCGCAGCACTTGCAACTTCCGGTATACTTCCTGATTAACCCGACCTAGAGCGACCGAAAAAACTCACTGGTATTTTAAAACTTTAAAATGCAATTTTAAAGCCAATTTCGACTCTTTTCAACCCGAAAAAATTATTAGGCTGATGTTTGAATTATCATCTTTTAATCAGCACCTTAAAGGCCCTGTCTGTGGACATGTATTTTACCAGCTTTTTTTGAATGTAAATGTCTCAACCCCGCTCTGGCTCACTACATAGCCCTGCCTATACTAAACTAAGGGACTCTTTACAAACCTCGACCATGGAAAAAAAGCTACAGGATATGCTAACTAAACAAACTGAGGCAACAAATAAACAGTTTGAACAGATGTCTACACAGATGGCACAGCTGACTTCTATGATGACAAATCTTGGTCAAGCATCCCAAGCTATTAATCAGAAGTTGGATGTGGTCACTGGAGACTTGAAAGAAGTAAAAACTCAAATGACTGTTATGAAGACAGATATGCAAGCGATGGATGTATCAATTAAGAAAGTGATGGATGAGCACAAGGACACAAAGAAAAAATTAACAAGCCAAGAAAAACAGATTGAAACAATACAAACTGATCAGATGGCGGCAAAAAATCAAATGGCAATGATGGAGATGAGAGTGAGAGAGACCAATCTTCGTATACGCAACTTTCCAGATATGATGGGAGACAATAAAGAAACTGCAATACCAAACTTGGCCTACTTATTTCAGATAGATGAACAAGAATTAAAACAAGCCATTAATAGAATATATAGGATACCATTACCTGCTAGAATGAGAAGATCTAAGCCAAGAGATTTGATGATAGTGTTTTATGACACCAGAGTTAAAGATAAGATTATGAAGATTCATTATGAAAATCCAGTGTCAGCAGGAGACTCCTCTCTTATACTACTGAAGGATATTCCAAGGCATCTACTCTCACAGAGGAATAACTACAAAGACTTTGTGTCAACACTGAAAGCTAATGGTATCAAATACCGTTGGATTATGCCACAAGGTTTGGCTTTCACCTACAAGGAAGTGAAAACGACAATTCTATCTCAAGCAGATGTGGGGAAATTTCTGAGAAAATATAAGATGGACCTTAAAGAATTACCTGGAGAGAAGGAGGAAGAAGAAGAGGAAGAAGAAGAGGTACAGGGTGCAGAAGGAGGTACCAAATTATAGACTTTTTATTTTGCTAAAAAATACTACATTATGGCAAAAGCAATTTCTTGGAATGTAAATGGACTGAATGAGAAAACTAAAAGGGCTAGAATCTTCAAATATCTACAGAAATATAAATACTCCCTAATTTGTCTACAAGAGACCCACATAGCTTCAAAGCATAAAAAATACTTGGAGAAACAGGTGCTTGGACAAGCATTTATTGCTTCAGCCAAAACTAAAACAAAGGGAGTGGTAATCTATGCCCACCCCAATCTTTGTCCAGAATTAGTATATAAAGACAATGAAGGAAGAATTGTAATTATCAGAACTAAAATATTGGGACAAAGGACAATAGTGGTTGGAATTTATGCACCCAATGAAGGGAAAAAATCCTTCTATGAAAAATTACACGATTTGATAGTCCAGCACGCAAAAGACCAAATTTTATTGATGGGCGACCTCAATGGAATTATTCTCCCATCACTGGACAAAAAATCAAAAGCAAAAGACATCAACGATGGATGCTTGCCTAAAACTTTCTTTACCATGGCTTCAGAATTAGAATTACAAGACATTTGGAGAACAATGAATACAACAGCTAAAGAATACACCTTTTATTCAGCAAGACATGATTCACACTCCAGAATCGATATGATATGGGCCAGTAAATCAATTTTCACGCAACTACGTAAAATTCATATCTTACCTAGAACTTTTTCTGATCACAATCCTGTTACTTTTGATTGGAACAATAAACAAGCATTTAGATGGCGAATGAATGATAAACTTTTAAAAGACAACAAGATACAAAAGGAATTACAGGCCTTAATGAAAGACTTTTTTGAAATTAACCTTAATGGGGAAACTTCTTTGAATACAGTTTGGGATGCATTCAAAGCTGTTCTGAGAGGTTTTATGATACAGAAACATTCGGCCTGGAAGAAGACTCAATTACAATTTACAAACAATATACTTTGGAACTTACAAAATTTGGAGCAGAAATTGGTAACGGTAACACAGGAAGAAGAGAAAAGAGAAATCCAAATAAAGATTTCTGCATCTAAACACCAATTAAATTTGGTAATAATGGAGGAAATGAATAAAAATCTGAAACTTGCTAAACAAAAGTATTTTGAATATGCAAATAAACCAGGAAAATTTTTAGCAACACAACTGAAGGACTCATTCCAAAAGAAGATTATAACAAAAATCCAAACTGTTAAAGGACCAGTTTACTCAACTTCAGAAATTCAGAAAGAATTTGTTTCATTCTACTCTAAGTTATATCAGAAAGAAAATACTCCAAAACAGAAAATAGATAAATTTCTAAACTCAATACAGATGAAAGCTTTGTCAATGACCCAGAGAGAATGTATTGAAGCTCCAGTAACAAGGGAAGAAATACAAGAAGCAATACTGAGACAAAAAACGGATAAAACACCTGGACCAGATGGAATTACTGCATTATTTTATAGAACATTTAGTGACAATTTAGTTGGATTTTTTGGCTCACTTTACAATGCAATTTTGGACGAGGGAACATCCCCGGAGACTTGGTCACATGCATTTATATCATTGATACCCAAAGAAGGAAGAGATCCAGAAAAAACACCTAATTACAGACCTATATCCCTGTTAAATGTGGACTACAAAATTTTTGCTTCGGTTCTGGCATGTAGGATAAAACAATTTATTAAGGATCTTATACACGAGGACCAAGCAGGTTTTATACCAGGAAGACAAATAAAAGACAATGTAAGAATTTTACTAGACTCACTGGAATATTATGACCAGAATATTCAACAAACTGCGGCTTTTGTATTTTTGGATGCAGAAAAAGCCTTTGATATGGTCTCCTGGAACTTTTTGAAACGGATTTTGGTTAAATTGAATTTTGGAGATCGTTTTCAGAAAGGTATATCGGCTATTTATACCTCCCAACAAGCTAAAATTTTGGTTAATGAATCAATGTCAGATAATTGCCAAATCACGAAAGGGACTAGACAGGGATGTCCCTTGTCTCCACTTTTATTTTTGTTGGTGTTGGAACCGCTATGTGTGAAACTAAGAAGTATGGAGGACATCCGCGGGTTAAGAATTAAAAAACATGAATTTAAGTTGAGAGCATTCGCGGATGACCTACTGCTAATTTTGGAAAATCCAACACAGTCAATGAATACACTTCAGGAGACTTTGGACGATTTTGGAAAAGTATCAGGCTTTAAAGTGAATCAAGAAAAAACAAAAATAATATTTAAAAATTTATCGGAAACACAGCAACAGGAATTTATATCATATACTGGCTGGGAGAAAGCTAACAAAGTTAAATACCTGGGAATTTGGATTACTGCAAAGAATAAAGATCTGATAACCAACAATTACCTCAAGTTATGGGGTAAGATTAAAACTGACATGATTATATGGTCAAACAAAAAATTGTCACTAATGGGACGTATTTCAACGATCCAAATGAATGTCTTACCGAGGATGCTCTTCTTATTCCAAAATTTACCAATAATATCACAAACTAAATATTTTGAAACTTGGAGGAAAGACATTTCAAACTTCATCTGGCAAGGGAAAAAACCAAGGACTGCTTATAAATACTTGGTGGATCTAAAAACTAGAGGAGGTTTAGCACTGCCTAATTTTCAACTCTATGCTGAAGCGGCAGCTTTAGTATGGCTAAAAGACTGGATGAACTTGTCAAATATACGTTTGTTAGACTTGGAAGGTTATAATAATTTAAGTGGATGGCATGGTTATTTGTGGTATGATAAAATTAAATTACAAGCAACATTTCGTAATCATATAATCAGGTCCTCTTTACTTCGTATCTGGATGAGATATAAACACATTTTGGAACCAGAAACACCGATGTGGATATCGCCTCAAGAAATGCTAACTTTGCGCCCACTTAGACCAGACAAATTTATTACTTATCAAGATCTAATTAATTGGGAAGGAAAGAAATGCTCACTAAAAGACTTTCAACTTCTTAAGGATGATTTACAATGGCTCCAATACTACCAAATCAAATCAGTTTTTGTACAAGATGCTAAAAAAGGTTTTTCTAAAGAAAAATCTTCTTTTCAAAGGATTTTACTAGATAATAATACAAAACTGATCTCTAAAATGTATAATCTCCTTTTAACAATATATTGTGAGCAGGATACGATTAAACCAACTATGATCGATTGGGCTCAAAATGTGGGACATGATATTGTTTTAAATAAATGGGAAAGATTATGGTCCAAAGATCTAAAAGGAATAAAAGCACAGTCAGTGCGAGAAAACATTTATAAAATGATGTATAGATGGTATCTAACACCCAAGAAAATTGCAAAGATTTATAAAACGATGTCCCCTACTTGTTGGAAATGTAACAAAGAAATTGGTTCCTTTTATCACATGTGGTGGACCTGTGACAAAGCCAAAGACTTTTGGGACATGATTTATAATGAATTGAGATTAATACTACAAAAGAATATACCCAAAACACCAGAAATGATGCTATTGAGTATGATTCCAGACGACTTAGCAATACAAAGAACTTTTTTGATTTATGCCACAACAGCTGCGAGACTGCTTTATGCAGCGAAATGGAAAGGGCTAGAAACTCCTGAGAAAAAAGACTGGATTGTTAAAATGTTTGAAGTGGCAGAAATAGCAAAACTCACAGCCATTCTAAATGAAGAAAATGAGTTCGGTTTTTGGGGGAATGGGGGGCGTGGATGCATTATTGTGAATATGAGTTAAAAATGGGAAGAATGGAAGAATACTTTCTAATCTGATCCAGAGGATTATTTCTGATCTTTTTTATAATGATTAAGTATAAGTATATTTACTAACAGACTATGATTTTTTTTTCTATATATAGTATTGATAGTTTATTAAGATTAGATTACCTACGACGGGATGAACTTTTTATTAAGAGGTAGACAGAGGTGAAGGGGAAGTCTAAAAACTTTTCCATTTTTCTTTTTTCTTTTTTTATTATATGATATGGAATTATAACAACTTTAAGTTAGAATTGAAATTTGATATTGTTATAGATGTTGTTCAATGTAATGGAAAACTTCTAGTATAAAACCTAATAAAATTTATATAAAAAAAAAGAATTAGCATTTTGTATAGGATGAATACTAGAAAGTAATACCCTTTTAAAGAAAAAAAAACCCTCCTTGCTCAAGATGCCACTGAACTTTGAGAGCTAGTGTGGTATACTGTTGTTGTTAAACTAGGATCTAGAAGACTGGCTTTGAATCCCCAGTCTGCCATGGACGCTCACCAGGTGACCTTGGGCTGGTCTCTGTCTTTCCCCCTAGATTACCTCACAGAGTTGTTATTGTGAGGACAAAATAGAGGACAGGGAATAATGCGTTACACTGCTTTGGGATCCCATAAAGTGGGGTATATTCACTGTGGGCAAAAACGCACGGTCGCTTTAGCCTCCTTTATTCCGTTTCAGCCAGGATTCATCCAGGATCGAACGCATGCATTTCGCCGAACGTGCGTTCGATCCTGGCTGAAAAAGGGACTAAATGAGGCTAAAGCGACCATGCGTTTTTGCCCTAAATATTTTGTATTGTTTGGGGTGTGTTATTCTTAACCGTGAGAACCACCTTCATTGTATGGGTTCTTGTTCATACAATATTGTCCTTATTTACATTAATCTGAATAGTTTTGAGCTGTGTGATCTGCCTTGAGTCTCAGTGAGATGGGCAGACTATAACTGAAGTAAATAAATAAAGATCTTGATAAGTAAACTTTGGGAGGGCTGGACATGAGCAATAGGCCCTCTCCTCCACACACATCTGGACACAGTTTGAAGATATTTAGCTATTTCTTAATGCTATGTAAAGAAAGCAATCTATAGACACGATCTGTGGCTTTGAGACCCCCTCAGCTATGTTTCCCATGATGATCCCTATGCATAGCCAAGTAGTGAACTCTTATAGATTTCTACAAAACTCTTTTGTATTCATGTTGGATTCTTCAAAGCTAAGCGGATTGTGGCAAAATGTTAACATTTATTATTTTTAGTTACATTTCAAAAACAATCAGCACAGCAAGGGCAACTTGCAAAGTAGTGATTAGACCATGGGCAGAGCAAGCCTGTGATCCTGCCACACCAGCAGCCCACTAACACCAACACAGGTGATGCTGGAATCTTAAGCTCTCCTGGCAGAAATATGACAGAGGGGAAAACTGTCACTTTATGCAGTGGAAAAAGCATAGCAACACCACTGAAATCCATGGCTACACCGAAACCCACCAATCATAGAATGGCATGCGGGTGACACCCTTCTATTCCATACGCAGAAGGAGCCAATCCACACAGAGCCACACTGGCTCACCCATGATGTCACCGTGCCCCACTGCACATGCAGGAAGCACAACACGGGAGATGCAAATGCAGTCCAGTCCCCTTCTGCTCAGTGAATGACTGTGGCATGTCCACAAGGAGCCCTGTTAATTACTCATACTCCAAGGATCCCTGCAGAATGGGATTAAAATCCCCTTCTGCTGCACAGCCTGGAAACGGCTGTTCTTTTGACAAGAGGACAAGAGGACAGGGAAGGAGAGGTGGGCCAACCAAGCATTTCATCTGGCCTATTCCAGAGCTCACTTGGGTGAGAAACCCCAAAGGAAGAACCCCTGGCCTCCCCAGGATGAGGGTTCACATCTCACTTTTGAAAGCAATGTGCCCCTAGAAGGAGAAGGAGGTATCTGGAAGGGAGAAAGAACAGAGAAACTAGGACGGGGTAAGACACAGCAGAACAGTCACACAAAATAACTCTGTCATCTCCCCGACAAATGGGAGAAAGCACGGAGTTGTGGGTTCAAATCCTATTAACTCTCACACACAAAGAGGGAAGGAGGAGGGACAGAGAGGGACAGAGATTTTTCCCACTGTTTTACTCAGGGCAGTAAAGTCTGAGGGAGCCTCAGATATCAGGATAAGTCCCACTCGTCCCCCACTGTGCCCCTGACAGCATGCATTTGCGACCCCTACTCTGGTAGAGATGTGCTAGCATCATCTCATGGTTTTAAACTGATGTTGATTATACAACACCAGTGTATCTTCAAGATGTGGCACCACAGGAGACATGGTTACCATCCTATCATTTTCTAGACAGCAAACAGAAGTGGGGAGGTGCCGCTGTGGCTCAGTGGTAGAGCACAAGTTTTGCATGTGGAAGGTCATGGGATTTGGTCTCTGGCTGCTCTGGTTTAAAAGGATAACAAGCCTGAGAAAGACCCATCTCTGCCCAAGACTCTGGAAAGGCACTGCTAGACAGAGCTGAGCTAGCTGGACCAAGTATCGCACTTAGTCAAAGTAGTCTTACTTCTGAGTAGACCTGCTGAGACTTACACTGTAAATAGGGTTGCCAACCTCCAGGTACTAGCTGGAGATCTCCTGCTATTACAACTGATCTCCAGCTGATAGAGATCAGTTCCCCTGGAGAAAATGGCCACTTTGGCAATTGGACTCTATGGCATTGAAGTCCCTCCCCTCCCCAAACCCCATCCTCCTCAGGCTCCACTCCAAAAACCTCCTGCCAGTGGCAAAGACGGACCTGGCAACCCTAACTGTAAATGAAACACTGAAGCACAGCCAAAAAAAAAAAAAACCTGAAATTTCCCTTGAGGAAATATGAACAAAATATTCTTGCAAAAGAAAGCTATGACTCAAAGTGATAATTCACATTATGCTTGCTCTTCCAGAAAGTTAAGGCCATTTTCATACAGAGAAGCTCCCTTGCAGAGCTGCTTCATGCAGCTTTACAAACAGTGTGATTCTGACCATTAGAATGTCCCATCCTAGTTTTTTTTTTTATCCTTTCCTCAATCAAAAGCCTTTCCCCCATTTTTCAGGGTTTGACCATAACCAATGTTGCAGCCAAGACCCCACCCCAGTCTTCCTTGAGAATACTACTCCTGGAAGCCCCCAAAAGTATTAATAAAGTGTTTCTTGGTAGAGAATATTCATTTATAGCACTAATTATATTTAGAGCCCTTCTAAAGAAATCGCATTCATGATTTATAAGGTAAAAAGCCTCCTTCTATTCACAGCCCCTCCGACAATTTCCTCTGGTGTCACAAGAAGCCTTCTCTAATTCTACAGGGGTTGGGCACCATCAGAAATGTAATCTTTTTGCTGCATGAAAAAGAAGGCCCATTATCCCACTTATTCTTCAATAGAATAAATATCTTTTAAAGGAACATAAAATTTAACAGAGGAACGGATTCCATGACAGAATGTGATGACCACTTATATCTGATGAACAAATTTCTATACAAAGGAAGGAACAAGTTCTTTGGGGTGGGGAGAGAAAGAAACAGCCTCTTGAAGAGAGATCTGAAGTAGACGTTCTCAATGTCACCCTGCTTTCCCACTATGCACATACACCAGCCCTGCTCCATTCCTAACCAGCACAGGATTCTGCTGGTAATGGATAGGGTTGCCAGGTCCCTCTTTGCAACCAGCGGGAGATTTTGGGGGCGGAGCCTGAAGAGGGCGGGGTTTGGGGAGGGGAGGGACTTCAATGCCATCGAGTCCAATTGCCAAAGCGGCGATTTTTCTCCAGGTGATCTGATCTCTATCGGCTGGATATCAGTTGAATTAGCAGGAGATCTCCTGCTGCTACTACCTGGCAGTTGGCAACCCTAGTAATGGGGAAATGGGCAGACCACCTGAGTCATACACAAACCTGCCTTATGTGGAATCAGACCATTCATCCAGCAAGGTCTGGGGCGGCAGGAAGGGAGAGGGGGGAAATAGGCAAAGGCCTGGCCTAGGGGTGCTGAGGCAATGCTTGGGGGGCACGGGATGGGGCTGGGGAGTTTGGGAGCTCTTTCTCAAAGGAGAGAGGGGCTGGGGCTTTGGGGCTTCCCTTCTGAAGCTGACATCAGGGGGTGACCCTTGATGGGCAAGGAGCAAATCCCTTTTGCTGGGAAAATTTGGTGTGGGGGGTGACCTCTGGTCTGAGCAGAGAAGGGAAAGGGTGCATTCACACTAGATTGGTTTCAGAAAGGGAAATGCACTTGGGGGGCTCTGGGAGGGGGCGTGGCTCAGTGGTAGAGCCTCTGCTTGGCATGCAGAAAATCCCAGGCTCAATCCCCGGCATCTCCAGTTAAAGGGAGGCGATGTGAAAGACCCCTGTCTGAGACCCTGGAGAGCCGCTGCCAGTCTGAGTAGACAATACTGACTGTGATGGACCGAGGTTCTGATTCAGTATCAGGCAGCTTCATGTGTTCATGTGACAGCAGCTCTCAAGGATCTTTCCCATCACCTCCTATCTTGTCCTTTTAACTGGAGCTGACATGAATTGAACCTGTGGCCTTCTTGTATGCAAACAGATGCTCTGCCACTGAGTCATAGCCCTCCCATTCCCCACCCAACCATCATTTTATGGTTGGAAGGCACACCTTTTCACACAACCTGTGGGCATTACCCAAATTATTAATGCAATTTATTTATTAAAAATATTTCTATATTACCTGTTAATGAGGTTTTGGAGGCACTGGATGGACTAAACTATTGGGGGGGAAATCATGTAATCATGATCTAGCAGCCCCGTGGCGCAGAGTGGTAAGCTGCAGTACTGTAGTCCAAGCTCTGCTCACAACCTGAATTCAATCCCAACATAAGTTGGTTTCAGGTAGCCGACTCAAGGTTGACTCAGCCTTCCATCCTTCCGAGGTCGGTAAAATGAGTACCCAACTTGCTGGGGGTAAAAGGAAGATGGCTGGGGAAGGCACTGGAAAACCACCCCGTAAAACAAAAGTCTGCCTAGTAAACGTCGAGATGTGACATCATCCCATGGGTCAGGAATGACCCGGTGCTTGCACAGAAGACCTTTACTTTTTTAATCATGATCTAGATCCTGGAACATAAAACTGCAGTAGAAGACTAAAAGATTGGAAGCGGTAGTTAAAATTGCCAACTGCCTGGAGGGAAAAAAATGGCCTTTCCTTTTATTAGAGACTTAATAGGATGGGATGTTTACCAGGTGATGTTATTTAACTCCATGCCATGAAAAGCTTCAGCTGCCCATTTCCACACATTAAACCTCTGTTAAAGGGACTAGGCATTTTTTTTCCAGTCCTGTTGGCAACACTATCAGTGCAGTGATAAAAGTAGCATTGTTATCTCCTGGGCCAGAGTACATGAGAAAGTTCCCAAGTTGCTTTGATAAAATCTCCAGTAAAAAGGATTTTGGGTAGCAGGGCCAGGAAGAGCCTTTCTCTGCCCTGGAAGTCAAAGAAGACACTCATTCTGGGGTAGATAGATCAATGATTTGGCTCACAGTTAAATCTTAAGAACACTTTCCTGGAAGGAAACCTGTTGAACAAACCTGTGTAAGATTCTGAGTAGACCTGCTTGGGATTGTTCCCTCAGTATGTTTATTTAAGATAATTTACAATGCAATCTTAAACAGCATTACATCCTTCTAAGGCCATGGACATCAATTGATTTAGAATTGTTAGGCCATAATCCTGAAGCCACATCCCTGGGAATAAGACCCATTGAATAGAATAGAACTCACTTTTGAGTAGACATGAGTAGGCATAGTCCCTTATATTCTCGCTTTAATCACAGCTGCTTACAGTACTTAAAATCACAACAAAATCTCCCAAAAACACAGAATTCATGTGAACATCTCTGAATTGAGGCTAGTAGACTTTAAATATCTATTGTCAAAGACTGGTAGTATTTTGTAGAAGGAGGTGGAGGCTGTAAGCTAAAGTGGGAAATGTTTCACTCAACAAATAACACCAGACAGGTCAATGGAAACATTTCTGTAATTATGGTTGTAAATCTTTGATTCATGTGATTATTTATATTTATTCCGTGGGATATCTTTGTACAAATGTACACTTGTATAATGAAAATAGATTTTGCAGTTGAGGGTATGCTTGGTAGCAAACGCAGGCTCCTTTATGCGTATCTCTTAAAGAAAGATTTATGAAAACCTTTATTAATGGAAGTTGGATAGATTGTACTGTTTTTCTTAGAAATATAGAACGTGCCATCATAAAGCTATCAATTTCATCCCAATCCTTTTTGATATTGTAGACATGTGAAGCCCTACTCTTAAACTAGAAGTAAAGAAAAACAGTCTTGGGATTTTGTTACCGATGCTTCTTCCAGGAATGTAACTGGGCTATTTACGAGACCATGTTCACCCTGCATACTGTGAATCTGTTCATCACAGCCAGAGGCAAATGAGAACTGGAAGACATTTCAAACACTTGCTACTTGGCTTAATCCTGACTGCTGTAGCATGGAAATGAATAAATTTGTGTATGCAAGAAAGGACATGTCCCAGAAACAATTGTGACACACTGGATACAGTTTCCTGTGCCTTGCTGTTATATCCAGAAAGTATCATCCATATTGCATTTTTTCCTCCATGATGACTGTTAAATATACTTAAAGCTTAAGTAAAGAGGGGGGGAAAGGAGAAACCTTTTAGGAAAGGGGTCTCTTGGCTACAGCCAATGCCTCGCCTGCTCTCCAAAACCACTTGGCATGAGTAGCCATCAAAAGAGGAAGGTGAATTAACCTCAGCGCTCACCTTATGTTCTTTCTGGGAATTTTGCATGCAAAAGAAGAGGCTTCAATTCAACATTGCCTTGGCCTCCAGAAAAATCATTGTGAACAATCTGAAAAGCACACCTTTTGAACGCAGATCGATCACTTCCCATTTGCCCACAGCTGGCTTGTGGCTGCGGAAACCAGCTCTGAATGGGCAGGATGCCCCACCCAGCACCGCGTGGTGGAACAGATGGACGGTCAGGTTAAAAACCTCGGCTAACAGAAAAACTGTTAAGTGAATCATCTGGAATGGCAGAGTCGATAGAGAGTCATCCTCCAAATGATGAAGCCGTTCAGTAGCAAAACAGCCAGCTGGTGGAGCTGAACATCTCTGTGACACAAGAAACTGACAAAAGTCTTGACAGACAGGCAGCTGAGGCTAGAGAGCTGCTTCCCAAAAACGTGGCTGCCTTCTTCAAACATTTAGGTCCCATCTGCCTCTCTGGCCTCGTTACCTTTTGTAATGTGTAGTCTGATATTTGCTAATCAAGACTGGATCCAAACCACAGCCATTTGAACATATAGTAAATGCTTCCATTCCATACAAAATTATTTCAGCATTCAAGAGCAGTCAGAAACCTTGCAATCTGACTGCTATTCTGACATCTTGCTGTTTGTTTGTTTGTTTTTCATTTCCCAGGGCAGCAGAAGTGGCAGGGAGAGGAAAGAGTGACTCAGCAAATGTGTCAGATAGGGACGTCATCCAACCAGAACAGTTAGCCCCTTGCACCTAATGGGATTATCCTGATTGGTGCTCAATCTGCGCACAATATTGCTTCTTTCTGCCAGTAGTTACATTGTTCCACTGCATTTGGAAGATCCTTCTGATTCTACATGTGCCAGTAAGAACTATTTCATTCTCTGCAGTTATTCTACATATGAACAAAAGTGTTGCTTGCGTATGCTATAAAGTAGGGCATTGCAGGGCAGAGGCAGAGGTTTGGCCTCAGGTACATTCACCTCCTCATGCCAGGAAGCCCATATGCAGCAGGGGGAAGAAGCAATGGCATTACTTGGGCATGCTGGCAGGCAGGGCTGCAGAGACATGGGAAGAACAGAGGAAGATGCCACGATTTTGCCCCCGCCCCAACTGGTAAGAGACCCACCTACCCTGCAGCCTAGGAGGGATGTGGATACAGGTGAATGCTTGAAACTCATTCATACATTATAGTATCAAGCTCTCTCACTCACTCACACACACACAGAGATGTGAGAAAAATAAGTGCTGATGATGGATAAGATTATCTCTTCATGCGAAAAAGAATGGAGCGTGCTTTGGGATCTGAGATCTTTCAGGTGTCATTATCATACCTAAAAGCACTCAGCCAAAGGGGGACTCAATCTGAATTTGTCTGCCACTCATATGGAAAGCTGATGGGTTGTTTGTGTGTGGGTGAGGGGAGCTAACCCTGATCCTTCTACAGCTTGCCTCACTGTGTTCTGCTATTTGAAACACATTTCTCTTGGCCAGATTCTAATACAGGAAGTCAATCAAGTTGGGAGGAAAAAAATCTGAAAGAAATAGTGGGAAGTGAGTTAAGCACAGGAAGAGCCATTGTTTAAATCCCCTTGCCCATGTGCTTAATTTTTGTTAAATAAAATAGACACCCAACTACCCCGTACAGTGAGGATCACAGGAAAGGAAAGATCACCCTTGAGCCAAGAGGAAAAGCAGCATATACGGTAAATGTTTAAATAAATAAATAAAGCTAGTCATGCTTCTCTGTCTCCCGCCAGGCAAGTGAGAATTTTAATTGCTCTGAAAGAGGAGCACCTTCTCTTAACCACCTGAAATCTGGGAGGATCCCTTAGATGAGGGGTACAAGCCATGAGAATTTCATCCCAGTTTTTTTTTTGGGGGGGGGGTGAAGTTATATTCAGAAATGTGTTTTCCATTGAAACCAATGGAATCAACTACCCGATGGATGTCTTAAAATGACTGGATTTAATTCTGTGATTAAAAACCCAATACAAGCTCTTAAAACAGATCTGATAAGAAACCGATCTGATTCGGTTTTGCACACAGCTAGTCTTCAAACCTCCAGAATTCTGACAGGTCTGTGGCATATGATGTCCTGTCCTGAGCTCTGTGCTACACACATTGTTCATTCTCCTCGGTCATTCCTTTCCCCAGTGCCCACACTCCTTACTTGATGTTTATACCTTCACTGCCTATCCATCCCCCAAATACCTTCTCTGTCTGCTATCTACTCAGCTCTCTTCTTTCAGTCATCCTGGATATGTGACCTTTCTGCTCATCTTCTCAACCCACAGCCTCCTCCCCTCTCTCTGCAGTTTCTCTTCTCCCACCAGGACACAAGTCCATTCATTCCTAGACCCTACGTTTGAGTGACCTTTCATTATTCTTATAAAACCTGCTCAGTTTGTCAGTAATTTCTCTTGTATACACTTTGCCTCAAGCCAGTTAGAATGTTTGTGGCTATTCTGTGACATCACTAACTGAGGATCTCACAAGCAAGTTGCTATTGTTGTAAAATTTTCACATTTTCTCTTTAGATATCCCACATTTATGTTGGGGTGGACACACAGCAATGTCCCTCAACACCCCATCTTTCCACCGTAAGGCAAGTTTATTGAAATTGTGCAGAAGAATTATTTACATACATTTACATTTTTACCCAAAACACTGTACTTCAGATTAAAGTATAAATCTTAGAATAAGGCCCTACTAAATTATTAGTGAGCTTGTTTTCCTTGAAGAGAGCTACTCTTTAAAAAATGTTCTGTCATCCGTTAAAAAGATGTGGAACCACTTGGTAGGCAATGTGAGGCTTGGTCTGTTGTTAGAAGGCCCTGTGGGGAAGCTAAAACACATTCTTTTTGCTAAAGCAGAGAGGAATAAATGGCTGTGTGAAGTGTCTCTCAATAAAAGGACTGTGAAACGGCATGGCCTTGTTCTCAGCACCTGGCTGGCTCCCTGCTGCTGAGGATTCTTCCATTTGGCATTCCCAATTCCTGTCTTGCTGGAATCTGTCAGAGCAACTGCAGGGAGCCGCACTGTGCCCATCATGATGCCAGCAGCCTTTTAATATCTAAGGCAAGCCTTGTGCCAGTCTTCTTCCCCCTCACCCCCCCAGCAAATGATTGCCCATGATCTTGCCCTGTGCCCAGCAGGCTTGAACATAAGAAAACATGAAAAGCCCTGCTTTTCAGACCAGTGGTCACTGGTCAACCTAGTCCTATCTCACACAGTGCAGGGGAGAGACTGTGGTTCAGTGGTAGAGCATCTGCTCAGCATGCAGAAGGTCCCAGGTTCAGTCCCTGGCATCTCCAGTTAAAGGGACTAGGCAAGTAGGTGATGCGAAAGACCTCTGCCTGAGACCCCGGAGAACCGCTGCCGGTCTGAGTAGACAATACTGACTTTGATGGACCCAGGGTCTGGTTAAGTATAAGGCAGCTTCATGTGTTCACAGTGGCCCCTGGAGACCCAGCAGACGGGGCATAGAAGCCAAGGCCTTCCCCTGATATTGCCTTCAGAGATTGACTGCATCTGAATGTGGAGGTTTCCTTTAGTCACCATGGCTAGTAGCCACTGATTGGCCAGTCCTCCATGACTCTGTCTAGCCCCATTTTAAAGTCATCTATACTCGTAGCCGTTACTCCATCCAGCCCAATGGTGCATCCAGTGGCCTCAAGCACATTCTCTGGAAAGTTGACATAGAAATTTCCTAAATAAATAATTGTTCGGCATCCTATTCCTAATAGTGGCCATCCAGATGCTTCCAGAAAGCCCACAAGCCAGGCAGGAAGGCAGTAGACTTCTCCTGCTGTTCTCCCCCCACACACACTGCTCCAGCAACTGGTATAGAGATACACTGCATCTGAACAGGGAGGTTACATTTAGGTATCATCGCTTATAGACACTAATGGGCCTCCCCCCTCCAAACAAACCCAGTGGCCACCTCTCTCACACTGCACCTTAAAGCAGTCAGTTCCATAATAGTTGAATCATTTCCTTATGGTAGCCTTAACGGAAGAAGGAGAAAAAGTTTTCTCTACTAATTCTCTCAAAGCCATCTATAATGTTGCATGTTTCTAACTCAGTCATCGCCAGCATGGTGCCCATGTGTGCCATGGCGCCCACCAATGCGTTTCTAGGCACTCACTTATTTCACCCAGGAAGCAAAGTGGCAGTCCTGAATATCTTCCACTTCATTGGAGCAGAAAGCGCCTCTGAAGTGCTCAGGAGGCATCGTCTGTGTGTCTGTAGGGAGCTTCTAGCAGGGGAAGGTGCTTGGCTTGGAACCTCCCAGTCTTTCCTGACTGGTCCTGCTCTCCCCGGCATCCACTGCATTGTGGCAGCCACTACCTGTTCTCCAGGTTCCCCAAACACCTGCAGGTTGGGCAAGGTGACTCCTGCTTGAACGTGCTCCTTTTCGTGGTTTGTTTTCCAGCCTCTGCAGCCTTTCCTCATGGTTGTCTAATTCTGCCCTTCTAATTTTTTTTTTAAAGATAGAGCGACCAGAAGGGAAAGCAGCAGTCCAAATGCGGAGGCAGTGAAGATACACCCGGCCTTAGGAGACTGCCTGACCCTCCAGTTTTCCACCCCTTTCCTGACATCCCCTAGCCTCTCTAGCCTTGCTAGGGTTGCCAAGTGTTGGGGGCGGAGCCCGAGGAGGGCGGGGGAGGGGAGGGACTTCAATGCCATAGAGTCCAATTGCCAAAGCGGCCAATCTCTCCAGGGGAACTGATCTCTGTCGGCTGGAGACCAGTTGTAACAGCAGGAGATCTCCAGCTAGTCCCTGGGGGTTGGCCACCCTAGGCCTTGCCCGTCCCCTGCCTGGCTGGACGTTGCCACCCGGGGCCAGCCCTCCTCGTCCCGCGGCTCTCAGCGGGGCCCAGCCGCCGCCTCCCCATCGAGGCTGCCAGCTGGGCGAGGCGGGTCTGCCTGTGGCTTTGCACCGCACGGGCTGGTTCGACGGCAGGGCTGAAGCGGCCCGAGCTGAGGCCACGAGCCGCCCCTTCGGCGTCCCCCGGGCGGGCGGGCGGGCGGGCGGGGGCGTTAGGACCCCGCGCGGGCGGGCGGGCGGGCGTGGCGGCGGGGGTTGCCCACCGGCCCGTCGGCTCGGCGCCCGGCTCACTCGCTCGGCTGCCGCTCCGCCGAGGAGGGCGCGGAGAGATGCCCGCCGGTGGCGCTCCTGGCCGGGACCCGCGCGAAGCCGCCCAGCGGCGCCAGGCAGGCGGCGGCGGCGGCCGACGGGCCGAGCAGCAGCAGCAGCGCTGGTAGCAGCCGCCGCCGCCGCCGCCGGGGAGCCCCTCGGGGAGGACCGGCGGGGCTGGCGGGGACTGGCCGCCCGCCGCCCCATCCTCGCCGCTCCCCCGCCTTCCCGCTCCCCCGGGGATGTCCCCCCCTCCCCGGGCGGCCGCCTCTCTCGCCATCCACAAGTGGCTGCTCTGCGGAGACCCGGCGAGTCGAGGTCCGCCCCGTCCGGCGAGGGGCCGCTGGCTCGGCGGAGACGCCGGCGCGGGGCCGCGGGAGGACGGGGCTCCGGCTGCCCTCCGCCGAAGGGGACCGGGAGAGGAGGACGCCGTCGCGGCCGGGCGGGGAGCGGCGCGCCGCCCTTGATGTGGGCCGTCCTGGGCGGCGCCGTCGGGATGGCCGGGAAAGTTCTCCTGATGTACCTGGCGATCTGGCCAGCCTTCCGGATCAGGTGAGCCGCGCCGCGCCTGCTCCGCCGGCCCCCGGGCTCACGTCCAGGGCTCCCCGGGAAGCCGCCCCGCTGCCTCCTGCCCCCTGCTTGCAGCTGGAGGGGCGGCCGGGTGCTGGGGGGGGGGTTGCATGGGGCCGGGAGGGAGAGCGCCAGCCCGTCGGGGGCTCGGGGAGCGAGCAGGAGGGAGGGGGAGAGTCGAAGAGAAAGAGCTCCTTGGCCTCGCTCTTCTTCTTCTTGCGTGGGCAATGGAAGCGCGGCAAGGACGGCTGGCGTGTGGCTTGCAGAAGCCCAGAGGGCCAGCGGCAGGTGCAGCGCCCAGCGGGCCGGCCGGCCTGCCGCCTGTCCTTGTGTTCTCCCAGCGAGCAGCTTTTCCCCCTTCAGTGACCATTCAGAAGCAACACGGGGAGGTTGCCTGGAAGAAGGACAGAGGCTCTTGTCGAAAAGTGTGACTGCCTCACTGCAGGCCCCCTGTTTGGTCTGGCTTCTGCTGCCGGTTCCATCCCTCCCCTCTCCCCCACCCATGCTACCTGTGCCTCTTCTGTGGTGATTTCCCTCTGGCTTTTCATTGCATGGACCACTTTTCTGTTCCGCACTCCATTGTCAGAGACTAGAAATTCCCTACCGGCACCTTGTACGTCCTTTGACTATAAAGCGACGCGTTTCAAATACACCTTTCAAACCATACCGCTCAAACCCCAAAGAGTCCTTAAGACACTGTCCAGATCAAAATTCCAAGGATGCCAGAAGATGCTCAGGCTTGGCCTTTGGAGAGCCTGTGGAGGAAAAGAAATGCCGCTTCCCTTTCTGGCTCAAATGTAACAGCTGGTTGAGAGGGATGAGGAGGACACCCTCTGCTGAGCTTGGAGACTGTCACAGGTATGACCGGCCCAAGCCTGTGAAGGAGGGCATTGAGGTTCTAGCCCAGCACCTAGAAGACTGTGGGAAGCCAGTGTGGATTCAGGTGAACTGGGGTGATGTGCTCCTGCTGATTCCTCCCCCCTCCCCCTAGAGTCAGGCTGCTACATCCTGCCCTGGCTAAAGCTGCAGGGAAGTGTTGCTTCGTAGGTTTCCCATGACCAAATATATTCATACCAGCCCAGAATACCTGGAGATCTAGCCATTTCCTGCAAGCAATTTCTTTTCTAGGATCCTCCCTCTGCCCACCATAGTGTTTGTTTCCCATCTGACTGAGCTTCCCCACCAGCATGTAGTAGCCAGACGAAGCCCCATATGAAGAATACACACGATTCTGCCTTGTACTGAGTCAGACCTTTGGTCCATCAACATCAGTATCGTCGACTCAGGCTGGCAGCAGCTCTCCGGGTTCTCAGGTCAAGGTCTTCCATATCTCCTGCTACCTGGTCCTTTTAGCTAGAGGTGCCAGGGATTGAACCTGGGGCTTTCTGCATGCACAGTCGATGCTCTGTCACTGAGCCACAGCCCACCCTGAAGACAATTTAGAAAAGAAAGGGTTGTCAAGCCCCATTCGGGCACCCAAACATCCCACTGTGATGTTTTCTAAAGACTGATGTGAGAGAGGGAAGTGGCAATATTCCCCCAAAGAGAGGCCCTTGGGGCTGGAATCTGCACCCTTGGACAAGGAAACCATGACGTCTGCTTGGAGATGTGGGGCTGCTCTTAAGCAGTAGTACAGAAGAGGAGTAGACTAAGAGGTGATACGATAACCATCTTCACGTGCTTGAAGGGCTGTCATATAGAGGAGGGTGCTGAGTTGCTTTGTGTTGCCCCAGAAGGTTGGACCAGAACCAACGGGTTGAAATTAAATCAAAAGAGTTTCCGTCTAGACATTAGGAAGAATTTTCTAACTGTTAGAGCAGATCCTCAGTGGAACAGGCTTCCTCGGGAGGTGGTGGGCTCTCCTTCCCTGGAGGTTTTTAAGCAGAGGCTAGATGGCCATCTGTCAGCAGTGCTGATTCTATGACCTTAAGCAGATGATAAGAGGGAGGACATCTTGGACATCTTCTGGGCATGGAGTAGGGGTCACTGGGGGGAGGTAGTTGTGAATTTCCTGCATTGTGCAGGGGGTTGGACTAGATGACCCTGGTGGTCCCTTCCAACTCTCTGATTCTATGATTCTAAGAGGCACCGTGGGTACGCTGACATGCACTCAGTTATCCCTTCGTCTGTTCCAGGGCTGAACAGAGCCCCAGCCTAGACACAAATTCTGGGGCGAAGCCCTGATCATCCCCAGCTTAAATTAAGCCCAGGCTTTGGCAAAGGTTTCATTGAAAAAGAAGCTCGCTCTGCCCTGGCTGTGAATGGGGGAGGGAGAGAAACCCAAATGGAAGGAGGTGTTTCCAGGCTGCTTTGCTGTGTTGATAAGTTTAATGGGTGAAACAGGAAAAGAACATGCTGTCAGCAGATCATTTCCCTCAGCACTCCAGGGAAGAGAGATTTGACTGGCTGGAGCTAATGGACAGAATAAGCCGACTTAAGGACCATGAAATCCCCCTACAAAGGCTTCTGGAAGCGAGAGGAGGAAGCCCAGGACTGACCCACAGAGGGGCATGAGGAGCCCCTGTTCCAGGACCAGGTGGATGGGTTGCGCTTATCTGTATGCTCATGTTTGCCCCTGAGCAGGGATCAGCCTTTGATCGTTTGCATAC
Organism: Euleptes europaea; assembly: GCF_029931775.1. Classification (NCBI taxonomy): domain Eukaryota; kingdom Metazoa; phylum Chordata; class Lepidosauria; order Squamata; family Sphaerodactylidae; genus Euleptes; species Euleptes europaea. Next base: position 40,138,851 of record NC_079324.1, read on the forward strand.
ATTAAGCCTGCTGGATGTGCGCAGATTGTATGCAAATTTAAATGCCCAGCTTGTACACAAGGAGCACAGTGGAGAGAGAAAATGGGATTTTCACTCTTCAGCCCTTATTTCAGGGTTCCCCTTTTGACTTCCCCGAATCCTTAAAGAATTTCATTTATTCCCTTTGAGTATTTGGGGATGTGTTTTGCTTCAGGCAAACCCCCCCTCCCTAATATTTTCAGAGCAGTTTTGCTTTTGGTTGATTAATCATCTGGTTTGGAGGGGGAAAAACACCTTAATGAATTTCAGTACATTGGTGACTGAGAGAGTATCAAATGAAGGTGACGGTTATTCTCTCCAGGAAATAATGCAGGGTGTGGGGGGGGGGGGGTTGTAACATTTAAAAAATCATAGAAAAGTGGAGCCAAGGAGTGCAAAGATTGATGGTGATCATTTAATTAGTGAACCGGACACCATGTTACAGGGCCAAGCCCTCAATTAAAATGTAATGCAAAATTCAGAGTTGTGTTTGATTTAGTAGCCATTTACCATGTTTATCCCTTCTTTCTGTTCTCACTTATTTGGATACCAAACACAGTTAACTTACCCTTCCTCCAAAACTATTTTCTGGTAGGGTATGAGCTTTCGTGAGCCACAGCTCACTTCTTCCTCCAAAGAACTCTGAGTAGTGTACTGCATTCTCCTCTCCTCCATTTTACCTTCACAACAACCCTGTGAAGTAGGTTAGGCTGAGAGAGTGTGACTGGCCCAAGAACACACAGTGAGCTCAAGGCAGCGTAGGGTATTGAACCTGCATGTCCCAGATCCTAGTTTGACTAAAACTAAAACTGTTACACCACACTTTTTCATACATTCGATACCTCTATGAAAATGCACGGGGGTTGTTTGTACAAAAATCCAAGTGACAAGCAGATATTTAAGGGAACAAATATCATTACCCCTCTGAGTGTGGTTGATCATTTAACAGTACATCCAAATTTCAATATCCTATTAACTCTTCGCAGAGGGAAAGAGTTTCTAGATCCTCCACATTACTTTAAAATGATGTGAAAAGAAGAGGATGCCATAAGAATATGCTAAGAGCCATTCTGGGCTAAACAATGGTCCATGAAGCCAAACCTCCATCATTACTGCTGGTGGCCAGCAGAAGGTATCTGGAAAGCTCTCCAGAAACTCATGATAGCAATAGCCACCCATACCTTTTGTAGTCCACAATAAGTGGTCGTTGCAGGTGTGCTGTCTGTTTCTAATCTCTAATGCTCCTAGGTAATAGCCACGAAGTTAATAGGTCTCTTTTTAAGCCATCCAGATGATTGGCCTTCCTACTGTCTTAGGGCAATGAATTTCATATGTTAATTATTCATTGCATGAAGATGTTCTACTTCTGTTTGTTCTCTGAGCCTTTTGGCAATCAGTTTCATCAAACATCCTCAAGTTTTATTGTTCGGGAGGAATAATCTCTCCCACTCTCTCGGCATCCACAATCAATCATTGTGTGTCCCTGCTGCTCTCCTCCATCTCTTTTCTGAAGCTTAAACCCTCCTCCGTATCTCTTTGCCTAGCATCATCTAATATTTCAGGAGCTCCTAAAGTGTACCAAGTCGCACACATGCCTATAATGAAACATACACATACCTATAATGAATAAAACAAATCGGTGCCTGTAGGCAGACCACCTAAGTGGGTGAACATAACAGTTTTCTGAGACAGACCTGCACCCCTCGTTGATGTGGATGCTCCATGCTGGAAGCTGCCAATCAGGCTGTTGAGCACGCCCACTTCTTGGGTTGTCATCAGGAGCTGAGGGCAGCATGCCCTTTCTTTCGCCAAATGCAATTAGGGCCTGCTGACACCGCATGCTCTTGGGATAATGTCAAGCATCGCCCAAGGAGGGGATGTCAAACTCCATCTGTCCTCTCCTAGGGCTGATCATTCACACAGCTGACATGGCCCCTGCCCCGTAAGGCCATCAGACAGATTCCCTCTCCGTAGACACGCACCTCCACACCCCAAGCTCCAACAAACTCCCTTCTTTTGTCTGCTACGTTACCATGCACGGCTTGGTCAAGAGAGGTGGCTGTTTTGACAAGCAGGTTTTCCAATATGTCAAGCACGGCTTCGGCTTCCTCTTTGATTCTCCCTGAGCCAGATGGAGCCGAGCTGCACCTTTCTCAAGTTGCCAGATTGACTTGCTCGGCTGCAAAGCAGCATCTCCTCCGGTCTGCTCTGCTCTTGATTGCAAAATGTTTGCTGCATATGACATTTCCATGAACAGACACAAGGCACGGCCCTTCCACCTCCCTAATTACTCTGTGCATGCAGGAGCCAAGCCGTCACTTATTACACCTGGGAAACGGAAGAACTTCTTGTGCTTGTCATTATTTGGAAAAGTAGGGGCAGGGAGTGGAGCTCTTAAACCGCCCACCCATCTCAAACTGGGAAGCAGGCAGTCTGTACAGTCTTCACATGCCTCCTGTGTCTCTTGACATGAGCCTTTGGGGAGGTGTAGCTCAGTGCCAGAGCTGAGAGAGATCCTTGCCTGAGACCTCTGCCACTTCCCTGCCTGAGACCCAAAAGAGCAGCTTCTGGTCAGGATTAACACTGGTGGATCTAGGCTAGATAGACCATTCATGATACATGTTAAGGAAGCACCTCGCATCCACTGAGAACAACCCCATCTGAACCATGCAGAAAAGCATTCATAATAATGTTCATAATAACAACCTGAGTTCGATCCCAACGGAATTCAGTTTCAGGTAGCCGACTCAAGGTTGACTCAGCCTTCCATCCTTCCGAGGTTGGTAAAATGAGTGCCCATCTTGCTGAGGGTCAAGTGTAGACGACTGGGGAAGGCACTGGCAAACCACCCTGTAAACATAGCCTGCCTAGTAAATGTTGTGTTGTGACATCACCCCATGGGTCATGACCCAGTGCTTGCACAGGGGACTACCTTTATCTAGAGGTTACCATTAGTATGGTCCTCCTTTGTCAAAGAGAGGTTGGACTCACTAAAGTTAGAATGCAAGCAGCATATCTCTTTGGGCTGGAATCTGGTAACCAGGGAAGCTTTTTGAGCACTACTTCTGAGAGGTTCATTTTCTGCAAATAAGTCAATGGGGGTGTACATTTAGATAACTAATCAAAACCTTAGGAAAAATGTTCTTTCATTAATATATTCTCAGTAATCCACAGTGAAAAATTAGCCCTCAATAATGTTTGCAGGTCTTTGGCTATCTGGCACACACCGTTCAAGAAGGTCAGAGACAGGAAGGAGGTGTTACAGTTATGTAACTGACAGGGGCCTTTACCGATCAGTAGCATTACACACAGGCATTGCTACCAAAGGGGACTACACTGCTGGTCCCCCTATTCATAGTGGTGGTTACACCTCCCACATTGCTTGCTCACTGGGTCAGGGGAGGAGAGCTTAGATTTGATACTGTGTATCCAGCAGTATGTGTGAGGGAATAACCCTAACCCACCTTGTGTTTGCTGTCCTTGGTGCTCACTCCAGACTGCTGTGAGCAGCTGAATGGGGGGCCATTCCCAAGTGGCCCAAGTAAAGAGGAGCAGGGGGAGTCTCACGAAGACAAGCAGCTCTCTGGGCTGCCCTTCCATTTAGATGGCATCCTTGGGCATTGCGTAGATAATGAAGGTGATCCTCTCCCCCATTTTCACACTGCTGCTGCCGCATTGCTCTCCCATTATCAGATGGAAATGGAATTATCTCAGTGGTTCAGCACGGAGCTTAATATAGCCCTCACTTTCCGTTATGAGCTCGCCGTGCCCCTCCCTTCACAGCAACTGCATATTACTGACCCCCTCCTCGATTTGTTACCAGGAAGCCAGCTGATGAAACTTGCTTGCCCCACATCTGTTAGCACATTAGCACGTGGGGGCTTCCCCCATGCATTTTGCAAAGGCACAAAGCCTTGGGGAGAGCTGTCAAAACTCCTTGCCTTTTTGTTGAAAAGGGCAACATTCCAGTCATTTTCAAGCCCCTTCACCTAGCACTGCTTGCTTTCTGTGGTATTCCAGTTAATTTCTATCCGCTTTAGGGCCCCTACGTTTTAAAAAAGCTATATTTCAGTGGCGCTATTTATTTACCCTTGCACGGTGGTGAACGAAAACATACAAGAATGGGCTTGCAAAGCAACCCCCTGCCCAAATTGTGAGCTCCTACAGAGCATCAACCCCACACACACTCCTGAGATGAAATGGGTGGCAAGCAGAGCTGGGTTTATGCATAGGCTAAGTAAGCTACAGTTTAGGGTGTCAGGTCTCAGATTATGTAAATACCAAAAACAAAATTTGTAAGTATACCTAAATTAGCTTCTGCTTCTTCTTCTGCTTCTGTGATATGGGGCCTCTTAAACTTGACATGGTTTAGGGCCTTATCATGTCTGAGGGCCAAACTAGATGTGCTGGCATCCCCGGGTCAAACCCATGGCTGCCATTGCCATTTTAGAACCTAATGAGACGATTTAAAAATGCTGCGAGGGCCCCATCCTGATCAGGCCCCCGTTGAAGTGGGATGAGGTGCTCTTGTTTCCACCCTGTATGCCTTTTCAAGTGCCAAAATATCCTTGGGTGATGACCATTTCGACATTTGAAAATGTGTGGGGGGAAAACAAGAGCCCCTCGCCTGCCACACTGCTGATCGTTGGGGCATTTTAAAATTGCCTCATTAGGCATTATAAAGGGGTTGGACCTGGGGATGCCATCACATCTAGTTTTGCCCTTAATTAGGATTGCCAACTCCAGGTAGGAATATTCCTGGAGAATTGGAGTGGGAGCCTGGGGAGGGCAGGGTGTGGGGATGGAAGGGACCTCAGTGGAGTATCACATAGAGTCCATGCTCCCAAAGCAGACATTTTCTCCTGGGGAACTGATCTTTGGCATCTGGAGATCAGTTGTAATTACAGATCTCCAGGCCCCACCTGGAGGTTGGCAACCATACCCTTACTCTGATTGTGGTGGCAACTGGAGATAGGGCCTTCTCTGTGGTGGTGCCTTAAATGTGGTTTGCCCTTCCCACAGGTCACTAGGCATGTAGCTTGTTAAGCTTAAGCACCAAGTGATTTTAAAAATTTCCTTAGTATTTGTCTAAGTTATGTATCCTTTCTACTCCTGTTGTGCCTTTGCGGCTGTCATTGTTTTAACTGCTGCTTTTATATGCTATATTTTTCTTGTTGCTTTTATCATTTGCTGTTTCCACATGCAAGTTGTACTCTGCCTTGGATTCCTTACAGCAGTGCTGTTTTCAGAAGCATCTGCATGACTGTTGTCCTCTTTTCATCTGCTGCTGTGTTTCCCCTTGTTTTGCTGCAATCTTTCCCAAGCCTGGTTAGGTACAATCTTTTTGGAAAGATCATAGTCAAAGTGGGCTTTTAAATACTGTGTGGATGAGAAGATGTGTATTTTTTTCATATCTCACTGACACTGGTACCATTTTGCTTGCCCCTTCCATGGCTGCCATTGCCCCTCCAGCATAGGGCTTTATCCAGGCCTCTCCATTTTCCCTTATATGTTTTCAACAAAAAGGGCCAACAGCTTACTTTTTTAAAAAACTGGGGAACTGGTACATAGTTGAAATAGATCCTTGAAATGTTATACTACAGCAATCTAGCTATTGCCAGTTTTTAAAAGGCTTAGGGAAACCCCTCCAGTGGTAGGGGAATGTTAGCCGCAAATGGAAGTATGGGAAAACTTCCATGTGGAAGATCTGTTGCTATTACAAATGCCTCTATATTCACAGCAGCATAAAAAGCCACACAGAAAATTGCCTCTGTATAAGAGCAGCTATTGTTGTCATTAACATTACTACTTCTTCTGCTAGGTACATCAATAACACTTTGCCATTCACATTTAATAGGTTAGTACTGCAGTTATTTTTAAAGACTAAAAATACTGCCACAAACCAGCTCTGAAACAAGATGGGAGGACAACATGGAAAACACTGGGCTGCAACAGTGTGGGTAGGGTTGACATTTCCCTCTTCACCACCGGTGGGAGGTTTTTGGGGCAGAACCTAAGGAGGGCAGGGTTTGGGGAGGGGAGGGACTTCAATGCCATAGAGTCCAATGGCCAAAGCGGCCATTTTCTCCAGGTGAACTGATCTCTATCAGCTGGAGATCAGTTGTAATAGTAGGAGATCTCCAGCTAATACCTGGAGGCTGGCATCCGTAAGTCTGGGAGAGGTATCTTCTGATTTCCCCTAAAAACTACAGAAACAAATGACAGCAGTTTCTAGACGGAGTGGCTAGTATGAACATAACTGTAATGGAGAGCTCTTCAGAAACCTTCTTGCTAGTATCTGTTTATTTATATTCTACCCTTCTTCCATTACGGAACCCAAGGTAACATAAGAACAGCGCTGCTTGATCAGGCCATTGGTCCATCTAGTCCAACATCATACATTGGCCAACAAGACCCCCTTGGACAGCCTACTAGCAGACTGCAGAGACCCCTGTTGTTGACCTCCCAGCCCTGTTTTATTTCCTCTGAACTTGATAGTTCTATCATCATAGCCATCAGCTATCCTCCATTACTTTATCTAGTGTGTATGTGTGTGCCATCAAGTCACAGTTGATTAAAGCAACCCCGTACGGTTTTGAAGGCAGAGACGTTTGGAGGTGGTTTGCCATTGCCTGCCTCCGCGTGGGCTGAGAGAGTTCTGAGAGAACTGTGACTGGCTCAAGGTCGCTCAGCAGGCTTCATGTGGGGGATTGGGGAATCAAACCCATTTCTCCAGATTAGAGTCAGTTGCTCTTAAACCACTACACCACGCTGGGCTCTCTACTTTATCTAACCCTCCTTTAAAATCAGCTAACATTGTGGCCATCACTACATCCTATGGCAGTGAATTTTGCAAGTGAATTACTTCCCTTTGTCTGTCCAGAACTGACTGCACCTCAACTTCATTGAATGTTCCTGAGTTTAATTATGGGGAGGGGGAGAGTTCTCTGTAACCACTTTCTTCTTCCCATGCATCCTTTTATGAATTCTAACTCTCCCCTTAGTCATCTATTCTCTAAACTAAAAAGCCTCAAGCTCCTTAGCCATTTCTTGTACATAAAGCTCTCCAACCCCTTGATCCCTTTGATTCCCCTTTTCTGCACCTTTTCCAGTTCTACCGTATTAAATACAAATACACTATCAAATGTTTAAGATTGCTTCTTTCTGGAAACAGGCCATGGCTCAGTGAGAGAGCATCTGCTTTGCATGCAGAAGGTCCCATCTTCAATCCCTGGCATTGGTGGTTTGAAAAAAGGGCCAGATAATAAATCATGTGAAAGATCTTGACCTGAGACCCTGGAGAGCTGCTGCCAGCCAGAGTAAATAGTGACCTTGGCGGACCAACAGTCTGACTCAGTATAAGGCTGATTCGTCTGTGTTGTAGCATCCCCGTTCAGCACTGACTAGACCCCAACCTGTCTAGTGCCAGCAACATGGCGGTATCTGGCCATTATTTACAACCTTACTGGCCATTAGATAGCAACATTTCAGGGCTTTGTGCTTTCCTCCTGTGATATTTGCATGAGAAGGAAAAGCCTTAGTGCTGCACTGTTTGAACCAGTGAGTTGTGACTCTCCTACATATTCTTACACAAAGTAGGAGAGCACTGCCTTTGGGGAAAAAACAGCCATGGGAAGATAGGGGTGGCATTGTACTTCTGGACTGTCAATCAAGGAAAATGGAAGATGGCTGGCACGGGATCTTCTGGCAATAATAGTTTTCCTATCTCAGTGTTACTGTTGGCCAAGGCTAAATCCTGCTGTTATGATGAAGCACAAACCTGCACATGGGATCTCAGAGCAGTAGGGGCAGATTTAGTGGGAGATCCAACAGCATGAATCACTCAATTGCTAGGGTTACCAACCTCCAGGTACTAGTTGGAGATCTGTTATTACAACTGATCTCCAGCCGGTAAAGATCAGTTCACCTGGAGAAAAATGTCTGCTTTGGCAATTGGACTCTACGGCATTGAAGTCCCTCCCCTCCCCAAACCCCGCCCTCCTCAGGCTCCACCCTAAAAACCTCCTGCCTGTGGCAAAGAGGGACCTGGCAACCCTATCGATTGCTCATCTTGCCTATTCCTCCCAACTGCAGCTGAATAAGGGACATGTGTCCAGTGGACCCTGGTTCTTGCTTATCCCCTCTCCCTAATGGGGAGAGCTGGCCATCTGCTCTTTTACTTCTCCCTACTGGGCTTGTTTGCAAGGCAGTGAGAAGCTAGGCAGACTTTTGGGGCTACCAAAGAGCTCCACCTCCCAACCAGAGGAGTTGTTTTTTTTTAAGGAGACATAAGCAATTCAATAAGATGCAACACTTTCACCTCACTTTAAAAGCACAGACAAGTGTATGGTCAGAAAAGGTTTAACCCAGCAACCTTCAAGGGGCCGGGCAAAGCAGGTTATTCCAGAACAGCAGTGCGGGGAGGGGAAAACGATTGTTGGTTTGGAGCTAATCCATGAAACGTAAAAAAAATCATTGGATTTTGACATCAGCTTTCAAAATGTACCTTTTGTAATGAGCCGAAAGATGGTACTTAACATAATATGCTTCAGGTCAATTGTCACATTTTATAAAATGCCAACATTTTCCAGGTTCTCTGTGTCAGGTATCCGATATGGTAAAATGTTGACTGTAACTGCTAGCGCTTCGGATGTTAAATATGATGCCAGATATGAAATACTTATAGAACATTTAGTGAATGCTCACATGTCCAGAGACATGCCACCCACATTCAGTGAGGAGGAAGTTTTGGAGCAAATTCGTTGCAGCTCTTGAACCTCCTATTTCCACCCCTCTTCTCCTATTTTTTTTTGAGAGAATTTCCCTCCCTACCTCATAACACTAAAATGTGTGTTTACCCATTGAATTGGGTAGTCGCTTCAGGACAGACAAAAGGAAGTTCCTCTTAGAATCATAGAGTTGGAAGGGACCACCAGGGTCATCTAGTCCAACCCCCTGCACAATGCAGGAAACTCAGAACTACCTCCTCCCCCCACACCCCCAGTGACCAGAAGATGGCCAAGATGCCTTTCCTCTCATCATCTTCATACAACTCATAATACACAATTTATTGCCACAGGACATAATTGCCTTTGTCTTAGGTGGCTTTAAAAGGAGACTGGACAAATTCTTGGAAAACAGAGAAATAAATCAATGGCTATTAGTCATGGAAGTTAAATGGTTCTTCCATGTTTGAAGACAGTCTACCTCTGGCATACCAGTTGCTGGAGAACAATCAAATGGGGAGGGCGGATACCTCTGGCTGGCCACTGCTGGAGAGAGTCTGCTGTACTAGTTGAACTCTGATCCAGCAGGGTTTTTCTCTTGTGCTGCTCTTTTTACACTCCTCCTGTTTTCTGCAGGGCTGAGAGCACAGAGGAATATGACTACGATTACCTCAGCAGCAACAAAACGTGGGTCCTGACTCCCAGAGCCCAGGAAACAGATGCCACCCACATTCTCAACTCCCTGCTCCAGAACTACGACAACAAACTGAGGCCAGATATTGGCAGTAAGTGTCGCTCTCAAGACGTTGGCTGGAATGACGGTTCTGCTGAGGAATGTGGATTCCTGACAAACAAAGAAAATTAAGCAGAGATTCTCTTGCTTCCCAGTGTGTTGTATATCACGTTCTAACACAATGATCAAGAGAATGTGCTGAAGGCCAGGAAGGAATCTGAGGTCAAGAAATTATCACCTTAATCAAATAAGGGTAATAAAGACTCCACAGCCCTGCTCAGGGCTCATTGGAGTCTAGCAGTGCAGTTCTAAATAGAATTACACTTTTCTAAGTCCAAGGAAGCCAATAGTCTTAGAAGGATGTAACTCTGGCTGTTAACTTCCCACTTATCCCTCTGGAGCATTTGTCCCTTTCCCAAGCGTTTCATCACATAGGCAATAGAGTTACGCAGTACTAAATGATTCACAAAGTTACTTGGAAAAATTATTAGGATCTATACTACTGTGTATAGCTTGCTGAAACTAGGATCCTGCGATGGAATTTTGTATCAGTTAATGTGTCATGTTAATACTTTTACTTTGCTTCCATTCTGTTCTTAGACTTCTGGTTGGTTCTACAACCCTAATGCTATTGCATTGCTTACAGAATGTCCCATCTGTCAATTGCATTGATTCGCTCTGTGTATTCCACCTTGAGTCCAAGTGAGAAAGGCGCACTATAAATAACATAAATAAATAAATGCGAGGGATAGAAGCTTTATGATGTTTAAAACTGAAAGGAAATGAACGGGGATATCCCAAAGAAACAATAATCCCTAGGGTGGACAGGACTGAGATGTTGTTAAAATCTAGGTATTGTTGGGGTTTAGTGTGGCCTGAAGGTCGGGGGGAGAATGAATGAAGATGAAGAGGGTTCCAGCATCTGTTGAACTCTTTTCTGTTACAGTGTGGTGGTTTGTTGTTAAGGGCCACAGAATTCCTTGGTATTTCCTTTCTGCCTCCTCTGGCTTCCCCACCCCCACCTAAAAAAAAAAAAACAGGAATCCTGCAATGGTTTAAAATTAGGAATTCCTGCAGTGGTTTAAAATTAATGGCAGCTTGCCAGTATGACAGAGGGTGGAATCATTAGGTCCCCTCACAGGTGCTAACTATTAGTCCATTTAGCTTAATATTGTTGGTTCTGACTAGTTGTGGCTCTCTGGGAGTCTCAGGCAGAGAAGAGTCTATGTGAACACCTGATACCCAAGATGGTTTAAATGGAAATGCCAAAAACATGTATGATATACTTCCATGATATTCCTCTGTGTGTGATATTCCTCCATGATATTCCTCAGTCACACTCCCAAGAGACCACCTACTATCCTGGCTGACAGCAAGATTCCCCCAAGTAACCACACTGGAAAGATACTGGGGGTTACCACACTTGTATTTCCAGCGATGTATTAAGAGTTTGAAAACGTTATAAAAAATACTGTTCGGCTTTGTTTGGCCCCTTTAGCTGTGAAGACGTCTTCCAACCATTTATAAGTCGTGGTATCCAAAAACCCTTTTAAAGCGATGTTTTTTATAACATTTTCAAACTCTTAATACATCGCTGGGAGTACAAAGTGCGGTAACCCCCACTGTTTAAAACCCTTTAGAGCAAAGTTTCGTAAACTGTGGGTCACGTAACTGAATGTGGGGGTCGCAAAAAATTTTGGCAACAGTAAAAGGTTTCTGAACCTTTTATCAGTAAATGTTTGATTTGCATATGAGCGAAAAGGGGTCAAGAGAGGAAAAAGTTTAAGAAGCCCTGCTTCTGAGTGAGACAATAAAGCTGGTTAATTCCTCCTCCTAGGGCTGTTACTGCACTAGGTATTCCCAGCGATGTATCAAAAGTTTGGAAATGTTATAAAAAACATCGTTTTAAAAGGGTTTTTTGGATACTACGGCTAAAAGATGGTTGGAAGATGTCTTCACAGCTAAAGGGGCCAAACAAAGAGCGAACAGTATTTTTTATAACAGTTTCAAACTCTTAATACATCAGTGGGAATACATAGAAAGTGCGAACAGTATTTTTTATAACATTTCCAAACTCTTAATACATCGCTGGGAATACCTAGTGCGGTAACAGCCCTAATCTCCCTCCTTTGTCAAGTTGATTTCTGCACACCCAGTTCACCTCCCCAGATCTGTGGAGTTCAAGTCCCTGTTACCATCCTCTAGGGAGAGACCAGTCTTTATAAGATTAATGTTCAATTCTTTGGCATCAAGATCTTGGAAACCAGGGCTAGTGGAACACTTATGCCTGTAAGGGGAGAGAAGACTCTGCTTACTTCAAAGTGTACTGGCCAATCAATGTAAAGATCGCTAAATGAGTATGAAAGGAAGACCTCATGTAAGACAGTAGAGTTTTTGTTTTTAACAACTGTAACTGAGTAGGAGCAGCAACAAATAGCTGGATTCTGCATCCTCCCCATCCTCTTTATGGTGGAAAATATCATCAAGTTGCAGCTGACTTATGGCAACCCTGTAGGGTCTTCAAGGTAAGAGACAAACAGAGGTGGTTTGTCATTGCCTGCCTCTGCGTAGCAACCCTGAACTCCCTTGGAGGTCTTCCATCCAAGTGCCAACCAAGGCCAACCCTGCTTAGCTTTTGAGATCTGATAAAATCAGGCTAGGCTAGTCCATCCAGGTCAGGGTATCCTCTGGTCCTTCCTACCTTCCTCTCTCTGTCTCATGTTTTCCACCCCTTGATGCTTTCTTTAGCACACAACCTTTCCCACAGCTGATCCATGTCTCTTTGGGTCTCTTTTCCAGTCAAGCCCACTTTTATTGACGTGGACATCTACGTAAACAGCATTGGACCTGTCTCTGTGATCCACATGGTGAGTGTTAAATCCACTGGAGGATCGGTGGAAATCAATAGGAAGAGGGGTGGGGATGGGGGGTGGGAGCATCATTAAGGAATAAGGGATTTTCCAGAGTGAGAAAGCAGGACCATCCTCAGACAAGAAGTGGGTTTTCATCACTCTCAATCCACTCACTCCATCCACTGCCAGTGTTCATCTTATCTTTGGGCTCTCTGGTCACCAACCCTTCCATCCCCTTGAGACTTTTTAATGGAGCCTCTTTTGAGCTTTTGCTACATCTACATCTTGTGGCTATTTCCTCTGGGTCCTAAAGTTTACCCAGTTTGCCTTGAGCACCTTGGATACTTTTCATGCATTTGATTCTGTCTATTGTGCAAGACCTGAGCAGCCATCTTACAGGCACACATTCTCAGTTGCAAGTTCACTTATTTATTTATGCATAGTTAAAATATTTACATCCTGCTTTTCACTTCAGTAAAGTTCCAAGGTGTCTAACAAATGGGAGGAGTGAGCTGTGCTCAATGGGAGAATGTCTGCTTTGCATGCAAGAAGGTCCCAGGTTCGATCTCTAGCACCTCCAGTTAAACGGTGATGTGAAAGATCTCTACCTGAGATCCTGGGGAGCCTCTGCCAGTCAAACTAGACAATACTGACCTTGATAAGACAGTGCTCTGACTCAGTAGACTCAGTATAATGTAGCTTCATGTGTTTAGGTGCTAATAATATAATCCACAAACCCCAGAAATAATAGAATTAATCCAATGAGTGGCAATGAAAACACCAACCAGACCAAAACAGACCTCTCCAGCTAAAACTCTAGTGAAAGGATGGTCTTCTTCTGGCACCTGAAGACCCAGAGAGAATGTGGGGAGGAAATTCCATCAGGAGGGCCCCACCACAAAGAAAGACCTGTCTCCTCATTATGCCCAGCTTCTCCTCTAAAGCCAGAACCTCTTTAAACAATTTTAATTGAGGTACAGATTGGTATGGAAGAAGGCCGTCTTTCCAGTTATAATAGAGTTGTACAGGGCTGTATAAGCCATCCAGAGTATCCCCAGCAGATGCTCCGCTCCAGTCCGCCCTTTGCTTGAAAACATCCAGGCAGCAAGAGCCCCCTTGTTTTCCAGTAATTGGTTCCATTGTCAAACTGTTCTTACCATTAGAAAGTTTTGGGAGAGTAGCCTTGTTTGTTTGCAGTAGAAGAACTAGATTCAAGTCCAGTAGCATTTTAGAGACCAACCCCAAGATTTTTGGGGTATAAGCTTTTAAGAGTCAAAGCTGTCTGATGAAAGGAGCTTTGCCACTTGAAAGCTTATACCCTGAAAATCTTGTTGGTCTCTAAGGTGCTACTAGACTCGAATCTAGCTCATTACCATTAGAAAGTTTTCCCTAATTGTCAACTGAAATCTGTCCTCCTGTTACTTAAGCCTATCAGATCTAGTTTTACCCTCCGGAGTAGCAGAGAACAAGTTCTTGATCTCTGTGGGGGGGGGACCAACAAAACTTGAAACATTCAGAATTAACATCTGAAAATTTACATTTTATCATTTCAAATATAAAAATGTCAATATTTTATTTTCTGAGTAAGTCTTCTGAAAAACTTTTTAAACCATATTGAATGTTGGCAAATTGTAGTTGTTTTCAAACTCCAAAACATGATGGTTGTTGTTTTTCCTCCCACTGAATTCCACTCAACAAGCATCTCGAGGACACAGTCCTGCTTGTTTCAGTACTTTGTGTTTTCCCACAAAATAGGTCAAGCCTCTAGAGAGAGAAGTCTTTGACCAGGGCATCTAGCAAGGCTCTCAGAAGACCTTTGATAGGCCAGGGAGGCAGGCGGGCGGGAATCCCAAGGGATGCTAAGCATGCTAGATGAACAAGGGGCTATTGCTTAAAAACTGGACTCCGTTGCTGTGCTTCCATGGGGAAAATGGCACATGCCTGGAGACTCTCCCTGTGATGTGCAAAAGTGTTCAGGCAGAAAATCATCTCAACAGCAGCATTTGTTAAGTTAAATGATTGGTGGGAGTGGGCTGATGCAGAGAGCTGTGAGCCACGTGGGACAGGGATGCACACCCGAGACACAGCTGGCTCTGAACTCCTTTCCTAGAAGCTGCAGATGTTTCTAGCATAGGAAAGCTCCAGCCTTCTATGAAGGCTCAGCCTTTCCTTTGCATTTATCTGGTCGCCCAGGTTCTCATAAACAACTGGCATCTTGGGTAGGGGGCTACATGCCATGGAAGGCAGGGCTCCTACAGCACTAATAGGGCAGCGTGGTTTAAACCAGCTGAAATTCAGCTGCTGGTTTGAAGAAGAGCTTTGTTTTGGGCATGCCTTTTGAGATCTCCTCCATCAATCATTCAGAGGAGGCAGAGCTCCCGTTGTCATTATTCAAACTGTCACTAAAGAGATGCAAACGCTGAGCAGGACAAGAGCTGCAATTTCAGAGTGGTAGGAAGGGAGGCACCGGCAAAGTCTCAGAGGTACAGATCGTGCCTGAAAAAGGAAGGGGGTGTCCTTCTCCTCACCTTTTGGGGGGGGGGATCTGGTCAGAATCCGAAGAGGAATTTTAATCCAGTGCAGTGCATGATAGTCCAGTTGGGGAAAGAGTGTGCAACTGACATTTTGCTTTTGTGCAAAAATCACCCCGCTGGCCTCACCATGGAGCCTCCACACGGTATTGCAAGGTTCATTGAGGAAGGTCAAATGACACTAATGAGTGTGCTGTGGGGTGGAACTCTGAGCAGTGAATCTGTCTTAAATGCATCCTCATTTCAGAAAAGATGGATGCTGAATTGTGGGAGAATCAAGCATCCTGTTTGTTGTGCCTTTTGGTCCTTCTCAAAGCTAAATTAACCTTTGAATGGGGGCAAAAGATGGCCCACCCGGACAAGCTTAAAGGAGGACCAAACCCCAGCCTAACCACCTTGCATGTTTGTATACCAGAGAGCCAGCGAGTGGCTGCAAGTAGAGTACTGGACTTAGGTGGTGGATGGACTGTGGTTTGGTTGGAGTTAGTATCAGCATTCTCCTTCTCCGCTTTTGCCCTCTTCACCTGCAGGACTTTATAGTACAAAAGCTCCCCCCTCTGCCCAGCCTGGAGAGTTAGGCCTGGAAGTCCATTCTTAGGGAGGGAGGCTGAAATCTCAGGGTCATCAGCAAGTTCCCCCATTTAATGGCTTCTTGTAATTTTGATGTTTGGTGAATAGACTCTTCAAACCTATCCATCTGTGACTATGCACTTTCACAGACACCACTTCGTAGTGGTCTATCATGGAATCATAGAGTTGGAAGGGACCACCAGGGTCATCTAGTCCAACCCCCTGCACAATGCAGGAAATTCACAACTACCTCCCCACACACACACACCGAGTGACCCCTACTCCATGCCCAGAAGATGGCCATGCCCCCCCTCTCATCATCTGCTTAAGGTCATAGAATCAGCATTGCTGACAGATGGCCATCTAGCCTCTGCTTAAAAACCTCCAGGGAAGGAGAGCTTACCACCTCCTGAGGAAGCCTATTCCACTGAGGAACCACTCCAACTGTTAAAAAATTCTTCCTAATGTCTAGACGGAAACTCTTTTGATTTAATTTCAACCCGTTGGTTCTGGTCTGACCTTCTGGGGCAACAGAAAACAACTCGGCACCCTCCTCTATAGGACATCCCTTCAAGTACTTGAAGATGGTTATCATACCCCCTCTCAGTCTTCTCCTCTTCAGGCTAAGCATACCCAGCTCCTTCAACCTTTCCTCATAGGACTTGGAAGCACTGCCCTTAGGATGGCCATTCAGTGCAACATTACAACACCCTGCCCAATAAGTGTTGGAGTTGGGGTGCTGGAAAGCTGATACCTCTAGTCACAGGCACCATGGAAAGGACTTTCAGTGGAGGTTGGGATGCAAAAGATCCCACTCTGTTGGCAAGGTACGGGTAGAAAGCCCAGGCTCCTCATGCGTATGCTAGGGCTAATCAGGTTCAAATCCCCACTCTACCATGGAAGCTTACTTGGTGACCTTGGGTAGTCACATACTCTCGGCCTAACCTACCTCACAGGGCTGTTGTGAGGATAAAACGAAGGAGAGGAGAATGATGAAAGCCACTTTGGATCCCCAATGGAGAGAAAGGCAAGGTATAAATGAAGTAAATAAACAAAAATAAATCCAGAGGCTTTGTTCTGCCTGCCAATTTCAGAGTGCTACTGTTTTACCCATTATTCTCTTCTGTGCCTGAAGAGGGGTCTGAAACACAGTCCCTCACAGGTGGCTCACTAGATGGATTCTGGACCTATCCTGAGACCATAAGATGGCCAAATCTCAGCCCTGAAGTTTCAAGATTTAGCCTCCTTCTCAAGGTCTCCAGGGCAAAGAACTAAGTCCCAGGGTGAGGAGCTGGGAAGAAGAGCTGTTTTTTATGTGGTTCACTTGCACCTAGTTTATTGTCACATTTTATAAAGCATCCTTCTTTCAAGGAGGTCAAGGGGTCCCCATTCCTCATTTTCCCCCCTCATAGCAATCGTGTACAGGTAGGTTAGGGTGAGAGAGTGATTGGCCCAAGGTCATCCAATGAGGTTCAGCTTCATAGCTGAATAGGGATTTGAATCTTTGGCCCCACCCCCGCCCAGTTCTTCCAACAAAGGCATAATATGCCCGGGAAATAGTTGGGTTGCCAACTTGGGTTGCAAGATTTCTGAAGATTTGGGAAGGTAAGGGATTGGGGAAGGGATGGACCTCATCAGGGTATACTGCCATACAGTCCACCTTCCAAAGCAGCCATTTTCTTTAGGGTAAATGATCTCTGTAGTTTGGAGATCAGTTGTAATTCGAGGAGGTCTTCAAGTAGGATTGCCAACCTCCAGGTGCTTAGCAAAAAGAAGCACCTAAACCAACAGGTCAAGCTGAGCAAAGAAATAGTAACCGGCTCTTGCACTGTATGCAAAATAGTGATGTTATTATTTACATGTGCAAAGACATACAAGGTCACAAAGTTACAACAACCAATACACTTGTGTACATATAGTAGCAAAAAGCTACCCAACCTCCAGGTGCTAGCTGGAGATCTCCTGCTATTACAACTGATCTCCAGTCGATAGAGATCAGTTCACCTGGAGAAAATGGCCGTTTTGACAATTGGACTTTATGGCATTGAAGTCCCTCACCTCCCCAAACCCCACCCTCCTCAGGCTCCGCCCCAAAAACCTCCCTCTAGTGGCAAAGAGGGACTTGTCAACCTTATCTCCAGGCCTCACCTAGAGTTTGGCAACCCTTGAAAGCAGGCAGTAGTCTTTCCCGAAAGTATAGTTAGGCCAGGGGTTCCCAGCATTTTGAATCTACAGTAGAGTTGCCAACCTCCAGATGGTAGCTGGAGATCTCCTGCTATTACAACTGATCTCCAGCCAATAGAGATCAGTTCACTTGGAGAAAATGGCCGCTTTGGCCATTGGACTCTATGGCATTGAAGTCCCCCCCCTCCCCAAACCCTGCCCTCCTCAGGCTCAACCCCAAAAATCTCCCGTCAGTGGTGAAGAGGGACCTGGCAACCCTAGTCTACGGGCACCTTTGGAATTCTGATGCTGTGTGATGGGCACAGCCACAAAATGACTGCCATAGGAGGTGGAGCCAGCCGCAAAATGACTGCCACAGCTTACCTTCATCCACCCTGTAAGGATCCTTGTGCTGTGGTGGCAGCTGCGGACAAAGCAACATTTTTTTTAAAAAAATTTGCAAAGCCAATCAAATCTCCAGTGGTCAATCAGAAGCCTTGCTGGGCAAAAGCCCCACTTGGCCCTACCTTCTTTCTAAAAACACTTGATGGGCACTAGGAAAGGTATCGGCAAGCAGGCACCACGGTACCCCCAGGCACCAAGTTGGGGACCCCTGAGTTAGACACACTCATATCAACTTCTTCCACCTCCAGCAGGTGTCTCCCTTGAGCTGTCAGGTACGTTCCTACTGACATTCTCAGGGTTCTTGCTAACCCTGCTAATTCTGCCTACCACCTACCCCATCCCGGCTTCCTTCAGGGAGGAAGTAAAGCCAGACGTACTTCCTCATCTATGATGGTGACTCTGGAGCTAGATAGCCCCTTAAAAGGGGTGGTGTTGAGGCTCCCAAGAAGACTTTAAGTTAGCTGTTCTACATGCCCTCAACTTTAAAGGGTTATTTTGATGCAGTCCTAACAGGATTCCTTTGCAAATCACACCCTCAACTTTGTTTCCCTCTCTCTCTCTCTCTCTCTTTGGCAAATAATTTGCAAAACAGGCCAGGATTAATCGTGTTCACATGAATGGGCACATGCGGAGGCGTGGGGAGGGAAAGCAAGGTCCAGAATGAGTCTGTTTTTCAATTATATTTTTGCTGACTGCTGTAGTTTATTGGCAGGATTTGTGGCTGTTTTGCTTTGGAATGGTTTTATGGTTATGGATTGTAGTTCTGTTGGGTGTCAAGGGCAGGCTGGCTCATTGGATCTGCCTGGCCTTATGGCTCCTAGAAACAGAGGAAATCAGTCAGCAAAAACAAGGGCCTGTCAAGTGTACAGATGAACGAAAACCGCATGGCCAGAAAGGCCAAAGTCCTGTTTTGCTCATGACTGCGTTCGCTCTTTACTTAAAGAGCTGCTTTGTGGATCTCCCATTTTGTGTTCTTCTGACTTGGAGCAACCTCCCCCTCCCCCCAATTTCAATAACAGGAAGGCGAATGCTTCAGGCGGTTCCCTGCAGGTTATCCTCCACAAGCACAGAGCAAGTGGGAACAGTCGCATTCTTGTATTAACAGCTTTCAGGATCCAAGATGCAGTAAAACCTCTGATAACCTTTATTAACTGTCTACATAATGAAGGAGTCAATATAAGAGGAAACCAAAATTACTACTTCAGTTAGATCGCCAGCTGAAAGGACAGGGGTTTCTAACAAGTACCTTGTGAGCTACTGAGCTTGCTGGCTGCTGCAGAGTAGCTCACACATCCCCCAGAAGGCCTGGGGGGAAATTCTGAAAAGATCTGCTCTGGGCTTAAATTTTTAAAAAACTATTATTGAATAGGATTTTTCACTGCTGCTTAGCTGATTGCTTTGTTTCTGGCGCTCTTCCTAGTCCATGTTCTTTTTCTTGGAGAGAATGAAACTTGGTAATCTGGGTGGGGGGAATAGCTTGGAATATTTTTTTTATTATGCAGAGGTAGCTCTCATTAAAGGTGAAGTTGGCAACCCCTGCTCTAGGAGCTCCTAATAGCATCAAACACAACCCATTTCAGGTGATGATGTCCTCACAGGCACTGGAACACAGGTGTCTCTATAGCACATTTATTTATTTTATGTAGTACATTTTTACCCAACCTTTCTCCAAGGAGTACAGGGTGTGTACGTTGGTCTCCCGTGCTCTATTTTATTCTCACAATAACCCTGCGAGGTAGATTAGACTGAGAACGACTTGCCCAAGTTCACCCAGCGAATTTCATGGCACAGTGAACATTTGATCTGGGTCTCCCAGATCCGAGCCTAAGACTTTAACCAGTATGCCCTGCTGGCTGTGATAGTTCAAGCTGCAGCTGGCTTGAGGAAGCGAGCAAAGTCAGTTTACTCCGAGAACGAAAACCTGTCATGTCTCAAACTAGGGTTCCCAACCTCCAGGTGCTATTGGAAATCTCAGGCACTTATGGCAAAAAATACAGACACAATTATGCTGTTATGTTATGTATTTTTTCGGTTGCTCAAACCTCCAGGTGCTGGCTGCAGATCGCCTGGGATTACAACTGATTTCCAGGCAACATAGATCAGTTTACCTGGAGAAACTGGCTGCTTTGAAAAGTGACTCTATGGCATTATGCCCCATTTATGTCCCGCCCCTCCCCAAACCCCACCTTTCTCAGGCTCCATCCCCAACATCTCTAGGTATTTCCCCAGAGCTGGCAACCTTATCTCAAACCAATCTACGTGTGATTTAATGGCTGACCCAACACTCCACCTGCATGTTTGGCAGGATCTGACAGCAATCTACGAAGTCCTGCTGAAGTCAGCTGGACAGGGAACAGACCTCTCTCTGCTCTCAGTCCTTGTTCAGCACTTGGTTGTAAGGGGGGGGGGACTGATGGAAGAGGACAATGAAGACTCATTGAGCCTCATCAAAGTCCCTCCCGCGCTCTGCCTTCCACCAGAGCAGGCTCAGATAATCCCTTTTTCATTGCCAATTGCTTATTCAGAGGGGTGAAGAGACCCCTTCGCTGTTAAAACCTCCCAACATGTGTTTTCAATAAGCCATCAGCAGTTCTTCAGAAAACAATAAGAACCTTCTTAAAGCTATAATGCTGAACCTCTTTGCTGTGGTTGCTGTGGCGCATACTAACTAAGCGGAGGGAGGAATAGACTTTCATCTGAGCAGAGCCTACCGAAAACAGTGCTGCTTTGGGGATGGGGAAAGAAGCTAGGGCCAGACTCCACTGGATCTGGTCAGTTTTGAGAGTCTGCTTTTGTGTTCTGTTATATTCTCAGAGGACTATGGACCAAGGGCAAAGGGCATGTAAATATGATTAAAGTGTATAAATTACAAACCCGACTGTGCCAAACTTGATCGGGCAGAGTGGCAAAGCAGTTCCCATCAGGGTCTGCACAGCAGCTTTGCCCAAATGAAGACAAACAGGAAGAGCACAAACTCCGACAAACTAAATGTTAGACCACAGCGAAACAAGCCAAGAAGAAATCTGAGCCCACAAATTGAGAAAGAGAGAAAAATGAATCATCAAAATGCCCCAGAGTCCATCCACAGCAGAAAGCCAGCCAAAGAGGCCGCAGGGTTACCACGTGGCAAAGGTGTAAAATGTGAACCAGCAAGGGAAGCGGAATTTGTAAAGCAGCTAAATTAACACTTTGCTTCGCTCTTCAGTGTTTTCCTCCATGGAGAGAGATTTGTTGATTTGGAGATAAGACACCCTGGAGCCATTGCTTCCTGGTGGTGCCGCTGAAGAAGTATATCAGAGTCCAACTGGCATGAGAGGGGGAGCCACATTGGTCTGCTCCAGTAGTATATAAAGGGGCTGGAGAGAAGGTCTCGTTTTCACTGACACCTAGGGTTGCCAACCTCCAGGTAATAGCATAGCAAAAGATCTCCTGCTATTACAACTGATCTCCAGCCAGTAGAGATCAGTTCATATGAGAAAATGGCCGCTTTGGCAATTGGACTCTAGGGCATTGAAGTCCCTCCCCTCCCAAACCCCACCCTCCTCAGGCTCCACCCCAAAAATATCCTGCCGATAGCAAAGAGGGACCTGGCAACCCTTCTGACACCCCCCCCCAAAAAAAACCCAAAACTTCTTCACACAAAGCACTTTTTTGTGTCTTTCCAAAACTGGAAGTAAGCTGTGAAGGAATAAAAGTGTGTGAGGTAATAGAATGTGGTAAAATAAGGCCGGGGGGGCACAAGGCTCCATCTCCTGCCCTGTGTGATTCTTCTTTCTTTAAATTTAGCCCTCCATTAAATTCATGAGAAATTAACAAACAAGTACGGCTGCCCCATGACATATAATGTGGCCCGCATAAAAGGTGGAAAAGGGTAATGTTTTTCAGAATTTTTTAAAAAAATCTGGAAGTGTGGTACAACACTGCTGTAAACTCTTCCTGTGAGATACCCTGGGGAGGAACATCTGTTGTGGAGCAAACACATCTGGATTCACTGTTTGCATTACTGTGATCGGTCCTGTGTGTGAGAACCTTCTTTCTGTCCAAAGAGGGACCCCCAGTATTCCTTTTAAAAGGAGAGCAAGGGCGAAAACGCATGGTCTCTTTATCCTCCTTTAATCCCTGTTTTAGCCAGGATCAAACGCACATTAGGCGAAATGCATGTGTTCGATCCTGGCTGAATCCTGGCTGAAACAGGGATTAAAGGAGGATAAAGCGACCATGCGTTTTCGCCCCAAATGTGCCTCTTCAGACAAAATCTGTGCTTGATATTTAAGCTACACGCTGCCACCGCTTACACTTATCTGGTTCCTAGTTTTTTTAGCCTTCCAAAAAGAATATTTGCCACTGAATCTGGCTCAGACAAGGGGGTGCTTATGCACTGCAGTCCCTCTGGTCTATCTCTAGTGTGCTAGAAGGCAGAGTCCCATTCTAACCGAGGACCATCCTTCTTTGATTTGAGGTGCTGGCCTCATTCATGAACTTCAGTACATTAGATGGACCCACCATAGAGGGAAGTCAGCAAGCAGATGGCAGAGAAATCTCCTCTAACACACACCTTAATGACTCTGCCTAGCCTGCCTTTTGAATCTAGGTCTCCCGCACATTTGTTTGAAAAAGGAAGCCTCCTCTCAGATAGTGCAGACAGCTTGCATTTCTCTGAGCAAAGCCTGTCTGATGTCATGTCTCGACTCAAGGACTCTCTTGGTCCCTTGGGTGATGACTGCTAATCAGGAGCTAAGCATATGCATCTAGGTCACTGTGGTCTGGCATGGATGGTGTCAGGCTGCACCTGATAAGGAGAAGAAAGAGAGGCCAGAGGGATCAGCTGGCATGGGACTGGCCTGCACTGTGTCAGAAAGTGCCATCATCATGTGGGCAGGGTGTATCCAAAAGTTGACCCTTCAGGAACTTCTTGTGCCCACACAGCGCATTTTAGCATAAGTAGGCATTTGAGAGAGCCAGCCTGGTGTCATGGTTAAGAGCGGCGGACTCTAAGCTGCCAGACAGGGTTCGATTCCCCACTCCTCCACATGAAGCCTGCTGGATGACTTTGGGCCGGTCACAGTTCTCTCAGAACTCTCTCAGCCCATGCAGAAGCTGAGAGAGTTCTAAGAGGCAAACCACCTTCCAAGGTCTCTTGCCTTGAAAACCCCGCAGGCACTTGACGGCACTTTCCAGCACCACCAGGCATTTGAATCCAAACTGTCTTGCTAGCCAGTGTCCAACAAGCTAGCCATTGCACAAATCAGTTGGCCTTCTTGGACTAGCTTAGTTTATAAAGGCCAGCACCAGTATAAGTCAGGAAAGAGGATGGGTTAGGAAACCTTCTGTGGTGCATCTGAGCATCAGGCATGGGAAAGCCTTGGATCCAGACTCTGTGCACAATTAGGTGAGGCTAACCTGCTGGGGGAAGGCAGGGATGGGGCAATGTGCCTTTCCTGCCTGTTTCAAAGAGCAGCCTCCTGCAGTTGCAGAAAATTATCCCTTCCTAGCCAGTCAACAGGTAAGGAATCTAAATGTAGGCAGACTGACTGGCCTGTTTGACCCACAGCCATGCTGGAGAAGAGGTGGTTACAAACAACATCCAGCCAAGTCTACCTTTGACCCAGGCCAGAGTCCCAAATGATTTATTTTTCTCCATCAGAAAATGAGTCTTTGCAGAAACCAGTGCAAAAAGAGAGCCCATCTCATGCATCCTGCATGCCCTTTGTCTGTAAGTAAAACAAAAGTCACCCCTTGATGTTTCCCAAGGCTTAGCTTTTGCAAGGTAAATTAATTCTCCAGTCCATACTTTGTAGCATTTTAATCTTTGATTTATTGCCCAGGGGAGAGAAAAACAACCTCGGCAGATCAAGCAGTCCTTTTGTTTTCCAGGTCTAAATTGAAAAGTGTGCCGGTGTTTTGCACTGGCCCCTTTCCTTTGTGTGTGTGTTTGACTGAGCTGCATTTAGTAACACACTTCAGATTAATTATGTGCACCTGGGTGGCCTCATGTAAAACAGATCCACTGCGCAAGCTACATATAATATTTATTTATCATTAGGAGTTCAACTGTGCCCAAACCTTGTATCCAATGCACTGTTCCCCTGCTTGTCACCACCACTTTCTCCTTCCCCTTTGCTCTGTTGACTCCCTCAGGGCAAATTTTAGACTGTAAGTTCATCTATGAACATGGTACATTACTGAGTACTGGAAGACAGATCCCTGCCCCAACGAACTTACAGTCTAAAAAATGTTTGCCGCAGATCGAACTGATATTAAAGGGACAGCTAGTTTTAAAACAGCCAAACCCTTATGAACCCTTTAGCTGTCCCTTTAATATCAGTTCGATCTGCGGCAAACACCAGATGATGTTGTTTACCTCCATGTCATGAAAAGCTTCATTTGCCCGTTTCCATGCATTAAGCCTTGGTTAAAAGGGACAGGACATTTTTCTCCAGGGGGCAAAAACGCCCGGTCACTTTAGCCTCCTTTATTCCTTGTTTCAACCAGGATTTAGCCAGGATCGAACGCTCGTTCGGCGAAACGCATGCGTTCGATCCTGGCTGAATCTTGGCTGAAACAGGGAATAAAGGAGGCTAAAGCGACCACGCGTTTTCGCCCCAGGAATGTTGGCAACCCTAGCAAGCACTATAGCGACTATTCTTGATAATCACAACAACAACAGCAAAGCTTGCAACTTGCAAAGTGTTTGAGATTGCTTCCCCCCCCCCCCACACACACACACACACACAATTTATGGGATGTCACTATGGCTTTACTGATGACTCCATGATTCTTGCAGCCTTTCCTCTCTCTCTCTCTGATTCACCTATTAGCAACTGAAGCCTGTCCCCAGTAGTGTCTTCTGGCAAGGGGAGAGAAGGGGAACATGGGGCTGTGGGTAGACTTGAGCCCAAGCTGCTCTTCTGGAAGCCCCTACCCTGCAAATTCTCCACCCCCCTGCTATCCTCCTAATGCAGTCATAGAAAAGCCCTAAGTGGCAGGTTCATGTTCTGAAAGCTACAGTGAAGCTACAGGCTTTTGAGTAAGAGTCCTGCGGATGACCCAGCGCACAACTACGAGAGATGACAGTGTTGTCTCTAATCAATGGAGCATCCTGTACATTCTGTGCCAGCCTCAAGGTTCTTGGCAAGATCAAGGCTCTTGGTCTGGTGATTGATACTCATGTTCTGGTCCCTTTATTTAAAAAATGACTCAGTCGCTTGACACTCCTGATGCAGAGAAACGCTGCTGTGAAGAGGACTGCGGCATTGACCACGATGGGAAGGGAAGGTGTCACCTGGAAAGGCCAGCAATGTCCCTCCACAATTGCTGCCCAAATCCACAAAGAAAGAGGATGGGGACAGCAACCATCAGCCACTGGCACAAGGCAGCAGTGGATGGCATTAATCCCACATGGCACACAGTGCCTATGGAGTCTGGGAGATCACTGCGGCAAATGCCCACCAATGAGCACCTGAACGGAAAAACAGCTTCAGCCGGGCAAAGGACTTTGCATTGGCATAACAGGCAGGAACACAGTAGAGACCTTTTTTTTTAATCAGCGTTGGGGGCTCTGATCCCTCTCACGCTTGCCCTGCCGCAAGCAGCTCCCACTCAAGAAGAGGCCACCTTTTCCCTGCCTCTGTGCTTTCTACATTTCAGGCAGCTCTATGTGATAATCAACCAATCAAGTGGTGGATAAAAAATGATTTCGCCACAGGGCTCTGAGATGCTAAAAGGAAAACCAGTCTGCAAGCAGCCAACAAGCATCCTAGAATGAAACTGGCCGTTGCTGTGCCATGCAAATGCACGTGAGGGAGGAGACCTGCTGCACAAAGGTGAACAGCGCGCGCACACACACTCCTCTTCTTCCCAAACAGCTTGCCTTAGCAAACCTCTCACTCTTTGAATTAGCCCTCTGATTCTCTCTACAGCCTCAATACATCTCTACAGCGGCAACAATAAGCTGAAAGAGTGAAACGGGGGAAAAGAATTTCCCAGCAATGGGATTAGTGGAGGTTTCGGAAGCATGGCCAAATTGCTTTGCTGAAGAACTGCTTCAGCTGCCCACTGTGCCTCTCTGGGCTGTCTTCAGGATGTCCAGAGTACTGTCCTTTTACACCGGGGATGATGCTTGACCCCATCCAACTCCAGTCACAATTGTTTCAAACGTTGCAAATGGGTGTTGAAATAGCTAAACTGGGTTTTTCAGCCTCATTTGGAAAGAAAAACAAAACAACGAAAGCCATTACTTGATGGGGGGATATTGTGTTGCTGTGGTAAGATCAGAATGAGCACAGAAGATAAATTCTGCTTTTAAATCAGGATTTGTGTTTTAAGAATTTAGATATATCATGATATAAACCAGTTTAATTAGTCCTCTGCACCCCACTCAGGATCACAGTAAGGAGAAGAATGCTTCCTCTGGATTTCTTAGACTGGCTCGTCGTTCTCCAAGCCAAGAGGGAATTAGCAAAAGACGGATTCAGTGACGGATCCAGTGACCCTCCAGTGTGGCTTCTGTCAGTGTGTTTCATCGTGACCCCTACTTGCTTCTTGAATCGGCATAAAATCCAAAGAAAACAGGGAGCTTCGCATCACTCCCTACCTGTTGGCTGAACTCATGCTGAGCAGACGTTTCACAGCCATGCGCCCTCAGCTTGACCATAATCTACGGCTGCCAAGTTCCCTCAGAGCTACAACTGATCTCCCAATGACAGAGATGAACTCCCCTGGTGGAAATGGCAGCTTTGGAAAATGAACTCTATGGCATCACATCCTCACAGAGCGCCCTCACCAGGCACTGCCCCCAGTTCTTCAGGAAGTCATCAAGCCAGAGTTGGCAGTCTTTCATATGTCTCTGGGTTTGGTAATCTGTCCCTGTGGTCATGCAGGAAGCACGCTTTCCCTTTCTTTGGAAACCAGAACCAAACAACACCTGTTCCCAAACCCAAGAGCCAGTCACAGCTTTCTTCCACCTCCTTGGTGCAGCAGGTTTTTTAGAAGACTCCAGGGAGTATTACCTTTGTGTCTGCTCTGTTGTAGAAGGATGCTTGATATGGAAACTCTCAGTGTCTTGAGAATGTCCCCCTCCCCATAGCAGCCATTTTGGGATTGGCCCCACTCTCTGTGAGATTTTGTGATGGTGTCAACTACCCTTTCTCAAAGATGCCCCCAAACTGGCCCTTTTAATATTCTGCCAGTGAGGTCTTAGAGTTGCCAGCTCTGGCTTGGGGAATCTATGGAGATTTATGGGTGGAGCATGATGGAAACAGAATTTGGGGAGGGAGCTTAACAGGGATATGATTTAGTTACGTTATTTATAGTCTACCTTTCTCAGTGGGACTCAAGGAGCTGCCATTTCCTCCAGGGGAACTGATTTCTGTTCCCTGGAAATCAGTTGTAATTCCAGGAGATCTCTAGCCACTACCTGGATGTTGGCAACCTTAGAGGGCTTTGATCTCTGTGGTGTTAAGATAAGTGAGCTGCTAATGGTAAAAATATAGGACACAGGCAAATTGCCCATTGTAGTAGACAGCCTTCCTCCCCACAAGGAATGACCCCCCTCTCAGACGCACATATATATATATACATACACACAGCGCACAGCAGTTCCCCCAGGCAATGATTCTTTAGTTAACAAGATGAAGTCAAAACTTTCAGCTTGTCAGAATTTCTCAGTTACAGAAAAAGATTTGCCACACTAACTCTGAAGTAATTCAAAAAATCATCTTCCCCTCACACATTCCTTCCTGTATGCCCAGAATCTCAGTCATATTCCCTCAGCCTGTGGTTTCTCTCCAGGATAGTCTGGCCATAACTGGTCTCATTTTAGCCCATCTCAGCTTTCTCACTGGCAACCAAGCTCAGAACTAGGGGGAGGCGATTGGATGCTCCACTTCTAACAAGCATACAGATAGTTTCAAGGAGCTAGAAGAAGGGACCCCCTCTCCCCCCCCCCCCAGACTGAAATTAGAAAAGCATATTAAAGTATCTGTGGTTTGACAACATCCTTTTTTCACACATACATCCAGTAAGTAAACAATGTTTTCCGGTGATTCGCCTTCCATTACCTATTCTACACTTAAAACTTTGCAAGGATGTACAAATACATCTTTTTGTCTTCATATGTTGCCATTGTGTGCATTTTTGTGCCACGTTTGTTGTTGGTGTTCCCGAATATGGTAGTATTTATTTATAGAGCCAGCATGTAGTGGATAAGAGTTAGGGTTGCCAACCTCCAGGTAATAGCAGAAGATCTCCTGCTATTACAACGGATCTCCAGCCGATAGAGATCAGTTCGGCTGGAGAAAATGGCCGCTTTGGAAATTGGACTCTATGGCATTGAAGCCCCTCCCCTCTCCAAACCCTGCCCTCCTCAGGCTCCGCCCACAAAAACTCCCGCTGATGGCGAAGAAGGACCTGGCAACCCTAATAAGAGTGGTGGTTTGCAGCCGTGGCCTCTGATCTGGAGAACCATGTTTGATTCCCCACTCCTCCACATGAGTGGTGGACACTAATCTGGTGAACTGGGTTGGTTTCCCCACTCCTCCACATGAAGCCAGCTGGATGACCTTGGGCTAGTCACAGCTCTTAGAGCTCTCACAGCCCCACCTACCTCACAGGGTGTCCTGTTGTAGGGAAGGGAAGGTGATTGTAAGCCAGTTTGATTCTTCCTTAAGTGGTAGAGAAAGTCGGCATATAAAAACCAACTATTATTATTATTTGTTTGTTTCTATTTTTGAACTTGTATCCTGCCCTCTCTCCTCAGGAAGTCAGCAATAGTATAAAATACCCATTTCTGACTGGCCCAACTCCTGGATAGGATCTTGACACAACTCAAAGTGAATCCAGGGGTTGGTGCATTAAATTTGGTGAATTCCTTCCTTCCTTGGCCCTCCCCATTCCATCACTTTCAGGTTTGGAGGCAGCATCAGGACTGAAAAGGAAATATACACTTGGGCATCATCTGCTTCCTGGTTGTGGTGCCTTATTCTAACTCTCCAGCTTTACATGCTGACTTGAGATCAGTGCCAGGCTATTCCTGATTATCTGTTCCTTTTGCATCCTTCCCAGGAATACACCATTGATATCTTCTTTGCCCAAACATGGTATGACCGGCGCCTTCGCTTTAACAGCACTCTCAAAGCTCTTACCCTCAACACCAACATGGTGAGCCGGATCTGGATCCCAGACACCTTTTTCAGGAACTCCAAGAGGGCTGACTCCCACTGGATAACCACCCCCAATCAGCTCCTCCGGATCTGGAATGACGGGAAAGTCCTTTACACACTCAGGTGCCTGCCAACTCTTGCAGGGGGGAGGGCGCAGCAGCATAAAGTGGGGTTATATCCCTCTCCAAACTTAGGAAAAGGAGCCCCGTGGTGCAGAGTGGTAAGCTGCAGTACTGCAGTCAAAAGCTCTGCTCACGACCTGAGTTCAATCCTGACGGAAGTTGGTTTCAGGTAGCCGGCTCAAGGTTGACTCAGCCTTCCATCCTTCTGAGGTTGGTAAAATGAGTACCCAGCTTGCTGGGGGTAAAAGGAAGATGACTGGGGAAGGCAATGGCAAACCACCCTGTAAACAAAGTCTGTCGGGATGTGACATCACCCCATGGGTCAAGAATGACCCGGTGCTTGCACAGGGGACCTTTAGCTTTAAACTTAGGAAAGCTGAGTGTATGCCATCCTGTCCCCAGTGGAATGCTACTTGGCCCCACCCAATACAGAGGCCAGCTACCCAGTCTGATCCTGAAGTAGGGCTGTTGAATTTAAAAAAATTCGGTATAGTTCGGATTCGGCCGAATTCGGCCCGTTTAGATTCGGTACGTGCCGAAGTCCGAACTCCCCCACTTCGGATCCGTTCAATTCGGCAGGAATTCAAAGTTCGGAAAAAAAATTCGGCCGAATAAAGCCATTAAAAACACAATCGCGCCTTTCCGCGGCTCTGGGGGGGGCATTTTTGGGGTTAGAGGTCCCAAACTTTCAGCAGAGCTTCAAAGGACGTTTATTGAAAGACTCCCCAAGTTTTGTAAAGATTTGGTCAGGGGGGGCTGAGATATGGGCCCTGAAAGGGGTCCCCCCACCCTTAATGTGCATCTCTCAGCAGAGCTTGCCGCCCACACACAAAGCTCCCAGCCCCGAAAACAGTTTGCAAAGCAACTCAGCCTTGTAAAACAACACCTTTGCAACAGGGAAAAACCAGAAGACACACAACTGAAACCTCCCCCCTCAAACCAGGGAGCGAGAGACTCGAGGGGGAACACACACCCCAGGCAGAACCGACGACAGCCCCCTTTGGCTTCCCCCCCACCCACAGAAACTGCTCCCTCCCCACACACACACAGACTCTGCTTTCCCACACACACACACACATACACAGGAGAAAAGTTATAGATTAAAGCCCCCAAAGGGGTCTTACTGTGGCTGTCTTCTGTTCCATCAGGAGGGGCTGGGGAGGACTTGTAATCCAAGATGATTCCAATTAGGCACGGGACATTTTGCTCTGGAGAAGATGCACACAGGATCGGCTCGCTGATCCATTCATCCCAATAGGGAAAAGGGGAAAGGGGAAAGCCCATATCTCGGGACCCCCTGACCCAATGTTCACAAAACTTGGGTGGTCTCTTAAGAACACTGGTCTGAAACTCCGCTCAAAGTTTGGGATCTGCACCCCAAAAAATGCGCCCCCTGCAGCCACGGAAAGAGAAAAGGGGGAGGCGATATTTCTGCCCCCACTGAACCCATCTTTACAAAACTTGGGTGGTATCTTAAGAATAACTGTCTGAAGCTATGCTAAAAGTTTGGGGGCTATATTCCCAAAAAAGCGCCCCCTGCAGCCACATAAATGGAAAAAGGGGGAGGGAAAAGGGGGAGAGCCCATATCTCGAGACCCCCTGACCCAATGTTTACAAAACTTGGGGGGTATCTTAAGAAGCTTCATCTGAAGCTCCACTAAAAGTTTGGGGCTTGTACCCCCCCAAAATGCGCCCCCTGCAGCCATGGAAAGAAAAAGGGGGGAGCCCATATCTCGGGACCCCCTGACCCAATGTTTACAAAACTTGGGGGGTATCTTAAGAAGCTTCATCTGAAGCTCCAGTGAAAGTTTTGTGTCTGTACCCCAAAAAATATGCCCCCTGCAGCCACAGAAAGGAGCAAATGTGCACAAGCACCCCACACACACACATGAGGATTTCGCTCGCTCGCTCTCTCTCTCCCTGGCCGGGCCGCACATCAGCTGATTCCTCCAGTACTCAATCCTGACTGATTGGCCAGAAGAAGACCCAGCTTGGCCACCGATTGGCTGGGGGAGGAGAATGCTGCTTACTGACGGTTATGCTGCTTACTGACGGCCGAATTTGCCGAATTTATTTGCGAACTCCCGAACTCGCTGAATTCGGCCCCCCCGGTTGCCCGCCAGTTTTGAGTTCGGTTCCTCCCGAACTAAAAACCACCGAATCAGGGGAAATTCGGCTGATTTTCAGTTCGGGCCGAACCGAATTGACAGCCCTATCCTGAAGAACTAAGTTACCACCCATGGTTTTGTCTGATAATATTCTTATTAGCATCTGGCTATATAAAAGTGTGAAACACGTGCAAAGGATTAACCATGTTATTAAAAAGATTAAAATATGTTTTGAGAACGTATGAAAATCCTTGGGAAAGGTGTCATAAGTACAACCACAGGACTAGCTTTCCCATGTCAAAATGTATAAAAGGAGCCTGGAATTATTTAGAATTCAGAGGTCTAGTCAAGATCTCCCGGGCAGTGGTATGAAAATGTATTTGATATAAGTTATGATCTGTATACTCTGTACAAATTTCTGAAATAGCCTGTTGTGTGACTCTGCCTAAAAATTATGTTATTTTCTGTCTATGCTTTGGAACCTGCCTTTAATATCTTGGAATAAGCAATAAAAAGAATCTCCAAGATTCAATAATGTTGCCTCTTTACCTTAGAGACTATTTCTACCAGGGAACCATACTTGTCCATCAGTAATACATCCTATAGATTTAGCCATCAAATAACGGTAATAGAGACCATTACAGTTTGATGTTCCTGATTTGATGGGGAATGGGGAGAGATATGGTCGAAGGCTTTCACTGTCAGAGTTCATCAGGTCTTGTAGGTTATCCAGACTGTGTGACTGTGGTCTTAATATTTTCTTTCCTGACGTTTCGCCAGCAGCTGTGGCAGGCATCTTCAGAGGAGTAACAGTGGCGAAACATCAGGAAAGAAAATACCAAGACCACGGTCACACAGCCCAGATAACCTACAAGAACTAAGGGGGAGAGAGTTTCAAACCATATCAGCAAGGGCCATGGGCTAGTGTCTGAATGCCGAAGAGAAGACTTCCAGGTTCAGAATGAAACAAAGAAATCTGGAGAGGGGCCCAGTCAGTTTTGGGGATGGAGTTTGGTGGCCTTGGGTGGTTTCCTTCACTTAGTTTAGCCTGTGAAGGGCCTCCTCTTGAGGCTGTAAAATGTTGTTGCGGAAGGATAGGATTGAGCTATTGCAGCATGGCCAAGGTGAGTTGCTCAGCTGCAATTGTGGGCATTCTAATGTTCAGCCTCCTCTCTCTCCTTCTCTAGGTTAACAATTGAAGCTGAATGTCTGCTTCAGCTGCAGAATTTCCCCATGGACACGCACTCCTGCCCTCTCATTTTCTCCAGTTGTGAGTACGAATCACACAGATGCCATGACAGGATAAAGGGGCCAAGGAGAGTGGCGACAAGGGAAGAAAGGCGGTGAAGGAGAGGGGGGGGATCCCTGCCTGTTCTGCTTTGCAAACCATGGCAATTCCAACTATTCAGGGATGGATTGGAGGGCAAGGGGTGGGCTTGGAGGGAACCAGCAGGAAGGGAGAGAAATGTGTGTGAGGAGACAGGGGAGAGAGAGCTCTCGGTAGTCTCCCTGAGCAACATTCACATGTACATTTCCAAACCTTTGTCTACAGCGGTGTGGTCTAGAAGTTTGGTGTTGAGTGAGAGGAGAGAGAGATCTTCAGAAAGCCCTTTCCCAAACAGCCAGGTGCTAGAATAACAGATCCAAATGTTTCTGAATATTACTGACGAAGATGTCTAAGAACAATATTAAAGTGGTGAGAGTCAAGGCTTAAACATGTATTTAAACTAGGATCTGCCACAGTCACACAGAAAGCAAAGAGTGTACATGAGGGGTCGGTTTGCTTTTAAAACGGGACCCTCTACACCCCATTTTCCATATGGTTGCAGCAGTCTTGGTTTAAGCACATTTGTCTCTTGACACGTTTAGTTTAGCCCTCAGTGGTGAAGAGTTGGGGTTGGTGTGGCTCAGGAGAGCCACGGAGGCTCTCTTGTTCTGAATACTGGAATGTTTTGCAGGTCAGGTTTATTTCCACAGCTTTGCAAAGAATCACCCACACTACAGATGGAAAGCTCCTAAGCAGGCTTTTAGATCAGAACCTTCAGGGTTCACTACCACTCAAGTGCTTCATCTTTGGAAGATGGCTGATAAGTCTCCTCCACTCCATCTCTGCCCACCACTTACAATTCCTCTTTTCCAGCTCCCTCTCTGCAGAAACCACGTGCACTCCCAGATAGCACAGAGGTGTCTTCAAGAGAGTGGCCCCCTCCTGCCCCCTCCCCTATTAACAACCTTAGTGGCAATCTAGAAGCCTTGGAGTTGGCTGGTAGCCAGAAAAGAGTGTCATTTCTGCCCATTATAATGAAACAGAC
Organism: Euleptes europaea; assembly: GCF_029931775.1. Taxonomy (NCBI): domain Eukaryota; kingdom Metazoa; phylum Chordata; class Lepidosauria; order Squamata; family Sphaerodactylidae; genus Euleptes; species Euleptes europaea. The sequence goes on from NC_079324.1 coordinate 40,172,550, forward strand.
TCTGCCCCCACCCCACCCCCCTTTGCTTGTTTGCTTTCTGACTGGCATGCAAGCTGCATGCTGCTGTTTACTGGACTCCACCAGCAAGTAGTTCTGGAGCTTGTCTTCTCAGCTTCTGTCTCTGCCATTGATTCTGGTCTTTGATCAGCACAATCACTTTCCTTTGCCTACTGCCCACGTGGCTCCCAAGAACCTCCCATCCCAAGCCCATCTCTGTAGCTTAGCTAATTAACAGTACACACTGTGCATGCTCGGCAATTAATTATAAACATAGCTGAGCGATGCTGTGAGGTCTCTCCTTTCCCCTGAGGAGCTATCATATAGGCATCAAGATCACTGCTTCAAAATAGTTTTGACGTTTTGTTTTACAAATAAAGTCAGGATGCCAGATGAAACCACACTGGCAGCTTGCGAGACTCCCATTCCTGCTTCAGGCAGGCATCTGCCTCTTCCTCCAGCCTCCTCCCTTCCCTGAAAACCCATGGAGAAGTGGGGGTAGGAGACTATAATGTGGACAGACCAAAACAGTAGCGCTCCCAGGAATCTACCTCTTAGCCTGTCTCATAGCCCTTGTGAATGGCCATGAGCTATCGTTTGCTTAGGACTTATATCTGATCGAGAGTCTGGCTTGAAGGCTGGTTTCTACTTGGATTTCATGCTTGCCATGCTCTTTCTGTCACTTGGGAATGGCTGTGGTCTTGAACAAGTGTCTTCTCTCACTATGCATTGAGCATCTTCCCTTGCGGGCTGATCTAGCAAAGCACTCTCGCAGATGACTTACAAAAGGGCAGGAAAACAGATTCATTTTAGTCATTAGCATAGTGTACTTTTATCACACTCTTCCCTCCGGTGAGGACCCAAAATGGCTTACAAAAAACACAATACAATTTAAACAGGGCACAGTATAAAAACAAAAAAGTACACAGAACGTCCTGCGCTGATTTCCATCAGGTTAATCCATTGAGGCCACGGCCATGGGCTGCAAGGAGGTTTGCCAACTCCAGGTTGGAAAATTCCTACAGATTTTAGGTGTACAGTCTGGGGAAAGTGGGGTTTGGATAGGAGAGGGACCTCAGTGGTGTATAATGCCACCCTCCAAAACAGCCATGTTCTTCAAGGGAACTGATCTCTGCGGTCTGGAGATCAGATGTAATTCCAGGAGACCTCCAGGCCCACCTGGAGGTTGGCAACCTAGATGCAAGTGCTAAGGCTTTTGCATCTAGTGAACCAGGTTGGTTTCCTCACTCCTACACATGAAGCCAGCTGGGTGGCCTTGGTCTAGTCACAGCTCTCTTACAGCTCTCTCAGCCCCACCTACCTCACTGGGTGTCTGTTTTTGGGGAGAGGAAGGGAAAGCGATTATAAGCCGATTATAAAAATTATGATTTTTCCTTAAGTGGTAGAGAAAGTCAGCATATAAAAACCAACTCTTCTTCATCCTCTTCATCCTCTCCCCCCCACCTGGTTCTAGGAGTCTGTGGTCGTTTATGCATGGGAGTTTTACCTGGGGCTTGAAGGTCGCTCAACCCACACTTTTCTGTTGCGAATCTATGCACCAGCAGACACCAACCTCAAATCAGGAAGCATTTGAGTCCCCACACCTTGAAACACTGCTTTGTGATTGGCTGTAGTGCTTTCTGTGAGAGAAACTCACCCCCCCCCAACTCCCCTGTTGCGCGCTTTGGCTTATGTATGGAGATTTCACCCAGGCTGATCTCAGGGGAGATAGAAGAATCAGGTTATTACAGGAACGGGAAGTCCCAGGATTTGCCGGAGCTGGGCGCAAGGTCATCTCTAATGAACGGAAAACTCATGCATAACTCCAAGGAACAACCGAGTCAGACTGGGGGCGAATGTGAGTGAAAGTGCCCATGCATAAATGACCACAGTCATGTGCTCCTGAACACAAGACCATTCTGCTCCCACTCTTAGGGTTCGATCCAGACTCAGTTTTCCATCAGCAGAACAAAACTTCCCTTCTCTCTCCCCCCCCCCACTGCAGCCTCCAGTGCTGACCTCCACAAAACTGATTTTTCTGGGGGACAGGGAGTCCTGAGGAGCAACATGAGGGAGGTTTGCAGCAGGGAGGGGAAATAAGTGGGAAATGCCAATTTAATCTGGATCTCTCTCTTAATTTGCTGAAGGCTTCCCATAACGTAAGACTAGAGGTATTTTAAAGCTTGTAAAGCATGGGGAGCATTTATGAGCATGCTAACAAGCAAAATATCAGACATACTTTAAACAATCAATCAGTATCTATTTAGGAAAACCTATACAGATGAAAAAGGAAGCACTGCCTGTTTTCAATTAAAATTTCTCCTCATCTAGCCCACATTTGGTTTAAACCCCAGAAGAGAAAAAGGCACAAAGTGGAGGCCAGTTGTTTTCCCTGCTGGAGCTTAAAGCAGTCCAGAGTGCATTTCAATCGTGAAGATGGCGGTGGGGTGGTAAATCCCCTTCCCCAGCACATGGCCCTGATCCAGATCCCCCTCCCCTTTGCTCCTTAGGATCAAATTATCCATCTGGTGTTTCACATAGCTCAGAGGCTGAGCAACACTTTGCCTGTGCACAGTCCCAGGTTCAATCTCTGCATGTCCAGTTAAACAATCAGAAAAAATGGGGGCTGGGAAACACTGGAGAGCCATTTCCGGTCAGACTAGGCAACCCTACTGAGCCAGACAGACCAAAAGACTTGGTAGAAAGCATTTGTAATCCTAAATAGATGGGGAAGGGTGTTGTTTTGTTCCAAACCACTGTTTTATGAAACAAAAAAAATTGATAAATGGCTCTGTAAATCATTCAGACAAATTTAACAGCTCGACAATATATTATGCATTTCACACATGGAAGATAACAACAACAATCGTCTCCCCTCCTCCCTCCCCTGGAGTCCTGCCGATAGATAGTTGAGCATCTACAGTTGGCAACATCCACCCATTTTGTTCTTGGGGCTTTTCCAAAAAGGCTGCGGGCTGGAGAGGATCCTAATGAGACATGAAAAGAAGCCCCAACATAGTGATGCACTCTTGGCTCCAGCTGCCTGTGGTCAAACAAAGGAAGGGATCTGAATCCAAGCTGAAATTCACAAGGGAGGGAATCCCTTGCAGTCAAATGAGTTCTCTCACATTAGGCTCTTGGGCCTGGATAACATTTCATCTTCTCCAGCTTCGTGGTAAACAACCATGCCTGCCTCCTCCTCCTCCTGAAAAGCAAGGGGGTGAAGTAAGATCAGTTAGGAACATGAGCCTTGCCCCCTCACCCTTGGAGGAGGAGGAGGAAGAAGAAGAGTTAGTTTTTAAATGCTGATTTTCTCTACCACTTAAGGAGGAATCAAAGCGGCTTACAGTCACCTTCCCTTCCCCTCCCCACAACAGACACCCTGTGAGGTGGGTGGGGCCAAGGGAGTGTGACTAGCCCAAGGTCACCCAGCTTGCTTCGTGTGTAGGAGTGGGGAAACAAATCCAGTTCACCAGATTAGCCTCTGCCGCTCTTGTGGAGGAGTGGGGAATCAAACCCGGTTCTCCAGATCAGACTCCACCACTCCAAACCACCACTCTTAACCACTACTCTCTAAACCATTTTCCACAGGGGAGTGGGGAATGGGGAGAAGAACATGGGCAGAATGGGAAATGCCATCTCTCAGTGGCAAGTGGGGATGGGATGGGGAGTTTGATCTCTGCTCCTTCGGTGTTTGATGCATCTTTGGCTGATGCTTCCCGTGAAGCAAGGCCCCTGGAGCAGGGACTGTAAACTCCAATGCTAGAGGTATTCTAATGACTGGCCTTGAGGCTTGCCTTTGGCTGAGCAGCCCCTGGATCCTTTCACGTGTCATCAGGATGGTTACACGTTAGTTGGGCTTCCCTTGCTTGTATGTGGCATAGTGGTTCTTCTGTGTAACAGCATATGGAGTGTTTCTCCCAGGCAAAAATTGACAAGCCTCTTGCATCCGACTGGCTCGTGATGAATCAGAATCATAAGAGTTGGAAGTAGGGTTGCCAGGTCCCTCATAAATGAATGCCTAAAGGTGCTGCCTAAAGGAAAGGAAAGTAGGTGCCAAGTAAGCCTCAGGGTCTCCTGGTGCCTCTTTGCCACCAGCGGGAGGTTTTTGGGGCGAAGCCTGAGGAGGGCGGGGTTTGGGGAGGGGAGGGGCTTCAATGCCATAGAGTTCAATTGCCAAAGCGGCCATTTTTCTCCAGGCGATCTGATCTCTGTCGGCTGGAGATCACTTGAATTAGCAGATTGCTAGAAGCCATCCTACAATCTGTATGCTACAAGCATTTCAGCAATGAGATAGGCGCCATCTCATGCTCTACTTTCCCGATGGACAAAGCCACGGCGAAATGGGTCTTACCGGTCTCCCATCTCGGGATAAATTAATTCCTATCATCTTATGCGGCTTATGTGAATGAACTATATATCTTGGCACAACGTACTTCAATCCTGAAGAAGTTCATTCATTTTGAAATCCACTCCGGATTTTCATGTTTGCTCTGGAGAGCTGCCTGCCTCCACACTACAGCCGCCTTGCTAATTGCATATGTTCTGTAAACGTTACAGAGAGTCGGGTTGAATTGCAAGTTATCATTATTATTACATAGATAAAAGGATTTTCTGTACATACACAGTGTGCTTTCAGTGCTTTACTTTGTTTGTTTAACTACCTGGCAGTTGGCAACCCTAGTTGGAAGGGACCACTAGGGTCATCTAGTCCAACCCCCTACACAATGCAGGAAATATACAACTACCTCCCCCACACACACACCCCAGTGACCCCTACAGAGTGACAAGAGGGTATAAAAGGTCATCCTTGCACAGTGAGGGGTCTGTGGTGTTAAGCGTTCCTTGTGTCTGCTCCCTTCTAGATGGCTATCCACGAGATGAAATAATCTACCGCTGGAGAAGGTATTCCATTGAAGTCTCTGACCAGCGCACCTGGAGGCTGTATCAGTTTGACTTCACAGGCCTGAGGAACACGTCTGAAGTTCTCAGGACAGGTGCTGGTAGGCATAATTCCAAAAGAGGCAGTGCTATCAGGCTCCAGTGAGGGCTTTTCCATGTGGTTGACGGAAGAATGATTAGGATATTGCCTCAGTGTGAGACCTGGACAATGGAGCAGGATGAAATGGAGCCCGTTGGTCCCACCTCTGGAGTATGTAGAGGCAGCCTTCCCTGCACCTGACTTCGAGCATGCTGAAACCATCGCCATTAGCCAGCCTCTCTTGAAGCAAAAAACAAAAGGATTCCTGCTTTTTCCTTCATAGTTGAGCTAGGAGACCAGTCATTCACCGGCTTAAGGCCTGAGTCTTTTTACAATTCTTTTAAATGTGTTGTTTTAAACATTTTATATATTACCCCCTCCACCTCACATGCCCAAGGCAGCTCACAATGATAGAAAATCAATATAACAAAATAATTAAAATACCACAAATACAACTCACCAGGTAAACTATTAGTTAACCATAAATGAATAATACCAGCAACACTAAAAGGAGTAAACAGAAATCAATTAAAGCCATACTAATGCCAAAAGCAAAACAGTGCAGGAGTAGAAAAAAATATTCACAACAATCAACTAAAAGACATCTGAAATAAAATTTTGGCCTGGTGTTGAAAAAACGATGATGCCAACCTCAGGGAAAGGGGGAGGGTATTCCATAACTGAGGAGCAACCACTGAAAAGCCCCTGTTCCTTGTGGCTACCTAAATCACTTCTGAAGATGGAGGGGCATGGAAGGGCCTGAGATGGATCATAGTGTCCAAGCAGCGAGTGAGAATCATAAAGCACTGACTTTATATGTTGTCTGTAGTCCAGATTTAGCAGTCTAGCTTCTTGAAGCTCTGAACTATCTTCAAGAACAGCTCTACAGAGAGTGCATTGCAGTAATCCATCCTGGAGGTGACAAGAGCATGGGTCACTGTGGCCAGGTCACTGGTGAACCACCAGAGCTACATTTTACCAATGAAATCTGAGCATCCAGCTACAGATGCCGATCTAACATAACCCCCAAACTGTGCACTTTCTCCTTCAAGGGGAGTGCAATTCAAACCAGATTAGGCTGTATCTCGATTGCACGATCAGCACCTGTACCAGACAACAGTACTATAATCTTATCTGGGTTGAGCTTCAGTTTATTGGCCCTCTTCCAACCTATTATCAAGCTCAGCCCATTATGCAGAACATCCCTCCTCACAGCTGAGTCAGCTGGAAAGGACAGATAGAGTCACTTGGCATCTGTGTACTGATGACACTGTAACTCTAGATGTCCTCTCCCAACTCTGTCATGTAGATGGTAAACAGCAGGGGTGAAAGAACAGAACCGAGAGGAACACCATGCCATGGTGCTGAGCAAAACTCCCCAAGTCCTGTCTCTGGAAGCCATAGAACCACTGTAGCATAGAGCCTCCAATATCCATCCCAGCCAAGGATAACATGAGGGTACTGAAAGCTTTAGAGAGGCCCAGCAGAATTAACAGGGATGTGGTCCCCATACCATATTCCTAGCACAGGTCATTCATCAGGGTGATCAGGGCCATCTAGACTAAGGATATGCTATGTTGCTAGGTTATATGATAGCAGTAGGGGTCAAGGACTAGCAAGAACACCCCACCCCCATTGCCAATTTTGGAAGGGAACCCCTGTATCTCTTCTTTCTCTAATGGGCAAGCCATTCCCTGAGTGCTATAGCAGTCTTGACTTTCCTGGAACAATTTGGGTCCATCAAATCTCTTAGAAGCTATTTCAGTGGTGAAAACATAATTTAAACTGAAATCAGGTATTGATTAACGTGTGCTCTTAATCTGCACTCATGATTAGCAGATTACAAATGTGTTTTTAAAGCACATTTTAACTAGAGATTTTCTCTGGGCAAGGCCTTGTTTTCAGCAGTTGGTATATCTCTTGATTCAGGGTATTCATGGAGAAGGGATGTGTTAATCATAAATACTTTACTTGTGCAGTATAGCTGAGCAAAAATCCCTCCCCCTCCCCCCAAAAAACCCCTCTGCGATTTCTTCTTTCAGAATCCTCAAGAATGCCACCTGGATCAAGATATTCTAATATTTGGTTAGGAGAAAGTCTGCTAATACACCGAAATCATTTTTCAGAGGCAAAGGGATTTAGGAGACAGGAAGAAAATGAAACATAAGCAGGTGCAGATCTGGCGATAGGGATGACAAGCATGGTTTGATGGTTCCTAAGCAATGCGGCAGAGGCACGGTCTTCCCTGTGGAGCTCTCCATTGTAATTGCTACCGTCTTCGCTTGGCATATTTAAATCACTGAGCCCACAACCTATGTAAAAGTCAGGGTGGACATCAAATTTAGGCAGAAGCTGTTGTGACTGAATTCATTATGTGGTCTTTCACGAGACGCCTGCCTTTCTGTCCTTTTTTTCCTAGGAGAATACATGGTCATGACAGTGTCCTTCGACCTGAGCAGACGAATGGGCTATTTTGCTATCCAGACATACATCCCCTGTATCCTGACTGTTGTTTTGTCCTGGGTCTCTTTCTGGATCAAGAGGGACTCCACGCCTGCCAGGACATCTCTGGGTGAGGAAGGCATTTGTCTACATTTATTTATTAATTTGGAAAATATCAATGTGCCTTCTCCGGGGAACCTGTCCAAGGCAGCTTACAAAACAAAACATAATAAAGCATAATGCATCATAAAAGTTATTAATTAAAACCCAGTATTTAAACACTCAGCCAGAGCATAAAAGAACATAAAACATAGAACAGTCTAAAATGAGTGTTAAATGTTTCTCAGGCTAAGAACAGACCATAAAATGATGTTAAAAAATCAACCTCCTAATTAAAATTCTGAGTAAAAATAAATGTTTTGACCTGGAAGAAAGTAATGTCGTTGCCAGGCAAGCCTCTAGTCAGTTCTCTTAGAGCTCTCTCAGCCTCATCTACTTCACAAGGTTTCTGTTGTGGGGAGAGGAAGGGAAGGAGATTGCAAGCTGGTTTGATTCTCCTTAAAAGGTAGAGAAAATCAGCATATAAAAACCAACTTCTTCTTCTTCTTCAAGGGGCAGGGCATTCCACAGGTGAGATGCTACTGCTGAAAAAGCCCTGTCTCAAGTCACTACCCACCTCACCAATGAAGGTAGGGGCACAGAGAACAGGGCTTGTAAGGACGATCTTAGCTGGTGGACTGGACTAGACAGTATGGGAGGAGGTAGTCCTTTAAGTACCCTGGTCCCATGCCTTAAAGATAAGAACAAGCACTTTGAATTGTGCCTGGAAACAGATGGGCAGCCAGTGCAGATCTTTCAACATCAGGGTGATAATTATCCCTGCCTCTAATGTCTGTCAGTATCCTGGCTGCTGTATTTTGGACCAATAGACATTTCTGGTCAGTTTTCAAAGGCAATCCCACATTGAGTCCATTACCATACTCTAATATGGATGTAATTACAACATGGACCATTGTGGCCAGATCACACATTTTGAGGAAGGGCCATAGCTAGCATACCAGCCAACGCTGATAAAAGGGACTACATGGCACAGAGGACAGCTGAGCCTCCAAGCATAAGCCAGAATCCAACAGCACCCCTTCAGGGGGAGTGCAAGACTCTCCAGGATAGGCTGAGTCTGCAGTCCTCAAGCAGATCCCCCATCAACCAATAGTAACTCAGTCTCATCTGGACTGAACTTCACTTTCTTGGCCATCATTCATCCCATTACATTCGCTAGGCACCTGTTCAGGAGACCCAAGTGACTCAACTGTGAAAGAGAAATAAAGCTCAGTGTCATCCACATATTGGTGGCACCTTACTCCACGCTGGGAGAGAGCTAACCCTCCCTCTTCACCCACTCAGGTCTCCATGAAGCATACCGGGTTGGCCTCCTCATCCAATATTAGATCCTGGATGGGGGAGGTTTTACTGAAAACCAACCTGGCATTCAGCAGCAGCACTTTAAGGCTTCATTGGTGACCAGCAAGATTGATAGGGTCCCCTTGACAGAAAGAAGGACTGGAATAAGGGGTGGGCCATGCATGTAAGGGATGGGACATGGATGATCTTCACATGGCTTATCTTACTTCCACAACCATACCTCCCACTGTCCACCAGTACCTCAACTGTGCACCTGTGCCTTCTCCCTCCAAAGTACAATTACTCAGTATGATTACATTCTCCATCAACCCTTATTATTGGAGATATGCACTTAATTAAATACCTGTACGAATTGCCCTTCAGTTGTTCTAATTGAATGTGGGGTTAGAAAGTGAATTGTGAAAGTAGGCTCCAAGGAAGTGAAGACCATCAGCAAGCCCCAAAGGCTTGCGTAAGGCAGAAGATGCCCCTGCACAGACTCTCCTCTCCAGTCTTATGCACAACCTCCTTAAAGCACACTTCCCACCCTGTGGTCTGTATGTCCTGGTACATTCCACAGTCCTTCTGTGAGTTCCATGAAGTGCATCTGGTCATCTGGGTCATTCTAGCCCACCACAAGAAGTCCTTTTGCTTCCAGAGCCAAGACCAAATCCCTAGCTCCCTTCTACATATTCAGGGACCAAAGCACATTAACCAGCAATCTCAGCATGCATCCTCTTCACCACAAACTGAATTCCAAGCCTTGTTGACATTTTAAGACACTAAAGGTTCAACTCACCTAATTCAGTGATTTATCACCACTGAATACAATGTCTGTAAGGCTGGGGGGAGGATCAGACTGGTAATTTTGTGAGCAAATCTGGGAGAATTTCCTCCAGATTCAGTCTGTTCTATTTCTATTCAGAGTACCCTACCTCTCTTAAAACACAGTCGGGACCCAATGATGCTAACAAGAATAAATACAATACTAAAGCAATCATCTATTAAAATCATTAAAACATCATTATTTACAGATAATTAAAGCAGATAGGCAAGAGCCTACCCCACACTCTTTTAAATAGGTCTGTTTTGCAGCCTCACAATAGTAGAGCACCAACAGAATCGGCCTGGGCCGGACCATAGCAGATCATTTTCTTGAAAGAGAGAGGAGTGCTAGGAGACCATGTTGTGAGGAGTGCAATTGCTGAACAAGTTCATATTGGGAGAGACAGTCCTTCAAGTACACCCCCGTCCCCATTTGTGCACACACACAATCCCCAAAGGGCCACATCTCAGGTAGGCAAAGTCTCAACATCCACCTGCATATTGAATTCAGAGAGATTCTTTCTTTGGAACTGCTAAACTGAATGTCAGCTAACATATGCAGTTCCTTCCCCCAGGTATCACCACTGTGCTCACCATGACCACGCTGAGTACCATCTCTCGCAAGCATCTACCCAGGGTCTCGTACATCACAGCCATGGACTTGTTTGTCTCTGTGTGCTTCATATTTGTCTTTGCTGCCCTCATTGAGTATGCCACACTCAACTACCTGGTGGGAAACAAGAAACCAGAAGAGCACAACAACAGGAAACCCAGACTGGTGAGTAAGGGTAGTTAGAAGTGGTTGGGGTTGCTGCCAAGCAAAGAAGAGACACTGGAGCCAACCACTGGATCCAAGCAAGGAAAGGAGATGGGACAAATGACGCAATGCCATGTGATGCCAAATTCAACACCATCCATATTGTGTGGCATGTGGGATTACAATGATGACCTTGGAAGGAAAAGAGTGCCAGTGGAGCCAGTATTTGGAACCAACATGGGGAATGTTTGTGACATGGGGTGGTGCTTATCAACAGGTGGGGATTTGCAAGGCTTTTATTCATTTCACACCTCCCAGATATTTCCAGAAGGTATTTGCCTCTGTGCATTCCATTGTCTCCCATGCAATCACCCCCATTGCAAAACAAGGCTTAATACCTGAATTTCTATAAATTCTCAGTTGTGTAATCCTACCTCCCAGTGCTGAGCCACAGAGAGGCTGCCTCTGGTTCTCCCCATTGCTGTTTTGCTATCCAGACATGGGCTCCTGCTGGATTGCATTTTGCGCCCTCAGTTGGGCTCACTGAATAGGCATTAGATTCATCTGGTTTCCAGTGAACAGTGTTAGTGGGACATGGAGGATGAGACCTTCCCCCCATAAGCTGTGCCAGCAGTCTGCCAAACAGGTGCTTGAGTGCCAGTTGATCAAATCTGGGTGGCTTGGAGGATGGAGGCTGAGCTCTCTGCTTTTTCACTGCTTCTCTTACGTCTCTTTTGTCATGCTCCAGCCAGCCAGTCATGCCCACATGGTGCCCTCCTATACCACCATCAACATCAACAGCATCTTGCACTGGCCTCCAGAGGTAGAAGATGACGAGAGCGAAGAGCTGGCCTCCCCTTGTGCGGAAGGGAAGGAATGTCAGAGGTTCTTTTGCTGCATTGAGGACTGTCAAACAGGGACCTGGCGGGAGGGCCGAATCCGCATCCACATTTCCCGCCTGGACTCCTATTCCCGGGTTTTCTTTCCCACTGCCTTTCTGCTCTTCAATATTGTGTACTGGGTTGCCTATCTCTATCTCTAGTTTCTTCAAATAAAGATTTTCATAAAAGAAGTGTCTTGTCCATCTCTTTTATCTCACTGCCCATTTTCAAACCCAGGGAGACTGAGGGTAGGGCCAGACTGAATTATTGGGCCCGGCACCTTGTGAACAGTAGCTACACTTGACTTATGAGACCATCTCTAGCCTTAACCCCCTTTAGCTTCTTATTTTTTTGCTGTTGTTGGAGAAGCTATTTGTGGTAAAGCATGCAGATCTCAGCAGTACGTTTAAAATTATTGTGCTGCAATATTCAGCTGGCTGTCCCCAGGTATCTTCCAAATCATTTCCCCATCCAGTACAATGGGATTCAAGCAAGTTTTCCAGACAAGAACTATTGCCTACTGACATTCCCTGCAGATCCAGTGAAGAAGAAGAGTTGGTTTTTATATGCCGACTCTCTACCACTTAAGGCAGACTCAAACCGGCTTACAATCACCTTCCCTTCCCCTCCCCACAACAGACACCCTGTGAGGTAGGTGAGGCTGAGAGAGTGTGACTGGCCCAAGGTTACCCAGCTGGCTTCGTGTGTAGGGGTGGGGAAACAAATCCAGTTCACCAGATTAGCCTCTGCCACCCATGTGGAGGAGTGGGGAATCAAACCCGGTTCTCCAGATCAGACTACTGCTCCAAACCACTGCTCTTAACCACTATACCACACTGGTTATTGGGTGTGTGAAGGTTTTTGGGTGTGCGTAAGGGACGTCTCTATGTTTCTCCCTTCACTGTAGGGGCTAATAAATGGGATACAACAGAAGTCCTTACCAGGGCTGGGAAATGTGAAGCTCAGAAGGAATCAGGGACGATCTCCTGGAGGGTCATATCCTGAGCTGGTGTAACCAGGGCACTGCCACGGGCTTTCAGCCTTACAAGCAGCTACTGTTTGCTCAAAGCTTCTTCCCATTAATATTTACTCATGAGGTAAATTGCAAATAAATGTTTTAAAGAGAACATACTTCAGGAGTGAATGTCACATTAAAGGGCTGTCACTGAAAGAGATGCGGGATGCAGAAAAGATGCTGACAGGGACAGCTGGTGCGTTGGGTCCTATTCTTAGAGAACAAATTCAGCCAGGACTGGAGATGAGTTCTGACACTGCTGAATATGATCTGAATAATGATATGTCATGTTTAATACATTCATAAATTTAGCCTTGCCTGGGTTCTGTGGAAGCACAGGGCAAGCTTAATTGCATGATGCCACAACATTTGGCTAAGGGTTTCCTAATGGGACCAAGCCAGAATGCTGGCTGCAAGGAAAACCGGTCCTTCTTTCATTGAATTGCTGTAAAGAAGGCTGGGCCAAGATTTCCCATCTGTTTTGCCATCTCTGGATTAGGAAAATAAGATTTTTATTCAGTAAGGAAGCACAGCCAGGAATGAGGATGGGTTCACTCTTCTGTTCCTCTGTCAGGCCAGGCCATGCACCTTTCCGATGTCAGGAGAACAAGAGGGGCTCTGCTTCCTGTATAATTTCAGCCCTATAACCTTCTGTAGCCTCCTGGATCAAATAGGTCCCCATAGAGTGGTGAATAAACTGAAGATTTTTTTTTAACCTCAGGAAGAGCAAGGAAGAACCAAATCGCCCCTTGGGGCACCCAGCCACAAAAGGCCATCACAGTGACTTGACTGACAAGTCCACTTCCCCAAAGGGATTGCAATGAGAAATTCACCACTGAGGGACAAACTAGACCATGCGTGTGGCAAGTCTGGGGACCCCTATTTGCAGTCATAGGTGATTTCAAGGAACTAATGCTTTCAAGGGCTTGAGAGACTTAACCTGCTTGAGAGCATGGCGGGGGGGAGGGACTTCAGCCTTCCCTCCTGCACCATTTTCCAAAGCTGAACAGCTGCCTATGTGGGGCACCACAAGACAAACTGCCTCCCCACTCCCACAACCATTTCGCCATGCTCCCAAGCCAATTCATGTCCTAGAATGCTTGGGAATGCTAGCTCCCCAAGAAGTCAAGTATAATTGCAAGTCAGGACTAGGGTTGACCCAGACCTATACTGGCAACCTCTGGCAGCATTTGGGGAACAGAGCATGGGGAGAGGGAGCATTGCTGATATGATTACAGTACTTCCAGGTGATCACCACTGAGGTTGGGGAAACTCCTAAAGTGGTGCAGAGGAGGCAACCAGAAGAGATGTGACCATGTCTGCAACATCATCCCCTCTGCCATTTCTCCTGCTGCTTAATTTCTTGAGCAGAGGTTGGAGCAGAGGTTGCCCTAGCCAGGAAACTGGCCCCCAACCCAGTATATGTCACATGTATTGTCTAGGTTGGCCCTAAAATGGCTAGTCTGGCAAGGAGTTTAGGCTCACACCTTCCTTTCCAGCAGGAGGAACACCAGAAGTCAAGGCACAACAGAAGACCAAGCTCCAGTGAAAAAGCCAGTAGAGAGCCAGCGTGGTGTAGTGGTTAAGAGCAGTGGTTTGGAGCGGTGGTCTCTAATCTGGAGAACCGGGTTTGATTCCCCACTCCTCCACATGAGTGGCAGACTCTAATCTGGTGAACCAGGTTGGTTTCCCCAGTCCTATACACGAAGCCAGCTGGGTGACTTTGGGCTAGTCACAGCTCTCTTAAGAGCTCTCTCAGCCCCACCTACCTCACAGGGTGTCTTTTGTGGGGAGGGTAAGGGACAGTGATTGTAAGCTGGTTTGATTCTTCCTTAAGTGGTAGAGAAAGTTGGCATATAAAAACCAACTCTTCTTCTCCTTCTTCTCTTTCTCCTCCTTCACTCTGCATATCCCTCCATGCTGAATTTGCTTACACAGGTTTAGAGGGAGGTTGAGTGGAATGCCAGCCTTCAGGCCAGGGACGTTGTACAAGTCAGACACAAGGGTGCTGGGAGAACCTCTTCTTTATGTTCATCCCTCAGCGCTTGCCACTCCAGCCTCAGGCAGGATGAAAAGTAAGCAGCATATTGTTCAGTGTGATGGCTTCAGTCAGCCAGGGCTCTGCCCACTGCAACTTGCTGCTGGGCAAAATCACAGTTCTGCCAGCCAAACATACATGGCTCTGTTATGAGAAACAGATGCTTGCCACTACCCATGTCCAAGCAAAACCCTCCTGCAGGGTGTGCAAACATGCCACACATGGGCAGGTTCTCTACAACAAAGGCATATTCTTAGTAAGGTTGCCAACCAGAATTAGAAGTTATCTCCATACTACAGGGATCAGTTCCCCTGGAGGAAATGCCAGCTTTGGAGGATGGACTCTATGGGAGTCCATCTGAGCTCCATCCCCTCAACAAGTTCCATCCCCCAAATCTCTAGGAATTTCACAAGCCAGAGCTGGCAACCCTCGGTCCTTAGTGAGGCAGGATCTGCTCATCATGCATGGTCTTGTCAAGCAACTGCATGAGATTAAAACTGCCAAGCACTTTTCTGAAGTAGGATTGCCAACAGGCCTGGAGAAAAACATGTTCTTTCCCTTTAATAAAGGCTTAATGGAAATAGGCAGTAGAAGCCTTTCGTGGAGTGGTGTAAATAACATCCCATAAGCCGCTGTTAAAAAGAATAGGACTTTTTTTTTTCTTCCTCCTGGCCCGTTGACAGCCCTCGCCATGCCAGCAGAAAAAAGCAAGCACCATAAGAAGAGGACAGTGGGCCTCCAGTTTCACTGCAAAAGTGAATTCGCAGATCTCTTCTTGCCTGGGATTTTCTGGATTTCAGCTCCTCCCATATCATTTTGGTTTCCTCCAGTGGTGCCATAGGAAATAGTTAGGATCCTGAGCAGGCCTTGTGGTTGCTATGGAAACCCAGTGGGCCTCTCAAAGTAACCACTGGGTCTTGAACAATGAAATTGTTAGGTGTGTAAATGGGCATTTTGCTTGTCAAGTGCTGCGGTTGGACGGGGGTGGGCAGTCGGAAAACACTACTCTTTTCATAATAAAGAGTGGTTCTTCTGAAGAACAACATTATGCGGCTCATACAGAGTTTCATAAAGATACTGAAGTCGTGTCTGCTGGGTCGAAACAAAACTCCACAATGGCCGGAAAACAAGAAGACTTCTTTCAGGCCATCCAGTTCTACCTACAGGGGCCAAACGGTGCTGTTTCATCAGCTTTTCATATGAGAGGGGAGCTATGAAAGAGCGGAAACCATTGGCCACTGTTTGATTTAGCTTCATGACATTATCATAAGGCTGAATCTGGTTGGCTGTGTCACCTGACACTAGGGTTTACAGGTCCCTCTTTGCTACCAGTGGGAGGTTTTTGGGGTGGAGCCTGAGGAAGGTGGGTTTTGGGGAGGGGAGGGACTTCAATGCCATAGAGTCCAATTGCGAAAGTGGCCATTTTCTCCAGGGGAACTGATCTCTATTGGCTGGAGATCAGTTGTAATAGCAGGAGATCTCCAGCTACTACCTGGAGGTTGGCAACCCTACCTGACACATAAGTAGGGTTGCCAGCTCTGGGTTGGGAAATACCTGGAGATTTTTGGGGCGGAGACTGAGGAGGGCAGGGGGTGGGGAGGGACTTTAATTACATAGAGTCTAATTGCCAAAGCGGCCATTTTCTCAAGGTTTGTTGATCTCTCTCAGCTGGAGATCACTTGTAATAGTGGGAGATCTCCAGCTAGTACCTGGAAGTTATTCAACAGTAGGCAATCACTATGGCTATAGTTTCTTCAAATATACAAAATAAACCAATGATATCCAAATCAGTATAAATACAATTATTGTATTAGTCTTTTGTTTCTTCACAAAGACATGTAAACATAAAATAAAATTATTCCAGGACCATTAAGACAAGCTTCCGGTAAATGTCCTGTTTCATACAACTTTCATCAGTTGATAAGTATCATAGTCCACCAATAATAAATTAATATGAATAATCTTGTGTTCTTCTTTTTTTCAGATCCCTTTGCTGAAGATTTATTGAAGAATTTGATGCTCAATGGCTGTCCCATGATGCTTCTATTCTAATTAATTAAAATTATTATTTTTACAACTTTTATCATTGGATATTTCTTATGGACTAGTACAAGCATACAACACACATTATAAAATATACTTACTGACAACTTTCCACATCTTAAGCATATATCAAGGTAACTTCACATATACGTTACTCACTTCATGATGGGATACAAAGGAGAGATTGGATGTGACATTTATAGAAACGCTAATCCAGAGTGTGTAATTACAGTCAAAATTACAAAAAGGCTGAATAATCGCATGCACAAATATGCTATTGAGACCCCGTCTTACATTCTTGATACTGGTGACTTCATACAAAAAAATTGAAGGTAAAAAAGTCTCTGGAAATACAATTTTAGCCACTTTTGATGTGGCGTCCTTATATACAAACATTCCTCTTACTGATGTTACAACAATCATAGAGGATAAATTGAACTCCCGAGTAGACAAACATCCACCTACTCATTTCTTGATGGACCTTTTGGATCTTCTTTTTGAAAATAATTATTTTAGGTTCAAAGATCAAATTACCTGGAAGTTGGCAACCCTACACATAAGACCCATTGTGGTGTCATGGTCAGGCTGTCTCACTAGGAGCTGGGAGACCCAGGTTCAAATGCCTACCCTGCCATGGAAGCTTGCTGGGTGACCTTGGACCAATCGCTCTCTTTTAGCCTAACCTTCCTCACAGGGTTATTGTGAAGATAAAATGAGGATGGAAGAACCATGTATGCTGCTCTAAGATCCTTGGAGGAAAGGTGAGATAAAAATGGTACCAGTCAGAGAGAATCACACAGCCTAAATGATCCTGATATGCCAAGATTGTTTCAGAGAGAACCCCATTCTGTTTTTAAATAGCAGCCATCCTTGCATCTTTCTACCGGTATCTCATCTAGGGCTGTACATAAAGCTGAAGCCAGATCAATGAGGTTGTAGAACCCTGAGTTGGTAAAATGGGCTCTACTGTTTCACATATCAGGTAGGGGAGATCATATTTTTGAAAGTCCCTGAAAATATAGAATGAGTACACTGAGGAACCAGGTTCTAGTCAAACCCTTTGCATGAAGTCCTCATTTTCCACTTATAGGAAACTACTAAAGTTGAAGGACATGATCTTTAACTTGCATTCTTAAGTGGTGTGGTCCTTGCAATCATCTCACCATTGTGACACAACATTATTATTGCCTTCTGTGGCATGTAGAGATAAGGCCTGAGCTGGACCATCTTGTAACTGAGTTCATTGGCATATGTCCAGCTGCTGCTCACTGCACCGGACCTTTGCCATCTCTGCCCATTTTTAACCTCACCTAGACTATTATGCCTGCACTAAAAAAGATCTGTTTTAAAACTCAGTTGTTCCTCTCAGCCCGACTGCAAGCTGTAAAATTTCCCGAAGTTAAGTTTTCAAACTCTGACACATAAAACGTTCTATTCGCTGCAGCCGGTTCTGAACCTGGATGCCCACAGATCCTTTCAGGGAGGAGGTCTAGTATCAAAAAAGTAAGTCTAGGGCCAATTGACAAATTTCAGATTAATAAACAACTGGGTTGGAGTAGACGGGCATGCTCCTGAGGGTTCTTAAGGAACTCAAATAGGAAATTGCTTATCCCCTTTAAAATATGCAAAAAACAATTTTTCAAGATATTTATATTCCATGCTTTTTATTTCCCAGGTAACTTCTAATAATACTTTACAAAATTAAAAACAAAACCAGCAGAATAATTAGCAGCATTACTAACAGCAAAATCAGTAATAAAATCCACAACAACAATAAAAGAACAGAAATAGCAGTAAAGAATCAACAACAAAACCTGCAAGAGGGTCTACAACAAAAACCTTTAACGAGAGGTTTGGATGGATAAATGGATTTGGTGAAGGACTGGATAAATGATGTCACTTCCAGTGGAAAAAGTTCTGTCACCGTGTCAGGATGACGCTCTACGGGATCCTTAAGTGTTGCCCCAATGCAATGACATCACTTCCAATTTCACACCCCAAGTGACTTTAGCATGACACAAATAGCTTTTTCAGGCCCCCTGAATTTTCACACTGGGATCATCCTTAGTTTATTCTGTTGCTGCCTCTGTACAAAAACTGTTTCAAATCATGTATTATTATTTTCTTTTTTTAAAAGAAATGTTTATTAAGTTTTCAACATTAAATAAAACATACATACAAAACACACAACATAACCTATTTAGTAACATGATTATACATATTCTAGACAAGATTTATGTGTATCTATATAAGTCTGAGGTCGGTAGGTCTACAATCAGCCTCATTTCTGTTATTCTTTAAAATGTGTTATTATTTTCTGAGACTTAAATCTGGGGGTACCTGAACTAGCTACAGAGCATGTACCAGATGACCTGAATTAGGTTTCAGTTGCTAGCAGCCGCAGCCAGTCCTGTGAGAGCCCATCTTGATGTGTTTGCAATGTCTTTGTTGCCTGCTATAGGAAAGAGACCATCCGTACGACGAGAGAAAATCTAATGCTGTTTGGAACCCTCTGGGTCAACCCCTGCTGTGCTAGGGATTCTAAGGACCCATTCTTTACTCTATGAAGAAAAAGGCATTGATGAGGAAAGCCGCCTCATTTGTACAAACAAATCAGATGGCTACATAGCAACAGTTGCCACAGGGAGGGAGGGCCTTGAAGCAGCTCCAGAAGTGCTTCAGCGTTGCATCAGCTCTGTCCCATTGGAGGGTCTGTGCATATGTGTCAACACACCCTCCTCTGAAACACAGAACCTTGTTGAAATGCAAATTGCAAATGCTCTAACCTGTCAGGATTCTTCCCTTCAGCCCACACAGAGGCAGGAACCAGCTTTCCTTTCCCCCCACCCCCACCCCAATGCAACCATCTCTGGAGATGTTGGGTCTGGGATCAGGTCAAGAGACCCTTCAGAGACCTCTTGATATCGCTACTCTAGAGGCTTCTCTTTCCTTAAGCAACAGAAACGAGGAGATGTACAAGAACCCACCCAAGCAAAAGAGGAAAAACACAGATTCTAGCACACATACTGAATAAGAGATGAAGATACCGGGTGTTTCCTCCTGCCTCTGAGATTTAGAGATTGCTGAGTTTTCTGCATGCGCGGCCACAACACAAACACACACACTGCAGTGGCAGTGTGCATCCACGTGCTTCTAGGGAGTTCTTGCATGTTTTAAAACAAAGACGTCTAATCAAAGTTATTGTTGGAGCTTTGAAGTTGTGATGGAATTGGCACAGCTCTCTCGATGAAGTGGTTTTGTCGGGGTCAGATCACGGTCCCTCACAATGATTTATTCGTAAGTCCATTTGACGGCACCATCGACAAAGAGGTGTCCAAAAATTTCTCGGACTCAAATATGTTTTATCCACAGCATTTCTCCGGAAGGCCATCCTGCCCCACACAGAAAAATTGAGAGAGAGGAAGACAGAGGTGGACCCTTGACCAAGGCAACTGGGAAGGAAGGGAAGTAGGAAAAGAAGAAACTGAACCCAGAAACATTGTCCAGTTAGCCACTGTTCTGCTATGCAGCTGCTGATAAATATACTATTCCCAAATAACTTAAAGCTAGATGGATTAAAAAGGTTTTCCTGACCAGTTTTTCCTTTCTGTTTGAAAGGGAGAAAAAATAGGCTGATATCCAGGATCAGCTGCCTAGAGGTCTTTTAGAGGTGAATTGCTAGAATGTACATTTGAAAATAATATAAAAGGTACTCAATTTGAATTCAGAAGTCTCCTAGGAAGATGAAAATGGGACATATACCCATAGCCCGCTAAAAGGGGGTGAAGGTAGGATTGGCTAACTGAGCACCTGTCTTGTGTGCAGCAGGTCACCATTTCAATCTCCAGTTAGAAGATCTCAGGTAGTGGGGGCTGGAAAAGGCTGTTTTCTGCCTGAGGCTGCAAAAAACTGCTTCCAAAGAATGTATTTGCAAACACATCCTCAAACTGCATTCGTGTTTTTTTTTTCTTCCTTTATGCAACATCACCTTGTTGCTCACATTTAATTTGTGATCAAAACTGTGAAGCTGCTGTTGCCAAAGCAGGATAACTCGGATCAGCTAAGTTTTTCAAAGCACTTTCCCTCTCCTGTCTCGTTTCTTTGTCACTTCCTGGTTGGCAGTCTCTAGGACAGACTCCCATTACAGAAGAAGGACTTACACAGCACCAAGGTGGTGAACCATGGGACCAAATGACAACAGAGCTGGCTTCGTGGAGTCTGAGAACTTTTGGCCGGGCATGGCTGCGGGGCACCGGGTGTGTGTGTGGGGGGGGGGTGCGTGTGCAGGTGACGATAGCTTTTCTCCTTCTCGTTTGTGCATGGCCATTTATGAATGGGAGGTTTTGCCTTGGGTTTGCCACTCAGATGCACATTTTCCCCATCCAGATTCTCAAAACTCTGCGTGGGGGGTTATTAGCCATTTATGAATGGGAGGTTTTGCCTTGGATTTGCCACTCAGATACACATTTTCCCCATCCAGATTCTCAAAACTCAACAATAAGCCTCCCTGCAGAGTTTTGAGAATGCAGATGGGGAAAATGTGCATCTAGAGAGCGGCAAATCCAAGGCAAAACCTCCCGTGCATGAATGGTTGTTAAAAGGCGTTTTGGCTCTCAAAAGAAATCTCAATCGTTGTACTGTTGATATTTAGCTCTGTTGACTAATGAGTTTGCCGACCACTGTGCTATTGGAATGGGAAAAGGAATTCTTAGCTATGCTGGTACTAAGATCAGCAAACATCCTGACCTCCAGGCTTTTGAACTGAGGTATTGTCTAAAGCCCATGCCCAGACCCAGACTCACCCAGACTTGCACCACCCAGACTCCCGCCATCCCTGATGAGAGGGATGCCAGCCTCCAGGTGGGACCTGGGAATTCCCTGGAATTACACCTTATCTCCAGACTACAGAGATCAACTCCCCTGGAAAAAATTGATACTTTGGAGGCTGGACTCCGTAGCACTGTACCTCACTGAGGTCCCTGTTCTCCCCAAGCTGCATCCCCAAATCACCAGGAGTTTCCCCACCTGGAGCTGGCAACCCTACTCCCTCCCCCCCCCCCCGCCGCCAGTGGCCGGGGGGACATGGCAACCCTACCCAACGATCAGACCAGCAGGCACTCACCTGAGGCCAGGAGAAGCACTGCCCGTTCAGCTGCCAGAGGGATAGTCCAGCCAGGAGGGGCCAGTAGCTGCCAAGGGCGGGAGCCAGCCTGGATTCATCCCAACAAAGCTAATGATGTCAACAGCCTGGTGACACTCACAGACAGCAGCAAGGAAGGGATGGGCAAATACCCCACCATAGCTCAAGATTCGCTGGAATAGATGCCAGAGCCCAACGAGCAAGGCTGGGATTGGGCCTTGGGAAAAGGAGGGGTGAGAAAAGTATCTTTCCTAAGGGAAGTTGCAAGGACTGGCTCAGCAGGGGGAATGTTTGGACAACAGTTCCTGCTGGAATGGAGATAGCTGTCCAAGGAAGAGAAGATGAAGGTGCTGCAACCTCTTCTCCCTTCTATGCTGAAGCCTGGAAGACCTTCCTCCAGAGTTGGCCAACATGGCATTAGGTGGGAGGATGAAGCCTCACAGCTTCAATGGCTTCATTTTAAAACATTGATCCAAGAGATGTGTTACCGACATTATGATAAACAGAATCAAACAGAATGTACGTTAACAGAATAATGAAATGTAAGCCAGATTGGAAAAACCTGTTGCGATTGCAGTTTTGTAGTAGAACATCTGTAGAGTAATGGAAGTCCAAAAACATGTTCAGTTAGATTTGGTTTCACCACACATTCTTTAATTTTTTTCAAAAAAAAGCTTCAGTGTAATCTCAGTGGCTTAATATACTTTTTGAATGGTTTTTAGCTTATCTCTGATGAAGAGTACATAATAGTTGAAATACGTCAGAGAAGCTAATTTGGAGTACTTCAGCAAATGAATAGTCGTGTTATTGTTGAGCACCTTTTGAGGCTGGCCTCTTTGTTTACTGAACAATGTATACCTCTCTATGGCAAGTCTACCTCCTTGCGTTATATGGGGTTGTTTATGTATGCCATTGGTGCTGGATCAGAACTGGTTTTGTAGAGAACATCTGTGGAGAATGTGAGCTACACACACAACATCTAGATATACCCTAATTCTCCCTTATGCCTTGCTGATCAGGACACAGAAGTGACCAAATGCCTGAAGGAGCAGGCATACCTGTTGGGAGGCAGGAGCTGTCTATCTCTGGCTGGGCCGTCTCTCGATCACCATTGTTCATCTTTGCCAAGAGGTAAGGGAGCTCAAAGACGGGCGGGGAAGCAGTCCAGGAGGTGGAGCAGAGAAGGGAAAGGGGAGAGAGTTGAGGCTAACAGTAGAAGACAGCTGGCCTAGAAAATGCTGAGGACTCATCAGGAAGGAAGGACTGGAGCTGATGCCAAAGCACTGATGTTCTTGCTGAGCCTGCAAAAAAAGAGGCACAAACTGTGTGACAGGCCGCTTGGAATGCACTTCCTTCCTGAAGCGACCAGTGCCCTCTTTCAATGGCATTGTCCTCTGATGCTGTGCAATGAAGGGTCACCTGATTTGGCCTTTCTCTCTGCTGGGTTTTGAGGGTTTTTGCAGTTGCTGAGACCGTCAGAGGCCAAGACCACCATTACGTACAGAAAGCTGTTCTTGGGTGGGAGTAGGGTTGCCAGCTCCAGGTTGGATAATACCTGGAGATTTGGAGGTGGAGCCTGAGCAGGGCAGAGTTTGGGGAGGGGAGGGACTTCAATGGGGTATAACGCCATTGGGTCCACCTTCCAAAATGGCCATTTGCTCCAGGTTGCCTGGAGATCAGCTGCAATAGCAGGAGATCTCCAGTTACCACCAAGAGGTTGGCAACCCTAAATGGGAGTCTGGTGGTAGGAGGAGTAGGCACCTGTATTCCTGGCAAAATGTGTATTGGTGCAGGACTGAGGAAAAGGATTTTCAACCGAAACATAATTTCCATCTCTTAGCATGCCTGGCCCTTCAGAAAAAGAGGCAAAGGCTTTGCTTGTATTCTGTGTAACATTGGTAGGGCTGCTCTTCTGCTGGGGGAGGTGGCCAAAGGCAAAAGCTAGACTTGTTTTCCATCCTCATCCTCAATGATGGGTAGCCTGCATGCAATGGAATTGCAATAGCCTCCCCTCTGCACTCTCCCAAACGTGTTTTTAAAAAGGAAAAACACACAGAGGCAGGGCAAGATAGAGAAGGAAAATCTCTCTCTGCATCTACAAATAGCCTGGGGTAGGGTGGGGTGGGGTGGAAGAAGCTGACCCCAATTTGCAGCACCAAGTGTTGGCAGAACTTTCTTCCCCCCAATGACTGACACTCAGCATGAGAGAGAGGCATCTGAATTCAGTAGGATGTAATCAAAGCACTGTGGGAGCACTTTGATCCCTCCCCCCCCCAACAAACATGAAGTCCATGCAGGTCTCGTGCAGGTCCAAGAATACCAGCAAGACCCTGGTGGGAGCACAGCTTGATGGAAGGTTGTGAGGCTAACATCCTCACTGGCATATGGAGTTAAACAATAGAAGGGGAAAGCTCTTTGCTCCTTCATGCCCAAGGATCCAGCTGGGATGTTTATGACTTTGAAAATCAAGGTCTTGCAAGGAGTAAGGATTGACAAGAGTATCACCACTGCTGCATTGTTTTCATTGCGCTCTCTTCATTTACTGCTTTGCTGTTGAAAATAAGCAAAACCCCACTGTTATGACAAAGGTGCTTCTAGCCTGGTCATCCAGATGAACCATTCAATTCCATTCATGGTTGGAAAGTCTCCCTGCAGTGGTCCCGTGCAGATACCAAGCTGCTCTGCTTTCCTGTGATGAAATGCTGGTTCATATGAGAAAGGAACACACACACAAATCTCTTTTCAGAATTCAATCCAGTTTTAGAATGTAGATTTGTACATATTTAATATATGAACACAGAAAGGAGAATCCCCACCTACATTCATTTTAATTCTAGTTAGAATATTGGATTATTTAGTTAATTTGTATGCTGACTCTCCAGAGACCTGAGTACTAATCCTCACCAGAAAGAAGAGTTCCGTTTTAATGTATAGTTCTTGTAAATATGCTGACATTCATAGCTGGTATTTTTCTTTTTTTTAAAAAAAAACAACCTTACCTTTTGGGATATAGTGTACACCTTGCAATTTTATAACAATGTGAGCATCAACAGATACCAGGAACTGAAAAACGTGGCCATTCTGTGAAACGATGCACAGAGCTGCCCTAGGAAAACCCCAGGGACACAAAAGCCCTTTCGCTGAAACCTCCTTGGTGCTTCAGAAACCACCTGAATGGGAAAGCCATGTGCTGTTTGCTTTCCACAGCTCTGGGGACCTCGAAGGCACACTTTCCACTTGGATTCCTCAGTTTGGAGTCTATTAAGCAAGGTAATTTAACCAGTTTCTTCACGAGTGCCTGCAGTGGTCTTTGTGTAACTAGCGCAGCGTAGCTTGAAGTTTGCAGAGAGATTTTCATCTGAATTTGAAAGAGGGAAAATAATGATTGTCATCATAGTGAACCATCCTTGTTCTAACAGGAAATAACTTTCTTTTTCATTGCCTACAGGACAAAAACTGATCTAGGGGATAATCAGACTCATAGCATGTAGTCTAATGATCCTGGAGGTGCAAGGTAAATGCCTGCACTGCTGTGGGCTTTTTTGAAATGCAAGCAGTGCAAATTCATATCAATGAGTTTGGGCTTTTATCGTCTTTCTGTAGATGATTCTGTGGACTTTAGCTCATCACTCAGTACCACATAATCAAGTACTTGAAGGCCTGTCATACAGAGGAAGGTGCCGAGTTGTTTTCTGTTGTTCCAGAAGGTCGGACCAGAACCAATGGGTTGAAATTAAATCAAAAGAGTTTCCATCTAGACATTAGAAAGAATTTTCCAACAGTTAGAGCGGTTCCTCAGTGGAACAGGCTTCCTCGGGAGGTGGTAAGCTCTCCTTCCCTAGAGGTTTTTAAGAAAAGGCTAGATGGCCATCTGACAGCAGTGCTGATTCTACAACCTTAGGCAGATCATGAGAGGGAGGACATCTTGGCCATCTTCTGGGCATGGAGTAGGGGTCACTGGGGGTGTGGGGGGGAGGTAGCTGTGAATTTCCTGCATTGTGCAGGGGGTTGATGACCCTGGTGGTCCCTTCCAACTCTATGATTCTATATCACCTGGACTTGGGTGGGTTCTTTTATCATTGCCTCATCGTGATGTTGCTGTATGATGGTAAAAGCTTCCAAATGTGATCCAGCTCTGGACTTGTAATCAGCTGTCTTGATCAATGGATTTCAGACTTGGCTCCAAATCCAAGAGCAGATTCGTTCAGTTCAAAACCTAACCCCATTTCAAAAGGAAAAACAACACTTTATTAGTACCTGGACACAGAGTGGATACTTTGTCCTAGGCTATGACAAAATAATGGGGTTCTGATAGCACGCACAAACTATGTTGACCAAATAAACACCGCTTCATGCAGTGATTTATAGATGTAACCACAGCCATTCTTTATCTTGAGAGAGAGCTCACTATTTGTCCAATTTTCCAGAAATAAGTCTTGAAATCCACAGCTGAGCCAGGAATGAAGCCTTCGGTTTCACCTTTCCATGTGCAAAGGCTGTGTAATAGACAGCAGACCAGTTCGGGGAAAAGGAAGGGGAGGTTGACCTTGAAATGTCAGATCTAAAATTCAGGATCTCCACCTCTGCTTTCCACTGAAACTTTAGTTGTTTGTTGCATGATTTTAATCCTGCCCTCCCAGTTGAATTCTCATGATTTGTTACTTTGCTCTCATTATTTGAATCCTGCTTTGACTCCTGCCCTCCCTGAAAAGCATTCAGATTGGTATTCAGGCAGAAGAATATTTCTCCACCCCTCTAACTCACTGGCTTGAATAATCTTCCATTTTTGGCTTAACTGGAAAGTCAAAGGGTAAAGTCTAAACCAGACCCTTTGTGGGGGGAGGCAAACTGGGGGAGGACTAGGAAATATGGAGTTAGGGACATTTTCATTTGCATCT
The DNA here is from genome assembly GCF_029931775.1 of Euleptes europaea. NCBI lineage: Eukaryota > Metazoa > Chordata > Lepidosauria > Squamata > Sphaerodactylidae > Euleptes > Euleptes europaea. The sequence continues at coordinate 40,198,968 of NC_079324.1, forward strand.
GAATATACAAATCTCATTGCTACCAAGTGGTGATTTATTGCATCAGCAATATGTTCTCCATGAATAATTCATTGCGGTTTTATGATGGTTTTATTGTCAGGCAAAGCTCTCCCCCGACTGGTGTCTGTGTCTGCAGAGCCTTCAAGCGGCATCCCTCCCTCCCCTCTGTTTAAATGATCAGTGCCTCTACAAAGGCAATAAATGGGTTTTTGTTCTTCACCTGTTCCAGTTCCTCTCCTCCTTCCATCCTGGGCTTATTGGCCTTGCTCAAACTTTAAATGCAAGCCCAAGCGGGACCTCAGTGATGTCTGCCTGTCTATAGGAATCCTACACCATGAAGAGACTATTGTGGCATAGTGGTTAGAGTGTCAGACTAGGATCTTGAGGCTCAGGTTCGAATTCCCACTCTGCCATGGAAACTTGGGCCAGTCACACACCGTCAGCCTAACCTCCTGCACAAGGGTATTGTAAGGATAAAGTGAAGGCAGAACAAACCTGCATTAGGTCCCCATTGGGGTAAAGATGAGGTATTATGTATGTATGGTCTGTAGGGTTGACAACCTCCAGGTACTAGCTGGAGATCTCCTGCTATTACAACTGATCTCCAGCCGATAGAGATCAGTTCACCTGGAGAAAATGGCCACTTTGGCAATTGGACTCTATGGCACTGAAGTTCTGCCCCTCCCCAAACCCCACCCTCCTCAGGCTCTGCCCAAAAACCTCCTGCTGGGGGCAAAGAGGGACGTAGCAACCCTATTGGAACATGTTTGAGTTATCTTTAACTATTAGCATAAACTGTTGGGTTGGAGCCAGGAGGAGAATCCTGCACCACAGACAGAAGAAGAAAAGAACCTTCATGCCTTAGTCATCTGTTGATTAGGAAGTGGCAGGAAGTGGTTTTCCCTTGAGGGACTGGCTGACTCCTGGACTAACACCCTTGACTGAGACTTCTGCTGCTGCCACTACACAAGCAAAGTACACATGCTTCTCCACCAATGAATGAGTCGGGAACACATGGCAGCATGTGAGAGAGAGAAAACTTCCTAGATATAGAAACGGTATTGACCACTATAACAAATCTAGTCACGTAAGTTGCTATCATAGTTTCCTTCCCTACCAATAACAGACTCCCCATTTCCCCACCCACCCAGGACACCATTTTGTGATTAATGAGGGGTTGCAGCTTCGAGCTGCCTATTTGAAGTCTGTCATTAATCCCCCAGCAAGGTCTGGAATGGCGCATTAAACAACCACACATCTGAAATGCAAAAGAAGATACACTATCTGGAGTGAATCTAGCAAATGAATCATCAGAAGGGCTACTTTTAGCTGGAGCACCTGTGGGGAAGATTGAGATAAAAAACCCACAATGTGCATCAAGGAGAGAATTCTGGACTCCGGAATGCAAGGCCCAGTTCAAGGGATTTGGGTTCACCCAGCATACAGAGCACGGGGCCCCTTTTCCTTTCAGCAGTGGGTGGAACAGCCGACAAACAGCCTGAAAGGCATGCAAGCTCTTTGCTTTTGTTCTGGCAAGGAGATTTTGGCTGCCGTTTGCAATGAGGGAGTAAATTACTCCACTAATTAGTTTTCATGCCTACGGAACATTTGGAGAAAGTGTCAATTCCAAACTTTCCAAATCAGAGTTATGTTTAAATTAACATGCCTGGCAATTGCTTTGAGACAGCCCAGTCTCTTCTTTGCCATATTCAATGCAATGAGTGAATGGCTTTTATGAGACTTTCAAGGTTAGGAAAACTGGGCGACACCAAACAATGAACCAGACACAAATACTGGTCCACCCTGCACTGGAAAAATATGGCAGGGCAAATTTTGAAAGAAAAAAAAAACCTCTCTTTTTTTTCTTTTTTTGTACAGAAGTTGGATTGTATAAGGATGTTAGAAGGAATATACAGATTGCAATGCTGGGTCAGGGTCGGATGAAAGTCCCTCTAGCTCAACACTCTTTGGCATGTCCAGGCAGAAACTCCAGGGAAGCTTCCAACCCTCATGGCTTGTCCTTTACACCTGGAAATCCCAGAGACAGCCTCTGAGTTTGTAAGTGACAGTCCTAGAATCATAGAGTTGGAAGGGACCACCAGGGTCATCTAGTCCAACCCCTTACACAATGCAGGAAATTCACAACTACCTTCCCCCACACACACACACCCAGTGACCCCCTACTCCATGCCCAGAAGATGGCCAAGATGCCCTCCCTCTCATCATCTGCTTAAGGTCATAGAATCAGCATTGTTGGCAGACGTCCATCTAACCTCTTCTTAAAAACCTGAAGGAGAGCTTACCACCTCCCAAGGAAGCCTGTTCCACTGAGTCCTTGTTCATTACAACTAACAAACAGAGAGTGACCAATTCTCCACACATAGGACTCTTTAAAAAGGCGTTTGTTCTGGTGCCAGCACAGCAATCAATTGCACAAGTTAAAAGTAATTCTAGATGCAGTTCTGAAATAAGGTCACCAAGCTTCCTTTCACTCAGCCTACGCCAGAGCAGAAGGCAGAGTTCCCTTGCCCTGGAGACTTGGAGCTAGACAGCATGACAATGCTCATTCCCGAGGCCACTGACCTTGCTCGGGTCAATTGCTCAGTCATGCAGCAGAGATCTGTAAAGATGTCTTGGCCTCTCCCAGGCATCTAGAGCCTGGCATCTGATAGAGAGTGGGTGTTCGGTCCTAACCCGTAACAGCCTAGAGTTCTGTAGGTGTTCTGGTCACTCCATTGCACAGCAAGATCAATATATTTGGGCACATAAATTAGCACACAGAAGGAAGGCAGCCTTGCAGCAGGACTGTGCCAAGCTGGTTCTTCAATTAGGATCCTAATTAGAGTCTCAGTCAGTTATACTCTGGACACCAGACAACTTAATATCTTTAGAGCACTGCCAATGTGGCAAGTTCTGCATGGCTTTCTTCATCCTTCTCCTAGACCCAGACATTTGGTCTTTCTTATCCCCGGTTGATGGGAAGGCCTTTCAGCAAGCAAACTCAGGACCGTATTGCAATGATTATTGTATGTATTATACTGTTTTAAGAGCCCCGTGGCACAGAGTGGTCAGCTGCAGTACTGCAGTCCAAGCTCTGCTCACAACCTGAGTTCGATCCCAACAGAAGTTGGTTTCAGGTAGCCGGCTCAAGGTTGACTCAGCCTTCCATCCTTCCGAGGTCAGTAAAATGAGTACCCAGCTTGCTAGGAATAAAAGGAAAAAGGCCGGGGAAGGCACTGGCAAACCACCCCATAAACAAAGACTGCCTAGTAAACGTCGGGATGTGACGTCACCCCATGGGTCAGGAATGACCTGGTGCTTGCACAGGGGACCTTTACCTTTACTATACTGTTGGAAGAAGAGGAGGAGGAGGAGGAGGAGGAGGAGAATTGGTTTTTATATGCCGACTTTCTCTACCGCTTAAGGAAGAATCAAACTGGCTTACAATCACTGTCCCTTCCCCTCCCCACAACAGACACCCTGTGAGGTAGGTGGGGCTGAGAGAGCTCTCAAGAGAGCTGTGACTGGCCCAGGGTCACCCAGCTGGTTTTATGTGGAGGAGTGGGGAAACAAATCCAGTTCACCAGATTAGCGTCCACCACTCATGTGGAGGAGTGGGGAATCAAACCCGGTTCTCCAGATCAGAGTCCTCTGCTCCAAACCACCACTCTTAACCACTACACCACCATTGTGTTGGCGTATGTTAGAAAGCGTTGCAGCTCTACAGGCGAGTAAGCACAGAAGACTCAGCACGTAGTACAAAAGTGCTCTTTTATTCACAGTGACAGAATGCTCCGCTTGGTCATCAACTCTCCACAACCCACAACCCAATACATATATAACACACCTATATACATATCTGGCATAGTCTCTCAGCCAATCACCTGTTGGCTGCCTTGTCTCCAGGACTATCTAGCTCAGTCCAGTACAGGCCAGTTTTTCTGCTCAGTCATTGAGCTGTCATGTGACACCACCAATCACCTGGCTGTCACATAGATCTTTTACATCTGCTTGCCATCTACTTGCCATGTGCAGTCTCATGTTCCAACACTCCTCCTAGACTGACATTGCAAGCCCCAATTTGCTTCTAAACAGTTCAAACTTTTCTGTAGGCAAACACTTGGTAAAAACGTCAGCAATATTTACATTTGAAGCACAATGTTTCAGAACCATTAAACCATTGTTTACCGCTTCCCTGACATTTTGGTATCTTATTGTGATGTGTTTACTTCTTGTTCTAATACCTTGATATCCAGCCAATTGCTGTGCTGCAGTATTATCACAGTAAACACTTACAGGCATTTCATATTCAAGATTTAGGTCTTTAGCCAGTTGACACAGCCATTCCAGCTGAATCTCACTGTCGCTTAATGCAGAATATTCTGCCTCACATGTGCTGGTAGCTACATGAGTCTGTTTTAAAGACTTCCACATAACCAGTGCCCCATGTAAAAATAACACATACCCAGTGGTAGACTTTCCTTCTTCTCTCTCTCCCCAACTGGAGTCACTATACACTGTGATTGTTTCCTCTGCATCAGCCTTTAAACACAACCTGGCTGAAGCTGAGCCTTTTAAGTATCGCAGCACCCTTTTTGCTGCATTCCAGTCTTTCATGTATGGACATGCACATTTCTGGCAAAGCAAATGTACTGCCATACAAATGTCTGGTCTTGTCCAACATGACAGATATAACAATGAACCCACCAATGATTGGTATTGATTTTTGTCATGGAATACCTTATCATCCACCTCTTTCACATACCCTGTTGTCATGGGAGTCTCAGTGCTTTTTGCCTCTGTCATTTTAAATTTTTCTAGGAGCTGTTCAATCTTTTTCTCCTGGCACAATTCAAAATATCCTTCTGGGTTCCTGGTAATTTCTACCCCCAGATAATTTTGAATGTCACCAAGATGCTTCATTTTAAACAGTTTTCCAGTTGCCTCCTTAAACCAGTTTAGTTGTTCCTTTGTATGACACAACAAACAAAGATCATCAACATATAAAAATACAACACAGTCAGAGCCCTTTACACATTTGGTAAACATACAAGGATCAGCAACACCTTGCTTAAACCCAAGATTTGCCAATGCTTCACTAATGCATTGGGACCATGCACGTGCACTCTGCTTTAATCCATACAGAGCCTTATGCAATTTTAATACTCCTTGTTTACCCTTGCATTCAAACCCAGGGATCTGCTCCATATATATCTCTTCACTTATTGTTGCATTCAGATATGCAGTGGTGAAATCAAAATGGTGCACTAACATATTATTTCTGACAGCTTTACACAATGCAGCTCTTATAGTATCAGCCTTCACAGTGGGAGCAAATAATTCATCAAAGTCTTGCCCTTCAACTTGGGAATAACCCTTAGCCACAAGCCTGGCCTTACGGAGTATCTTCCCTTCTGGACACTGTTTGACTTTGTAAAGCCATCTGCACCCTATGGCTTTTCTCTGAGCTGGCAGTTTTGTTACAGAGAATACCTTATTCTCTTTCAGGGAATCAAACTCAGTTTGCATGGCTTCTAGCCAGGCCTCCTTTTCCCTGCTTTCCAAAGCCATTACCTCCTGAAAACTCTTTGGTTCTTTGACCTGTACATGATTTACATCAGTAGTCTCAAAACCATACCTCTCTGGGGGAATTCCTTTAGTGCTCCTGCTTGACACCCTAGGAATCTGCCTCCCCTCTTCAGCCCTTGGTGATGAAGCCCTCTGAGGAGATCCCTCCTGCTTCACCCCATCTGCATCCTGTGAGAGATCTGTCAATGGTAGCCCAATTTCTTTTGGCTCCTCCTGTCCATGAATTCTGGCCCAGTTATTTCCCTCACAAAAATTCGCAGCTCTGCTGTAGCTGAGAGAATTATGCTCATCAGCAAACCTGTATGATTTCATGCCAGACTGATACCCAAGGAAGGTTAGTTTCTTAGCTCTCGCTCCTCCTTTCCTTCTCTTGGATATTGGCACATCAACCCAGGCTTTTGTACCAAACACTCTGAGGTAACCTAAGCTAGGATCCCTCTGGTACAAAACCCTATAAGGTATGTCTTGTATGGACCTGGTCCAGATCCTGTTGGAAACATACGCGGCGGCCTTGATTGCCTCTGCCCAGTATGTCATTGGCAACCCTGCATCCTGCAACATGGAATACATTTTTGTTTGTAGCATTCCCCCATGTCGCTCAGCAACATCATTTTCTGCTGGCACCGCCACGTTGGCAACCCTGTGCCTCACACCTTGCACCTGCAACCATTTCTTAAACTCATTTGACATGAATTCTCCCCCAAAATCTGTTTGGAGAGAATCCAAGGTACATTTAAGTTGTTTCTGCACTCTTTTGGCCCAATACTTAAATGTTTCAAACACCTGTGACTTCTTTTTCAAAGGATACACCCATGAGAATCTGGTGCAATCATCCACCAGAATCAACGCGTAATGGTTACCTGAGTGACTCTCCCTGTAGGGACCTATTACATCTGCATGCACTACCTTTAGTGCAGTGTCTGAGAGTCTCTCACTATGCTTAGCCACTGGGTAAGCCTTAGATTTGGAACTTTTGCATACCTCACAATCCAGGTAGTTCCCACACTCTTTAACTTTTTCCTTCCCCAGTAAGGCTAGCGTTTTCTTTATGGTCTCATAATTTGCATGAGCCAACCTTCTATGTAGCAGATGTATGCAATTGTCATGGGGGCTCTTATTAGTTATCATTTTTGCCTCCACATGCCTATTTTCTACCACATACACATTATTACACATTTTCCCTGTAAGAAGCACTTTCCCACCTTTGGATATCTTACAAGCCTTGTCTGTAAATGTTACAGTATATCCAGCCCTGTCAAGGGCACTTACACTTAACAGATTGTTCTCTAGTTCAGGGACACATAGCACCTTTTTAAATGTATAGTTCAAAGCTTGGAACCACACACTCCCCTCACGTGTCACCTCAGAATTCCTTCCATCAGCGAGGCTTACATGCGGCAAACTTGAGTCCCGTGTGTCTTTTAAAAGTTCCTGATGCCGGCAAATGGTCTGTGACGCACCAGAGTCTAAAATCCAGACACCGGCTGTGTCACTGTGCTCAGTCAGCACCAATGATGCCTTCTGACCGCTCACAAACTCACGTGACGACTGGTCCCTTCGGCTTTTCTTGCTTGCTTCTGGGCAGTCGCGCTTTAAGTGATTTGTTGCCTTGCAGATGTAGCAACGTCTGACCCTCAGAGCCACGTGCTGCTGTAAATCACCCGGCTTTCTCTGCTCCGCATTCCTCTCTCCGCCGGTAAACCTCCGCGTCTCCCGGCTTGGCAGGTTTCCCTCCGGCTTGGCAGGCTTCTCAGGATTTGTTGCAAGCAATCTCTTCTCATGGCCCAAAATTCTTCCAACAACATATTGTAGAGTCAGTTTATCAATTTCAACCGACTCCAGAGCAGTAACTAACATATTATACTGCTCAGACAGAGAGCTCAGGAGTATATAAACTTTATCATCCTCCTGTAGAGTCTTCCCCCTCTGCTCCAGCATTTGGAAACATTCAGTCAGTTCATTTATATGGTTTCTCACAGGAACTGACGGCAAAAGAAAAGTTCTGTACAAACGTCTCGATATGGCTATCAAAGAGCCAGCTGTTTTTTGTACGTAGACCTGAGATAATGAGTTCCAGGCTGCTTTCGCTTTTAAAGCTCCCGTCACATGGACAAGCTGGTCGTCAGCCACGCTCAGCACTATGATTGCCAGTGCCTTCTCATCTTTCACCACGTCCTGCGGCGTCTCAGGATCCGGGGGGTTGGAGACATAAATCCACAGTGCCTCTCTTTTAAGGTAGTGTTGCATACGTAACGCCCACACATTGTAGTTGGTAGAAGTGAGCTTCTCCACAAGCAAGGACATTGCAGCTTGAGCCATAATTTCTCCCGCTCCCTGCTGCTCCTGCTCCGTGTCGCTCTCCTCCTCCGCCTCAGACGCACTGCTGCTGACAGACCTGCTGGGCACCTCCTCTGCTCCGTCTGACTCAACCTCAGACATCCACTCGCCTTCTGCTCACTACAGCCCTTGTTCCACAGATAGTACCTCTGCTCAGAACCTCCAGGATGTAGCGCAGTTGAGCTGTTCTGGGCCCATAACCCTTTTGGCGTATGTTAGAAAGCGTTGCAGCTCTACAGGCGAGTAAGCACAGAAGACTCAGCACGTAGTACAAAAGTGCTCTTTTATTCACAGTGACAGAATGCTCCGCTTGGTCATCAACTCTCCACAACCCACAACCCAATACATATATAACACACCTATATACATATCTGGCATAGTCTCTCAGCCAATCACCTGTTGGCTGCCTTGTCTCCAGGACTATCTAGCTCAGTCCAGTACAAGCCAGTTTTTCTGCTCAGTCATTGAGCTGTCATGTGACACCACCAATCACCTGGCTGTCACATAGATCTTTTACATCTGCTTGCCATCTGCTTGCCATGTGCAGTCTCATGTTCCAACACATTGTCCCCTAATTGTGTAATTTTGTTGCATTGTTTGTTTGTGGTACACACTATGCTGTTTTTATTGCATTTTTTTAATTGCATAATCCATGGTTAGTCTCATGCAGAAAGGCAGATCATAAAAGAAATAACAAAATAAGTAAGTAAGTAAATTACAGGTCCGATTGTAACACCCTTCTGATTCATATGGATGTATGATATTGCCTTCTGCAGAGTCAGACTGCTGGTCCATTTAGGCCAGCGTTGTCTGCTTTGAGTAGCAGCGGCTCTCTGAGATCTCCAGAGGAGCAGGTTCTTCTTTCCCAAGCTGTTAGACCTGAGGTTGAATCTGGGCCCTTCTGCATACAAAGCCTGTGTACAGCCACTGGACTGCAGGCTGAACTGACAAGGAACAAAAAGCCATTTGGGGTCGCCAGTCAAATTTCATCATAAACCCAAGTGACTCGATGCCATTTCAGTCTGGAGAAGGATCCATTTGCGGGGCCCAAATCATATGAAGGTATAGTTTAGCCTCTTTGCTGAATTCTACAACTTCTTGGAAGGGAGAAAGAGGAACCTCCAGTTCTTAGTCTGGATGACCAGGCTGCCCTTATCATCCATGCTGTCATTTATCCCACACTTGGGCCCCAGCCTCTGCTGATTGCTTGAAAGCATAAAGGGTTGCCAGCCAGTGTGGTGTAGTGATTAAGAGCGGTGGTTTGGAGCGGTGGACTCTGATCTGGAGAACCGGGTTTGATTCCCCACTCCTCCACATGAGCGGCGGAGGCTAATCTGGTGAACTGGATTTGTTTCCCCGCTCCTACGCATGAAGCCAGCTGGGTGACCTTGGGCTAGTCACACTCTCTCAGTCCCACCTACCTCACAGGTTGTTTGTTGTGGGGAGGGGAAGGGAAGGTGATTGTAAGCTGGTTTGATTCTTCCTTAAGTGGTAGAGAAAGTCGGCATATAAAAACCAACTCTTCTTCTTCTCAAAGAGGGGGGCTGGAGTTTGTTGGGGGTTTAAAAACAATTACAATGGGTCTCCAGGCTGTAAAGATCAATTCGCCCAGAGGAAATGACAGCTTCGGAGGGCAGACTCTTTGGTATCACTGAGCTCGCTCCCCTCCCGAAACCTTTCCCTCCCTGGACACCATCCTCAAATATCCAGGAATTCTCCAAACTGAAGTTAGCAACCCTACCCTTCATCCTCTCGGAAACATTGATGCAGCAGACCCCAGAGACAGTGGGCTCCGCCGAAGAGCGGAAAGCTGTCAGCAGGCTGGCAGCATGGCAACTTGCCAACAAACATCCCCAACAATTCAATTAGAGATTGCAATCAACTGCTATGTGCAGCAGAGAGCAACCTGTTTCTCTCAGCCTGCCAAACCTCTCCTGACTGGAGATAGGTTGTTGTGAAGGACTTCAAAGAGGCCCATTCAGCACTGCACACTAACAAAGGCTTCCCCTAAGGGATTAAGAGCGTTCATCGCTCTTTTCCTCTCAGAATTTTTAGCAGGCTCTGTTTGACTCATCTTCACAGCTACAGAGCAGACACAACGGTCAGAACTTAATTGCATTAGAGATTATGAGAGTCCAGTTTTAGCAGGAATAAAGCATACCATTGAGAATGTGCAGAGTGTCTTTTCTGCAGCATTGGGAAAGCTCAATCAGTCGTCATCCCCTCCCTCCCCCTCCCTAGGTTGCAAGCACACATTGTGGATTTTGGTCTCATCTGAGCCCTGATATTTTCTTTTTAATTGGATTGTATCTCATAAAAATGTTGACAAGATGCTGGTAGTCATTTTGATTTTATTTCAGAACATAGAAACTGCTTATCTTGTAAGACACCGTTAGCAGTTCTGCTTCCTTTTGTGTCTCAAAGCACAAGATGAGGGAAGGTGACTTTGGCTTTCTGGACAAGCAGCATGGCATTTGGAGACATACCTACTGACGTGAAATCCTGATGAATCAGAGAAGGAATAATTGTTTCCTGGCACTCGCACTGTTGCTATTATCACTCCTTTGTGATTTGCCAACTTCAAGTTTTGTAACTTCTGTGGTAGTCCTAAAAAGACACAGCCTGGAAAACTGAACACCTTGAGGGGTTGCTGAGCTTAGGACTCTAGGACTGACCCATGGAGGCAGCCAGCCTCTGTCTTGGACCCACCTGATTAACAATGATTGGCACCTTTCCCATTTTATAGGACCCCCAAATTAGCCTGGCCTATTAGACACATGAAGCTGCCTTATAGTGAATCAGAACCTTGGTACATCAAAGTCAGTATTGTCTACTCAGACCGGCAGCAGCTCTCCAGGGTCTCAGGTAGAGGTCTTTCACATCACCTCCCTGCCTAGTCCCTTTAACTGGAGATGCCGGGGACTGAACCTGGGACCTTCTGCATCCCAAGCAGATGCTCTACCACTGAGCCACGGCAGAGACTTCTCCAGACATGCAGGAAATCATTGTTGCAGTGAGGTTGGAGGTATCTGGAAAGGGAATTTGTGACATGACCATTTCTGGAAGTGTTGAGGGTGGGGAGCGGGGAGATCGGAATAGCTAGGAAAGCCACCTGATTGAGCTTGGCTCACCAATGTTCCTCAAACAGTCTTTGCACTAAAATACAGGCACGAATTGCACAGCTGCCGCAGCAGGTCAACCTAGCCTCACCTAAGAAGAAGAAGAAGAGTTGGTTTTTATATGCCAACTTTCTCTACCACTTAAGGGAGATTCAAACTGGCTTACAATCACCTTCCCTTCCCCTCCCCACAACAGACACCCTGTGAGGTAGATGGGGCTGAGAGAGCTGTGACTAGCCCAAGGTCACCCAGCTGGCTTCATGTGTAGGAGTGGGGAAACCAACCCGGTTCACCAGATTAGTGTCCGCCACTCATGTGGAGGAGTGGGGAATCAAACCTGGTTCTCCAGATTAAAGTCCACCGCTCCAAACCACTGCTCTTAACCACTACACCACGCTGGCTCCAAGGAGAACCAGCTGCAAAGCTATGTCTTCAGTAGCTTTGTCTTTAAAACAGTGAGACTGTAAGAACAGCCTGGTTAGATCAGCATGGGCAGTCTTAATCACTGGGTAACATGCCGGGGAGTGCCCTGACCACCCACAGCCTCCCCCCCCCCCCGACAGAGGGGGCAGCTAGCTCAGCAGCAGCAGCTTCTCATGCCTGCCCTATCTGGGGCTCCCGCAGCCTGCTTCTGGTAACAGCAGCAGTTCCCAACTGCTTCCCATAGTGCAAAGGCTACCAATGCTTGGACCCCAGTGCCATGTGATTCTAGGGCAGTGATTCTAGGGCCCTATTCTGGATTTTTGTCCAGGGCCCCAGAATCACAACGACCAACCCTGTAAATCAGACCAAAGTGGATCCATCTAATGCAGAATCCTGTTTCCCCAGGTGGTCCAACCAGATGCATCCAGGAAACCAAGAAGTAGAGTAAGAGAGAAAAGTAGAGAAGTGGAGTAGAGAGGTATAACTTTGTGGCCCATCCCAGAACCAGTATGCAGAGGTTCTCTGCCTCTGGACATGGAGGGTATCTCCAGTCATCATGGCTAATAGCCATTGTCACACACTTGTGCGTCATGAATGTGTTTAATCCTCTTTGAAAAAGGTATCTGGGCAAATGGCTAGGGCTGCATCCTGGCTGCAAATTTCACATGTTAACTACCGTATGCGCTGTGTGAAGCTGTGCTTCCTTTCATGTGTTCTGAAATCTACTCATAATTGATTTCATTTCCACCAAAGTTCTACTATTATGGGAGCAGGAGGGAAATTCCCACTACCAACCCTTCCTACCATGCATAGTTTTATAAACCCTTTACTGCCAGACTTACTAAGGTAGAAAATGCATCTCACGCTGGGATCTCTGGAAGACCTGCCCAGTGGCAGAGTTTGGGACACCACTGGTGTTTTTCTGCATTTGCTTTAAAAAAAAAATCCACTTTCTCTGGGTTTAGCGGGGTATCATGTTAAACAACTCTTATTGGGGTCAAGATTATCTGTCTTCTCTCCACTTTTGCTCAGCAATGCTCATCCCAGTTACTTTAAATAATTCAGGCCATCACAAATCCCTTGGCATGAAGAAGGCGATTAGGAATTAATAGGCATGAGCTGGAGTAGCAGAGCCTATTTCTTTGTTTTTAAAAAATATATATGAATTAGTTTAGATAGAGCACATGAGAGAGACATTTTAAATTCTGCATTACTTATTGATGCCTCTGCTGGACTCCTTCATGCCAGCACACACACCCCATCCAAAGCCTCCCCATGAAAGAGACACATGCTTGTTTCTCTGTTGCATTCTTTAGTGTATGTAATCTGATACTGAAATCAGGTAGGGGAGATTTTATTACAGAATCCCAGGTGCTAGTGAGACATATAGGAGTTCCAGGAATGCGAATGTATACTGTAATAGGGCCTGCTGCTTTGATGATCTGGCTGCATTTCATCCAGCTGAGCGCATGTTGTGTCAAGATACATAAGGCTGTAGAACGCATGCATAATGCTGAAAAGGACAAGTGTGCCTGATCTGGATTCAGATCTGGTTCCCTTCTAATGAGGGCTCTCTGTCTCTTCCTGGGGAGGCACACTCCTGTGCTTCTGCTCTTGCTCTCTCTTTCATGCCACTGTGGCATAATGGTCAGACGAGGATCTGGAAGACCCAGGTTCAAATCCCCATTCTGCCATGATGTGTGGCTGGGTGGCCTTGGGCCAGTCACTCTCTCTCAGCCAACCTACCTCACAGGGTTGTGAGGATAAAATGGAGGAGAGGAGAGCAAGGTTGCACTGAAAGAGAGAGAGTGGCTATACCAAGTTTACCCAGCAAGCTTTGCGAGGAGTGGGGATTTCAACCTGGATCTCTCAGATTCTTCCAACATGCTAATCCCTATGCCGTGCTGATTCACATTATCGGGGGTTACCGCACTTGTATTCCCAGCAATGTATTAAGAGTTTGAAAACGTTATAAAAACTACTGTTCGCACTTTGTTTGGCCCCTTTAGCTGTGAAGACGTCTTCCAACCATTTATAAGCCATGGTATCCAAAAATCCTTTTAAAGCGATGTTTTTTACAACATTTTCAAACTCTTAATACATCACTGGGAATACAAAGTGTGGTAACCCCCATTCTCTGCTATGACTGGCAGGGGATATGGCAGCAGTTGTTATGCAGTCATGATGGAATACGCAGGATATTAGGAACCTTCTCATCAGCACAGTAAGAAAGGATGAAATCAGGAGACCAGCTCCTCAGGGGTCTTCAGGGGTTACTCTATCAGGGGAAGGACCCAAGTGAACCTCTTGTTTTTATCTCTTTGATCTCCTGTCTCCAGAGATGGGCATTCTTGGACCTACAGGCCCAGGTGACATTAAGGGGTTCCTCCAGTCAGTCCTTCTGCCTGAGGGACTGAGCCCACCTGAATCAAGGCGACCCTAAATGTCTGTCTCCTGCTCACAAAAACCTCCACGGACTGGGATTTTAGCAGACTCTTTGGCAGCCTGTCGAAGCAGCTTCATGTCTCTGCAAGTGACCCTGGGAGTTACCACTAGGTATGGCCTGGAGATCTCCCAGAATTACAACTTATCTCCAGACTACAGGGATCAGTTTCTCTGGAGAAAAGGTCTGCTTTAGAGGGTGGATTCTATGGCATTATATGCTGCTAAGGTCATCCCCATGCTTCACCTCCAAGTCTACAGGAATTTCCCAACTCAGAGCTGGAACCCTAGGGATGTAGCATCATGCATCCCTCTTTTCTGTTACTTTGGGGAGAAACAGAATCTTTCCACTTCTTCTGGGAATTTTTTTTTTTACAATTGTGTTAAAGCAACCAGGATGCATTTTGCTGCTAGACATTTCTGTCTAAGCAAATCTTTTAGCAACTGCCAAATTTCTGATGCTCCAGAGGGATTTATTATGAGGTTTTATCACATATTGTGTAGTCATCTGCTTCTACCAATGTCCCACAGCATGCATCACAGGAATGACACCGGATCCACCCCCTTTGATAGCAAAGCAGGTCATCAGCATTGGCTTTGTGGGTTTGTAGTCACATTAGAGCCTATCAAAGTCAGCCCTGCACAATGGGGAATGTTCACTGACAGGCATCCGTCTTTGCAAGTAATCACGTAGCTTCTTAATAAAAGGGAAGCCACCCACAAAAGCTATGTACAGCACCCTATATGTGAATTGACAGTCTTGGACGTGGTCCGATATTCAGATCAGCTGCCCCAGTTTCCCCTGGAGGGTAGTTCTGTTTTTTATCCTTTTATCCTCTTATATCTTTTTCTTTTTCCATCCTGGCAACATGACCCTTCCCGTGGTAGTGAAAAGGCTGGTGCTGAAAGGATTATTTGAAGCAAAGATCAAATTAGACAAATTTCGCCAATTTGCTGTGTGCTCTGAATCCAAGTTCTCTGGCCATCAAGGTACATTTCCCCCGGGACATGGGCAATCAGCCACCTAATCACATGCCAGGAGAGCGATGTATGTTTCATATTGTAACAGCCAGAAGATTCTTCATAGGCCCATGTGCATTCCTCTGTGTGGACAAAGGAGGAGGAGCAACTCCTCCCCCACAAGGCTCCTGGGCCATACAGAGACAGGGGAATGGAGTACAGGCGGCACACTGGCTATGGAGGACTCCCCAGTGTTTGGGATCTGATTAAGAACATAGGAATATATAGGGTTGCCAACCTCCAGGTACTAGCTGGAGATCTCCTGCTATTACAACTGAACTCCAGCCGACAGAGATCAGTTCACCTGGAGAAAATGGCTGCTTTGGCAATTGGACTCTATGGCAATGAAGTCCCTGGCAACCCTAGGGACCTGGCAACCCTAGGAATATAAGACGAGCCATACTGGGTCAGACCAAAGACCCATCAAGTCCAGCATTCTGTTCACATAGTGGACAACCAGCTGCCTCTAGGAAGCCCCCAAGCCGGTTAATTACAACAGACACCTCCTACCCATGCTCCCCAGCAACTAGTATAAAGAGGCATACTGCCTCTAGTACTAGAGGGAGTAGATTTCCATCATGACTAGTAGCCACTGATAGACCCATCATCCGTGAATTTGTCCACTCCTCTTTTAAAGCCTTCCAAGTTGGCAGCCATGACCACATCCTGTGTCAGCGAGTTCCACATTTTAACTATGCACTGTGTGAAAAAGGACTTCCTTTTGTCTGTCCTGTATCTCCCACCCTTCAGCTTCAGTAGATGACCCCAAGTTCTAGTATTATGAGATAGGCAGAAAAGCTTCTCCCTGTCCAGTCTCTCCACACCATGTGTAGTTGTATAGACCTCAATCATGTCTCTCCTTGCTTTCTTTTTTTTCTAAGCTAAAGAACTGTGTCCCCTTTCTCCTGAGCAATTTTGTTCCCTTTATGGCCTCATCTCGAATTTAGGGGAGCCACATTCCCTTCCTCAACCATCTTTCCTGGTCCAGGGAAGCAACCTTGACCACCCTGGCAAAGGTGGAATCGGTCCTCCCTTCTGGCTGGATGGGTGTTTTAAGGCGCTTAGTTGGCTATAGCAGTTTTCAAATATTGTAGTCCACCAGAGTTACAATCTTGTAGAGAGGTGGGGTATAAATATTTAAAGCAAATAAATAAATAAGTTGAAAAAGAACAGTTATTTTTAACTTCACAAGCTTTCGCCTGCTTATTACCAAGCGTCTTCCTTAAATAAATAAACCGTAACTTCCTTAAATTATCCCTGCTTATTTATTTAAAAAATTCATATGCTGCTTCTCCCCCCTCCCCTCCTGGGGCATCCAAGGTGGCATTACTGGAGTGTGGATAACTGCTCTTGCCAAAGCAGCTACTGAAGGGAGGGAGTAAAATGTGTGGAGCTGTGGGTGTGCATGGTCTCCTTTTCTCCATGCTGTTTCCAGAACCAGCCAAACTGGAGAGAAGCTGTTGCTCAGGGGCAGAGCAGTTGTGTTGCATGAAGAAGATCCCTGGTTCAATCTCTGGCATCTCCACTTAAAACAAATAGGTAGTGGTGGATGCAAAAGACTGCTACATGAGACCTTGGAGAGTTGCTGCCAATCAGAGTAGAACATCAGAACATCAGAGCAGCCATGCTAGATCAGACCCAAGGGCCATCTAGCCTAGCCAACCAGCTACCTCGAGAAAGGCCACAAACAAGAAAACCGCAACAGCATCATCCTGCCTGAGCTCCCCAGCAATTGATTTAAAGAGGCATGCTACCTCTGGTACTGCACAGAACAGATATTCATTGTGTTTATTAGCCACTGATAGCCCAGTCCTCCATGAATTTGTCCACTCCCCTTTTAAAGCCTTCCACGTAGGCGGCCGTGGCAACATCCTGGGGCAGTGAGTTCCACAAATTAACAATGCTCTGTGTGAAGCATAGAATCATAGAGTTGGAAGGGACCACCAGGATCATATAGTCCAACCCCCTGCACAATGCAGGAAATTCACAACTACTTCCCACACACACACACACACATGCCCAGTCTCCACACTCAGAAGATGGCAAAAAAACCCTCTCCAGGATCCCTGACCAATCTGGCCTGGAGGAAAATTCCTTCCTGATCCCAAAGTGGCAATCGGCACCACCCTGGGCATGCAAGAAAGGGCCATGAGAGCCAAACACTGATACAAACCTTCCTGCCCTCCCAGTCATGATCTTCCTTTTGTCTGTCCTGAATCTCCCACCTTTCAGCTTTAGCAGATGACCCCAGGTTCTTTTTTTCTAGGTTAAACAGTCCTAAGTGTTTTAACTAATCCTCATACGGCAGCTGCTCTAGCCCCTGATAATTTTGGTTGCTCTTTTCTGCACCTTTTCAAGCTCTAGACCAGTGGTTCCCAAACTTTTCTGGCCACTGCCCCCTTGGTTCCACAAAGTCAACCCCACCGCCCCCCTACCCTATCCAACAACACAGTTGAAGGGGCCCACCTCTGGCACCCCCCTGCTGCCCCCTTGCCTCTTAGTGCCCCCCTAGGTAATCCCACCCCCCCGGGGGTGATATTGCCCACTTTGGGAACCACTGCTCTAGACCGTACTGACCTTTGTAATACAAGGGTCTGAAGCAGAATGTGTGTGTGTTCACATATCTAATTATAACCTCGGAATGGCAGGTGGAGTGTGTGTGTTTGAACCAGATGGGGCAAGAAAGGGCTGTGCAGAAGAATGAAAATCCTGTGTCTTATGACTATACAGCTTTGTATCAGCCAGTTCTTTCCTTTCACTGCATGGGCTGCCTGTTTTACTACCTCGCAATATTTCTTTTTCCTCTCTGAAGCTGCCTGGTTGATTCCAGTTTTACAGCAACTGCCTGCCTTGCCCTATGAATTAGCTAGGGTAATGGTGCTTTGTAGTCATTTTTGTTTGTTGTGAGAATATCACCGCTTCGCCGTTAATGTCGTTAAAGCTCCAGCTCTCCCAGTAGAGATCTCATTTCCAAGCTTTGTGCCCCGACCTTCAGAGGTAAAGCAAGTGGTGATCAGAGACAGGGCCTTTTCAGTGGAGGCACCTCAGCTTTAGAATGGCCGCCCCTTGAATAGGGTTGCCAACCTCCAGATAGTGGCTGGAGATCTCCTGCTATTACAATGAGCACAGCTGTTGGCTACACTTGGGAGTATCCTACGGGAACCAGTGAACTGACTATAGGTTGCATGATACTTTATTACTTTGGAAACTTGAATAGAATTGGGGCTGAAGAAATATCCTTGAAATGGCCCTCCTCCCATCTACACCTTCTATTATGAAGATCCAATGATTATTCATACATGTACCTGATGGACTTTTTTAATGAGAATTCCTACAAATATATTAAGAAAACTATATTGCATTGAGACTGCATCGAACATTGAGTGTATATTTTGTATATATTTGTTAAAAGTGCTACTTGTGTGCATTCCCACTTGCTTGTTTTTGCATGTTTAAACACAATATAGTTGTTGTCATTTTGTACTATACTGTTCCTGTGCTGTTTTCCAAACCTTGCGGTATTGGCACCGAAGCGCTTTGATTTTGGGTTGCAACCTCCAGGTAGTGGCTGGAGATCTCCTGCTATTACAACTGATCTCCAGCCGATAGAGATCCATTCCCCTGGAGAAAATGGCCGCTTTGGCAATTTATGCAAAAGCTGTAGGCTGGCAACCCTACATTCAGGGCAGCTGCCCAGGGTTCATATTGATCATTTATGTTGTTTTTATGGTTGTATGGTATTGTTTTTATTTGTGAGCTCCCTCAAGCAGGTCTCTGGAGAAGTAGCACATACATTCCCTAAATAAATAAATGTAAGAAGCCCAACTATGGCGGAAAGCTGGTTACAGCTCTACTGAGAAGTACTCCCATGACGAGCGGT
Source organism: Euleptes europaea (assembly GCF_029931775.1). Classification (NCBI taxonomy): domain Eukaryota; kingdom Metazoa; phylum Chordata; class Lepidosauria; order Squamata; family Sphaerodactylidae; genus Euleptes; species Euleptes europaea. Next base: position 40,217,778 of record NC_079324.1, read on the forward strand.
ACGGACATAGCACCAGCCCTTAGGGGCACTGTCATGCCAGCTTTTTACACTGCGTTGAATCCAGGGGAAGCGGGGCAGCCAAGAAAGGGCAAAACTGGGCCAGGAGCAGGCAGAAAGTGCCACCACTTAGGGGACCCGCTTCTTCTCCCTTGTGAGAGTCCGAGATGCGGAGGGAATGTTCAGAGGGATAACAAGGAAAAGGAACATTATTAAGAGGCTCCTCTCCTCGGGTGGTTTTTCATTTCAAATTGTCTCAACAACTGCAACCTCACCACATGCACTGTGTAAAAAGAAAATCTGGGGGGGGTGGAACAACACATGACAGGTAGTGCTGCCAAAGCAATGTTTTTTCAGCCATGTAATCCAACAGCCTTGTGGGGGTCCTGACAGAGCTCCACATTCCCTCCTCAACCTTTTTTTTTTGTTTGTTAAAACAAGCAATGGTGTTTTGACTTTCTGATATGCAAAAGCTGTAAAACGCGCCATCTGGCTTCCCAGTCTTGCAAATCAGCTTCAGCTGCTGCTCATAGGTTGTTAACAACAGTCCAACAGTCTAATTGTCTGCTCACGTGAAGCTGCCACAAACTGAGTCAGACACTGATCTATCAAGGTCAGTTTTCTCTCCTCTGACAGGCAGCAGCTCTCTAGGGTCTCAGGTAGAGGCCTTTCACATCACCTACTATGTGATCCCTTTAACTGGACATGATGGGGATTGAACTGGGGACTTTCTGCAAAAAAAAAAAAAAAAAGCTGATGCTCTACCACTGAACCACAGCCCTTCCCCCAAGTAGTTGAGAAGGGTTGCCAACCTCTAAGTGGGGTCTGGTGACCGCCCAAAATTAAACAGATCTCTTGACTACAGAGATAGTTTCCCCTGGTGAAAATGGCTGCTTTGGAGGGTGGACTGTATGGAATCATATCCTGCTGAGGTCCCTCCCCTCCACAAATCCTGCCTTCCCCAGGCTCCACCCCCAAATCTCCAGGAATTTCCCAAGACTTAATTGGCAACCCTAGTTGAACAGGAGTGTTCTTCTGGCACCATAGGCTGTCTGCATAGGGTTGCCAACCTCCAGGTAGTAGCTGGAGAGCTCCTGCAATTTACAACTGATTTCCAGCCGATAGAGATCAGTTCCCCTGGAGAAAATGGCCGCTTTGGCAATTGGACTCTATGGCATTAAAGTCCCTCCCCTCCCCAAACCCTGCCCTCCTCAGGCTCTGCCCCCAAAATCTCTCACCGGTGGCGAAGAGGGACCTGGCAACCCTATGTCTGCAGGAGATGCACCAAAGGCAACAAAGTGCTGGACTTGTGGTAATTTTCTAGTGCCCATCCAAGATGTTCAAGATTTCTTTCCTTAGGACCCTAATTCTTGGAATTACTCAGTAAATTATAATCATATGAAAGGAAGGTTACTGGCTTTTCAGTTTTTGCCGCTTTCACATTGATTCATGAGTTTCCCCATATACCAAAAATATACACTTCAGCCGACTCCTCGCCATAAAACCTTTGTCTACAGACTGAGAACATAAAGTTGCACTCTGAATAAGAAATAATATCAAGGTCAGGACGTAATATTGTAGAACAAAGGCCTGTTTCTTCAGCATCCTTTTCTATGCCTCATAAAGAAATAAATGGAGAGGAACAAACCCAATGTCCCTCATGGTGGAAGTTGCCAACTTGTGAAGGCAATCAAAATATATACTCCACATGTGACAAATGCATTTGATGAAGTGGATTCTGGTCCAAAAAAAAAAAGCTGAGCTCACAATATACATGTTCACCTTTAAGCTGCCTCCGTGCCCTGCTTGTAGGCCCTCCAGTGGTGTCTGGTTGACCACTGTGTGAAACATGATGCTGGGCCAGATGGATTGTTGGTCTGATCCAGCAGAGCTGCTCTTATGTCTTAAGGCACCAGACCTGTTGATGTCACCAGAGCAAGCTTTCAAAGCTTTCAAGAAAGCCAATCAAGAATGATGCTTAAAAGACAATGAACAGGAAGTTCTTTGGAGGACAAATCTAGAACCCACAATTTCCCAATGGGAATTTGCCAGAGTTTGGCATTGATTGCTTTTTGCAATGTCCGCAAAGATGAATGTCCAGAAATTTATTGATTTGGGTTGAACACTTTGGAGAAATGGGAAAAGAACATTGTGCTGTACAGAGTGCTCAATTTTATGACTGCTGTGGGGAAATTGGGATTTGTAAGTACAATTCTCCAGGGGCTCAGGCTTAATAGAACAAGTTATGAGAATGAATACAGATATGTCGTCTGTAAGGAGGGTGAGAAGAACTAGCAGAGACAGTTATGTGGAGATTATGTCTGTGTGCATTTGTTCTTAGAAATGTGTCCCTCATTAAATGACTATTTAACAAATTCTGTACCTTTGCATTAAGTTGTCCTTTCACTCTTCCCCAGGGCAGGAAGGAACTAGTTCTTCAGGGAGGCATTTTTTGGTCTTCTGGTGCACCGAGGCACTTGTGGAGAAGCTGCATTTTCCAAGCTGTGTTCTGGGGGGAAGAGCTGCCAGCTTCCCTTATGGCTTGAATGTTGTGCTTCAAAGCTGATGTGCATTTGGCAGTTTAGAACAAAGGAGTGGGGGCTAATGAAGCATCAGTGGAAATGAAGTTTGACATTAGCACCCTGTAGGGAATTAATGCTGACTTTGAATTTCACTGCCTATCAAAAATCTGAAGTCTGCAGACAGTGATCCAGGCGTGCCCTCTGGACCTTTCAATCATCCAAACATCTCACTTTAACCATTCTCCTCTTCTTAAAATGCTATCATATCCCTTCACCCACCCCTGGGGCTTCCTTTCACATGGATTTGGCTGATCACAAGCCAGTGCATGCCACAGGGAGCCAAAAAAAATTGCCTCCAAAAATCTCCCTCGGAATTCTTTACTGCACGCTTTTATGGGGAATGCCCTCAGAATATGTTCAGTGAATATTTCCCAGTTGGTCCCATGAAGTTGCCTTATATTGAATCAGACTATTGGTACCAGAAGGTCATCCAGTGATATTAGATATTTGTGTAATCCCACTTTTTCCCACCTGTTTTCCATTAAGCCCTTTTAAAATTTTCCTTTCAGGTCTAGCCTGTCTACTTTAGCATCCCATTTTGTGTTTCAGTTAAGGGTCCTGGGAAGTAAGGAACAGAACTATGGAACCCAAATCAGTCCCTGTGCCTTACCAGAGCATCCCCTTATGTACAGTAACAGGCCTTTCCTGACCCGAAAGAACGAAACTCCTTAGGAGGCCAGGAAGGGGCTGCACTGGTGTTAGGATCCCCTGCGCCGGCACCCATGCCACTTATGCCATCCAGGATGGCATGGACACTGGCGGGGGGGTTCTTGCTGGTATCCCACAGGCGCAAAGCCCCATGTCGGCATCCCGGGGGGCATTCCTGGGGCATGCCAGGGGGGAGCTGCCAGTAGGCAGCTTCCTGACCCCTTTCACCCTGGGTACGTCGTCTAAAACAACAGCGTTGCTGCGCCAGCTTTTTGCTGGTGCATCCTCGCTGTTTTCAATGGGGCAAAATATCCCATTTTCAAAGAAAAAAACATTTTAAAGGCTTTTTAAAGCCTTTTGGCAGCCAGGGAACGGCTTTGGAGGCGCCGCAGCAGTGCTGCGGCCCCACTATCCCCAGCCGCCGAAGTTTCAGGAATAGGCTGTTTAAGTATGAAGCACAGAGGCAAGATTGGAATTGTCTATTGTCTACATGAGTAACAGATTCATGCAATGTATCTTTTAGACAAGAAAAGATGGAAGGGACACAAAGTATTTAACCGGCAAGTTACTCATTATGCTAGCAAGATACAGTTTAGAAACTAAGACATCAGATGAAACATCAAGGCAATCATGAAACCAATAAAACAAGCATCCTAATGTGTACTTGTTTTATTTTAGACTAAAAATACCCATTTAATATTCCTTTTTAGCAAACTGTGTTCCTCCTGCAAGGCTATCCCAGAGCAATCCAGCCCAGCACCCAGAGAAAGGAGATAGGTGATGGTTTTGCCCAAGATGAGACCGAAATGTATGGTTTGGGAAATGAGATGAAGCTTCAGTAAGAAGGGAAGGATTCCCTGACCAGGTTGCTATGGAGAGAGACTGGCTGGCTGGAGAGTAAACCAATCTTGAACCAGGGAAGGAGGAGCTAAAAGAAGGCTACCCAGTGTAGCAAGACAAAAATCGGTTAACATCAGGAAAGGAAGCAAAAGGGGAGAGAATGAATCATACTCTGTCTTTGAAGATGAAAGGTTCCAGTGTTGTCATGTTGCAACAGTGGCCTATGGCTGGATGAGACCATCTAAAAAGTTTGAGTGGCATGGCATGCCATTCTTATGGACCTGAATTTACCTGGGCTTCAGTGGTGAAGAGTGGTCATTGGTCAAATTTGGCTTTTGCAGCCCCATTGGACCAAGGGTGTAAAATCAAGGTGCCTATTGGTGGTTATTGGAGTCTGTTTCCCGCATTCCTGAATTTCTGCAATCTCTCAGGTCAAAACGTCCTGGCCTGAAGCAATGCTCATGCCTCTGGTTTCTGTCAAAAGAGGGAGATTTCTGGGGTGCTTCTCCCCTGCTGGTCTCTGTGTTGGGGTGCAGGCTATATAGCAGCTATGACCTACTGTAGCAACATAAGATTGGGGAGGAAGGTGCTAGCTCTGCAGCCCAGACCTGTTAACAGACCAGCGGGAATCTCCAGTTCAGAATCAAATTTTGAAGAGATTCACAGCGGACAGCTGCTTTATATCAAGTCAGACTACTGGTCTATGAAGGTCAATATTTTCTTCTTTGGCTGGCAGCATCTCTCCAGGGTCTCAGTGTTCACATCACCTACTACCTGAGCCATTTAAATGGAGATGTCAAGAGCAGAACGTGGGACTGTCTGTAATGTAAATCAGATGCTCTACCAGTGAGCCAGAACCCTTCATCCTCTCACCAATTCATGGTGCTGAAATCTAAGTCTGCGATGCCTGCCATCTATTCACAGAATCATATTTTTTAGACCTGCATGGTATTTCCTTCACTGGACTAGATCTGTACGTTGGTAATAAAGCACACAGGGCTGATTTAAAGAAATGCTAACCATTTTGTGATTTCAGTTTCCGCTCCTTTCTACAGTCGACTGATCTAGTTAACTTCTTGCCTCCTCCCAATCTGTTGCCACTAGTAGGTGGCTTAAAGGGGGGACTAGACACATTCAAGGAGGAGGAGCTACTACCTATGATGGCTAAATGAAACCTCCAGGCTCGGAGGCAAAGTACTTCTGAATACCAGTTGAGTTGTTGAGGATGCAAAAGCAGTTGGTGGGATTGGCACCCAGCTCTGCGCATCTGATTGGCCCCTGTGAGAGTGAGCATCCATTTTGGGACTCTTGTTATGATCTTAACTTCCTCCATTTTTGTTCGTGTTCCAGTAATTGGAGAACAGTAATCGGGATTCTCAGTAAAGTTACCAACTGGACAGGAAAAATGCCCTGTCCCTTTAACAGAGGGTTAACTAATGGGAATGGGCAGTTGAAATATTTCATGGCTTGAAGATTCATATAATGTCACCTGATAGTTGCTTGCAGACCAAACTAATATTAAGAGGAAAACTAGAGGGACCGTTTTAAAGCTGGCAACCCTAATTTTCAGGGATTATCCTGGGGCCTGTTTTATTTTAAAATGTTATTAATAACCTGAGAAAAGTAGGTAGCAGGAATGTGTTGATAAAAAAAACTGCAAGCCACAACAATCTACAGATGCCACCAAATATTTCTCTTGCTCAATTAAAGTGTCTTTGTTTTCTACCCCACCTTATGCCAGAACCCGTCATCTAGGACACTGTAAAGTACGTAGCAGATACTCCTGTGAAATAATTTCTGCTCCCTAGTCTTTATGGGCTCAGCTCAGATGTGGTAGGAGATTCATGGCAAGATAACAGTGATATAGAAAGCATTTCATGCACTAGTGGTTAGGAAATACACATACTTTATTTTCCTCCAGGTTGCACTGGGTTAATACTATCTTTTAATGTTTTATTTATTTTCTTTACTGCAGTAATTACGCCCTGTTTGTATTTGTTTTCACTGGTTACAATAGGAAACACATTTCCAACTGTAACTTTTCTGCCCCATCTAATTGGCACGAAATTCTAAGGGACTGTACTGCTTGTGTATGGGATCCTGTGTGTTAAATTTTATACAGAAAGAAGAAAGCATCCCCGTTTTTGAAAAAAGGTAAAGGTCCCCTGTGCAAGCACCGGGTCATTCCTGACCCAAGGGGTGACATCACATCCCAACGTTTACTAGGCAGACTTTGTTTTATGGGGTGGTTTGCCAGTGCCTTCCCCAATCATCTTCCCTTTACCCCCAGCAAGCTGGGTACTCATTTTACCGACCTCGGAAGGATGGAAGGCTGAGTCAACCTTGAGCCGTCTACCTGAATCCCCGTTTTACATGCAATTAAATTTCACTTCCATGGAATGGGATGAATTGGCAGGTGGGTGCACTTTTTCTTCTTTCCCAGAGTCTTCAAAGGTAGAGGTGGAAAGCTGGTTCTTAAACAAACTGCATCCTATAAAAAAGTGCAACAGCACAAGAGAGGAAAAAATAGCTACCCGTTAGCAATGAAAAACGTATGAAAAGTCTGTTTTGAAAAACATACCATTACATAGAATAATTGTTTTAAATGTATAAAAAGTCTGTTTTAAAAACATCTACAATGGCTCCAATGGTTACCCATAAGAAAACTACACAAGAAGAACTGAATAACGTCATTGATAAGTCAGCCACAAATCAAAAAGCTGGAAGCATAATGAATAGCATATTACAGCTACTAGCAGGAGGTTTCAAATTATCTTCTTCAGATAAATAAATGTTATTATTTTCTTCAAATATTAAGTGTGCTTCTTTCTTTCTTGCACGAAGCCACCGATAAAACAAAGAACTGAAGATACCAGTTTCTAACAGGCTCGCTCAATGCAAGGTCACAGCTGTCTTGCTTTTAAAAACAAAAACAGAGAGCATGGATGAGAGGAGTTAAACCCTGCACTACCCCACCGCCATCTCCCTGTGTCTGTTTAATTTCAACATTTTCCTCCAATCCTGACCTCCCATTTGCCAGCAGGCACAAGTGAAGCTTTTATCCCTGCTTAACAGGCATAGCCCTAGATAACAAAATATTTTTACTAAAAATCACCTCTAAGTGTTTAAAATCAGAAAGCTCTCCCACAGCCAGTAGGAACAATGCAATTGTTGACAGAAGTCATAACTCTGTGTGCAAAAACTCCAAATGCATTTATCCTGTTTGGTAGGAAGATGGGCCAGCATTTCTGGTTGGACAGTGTTCCCATCAGGCACATATCAGATGAGTCTCTCTCTCTCTCTCTCTCTCTCTCTCTCTCTCTCTCTCTCTCTCTCTCTCTCTCTCTCTCTCTCTCTCTCTCTCTCTCTCCTCTTTTTGCTTCTCTCACTGCTGAAACCAGCCTGTGAGATGTCAGAGTAATGATAATAATTATCAGTTCTGAGCATTTCTGATTGTTACTTAATGTTGGAAATTGTTGCAACTGGATTAGTTATATTAAAGGATGAGCGTGATTTGGGTCAGACTTTGATTCATGACTAACTGATTTGCACATCCCTACTGAGGTCCTCTTCAGAGTAATGCAGATCTCTGTTCACTGCTTTCCTTTCAAACAAAGTTTAAAGTGCCTTTTGCGCAAATACAAAAAAAAAATTCTCAGCAGAAAGGTTCCGTTGTGGTCACACGTTATGAACGAGCAGCTGGTCCAGTCAAATAGATTAGGTAGTTTAGATTAATGGGATAAGATCAGATCAGATAAAAAGAGATTAGATGGAATCAATAAAACTAGATTTGGGGAAAAGAGATGAGATGAGATTAAATCAAGAGAGATTAGAGGGCAGCGGGGATGAGCCCCTTGGAAAATGAGGCTCCACTCCAGCTGCTGCATAGAAAGTGTGTGCCTACACATGTGTGTGTGTTTCCTAAGCAATCACATCAGGTTTGTTTGTATTGCTTTGCTTGGGGGAAATCAGTAATTATCATTGATGCTGCTTTATTACTTGGGCAACAGAAAGCAACCCAACTTTTTAACTCCTGCATGCTGGCAGAATAACAATCAAGCACTGAGAGGATTGCAGAGCAGTTGAGATGCATCAGGCATTCTTTCATCCTGTTGCCAGTGTGCATTTTGAGCTTTGAATAAGCATCAGCACTCAGGCCAGCCATGTGTGTTTAGATTACTGACATCACTTTTTAAATGCAAGCAGATGTTCCTGTTGGGGGGCACTGCTGCTCAGATTGGTTTCGCACTTCAATCCAAGGGAGCAGCAGCATTCATCAATCCCACTGTCATATTCCAAACAGATTGCTCATGACAAAAAGCTGACCAAGAGAAGTTTCTCATGTCTCCAGCCCCCCCCCCCCCCACCCATATACCATAATCCGGGGCCACAAAACCAACTATATTATTATAAGTCACACATATAAGCTGCCTTATACTGAACCAGACCCTAGGTCCATCAAAGTCAGTATTGTTCAAAGCCTGATTCCCAAAAGGCCAACTCTATCCATTCTGGTCAAATAAAGGACAATTTACTGTCTCTCTCTTCTAGATGCTCCTACCATGAAGGGACACCCAAAGAGCTTGCAGTTTCTCTACAATGCAACTTTTTCAAATAGCAGTTATATCAAACTCACACACCAGTGAAAGCTTCACCACACTAAATCAACATGATAAAGCCTGCAAACCTGGGAGTAAGATCCCTTGAATAAAATGGGACTTACTTCTGAGAAGCGTAGTGTTACTCCTAAAGGCTGAGATTTTTTTCCCATTTGCTCTGGGGGTTTCTTGACCATCGTCATAATTTAAATCCAGCTTTTAATAGGCACCAAAATTCTCATCTGAACCAGCATATCCACAAGATTTCAGGCTGCAGCTCGCAGCAAAGTCGGCAGGGCCCCCAGGGTCAAAGTTCTGTTTTGACGTTCTGCTTGGAATTATGAAATGTGCAAATTAACTATGAGTTAATGAGAATTATTACGGGAGTGACAGCCTTCCCAGATAACCTCCTAATGAGAGCAAGCTTACACTCTGTAGCTACAAGATCCTTTCCCCCTGCTGTCTGTGTGCTCAGGAATTAATTTTGCAGCTACTTCATGCTTGCAACTCAAAGTGGCTTTGTATGGAAATAGATCTCTGAATTTATTACGTGGTAGGGCTTCACGGAAGGCCAGATTCCTACTGAGCATTGGGTGGCGCCTTTCCTCTTCTTTGACGTTGCTCAGGCTTAGTGGTAAAGTGTCTGCTTTGCATGCAGATGGTCTTGGGCTCAATCATCATTTTAAAAGATCAGATAGTAGTGATGTGAAAGACCTTGACCAGAACCCTGGAGAGCAGCTGTCAGTCAGAGCAGACAGTGCTGACCTTCCTCTTGGGCCTTTTCCCCTTGGTACCCAGAACTGCCAGAATGAAGCAAAAGTTTTCCTGTTGTGACTGATGTGCTCAATGAGATTACCCTTAGGATGATAGGGTGGGTTCATGCACCAGCTGTTAAGTCATGATGAAGCAGGATTTCCCATTCCCTCTTCTTCTCTCTTGTATACTCATACATACACACACGTGCCCAGTCATCAGCCTGCATTCACACTCTTGATAATGCAGCCAGAGCAGTGTAGTGGTTGAAGTCTCAGACTAGGATCTTGGAAATCCAGGTTTGAACCTCCCCCGTGCCATGGAAGCTTGCTGGGTGACCTTGGGCCAGTCACCCACTGTCATCCTAACCTACCTCAAAGGGTTGTTGTGATGATAAAAAGGCAGAGAGGAGAATGATATAAGCCGCTTTAGGTCCCCACTGGGGTGAAAGGCAGGATATAAATAAAGTAAATAAATAAAATAAACCAATGGCCAGGATGGGTCCCTTCTCTTCCTATCCCCAGGGATATCCAGGCCCAGGCCCTGAGGAGGCAGTTATATCTTTCAGAGCTGCATCAAAGAGAAAGTTCCCACTGGTGTGAAACGCAGCTACCGCCACCCCTCTGCCCAGTGGGAAATGCCACCCATGACAAGAAACACAGCTAATCTTTGGCTACTGAAAACTTATTTGTGAAGAAGTATAAGTTGAGATCAGAGCCGTTCTACCCCAGCGCCATCCATGTGAAAGGCGACTGAATGCTTTTCAGGGTAATTAGCCACCCTCCCCCACATTCTTATCAGAGCTGCACATATGCCACAATGTGCACAAAAAGCTGCAGGATTCCCAGCACACATTTTGGTTCTTTGGAGAGACAGGAAATTTCTGATGGTTTCCTAAGAAAGAGGATCATCGTGGGTATCCTTGTACATAAGCGCGCTTCTTATCAAAATACAGCTAGATCCCTCCATAGAGAAAAAGCAGGGTTCATTATTCCATTAAAATGAAGCAAGACGCCTCTGCAGGCTTAACTTCTTTTCCTCTTGTCACAGACAGTTAAAGAAAATAAGCCTAAAGTTTTTTTAATTTTCTTTCTTTTTTCTTTCTTCAGACAATGCATAATTTTTTAAAAAAAATATTCTCCACCCTACCTTATAAATCTCACTGGAATGTGTTTGCAATGTATTTTTAAAACTAATCAATATTGGCTCTGGGCAATGCATGACAAAAAAAAATGGTGGTTTAAATTAAGAAAAAAAGAAGCCAAGATGATTAATGGATTAGGGGGAATGTGGTAAAAAGAGCAATTAACAAGGCTGAATTATGCATAACTTAGCTGAATTGTCCTTCCTGGAGCCCTTTGAATGTGCAAAGCGCCTTCCACTCTTTTCTGCTGATTTTGTCTATGGGCCAGCATAGAGTAATGGTAATGTCAAACTAGGAACTGGGAGACCCAGGTCTGAATCCTCACTCTACCTTGAAAGCTCACTGGGTGACCTTGGGCCAGTCGCGCACTCTCAGCCTATCCTACCTCACAGGATTGTTGTTGCAAGGATAAAACGGAGAAAGGGAGATGGATGTTGCAAGCCACTTTGGGGAGAAAAGTGGGCATAAAAACCTAATTTTTTTTTAAAAAGGACAGAAAGAATCACACACTGACAAAAAAGCAAATCCACATTTTCTGCTAGTTTAATGCGCACACACGAGTACATTAGTGGGAGCATCCATAGTAGCTCAGTGATACAGCACCTGCTTTGCACATACAGACAAAAAAAATCTCAGCTTCAATTAAAGATTGTCAGGTAGCATGTACTGCAGAACACTTTTCTTCCCGCAGACATCAGAGAGCTGCTGCCAGTCAGAGCAGACAATACCAAGCTTGATTAACCAACAGTCTGACTCAGTATACAGCAGCTTCCTATGTTCACTGTTGAAGATTCAGTAACCCTTTCCAGAATTATTCCAAGCACCACACTGGGCGAAGAGGCTGGGAGGAAAATTGACCTCTCCAGGCTGCCTGAATCAAAGTCTGAGCTGGGCTTTGCAGGCTGCAGCATCACAACATAAACAACATCAAAGAATAAAACCCTGGTTTCTGAAGAGCAATAACATGATTTCAACACCCAGCAGGTAAAACAAATTTCATATAGCAGCAGACAAACTACACAAGAGCTAGATGTTGAGAAGATAAGAGAGAGCAATACTGAATCATAATTCAGTTAACTGAATGCGAAATGAAATAAAAATGGCCTGGTGCCGAAATGGCAGGGCTATTCTGCAACCATGGTTCCACCACTAAAAAGGCCCTGCCCTGGTTCGTTACCTGCCTCCACCCACTTGGCAGGGTTAGCAATCCAGAGCAAAGCCTCAGCAGATGCTCTCAGTGAATATGCCAAAATCCCAGTGTTTTGCATGCCTCCGACATCAGCAATCTGCAGTTTCAGAACAGAAGTGACAATTCTGCTCCCAAAATCTATTTCATATGTGGTAGAAAAATGGAGCACCTAGTATGTGAGAAACAAATATCAATACTACATCTCTAGTTTCTGCTTTGGCCATGAACTCGGGAGGGTTTGCTGGCTGCTGACTCACACAGAAGAAATGGGGGCTGGTTTCCTTCTGGACTGAAACAGCCTCTGTGGCTCCCTCAAGCAACTGTCCCCAAGCGAGCCAGCAAGGGGCAGCTCCTCTGTCGTCTTTTTTCTCATACCTGGGTCAGGAGGGCTGTCCATGACTTGCAGCCTCACAAAGCCTGAAATCTCAGGACACAGAACCAGAATCAGGGAACACGCTGAGCAGTCAGGAGACTGCATCTCACCTCATGCCAAGAGTGTCAAGGCTTCACGTGAATTCTTCACGGCTGGATTTGCAATCATGTCACTGACGGCAATTCTGTTCCCCTTGGCTTCATTTATTTAGTTCTTTCCATTCAATTACTTCATCTTGGGAGGGCTGGCAGCTGCAGCACAAACCGCCTCAGCAAAGCCAGGACTTCAAAAATGCAGCGTGTGTTTGGCAATACAGCATGTTTTTCACCAAGCCGGGCATTCTCGAGCAATCATACATATGTGTTCGAATACCTGCTTTTTACCAACACCTTCAGAAGTCCCACAGTGCAATACTAGGCAAAGCCATGCCATTCGATTGAATTCAATTGCCTTAGAATGAAGTGACTCTGTTACACCATTGCACTGTTTGTTGTTGAGCTGCTCCAGCCCAAAATGAAGCAACACTGTACGTTTGATATCTGGTGATTGATAGACAGCTTTGGATATGTGCCATGGGATTCTCAACTCTGCCAAGGAACTCCTTCATGGCTCCGTGCCAGCCCATTCAGGAGTCCACTTACCACCGCCGTTATCAGAGTCAGGATGTTGGAGGTGCTTCATTTAGATTTCCCTTGGCTAGGGAGCCTTCACATACATACCAGACATTACAAACTCCTTGATTACATTCAAGTATTAAATGCATTTATGAAGTATATTTGTTGCTTCCTTATTAAATACTTAGCGCAATATAAAATAAAAAAAGATAACAAATCTCTTATATATAAGACGAATGCTTGATTTCATACGCTTGGCCTCTAGGAATCTCCTCGAACGTTCGGCCGCTTCTGGACAGTTATGCTTGAATAACATCAGTTCTGAATCTCACAGTTTGCCATTTTGATATTTAGCAATAAAGTCACATGAACACATGAAGCTGCCTTATACTGAATCAGACCATTGGTCTATCAAAGTCAGTATTGTCTACTCAGACTGGCAGCGGCTCTCCAGGGTCTCAGGCGGAGGTCTTTCACATCACCTACTTGCCTAGTCCCTTTAACTGGAGATGCCGGGGATTGAACCTGGGACCTTCTGCATGTCAAGCAGATGCTGTACCACTGAGCCACAGCCCCTCCCCTAAGGGCCACTTCTTCAAATGGTATGAAGTTCCAGGGGCTAGCACTTAAATGGGCTGGTTCCCTTTGGAGGAAAGAGCACTGGAGACTTGTTTTTGTAGAATTTGCTTTATTTCCAAATAAACAGATCAAGCTCAGGTAGAAGCACCCATTCAAGGTGGGCAGCAGATCCACCATCCCATAGGGAGCTTGATCCTGCACCTCCAACCTGCTTCAACCAACTCCAGCTTTTCTCTCTCTCAATCTCTTCCAGAATCAAATTTGCACTTCCTTTTTCATTCAGACACACAGCTAGCCCTTCTAGTACTTAATAATATATTTATTTGGAGTCAAAGACCAGCAACAGCTAATACGGTACCAATCATGTTAAAACTATCAAATACTACCGCAACAATAAAATGATAAATCCCTAATTTAAAGTGGTAAATCCCTAATCTGGGTACATGGCTACTGTGATCTATTCCAATATTACGGACATAGGCATAACCACATACATACATACTTACATGCAGTTATAATAAGGTAAAATAGTAACAGAAATTACATTTAGAGACACCTTAATCTCTATACAAAAAGCACTATTATTAAAAGAATGCATTTAAAAATTAATAATACTTAAGCTACCTTCTTCTGCCTCATTAAACATACCAATGCGCAGAATTTTGCCACCTTAAAGGTGGTTTCATTAAAACAGTCGGCAAGAAGAAGGTCACTATAAAAGGAATTTGATCTGCCTGGATAGTTGTGCAGTATTGGGCTAATAAAGCTGGTTCTGATCTCCTGATAAAAGCAGCAGTCCAATAGGACGTGTTCAGTAGTTTCTACCTTGCCCGACTGGCAGGGTCAGAGATGCTGAGCATATGGAGTATGTGCACATCTCCCTTCAATAAGAGCCTTCCAGTACTTGAACAAAACCATATCCTGGCACTCAGGGCCCATTACGGTTGCCAACCTCCAGGTGGTGGCTGGAGAGCTCCCACAATTTCAACTGCTCTCCAGGTGACAGAGATGAGTTCCCCTGGAGAAAATAGATGCTTTGGCAATTGGACTCTATGGCATTGAAGCCCCTCCCCTCCCCAAACCCCACCCTCCTCAGGCTCCCCCCCCCCCCCAAAAAAAATCTCCAGGTATTTCCCAACTTGGAGCTGGCAGCCCTAGGGCCCATCGAGGAGACATGTGTGATTATTAAGACATATTACCATATGGTGGTCAGAGGGCCATGCCTAGGGTTGCCAAACTCCAGTTGGAGGCTGGAGATCTCCCAGAATTATGACTGATTTCCAGGCTACAGAGATCAGTTGCCCTGGAGAAAATAGCTGTTTTGGAAGTGGACACAATGGCATTAAATCATTCTAGGAACTTCAAATCAATCAAGTTCTTCAAGAAAACACCTGGTGTGTATTCATCCATCCTTGGTCTTTGCAAAGCAAGACTTTCCCATTTCCCCCAACTGCTTGAGCCCCCCCCCACTTGAAATTTTGTTCCTGGGGGTCACCAAGCCTGGGGCACAGCAGGGGACCTGCAACAGCTAGCAGGAATTGGTAAAGATTGCCTGCCTCTTTTCTGCTGGAGGAACTATGCAGCTGGATGCATGTCCTGGTGCCAAACGTGGGGGCCAGGGCATTAGCAGACACCTGACACAGTATTCCATCGATTTCACGGGCTTCCAATCTGTTTCCAGGCCTGGTCCCAAAGTATCTGAAGGCCTGCCTTCATCAATGGTAACTTTTTTCATCAATGGGAACTTTCTCAGGTCTCTGGTTTTACTGCCAGAAACTTCCCTTTCAGGGGTGTGACAGGGGTCGGGAGCCCTCGGCAGGGCCTGCTCAGTGGCTGCCCCTGAACAACGGAACTCCCTCCCCCAGCAGGCACAGCAGGGTCTGCGTCAATTAAAAACCTTAACTATTATACTCCACTGAAATTCTTCCTCTCCCCTGCCCCACCCTCCCCAGGCTCCACCCTCAAAATCTCCAGGAAAGTCCCTGAGCTGGCAACCCTAAACCACAACTCATGATGTTTCTTCCATCCTGCAGAAGAGGGAGGGGAAAGCGGGCAGCAGTTCTTGGCTGGAGAAGCAGCAGTCCTGCAAAATACTGGAAGGCTCCCCAAATATTGGGTTTTGTCCTACTATGAGCTGAATCTTTTATTTTCTCTGCCCTGAGGAACAGAAACTGAAAAATCAACTGTCATCCTCTCTGCTTCGGGAAACAGCCCTCTCTGATCTTTCTTAACAAGAAACCCTTTGCACAGTATAAATGTATGGAGGCCTGTAATTGCACAGCAGATATTGCCAAGGGCTGCAATTATTGTGAGTGACAACACACACTCCCACAAAGGCCAGGATCCATAGGCCTGGAGGGGGGAGGGGGGGAGAGTGGAGGTGGCTGATGCTGCTAAGGCTGTCAGCACAAAGCAGTGACAGCGTTGGACTAGGATCTTGGAAAACCTGGTTCAAATCCCTCCTCTTCCATGAAAGCTCACTGTGTGGCCTTGGACTAATCATTTGGCGTAGTCTACCTCATAGGGTTGTTGTTGTGAGGATAAAATAAAGGAGGGGAGAACAATGTTGGAAGCTGTTTTGGGTTCTTTGTGGTGATATAAATAAAGGATAATGGGGCACAGCTCACTTTGGCAGAGTGTGGTGTAGCTGCTGGAGCTGCTGAGCTCTACAGTATGACTCACTCATAGAAGTCACTACTAGGGTTGACAGCTGCAGTTGGAGAAATCCCTGGAGATTTGGGAGGTGGAGCCTGGGGAGAGCAGAGTTCCAGGAGGGAGCTCAGTGGAGTGTAATGCCATAGAGTCCATCCTCCAAAGTTGTCATTTTCTCCAGCAGAACCGATCTCTGTAGCCAGGACATCAGTTGTAATTCTGGGACATCTTCAGACCTCCCTTGGAGGATGGCAACCCTAACTGAATCTCCTTTCTGTCAGGCTGTTTCTGCATGTGGTGGTTGTAACTCTTAGTGCTGGTTTCCACATAGGTCCTGATCCTGTGCATGACATGGGAAGCCTCCACATCCCAGCTAATTTGTCAGCTTGTCCTTTGGTGATGCCAGAGAACCACTATAAGGACTTAGAAAAAGCCCTGAAATGAAGAAATCCTCAAAGCCGAGAAATGCTCCTTGCTCCGTCAGGGATGGCTCCAAACAGCCAGGCTCAGAAGCATGTGATAAGAATGCGGCTGTCAGAAATTAATTGTAGCCACTCCAGGAGAGGAGAGAAGGGAATTTTGAGGGCCTTTGCTTGCGCACTTCTTCCAAGAGAGGGAGGACAACAAAGAAATCTATTTAAAGCCTTTTTCACCTGGTTCAGTTTTTCATGATTTTTTATTCTGCTTCCTGAAAATAAATCATGACTTCTGATGACCAGATTATTTAGCAGCGAATTCAGAACATCCAACGCTCTTCACAAGAATCAATTCCCCCTCCCTTTCTAATTTAAACACTTTACAGTCCAATTCCAAGCAGAGTTATACCTTCTGTGCCCATTGACTTCTGCTAGCTTGGGAACATCCGTTCCCCAATGTCACCTCTGTCTGTGAAAGGAATTGGGGAGCCCTGAACTGACTCATGCCAGACGTGACGTCTACCTTGGCCCTCAGCATTGGGGAAGAAAAAACCTCTGCAAATACGTAGCCCTCTGTTGACTCTCTTGCTTTCTAATAAAAACACTCTTGTGACTGGCCATACTTCCCTGTGCAAATATATGCTTTCTAGGTGCATTTGCTCTTAGGAACAGGCTCCCTTCCTGTGCAAACAGTTGTTTCCAGAATTGATTTTCTCCTTCCTAATGCAAATCCCTTCTCCTAAGAACTAGTCAGGGCTGAGTAGAGGCTGATTCGACATGCTGTGAAACTAAAGCAGCTACATGGGAAATCTCTGGGAGTTGTAAAGACCTGAGAAAGTGGAGTCCATGGCATTCAAACTCTAAAGTGGGGGCAAATTTCAACATGAATACATATAAATGTGGAGAAGCCATTGTGCGTGCTGGTCAGAAAAGGTGAATAGAGCAAGGAGATCCTGAGCCAGACAAAGGTAACCAACTGTGCAGTAAACAAAGGGCAGGCCTGTACCAGAATGCTGTGGAGCAATCACTGCCCTGAAGCCTGAGACTCCACTAGGATTGCCAACTCCAGGTAGCAGCTGGAGATCTCCTGCTGTTACAACTGATCTCCAGCCAATAGAAATCAGTTCACCTGGAGAAAATGGCCGCTTTGGCCATTGGACTCTATGGCATTGAAGTCCCTTCCCTCCCCAAACCCCGCCCTCCTCAGGCTCTGCCCCAAACACCTCCCACCGGTGGTGAAGAGGGACCTGGCAACCCCAGACTCCACATTTCCCTGTTTTAAGTGGATTGACATATTGGGTCTAATACAGCAGACTACACTTATTTGCATTGAGAATTGCCGCTTGCTATATGCATTTCATGCATGCTTTTAATTTCTCCTTGCAATCATCTCCTTCCGCGGTTGTGCTGAACGGGGTCTGCTCTTGTCTCTGGCCCCCATGCTCATATTCTTCAGGCCAAGCCATGCCTTTCCTCTCTTCAGAGAGTCTACAGACTGGCTTGTTTCTCAAAGAACCTGAACACGGATTGACTCAGTCATTATTTTTTAAAGCCACATCACAGGCAGGCACGGACATTGTTGCATCTGGTACAAAAAGACAAACATACACACGCAGACACACTTGGGGCTAGAGCTCCCCTCCCCCATTGGTGCAGGGAAATGTGAAGTAGAGGCAAGACAATGGTGCTCCGATTGGAGCTTTAGAATGGGTTGGG
Organism: Euleptes europaea; assembly: GCF_029931775.1. Taxonomy (NCBI): domain Eukaryota; kingdom Metazoa; phylum Chordata; class Lepidosauria; order Squamata; family Sphaerodactylidae; genus Euleptes; species Euleptes europaea. The sequence goes on from NC_079324.1 coordinate 40,235,879, forward strand.
TGAGAGAGGGGAAGAAAAAAAGGGGGGGAGATGACCCCAGCTAAACCCATCCCCTGCAGAACTGCAGAGTCCATTCATATTCATCCTCCCCATCCAAATCTGTAAGAGTCTAAACTGGCAGGACTTAAGGCATTCCTTCCTATGGCATCCTTCAAGGTCTTATAGCCAGGGTGAGCATCCGCTTACAGCCTGAAAGGCTGTTGTTTAGCCACACTGCTTCGGAAACGTTTTATTGAGAGTGTGGGATATAAATAATTTAAATAAGTAAAAGTCATCAAAGAGGGCTCCAGAGAGGCAGCGCTCCAAACGCCCAGTGAGCCAGGGGGGGAATGCGGCTTCGGTTGCAGTACAACAGTGAAAGCTCTTTCAGAGTCATAGAAGTCTTGCCTCGCCTTAACCAAGTTCGTTTGCCACTGAATTTCTCAAACGTGTTGAGCTAACAGCCGCATTGAGCTTGTTCCTCATTTCCGCTGTTTGCCACATGCATTACTTATTTTGTCCCAGTGAATGAAGCATTGTGCACACACAAACTGCTCACAATCTCGGCTTCATCTTAGCTATCTTTTGCCACTGACAAATAGCCTGCAGCGCGTGTTAAAGTGATTGTCAAATGGTAATCAGAAGAAGACTATCAGGTGAGTCAGTGAGGGTGCTCGCTGGAGGACTCTGTAGGCTGGGATCCTATACCTCAGTTCCGCTGGGGCTCCTTTCATCTGTCACAGAGGCTGTCCTGATCTGCGGAGCACACATTCCTCAAGCACTGGGCACCTCTACTCATGCAAAACCCCAGTTTTCCAAGCCAAAAAGTGCATTATGTAAAAGGAATGCACTCTGCAGCAGAGGACAGACTCTACAATGGATGAGGAGGGTTGCAAGTAGAAAGAAGGTATAGGATCCAAGACATCTTGTCTCACCAAGTCCTGAAAAAGCTTATTAGTCAGTCATTAGGGGGTGAGTCTTCTGAAGGCTGATTCCTGTATGGCAAAGGATTCTAAGCCTCCTGTGCAGGGATGGTTCAGGTGAGGAAACTCAAAAGTTACAGGGACAAAAATAAAACCACTGCAGGGAAAGGCAAGGTTAATAGACTGCATTTTCCGCTGAAAGTCAATGTGACTTGTTAAGCCAGAAAGGATATTTGAAAAGTACTTGGATGACAATGGAAAGCAAAAGCAGCCCGAAGCAGATGAAGTGGAAGTTTACTCTGAATCAAGTTGTTAGGTGGGGTTTGGGCATAGGTACATCATGGCATGGGCAGCACAGATGTCATTTCAGATTCAAAATAAGAGTCCCTACTGAATTGAATTGATCTAGGGCAGGGGTGGGGAACCTTTTTCCTGCCAAGGGCCATTTGCTCATTTATAACATCATTTGGGGGCCATAACCAGGTGTAGATCTCCTGGCATGGGGTGGGGGGGAGAGGCTAGGGTTGCCAGGTCTCCAGACACCACCTGGAGGTTCAAAGATTAAACCTCATGCTATTTTCCTTCACCACCTGGAGGTTAGCAAGAAATAACAGCACATGGGCTCAATATGGCAAAGAATCAAATGCACAAAAGTAATTCCACAATTTTCATTCACAATAATAAATCAACAATGATATACACAAAGCAACAAGTCCCATTTAGAATTACAACTCATTCCAAGTCAACAAATATATACACAAAGCAACAAGTCCCATCTGGAGGTTGGCAACCACAGGGGAGGCCATGCAGAGAAGGCCTGGAGGGCACCCCGCTCCCCCCTCCCACCCCCTCTCAGGCAGGAGGGCAGCCAGCGGTGGGCCCCGAGCAAATGAGGCGCCAGGGGTCGCAGCCCGCAGCCAATTCTCAGGGAAGGAAGGGAGGAAGGAAGGAAAATAGAAATGGAGAGGGAGAAAAGGACGGAAGGAGACAGGCAAAGAAAGAGACCAGGGAGAGAGGGGGAGAAAGGAGAAAGAGTGACAGAAAAAGAGGAAGAGAGAAAAGCCTTACCCCACACACACACACACACACACACACACACGCCGGCCCCACGCAACCGGGCCCCAGGCTCCCCGCCTCCCCCAACACACACACACACATGGTAGCACACGCAGTCCCGCGCAACCGGGCCACAGCCTCCACGCCCTCCCACCCCAAGTCCACAAAAGGCCCTCCAAGCCCAATCGGCTCCCGCGCGCATGTTTCGCCACCGGCCTCTCCCCCCCCTCGCTGCTTGACAGGTGGCGAGAGGGGCTTACAGTGTGCCGCGGCGTTCCTGCATGCTGCAACTGTAGGGGGCAGCCTTGGGGGAAAAGTCCCTCCTCCTCCCCCCTCCTCTCGCCGACCAACAGTCGACGAGAGGAGGTCCAAAGGGCACCGCGGCCCCAGGAACACCCTCGGGGAGGGCCGTGCTGTGCTGCGCCTCCACGGCTGGGCCCTGGAGCTCCTGAGGGCCATTGAAAATGTCCTCGGGGGCCGCATACTGCCCCCGGGCCGGATGTTCCCCATCCCTGATCTAGGGGAAGCAGATCTCCCCATTTCTCTGACCAAGCATCATCTTCTTTTTGACTTATGTTGTGATAACTCCAGCCTTGGACAGCTGGGCAGGTCAGGTTAAGAAGGACCACAGGTAGCAGGTGTCAGGAAAGTCCTTCCAATGTCTGAGACTCTGGGAAGTGGCTGCCAGTCAGAGTAGGTAATTCTGGGCTATTGCACCATGTTCTAGTTCTACATAAGATATTTGTGTATGTTCATATAGTGTCTCACCATATGTTTGGTTTGGAAAAAGGCCTATGGTTCAGTGATAGAGTGCATGCAAAGGTACCAGATTCAGTCCTTGGCATTTCTATTTACAAGGATTATGGGTGTCAGGAAAGATCTTTATCTCCCCCAAGACCTTGAAGAGCTGCTGCCAGTCCAGACTAGGCTACAGAGACCAATGCTCAGAACCTATATAAAGCAGCTTCATATGTTCAGTTGTTCATCTGAAGTTTCTGCAGAGGTCCTGCACTTTCCAATGTCCACCCAAACACAATTTGAGAAGTAAAACCCAAAGTAAGTTTCACTGACACCCATTAAGTAGCCCGTACAACATGCCTACGCCTCCCCATACACATATAGAAAGCTACTCTCTGAATTGGTTTGTGGAAAGGTATGGTTAATAGGGTTCTTAAACAGATCAAGCATATGGATATGTAGTCAGAAAGTAACTGATCACAATCTGACAATTTATCCATGCTTTAATATGGTTATGCTTTAATATGGTTTTTAATATGCTTTAATATGGTTAATGTTAACAAAACAACTGCAATAATTTTCTGACATTCAAGAAAAATTGGAGATGTTCAGAGTTGGCTACTGTTTTGGTGTCTCTCCATCTGGCTTCAGTTTTCTGGGCAGCAAGGGGACAGAGTCACTAAGCAGATACATGCCTGACAGGGGCAGCATCCAATCAGAACAGTTTTCCTATGTACCCACTGAGCAGGATTTTCCCATTTCTGTGTACACTGCTTCTACTTTCCACATTTGCAAGGCTTTCTGAATCTTTATCAATGTGGGTCCAGTTTATGTTAACTGTTTTGCTATCTGAGGCTGTGCTTGCTGGGCAGGAGCAAAGCTTTGCTTATAACCACAGGCAGGCAGGTAGGACTGCACAGACTGGGGAAGACAGACACAGAGGTCCAAGTTTGCCCTCCGCCCCTTGTAATAGATAACAACCCTGCCTGGCAGCCAGACAGAGGGAGGCAATAGAAGCAGAAGCTAGGGCTTCACACATAGAAAACAATAAACACAATATACACATGTAACAAACCAATGAGATGAAAGAGATCAGTAATGGGGAAGATCAGATTTTCTTTCTTTGAGAGAAAACAATTGATTCTGAATCTAAGATCTCAATGGCCATTTTTGCATGGTCAATTTTGATGTTCGCTCAAAGCTCTTTTTTAAAATGCGACTTTAAAAATGCCTTTTCACGGTCCCGATGCAAAAGGAGAAGTTCCACTCCCCCCACTCGCCTGCTCCTTTGTTCCTGTTTGCATATCCATTAGCATATGCAGAGCTGACGCGCCTCTCTTGTTTTGCATTGTTCCTTGAGGGGGATTCTTCGTGGCAAACACCAAAGGTCGCATTAAATGGGCTCTTTAGTAATGCGAAGCAGGTATGTGCTGGCTTTGCAGTCACTTCCGGAATGACGGTTCAGTGTGCAAAATTCAAAAAAAATATGCGGGGCAATTCAGCCTGGAACGCTCTGCTAATTGCCATGCAAAAAAGGCCAATGTCTCTAATAAAAATTAGCTGCACCTTTTCCCTGATACAAAACACCCCTCCTCCCAGTTTCCATTAGCCTCACTTGAGGCAGAGACGGCCACCTTTTTATATGTCCATTTTAAAACAAAGATCACATAGGTCAGAGGAGCTAAAGCCTGCCCCATTCCAAACCTTACAGTGCTTTCATCCTTTTCCCCTAGCCCAGCTGTTTTCTGTTAACTGAGCTGGGCTGGGAGGAAAATGCTGAAACCTTTAGAGTGAAGAGAGAGAAGGGAGGAGAGAGAAGGCTTAGCTCTTCATGTCTGCATGTTCTATTTTGTGGAGGGGGGGAGAGAAATAGACCCTCACCACATTTGAGAATCCTGGGAAACGAGGGCAAAGCTCACTCACAAGCCAATGCAAGCCTCCCAGTGCCCACTTCAATTCCCTCTATAATGTGGGCACTTTCTCCTATCTGCCTGAAATTTGGAAGGGACAATCCCTTTGGGGATGGGTGCAGTTCCTGAGAATTTCACCTCAGTTGAGAACAGGTCACATCCAGAATCCCATTAAAGCTTATGGAAATGACTGGAATTATACAGCTAGCTTTAATTCAGATAATAAGGAATGTGACTCGTTTTTAAAGTAACAAATGACCCAAATCTGATTTTGCCTACCACCCTCCAATCTATAACAAGAAAGCAAAGGGGACTGAAAGCAGCTCCGGCAAATGTTAAAATAGGGTTGAAAATCCCTGCAAACTGCTGAGTTCTCGCATTGCTTCCAAAAATGTCACTTGCTCCAAGAACTAAAGCTGTAGAGCAGACTTAGAAGTAACTGGGATGCTAGTGACAAATAATTGCTGGGGGGGGGGGGTTAAGCAGGAGTGGGAATATCAGGGAAACTGGAACATCTATCAGGCCTGGTTGACATGCATCACGTAGTGCTAAGGGAATTAACTAACAAGCCCACAGATCATTAGGTATGACATACCAAAAAGTCATGGCAAGCCACACATCTCCTAAGACTGCGAATGGCTTCTCCCCACCAGCTCCTGCAAGCTTTGAACCCAGTAAAAGTTCTGAAGCAAATGAAGCCTGGGCTAGAAAGATATGCATTCTCTTAAGATGAAAAGTGTACAGGTGCAGAATGAATCAAGAGAAGAAGGGGCCCTGAGTGGGTGGGGGCACCCCACTCTAATTTTAGGTGCTCACAATTATTTCTGCTCATCTGGGCCTCCTCCTGTCTCTGACTCACAATCCCAGCCATTACATAATTGGATGGAGAATGCAAAGGAACCACTAGCCCAGGGCTGAGGAATGGGGCTGTCATGGCTGAGCCTTATCCCTGGGAGCTGGAGGACTCGTTTTGGAGACTTTCGCTCTTATGGACACGTGGCTGGAACCAAATCTTCAGAGATGATTTGCTGAGCTGAGATTGCTTTCCATTCAAATTTGGCTTTTGGACAGACATGACTGCACTGTACTCAAAAGGATGGAAAACAGTAGTGTGTTGGATCCAACCAACTTTTCCACTGGTGAAAAAGGGAGGAGGAGATCCTTCTTGACCAACAAAATGACTATGCTGGAAAGTATGGGATTTGCATGGACAAAAGCCATGTGGGTTTGTTTGTTTTTAATTTGCATCACTTATAGTCCACTTTTCCCCCCAATGGGAACCCAAAGTGGTTTACATCATTAACCTCTCCTCTATGTTATCCTCACAACAACCCTATGAGGTCAGGAGGAGGAGGAAGAGGAAGAGGAAGAAGAAGAAGAGTTGGTTTTTATATGCCAACTTTATCTACCACTTAAGGAAGAATCAAACCGAGTTACAATCACCTTCTGTTCCCCTCCCCACAACAGACACCCTGTCAAGTAGGTGGGGCTGAGAGAGTGTGACTAGCCCAAAGTCACCCAGCTGGCTTCATGTGTAGGAGCATGGAAACCGACCCGCTTCACCAAATTAGCCACCGCCACTCATGTGGAGGAGTGGGGAATCAAACCTTGTTCTCCAGATTAGAGTCCACTGCTCCAAACCACCGCTCTTAAACACTACCCCACACTGGCTCTCAAGTTAGGCTGAGCCAAAAGGTCACCCAGAAATCTTCCATGGCAGAGTGGGGATCCTAACCTGGGTGTCCCAGATCCTAGTCTGACAATTTAACCACTACACCACACAAGCTCTGGCTGTGGGATGGGGCTGTAACAAGAAGTAGAATTGAGCAAGATAGAACAAAAAAAGCTTGCTGGATCTAACCTGATACACAAAAGAGTTTATTTATTTATTTTGAAAACTTATACCTTGCTTCTCACTGTGCTCAAAGTGGCATCCATCAAATCATCACAATAGCACCTAAAACACTACAACCGCCCAACTTAACCAAGGTTTAAAATACCAAAAGCGCAGACCACCCTCTAAAACATGCATAAACTCAGCCAGAGCAGTTTTACACTGTAAAACCTATCTCAGAAAGGTGGTATTTTGCACCTCCTCTGACAGGCTGTTCCAAAGGGTAGGTGCTACCACAGGAAAGGCCATAGTTCTAGCAAAGGCTTAATGGAAGGCACCTTCAAGAGGAGATGTTGGGCCAGTCTAATTTGGTGAACTGATTTGTAAAGGAAGAGGTGGTCCTTGAAGTACAAAGGGCCTTAGAAGTCAAAAACAATACTTTAAATTATGCCTGAAACAAATTGGCAACCAGTGGTGTTGTATGTGAACACTGTCCAGTAACAGTCAGAAGTTCAGCCAGTGCATTTTACATAAGTTTGTAACTTATGTACAGGCTCCATAGAACTAGCCCCTCAAGCCAGCATGGTGTAGTGGTTAAGAGCGGTGGTTTGGAGCAGTGGAGTCTGATCTGGAGAACCGGGTTTGATTCCCCACTCCTCCACATGAAGCCAGCTGGGTGACCTTGGGCAAGTTACAGTTCTATTAAGAGCTCTCTCAGCCCCACCTACCTCACAGGGTGTCTATTGTGGGGAGGGGAAGGGAAGGGGATTGGTAAGCCAGTTTGAGTCTCCCTTAAGTGGTAGAGAAAGTCAACATATAAAAACCAACTCTTCTTCATCGTCATCATCCCCTTTCCCTTCACCTCCATCTTGTCTGGATTAAATTTCAACTTGTTCATCCTCATCCACTCAACAAGGACTTCCAAGCACAGACAATGCAGCATCTGGAAGTTCTGACAAAGATATATATATATCTGTGTGTCACCAGCATATTGATGGCAGCCAACTCTAAAATGTTTAATCATCTCATCTATAATGGTCTCATATAAATATTAAAAACTACAGGGGAAAGTACTGAACCTTAGGGGACACCAGAAGATAACTCTCAAGGCACTGAATCATCATCTGTGACGGAAGTTCTCTGCCCTTCATCTGATAGAAAAGGTCGAAACCAACCTAGGGCAATGCCTAACACTCCCAAACCACACATTAAAAGATTCAATAAAATGGTATGTTGTATCACATGGGATGTGTCAGACAGACTGAACAAATAAACCAGGAAGTACCCCTCTCCAGGTGGGAGATACTGCCAACCTTTCTAGATTCTGTAAATCTAGAAAATCTAGCCTTGGTGCACAATCTTGTTGGTCTCTAAGGTGCTGCTGGATTCAGTTACACCAGTTCTACTGCAGTCCAGCATGGCTATCCTCTGGAACTGCCTTGGTAGCTGTTGGTCATGGGACCAATAGGAGAGAAAGTGCCCCTGGATTTGGTCCTCAGTAGTGTTCAGGACCTGATGGGAGCTGTAAGTGTAGCTGAACCAATTAGGAAGAATTTTCTAACAGTTCGAGCTGTTCCTCAGTGGAACAGGCTACCTCAGGAGGTGGTGAGCTCTCCTTCCCTGGAGGTTTTTAAGCAGAGGCTAGATGCCATCTGTCAGCAATGCTGATTCTATCACCTTAGGCAGATCATGAGAAGGAGGGCATCTGGGCCATCTTCTGGGCATAGAGTTGGGGTCACTGGGGGTATGGTGGGTGGGAGATAGTTGTGAATTTCCTGCATTGTGCAGGGGGTTGGACTAGATGACCCTGGTGGTCCCTCCCAACTCTATGATTCTATGGGAACAGTGATCACAATGCTATTAAATTCAGCATTTATGTCAGTGGAAAGTCACCCCAAAAGTCCAACAGGACCACAACATTTGATTGCAGAAGAGGAAACCTCTTAAAAACAAGGGGATTTGTTTAATGGAAGTGGAAAGGAAAACTAAAAAGGGTCAAATCCCGTCAGAATGCTTTGAAGTTATATTGAAGTTCAGAAGGGTTTGCCTCAGACCAGGAAAAATACTACCAAGTCTAAGAGGATACTAAAATGATTAATGAGCAAAGCCAAGGAAACCATAGAAGGCAAGAAGGTTTTCTTTAAAAAGTGGAACTCTTGCCCAAACCAGATGAAAAAGGAGGAGAAAATGTTCTGGCAAAACAAATGTGAGTTGACAATAAGGCTAGAGGGGGGAGAGAATTTGAGGAGCTTTTGCTTAAATTGTTACGATAATAAGAATTTGTGGAAATACCTCAGAATCATTAGGGTTCTAGATCTGCCCTTATTGTGAAGGGCTACTTTCAGGACAACCAAGGACCTGATCCAGTGAGCAGTAGAACTGGCCACATTTGACCTCTTCTGGACTGGGAGTTACAAAGCAGATGTAATATCATGTTCCTGAAATACACCCATCAAAAGTTGTCAGGAAGAGACTAGCCATCAAGATGCTTTCAAGCAACTCAAATTACCCAGGGCAACAAAATGAATAGGCAACCAATGAACATTCTTTTCATTAAAATGGGAGGCATCAGGAGAGAAAGTGCAACACACACATACACACACAAATGAGACACATCTGCAGCATTCAATAAAGATTCCACTTTTCCCAATATTCCCTGCCAGATTAGTGGCTGATTTAATTGGTTTAAAAATGATTTTGATACTGTGGGCCCACAATGAATTGTAAAATGGGAGAAATAATGGGAAATTCCTTCCCTCTCTGACTAATACCTAATTTTCCAGGATATTACCAGATCTCCAGGGTTTGAACAGGTTAATTCCCCCATGTTTGTTATGGGTTTTTTTTTTTAGCTGACTCTCAACATCTCTCAGCAGTCTGAGGACAATGAACATGCTTAGTCCTCATAAAATTGTTTTTAAGGGGAATTGTTGGGGGAAATATCTTGCCAGCTGCATAACATCTCAGATGTGCTTTTGTCTCCTTCTTGACTACAGATATAAGGGCTGGGCAAGGCCAGAGGCTCATAGAGATAGGAAGGAAGTTGTTGGGAGAACATCTGGCCAGCTGTACATTTTCTCAGCTGTGTTTTTGTCTCCTTCCTGCCTGCAGATATAAGGGGCTATACACGGCCAGTGGTGCAAGCCCTTCAGAAAGAGCCAAAGAATTCATGGCCTGTGACCCTTAGCTTGTGACTCACAGTCGAGAGGCCTATGATAGATGTCTAGGATGTATTTGGGTTTTGTTTGTTACTATTATTTACATTATATTGTTTAATTAGGCTTGGAAATTTTTGTAAACCACTTAGGGTCCCTCAGGAGAAAAGCAGCAGAGAAATGCCTAAACCAAGGAATTTACAAACTAATAATTTTCTGCAAGCCTGGGGAGTCCAGTGACTACACAGAGCTCCCTCCTGGTCTCACAGTGAGCCTCTTTTGCTGCCTTCATGACTGCCACTCAACCTTGAAGTTGGCTGTTAGAGAGAAAGATGTCAGGTTTCAGGCTAAAGAATTCTTTCAGCCATTCCCCCTGCAAACGGCTGCTTTCGTGACTGACTGTTTAACTTTCACTATCATTTGCTTCTCTACAAGAGGACTCTGTCATCCAAGGGTTTCAGAATGTTGTGCACATACTAGCTGATTAAACCGTGTAAGATGCCTAAAGGCATAACATTCATGGGAAGCAGTAGATGTATTTATTTTAAAGAATTTCTATCCTGCCAGTCTCAGCCCAAAGACTCAAGGTAGATCACAACAAATAAAAAGTGCGGAGCAGTATCAAAACCACACACCAAAAATCACAGAAAAAATATCAAAGTAGCGCTGAAAAGGCAAACTAAGAGCAATTAAAACTCAAATCCAAGCCAATCCCTCAACCTGCGTAAAACAGCAGAGCAGTCCAAACAAAGGAAACAATATGTCAGTGCAGAAGTCAGTGGAAGTTAAGCTAAAATTAAATAACCAACAAAATATAAAACAATAGATAATAAATAACCAAGGAAACAGCCATTTAACCAAAAGCCCAGGGAAACAAATACATATTTTTCTGATGCCAGATAGCCAATCATCTGAGCCTCTACAGACTGAAATTTTGCAGAACCTCCTTTCCTCTCTTCAAATGACTTTTTGATCAAAATGGACTTGATTGGAAACGGACTCCAAAATCCTAAAAAGTGGAAAAGAAACAGATTGCTGGATTTCTAAGAGAAATTGGGTAAAGAGGAATCAAGAGAATTTCTCTTAACAATGCTAATTTGCCCCCTTCCCTGCAGTGACACGAGGGAGCCCTCTACCAGCTTTCTTAGACATTTTCAGAAGAAGATATCCTATGATTTGGGATGGCTGTTTCAAGACTGAGAACCATAGAAAGGGGTGGAATCTTGGGTGAGCTGTCCTTTGGAAGACTCAGGAATGGGTTTTGCTCTTCCTCTAGCCTGGCTGCCAAATTTGACTCAAGAAGGACTCCCCAGAGACAACTGTATTAGGGTTTTCTGCAATTTTCCCTATATAGAGTGGCCTGGCTCAGTTGTTTCAGTATCTGGACCCGTGCAGTTTGCTTGTGAAATATGGATTAATTATAAGAAACCTAACCAAAATGTTAATGACCTTAGTTAAATCCCAAAACAGCATTTTTAGAGTTTAGAGGAAGCAAAAAAAAAATGGCAGTAGGAAAGGCTGGTGTATCACATTGAACATACAGCCTACCAATTGATTTCTCTTGGCTTTGATGGTAGGGTTGCTGCCCAATGTTAGCAGCCTGGCAGGAGAGTTTGGGGGTGGGGACAATCTTCTTGATGTCACACCAATGTGCAACATCACTTCTGGCAAAAAAAACCAGAGGTGTCATCATTGTGCTGTAGTGACTGTCTAGGACAGTAGTTCCCAAAGTGGGCAGTACCATCCCCTGGGGGCACTAAGAGGCAAAGGGGGCACTAAGAGGGGACACTAAGAGGCAAGGGGGCAGCAGGGGGGCTAGAGGGGGCTTCAACTGTGTTGTTGGATAGGGTAAGGAGTGCTGGGGTTGAGTTTGTGGAACCGAGGGGGCGGTAGCCCAAAAGGTTTGAGAACCACTGGTCTAGGATTCACACCGTTTGTCATCGGAAGTGACAGTGCTCATTAGGACGATGCTGAGGATACCCTTTCATTTCCCCCCTCCTGTCTGTTAAGCGATAGCAGAGAATGGAGGGCCCCAGCCAGGATGCTGAAGTCAGACCAATCACAATATTTGGGTGGAATGTAAGGGGGATCAGGGCCTGTGGTTTGTGTGTCCAGGGACAAAGAAGAATGTATGGAAATGCACCCAACTTCATGGTTTTCTTTTCCACACAAGACATCTGAGAATGCGTATTTCCTGGTAGCTGAGTTTCATCTCATACGCTCTACTTTTTCATTACTACACTGATCTATGAGGTTAGCAAATAGACATCCTTGGGGGGGGGGAACCCATCAGGCACATTTGGGCATTCATTATCCTGCTTCAGGCCACAATCCATGTGCTAAAGAACTTAGCCATTGAACACTATGAGTTCATTGCTGGATTTGCCATTTGCCTAAAGCCAGGGTTTCCAACCTTGTTAAGCCTGTGACACTTCAAGAATGTTGAAAAAAAGCAGAGAGTGCAACCATAAACCGGCTACCATGAAGGGCAGGACCTACCACAACAGGGTTGCCATGGGGTACTGTGGCCACTCACAAAATATTGGGAAGTTCCAAGACAGGCAATTTCCTATGGTGGAGTCAATTGTCTCCAAATGGATGCTTCCTGTAGACAAAAAGGTGATACCTCCTATGCTCTTCTGAAGCACCTCCTATTCCAGTGAGGTGGGGGAAAGCCAGGACTTGGTCTTTGCTTTGGGTAAAAGATGCTTCATGAGGGAGGAGGAAGTGGGCACCAGGAAACACATTGGTAAGCACTGTGGCGCCTACAGGCACCTTGTTGGGGAGTGCTCTAATTCACACTACATTCAGACTTAAACCGCATCACCCCCCAAGAGATTGTCATCCAATTTCGCCTTTCATGTACTGAAAGAAAATATTTCTCCAGCATCCCACGGCAGCAGACTCCCCTGGAGCGATACTGTTCCTACATGTAGATCATGCCCTGCGTTAGCACAAATCCACCAGCCCAGTAAATATTGGATCTGTGAAATCCTTTTACACCAAAGGAATCGCCTTTTGATTTTAGCAAGCAAAATGCCAGCGTTAATTTCTTTAAGAGTTGTGGGACTCTGAATTCCTGGCACCGTAAGACATCAGGCAGAATCTGCTCAGAATTCTTGGTAACTTTTTCTCTAGAGTATTTGGTGTAATGGTTTAAAATGTTCCCAAGTAGGTTAATGGGTTGGGCTGTGGCAGATTTTTTTCAGAAGGCAGAACATATACAACCGTGAGATGCTGCTCCCCTGTTCCAGCCCATCCCAGTGCCTGTGCTTCGGGGCACATTTTTCTGGAATGGTACATCTCCCCAGCTGCTTCTTCAGGCCGCTGTCCAGGGTGCTGAAAGAGCCGTGCTCTTGCTTTTTTTTCCCCACCTCAAAACCAGCCCTCTGTGCAAACGGGTCACCAGACTTGCTCATCACGAACAGAACCTGAAATCCTGTATTTCACCACAAACCCTCCCATTATGTGTTTATCAGCAAAAAGCACAGTTCCAGTTTCATCTCGCAGAAAATGAGGTGGGCGCTCCGTTTGCTCCAAGCAGTGAGCAGCCACAACAAGAGCAACAGTAATAACAAAGTAGTTGCTGCAGGCTTGGTGGCCACGTGTCACGGACTCTTTGTGGCCCTAATTTCAATCAGAGGTTTGCAATATCCTCTGCCCTTTTCACAGTGCCTGAGGCACCACTGGCCTGTAAGAGTCTTTCCTCTCCGAAATGACCCCCCCCCCCAAACTTTATTTATTGTATGTGTGTAAAGTGCCGTCAAGTCTCAGCTGCTATATGATGACCCCTTAGGGTTTTCATTCTGAGGTGGTTTGTCATTGCCTGCCTCTGTGTGGGCTGAGATAGTTCTGAATGAACTGTGACCGGCCCAAGGTCACCCAGCAGTCTTCACAAGGAAGAATGGAGAATCAAACCAGGTATGACAGATTCGAATCCACCTCTGTAAACCACTACACCACAATGGCTCTCACTTTATTTATTAGGCAAGGTGAATTCCTCCATGAGGGGACTCTTGCAGATCTCAAGGGCCAGTTTCAATATATTTTTTAATGAGACAAGTGTGTTTGGAATTAATCCTGTAATATCTCAGGGTGGGAGAGGGAATGACATCAACATACAGTGTTCACATGGACATTCCAAGGAAACCCTGTGAGAGTAGCAAAATGCCAGTCCTGTGGCAGGTCTGCTCATGAGCAATATAAGGTGTAAAAATCACAAAGAAGGGATTCTATTCATCTTTAGATCAAAGAAGAGTTGGGTTTTATATGCCAACTTTCTCTACCACTTAAGAATCAAACCAGCTTACAATCACCTTCCCTTCCCCTCCCCACAACAGACACCCTGTGAGGTAGGTGGGGCTGAGGGAGCTCTAAGAGAGCTGTGACTAGCCCAAGGTCACCCAGCTGGCTTCATGTGGAGGAGTGGGGAAACAAATCCAGTTCACCAGATTAGCGTCTGCTGCTGATGTGGAGGAGTGGGGAATCAAACCCAGTTCTCTAGATCAGAGCCCACCACTCCAAACCACCCCTCTTAACCACTACACCATGCTGGTTCTCAATGACTTAAGAGCTGGCCCCAATGCAGTTTTAAAAATCTGCACATGTGGACCAGCCATGGCTATAATTCAAGGTTTTACAGCTCCAGGGGAAGTCCCAAATTAGCAACAAAAAAAAATCTCATATGTAAAGTAATGGGGGTTAATCCCTCCCCAAAACATTAAAAGAGATGTCTGTACATTCATAGACATTATCCCTCCCCCCCCCACCAAAAAAAAAAGAGTTCAGGAAGCATTTTGGGTAGCAACCCAACACTGCAGCAGTGGCTGCTGCCATCATCAGGAGGAGGGGGAAGAGATGAGCGGGAGGGAAGCTGGAGCCAGCAGGAAAGAGGGAAGGAAATTGGAACCAAGGGAAGAAGCTCCGTTACATCAGGGAAGGGCTGCAGTCTCCCCCCATGAGTCCTTGCAGGTACCCTTCTTGTCTTATCTATAACTACACCTCATAACAAGCCCATGGCAATAATTCTGATAATTCTATAGCACTGCAAAGTAGGGATGTATTGTATATGGATGAGGGGGGGGGAATAGTCCTGTGAACATTCAAATACATGTCTGGAAGACAGCTCAGTATGCATCTGGCAAATTTCAAAAGCTGCCTGCAGAATTCCTGCAAGGCCACAGTTTTGAGAAATGCATAAGTGTCAGCTGCCCGTAGACCCTTGGAAATGGAAGTGAGAATCCAGACTATGTGAACAAGGAAAGGTCACACAACCTCTAAGCTCAGTGGGTTTGATTCTCCAAAGGGGAGGGGGAGGTGTCAGGAGAAGAGAAGGTTCTCACAGGCAGGATGGTGCTACTGCACTCGTCTTGTTAGTGGCTTCCTGGAGGCACCTGGTTGGCCGCTGTGTGAGCAGACTGCTGGACTTGATGGTCCTTGGTCTGATCCAGCAGGGCCTTTCTTATGTTCACCCCCAAATGCCAGTTGTATCCCATTTGTGCTCGATCCCAGTTTGGTGTTTCCTCACTCTCGTTTATCTTATTCAGAAAGGTTGAGCCAGACCAACCTTCAAGGGGTTCCACGGTGCACAGCACCCCCTTGTGGCTTTCTTTCTTTAACTGCAGGGATGGAAGCTAAGACCCTGGCAACGACGACAAAAAGCCACTCTGTGCTACTACAGATGTAACATTGCTTGAGACATGCGCTGCAAAGAGTGCTGCAGGGCTATTTGTTCTGAAAATAAGTATACTCTTGGAACATTAGCTGGGCCTGAGCCAAAGTCACAGACAAAGAGATCCTCTGCTTGGCCAAGCTAGAAGAGAAATAAAAAGGAGAGAGAGAAGGGCTAAACCATCTAGTCACTCACACATTTGTTCTTCCAGCTCTAGAGGCATTCATTCAGCATGGAAACATGACCAATTATGATGCCCTTGGCATGTGCACATAAAATTTACATCCATGCATACGTCTGTCAAAATTTGTTTGTGTGCGTGCTAAAAACATAACATGTAACCTGACCCATAGTCCCGCTGCAAGCTGTTCAATAGGTGCCTGGAGGTGGCCTGCTCCTTCTCTAATGTTATGATGGCAGCTAAATAATACCCTTGGTCCAAACTCTAAGCAGTCTCTGTTTATTCTGTCACTATATTAGGAGGAACTGAGCATCCCAAGGTTGCACCCAGCATGTGAGCAAATCCAGGCAAGCCCAGTAAATCTGCAAAAATTTCTTCGGAGTACTTTGACTGCTGTGTTTCTTATTTTATAGCTAAGCCTTGACCCCAGATGAAGAAAGAAGGCTGTGCCTCATGCATTGCCAGGAGGGTTCCAAAACTGTAAATCTAAGTTGGGCAAATAAATGGTATATTTATATAAAGGTTCTTTTGGTCAAAGACCTGCTGTGAAGTGCAAAGCAAGTGAGATGGTGTCAGGGCTCATTGGCAAGCTACCTTCTCAGCCAGGCAGAAGAATCTGAGCTGAAGAACCTGTGTAAAAATACAGGGTTACTGACATGGAGGCACACATACATGCACGAGTGCACACTCCTATTAATTCTGGAAGATGCTAGTTCTAACCCAATACAGGTGGACCTCTGCTTTGAGGGTGACTTACTCCAACCACCTACATGCACACATGTGCACACCATCACTCCTGTTCCATGGCCATACAGGAGGGAAATGGCCGAGTCAGTCTCACAGGGTGGGCTGCATACGGAAGTGCTAAACAAAGTCTGCGATGGGACTTTTCCCTCAGATTTTGGCATTAACATGTTGAATCATGCATTGCAAAGGGGAAGAGTTATGATACATGAGCAGGTGTCAAAAATGAATGAACTTGCAGTGCTTGGCTGAGTCCATCTTGGATGGTTAACTGCTAATTCAGCAGGAGTGTGCCAAATGAACATCCTTCTGGTAGACTCCATTTGGAATATCTTTGGAGGGATGGAGGGAAATGCATATTTGGAGGACAAACATTTTAAAATCTGAGCTTCTTAAAGCAGTCCTCAGGAGTTCATAGCAGTAACAGTGTGAGAAGCACCAGCCATCCAAGTCTTTAAAAAAAAGAAAGGCAGTCAGGAAAACCCCACTAGGAATGGCCTTGGAGGTAGCCATATATGGAGTAGCAATCTGGAGGCAAGGTCTCCTTCCAGTTAGTGTGTGTGTGTGAAGCAGCTATTTTATGGAATAGCAATAACAAGCAAAACCTGCCAGCATGGCAGCATCATGGTTTGGCTTGCCCTTCATCCTCCAGTGGGTTGTCAGAGGCATCTGAGAAAAAGTCGTCCTGGTTGTATTGCTTCAGTTTGTTCTCCAAGAAGGTTATGCGCTGTTTGAGCTTCATCTGGGCAGTGTCGTAGTCAGACAAGAGCCGGGAAAAGCGGGTGTGCAGTGTCTCCAGGCTGACCTCCAACCTGTCCAATTTCTGTTCCACACTCCCTTCCATGCTTTCAGCAGCCGTCGTTTCATCCAACAGCCCTTCTTTGACCAGAATCTCACGGCCACGTTCCTCCAGAACTTTCTTGGCATCAGGGTACTCTGTCACTGCTTCCATGAGGTCCTCCTTCGACAGGCAGAATAGGTCAGAATAGCCAAGGCTGCGTATGTTTGCTGTCCGCCTGTTTCCCATTTTGCTCCCTTTGATGTTGAGGATGCTGATCTCACCAAAGCAGCACCCTGAAGTTAGCAAAGCATACTGAGTAATGCCGTCATCAGCCACCACAGCCAGCTTCCCTTCTTTGATGATATACATCTCCTTACCAATGTCCCCTTTTCGGCAAATATAATCGCCCGGGCTGAAAACCTGAGGACGGAGCTTGAGCACCAGTTCTACCAAGAGCCCAGCCTCGCAGTCCTGGAATATCCTAACTTTCTTCAGAGTGTCTAGGTGGACGTTAATGGCTATCTCCGCTCGCAGCTTGTTAGGCAGGTTCTTGAGCACTTCCCATTCTTCCACAGTTTTTTTATTGGTCCAGAGATAATCAAACCACCTGATGACCTTGGCCTCCATGTCCTTGCTCACTTTGCGGAACTGCATATAGTGCTTGACGGCATCAATCTTGGCCTGGAACTCTGCTCTGGTGGCGTTCATGTTGGAGATCATGGAGCCCACGTTCCCCACAATGGTAGCAAAGATGAGGACACCAATCAGGAAGTCAAAGATGACAAAGAGGAACTCTTCATCGCGCACAGGAGGAGGAGTCTCTCCAATGGTTGTCAAGGTCAGTGTAGACCAATAGAGACAATAGATGTACTCCCTTGTCAGATAGCCGTACTCTGGATCCGATATATTTGGATAAACCCAGGTGTCTTCTCCAAAGCCAATGGACTTGGAAATGGCATAATAAATGCAGGCATTCCAGTGGATTATGACCAAGATGTACAACACTAGGTTGGAGATCCTAAAGATGTTTGGGTAGCTGGTCCTCGTCTCAGTTCGATCAAAGAACTCAAACATACGGGAGAAATGTAGCAGCCTATTGAAGCGTACCTCTGGCCGGCTTAAGCCCGTGGCAAAGTATGCAAGATCGGTGGGTAAAACAGAGAGGATATCAAGCTTGAATTGTAAGGTGGCAACATATTTATCACCCAGCTTCTTGGGGTCTCTGACGAGTAAGCCCTGTTCAAGGAAACCTGCCAGGGAAAACATAGCAAGTATTAACCCTACTCCTTTGTCTAGTTACATGATTACTAACACAGTTAGTCAAATATTTCTACTTAGTCACCATGTTTTGCAAGTTGTAGCCTTGATCAGATTCCAGCTGTGTAAATTATATTACTGGTAGTCGAGGAAGTTAGTTCTGATGGTGACATCACGATACTACCCACGCACCCAGATTTTCTATCTTCACCGTGGGGAATTCACAGGGCAGGGAGGGATTACTGAAAGGATGCTACAGCCCCAGATATTCTGAGATCACTGAAGTCTACATTTCAGCCATTTAGTTCATTCATTAATTCAACAAGATGTCACGCCAGAGACCTTAACCATTCCAAAATGTTTTGCCTGTTTTGGGGAGGGAAACATTCAAAGTCAGGGTTGATAAATCTTTCACTGGGAAGCTATTTGTCAGAACGTCTGTTAACAAGAATCTCTTTCTCGAGACCTCTTAAGGACTGAGAGGAGCAAGAGAGAATACTGTTCAAACACAGCTGATGTGACTGGCAATATTAAGACACACCTGCGGGCTGATGCTTTCCCGAGCCAGATGCCTAAACACACTCACCTGTGCGCAGCCGGATGGCAATGTCAAGGAGATAGATGCCATCGGAGACGTAGTCCAGAACCAGCCATAAGATCAAGTACCGCTTGTGGAGCTCATTAAAACAGGCTCTGCGGGGAGATCACAACAGAGAAACGCAGAAGGATGAGGGCCTATGCCAAAGCAATGGTTGCAGCAGATATCAGGCTTGATCTGATTGTGGGGCAGTAGAGACTAGTGCTGAGCCACCAGGAGTGGCGTGGCACTGGTAAACATTTTTGCCCTCCTTCACTGGGAGAGTTTGTACTGTTTGCGAAATGGTGCAATACTATTCACAAGGGGGCAAATGTCAGAGGAGGAGGAGGAGGAGAAGGAGAGTTGGTTTTTAAATGCCAACTTTCTCTACCCCTTAGGGGAGAATCAAACCAGCTTACAGTCACCTTTCCTTCCTCTCCCCAGAACAGACACCCTGTGAGGTAGGTGGGGCTGAGAGAGCTGTGACTAGCCCAAGGTCACCCAGCTGGCTTCATGTGGAGGAGTGGGGAAACCAACCCAGTTCACCACGCATCTGTCCACCACTCATGTGGAGGAGTGGGGAATCAAACCCGGTTCTTCATATCAGAGTCCACCGCTCTGAACCACTGCTCTTAACCACTACACCATGTGACCCCCTCCTTTACCAAGGCAACTGGGATGACCCTCCCTTGCTCTGATCCTGTTGCACTTATAGGTATGCAAAGGCATATCTCATTGCAAGGAATGGCATGCAGGGGCACACTCTCATTTCAATGTCCGTCAAGGGAGCAAGTGTCACATGGAGTACATATACAGGATGCAGGATGAGGCCTTCCGCACAGGATGCTCACAAGATGAAGCCTTCTAACTGTGGCCTGAGACATTCCTCCCTCCATTTTTGTTTGGTAGCATCCAGATTGATCAAAAGTCCTGGAGAATACAACAGCTTGGACTCTGTGCTGTGCTATTTTGGATTGTCCTAATAAATGGTATATGCACTGCTTTTGGTTTTGAACAAACCAAACAGCCACTTTTGCAGCAAAAAGGTCAATTTTTTTTTTACTGCAAAGACTGTCAGCAAAGGGGGAAAACACAGCCCTTCCACACTTTAACAAATGGTTTGTGAACCTTTGGCTCAGGCCTGGAGCATGGCATGCTGAGTTCATGCGAGGTGGCAATGTTGGACCAGTGGGTGGGATGCACATGGGTCAGGGAAGTGTTGTGACCCACACTGACAATACCTGCCTGGACAGCAGGGCTCTGTGTGTTGTTTGAAGAAGGACAGAACAACGCTTCCCACCAGGAAGCAAGAGGTGAAGATGGCCACAGCCAGACCCACAGACTGGGCCCTGGGGTGCCGGGGGAAGTCATTGAAGGGATGCTTTTGAAATATGAGAGACACTGATGACATTTCCCAGACCTGCTAGAGCACTGACAGCGTATCTTTGGGAAGCTCTGCAGCGGTAGGCTTACACACGCTAATATGCCAGGAGAGCATCACAGTTAAGAGGGTTGGACTTAGGCTGGGGAGAGATCTGGGTTCAAATCCCTGGTCAGCCTTGAAGCAGACCAGGTGGCCATGGACAAGTCACATCCGCCTGGCCTGAGTCATTGTGATGATAAAACGAGAGAGGAAAGAGCCATGTATGCTGCCCTGGGACCTTAGAGGAAGGGTAGGATAAAAATGTGACAAACAGATAAAATTCCTAGCGGCCCAGCAAATTAGTGACTGTTAACTCTGGGTGTTTGAGGATCTGAGCAGGGGAGAGTGTAAGCTGATACAGGCCAGTAAGAAAGCAGTCAGAGTGATTCCTCCCATCTTCTGCTCTGAGCCTCCAAGAGAGGCAGTGCTGGCAAGTTACTCTCATCCTTGGATCTGAGGCATGGATAGAGTTGCCAGGTGCCCAGTGGTGGCAGGCAAACCCCTGCCAATCCACCACCACCCTGCCCACCGACCAGCTGAGGGTTGGCGGGCACACAGGCATGTGTGCCTACACACCACGGCACGGCACTTCCTGTTTACACCCAGAAGTGCCGCATTGCAAAGGGCCCCTTGCGATGCGTCACTTCCAGATGTAAATGCATCGCAAGGGGAGTTTGCGTGGTAAAAAGGCCGCTCGTGATGCGGAACTTCCAGGTGTAAACCGGCACACACATGCGATCCTCTCAGCTCTGCCCCAAAAGCCTCCCGCCAGAGGAGAAGGGTGACCTGGCAACCCTAGGCATGGAGAAGAGGAGAAGGGACAGAAGAAAGGAAATACAGAGACCCGTTTCACCAATTGCACAGAATGGTTCAGTGGAGGGAGGAGTTACGTTACAGGCAACAAAATTTGCACCTCACCGTGCTACTAATATGCACCAGTTATACAGAACAGGCAGTGCAATGACCAGCAGCCAGCGGTAGTACCAGTCCCCAGAAGGATCCAGCACAAACAGCTCCCATTTCTTCCTGAAAGCAAAGTCAATATATCCCATTAAAGTCAATATATCCCATTAAAGTCAATATATCCCATTAAACGACACCATCTGGGTGCCCAAAGTTCCCAGTTAAGATTTCCGTTTGGACATCAACTTAACCCACCAGTGGTGGCAGAGAAGTGGGTTGATCTGGAGCGATGAAACAGAGGGAAAGGGAGTGGTGCAACACACACATGTGCCACAGCACTTTCCTGCTCGAGAAGATTTGTAATTCAAGGCTTTCAGAGGCCTGGAGATGTCGATTCCTTGTCTCGTGAGCCTGTTATTTGGAGGCTGTCAGGGGAAAGTGCTGGAATCTCTATGGCTGTCAGGCTAATGTAAAGTTTTCAGTTCTTTTAGGTGAAAAGGCCTTGTGGCAGTCCCCAAACCCTTTCAGGGTATGGCAGCCAGTCTTTTATTATCGTGAAGGGGACACACACAAAAAACCCTTTGACTTTCATCACCCCACTAGTCTCCGCTACAGCAATTGCCAACTGAGACATTATAACGCTGCATGAACATGCCAATTCCTGTCACCAAGGTCTGCCTGGGTTCCAGCAGCCCGCCTGCATAAGAGCTCTTGCCCCCCTCCTTGTTCTTCTTCACCGCTTTAAAGGCAAACTAACCAATTTGCTGAAACATACGCTTGGGTAAACTAAAGCCCGCTAGCTACAGTACAGCTGAGGGTCCATAAGGTGCCACAAGGTTCCTTTCGGTTTCGGCTGCAACAGACTATGGGGGCTGCTCCTCCAGAATGGTTGAATAACGAGATCTTCGCAACCCGACAGGGAAGACCCCATTTTCATACTGCAGCTATTAATACCAAAGGTGCCCGTCCTTGGCCTCCCTGCTGCAGAAAACAATCCTCTCTTCATGCTCAAATTGCCTCGGTGCAGCCTCATCAGTGAGTCCTGCTCTTTAATTATACAGGGGAAGGGAAGCTGGGTTATCATTCCCTCTCCAGGTATGAAGAGTGGGTGGCAAACAGCCTTGTAACCGCGAGCCTGGCAGAGAGACTGGGCGTCTCCACAGAGTTAGCAAACAATCCGTGCAGTTCTAAGTAGAGGTACAGCCTCCTAAAACTATTGATTTCAGTGGACTTAGAATGGTGCAGTTCCAATTAGGATTGCATTGAACACATGAACACATGAAGATGCCTTCTACTGAATCAGACCCTTGGTCCATCAAAGTCAGTATTGTCTACTCAGACCAGCAGTGCCTCTCCAGGGTCTCAGGCAGGGGTCTTTCACATCACCTACTTGCCGGGTTCCTTTAACTGGAGATGCCAGGGATTGACCTGGGACCTTCTGCACGCAGAGACTCTACTACTGATAGGGTTTCCAACTGCCCGGTTGTGGCGGGCAATTGCCCGCCAATCAACCAGGATGCCCACTGACCAGCTGATGCCCAGCAAGAGGAAGCAGAGAGGGGGGAATGATCCCCCGCATGCTCCTAAGAAGGCTCCAGCCTCCTGTTCCATGCTGCAAGCCCGATCTGGCTAGTAGCATGGAAAGGGAGGCTGCAGCGTTCCTCCCAGCCCTGCTGTACACGCACTCCGAGCATGCGCACAGCGAGGCTTGGAAGGCTCCCCCCCCCCCCCGAGCGCTACAAGCCCGATCGGGCTTTTATAGTGGAAAGGAAGGCTGCAGCCTTCCTCCCAACCCTGCTGTGCGTGAGCTCCAAGCGCACGCACAGCAGGGCTAGGGAACCAGAAGTGGAGTCGGGAGCGCGCAAGACTCCCTCCACCCAGCCCCGGCCAAAGGAAGGTCCCGCCCAAGATAAGTGGGGACCTGACAACCATAACTATTGAGCCACAGCCCCTCCCCTACTGAATGTTGCTCCAGTGAGATGGGTGCAAAGAAAGACTCTTACTTCTTCTTCTTTTTGCCGCCCTCTTTACTGCTGTCATCTTTACTACTGGAGAGTGGAGACAAGGGCACATCTGGCCCACGGAACCGTTCGAGGAAAGAGTCCGTGCGCTCCTGCTCTTCTCGCAGGCCTTTGCCGGCCCATTCCCTGAGCACGACCACAAGACGGGCTATCCTAGAAAGGAGCAGGGGCAGAAAGGAGCAGTCAGCAAGCAGAGGAACGAACACACGGTCAGTCTGCAGCACAGAAAGGTTGGCACAAACCACTTGGGCAGCCTCAGGGACCGACTCTGGGTCAGAGGTGGCCTGAGGAGGTTGCCCTGACTGCTTCCAACAAGACCAGGGGTGGACATCTAAGGATAACCAACAAAGAAAAGGAGAGCCCTCAAAAAATAAAAGAGGGAGGAAAAGAGGATAAAATTTGCATATGCTGATTTACATCCAAAGATGCAAATTTACACATACTAGAATTTAAAGAGAAATGCAACTCACCATAGTGCCACCTCTATCTGGGGCAGCAGGCAGAGCTCAGCTCCTAGAGTGACAGCCTGTCATTCAAATGTTTACTCAAAGCTGCTTCCGCAAAAAAAAATGCCACCCCATTACAGCCAATTTTACTGGACAGAAGCAGATCTCTGATTTTTTTCCCCTCTATTTTTAGGCCTGTCCTCTGGAGGAAAAAAAAAAAGGCCATCTGGTCACCCTCAGACCCCAATCACCATCATATTTGGCAGCCTCTGGTCCAAAGAGGGCAATGTTGGCCCAGGTATAAATAACAGTTCAAAATCACAACAGGACAAGAAGCTTCAGCAATCAGCCCAAACACAGAGCAGCCTCCATTCCCCCACTCTCAATGAGAAACTAGAAACCAAAGCTACAGGGGTCTGAAATCTCCCTACTGGTCCTTGCCGGGCTGAAGGAACAGTTAGCAAGCTGAGTTTTAGGTAGGGTTGCCAACCGCCAGGTACTAGCTGGAGATCTCCTGCTAATACAACTGATCTCCAGCCGATAGAGATCAGATCACCTGGAGGAAAAATGGCCGCTTTGGCCATTGAATTCTATGGCATTGAAGTCCCTCCCCTCCCCAAACCCCACCCTCCTCAGATTCCGCCCCCAAAAATCTCCCGCCGGTGGCGGAGAGGGACCTGGCAACCCTAGTTTTAGGCCACAGGAAGGAAGTCTGATCTGTTTCCCAACTCCATCAAAAATCCCACACAATGGCAACGAAGGCTCCAGAAGTCGCCTCTGTGCCTTGCTTGCACAGTGCTTACCCTTCGAGCCACCCCACAAGTACCTGCCAAGCCCCTTTTTCCTCCGGGCAGTGCAGGATTGCCGGCCTGCTTCATCCAAGGCAGCAATCCGCTGCAGCTCTGAAGAGGTGTCATCGTCCGCTGATGGCCTTCTAATGGAGAAAAAATAGGCTGTTTACTCTCCGCTGCAGCAGGGACAGAGAAGGAACTGTCCTGCCCTGGTCCTCCTCCTCGCATCCAAACAGGATCTCTGCATTGGTCCAAATCAAAGAGTAGTAGGAGGAGGAGGAGAAGGAGAGTCCGTGCGCTCCTGAGTCCCCTCAACCCCTCAGAAATCCACACATTTCTGGCAGGGTATGATCTTTCGTGAGTCACAGCTCACTTCTTCAGATTGGGGTTTCCAAGCAGGCTTTAAACATCAACTGCAAGGAAAGGAAAGTCTGGTCCGCGCACTCACTGGGCCCCTGCAGATTGGAGGGGGGTGGGGGAGTGATAGAGTCCCCTCAGCCCCTCAGCAGTTAATTTCCAGCCTGCCCAAAGCTTGTGTGCCCCCCTGGCCAAGTGGTTTTGTGGGCCAGGCCCTTGCAAGAAATCCAAGTACCTGCTCAGATCGGTCCGCTGTTTACTGGCAGTGGCAGGTTTCAGAGACAGTTTGCCAGAGGACCTCTTCAAGCCATTGCTGGTTTCCGTCATCCTCCATGCACAGAAAAAGGCACGGGCATGAACCTGCTCCAGAAAATTACAAAGTAAAGAATTGTGCGAATAGATCTGGAAAGCTGCCTTCATGTGGGTGTCCATGCCATGGATGCTTCACGCCTTGCTTTTTTAAGATGGAGGAGAAAGACATAGAAAGGCTTCAGTTGCAAATGGCACCTTTATTAAGCAGAGAGAATCATCCAATTGCCCTTTGGTCCGGGATGGAGTAACATGGGAACTACCTGTTGAAAGCCAGGGTGGTGAAGCAGTTACAGTAGGAACAGGCAACCCCCCCCCCCCGCCCCCAGCCTGCACAGTGGTGCAACAGATCAGCAGGCGTGGGCCGGTTCTCCACCCTGGGAACTGAGACAAGCTTTCAAGATGCTGGCAAAGCACCCCTAGGGCTGAGCTGGCTTCCAGTGTGTCTGGCCAAGCCCAGTTCTAAACTCCCCCACTCTTTTCATTGCCAGCGCACCACAGGCAGACATTGCAAGGGAGTTGGCCTAAGCCACAAAGTCTGCCTGCTTCTGACTGAGACTACTGCATGGTGACAGAGAAAAAAACAGGATAATAACATAAAAACTGCCACACACACAAAAAGTATTGCCAGCTCTGCCTCTTCCTTCTCCGGCCTGGTTTCCAGTTCCTGGGTTTCCTTCTGCCCTTTGGAGAGGACACCGTATGCCTCCAACATCTGCACGTCAACCCCACTTGCCTCTTCTGTTCTCGTGTCTATTGAACCCCTAATTCAGAAGGGTACAAATGTTTTCTCAAATCCCTTGGCTCTTTGCTTGGTGGGTCTGCCTGGGACCCAGATTTGGGACCTTCATGGGAAGCAATAAACCCAACCCTGACGCAGATTCCCTGGGGGAACCACAGTGCTCCAAGAACTTTTGCCAAAGGTGAATAATTTATCCTTTGTAACTTAGTAGCCTGCTGCTTTCAAATAATTAAGAAGCTGGAAGAACAGCAGAGCAGCTGCCTCCGTACTAGATTCGGGACGTAATTTCACAACCTTCCCAGTTTCAGAGCATCCACAACTATCCCCTGGCCTGTGCTCTGAAAATCACAGCTTTGCATTGACAGTTTCCCATCTGTGTTGTGGAGAAACAATTCATTAACTGATAAGGATTCCAGAGGGTTAGGTTGTTCCAGCAAAAAAAACAACAGGAGTCCCGTGGCACCTTGAAGGCTAACAAGGTTTTATTCCAGTGCAAGTGTTCATGGATCATAATTAATGATATGTATGTGATAAATAGCTTCGTTTTTTAAAAAGAGCTAACACATTAATAAATAAGTTGGATTGTCACCATTTTCAGTTGGTGCAGATATGAACTGGCTAAATGCGTACATGCAGTTCATTCTGATTTTAATTATGTCCTTCCTTCTCTCCTATATTTCTCCACTCTTAGACCCTTGACATTTTTTCCACCACACCCATTTCCTCTCCCTCTCCCATGTGATTCCCTCCGTGTTATTAGTAAAGAACAAAGGAGCTTCTCCCAGTGGCTTTCATCTGTGTCACTGTTACCAAGGTGACAGCATCAGCATCAAGCCTTACCCTAACAACAGGTGTGAGATGCTCTCCCAGACATCCTTGATAAGACTGCAGCTGTAATGAGAGCCCTGGTGCTGGGGAGGGGGGCACCTGCGAGCCAGCGCTACTCTTTTGGAGTCTCTTGATAAATGAGAAAAGTAGGAATAGAGATGGCAAGTGCTAAGCGGAGCAACCTGACCACTAGCTTTGAAATGCGGAGGTTTCAAGACTCTTCTGCATCAGTTGTTTTAAAAAGTTATCACAAAATCATAGAATCCAAGAGCTGGAGGGGGCCTTAGAGGCCATCTAGTCCAACCTCCTCCTCAATCCAGACTCTTCTGGAAAATCACTAGCCCATGAGACTCTGTGTGTGTAAAGTGGCAACTCCTTTTTTGGGGTTTTCATGGCAAGAGACTAACAGAGGTGGTTTGCCAGTGCCTTCCTCTGCACAGCAACCCTGGTATTCCTTGGTGGTCTCCCATCCAAATACTAACCAGGGCTGACCCTGCTTAGCTTCTGAGATCTGACAAGATCAGGCTAGCCTGGGCCATCCAGGTCAGGGCTGGCCCTACTTGCCCCCAAATGACTGGTCCCATGGCCAAACTGCTCTTTTAATTAACAAGTTTCTTTCTCCTCCTAACTCCACACTAAAATCTACCCTCCATTAGATCTGGCATACTTTTTTTGCAACTGTTTAAGCCCCACTCAAATGCTATCCCCAGCTATTAATTTTTGAACAAATTTTAGTAGAGGCAATCATAAAACTTCATGGCTTCTTATGAGCAAAGTGTGAAATGAAACTCGTGACTTGTTTTGCATCAAAACCTTCAGTCATTAGTTGAATGTCAGGTATGGGGAAGCAAGGCAGGGCTCGGTGCAGGAATTATGAAAAGTCCAAAGCAGCACAACTGCATGAGTGGCAATGGCATTGTGCAAAAAATTCTTGCCCGCACTAGGAGTGGACAGAGCGCTGATCTATTAAAATCTACTTCATCAAAGACATCTGAGACTCGGTCCTACCCTTTGGCAATCTTGTGTAGTAGCAGCAATGCTTAGAACATAAGAACATAAGAAAAGCCCTGCTGGATAAGACCAAGGTCCATCAAGTCCAGCAGTCTGTTCACACAGTGGCCCACCAGGTACCTCTAGGAAGTGCAGCAGCACCATCCTGCCTGTGTTCCACAGCACCTAAGATAATAGGCATGCTCCTCTGATCCTGGGGTTGCCTCTGAAAGGAAAATGGCTAGGGTACTGATGACCATTTTGCAAACTGGAGGATGATCACCCAGTCTTAAAAAGGGTGCCTCCCCTCTCAAATGGGAGGTCTGTGAAAAGGCACCCGAGTATATTGATAAACTGCAGGAAGAAAGGTACCGGATAAATATTGGGGGGGGGTCACAGTAAGGGTTGTTCGACAGTGGAATCTGCTACCTAGGGGGGTGGTGAGCCCCCTCACTGGCAGTCTTTAAGCAGAGGCTGGACAAGCACTTGTCAAGGATGCTCTAGGCTAATCCTGCATTAAGCAGGACTAGATAGTTTGTATGGCCCCTTCCAACTCTATGATTGTTGCAGAGTACCAGACTGTTTGGCTAGTCTGAGCTTTGGATTGGAAGCAGGGTGAGGAAAGGGGGCAGGAAAGGCCACGGGGTGTTTAACAAGATGTTCAGGTTCCGAAGGTGCAGGATTCTGCTCTAGCATTCACTGCCCTGACCTGCGTGACTCAGACTAGTCTGATCTCATCAGATCTCATCAAGCTAAGCAGGGTCAGCCCTAGTTAGTACTTGGATGGGAGACCACCAAGGCAGTCCACGGCTGCTCTGCAGAGGCAGGCAATGGCAAACCACCTCTGTTCATCTCTTGCCTTGAAAACCGTGCTGGGTCATCATAAGTTGGTTGTGACTCATCATAAGTTGGTTGTGACGTGTTCCACCACACGTCACTATACCCCACTGGAACAAGTGGGATAGTCCAAGGTTTGTGTCACGTGGTTGTTACCACATCCAGCATGTTACCATCGACAGTCTTTGTCTCCTCCCCAGCGTTGTTACACACACCTCTTTAAATCAAATTAATATAAAATGTCTTTTCCCTGTAGAGGAACCCCAAGTATACACCGCTGTTAATTCTACAAGTAATTTTATCTCCTGTAATGAATGAGCAACAGATAGGGTTGCCAGGTCCCTCTTTGCCACTAGCGGGAGATTTTTGGGGCGGAGCATAAAAGGGGTGGGTTTTGGGGAGGGGTGGGACTTCAATGCCATAGAGTCCAATTGCCAAAGCAGCCATTTTCTCCAGGTGAACTGATCTCTATCGGCTGGAGATCAGTTGTATTAGCAGGAGATCTTCTGCTATTACCTGGAGGCTGGCAACCCTAGCAACGGAGTTAGCGTCCTCTAACTGACTCAAGTCAGTTCAAAAGGTGATTGGGGGGGGGAGCAGGTTGTAGCCCGGATGTGATTTCAAAACTCAAATAATATCCATCAGCTTAGGCCAGAGCTAAACACAAAATCCAAACTTGTCCTTTCACATGTAATTGAAATTGAGCTTTCTACATATTTTAACAGGAAGTTAAAGGTTTGGATTAATCTCAAAAGGTGTCTTCCTGCAAGAAGCTAATCTGACAAGTAGAATCAGGGCCTGAAACCAGAGAAGGAAAACTGAGAACTTCTAAGGTCATCTCTGGCTGTTTAGGGTTACCAATGTCCAGGTGGGGCCTGGAGATATCCCAGAATTACAACTGATCTCCAGATGACAGACATCAGTTTCCCTCGAGAAAATGGCTGTTTTGGAGGGTGGACTCTATGGCATTATACCCTGCTACGGTCCCACCCTTCCCCCAACCTTGCCCTCCACATACTCTGCCTCCCCAATTCAGAACTGGCAACCCTCCATGTGACTAGGGTTGCCAACCTCCAGGTACTAGCTGGAGATCTCCTGCTATTACAACTGATCTCCAGTCGAGAGAGATCAGATCACCTGGAGAAAATGGCCGCTTTGGCCATTGGACTCTATGGCATTGAAGTCCCTCCCCTCTCCAAACCCTGCCCTCCTCAGAATCTGCCCCCAAAATCTCCAGGTATTTCCCAACCCGGAGCTGGCAACCCTACATGTGACAGAACTCCCCCACCCTGCAGAGATCCCAAATAGCATAGATGCTCCCCTTTTTACCTTCCAGGCTTTTCCGAGCTGGGGCAGGCAGCACTAAGGGAGGGAGGCTTTCCAAAGAAGACCTGAGGCCTGTTTTTCCAGTCCACTAAGGCTAAAGAAGAGAAGGAGGCCCAGTTCTAGCCCACTGGGACTGGAGAAGAGGCCACTGCACCCAGGCGACAGCATGCATCCATAACGCCTTGTGAGAACGCTGGGCAGGGTGGAACTGAGTGGTGTGGACTGGCCCAGCGTGTTCCAGGGCAGTTAAAAGTGTCCGTTGGGGATCGGCCCGGGTCAGTCAGTTGGCGCCTTTTCTGTGGTTTATAACCCAAAAAGCTTACTGTGAGTTACTAGAGCTGTCTGTGGGCCAAACTACACATTCAGGTTTCTAACGAGTTGAGCCTGGGTTCCCAACTCGGGTTCTCCGCAGCCACATAGCAGCTGTGGGAAATGGCTTTTTAAAAATAACGGCGCGTCCACATAAACTCAGAGCGGCACCACTGGGAGAAGAAGGGCCCCTGCCCTCCCCCCCCCCAAAAAAAAAGCCATTTTCCTGCTCAGAAACAGCGTGGAGAGTAAGGATGCCAGCCCTCAGGTGGGAAATATTGTCAAAGGCTTTCACTGTCAGAGTTCATTGGTTCTTGTAGGTTATCCGGGCTGAGTAACCGTGGTCTTGGTATTTTCTTTCCTGAAGTTTCGCCAGCAGCTGTGGCCTGCATCTTCGGAGGAGAAACACTGAAGGACAGGGTCTCTCAGTGTCAAAATGTGTTATATATATTACTCTTCCTACACACTTGACACTGAGAGACCCTGTCCTTCAGTGTTACTCCTCTGAAGATGCCTGCCACAGCTGCTGGCGAAACGTCAGGAAAGAAAATACCAAGACCACGGTTACACAGCCCGGATAACCTACAAGAACCACTTCAGGTGGGACTTTGTGATCTACCAGAATTACAGCTCGTCTCCAGACTACAGAGATTGGATGCTTTGGAGGGTGGGACTCTATGACACTGTACCCCACCGGGGTCCCTGTCCTCCCCAGGCTCCACTTCAAATCTCCAGGAGTTTCCCAACCTGGATCTGGCAACTTTACCCCCTATCCCCTGCAGGTGGCCAGGGGGGACTTGGCAACCCTAGTGGGGGGGATTATTTCCCAATATTTCTGCTGCATGTGCAGAAGACAACACATGGAGCAGCAAGAACAGGGAAATAACTCCCCCACCCCCAGCACTGTTTCTGCAGAACCCAGACCCAACTCATTTAAAACCTGAAAATCTACTTTGGCCCTGTGCCTGGCATTGCTGTTGGCTCATCTGAGAATGGCTGCTTACTGTTCAGTTCTTCAAAAATTATCTCCAAGTCCTTTGATAGCAATTCTCCCTGACTGTGCCATGCGGCTGAAGGTGAATGACTACCTGGGACCGTTTTCAAGTCTTGATACATGTAAAAAAAAAAAAAACTCCCATTTTTGTTGTACAGAAACAGTCAGGGACAACATAAATTTCCCCCTGCACACAATGACACAACAAGAGATGCACGCTAACTGGGAAGAAAAGTTCAGACACAGACAACAATAAGGGGGCCATGCAATATGTGAATCAGCCTCCGTCGAGCAATGTGTGGTCAGTGCAAAATGGTGGCATGACTATGTGCGGCCCCCATCTGCCTCCGCCCCCCACATCTAGAACAGGTTTAGGGTTGGGCAATTCCTTTCCCTTCTTTTACTCACAATTGAGTGTTCTGCACAGCACCTTGTCTGGGAGCCAAACCCAGCATGGGAAAAGGGTTGGATAGCAGGGGCAGCCGGTTCTGGTTAGCTCTGGTGGTGATGCAAAGTGATCCACTCTCTGAGACCAGGATTCCCTTCTCGGCACACTTTGTGATGACTTGTGAGAGGTCCTCAGGCTCTGCTGCTACCAAGGTGACTAAAAGTGTCCAGAATCCATTCCAAAGGATGTTGTAGTATCTTCAGCAGTCAGTGGCAGTAAAAGATGACCCACTACCATGATTTGTGGTACGGGAGAGCAGTTCTCCTTTGCTTGGTGGCTTGCTCTTCATTTCCCAGCCCCTGAAGCTCAACCGGTAGCACCAGGATCATGGCAACCACAAAGAGCTAAAAGACTGGGCAAACTTCTGGGGGGCACAAAATCCAGGGCAATATCTCCAAGCGTGTGCCTCTCGCTGCAACACACCTGCCTCCAACTGCAAGGGATAGTGCACTTCATAGGAATTAATTGCTCGCTGCTTTGTGTCTTAGGGGATGAAAGGGGAACGACACACATGCTCGCTCCCTCGCCTCTTGCCTCAGCTGCCTTTGCGCTTAACCCTTCATCGGGCTTTGGTTCAACGAGGCAGCAGCGATCTTGTGCACCAGATTTCCCCAGCCCACCATACTTCTGAAAACAAAGGCTGAACTGTGACCTGAATGCAATCACAACTGGAGTGTGTACCTGTTTAGCTAGCAGGGTACAGGTCCTCTGAGTCCGAAGCTGGATTTGGCTAGTCTGCAGTAAATTTGGCTAGTCTGCAGTAAATGTGGCAAAACTTTAAATTATTGACACCAAAGCATCTTCCTCCCCCCCCCCCCCCGAAAGAAAAAAAACCTTTAAATTTGTCAAGGTGAATAGAAGCTTTGCGGGTTATGATAAATGTACATTTTCCAGTGACAATTTCCAAAATCTTTCAATTGCATATAGCCCCAGAACTCCTTTGGCTCATTGATACCACATTATGAACCACACTTATACACGTAATATAAAACACATAATTTCCAGCTTAGCTTCCAGCTGTTTTAAGGAAAATGCTAGAGCCAACTCGGAAATTCAAATTTATGTAACCCAGGAGATGCAGTCCTCCAGTGAAAGGGACAGGACTTAGTGTTCCAAAAGAATTGCCTCTGGCAACTGAAACCTGCCTTCCCCCAACCTCTCCTCAGCACCAAGGGTGCTTCACCAGAATATATAGTTCCAGCATGGCTGGGGAGAAATGGAACACCCCTGCACTGCAGGACCTCCATGCTCAATTTATAATCAGGAAGTAGTCAGGGCTGCAGCCCAATTTGTAAACAGAAAAGGTCCAAAGCCCAACCTGGCTATGCTGAGATGAAGCTCTCAGACAGATGCATCTGTCACTTGTCACTTGGGAACAGAAAGAACTGCCTGGAGGATACCTCATGCCTCCTCTGGAGGGAAAAAAGACAAAGGGTTGGAAATTGCGGGGATGTAACCCTTTGCTCCAGGGCAAACAAAGAGTTTGATTCCGTTCCCCTTCATGCACACAGCAGCTGCTGGGAAGGACTATTTAAAAAAAAAAAAAATAAGCAGAGCTCATTTGGGCTCAGAAAGTGGCCCCCTGGGGAGGAAGGGTTTCTGCCTCCCTCCCCCATTCAGCTGGACCATGCCGAAACAGCACTGGGGGAGTTATTTCCCTATTTTTGCTGTTCCACATGCACAGAATACTCCACATGGAGCAGCAAAAACAGGAAAATAACCCCCCCACACACACACACACACAGAGCAGTGTTTCGGTACAGAAAAGAGATGGGGGAAGCAGGAGCCTTTCCTCATCATCATTCCTTTATTGGCATAAATTCAAACCTGGGGATCCTTTGCTAGGTCAGTCATGACTACTTTGTTTTCTCCCATAATTTCCATTGGCCATGAGGTGTAGTCAGAATATACATTTGGATTGCTTAACTGATTTTTTGTCTCATCCACTGAGGCATGTACATTCCCACTCGGCCTCCGTAATTTGGTGAGGGGATTTACCAGAGAAGTCAGTACTCCTTGCTTCAGGGACTCTTTTTCTTTTGCTAATTTTCCTTTCTATACCAACTTTGAGTAGCTCCTGAAGCCTTCTGAGCCTTTCCTTCCCTCCACCCCAACAATATTCCAAGCCCAAATGGGCTCTGCTTGATTTTTTAAATAGCCTTTCTCCACAGCTGCAGGGAACCCAAGTTGTGCCCGGGAAACCCACGCCCAAATATTTTAAAAAGCGAATGTCTAGTTGGGCCCAGAGAGTGTGGCTGAGGCTGGAAGAGCAACAGCCTGTCTGTTCCTGTGGTGCGTGGCCTTTGGTTCCCCAGAGTGTCTCAGTTACAAAACATGCTGTCAAATACACAACAAGCCTCTCCTGAGGGAAAGCCGCAGGGGGAACGAACAGGGAGAGGTGACACCACCAATTCAAGGAGGCGGGACAGCAGGCAACTGTTCACCTGGTTGTCATCTCCCAGCTATTTCTAAGCGTTGAATAATTAAGCCTTTGGGATGAAGAATTACAGAGGGGAAACCGAGGTCTGGACCTGACAACCTGCCTTGAGAAAACCACATGGGCTGGTCAAGTGTGAGTCAAGCTCACAAGGCCTACATTCAGCTCCCTCCAGCTCTGTTTAGAAGGGCCTGGATGCCCACACCTAGCCAACAACACCTTCTCTCTCTGCCTTTCCTGTATCTCAGCTTTAATACTAAATTTTCCACTGAAATCCACTGGTCTTGAAAATGCTTCATTTGGGCCCGTTCCCAGGGAAATCATGGGAGGGTGGCAACAGAAGTGTTTTACCAAATCCATAATCCTCACAGTGTCTGATGCAAGGAGCAGTTTGGGATTATTCCATTACCTAAGTAGGCCAAGGACTTCCAAGCAAGCTTCTTAACACTCTTGCCAACACATGCAAGCAGCTCAAATGGCATTGCTTCCGCAAGCCTGGCTTCTTAACTAGGTGGACACCAGCAGCATCCAAGGGCCGAAAGATGCCCCTGTTGTGTGCCTCCATCGCCCTCACCAAGAATGGTGTAACCCTTTTTGGGGTCAAGCCCTTGGAACAGTGGACAATCTTTTCAAGAAGCGTCCCTTTGCCAAGACGCCCCTGTCCCTTGAACCTGAGGGAGCTGAAAGGATTTACCTCACCCTAAAGAACCAAACCTCTGACAAGAAAGCACAAGCGTGTGCACAAATCAGAGCCCACGTGAAGAAGACAGCACAAATACCCTGGCATGTTCCATTTGTGCCAACCATTACAAGACAGGGGGCATGGCTCAATGGCAGAACACCTGGTTGGCATTCAGAAGGTCCCAGTTTCAGTCCCTGCCTTCTCCAGTTATAAGATCTCAAAATGCTGGGAATTCCATCCAGTGGAATTGAGCAAGGCCTCAGCCGGTGTTGGGAAATACTTTTCCTGCCTGGGGACTTGGAGGTCCACTCTGTAGTCAATATTGAGCAAAATGGAACAGTCTGACTTGATATAGGTTCACTTCATATGTGTTTAAAATTTTATTAAAAGTTCAAGACGCTCAAATGTTATTAATTACTGACATGCAGCCCAGATGCACACATTCTATTGGGAATAACATGCAATTAGGAGAATGCCAGTTTTACAAATCCTTTTCCTTGCACAGGAGGGCCCTTTGCACCAGCAAAGTCCAACAGTACTACCCCTGCGCAGACTCTTAGAATAAGATTACAATGGACAGTGGAGTAGATTTTATAGTCAACTGCTCCCAAACTCTTTACTAAAGAGAAAATTTATGTTATCTTCTAATAACTTCCTACCCCTGTTCAGGGATTGCACACGTAAACCCCAGTGGGATAAAAAACATTTCTCGACCCTTGTCAGGAGGACAGACATCCCATCAGTTTTTATGACAACTGGCATTAGAAAACACACACACCCCAAAAAAAAATCTCAGGGTGTTCAAGTGTTCATTTGTTCTGGGGTCATTCCAGTTGGAGCTACATTAGTCCAAAATGTCCTGAGGTCTCTCTGAAAGGAAAAATGGCTTTAATCTGATGAGGGCTCAGGTGGATTACATGTACTCCAGGATAATTCAAGTGAAAGAGCTGCTTCAGTTGCAGGGTAACCATCACCATTCCTTGGAGCAGACATCTTTGGAGGACTCCAAACTCCACTCGTCTAGATAGAACAATAGCCCAACGTTGCTTCCTTCCATTCGAGCCACCGTGTGAGCTGTTGCACCCATGCCCCTTCCCCTAAAGTAGCAAGTGCATCTCATTCTGTCCATTCTCCTATTACAACCAGGAACAGTCAAGTCCCAGAGGATCTAGGCAGAGGGACAGTGAAAGTTAAAAAGCACAAAGTGCAAAGAAGCATCATCTTTCCCAATCACGCGCCCGTGGCTCCCTACACTTCACGTCCTCATCTCCGCAGCCAAAGCCACATATTGAGAAGACAGGTGGAGACCAGCACGGAGTAGACCACCAACTCCTTCTGACGCCAGCCCGTGTACTGCTCCTCCAGACTCTGAAGCCTCCCCGAGATTTTAGCCACCTGCATATTTAAAAAGGAAAGAAAGGGGAGGGGGACAAGGTCAGCAGCAAGGGTCTGAGCAAAAGAGAGGAGCAGAAGGCACCTCACAGGCATGGGAAGGAGGCCCAGGAAGCCTTGCTGAAAGGAGGGCCACCTTCACGGGGCCTCCCCTGCTGAGGGGAAGGAGGAACCCCCACCTTAGGGGTAGGACCCACAGAAAACTTCCCCCATCAGCATCCTTTCCCATACTTGTTTTCTCATTGCCAGAACCTCGGTGGTGCCAATTTCCTCCAGGGAGCTTTCCAAGATCACGCTAGTCTCCGGGGCACTAAAAGGAAAAAGAAAACAGGGCCACACAGGTGCAGAGAGAGGGGATTCGTATGGCGCGACCATGGAGGGGGTGCCCCCAAACACAGTGATGGCAGCATTTAAGACAGAATCCCTGCTGTCATTCCCCCCCAACCTTCCTCTCCCCTTTCAAAAAGGTATTATATGCAGTATCAACCTGCAGTGTACACACATTTGCCCCCCATTTTAGATTTACTTTTTTTCCCCTTATTGTCACTAGTACATCTGCTCATTTTCTTTACTTCTTTTTAAATTTATTTCTGTTTGTTTCAGAGGGACACACACTTCTACAGATAATTTTCCCCCTATCCAACTTAGGATGAGATCCTTATAAACCTCCCTTCAAGGGATCTTTCTTGCCAAATTTCAAGCAGAGAAAAGATCCCAGTTTTATGGGCAATTATACTTCTTACTCGCTCAGCTGGCAGCTGCAGACACTTGGCAAACCAAGGAAGCAGGTAATGATATACAATAGGAAGTCTAAAGTGGGAGGCATGAATCTAAATTTAAACTCAAACCAAATTTACAGGCAAGGGGAGTTAAACCCTGCACCCTCCTTCCCAAACCTTATTTCTCTGCATACTGGTATTTCTAGCATCTTTCTCCCAGCAAGGCTACAATGCAGGAAGAGAGCTTCCCTGGGAGAAACTGAATGAAAAAAGAGTACCATGGGGTGGGGCATGGGAAGGGGTAAGGTTTCACCTGCTCATTTCAATTTTTTGTTTAAATAGACCTTCCAGCCTCACTTTATTTACATATGAGCTGAATGTTGCTTGACTTTTTCCCCCCAACCAGAGCTAGTTACATTTCTGGGGATGAGAAATGAATTTAAGAAATCAAGAGATCTTAGATCCATCCTCATCTCTGATATCTCATAACTCATGTCATCTGGCCCTGGTCTGTCTCATCCTCTCTCTCTCTTTCATGATATGATACGCATATAAAGGATCAGTTCAGAATAATATTACATAAAACTATAGATTAAGTAAACATTATGGTTAGTGTGTGCTGTGTGAATGTGGGTCACTCCACTAAGGCTAGTTAGAGTCTGTCAAACCAGGACCTGAAGTTGGTTTGTTAACCACAATTATTCTTAACTATGGTTTTGTGTGATATATGAATGCCTTAATCCTGGTTCAATAGTGGTTTGTCACCTGGCCATTAATGCCCTCCAAAGCTCCAGAGTGAAGGCAACAAAGCCAACATTTGTCAAGACAAACCAGATTATGAGTTACTATATGTAAGACAAATCCTGGTTTCACAAACTAACCACGGTTAAAATGAAGCAGGGTTGCCCACAACGTCAGAAACGAGTCTAAGATATGTGGCATTTGCCTCCACCCACCCACTCTTGAAATCTATTTGCCAGTGTGTGCAAGCAAGCACACTGTTTGGTCCTGTACCTTGCAGGCACAGTCTCAGAGAGAGAAATCAGAATAGTTAGCAAACTGGGGCCACTGTAATTATATTGAATAGTCAAAACCATCTTTCCCAACCATCACTTTGGAGCCACATCACTTTGGAAAAACCTATCTATGCAATTCCTTTGGGGTCAAGATCTGTGTGTAACTCTGGATAGAAAACATCCATGTCAGTAACATATCTGCCTAATTCAAGGTGCAGGTATGGACTTTTAAAATCATATATAGCCTAGGACCAGCATCCCTTAAGGACCACCAACTCCAAAACTACCTGACCACTCTGGTCATCTTCAGAGGCCCTTCTTTGCGTGTCCTCACTATCTGAGGTTAGATCAGTAGTAAACCCAAGACAGGGCCTTCTCAACCCTGGCACCAAAATTATGGAATTCTCACCCCAGGGAGATCTGCCCGTCCCCTTCAATCATTATCTTCCACCAGCGGGTCTGTTTCATCTAGAGTTCCCCCACTACCTGTGTGTATGTCTAACTGTATATGTGTTTTGTTTAATTGTTGTTTTTAATTGTTTTTATACTATGAACTTCAGAAGCTTGTTTTAATGTTGTTAACTGTTCGCTGCCTTGGGGACCTTAAACTGGGTGGAAAGGTTGCACGAAAATAAATACTTAAATAATATCTGCTATGTCCCTCTCTTTACTCTCCCGTCTTTCTTGACTTCTGAGCCAGACTCCAGGATGTCCAATTTGGATAAGTTGTAATAATGACATTAAAGAGAAGGTGCATGCAGTTCAGATTGATTGGCAACCATCTACATGAGGCAAAGAGGCAACCCACAGAAGATGGTCATGCTGATCAGAAAGGGGAGACGTTCTCTGAGCCCTTTTGCAGCAAAAGGAGTCTTTGTCGCTAAAGATAATGGACTAATGACGTACAAGAGCCCTGCAAATTTATCATCATCCTTTTGCCCGCTGTTCATATTTTCTTGAAATACTTCTCTTAATGGTTTTATTTTGGGCTCCGAGTCAGGAGGTCAGGAACGAGAAGCCCAAGAGAGACTGGGAAAGATTTTTGACAGCTGGGAGGTGGGGGTGGCAAAGCTCAGTGGGACTAGGAAAAGCAGAAAAAAATAAATGATGCACAGTGAGTAAAGCGCATGTGAACTGGCAGTTCACTCGCATAATTTGTGCAGGTCAGAGAATCCAGCTTTTCCCGGTGCAGAGTTTTGGGTTGCCTACCGACACAGAACGCAAAGCTCTAGCTGCAGGCATCAGGCCAGATGTTAGCTTCTTCTCCCCTCTTCCACTCCCATATGGTGCTGGGGATGGTGTGGTCCAGTGCAGAACCAAGGACAGCAAAATGCAGATGGGAGGAGGGCTGTGCAGGGAGGCGGGGGCCAGCCTATTGTGGTATTCAGAGATTCAGTCACTGCCGCAGTCAGCAAATGCACATGCTAAAAGCTTGTTTTTTTAAAAAAAGCACACACTGGCTTCATACCCCTTGTTAGAAGCTGGAGAGAATCACCTGAGCGAGGCACGGCCAGGCTTCCAAAACAGCTGGAACAGCTGGTGTCCCAGGAAATGCAGTGCCTGAATGATGTTTTGCAGGGAGTAGATCCTGCCCTCCAAAGGGAATGGAGGAAACTGGGGGGCTGGGGCAAGGGGCATGCCTGTGTCCAGCCTGCAGGGCACATATACACACAACCAGACCTATTAATCCCTCGGGCACTGCCAGGCAAAGAGAAACCTGCCTTGCCTTCAAAACACCAACATGTAGTTAAAAAACTGGGTTCTACCAAGTAGTTCCAAGTGATATCCCCAAGGGGTTAAAGAAAACTGGACTTCTGAAAAGAGTGCGAACATAAACAGCTACCAGTGAAATCTGCCCAAACAGAATCTGGACACAAGTTTTTAAAGAAACGCCCTGTTTTGAGAGACAGGTCCCAGGTTCAGTCCCCGTCATCTCCAGTTAAAGGGACTAGACAAGCAGGTGATGTGAAAGACCTCAGCCTGAGACCCTGGAGAGCCACTGCTGGTCTAAGCAGACAATACTGACTTTGATGGACCAAGGGTCTGATTCGGTATAAGGCAGCTTCATGTGTGAGACAGCCGCTCCAGCCACGCTTGGTTAGATGGACCATTTTTAAAATGAAGTTCCATTAGCTTGGGATGCATCCACACTGTTGGGCAACACTAGCTTTAAAGGCAATCCTGTCCTCCAGGCAAGAGACTGTGAGGTGAATAAGGCTGCCTCTCAGGTCTTCATCCGCTGGTGCCTGTTTTGCACGGACAAGGCTAACCAAGAAGATGCCACCCTGGGTGTCAGTAATCTTGAACTAGGACAAGGACCAGGAGGAGGAGCCAGCTGACAGGCAGCTGAAGAAGCCAGGCTCCATCCAGGTTGTTTGTCCTGGGGAAGAAATGGCGGTCAGTGGAGACCGTCACCTAGAGTGTGGAGACTGCAATCCAAGGCTCGGGTCCATTGGAGTGTTTCCACAGACAGAACAATTTCCATCCCTGCAGTATGATTTTCTCACCTTCCCCTCCCACTGCAGCCACAAATATCCCCCCAAATGCTGTTCTAGGGTGGTTCCGTCTCCCTCCATAGAAAAGCATTTGGTTGGGGGGGGGGCATTTGGGGCTGCAGTGAGAGGGGGGAGGTGAGAATATCATATTCTGTAGGTGGAAAGGAGCCAGTGTGGTGTAGTGGTTAAGAGTGGTGGTTTGGAGTGGAGGACTCTCATCTGGAGAACCGGGTTTGATTCCCCACTCCTTCCCATGAGCGGCGGAGGCTAATCTGGAGAACTGGATTTGTTTCCCCACTCCTCCACATGAAGCCTGCTGGGTGACCTTGGGCTAGTCACAGCTCTCTTAGAGCTCTCTCAGCCCTACCTAGCTCACAGGGAGGGGAAGGGAAGGTGATTGTAAGCCGGTTTGATTCTTCCTTGAGTGGTACAGAAAGTCAGCATATAAAAACCAACTCTTCTTCTTCTGGAAATCTTTCCATCAGAATCCAACCCATCTCTCCCCAACTTTATCCCCCAGTACAGCCTCCTAGTGCATACTTGAAGGAAGGAGATGGCTTGTGGCTTTGCTGGTCCCCTCCACTTGACTACACACACACACACAAAGCTTTTTCTTACCATACACATCTCTGGCTGACACCACACAGGGCCAGCTGAGAGGTCTCACTCAGGATTCTCTCTTTCCGGGCTCTGCCTTGATGAGCCTGTTGGAAGCAAGAAGGGTGGGGGAGTCAGTCCCCAGAATCTCTAACAGCTTCTCCTGTGAGTTTGAGAAACCCTGCAGGCCTTTCTCCGGATAGACTCCAAGAAGTGTTTGGCTGCAGCGCGAGCCGCAAGCAGTGATTTCACACGCACCCAGTGCGTGGCACCAAGCCAGCGGGACAGGACATAGTTAACACAGCAAAGGAAATTTTCCCCCACAATCAGGCCAACCCTATCCTTTCCCATTAGGTATGGAAGGGATATCGTGTTTCTCAAACTTGACTAGGACTAATGAAAGGTGCCAAAATGATGATCTCACTGTCTGGACAGAAGTTCCCTCACAGCCCTATCTAAACCAGCTCTGCTGCAATTAAGTCCCAGGGATGGTCTTAGCCAATAGGCAATGGGGCAGATGCCCTGGGCCACATGTTTAGGGGGACCCCAAATGCCCACACCCCACGGAAAAGAGCAGGCTCCTACCACGGCCACTTGAGCATGCTCACCAGCTCGCCATAACAGCCATTCGTGCCCACCCCATCCCAGATGCCAGCAGTCGGCCTCTGATGACAGCTCCCACCTGCCTCACATAGGGCAAGAGCCACCAGGGGTGGCAGTGATTCTGGGGCCGCAGAATTACTAAGTCAGCTTCCTAAATTCCCCTCCTGCTTGTGCTTCTCTTCACAGAGCCCCCAGAAGCAGCGGTTTTCCCCCCCACACACACTTCTTTATGGTCATCATTTTAAAAAAAACCACATTCTGAACACAGTTACCAGTCGTTTGCGTTTCTGTGATCCAGGTCTGGAAATGAGGCTCAGAATGGGAAGCTCCTCAAAAATGGTGGGTGGGACTGAAGGTTCCAGAAGAGGGTCAGCCACAGTCAGGCAATGCTGCCGTAACTGGTTCACCAAGACGGGACTGAAAGCAACGTCCCTGCTTTCTGTGAGGAGGAGGGAAAGGAAAGAGTTGGGGAAGGGTCTCCATCAGCCCCACAAGGAAACAGTTCTTACTGAGAGGGAGGAAGAGACAGGGAGAGATCCAAGTAACCTTGTTCACATCTCCGCAGGCATCTACATGGACTTTAAAGGTTGGTTTGGACCTTTGAAGGAATGTCCTGGTGTGGACATTCAGAGGACAGATCTGGAGGGGGAAGGAAAGTTTTGTAGTGCCATCTAACTGACTTGGAAGAATGTAATGCTGCACAAACAAAGATACCGCATGAACAGCACATCTCATTCATCCCTGATCCAAAGCAGGCACATTGCTTTACCTGCTGGCAGAAGCCTATCGGGAACATACATCTGGAAAGCTGAAGCAGAGTCCTCCGGGGGCGTTCTCTTTGGGTATCTTAAGCTGGAGTCATCTGCCACTTTCAGCCGGCTGGGAACTCGCATTCTCTTGTTGATCATTTCTGTAAAGTCTAAATCGGCCTTGTCGGGCACACTCCAAACAGGCCACATTCTTCTCTTTCTTGGGGCGGTAGGGATAAAACATGCACGTCTTTCTTTCGATTCAAAAAATTAAAAAAAAAACAAAGACATGGTTTACCCTTTCAAACGCAGTGAGTTTTCTTTTCTTATAGGTGCGGTGGGGGGCATTCTGCATTTCTAATTTTCACAACCCTTCCCTTAGGCAGAGAAAAGGCCATGTGCTACCTACAATTCAGGAACTACAAAAAAGGAGGAGGAGGAGGACTTGGTTTTTATATTGCTGACTTTCTGTACCCTTTTAAGGAGAATCAAACCAACTTACAATCTCCTTCCCTTCCTCTCCCCACAACAGATACCTTGTGAAGTAGGTGGGGCTGAGAGAGCTCTAAGAGAGCTGTAACTAGCCCAAGTTCACCCAACTAGTTTCATGTGGAGGAGTGGGGAAACCAACCCGATTCACTAGATTAGAGACTGCCGCTCATGTGGAGGACTGGGAACCAAACCCAGTTTTCCTGATCAGAGTCCACCACTCCTAACCACTAAAACATGCTAGCTCTCCCCTAAGAGGACATAAGAGAATCTCTCTGTGTTTCTACCCAAGATTTGGACATCATGCTCACACACCTGGTGACTGAAGGGGCATTGATTTGACCCATGTGCTCTTCTCACTGGCACAGACTCTGATGAGATGCTCTC
The DNA here is from genome assembly GCF_029931775.1 of Euleptes europaea. Taxonomy (NCBI): domain Eukaryota; kingdom Metazoa; phylum Chordata; class Lepidosauria; order Squamata; family Sphaerodactylidae; genus Euleptes; species Euleptes europaea. Next base: position 40,278,975 of record NC_079324.1, read on the forward strand.
CAGGGGGACAATTGGGGTGGGTGGTTCTCATCCAAGACAAGGATGACAGGTGTGGGGTGCATCGACACTGGTCCCCTGCTGCCTTAAAATCTCCAACATGCTTTGAAACATTTTGGCCATCTTGGTTACGTTTTGCTTTAAAATTCCAAACTAACCCAGGGCCTGAAATAAACAAAACAGAATCAAACAGGGGCTGAGACCCAGAAATGTGGGGTCACGTGTGGAGGCTGGCAGCAAAAACTCTTCGGCAAAACCTTTGCTTGGGCTGTCAGGTTGGTTTGGGGTGTTTTTTGTAAAAGCCTTGTTCTTTTTATAGGAGCATCGAGAAAGATGGAATATCAGACTGTTGAGTGAGCTCCTGGGCATTTTCCATCAGGGGGAATAAAAGGAAAGATGAAAGTGAAAATTCAGGTCGGAAGCAGTCCTTGCCTCCTCGATCTCACAAAAGCTGCCATCGGCTCTGGAGTCCCTCCTGTCCTTCTGCATCCCAGTCTCTCCACAGCCCCCCGTTACACTGGCGTAGGCATCTGCCCCACCACCTGCAGCCTCCTCTGTTAAGAAGCTCTTTTAAATCTATCTACCCCTGCAAAGTCACCTGCTCAGAATACCTCTCTGCATACCCAAATGTGGTTCAGGACTTCTAGAGTGAAGGGGACAATAAAAATTGATCTTGGAGATCACACTGCAGCATCTAGGAGGGGCTAACATGTGCAATCATCAGTAGCAATGAGCTCAGCTCCTGGCTCTGTCCTTTCGGGGTGCCCTTGAGCCAAGGCCCGTGTCCAGCATGGGATGGGAGAGCACGAGAGCCCCCTGGAAGAAGCAGCAGGAGAAATAAATCAAATACTGTCTGCTAATAGCGCGAAAGAAACGACACAAGTACCAAAAGTCCCTAGCGCCCTCTGGTGGACAGATGGGAAGCTTGTTTCTTCAGAAGGGCTCAGATTCCATTCCACCCACACATGCCCTTGGGCGCAGGGATTCCCCTGCAAGCCAGCTCTGCTCTGTAAACCTGAGAAGCACTCTTCCATCCTTCCGGGAGCTCAAGGGGGAGCCGGCATCTTAGCACCAGCCTCCTAATCCCTGGGTAGACTCAGAGACGCACACCTTTGGTAAAAGTGCAGAAGCTGCAGAATGGCAGAGCAGTTTTTAAAGAGCCTCGTCTTTTTCACCATCCCGCTGGCGCTTAGCTGCATTGTGAGGCAGGGGCCAGTTTTAAACCAACTAAATACATACTAGCAGGCAAGGGTGGTTTCTTCCTACCAGCCACATCGCACTTGGAGAGAGCCAGCGCTGCTTTGCGAAAAGCCATGAAGAGCTCCCAACCCAGGGCTGGTTCTGCTTTGTATGAGGCGCTGTAGGAATCAGTGCTGAGCGTCTGGTTTTGACGCAGACAAAGAAGGAAGGGAAACCACACAGGCTGTTAATACAAAGCGCAATGCTCGCTCAGCCCTGCTCACTTCCTAAGCTGCAGACGGGGGGGGGGCGCTTTTGCTGTGTGGTTGATCATCCAGTGATGTAAAATTCAGAACCGAAATGAGGTTATCCAGGCATCATCATGGGAGGGAGCTGCACCCTTAAAACTTCTTCTGGACTATTCCAGAAGGCAGCGTGGTGTAGGGGTTAAGAGCAGTGGTTTGGAGCAGTGGACTCTGATCTGGAGAACCGGGTTTGATTCCCCACTCCTCCACATGAGCGGTGGAGGCTAATCTGATGAACTGGATTTGTTTCCCCACCCCTACACATAAAGTCACACTCTCTCAGCCCCACCTAATTCACAGGGTGTCTGCTGAAGGGAAGGCGATTGTAAGCCAGTTTGATTCTTCCTTAAGTGGTAGAGAAAGTCAGCATACAAAAACCAACTCTTCTTCTTCTTCTGGGGTCCAAATGCCCAGCAGCCTGCTCTAACACAGCCAGCAAAGGGTTTTCAAGGGCTAGCACAGAGACTCTCTCTGCCCCCCAAGGTTGCAACCCATTGAACATGTGAGGCAGGCAAAGAGCACATGTGGAGCATGGAAAGCAATTTCTCCAGTGTCCATTAAGTCCAAAACGTGGGTCAGGACAAGCTGTTTTCTTGAAAACCCTCCATCAAGAGGATAACTGGCCCTCACTCTCCTCCAGCAGCTGTAAAGGACCTGTAGCCCTAACCCTAGCAACATCCTTTCTCTGCACACAGCAGTGCATAGTCCTGAGCCCTCTCTAAGTACACAGTGGCAGAGGATCTGTTCTCCATGCAGACGGTCCCAGGTTCAATCCCTGGACTCTTTGGTAAAACAGACTGGATAGGTGATGTGAAAGACCTCCCTGCTGCCAGTCAGTGCTGACAATACTGACCAATCCTCTGCATAAGGCAGCTTCATGTTTGTAGGTGAGGCTAACAATCAGACCCAGATTGGACAAGGAGAGTTCAGGTGTGGGCCTGATTTGCTTGGGGGCAAATGGAAAGCAAAACCAACAGCAAAGTGTGCTTGTAGCGGAATTAGTAACTCATTCTAGGAACTTCAAATCAATCAAGTTCTTCAAGAAAACTCTTGGTGTGTATTCATCTGTCCTTGGACTTTGCAAAGCAAGACTTTCCCACTTCCCCCGACTGCTTGAGTCCACCCCCCTTGAAATTTTGTTCCCAGGGGTCACCAAACCTGGGGCAGAGCAAGGGACCTGCAACAGCGAGCAGGAATTGGTGAAGATTGCCTGCCTCTTTTCTGCTGGAGGAACTATGCAGCTGGATGTATGTCCTGGTGCCAAACGTGGCGGCCAGGGCATTAGCAGACACCTGACGCAGTATTCCATTGATTTCACTGGCTTCCAACGATTTTCACTGGTCCCAAAGTATCTGAAGGCCTGCCTTCATCAGTGGTAACTTGCTCAGGCCTTACTGCCAGAACCTTCCCTTTCAGAGGTGTGACAGGGGTTGGGAGCCCTCGGCAGGGCCTGCTCAGCAGCTGCCCCTGAACAATGGAACTGCCTCCCCCAGAAGGCACTGCAGGGTCTGCGTCAATTAAAAACCTTAACTGTTCCAGAAGGCATTTGAAGGTTCTTGAATCGGTATGGCTGCCATTGTAATGGCAAGGGGAACTCTTCTGGCCCAGTCGGCTGGCTACAGAATGCCCAACCAACAGTTAGCCCTTTGGGCAGATCCCACATAGCTCTTTCTACTGAGGGATCACAGCAGTGCTGTTCTCCCTTAGCTTTCCACACAGAACAAGGCAGAACTGGGGAGGAGTGAGGGTAGGGTTGCCAACAAGCCTTGGGGGTGGGGGGAGTCCTGTTCATTTAACAGAGGCTCCATGGGAAGTTATTTATCTCCATGCCATGTGGGGGGACCTTCAACACGTTAAGCCTCTAGTAAAGAGACAGGACATTTTTCCCAACCCTGTTTGGGGGTGGGATCCTGACTGGAAGTCTGGATTGTTGCCAGCAGCAAACAAATAAAGCCTTTAACTTCTCCGCAATGTTGGACCAGACCCACAAGCCATTTAGGCATGGTAATTAGCAGCAGCCTTTTCCCGGCTGAATTGCCCCGCACATTTTTTTTGAATTTTTCACGCTGAACCGTCATTTCGGAAGTGACTAGGAAGCCGGCGCATACCTGCTTCGCATGACTTAACAGCCCATTGAACGCGACCTTCGGTGTTTGCCCTGAAGAATCCTTTCAAGGAACCATGCAAAATAACAGCGGCGCGTTAGCTACGCACATACCAATGGCTATGCAAACAGGAACGAAGGAGCAGGCGAGCGGGGGGTGGCATTTCTTCTTTTGCGTCGGGACCGTGAGTAGGCATTTTTAAAGTCGCATTTTAAAAAAAAAAAGAGCTTTGAGCGAGAATCAACATTGACCCTGCGTAAATGGCCACAGATTCCTCCTTGCCCAGGGTGGGATGGGCGACGGGGCGGGGGAGGTCGCAGAGTTGCCCAGGGGCATTCTTGCCCTTGAGCAAGCCACAGGCGGGGCAGAGTACTAACCCAGAAGGCAGCTCCCGGGACTGGCCCGTGTCCTTCACTGACCCGGGCCAGCAACTCCGCAGCCGCACCCAGAAATCTGCTACGCGCCTCCGCTCAGCCCCTCCCTCTCTCTCCCCCCCCCCCACTTTCTCAATGGGACTTGAACGCACCTGCGACTCCGCCAGCAGCTCGCGCCCCTTTCATCAGCCCCGCCGTGACGTCAGTGGCCGCCGGGCTGCCGGACCGGATTGGCTGGAGGCTGCGGCGGCCGCCCCGCCCCCCCCCCCTCTGGGTCCGCCTGTGCGCGGCGCTGCAGGGAGGGAGAGCAAAGCCGCGACCGAAATAGATCTGGGATCGCGGAAGGGCAGGCGGGGGTGACAGCGACCTGGGGACGCCGCCAGCTGGCCCGAGGAGCGCCGCCGGCGTGACTTCCAAGGCCAGAGGCAGCAAGGCCATGCATGGGAGGTTTTGCCACTCTCTAGATCAGTGGTTCCCAACCTTTTTTTGACCAGGGACCACTAGGACTTTTTTGTTCGGTGCAGGGACCCCAAGGTGCAAAATAAAAATTCCGAGAATTTGAAAATAAACTTTAATCATAACTGTTAGTTAAACATTAAACTTAACATAATATTTGAATATATATATTTTATAATAGAGAACTTTTAATTGAAAATATTAATTTATTATGGGTTTAGAACTTTGTTTTGCGGACCTTAATTTAGTTCTCGCGGACCCCTGGTTGGGAACCAGTGCTCTAGATGCTCATTTCCCCCATCCTGATTCTCAAAACTCTGCATGGGGGATTATTGTTGAGTTTGGAGCATTTGGATGGGGAAAATGGGCATCCAGAAAGCGGCAGATCCAAGGCCAAATCTCCCATGCGTAAACGGCCCGAGAGTCGCAGGGGCCGAGAGGCGACCCCATGCTCTTCGCCACAGCTCCCCACTGGCAAAGCTTCCCCTGTTCGTTCCGGCCTGCCACGCGGCCACTCTATGTTATTAAAATAAAAGAAACCGCCCTTTGCAAGCGGAGTCGTTCAATGGCGAAGGAAAGGCACTGTGCGCGTGCTTGCAGCGGCAATCCTAGTGTGTGCACTGTTAGAATGCGGGACTAGAACGGAAAGATCCGGGTTCAGATCCACAGACCTTTGGCGGCTTCCTCGCTCTGTCTCAGCCTGACCTGCCTCACAGAGTTGCTGTGAGGATAACATGGTGTAAGAATAATGCTCACTCCTCTCAACTCCTTGAAGGAAGGGTGGGATAAAAATGTGATGGATAGGTAGACACATCTAACTGAGCCTGGCACAAGTTAGTGACGCATTCCCACTCATGCATACAGGATTTGGACATCGATGTGTCTATTTTAATTTCTGAAATGGCAAAAAGAGCCCATATCTTAGTAATGGGCTTGCAAACCAGGCTACCACCCATCAGCCCCTGTGCTGCGAGATCTTCACCAACTGCCCATCTATCTCCTGGAAGAATTAAAAGCATGGGAATGGGTGCATGAAGAATTACCTCCTCCTGTATCATCCAGCCTGCTAGTCAAGGTGCAGTTTCCAGTCCCTGCTCTCTGTGATTCTACAAAGATGAGGGTGGTGGTGACCAAAGCCAGGGCTTGTTTTGTGGTGGTACTTTGCCACTAGCCATGGTGAGTCAAGGGAACCTCCATATTCATATGCAGCAAACGTTGAAACCCAATTCTAAGAGGCAACGTCAGGAGAGGGCTGCCTTGGTTCCTTGTTTTTTAGTCATTTGGGGCAACCAGTTGCCCCCTGTGTTGCTCCTACTAGATTTATCTGCAGCCTTTGATATGGTAGATCATGCCACCCTGTTGAGGTGTTTGGAGGTAGAAATAGATATCAGAGGATGTGCTTTGGACCGGTTAAAATCACTGCTCACAGGTTGGACTCAAAGGTTGCCATTGGGTATCAGTTGTCTTCAGAGCGGGAGTTGTCCTGTAGGGTTTGACAGGGTGCCATCTTACCCCCCCCCCACCCCATGTTATTCAATTTCTATGTAATCGCTCAGGAGATATCATTTGTAGCTTTGGAATAGATGTCCTCAGTATGCTGGTGACACCCAGCTCTGTATCTCTATCCAAATCCCTTGGCAGTATGGGAGAGGCTTTGAGCCACTGCCTGACTGCTGTGGTTAAATGGCTGAAAGATTGAAACTGAACCCAGACAAGATGGAAGAAGTACTAGTGAGGAAGCCTGAGGTTTGGCACGTCATTGTGCTTCCCGCTTTTGATGGGGTTCAGCTGTCCTTTGCTGACTCGGTGAAGAGCCCAGATGTTACACTCCGCATTACTGCTGGAGAAGAATGTTAATGCAACCTCAAATAATTCTTTTTTCCCCAACTTAATTCAGAAAATAGCTCCCTACCTTGACTCAGCCAATCTGGCCACCTGGCTCCATGCCACAGGAACACTGAGAGAAGACTAATGTAATGCACTTTATATAGGTCTCCCCTCAAAATCAGTTCACAGACTTCAGCTGGTGCAGAATTCTGCAACCCAGTTATTATCAGGATCAAGCCATGCCTATTATTCCCATCTGCAGCCAGTCCATGGGTTGCCCATCAGCTACCAAGCCGAATTCAAGGAATTGGCTCTCACATACAAAGCCTTGGACCCTCATATCTGCACCACCTCTCCACTCATGTACCATGGCAACAACTTCACTCATCTGAGCGGGCCTTCTGCAGGTGCTACCATACAGTTGGGCAAGATCAACAACTACCCATACAGATGCCTTCTCTGTAGTGGCCCCCACCCTGTGGAATGGCCTGCCTGAGGAGGTCAGGAAGAATCCCACACTCCTGGTAATTTGCAAACTATGTGAAACAGAATTGTTCAGGAGGGCATTTTTGTAAAGGAGATAGGGCTACATCACAACAGACTGACTCAGGAAAATGCAATGTGTTTCTACTGATGTAATGCCATGTTCTGCATTGTTTAATACTTATGCTTTCAGATGACAGCTCCATTTCAAATTCTACAATTCCTAGTCCTATTACATTGCTTATTAGATGTATCATCCAGTTGTATGATTTGATTTACATTGTGTAATCCACTTTGAATCTCAGTGAGAAAGGCAGACTATAAATAATGTCAATAAAATCTTTTTAAAGCTGTTTATGGTCTGCATCTAGTCTGAAGACTGTTATGAATATCACTTTAGGCTGCTCAGTGTTTTATGATGTTTTTAATGGCTTGTTTTGTTTTGTTGTGCTGTTTTAGTTGTCAGCTCCATTGAGCAAATCTCTGGAGAGGTAGCATGTATATTTTCTAAATAAAATAATAAAGACATAAGAACATAAGAAAAGCTATGCTGGATCAGACCAAGGCCCATCAAGTCCAGCAGTCTGTTCACACAGTGGCCAACCAGGTGCCTCTAGGAAGCCCACAAACAAGACAACTGCAGCAGCATTATCCTGCCTGTGTTCCATGGCACCTAATGTAATAGGCATGCTCCTCTGATTACTGGAGAAGATAGGTAAGCATCATGACTCGTATCCATTTTGCAGTAGCCATAGATAGCCCTCTCCTCCATGAACATGTCCACTCCCCTCTTAAAGCCCTCCAAGTCGGCAGCCATCACCACATCCTGGGGCAGGGAGTTCCACAATTTAACAATGCGTTGTATGAAGAAATACTTAAAATAAGTTTCCAAGAAGCCATGAACTCTGCCTCTGAGATTAAAAGAAGCCAGCGCAGTAGCTAAATAATGACCAGATGCTGCTCATGTCTGTCTTTCTCCCCTCCTGAGTAATAATATCAGGGGGGGGGGGGTCAACCAGGAAAACTGTGCAAGGAGAGCCAGTGTAGTCCAGTGACAAGAATACTTCACTTTGAACAGAGAGGTCCTAATTCAATTCATTGCTAGAGTTGCCAACCTCCAGGTACTAGCTGGAGATCTGCTATTATCACTGATCTCCAGCCAATAGAGATCAGTTCACCTGGAAAAAATGGCTGCTTTGGCAATTGGACTCTATGGCATTGAAGTCTCTACCCTCCCCAAACCCCGCCCTCCTCAGGCTCCGCCCCAAAAATCTCCCACCGGTGGCAAAGAGGGACCTGGCAACCCTATTCATTGCTCAGCCATGAAGCTCAGGATGTGACCTTGGGCCTTTCCCCATCTCTCAGCCTACCCTAAACTGGAGAGAACAGTGAACACCACCTGAAGGAAGGGCAAGACAAAAATAGGATGGATACTCCTCACCTGAGAGCTCAAGAGGATTAAAGACGTTACACTGAATGAGCCTGTGTTTGTTTTTTAATAAACTTCTTTTCACAGAAATAGACTGGGCTTTACAGAGTATCAACTGCAGGGTTTGTTACCATGAAAGCTGAAGAGGATGGCAGAGGCTTTCCCCTCTTTCCGCTCAGTCCTCCAGCAAGATTCTCTGGTACGTCATTTACAGTCCTGGCAGCAAAGACTCTGAGGGAGAGAGGGAGCCACACAGACCAACGACAGGGCAGGCTCAGAGCATTGCGGGCCCAGAAGCCTGAATACGAGAAAGGCCACAAACCAGCAGCTCACTGTCATATTTCACAGTGGACAGGGTAGGTGTGGGAGACCTGATGTGGACAAACACCGGGAGTTTTATGTTTGAATGTCCTGGAGGGAGTTCTGTCTTCCAGCTGCCTGGCTTCTATGAAAGCTTTGGGGAAAGGTTAAGCATCCAACACGATACAGAACAATAAATTGTAGGAAGGGCTGCTGCACTTCTTCCTCTCAGGAATGGATTTGCACAATCGCATTTTGCAAGTCAGCCCACAAGGAAATCTGAATGGAAGTCCACCTTGCAGAAGTGCCAGGCCCACCTCAAAAGGTTCTGCCTCCATAAATTCAGGATTCTCGTGAGGAGCAGAACCCCAACCTGTGGCTAAAATGTTCCAGGTAGACCTCACCAAAGACTCTGCACCTGCAAAGATGCATGACCCGCAATTGATGTGGATGCGGTTTTTCATGTTGTATTGAAAAGCCCTGTCAAATGACCACATGTGCTCAAAGCTAGGAAGCTCCCGGATCAAATCTCACCTCACCTGCATTATTACTCTAATAACAACAGGGCCCATTTCGCAAAGCTGCTATGAGATTTAACGCAACCGAAGCCTCTAAACTCCTGAAAACGTCCAATAGCGCTATCATCGTACTGATAAGCTGCCTTGAAGGCCTGAAATGGGTCAAAAGGTGATTAGAAATTTAAATATAGAACACACATGCACCTGTAAAGCCAAACCATCACCAGCGTCACTTCCACATTTAGCCTGCATGTCATCCACCATCCATGCTTGAAGAATGGACCATGAAAGAGCTTGCTGTGACACCAAAATGGCTTGCCTGGTTTTTTTTTTTTGGTTTTTTTTTGCTTTGGAAGCGGCTTTAGCTGAAGCAGTGAATTAATACTTTTCAGTTCTTCCTGGTTTTACAAACCGGGGGTGGGGGTGGGGATTCTAGAGCTATCTTTGGTTAATGTTTATGCTGCCGTTCTCAGCATAAAAGGGGAAGGATAAAAAAAGAAGCAGGGGGAAAGGAGACACCAGAGAGCCCAAAAATATGCAGGGGGGGGGAAGCAAGCAAGGCTCCAATGCGCTCTTTGTTGTAAACAGTGTGATGGGGGACTAGAAGCCAGCCTCCCTCTCTGGCTTCCCACAGACCCTGAGCAGTTGACGTCCCCACTCCCAGGCTAACAGAAGGACCTGCCACAACTGGAGCCTGTTAGCAATCTCACCATTCCGTGTATGATATTCAGAGAACACCTAAGTTTATTGCAGGAGCTCCCTCACGTTCATAGGTCTTTCCCCCCCCCCCCCGAACTTTGGGGAAATCCTCACCTAGGGTGGGAAGGAAAAGGAGCGACTGACATTTTGTGGTCTTTTATTTCTTGCTCTTTCCTCATTTATATTCCACCTCCCCTAAGTCTGCACAATAGGGCAGGGCGGGAATCCTTCCAACCACAAGACTTTTTTAAAAGCTGGACTTCCGTTTGCTGTTCATTTGTTTGTATCTGTTTCATGACACACGGTTGGCTCTATGTAAAAAAACTTCATTTCTCAAGTTACATAATGTTCACTTTGATTTAAAAAAAAATCTACAAAGGGAGGGGGAAGCAACATATGTGTAAACGCTCCATTGGCAGTACCTGACTAAGCTTTAGCACCATTGAGAAAGAAGTGTGTTGGGGGGGAGCACTGAGCACACCTTGAGCCTGAGCCAGCCACGCCATGCTGCAGAAGGAGACAAGCCCCATTTGTCTGTGGCATGAAGGAAGCATCTTGTAAGAGGGACCAGAGGCATTACCTCCAGGCCTAGGCCTCTGCTAGGGTACTGGGGCTTGGATCTATGGCCATGTTCCTCTTGCTCTTCTCTCCAGCTGATGCAGAAGCTTTCATCCACTACTGCACTTGTTTCCTTTTCCATGTGCCCAGGATCAATGTTTTTCAAGGAGTCCTTACACACGCAGAAGTGCTAACAGCAGAGGAAGTGAGTTCTGCAGCAGAAGAAAACCGGAGAGAAGCACAAGGGGGACGTCGACATAGGACCCAAAGCCGTATCTTATTCTGGACTGGTCACCACCTACTCAGAAAGATACAGACAAATGGGGGAGGACTGCTAAGAAAGAAACAAAGATGATAGAGTGTACAGCAAATAACAGAAAAGGTGGAGCTGAGAGAGCCGATCAGGCATGTCCTCATATCTGCCATGGGTTCTCTGGGTGTTCAGATCAGAATCGCAGCACACCAGTCAAGGGAGATATATAGCCTTCCTGTCCTGCATTGTTTTCCAGACTTGAAATAACCAGTGGAACCACGTTTAGCCTCGCTGGGGAAACTTATTAGTAGCCATCCACATGTTTTCCCTATAGGGCAAACAGCAGCTCCCCAGGTGCTGTTTTCAGCTGAGGAAAGAACACCAAGAAAGGCTAAAGCCTCCTTTTTCCATAATCCCAATCCAAGTTAGGCCTACACACACCAAGGAACATGCATGGAACTCCCAGGACATGTCTGTTGGCAGGATACGAGCAAGGCCTGTGTTAAGTGAGCTCCAGTGGCCAATTCCATATCTCCAGAAGGAGAGATGGGAAACACAAAAAGCCAGAGAAGGAAGGCTCTGCTAAAAAAAAGGTTTAAACTCAAAAAGATTCACCAATACAGGTGGCGTCATCCTTTCTTTCTATTCAGATTAAGAGGAGACTGGATATAGACCACTCAGGTTTTGCAGTAGAAGAGCCTTTGCTTTGCATGCAGAAGGTCCCAGGTTCAACTCTAGCATCTCCAGTTAAACGGACCAGGCAACAGGTGATGTGATTGACCTCTTCCTGAGACCCTGGAGAGCTGCTGTCAGTCTGAGTAGACAATACTGACTTTGATGGACCAGTGATCTGGTTAAGCATAAGGCAGCTTCTCATGAACCTCCCCTTCTCACTATGATCCCTTTCTCAAGGGTATATATAGCACAGTCTAGAAGCAAAGCTTGAAGCCAGCAAGAAGGGCTGGAAGGAAGTCCCACCAGGGGGGTTGTTACAAGCATCCAGTTCCACACGCCCTCAAAACATGGAGCAGAAGCTCCAGAAGAGCACAATAGGAGGAACAGGCAACTCCCAGCGAGGCTCCAAGTTTCCACAAGAACAGGAGGAAGGAGGAATGCGTGCATTTCTAAGCAACAAGGAGGGGAAAGAACCAGACCTTAGTTCCCTGAAAGCAAAAACGAGGTCTGGTCTCATTCAGCAGCTTGAAAGAGACAAACATAGCAAGCCTCCCCAACATCCCACAGTGTCACAGAACGATTGCTCAGAGACATCAACAGTGGTGACCGTCAACACAAAGAATATGAGACACATTAACAGGAGCTTCACCTTGGGCTACTGCAGCAAGATCCAGAGATTTCTCTGCTTGCTGGCCCCAAGACGAGGAAAATGTTGGAGTGGTGAGAAGGGAGGGAAGGGGTGGCGGTGAGAGGCAGCGTGCCCCAGCTCTTTCCCCTCCCCAACCGACTCCTTTTGTTGTGCAAAGCTGTGCTCCGTGGAAGAGGAAATGATACACACGACCACACACCCAGCGCATATAAGAAGTGGCCGAACACATCCTGGGACAAGCACGCTTCGGCAGTGAGCGAGTGAGAAGCAAAGTGCAGCCCAGCCGGCTCTCCTCCCAGGACACAAAAAAGGCCGGGTCAAAGGTTTGTTGAGACCCAGATGCACAGCCTCCCGAGAGCCATACCCCTCCCAACAGGTGTGCACTCAGCAGGCCCAGGTGCAAGAGCAGTGAAGCAGGTGCAAATGCAGGGCAACGTTACACCCCTTTCTGGAGACCCTACACAGTGGGGAAACCCAAGCCCGGTTCATAGCTAGCCACCTCCTCTTATGGCATGCAAGGGGACAGCAGCATTGCGACCCCTTGGCAGACACCAAGAGCAACATCCCTAAACCACCCCCAAGGCAAACATGTTGTATTCTCACAGGAAGTCCTTCCACAATGGAGCACCAGGGGCGCCAATACCCTCCCCCCGCCCCCCCCCGCCCCCCGCCTTCCATAACCGCATACACAGGAGACTAGAAAGCAGAGCTCACTGGAACCTTGACCATTTCTGCAGCACCCCCTGCTGGAGAAGGGAGGGGCATTCATGGAATCTGCTATCACCGGAGTTTTTGGTGAGTGTGAAGAATAAGGCTTCTCCGTGATGGCATCTTCTGGTCGAACATAATAATATGGAGAGCAGCACCAGGCTACTATTTCCCTGGGCCAGGAACGGCAGCCACGATCTCCTCGTACTTGGGTGGTGGGTCACTGTAGGACAGGCTAGTCTCCTCGCCACTGCTGTTCTCAGGATGCCCAGTCACTTCCTCGTACGAAGGCGGCGGGGTCGCGCTGGACAATCTCATCAGGGTGGAGGCGGAAGGATCGGAGGGATGGAGGGTGCTGGCTGGCTGGCTGGCAGGCCCGAGGCCCCATCGGCCATTGCCGGCCCCTCTGCCGCCTGGGTCCCGCTGGCAGTGGGCTTCGCTTTGGCTGTGCGAGGCCTCTCGGTACACCATCACCCTGGGAAGGCTACGGCCTGCTCGGCTGGTCAAGTAGCGGTTCTGGGCATAAGAAGGACGGTGGCGGGTGGCCTTCTGGAGCTGGCACCTCCATATGATGAACAGGGCAATGACGATAAGCAGAGCAACACCCAGCAAGGGCACTACAACGTACATGGCATCCGAGCGGCCCGTGCCTTCTGTGGGATCCTTGACAGAGTAGGCGTAACCTTTCCAAAACTCCATCTGCATAGGAAAATAAAACAAAGCCCTGATCAGCAAAATCCCTTCTGGCAGGTCCCAATGCCTCCCACAGGCAACTTTCTGGCTATAGGACAAAGTCAGGGGCCATCTCCAAGAGCATCATGGGAACAGAAGCTAAGGGTTCTTGGCCAGCAATGAGTAATCAAACAGGAAAGCAGTTATCGCTGTTTTATGAAGTTATTTGCCCGGCACCCAAGCCTGCAGCAGCAGGTTTCTCCCCACACATACTCTACCTCAACCCCATCTTCTCACATGCCGCACCTCAGCCAATTTGGGACGTTGAAAGATGGCACAAAGACTGAAGGATTAAATAACCCTAACAAGTGATGTCTTCAGTGGGACTGGTTTTCTGTGCTGCTTCTGTTTCCTGAATAGAGCCCCCAAAATGGTCACAACCACTCAAGTGCACCACAGAACCAGAAATCAGCCTTGTGTCTACCAAAGCCCAGACTGGGACCACCAAGCACACCCTCACTCACCTCAAAACAATGTGAAACAGGGAAAACCATTTTTTGTTTCATTTTACTTAAAACCATGTGGTGGCTAAGATTCTGACTGCAGCAGTATCACCGGGTGGAGAAGGTCAATTCTTTCCCTCCTGCACACCATTTTCCTGAACCTAAGCAGAGTTGCACCAGTGTGGTGTAGTGGTTAGGGTGTCAAACGAGGATCCAGGAGACCCTGGTTCCAATCCCCCTTCTGCCATGGAAGCTTGCTGGGTAACACACTTTCAGCCAAACCTACTTCCCAGCGTTGATGGGAGGATAAAATGGAGGACAGAGGAACAATGTACGCCAATTTGGGTCCCCATTGTGAAGAAAGTAAATAAATGAATGTATTCTAAGAGAAGTTGGGTTTAAATTGACTTAGAAAGGGTGTAACTCTGCTTAGAATGGAAGTGTATATTACCACCTGAAGCTGCTATTTGCCACACAACTGAAAAAATACATGTGTGGGTTTTTTTTTGCCCCCACTATAGGTCCAATAGCAGCTGAAGGAGGCATTTAGATCAGGGGGAAATCAAAATTGGAGCCCCCACCATTGCTTCATGTAAAAAAAAAAACCAGGAGATGTGCAAATGTGATCTTGGGCTGTATCCACAGATGTATAGTGTCCAGATCATGCGAAGTGGTGGTACTGCTTTATTCTGGTTAGACCTCACCTAGAGTATTGCATTCAGTTTTGGGCACCACAATTTAAGAAGAATGGAACGTGTCCAGAGGAGGGTAACAAAGATGGTGAGGGGTCTGGAGACCAAGTCCTATGAGGTAAGGTTGAAGGAGCTGGGTATGTTTAGAATGGAGATGAGACAACTGAGAGGAGATATGATAACCATCTTCAAGTATTTGAAGGGCTGTCATATAGAGGATGGTGCTGAGTTGTTTTCTGTTGCCCTAGAAGGTTGGACCAGAACCAATGGGTTAAAATTAAATCAAAAGAGTTTCCCAATAAATATTAGGAAGAACTTTCTAACAGTTAGAGAGGTTCCTCAGTGGAACAGGTTTCCTCGGGAGATGGTGGGCTCTCCTTCCCTGGAGATTTTTAAGCAGAGGCTAGACAGCCATATGTCAGCAATGCTGATTCTATGTCCTTAGGCAGATCATGAGAGGGAGGGCAGGAAGGTTTGCATCACTATTTGGCTCTTGTGGCCCTCTCTTGCATTCCTAGGGTAGTGCTGATCACCACTTTGGGGTCAGGAAACAATTTTCTTCCAGGCCAGATTGGTCAGGGATCCTGAAGGGTTTTTTTGTTTTGTTTTTTTGCCATCTTCTGGGCATGCAGTAGGGGTCACTGGGGGTGTGGGGGGGGAGTAGTTGTGAATGTCCTGCATTGAACAGGGGGTTGGACTAGGTGACCCTGGTGATCCCTTCCAACTCTATGTTATTCTATTCTATGATTCTATCAGGTCACACGTCTTCAGGATGAGGAAAGGGAGAGGCTGATAAAGAATGTAAGGAAACAGTAATCCCGACACTGAGAATAAGTCACTTGGCAAGGAGGGAAGTGACACCTTTCCAGTTACCCACTGCAATCCACAACCCCACAGCTCAGACCTTTTCCTCTCTCTGTAGCCACATACCGTCTTCTCCTTGTTTTCAAACACCTCCTTGACCTCCTCATAGCTGCAGATCTCCTCGACACACTCTCGCTCAATGGTGCCCTGCCGGAATTCCTCCAAGAAGCCATTGGCTCGAGGGAAGCGCTTGAGAACAGAGTGGGCATTCTGGGCTGCCAGAAAGGCTGCAATGCACAAATGAGAAGCTGCAAACAGAAGCCCCCTGCTCCTCAGCACAGAGACATGAGCCACTAAGCCAGACATGAGTCGGGGTTGGCCCAGAGACAGCCCACTGAACCACTGACGTCCTACATATCCTCCTGTCCCAGACATTCCCAACCCAACTCCGGTTTCTTCCTCTCCCCCCACCTCTCCAAGCTAAGGTTGCCAGGTCCCCCCAGCAACCAGTGGGAGACCTATCTTGAAAGGGGGCCTTTGCCAGCAATGTAATGACATCACCAATTATTTATTTATTAATCTTATAACCTGCCCTCCCCAGCCAAGACCAGGCTCAGGGCAGGTAACATCATCCAGGCACATCAAAACATCAATGATAAAAGTAATAATTCTAAAATTAAACAGTAAAACTCATGTGCTGATATCACTCCCCATGTGCCCTGTGGTATTTTTTACATTTCTGTAAAGTTTTGCCCAAATGCCAGAGTGTCCCTTGGTGATGACATCACTTCTTGCACACACACAGAGTGGCATCAGTACACTGGGACACAACCAACATCTCTCATGGTTTCCCACCATTTCCGCCTCTGCTGGCCAGATGAGCAGTGGTGATCCTTCACCACCAGCAAGGGCTTAGTAAGCCTATTCCCAGCTATTACACTAGGGGGACCAATCCTAAACAGGTCACTCAGATCTACTAGATGGGGCTTTCTCCCAGGGTAGTATTCATAGAGTCACAAGGTAGACTATGATTTGAACAGGGAGACCCCACCTCAGATACACATTTTCTGTTTTTGTTAATACGGAACAAAACATATTCTTAATGTTACTGCACAGTATGACTGGTTTATTATGTCAAATGTTCTCTATCAGGGGTCTCCAACTGGTAGCCCACAAGCTCCTTGCAGCTCGCCATCAGCTGAAGAATATCTTGTGCAACCCCTAGAAGATCCAGGAAATTATCACAGGAGAGAATTCCCTTGCAAGACTCAAAGACGTAGGAAGTCTCTGCTATGGAGTTTTATTAAATTTGTGGAGGAAAACGTTACTTTTAAAACAGGCACTTGGAAACTGATTCAAGGCAACGCATTAACCACTAAACCACAAGGCTGTATTGAGATGACCATTCTCTCTAATAATCAGTCACCGACAGGTAATCATCCCTCTGACTGGAAAGTGGTCAGAAGTTTATTTATTCCAGCCAAAATTACTCTGTTATCTTTTAATATTTTTATTTAATCCCAGTCTAATCACTCTTGAAATAATTAAATAAAAAATAATCACAAGCATACAAAACGGCTAGTATATGTCAGTGAGATCAGAAACAAAAATACATGTCATCTCTTGTTCTATCTTAAATTTAAAAGATAAAATACAATCTCTAAGATTCTTACCAAATTGTCCTCAGAAAAGATAAGGTAGTCTCCCTGCAACCCAAATCTGAGCGAGGTATTATGGTGTGGCTACCTTATATAGGCCCAATTACTTGAACCTTACATTATTTTATTGAACCATCTAATTCATTTCCTCTGAAGGAGTGATGTATGGCACCTCTGAGCGCAGAATGACACCTACCCAAGGAATACTTGTTTCAAACTGTGTTCTTCTCATTCTGGATTTATTCTGGGCATTGAGCCATTTATTCATAAACTATATTGCTCAAGGTTGGGACAATGAGAACAATGAGCAACACATGCTTGCAGATTTGATGACAAAAAATCAAATTCTCGGGCCTACTTTGTTCAAGATTCTATACCATTAAGGTCAAAGTCTGTAACAGTTCAATCAACGGACCTGTCAAGTCTCTCTCTACAAAGAGAACTGGAACCAGCCCAGCCTTTAGCTGGGAGGGGGGGAGCAAATTTAATATTTATATTAACTTTTTACGTCTTATATGTTTCAGTAGCTCAGGATGTCTTTCATTCCCCAGAAGTAGCTCTCATTTTTAATAATTTAGTTACCCGTGTTCCATACCATTTCACAATGTGTTGTGTTTAGTTGGCCAAAAAAAACTAATTCTGCCTTACTGACCTATTCTTTGAACCTTCATCCCAGGAAAAGGAAGAAGCATAACCCAGTCTCTAAGAGGGGAAGATCACTTACTTGCCATGTTGAATCTTCACTCAGTTACTTGAAGGCCTCGGCCATCTGTTAGGAAGAGACCAGATCAGTCACAGAAATTTAGGCTGCCAAGACCAATCCCCTCCATCCCAGGGACCATCTCAGAGTGGGGAGTCCTGCATATACACATCTGCCAGCTCAGGCACTATCCAAACAGAATTAGGATTGCCAGGTCCCGGCAGGAGGTTTTTGGGACAGAGCCTGAAGAGGGTAGGATTTGGTGAGGGGTGGGACTTCAATGCCATTGAGTCCAATTGCCAAATCGGCCATTTTCTCCAGGTGAACCGATCTCTATTGGCTGGAGATCAGTTGTAATATGAGGGGATCTCTAGCTAGTACCTAGAGGTTGGCAACCCTAAAAGAGAATCCCAAAAGTCTCTTCCAGTGACAACTGGCAGTATGGTGCTGCTGCTGCAAAGTAGGCCATTGCAGTTTTATATTGTATGAACAGAAATATAATATCCAAGCCACGGGGAAAGGAATAACTTTACTGTATAACACATTAGCCAGACCTCGGCTGGAGCAACTGTGTCTAGTTTGGGGGAGGAGAAGGAGAGTTGATTTTTATATGCTGACTTTCTCTACAACTTAAGGCAGAATCAAACCGGCTTACAAACTGGCTTACAATCATCTCCCCTCCCCACCCCACCCCACCCCAGATACCCTGTGAAGTAGGTGGGGCTGAGAAAGCATGACTGGCCCAAGGTCACCCAGCTGGCTTCATGTGGAGGAGTGGGGAAACAAATCCAGTTCACCAGATTAGCCTCCACCTCTCATGTGGAGGAGTGGGGAATCAAACCCGGTTCTCCAGATCAGAGTCCTCTGCTCTTAACCACTACACCACACTGTAGACAAAGTGGAACTGGTTCAGAGGAGGGCAGCAAAGATGATCTGGGGTTTAGAAAAAAAGTTGTTTCAGGAAAGTTTGACGGTCTAGATGTATTTAGCCTAGAGAAAAGAAAACTAAGAGGAGTTATGATCATGCTCTTCAAATACCTGAAGGGCTCTCATGGAGGAAAAGACTTGTTCTCTACTGCTCCAAAGGGCAAGACTAGATCTAACAGGCTTCAGTTACAGGAGAGTAGCCTTCAGTTGAATGTCAGGAGAAATTTCCTAACAGAGCAGTTGGACAATGGAACCAGTTAGCTGGGGATGAGGTTGTCCCTCGCCAACAATCTTCAAACAGAGGATTGACAGCCATCTGTCAGAAATGTTCTAGAGTTGGATTTCCTGCATGCAACAGGGGGTTTGGACTAGATGGCCTATAAGACTCCTTCCAGCTCTAGGATTAAATTACTAACCCAGGGGTTTTGTTTCTGAGATGGACTGTGTCATCAAAAATGTGTGATGTGTGCCTGCTTTCCATGCTGGAATTCTAATTTTCGAGGTACAAAAGCAACACATTTTTGCTGTATTTCACATTGCATAAGAACTATTAGAACAGCCATGGATCTAATCCATCAACAGATTCCACACAGCAGCACACTAGACGTCCCCAGAAGGGCTACAATCAGGGCATAAAGGATAAGTTGTTACCCTCCCACACATGCTCTGGTATTCAGAAGGTTACTACCTACTACTACTGAAGAGCATGTTGTCTACACATTTGTCACATCTCTGTTAAAACCAACTAAACTAGTGGCCATCTTCAAGTTCCACAGAAATGAATTCTAAAAGCCAAACACTGTTTAAATGAAGGAGTACTTCCGTTCATCTGTCCTGAATCTACTTTACACCAACTTTACCAGGCGTCTGCAAGTTCTAGTATTGTGGGAGAAAAGGTTATTCCTATCCACTTCCCCCGCCCCCAAAGCATAATTTTATACACTTCTGTCATGTCCCATCATTATTCATTGTCAACTGACTAGCTCACCTAGCCATCTCTCAACTATTCAGAAGCACTGGTTCAGACTGAGGCCTAGTAACAATCATGGAAACTTCTCTCTCTCAGAACCTGAGATCAGGATGACTGCAGATTCAAAGAGTGAGATAAGGAAAATGGGAGGCTGACACAGGTGCCAGTCAGACCTTTAGCAGTTTCAAGGCCAAGGAATCTGGGAGGAGTTTGGCCTATGCATTCCATCTCCTTAGTGCAAGGGCCCATGGTGGGGGGAGGTCCTTGCTTGATTAGACCCTATATCCCTGCAGAAGATATGGTTTCATTATGGCAACTCACCTGATTGGCTGGGTCACCTGGGTAGCAACACAAAGGATTGGTCAAATTACAACATTTGCTGTGCATTTGATTGGTCAGTTAGAATCATGACATGGTGGGTCATTTGGCATAAAGGAAAGATCTTTCATTCAAGTTTTGCCCTCTTTCTGGATTACATCTAACTTTGGGACACCTCTTGATTCTGGGTGGGCCAGGTTGGCTGAAGCCCATTTTGGACTTTGACACTCTGTTGGGCTCAGTCTTGCAAGGTAACACCTGGATGCTTATCAATGTGCTTAGGTTAGATATTTAGGTTTATTATTTTATCTTTGGTGGTCTTATATTGTATATTCCAGCACATTCTTGGGTTTGGGGGCTTCAATCTGAATCCAGTATTTTAGGCTGTATTGACTACAGCTACCGGAATGACTTTCTGGAACTCAGCTTGCAAGTGTCCTACCTTGCAGGGCTGATTTTTTGCTCTTAGACCCAGGAGGGCTAGAGACTCAGTCTTTTGGTCTCTGGCTGGCAGGTTAGTTAAGGAGACTGGTGGTAGTATTATCCTGGGGTTGTGAGGTTTCATACCTCAGCACTTTGTGGCTTTGTCTTTGATCACCCTTAAGGAGGCTTTTATAAGTCTTTGACAGACATTGTTCTGTAAACTAAAAAGCCTCCAAACTCCTTAGTCTTCCTTTAACAGGAAAGATGTTCGTTTCTGCATCTTTTTGACCACTACTATATCATTTTGGAGTCACAGCATCCAGAACCATACTCAATATTGCAAATGCAGCCACAGTATAAATCTATACAAGGTCGTTACAATACTGACCACCTTGTTTTCAGTCCCTTTCTTAATAAACCCTACCACAAAATTTGCTCTTTTCCCTGCTGTCATGCACTGAGTCAACAATGCAGGATAGAAAATATGAATGGCATTCTTAGTCTTCTGCATATATTTCCATTCAAATCCACACTCTTGAAACTTGCCCTTTAGACTTCAGCAAGCCCTGTGTTCCGAGGCATAAATTGCTCTGTGTCCCCATTGGTTACACATAGAGAAGTCCTGCCTTTCAGGTTTACCTAAGTCAGTGGCCGAGGCAATTACCCCAAATGCAAAACCCCCAGCTTTTCAGGCAGCCAAATTGGCACACAGGGGAGGAGTCTCTCAGTGTGGCCGTAAACATGAGTAATATTTCATGCCGTGAACAAAAAAAGGCAACTGACACCCACAAGCGACAGCAACGAAGGGTGGTGTGGATGGTTGTCAGAGGCGCCCTTCACCCAAGGCTGTAGATATAACCAGGAGTTAATGATGTCACTAGCATAACCAGGGAGCTCCCAGGCACGCACACAGGCTTTTGCATTCAGAGAGCGGGAAGCAGCACATTGCAGAGCATCCTTCTGAATGTCTCGCGCCAACAGAGAACCTCCCAGATGTCAATGGGTTAATTCTCCAGGCTTCGTAGAGCAAACAAGCTCCAGGAGCCCAGCCCCAGATGCCTTCTCCTCCCCCGTGTTAAAGGAGCGTTTTCCTCTATAAATACACCATCCTCATCACTGGAGGAGGTTGCCATGGCAACTGCGAGGAGGCGTGAGGGATGCAGCGATGGGGATGCTGCTGACGTCACGCGCTCCACATGCAGGAATGTGGTACCCAGCGGCCGCGGCAGGGCAGGCGGGGAGCCCTGGCACGAGCCGGGAGCCGGAAAAAGCCCGACCATCGCCGCGTGGGATTCCCCAGCCGGCTGGCAGCCGGCTTCCCCAGATGCCCCACCGCATTTAGTGCATTCAGTTTCAGGAGCCTCCAAGCACCGGTCGAGGAAAGAAGATCACAGAGCCGGAGAGGGGGATCACCCCCCGCCTCCCAGCCGTTGCCTGGGGGTCGAGGGGAGGCCGGATCCCGAGCCATCCTCTGCTGTTGGGGAAGGCACGTCCAGTCCAGTTGCCTCCAATACTAGCAGCATCACTTCGGGCACCCTGACGGCAAAAGCACACACGCTCTCCCCCCACCCTCCCTCCGGCGCCCCTCACCCTTGCTTCAGGTCTCCCATCCGCCGTCCTTGTCCTCCTTTACGAAGCTGGCCCCGTGGATCCCTCCTGATCGGACGGGATCCGTCCCGATCTTTTTTTCCGCCTGCCCAGCCCTGTCCAGCTCTACCCAGAGCAGTAGCAGCAGCCACCGTCTGCCTAGGGGGGCGGGGCCGAGCCGTGAGCCCCGACCAATCACGGGGTATTAACCGAGGCTAAAATCCATGCCCGCCGTAAGAAAAGTGCGTCCGCGAACTTGGCATTTCGTTTTCTGCCCAATCACAGACCCTATTGAGGGCTAGAGGCGGGGCTTAGGACCGTCCTGCCCAATCGTGGAGCGGCAGAGTGGCGTCCTTGGGGCGCGTGGCTTTCTGGGGACTGTAGTCTGGAGGTTGCTTCAGCGTGCGAGGCTGGGGATGCTGAGCTATGGGAAAGGGGCTGCAGGCGGCTGTAAGATCAGCGCCCTTTAGGGCCTGGGAGGCCACCCTGAATGCAAACAAGGGGTGCATCCGCGGTCGGTCTCGGCCTTCACAACCGTTGTGTGTGTGTGTAAAGTGCCGTCAAGTCGCAGCCTGTGGCGACCCCTTTTTGGGGTTTTCATGGCAAGAGACTAGCAGAGGTGGTTTGCCAGTGCCTTCCTCTGCACAGCAACCCTGGACTTCCTTGGTGGTCTCCCATCCAAATACTAACCAGGGCTGACCCTGCTTAGCTTCTGAGATCAGGCTAGCCTGGGCCATCCAGGTCAGGGCAAGCAACCGTTAACGGTTCCTAAATTATCTGCTGCAACAGCCAAGGTCCTGGCGGCCAGGCTGAGCTGAAAAGGGGGGGCTGGGGCCACTGGACCAGTCCTTGACCCCACCACCACCAGGATGTGTTGCCCGGAGCAGCTAAAACTATGGGGGGGGGGGGCGTGCAGGTGGACGGAGCGCGGCGGAGGGATGAGATGCCTTCCCCATGGGTGGGCTAAAGGAGGTCAGGGCTGTGGACGAGGGGTGTTGTCTGCCCCGCACCGAAGAGGCGTGTAGTGCTGCTCAGGCATCTGACTATCTGCTGGACTACAGATTCCCAAAGGGAGAGCGGCCGTTTTATTATATGTTTATTTTGCCCGGGAGTACTTGGTGCATTTTCAAACTTGTTTTGCGCCCAACACTATGTAAACCAACAAAGGCTGCAATACTCCCTATATTCTGTTGGAAGACTCCTCAAACTTCAGAGGTGGGGCTTCCCCCACCCCTCATGGATACCAAAGCATTTTTGCACTTAGTCGGCCCATTTACTGAGTCAGCCCATTGGCCTGTCAAGGTCAGTGTTGTCTATTCTGACCGGCAGCAGCTGTCCAGAGTCTCCGGCAGGGGCGGGAGGGGGTGTTTGTTTGTTTTTTAATATCCTTTTAACTGGAGGTCCTGTAGATGAAATCTGGGCTTTGTGAAGTCATGCATCTGACAAGTGCACAATGACTCACAAAAGCTTGTGTCACAATAAATAAGTTAGGCTTCGTAGTCTGTTCAATGGTGCTGACTCCCAGGAAAGTGTTCTTAAGATGGCACCATAAGTCTAAGTGAAACCTCCAGGTTTAGCTGCAGTATGCTGCTGAACATCAGTTGCTGGGGGCACCGGTGGGGGAAGATTGTTGCCGTCATTCCTTACTGGCCATTTTCCCAGAAGTACTCAGAAAACAAGAGGCTGAACAAGGTGGATCTTTAGATGCATCTTGCAGAGCTCTTAAGTGTTGGCCAGATATATGTGTATATATGGCTTGATGGCTGGGCAATTAGTTATAAACATACACAATAGCAATGTGTAATGGTTCTCAAATGAACAAAATATTTACCCTATGCTCTGCCCCTTAATCTTTAGCTTTTGCTTTGGTAGCAGATGTTTGTCTTCAGTTACCACTCCTACAAAATCACCAGGCCACACCTTGTGACTCTCGGGAAGGTGGAGACCGAGCCATTCTAACACCTGCACATTGAAAAGCCAGGCTGAAATAAACAGGAGTCTTGTGGCACCTTAAAGTCCAGCAAGTATTTCATCTAGTATAAGTCTGTGTGGGTTAGATCACACTTGATCAGATGCATGTAGTGGGTACTCAGTAGGCAGATGTTTATATATGATGTGAACAAAAGGATGTATAAACAGCAGGGTCAAATGGCCATTGACACTTGGGAATTACAAAGAGAAAACTAATTATATAAAATTCAAATGTAATGGAGGGAAAGTACAGACAGCACCCCCAACAGCTGCTTACCAACAACAATGGGCCTTCTAACAGACAAACAAACCTTGTGACCAAACCCTGCATCAAACCCAACTCTGTCCCCATATCAAGCAATATTAATACTGGAAATATCATCAGCAATAGCATTTTGGGCTCATCCACATGATTATCCCCTGACATGATCTATGCCATCATTTGTCAACATTGCCCTCCCACTCTAGACTGGTCAAAAAGACCAATTTGAAATTCAAAAGGGTAATATTCAGAAACCAGTAGAGGGACATGTCAGTCTCCAAGGACACCCTGATCTGAAAGCCACTAGTCTGCAGCGAAAGAACTTCAATGGGTGAAACTTCCACTGTGAAACTGCTGATTTCATCAAGGACTTAACAAGGACATGGGATTCCTCAGTCATTCCAGATGTTAACTGTTTTCATCAATTATCGCAGTGGTAAATGGCCTCTGTACTTTTCTTCACTGCATTTTGCATTTTGTATAGTCCCTCACCAGATACTTCCTATTGTGCAGCCTCATTTGGAATACTGGGTGCAGTTCTTGTCACCATGTTTCAAAAAGGATATTGCAGAGCTGGGAAAAGTACAGAAGAGAGCAACCAAGATGATTAGGGGGTTGGGGCACCTTATGAGGAAAGGCTGAAAAGTCTGAAACATTTCAGTTTAGAAAAGAGACAACTAAGGGGGGGCATGATAGAGGTTTATAAAATTATGCATGGGGTGGCTTTGCCCTCCCTCTCCCAAAATACTAGAACTCAAGGGCATCCAATGAAGCTGATGGGCAGTAGATTCAGGACAGACAAAAGGAAATACTTCTTTACACAGAGAGTGATTAAAATGTGGGATTTACTGCCAGAGGGTATAGGGATAGCCACAGGCATAGATGGCTTTAAAGGGACTAGACAGATTCGTGGAGGAGAGGTCTATCAGTGGCTACAAGCCATGGTGACTAAAGGGAACCTCCACATTCATGGGCAGTAAAACCTCTGAATCTCAGTGCCAGGAGGCAACATCAGTGGGAAGGCCTTGGCCTCTATGCTCTGTCTGTCCTCCAGAAGAACTGGTTGGCCACTGTGTGAGATGGGATGCTGAACTAGATGGACCACTGGTCTGATCTGGCAGAGCTCTTATTATGTTCTTATGGCCTTTTGAACTGTTTACAAATAGGTGTGTGTGTGATTTTTTTACAATAGTCTCATATATAAATAATTCACAGTGGGTAGCCAAGTTAGTCTGTCTGCAGTAGTAGAAAAGGGCAAGAGTCCAGTAGCACCTTAAAGACTAACAAAAATATTTTCTGATAGGGTATGAGCTTTCTTGAGGCACAGCTCACTTAAGCTGTGGCTCACGAAAGCTCATACCCTACCAGAAAATATATTTTTTAGTCTTTAAGGTGCTACTGGACTCTTGCCCTTTTCATATATAAATGTTTGCCTAATGACAACCCAAATATGCATTGACAAAGTAAGCTTAAGGCTAAAAAAAATCCTTAAGGTGCCACAAAGCTCTTGTCTTCTGGTGCAACAAATGGCTCCTCCATTGGAATGGTGTGTGTGGATGAGGCGCTGCCATCCTGTCACCTTCCTACCGGGTCACCCCTTTCCCTGCCTCACCTCTGCCACTCCTTGGGGGCCAAAAGGACAAGAGGAAACTGAGCTGTGCCTCTCATCCCTCTCAGATTCAGGCTCAGCACTTCAAGTGTGCATTTTGAAACAAAAACATTTGCAGTGCATTCCTATACGTGTTTACTCAGAAGTAAGTCATGTTGTATTCCATGTGGCTGACTCTCGGGGGAAATGTGCAGCACAGTCTTCCTGTCTTCCTATTTTCATTCTCTCGCTCTAGTTTATGCCCCTGCGAGACATCCATCCTGCATAAGGACGGGGCTGGTGCCAGTATCGAAACTGAAATGGCGTTCTGTCTGTGTCCGCCTGGCGCTGTCTTTGTGGAGCAACAGACAGCCCTAAAGAGGCAGAGGCTGAATGCTAGTGGTGCCCAAAGCCCATTAGGAGGCGCAAGAATGCTGGCATCTGACCCCTCTTTTGCATTATAGCTGCTTTTAAGTTCTTCCTACTTTTCCTGTTTGTCTGAGAATAGGATAATTCCTTTGCATCCTGCCCTGCATTCCTTGGAGGAAGGATGGGATGCCAGTGTGAGGAATGGAATGGAAGAAAAATACATGTTGCCCTAGAGATAATGTCATGGGTCATCTGTGAGGATGCTGTGGTTCTCCTTATAAATTGGCCCTTTAAATCTCCACACCTGGAAATGTACATGCTCGTAATGACTTCTCAGGCTGTTTTCTCCCACAGGATATCAGGCCACAACACAGTTAAATTATTTTTTTCCAGTTCTTGTATAGTAAATTGTTGCATACTCCCCATTTCCTTCAGTTATAAGATGTTTCATGACCAGCATTTGCAGGGTTGCTTTCCTTTGGAGGACAAAGCACTGGACACTTATTGTGTTTTTATACTACTTTATTTATAAATATCCAAGCAGCACACAAGTGGAGTCCAAGAGGCACTCCTACAGGGTGGCAAGTCCACTACCACACATCGGATCCCGAGAGAGAGATCCCAGCAGTCTGTCTGCTTCTCTCCATCCAAATTCAGCTTTTTCTTCACACACACATCATACGTCTGCCTCTTCCCTCAGATGGGAGGAGTCACCTCCCCCTATAACTCTAATTGGTATTTGAACTACCAACTAAAAAGGTACCTCGCCCCCTTGAGGAAACATCCACAGTTCTTAAGGGGCATTAAGGATGTTTGATTGTCACAGGCTCAAGCTCCAAACCCATTCACACATACCCACAGCAATCAGTCATTTTGCATGGGGGATATATAGCACCTTCATATGTGGCAGACAATTTAGGGTCGAACTATTTACAATTATTCTACAAGCTGTAACATGATCAATCAGTAACCTAGAATATTTATGTTGTATAATAAGTTATTTTGCATGTTTAGAAACGTTAGAAGCACTAAGGGAATACGCAGAACATATCAAAGGCACTTCTGGATTCTCCTATTTCCTGAAGTCACAATTTCTCTGCTTCCTTCCTTGCCACTTGTTCAATGCAGACAAATATATTTGTGAATAAAACAAAGGATAATAGTAGCATAATTAAGCAAGCAAGAAGAACGGAGCGCAGTGGCACCATCAGGAGCAATGGCATGAACTTTCAAAGCCAAGAGCTCACGTCATCAGATCCATGAAGTGGATAGTAAAGATGTTGAATGCTATAGAGAAACCAGTTGGAAAAGGAAATACTGTCATGCAAAACCAGGAAAGAGGTAGAGGAACTATTCGGAAAGTGGATATAATCATGCATCAGTCTACCAACTGAAGTTAACAAACCTAACCCAGCTCCATTCTCCAGGCCTATATAAACAGGTTTTTGGCAGGTGGTGAGTTCCTACCTTTGACCACCAGATAGAGCTATTGCAGTGTTTATTGACACATGAGCTCTCCATTTGTCTCCCTCTGGCGTAAACCAAATGTGTTTGGGAGCTCTTGGAGGAGTATCCACTGTTCTCACACACATTCTTTCTGTGTTGTGGCTTCTGTTACTTTTAACAGATGGTTGAAGTACATTTAAAGGTTCAGCATAAGTTCTACGTCAACAGGTTTAAAAATAAACACCCCAAACAAGAGAAATCTTTGCTGTGGCGCAACCACATCCCTCAACCCAGCCGCTTTCGTCAGGACCCAGAAAGGAGACACGCACACCCTCCTCGAAGCCTGGTTTTTAGTCCCCTCCCAGTAGACAATGTCCCCTGAGAAGGTTAGCCATCTTAGATAAAGGGTCTGAGCCTTAATTCCACAGACAAGCATGAACACACCACCTCTGCTGGAAGAGTCTGCCCACTCCCCAACGTACTGGGGGAGCATTTGCCTGGCCTGAAGTCACAGAGGTTTATAACAATGTTTTTACCCTACCACCAGCATGCCAGCCAGAGAGACTCCTTTGAGCCTGAGATGCCACACACGTTCAGTAAAATGGCAACACACGGGAGGTTAACATGATAACAGTGTACTCCATATTTAGTGCTTCCTCACTCAGCAACATGGGCAAGGGCCCAGTAACAACTAGTAAGCTTGTAGAGTCATGTAGGCCCCTACTGTCCAGGGAGGGTGGCCTCACTTCTGGAGAAAAGGGGCTGCTCCAGACCTCTGGTCCTTGTCCTCCTCTTCTTCGTCCTCTTCCCTGTCACTGCCAGATTCCTCAGAGTCCTCGTAGAAGCTAATGGTTGCCTGGACTGGGAAGTTCTCCAACAGCTTCTCGCCCTCTGCATACAGATAGTCAAAAGATCTAGATTTGGGCCAAAAGAGCCTGTAGGGAGAACAGAAGAGAACTGAGATGTCCAACCTCTTTCAATTCCTGTTGGGAAGAAAAGTCCAGCGAGGAAGCCATCTTGGGAATGATGGGACCAGGACTTATCAATCTTCCTGGTTCTCTTGGAAATACAACTGATCTCCCTACTGTGGAGATGAGTTCCCATGGAGACAATGGCATCTTTGGAGGACAGACTCTGGGCGAAAACGCATGGTCGCTTTATCCTCCTTTAATCCCAGTTTCAGCCAGGATCGAACGCATGCGTTTCACCGAATGCGCATTCGATCCTGGCTAAAACAGGGATTAAAGGAGGATAAAGCGACCATGCGTTTTCGCCCTCTGTGTCATCATACCCCGCCCCAAATTCTGCCCACCTCAGGCCCTCCCCTCAACTCTCCAGAAATTCCTCAAGTCAGAGTTAGCAACTGCAGAGGGGGCAGAAGGAGCACATGTGTGTTGGTTGGAGGCGGGATGAGAGCACAGGCCTGAAACAGAGAAGGGAGCAGCCCTAAAGCTGGGGGGCCTGATGTTAAATGATGGGGGCAGGACAAATGAGGGAGCTGATTGGTTGCAGTGAAAAATGGGGGTTTGTGGTTAGGAGTGTACGCACCTGACGGGATGTCGGAACGATGTAAGCTGCTCCTTGCTTATCTTGTAACCTTCTCCACTATGTGCCTGGAGGAAACAAGTAGGACACATTAGGCCGCAACCAATGTTTCTATGCTGTGGCAGGACAGCCCACCCATCACCACCATGGGACAAAGAACATGGCCTTAGGGACTGGGAGGTACCTGACCCAAGTTACAGGCTGACCTAGTACTGACAAGCAGTTCCCTTGCAGATGAAGCACTGGGGAGCAGCACAGCCTGCCAATGCCAGCCAAGTATATGGGTGGTTTGAGCAGGGCCTTGGGACGGCAACAAAGGAGCTGTGCGCATAGAGTTGCCAGGTCCCTCTTCACCACCGGTGGGAGGTTTTGGGGGCAGAGCCTGAGGAGGGCGGGGTTTGGGGAGGGGAGAGACTTCAATGTGCACACACTGTGCAGCCTTGCATCCTCCAGGCAATAGTGCAAGAGATCCTGGTTGCATTCTCAGATGTGTGCTGTCAGTGCAGCCACTTGAGACAGTAAAGTATCTTGACCTTTTCCTCTAGCCAACGTAGGGCTGCCAACCTCCAGGTACTAGCTGGAGATCTCCTGCTATTACAACTGATCTCCAGCTGATAGAGATCAGTTCACCTGGAGAAAATGGCCACTTTGACAATTGGACTCTATGGCATTGAAGTCCCTCCCCAAACCCTGCCTTCCTCAGGCTCCGCCCCAAAACCTCCCACCAGTGGCAAAGAGGGACTGGCAACCCTAAGCAAACCTGAAGGCAGTCCTTTTAACAGGTGGGGAAACAGTAGTCTCTGTTAATGAGGGGAAGGGAATGGGTTAAGCAACTCTGTTGAACAAGGCCTATTCCATTAGAATAGGGAATGTGAATGTGTGGGTTATTAGGTCCAATTCAGAGGCACATTATCAACCTTTTGGTCTGCAACATATGCATGTCACTATGGTCTCGTCACTTCTCTGCAAAAATTCTTAAGATATTTCGATTTTAAAAATTCAGTGCCTGCTGGCCGGTGATGGGAGATTGCTAGAGAGGCAGAGAGTTCTCACATAAACTCCAATTAGCTTCATTATAAGCCTACAACAGTATATACACAGTAAGAAAATAAGTAATATGCTTGTTAATGAACCCACTGAATGGAGCACACCGTGATAGACAAGCAAGAAGCAAAATGCCTTCAAAAGTCAACAGAGGATGGCCCTGTAGATAGCCATCCTGTTTTTAGGCTCCTCTCTTCCTCTCCTTGCTTGCAATTTGTTTTCTCCCAGCGTTGCTGCTGCTGTTGTGTTATGTGTGCTGTGTTTTCTTAATATTGCCGATTAAGAGAAATTGTCCTGAGATAAGTGGAACTTGTTAGGGCAAAAAAGCACTTGAACACTGCTAGACTGCCTTGTGAACTCAACAACTTTTTCTATTTCTTTGGAAAGTAATTCTTGATTATTTGTTTATTTGTTTATTTGCTTCTTTCCTGCCTGCCACTCAAAACATTTCTCTCTCACTTTTAAACGTCGTTTAACAAGCCATCGTTTGACAAGCCCTCCTGCCTCCAGATCTGGATGTTACTTTCTGAGGGGAGAAATGGTGGGGCTTTAAAAGGTGGAATTTCTACCTAAGCAGCAGCGGGAAGGAAGGAGGGCAGAAGGACAGGTCGGCTCTCACATCTGGGCTCTGGCCAAAGCCCCTTGCAACAAATCCCACTAACTCCCTGAGGAATGCTGGCCTTGCCAAGGAACAGGTCTCCCTTTCACTCCAAAAGCCTGCCATGGCAACAAGCACGCTTCGGGTTTTCCGGAAGACACAGGAGAGGGGCTGAGAGGATAACAAATGTGTTCTAGTCATTTCAGTCCAAACCCTGGGCCTCCTCCTGCTTACCTCAACCCTCACTGTGCCCAGCAGGAACATGGAGTGTTTCCCTAGCGAGGCTGCTACCCTGCCCTGGCATGCCACGGTGGCCCCCTCATTTACTTTGTTTGCTTGCCCCATGCAATATCAACCCCATCATTCATGATCCTTCAGCTTGGATTCCCCTTTCAGGGGATGTGGCACTTACTGGGCCCTCTTGCTTCTTGGCTTCTTTGGTGGCCTTCTGTGGGGTGGGTAGCCATGGCCTCCATAGTGCAAAGGGCCTGTGGTAAACAGGAAAGGAGACACTGAGCGTCAGACAAAATGATCCAGGGGCAGCATTTACATCTGATAGCTGCCTGGCCCCCAACTAATACAAACTAGTACTATTCATGGACGTAGGTGGAAGTTCAGGGAAGGAGCCCCTTCATAGACTTGGGGAGCTCATGCACAGTCTAGCCATGTTCCACTCACCCTTCAGTTCCAAAAGACACCATTACAGACATCTAGCTAGGAAACTGAACCCAGATGATGCCACCAGTGCACAGGGATATCATTGGTGTTCAGGTCCCAAATGTGCTCACAGTGATCACTGAGACATAGGGTTGCCGTAGGGTTGCCAGGTCCCTCTTCACCACTGCCAGGAGGTTTTTGGGGCGGGGTTTGGAGAGGGGAGGGACTTCAATGCCATAGAGTCCAATTGCCAAAGCAGCCATTTTTCCCAGGTGAACTGATCTCTGTCGGCTGGATATCAGGAGATCTCCAGCTAGTACCTGGAGGTTGGCAACCCTAGGTCCCCAGCTCATGGTTGGGAAATACCTGGAGATTTTTGGGGCAGAGCCTGAGGAGGGTGGGGTTTGGGGAGGGGAGGGACTTCAATGCCATAGAGTCCAATTGCCAAAGCAGCCATTTTCCCCAGGTGAAATGATCTCTGTCGGCTGGATATCAGGAGATCTCCAGCTAGTACCTGGAGGTTGGCAACCCTAGGTCCCCAGCTCATGGTTGGGAAATACCTGGAGATTTTTGGGGTGGAACCTGAGGAGGGTGGGGTTTGGGGAGGGACTTCAGTTCCATAGAGTCCAATGGCCAAAGCAGCCATTTTCTCTAGGTGAACTGATCTCTGTCGGCTGGATATTAGTTGTAATAGTAGGGGATCTCCAGCTAGTACCTGATGGTTGGCAACCCTACCAATACAACCTACCTTGCAGCCTCCAGAATGCCCTGGGGAGGGGGAGGGTCACCTTGCCTTCACAGACCCCAGGAGGAAAGCAGCTCCCCACACACCCACTTCTTAACTGTGGTCAGTTGCCAACCTCCAGGTGGAGGCTGGAGTTCTCCCAGAACTGATTTGCAGACCACAGAAATAGGTTCCCTTGGAGAAAATGGCAGCTTCAGAGGGCAAGCTCTATGTATACCATTGATTCTAACTGAAATTGCTCCCCAGAGTCCCTCTTCCACAGGCACTGCCCCCAAATCTCCAGGAATTTCCCAGGCCAGAGTTGGCAACTCGAGGCCAGTTACCCAATGCGTGCACACACACACAGTTTCTCCCCTCTGCCTCTGCTCAGGGTAGCAAAACATTTTGGGCTTGGCTTGACCCCTTCTCCCCTAGGCTACATCCCTGTGAGGTTTTGAATGAACCAAAGTCCGGAATCCCTTACCTCCTTCCTTGTCTTGGATCCTGGCCATGGTTCCTGGATTCAAAAAGCTGAGGGGTCCTCCTAAAAGAGCCAGGGAGTCCCAGGCAGTTCAAGGAACCTTCCATAGCAGAGCCCTTAGTGCCCTCTTCCAGTTCCCTTGCTCTTTCCTCACTGACCTTTATAAGCCTTCCATGAGCACTCGTGTTGGGCAGGGGGAGGAGGCCAGCCCAGCCTGTGAAATATGTCCCAGTTGAATAAACAGTGGGTCAGTATGGGGCTGAGGGAACTTTGTCAGCTCCAGTGACAAAGACAAACACTGGAGAGAAAAGTGAGACACCATTTGTGAGAAATGCCCCAGGGGGTAAGGATGGGAAGAGGGGGAGGGACCTTTCAGTTGAGGTAAGCAGAGACCCATTATTTCCCTGGATGTGAAAGAGAGAAGTAGGCAAGGTCAGGTCAAGCCAACACAGCATGTTAACTAGGACATTAGCTATCCAAAGCTAGGGTGTTGTTCTCCCCCAAGAATGAGAAAGCTTTAAAATATTATATGGAGAGTCCACTCTCAGCATATATGATTTATGCCCAGTTTGTTAGTCTTCCAGGACAACTGTTTGGCTACTATGTGAAACAGGATGCTGAACTAGATTTGCTGTTTATCTGGTCCAGCAGGGCTTTTCTGTTCATATCTATTTATTTAAATAGTTAAACTGAGCTAGATGGGCCAATGGCCCAACAAGTCAATACCATGCTTTTCTCCCCAGTGGGACACAAAGCAACTTACAGCTGGCCAAAGGTCACCCAGTGAGCTTCTCTGTCACAGCAAGGATTTGAATCTGGTCTCCCAGATCCTGCTCCAGCCTGCTAGCCAGTGTCAAGAATTATTTACATGTATATCCTACACTAAACCATATCTGGCTTCTGATACAATTTAATACCATGAAACAATAATCAAGGAAAAAACCAAACTGACCAGTGAAATAACATGGGCAGGCATGGGTAAATATTGCAAAAACACCTGAGCAATAAACATGAAACCAGAGTTTAAAACAAGGCAGTGACAGGATGCTGGATGTTTAATCACTCAGACCCTCTTGGGGATGAGATGGTGAGGCAAAAAGAAGCCATCATCTGGCATTTGTGAACCCTCTAAGCCTTTTGGTTCTCAAATATAAACTTCTACCTGACAGTTGCATGTGTGTGTGTGTTAAGTGCCGTCAAGTCGCTTCCGACTCATGGCGACCCTATGAATGAAAGTCTTCCAAAATGTTCTATCTTTGACAGCCTTGCTCAGATCTTGCAAACTGAAGGCTGTGGCTTCCTTTATTGAGTCAAGACAGTTGCACAGGAGCTCATATCTTCTAGTGGTTTCCCTGGTGTGTCATGTTGGACACAGAAGAGTTCAGCTGAGTCTCCGCCATGGCACCCCAAAGGCAAGTCCATCTAGACTGTGAAAGGAGCTTCAGCATGATAGGGGCCATGTGCCATGACAGGACAGATGTGGGATTCAGTAGTGCATCTGCACTGCCAACTCAAACCATGCCAGAATGGCTTAAATGAACCAGAACGATGTGCAGACTGCAGACTGCACCAGCTGTTCCAGGGCTGTTCCTTTACAGTGGAAGCTGGGTTATCTGAGGACTGCGGAGAGGATCCTTTACCTCTGTTGCTCCCAGTATTTCCATTACCGCTACTGAGAAGGAGGAAGGCACAGTGAGGTGTATGTGCACATTTCCTTTCCTCCCTTCTATGTTTAGCCATCAAGTACCATCAAGTACTTGAAGGCCGTCATATAGAGGAGGGTGCCGAGTTGTTTTCTGTTGCCCCAGAAGGTCGGACCAGAACCAACGGGTTGAAATTAAATCAAAAGAGTTTCCATCTAGACATTAGGAAGAATTTTCTAACAGTTAGAGCTGTTCCTCAGTGGAACAGGCTTCCTCGGGAGGTGGTGAGCTCTCCATCCCTGGAGGTTTTTAAGAAGAGGCTAGACGGCCATCTGTCAGCAATGCTGATTCTGGGAACTTAGGCAGATGATGAGAGAGAGGGCATCTTGGCCATCTTCTGGTCACTAGGGATGTGTGGGGGGAGGTAGTTGTGAATTTCCTGCATTGTGCAGGGGGTTGGACTAGACGGCCCTGGTGGTACCTTCCAACTCTATGATTCTATGATTCTTCCCTCCCACGTCCCTTTGGTTATCACTGTAATTGCCATTAGATTGAACTGCCTAGGGTGAGTGCCAGTTTGAGCTAGCAGAGGAGTAGATGGTCAGGTCCTTGGTGTGAGAGAGGGCCTCCCTTCCATTCTGGATATTAGTAGGGCTTAGACATCCAGTCTGAGACTCTGTACTCTCTGCTTCTTGCTAGGGGGTTATGTGCCCAGAAACTGGTACTGGTATAAGGTCATCCACCTTATACCAGTACTAGTTTCTGGGCACATAACCCCCTAATCTTCTGGCTATTGGGGGGGAGTTGTTTATTTATTTGTCTCATTTTGGACAGGAGTCACAGACTGGTAAGCTTTATAGGCTGTCTAGTCCAATTCCCTGCTCTCTGTAAGAAATGCAAAGCTTTGTTTGAAGATCTCTTAGGAGGGAGAGCCTTCCCACCTGCAATTAGTTCCATTGTTGAACTGCTCTTAGTATTAGGAAATATTTTTTAGCATTTAAACCAAAACCTACCATCCTGTAAGCTAAGCACATGAGATCTAGTCTTGCCTTCTGGTGGAGGAGCAGACAAAAAGTCTTTGCCCTCTTCAAGTATTTGAAGAGCAAAATCACATCTCCCTCTTAGTCCATGCTAAGCACACCCAATTCCTTCAGTCTTCCTCTCAGGACTTGTTTTCTTTGTTGCCCTCCACTGAACCTGGTCTAGTTTATCTATATCTTTATTAAAGTGCAGCACTAGGGTTGCCAGCTCCAGGTTGGGAAATACCTGGAGATTTTGGGGGCGGAGCCTGAGGAGGTCAGGGTTTGGGGTGGGGAGGGACTTCATTGCCATAGAGTCCAATTGCCAAAGCAGCCATTTTCTCCAGGTGAACTGATCTCTATCGGCTGGAGATCAGTTGTAATAGCAGGAGATCTCCAGCCACCACCTGGAGGTTGGCAGCCCTATTCAGCTCCCAGAAATATAGTGCTCCAAATGATGTGTGACTAGCACAGAGCAGGGTGGAAGTATTACTTCTTGTGCCTTGGAGACTGTGGCTTTGATCCTAAACCTTGTTGGCACTTGCTCCCCTGTTCACCCCTTGCAGAGGAAGTAGAGTTACCAACCTCCAGGTAACATCAGGAGATCTCCTGCTATTTCAACCGATCTCCAGCTTTGGCAATTGGACTCTATGGCACTAAAGTCCCTCCCCAAACCCTGCCCTCCTCAGGCTCTGCCCCAAAAGCCTCCTGCCGATATCAAAGAGGGACCTGGCAACCCTAAGAAAATGTCCTCCACTGCACAGTGCTTTCCTCTGGTGCTAGGTGCTTTTCAGATCACTGAAACATGCTTGTCTTGCATCAGCAAAAGCTCCAAGAGCAGGGGGAACACATTCCACAGGTAGGGTTGCCAACCTCCAGGTACTAGCTGGAGATCTCCTGCTATTACAACTGATCTCCAGCCAACAGAGATCAGTTCACCTGGAGAAAATAGCCACTTTGGCAATTGGACTCTATGGCATTGAAGTCCCTCCCCTCCCCAAACCCCACACTCCTCAGGCTCCGCCCCAAAACCTCCCACCAATGGCGAAGAGGGACCTGGCAACCCTATCCACAAGAGAGGCCCACTCCTAATGTGGAACTCCACCTTTGTCGCTACTGAATTTCACATTGTTAGTTTCAGCCCATCTTCCCAACCTGTCAAAATGATTTTGAATTTATTTTCTGTTCTAATTTGTTTGCTAGCCCATCCGGGTTTGTGTCATCTGCAGATTTGATAAGGATTCCCTCCACCTTTTTATCCAAGTCATTTATAAAAATGTTGAATCCATCCTCAGGATAGTGACCTGCAGTACACCGCTTGAAACCTACCTCTAGATATGGCAGTGGGAGACAGATGGCCCGGGGAAGGAAAAGGCAGTCAGATATTAGTGTCTGTCCCTCTTTCTATTCTGACTCTTACTCAAGGACACCTTGAAAAGAGGAAGAGTCCAGCAGCACCTTAAAGACTAACAAAATTTATAAAAATGTTGAATCCATGCTCAGGATACTGACCTGCAGCACACCACTTGAAACCTACCTCCGGATATGGCAGTGGGAGACAGATGGCCCAGGGAAGGGAAAGGCAGTCAGATAATTAGTGTCTGTCCCTCTTTCTATTCTGTCTCTTACTCAAGGACACCTTGAAAAGAGCAAGAGTCCAGCAGCACCTTAAAGACTAACAAAATTTCTGGCAAGGTGTGAGCTTTCATGAGTCACAGCTCATGCTCTTTTCTACTGCTATAGACAGACTAACACAGCTACCCATTGTGATCTATCTCCAGGGACACCTTGGCCTTTTATGCAGGGATGTTTCCCCATGGCTACCTCCCTCCAAATGCTTCGGGGCTTCCTTTTGATTATGCATGCCTTTTCCAACCATCAGAGGTCGCCTCACTCTCCCCACATGTTTTGCCCATGTTTTCCAGATGCTGCTGAAGCCAGAATCGAAAATGCGGGCAAAACGCACGGGGAGAGTGAGGGTTGGGAAAGGCATGCATAATCAAAAGGAAGCCCCGAAGCAGTCAATGGAGGTGACCACAGGAAAACGTCCCTGCCTAAAAGGCCCTTGATGGTCATTCCCACAGTCCACCAGATCTGATAGCGCTGTAACAGAATGGTAGGTTGATCCATGGGAAA
This sequence comes from Euleptes europaea, assembly GCF_029931775.1. Taxonomy (NCBI): domain Eukaryota; kingdom Metazoa; phylum Chordata; class Lepidosauria; order Squamata; family Sphaerodactylidae; genus Euleptes; species Euleptes europaea. Next base: position 40,316,227 of record NC_079324.1, read on the forward strand.
AGATCTTCCATGGGAAAACACCTTGATCCTGGCTGAGCAGGTTGACCTGGCACACTGAAATCTAGCTGGATAAATCTGATAAATGTGGGTTAGTCGATTCCACCTGTGACTGATGAGATGCTTGGTATAGCACCAGCTTAGACATGGTGTCCATGAATGGGAAATGACTGTGATCTACTCAAATTCCTTCACCCTTTGCAGGTTTTTTGCCAGGCAGTTTTGCCAGGCGTACCAGACAGAATAGAGGTTCTATTGGTCTCCATAATGGTCTTTCTGCCTGAGCTATGGAAGCTGCTCTTTGATTTGGTATTGGCAACTACATGATATTTAATCTTCATGGACTTCAACATTCATGCCAGCAATGCCTTGTTTTGTGTGACTTTGGACTTCAAAATTGCCATGGCAACTGTGAAGTTGTCCCCAAATATTTTTGGTCCAACACAAATAGTGGGGCAGACACTTTATTTGGTTTTCCATTCTGTGCAAATAAATGACGATTTGGGAGTAGCAGAAATTTCAACATCTTTGTCACGGACAGACCATTACCTGGTAAGCTTTAGACTCACAGGAGAGCACAGCCAAACACAAGTTAGAGCACTTTTTCAAACCTATTCCATAGGGGTGATTCCATAGGGATGTTTGGCAGCAAAGCACAGTTGCTTGTCTGTTACCATTGCACCCGCACAAAGCCACCCAGCAGAGCTATTCTAGATGGTAGGGGGTCTTCTTCGCTTTACCCTCCCCTCAGAAAAACTCACCATCCTCAGAAGCATGCTGTGACTTGCTTGCAAGTAATTCAAGGAGGCGCCCAGCCAGCAGATCACTTCTTAAGAAACCCTCTCTAGACCTTAACAATTTTAACAACAACCAGCTGGTCACTAGTATCCCTTTTTCTTTCCTTTTTTTGCTGAAGTGGGGGGTGGCTGTATACCTCTAGGTCTCGTTGGATGAAAATTATTATTTAGAACCATTGAAATCTGGCTAGCTGCTAACCTGTTTTTCTGACTGAAACAACCTTGATTGTTTTGATAGATGACCACTGCAGGAGAAATACAGGGGGAATGTGACCCTGATGGTTCTCCTGGTTCTCTCAGTAACCTTTAGAACCATCGGTTATGGTATCCTCCTGGACACGCTTTCTGGGATGGGAATAGCACACCCTGATTGCTCAGATTCTACCTGACTAGTCAGTTCCAAAAGGCAACACTGAAGGGTTTCCACTTGGCCCAGTGGAGTTTACTCTATGGATGCTGTAACGGACCATTTTCTTCCCACATGTTATTTAATATCTACATGAAACTTTTGGGGGAGTTCATCAAGGGATTTAGAGTAAGTTGTCATTACTATGCAGGTAACAACAGACTGTGCTTTTCCTCTCCATCAAATTCAAGTGAGGCTGTCGACAACCTGAACAGGCATCTCGATGGAAGGCCACCGAAATGAATCTAAATCCAGAGAGGACAGAAGTCTGCTTGTTGATGATGGAGATGACCAAGCTTGGGGATTCAGCCTGTTCTAGATGGGGTGTATACCCCCCACACACACCCTATAGGATCATGTAAACAGTAGCTGGTGACCTTTCTAGAAAATTTGTGACCTTTCTAGAAAATCGGGTTGCCAACCTCCAGGTCCTAGCAGGATCTCCTGCTATTACAACTGATCTCCAGCCGATAGAAATCAGTTCACCTGGAGAAAAATGGCCGTTTTGGCAATTGGACTCAATGGCATTGAAGTCCCTCCCCTCTCCAAATGCCGCCCTCCTCAGGCTCCACCCCAAAACCCTCCTGCTGGTGGCAAAGAGGGACTTGGCAACCCTACTAGAAAAGCATAAGCCAGATGCAGTCTAGGCTCACATCCAATGTGATGGAGTGGACCAAGTGTTGTCCCAGTTCTAAATCCCAGTTCAGCCCGCAAAACTCAATGGATGCTTTTGGCCAGCCACTATTTCTCAGCCTACCATACTTCCAGGGAAATTGTTCTGAGGATTCGACGAGGGGAGGGATCCCTATATATGAGCTCATTTGGAGGAAGGGCAGAATAATAATGTGGCAGATGTATATGTTATATTACTACAATGTTCTATAGATGGGGTGCCTATGAAGACTGTTACTGTGGATGCTAACTTATTTCTGAGCACAGTTCAAAGTGTAAGGAAGCCCCTGAGCTGTCTGGGATCAGAGAGCTGTAGGACCTTTACAAAGCTGCCTATTTTGATCCCCCCCCTTCCATTAGCCAAGGGGGAAAGTTTCCATTCTAACAGGCGGAGAGGAGCTGCATCAAGAATATGGTCAGGGTGGCATAATAGCACGGTGTGTTTCATGCACCTCCAATCCATGTCCCAAATGGGCTTTAATGTTAGAAAAATGAAAGTAGCAAATGTCCTGCTCCCCCGAACATCTCAGTCCAAATGTTCTTCCTCTTGGACAGCAAAATTTGTCACCCTTCGCTTGCAGGCTGTGCAGGCCTGTTGCTTCCCTCCATTTGTTTCTCATTTGGGACAAGAGTCTTAGAATAACAAATCCTGCAGAGGCCTGTGAAGCTGTCAGCCCTTGTCCCCAAAGAGTACACAGAGACAAGCAGTCTGGAGAATCATTCGCCTCGCAACATGAACCCTCTCCAGACTTCTGCCCTCTCCCAGTTCAGCGGGCCTCTGACTGGCACAATGCTGCCACAATAGCTAAGAGGCCTGCCTGGAAGCAGCAACCTCTACCCTCTAGAAAACCCTGCCCTCTATTGCCAGGTGAAAAGGTCCTTTTAAACTAGGGCTGCCGACCTCCAGATACTAGCTGGAGATGTCCTGCTATTACAACTGATCTCCAGCTGATAGAGATCAATTCACCTGGAGAAAATAGCCTCTCTGGCCATTGGACTCTATGGCATTGAAGTCCCTCCCTTCCCAAAACCCTGCCCTCCTCAGACTCCGCCCCAAAAACCTCCCTCCAGTAGCAAAGAGGGACCTGGCAACCCTATTTTCAACCGACTATGCTTTGTCAATGGAGAGGGAGCAGCATTCTGTACAGGCTTAGAGGAACTCAGTGGTTAGTTAATACTTTTTTGAAAGAGGAGCTGGCATACCAACTTTGCCATCTGGCCAGAAAGGACCATCTTCTGTTTCCACCCGACATCGCTTTCTGGATGGACAAAAAAATAATTTAAAAAAACTTATTTACTCAATGTGGAATTAAATTGTGGGATCTACTACCAGTGAGTATAGAGATAACCACTAGCACAGATGACCTTAAAAGGGGAGTAAGAATCATGGAGGGCAGATCCACCAATGGCTATTAGTCACCATGGTGACTAAAGGGAATACCAGTGCTAGGAGGGGAAAGCCTTGGCCTCTATGCTAAGGAGACCAGGTCTCCTGGCCTCCACCTTCATTGCCAGCCAGCCAACTGAGAGCTGGTGGGTGGAAAAATGTCTTTAAAAGTTGCAGCATGCCGTAAGAATAAGGTCACTTTGATCAAATACCTGGAAGTGATGTCACATCAGTCATGTGATGCCAACATGATGCTCTAGGGTTTGGACCTAGAGTTTTGTCAGAATCCCAGAGCATTATATCAATGTCACATCAGTGATGTGATGCCACTTCCAGGCGTATGCTGGAAATCATGTCGTGCTGGTTCCACAACCTCATTCCCTCCCGCATCCCTCTCCCCTCCCTCTCCCACTGGTTGTCAGCCCTACTCTACACCCTGTTTGTTGGCCCTCCAGGGAAAGTGGCTGGCCGCTGTGTGATTCAGAATGCAGGACTAGATGGACCACCAGCAGGGTACTTGTCATATTCCCTTTGCAGTAATTTCAGACAAGCCATACACTCTGGGTAGGATCCTGCATTTTAACTTGCATGTACGATGCAGCAGAAGCACAAAATTGTGACGGCAGGTGGGATTGATGGTGTCAAGGCTTATTTATTTATATTTATTTATTAACTTCATTTATACCTCGCCTTTCTCCTAGTGGGGACCCAAAGCACCTTATATCAGTCTCCTCTCCTCCATTTTATGCTCCATGTTGTGCTTAATCCTGTAAAGTAGGTTAGGCTGACGTGACTGGCCCAAGGTCACCCATCAAGCTTCCACAGCAGACTGTGGATTCAGACCCAAGTCTCCCAGATCCGAGTCCAACACTCTAACTACCACACCACGCTGCTATACAGATGCTCCTATTAGCCCTTTGGCAGCTATGGGCATTCTCCCATCTTGTGACCAATTCCATTTGGAACAAGAGTTGATTTCATACCTGGTTTCCTCCCCACCCCCATATACACACTGAAATGGTTGATCTGAGCATGCCCTTTTTCCAGATGGCACCTTGGTCTGAGATTGAAGCGCCATAGTCTGCTTAGCTGTCACGTCACTCAACCAACTAGCATCGACACAGTTCTGGCTTGTAGCAAAATATCAGGAAAAACAATGGTGCTTTCCCCAGTCTAGTTCCTGCCCGAGACTTTTAAATGCTTCAGAATTCTGGTACACAGAGTAGAAATCCAAGGGCCATCTAGTCTAATTTCTTATAACAACAGGATTCCCTGGAGGCAGAGTTTGCATGGGAGCATGCTCAAGAAACACATAAAATCCCTTTTAGAATGCCATGGTTGCATAATGGCTTCCCTCAAATCCACAATGAAATGTTAATGTATTATGCTCATAACCATTTGCTGGTGCAGGACCAGCCCAGATGGTAAAGACTGACAAGAATGTTCATTGTTTAGAACACAGCGCTTACAAGAAAGGGAAATATATTCCATTGATCATTTAACTGTAATAAGTTCATTACTAGGGGGCATTGTTGAAGTAAGACACAGGGACACTGAGGTTGTCTCACCCATATTCATGGGTCTGTGCTCGATGTTTCGTTAAAAAAAAAAGCCCCTCCTTAGCATCACTTTCCTAAACCTTTCTGCCATTCCAAGCTGTTAATTATAAGAACATAAGAAGAGCCCTGCTGGATCAGACCAGTGGTCCATTTAGTTCAGCATCCTGTCTCACGCAGTGGCCAACCAGTTACTCAGGAAGGTCAGCAACAGGACATAGTTTTTGCTGCTCCCTCCTGAATAGGCTACATTGTGTTCCCTTTGTAAAATCTGGGCCCCCAAACTGAACCTAGAACTCCAGTTGATCACTAGCCAGCCTGCCCAGCCGTTTCGTCCCAATACTCAAGAGGTATACTGCCTTTATTTATAGAAGTTCCATTTATGTATTAAGGTACATAGTTGTATTAGTTGTATTAGTTGTATGGTTAGGCGCCATTTGAAACTCTGTAATTTTGTGTTTTAATTGGGATTTTAATGTTTTAAATTTAGATTCTTACTGTTGGTGTAGTGATGTTTTTATATGTTGTTAACTGCTCTGAGCAAGCTTCGGCCAGGAAGGGCAGGTTATAAATCACAAAATAAATAAAAAAAATTAAAAAGTGGCAAGGTAGATTCAAAAAGTTCATACAAGGTGTGTGTGTGTGTGTGTGTGTGTGTGTAATATGAACTGTCTTATATGAACTTTTTGAATATACTGATATGGCCAGCCTGGGACAGTGACTGAGCAAAGGTGAATTAACATAGCGCAATGTGTACGCTTAACATCCTTAGACAAATTCACACCCTATCTTTGACAGCGCCACCCCCACCACCACCCAGTATCCACACACACTCCACTGTCTGAGTGATAGTTCAGATTGCCAATATATAGATTAGGCCTGGAGAGCTCCCAGTATTACAACTGATTTCCAGAGATAAGTTCACCTGGAGAATATGGCTGCTTTGGAGGGTGGACTTTATGGCATTATAGCCCACTGGGGTCCCAACTCTCTCCAAACCCAGCCCTCCCCAGGCTCCACCCCCAAATCTCCAGGATTTGGCAACCCTTGCCATGCACTGCTTCCCCATTTCCTGCTTCTAGCATTGCTGGAATGGAATCATTGGATTGGGGGTTGTTTGTTTTCCAAAGGGAAGTCAGATAAAACCAGCTGGTCCAGATGTTCTACAGAAGAAAAACCCAGCCATGGCTAGTGCTGAGCCTAAGCTCTGCCTTGCTCTGATCCTTTCACAACCATCTCCCCTTAGGGTTGCCAGGTCCCTCTTTGCCACCAGTGGGAGGTTTTTGGCGCGGAGCTTGAGGTGGGCGGGGTTTGGAGAGGGGAGGGACTTCAATGCCATAGAGTCCAATGGCCAAAGCAGCCATTTTCTCCAGGTGAACTCATCTCTATCAGCTGGAAATCAGTTGTAACAGCAAGAGCTCTCCAGCCACTACCTGGAGGTTGGCAACCCTATCTCCCCTTCTTCCAAGTCCTCACTAGCACCCACTCTTCACATCCTCATCTTGCTTCCCCAGCCAGCCAGGCAGACGTCACTGCTGCTAAGAATCGCTTAATTGGGAGGGGGGGAGAGAGAGAAAGGCACCACGGCTCCTCAATCTTTTATAGCCCTTAAAGGGTTTAATTCAGATCTGCAATAAGCCTCTAACCCAAGCGAAGATTTGCAGATGGATTTTGCAAAGCTGCAGCCAACAATCAGAATGGCCTTATCCCTCAGGCCCTAACTCTTTCTTTGCTCCAGGAAGGCACCCTCTCCCACCCATGGCTGGCCGACTCCCATCTAATGCTCAGCTCATCCCAGGAACCACAACTCTCAGGCTACCACCGTAAGTACTTCTAAAGTGTCACGTGTTTCTCCCAGTTCCTTGTTTGCTTCTTTTAATGCCTCCCCCCTCCGTTCCCCTTGTTCCTTAGTCCACTGCTTTGAATTGATCTGTCCCAAATGCCAGGGAGGAACATTATAGGCTGTATCTGATGTTCCCTTTACCTTTCCTTGGCTGCACCTTTAAAGTTTCCTAAGTTGCCTGTACACGGTTTTATCGGAGCCTTTAAAAGACAGTCCATAAATAGCTCTCCCCCCTCCTCCTACTCAGCTTCTGGGCGTCCGTCTGGCATTTATGGGAACGTGTTGGTGCCAAGAGAAGAATGGGGCCAGCCATTGCCTGGAACGGGAAGTGAGAGGGAAACAGTGCTGCAGAGTACTTTCTGCTGGTAGCTTCTTTCACAATGTTCAGAGAGAAAAAATGGAGACCCTTGAGCCAGGGAAGAAGAGAGAAAGGCCACCACTAGGAAAGTTTATAACAAACTAGGGGGAGCATCATCTTATTCAGCTACCACTGACTTTCGACAATAGCAGTGGGATGATTATCTGGCCATTGGAGGGAAATGCTGCTGAATTAGGGTTGCCTACCTCCAAGTGAGACCTGGAGGGGCCATGGCTCAGTGGTAGAGCATCTGCTTGGCATGCAGAAGGTCCCAGGTTCAATCCCCGGCATCTCCAGTTAAAGGGACTAGGCAAGTAGGTGACGTGAAAGACTTCTGCCTGAGACCCTGGAGAGCCGCTACTGGTCTGAGTAGACAATACTGACTTTGATGGACCAAAGGTCTGATTCAGTATAAGGCAGCTTCATGTGTTCATCTCCTCAAATTACAACATCTCCAGGTCTATATACTGGGTCTTGCTCCCAGGAAAGAATTCTTAAGATTGCACTATAAGTCGCATTCTGCATTGCCCACAGATGCAGGTTTGGACAGATTTCATTCATTTGCTTAGGGGTTCCATTGGGCTTGGGAGGCCAACATATGGGGAACCAGGTGAAACTGGTCACATTTATTTATTACTTAGTTTATAGTCCACCTTTCTGTTGAGAATCAAGGCGGACTGCAGAACTGGAAAACAATACAATGAAGACCAGTAAAATACATATAAGAGATAGTGTAATAAAACTGGATTGCAAAATTAGAAAGCACTGGAATAAAAAAGTAAATGCATGCAATGAACAATTCTGTTTTACTGGCCCTTTTTACAACCACCCTGTTCCCTTTATAAAAATGCCCCCCTGAACAATTCCTGTACATACCACAGATAAAATCAGAGCATCCATCTGTAGACTCAGGTCTAACAGCACCCCAAAAATCAAGCAAGCTCCACCTTTTGCGGGCTGTAACCAGCTCCTCAATCAACACCAACCACCCGCACCTCAGTCATCTGAATTAAACTGCACTTTATCGGTCCCTTTTCCATTACATTACTGCCTCCAGGCTTACCATAGCAATCACTTGCTAGGCCAATACAGATGGGTGAAATCCATTCAGGAGAAACCAAGTCCTTTATAGACTGGAGTCATAAATGTGTCCTTAAGAACAGCAGTGTTACAGCCAGCCTCAATCATGCGATCTTTTTTTCCCCCTGTTCAAAAACAAAATCCCAGACCTTAAGAGGCAGGTTGGAAGAGTTGAAGAGAATGAGGATGAGGCCAACTCCTTCTGTATTGTCAAGATGAGATGCCCCCACTCCACCCGCTCAGTGGGTGTGAAGTATATGAGGAAGATCCTGACCTCAGAAAGTGGCTGGTACTGGGCACTGGTCTAGTCTGACCCAAAATAGCTTTTGGGAATCTATATTTACTGTCTCCAAGACAATGCATATTTTTGGTGTGCAGATACCCTAAAAAACAGTAGTGTGTTTCCAATGATCCACTTCCAGTAACATAAAGACAAATACATCAGTAGAAGTTTTATTCTTAATTTGCAGGAAGCTGTTGCGCAAGAAAACCCTCATTGGATCCATTGACCTATTTCCACTCACGCAAGGCACGATGCTCATGCCAGCATTAGTCTGAATGTATGTTTGTGCAGTAATTTCAATTTGTCATTGAATAATGCAGTTAATGAATGCATTTTCAAGGCAGGACATGTAAAATGCTCTCAGTTGTGCAAGAATCATACCCTGTGCAGCACTACCACTTGTGAAACAAGCCGTGCGTTAATGGAGACTTGGAGATAAACTCTGCTGATGTTTCATTGGATACACACCAGTATACTTGTCCCAGGGTGTCAATCAAAGGTAATCCCCATGTCTATAATGTTCAGAGTTTTTTATACTCTGGCAATGGTGCTATTGTGTGGAGCCAGAACATGAGAGCGAGTATTCAGTCGGCCAGAGATGAACTGGCATTGCTCATGCACTGGAAAGCAATATTCAAGGACTCAATAAGTACAGTTGGAGGAATTTGATTCTTCTCCTGGAGGGAAGGACCAAGAAAAACAAAGGCAACATTATAGGTTGGTTTACATCCAATGAGAGTCCCCGCCACTGGCTGCTGTCAAAGATTGACCCAGCTCTAGAGTTGCCAGGTTCCTCTTCGCCACCAGCAGGAGGTTTTGGGGGCGGAGCCTGAGGAAGGCGGGGCTTGGGGAGGGGAGGGGTTTCAGTGCCGTAGAGTCCAATGGCCAAAGCGGCCATTTTCTCCAGGGGAACTGATCTCTATCAGCTGGAGATCAGTTGTAATCCCAGGAGATCTCCAGCTAGTACCTGGAGGTTGGCAACCCTACCCAGCTCTCTTCGGCTAAGTACAGATGAGGAAAGAGAGTCATTTTGTGCATCACCCTGCATTCCCCTCCCTTGCTTCCTTTGTATTGCTTATGATTAAAAGACAATCAGGAAATTGCCATTCTTTTCCTCCCTTTGCCCCATTTATTCTTATGTGGGTTTTCTGCCTTTTTGAAATGTAATTTCTACAGATAACCGGAGACGAAAGGGCGTACTGAGTTTTTCAGAAGCCACTGGTCAATCATTAATCCTCTACGACTTTTTACCCCTATCACCTAGATAAACTGTTCTCCCCCTCCCTCCAACCCACGCTAAGACCAGCGTACAAGGACCCAGGATCCAGGACGGAGATGGACAGGAGCAGATAGAAAGAAGAGGCTGCACCCCAGGGTCACTCATCATCATCATTCCTTTATTGGCATAAAAACCCAGGGTCACTCATCACGAGATGGGAAACCAGATGAGCAGGGACGGGGGGAAAGCAAGCCGCCGATGAGAGACCAGAAGCTGAAAGAGAACGAGGCACAGCAAAAATGGTCTCCGTCGGCCTCCAGCTTCTGGGGTACGTCTTTGGGCTCTTGGGTTTGTTGGGTGCCTTGATAGCCACGCTCCTGCCCAGCTGGAGAACCAACTCCTACATTGGTGCAAGCATTGTTACAGCAGTTGGCTTCTCCAAGGGACTCTGGATGGAGTGTGCCACCTACAGCACGGGCATCACCCAGTGCGACATCTACAGCTCTCTGCTCAGCTTGCCCGCTGACCTTCAGGCGGCCCAGGCACTGATGGCCACCTCCATTGCAGTCTCCTGCCTGGCATCCATTATTTGTGTCGTGGGGATGAGATGCACCATCTTCTCCCAGGACTCCCCTTCCAAGGACCGGATAGCTGTGATCGGAGGGGTGGCCTTTGTGATCGGGGGACTCCTCTGCTTCATCCCAGTGGTGTGGAATATCCATGTGATCCTCCGTGACTTCTACAACCCCATCGTCCATGACAGCATGAAGTTTGAGATTGGGGAAGCTCTCTACCTGGGCATCCTCTCTTCCCTGATCTCCCTCGTTGGCGGCTTCATCCTCTGTGCCTCCTGTCCGCCTCGGGACCCACACATGGCCTCTTATAGTCCTTACCGAGCTAGAATCTTGGGTGGCAGAAACCTACCACCCTCTGACATGGCTCAAAAGACCAAGAGTGAGTTTAATGCTTATAATCTGACTGGCTACGTGTAACAGCAACTGGACTCGTCACAGCCAGAGGTGCCCAAGAAGTATCTCCGCTGCCCTCTCGTCATGTAGATTAACTGAACAGGTAAGCAGGCAGCCATACCTGTTCTTCCTACCCTCTTCTTTCTGAAGCACCAAAGCCCTGATTTCTCCCAGGCCCTGCTGATGGCACCACACGGCGTTTCGCTTGCTTGCTTGCACACCACCCTCTGGTTCTTTGAGGACATCAGAACTAAATTTCCGGGGGGGGGGGGGAGCCGTTCTGCATCCTGAGGCGCCAAGCAATGTGAATCACACTCAGCATCTTCAAGGCAACAAGCTGCTAGTGCTCAGCATGGAAATACTGTTCAGCATGGAACTGACAAGGATACGTCAGAGACATCTGCCAAATTCCAGCGGCTGTTGCGTACTTGATGGACATACAGGGCTGTTCTGTCCCTTACAGAAGACACTGGAATAGCGAGAGGGTGGGAGAGGAGCAGCAACCTAAACTGCTGGGCAGGATTTGCAATCCTAAAGGAAGTTTCCTATATCTCAGTAGAGGGGAAGAGGAAAATGCTGGCTTAATCTGTAATCCAGGGAGATATGTGGTCTGCAGAGGTGAAAGCCCACTGAAAGCCCACCATCACTTGTCCCTGTACAGAGGGTGACTCAGAATGTGATGCCTCCTCACCCTTGGCAGAACCCCAACACGCTCCCCGTGCAGCCAGACTGGACGGCCCTGTGCCCGTTTGCTTGGGAGGGGGTGGTTCCTAGGTGGCACATTTCAAAGGGGGGCCATGAAGTGCCCATTAGCAAAACATTTTGTCTGATCTTGCTGTGTTCATTTCAGCCTTGGCTTTGAAGAACTGGGCCTCTTGCTCGTGGGTGGGGGGAACACACTGACCTTGGCGGATGGAAGAGTTCCAAAATTAAAAAAACAAAATCTGAAAGGAGACAGGCTGAAGGCTTTTCTGCTTTGCTATAAAGGTTCTGATCCTGCTATCTCCAAACGTGCTGCTCAGGACAACATTCTTACCCAGCGATTTCATGGGACTGACTTGTAAACTTACTATACTTTTCTAGGCTTCTGTACTTATTGTAATGTTGGGGACTCACCAAGTAACTCCATGCTACTTTGCCTCTCCCCAGCATACAAAGCAGAAATTTCACATCAGTTAACTGAAAACAAATTTATATATTATTTCTCAGGTTTACTATTTATAAATATACAGCACTGCTGAGAACAGGCTACATCCCCTGGCCATTTCACACATTATGCAGAGGCGAACCAAATTTGCCATCCCGTCTCCCAGAGCCTCCTGTCCCACTCAACCCAACTTATCCTCCTTGGTGGTCTCACAATCAACCTGCAAAAGAGTTGTGGCCCTCCCTCCGTCTGATAACCATCGCACAGAGCAGAAGGAGGAACGATTACTTCCAGTCAGGGTTTCAGGTGGTGATGGGCATTTTTTTGCCATTTCTCCCTAATTGTGCCAGCAACAAAGCCGTAGGCCTTTTATGCATGGCTGTTTCCCTCGCTGTCACCCCTCCGATGACTTCGGGTCTTTGTTTTGATTATGCATGCTTTTTCTGACCATCAGCGGCCGCCTCGCTCTCCCTCTGCGTTTCCCCACATTTTGCCCCCGTTTTCAAACTTGAGATAAAACAGGTCTCTGAAAATGCGGGCAAAATGCGGGGAAACACAGGGGGGGAAGCGAGGCAACCTCTGACGGCCGGAAACGACATGCATAATCAAAAACAAAGACCCAGAGTTGTCAGGGGGTTACAGTGAGGGAAACAGCCATGCATAAAAGGCCATAGTGTCCCTCTAAGGAGATCGGGAGATCTCTGGTTAAAGGAATGGGAAAGGAGAAGTCATATTGGTGGACATCCCAGTAATCTACAAAACTGTTGAAGAGTGGTGAGTTAATGGGTTGATCCCACAGAGAATTTCCATCACCAGAAGAATTTTCATCAGTGGAGTGTGACTTACACACACACACACACAAACATATATGGAATGCTCCTCCTTCTGGTTAGTAGAAATGCTTCATACAATCCAAGCTAGTAAAAGTGAACAGTTCTGCTCATAACGATAACAAATTGTCTGGGAAATAATGTCGTCCAGACTTTCCTGGAAGTATCAGAGAACTGAAGCAAAAATGGGCTCTGAAGAAATCTCACAGTGTTTGAAGTCACAAAGTGCAGCGGGTGACACTGCATTAGTCTGTCTGGACAAAAAAAACTGCGTCTGTTGTACCATTATGACTAATTGATTTATAGTAGGATAAGCTTTTGTGGGCTACAGCCCGCTTCAGCAACTATGCACAGCAAAGGGGGGGGGGGATTGTGACACGTAGGCTTAAAGAACATGAAACACAAAAGGTATAGTTTGTGACATTTCTATGCACAACTCAAACTCATCCTCCAAAGTGACATTTAGCCTTAATAATATGCTGTCCGCATAGAATAAACAAGTCTGTCTCTGTGCAAAAGACAGAAATTTGCCGTAAAAAATTACCACTTCCAGAAACCTGGGACAGAACATTTCCATCTACCAGGACATTCTGTTGCTGACCTGAACGTCAGCGTTGTTTATCAAAGGGACTTCAAAGAGAGTGTTCCAATGAGAAACTGTTCACCTAGAATTTATTGGCAGGTTTAATTGCATTATCCAGGACTTCAACAGATCCACCTTTTGGGGCCTCTATGTATGTTAAACTACTTGACATAACTAAGTAGTCAGTGCAGAAATAAAAGCCATATTGTGAGGGTCTCTGTCTTTGTGTCTCTGCTTTCCATCACCTGCTGTGTTATCAGTGAACTCGTAAAAGCAGTTCACACCTTCTGGTCTCAGGCGCCAGGCCTGATGGCCCATGTATCTTCCCCCCCCCCCGCTGTTCTTCCTGCCAGTACTCCCTCAGGCCGATGCGGCCTTGGAAGTGTGATAGCCGCCCAGACTTCCTGGGATCTGTCTGATGTTTTGTATTATGCCAAGCTTGTAACTTCCCATAACAATAAGTGTGAACCCCAGTGCCCCAGTGCCCTGGAGTCAATATATTCTGTAAACCCGTATAGCCCCTCACTTGCAACTTTCTACCTGTGCCTGTCTCATCTCCTGAAGGCTTCAATAAATCGATTGTTTCTGTATCAACGTCTGAGCAACTGATTTGGAGAAGCAAACTCAGAGAGGGGGATCTCTCACATTAAGTTGCAAGTCCTTGCCTCTCGGACTGCAGCTGTACCGCTTTGGACAGAATGTCAGCCGACGAGGACACCACCCCTAACCCCGATGCCCCCAAGGAACCGGACGAGCCGGAGAAGCCGGACCCTAAAGAGGAGGGAGCCAAGCCAAAGAAACCGAAGGGTCGCGCCCCCGACCAAGATCGGGACGGACGTCCCCGGGGGCTCACTTATTGGCTGGACTCTCCCAAGGGCTGGTCGCTCTCGCGGACTGCGGCGAAGGATCGCCGGTTGGCCTTCCCCAGCACGGGACTCGAAGGGGACCCGGCCCGCAAAGAGGCCCTCATGGAGGAAGAACGAAAGCAGTGGCAGGAAGACCGCCGGGCTATGCAGGAACAGATGGAGATCATGCAACGCGTAATGGGTGAGATGGCCACGACCCTAGATGCGCTGAAATTGCAACCTCCAGCCGGTGCTCCCCCAGACGGGGCGCCAGTAGTTCCGCCCGCAACCCCTGCCCCCCCGGCCCGTCGGGACCTGAAAGTCACGTATGACGGGTCGGGAGACCAGTTGACCTTTTTTATGGTCCAAGTAGACATTTTTATGCGGGAACAAGGCCGAACCTTCGTTTCTGAGGAGTCCCGGGTGCAGTACGTGGCTTCCTTACTGCAAGGGGAGGCGGCTGCCTGGATGGTGTTGCAGTATGAACTCCGCTCGCCGGTGCTGCGAACCCTGGACGAGTTCATGGTAGCACTCCGAAACCGTTTTGAGGACCCGACTCTAGGTGAGCGGGCTAAAGCCTCCCTGATGCAACTGCGCCAAGGGACTAAGTCGGTGGCGCAGTATGCAAGTGAGTTCCAGTCACTGGCTAGCCGAATTCTGGACTGGAGTGAGGCTACCTTGGTACAATGTTTCAGGGAGGGTCTCAACCCAGACCTCCAACATTGGGCCTTCATGCAAGGGAACCCCCCGGATGTGGAAGGTTGGGTTCGCCATGCTGCTGACATCGAGAATCGTAAACAACTCCTGAACTTGTCCAAGCAACGGATTGGGCGAGACCCCAGGCCCCGGGGTGACCGTGGCCGGGAACTCCGGCAAGGGGGTGGCGGGGTCCTCTCGGCCGCGGAACGCCGCAAGCGGTTCGAGGCCGGCGTCTGCCTGATCTGCGGGGGAAAGGGTCACTTTGCATCGCAATGCCCCTCTCGCTCAGGCCGTCCGACCCCTCCCCGCCAAACCCAGGCCGAGCCGACGAAACCGGCCGCCGACAGCCAGCCTCGCCGCAGAAGTGGACCACTGAGCCGGCGCTCCGGCGCACCCTCCGCTCTCCACGCACGTCCCCAGGATGGGGCATCCGACTCTACGGTCCCATCGGGGTCCCGGATTACAAATACCGTCTTTGATTCGGACGGCTCCCCGGAGGCCACTACCCCGTCCCCCTCTTCCAGCGAGGAGGAAGAGTGGGAACAGCCGGCAAAAAACGCCGTCGGTCTGCTGTAGAGGGGGCTCCGCAGCAGACCGTCCCTATCGTTGTGCAAGGAGCTCCACCGATGGTAAGCGCCCAAGAGGACAATGTATTTGTGCGTGTCCATCTGTCCCTACCCAAAGGGGGTCCCCCGTTAGAGGTCCCCGCGTTGGTCGACTCGGGGTGTGCCCGCACCATGATAAATGAGGAAACTGCCAAGAAGTTGGGTGTCCGGCGCAAGCGGCTTCCGGGACCCCTCCGTTTTTCCCAAATGGACGGGAGTGACTTTAAACGGGGCCCGGTGACCCACAGAACTGCAGCCGTGATTATGTCCGTGGGGGAACATTGGGAACGGTTGTATTTCACTATCGCCCCTATTGTAACCCCTGTGGTGTTAGGGATGAACTGGTTAAGGGGGCACAATCCCTCCATTGATTGGGTTAAACGGGTGCTTTCCTTCCCCGAAAACCCCTGTGGGTTGCATGACAAGGAACGGGTACTCAGGACTCCAGCCGCCGCACTGGTAGGGTCCCCCGCCCCAGTCTCTCCTCAATTACCCTCTGAGTACTCGCAATTTACTGATGTTTTTGATGTTAGAGAGTGCGACGAACTGCCTCCCCACAGAGAAACGGACTGTGCCATCGAGATTGTAGGGGAAGGCAAACTGTCTAAGGGAAAGGTTTACCCCATGAGCCCTAGTGAAAAGACAGTGTTGCGAGACTATCTGGATGTCAATCTGGCGAGGGGTTTCATACGCCCCTCCAAGGCTCCTTATTCAGCCCCAGCTTTCTTTGTAAAGAAAAAGACGGGAGATTTAAGACTGTGTATTGACTTTCGCAGACTGAACGCAGTCACCCAGTCTAATGCTTACCCCCTCCCTCTTATTCCTGACCTTCTAGCACAATTAAAGGAGGGCCGAATCTTCACCAAACTGGACTTGGTAGAAGCCTACCACCGCATTCGCATCAAAGAAGGAGACGAACCCAAAACGGCCTTTTCCAGTTGTTTTGGGATGTTTGAGTACCTAGTCATGCCGTTCGGACTTTCGGGGGCTCCGAGTGTCTTTATGCAATTAATTAATGAGGTTTTGCATGATTTGCTGTTTCGGGGGGTGGTGGTATTTCTCGATGACATCCTTATTTACTCTGAAACCATGGAAGACCATGTGCGCCTAGTGCGAGAGGTGCTCCAGCGGCTGCGGGAGCACAAACTGTATGCTAAGGTGTCCAAATGTGAATTCCACCAACCCTCCATTACATTTCTGGGGTATGTGATCTCCCACCAAGGGTTGGAAATGGACCCCGCCAAGGTCCAGGCAGTGCGGGACTGGGAACCCCCCACTACCCGCCGCCAACTTCAGCAGTTTTTGGGGTTTGCCAATTTTTACCGGAACTTCATTCCTAACTTTGCCCAAGTTGCGCTTCCCCTCACTGCCCTGTTGCGTACCAAGGACAAGGGGGCTAGCGCCGCGCTTCCCTCAGCCCGTTTGCAATGGTCCCCCCAGTGCCAGCTAGCTTTTGAACGTTTGAAGCTACTTTTTTCATCCGAACCCGTTTTGGCTCACCCAGATTGCACCAAGCCTTTTGTGGTGCAAGTGGATGCCTCGGATGTAGCCATGGGCGGGGCCCTATTGCAGAGGGATGAGGGGGGACGGTTGAGACCATGCGCCTACTTCTCCAAGAAGTTTTCCCAGTCTGAAATCAACTGGGCCATTTGGGAGAAGGAGGCAGCAGCGGTCAAACATGCCCTTACCATATGGCGACACTTCTTGGAAGGGGCCGAACTGCCATTCGAAGTGTGTACCGATCACAAGAATCTTGAGGCCCTCAAGGGGGCTAGAAAACTCAATGCCAAACAGGTTCGGTGGGCCCAATTCTTCGCTAAGTTCCGGTTCACTCTCAGACATGTCCCTGGCAAAGAAAATGCCCTAGCCGACGCTTTGTCACGACTTCCCCAGTATCGCAACGATTTCGATCGCCCAGTCGACTCCCTGTTCACTCCCGAGCAGCGAGGGGAAGTTCCTAGCTTAGCCGTCACCACCCGGTCCCAAGCCCGACCACCGGAGACCCCCCCTACACTCAAAGGCATCCCGGAAGCCTTCCAACAGCGACTCCGGGACGCCTCCTTGCAGGAGGAGGAGCATCATCTCCTCCCCACTGGTCTGGAACGTACCAACACTTGGTGGGTGCAAGGGGGGAAACTGTACGTCCCCTCCTCTCTTCGCAAGGAAGTATTGGGACTTGTACATGGTGCCAGGCTAGCGGGTCATTTTGGTTTCATAAAAACGCTTCACCTGGTTCGAAGACAATTCTGGTGGCCCGGTATGAGATCTGATGTAGAGTTGTATGTGCGCAGCTGCCCCACCTGCGCCACAGCCAAGAAACGGATGGGAAAACCCCCAGGGCTTCTCAAACCGCTTGAGAGCCCCTCCCGTCCCTGGGAAGTCATCGCCATGGATTTTATCACCGACCTACCTCCGAGTCGGGGAAAAACGGTTCTTTGGGTTATCACAGACCTCTTTTCCAAACAGGTTCACTTCGTTCCATGTGCAGGCCTTCCTTCAGCCCAGGGCTTAGCTAAACTGTTCATCACACACGTCCTCAGGCTACACTCGATCCCGAGGAAGGTCCTCTCCGACCGGGGGGTCCAGTTTGTTGCCAAATTCTGGCGGGCCTTCCTAAAGTTAATGGGAGTGGAAGAGCAGGGCCTTTCTTCCGCCTATCACCCCCAAACGGATGGTCAAACAGAACGAGTAAATGCGGTGGTAGAATGTTATTTGCGTTGCTATGTAAATTTCCACCAGGACGACTGGGTCGACCTGCTGCCATTTGCCGAATATGCGTATAACAATGCGCCTCATTCCTCTACCGGCTTTAGTCCCTTCCAAGTTATATACGGGACGGATTTCGGCCCTTTCGGTTCTGCCCCCGTCTCGCCAGAGCTCCAGTCTACCCCTGACCTTCAGGAGTGGATTCAGGTGGTTAAATCCACCTGGCCATGGTTGCTCAAAAATCTGGAAAGGGCAAAAAGCAAGTACAAGGAACAAGCAGACAAACACCGGTCTCCGGGATGGGAACTCAAGGTGGGGGAGCAAGTCTATCTGTCCACCAAAAACCTCCGCTCTCTTCGCCCCTGCAAAAAACTGAGCGACCGTTATGTGGGACCTTTCCCCATTACCAGAGTAATCAACGAGGTTACTGTGGAACTGGACCTCCCAAAAACTCTGAAAGGAGTCCATCCAGTCTTTCATATAAGCCTCCTCAAACCCTATGTGGCAGCCCCCCAGTTCCACCCCCCTCCCGCACACGAGATTCCTACCGTAGTAGGAGGGGACACCCATTTGGAAATATCCAAGGTTTTAGACTCCAAATGGAAGAAAGGGAAACTGTTTTACTTTGTTCGCTGGAAAAACCTTGGCTCCGCTCATGACGAATGGGTGGCCGCACCCCACATGGCGGCTCCTCGCTTAGTCCGGGAATTCCACCTTGCTTATCCCGATAAGCCTCGTCCTCTCGGGGACCCCGGGGGGGGGCCTTAAGGGGGGCAGAATGTGAGGGTCTCTGTCTTTGTGTCTCTGCTTTCCATCACCTGCTGTGTTATCAGTGAACTCGTAAAAGCAGTTCACACCTTCTGGTCTCAGGCGCCAGGCCTGATGGCCCATGTATCTTCCCCCCCCCCCGCTGTTCTTCCTGCCAGTACTCCCTCAGGCCGATGCGGCCTTGGAAGTGTGATAGCCGCCCAGACTTCCTGGGATCTGTCTGATGTTTTGTATTATGCCAAGCTTGTAACTTCCCATAACAATAAGTGTGAACCCCAGTGCCCCAGTGCCCTGGAGTCAATATATTCTGTAAACCCGTATAGCCCCTCACTTGCAACTTTCTACCTGTGCCTGTCTCATCTCCTGAAGGCTTCAATAAATCGATTGTTTCTGTATCAACGTCTGAGCAACTGATTTGGAGAAGCAAACTCAGAGAGGGGGATCTCTCACACATATGATACATTCTATTAAAAACAACCCAAATAACACATCTTTTTCTTTTTATTAACACCCAGGCTGTACTTACAACAAATATGAAAGTTTGCACACTGTTTATTTTGGCTGGTTCTAATATACAGTAAGACTTTTTTTTTTTTTTTTTGGATTTTGCTTGGTGTCTACCTCTGACTAAAGAGTCATTATCTCTGATTACAGCTGTTGAGAATGGTCACCCTGCTTATCTTGGGGTAGGGTTGCCAGGTCCTTCTTCGCCACCGGCGAGATATTTTGGGGGCGGAGCCTGAGGAGGGAGGGGTTTGGGGAGGGGAGGGACTTCAGTGCCATAGAGTTCAAGTGCCAAAGCAGCCATTTTTCTCCAGGTGATCTGATCTCTATCGGCTGGAGATCAGTTGAATTAGCAGGAGATCTCCTGCTACTACCTGGCGGCTGGCAGCCCTATCTTGGGGGTGGCTGTCAAGTCTTCCAAGCCAATGGTACTTGGGCAGAGCTGGTTCCTAACAACTAAGGCCCATAAAAAGGATATCTACAATTGTTAAGAAACATTATCATTCCTGTTGTCATAAACTCTGGTTCTCCCAGGCATTCCACTTTAGGCCAAGACCATATAATGGAACAGCTCCCAAGCACCAGACTCCAACTGCCCACAATATATTTCTGCTAATTGAGGTGCATCTCTTACGTGGGCTCACAAACTCTCATTCGTCAAGCTTGTTAGTCTTTAAGATACCACAAGACTCCATTTTGCTTTGCTTAAGGTTAGGAGGGGCTAGATACTATGTTGGGGGTAAAAGCCTATTCAGAAGACAAAGTAGACTAGCAAATAGGGTTGCCAACCTCCAGGTACTAGCAGGAGAGCTCCTGCTATTACAACTGATTTCCAGCTGATAGAGATCAGTTCACCTGGAGAAAATGGCCACTCTGGCAATTAGACTCTATGGCATGGAAGTCCCTCCCCTCTACAAACCCTGCCTTCATCAGGCTCCACCCCAAAAACCTCCTGCCAATGGTGAAGAGGGACCTGGCAACCCTAATAGCTAAAGGAAATGGGACAAATGGTCTGCAGCACAAGCAGACTTGAGAAAACCACAGGTGGTGGAAAGATGGCATGAAAGCAAAAATGGAGACAATAAGCCCATCGGAAAACCAAGAACAGGAGAGGCTGCACACAGTTGTCAGGAAGGAACACGGTGCTGGCAAGCAGGAAATGGTATTCTGGAAAGGGTGAGCCAGGAAGCCAAAGGAACAGATGATTGCAGGTCTACAGTCTACACGTAGCCAGGGCTACTGGTCCTCCAAAAATTGCAAGTAAGAGAGCTTTGCTGTCATTTTGATCTGCTTATCCTATGAAAAATGGGAGATAAGGGCCAAGCCATGAGATGGGAGGGGAGAGGAACCTGAATCTTGCATCCTGATAGAACTAAGCAGCTCCATGGCTGCAGGTGCAGGGATGGAGGGCTCCTGGACAATTGCCAAGGGGTTTTCTATGTTTAATCTAGCAAGGAGAAAATCCTACAACAAATGAGTTCCCAGGAAAAAGGGGAATAGGGTGGCAGACCCAGTAAAACATCATCCCAGTTTCAATATCGCTAAACACAAACATCTAAGGATTGCCTTGAAGGATCACACCAAAAAGATCCATCCTGTTTGCAACAGAAGCCAGCCAGCCAGATGCCCTTAGAGAGCCCTTGAAGCAGGGCCCTGCTGTTCCCTAATTATACGTCCCCGTCATCGAATATTCAGAGGTATACTTCTATGTATAGAAGCTCTAGTAAGCTACGATTGGCGCTCCAGGAAAGCCTGATGTAGTACCGCACATCATTCAAAAGCTCTGGGCAGGAAGAAGCTGGCAGACTCCCGCAGCAGCGCCAAGCACGCCTGGAGCCCTGGCAATAGAAGTACTCCTCTTAGACAAGCTCTAGCACCGTCTGACTTCTGGAAAGTACAGCCAGAGGAGAAGCCTCTCCACTAAGCTGGGGAAGCTATCCATTATTAATGTATGGTGGTGGCTTTGCCAAGATGCCACAGCACAGACGCAAGCTCACGGGCAGAGGCAGGCAGGACAGGCAGATGTGGGAACTGGGCCCCCACAGAAGACTGCAGCAAACTGCAGACAGCATGCATTCTCCAGGGAAAAGCTGCAGCACAAAGAGCCCACCCCCATCCCAGGCTAGGCTCCCCTTCCAGCTACTCCTTGCACAAGTTTCCCACAGCATGCAAATGCAAAGGGACTCAGCCTGGGTACCGCAAAGTTTGAAAAGATACTGAGCCAGTGATTTAGATTAATGCCTGAGAGGGGGGCACCGAGTTCACTGCTGTGACTCCATCGTTAACCTTGCCACCCATCAAACCTGTTTGCTTGTTCCTCTAATGCCCTAGATAACATGACTAATGCGTCCTTCCCCTTGACACTGGGGGGAAATATGGCCCAAGGCACCTGGCTTCAATGAGGTGACAGGTGCAGTCGGCTTCAAGGTGGGAGATCTCCATTCCACGGTCTGAACCAAAAATCTGTTGTGCCAGGAATTGGCGCTTCAAGGGAAGGTGCAGGTGAACACATGAAGCGGCCTTATACTGAATCAGAGCCCTGGTCCATCAAAGTAAGTATTGTCTACTGGGACTGGGCAGCCCTGAGTGGACAAGCCAGACAACATCACCCAGCAAGCTGTGCTGTTGTGCACCCTCTTACTCAAACCACTTTCTCAAGGGTCACACATGAACACATGATGCTGCCTTATACTGAATCAGTCCCCTGGTCCATCAAAGTCAGTGTTGTCTACTCAGACCAGCAGCAGCTCTCCAGGGTCTCAGGCTGAGGTCTTTCACATCACCTACTTGCCTAGTCCCTTTAACTGGAGATTCCAAGGATTGAACCTGAGACCTTCTGCATGCCAAGCAGATGCTTTGCCACTGAGCCACAGCCCCTCCCCTCGAGGCTGCTCTGAACTGGCTGGATTGCTGTTTTGCACACCTTTAGGCCAAGCTGTCTCTGACCTCACTGAAGCAGAGGTCGCACCTCAGGTGCAATTTCAGCAAGGAGAAACAGATGATATTACTGCACACCGAATGTTCAGTCCTGCTTTACCCCAGCTTTACCGCTATCTTCCCTTACCCAGCTTTATTAAGATCTTTTTAGAAAGGTGACAGCAATGACAAGGTGGCTGCCATGTGAATAGGAATGTTCAGATCTCCCCAGGTCCCAACCACATCAGCACCAGTCTCCCCATCCCAGTTGCCCACAGCAGCCATTCCTGTCACTGCACCTTGGAGGAGGAAGCTCTTTCATTTTAAAAAATTGGTAACTGACAATTTGTTATAGTGTTATAACACTATAGTGATTTGTGAATTACTAATACTCTTACCGTTAAGAGCCCCGTGGCACAGAGTGGTCAGCTACAGTACTGTAGTCCAAGCTCTGCTCACGACCTGAGTTCGATCCCGACAGAAGTTTGTTTCAGGTAGCCGGCTCAAGGTTGACTCAGCCTTCCATCCTTCCGAGATCGGTAAAATGAGTACCCAGCTTCCTGGGAGCAAAGTGTAGATGCCTGGGGAAGGCCCTGGCAAACCACCCCATAAACAAAGTCTGCCTAGTAAACGTCGGGATGTGACGTCGTCACCCCATGGGTCAGTAATTACCTGGTGCTTGCACATGGGACTACCTTATCTTAATGCTCTTACCTAGATAGCCCCAGCCTAGCCTGATCTCATCAGATTTCAGAAGCCAAGCAGGGTCGGCCCTGGTTAGTATTTGGATGGGCAACCTTCAAGGAACACTAGGGTTGTGACGCGCAAACAACCTCCACACTTATCTTGCCTTGAAACCCCTAGGGTCGCCATGTCAGCTGTGACTTGACAGCAGAAAAATATATTAAAAAAAAAACCCTTGTGGCAAAGGGGGGAAGGACTTTGGGTCTTGGGATTATGCATGCCGTTTGTGGCCGTCAGAGGTTGCCTTGCTTTCCCCCTGCATTTCCCCACATTTTCCACACGTTTTGAGACACTTGTTTTATCTCGAATTTGAAAACACGGGCAAAATGCAGGGAAACGCAGGGGGAGAGCGAGGCAACCCCTGACGGTTGCAAACAGCATGCATAATCCAAACAAAGACCCGAAGTTCATAGAATCATAGAATCATAGAGTTGGAAGGGACCACCAGGGCCATCAAGTCCAACTCCCTGCACAATGAGGAAATTCACAACTACCTTCCCCCCACCCCCCTAGTGACTAGAAGATGGCCAAGATGCCCTCCCTCTCATCATCTGCCTAAGGTTACAGAATCAGCATTGCTGACAGATGGCCATCTAACCTCTTCTTAAAAACCTCCAGGGAAGGAGAGCTCACCACCTCCCGAGGAAGCCTGTTCCACTGAGGAACCACTCTAACTGTAAGAAAATTCTTCCTAATGTCTAGACGGAAACTCTTTTGATTTAATTTCAACCCGTTGGTTCTGGTCCGACCTTCTTGAACAACAGAAAACAACTCGTCACCCTCCTCTATATGACAGCCCTTCAAGTACTTGAACATGGTTATCATATCCCCCTCAGTCTTCTCCTCTTCAGGCTAAACTGTTGTCGGAGGGGTGACAGCGAGTGAAACAGCCATGCATAAAAGACCCGCAATTCTCTAAGTGAAAGGATCCATGTAGTACAGAAGACTACAGATTAAGGCTATAGCATGGGAAAGCTGCTTTGCCAGTTTATGTAACACAAAGGAGACTACGGGCCTCGGCTTGTTCAGCAAGAATGTGGATGACTCGGTTCTCCCTAAGAGTCTCCCTTGATGCAAATTCCAGCTGTTTCTGGACAGCTTGTTCCAGAAACTTAATTGGTCTGATAGTTAACATTCAACCGTAATGGAGGTTGCCGCAACTCCTACTGTTCAGTTCTCCACTCGCAAGCGGCAGAGAGAATTCTTCCCCATTTCCTTTCTAGGAGTTGGTGAGGGAACTGTGAACTGCTCACAAGATGCCTTCCTCATTTAGCCAGGCCCACCTCCTATCTATCTCATTCAGTTTGACATGGAGACATTAATTGCTGGGGGGGTTGAAACTTTCCCACAGATTGATGGTCGTGTCTTTCAGTCCACATTGATTTGGCTTCTTCATTAGACTTCTGCACAAAACTATCTCTGAGGGGGCCCGTCTAAGTGAATACGCCTTTTCTCCACACTAGGACAAAATGAATAAGATGAAAAACTCTGTAAAAGATAAATTGTGTGCATGCGCGGTCCCATTTTGGATCATGGCTCTTTAGGGAGAGGAGCTTTAACCCACCTCATCTTGGGTCTTTAATGCATGTCTTTGTTTTGATTATGCACGCCGTTTCCAGCTATCAGAGGTTGCCTCGCTCTCCCCCTGCCTTTCCCCATGTTTTCAAATTCGAGATAAAACAGGTGTCTGAAAACATGGGCAAAATACGGGGAAATGCAGGGGGAGGGGGAGGTGACCTCTAGCCGTCGGACATGACATGCATAATCAGCACAAAGACCCGAAGTCCTCGGATGGGTGATGGCAAGTGAAACAGCCGTGCATAAAAGACCTTGGTTTCACGAACCAAAATTGGGTTTCCTGCCTCATTATTGGCATTTTAAAGGGGAAAGGCGATGCCTTTTTTTAAAATCCCCCTTTAAAATGTATTTATGCATTTATTTAAATATGCATACCCCAAATTTAGCCCCAATGGGAATCCAAAGCAACTTACATTGTTTTCCTCTTCTCCATTTTATCCTCACAACAACCTTGTGATCTGGTTAGGCTGAGAGACTGTGACTGGTAGAGTCAATGGCAGACCTGGGGTTCGAACCTGGGCCTCCCAGATCCTAGTATGACACACTAACCACTATACCGTGCTGCTCAATAGAAGCACAGCAAGCCCAGTTGCAGCTAGTGAATAGGATGCCGGAGGTGGGAGAGCGAAGGGGAGCAGGGGAGCAGCAGAGGTGGGGAAGAACAGACTGGTATGAATTACTGGCCAAATGATCCAGCAAGTTTTGCCTTCCTTGGCTGCGAAAGGTAGACCCTTTCAAGTATTTATTGTTTTCCTCCTCTTCTCCTCACCCTGGGATGTTTGAGGTTCCAACAGCTGGGATGACAGTGTCCAAAGGACTGGGATTCGAGAGCCATTGAGGTATGTAGTGGTTAAAGTGTGAAACTAGGATCTGGGAGACCTGGGTTCAAATCCCCACTCTAGCGCAAAAGTCTGCTGAGTGACTTTGGGCCAGTCTCACACTCTCAGCCTAGCCTACTTCACAGTGTTGTTGTGAGGATAAAATGGAGAGGAAAACAAGATCAAGGCAGACTATACAACACCTGTTATGGCTGTCCCACACACCCACCCCAGCTGTGCATAGAGCAAAGGCAAATTTTACCCACTGGGACTGGGCAGCCCTGAATGGACAAGCCAGATTCCCAGGTCCCGCCTGGAGGCTGGCATTCCTATAGTAGGTGATGTGAAAGACCTCTGCCTGAGACCCTGGAGAGCCACTGCTAGTCTGAGTAGACAATTTACCTTGATGGATCAGTGGTCCAATTCAGTATGAAGCAGCTTCACGTGTTCAAGTGTCATGTGAATCCCCACCATGTATAATTTTTTTTTAAAGAAAGGAAATTCCCCTTGCAGAAAGATTATTTATTTAGGGCAGAACTAGCCTCACACTTTCTACTATGTGGGGACAGGGAAAATGCAAAATAGGGGACCCTAACTAGCAAAGTGCTAAATGGAAACAGAATTTTACAAACGCTTTTCCTCTAGAAAGGCCCCAAATCTTTGACAGACAAAGATTGTCATCTAGTGGAAATATCCGTGTACTACAGATACAGAAAGGCTGGGGATCAAGGCATAGGTGTTTGGTCCCCTAGCGAAAAGCTTCCTTTCAGATTAAATCACTGGACTCTTGTTTTACTCCTTTCACATAAGATGCCTTTCTAGTGGCTAAAGGGGGTCTATGCACAATCTTTCAAGGCTAGAATGCCCTATATGGAAGTGAGTTCAGTGACACATTTTTTGCTTCCCTCCACCAAAACTGGCAGGAGGGTTAGCTGGAAGTAGAAATTACCCAAATGCATTTTACCTAAAGCTGGCTGGTTTTGTGTGTGTGTGTGTGTGTGTGTGTGTGTTGTGGATACACCTACACACTCAAGGTGGCAGATGAAATGCGATCTTTGGATAGCCCAAGAAAAGATCAATCAAAAGGAAGTTCAGAGGAAGAGAAAAGAGGGTCAAATCCCTTCAGGATGCAGGATAATTGAAGCTCAGAATGTGCACCACAGACTAGGAAAGGTTCCACCAAAGAGGAATGTCAGCATGATTCATGAGCAAAGTCAAGGAAAACATAAAAGGCAAGATTGGCTCCCTTTAAAATGTGGAAGTCGCGCCTAAATGAGCTGAAAAAGAAGGCGCACAAACTCTGTCAAAATAGATGCAAGTTCATGACGAAGTGGACAAAACAGAATTTGACTGCTAAAACATTAAGATAAAACAATAAGCTGTTTTTAATTTAACGAGAAGCAGGAAACTGGCCAGTTGGGCTGTTGGAAGGGAAAAGAGTAAAAGGATTGCTAAGGAAGACAGGGAGGTTGCAGAGAAGCTGAACAACTTCTTTTCATCTCTTTTCACTGTGGAAGATGTGTGATAATTGCACACCTCAGAACTGCTATTTGCAGAGATGTGTCTGAAGAACCATATCAAGTTGAGGTGACAAGACATAAAGTTCCAAGGCCAATGGACAAATTAAAAATGAACATATCAGAGTGGGTCCATAGAACAGCCACCCAAATTTCTGAAAGAACGCAAATGTGAAATGTTTTTTCTCCCAGCAATACTAAGCTATTCATTACTAAAATCAGCCTCCCTAAAATAAAGTTGGAAAGTAGCGAACAGATTGCTAATTTTAAAAAAGGGGAAACCTGGAAATTATAAGCAAGTTCGTCTGAGGCCTGTTCCAGGTAAATTGATGTGAACCATTTTTAAAGATAGATATTATTATTATGCATATAGAGGAACAAGAGCTGCTGAGGAAAACTCAGCATGGCTTCCATGAAGGGAAGTTCTGCCTCACCAGCCTACTGAAGTTTCTCAAGAGTTAAGGAGGAGGTGAATAATAGTGATTAGCAAAAAAAATCTGAACTTTCAAAAGGCCTTTGACAAAGACCCTTAAAACCTTCCGACTTCTGGACAAGTCCTCTCATACAATAGTACTCCATTAGACCACATAGAATTATAGAGTTGGAAGGGACCACCAGGGTCATCTAATCCAACCCCCTGCACAATGCAAGAAATTCACAACTATCTCCCCCCCACACCCCCAGTGAGACATACTTCATGGCCAGAAGATGGCCAAGGTGCCCTCCGGCTCATAATTTGCATAAGGTCATAGAATCAGCATTGCTGACAGATGGCCATCTAACCTCTTCTTTAAAACCTCCAGGGAAGGAGAGCTTACCGCCTCCCAAGGAAGCCTGTTCCACTGAGGAACCACTCTGTTAGAAAATTCTTCCTAATTGAGAATGAAGCAGAAGGTAGGAATAAAGGCAAGTTCTCACAATAGAGGAAAGTAAGAAGTGGAGTCCCACAAGGACTAGGATTGGTACTGTGGCTTGTTAATTTGTTCACTCAGGATGGGTGAGTAGTAAAGTGGCCAGGTTTATTCAGGATGGTGAAAACTGAAGCAGGCTGTGAGAAGCGCCAAGGGGCTCTCTGAGCCTCTGCTTCTGGGGCATGTGGTTGACCACTGTGGGGAAACAAGATGCTAGGCTAGATAGATGTTGGTGTGAGCTAGTAGGGCTGTTTCATCCTTGAGTGGGAGCAAGACAGGCAATAGCAGAGAAAGTGGGCAGTCTAGCACAAACAATCTATTCAAAGACAAGGCTGCAGCAGCCTTTCTTAAGACGGGCAAGCGCCCCTTCCCTGTATAGGCAGGTGTCAGACCTCTGCGACTAGGGGTGGAAGGAAATCACATGCCTAGTTCTGGATTCAACAAGTTGATCATTGGAGGTGGGGGAAACTTTTGGACTGCGGGGAAACGTACACAAAAAGACAGGGGTGGAGTACTCAGTGAATAAGTCCCATGCCTGGAGCACTGCATCTCTCTCTCTCTCTCTCTCTCTCTCTCTCTGATTTCTACACACATTTCAGCAGAAAATTCCTGCACAGTTGGTGGCTCTTTTCTGTTCCCACTGAACTCCCGTTTTCTGACTCCAGGGATACTCCCAAGCTCTGCAACAGACCCTATTCTCTGCATCCCATTGCACAAATCCTCACCATGTATTCTTGGAGCCTGACTCTCACTGCGAAGGCAGCATTTTAGGTACATGTCCAAAGCTACCTTATTTTTTAAAAATAAGCAAAGTGTTTGAAAGATTCCTGCACAGAGAGAGACATGGGTGCAAGCAGGAAACGGCTCGAAGATTACTTCCTCCTGTCTGCTGTTTTGAGTACTCACTGAAGGTTCAGCAGAGGACACCAAAGTCATAGGCAGAAACCATAATTCATCCAGACAACACTGCAGTCCCTTAATCAGAACTCATACTGTTCTCATTCCGAGGCTCAGAAGAAAGTGTAATGGTTGAAGTTAAAAAAGGAAAGTGGAGGAAGCATCCACCAAGTCCTGCTTTAATCAGATTTGCTGCTAATCTCTCTTCAGTGCCTGCCAATGCCCCTGAAAACGTCTGTTTCAGGAGGGGGCACCGCAGAAGGAGTTGCCTGTTCCTGCCAACCTGGACCATACTTGTCTTGGGGGGGGGGGGAGAGATGCTAGAACAGCAATCCCATCAGACCATTCTTCATTGGGGTCTGCTGCTCGCTTACCTCAAGGGAATCTAGGTGTCCTCCTCAGAACAGAACACCTGCAGTCTTCTTCAGAGGTCCTGCTTTGGGTGCCCCCACTTCCTGAGATTAGGGGGGGTGGCAACCTGGGAGAAGGCCTTCTCAGGTGTGGCTCCAAAACTCTGGAACTCTCTCCCCAGGGAGACTTGTTCGTCCCCTTCCGTTTCCATCTTCTGCCAGTAGGTGAAGAGTTTCATTTGGCATTATCTCGGGGATCCCGCTTGCCCGCCCAGTGTTTTAATGGTTGTTTTTATGTTTTCATGTATGTATTTCAGCTCTAGCTTTAATTGTTTTCATGGTGTGCTTTGTGTTGGTCTTAATGGTTTTTTAAAAGTCCTTTAATTATGCATATTTTTAATTTTTAGCCGTTTTGGTGGTCCTTATGAGGGCAGAAAGGCGGGATATAAATTTTGTAAAAACTAAAATAAATGCCTGGTCTTCAAAATGATGTAGCCTCAGATGAGAAAAAATGTCCACCGAGATTAGGGTTGCCAGCTCTGGGTTGGGAAATACCTGGATATTTTGGGGGTGGAGCCTGAGGAAGGCGGGGTGTGGAGAAGGGAGGGACTTCAATGTCATAGAGCCCAATTGCCAAAGCAGCCATTTTCTTCAGGGGAGCTGATCTCTTTTGCTTAGAGATCTGTTGTAATAGCGGGAGATCTCCAGCCACCAACTGGAGGTTGGCAATCCCAATCGAGATGGAAGCGCTGCAGGCCTTTTTGGCATTAAGCCTTGGTCCCTCTGTCAGCAGGATGTGTTCTCTGAGTTTCCCAGAAAGTCCTTCCTGTGATGCATCTTCCTCACTGCCAGTCATGCACTAAGCGCCGTCTTCCATTAGCAGCGGTTCTGCTCCCTTGAAGGGATAAGTGTAGGCTAGCCAGGGACACAGGCCAGCTCTGATTGGGATAATAACCTTATTGAACTCCAGCAATCCCAAATCGTTTCTTATGGAAATTCCACAGTGACGTAAAGCTCGGAACAGCTTATGGGCAAGTCAAGTACTAAGATGCTTTAGGAAAAAAACCTATAAAAAAAACTATTCTTCAGCAGAGAGTGAGCCACAATACTGGGAGAATGACATCGTGATCTCCCTAAGTAATTTTCATGTGCCTATCAGCAAGAGGGCATGTGTGTCTGCCAGCCTCCTCCTCCTGAATTGTTTTAAATGGTCCAGGTGGGAGAAAGTTAATCAGCCAAAATGATTGCACCATAAGTAGTCAACACGCGACTTAACATCCGCGACTTTACTTTAACAATCAGGAAAGGGTGCCAAAGCTGCTCCTAGATTTGAACATTTTCTTGTGCCCTGAGATTAGCCTGGTACATACAACAGCCCTACGTTTTTACTGAATGTGTGGGTACTGAGAGCGAGACCAAGCATGCTGACCTTGTCCCCTGCCTCTGCAAGATCACCTGGTCCTCTGGAGGGTATAACTATGTGGAGGAAGTCACTGTGCATACGCCCCCTCCCCTTGATCAGCGACACTGCTTTCAGAACGCCCCTGGTCACAGTTAAAGAGTTCACATAGCCGCTTCCTTTGCGTAGGTTGGTTGCCCCTGCGGACAGCCAGGCGATCACGTGGGTTCGCTCCCACTCTCCCTCCCCGTGTGTTCAATGAATGCATAGGGCTCTAGTGTGTACCAGGCTATAGTATCAGGCAATCCATTAAAAGGAGAGGTAGCTATTGAAAAAGAAGAAGAGTTGATTTTTATATGCTGACTTTCTCTTAAGGAAGAATCAAACCGGCCTTAAGGAAGAATCAAACCGGCCTTAAGTCACCTTCCCTTCCCCTCCCCACAACAGACACCCTGTGAGGAGGGTGAGGCTGAGAGAGTGTGACTAGCCCAAGTTCACCCAGCCATCTTCAAATGCAGAAGTGGGGAAACAAATCCAGTTCACCAGATTAGCCTCCACAGCTCATGTGGAGAAGTGGGGAATCAAACCGGGTTCTCCAGATCAGAGTCCACCACTCCAAACCACCACTTTTAACCACTACACCATGCTGGCTCTCTGAAACTGGATTTCTGTTGCATTCCACTCAAAAGAAGAACACTCAACGTGACTATTAGCAAAGGTCATTCAAGAGGCAAAATTAAAATCATCTCTAAAAATGGGAAGGCAGTGGGGCATGAACAAGGTGTCGTTCAACAGTCCAGCACAGCAACTGCTCCTTTGCTGAAGAGAGAAAGCAACTGAAGACCCCTGCCCCCTCCCTCCATATAGGGCATACATACCTCACTGTCCAAAGTACATTAGAGGATTTACTGGGGCTGCAGAAAGATGGCTGTGTTCACTTTATTTTATATTTACTTCATTTATATCCCACCTTTCTCCCCAATGGGGACCATAAGTCTCCTCTCCTCCCATTTTATTCGCACAACAACCCTGTGAGGTAGGTCAGGCTGAGAGTGTATGACTGGCCCAAGGTCACCCAGCAAGCCTTCACGGCACAGTGAGGATTCTAACCTGAGGTCTTCCAAATCCTAGGCCAACACTGTAACCTCTATACCACACTGCTTCTTCTTTGTAAAGGAAAGAAATGTGTTGTTTTTTTAAAAAAAATATCGCTCAAAACACCAAAAAGGAGATCTTTCCATTTCTTTTTTTATTGAAAGCAAACAGAATAGCAGCCAAGGATGAGTAGCTGTGCTTGTTCCCGCAAGCACATGCTCAAATAGTTGGCAGAAGCCTCTGGCAGAAGTGCCTACTGAGGCCTGACAGCAGAGGCCAAAAGGACTTATGGGTACATGCTAGGCTGCCGCCAAAGCTTTGGACTTAAAGGAAAAGAGTCTGTGTCCCAGTTTCTGAGATGATCGTCTTCCTTCTTGCTAGCAGAAGGTCTTCTAAAACACCATAAAATAGCAGCTTTTCTCACTCTGCTCCACACCAAAGTCAGTCTCTCTCTTCCTCCCTCTTTCTGGAGGAAAAAGATTCTTGCCAGTTCTCTCCCCAAAGTGTTCTCTCTGTCCAGATGCAACACTATTGTCCGTTTTGCTCCCAGCTCCAGGTTCAGGAAGCATTACCCGGTAAACCAACACAACACCAATGAACCCATTGCCCTCTACAGTGAACTGGAGCTACTGGAATTCAGTGCAGGTGCCGAGTCAGGATGTAGCTGGCCTGCTTTGTTTCTCCCGAATTCGATCACAAGTGGCTTCCCCAGCAGGCTGAACCCATTCACCAGTTTCAACGCAGCCTGCGCCATCAAGACACCTGAAACCGGAAAGGAAGACAAACTCAGCACTCAGAATTCCACCTGAGGCCATGTTTACAATTCAGGCCCAAAGGGACAGAGATGAGCTGGGGTCTTCCCAGAATGCTCAACACAACAGGGTACTGAGAAACCTCCTAGGTTTGGCCAACATCTAGGTGTATTTTGCAAAATGATGCTGGAAGATACTGGAGGTTAGGTACTCACTAGGAAATGTGACAAAGGCCTGCCCTCTCATGCGCCCACTCAGCATGCGGAAATGAATCTCTGGGCCATCCTTTTCCTGGAACCTTGCGAACAACGACACCAGATGCTTCACCGTCACCCGAGGGCTGAGGTTCTTCAGATACAATACCTAGCCCACATCCAAGAACACAGACAGGTATCAAGCGGCCTTCAACAGCAGGAGAAACGTGTATACTTGCTCACAACACACAACCAGACTGCTGCATAACCCACATTGTAGAAGAAGAAGAAGAAGACCTGTGAGGTAGGTGGGGCTGAGAGAGCTCTAAGAGAGCTGTGACTAGCCCAAGGTCACCCAGCTGGCTTCATGTGGAGGAGTGGGGAAACCAACCAAGTTCACCATATTAGAGACTACCGCTCCTAACCATTGCTCTTAACCACTACACCACGCTGGCTCTCCAAGCAGGTTCACAAGTACCAAAACAAAACACTACAAAGAATTGTGTGTGATTATCTGAGAAGAGCAGCAACATCTTGCTCAGTTACTGAGAAGCAAGATACCTGGACAGAAGAGGGCCCATAGCTCCGACGTAGAGCAGAAATAGCAAGACGGGGAAAAGATCTTTCTGCCTGAGCAATGGACAGCTGTTTTCAGACTGAGCCCTGACCTGGATGGCCCAGGCTAGCCCGATCTTGTCATACCTTGGAAGCAAAGCAGGGTTGGCCCTGGTTAGTATTTGGATGGGAGACTACCAATAAATTCCAGGGTTGCTGTCTAGTCAAAGGCAATGACATACCACCTCTGTTCGTCTCTTGCCTCGAAAACCCTACAGGGTCGCCGTAAGTCAGCTGTGACTTGACAGCACTCTACAAATATACACAGGCTACTGGGATAGGAGGATAAGTGATCTCGCCCAGTATAAGGCAGAGTTCATATCTGCCAATTACAAGATGAGACTTCAGAGGGAAGTTTTCTTGCCCAATGACCACTGAAATGAACATAATACCATGCTCTTGCGCTGGTCCCAATGCATTTCAATAGCATTTGCCTTGCAGAAATTCCCACTCGGTTATGCCCATAAGTTCATCACTCAATATTTTCCTAAGATTCAGAGAGACTGAACCATCATCAACATCCTGCCCTGCTACCATCAAAGAAGGGTCAGGGCATAAGATCCAATCAATATGCGCTAAATTAACTCTTCTCCGTACTGGTTATCAGTGCCAAAAAGAAACACCACGTTGGAACAGAAAGACATAATAGCTACCAGAGGGGCATTCTTGAGCTTCGGAAGCACTCACACAACTGCGCTACAGCCCAGCCAAGGGAAAGGAAGGGAGTTACCTTGTTCGGCTCACCAGGGTTATAGGAGGAAAACCTGGGGATCTTGCGGATTTCTTCCTCTGAGAGACGATTCTTTATGATCTCCTCTTCTGGGACAAACTCTACCAGTTCTGTCACCTTCACAGGCCCTGAAGCAGACTGCGGGGTCAAGTCTTGCCCCACCAGAGAGGTGCTAGGGGTCCCAGAGCAAGAAGGGCTTGTATCACTTGTGGAAGGCTGGGCCAATTCTGGCTGCCCTTGGCTGAGTATTTCTTGATAAACTGTCTCCAGGTGAGCCATTGGGTCCTTCTCATGCGTGGCTTTCTGCTTAACCTCATCTGAGACATAAAGATAACCAAAAAGCACCATAGAAGAAATTGCCAGGGGATACCCTTCTGCTAAAGCATTTCCAAAAGGGGCAATGATTTCAAGTTGCCCTCCCAAGTGGATAACTATTGGGGATATACTGTGGCTGTGTCAAAGATTTTATTCTTTTTTGCTATGATAAGGAAACTGCTGTCTTAATGTGTGTCTTCCCAGTGCAATCCTAAACAGAGTTATACCTATCTAAGCCCATTGACTTTAATAGATTTAAAAGGGTGTAGCTCTGTTTAGGATTGCACTGTAATTCTTGAGGATTATTTTATGATATCAGGAATGTGGCCCTATCTGTGGATACTTAAATCTGGAGATTGGGGCCATGGGCAGAGAAGACAGATCTTTCTACAAACCTGAGAAAAGCCCCAGACTTGCAAAAAAATTCTAAAATAGGGAAAAATACATTGGGGGTTAAAAAAAACACAAATGATAAAAGCAGCATCTGTAGCTTTAAGAAACCAATGCCCTCAGTGGCTCTTGCTAGGGAATCACAACAGTACTGCTAGCTTTCAAGGTTAGATCTTTGCATTTTATGAATTACTTTTATTCTGCTTGCCTTTTGGTTACAGCAGTAATGTTTTGTATTTAAGCTTTCCCAAGTGGTGTCCCAGGGATGTGTCAGCACTGGGGCAGGTGTGGAATTATGTACCTTGGTGATAGAGCATCCTCAGGAAGGAATGGCGGTCTGTGCCCTGGAAAAGAGCATTCTCTATTTCCATCTCACGCCTGCTCAGCTCTTTGCTGCCTGCAAATCGCTGTGGCAAGGAGAGGATGCGTTGGCGCTCTGCAATCTTCTCCTGGATAGCCTGTATCCTGTCCCGCATTGCTTCAGGGGCTGCCCCAAGCCCAGAACTCTAGAAAGACAGTAACAGCAACAGATTGCGTCTGTCTGAAAATGGTAATAAACTCTCACATCTCAGCTCTCACATCTCCTTTTTTCTCTAGAACTGTAAAATATGGTTAGATTACTCTGGATTATCCAGCACACAGGTTATGCCCCCTGAAACTAAAAGCATCCCTACTTTGCCACACAAGTTTCACAAATTAACCACCCTTAGATAATCCATCTGGTCACTTCATCCCTCACAGCAGTAACCCTTCTGGTTTTGAGACTGCAATCCTAATTTCAAACCTTCTTCTGCCTGAAGTCAACAGGATCACACATGCGTAACTGGACACAAAAGTGTACACAACCACCGGATGTTTGGCCAGGCTGAGATCAGCCACAACCTCTACATTAGAGTGGTTTTGCTGAACAGTAGCCCCCTGTGCAAGCACTACTGACCCATGGGGTGACGTGACATCATGACATTTACTAGGCAGACTATGTTTATGGGATGGTTTGCCATTGCCTTTGCCACCAAGCCCAGCAAGTAATTTGTTTTGTTTTCGCTGATGATTATAAAGATTCAGGGTTTGGTCATCTTCTTTATAAAAGTTAATGAAATCCTAAAAAACTGGAGATCAGTCATCTTTTCCAACCTGGTCTAACATTTGGTCATTTTAAGGATGCTCATATCTGATTCTACATGAGCTGTGTATTTAACTATGCGCAATATACAGTCTGGTGCATGTATCCTAAGAACCTCCAGTTCCAGCCCTCCTTATTATGGCAACATCTGCACTAGATCAAACCAAAGACCTATCTAGTCCAGTATCCCATGTCCCACCCAGATGCCCAGAAGACCTACGAATGGTGTATAGAAGTCAAAGGGAAATAGAACCATCTGCCAAAGGTTTGAGGCCATCGTTGGGAAGAGAAAGCTGCATAGTATCTCCCTTCACAATCATACATACACAACCACAGCTGCATGCCCCATGTCTCCTCTCCCTCACTTTCCAAGCATCAACTCTTACATAAGGCAATGGTATTAAACTAGCATATGAAAATGAGCCATTTTGCTTGGGATTTAGCCAGTAACCACAAAGGTTAGGCTGAAACCCAGTTGTAAAGGTACAGGGAGTCCCCTGTGCAGGCACCAGTTCATTCCTGCCCAATGGGGTGACGTCACATCACAACGTTGACCCTGTGATGTGCCATTTTCCCTCTTCATTACCTTGGCTGCTGATGCACGGTTCTTCCAGAGGTAGATCTCAGACTCTGAGAGGCCAAGCTCCCTGAGAGAGGCAATCTCCTTGTTGCTCTCCTGCAGAGCCTGGAACTGGGGTAAGCTATGAGACCCTGCAGCTTCTTCACCAAAGGGCTTGTACAGAGCTGCAGGTGCAAAGCGCTGGCGCTTGGACACACACCTGCAATGCAAAAGAGCATCAGCAGAGGGACATTCCACAAGGTCAGAAACAAATGCTCGGACAAGAGCTCTGGTATGCAACTGTCATCATAATCACCAGGGTGCACATCATGCTTCAGAAGATTCAAAGCACGCACGTATTCTTGCTACATGGTACTCTGTCTTCACCACCATCACCACCACCCCACTCCCATCCTGCTGCACTGCTGTGCTTAAAGGGTCAGTCCTCACTCCTCAATGGAAGCAGATGTGTCAAGCTGATGATGCAGAAGGCTCTTGAGCTGCCTCTCTCCTTCAGTTTCCAAATCTTCCAAGAGGAGATCCTCCCCACTAAGGCTGCTGCTGTTGACTCTGCAAAATGCAAGCACAAGAGTGTGGGGTGGCATAGGTCAGGCAGCAGGCACTGGCCCTTGACAGCTTCTCCACAAATAGCCTTTATGAGCATGCAGGTGGCTACGAGCCAGACTACACGCCCTTGGTTCTGATCCAGCAAGACAGTGCTTCTGCTGCTCTGCTATACGACCTACATACTGGGCGGTGCCCAATATATACCGGGGAGAGGGTTCATATCTGAATTTGTTATCCAAATTCTAACATTGTTAAAAAATGTTTAATTGGTGCCACGGGATGCCGCCTTTCATGCATATTGCCTTGTTGGCAGCGCTCAATCCAAACAGCGCAGGACAACGGCGCACACTCTGCTCTCGTGGCACGCGAGGCTGTCAAGCACGTGGGGTCGGACAAGAGCGGTTCTCAAGCTGTAAAGCCTCTGCGGGTTGCGGGAGGGGGGCAAGGGCTAGCGGGGGGGGGTTTCCTCCTGGTAGCGCCCTTTGAAGCCACCGCTATTCTTTTTTATATAGATATAGATATAGATAGATAGATTTTTATTGATTTTTATAACACAAAACAAACAAATACAGTAAAATTAATATACATAAAAATACAAAAAGAAAATACAAAAGAGTATCTTTGTATACTAATTATTACAGTCATGATTACTAAATTATAAAATCCAAAAGGATACCCCTTCGCCCTCCACCCACCTTAAAAAAGTGACACCGCTATTCTTGAGGATGCCAACTCCCGCCGACCGCCTGCTTGGCTCACCTCTTCATAATAGCAGCCGGCCGCCGTGGTTATAGCCGCGCCGGACCTCAACTTCCAGGATCCGCCGCGCATGGATGTAGGCAGAGTCAGGGCGAAGCCGCGAGGGCTTCTGGGAGTTGTAGTAGGGCGGTGGAAAGCGCGACTGGCGGGCGCAGCGGGCGAGAACTACAGACCGAAAGCAAAGCGGGAATGCTAGCAAGGGGGCTGCAAGCGGGTACAGACCTTGCACGCAGCGTGTCGTGAGCAGGGCCGGGTTTAGGTTGGATGAGGCCCTGAGCTATTGAAGGGAATGGGGCCCTTTATATGGCCAGCTGTCCTTGGTCAACAACAAATTGTCGCTGTTCTTTTGTGTTGAATAGATGCTATATGGTAATTTATGGACCTAATAGGGATCTAAAGCCATTTGCACGTAACAAAATATGTATTTTATCAAAGTAATTGTTGAACTGAAATGCAATTAAGAAGAAGTAGAGGTCCAGTACAAAAATATTTTCTGGTAGGGTATGAGCTTTCGTGATATTCTTCAGATATCTGAAGAAGTGAGCTGTGGCTCACGAAAGCTCATACCCTACCAGAAAATATTTCTGTTAGTCTTTAAGGTGCTACTGGACTCTTGCCCTTTTCTACTACTGCAGACAGACTAACATGGCTACCCACTGTGAATTAAGAAGTATATTAATAGTGAAATAATTATTAAGCTCTAACTTAAAATGATTTTTTTTATTCATAACAAACTTAATAATGCAAACACATCGGCATTTGGCAAAAACAAAAGTTTTTTGGGGGCCCCCAAGAGAGTGGGGCCCTAAGCTATAGCTTGTTTAACTTATACGTAAATCCGGCACTGATTGTGAGAACTCAAGAAGAGCCCTGCGCTATCAGACCAAGGTGGGTCAAAGGCCGGTATGCTTACCTTTCTATGCATATGACCCTCAACTGCCCTCAAAGCTGCATTGTATAAAATAGTTTAAAGTGGTGTCTGGATTTAATAAAACATGTCCACACACACAGGATTCACTCTTGCAGAGAAAAAGATTACAACTTCCTCTGCACCTTCAAAGCACAGCTGTATGTAATACTCTAGTGCTATACACTTGCGGATACAGCAGTACATCTATGGGGGGTGCGAATACAGCA
This sequence comes from Euleptes europaea, assembly GCF_029931775.1. Classification (NCBI taxonomy): domain Eukaryota; kingdom Metazoa; phylum Chordata; class Lepidosauria; order Squamata; family Sphaerodactylidae; genus Euleptes; species Euleptes europaea. The sequence continues at coordinate 40,354,846 of NC_079324.1, forward strand.
GGAGTCCAGTGGCACTTTACAGGCTAGCAAAATTTATTGCAGCACACTTGGGAGTCAGAGCAAACATCATCGGAAATTCATGAAGTGTATATCCATAAGGGCCATGAAAGCGTATAAAAGGCTGCAAACAACAGAAAGAAGCAGAGTTAAGATGTTAGAAAGAGTGTGCGTGTGTGTTAAGTGTCAGCAAGTCGCTTCCAACTTATGGCGACCCTATGAATTAATCACCTCCAAACTGTCCTGTCATTACCTACCTTGCTCAGTTCTTGCAAACCCATGGCTTCCTTTCTGGAGTCAATCCATCTCATGTTGGGCCTTTTCCCCTGCTGCCTTCAGTTTTTCCTAGAATTGCCTTAAGATTAGCCTAATAGCAAAGGGCCGGTCCTCACACAGATAGACAAATCCACATAATTCCAGTGGCCAGGACTATTCTGTAGGATTTACAAACTCAGGCAAACCCTCAGGTGTTCAGAAAAAAGATGACTTTTTTTTACCAAATCTAATGTGAGTGAAGGCCCCCTCCCAAAAAACAATCATTCCCTGGGTTGTCTACGCACGAGCAGACATTGCCCCCCAAAAAGTGAGTTTGGGTGGTATAAATGGCACAAGGAAACTGGGCAGGGAAAGAGGCATGAGAACCAGAGCCAATAGCAAGGGGGAGGAGGAAATGCTGGTGTCCGGGGTCTTTTTCTATTGTCTTAACAGTCAAGCTTATCTAAATAACTGTGCCTCTACTGGCATCCTGTGGTCAACTGAGAAATGACAAGACTCAGCTGCCAATTCTTTCGTTTTGAAGGTGCCTCCTTGTGCGAGATGTCGGTTTTGTTGCATCTATTGGGGACAGTGATCACAGTGTTATTTAGTTCAGCGTTTATGTGAATGTCCCTTCAGGATGCTTGGTAATTACTTACATCTGCAATAAAGGAAGCTCAGATAGAGCGCACATCACAGATTAGGAAGCATACCGCCAAATCTAAGAGAATGCCAGTGTGGTTAATGAGCAAAGACAAGGAAGGCAAGAAGGCTTCCTTTAATACTAGATTTGCCCAGACAAAGGGCACAAGAAGGACCACAGATTCCGGCATAATGAATAGGCAGGCAAAAAGAGAATGTGAGGAGCATATTACTAACATTAAAACAAACAATAACAGCACAATCCTAAGGGAGGGGGGTAGTAGAGGTGCACCCAGGGATGGCGCAGGCGGACCACGTCCTGATCACTTTGCTGCTGGGCACAGCAAGCTGAAAATGTTGTTTTACTGGAAACCCCGTGAAACTGCTCCATGCAGTTACACGGGGCTGTGCTTCCCTTTTTGCAGGCACAAGATTGCACCAGCAAAGGGGGTGTTCCCAGGGCAAAAGGGCTTAGGGAGCTGACTAAAATCAGCCCCATCCTTGGGAACACCCCCTTTGACACCGACGCAAGCCCTTGCACCGGAGAAACACTGCCGCACAGCTCCCTGGCATAAGTGGCCCCACGCCAGCATTAGTGCCACTTGCGTCGGCTAAATTGGCACTAACACCGGTCACACCATCATCTTCAAGAGTTAACAAGTGGATAAGGGTGATCCAGTAGCCAATATATACTTCCAAAATGTTTTTGATGGTCCCTGAGGAAACAGAACAGTTGTAGGATATGGAGGATAAGTCTACTCACAGAGAGCAATCCTAAGGAGGTCTACTCAGAGGTATTCAGTGGGACTTAACTCCCAGGGAAGTGTTCTTAGGACTGCAGTCCTAGATTGCTAACTGATCAAGCAACACAAAGCAGAGGAAATGGATAGTTCTCACAATTTAGGAAAGTAAATAGTGGGGTCTATATTAGGATCGCCCTGAGCTGGATGGCCTAGGCTAGCCTGATCTCGTCAGATCTCAGAAGCTAAGCAGGGTCAGCCCTGGTTAGTATTTGGATGGGAGACCACCAAGGAATACCAGGGTTGCTGTGCAGAGGAAGGCACTGGCAAACCACCTCTGTTAGTCTCTTGCCATGAAAACCCCAAAAAGGGGTTGCCATAAGTCGGCTGCGACTTGACGCCACTTTACACACACACACACATATTAGGATCAGTGTTCTTTAGCTTGTTCATAAATTATATGGAATCAGGTGAGCAGCGAAGTGCTCAAGTTCTGCTAAACACAACCTCTGCATTCCAAAATATTCTACCCCCTGAATTCAAATTGGGGGAGGGGAGCAGCATGTGAAGCTATGACATCTGTGGCCAGCTTCTACAGGTCCTAGGGGCATCTGGTTGGCTACTGTGGGAAACCTAGTGTTGGACTAGACAGCCCACTGGTCTGATTGAGCAGGGGTTTTATTTTTTTGGACAGTTTCAATATCCCAGAGTCTGTAAAACCATTCAGATAAAAGAGATAAGAAAGGCTTTCTCCAATTAAAAACTTGCCATTTTTTATTTGTATAGATTGATTGTGGTTTAATGTGGACATATTTTATTTTCAAATAAAGAGAACAAAGTGAATGAAGATAAAAGGGAAATTAGTAACATCATCAGACAAGTGTTAGCTAAATATCTGTGATACATAGGTTTTTATTAATGATTTTTAATAATTATGTTATTGATTTTGGTCTAGAAATAAATACCTTTTTCATTAGAGAAATGTATGAAATACGTGTTTATTTGTTTAACTCCAGTAAATGCCTGGTTTTTGAGCTTATATAGGGAAAGGTGTTTTTTATGATGTTTTGAGTGCATTTTCCCTAAGATTGAGACACCTAGAGTTTTGCTTTCCAGATCTCATCCATTGGCTCATTTCCTTTTCCCCAAACAGTAGAATAATTTGGTTTCATTTTCCAATGAAATGACCCTAATAATGCCTCTGCTTAGGGTTGCACTATGAATCAATTCTATCAACTTTCAGAATCTGAACAAGAAGAAGAGTTGGTTTTTATATCCCACTTTTCTCTACCTTTTAAGGAGTCTCAAAGGGGATAACAATCCCCTTCCCCTCCCCACAACAGGGGCTGAGACAGTTCTCAGAGAACTAGCCCAAGGTCACCCAGCAGGCTTCATGTGTAGGAGTGGGGAAACAAACCCGGTTCACCAGATTAAGAGTCCACCACTCTTAACCACTACACCACACTGACTGTGCTAATGGAAATGACTCATGTGCTGTGGCTGGAATCTTGCTATCGTGTTATTTATAGCACTGAATAATGAGTTGCTGCTCCCACCTGCATGGAGTCTGTTTTGCTGGAAAGTCATGGGCCCGGCTTTTGCTCCACAAAGAAATGGCAAACACAAAGCCAAAATGAAAGGGAGGTATGAGTAAAAATGATTTTGTATTACCTCTGTTTAATCATCCAACATTTATTGTGCTTCGTGAAAGATACTTGTGAAATTGACTGATGACTAAATCCACTTCCTTTCTGGATATGCTAACCCCTGAATACTTCACTGGAGATGTTAAGCCCTTTCCAGGAGACACACTTTAGTAAATATTCTCTGGTAGGAGTAGAAATATTGGATAATTTTGGATTTACATTCAGAGACTCTGCTGTTCTTGTTTACCTCTTCCTGGATGAAATAAATTGAGGTTGTGGGAGAAGGGGTGGCCATGCAATCCTGTGCCCTGAATACTGGTGCATGACCCCCATGGCACTGACATAGCTGCTGTCTCAGCAGTGAAAAGATTTTTTTAAAAAGATACTACAGGGGTGTGGGTGTGTTTCTAAGTGCGCCAGGCATCAGACTACAGAGTTGCAGCCCTATGTTGGTTTGTATAGTGCTTAGGGATGCTGTGATTGGGTGCAGGTCCAAATCAGGGCCTTGTGCACCTGGAAGCTGAGTTCCCAGCAAAAAAATTGCAATAGAAAGTCCTCATGGCAGAACCCGAACAAGACCAAGGACTTTGTAATGCGTAGACTTTGTCACGTGTAGGTGCAAAGTGTCCTTAGTTGGTATCCTAAACAACGCCATGGCAGAAGACAGTGCCAAGGGTTGTTTTTTTTCGCTGTCACTGAGTTCAATGGGAGTGTTTCAACTCTGCCAGTGCTTTGGGTAACTTAAGGATGTGAGCTAAGGGAGCTTAGGATATCGGCTAAGCTCTGCTTTCTCCACACCACACCCTGATCCTCCATCTCCTCACCTTATATCTACATCCCTCCTTCTCCATCTCTCACTCCACATAAACACATGAAGCTGCCTTCAGAGTCCCTTGGTCCATCAAGGTCAGTACTGGCTACTCAGACCAGAAGCAGCTCTCCAGGGTCTCGGGCAGAGGTCTTTCACATCACCTACTTGCCTGGTCCCTTTAACTGGAGATGCCGGGGATTGAACCTGGAACCTTCTGCATGCCAAACAGATGCTCTACCACTGAGCCACAGCCCCTCCCCAATAGATTCCACCCCCCTTCTATTTTGCCTTCTAGTAACTCACTCCCCTCCCTTTCTAGATCAGCATTTGGCTCTTCGCTTGTTGTGATGACAGGACATTGCAACATTGAGGTGACACATCTGCACATCACTGAGTGTAATGATGAGTCTGTTGGGCTGGGATCTGGAAGACTTGGGTTCAGATCCTCACACTGCCAGGAAGCTCGCTGGGCCTTCTTTGACCAGTCACTTTTCTCTCAACCTGACCTACTTCACAGGGTTGCTGGGAGGACAAAATCAGGATGACAGAACTATGTGCACCACCGTGAACTCCTCGGAGGAAGGATGGGATAGATATTGTGCTATGTCTATCATTTGCAGCTGGATTTTCCTGTATGGACAAGCCAGATCTATTTGTGATTGCTCTAGGCAAGATCCAGCCGTGTATACCCTGAATGGGAATCTAGCTTTGCATTAAACTGCCTGCAGACCTCCCCCTCTGACAGTAGAGGGGGGCGGGTAAGAGATCCTGGTTCAAAAGTTACAAGAAAACAGGGGACGGCAACGTCTACGTTGTGCACAAGAGCAGATTCCAACCGGTATACATGGCACCTAACTTTAGACTTGGCTCCTGGCAGGTGGAGGGTCTGCACCAGGAACCGGGAGACCCCCAGCCAAGCATCAGTGAAAGAGACTCAAAGGGGATCCCACCCAGGGTTGCTTTTTTCTCTCCAACCCCCCCCTTAATTGTCCTGCAGCCTTTCCGTGCCTCCTTCCCCCACCCCACCCCACCCCGACCCACCGCAGCCCCTTCCCTACGAGCGCTGGCGCCTGGCTCCGAGATTGGGATCGAGGGCTGCCGCAGTCGCTCGCGGAGAAACCCGATCTGCGCCCACCCTCACCCCCGGGGCCTCGGCTCGGCTTCCCCTACCTGCTCCGCAACAGTTAAAGACCCGCCGACGGGGGGGTGGGGAGGTGGGGGGCGGCGGCCGCTTCCAGCCCCCGAGGGGTCTCCTCCTCCTCCCCCCCACCCGCGCCGCCGCCGCCACATGTGATGCGCGGGGGGAGATCCGGCGGCCTCTCTGGCGGCAGCCCCGTCGAAGGAGAACAAAGGCGCGGCGCATCAAAGGATGGCTCCCCCGACGCCTCTGCTGGCCGCCCTGCTGCTGCTGCTGCTGCCGCCGCCGCCGCCGGAGACCTCGGCCCTCCTGGCCGCCCGGCGGCCCCCCAGGCACCCGGCGCCGGTGAGTTCGGCGGGGCGGGGGGCTCGTGTGAAACGCCCGACACGTGTTGAGGCGGCCGGGCGCGCAGGAATGGTCTCCCGCCGGCCCCCTGCCGGATCGTGCCCTCTCTGAACTTTCCCCCCCAACTTTGCCGCTTTGGGGCATCCTCCTGCTCCGGGGAGGGCACAGGCGGTCGCATCCCCCCCCCCCCACGGCTGCGTCCTGCCAGGCAGCGGCGGAGCCTTCGAAGAAATTTCCCTCGTGAGAAAGGGCGCGCGTGCCCTTGGCAACCCGCTTTCATGGAAGGTTTTGTATTGGATTTGTCACTCTCTAGATGCACATTTTCCCCATCTGAATTCTCAAAACTCTGCATGGCGGCTTATTGTTGAGTTTTGAGAATATGGATGGGGGAAAAGTGCATCTAAAGAGCGGCAAATCCAATGCAAAACCTTCCATGAATAAATGGCCAGACGTCTTCCCCACCGACGGAACTTCAGCGTTCCGCTTGGGGTTGCGCTCTTTCCTTTGTTTCTCTGCCGTGACAACCAGGCGCAGGAGACGGGGCGGCGGGGGGGGGCAGGAGTTTATAATCATAGACTCGGAGGGAACCACCAGGGTCATCTAGTCCAACCCCCTGCACAATGCAGGAAATTCACAACTACCTCCCCACACACACACACACACACACCACCAGTGACCCCCTACTCCATGCCCAGAAGATGCCCAAGATGCCCTCCCTCTCATCATCTGCTTAAGGTCATAGAATCAGCATTGCTTTGTTTCTATGCAGCCGCCTCCTTAGTCTAAGCATGAGGGCCGCCTAGAGCCAAAAGAGCCCCCACCCCCCGCAAGGATTCCTTTGGGGCCCCTTCACGCCAACCAGATCCAATTCCAGCGCCGGAAGAAAGCGAACGTCCAACAATTCCGTGGGCCCCTCAAGTGGCCAGAAGGACCGGCATCTTGTCCCCCTGGCCGCTGCCCCCCTTCCGCAGCCCTGCTAAAAATAACTTTGTGTAGCTCTCTCCTGGAAAGAAAAAAATAATGAGCTGCTCCTCGGTTTCCCTCTTCCTCCTCTCCCCGGCAGCTGCAAATTCTCTCTCCCCTCCACCTCCCAATTCCTGCTTTTGAGTGAGCCGGACTTTATGCACCAGCAGCTGCCTCTGGTTTTGCTGCTGGGCACTAATATCTGGGCAGGAGAGAGGTTTTGCTGCCAGGAAGCTGCTTTTAAAAATGGGATCCCTCCATCTGAAGAAAGAAGGGGGGATCCCCATCTGTGAAAACTTCCTTCTACTCCAGTTTTGTTTAAAAAACAGACTCCCAATCAAATGTTGTTAACCTGCATCTTGCCTCAGTGCTTTTAATTGACTTTTAGAAAAAACCAGTTTTGTTGACACACCAGGTAAGTTCTAGCTACCGGAAAGCCCTACAGACTTCCTAGTTTGGAAGGGTCATTAGGCTCCAGTTTTGTGATTTCAACTGACTAGGAGAGAGTGTTTTCCTAAGGGAAGAAATCCCATCATAAATGCTGGAGTTTGTTTTATTTTTTCTTAAACAAAATTACCTGGCCTTTCCCACTCATGCTTCCACATGACATGCATGCTAGATGCTACATATTGCTTTGATCACCTGTGCAAATACAGACCTGTGCACGTTGGCGATGGAGCTTCCACATGTGGACTTCACTGCACACTTCCCCCCCCTCAACTTTCCCTTTCCACATGTACTCTGTGTGGGCTGGGGGGGGGGGGGCTGCCGTGGCAACACACACACTTTTTTAAAAGATACTTTTCTAAACCCTCTCAGTGCCCCCCACCTACAGAGGGTTAGTGGGTGATAACCAGAGTCAGGGCTGTTTTTTATTGTCTGCTTCTAACTGGTGACTTTTATGTTAGACTGATAGATGTTGTTTTATGCAGTTTTTATGCCACTGTCTTGTTTTTATGGCTTGGTTTGTCATCAATCATTCTTGTTGTTTTTATGATTTTACCGTATTCTTTTTTACAGCAGCCTTGAGCAAGCCTGTGGAGAGTCGGCCTATAAAATGTTTAAATAAATAAAACAATAAACCAAATTTAAAAACACCTCAACAGCGAATACCTGCAAAAACATTTAAACGAAATTAAAGCGCTGGTAAACAATACACTCTTACAACATTTTCTAAAATCCAGGAGGGAGGAGCCCTTCCTCATTTCTTCCAGGAGCCTCTTCCAAAGGGTGGGAGACACCACAGAAAAGGCTGGAAAAGCTGTAATAGCCAGACGCTTGCAAGCCTTGCTGGCAACTTAGAGCAATATTACAAGTTGCAGGGCTGTCATGGGCCTTGTCTGCACATACATCAGAATGAGATGGCCAAGTGGTAAGGTTGTAGAATAAACATACCCTCTATGATACATTAATAATTCCCAGGAGTATTCCGAGAAATACTAGGGTTGTGACGAGGCAGGCAACGGAAAACCAACCCTTGTCTTGAAAACCCTACAGATTCATCATAAGTCACAGGTGACTTAAGGGGCGGGGAGTAGAAAGCTAGCCCAGCAAGGGTGAGGCTAGAGCAGTGCTCCTGAAACAGGGGTCAGTTAGGGTACTCCAAGAGTTCTGCAAGCTCCTTGCATTTAGGGCACCGCTCAGTACAGCTGAGGCAGCTGGGCATGAATAAAACTGCAAAGGGTGAATTAAACCTATAAACCATTATTTCAAATGGTTATTTCATTTGGTTTGCCATTATTTATGTTAACTAACAAACATGTTAGATTTCCCAACAGGGTCAGTCAGTACATGAGGGCTTTGGTCATTTTCTTTGATGTAACAGATTTCTTCGCTTCAATTGCAAATATTTTAAAGCAGAGATTAAAAAGGAAGCATTGCAGGAATCAAAAGAGCAGAAGACTAACTCCATGACAGGCCAATTAAACCATATTTTGATTGATATCTGTGACATTTAGGAGCAGGCATTGGTGTGGAGCTCATCTAATTCAAATAATTCAATTTCAAATAAGCTCATCTAATTCAAATATATAATCTGGGCCTCTGAAGATTTCTCTTATTGTGGCTATTTTCACTGCAGTACTAAATCAGAAGTGTGAGGGAAAGTCCTCCAAGAGAGATCCTAAATAGCATGTGACCAGGGGCTGGGTCACACCCATTGCCATTTTGGATTGCTGACTCAACTACTTCCCAAACTGCTCGTTGAGACCAGCAGGATTCAGCCTCAGGACTGGTATAGTCCCCATGTTGTTTGTGAGCTTCATAGCTGACACTTTGAAATCCCTCCATGTGGGATTTCTTAAGAAAATCAGACGATGCGTCAGAACTAGTTCTGGCCTCACCTCATAAACCATGAGTCAGAGTTATGTTTTGTAAACTGAGACCAAAGCTGTTTCAGATTCATGGTGATTACTAGAATGCTGTATCAACATCTTCCATGCTGCTGACTCCGCATATCTGCTCCATCACACAACCCGATGTTTCCTGTATTCACATCAGTGTGGCTCACTGATATACCAACTGGAACAACTGTTGATATAGTCACAGGGGAGAAAGAATGTATCTTCCCTTTGAATTATCTGATGTGCATGATAATGTCTAGTACTAGTAGCATCTTTGAAGTATCTCTGGGCTGATTCACACGTTTTAGTGTACATGAAGATTGCAGCCATGGGGAAGCAGTTGTTTCATTGCTTTTTGTAGGTGTGTGGGGGGGAAATGGTAAACTTAGATATACATTTCTAAATTGAAATAATGACTATAGAGTGCAAACTGCAGAGTTGCCCTTCTCTGTAATTTCAGTAGATGATGGCCATGCTCGTGTGCTTTGGGTTAGATTTCAAATGGTAAAATGTTGGAGAAACACGCACAAGCTTTTTGCTCATGGACGTGCCAGGCTGAACTCTTTTCAGATAGTCTCCTGTTGTATGAGAGCCGGTGTAGTGATTAAGAGGGGTGGTTTGGAGCGGTGGAGTCTGATCTGGAGAACCAGGTTTGATTCCCCACTCCTCCACATGAGCAGCGGAGGCTTATCTGGTGAAGCGGGTTGGTTTCCCCACTCCTACACACGAAGCCAGCTGGGTGACCTTGGGCAAGTCACACTCTCTCAGCCTCACTCACCTCACAGGGTGTCTGTTGTGGGGAGGGGGAGGGGATTGTAAGCTGGTTTGAGTCTCACTTAAGTGGTAGAGAAAGTCAGCATATAAAAACCAACTCTTCTTCTTCTATAACTCCTATGTACCATAGCAATTATTCGTGAGCCCAGTCCTCTCAGCATCATTTCGGACCCCAGTTGAGGATGATGAAATGAGTTTCAGACATGGGCATGGTGCACCAACATAGACAACTAGCTGACAGGAGTGTAGTGAGCGCCAAGGGATTCACACGCTTCTCTAGAATGTGCATTAATGGCCCTATTGTGGGGGAAGCAAGAGGATTACATTTGGGAATGGGAATTCCTCTCTGTAGGAAATCAGCCAGCATCACAGAATTTATGAGCATTTAGAGGGCCCAGTTTGGGTGGTGCTGGAGGGGTGGTATAAGGCATGAACACATGCTGCCTTATACTGAATCAGACCCTTGGTCCATCAAAGTCAGTATTGTCTACTCAGACCAGCAGTGGCTCTCCAGGGTCTCAGCCAGAGGTCTTTCCCATCACTTACTTGCCTAGTCCCTTTAACTGGAGATGCCGGGGATTGAACCTGGGACCTTTTGCATGCCAAGCAGATGCTGTACCACTGAGCCACAGCCCCTCCCCAATACTAACAACTCTCCAGGGTCTCAGGTAGAGGTCTTTCACATTACCTACTTGTCTAGTCCATTTAACTGGAGATACCAGGGATTGAACATGGGACCTTCTGCATGCAAAGCAGATTCTCTACCACTGAGCCATGGCCCCTCATTGCACGGTACTCATTGCAATTTCTCCTTTCTGTGCAACAAAATTACATGTGGAGCATCGAGCTCTGTATAGACCCCTCACTCTAGCAGACTCTCTTTAGTGCCAACTAGGTAGTTGAGTGGCAACATATGGCAGAGGTTTTTTGGTTGGCAGCATTGAAAATTACAGAATGCCTTACTCATAAGGTATGGCTGGCAACCTCCTTTGCAGCCTTTCAAAAGACAATGAAACTCCAACTTCTGCACTTAGCTTCCAGCCTGCAGACGGTCGCCTTCCGGTGACTCACTTAAACTACGGGCTGCCCCTTTTGTTCTCTGTCAGCATTTTCTCTTCCCAGCAGTTTTCCCAGCCTGTTTCCTGAGGCTATTTGTCTAGCTTTTCATCCTCATCTTTGCTGTCAGACTCCAGGACTGACAAAGCCGGTCATTTGGCAACGACAGAGACCCATACCGTAACATTTATTTATAAATTATGTTATACTGGATTACTGCTGGAGAAGCAAGTTAATGAAGCTGCAAAAAAAATGCTTTCTTCCAACTCTGTCTCAGCCAGTCTGGCCTCCTGGATACATGGTACATTAACATCAAGATGAGATTGCTATAATGCACTCTACATAGGTCCTATTTTAAAGTCAACATCGAGACTCCGGTTGGTGCAGAATGCTGCTGCTTGGTCAAGAGCTATGCAGAGAACGTGTATTACGCCCACTCTGCAGTCACTCCATTGGCTGCCCATCAGTTACCAGGTTTAATTCAAGGTATTGGCTGTCACATACAAAGCCCTTCATGGGCTTGGACCCTCATATCAGCAGGATTGCTGCTCCTGTTGTTCTCTTCCACAACAGCTTCACTCATCTGAGCAGCACCTTCTGCGGTGCCCCCATGCAAACAGGCAAGATCAACAACCACCCATACATGGGCATTCTCTGTTGTTTTACCCCACCTTATGGAATGGGTTGTCTGATTAGGTCAGTAAGACTCCCACTGGCATTCTGCAAACTATGAAAACTGAATTATCAGCAGGGCTTTTTTAATACAGGTATTAGGGGTATCAGAGTAGATAAAATCAATGATTAAAAAATGAATTTTGAATTTAAATCAGATTTTTAAAATTTAAATCAGATTTTTAAAATAAAATTATATTTAAGGGGAAAAATCTAAGGATAGTTTTCTATTTAAGATACATTATAATCCAAAGGGTATTCATCATGAAATAAGGATTCATTTTTAATTATGTAGCATGAGGCTGTTTGAATGTTTGCAATGTTTAAATATTTTGATGAATGAATTCCATTAATCCATTCACAATGTCATGCTCTTCCAGAGGTTTCTGTAAGATTGTTTTGGGCAATTTTTCTATCTAGAAGATATCAGAGATGCTTGGTTTTGCAGTTCTCGAAACTGAATTTGTGCCTGCAGAAATAACATCTCTGCTTCAAAAATGTTATAAAATAAACACAGAGTTGAGAAAAAGACCTTAATCCCATTTGTTCCTTTGCAAATCTATCTGCACAGAATCAACTCCCATACCTCATAAGTGCTAAATTGGGATCTTTATGTGTATAGCCTGTTTATCATATTATTCTTTCCCTGGAGGAGAAAACCTATAATGGCAGCAGGCCGTAAAAGATACCCAGTTTGGGAATATTTTAATGAAGTTCCTCTGCCTATGGTTAAGGCAGGAATGCGTGCAAAATACAAACACTACACCAAAGAAATGCAAGGCCTAGTGGCCTGAATGAAACAGCATCATGAGAAGTGCTGTTTAGATAGAAAACCATGATTTAAATCTAGTCGTACTGACTAGTGATTTAAATCCTAATTTAAACCAAATCCACCCTTGAGGGCGGTACTTTAACAAAATGGTTCAGAAAGATGCTTTAGTACAGGGACTCTACTACTGTGTCTAGTACTACTGTCTATTACTGTACATATGATCCTACTATGAAATTTCTGCATCAGATAGTGTGTCATGTTAATGCTTCTGCTTTGTTTCAGCTATGTTTTAAATTTCTGCTTCATTTCGGATTTCTGCAATCCAAATCCTGTTTTACTGTTTATTGGATGTCCTATCCTGTTGATTGTATTGACTTTACACTGTGTAATCTGCCTTGAGTCTGAGCAAGAAAGGTGGACTATAAACAACATAAATTCATCAATAATTTCATCACCTTGCTTTTCTACCCAATGGGGGACCCAAGTAGCTCACAATATCATTCTCCCCTCCTTATTCTCTGCCTGGATGTTTCTTGCAAACCTTACAGGGGTCGCTATAAGTCAGCTGTGACTTGATAGCTACAAAAAAAAGTGGAGGATAACAACCTGATGTATGCTGCTCTGAGCTCCTTGCAGTAAGGGCAGAATAAAAATGTACTAAACAAACAATTATTAGCACTTAAACCAAACTATAGTTCCCACAAGTAAATCAAGAGCAGATGAACTTGTCTGGATCGAGTCAGCAGTCATAGTAGACTCAAGTTGCCAGTCCCTCTTTCTTTCCCTGTCTTCTTTCTTAAAAAAGAAAATGTCACAGCACCCCTTGCATGACCTACTAATTGTAGACCAAAGATTCCAAAGGCCTCTCACTTATAGATTAGCATCCTCTATGTCCCATTCCGTCCCCTAAGGCATTCCACAACTGTAACATACCTGGCAGAGGCCCAGAAGCCAGGGCTGTGTCTGGAGGTGTAATTCTGGTGGGTTCTCCATCAGCAGGAAATGCTTTTGCAAGTTGAAGTCTGCAGCAAGAGCAGCTGAGCATGCCCAAGGGCAAATCCCAGCTTCCTCCCCTTGTCTTCTTCTGAATGAACTGCTTATTGCTAAGTCTCCCCCTGAAAAGCCTGCGTTGACATTTCACTTGTTTAACCAGTTTCCCCTTGAGCTGGGGAGGGGACCATTTCTACTTCCTAATGGTAGAAGAAAGGGCATCCCATGGATACTTTTTTATCAGATGAAAGAACTGGGCCATTGGCACAGAGTAGATTGTTACTTTCTGTGGTTTTGAAAAGGGATTTTGCCTTGACCTTTGTATATTGCAGGGAGGGTTGACTGTTAACATGAGATCATGACTGGAAAAAGAAAGTTGGGACATCTCACAGAGAAAGGCAAGGTTATTTTCCCCTATTAACTTCACCCCTCTTCCATCAATTTATCTAATTTAACCCTTCCTTAAAACTTCAGATAACAATCATCACCAAATTTGTGGCATGGAATTCCATGAATTAATTCTGTGTTGTGTGTGGGAAGAAGTGCTAAACCACACAATCTGGCTCAATTAAAAAGCTTAACCTCTAACTCATTGCAATAAAAGCATTTTTAGTACCAAACTGCTCAGGAAGATGTGCTTTGTTGCATACAAAAAAATCATTCCCTGGAGCAACTAAGCAACTAAGCCCATTCAGGCATAACTAAAAGATATGTTGGTGTAACTGGAGGCATGCAGACATAGTTGTATCTGAAGAAGTGAGCTGTAGCTCACAAAAGCTCCTATCCTGCAAGAAATTTTGTTAGTCTTTAAGGTGCTACTGGACTCTTGCTCTTTGCTATTGCCTGGATTCAGTTTCACTTTGTTCTCCCCACTCAAGCACAGCATGCAAACAATAACATGAGGTGTTTATCCCAAGACTGGGTGTCTTCACCCTTCTGGTAACACCCAAACTCAAATCTCCAACTTGACCAGTTTCCTTTTAAAAGTCTATTTTGCCCAACCTGGAAAACGACAATTTATATGCCTCACATTACAAAGCAAAATCTCTGTCTTCTCCACTTTTCTGTCTGTTGTCTTTAGCGTTCTGAATTGTTCTTGGGAAATTTAGCCAGCCTGACTAGAGGGTTCAATACCTGAGAACTTTCATTAGCATGAAACATAAATACCCCTGATTAGCTCAGGTTCATAACCTCTGCCACTTGCATACTATTGATTGGTTTGTGTCCAAAAGGAGAGGCACCCATTTGCCCATTTCTGGGATGAGAAATGAGCAAATGAGGTAAACCCTTTAATCTGCTACTTTTCTTCTGTCCTATCTCAGACAAACTATTGGGCATAAACAAAGTCTTCTATAGAGATGTTTCCTTTATACCTCTCCCCCTCACATGCCAAATCTATGAATGTTTGGTGTCAATGTACCCAAAATGGCTAACTTTGCCAATGTTGCTGCAGGTGGTTTTATACAGGTCTAGTAGCAAGGCAAACCTTTTCTCCGTGCATGGTTGTTTCCATGCACTCCTGAAAAAATGTTCTTCGGCACATGTGGTTAGCCAGGTAAAGCACTGTGTCATTACTGACCCATGGGGTGACATCACATCATGACATTCACTAGGCAGACTGTGTTTACGGGGTGGTTTTGCCATTGCCTTTCCCAGTTGTCTACACTTTACTCCCAGCATGCTGGGTACTCATTTTACCGACCTCAGAAGGATGGAAGGCTGAGTTAACCTTGAGCGAGTTAGCATGGAAATATATCATGCCTAGTGAAAGCCATTTCATCACAATGTGTAAAACTGGCCAATAGTAGCCTGCATATCTATAGCAACAAGAGCGTCTCCTAGAGGTAGTGACTGCCAACATGGCTACATTCTCAAATTATGGTCAATCTTAAGACATGAAGCGCAATCACATTTACACCTCTCTTTTCTCCCCAGCTTACATCATTCACCCTTCTTCCATTTTAGCCTCACATCAACAGCCTTATGAGGCAGAGAGGGGTTGGCCCAAGGTTATCTAGTGAACTTCCATTGCAGCTTCCCA
This sequence comes from Euleptes europaea, assembly GCF_029931775.1. Lineage (NCBI taxonomy): Eukaryota > Metazoa > Chordata > Lepidosauria > Squamata > Sphaerodactylidae > Euleptes > Euleptes europaea. The sequence goes on from NC_079324.1 coordinate 40,370,030, forward strand.
GATCCTACTCTATCATACTAGCCATGGAAGGTGTGTTTTATGCACCCCCTTCCTTTTTCTACTTCAAATAATTTTCATTTTGGGGGGCACCTACGTGAGGCTTTATCCAATGTGACCAGTCAATGGGTTATTTCCATATTTGACCTAAACCTTTTGCTTTGTTTTTTTTAGGGTGGGTCTCTGAAACAGAGCTCCTGGAAGGAACAAGATGAAAAAGGCTCCTCCGTCATCACTGCCATAGAGACTGTCAAAGGCTTCTCTAGAACACCCAATGACCAGGCAACCCAGTGGAATCCACCCCGCTGCGGGGTTCCAGATCTACCCACCCCACCCGGGAGCCGCAATACTCGGAACCGGCAGAAACGATTTCTACTGTCTGGAGGACGCTGGGAGAAGATGGAGTTCACTTACAAGTAAGGCAAGTCTGAACTCAAAATCAGTTGCTGTGGAATGACTCTGTCTCTGCCGTTCTCTCCACAAAGGTCCAGAGTTGTAGAAACATAAAAGGTGTGTTGTATGTACCTCTCTCTTCACACTTCTACCTCCAGGGATTCAGTTGGTGAAATGCCTATGGATTAATGCTGCTGGACACCTACAATAACCCAGCGAAGGCTGCAGACTCAGCACAGCTGAGGCTCCCTGAAGAGTTGCCAGCTGATATACCTGAGTAATAATGAAAGGGAGGGAGAGATCCCTTCCAGCATTAATCAGGAGTCAGGTAACAAAGGTTTGATAGGAACATGGGCTTCTTAAGGGTTAAGCCTTGTGAAATCCAAAGCTTAGGGAGAAACTTTCAAAAAGCACACACAAACTCTGTACAGTGCAATCCTAAACAGAAGTTATACCTTTCTAAGCCCATTGAAATAAATTGATTTAGAAGAGCCCCGTGGTGCAGAGTGGTAAGCTGCAGTATTGCATTCCAAAGCTCTGCTCATGACCTGAGTTCGATCCCGATGGAAGTCGGTTTCAGGTAGCCGGCTCAAGGTTGACTCAGCCTTCCATCCTTCCAAGGTCGGTAAAATGAGTACCCAGCTTGCTGGGGGTAAAGGGAAGTTGACTGGGGAAGGCACTGGCAAACCACCCCATAAACAAAGTCTGCCTAGAAAATGTCGGGATGTGACATCACCCCAAGGGTCAAGAATAACCCGGTGCTTGCACAGGGGACCTTTACCTTTAGAAGAGTGTAACTTTGTTTAGGATTGCATTGGTAGTGTCTTACGAGGGTCATTCTAGCAAGCACAGAAACTGTAAACCTCATTAGAATACTACCAAGATTTTCACACAATCCCAACTTTGATTCCTTTCTGCTGTGTCACAAATGGCACCAACCTACTGATAAATTGTGTACACTAATGGGGGAAAATATCTCCCTTGTAGAAACACTTTATAAAAAGCAACTGTGGTGTAGTGGTTAGAGTGTTAATTAGGATCTGGGAGACCCAGGTTTGAATCCACACTCTGCCATGAAAGTTTGCTGGATGACCTTGGGACAATCACATACTCTCAGAGAACAAGCCTTGATTACTTACCGTGAAGGCTCCTTCTGCTGTGGGATACGAAGGGCATCTACGATTAGGTGTTTCGGCTTCGCTTGCTTCAGGAGGCAGGACCTTAAAATTTTCACTCCCACTCCCTGTCTCCTGGGAAACGCCCCCTTTCTTCTTCAGTTCAAAACTTTCCGAGAAATTAATGGGCTCATATGTAAGTCCCCCAGGAAGGAAGTAACTTAGAAAACTGGTTATGAACAACAAGGAATAACAGTATGTACAGGTATGAGTCACGGCATAACAAGATAACAGAAGGCAGAGAAGGAAGTAACAGAACTAACGAAGTACTGCCTAACGTTAGAACAATCCCCCTTAACAATTACTAACTGATCCAGGACATCTGGGCGGGGAGATGCCCTTCGTATCTCAGAGCAGAAGGAGCCTTCACGGTAAGTAATCAAGGCTCGTTCTCGCTCAGAGAGAAGGGCATCTACAATTGGGACATACCAGAGCTATCCCCTATAGGGTGGGATTAGACATCCTGTAGTACGCTCTGGAGGACCCGCCTTCCAAAGGCGGCTAATTGTTGAAGGTTTCTGTAACCGAGACGCTAAGATGGTTTCTGTAATCTCTGGAGAATAGCCTAGGAACCTGTCCCTTTCAATGCCCAGGCGGTCAGTTTGTACCATCCTGGGTTGGGATGAAGGATTGGACCTTGATGTAGAAAATCTTCCCTGTCCGGTAGTCTCCATGGTTCCTGGGTGGACAGTTCCCTCAGGACTGGGAACCACGGTTGTCGTGGCCAATAGGGAGCAACAAGGATCACCGATGCCTGTAGACCCCGTATGCGGCGTAACACCCGTGGTATCAAGGGTAGCGGGAGAAAGGCATAAAGAAGCTCTCTGGGCCATGGAGTCACCAGTGTGTCCGTCTGTTCTGCTCCGCTCTGCTTGTACCTGGAGTAGAACCTGGGGAGTTGATGGTTTCCGCGTGCCGCGAACAGATCTATCTTTGGATGACTGAATAGTAGGGAGATCTGGTGGAACACTTCTTGGTGGAGAGACCACTCTGCTTTGTTCAGGGTTTCCCTGCTGAGCCAGTTCGTCTGCACATTCAAGGTCCCTTGAATGTGTTCTGCCGCGATGGAGGACAGATTGGCTTCGGCACAGAGCATCAACCGTCTGGCTTCCCTGCTGAGTACCGCAGAGCGGGACACCTCCTGTTTGTTGATGTGAGCCTTCGTGGCCACATTGTCTGTCCTGACCAGGAGGTCCACACCCCGGATCTGGGGCTGAAAGAATTTCAAGGCCTTTAGGACGGCTCTGGTCTCGAGGGCATTGATATGAAGTTTCCTTTCTCTGGAGTTCCATACTCCCTGAGCCGGCCGACCCAGGAGAGTGGCTCCCCATCCCGAGAGGCAGGCATCGGTAAAAATCTCCGTCGGTGTGGGCTGATGAAAGGTAGTCCGCTGGATAGGTTCTTGGGCTCCGACCACCAGATGAGGCTGGACTTCCCTTGTTCCGGTACGACTAGGAGTCTGTCTCGCTTCCGCGTGATGTCCTTTCGGTAAGTGTTGAGGAGACCCTGAAGAGGTCTCGCATTCAGTCTTGCCCACTGCACAGATGGGATGCAGGCTATCATCATGCCTTGGAATTTGGCCAACAGCATCAGCCAAGATGACTTGGCAGCGATCGTTTTCCTGGAGATGGTGCATTGGAGAACACCCACGATGCGGAGGTAAGACCAAACGTGAGTGCTGTGAACTGGTAATGTAGATGGTGAAACTGGAAATGCAAAAACCTGCGGTGTGATGGATGGACCGGGATGTGGAGGTATGCTTCCCTGAGGTCCACTGAGGTGAGGAAGTCTCCCGGTCTGAGGGCCTCTGAGATCGACTTCAATGTCTCCATGCGGAACTTTTTTCGATAGATGAATTTGTTTAGAAATTTCAAATCGAGAATGGCTCGCCAATTGCCGTCTCTTTTTGGCACCATAAAGAAGGTAGACTCCGGATCTTCTCTCCAGAAGAGGGACTTCTTCTATGGCACGGATGTCCACAAGGTGATGTATGGCAGCCAACGTTCTGAGTTGTTTTTCCTTGTTCATGGGACGTGGGGAAGGCACCACACGGTCTGGAGGGGTCCTGAAAAATTCTATTTGATATCCCAGAGACACTATTCTCATAACCCAGGGGTCTGGGTGGGTGGAGGACCATTGTTCCTGGAAATGTTTGAGCCTGCCCCCCACAGGCTGCAGGAGGGCGTCACTGTTTGGGTTGACATGGGGCTTTGTCCCCTCTATCTGCCTGGGAATTGGTGAAGCGGGAGGACCTGGAAAAGCGACCTCCCCTGCGAAAGGACCCACGCTGTGAGTTCCACTGGCCTCTTCTATTGTCTGGTCTGTAACATGACAGGGCATGAAAGGACCGAAAGGGAGTCTGGTTGTGATATTTGTAATCCCTGCTTAGGACCTTGGGGAGGGCCTTCTTTTTATCTTTGGTTTCAACCAAGATAGATTCCAATGATTCCCCAAACAACTTGTTACCCTGATATGGGTAGCCCATCAGCACTATTTTGGATCGGTGCCCAACCTGCCAAGGGCGGATCCACATGGCTCTCCTAGCGGCCACTGTGGTGGCCATGGCTCTGGCAGAAAAAACCATGGCATCCAATGAGGAGTCAGCCAAGAAGGAGACCGCTTTAAGGATTCTGGAAACCCCCTTTAGGGCGTTCCTATCGTCTTCAGGTATAAGCTGGCCTAACTTCCCGACCCACACCATTGCTGCCCTAGAAACTAATGCTGAAGTGATGGAAACGCTGGCAGCTAGTGCTGAGGCTTCATGGGAACGCTTACAGGCTAGATCCACCTTGCAATCAACAGGGTCTCTAATCATTACCTGGCCCTCTTCTGTAGCCAGGTCTGCTGAATGCAGGGCTGAGATAGGGGATTCTACTGTGGGGACCCGAAGCAGGTCGGCTGAGGCAGTTGCCAAGTTGTAAAACGTTTTGGTCATCTGAGGGGACCGTTTTCCCCCCAGAGGCTTAGCCCATTTGTCTTTAACTAGGCCAGTGAAGTAATCTGGAACAGGGATGAAACTAGAAGGGGAGTCATTCATATGGAAAAATTCCCTGGACCCTTTTCGCTTTTCAGTAGAGGGGATTGTGGCCTCCTCGGATAAATCTAAGGCTGCCAGCATTTTAGTCAATAGTGAAGGAAAATCATCAGCATTAAAAATTCTGTTTTGTTTATTTTCTGTACCCCCTTCCTCTTCACTAGAAGAGAATTCACCTTCCTCTCACTCCCTTTCCTCATCATCTGTGGAAAAGGGAGAGGTATCGGGCTCCCTCCAGCCAGAGAAGGAAACGGATTTAGCCTTCAGATCAGCCTTTGTAAGGCGTTCCTTGCCCTTTTTACTTTTGGCGCGCGAATCCACGCCCTTTCGGTGGCGAGGCGGGGAAGGTTCCCGCGAAGTAGATGGCCGCGGGAAGGGGTCGGGGAGGACAAACTGACCATTCTCAGACCTTCAGCAAAGGCATCCCTCACTAAAGCAGCCAGTTCTGCCCTTAAGAATTCCAGTCCACCCGCCCCCATAGGAACCGGCGGTGAAAGTACGTTACCGGCGGAGGCTTCTGCTGCTGGCCCCGGTAAAGCTGAAGCGGCGCCATCACGTGGAGTCGAAGCGGCAGACGCCGCTGTGTGCTCTGCACCGCGGCTTAGAGACGGAACAGCAGTAGCCGTTGTGTGCTCATATACGGGGGCTGGGAACGGAGCAGTCAGCGCCACTGTGTGTCCCTGAGCGCTTTGGAGCTGTGGCGGGCATGCGCTCATTTTCGGCACCTTCGGGGACTTGTGACCACGGGCGGCGGTGAGGAGGCGTTTCGCCGCTTTTCCATGCGCCGACCCAATTTTCTTTTTTTTAGATGCGGCTTTTTTATTCTTGCTCTTAGCGCCTGATAAATAGCTGAAGGAGGGCTGGTCCCCTTCTGCTGCCGGTCTAAGTAGAGAGGGATCCAGATCGCCCTGGACGATGTAATGGTCGGGGCGATCCTCCGCCATTTTGTTTTGGCGGGAGCTCACTACTCGATCACTACCCTCTAGCAATCCCTTATACCGAGGTGAAGATAGCAAAAAAGGGTAGATTAAAATAGATTAGATAGATAAGATTTGAATTAGGTAGATGAAATTTAGATAAGAAATAACCTTTAGATAAGAGAATAACCTTTCCTATAACTGCTGCAGAGAGCTGAAAAAAGATGCGCTCCCGATAAACGAGGCAGGAAAGAACTGGAGAAGAAAGGGGGCATTTCCCAGGAGACAGGGAGTGGGAGTGAAAGTTTTAAGGTCCTGCCTCCCGAAGCAAGCAAAAACGAAACACCCAATCGTAGATGCCCTTCTCTCTCAGAGCGAGAAGAACTATATTATCCACTTTAGGTCCCCGTTGGTGGAAAAAGTAAATGAAGTAAATAAATAGCCTTAGTTTCTGGTTTTATCTGGCTAAGGGCCGTAAATAAACAATCTGAATCTGGCCTTAGCAAAGACAGTAGTCTAGCAATTTGGAACTTTTATTATTCTGCATTTTACTTGAGAGCATTTGTGTGCTGCTGAATGTAAAAGAGATTCCATGGGTTTTACTGGAATTAGATATCAAATTCTTGTTCTGAGAGCCGTTCCCTTTCTTCTGTAACAGTTGCTCTAAGCTGAAATCTTTCCAATCCCTTTGAGAGTTTAGAAAATTTGAGTTGAAAAATTCATCTTATCAGTTTCTCACTTTATCCCTTTTTTAATTCATCTACTCTTTAAAAATAATAGCAATTAAACATGACCAATTTCTTTCTTGTCAACATAAAGAACAAAATTCCTTAAAGTCTTTTCTCCTGTCAATCTTCTGTTCCAGTACTACATTATCCTCTGTCCTGGTTTACAGGTACATCAATTATTGCTAATTCCAGATAGATACTAACTAGCTTTGTTAGTCTGTAGTAGCAAAATGAAACAGGAGCCTGGTGACACCTTAAAGGCTAACAAAATTTATTCCAGCAGAAGCTTCCATGAATCACAGGTTACCTCTTTAGATGCATTGAAGTGTGCACCCATTAGGTTGATGCTGTGATATTCACAACCTTTCTTTTATGGATATAAAAGCAGTGGCCTACTGGATATACACTTTAGTCCAACAGACAAAATGAGTGCTGACTCCTGAAAGCTTATGCTGGAATAAATTCTGTTAGTCTTTTTAAAGTGTCACTAGACAACTGTTTCAAGCTTGTCACCCTCTCACAGAATTTGAACAGCGGTTATATTCCAGATTACAAAATCGTTTAGTTTCTCACATCTACAAATACTCTAATAAAAACCTCATCTGGGAAAAATGAGAGCTTATGGGTACACTGGAATATTGATGTGGTTGCCCATTTTAAGGTAAGTGGCTTGCTGTATAGAATCACCACTTAAGATGGTGCCTGCCAGGCTCAAAAAGGTTTCTTGAAAAGTGTTCCACAGAGGGCCCCTTGTACCCTTGAAACTCAGCCATAAAAATCAACCTTGTCAATCAAATGCTGGAGAGTCAGATCAGAGGGCACCCTTTTCCTTGCCAAGAGGCACTGGAGTAAAGTTTACACTAACCAGGCTGCAATTTTCTGCAAAATGAGCATGATCATGGGACAGGATATCAGTCCAGACCTCCTGGCTTAAACATTCTTGAGCTTTGAAAACAAAGCCTTAGTCTTCGCCCTTGAAAATAGCAAGAACACACCTGGTTTGACACTTTAAATCCTGGTATTTTTAGAGCTGGGAAGTGACCACAATAGAGAAAGTAACACTCCAGGTGCATCTAGCTGAGGGAATGTAAACCCTGACACTTTCTTTGCTAAATGGAAATTGTTTCATAGGTGCTGTTGGAAAATAATCTGCTGGTGTATAACTACCAGTCAAATATTCTTTGTTTTTTTGGCTCAATGTAACGAACCTGTTCATTTATTTTTACTGTGTATCTAACTAAACTCAGTAGATTATACATTTGTGCACTTGTGCATTATTAAAATGATTAACAAGTTGTGTGCTATTTTATTCCCTATTCCTTTGCTTATTTGTACCTCCTGCTCAATATAATGCATGCCAACCTGCTTAAGGCAGCAGTCCTGGCTCCAACCAGAGCCTGTGCTTTTTCAGCCATGATCCCCATCCTATGTAATGGGCTCCTTGAAGAGGTAAAGGGAGAACTGTCTCTGGAAATGTTTAGGAGGCACTGCAAGGCTATTTCATTTGCTAGGGCTTTTAATGGAGTTTGGCTGCAGGCATTTGGAGGAGGCATTGCTGAGGGTTTTTTATAGTGCTTTGTTTCAGATTTGGATCTGTAAGCCACCTTGAGTCAAAAAGGAATGGTGTGGTATAAATACTGTAACCACTAAATAAATATTTATGCTTTTTAAGGGTTTTTATAAAGAAACAGTAAATGTTCACCAAAAAATAAAACATGCTAACTGTAAGCTAACCCTTTAACAAGCAATAACGAAACCCAGGGCAATGAAACATTACTGTCAGAGGGGAAATACATTAATTAACACCTGCATTCTGAAAACTGCCAGGCATGTCGTGTATTTTACTGTAAAATAGTTGCAGTGACAACGGTGGAGTGTGAAATATAGCTAAACTAGATGGTATGGAGAGCAGAGAGCCAGCGTGGTGTAGTGGTTAAGAGCAGTGGTTTGGAGCGGTGGCGTCTGATCTGGAGAACCGGGTTTGATTCCCCACGCCTCCACATGAGTGGCGGAGGCTAATCTGGTGGATTCGTTTCCCCACTCCTACACACGAAACCAGCTGGGTGACCTTGGGCAAGTCACGCTCTCTCAGCCCCACCTACCTCACAGGTTGTCTGTTGTGGGGAGGGGAAGGGAAGGTGATTGTAAGCCAGTTTGATTCTCCCTTAAATGGTAGAGAAAGTCGGCATATAAAAACCAACTCTTCTTCTGTTAAGTTCACCACACTTTCCTTGACCTCCCTCTACGCAATGCCTTTCCTGAAACCCCAAACTGTCAGTCTTTAATATTTGTCAGTGTCTTTGTAGCAACATAAATTCCAACTGGGGGCAGAAGGAAAGTGAGGGTGGCAGGAGGCAAGTAAAGAAAGGAAGCACAGGTTGGCTTCTGCAGTTCAGGAGAAGCTCAAGGACCTCCTACCAAACCCTCCTATCCTGCTCCAGCGAACAACTGGGTTCTGACAAGAACAGTCAGACTGAGGGAGATATAAGGCTGTCCTTGTCCAATAAACCTCCCTCCTCTTCTCCTGACTGCTCTTCTCCAAAGTTCATGCCCTTTTAGTTTGTCAACCACCACCACCCTTTGCTCTTGTGCTCTCTGTTGTAGAATCGTAAGGTTTCCTTGGCAGTTAGTGAAAGCTAAAGTGAGACAAGCCATCGCTGCAGCCTTGAAAGTCTGGAGTGACGTAACACCCCTGACCTTCACAGAAGTGCACAGGGGACGAGCAGACATTGTGATTGATTTCACACGGTAAGTGATATGATTTACAACTTGAAACACACACACTCCTGTTTTGGAGGAAAGCTTCAGTTCAGGAGGACCAGATGAAGCTGGCAAAATTGTTAGCACATGTTTGAGGAACACTTGGGTTTTAGCACTATCCATGTGATTTAAAACAGAAGAAGCATCCTGTGACTTCTACTCAACCATCCAGAAATTGCATGAGGGTCATGGGATGCTGCGTCTGACTTCACACTTTCTGGCATTCACTAGGAAATGGAGCAAAAAGTTCCAAAGATGGCCCAAGCCCTTTGGAAACCTCCAATGTCAATTTGAACCACTGCAGCTCTCTAGCCCTAACAATGTTCCTTCTCTCCTCTGCTCTACTTTATCGCTTTCTGCTTCACAAGCTGCTTTGTTCTCAGCCTCGGGTATTCTCCCCTCACTCTCCAGCAGGCTACTTCCTCCTCCTGATCCATTTTGTCTGAAAGGCACACGGCCTCCCTTTGTCCTGCACCTCCTTTCCCTACTCCAGCCATCTGCAAGTTGCTGTATGTGGGTATATCCTCTCTCCTGACTTGCTTTTTTCTGTGATCCTAAAGCCTTTCTACCAGCAATTATTCTAATATCCCTAAAATACCCTTGTAATATCCTAATTTGACATGATATCATTTGACTGAAATACTTCATTCTAAGCCGAGTGATGCAACCAGTCTTTGGCCCAGACCTCTGGGAATGAAAGGGATCATGTCTTTTCTCTAAGTTCTGTACAATATCGAACACATACCCAGTAATAAAAAAGTAACTGATTACAGTAATGTATAATTTGCCAAAGTCACCATGTGAACAGGCATATGCTTCTCTTCCAGGTATTGGCATGGGGACAACCTGCCTTTTGATGGCCCTGGGGGAATCCTGGCACATGCCTTCTTCCCCAAAACCCACCGGGAGGGAGATGTCCATTTTGACTATGATGAGACATGGAGCATTGGGAATAACTTGGGTATGTTGACTATTGTAACCAATGATCTGAAAAACCATGGTCTAATGTCAAGGAAAGGCCACAGTTGGTGCAAAGGCCACTTATGTGCACATACCACAGAAGAAACCTAGGCCTCCATCTGTAGATGTGTATCTAATGGCACCCCCAAGGTACAAACCTGCTCTTTGAGAAGGTTCACAAACCCATCCAGAAAAGTCAGGCTTCTCAATCCCTGATTCACTCCATCATTGATCAATAACACCTCAGCCTTGTCTGGATCAAGCTTCTATGTATTGGTTGTCATTCAGCCCATTACTGCCTCTAATATATTCAAGCAGATGTCCACTGACCCACCTGATTTTGAAGGCAGGGAGAAATACAGCCAACAGCATATGGATGACACCTTATTGTAAACTTTAGACAACTTCTCCTAGCAGATTCATGAACAGCACAGATAGTAGAACACTATATGATTCCATAGTACAAATGGCTAACATTCACTGATACGTCTCTCCTCCTTAAATCTGTCTAGGAAATAATTTCCTGTTAAAGCTGCCTAAGTTATATTTTGTAGCATAAGTCAATTATGAGTGAAGACATACTTTCTTTTTTTTCTGTCCTGGACCTGCTGCCCATCAATTTCATTGAGTAACTGAGTTCTTGTGTTATGGGGAGGGGGGGGGAGTTCTCTTATCTATTTTTTCCAACCACACATAGTTTCATAAATCTCTATCACATTCCCAATTGTCTTTCCCCCCCCAAAACTAAAAAGTCCCAGATTGTTTAGCCTTTCCTCAAAGGGAAAGTGTTGCTATTCAGTTATTTTGGTTGCCCTTTATGTGCCCCTTTTCCAGCTCTATCCTTTTGAGATGTGGTGACCACAGTATTCCAAATGCAACCAAACTACAAGTCTATACAAGGGTATTATGATATCAGCTGTTCTGTTTTCAGTCCCGTTCCTAATAATCCCCAGTACATAATCTGCCGTTTTTGCCACTGCTGCACACTAAGTTAATGTTTCCATTAAGCTATTAGCCATGATCTCTTTCCCAGCCAGTCACTGCCACTTAGTGTATAAAGGGGCCCTTTTTTAACCACACTATACACTTACTTAGGTAATCCAGTATGTCTCTCGATCCCTCTGGTTCTTCAGTCAGAACGGTCTCCAAGTATGTGAATTTGCAGCCCAAATTCAAACGATACTGTTGCACAGCACTAACATCCAGTCCCCCAATGGAAATGACAAATGCCTTCTTTTTTCTTCCCCTTACAGGGACTGACCTTCTGCAGGTGGCTGCTCATGAATTTGGCCACGTTCTGGGTTTGCAGCACACGGTAGTGTCCAAGTCCCTGATGTCTCCTTTCTATTTCTTCCGTTACCCATTGAAGCTGAGTGAGGATGACAAACAAGGCATCCAGTATCTCTATGGGAAGCCAAAATCTGAAATGAATATTGACCTAGATCAAGAGGAAGAGCCTTACCAGCCAGATATTGAGACTAATGAGATTGTCAATGTGCAGGTAAGCATTTTTGGCATATTGCTTCCAGAGGGGTATTTCCAACTTTTGCTAACCTTCAGAAGAATATTAGCCATAGCACCAAGAATACTCTGGCCACTTATAGTCTAGTTATAGAGTATCTTATTGAACAGCCGTTCAATTTCCTTCCTCTTTAGAGGTCCACCAGAGCTGCGGACTTTCTCTCTGGGTTGAGATTACAAGAATTAGGCTAGTTAATGATTGCTTTACTAGAAGTATTGTTTTTTCTAAATTCCTAATTTTCTAAATTCCTAAAGTTTTCTAAATTTAAAAGATTTTAATCTGCTTTTTGGATAGGTAGCCCCAACCTAAGTTCTCAGAATAGGGTGGAATAACAATGTAAATTAAAGGAATGCCTCTGATTTTCTCAGTCTATACAGCCTGATGCTTGTGATACAGATTTTGATGCGGTCTCCATGATCCGTGGGGAGCTGTTTTTTTTCAAGTCGCACTATGTTTGGAGGCTTCGGAATGGCAAGCTCCAGGCTGGCTATCCAGCCCTAGCATCTCGACACTGGCAGGGAATCCCCTCTTCTGTAGATGCAGCCTTTGAAGATTCTCTTGGCAACATCTGGTTCTTCCAAGGTAAAGAAAGGGCAGAAGTGGTAGGGCAATCCATCTCTTCCAAGAAGCCCAAAGCTTCTTTCTTTCTTTTGCAAACCACAATCTGTTTTAAGCAGAATAGATTTCATCAGGCTAGGTTATTGACTAGCACCATTTGTGGCCAATCCCACAGTTCCCTCTGTCTATGTGTGTATGATCTCTCTCACATAAAAAGTTCACATAAACAGACACAGAATTCCACCATCCCCCTGTACCTGTACACAAACACCAAGAAGGCTGTTTGCTGGCCCCTGCACGCAGCCTACTAATCTACATACTCAAAGAGAATGCTCTGTTTTGTGGGCCCACTTCACCAGGTCCATGAACTGGAACCTTAGCTGGCTGGTTCATATGGACAGAATGAAGATGTACAAGTCTCTCTGAGGCTTGGAGCCTGCAATTCAACAACCGAGTTGGACAAGGGTTGCGTGCAATATGGTACAAAGTAATTTCACGTACCTTCTCTCTTTCACACACACACAAACACATACTATGCTTACTACCCTCACCCCAGCCCATAACAATTGATTCTGTCATGGAGTAAATAGCTGTGCACTTGTCTTGGGTGGAGGTGCGACCTGTGGCTGTGGGCAGGAAAGAGAAGGGGCAAGTTGCTGTGTGCCTAGCCAAGATTGGGCACTAGCTTGACACAAGTGCCTACTCTGAAAGTGGCACATGCACCACTTCCCCTCCTCCCACAACACAAGGTCAAAGATCAGCATGCACAGTAAAAGCTTACAGCATGGGTTCTCAACAAGGGGGAATTCCCCCCCCCCAGGTAATTTTAGGGTTCGGGGGCGGGGAGATTGGGACCACTATTCAGCAAAGTGTGATGTCCTGTAGATTATGTACAATCTGTAAAATTGTAGTTTGTTTTTTATTTAATCTGCAACATTCAATAAAGTTTATGACTATCTTGGGAAGGGGGAAATTATATTCTGAACAATGGTGAAAGTGGGGAATGGAGCAAAAAAGGTTGAGAACCACTGGCTTACAGCATTAGGCCTGCCAGCCCCCTGGAGGATAGCAGCATGTACTGCACCTCCTTCACATCACATCCCAGACCAGGATGCCAAATGATGCCAGGTGTTCCCACTCAGAGGGGGGCAGTGGGACATTTGCTGGAGGAGTACAAAAGAATGAAGTGGGCTGGGTCCCCATGGACCACCACCCTGTAGCCACAGGCCTAGTTCAGCCATAGGCAGTCTTTTCATACTGGCCACCGACTTCTCATCAGCTAACATACTGTTTGCAACCTCCTTTTGAGTGCTGTTTTCCCCTTCGTCCTTTTTCTTGCCAGGTGTTCACTACTGGATTTATGATGGTGAGAGGCTCGTTTCTGGCCCTTCGCCTGTCACAGAACTGGGCCTTTCTTCTTCTCCTGTCCAGGCAGCCTTACTCTGGGGGACAGAAAAGAACAAGATTTATTTTTTCAAGGGAGGCAGCTATTGGCGATTCAGTCCCAGCACTAATCAGGTGGACAACATCTCCCCACGCAGAATGACTGACTGGAGGGGAGTTCCTCAGGAGATTGATGCCGCTTTTCAGGATGAGTTTGGTGAGTACAGACAGGAGCAGAGCCTGCTTTAGAGGGAATCAATGGGCATTAAGGAATCACCATGTCAGAAGGACCAACATGTCCCCTAGTCCAATCACTTAATTTCTCAAATACAATCACTAGGTCTTCTGATGCAACCCATTCCTCGGCATTTGCTCCTCTGAATTGTAATGGAATGTGGGGGAGGTGTTGCAGCCAAGACACCCATTGTGAGACTTTTGTCCCCACCCACAGCTCTTCCTAGTATTTTTGCTTGTTCCATACCACAGAACATCATTGTCACAGGGCATAGGCCAGAGGTAGGAATGGAAGGGATGAGCCCTATCATAGAGTGAAATCTTCCAGGTGCATTTTTTAGAATGGAATATCTATCTTTAGCAGCATTTGTATAAAAGAGTCGTGAGTCTCTGAATAGCTCTCAGCCAACCCATCTCCTTGTAGCTACTTTAGGCCCTACAGTCAGTTGTGCTGATAACTATGAAAGGAAAAATGCAACGTGTGAATCAGCTCTAAGCTCACCTAGAATTATAAGATCAAAACTGTACATATGAGACAGCGAGAAGGTTAAAGAATGCTGCCTTTGCCCCTATTTTTCTGACACTTTCTTCTTCTGGTCACATCCACAGGGTTTGCCTACTTCCTGAAAGGTCGGCAGTACTGGAAATTTGACCCTGTTCATGTGAAAGTGCTTGAAGGCTACCCACGAATCATCAGCCATGATTTTTTCAGCTGTGTGTCTTCCCCCAACTCCTTCAGATAGAGTGACAGAGAGGTCCTGCTGAGACACCGTCTTCAGCCAAGATCACCTTTTCTGACTGGAGAGAAGCTGTGCTTTTAGGCCACTACACTGACACAAGCTGGAATGAGCTGCAGTGGCCATTTACCTAAATTTGCACCTTGTGAAATCCAACAGAGTTCCAAGCACAGGGTTTGGTTTTGTTTTTGCTTTTGTATTATAATCTAAAAGATGGCCACAGCCTTGATGTTTAGTTTCTGATGTCAGGGAAGCCCACAAAGTAAAATTGGGTACCTTCCCTCACTTCTCCACAGTTATGTACAGTTGCAGAGTGCCACAAGCTTGAGAACCTTTTCTTTGTTTTTAGTGTTCCTCCACAAAGAGTTGTGTTTGTGAGAACGGATTTTACTGACTAGCCTCTCCTTGCTATTGGTCAAGGAATTGTTGACCGCTTATTACTGGCTGATAAATTTGAACTCCCAAACAACCCCCATAAGCATTAATGGGGAAAAGGGAGGAATAAGATGCGTTTCAGTATCATGTTTCAGGCGTACCCTTACTTTTCTCTTTACTTTGTATTTACTAGGAAATATTACATTTTTTTAAAAAAAGAAAAGAAAGTAGCTCTCCAAAATTATTGTATTTGTGTATATTTTTTAACTAAAGTACTAGGGTTCTGTGATCCACTCGGCCCTGCATTGGTAAGTCTAAGATGGCAACAACATACTAACTGGCTGATCAAACTAGTTACCAAGTAGTTCATCCTGGTAAGAAATTAATAACACAATCTCAGCGGCAGAGCATCTGCTTGGCGTGTAGAAGGTCCCATGTTCAATCTCCAGTTAAAGGGACTAGGCAAATATGTGATGGGAAAGACCTCAGCCTGAGACCCTGGAGATTTGCTGCCGGTCTGAGTAGACAATGCTGACTTTGATAGACCAAGGGTCTAATTCAGTAGAAGGCAGCTTCATGAAGTCGACTTAAACCTTCCAAACCCATTGACTTCAATGACCTTTGAAGGGTGAAATTCAGTTGGCCCATCAATACACATGCAAAACTTTCCTCATCCATTGTACCCTGTTGCTTTTTGTCCTACTATTAATCACTTCCCATATTAGGAAAGTAAGTGTCCTGTATGAGGGTCTGTTGAGTAACAACAATGATTTAGGGAGCAGGTCTCAGCTGCCCAGACCAGGATAGCCTTTCTCTCCAATGGAGACCCAAAGTGGCTTACAACATTATCCCTTCTCTGTTTTATCCTCAAAACAACCCTTTGAGGTAGGTTAGGCTGAGAGTATGTGACTGGTCCAAGTTCACTCAGCAAGCTTCCTTGGCAGAGTATGGATTTCAACCTGGATTTCCCACAACCGAATCCAACAATCTAACCACTATCCCACACTGGCTCTCACACCATGTTAGCAGGATTTCTGCATCATAAAGCCCTTTTTTGTTCTGTTTTGGGGTTTTGCATGAAGGCTTGCAACATTTTTAAAGGACCAAACACTAGATAAATAAATATAAGCAGCTCTGCTATTTATTTAAACAATTTCTATGCTGCCTTTCCACCCACATAGGGTCCCCAAGGCAGTGAACACCAAACCATTAAAATGAACAATGGGAAGAGTCTGAAGCAGACACAAATCTTCAATACTGTGAAAAGTGACAGATATTTAAGACAGGCACAAACCACAGGGAAGAAGGGAAAATGATACTAAAGTTCTAAAATTCTACAAGTTGGCTGCATCAAACAGATGAAAATTCATAGATAAGGTGCCTGCATTAAGAAAGCAACAATTAATAGCAATGAAAACAGTGGATGAATTTAAAATAACAATAAATGAAAGATTGGGATGTCAGTGCAAATACAGAAATCGTTTGAGCAATACAAAACAAAAACTGTTGATAGCACTTTAAATGATTCAGAAAACAAACGGCTAGCAGTTTAGAAAATAAATATAATGCATGTATTGAAAGAAATACTTTCATATTAAAATTGGGAGAAATGGTTGCGGTCACAAAAATAATTTAAGGAAAAAACTGACAGCCAAGAGCTCACCTGCTGGAACCCTTAAAGAGACACCCATAACCCATATGACATCCCCATGCCACATACTCTGCCTCTTTCTAGTCTCACGTCTCACACACAAAGGAGCAAAGCAGAACTGGTCTACTTTCTTATTTGAGCCCAAATGCACCCCCAAATAGTGCAACGGTTGAAGTGTTGGACTAGGATTTGGAAGACCCACATTCAAATCCCCTCTGTGCCCCGAAGCTCACTGGGTGACCCAGGGCCTGGCACTCTCAGCCTAACCTGCCCTCACACGGTTGTTGTGAAAGTAGAAACCAATGTATGCTGCCCTGAGATTCTTAGAGGAAGGGTGGGACAAAAATATACTGAATAAATAAACAGACTTTCCTTCCACCACCTCTCACTCCCAGTTTTAAAGAACTAATTCTAGACAGTGACCTACACAACAGTACTAAGGGATTTTTTTTGACTAAGTGGTGAAACACCTCTGCAAGCTTGGAAGGAACAATGAGATCTGGATCGAATGAACCAGAAATAAAATTTATTAAGAGAAATAATACAAATATTAGAGTTCAAGAAGTCAAAATAAGATCACACATCCTGATGCCTATTTAAAAAGCAGGTCACTCCAAGTACCCAACATTCTGCAAGTCCCTTCACTTGAGGAGAAGCACCAGGCCAAAAAAGTAAACAAAACACACACAAAAACCCAACGAAGCAAGGAAACTCTAGCTACTGAAAAATCCATGCAGCAATCCTGATATCTGGACAGCAAGTAATCCAATGTTTTCTCATAGAAGATGGGAGGTGGCTTGGAGCCAGGCAAAATCCAGGAGCACACAATTCAGTGATGAATTCTAACCCTTGTTAAAGGATAAGCAGCTGGATCCAAAAACAAAAGATTTTTAATTTCCAGGCTTGGGAAAAGGGGAGCAACACAGGTGGGGGACCAGATTTGTTACCTGATTGGATGAGGTGGTAGTTCAGGATCCTAAGAACACATACAAACAGAATGGGGAGAGAGCTAAGTAGGCAGAGGTGCGTATGTTTGTAGACCACCATGGCCTGAGCAGAAAAGCATGATGTTGTGAAGCAAATCAAACTGCCTAAAATTGGATCACTCGGAAATTAATCCAAGAAAGAACATGGGTGAAATGTTTTCTTCATTTAGTGTTAATGAGGCAGGTTCTTGTTTGTGGCCAAAGGCGCATGGATTAATCACTGGGATCCTTTGTTAAAAATCTAAGTGCAGGCCCCAGAGACTAGACTAGTCTATGTGACAGCCATTCTACCTCATGTTAGCATGATAAGCAGGGCTGCCAACTCTGGGCAGGGAAATTCCTGGAAATTTGAGGGTGAAGCCTGCGGGCAGCAAAGTTTAGGGAGAGGAAGCAGCTCAACAGGGACGCCATGTCATACAGTCCATCATGCAAAGCTGTTATTTCATCCAGGGGAACTGATCTCCGTAGCATGGAGAGGTCAGAATTCCTGGAAAATCCCAGGCCCCATCTAGAGCAGGGCTTCTTAAACTTTTTCCATTCGCAACCCCTTTTCACCAGATAAATTTTTACGCAGCCCCTGGTACATAGGTTTATAAAACAGGTATACAAACCAAACACTTACTGATAATAAATAAAAGGAATTTATTTTAAAACAATTCTTTTACTGTTGCCAACTTTTTTGCGACCCCCACATTCAGTGACGTGACCCCATGTGGGGTCGTGACCCACAGTTTAAGAAGCTTTGATCGAGAGGTCAGCAACTGTTTAAGAAGCTTTGATCAAGAGGCCAGAAAACATTTTATCGCAAATAACTTTTTTACTTTATGCCACCACAGCTGCAAGAATGGTCTATGCAGCTAAATGGAAAATGACTGAGACACCGGACAAAACTGACTGAATAAAATGTTTGAACTAGCAGAAATGGCGAAATTGACTGCGTTAGTAAATCATAAAGACAATGATGAAATTCTGAGGGAGTGGGAGGCATGGATTTTATATTGTAAAGATGAACTTAGTATGACAAATGTTAAAGGTTATGATTTAGTCTAATTCAATTGTTAATAACAGTTATATTTTAGAACCAAATGAATGAAGAAATTAAGTATTAATAATTGTAGAATGTTTTATAAGGAATTAGAAGACAACTGCAAAGAGGACTACGGAGATAAGTTAGTGACAGAAGAAGGAAGAGGGGAAGTCAGAGTAGATCTGGGTAGTACTATATATAGTAGATTAAACAAAGATCTAGAATCAAATGACAATGTTAATTAAATGTATGCATGTATAAGAAAAAAATATTTTTTAAAAAAAAAAGAGAGGTCAGCAACCATAATGATGGAATGAAATGTGATGCTACACCTGCACGCCTTTTGTATAGGTAACAACCAGAAGTGTTCCAACATCCCAGCAGGAAAATAACCAGCTGAGCACGGACTCTCCCAGAGACTGACGGGCTTTCAACGAGCCCGTTGCAGGACTCTGCAAACGGCCCGGCAGCTGCGCGCGAGCCTTTTCTTGCAACGAAGCGTTCTATAGCGCTGCCGCAACCGGAGCTCACCCAGAAGCGCCTTCCGCGGCTCTGCCTGGAGACCGTCTAGAGAAGGACCGTTATAGAGACTCCCGCGTTGAACTTCCCCTCGCAGACATGGCGAGGCTCCACAAAAAGGCAGACCCAAAACAAAACAAAACCAGGCGGCTTTCTTTCTCCCTCCGCACAGAGCCATTCCGTTCCCCGCACCCAATCGGCAGACCTTGGATAGTACCTCAGACGCCTCGCCTGCAGCGCACGCGCACAAGCCGGAAAGCGGTCCGCCCGAGCGGGGCGCATGCGTGGCCGCTCCCAAAGGGGCCTCTTTGCGCGTGCGCGGCCTCTCTTTCTGGTGGGCGTGACCACCGCCCATCAGGGTTCCCTTCTGCTCGTCCGGCGCTCCCCGTCGAGAGGACCGGGTTTCACAGGGGGGGCGCATGCGCGGTGTTCCCGCCGCTTAGGCCGCGGCCTCTGGCGCTCGCGTGTCTTCGGCCCGGCTGCTGTTTGCTTTCGCCATGATGATGATGGCGCTGAGTAAAACCTTCGGGCAGAAGCCCGTCAAGTTCCAGCTGGAGGAGGACGGCGAGTTCTTCATGATCGGCTCTGAGGTGAGAGCGCCTCTCCCTTCCCCCCCTCCATCGGTTGGGTTCGGAGCGGACCGGGAGGGGAGGGGGGAGAAGGTGAGGCGAAGTGGCTCCTCCTCCTTTTGGAGGAGAGCCGGTGCGCGCTCGGACCTCCGGGAGCATCTGTCAATTCGGCGGCGGCGGCGGCGGACAGGCGCCTCCAAGGAGCTCCGCCCTCCTGTGCCCTGCGAAGCCGGGCCGAAGTCCGGGGCTCTCTCCGTTTGTGGCGAAGGGAAACCACCTGCAAAGCTCTTTAAAGACTCTCCCCTGTTTGCGTGTGGTTTTCGGAAGTAGACTGTTGCTGACCATGGGGGATCTATTTTTGGCTCAGTGGATCCCTCCTTGTCTCTAACGCCTTTGGAAAAGGGCAAGAGTCCAGTAGCACCTTAAAGACTAACAAAAATATTTTCTGGTAGGGTAGGAGCTTTCGTGAGCCCCGGCTCACTTCTTCAGATAAAGAAGTGAGATAAAGGTATTCTTCAGATAAAGAAGTGAGATAAAGATGTTCTTCAGATAAAGGAGAACCTTAAAGACTAACAAAAATATTTTCTGGTAGGGTAGGAGCTTTCGTGAGCCACAGCTCACTTCTTCAGAGGATCTGAAGAAGTGAGCTGTGGCTCACGAAAGCTCCTACCCTACCAGAAAATATTTTTGTTAGTCTTTAAGGTGCTACTGGACTCTTGCCCTTTTCTACTACTGCAGACAGACTAACACGGCTACCCACTGTGAATTATCTAACGCCTTTGACAGCTATCCAGGCTACTTTTCGTAACTGAGGATCCTAAAAAGTCCACTTGGAAAAGGCCTTATGTAGTTGTTGTCTGAGGCTACAAAAGACCCAGCGTGAGAAGCTCTGCTGCGGGAGAACAAAGGGGTCCGCCTGGCATTTGGAGATGGAGCTTGAAGCCAGCGCTCTAAGAGCCTGGAGAGATGTTGCAAAAAAAAAGCATTCATAGGAGCGGAGGGGCTTTTTTGGAGTCCCAACTGGGAGGGTCTTTGGACACTTAAGTTGGGATAGGAGCCTGGTTCACATATGGAGAGGAATGAAATAGTTAATCAAAGAGATCAACCCCTGGCATCTCCAGTTAAAGGGACTAGGCAAGTAGGTGATGTGAAAGACCTCTGCCTGAGACCCTGGAGAGCCGCTGCCTGTCTGAGTAGACAATACTGACTTTGATGGACCAAGGGTCTGATTCAGTATAAGGCAGCTTCGTGTGTTCATGAGATGGTAGAATGGATTGTGCCGCTTCAGAATGTAGGATCAAATTAAGGAAATGCTTCCTTGTAAGTTAAGAAAAAAACCTGCCACAACAAGCAAAGAGGTAAAAACTTTCTCTCTGCTTTGTTGAGTTTTATGCAGAAGTTTAATAATGCAAAGGAACACTGAAAAATGGAAAGCAGCCCCCACACTCCATTATGCCACCTCATTACCATCCTATATGTGTGAACCAGACTTCACTTACTCTTCCCAATCTTTTGCTTCTGTGGCCCGGAGCAGGGAACAGGGTCACCCCTGCACAGTCAGCCTGACATAGTCACAGAGCCTAAACATGTATTGCTATATGTGCATGGGCTTATTGCCAGCATTGTGACACACATTCAGGACCAGGGCTAGCAGGAACATTGCCCTTTCTACCTAGGTAACCTGCATACTCTTACCTTAAGCATGTGAGGCTTGTATAATATTGAAAGCACGCAGAGAGGCAGAAATGGTCACACGCCACCTCATTTACACACTTGTAAAAGAGCTGTCACATGCACTTTGCTAGATTGTCTGCCACTTACATTGTGGGCTGAGACATTTTCACAGTGGGCATGTGCTCCAGTCTTTGAATGGTCTGTGGTCTCACTTGAATTGAGGGGTTGTATGCAGCACAGAATGCGGTTGGCACCTCTTGTTGCAGCAGCATCTCTCTTTCCCTTGCAGGTGGGCAATTATTTGCGTATGTTTCGTGGATCCTTGTACAAGAGGTACCCCTCACTCTGGAGGCGACTGGCCACAGTGGAGGAGAGGAAGAAAATTGTTGCCTCTTCCCATGGTAAAGAACTCTGAGAATATCACTAGTTGGCTAATCCTGCATTGAAAACTCACTGTGTTACTTGTTCAGACAATCAGTGTGATTGACTTTCCTGTGAAGAAAAATGGAGCATGAGATTGTCTCCCACTAGTCTTTTTTTCAGCCAGTGTTTGGGAAGCCTGACAGTAAATAAATTTAAATGTGAACAGAAAAGCATAAATGTACCCCGCCCATAGCTGCTATTCATACAACAGTAACCCTCCAAACAGTCTGCGCAGGCATTGTGATGGTGTGCTAACACTGCACTGCATGCATACGTGTGTGGTGGCCCAATTGAAGGTAGATAGTCACACGGGTAAATCAGGCTTAAGTGGGTATACAAGAAAGGATGATCCCCTCACTTAAGTGGCTTGAGCTTTGTTGAATGAATATATCTGACTGTCATGAAAGCAGAAATGGGGGATTGTAAAGTTTTGTGGAAGTGGTAAGAAATTTTGACTTTGAAGGCTGGCAGGTTTTCAAGAGGGCAGCAATTATTCCGTCGTTAAAATGTAGCTGCTTTCTATAACAACTACAACAAATGTCTTCATTTATTTTGTACGTTTATATCCTGCCTTTCTAGCAACCTGCTTAAAGCAGATCCATTGAAGGGTTTTTTAGGTACAAATCTGATTCATAATACTAGCAACAAAATAAAAATACGATTTTTCTGTTGCATTTTTGCACTGTTCACAGTAGTTTTTTGGAAACATTATAATGTGAAACAGAATCATTGCAGCCCTGACTGGCTGTAACAGTTGACCTCCTGCTACTGCTGCTTGAGAGTTCCCTGGTAGAGTATGAACAGTAGCATGTTTAAGGGTATAAGTCCTGTTGGTCTCTGAATTTGCTCTTCTTTTCTCCTCTCAAAGAATCTCAGCGGAGTCACAGTCCCAGAAGATGTAAGTCAAACAGTATATATATCATTCTAGTATTTCTTTGATCCTTCTTATACTAATTCATGGGTGGGGGAGGGGGAAATCTGTGGTGCTGTATTCTGTAGTCTCAGTTGGGGGGGTCTTCCTTGATGCTGTTGAAGCCCACCATATCTGTTCCGCAGGGTCTGAATAGTATCTTTGCTTTTTGACCTATCCTGTTAGGGTCTCTTTGTATACCTTGAGTTATGTTACACCATTGCTAAGGGATGTTGGGCTCTGATGTTGGTCAGTCAGGTCCAAGTATTAGCTACCAGTTGTGGTCTTTGATAGCTCTGACTTCTTTTTAAGGCTTTGATGCAGAAATAGATGGATATTCATTAAGACTAAATTGTTTAATTAAGCACTGAGAAGTTTACAATGTGTTTCTGAGAAGGGACCACAAAATGGGTGATAGCTGATGGAACAGCAGAATGTTCTAAGGGCCATTTCCCAGTGGAATCAGAGGAAATTTTGAGAGCAGCAAGAAGAGGTTAACTAGGCTACACACAACTTGTATATGTTGTTAGCCCTGTAGGTGATTTACATTCCCTGGTCATTTGTAGAGGAAATGCAGGGGCCTTCCTTCCAGCCCAGGTTGCTCCTTGAATTGGGGGACTGTTGGTCTTTGATCCATTTAGCCATACAAAGGAGGCCTTGGGAGTGCCTCTGGCAGTCGACACTCTAGAGATCCACACCTCTCTTTTTCTCATTCTAGATCATGGTTATACAACACTAGCCACAAGTGTGACGCTCTTAAAAGCTTCAGAGGTAGAAGAGATCTTGGATGGAAATGATGAGAAATACAAGGCAGTATCAATCAGCACTGAGCCTCCCACCTACCTCAGGTAATAAATGGGTGCTACTACCTGGGAAAACCCAAAACCGTAGGAGTCTGCATCAATTATAGATTTCCAATTGGGAGACTTATTGACATGGTGAAAGGGTGGTGGTTTAAGGGGGTTATCTTACGTTGATAATATTTTCTTTTGCTGGCAGGAACTGTAGCTAAACCTCTCAGGTAATACATTTTGAATTGCAAATGAATTACTCTGGTTTTGACAGAATAGCATATTTGGACTTGTGCTCAAGCTTTTCTGTACGCTCTGAACAATTAGATATAAATGCTGTGATGCTTGTTTTTCATTCAGCAAGTGATCTCCTCTTTTAGAGAACAGAAGGCAAAAAGAAACAGCCAGTGGGTCCCGACCCTCCCAAACAGTTCCCACCATCTTGACGCTGTACCGTGCTCGACCACTATTAACAGGAACCGGATGGGTAGGGACAAGAAGAGGACATTTCCACTGTGGTGAGTGTATGTTGCTAGCTTTTTAAGACTGCTGGTGGTTTATCAGAGACAAGTAAGCATCCAGTGACTGGACCTGGGAAGCCTGAGTTCAGATTGGAGTTGTGAGGTATAAGTTACCCCAGCATCCATTTTCTGTGTGCAAAAGGATATAGTGATGATATACAAGGTAAATAACAGACAGAGGCATACATCTGGCCTGAGGGTTAGTAAAATCTCCCAGCTGAGAGAGACGCCTATCCCAAAGGCCCTCCTGATGCAAGGAGGATGACAAAGTGTTTAATTTTGAAAACTTGATGGGGCTTGGGTCAGAAATCTGGTTTGATCCTGGGAATACCCACACCGTCTCTGACGTATGTAGATGGATGACTGCCTTTCAAGGATGAGGAGTAAGTTCTTCAAGACACCCTTGTCTTTATTCATTCCAGGGGTTAATACTGTAACTGCTACTGGGGCTGAGTCCCGGTTCAAAGGAAGGCCTTTCATTCCCTCTTCCCTTTCCTTCATTTACTGCCACGTTTCTGTATTTCAGCTTTGATGACCATGACCCAGCTGTAATCCATGAGAACGCCTCTCAGCTGGAGGTGCTTGTTCCAATTCGACTGGACATGGAGATAGATGGGCAGAAACTGAGGGATGCTTTTACATGGAACATGAATGGTGTGTAAGAGGCAGACGAGTGTATGGGGTTTGGAACAGGATTATTGATTCCTCCTCAAATGTCCTGCAATGTAAATTGAAGGCCATTCTCAGAATGGTAAATTTTCTCAAAATATTATATCTTGATTATTCTGATTAATTTCAGAAAATATGCTTCTAATTAGTAAAGAGAGGCAGTCAGGAGTGAGTGAATTCCTATGTTGAGAGGTGGGGTGTGAAGTCTTCTGATATTGGGAACCAAAGACCATCATCATTCCAGCATTTTAGCATGAGAGCATTGTTGTGGCCCTGGAAGCTGCACAGTTCATGGAACTTCCTTTTGTTTTTAGCTAGAGACCCTCTAAAGGTTTCTGATTAATAATAAAAACAAGGACTTCTTTACCTCCATCAGAGAAACTAATGACTCCAGAAATGTTTTCGGAGATTCTCTGCGATGACCTGGATTTGAATCCCCTGACTTTTGTTCCCGCTATTGCATCAGCAATCCGACAACAGATTGAATCTTATCCTACAGACAGTATCCTGGAGGACCAGTCAGATCAGCGAGTCATTATTAAGGTAAAGAGAAGTGACAAACAATTGCAGTGATTCTGTCTGTGGCTGTCTGGTGATAGAGATGCTCAAGGTAATCACAGCTATTTTACAGGGAAGTGCCGAGTGCTATTATTGCCAGAGCAGCTGCTGAAAATAAATGCATTCACAATAAGCACGTCCAATTCTGTTACTGTTGTAGCTGCTTCCCTGCAGGATGCCCCCTACAGTTTTTCTGTTTTGAGTTGGCTATTCTATGCTCCTTTCATTCACAAGAAAGTGTAGGAATGGTGGGTGGTTTGGCAAGGGTGCTGGCAAACCCTTGATGTAGAGGAAGACTGAAGCTGGCATTTTAGATAAGGTGATCTGTGCACTGTTCTGATTAGTTCTCTGAGAAGTGCTTTTACTCCACATAGTTCTCTGAGAAGTGCTTTTACTCCCCAGAGTGTCAGAGGTGCGGAGAGTCAAGGCTACCTTACCTAGAAAATTTCAATCTTCACACTTAATAGAAAAGAAACGCAACTCCTTGTACATATGTCTGTTCCAGCTTATGCTTGTGGAAAATGTTTTGTGTTTAATACCTGGTATTTGAGGAGCATACTGGTCTTTCCAGAGGCAAAATGGCAGTCTCAGTTGTAGCTTTGGGGAGGGGCCGTGGCTCAGTGGGGGAGCATCTGCTTGGCACGCAGAAGGTCCCAGGTTCAATCCCCAGCCTCTCCAGTTTAAAAGATCAGATAGCAGGTGATAGGAAAGACCTGCACCTAAGACCCTGGAGAGCCAATGCCAGTGGGAGTAGACAATATTGACCTTCCCAGACCAGTGGTCTGACTCACATAAGGTAGCTTCATGTGTAGCTTAAACCAGTTAGTAGTAAGATGTAGCAGAATATGAAAGAGAATGAGAAATCAGTTTCCTTTTTCTTCCTAATCATGCCCAAAGGGGGTGGGGGCAGAGAGAGTATTGGACTAAGGTCATTTGTAATACCAGCAATATGATGCTAATTCTGTGGCATTTTCACCTAGCTCAACATACATGTGGGGAACATCTCCTTGGTGGACCAATTTGAGTGGGATATGTCAGAGAAAGAAAATTCCCCTGAGAAGTTTGCACTGAAGCTGTGCTCAGAGCTTGGGTTGGGTGGTGAGTTTGTCACCACTATTGCTTACAGCATCCGGGGGCAACTGAGCTGGCATCAGAAGACATACGCATTCAGGTAAGGGGCACAGCTTGTTCCTCAGCAGAATCCTACAAGGAGATCCTAGACTGCTTGTTTGGAGCTTAGACTTTGTGAGACTCCAGCTGTTGTGTTGTAGAGGCTCAGCTTCATAGCTGGGAACCTGAGTGTTTCCCAGGTTATAAAGCCTGACTGTTTACTTGGCTTATGCATCAGAGTTCAGATCCTGCTGAAAGTTCTCTTCATGGTGAGTCTGTGTTGAAATTTTTAAAATCCTGTGAAACCTGTACTCTGGACTGCAGCTGCATTTCTCATCTTTTTTTGCCCTGTGTCCTGGCCTTTTTAGTGAGAACCCTCTGCCAACAGTGGAGATTGCCATTCGGAACACTGGAGATGCTGACCAATGGTGCCCCCTACTTGAAACCCTGACAGATGCAGAGATGGAGAAGAAAATCCGTGACCAGGACAGAAACACAAGGTGCGGTTGCCTGTTCATATGGATTTCATTGTAGCTAGTTGGTAGTCCCGTGGCGCAGAGTGGTAAGCTGCTGTACTGCAGTTCAAGCTCTGCTCACGACCTGAGTTCGATCCCAACGGAAGTTGGTTTCAGGTAGCCGGGTCAAGGTTGACCCAGCTTTCCATCCTTCCGAGGTTGGGAAAATGAGTACCCAGCTGGGGGTAAAGGGAAGATGACTGGGGAAGGCACTGGCAAACCACCCCGTAAACAAAGTCTGCCTAGGAAACGTCGGAATGTGATGTCACCCCATAGGTCAGGAATGACCAGGTGCTTGCACAGGGGACCTTTACCTTTTTTAGTTGGTAAAACACAACTATGCAGCATGAAACAATTTTTGCAAGAGGTTGGTTATCAGAATTTTAAAATTTCAGAACAGTTGGCATACCCCTCTTTTGCCCAGCTTGCAGAGGACTGGTGCAGGAAAACCTGGGTGCCCAGAGACTTAACATATATAGTAGAGAAGTTATAGCTGGTGCCTCGACATAGTTAACATTATTTAGCTATGTCAACTTCATGTGGCCAGAAATGGCATTTTTGGGTTGTTTGAAGGCGGCTTCCTAATGTCACTGGAAAATATTGACACTGGGAGTACCTTTTGCATTCATGCACCTTTGTATATTGTTTTCCTATAATCCCCCTTCTTTCTCTTTCCATATCCCTCCCCAGTTCTATAGTCTGTAAGCTGCTGCTCACGCCTGCCTTTCATTTCCCTTGCAGGCGTATGAGGCGTTTGGCCAACACTGCTCCTGCCTGGTAACCAGCCTGAACTGACAAGAGTTCAACCTCCAGACTGCTTCCCTGAAGGACCGAGCCTTTGGCCTCTGTCTTGCTGTAATTGTCCACTCTAGGACTGACAGCACTTGCATTCTGCTGACCCGGCAGGTCAGAAGACTGGGGGCTTCATGGCTACGTGTCGAGCAAGGGGTCCAAGTACAGATCTGAGGCGGCTGTCTGAGCCTTTATCTCTTTCTTCCCTCCCTCACCTAGTTTGAACAACTTTTTAAATAAAAGGAGTAATTAAGTATCTCCAGTGCATGTTTCTCTTTTCCTGCTAATTATTTCTTTTCCTGGCTGCTGTACAGTATAGATGTAGTTTGTCTCTTCTGCGTGCAGGCTGTTGGTATCCCAGCCTTCCTTGCAGGGGGAGGGGAATTCTGAACACCTTTGCCAGCTGTGTGACATCTGAACTGAACTGCATTTCCCCACCCTGTTATAGCTATTTAAGCCTGAATATAGCCCAAGGCAAAGGCCTTCTGTCATAAGCTGATCTCTTGGTTCTTGTCATGAGCTGATCCCTTGGTTCTTCACCTATGGCCCAGAGTCGCCAGTGTGGAGAAAAGTAGAATAGAAATATTTAAGTAAATCACTTGGAGAGAATGACAGAACTAATAGTGGATGTGAGCAAGTGTAAAGTGATGCATATTGGGGCAAAAAAATCCCAACTTCACGTATACATTGATGGGATGGTGCTGCTGCAGTCATCTTGTTTGGGGGCTTCCTAGAGGCACCTGTTTGGCCACTGTGTGAACAGAGTGCTGGACTTGATGGGCCTTGGTCTGATCCAGCATAGCTTTACTTATGATGCTGTTCCTAACAAGGAAGTAGTTGTTGTGTCTTCCAACACAGAGGGACCTCAGTGTAAGGCTTATTTTACAGTGGAGTTATTGAGGCAAATCCCTCTAAGAGCTGGCTGGTAAACACAGCAGGACTGTTAGTCTGATGCTTAGCTGGTTGGAGGAATGAGCCCAGTGGAGGTTTCTGTTTCTGCTAAATTTATGTATTTCAAGCAACAGCAGGGATAGTCTGGGTCAGAACCTTGCCTGCTGCTATAAAGGTCACAATTGCTGCTTCAGCCCCATTTCACAATACTCTGCACAAATTAAACTTCTTTCTGTGGCAGAAAATATGCTGGAACACTGTGGTGCCATTTTGGTACTTTAAGAAACATTAACCAGATTTGATTTGACCTCCTCTCAAAAGAAAAGGGGAGCAGCAAGTGTTGGCTGCTCCAGTTTTCTTGTGTGGTTTCCCTCTTGGCTTTAACTGCTCAAAACAGTGCATGACCCCCTGTGGACAGCCTGCTGTCATTATGGTCTGGTTTTGGTGCTTGGTCACAGAGTCCAATTAATCCATCAGACTTCCTTTTGTGTTTAGTGTAGTAGATACCATAGTGGCCTCTGGTTGCCACTGCATATGCTTACAGGCAATTTTAGGAGAACAGTAGCACATGGTGAGAATGTTGCAAGGACAAAAGAATGAAGAGGGATGTCGGGAAGAGCCATTGGAGTAGAACTCAGCTGTTTTCTCCCTTGGTTTTCAAGGGAGGTGCCTGCTGCTGCTTGTGCCCATCTTGTATTCCTGGCTGGCAGGTGTCTGACACACATTCACACCCATAACATTTCCCCCAATTTTGCAGCCAGAATCACAAGTTTGTGCAGGCAGCCTTAGCATGGAGTTTGAAGGTGGGAAACAGCCCAGCCCTGTTTCTGTTTAAAACATTTTCATGCCACCATTCCACCCGATAACAAGGCAGTGAACATAACAATTAAAGCAGTTAAATTATAAAATTAAATACATAAACCACCCTAGGAGTACCGAAAACAATTATTGGGGGATATGTCAGATGTAACACAAAAAAAATCTTCACATGCTGGCATAAGACACCAATAGGAGACAGATGAATCACCCTGGGGAGGGAGTTCCAAAGTTTTGGTGCTGTGACCAAAAAAAAAGCCCTTCCTTGGGTCGCCAACTGTCTAGCCTCAGATGGCAGGGACAACTCAAGCAGGGCCTCCAAAGATGATCAGAGTGGGTAGGTTTGTATCGGAGAAGGGGGTCCTTAAGGTATGTTGGTCCCAGGTCGTACAGAGCTTTAAAGGTCAATACTAACACCTTGAATTGAGCCCAGAAGCAAATTAGAAGCCAGTGTAGATGGATCAAGACTGGAGTGATACGATCCTACAACCCACTCTAAGTCAACATTCTGGGCACAGCATTCTGTACCAACTGTAGCTTCCAGACTGTATTCAGGGCAGCCCAAGTGGAGTGCATTGCAGTAACCTAATTATATGTTACCAGGTCATGCACCACAGTGCCAAGGTCTTTTCTGTCCAGGAAGGGCTGCAGCTGGCTCACCAGCGAAGCTACTGAAAAGCACCTCTGGCCACCACTTCCACCTGCTTATCCAGCAGGAGGCCTGGGTCCAAGAGCACCCCAAGCTACACACCCTGCTCCTTTATGGGGAGTGAAACCCCATCTAGAACAGCAGGCATCCCATTTCTTCAGTCAGACCTTCTCCCCCACACACTAGTACCACCTACCTCCATTTTGTTGAGATTAAGTTTCTGTTTGTTAGCCCTCATCCACTCCAAAACTGCCTCCAGATACCTGTTCACAGTCCTCAGCCTCCGTGGGATCTGCTGGTAGTGCGAGATAGAGCTGAGGGTCATCTGCATATTGGTGGCTGCTCAGCCCAGATTTGTTGGCCAGTCTTCAGGTGGCTTAAGCAAGTTGCCACCTCTCAAGGCCAAATTGCACCAAAAGATTTATCTTCCACTGAACATTGACAATTGCTGTTCTTTTCCTGGTAACAAGTGTGGGGTAGGGGTTAGGATAGGAGACCCAGTTTAAAATTCATACTCTGTCACAAAGTTTGCTGGGTGGCCTTGGGCCAGTCATTCTCTCCTTGCATAGCCTATCTAGCAAAGACTTGAAGGTCGAGCTTTGTGTATTGCGTTATAGGCCTTCCTTGTGGCACAACACATGAACAAGAATAAATGCAAATTAAGAATGCCTACTGTTCATAATTCTGATTGTATTTATTGGGGCTGTAAGCAGTTCAGATGATTGAGGAAGAAAGGAGAAGCAGAAGGAAGGGTTGCGCTTGTACTGGGCCAAATGTCTTCTGACATATTTTGCACCCACTTCACTTCAAACTTAAGATAACATAGCAAGGAAATAGAGATCTTCTCTCTTACTCAGTATTTGGTGGCTAGAGTCAAGGCGACAGGGCTGTTCCATTAACTCCTACCACATGTCATGGGTACAGGCCACAAAGAAAAGCAGAAATTGAGAGCCACAGGCAGTTTCCCCCCCTTGCCTGATCAATTTGATTTCAAATTGGTTCTAGTTATCTTGATGCCTGTTGCCATCTTCTCATCTGTAAATTAGGAATGAGTGGCTTATTAACCAGACCAGGAGGTTTTACCTACTGTAATCCTGAAGGGAATATCAAACATACTTGCTACCCATTTAAAAAAGAGCTTGGGGTGGGCAAAGGATGCAGGGAAACAGAGAGCCAGGCCTGGGTTGAGGATTTCAATAGCTCCTGCCTGTGTGCAAAACTTCTTATACCTGAGGCCTAGAAAGCTAGAGGGGGGAAAAGAAAACTAAATGAAATCTGTGGCAGACCCTCATTCCATGTGTCTTGGCACACAGAAAGCACAGTGACAACTGAAAAGGCAGCAGCTCTCTTTACAACGTTTTTAAGCCACTGTTTAAAGGACATTTCCGGTTTAATATGGAAGTCGAGAGTGCTCAAGATGCTGAACCACCTGGTTTCAGATGCTCAGTCTGTAGAGTCTTCTGCCTGGAACTTCCCAGGGAGTTCAGCAAATGCATCTTCCAGTCCTCTGCAACATTCAACACTTCAATGGCGTTCTCCTTCCATCTCCTGAGCCGCAACACAGCTTGCCGGTTGAAGGGAGGAGAGTGGCACGAGAATACAAATCAGCACTGCTGTGATGGCAATCTGTATCTGGATTCAGCACCATATAAGGCAGGGGATATTACTGTGCCTTAATTGCTATGGTAGCTACGGTTGGTTTTGGTCTTGACCAGGTGCAGGTTCCTCCTCGGGGAGAGGGTTATAGTTAGGATTCTCCTCGGGGAGGGGGTTGTAGTTAGGATCCTCCTCTGGAGGGTCGAACACAAGCTTCCTGTGACAGAAGAGGCCCGCCCCAACACAAATTAATGCAACAGTGAAAACCAGGGTGGGTGTTTCCCCCACCCACTTCTGCCATCGTGTATGTTCAACAGAGAACCATCAGACCTCTGATGAATTTTCAAAGAGGTTTTAGCCTCATCCACACACTACATATAGTATGCATTTAGAAGTGTAACCTGTGAATCAGCCCTGATTTCTTGCCCTCCTCAAATATTACACCCCTACTTCGTGTTCATTTTCCTCTCCTGACTCTAAGGGATCACTTCCACTCCCGTCTCCTGTCCCAACAATACACCCCAGGGAAAGAAGTCATGTCTGTCAAAGCCACAGTAATGACTTCTTAGGAACTTGCTTGTGCTTTCATGGGGGCAGTCACTCTTCATCCAGGTTGGATACAGCCTGAGTGTTAATCCTCAAGGGCGGTCTAAATGAAGCTGATTGCTCTGGACTGAACAAGGACTTACAGGAATCCTGGAGTAAGTAGCAATTTCTTCCCTCCAGGCTGGTTGGGGAAGACATCCTCAAGGAAGTAATAGACATGTCCCACAGCAATTCCTGTAAAAAAACAAAAAAAACCTATGGATGTCCCCCCTGTCCAAAGCAGCTTTACTAAATGAGCCAGTTGAGCCAGGAACAATGGGGGTTACCGCATTATGTATTCCCAGCGATGTAATAAGAGTTTGAAAATGTTATAACAAACATCACTTTAAAAGGGTTTTTGGATGCCACGGCTAAAAAATGGTTGGAAGACTCCTTCACAGCTAAAGGGGCCAAACAAAGTGTGAACAGTATTTTTTATAACAGTTTCAAACTCTTAATACATCGCTGGGAATACATAATGCGGTGACCTTCAATGTTTTAATGAATATATTCTGTCCCCTGCAGGGGCTCAGCCACACACCCCAATTCTCACTTGACATGCTGCTGATTGCACCCTTTTAGTTTTCTTACTGAACATCCAGCCTGAGAAAGACTTTTAAGTGTAATGTTTTTCTGTAGACCAACATGGCTATTTAACAACTCTTAAGTTTTGTAGTGTTGCTTATATAGGTGTCTGAACTGTTCTGCCCAAGAATAAGGGTCAGTGCTTCCACCTTTTGTGCCAGAATCTGCACTGCAGCTAAGCAGCTCCCCCAGTGATAATTCAAAATAGGAGCCACGGTTTGCTCTGTCCCCTCCCACATAGCAGCAGAGGGTTGCTTCTGCAGATTCAAAGTTCAGCACTTGCTCAGTAAATCTTCCTCACACACCTGTGGTGAAAGGGTAGATAAATCACAGGTTCACCAGGTTGAAAGAGACCACAAGAGCCATCCAGTCCAACCCCCTGCCATGCAGGATCCCACAATCAAAGCACTCCCGACAGATGGCCATCCAGCCTCTGCTTAAAGACCTCCAAAGACAGGGACTCCACCACCCTCTGAGGTAGCCTATCCACAGACATTGTGCACGTCTGTGCCAGAGGAACAATTTCAAAGCATGGGCCATCTTACCTAGAAGGTCAATGAGAATGGAGTTGCCCAGCAGTAGTGAGAAGCCCATCAAGACCCATGGCAGGAAAGGAGCCTGGAAGTTCAGCAGACCAAAGAAGTTCATGCGGATGTAAGGGTTCCTCCGGCTCCACACATACACTAGCATGATGGTGAATGCCTGGCCGAGGAAAAAGAGGCCGGCAAAGAGGCCAAAAAGCTGCAAGCTACAGAGTGAAGGGAAAAATCTTATATCTGCTTTACAAAAAAGCTGAAGAGCCTCCAAGCTTTCTTGAAGGGGACATATTGCCTTAACCAACATCTGATTTTGCCAAAGACTAAAATGAACTGGTGGCCCCAAGGGGAAGCCACTAAAGGCAGGGATTTTTAAAAACCATACTGCACTGCTTTTAACTAGACAGTATTTGAATACACCTGTGCAGGACGAACCTGCTCAGGTTTTATTTCAGAAAGAACAGAGCCAAGACTGCTAGAGAAAAAAACCAGGTTGAATTCTAAGGCTGAGGAAATGTTGGTTGGGTTACCTTAATAGGACCGCATAAGTGATGGGAGCAGGAGGGTAATTCATTAAGGTAGTCAAATGCCACAGAGCAGGTATTAGTGTTATTTTAAAAGCTATTTTTACTTTAGAGAAAATGTTATCTATATAGCTGCATGAAGACCAATTGAGCAAGTCATAGATAGTGATGCAAAGGCTACTTCCTCCAGAGTACATGTTTGTAAGATGATCCTCTGCAGAATCATCTTTGCAACTTAAAAAGGTTGAGAATCTGTAGGCACCAATAAAGGGTTACTGCAGTTAGGGAAATAAATAACAATCAGATTTAAGTTTGGTCAGCTTGACAAGCTCCAACCCTAGTGCCTTCTAATATCAAACTGCTTTTCAGCTGTTAAGAAATTTCTTCTGTCACCAGCATGAGATTCCAGCTAAGAATGTTGGGGAATGCCTTCCTTCCTGCCAACCATGAAAGGGGTGCAGAGGGGCTTTGGTGAGAGCAACACTACTCTTCTCCAGGCCAAGCACACAAAATAGCTCAACCAGAAAGGATACTGTCATGAGAAATCCTCCAAAAAGGAACATGAAGATGAAGTCTGCTGTCCTTCCACGGAAAGAGCCTTCTTCCAGCATGCGGCAGTATCTGTACCTGTGAGCAGGCAGCAAGGGAGGAGGCAGTAAAGGAAGCTAAAAGGATGGAAGACTTTGTGGACAACACAGCAAAATTGCTCTAGTGAACACAAGAAAGTTCACTGCACAAAACAGCCTGATGGGTGTCTGAGCCAACCCCACTCAGAAAGTCTTGCCTTGAGAGTGGAGTACTGTGAAGACGTAGAGGGGCTGCAAGGTGAAGCTTCTGGTCAGTGACTGACATGTTCCACTGGGTGGAAGTGGCCAGGAAGATGGCAAAGAATGTTTTTAAGGTCCCATGTCTACTGTTAGGGACTGAGAATAGGTCTTAAAAAAACAGGGGAAGGACCAAAGCTTTCGCTATTCTGTTATAGAATAAACTGTCACATTTTTCCAATCTCTCTTCGGCAAACAAAGCCTGACTATCGACTTTCTAGTACTTAATCATGAGTTTCATGACTTTCCAAAGGAAAAGTCCTGTGGCACCTTAAAAACCAACAAACTTACTGGGGCTTAAACGCAAGCCTAAGTGCAATAACTGTGTCAGTCTTTCAGGTGGTTTGCTGGAACAAACTAAAAGACTGGTGCAGTTATTGTAGCTGCTGACACTCCTCTTCAGGGCCTTGACCTTGTAAGAACATAAGAATAGCCATGCTGGATCAGACCAAGGTCTGTCAAGTCCAGCAGTCTGTTCACACAGTGGCCAACCAGGTGCCTCTAGGAAGCCTACAAACAAGATAACTGCAGCAGCATTATACTGCCTGTGTTCCACAGCACCTTGTATAATAGGCATGCTCATCTGATCCTGGAGAGAATAGGTATGCATCATGACTAGTATCCATTTTTACTAGTAAACATGCAAGTTTCTCCTGAGTCCTAGCCTACAGAGAGGAAAGATCAGCACTGATCTCAAGGCTGGCCGAATGGATCAGGAGTGGAATAGGGGAAATGAGTGCAGCCAAGCTCAAAGGATACAGGAATATCATGTTGAAGAAGAAGCTGAATCCCAAGGGCCCGAAAAACAGGAAGTTAGTGAGGAGTCTCCAGATCTGCAAAGAAACAAGTGCCATGGACAGCAGCTCCTGCTGGTTGGGCTCACCCCACCCACTCCAGAGCGCATTTTGCCCATGGGTATGTTACCTGCTATCAAGTCACTTCCAACTAATAGTGCCCCTATCATCAACACCCTGGCTCAGGTCTTGCAAACCAAAGGTCCTTTACTGAGGGTTCCGTTACTGAGTCAACCCATCCCATGCTGGGTCTTCCTCTTTTCCTACTGCCTGCAACTTTTCCTAGTCTTTGCCCTACGGAGAGAGTAAACCCCCTGGGCGAGCAAGTCACGAAAAGTGGGGGAAGTCTCACCTGCAGCTTTCTGAAAATGAGATCCGGGTTGAAGTACAGCTGGAAAGGCGTGAGGAGATCCAGTTGCTGCAGGCAACGAGAGAGGGAGAGGTACATTTAGACAGCCACCGGCCAAGGCAGCTGCTGCCCTCCTTGAGCCTGAGCTCCCGGCCATGGCTACACCCCGCGCCTGTCCTGCCAGGTAGAACCTGAGTCTGGCCCAGAGGAGGAAAGGGGCTCGCAGCGACCCCCTCTCACCAGGTAGTAAAAAACCCTTTAAAAAAAATTTATTAAATTTTTATAACATAAAAAGAAAATTAACAATTATTATAACAACAACAAAAAAGTAAAAAACCCTTGATAGGGAACAGTGGCGGCTGCAGTCCCGCCACCTCTTCCGCTGCAGGTAAAGAATCAGCCCCCCACCCCGGTTTCTATCAACACCCCCCCCCATTACCACGGCAGCGGTGGTGATGACGCAGGCGGTGGTGTAGGCGCGCGTCACGGCGGGGATCCCCAAATACTCTGCAGTGAAACCCTGATAGGCCATCGCGGGAGGGAAGGAGAGGCGGGCAAGCGAAGCCCCTTTAAGAGCCCCCCACGATCTTCTCCCCCTCCCCGGTCCCAGGCCAATCACGAGGCGAGGAGCGGCATCGGTGTGGACGTCCGGCCAAGGAGCGCGGAGCCCCGCAGCCGCACGCCGGCCTCGCCCCCCACCGGCATCAACCCGGAAAAGCCCTGGAAGAGAACGGCTCGAGCCATTGGACGGCCCTGTGACAATGGGGCGGACGAAGGACAGGAGCGACAGGCGTTTCGGCGAATCACAACCAGCGGATCCTGCGCGTGGGTCATGTTGTGTCGGGAGAAGAAAGGGCCACGTGTGCGCTGACAACGGGCGAGCAGCCAATGAGCGGAAAGGGCGGAGAAGGCAAAGGGCGATTGGAAAAGGTGGAGCGGTTGCTACGGTGGGGGAAGGAGGCGTTTCCCGAATGCTCGGGCGGTTGCCAGGGAAGCCGCTCGCCTTCGAGGCAGAGGGCGGGAAGCGGGAGGCTCGGGTGGAAGGAAGGTGACCTCACCTGGCTGCTCTTTTTCGGGTATCCTCCATCTCCACTTCTCCCCCACCACCCCGGGAACCCTTGACTTTGGTCGTGTTTTCCTCCCTTCCTCGGCCACGGCGCTTCTCCCCTTCATGGGAGCTGTCGTGCCCCAGTGGGTGTATTGGCGGCGCTCTTGCTCTAAAAGAGGCCAAGCATGCTTGTGCAATGTTTAGAACAGGCAAAAGGAAGAGATGACCTGGACTTGACCATCTGCTTTTTCCCTTGAGGGATTCTCAGGTGCACGAAAAGATCCCAACCAAAGGAAACAACTGTATTCTTAAGCATCTGCTGTCGTTTCTATTGCAGTTATATTTATTTTACTTGTTGACATTTTTTATAGTCCGCCGTTCTCACTTGGACTCAAGGTGGATTACACAGAGTGAGTCAATACAATGAATGGGTGGGACATTCAATAAACAATGCAATAGGATTAGGGTTGTAGAACCAACCAGAAGTCTAAAAACAGAACTGAAGCAAAACATAAGTATTAACTGGACACATTAAATGATGCAAAATTCCATCGTAGGATCCAAGTTTCAGCAAGCTATACACAGTGGTATAGACCACAGTTCCAGTAATTTTTCCAAGTAACTTTGTGAATCATTTACTTAAATGATATCCAGGAATAGCTATATCCCAGCAATTGTCTCCACTCCACCAGGTTTCTAACTGCTGTTAAAGTCCTCACTTAGCACCATACCTCCACCATCCCTGGCTAGGAGGCTTCAGGTATTAGTATATAAGGACCTGTGTTTGTATCCTTCTCAAAGAGCCATTTGTTTGTTCTGTTTCCCAGTGATCCTTCAACCTCTTCAATTGGCTGTCGTCCCTTTCTGTATGTTCATTACCATTTTTTACGCTATAGCTGACTGATGGCGACCCCATAGGGTTTTCTAGGCAACAGATGTTCAGAGGTGATTTGCCAGTGCCTGCCTCCGCATCACACCCCTGGTATTCCTTGGAACTCTCCCATCCAAATACTTGCCAGGATCAAGGCTGAGAGTGTGTAACTGGCCCAAAGTCAACCAACAAGTGGGGATTTGAACCTGGATTTCCCAGATCCTAGTCTGACACTCTAACCACTATACCACACTGGCAATTATATAACCAGAACATTAGGAATGAGCCATCCTGAGCTGGCTGCTCCTCGTTTCTGGCTGCTTTCCCCTTTAGCTAATGATGTATTTAGGATTGCTATACAGCTTGCATTTCACAGCCTCTTGTCTCATTGTTTACAGTATTTTTCTTCATACATTTGCTAAAGGGGGCTCTGGCCTGCAATAGTTTCTTCCACAATAAATATATTGGGCATCAAAGAACCACAAAGGCCTGGCCTAGGGATGCTGAGGCAATGCTTGGAGGGCATGGGGTGGGGCTGGGGAGTTTGGGAGCTCTTTCTCAAAGGAGAGAGGGGCTGGGGCTTTGGGGCTTCCCTTCTGAAGCTGACATGGGGGGGGTGACCCTTGGCGGGCAAGGAGCAAATCCCTTTTGCTGGGAAGATTTGGTGTGGGGGGGGTGACCTCTGGTCTGAGCAGAGAAGGGAAAGGGTGCATTCACCCTAGATCGGTTTCAGAAAAGGAAATGCACTTGGGGGGCTCTGGGAGCGGCTGTGGCTCAGTGGTAGAGCCTCTGCTTGGCATGCAGAAAATCCCAGGCTCAATCCCCGGCATCTCCAGTTAAAGGGACTGGGCAAGGAGGCGATGTGAAAGACCCTGCCTGAGACCCTGGAGAGCCGCTGCCGGTCTGAGTAGACAATACTGACTTTGATGGAACGAGGGTCTGATTAAGTATCAGGCAGCTTCATGTGTTCATGTGTTCACAAGACTTCATTTTGTTTTTAGCACTCATGTGGCTTATTGAGTTCGGGGTTATAACTTCAGTCATTTCAATTAACTCCCCTTAAAAGAAGCTTAATCACTGTTGTCTTTCCCAGCATTATTGGTTTGATCTCTAATAGTCCCTTCTACATTTTCTCCCTTAATTAGGATTAATACTTTTTGCAAATCCATCATCTCTAAGCACAGTGGCTTAGCAATGAAATATCAGAGCATGGGGAACAATTAGGCTTGCCAGGTTCAGGTTGGGAAATTCCAGGAGATTTGGGGGTCCAGCCTGGGAGGGTGGATTTTGGGGAGGAGATGGACCTCAGGAGGATAGAATGCCAT
This sequence comes from Euleptes europaea, assembly GCF_029931775.1. Lineage (NCBI taxonomy): Eukaryota > Metazoa > Chordata > Lepidosauria > Squamata > Sphaerodactylidae > Euleptes > Euleptes europaea. Next base: position 40,408,911 of record NC_079324.1, read on the forward strand.
AGAGTATACCCTCCAAAGGAGCCATTTTCTCCAGGGGGTCTGATCTCTGTTGTCTGGGGATCAGTTGTAATTATGGGAGATGTCCAGGCTTCACCTGGAGCCTGGCAGCCCTAGGAACAATGCAGATTAACATTCCTTTTAAGTAGTGGAAGGTGAAATTTCAGCAGTTTGTTTTAGGTGAAAATTTTCTCCTTTAGGAATCTTGTAGTGGTGTACATTGTTCTTCACTATTTCATTTTATCCTGTGAGACAGGTTAAGTTGAGAGAGTGAGTGGCTCAAAGTAATCCAGTGAGCTTTATGCACGAATGGGCACTTGACCCCAGGTCTCTCTTGTCCTAGCCTGACCCCTCTAACCACTACACTATATGGGCTATTAACAATATTATTCTTTTCCAGGATTTTCCTCAGCAGCTTTCCTGAAGAAGGTTAATAAGAAACTCCCTTGTCTTCACTTGTCTTTGTTTTATTTGGCAGGAACCCATTGTACCCAGTTGCAGGAAACAGAAGTTTCACTTTTCTATCCATTACATAAGTACTGTAAGCATTTGTGTGGCCTTTAAAATGGCCCATAGTCCAAAGGTGGACTTAGCAAGGCACAGCAAGGGAGCCATGCCTTTTTCATTTATTATCCAAGAGCAGTGAGAATAACAGAGTTGGGTTTGGAAGACTTGAGTTTATTTACTTTATAGTCTGCCTTTCTCACTGGGTCTCAAGGCAGATTACATTGTGTAAAACAATGTAATGAAATAGCATGAGAGGTCTAATAAGCAAAGCAATAGGACTAGGACTACAAAAAGTAGAAACAGTGTAGAAAGCACCAGAAGTGATATGGCAAGTGAGACAGAAAATGCAGTTTCAAAATTAAAAAACAATACAGTAAGAGAAGGAAAATAAATACAACAAACAGATAATGTGTAGCATACACAGTGGCATAGACTACAGCTCTGGTCCCTTTATAAAAGTGTCTTCCTTAATCATTTATACTATTGCCCTAGCATAGCAAGGGTGCTGGTCCTGCAGGTATGAGGGTCCAAAACCATGTAAGTCTTTGTATGTGATAACCAATACTTGAATTGAACCTGGTAACTGATAGCCAGACAATGAAGTGATTGCAAAATGGGTGTAATATGCATACTCCATCTAGCTCCCCATAGTAACCGAGATGTGGCATTCTGTATCAATTGGATTTTCTGAGTTGACTTCAAGGGTAGACCCACGTAGAGTGTATTACTGTCGTCTAGTCACAATGTTACCATATTACCATAGCATAGATCCATGTGGCCAGCTCAGTCTAGTCAAGGTAGGGAACCATCTTCCAGGCTAAACAAAGATGCAAGAAAGGATTAAAAAAAAATATATATCTGTGTTGGTGGCCCACATAGGGCAACCCCAAAGTGCTGCCTGAGTACCAGATAGTGACATGTTTGCATGTTGGCTTGTGTGTTTCTGCAGGGACATAAGCTATATATGGGTTGAAACCTGTATCCCCTGTTCAGACTGCATCCTGGAAATATACCATGTTTAAGAGCAAAAATGTCTGGCATGTGTTTTAAAAGCTGTTTTTCCCCTCTGTTGTGGTACTTTCAGCCTTATGTTGCAAAAGTTGGAATCCCCCTTGTCAAAGAGCTCCCCAACCTGTCTCCACCAGTTGGAGGCTGCTTTGGTTTGGTCAAAAGTTTTCCAAAAGACAAAACCTTGAACTCCAGGCTTTCGCCCCAAGCCCAAGGAGTAGCTGCCACCAGCCCTTTCAAAAGATTGAGCTCCAGGGGGAAGATAAGGGCAATCCTCTCCCAACTCACTCCAAAATTGAGTGCAACGCTTACCCGGCAAGGTAGAGGCCTGCCAGGGAAAGATTACACTCCCAAAATGTCTTAGGTTTTTGGTAGGTGGTTTTACACTCACACAAGGCACTTAGACTTTAGGCTTGGAATCCCAAAATCACAGACACAAGCCATGTAAAGGCTAACAATTTATTTATAAGATTCAAGCTGGTTTACAGGAAAGAAAAAGTCATGAAGTGTTAAGCAAGAAAACAATAAACTATTTAGCATAACTAGCTGATACATTCAAAAGCCTTTTTGGTTCAAAAGGATTGGCAAAGGTTTCTTGCATCAGGTTTATAGTTACCAAGTTCCAAAGATGCTTCCAGCATTCAAGTTTCAAAAGGTTGTCCAAAAGGTTTCTCCAAGCAGGTCAAGTTGACCAGAGTTTCCCCGTAGGGCCAAAATCAAATGGGTTGTGATGCAGCCAGCACAGCCTTCCTGCTGTACCCCCAAAGCATGCATAGTTTTCTCAAGGGTTGGTTTGTCCTTATATTCGTTTTCTCAGTGGCATGAGCTCATAGAGGCCAATTGAGAAAACGCAAGCACTTAGCTGTTAATTAATCGCTTGGTCAGAATTGCTGACTCATTCAGAGATGTGTTCAGGTGAGGAAGCCTGCAGAACTACCTGCACCTGGACATTGTCATGATGGCTGACCATTTAATTACCATGGCAATGCACGGCCTTGCATTCCAAAAAGGGGAAAGGTTAACTAGCACCAGCTAGGGCTTACTCCCTCCACAGAAGCAATTTTCAAAAGGAAACTTATTTTGCTGGTCTAAAATCCTAATAATACAAAACTCATAGGCCTCCCAGGCCTGAACCAAAGAAATAACACACTCCAAGAAATTGAGAGGCCTCAACTTCTTGACACCCCTAACAGCTCATTTCTAAATACAGAGATATTAGACACAAACTTCTTTCCTCTGACCCTTGATTGTGGGAGCTGACTAAGGTTACTTGGATAATGGGAATCTGTACATGCTTACAGCCATGCAGCTTCATGTTCTCTCTGGGATGCTTCTAGAAGGAAGTGACTTTAAGGTGGCAAAAGTGGACTCCTGCCTCAGAACCCTGTGTGGAGAAATGCCCTCCACCCTAGAATTCACCCCAATATTTCATCCATTGGAACTTCACTCTGAATTGGAACTCAGCTGCAAACTAGCAGTTGGCAGGAAGGACAGGGCCAGGAGATGAGCCACCAAGCTTCATGTGCAGAGTACTTTAATGCTTGCTTATGCTAATGGCTCTGGCCAAAGTAGAACAATAATTTACCATCCTACACCTCACAAGAATGTCGCATCTCAGGAGACAGAGAGGAAAACAGCCAAATTGCTGGATGTATTCTCTTCAACTGAGTGGAAGGAAGATCAGAATGACCCCGAGGAGTGGATTTTTCAAAGGGGATATTCTAAATTATCTGGACACAAAAAAGAAGCCCTAGTACTCTTCCATCTGGAGCATCTCTTTTAAGAGGCACAAGCCATGAAGGATTAAACTTTAAGGACTCCATCTTGCCCATATGGCAAGGGACAACGGAGGAGTTGTCCCAACCTAGAGAACTACGGTAATGCTGGTCTTTAAAGTACTGCAACTTCAAGTAATACTAGCCTGTCCTATTTAAATATCAGTCATGATAAGTACCAAGTGTAGGCAAAGGGCATTGCATGTTTTCACCTTTCCTTTGTACCTTGCTTTATACCCTTCATTAGAGAAGTAAATGTGCTGGCACAGCTTGGTTGGTAGCATATCACTTGAATCAGAATAGAATGCGTGGGATGTTTTCCGTTTCTGCTGATGCGGCCTTTGGGCTTAATCTTATTCACTTTTACAATGATATCCATTAGAACCATTGACAAAAGCCAATACTTTTGTTGAGATTCTTGGATTTTTAATATCAATATACTTATATTATCCCATGGCCTTTGTATGGTATTTTTAGAGTCTCAGAAAGTCATACCACTTTATGAATAGAATCCAAGGCATGGTCATTCAAAATATTTTGGTTTATACTAGAGAAGCTGACAGTCCCATGAACCTCTTAAAAATTAAGAGGCATTATAGTATTGTTGTGGTGCAGATGAATAGAGGTCAAATTATTAAATAAAATAGCTACTTGGAGAGCAATACCAATACGTTGGACATGTAAATATTGTAAATAAATAGTACAATAAATTTGATAGAGTCCAGATGCCAAAAGGCCATTTTCTCCAGGTGAACTGATCTCTATCGGCTGGAGATCAGTTGAAATAGCAGGAGATCTCCAGTTAATACCTGGAGGTTGGCAACCCTACCTGCAGGGTGGCTGCCACACACCTTCCTTGCCCAGCACTGTGCTGGAGGGGGGGAAGGTGTGAGAGGAAGATGGAGGGAGGAAGAGAAGGAGCAGGCTCCCCAGGACCACCCATTGAGGCTGGGGGCACTTGCAGTGGCAGTCCTCAATGCCATGGGCAGGTGGGGTGTCAACAGGACTGGTTGGCAACCCTCTGGCTCTGGTGCCCTAGGCAACTGCCTAGATCCACTTAGTGGACAGGCTGGCCCTGGGTCAAATCACTGCTTCCTGGAGATAGCCATTCCCCCTGATGGAAATGTTCTTTGGAGCCACGCAGTTCCAGCACCTGGATCCAGAGGCAGACAGAAAGCACGTCCTGCATTTTTTAAAATAGCAATTACTATGCATACACACTCATGGCACCCCCTTCCCTGGGCCAGCAATCCAGCCCTCCGGCCACAGTGTGTGGGTTTAATGGTTTATCACCAACAAGACAGGAAGGTGGTGTACAAAATTCACAGATCACTATGTGATAAAGCCGACAGAATATTCCCAGTAAGAAATCCAAATTGCAACTAGTAGAATTCTATCAGCTTCTCAATGTAGTGTATCATTACCAGACCCAAACCTTCAAGATTAGGTGGAATAAGAATCAAATGAGCAAACACTAACTGCTGCTCCTGATACGGAAAAAGCCCAAATTTGTGAAATTGCATCATACAGATTTATAGAGACCTCAAAACCCAGCCAGTGTGTTTCCTTAGCCCCCCCCCACACACACACACACACTCACACAATTGTTCATAGCCTGTTTTTGTGTCAATAAATTGTCACTTAGAGGTGCCTCATCTTCCAAGTCAAAGTGTTTGCAACAGCATGTAATGGTTGACTAAATAGATAGATTCCTGCCCATGAAGTTAAAATAATCCTGCAGGACTTTTCCTGGGTCAGCACAGACCTAAAGGAGGATGAACAAACTACAACAGGTGGTACGTTTTACACATTTGCTTTCATGAATTTACTTTCACGCAATTCCTTCTGGAATCAGTGACTTGGGGAGAAATGGAGGTGGGGGGGGCAGAGGGACTTCACAATTTGGGTCTCCTTCTTTAATCCGATGGGAATGCAAAAAGGTTCACCTACCAATTTAGAAAAGCCAAACAGCTTTAATATGGTTCCAGAAGGGTTTTTTTTTTTTAATTATTATTATGTCTTAATCCTGATTCTTGTCATAGTTCCAAGTATCCAGAGCACAAATCCAGTAGAGCCATTACAGGCTGCTACGGTAAAAAGAAAGTGGGTGGCTTAATCCCTGTTTTTTTCACCGGGGTGATGGTACATTTAATATGTGGAAGTTAAGAAGGATCAGATGTTTGCAATTATATATGTAGAGGAATTGGCATGACCAGATCAAAAGTCATGGCATGACTGGGGGCGGGGGGGGGGGGCAAGCAGTCACTTTCAGCCTGTCCGTCTTTATCTTGAACTTGAGACAAGGGGTCCCTTTCTAATTTTTATCATATACTTCTCTGTTTTTCCCTCCTTTGCTTAAAACTTCTCAATACCAACTGGCATGATCCACTTGAAGATGAGGCATGATCCTTCTGTGGATCATAGCTCACCAAAGGAAAACCAAGGAGGATGACAGAGGGAAAACTCAGTCCCAGCTCCCCTAATTATCCTCTGTATTAACACTTACTTTCTGTATGCAGCCAGTCTTCTTTCCTCACAAGATGGGAGTTACCAAATTACCAGGCGGGACTAGGAAATTAATGGAGACCCAGAGAACCAGCATGGTGTAGTGGTTAAGAGTGGTGTCTTAAATATCCGGTATATTTTTCATTAAAATTTTTATGATGATAACACATGCATTGAATAGGGGATACCAAAAATGCTATCTCTGGGAACTTAAAAAAAAAGCTGCAGCCTATTTTCTCAAAAAATCCATTTTATTTTTAATCTTAACACAAACAGGTCAAGAAACAGTAAGGTCACAGTACCGGCAGAGTCCAGCACTTTCAAATATCATTGATTTAATTTTTAAATTGATATTGAACATTTACTTAAGTTTCCCTTGAAATTAATTAACCCTTTAGTACTGGTCACTGAAAATATTTTTCTAACTGGCAACCTGTAAAAAGCTCAGTGGCCCAAAAGCCAGGGCAAGTGGTGTGCAAGCCAGGGAGTGCTGTGTTCAGGCCAGCTCCTGTCTCTCCATTTCTTTTCTTGAGGACTCATCCCTCCCTTCCCTGAATTAAGATATTGAAAGCAGGCAGCAGAGTTTCCCTGCCCTAGAAAGTTGGGGGGGGGGGAGGCTGCTGTGGCATTTGTCTACTACAGCCTCAGTTCTAATCATTCTGAGGGAGATTTCTAAACACGCTGCTAGCTCTGCACAGATGTTACTTTTGTGTAAACTAAACACATGCAGGATTGCACCCATTGTGAATTTGGCGGGTCTGTGGGGGGGTGGGGAGTGGGTGGAACTTTTCCCCTTTCAAGACTACTGCCATGCTCAAGATCACAAGTAGACCAAGGGCTATTCTGATCAGGATCACTTCAGCGTCCCAGGCACCAGAGAACCACTGGGACGCTCAGCAGGGTGGCTACTGGAGCATTAAAGGATTTCACTGGGTGCAAGTCATTTTCTCCTTCTGGTGCCAGGTTCTCACTCATTCATATGGTTGCCAATTCTGATATGGGAAATTCCTGGTGATTTGGGGGTGAAGCCTTGGGGAGGGTGGGACTTCAGTGGGGTATAATGCAAATCGAGTCCGCCTTCCAAAATAGCCATTTTCTCCAGGGGAACTGTAGTCTAGAGGTCACTTGTAATTCCAGACCTTCAGGCTCTATCTGGAGGTTGGCAACCCTATGAATCATTTGATGGAAGCTGTGGGGGGGGGGCACAAGAGGAGAGGGGTTCCTGTAATACGGGCAAGAGGAGAGAGGGGTTCCTGTAATACGGGCCAGCAGGGGTTACAGAGGTCTGCTTCTTGCACCAACACCGCGAGGTGGGTTAGACTGAGCGTGACTGACAAGCAGTATGGCTGAGTGGCATTTCCACAGGGATGTACTAAAATGAATGACAGGCTAGCCCATTAGAAACAGTGGGAGAGGCTACACAGCCCATTTAAGATAAGTGGAGTCTGGAGTGCCCATTGACTTGAATGGGCTCCATTGAAATACATTGCAGCACAAAAAGAGTTGCAAAGAAAATGTGGAATGGATTTTCCAGTAATGCTTCTAAGCCCAAGTACACCACCCAGCTTTCCCCAATCCTAGCTTAATACTCTCCGCTGACATCTCCCCTACCCCCGGCAGAAGGATAGAAGACCAGCAGATAGGGAATCTCCGGCGGCTGCTAGAGATAAGCAGTCTTTCCTTTTCCTTTCCTTTTATCCCTTAGAAAGAGAATCTCCGGCGGCTGCTAGAGATAAGCAGTCTTTCCTTTTCCTTTCCTTTTATCCCTTAGAAGCTCCTTGATCAATTGATCTTGAGCAGCATATATCTAGTGTTGGAGGGATATAAGGATTGAAACAAATCTTGCCACTGACAATGTAGCCTTGGGGTCCCTATCGCTTATTAAAAAAAGGCATGTCAGTCACAGAGGCATTGGATATGTATATTAAAAGGGGGGAAATATAGTGCGATCGAAGTTCCTCGTAAAAGCGGCCTTCCAAAAGGGCCTGGGCTAAGGAGTCGGTAGAGCCAGCAGAGCAAGGGCAGATCCTGTCTGAGTATGGTCGATTCAGAATTCTGCCCTGCATTACCGTAGAAGGGTTAGCATTCAATCTAGCCAAGCAAAAAGCTCTACAGAGACGAGGAGTCGTCAGATAATATGTATAGGCAGGCAGACCACGTGGAATAAGCAGTCTTGACTGATCCTTGCAAAAGGTCTGGAGGCTGAGGATGCGCTCCAAAGAGGCCGGCGGTGCTTCTGGCATTCTGCACGTGCCCCAAGGCACTCTAGTGGGGGAAGAAGGCTGGCCTGGGTCCCGCCTTCCTCTTTGGCTCTACCCCCGCAGGAGGAGGGGCTGAAGGCGTTGGCCGCCCTACCGGCACTTGTCTCAGCCGCAGTCCCCGGCCGGGAACAGCCCTGGCCGGCGCTCCGGAGCCCCGCCCGATGGCTGATGAGGCGCAGCCCAATGGCCGCCGCTGTCAGGTGAGTCTCCCCCGCGCACCTGCCGTCGCCCCTCTGCCATCTGCTTCCTGATTGGGCAGGACGGTGGGGGCGGCACTACGGTCCCCCGGTTGCTTAACGGAGGCGCATCGTCCAAGGATGCTGCGTTAGGCACCTGGACAGTTCCCCCGCCCCCCCCCCCAAAAAATCTGGTGGCTCAAGCTACACCTGACCGGATCTTTAATGCTAAAGAAACAGCTAGGGAGGTAATGGTAAAGTTCTTCTCCCCTAAGCTGGTTTTCCCCATGGACAGTCCCCTGCCCTTCCAACTGTCCTGGTAATGAAAAAGGGACCACCTAGGAGATTTTCCCCCCATAGAAGCTGTTCCTTGAAATAAGGGTTGAAAATTAATTGTTAGTGATAAATATTATTTCTAGAAGGTGTTCATTCATGCGTGGTCTCCAAAGCCAGAGGTGCTGTAGCTGAAACCCTTTCTTTCCTATTCCAGGTGTGTTTGAGCTGCCAGTAAAGGAATGACCCCCCCACACACACCTGTGCTCAACTTCACTCTCTTCTTTATTCTGTATTGTCAGAGTTGAAACTTTGCATTGAAAATAGGTGCTGGGACAGAGCCTGATGAATCCTGGCTCAAACAAAGTGCTGAAGGGTCAAACACTAAGCTCAGCAAGAAATGCTGAAATTGGAGCCAGGATCTGGCCGTTATGTACATTATAGGTTGATGGACTTTGTAAACAAGGCGGGACCTATGGAAGTAAGCTGCCAGCTAGGCGAGCTATCTTAGCTTCCGCTCAGGACTGCTGCAGTTATTACATCAGGCTGCTTCTGCTACCTCCCTTCTCCGATCTGAGGGAAGAATCCGGGGTATTGGTTTGGTGCGGGACCACAGTGGTCTGCAGCGCCCATTTGCAGGCAAGCCAAGAAGAGCCAAACCCCAGGGTGGCGACAGGAGGCTTTGCAAGCGAAAAGGAGGACAGACCGGCAGCAGATAGGGTGGGCCGTGTGCCAAGCTGGGACATTTGACACGGGTTGCATAAGTCTTCGTTAATGCTGATGGACGTGAGCAAGCGGCCCTGCTGTCACTGTCGTTTGCGTCCTCGTGAGTCAAAGCAGTCTCTGTGTGTCTGAAACGGGGTGGGCTTCTGTGTTCACAGTATTTCTCAGATCTCCCCAACCAGACTGCCTTTTTGCCCAGTTTGGCATCCCCTCTCTTTACATTCTCCTGTGCCTCTAAACATGTATTTGTGATTGTTCCTTAGCTTCAGGGCAAGGTCCTGGTTCTGACTGTGTGTGCTGCAGGAATTGGAGGGACTTTCCAGTATGGCTACAACCTCACCATCATCAATGCCCCAACATCGGTAAGTAATCTTGAGTTAGAATTAGAGGCAAGTGAGCAGCACCTGAAGAAGGTTCTTTATTCCATCAAAATGCCTTGTCTTGTCACACTGCAGTTTATCCAGGCGTTTATCAATGAGACGTGGCTGGAACGCACCGGGCAGCCCTTGGAAAGAAGCAGGATAACACTCATGTGGTCCTTTGTCGTCTCAATATTTCCTCTGGGAGGACTCGCTGGAGCCCTCCTTGCAGGTCCCATGGCCATTAAACTGGGAAGGTGAGCCGTATTTAGATTTCTACATCATACTGTATTGCAGGTTGTTGGAAAGGCCAGTATTGAATTGGGAAATATGCCAGGAGCTGAGAAAATACAAGTGGGAGGAGGGAATGAATATATATGCTCCGGCATTCATCCAAGATGAAGTTGCATTGCAGGAAAAAAATCTCAAATGTCTTTAGGGGTTGCCTTTAATGAACCTCAATGAAGTTCGTTATTAAATGAGAGAGACTTCAGGTCCGAGTCTCATTCCAAGTAACCTGCTGTGTTTTTGCGTATGAATCGGTTAGATTCTTAGCCTCCAGTTCATGATCTTAGGACAGTCTGTGCACTTGTACTGTCTCTGCTTATTTTGGGTACAAGCTGCTGAGTTCATCCAGAATGCAGAAAAACATTTATGCACTTCTTTTCTTCCACTGAAAACACTGGCTTCGTTTAAACTAATTTGCCTTAGTTGGGGCATCCACACAGCCGATGTTTCACTTGGGCTGTTGTTTCCCTCTCTGTGCTATTCATTTATGTTTTGGAGTCAAGGGGGAGGTATTGGCTTACATTGCTATGACCCTAGACCTGTTTACTTGGATATAAGTTCCAAGGAAATCAACAGTACAGGGAGGGTAGTCTTGTGGGACCGCTGCACACCCAGGCTAATGCCTATGGAACAGTGCTGGACTCCTAAGACGGGCTGACTTCAGGAAAGGGAAAACATAAGCAGCAGGAATGGAAATGAAAAGCCAGCATAGCAACACCAGCAGTTACTAGACCCCAGGCTGTGCACAGACAGTACCCGCATATTAGCCATGCATCAAAGGCCCCAGTCAGAGCGCAGGCTGTGGCAATCTCTGATGAACAGGGCCCATTTTACATCTCCCCATCTATTTAACTAGCTCAGTAAGGAGTTCAAGGAGACAGTCCAAATGAAACACTCATCAACTGACTACAACAGCACAGTTGTAGCTTCAGCTGTTGTACTTTCACTGGCCCAAATGCCCTCTGACTCCCTAGGTCAAGCCTTCTTCTTTCTCTCCTTCCTCTCTCCTTCAGCTGAACATAAGAACAGTTGCTGGATCAGACTGCTAGTCCATCTAGTCCAGCATCCTGTCTCACACAGTGGCCAACCAGTTGCCCTGGAGGGCAAACGGCATAGAGACTGAGGCTTCCCCTGCTGCTGCCTCCCAGTACTGGTTTTCAGAGGTTTTCTGCCACTGGATGTGGAGGCTTCCTTCAGTCACTATGGCTAGTAGCCATGAGCGGCTTTCTCCTCCGCAAATCTGTCTAACCCCCTTTTAAAGCTGTCTATGATTTTGACCATCACTACTTCCCCAGCAGTGAATTCCACAGTTTAATTGCACATTGAGTAAAGAAGTATTTCCTTTTGTCTGTTCTGAACCTATTTCCCAACAATTTCATTGAGTGCCCCCAAATTCCAGAATTAAGGGAGAAATTTTTATAAACCTCTATCGTGTCTCCCCTTAGTCGTGTTTTTTTTTTAGACTGAAAAGTTCCAGACTCTCATCATCTTGGTTGACCTCCTTTGTACTTTTTCCATTTCTGTAACGTCCTTTTTGAGATACGGCTACCAGAACTGCGCACCGTATTCCAAAGGAGGCTGCACCATAGCTTCATACGAGGGCATTACAATATAGGCTGTTATATTTTCAGTCATTCTTAATAATTCCTGGCATGGAGTTGGCCTTTTTCACTGCTGCCACACACTGGGTTCACATTTTCAATGAACTTTCCACAATAACCCCCAAATTTCTTTCAATCTCATTGTCAGCCAGTTCAGACCCCATCAGCATTAGGATTGGTTCTTGTAGGTTATCTGGGCTGTGTAACCGAGGTCTTGGTATTTTCTTTCCTTTAGGATTATTTGTTTCAATATGCATTAGGATTATTTGTTTCAATATGCATCACCTTACACTTACCCAGGTTGAACTTAATTTGCCATGTCGTTACCCACTCACCTAATTTAGAGAGATGCTCCTATATCAGTGATGGCGAACCTTTTAGAGACTGAGTGCCCAAACTGCAACCCCAAACCCTCTTATATATCGCAAAGTGCCAACACGGCAATTTAACCTGAAGAATCCCCCTGAAGGAACCATGCAAAATAACAGCGGCGGGTTAGCTATGCACATGCTAATGGTTATGCAAACAGGAACAAAGGAGCAGGCGAGTGGGAGGGGTGGAATTTCTCCTTTTGCTTCGAGACCGTGAATAGGCAGTTTTAAATTCGCATTTTAAAAAAGAGCTTTTAGTGAACATCAAAACTGACCATGCATAAATGGCCAGGGTATCTGTTGTGGGGAGGGGAAGGTGATTGAAAGCCGGTTTGATTCTTCCTTAAGTGGTAGAGAAAGTCGGCATATAAAAACCAACTTCTTCTTCAAAGTGAAACTTGATATTTGTAACTGAACCATCAGGGAAAGAGGTAAATGATTGGGGGAGAGACACCTGGCAACCCTAAGGCAAATATATGAAGCAAAACCTGCTCTATATTCAGAGGGTTCCGTCTGAAAAAAAACTCTGCAAGGGGGCTTATTGTTGAGTTCTGAGGATCTGGATGGGGAAAATGTGCATCTGAATGGCAAATCCAATGCAAAACCTCCCATTCATAAATGGCCAATAACCCCCATGCAGAGTTTTGAATCAAACATTGCTTTCCCCACCCCCCACCCCCCACCCCGAGCCCCGACCTCCTCCTCGCCGCCCGCCTTGGCGCTGCCGGCCCTCGAGCGCGCATTCAAAACCCGGCCGCGCTGTGAGGGGAGGGGGAGGGTGGCGCTTTACCTCACACACCACCTCTCTTGTGTGTGTGTGTGTGGGGGGAATAAACCAGAAATGGGGCGGTGAGGAGAGGCTTCGTGGTCGACCTTTGGTGGGGGTGGAGCCTCCTCTGCCGGCACGCGGGTAAGTGGCTCGGGACGGGACCGAAAGTCCAGGCGGGCGAGGCAGCGACGGATGGAAGAGGTGGAGAGAGAGCCAGCCCGCTTCCCGAGGGACGGGGCGAGGAACCGGCAAGCCAGCAGCCAGGAAAAGACGGAGCGCAGAGACGCGGCGGCGCGCTGCTGCACCCCAGCTGTAGCCCCGCCGCCCGGTCGCGCCTGCGCCAGTCAGAGGACTTGGCTGGGGGCGTGGGGAGGAGGGCAGGATGTTTCAGCCCTAATAAGGTCTTGGGGGCGGGACTAGAGGGAGGGCTGAAACATCCTGCCCTCCTCCCCACGCCCCCAGCCAAGTCCTCTGACTGGCGCAGGCGCGACCGGGCGGCGGGGCTACAGCTGGGGTGCGGCAGCGCGCCGCCGCGTCTCTGCCCTCCGTCTTTTCCTGGCTGCTGGCTTGCCGGTTCCTCGCCCCATCCCTCGGGAAGCGGGCTGGCTCTCTCTCCACCGCTTCCATCCGTCGCTGCCTCGCCCGCCTGGACTTTCGGTCCCGTCCCGAGCCACTTACCCGCGTGCCGGCAGAGAGGGCTACGCGTGCCAGGTCGGGCACGCGTGCCATAGGTTCGCCAACACGGTCCTATATCTCTTCACAGTCCCCCTTGGTTTTCATCATCCTGAATCATTTGGTGTCATCTGCAAACTTGGCTACTACACTGCTCAGCCCCAATTCCAAATCATGTATGTCCCCTCCTCTCTTTTGAGCTCATCCTGCCCTTCTTTTCAAGTCTGTCCTTTACCCTCACTTTCCTCCTCCTCTCCATGGACTTGTCTTCACTGTCCTCCTTCTACTTTCACTGGAAATCATGACAGACCTACACCAGAGCTGCCTAGTAGCTCAGTGGGAAAGAGCACTGTGTTGGCACACAGGGGATGTGGGTTTGAGTCCTACTCTGGGGAGTCATCAAAGAGAGTTCTCAAGGCCAGCTGATCCTGCAAAGGTGACAGGAAGAGGGAACCAGCATTTGGGAACCTCAAGCGGCAATGAAATCCACACTCTCTCTAATGACCATGGCCACACTTTCCTCCCTTGCCTTGCTTTCACCAATTTGGTAACATTTGCATTTTGCACCCGGGGCCAGTTTCACAGAAGAAGTTCCCTCACCCTAGAAATAACCTGGTAATGTGACCTGGATTCCAAAGATGTCAGTCAGGCATTAGCAGAGTGGAGGATTCCAAACTTCTGCACACAGGGTTGGAAACCCAGAGGTGCTGCACCCAAGAATCCACTTTCCTGGATCTGAGCCTCCTTCTTTCTCTTTCTACAGGAAGAAATCTTTGTTGCTGAACAACATGTTTGTGCTCCTTGCTGCCTTGCTGGTGGGACTCAGCCGGATAGCAAAATCCTTTGAAATGATCATGCTGAGCAGATTTTTTGCAGGAATCAATTCTGGTAGGTAAAAATTAGCGGGTAACTATAACATTAACGGTGAGCTACATCACAGCAACAACAGCAGCATCTAAGCAAACATTTCTGATCTACTCCATGAAGCCAGCCTGGCTCCTCTTCTCTCTAGTCCCAACAAGCCATTAGAGCAGTTTTTAATGAAGAGATGGTTGTGAAAACTCATGAGCTGTCCCCCTAGTTCTGGCAGCAGTCTAGAGCTGAACACCAAGGACTGGAGTGTGTGTGAGAGAGAAAAGACAGTTTTAGACTGAGGGCATAACTACCCAATATTCCCAACACGTGCAGGGTCACAGACCAGACTTGCAGACAGGCGTACAACAGGGAAACTCACTTTAAAAAGCGCTCATTCACTCAGCACTATGATGGAGCACTGTGAGGGGCGAGAAGGTGCTTCCAGTTCTCATCTCACCCCACTTTCGACAGTGGAAAGGGAGGCATGGGAGGTTTTCGCCCCTTTTCTCTGGCTCCACAAATCCTTCCTAGGGCACGAGCGCTTTTTAAGGCGAGTCCCCCTAATGTACGTCTGTCTGCGAGTCCAGTTGTGCACCTGTCACCTGGCACATGTTGGGCGTATTGTGTAGCTTGGCCCTGAGGGGGGAATATCAGTCTTACCTGCTTTGTCTGTCTCTTCTGCCCAGGGGTGAGCATGAACGTTCAGCCCATGTACTTGGGGGAAAGCGCACCCAAGGAGCTTCGTGGAGCCGTGACCCTGACGTCAGCATCCTTTACTGCCCTGGGGCTGGTGCTGGGACAAGTTGTTGGCCTGAGGTGAGATGCCTGGGAAGTGCTGGGGGGAAGGTTCGTTGTGGCTTCTGGCCCTGCGCAAAGTTCTTCAAGGCTGAAGCCACTGCAGAGCATTTTGTGTACTTGTAAGTTACACCCCGCCTTTCTTCTGTCACTCAAGGCAGTGCACCCAAGAAGGGGGACAGTCCCAGGAGGTCTCCTGTCAAGTTGCTGACTTGACCCAGAGCTGCTTAGTTTCAGCAAGGCTGCTGCATCATGGGCCTTCAGACCATATCCTGAGCATCCCTTGTGGTAAAGTCTCTGCTTCAAGAGCCACAAGCAGGAGATTGGCAGCCATTCCTTAGCTTCAAAATGTAGCGTTAGAATGTTTTGGTGTGGGACTTGAAAACCTCTCAGATGCCATCTAGATGCTTCTGTGCTGGGAACCGTCCTTGTCCTGGTGCAATTGAGCCGTGAAAAGGGAGATGTCACTTTTGCAAACAGCACCCTGAGAAAGTTGCTCCGGGTTGTCGTGCTTTTGGCTCATGTAGTTCTGCGTTTTAATGCAGAGAAATATTAGGAGCAGAGGAGAACTGGCCTCTTCTTTTAGCCAGCAATGCGGTGCCCAGTCTGATCCAGCTGTTGCTTCTGCCCTGGGCCCCAGAAAGCCCCCGGTACTTACTGATTGACCGAGGAGATAAGGAGATGTGCATTTGTGGTGAGTACCTGCTTCCACAGTAGCATCCTGGGGCACAGGGGTGCTGGACTGTCACAACACAGCAAAGTCATGGTTGCTGTTGTGTAAAGGTTTGGGGTTCCACTTCCATTCCGAAGTAGTAGCCTCCAGATCACAACTGTTAGCTCTAAGGGGGACCTTGTATGCTACAGGGAGCAGGCTTCTTAAAACGCTGTGGCTACAAGAGTCATCTGCAAATGACTGGGAGTGGCTTTAGACAATGACATATTCCCAAAGACAAGGCCACCTCTTGGGTTCTGTCCCAGGTTACCACAAAAGCACAGAGCTGATCTACGGCAAAGAAGATTGCCTTCATTGGCCTTCCTGAGATTAGCACCAGGCTGCGGTGTTTATTTGCACTGTTCATTCTCATTGGTGTTTTCCCTTGAAACAGTTTGGGCTTTGGAATATGTTGGCAATTCCTGTTTGCTAATAAAATTTGGACTCCATACTGGCAGTTGGTCATTCAGTGACTGACTGTTTGGATGGCAGAGTGTGGTTGTTGTTGTTGTTATTTATTACATTTATAGTCCACCTTCATTCCCAGCCATGCCAGGCTCAAGAGTGGGTAAAAAGGTAAAGGTCCCCTGTGCCAGCACCGGGTCATTCCTGACCCATGGGGTGACGTCACAACCTGACATCCTAGGCAGACTTTGTTTACGGGGTGGTTTGCCAGTGCCTTCCCCAGTCATCTTCCCTTTACCCCCAGCAAGCTGGGTAATCATTTTCCCGACCTCGGAAGGATGGAAGGCTGAGTCAGCCTTGAGCCGGCTACCTGAAACTGACTTCCATCGGAATCGAACTCAGGTTGTGAGCAGAGCTTGGACTGCAGTACTGCAGCTTACCACTCTGCGCCACGGGGCAGAGCGGGTAAGTAACAGTATTTAAACCAAAAAACATCAGCTAAAACCACAATATCAGAATACAATATAAAACAGAAATAAAATAGCAAGATGGCATTTTCATAATAGGGAGATGACAGCCACTGTAGACCCTGGCTGGTTGGTATCAAGAACAGAGCCGGACCCTGATGCTCCCCTTTTCTGGCTCTTTTACAGCGTTGCAGAAACTGCGAGGCAGCCGTGACCTGAACAGCGAGATGAAGGAGATGCTGGCTGAACAGGCAGCCGTCCAAGGGAAGAAGGCCGAGGGCCCGTGGGAGTTGTTCTGGAACCCCGCCGTGAGGTGGCAGCTGATCACCATCCTGGTGCTCAGCAGTGCGATGCAGCTCTGTGGCAATGACTCGGCAAGTGCAGTGGAGGAGGCTGGTGGTGCTTTTGGCTTAGATACCCAGCTCCTGTTTTTAAGCTGGTTACAACTGTCAAGGACCAGAATCCCAAAGAACCTGTTAAGGGCATGTCGGCAGAATGAGTTCACGTTGGGTCAGGGCCGATTGAGCAGCTGTGGTCCTGCAGGGCCTTTTCCAAAAGAGCTAGAATGCTGCCTGGAGTCAGTTTTGCACTACCATGGAGAAGTGCAAAATAATCTCACAAGGTACAAAAATGTGTGGAAATGAACATTCTTGTTAACTCCAGTTCTGTCATCCTGGTTGCTGGGTTTTGTCTGAAGTACCTTTTCCCATATGCCTTTCCAAGCTAGTCTGTCTAGGACCAGCTACACTGGTATAGCATGGAAGACAAGAGATCCACAGCACATTCCTAAGTAAAGTTATCTCCTTCTAAGCCCACTGGTTTCAATTAATTTAGAAAGGTGTAATTCTGTTTAGGGTAGAACTGTGGGTATTCTGTAGTGCAATCCTATGTGAATTTATTCAGAAGTAAGTTTCACTTTATTCAAGTGGGTTTACTCCTAGATAAATACACATAGGATTGCAACCTAAGCTTGCTGCTCTGACTCTAGGTGCTATCTGTAGTCATTGTTTTAATAAAACTACAGCATTTATCTTTTACAACTTCATCAATATACTTCCCAGTAGCATTTATATGTATTTACACAATACGTTTTATGTTCTTAAACTGTAGAATAAGTTTAGATATGATTTGAAAATAAGTATTATATACCTTTCAATCCTGCGCACACATTTCTGGTCCTACACCCATAAGGAAAAATTATATTTTTCTTTGGCTTCAAATCTTCACAACTCTCATGGAAATTGTACAGTCCTGCCTGGAAGGTAACTATAAGGATTGTGAAGCACTTTGAACACTTGAAAGTACTACCGCAAATGCCAAGTATTGTTGAACGCGTTCTCCAGGGGGATCCAGATGTTGGGCAAGCCCCCCCCCCCAATTCCTAGACGCACATAATGACAAATCAGGGAAGTATGAGGCAAATGATCTATGAACCTTCACTCATGTTTCTTCTTTTTCTTTCCCCAGATGTACTTCTATGCCTCCTATGTTTTCGAGGAGGCAGGGATTCCTTATGACAAAATCCAGTACTACGTTATTGGCACAGGGAGCTGTGAGCTGATTACCGCCATAACTTGTGTGAGAATCTCACCAGCCCTTGGAGCAAATGCATTGTGTGCAGTCAGTTAGTGCTTTTCTGCCTTTGTCTCAGTGGGTCTCAAAGTGGAATACAAGCTGTTCCCAGAAGAAATGGAGCTTCCCCCCCAGGGCTTGTGTGCCTTTCCTTTCCCTCTCATGGTGATGTTGGCTGTATGCCAGTTCAACCCTTATGCTGGGTCTGGTGCAGGCAGCACTTTTTTTTCCTGGCTACTTCTTGGCCCCGGGCTTCATGCATGTTCTCTGGCAGAGGGTAGAAATGAACATCCCTGGCAGAGTTCAGACAATAGCTATTCTGCGTTTGAGTGGTTCCTTATGATAGTAGTCTGAAAAATCATGTGGCAAAGGGATGGCTGGTTGGCCCTAGATTCTAGTTCTTCCTGGTCCAGCATTAGCAGGACATCTCCTGCAGCAAGGAGAAGAGGCAGCTTGTCTTTGGTGACTCAAGCCAAAGCTCCAAGCTTGGCCTGCAAGCTAATAGAGCATTCAGCCCTCTTTCTGCTTTATTTCCCTCACAGGGGACCACTAAGAGGAAAGAAGAGCTGAAGAGCAGCAATTTCACTTTCCAAATTTTATTTGGGATTCCCCAACCAATTGTTGTGCCAATTTAATCAGGAAAGGGAAGTGTGGAGAAGCAGAAGTGAGCACCCATGTTGAAACTGTATCAATGCTCTTTCTCCATTCTCCACATGCATGGTCATGTGCACACTTCTGTGCATACATAACTGGCCACACCTGAAACTTGGGGTGGTATTTCAGCCAGCTCTGTGCTTATAGCCAGAGCCTTCTGCTTCTGCACAAACTCAGAAGAATTATAAGAACAGAGAAGTACCCCCAAAAGGCCATTTAGTCCATTTCACAAGCAGAAAGCAGATGTGCTTTAAAAAATGCCTCTAGAAAACTAAGGCCAGTTTTCTGGCCGGGCACATTTTCATGGTTGAGAAAGTTAACCATAGTGTCACTTTCTGAGAGTTGTCAGGGGCGATGACTGAAAGACTGGTAAGGCGGGATCAAATGAGAGCAGCAGCATTCCTGATCTGTCCAACAACCTGCCTTTGGTGAGTCTCCTGTGATGTTTTATTCCAGAATTTCATCATAGAACGTGCCGGTCGAAGGATGCTGGTGATAGGGGGATACAGTCTTATGGCAGTGTGGGCCGTGGTCTTCATGGTGGCTTTATCCCTGCAGGTACCCAGGCGGTAGAAGTGGGGTGAACTGCAGCAGCAGGGGCCGAGTACGAGTCAGACTCCTTGTGAACTCATTTTCTACTGTCTTCTTGGTCTTGCAGGATCGGTTTAGCTGGATGCCATACCTCAGCATGGCTTGCATCTTTGCCTATATCCTGAGCTTTGGAATTGGACCAGGTTAGTCAGTGCAGGATTGCTTTTCTCGTGCAAAACTGAAACGGGCAGCCTGAAACAGGGGCAGGGGTAGTACTGGCATTTAGATGGTATTCCTGGTATTCATGAGGACTAGCCACCCTCAAATGGAAAGTGTGGAAAGCCAGGGATGGGAAACAAAGGGGATATGGTCGGTGCGGAGAGGGGAGTAGATAGCCATGTTCATGCCTCTAATTCAGACCACTCCCTACTGTCACTACAAAGGAAAGGTTATGATTTGGTCTCAAGACACCAGACTCTCCCAGCAGCCAAAGCCAGCAGACATGGCACAGTAATGAAATAAAATAATGAACTAGTTATGGGGATATTAAGGAGCCCCCGTGGCGCAGAGTGGTAAGCTGCAGTACTACAGTCCAAAGCTCTGCTCACAACCTGAGTTCGATCCCGACGGAAGTCGGTTTCAGGTAGCCGGCTCAAGGTTGACTCAGCCTTCCATCCTTCCGAGGTCAGTAAAATGAGTGCCCAGCTTGCTGGGGGTAAAGGGAAGATGACTGGGGAAGGCACTGGCAAACCACCGCGTAAAACAAAGTCTGCCTTGGAAACGTTGGGATGTGATGTCACCCCATGGGTCAGGAATGACCCGGTGCTTGCACAGGGGACCTTTACCTTTATCTATGGGGATAATGGGCTTGAGGCTTTCTACTATGGTCTTGGACAACATATATGTATGGCACACCCTGCTATCCATAATGTGAGAGGGTTGTTTGGAAGTGGGACAGAGATTTTATTTAGCAGTTGTAGTACTTCTAATTTATTTATATTTGTCCTACAAAACAGAGAACAATTAATAATTTGCTTGTTTTATCTAGCTGGTGTGACAGGAATGATACCCACTGAGATTTTTGATCAGATGACCCGCCCAGCTGGCTACATGATCTGTGGCTCTTTGATTTGGACCAACCTGTTTCTAGTGGGAATGGCATTTCCTTTCATCATGGTGGGTATATTATATATATCTATATGATAGTTTAAGAGGGTAGCCATGTTAGTGACTCGCAAAAGCTTGTACCCTGAAAATCTTGTTGGCCTATATATGATGTCGTTCCATACCCAAAGTTCACAAGGAGTGGAAGTGAGCCATTTTAAACCAAATATGCCTTCTGCTCAGCATCTCTTACATGTTCATTTTATATGCAATTTTTGCACCATTTAATGTTTCGTGTTAATACCTATGCTTTGCTTCAGTTCTGCTTTTAGATTTCCGGTCGGTTCTAAAACCCTAATCCTATTGTATTGTTTAATGACTGTCCCATACTATTTCTTTGACTCACTGTATTGACTCACTCTGTAATCTGCCTTGAGTTCAAGTGAGAAAGGCGGACTATAAATAATGTACATAAGTCTAAATAGACCTCTTTTATTTATTTAACTGTTGTATTTGAAAATGGCCAACAGTGTCAAAGCCACATTTGCTTCACTCCCAAGGTTTCCTTTGTCTCTAGCCCTGCCCTGCTTCCCACTCAGTTGTCTCATTTATAAGAAGTGATAACTTATTTTCTAATGCCTTTTCGTTCTCTCTCTGTCTCCCCACCCCCCTCCTCGCAGGAAGGCCTGGGCCATTTCTGCTATCTTCCTTTTTTCACCGTTTGTGTCTGCACTGCCCTGTATGTCAGTTTCTTCCTCCCCGAGACCAGGGGGAAAAGCTTTCTGGAAATCTCTGAAGAGTTCAACAAGCGCAATTTCAAAACTCAGACTTGTGAAAATTCCTGGACAAACTTGGAAGATACCAAATCCACTATGTTGTAACCACTGAGCAAACTGAAGAGACAGTGGGAATAAGCAAATCTGTCCCAACTCTCCCGATTGGGAGTTGAACCCAGTTTGTGTGGGGGTGTGGGGGTAGAATCCTTTTTCTGTTTCTAAAACATAAGGACCGTATGGAAAGGTCTTGCCTCAAAATCCATATTTCAAATTAGCACATGGAAATGCTCACTTCAAAACATATGGAGTCAAAATGCAGATTTCAGAAGTGGCATGAGTTTTCACACAAAACCTGAATGGAATTTCAGTATTTGGGCTAGATTTTAACTCTCAGTAAGTGCATAAGAGCAGGAATAATCACAGTCCGGTGCCAGCCAAAAATTTCTACTTTTGAACCTCAAACATTTGTGTTATCTGCACAAATAAATGGTATAGGAATTTAGTAGCATAGTTTTTTAGGCAATTCAGAATTGTGAATAAATCTGAAACAAATTTATGAAAACCAGTTATGTAAATCTCAGGTTTTAAAATCTGTAAATCCACACCCCAAAACCTAAGCTTCAGATTCTGAAAGTGTATTCAAGCATTCAAACTGATGGGAAGTTCTTGTTTGAGGATTGAGGACTTGATGTACAAGATCTGGGATTACATTTTCTTTTTAAAAACAATTTACAGCCCCAGAATATAGGAAGAGGAAATGTTTAGCCATCCCCTCCCATATCTTGCTCCCCTCTAAGAGGGGGAAAAGGCAGGGGACTGTCTATACCATCCCATCCCACCCCACTCACACACAAAGCTAATTATAACTTTAGGAGATGGTATCATTTAATCAGCAAAAATAAAGGAGAGGCAAGGATTAGATAAGCTTACCCAAAATAAAATTTGTAGAATTGAGCATTCATTGTAACCCTTTTGTTGATGCCTTTTGATCCCTGATGGGGGGATGCTAGGAGGAGACCTCAGCATGGTGACCTTTTTCTCTCTGAAGGGCATCCGCTGCATATTTGTTACTGTCATGCAGCCTTCCCTGGGAACTTGTTGGCCTCTTGTATTAAGGATGCAGCAGTAGCAAGAAAAACTCGGGACAGAAGAAGTCATTGTTGATGTTCATCATTTAATAAATCCTTTGGGTGTTTAACCACTTTTTGAAACATTAGTGCTGTTCTTGGTGAGAATGAAATAATGGTATGCTGGAAAGACAATTGTATAAAAATGCTTTGATATTGTATTATCTGATACCGAACAACCCGTCCTTTCCTTGGAATGAACAGTGATAACTGACTTTTCTCCCAACCCACTCAATAGTTTAGAAAACCAGTCAGTCCTGGTTGGGTAAAAAAACAAGTAATGAACACATGCATACGATTTGGCTTCCCACATGCAAATGGGCAAATAATGGAGGGGGGGTTATGTGTAGGCAAGGCTTGTGCCCAGTGCTTCAAACAAGGCTTCTAACGGGAGTTGAACCTGGAGTTCAGCAAGGGAGCTCAAGGAGGAGCAGGAGAGAACCGCTGGAGTCTGGGTTTCCTGAAAAAGGATATACAAAAATCAGCAAGGAGGGCTGTGTACCATAGTGTCCTTCCTGCTACAGAAATTGTCACAGATTGAGGTAAGCACCCTACTTCAACCCTAAAATATCTTTAAGCAACCAACCCAGTTATGAAGGTAGAAAGTCAGCAGGGAATGGGTGCTAGCCAGTGTTTTGCAGGGAGTGCTACATGTATAATTATCTGTGGGTATGTGACTGATGCATGGAGCTTTGAGCTCTCAGGAAGCAGGCTTGTTTCCCTGAGGCTAGGGTTGCTGACCAGGAGAAGGTGTGGGGGAGACAAAAAGGTTTGTGGACAAGACTTTCAAGGACCTGCTAAAACAGTTCCCCACTTGTATTGTCAGCTCTTTTACTGTCATGGAAATTGAGAGTCTTGAGGTTGGAGGGCATCAGACTGAGGAGAAGGGGCATGATCCCATAGATCTCTTCCTTGATGGGACCTTCCTTGGATGACGGACCAATATCCTCTTGTACTGAGGATAACCCTCAGTTGTTAGGATGAGCTATACAAAAGAGATGGGCCTCACTTGAACCAAAAAGGGAACCACAATGCTAGAAATCAAAAGTGGCAGTGCAGCTTTTAAACTAATCCTGGGGGGAAGCCAACAGAAACTGGAGAACCTTTGGTTTAGGACTAGTCAGTCCAAGTCAGTAAACACTCAAGATAATATTGATAGGAGAACAATAGAACTTGGGAGTGAGGGTAGGATGGCAAAAGAGGGTCATCTGCAGAAGGCGGACAGGGTTGTTGGAGAAGGAAATGTGTCTAGGCCAATGCTAGCAGCCTCCAAGCCAAGATGGAGAAGCAGGGTGCTTGGTGCTCAATGACAAGTTAGATGTAGAGAGTGTCTCAGAAGCATGGTAGAATGAGGAAATCAATGGGATACAGTCATCCCTGGGTATAAGCTCTACAGCACAACAGGAATGGATGTGTTGGTGGACGTGTTGCATTTTATATCAAAGAGGCACAGAATCAAATAAGAAGGTTAGGAGAATTAACTCCCCAACAACATGGTGCAGTGGTTAGGTTGTTGGTCTAGGAGCTGGGAGACCAGAGTATACACCTGCCTTTTTCCTGAGCATCTCAATGTGCCATGGGTTCAGCCATGATCAGGAAGGGTATGATGTCTGTCAAATGAATGGCCCACTTTTCACGGAAGATTTTGATGCTCTCTTGCTGCGGAGCAAAAAAAAAAGCGATTTAAATTTATTTTTCATGGGCGCGATTTAAATTCATGTTTTCATATCCCCGTCAATCCAGACGTAGTTGTGGTTTTTCATGGGAACAAAGCAAGCAGTATTCTACAACGGTTTGGTCTGTCCCCTTCTGAAAAGCTTATGGTTTATGCCCGCCCCAACTCCGCCCCAACTCTGCCCAGCGGATTACCCAGTGCAGTTCACCTCTGGACACAGCCCCAGCCAAAAAAAGCACCAGTCCCTCCAGTTTCCTTATATAACTTTTCTATTTACCATTCTCCCCCCCCCGTACTTGGCCACGCCCCCCCTTTCCCAGACTTCGACAGACGGTCATCATTGCCCCCCCCCCCCGTAGAGCTCCAGCCATTCATTGCCAGGAACTTCCATCCAGATAGAGAAGGGAGACCCAGAGCAGACTGGCTGCCCCTCTTCAGAAGGGTGACGGGAGTTTTGGCTTTGATTTGCTGCTGACAGGATGCCCCCAGCCAACACACATACACAGGATCGCACTGGCAGGAGGGAGATCTGTCCTGCATTGGAGGGAGGCTGTCCCCCGGGCTTGAAACTCTCCCAGCCAATTGCCATTCACAGGGGAGGATAAATTAGCCGGCATGGGCGGGGACAATTGGTCCGAACCCAGGAACGTTTTTCATGGAGCGGAAAAAAAAATGCGTAGCAACCACAAAGAACGGACCAACACAGGTTTGAGAAGACACGAAGTTGACGCGGTTTTTCTGCTAAAACTCGAAACGTTCATGAAAAATCAAAAATTTGCCGCGGGGCAAAACAAAGGCGAAACTGTGCCAAACCTCTGTGAAAAAAGGCCCAATGTCTTTTACTGAGTGTTCAACACAAGTCTATGATAGATTCTGCCTATCTACCCCTTGATGCTGAGTTCCACCACTTCCCTTCCATGACCAACAACACAGAGAACTTTTCCTAAATTTTGCTGTTCCAAGCACCGGCAGGCAACATGTTCTTTTTCACTTGAGGATTGAAGAGGCCTACTCGTGAGGCAAAAGTCAGGGCTCAGAGACCTGGGTTTTTTATGCATGAGAGTTTTACCTGGGGTTCAAGGCTCTCTTGACCCACACTTTTCTGTTCTGAATCCTAAAAATGCTATGCATGTCATTGTTTGCCCTGGATAAAGTCCTGGGGTTCCCAGAGTACCACAGAATCTCCAGCAACAATCCGCAAGCTTCTGAGTCCCCACCCCTTGAAAACGCTGCTTTGTAATTGGCTGTAAGAAATTGGCTATGAGAAAGATCACCACCACCCCAGCTCCCCTCTCCTGTCCTTTGGCTTATGCATGGAAATGGGGACGATGTGACCCAGGCTGATCTCAGGGGAGATTGAAAAATCACATTACAACAGGATTGAGAGGAACTGGACATTGCGTGGGCTAGGCACAAGGTCATCTCTAAGAGACCGGAAACTCGTGCATAACCCCACCGAAAAACCAAGTCGGACCGGCAGAGAAAGTAAGTCAAAGTGCCCATGCATAAAAGACCCTGATCAGTCTGGCAGAAGAAACCTGAGGAAGCATTACTCAGCTTTCCACACCAAGTCAGGTATTAATACGATGCCCTATATCAAGATCTGTCCTCGTGATGACTCAGGGCTGGCTCCTCTGCTTCTTGAAATGGTTAACCCAAGAGAATTCACCTTCAGCCATTTCCCAATGAGGTTGTAATGCAATTAAATCCTAGAAGTCAAATTTCAACTTCAGTTCCTGCTTTTGAACTAGAAAGGACCAAAGAGCTTCCGTCAGACAACTGTCTTTCACCAGCTGGAGCTCGGGCAGGATTTTTCTAAGACAATGACATCCAGCTTTCTCTCAGATCTGGTGAGTATCTGCACGTTCATCCTGATGCTGCTTCAAAATCAGGCTGGCAATCAGGATAGATCAGGGGGGTCCCCAACTGTGTTGAGCCTGTGGGCACTTCTGGAATTTTGAGGGAGGATAGTGGGCACCACACACACAAAAATGGCTGCTGAGGGAAGGGGTCAGTCACAAATATTTGAAAGGATCCAAAAATATTTGGAGGCTCCTAACCAAACCTATTATGGAGGCCGCTGTTTCTAAATGGGTAGTTTTTGAATGCAAAGGTGATTCCTCCTGGGCTCTTCTTAAGCACTTTCTGCAGTAAGGAGGCAGAGGATAACTGGGATTATTCCTTTGCTTTGGATGTGTGTGTGTAAAGTGCAGTCAAGTCACAGGTGACTTATGGTGACCCCTTTTGGGGTTTTCATGGCAAGAGACTAACAGAGGTGGTTTGCCAGTGCCTTCCTCTGCACAGCAACCCTGGTATTCCTTGGTGGTCTCCCATCCAAATACTAACCAGGGCTGACCCTGCTTAGCAGCTGAGGTCTGACAAGATCAGGCTAGCCTGGGCCATCCAGGTCAGGTGCTTTGGATAAGATATTCTATTTGGTTTCAGTTTGCAAAGAGAAGGGAGGGTTTGCTTCCTGCATGGCCACCAGGAAAGGTTTCCAAGCTCAGGATATAAGAATGTCTGTGTCCAAGCTCAGGGCACATGGCTGTGGCACAACTGCCCAAAATAAGCTGTGTGCCTTTGATGGTCAGGCAGCTCCCAGGGGAGTGACCTGACCCTCTCCATTTTCTGAGTTTCGTCCTCAAGGCTCACTAAAGCAAGAGAACACCAGGAAACACATCAGTGGGTACCATGATGTGCCAAGGAACCATGTTGGGGACCACAGATTTTGCCTGAGTTCCCATTTGAAGAAAAAAAGGGGCAGCACCAAGGCAAAACAAAGGCGAGGAAACAAATGGTGCAAAGGGAAGTGATTCTTTAATAAGTTTTATAACCCCAACAAGTTTCACGTACAGCTTCGTCAGGGGGAATCTCAGATTCTGCTGAACAATGTCCCCATGCGTGCAATGATGTGTGTTGGGGTTGTAAAACTTATTAAAAAATCTTTTCCCTTTGCACCATTCATTTCCTGAGTTTCCCTATACCGTTTAAAGTGCTTTCAACTCCTCTCACATCCCTGATGAACACACGTGAAAGGCAATGCTCAAAGTGCTCGTACTGCATTTCTTATTTAATTGTTGGACAGCTACCTCAGGAAGGCTGGAAGGCACACCCAGGCTTCCCTTCTTCCAGTAGGGCTTGGAAGGGGCTTTAAGGGGAGCAAGATTTCCATAGCACCAGATAAAGTTTATACACAGCACTGCCAGCCAGCCCTCTTGCTCTCAGCCTCTACTCCATCCAAAGGCCCAATATCTCTTCTGTCAACTGGAAGCATGGTATGTGATGTACTTTTCTGTCACAAGAATTAACAGCCACATTGAGGGGGAAATGTCTTTTGTTTGCAGGTACAGTACCAGCGACTGTTTCTAATGATGATTGTGTTAGGAGTGGGTGGAAACCTCCTTATTGGCTTCCAGGTTTCTGTGATCACCTATCCTTCTGAGGTAAGTGATGGCTTCTTATTTGTAGCGGTGCAGTCGACCTTCCAGGCACTGGCTGGCAACTGTTTTATGGACGCTTATCAGACAGTGTGCTTTATGAGTGGAGGAAGACAACTTCTATGGGTGGATCACTTGTCTGGATACGTGTGGAGCAGCAAAAATGGAGAAATAACTCATCCCCCAGTCCTGTTTCCATGCATGAAAACCCCTTTGGGGAGAAGGTAGGAGCCCTTCCTCCCCACCCACCCCCGCAAAGTGGAACCCAGACCCACCTCATTAAAAACCCAAATGTGTAGTTTGGCCCTTATTGAATGCAGAGCAAGTGAATAGAATGGGGCATATAATGTGGGGAAGAGAGGGCAATGCAGCAGAAGCTGATTGGCGAAAGAGTGGAGCGAACTGAAGAAGGATTTGAGAGAGGAGAAGGGAGCGAATAAAACATCAACATTCACCATAGGCTGGAAAAACCAGTAGAAAATGGAAAGTGTAACTGGAGGAAACATCTGAATACATGAGGACAAACAGCAAGCATGGGGAATAGGAATGATTTTGGATTTGGGTTTGTTATAATTGTGCATTATTTAGCTTTGTGTTTCTGATTAAATTTAATATTAAGAAGTAATGCAGTCTTCAGTTAAAACTGGTTGACAGTCTACCTCTCCTGTTTTATAATTAATCAAGAATCTCAATCATTACATAGGCTTGCACAATGTGTGTCAAAAGTGTCTGTTTGGGAAAAATCTGCAGCCAGCATTAGGAGTTGTTTGTACAGTGATACTCCTAACCAATGGTTGATATGGTCCCCTCTGAAAACCTTTTTCAGGAATTGGGAAGTAGCTAAATCCAAGGCCTTTCTCCCCATTCTTGCCTACAACAGGTGATTACATTGCCAGAGTTCACCACAACAATCACCTGTTTTGGTCGGTGTGCATGTGGAGATTAGCGTCCTCAGGTGTGTATGGAGAGTAGTGTCCTCAGGTGACTGGGACCCAGATATTACACACCTATCATATTCGGTGTTCTTTGGATTTCCATCCACTGCTACAGCACACAAGAAGAAATGTATGTGTGTACATATAGGGGGTCCACAAGTCATCACAGGAGAGGAAAAAATTTGGAATTCCCACCCCCTAAATATTACCCTCCAGGATTCTCTAAGTCCTCAGGACCTGAGGCAGACTGATTTCTCCTCTCCCATTTTTTCTTTTCATTGATTCTCAACATTATGTTCCTTCTGAAGCATGCTCAGTCCTTGGCAGAGCTTTTTTGGGGAGGGGGGCCTTGGTTAATTTACAAAGTATTATTACTCATTACACAAGGGGAGTCCCTCAAGGACATAGAGATGCCTTCCTTACTTCCTTGTGGACGACCCAGTTTTGCTGGCATTTGTTTGACATGGGGCCAGCCATTTTATTACTCCATGTAGTGATATTTATATAACCCCCTTTTTGTTCATAACTGCAACCTGAGCCATTAAGCAAAGCTTGGCAACTCTCCTTGGGGTCCCCAGAGGAATTAATACCTCTCCTCTGAAAACTCGGACAAAAGGATCAACCCTATTTCTCCTTCAGCTTCCAGTAAGAGCTGTTTCAGTCTCAAGCTTCCTGGAAAGTGTTTCTTCCCAACAACGGATTCTGTAAATATGCCTTTGATATCAGCAAGAAATGCGAGTATTAGGGATGGTTAATGAAATTAAGATTCCTGCTTGAAGCTGTGGATTAATATAGCTCTTATGAAAGCAGCAATCCTATTTGGCTGCATTTCTATTTATCTGATTACTTTATGTTCCTCTGTCTACTAGAATAAATGATGGTTTTGTAAACGCAGAGAGGGAGGGTTTTTCCTTTAATCCTGCTTTTCAGATAATAATGATTTTTAAATGAAAAATGAGCATTCAGTATTTAAAAAAAGAAATGAGTCAGAACTGAAGTTGTATACTAATTTTAAAAGTCTTGCTTTTTTTTGGTTCCCAGGATATAAAGAGATTTATCAATGCAACCTGGGTAGAACGGTATGGCTCTCCCCTTCATCAAAAAACCATCTCCCTGCTCTGGTCCTTGGTTGTGTCTCTCTACTGCGTGGGAGGTTTGTTGGGCTGTCTGTGGAGTGGACCTCTGGCAAAGAGATATGGAAAGTAGGTATCTTTCTAACCTGTCAGGATACATTGATAGGGTTGCCAGGTCCCTCTTCACCACCAGTGGGAGGTTTTTGGAGCGGAGAGCGGGGTTTGAGGAGGGGAGGGACTTCAATGCCAGAGAGTCCAATTGCCAAAGCAGCCATTTTCTCCAGGTGAACTGATCTCTATTGGCTGGGGATCAGTTGTAATCCCAGGGGAGCTTCAGCTAGTACCTGGAGGTTGGCAACCCTATACATTGATCCAACACACCATTATGAT
Organism: Euleptes europaea; assembly: GCF_029931775.1. Classification (NCBI taxonomy): domain Eukaryota; kingdom Metazoa; phylum Chordata; class Lepidosauria; order Squamata; family Sphaerodactylidae; genus Euleptes; species Euleptes europaea. Next base: position 40,438,704 of record NC_079324.1, read on the forward strand.
CACGAAAGAAGGCAACCTTTACATTATTTTTATGCTTAACGGGGCCATCAACATTTTCTTTAATGAGCTCTATGTTTGAGTAATGACAAATATCCCAAGCTACTTCCCCTAGCCCGGGCATGTTACCAAGTTTTGTTGTGGTCTGGAAACAGAACAACAACTAATAAAATTACCAGAAATGTCATTATCAACTAAGCAGTACACAGAGAAATCCTATAAAATGAAATCTTTTAAAAAAAGGCTAGAACAGATCTTCTCAAAATATTTTCCTGGGTCTCCTATCTAGGGGGTGCACGAGCTACTCTGCAGCAGCCAACAAAGTACTGGGTAGTTCACCAGCTACCTTTTGAAGACCCCTGATGTACAACACTTGGTCTGACCTCTGCAGTAATTCAAAGTCTCTTGCAACAGAATTAAAATTGTGACAATGGAATTAATTGAAATCAGCCAGCAGCGTGTTGTATCTGGAGAATGTTAACAGTGAACACAAAGATGCTGCTGGGAACCTTTTATTTATACCACTGTTTTGTTTCTTATAGAAAGACAACCTTCATGATCAATGATCTGATCATAATTTCAGCTGCCCTTCTCATAGGCTGCAGTAGGACTGCTAGATCTTATGAAATGATTCTGATTGGACGCTTCCTCTATGGCATCACTGCAGGTAGGACCTATCAACCCTGGCTAAAACCAAATTCCACCCAGAATCAAGGTTGGGAAGCCATGAGGGGGAACAATTTGGAATTCTTACCCTACCAAGAAAAGGACATTATTACTTGTATCTGAAAAGGGGACCCCTTTAATACAGGTGCGAAAGCTAAGTTCACATGATACTAAATTGGGAGCAAACAGAAGACAGAGCCAGGATACAGGATGATCTTGACCGGCTGGAGAATTGGGCTAAAACTAATAAAATGCACTTCAACAAAGATAAATATAAAATTCTGCATTTAGGTAGGAAAAATCAAATGCATAATTATAGGATGGGAGAGACTTGTCTTAGCAGTAGTGTGTGTGAAAAGGATCTTGGTGTCTTAGCAGACCAAACACTGAACAGGAGTCAGTAGTGTGATGCGGTAATTAAAAAGGCAAATGCGATCTTGGGCTGTATCAAAAGAAGCATAGTGTCCAAATCACACTACGTGATGGTATCGCTTTACTCTGCTCTGGTTAGACCTCACCTAGAGTATTGTGTTCAGTTTTGGGCACCGCAATTTAAGAAGGATATAGACAAGCAGGAACGTGTCCAGAGGAGGGCAACAAAGATGGTGAGGGGTCTGGAGACCAAGTCCTATGAGGAAAGGTTGAAGGAGCTGGGTATGTTTAGCCTGGAGAGGAGAAGACTGAAAGGTGATATGATAACCATCTTCACGTACTTGAAGGGCGGTCATATAGAGAAGGGTGCCGAGTTGTTTTCTGTTGCCCCAGAAGTTCGGACCAGAACCAACGGGTTGAAATTAAATCAAAAGAGTTTCTGTCTAGACATTAGGATGAATTTTCTAACAGAGCGGTTCTTCAGTGGAACAGGCTTCCTCAGGAGGTGGTAAGCGCTCCTTTCCTGGAAGTTTTTAGGCAGAGGCTAGATGGCCATCTGTCAGCAAAACTGATTCTATGACCTTAGGCAGATCATGAGAGGGAGGGCATCTTGGCCATCTCCTGGGCATGGAGTATGTGTCACTGGGGGAGTGGGGGGGAGGTAGTTGTGAATTTCCTGCATTGTGCAGGGGGTTGGACTAGATGACCCTGGTGGTCCCTTCCAACTCTATGATTCTATATTGCACTTCCAGTAGATGCCAGGGAGGCTGTGGAAACTGTGCACAGATACTGGGAAGCAGTTTTGGGACAGATGAGGGCCAACATGCTAAAACTTAATCCAGACATAATAGAGGCACTGTTATTTTTGTGGGGGAGGAGGTCTGACCCAAGAAATGGGTTATCCCCTGTTCTGGGTGGGGTTGTACTCTCCCTAAAGGAGCAGGTTTGTAGCTTGAGGAAGCTGTTGGACCTGGGGGTCCTGTTGGATAAACAGATGGAAGTGGTGGCCTGGGGTGCCTTTTACCACCCTCAGCAGCTGTGGCCATTCCTAGGCAGGAAAGATCTTGCCACTGTGATGTATGCCCTGGTAACATCTATGTTAGATCACTGCAGTGTGCTCTATATGCGGCTGACCTTGAAGACTGTCTGCAACTACAGCTGGTACAGAACACTGCAGCCAGAATGTTGACTGGAGCTGGTTGCAGGGATAGGTTTGCCATCCTTCAGGTGTTCCTTCCAACTTACCCCAGTAATTTAAATACTAAAGCAGCAGGAGAACATGGATAGGTAGCATATTGAATAGAAGAAAAGAAGAAGAGTTGGTTTTTATATGCCGACTTTCTCTACCACTTAAGGGAGACTCAAACCGGCTTACAGTCACCTTCCCTTCCCCTCCCCACAACAGACACCCTGTGAGGTAGGTCGGGCTGAGAGAGCTCTAACAGAGCTGTAACTTGCTTAAGGGCACCCAGTTGGCTTCGTGTGGGGGAGTGGGGAAACAAATCCAGTTCATCAGATTAGCCTCTGCCACTAATGTGGAGGAGTGGGGAATCAAACCTGGTTCTCCAGATTAAAGTCCACTGCTCCAAACCACTGCTCTTAACCACTACACTATAGAACATAGTGTATATATAGCTGATGGCACATAAGGATTGTGTGTCTGTTAACTTCTTAAAAATATTTATAGAAATATAACTGTCCTCCTTTCTATTGAAGGTATCTGCCTGAACATCCATGGACAGTACGTTGGAGAAGTTTCACCCAAGAAGCTGAGAGGCTTTGCAAACACCACATCATCTGTTTTTTTTGCACTAGGAAAAGCCTTGGGGCAATTGATGGGCTTAAGGTAAAATCACCCTGACCACTGACCTACTAAACAATCTTCATTATTCCCACCCATGACTTTGCTCTTTTCCCCCCACATTTATTTATTTATTTATACCCTCACCTTTCTGCCCAATGAAGACCCCAAAGCAGCTTACATCGTTCTCCTCTTTATCCTCAAAATATCCCAGTGAGGTAGATAAGGCTGAGAGTCTGGACTGGCCCAAGGTCACCCAGTAAGCTTCCATGGCTGATTAGGGGAATCAAAGCACTGTCTCTCAGATTCTGGCCCGACACTAAGGACTACGTCACACTGGGGACAGATAATCATAATAGATAAATCCATGGCATGGTTAGATGATTGTATCTAATGTTTACTTTTCTTCCTTTTGTCCATTTTCCAAAAGTAATTTTGTCACTTTCTGTGGTTAAGTTATTATTTGGGCAATGGGTATTGACCTGAGGGAACTCAGAGCCCATCAAAGGGTAAGCTGATGTTGCAGGACTGGGTGGGTTGTTGTTTTTTATCTTGTCCTAAAACCGTGAGATGTAAACATATCACTGGGATTTTTTAGAAAAGGACGTCTCGTAGTTTTTCTCCCCTCCCTCATCAGATAATTGTCTGTGAGCATAAATAACATATTTGTGCATGTTCTCACCAGAGAACTCTTAGGCACTCAAACTTTCTGGCCTTTGCTGTTGGCTTTGTGTGGATTCGCAGCCCTGGTGCAACTGCTGCTCTTGCCATTCTTCCCAGAATCCCCCCCATACCTGTTGCTTGAAAAGGATGACAAAGAAGGTTGCTTACAAGGTAATGTTGGCTGCTCTGTTCCCTGCTTTTATTGTTTTCTTTGTTGGCATCTGCTATAAAGGGAAGGCAATGAGGGCCAAACTAGATGTGACAGCATCCTTGTGGCTGCCATTTTAAAGCCATTTAAAAACACCTTAATCAGGATTGGACCTCAACATGGCAGGCTGAGGCACTCTTGTCTCCCCATACCTTATCACATGCTGAACCTCCCCCCCACCCCAGGCACACACGCTGCTGTTTTGAGCACTTGAAAAGTAGTAGGGTTGCTTTCACCATAAGAGTTGAGTGTGGGGTAGGGTTGCTTTCACCATAAGAGTTGAGTGTGAAAGTTGTGGGGGACCACATCGAAGTGCACACCAAACATGAGGAGTGCCCGAACAAGCATGGTTACATCTCTTGGGAGTTTCACCGCTGCTACATGATCCCCAAGGGGGTTGACCCCACTTCGGTTGCCTCGGCACTGTCTCCAGACGGAATACTCTCCATCACGGCTCCCGTTTCCCAGGCTGCCCTTCCACAGGAGTGCAGTCTTCTTCTTCTTCTTGCTAACCTTCAGGTGGTGGCTGGAGATCTCTTGCTATTACAAACCCCACCCTCCTCAGGCTCCTCCCCCAAAATCTCCAGGTATTTCCTAACCCGGAGCTGGCAACCCTATGCTGGGCGGGCATGAATGCCACACTGCAGGTCCGATCAGGCCCTACCAGCATTTTTAAATGGCTTAAAAATGGCAGTGGCATCCTCGTGGCTTTCATGAGAACGCTGCCAGGTCTAGATCGGCCCTTATTCTGTGAACAAGGTTGAACCTTGAGATAGAACGGGAAAGGCATATCTCTACAATGAAAGAGGATAGAGACTTAGTACTGGAAAAAAAAGAAAAAATGAAAGCTGGGAATTCAGAGGACATAAAGAGCAATGGCATAGTGGGACGAAAAATTATTTTATTAAGTTATACTGGCCCAACATGCTTTGCATATGCCTCTTTAAGTGGATCTATAAGAATGTAAATAAAAACAAGAAAAAATTACCATTAAAATGCAGAATTAAGCAACTTAGTAAGAACACAGTCAACACTGAGCATGTGAAAATGTCTTATTTTAGGAAAGAATTTTGCAAATTTCATCAAGACACGGTTATCCTTCAAATTTATTCTTCATTAATTTATTCTTAAAGTCACAATTTTCTTTCATATATCACGGGCATTAGTTCTTGCCAACATCTGCCTGAAGCCTTTTCACCCTAAGAAACAGAAATAGCATAAACCTTATGTATACAAAGTATTGACAGTATCCCTTGAGATAACAGAATTAAGGATGAGTCTATTTCTTCAGTTCCAGTCTTATACCTGCAGTTCCATTATTTATTTGTTATACCTTTCTTCCATCATGGAACTCAAGATGGAGTACATACAGTAGACCTCACCATCTATATTCAGATAAGCATTGCAAGGTTATTTTTGCCTCTGTAAGGACCACCTTTGCCCTGACTTGGATAGGCCCAGGCTAGCCTGATCTCATCAGATCTCAGAAGCTAAGCAGGGTTGGCCCTGGCTAGTATTTAGATAGGAGACCTCAAAAAAATACCAAAGTCATGACGCAAAGGCAGAAAATGGCAAACCACCTCTGAACTTCTCTTGCCGTGAAAATCCTATGGGGTCACCATAAGTCAGCTGTGACTTGATGGCGAAAGAAAGAAAGAAAGAAAGAAAGAAAGAAAGAAAGAAAGAAAGAAAGAAAGAAAGAAAGAAAGAAAGAAAGAAAGAAAGAAAGAAAGAAGGAAAGAAAGAAGGAAAGAAAGAAGGAAAGAAGGAAAGAAAGAAAGAAAGAAAGAAAGAAAGAAAGAAAGAAAGAAAGAAGGAAAGAAAGAAAGAAGGAAAGAAGGAAAGAAAGAAAGAAGGAAAGAAAGAAAGAAAGAAAGAAGGAAAGAAAGAAAGAAAGAAAGAAAGAAAGGACCACCTTCAGTACGTGAGTCCTGCAGCATGTATTGAGATATCCCATTTTGAGAGCCTGTCCACTCAGTATCCACATCAGCAGCTATAGTATTCCCTTCTCAATGAGAAAATAATGTTGGACTTACAGTGAAGTGCTTTTCCCACAGGAAATCAGGTTAGGGTTGCCAGCTCTGGATTAAGAAATACCTGGAGATTTTGGCGGTGAAGCCTGGGGAGAGTGGGGTTTGGGGGGGAGGAAACTCAGCAGGGTATAATGCCATAGTGTCCACCCTTCAGAGCTAGAGTTGCCAACCTCCAGGTATGTACTAGCTGGAGATCTCCTGCTATTACAACTGATCTCCAGCTGATAGAGATCAGTTCACCTGGAGAAAATAGCCGCTTTGGCAATTGGACTCCATGGCACTGAAGTCCCTCCCCTATCAGGTTCCCCTATCAGTAGGTAAAAGATTTGTGAAGTGTTATGTGCCTATAGTATCTGAAGTGATCTCTTCTTATGGGGGGATGACTACTGTTTGCCTTCTAGAAATGAACCAAAGTTCATTCCTCAGACAACTACCTGACACACCTGGCCTTTTTCTTAGAAAGTGTAACTAATCTTAGACCTCAAAATGTTCACACCAGTGGTTTCTGTGTTTGCATAATAAGGCTTAATTCCCATCCATTTTTGGAGACCATTTAAAAGCTTTCAGATTCCAGATCAAATCAGGAGGTTTGGGTGAAATCTAAAATCTGTTGTGCCTATTTCCAGTCAGATGGAATTATTAATTGGGAGGGCCTTAAATCTGATATTAGTCAGCCTCTGTTCAAAAAATGTATTCTTCAGTTAGGTCCTGTTCTGTCTCTATTTTTTTTTTCTTTTGGGGAAGGCTTTGGAGCACCTTAATGCTGTCTGCTAAGTTGATTTTTGAGTTCAGCTGACATTATGAACAACAGAGTGAATTGGTATTTGAATAACAGTCCTTTCTTTGTTCTTCCGCAAAGCCATGAAAGACCTCTGGGGTGAAGGACATCACCAAGCTGAGGTGGATGACCTGATGAAGCAGAAGGCCTCCATGAGGAATTCCAAAAGCTTAAGCATTCCAGAAGTGATGAAAGATAAATCCCTACGGCCGTCTTTATGCATTGTCTTTCTGCTGACAATGAGTATGCAATGGTCCGGCTTGAGTGCAGTTGAGTACAGTCACTTCAAGAAAGTACAGCCTGTTCCTTATAGCCCCATGTTCTCATCACTGGTGTGGGACTCACCATATAATAGTCATGAATCTTGTAATGTACAACACAGTTTATACAAAAAATTATAACACAGGAGCAAGTTTTGCCATGCAAGTTGCTTTTCCCACAGTGAATGTTAGTTCTCAGAAGTTTGGTTGAACCATCCCATCAATGAATATGAATGTATCTGTGGCCATTAACACAGTCAATTGGCTTGGCTCTTTTTGCCCAAAAGTACCAGAATTCTAACTCTCCATTATTAAAACACATCATATGATATTGTACTAGCAGAAGTTCATAGTCAGAGCTTCTAATATGTGTTACTTTTTCCTTTCCAGATCTACTTCTATGCCTTTGAAGTTTTCCGCACAGCCAAGGTGGAGGACGTTCTTATACCCTATGTAGCACTAGGAGTTGGCACCTGTGAATTCATCTCTGTGATCCTGTGTGTAAGTCAAACTTGCCCAAACTTGTTGGAGCAAATGTGGTGATTGCCTAACATGGTGCTTTTTGAGGATGAAGGTGGCAACGTCTTCCCTACCTGCTGCCAGTCTCTCATCCCACCCGCTTCACCTCTGCCACCATGCCTCCCCACCTGGGGGCCAGAGCATCTAATTTCCTTGCCTTCACAGGCCTCTTGAAAAACAGTGCAACAAGTTGTGCATGCTCTGTGTACCCAGTAGAACTTTCTGAACTCTTGTGAGATGCATTCCTCTCTTAAAGAGGTCAGCCACCTTCCTTGGCAACAGGCAAACAAAAGAACAGTAAACTTTTTGGAGAAACAGGAATCTTGTGGAAGTTTGGAAAGCCACGTAGAGCATGCGGAGGTCGCCATACCAATTTTTAAAGATGTTTGAAAGAGTGAGAAGGCCAGAAGAATTGCTGCTCTGGCTTCTGAGTGAGGACAGCATCTGGCCAGCTTCAAACAGAACTATTAATTAAGCTGGTGCAGGGGCAGCCTAGTGCCTTTCTTTGTAGGCCCTTTATTTCTTCCTTATGAAAAATGGGATCCGTTCCAGATGGAAAGGAACAGATCAAGACAGAACCGACATACTAATGTAGACATTTCACTTCGCAATGGCCAGCAAAGTGACCTTGTGTTGACTTGAGAGGGCAGTGTGACAGAGGAATTCTGTCTTGTCATAGGTGGCGAGAAACCTTTTTGAAAAGGAACCAAAAACAAGTGATGGTGAACGTCAACCTCAGTTTGGAGTCACTACTTCAAATTCCTCCCAAGGCACTCGGTGGTAAACTCACCACGTGCTCAATGGGATCAGTCTAGTGTCCTTTTAGGTTTGCAGTTGAGATTTTCCCCTTTTTGTGCCTAATGATGATACTTTTTGGACCAAACAGTGCTCCATAATTGACCACATTGGCCGAAGGATTCTGCTGTGGGGAGGCTGTGCAATGATGGCTTTGGTTTTGGCCTTTCTCATAATGACCCTCTCTCTTCAGGTAAGTACCTACCTGTGCTACTCTCCTAAACAGTTACAGTTCCCAGTTTGATTTATAATCTGCTGTGAACCCCCACCACCCAGTATAGGAAGTTTCTTTTTGATTCACAGCTCTCTGATGTGTCCACAGCTGACAGGTCCCTTTTCTGCCTGTGTCTGAGACTGCCAACAGCCACACAGAGCAGATGCAGTGGTAACTGGACTTTGCTGAAACCAAGGCAGCTGCAGAACCTCTGTGGACAGCCCTAGCCCCTTTCATTCTTTTCAATAGGCTTCAGTCATTGGACTGTGCTGAATTTCATAGTCAACAGGCAGGCCTCAAATTGCTTCCTGCCTCTCCACCCCCTAGCCTATATTACTGATGCTCTTCCTCTGACAGATGAAAGCTAATGAAAGTAGATTTTCTGAAAAGTTATGTGGCTAATCATGCCTCGGATAAGCTGAAACTATATAATGATGACAGCAGAATCCAATTCACAGCAGACCCCAGACTACTTCTGACCATCTAGTAGGGTTGCAAGGTATTTCCGGTTTGGGAAATACCTGGAGATTTTGTTGTGGAGCCTAAGGAGGGCAGGGTTTGGAGAGGGGAGGGACTTCAATGCCATAGAGTGCAATTGCCAAAGCTGCCATATTGTCCAGGGGAACTGATCTCTGCTGCCTGGAGATCAGTTCTAGTAGCAGATCTCCAGCCACAACCTGGAGGTTGGCTACTCTACTATCTAGCTCAGTTGAATCTCTCCACTCAAATCACAGCTCAGTGAGAAAAATATTGCTATCTGAATGTAATTGAGAAGGATGTAATCTCAATCATTTTATATATAATTTTCTCCTTTGCTGTGTATTTTCTTCCAGGATAAGTTCCCTTGGATGTCCTACTGTAGCATCGCCCTCATCTTCTTGTTCGTAATCTCTTTTGGACTTGGTCCATGTGAGTAAATCAGCATGGGGCAGTGGGAAGTAAACAAAAGGTTATTTCAGGAACTGCTGGTGGCTTTCTAGAGTCGGCTACAACAAAGATTTAACACAATAGTGTTATTCTGTTGACAGCAGTAGAAAACAGCAAGAGTTCAGTAGCACCTTAAAGACTAAAAAAATTTCTGGCAGGATATGAGCTTTCTGAAGAAGTGAGCTGTGGCTCACGAAAGCTCATACCCTGCCAGAAATTTTGTTAGTTTTTAAGGTGCTTCTGGACTCTTGCTCTTTTCTACTAACAAAGATTTAAGGAGGCATAGCGGCTTGGCACCAAAGTGAACTGAAAATTCTCTGGGGGAATGAACAAATCAGTCCTGATATGCTTTGTACCTAAATGGCTCTTCTTCAAAGAAATCCGCCGTTTTGGACAGCTGGCACAATCCAGTCAAAGTATTTAGATTCACTGATTTTCACAGGAGAGTTGGTGATCTCATGCGTTGAAATGAATGGGACTTACAATACTAGAAAAAGAAGAAGAGTTGGTTTTTATATGCCGATTTTTTTTACCACTTAAGGGAGACTCAAACCGGCTTACAGTCGCCTTCCCTTCCCAGCTGAGAGAATGTGACTTGCTCAAGGTCACCCAGCTGGCTTCTTGTGTAGGAGTGGGGAAACAAATCCAGTTCACCAGATTAGCCTCCGCCACTCATGTGGAGGAGTGGGGGATCAAACCCGGTTCTCCAGATCAGACTCCACCGCTCCAATACTACTCTAAGCAGAGCTACACCCTTCTACTCCCATTGACTTTAGTAAACTTTGAAGGGCTTAGAGTGGCACTGTTAGGGGAACCAGCGTAGTGTGGGTGTTAAGAGTTGTGGACTCTAATCTGGAGAACTGGGTTCGATTCCCCACTCCTCCACATGAAACCTGGTGGGTGACCTTGGGCCAGTCACAGTTCTCTCAGAACTGTGTCAGCCCATGCGGAGGCAGGCAATGGCAAACCTCATCTCTTGCCTTGAGAACCCTATGAGGTTGCCATAAGTCAGCTGTGACTTGATGGCGTGCACAAACACAGGATGGCACTATTACTGGCTCAAGCACAATGTTTCTATTGATGTTAAAGTTTTGCTGAAATATTTTGTGTTATCAAGAAGAAACAAAACCTTCTCTTTACCTGTGAATAGCACATGATGTATGGGTTCAGCTCTCATTTAGTGTTACCCTGGACGGCTGTTTTCTTTGACCAGTCCTGATGAATACATCACTGAGCTGTGATTGGGCTGCCTGATAGCATGCCTCCACTGTGAACTGCAGAAATAGCACTTTTGATGGGAGGAGAGAAATTAATTTTTTTCTTCTTTTTTTTGTTTGTTTGTTTAAAAGAAGTTGGAGATAACATTCCCAGGGCTCTTATTTTCTGTCCCCATGTCCTTTTCAGGTGGTGCTGTCATCTCTGTCATGGTAGAGATTTTCAACCAGTCAGCAAGAGCATCAGCATTTGTCATTGTGGGCACCACCAGCTGGATGTGCCTCATTGTGGTTGGGATGGGCTTTCCCTTTGTTGTGGTAAGTCACCTTCCATGGCGCTCAAGTGGAGGGGGATGCATAATTCCTGTTTCTGCACGGTGATCTTTATTGTATTCACAATGCATGGCAGAAAGCCAGTGACCCAACAGTGATCAGAGCCAGGCTGTGGTGAAATCACTGCTGTGATACCTGCCCATTAAAGAAAAACTCAATGAGACCATTGCTTTGAGATTACCATGCTTTCGTTTGGGTTTTCTTGTTTTTACCAGTGTTTTCCCAGCTTGAACAGCTGCTTGGGGGGGCACTTCTGCCTCCCCCAGGCCGTTTTCAGACACTGAACCCCCCCAGGAGTTATTTACTGGGGGGGGGGGGGGTTCAGTATATGGAAAAAAAAGCATGAGGGAAGGCAGCAGTTCAAGCTGGAAAAATACTCCTCTATTTAAACTGACATTCCTGAAGCTGATGTGTGTGGGACCAGGGGGAAAAGGTTGGGTTTGGGAAACCCTAAGTCATCTAGTGAACAAACATTATCATGCATTTTGGACCTACGAAGTTCCTAAGAAGTCATGATCTCTCCAGGACAGAGTATAGTCTACACAGTATCTATTAATGTGAGAGGTTTAGAACAATATATCATTTTTTCCTATGTTTCCCTCCCCAGGAGATCCTCGGTCCTTTGTGCTTCCTTATATTTTTGGCCGTGCTCATTGGGATAGTGATTTTCATCTACATCTTCCTTCCTGAGACAAAGGGCAGGTCGATTGCAGACATCACAGAAGAACTAGGCAGGATACAGTTTGGAAAGAAATTCCTACTGACTGCTTTAGGAATAAATCTCACCAGAGACCCTGGTTTCTGTACCGAGTTATGATTGGTCAGAAACTAGTTCTCTACCTGAATGAAATGGGCTCTTGTTGAAGAAACATTGTCTTGGAAAAAACTACTCACATTTCATACCCAGGGACTTTAATTTATTGCAATTCAACTTCATCTAAGTGCACAAGGTGAGTTGTATACATTTAGATGAATGTTATCTTATTATTTTTTTTGCAGTGCAAGAGATACCAGTTTGCATGAAACAGGGCTTCTGATGCTCGACAGGGTGGTTTGCCATAAATGCAATAAAGCACGATGATGGACTAGAAAGACAGACTGAATTCTTGGAGCATGGATAGCTAAGGAAACCAAGGTCTATGGAGAGACGCCCAAAGAAGACTTTGCCTTGGGGGCATAGGAAGAGACTCAATGCTTCCATCTTCTGAAACCAGAATCAGAAATTTGCTTTGGGATGCAGATTAACATGCATCCAGAATGCTGTGCTGAAAGCAATACCATGTGTATTTGTTACAGTCCAATGAGGGGGAGAGCACTATGCAGATATGGCTTTCATTGCCTGGAGAAGAAATGTCTTGCCCTCTAACACAGGCTTAATGTATGGAAATGGGCAGTTGAAGCTTTTCAGGGCTGGGAGGTAAATAACATCACCTGTCCAATCACATCACATTAAGCCTCTGTTAAAGGAGCAGGAAAATTTTTTTCCAGATTGTTGGCAACCCTAAGGAAAGTGATCATCCTCTAAATCCCCATCTGCCAGATGCTTACTCAGCCTTCTTTAAAGTATTTCCAAGGCCAATAGAATTGTCGTGAAATATTGCCAAGAATTTCCAGGTAAACTCCTGGAAATTTGGTGATGGTGCTTGGGGAAGGCATATTTTGTGGCGGGGATTACAGCATGGATGTAATACTAGGGTTGCCAGGTCTCTCTTCACCACCGGCGGGAGATTTTTGGGGTGGAGCCTGAGGAGGGCGGGGTTTGGGGAGGGATTTCAATGCCATAGAGTTCAATTGCCAAAGCAGCCGTTTTTCTCCAGGTGATCTGATCTCTATCGGCTGGAGATCAGTCGAATTAGCAGGAGATCTCCTGCTACTACCTGGCAGTTGGCAACCCTAGGTGATACCTTAGGGTCTCCAACCTCCAACTGGGGCCTAGAGATCTCCCAGAATCATACCTGACCTGCAGATGACAGAGATCAGTTCCCCTTGAAAAAATGGCTGTTTTGGAGGGTGAAGTCTATGGCTTTATACCCCACTGAGCTCCCTCCCCAAACCTTCCCAGGCTCCCCCCCCAGATTTCCAGGAACTTCCCAACCTGGAGCTGGCAACCTTATCACAGAGTCTGTACTCTGGAAATCTGTTGTGATTCTGGTAGAAGTCCAGGCCTTTTTTATGTTAAACCAAAAAAAAAAAAAAAAAAAGCAGCACCAAGGCTCAATACTAATGAAATATTATATAAAGTGACTGTACCCAAAAATCACATGCAAATATGTACAAGAAATAGAAACAAACATGCAATATTCATAAGTAGCAAATCCTAATACAAACAGCATCTAAATTCACACAAATAACATGAAAAAAAAAACACAGTGGATGACCAGACCAAATGGGAACAAGAACATACAGAAACGTAGTCAAAGTGCCACAAACAGACCACAGTCCCAAGAAATTTCCACAAAGAGACCACAGCGGTCCCAATAACAGTCCACGAAGCTGGACCCAACAAGAATGCGAATCCCAGGTCATTACGCGTTTCGCTTTCTTCATCCGCTTGTCATGTAGACGATAATTGCCTCCAAGCATGCGTGACACTATGAAGATCGGGATAAAGTCTTGTCATGTAGACTTTATCCCGATCTTCATAGTGTCACGCATGCTTGGAGGCAATTATTCTGAACCCACTGCTGTCAAAAGAAATGTTACAGCTTTTTTTTGCCTGGAGTTTCCAATAGAGACTATTGAAGCTTGAGTCTACATGACAAGTGGATTAAGAAAGCGAAACGCGTAATGACCTGGGATTCGCATTCTTGTTGGGTCCAGCTTCGTGGACTGTTATTGGGACCGTTGTGGTCTCTTTGTGGAAATTTCTTGGGACTGTGGTCTGTTTGTGGCACTTTGACTACGTTTCTGTATGTTCTTGTTCCCATTTGGTCTGATCATCCACTGCTTTTTTTTCATGTTATTTGTGTGAATTTAGATGCTGTTTGTATTAGGATTTGCTACTTATGTATATTGCATGTTTGTTTCTATTTCTTGTACATATTTGCGTGTGATTTTTGGGTACACTTACTTTATTTTATATTTCATTAGTATTCCGGTTTGGCGCTGGGGCTCCCTCCACCAGAGAAGCTTCCAGACTTTCATACTACGATTCCAGTTTCTTCACACCGGCTGGCTTTTCTCTTGGCCCGCCTGAATGCCTTTTCTTCTATGGTTATGTTGGGTAGGTTTAATGGGATACCTATTCAGATCGTCTCTGCCCATGCAATATGGGTGAAATTGAAACCTTGGACCATTTGATGCTTCGTTGACCTTGCTGGTCTCAGGACAGAGAGGCCTTTATTGCTCCAATTCTTACCAACTTGAACCTTCCTTCACATTCCTGAGTGTTGTCATTTTTGCTTGGCGATTCAAACAATGGTTTGGTAACATCGAATGTGGCACGCTTTCTGGCCAAGGTTGCTGCTCTTAAGAAGAAAGAATTCTCAACGCCTACCTTTGGTAACCTCTAGTTAGTTTGCTCCGCCCCCAGTCTAGCTTAGTTAGGAAATTTTATTCCCCGGACTGACGCCTGGTTTTTAGCATTGTTAATCTAGTATGGTTTTTATGCCTTTTATGTTCCTCAATGTCTTTTATCCCTTTCCTGTTTCCCTATCCCTCTGCGGTCATAGACCTAATAAAATAAAAATAAATTTCATTAGTATTGAGCCTTGGTGCTGCTTTTTTTGGTTTAGCATTGCTGTCAGAAGCATCTGTTTGCAATCTGGTTTTTGTAATACTTTTTTTAAATGTTAGCAACCCTAATTGAATCCTGTCAAGTACGTTTTGTTAGCAAATTATTTGTTTTTGTATTTTGTGTATTTTCATGTACTTGCTGCATCTTCATCTTTATAAGATAAAGGCTCTTTTCAAGCTTTTATTTCTTGTTGGTGTTTGTCACATGGCTTAGCACGAGAAGTAAAAATGAGCAATTGCTATGGAAGGGAACCTGAAGTTGAGGTGTTGTTAATATTATTGAGGTTATTTCCACTATTTGGCTGTCAGTACCACACTGATTATTTGATGATGAAACACTTGCCTCAGTTTTCAAAACAGTGCACTCACAGCAGAGATGCTCAAAATGGTAGCTGAATTTCCTGCATGTCAGCAATGACATTTCATAGACAGTTTTATGCCAAATCTAACATCCATTATGGTGCATTCAGACGTAGAACTGGTAATGATGGGGATTAGCAAAGCTAAATTGTAGACACAAAAAGCACCTTTGTGTGTCCTCAGCATAGAAAGGGTTGGTCCCGGCATCAATGCTGTCCAGTTGAATATGAATCAAGGACCCAGTGCTTTGTGCAAAGGGGGAATTTTTATGCAAAGAACTTTACCTATCACAATCCAGCAATTATGAGAGAAAATTCCCCTACTTTTTAGGCTGGTCAATGGTTTACACAAGACTTCTTCTTGGATGAGACAATGCCATGAAGAAAACAATACTGTTTTGTTTTAATTACCAGAACCCAGGATTCATGAAATGTAAATGACAGCAGGTTTAAGACCAGGGATTAGTCACTGCTTAGACTTATGCCTAAAGTCCATTCCTCCTCAATTCAATGATCACTTACACATTAGCAAACATTTTCGTGCCAAGAAACCTCACCCACCTATTGGATTGGACTAGATGGAACTAGCTGATGTACAATTAATCCTGTGTTCTTCCAAATGATGAAAAGAACTGAGTACAATGATAAAAAATTAACCTTGACCAGTTTGGTGCTAGGTCATTTTTGCTACAAGAAAGAAGAGAATGAAAAGGCAAAACTGGGGGGGGGGGGTAGGCCATCCACCTACAGAGGAAGCAGCAGATATTTATGAGTAAAGAAGAAGTTCTTGAACTCTCTGGGGCTCAGGGAAGATCAACCTCCTATTTTTCACCCATTCACTTGTATCCCATCTTTTGGTCAAGGCAGTCCACAACCATCAGCCAAGCTTATGGGACCTCTGGATTGGGCCAAGACCCTTTTGAGAGGAGGAGTCAGACTACCTTCCTTGAAGGCTGGAGTTCATGAAACCTGTGACTTTCATCTTGGGAAAGCCTCAGATGAGGACAACAGTTGTCCTCCTCCTGGATTGAAATTTCATCTACAGCTGCCTCTTCCTTGGCCATCAAAACACCAAAAAAAGTCCCACAGTGTGGCCTAGTCTCACTTTAAATCTCACGAGATATTGAGGTCGGTCTTCTCCCTTTCATATGTTGCCCAGGAAGCAGCACCCAGTACTTGGTTCCATCTATGTTGTAATATTTTATCTACAGCCATTCTTGACTGTGTTGGCCCCACTCCTCTATTCCATAACACCAAATCTGTCTTGGCCTGAGATGGTGGTTGATGTTGTTAACATTGCCACCATTTTGCCTGACTCTTGGTCTGTCAGTTTTCCAAGGTCAGGTTTGGACCTCTGCACTCATCATTATCTGGTGAGGCATCAATGACTACTTTTAAATCACACATATTCTGCCCAGCATTTACTGATAGCGAGGATTTTCTTGGTGACCTTTGGACAAAGGTATGGAATGTACCCAGAGGTTTGGTATCATATTGGATAGGCTTATTTCATTTATTTTTTTTATTGATGACATATTTAGCCCATTAGGTGGCTTACAATGGGTTTTTTTTTTTAAATACATCAGAATAAAACAAATACAACCTATATATGACACGGCATAAAACAGCTTCGGACAACCAGAAAATCAACTGGAAAGCCCATCTAAATAATTTGGTCATGCACGTCCATCAAAATGCTAATAGGGTAAAGGCCTTTCTGATCAGCACAGGAAGGATGTTTTACCAGTGTCACCCAAGTGTAGAGAAGCAGTCCTGATGATATGTGGTGGATGTGATTCACCTGATGCAAATGATAGCAGAAAACTACTTTGCCACTATCACTGCCACCTCATATGCTTTCGAATGAGTAGTGTAGCGTCCTCAATCAGGTTTGGCCTGAGTTTTCTGCAAACAACACTCTACCATCTCCCTGTGCTTTGCAGTTCACCAAGCTCCATGATTAAACCATGAAGCAAGATCCTTTCTTCTAGAAAGAAGAGACCACTGTGGAGCAACCTTTGTTTACTGACTCTGTGTGTGTGTGCACATGTGTGCCATCAAGTCACTTCCAACTTATAGCGACCAGTGACTCTTGTCTTCTCATAATGTGACCAAAGTACAACTGCCTCCATTTAGCCATTTTAAGTTCTAGGGAGAGTGCAGGCTTGATTTGATCCAAAAACCACTTATTTGCCTTTTTGGTGGTCCATGATATCCATAAAACCCTCCTCTAACACCACATTTCAAATGAATCAACTTTCTTCTGTCAGCTGTCTTCGTTGTCCAACTTGCCCATCCATATTATTTTAATAATTCGATTAAAAACAAGTGTAACAAGAAGAGTTGGTTTTTATATGCCAACTTTCTGTACCACTTAAGGTAGAATCAAACTAGCTTACAATCACCTTCCCTCCCCCTCCCCACAACAGACACCCTGTGAGGTAGGTGAGGCTGAGAGAGTGTGACTTGCCCAAGGTCACCCAGCTGGCTTCGTGTGTAGGAGCGGGGAAACCAACCCGCTTCACCAGATTAGCCTCTGCCACTCATTTGGAGGTGTGGGGAATCAAACCCGGTTTGTTTTTATTTTTTATTGTTTATGTCATTGTTAAACTGTGATTAATAATTTTGGAAAAATACTAAAAAAATATTAAATAAAAAAAAACACGGTTCTCCAGATCAGTCTCCACCGCTCCAAACCACTACACCACGCTGATATATGCAACCAACCATGCAATGTGTGAGTCAGTGCTCACTCTGATACAGATCAGTTTCACTAATTTCATCTTTTGTTCTGTTCCACTTCCCTGTGGGGTCCAGGCTTAAGTCATTCTTGCCACCTCTAACTGGCACCGGAATCTCAAGCCAGGCCTATTCCTCCTCCTGGAATGAAGCCAGCGCTAAAGGCGGAACCGGCCACTAGCCCTCCGTGCGCCGCTCTAGGAGAACCGAATCACTGCTCTTCCCCCCGCCCAGGAAAAAGTCCATCTCAACCGGAAGCCAGGCTGTGACGAGCACTCTCTAGCCCTACGCTCTCTCCGGCTCCAGCGCCTTCTTGCTGGTGTTCCCTAGAACAGCTTCCGTCCAAGCAGTACCCCGGACCACTTTGGTTCCGACGAGCGTCAGAGCGGGTGTGCTTGCCCGAAGGGCTTGAGTGGGCTGGCCATTGTGGCTGTTCCTCTGTCTGAGGCTCTTTACGCCCGGGAGGTTTCGCCTTGGATTGGCCGCTCTCCGGATGCACACTTTCCCCCATCCAAATCCTCAACCATAAGCCCCCACGCAGAGTTCTGAGAATTCAGATGGGGGAAACGTGCATTTGGAGAGCGGCAAAGCCTCCCGTGCATAAATAGAAAAGAGCAAGAGTCCAGTAGCCCCTTAAAGACTAACAAAAATATTTTCTGGCAGGGTATGAGTATCTGAAGAAGTGAGCTGTGGCTCACGAAAGCTCATACCCTGCCAGAAAATATTTCTGTTAGTCTTTAAGGGGCTACTGGACTCTTGCCCTTTTCTACAACGTTACTGATCTACAGTAAAGTTTCTACAACTTTACTGAGCCATGGCTCATGAAAGCTCATACCCTAACAGAAAATATTTCTGTTGGTCTTTCAGGTGCTCCTGGACTCTTGCCCTTTTCTACAACTTTACTGCTCTACAGTAAAGTTTCTACAACTTTACTGAGCCGTGGCTCACGAAAGCTCATACCCTGCCAGAAAATATTTCTGTTAGTCTTTAAGGTGCTACTGGACTCTTGCCCTTTTCTACAACTTTACTGATCTACAGTAAAGTTTCTACAACTTTACTGAGCCGTGGCTCACGAAAGCTCCTACCCTGCCAGAAAATATTTCTGTTGGTCTTTCAGGCGCTTCTGGACTCTTGCCCTTTTCTACAACTTTACTGATCTACAGTAAAGTTTCTACAACTTTACTGAGCCGTGGCTCACGAAAGCTCCTACCCTGCCAGAAAATATTTCTGTTGGTCTTTCAGGCGCTTCTGGACTCTTGCCCTTTTCTACAACTTTACTGATCTACAGTAAAGTTTCTACAACTTTACTGAGCCGTGGCTCACGAAAGCTCATACCCTGCCAGAAAATATTTCTGTTAGTCTTTAAGGTGCTACTGGACTCTTGGCCTTTTCTACAACTTTACTGATCTACAGTAAAGTTTCTACAACTTTACTGAGCCGTGGCTCACGAAAGCTCCTACCCTGCCAGAAAATATTTCTGTTGGTCTTTCAGGCGCTTCTGGACTCTTGCCCTTTTCTACAACTTTACTGATCTACAGTAAAGTTTCTACAACTTTACTGAGCTGTGGCTCAAGAAAGCTCATACCCTACCAGAAAATATGTTTGTTAGTCTTTCAGGTGCTACTGGACTCTTGCCCTTTTCTACTACTGCAGACAGACTAACACGCCTACCCACTGTGAATGACCGTGCATAAATGGCATTAGTCTCCACGTGCGGGAGGAGAAGGCTGAGCGCTTCCCCGGCAGCCTCATTGGCCGCGGGCAACGGGTGGCCGCTGGCTGACCCGCCTCTCCGGACTTCGCCCGAAAGCAATTAATGGACAGCCTGCGGAGTACAATTTAACCGGGGCGGCTTCCGAGATGTGGAGGCGAAGCCGGCTGCGGCCAGAGAGCTCCCAGTCGCTGCCCGGCCACCCTTGTCGGAGATGGGTCGCTTTCGCTCCGACCTGGTGAGTCCCGCTGACCTCCTTGCTTCCTTCCTGCGGCCGGAGGGTGGGCGCGCGGGACATGTGCGTCTCCGCAGGAGCTTAACGGGCAATGCAATCCTCTGCTGAGATACTCCAGTCTGGGGTGTGTTAAGTGCCGTCGAGTCGCTTCCGACTCATTGCCATTTATTCATGGAAGGATTTGCATTGGATTTGTCACTCTATAGATGCACATTTTCCCCATCTGAAGTCTCAAAACTCTGCGTGGCGGCTTATTGTTGAGTTTTGAGAATATGGATGGGGGGAAAGTGCATCTAAAGAGTGGCAAATCCAATGCAAAACCTTCCATGAATAAATGGCCCATCATGGCGACCCTATGAATGAAAGTCCTCCAAAAGGTCCTATCTTTGACAGCCTTGCTCAGATCTTGCAAATTGTGGCTTCCTTTATTGAGCCCATCCATCTCTTGTTGGGTCTTCCTCTTTTCCTGCTGCCCTCCCCTTTTCCTAGCATGCCTGTCTTTTCCAGTGACTCTTGTCGTCTCATGACATGACATGACTGGAGTTTAGACTCCAGTCTAAACCCATGGAAAGTGTTTAAACTGGAGCAGCACAGCACAGGATTTTAATTCCAGATGTGTAGCCGTGTTGTCATGCTGCAGTAAATTTAAACAGGTGCTTGCTTAGAGCAGGGGTGGGGAACCTTTTTCCCGCCAAGGGCCATGTGGATGTTTATAACATCATTCGTGGGCGGCCGTACAAAATTATCAACTTAAAAATTAGCCGGCCAAGCCCCAAGCAGGCAGCTGCCCCAGATGACCCCCCCCTTTGCGCAGGCAAGCAGGCAGGCATCCAGCTAGTGGCACACTCGCCCACCTGGTGGCACAGGATGATCTGTTGCACGAGCACTGTTGCAGTAAATTTAAACAGGTGCTTGCTTAGAGCCTTGAAGCTTGCTTGGTGAGCCTGTCACTCTCATTTAGCCCACTGTACCTTATAGGTGCGTTATGAGGATAAAAGTCTGTTGTTATCAGCTGTCTTGTCTTAAATCCTTTCTCTGTGAATGCAGTAGCTAAACTTTTTAAAAGATGAGAATGCACGCTGTAAATCCCAGCATTTTATTTCATTGGGCAGTAGTGATATAGAATTTTGCTCTTATACGCTTCTGTGTCTTTTGTGAAATGTTAGAAAATTACATAAGATGATAAGCAGGCATGAGGCAGACTCTGAATTTTTTTTGTCTTTGCAGACCCAGTACCGAGGCCTGTTTCAGATGATCCTAGTGCTAGGAATAGGTGGAAGCTTCCCTTATGGGTTCCATATTTCGGCAATCAACTACCCCTCCTTGGTAAGCCAGTAGTTTCCCTGTGTCTCTTGTATTTGGATCCTAGAGCATTAGGCATCTGTGTGCTTGTTTGAAGCTGCATTTGAGATTCCCTTTTATAACAGCTTTTGTTGTGGGAGGGGACATGGGTGGTTTCCATCTTGAGTTAAGTCTAAAAAAAACATCCTGGGGGAAAATTGCGAGAGGAATCCCTTTCTTGTAGGCTTCTCCACGGGAACAATGGTCCTAATTTCTGGCCACCCTTGTCCTTTTGTATATTACATTTTCAAAGCTTTTGTCAAAATGGCTAGCATAGCTCACCTACTGTAACAGCCAGCAGTCTTGGGGGGCTTCTGCACAAGAGACCTCCTAAGCTTGCAGCACAGGTAGATTGTGAAATCATAATGAACACGTTTATGGGAATTGCACTGGTTCCCCACTAGCTTCAAAGCACAGTTCCAGGCCCTGGCTTTGAGCATTTGGATTGTTCTTAAATTCCACTGTCTGTTCCTTTGATTGAATTTGCACGTCATTGGTTTGTATTGGATGCTTCTGACTTTTTAAAGAAATGGCTTTCAAGAAATGCTTTGATGGTGTATTTATTTAATGATTGCTGAGCAAGTGCTTATGGCTGGCTTATTTGTTTTATGGTGTGGTCAGCATTTTTGTTGTACAAATCTGTGTGTTTTAGTTATGAATCTGGATGCTGCCTTGAGTTTTTTGCCAGGTATAAATGGTTTAAATAAATAAACTGGCTCTGGCTTTCTGCAGCTTCTGCCATATTTCTGATTAGAAAAAAAAAACCTAATGAGAGAGGCTGTGAAGAACCCAAGGGGTATTTAAAGAAACAAAATGCTGAGTTGCAGAATATCCAGATCACTTTTCTTGAATGGCATCTTAAAACTGGCAAAGGAATATGAGGACATTCCATGTTTTTTGTAAAACGTATATTTTCTGCTTACAGTATATTAAAACCTTTATCAATGAAACCTGGATAGAGCGGCATGGTTCACCCCTCTCTCAAGAGACTATCCTCTTAATGTGGTCCTTCATCGTGTCTATCTATGGCCTTGGAGGCCTTCTAGGAAGTGTTTGCTGTGGGTACCTTACCACAAAATATAGGAAGTAAGTATTTCAGGTGCCTGGAACATTTGATTCTGCTCAACACTGTTTCTGAAATGGGTCTCGGTCTTACTAGAAATGCCTCCTGTCCTAGAGCTTGGGTTGCATAACTAAAAGGGGCCTGTTAGCTCATAGCATCTTATCCCTACAAAAAGGTATCCCTCTATATTCACACTCCCATGTAGCAGGTCCCTGAGTCTGGCAATAGTGTCTGGAAGTCCTTGTCCCACAAGATGTAGAGTTAAGACCTGAAGCTGGGGTTGGGCCCTGGTTGTGTTAGGATATAGGGGAATACACAGCATTTAACACAGAAGTCAGCAAACTTGTGCGATTAAAGAGCCAAACTGCATCAAAATTCAGAGCAAGGCATCAACAAAGAGCCAGGATCGGAAAACAAAGTTGCCTATATGAAAATATGCAAATTAACATTACTGATCATTGACATGCTGGTTAAAAATTCATAAAGTTTCTGCAGCCCAAACTCTTGTTGTTGTGAGTCTTTTATTAAGCATTGACACATACAAGGTCTCACAATAAGTAATTCGTATACCCTGGAGCAGCCTGTGCAATTCTTCCAGTGTTCTGGCATAAATCTGTGCAGAGTTTGCACTTGGACGATAGGCAACTGTTCATCTCTATCATTGCTCTTTCTGTAAAGCAGGGGTGTTGAACTGAATTGTTACGAGGGCCGGATATGACATAAATGCTACTTGGTCAGGCTGGGCCATGCCTTGCCAGCCCAGATGGGGGGGTGGTGTGTGGCTGCCTCGGCTTGTGGGCCGGATAAGAGCTCTCAAGGGGCCGGATCCGGCCTGTGGGACTTATGTTTGACACCCCTACTGTAAAGCATCTCTAAGAAGCCCTTTTAGTCCCATAATTTTTTTTGGCTTACCATTCCCTTCACATAGTGGCTATTGTAGCATCCCACTTCCCTCTGCCATATACCCTCACTTCAAGATTTCATTTTATTTTTTAAAAGCCATCTTTGGTTCTGCACTGAGTCATGTTTAGAGCCATAGGTTGGAGGCCCCTGATTTACCAACTGATAGCCTTCCACAATATTCATTTGGTGAGTTCGTTGTTTCTATCATCCCACCAACTGTTGGGGAGAATCTTTCTTCACTTTTGTAGTGGTTCAAAATGTGGGGAAGCAAAGTCAAAGCATGGTGAGATTTTCCTCCCTGTTTGGTAGAATGTTGCAGACAGATGACTAATCAAGTGGCTCTTGTATTCTGTGGCGAGCCACCATCTGATTTCTCCCTTAATCATGCCACAAAGAAAGATGCCTGCTGCTGTAGATGGCAGCAGTCAAAAAATCTCTGAGAATAGCCACTAACCATCTTTTTCTTGCTGGTTTTGTTGCAGAAAGAAGTGCCAGATGTTTACCAACTTGATTATGCTGGTGGCTGCACTGTTCATGGCTTTTAGCAAGATGGCCAAATCCTTTGAGATGATCTTTCTTGGTCGCCTCCTTTGTGGAATTGGCATCGGTATGCAAAACGCATCTTGGCTGCCATAACACTGTGCAGGGTCATTTAAAACCCATGTATTTTAGTAGGTTTGTACCCTTGTTTTCAAGTAGATTGGCTCCTTGGACTATTGTAATTTAAGTCCATAACAATTTACAACAGACATAATGACTTGTAGAATTTTATCTGACTGGCTGACTGAATAGCAGACGAGAGAAGAGAAGGCTTGCCTGTGCTGGAGAGACAGCTTTCTTCAGTATGTTATGCAATGGAAATGTGGAAGACATTATCATTACAGGATGGCACCCTTGCTCTCATTTCAAACATGAAATGTTCAGTTCTAATGTTCTCCCAAGCCACCCATTAACTATCTGCTGCTGAACTGTCCTTCCCAAGGGCTTGTTTTTATGTCAGGAATTTCAGATAGCCAGTGTAGTGCAGTGGTTAGAATGTAAGACTGGGGTGCAGAGAGACTGGATTCAAATTTACACACACACCCCGCCAGCCATGAATTTCATTGGGCCAGTTGCTCTCTTTCAGCCTAATCTACCTCATAATATTGTTGTGAACATAAAATGGAGGAGAGGAGTACCATGTGAGCCACCCAAAGTTCCTTGGATGAAAGGCAGAACAAAGATGGATATGTGTTGTTATTGATGCAGGATTCTTGAATCAAAAATCATTATTTATGCAAGAAAGGAAACCTTGATCTCAAATTATTTGCTACAAATTTAACTGAGGCACTCTGTTAAAGGGCCAGATCTTGAGAGGGGGGGTCTGGTGGGGCACTTGCCACAGGTGCAAGGAGAGGGAGGGTGCTAGCATGGGCATGGGGATGGGAAGAAGGAGCGCCACCATGGCATGGGTGTAGCTCCCTGCCCGGGGCCCAGCTGGTACACGCACCGCACGACCATCTGCCTTCAGCTCATACGGTCCGATGCTCTCCCTCTCTTGTTTCTCTTGGCCCCTGGGGCCACCAACTCCTGGCTCCAGTGCATGTGCATGCATGTGTGACACATCCCCTCCCTCCCCCTCTGGAAACTCAAGACCCTTTGGGGGAAAGATTTTTCAAGATCTGTCATGTCACACTCTGACTATGTATTGAACCTTTCACATGTCACCTTTCAGAGGTGAAAAGCCACTAAAATGCCAGTTCTGACTGTGAAGTCAGCCAACAGTTACAGGTGTAATGATTTACAGTGACTTCATCTTTTTCCCCTTAAGGATTTTCTTTCAACATACACCCTCAATATGTGGGAGAGATTTCACCCAAGAAGCTGCGTGGTTTTACAAATGCCACTGTGGCTGTTTTTTTGACCCTGGGCAAAGTCTCAGGGCAAGTTATTGGCCTCCGGTAAGTGCAGCTACCTTGGTGCTATGTAAAAAATGTATCTGTAAAACAATTCTAGAAAGCCTTTAGAGTCTCTAATAGCACTACATTAAAATGAAATTATTAAAATTCAATTAATTTCTTCGATCATTTAAATGTTGAAGCTGCTCACCTTGGGTTTGGGGCACTCACCTATGCAAAGTTCTGGTTTCAGGTGCAGAATTCAGATTGGAGGTATAAGCTATATCATATTTGTTGATTGCACTGCATGACATTTAAATGCACAATTTTGCATGCTGATCTGTTTTCATCAAGTTTGATAAAGCCCTGCTTGTAATTTAATCTTTCCAAGATCTGCAGAAGCTAAAATAGAATTGCCTGCTCAAAACAAATTCTGGTCTGAAAATATGGATAGCAATCGTGAATGTTTTATTTCCCATCTGATTTAATATATGGGATAAAATTTGAAACAATAATAAATTAAATAAGAATGAAGTCACATTTCACCATAGCCTCTTTCATTATACCTCAAATAAAATGTGTTTGTTTCAGGAGAGGAAGAAGTCTGTACTTAGTAAATCCTGTCTCTCAGAAGAAAGAAAATGCCTGAGCTGGTATTGGATGGACAGTGATTCATGTCTACTAACTGTCTCCCCAGGGAAATGTTAGGAAGTGAATCTCTGTGGCCTTTACTGCTGGCTTTTACTGGATTCACAGCAATGATTCAGCTGGTTACACTCCCTTGCTTTCCTGATTCCCCACCATACCTTCTGATTCAGAAAGGCAACGAGGAAGCCTTCAAGAAAGGTAGGAGACCTCCCTCCCCTAATTTATTTCAGAGGATTATTAATCCTCATAACAGGAAAATACAGTTTGGAGGCCATGGTGGAAAACCTGGAATGCCCCATAATTGGGAAGGGAAATGTCCGTACTACTGTCATTTGGGGGCAGGACTGGTGATGGAACACATGGTGGCAATCAGTGCTGGTCTACCATTTTTGGCTTGGGACCTGCACTTCTGGGTACCAGGATGGCCTCAAAAAGTGGTCAGCGGTTCCCTTATCTCTCAGCCCCACTGATTAAGCAGCTACAGCTGCAGTTGCCTTATCTTCCATATAAGTCAGTTAAAAGTTGGCTGGGCAGATGGATGGATTCAGACATGTAGGTCCTTCCGTGCCACAGCTATCAAGCAGCTCTGGGGCGACGGTGACCATCAAGCTGAGATCGAGGACATAAAAAAGGAGAAGGCAGCCATGGCAAGTTCCAAAGGTCTCCGGGTCCTTGAGGTTCTGAAGACCCAGTCCTTGCGCTGGCAGCTCTATGTGATGATCACCGTCATGACCACGTTGCAGCTCTGTGGCATCAATGCAGTTGAGTGTTTGTTCACCGCGGACCCAGCAGTTGTTGGGTTCCTACGTTAATCAACGATGACAGAGTAAAATAGCCTGCTGCAGATCCAAGCAGGGGGTTGTGGAATCGAAGAGCCCATTCAGGAAAGGAATCTTAAATCGTCATCTAAGAATGTCTACCCCTGCTTTAAATCAGTTCTACGTGTAGTGGCATCCTAAATGCATAAGTTGACAGTGTCCTCCTCTTGCCCTGGTGCAAATATCTCTGTATTGAGAACAATTATGTGAAGCTACTATGAGTTTTAAGGACTCCTGGAAAATATTTAGTCCACAATACGAAGTCCCAAGGAAGTAGATGTGTTCCTTTGGTGTCCAAGGAAAGCAGTGGTTCTCCAGCCTTTTAAAATGGGATAAATTTTTTGCTTATTATATTTTTGAGGCCCACATATTTATTTATTTAATTTATAGTCCACTGTTCCTATTGAGAGTCAAGGTGGTTTACATGCAAAGGAACTCCACACTACTTTTCCCCTGCTGATCATAAAAACTCAGCAATCTCATATTAAACATGTTAATATTTTATTCTTCATACTTCCTGTTTATGAATATATAGCAGCGATTCCCCAACTTTTTGAGTCATAGAGCACTTTTCAGGAAAGAAATTAGTTACACACTAATTTTCACCGAACACCTATATACGAAACTGAATGACAGTAGTATTTTTCTTTCCAATTTCTTAAGAGAGCACTAGGAGATGTTTCGCGGATAACCGAGTGCTCCATGGAGCACAGTTTGGGAACCGCTGATATATAGCATTACTGAGCATCATACTGTATTTTGTGGCCATTTTGCATATTATGTAGAGGCAAACCCAAATTTGTCATTCATTCTACTGTCCCAATGGACTCTGTTCCTCCTCCTCTCCTCTTCCCACCTGTGAGAGTTGCAACCCATTTTTGGGTCCTGACCCACAGTTTGATAACTAGTCAGGGAAAGAAATGGTCCATGATGCATGCACAAGGGCTCTTGTCCTTGCCACTGCATGTGCAGGATATTTCTGGGCTTGCAGAAAAAAGTGGAGATAGAGAATCCCTACATAAGTGGAACAGTATATGTGCATCAGAACAGCTGGATCCAGGCCTCACTGTGTGAAACATCTCAAGTCTCTTTCCTCCCTCCCTTCTGTTTCTTCAGATCTACTTCTACTCTTTTGAAGTCTTCCGCACAGCCAAGTTCGAAGAAGCCCTCATCCCATACTTATCTTTGGGTGTTGGTATTTGTGAGTGCATCTCATCCATACTGTGTGTAAGTTCATAGAGCACAGAAGATGTTTAAGTGGAGAATGGATTTCTTCTGTTCCTGACTCTGCTAAGTTGGGGGGAGTGATAGTAGGTTCCTCTTATCCTGCATTACACCTCTGAAAAGAGGCTGGTAACTTACTGCTCCCACCGGCGGACATTTAATGCCTCCCCCGCCCCCAATGCCCTGATTTTCTCTTTCAGAGCTCCCTTATTGAGCGTTTTGGCCGGAAAGTGCTGCTCTGGGGAGGCTATGCCATGATGGTTTTGGTGCTTGCTCTACTCACACTGACTCTCTCACTCCAAGTAAGTAGAGTTGGCCCTGCCATTGAAGGGGTGCCTCAAGCACCAGATTTGGGGAACCATTAAGAGTAGTACAGTATATTCAGAGTATACTCCAACCCCAATTGCTATGATTTTTTTAGATGCAGAGAAAGCTTTTGATAATGTCAACTAGAAGTTCATGAAAAAAATATTGGAACATATGGGATTGGGTACTGGTTTTAAAACAGCGATTGAGAGTATATATACTCAACAAACAGCTAGACGTTTGATTAATGGGGTATTATCACCACAATTAGAAATTCAAAAGGGCACCAGACAGGGGTGCCCTCTTTCACCTTTATTGTTTATTTTAGTTTTAGAAGTTTTACTTAATAAGATTAGACAAGATGATACTATTGTAGGTATAAGAATTGGGAGAAATCATTATAAGATTAAAGCGTATGCGGATGACTTAGTGTGTATTTTGACTAATCCTAATTGTCAAATGGAAAAATGGAATAATATTGTAGAGGTCTATGGAAAGCTTGCAGGATTTAAAATAAATGGGCAAAACAAAAATGTTGGTAAAAAATATGACTCTATCACAACAAGCAGACTTAACTAGCAAAACAGGGTTCATTACTGAATCTAAAGTTAGGTATCTAGGAATATGGTTAACCTCAAATAACCTTAATTTATTTCAGAATAATTATGTAAAAATCTGGCAACAAATTGTCAAGGATCTCGAGCATTGGGAAAAGATACCGTTGTCATTATGGGGATGGATTTCAGTAATCAAGATGATGGTATTACCAAAGATGCTTTTTTTATTTCAGAATTTGCCAATTATAAAAGGAGTAAAGATTTTTAAAGTTTGGAAGAGGGAAATTTTGAATTTTTTATGGGGTAAGGAGAGACATAGGATAGCTTATCACAATTTAATCGAATTAAAAGAAACTGGAGGCTTGGTTCTTCCAGATTTAAGAATGTATTATGAAGCAGCCTGTTTTGGCTGGTTGAGGAACTGGATATTATTAGAGAATCCCAGATTTCTTGAAATGGAAGGATTTAATATAAGATTTGGCTGGCATGCATATTTATGGTATGATAAAGATAAAGTAAATAGAGATTTTAACTCTCATGTTGTTAGGAATAGTTTATTACAGATTTGGAAAAGGTATAAAAGATGTTGGGAAACTAAAATCCCCGGGTGGATTAATCCTATAGAAGCATTTATGAAAAGGGGAACCCAGCTTAATTTGGATATAGGTAGGTAAGGTAAAGGTCCCCTGTGCAAGCACCGGGTCATTCCTGACCCATGGGGTGATGTCACATCCCGACGTTTCCAAGGCAGACTTTGTTTGTGGGGTGGTTTGCCAGTGCCTTCCCCAGTCATCTTCCCTTTACCCCCAGCAAGCTGGGTACTCATTTCACCGACCTCGGAAGGATGGAAGGCTGAGTCAACCTTGAGCCGGCTACCTGAACCCAACTTCTGTCGGGATCGAACTCAGGTCGTGAGCAGCGCTTTTGACTGCAGTACTGCAGCTTAACACTCTGTGCCACAGGGCTCCTGGATATAGATAGTTACAGGGATATTATTGAGGATAGTGGTGATACTTGGATTCTTAGAACAAGAGAAGAATTTAGGATTGGAGATTGTTAAATATGTCCTTTAATTTATAATACATAAACCAAAGATAAATTAATAGGGTTTAATAGAAATAAATCTAAATTGGAATTAATATTAAATATGGGAAATAAAGGTCAGATAGCGAGAATATGAAAACTCTTAATTGAAACAAATTTAGAGCAAGAAAGGATTAAACCAGTAATGATAAAATGGATGAGAGATTTGGGTTATAATATTAATCTTGAGGTTTGGGAGAAATTATGGAAAACAGAATTTAGATTTACAATTACTAATGAAATAAGAGAGAATTTATATAAGATGTTTTATAGATGGTATATTACACCAGTGATGGTTAGTAAATTTAAAGCAGGAAATACTGATTTATGCTGAAAATGTGGATTGGAAAAAGGAACTTTTATGCATTCCTGGTGGGTTTGTAAAAAAAAAAAAAAGTTTTGGAGAAAGGTAGTAAGGGAGACTAACAATTTGATTAATATTAAAATAAAAATTGACCCAGCTTTTTGTTTGGAATTCCTAAAGAAAATATGAACAGAAATGATAGAGTCATATGTCAATATAGTTTTGCAGCGGCAAGGATTATTATTGCAAAATCCTGGAAGCTAGTAAATAGACCTCTAATCAAGGACTGGAGAGAAAAGTTGTGGTTATATATGCGGATGGCTAAATTAACAGATTCCCTTCATGGAAAGGATGTGGAAGAATTTATAATGATGTGGTCAAAAGCCTTCACATATTGGGACAAGCTGGCAAGAATGAATTTTACTAATATAGTGAACGAGTTATAGATATAATAGAACAACTGAATTGTGGATTATATGTTTAACTTTAAACTGCTTAGACACTTCTCCGGAAGTCTCTCACACTGGTGATGGGACACTTAATAAGGTGGGTGGTGGTTTGTTAGGATACCTTGATAATTTGTATTTTATTATATAATGTAGTTATATTTTGTACTCTGAAGGTATCGATTTGTATTTTTTTCTTTTCTGTTTTGTTTTATGTTATGAAAATAATAATAATTAAAAAAAGAATAGTACAGTGAGGGATGCATCCGACCTGTAATTACACAATCCAGATACCCCATTTGAATGTATCTCTTTGTATCTAAGCATCAAGAACCTGACATCCTTACCCTAAACTTCAATTGTCTTGACAACAAGAAAAAAGTTGACTTAACCAATCACTTTTTTCATGCTTTCTTTCTCACTCTAGCATCGCTTCTTTTGGATGCACCACTTCAGTGTCATTCTCATCTTCTTGTTTGTTCTCTTCTATGGGATTGGACCTTGTAAGTACCTCTGCATAGAGCACAGTAGGGGCCAGGGAGTTTTAAAGCCTAGCATAAATGGCTGAGCAGTGTAAACAGCCACCTAGGGCTACAGATCCCTGGACAGGTTTACCTTCTGATACAGAAAGTCCCTGGCCACTTGGTCAAGAGGAGAGGGAGGAATAAGTTACTATTGCTAGTCTACTAACAAATGTGCACCATAGCTGCTTCTGGGTTGGAGTACATCTTTGTGCTTCTTCCACAACTCCTTCTGGCATCAGCATCATGTTCTAGACACGTGTGTGTGAGAGAGAGAGTGAGAGAGAGAAGTGCTGAGAAAGCCAGCGTGGTATAGTGGTTAAGAGCAGTGGACTCTAACTTGGAGAACCGGGTTTGATTCCCCACTCCTACACATGAGTGGCAGACTCATCTGGTGAACCAGGTTGGTTTCCCCACTCCTACACATGAAGCCAGCTGGGTGGCCTTGGGCTAGTGACAGTTCTCTTCGAGCTTTCTCAGCCGTACTTACCTCACAAGATGTCTGTTGTGGGGAGAGGAAGAGAAGGAGATTGTAAACCAATTGGATTCTTCTTAAAATGTAGAGAAAGTCACCATATAAAAACCAACTCTTTTTCTTCTGAGTGGGTGATTAGTATAGAAAAGGTATATGTAAAAGGCCTGCAAGCTGCAGCCGTTCCACTTTGGCTTCCCTGTTTCCCCCAAGGGTAAGTTGCAGTGCCAGGCTGTGAGCCACCCAAAAAGCTTTGCTGGGGGCAGATACAGCCCACTGTTTTAGATGCACGTCTCAGCCCCATATAATATGGGGTGTGTAAGAGCAATGAGGAATCAGAGTGCTATGGATTTATTCTTCCAGCTGGAGCAACAATAGCCGTCATGGTTGAAATCTTCAGTCAAGCCTTCCGTCCATCAGCCTTTGTGATCGTGGGGTGTATTAACTGGATGGGTCTCTTTCTGCTTGGGATGATCTTCCCAATCTTTGTGGTAAGAGATTCAAAACTGGCAGTCGAATGAGCAATTTGCACAAAGCATATGGAGAAGCCATGAGGTGTTCTGTTGTTAAGCCACTGGAAAATCATTACTGTAATAATATATTTGCTTGAAACTGAAAAACAGGATGTTGTTTGTCTAAATTCCTGACTAGTGAGTGCCTAACAATTCAGAGTGTGGTCCACATCTTGTCCAGATCTATGCACTGGCCATAATGTTTAGAAAATCTTTGGTTTTGAAGACTCTTTGAAAGGGGTTCTTATTTTCTCTCTCTCATTTGTTTTCAGGAATATCTTGGACCCTTTTGCTTCCTGATTTTCATGGGAATTCTTGCTGTTTCAGGAGTATTCATCTACCTGTTCCTCCCAGAAACAAAGGGGAAATCCATCATGGAAATTACATTGGCATTTGATAAGTTAAATTACAGCAAGAAAGAAGCTTTTTCTACAGAGGACAGTATTCCTAATGGAACAGTTTTTTGCACCAGGCTTTGACTATGCAACTGCATAATTACCAGCAGGGGGTTGGGCGGAAATCAGGTCATCTTTACTACTGTTAAAAGTGAAGCCCTGGCATTAATTAAAGTAATTTTTTTGCATTGTTCTGGCATTCCTGTTATAAATGTTGGAGACTCAGTGTGGTGTAGGGGTTAGAGTGTTGGTTTAAGACCTGGGAAAACTAAGTTAAAATTGCCACCATGAATATCATTAGGTGACCTTGGGTCAGTCACTCTCTCAGCCTAATCTACCTCACAGGGTGGTTGTGAGGATAAAATAGAGGAGGGCAGGTAACCATGTATGCTGCCCAGGATGCCCTGAAGGAAGGGTGATGTATAATGTACTCAAAATATAAATTTATGGTTTTGAATTTCATGTGTGGCAAGCCATAGGACTTGTTAAAATGGGCTAGAAGTTGCCGGGGTAGTTCTGGCTCTTGTCACATTCCAGCGCCATATAACACAATTAATAAATTGCACCCCAGGAGACTTCCCAATGTGAGAAAAAATATCCGAACGGAACCAATTACTCCTTGACTCCCTGATGAGGCAGGATGTAGATTCTTCTATCTCGGGTCCACCCACACAGACGTAGAGACTGTCTCAAGCAAGACCGGATTTAGGTTTGATGAGGCCCTAAGCTATTGAAGGGGCCCTTTATATGTCCAGCTGTCCTTTGTCAACAACAAATTGTCGCTGTTTTTTGTGTTGAATATATGCTATATGGTAATTTACGGACCTAATAGGTATCTAAAGCCATTTGCACATAACAAAATATTATTTTATCAAAGTAATCGTTGAACTGAAATACAATTAAGAAGTATATTAATTTAAAAATTTTTGGGGGCCCCAAGAGAGTGGGGCCCTAAGCTATAGCTTGTTTAGCTTATACGTAAATCCGGCACTAGGCACCATCTTCCAACAGGTTTGCAACCAAGAGCTCAGCCTTCTGGGAGGGAAGGGGCCGGCCGTGGTCAAGGCTGCCTCGAGGCATCTCTATCTTCCGTGGCTGAAAAAAGCAGCACTCTGCATAGCAGCTGCAGAATCAGCACTGATTTCTGAGTTCACACGTTACGTTAATCCCTAAGAGTGCCTAGCTGAGGCCAGTCAGGATGCCCCTAGAATAATTTCAGTTTTGAATGAGCTCCAGCAGCATAAATCTCCTTATTGGAGCTCCACCACAAATGAGCCTCATGATGACCTCCCAGCCTGAGGCTGCTCTATATTCAAGAGTCCCCGTCCAATACAAACAAGCCAGGTTCTGACTCTAAACTCATGAAGCATTAGCAACATTTTCCAGCCACAGGGAAATAAGAGGTGGGAATAAATATCCAATAAATAAATATAAATATCCAAATACAGGCAAGATCTTATTGGACTTGAGACAGAATCTAATAATATATAAGTATCAGACTAATTACAATTCCCTAAAGCTTTTCTTTCTGTCTACTAGGCTCCAGCCTAACAATTAGTATATAAAGCCGGGATGTTTTCCTGAGACAAAATATGTTCTAGATGCATTGAAAGGGTTGTTTAAAAAATTCCAAGCTATTTTTTTAAAAATAAACAAAAACCAACAGATTGACTACCAGCAGAGACATTCTTCTACCTGGATGTACCAGAAAGGAGAGGCAGCAGTCATTTGCCAGCTTGCTTGGGGCCAAGGGGCTTATTCCTGCCCAGTACTGTGACCCTCCAGTAGCCATGTCACCTGATGTAAGAGTTGTACATGAATTTTCATCTTCTCTCCTCATTCCTCTTTCCTTTTTTTAAAAAAGAAATTGTGCCATTAGATGGCCAGCCATTATTTTAAATTGCAAACCAGACTTTCAGAGGGCTTGCTTTGTTGTAGCCAAAGCAACGCAGTCTTGCAGAGAAGGCAACAGTGAGCTAGTTGTTATAGTGGGCTGCCAGTTTCACATGCTCTTCCGCAGTGATGGACTGGCCATTGTGTTAGCTTGCTCGATGGCAAGTGGGCCCTGTGGGCCCCTGATGAAGTGGGCCCCTTTAAATATTAGCCAATATGTTAAAATAAAAATTAATAAAAATGAAATGATAGCCTTATAATTGTGGGTGGGTCCCCTTTGTCTCCTGGCAACCAATATTTTTAGACCCAGACTGCCACTGCTCTTCCTTAGAAGATCTTGGTAAGGGGGAAAGTAATGGAAGAAAAGAATCTTGGCACAAGTCAAGGTTATTAAGTAGAGTAATTAAATCATTACCAACCCTAGCGTTAAAATCACCTGCAATAATTAACTAAATTGCAGGGTATTGGTGTTCTATAGAGTCTAAATATAGGGTCAGACTTCTCCAATGGGAGGCTGTAGAGTTTTTATTCTGAGGAGGGATATATACATTAACAATAAGCAAGGCCAAGCCTTGAGTAAAATGGCTTGAGCAATGGGAAGGCATCCCAGGCTGGTTCTGTTTTTCAACCTAACAAGGTACTTTGGTGCTCTGTCAAAACTGAGAAAACAGCATCTTCTGGGATGGCAAATATTGCAAAGGCTGCAATGATGGTTCTGCAGCTTGTGTTAACTGTTGCTGAATTCCATTAGGCAAGAGTGCAGAAAGGGAATAATTGGACAGTGAATCCCTTCCCCATAGACTGCCTATGCTGGATTGTGCTGAGGCTATTTGTTCTAGATTTTTATTTTATTTCAATGCCAACAAAGATGATTTTCTCATTATGAAGACAGGGTTAAGCCCCCCCCCTCCGTTAATTAAGAGGCTGTTGGTTTAGACCAGTGGTTCTCAACCTTTTTTGCTCCATTCCCCCTTCACCATTGTTCAGAATATAATTCCTCCTTCCCAAGATAGTCATA
Organism: Euleptes europaea; assembly: GCF_029931775.1. Classification (NCBI taxonomy): domain Eukaryota; kingdom Metazoa; phylum Chordata; class Lepidosauria; order Squamata; family Sphaerodactylidae; genus Euleptes; species Euleptes europaea. The sequence continues at coordinate 40,473,644 of NC_079324.1, forward strand.
AACTTTATTGAATGTCACAGATCAAATGAAAAACAAACTACAATTTTACAGGTTGTACATAATCTACAGGACATCGCAATCTACAGGTCCCAAACCCCCACACACACCCTAAAATCCCCCCCCGGGGGGGATTCCCCTCTTGTTGAGAACCCATGGTTTAGACTGTGGAGCGAGGTTAATAAATCAAAAAGACAATACTGAATTTTTGGGAGAATGGGAGCCATGGACAACATATTGTGGAACTGAACTTAAACTGGGAAATATCAAGGGATATGAATTGCTCTAATTCAAAACGTTGGGAGTAATTAAACTACCAAAGTTAAAAAATGTATTGTAGGATTGACAGATTTGGTTTATTATAATGAATTAGAACTGAATACAAAGAGAGAAACATGGATATTAAATGGACTGAGGAGGGGAGAGGGGAAGTTGAATATATATATACTTGCTTAGAGATAAGATAGAAATCTTTTATATTATGTACTTTGTGAATTGAAAAACCGTTAAGGTTGTAAATCAATTTGAAAATAATAGACTGGGGAGCGAGGTGCTGTGTCTCTCGGACGCTCTTCAACAGTAATGCCCCTCTTTCCAGAAAAGGTCTTTAGGGCCGAGTTCACAAAGTACCAGAGCAGCGCGGCTGCTGTATCTTTTTGCCCCCGCCTGCTAAGTCAACGCGTTGGAGACCGATTGCAAGCACGGCGGGGAAATCAGACTTCGGTGGAGGGTCGTAGGCCATTTATTCATTGGAGGTTTTGTCTTGGATTTGCTCCTCTGTAGATACACCTTTCCCCCATGTGAATTCTCAAAACTCTGCACGGGGGCTTATTTTTGAGTGCTGAGAACTGGGATAGGGGAAATGCGCATCTAGAGAGCAGCAAATCCAAGGCAAAACCTCCCGCGCATAAATGGCCGTAGATTCCCCCTGGCGCCCCCTTCTTGCAACGCAGCGTCCAGATGCGCTTTGTCCTCCCGGGTTTGTTTGCAGAAGCGGGACGACCCTAAGGGAGCGGGGTGCCATTGGCGATGTGCGGCCGGGCACGGACGCCCTGCTTGCGCGGCTGAGGGCAGAGGCTGCGGCTGGCCCTTTAAGCGCGCTCCCGCGAGCCGCCTACAAAGCAGCGAGGCGCGCCGCTCCTCCGCCCAGTTGAGTCGTGCTGCGTGCTGCCGCCGAGATGCCCATGCTCGTGATCAATACCAACGTGGACTCGGGGGCCGTACCCGCCAGCCTGCCCGGGGAGCTGACCCAGCAGCTGGCCAAGGCTACCGGCAAGCCAACCCAGGTGAGCGTCGACATCGGAGCCGTTACTGCACGGGAGGTTTTGCCTTGGATTTGCTGCGCTCTGGATGCACATTGCCCCCATCCAGATTCTTAAAACTCAACAAGAAGCCCCCGGGTGGAGTTTTGAGCATTCGGATGGGGGAAATGTGCATCTAGAGTGGCAAAGCCAAGGCAAATCCTCCCGTGCGTGCATGGCCTGGTGGGGTTCTCCGGCGCAGCCTTGCCAGGCAGGCAGGCCAGCCCTGGGGAAAGAGGGGGGGTGAAGGCGGTACTTTGGCCTCCTAGCGCTGGTTGCGTGAATCTCCTGCCTCGAAATCGTGAAACGGGCCGAAATTGGAGCCGTAAATCCACTCTACTTAAATTGCATTTTCATGTTGCTGATTGGGGGGCGGGGCAACGACACATTCCTTTGAAATGTGGGGTTGGAGGAGAGTGTTACGGATACCGTGGACTGCCAAAAAAAAAAAAATCAGTGGGTTATAGATCAAATCAAGCCTGATCTGACCCTAGAAGCTAAAATGACTCAACTGAGGCTATCGTATTTTGGTCACATTATGAGAAGACAAGCGTCACTGGAAAAGACGTCATGCTAGGAAAAGTTGAGGGCAGCAGGAAAAGAGGAAGACCCAACAAGAGATGGATTGACTCAAAGGAAGCCACAGCCCTCAATTTGCAAGATCTGAGCAAGACACGACATTTTGGAGGACATTGATTCATAGGGTCACCGGGAGGCTACTTGACGGCACTTAACACACAACAGCGTAGAGCTGCGAAGGGCACAGTGTGAGTGAAAGGGGGTTAGCACTGATCAAGACTGCAATTATTAAGGTTATGGAGTGAACCTGGAACCTTCACTAGGCAAAGCTAAGCAGGGCCGGCCTGGTTAGTATTTGAATGGGAGTACCAGGGGCTTGACGCAGAGGCAGACAATGGCTCTGAACATCTCTTTGTCTTGGAAACTACAGGGTTGCCAGAAGTTGGCTGCGACTTGAGGGCAAAATCTGTGTAATTAGCCCAGCCACAAAACAAAATAAGCCTGACTCTCTGTCGTTGTCCACTTCCTTTGCAGTATATTGCGGTCCACATCGTGCCCGGCCAGCTAATGACCTTCGGGGGCTCAGCTGATCCTTGTGCCCTGTGTAGCCTACACAGCATCGGCAAGATTGGTGGGCCGCAAAACAAGGCTTACTCCAAGTTGGTGTGTGATCTGCTTACTAAAAACCTGCAGATACCTGCAGACAGGTGAGATGTACAGTCAGTTTCATGTATCATTTTATTTATAGTCTGCGTTTCTCACTGAGGCACAAGGTGCATTGCACAGTATGAGTCAATGCAATTGGAGAAGGTTGCAAAGCATGAAACAATGCAAAAAGTATTAGATGTGCAGAAAATGGTATTGCATAAGCAGAAGACAGCACAGTGAGAGCAAGGTAATACATACAGCAACCTGATAATAAGGAAGCACTCTGAATGAGAAATATTTACCCATCTTTGGTCAATCAATCATTCCTTTATTGGCATTAAAAAGCACAATACAAAAGGATACGAAAGGAATGGAAATATTAAAAGGTGCACTTTAAAAAATAGTAGACAGTTACATCAAATAACATTGTTTGTTGATAATACCATCTAATTAACTGTTTGGCAGGCTTTTAAACAGACTTTAAAAACTGCCACTGTCCCCAGTATTCATCTTTGGTCACATCGGTGCTCTCTGCAGTTGGGAGCCTGACTTGCTAATGTGGATGGGAATGATTTGTAGCGGCCATCACCTTCATCTGCTCTTGGTTTCTTTTCACAGGGTCTACATCAACTATTATGACATGAACCCTAGTAACGTGGGCTGGAATGGATCCACCTTTGCATAAGGCTCTTTTTTGTGCGCGTTCCCTCTAAGGGCCTGTGGCCTCCTTTATGCACATCAGCTACCATGGTCAAGCCCACCTCCCCACTGCGAGCTCCTTGCTGATCTCTTGCGTGCATCGTTGTTGTAACATCCCTTCATGCCAGTGGAAAAACAATAAAAACCTAGACGGATGTTGAGTTTGCTGAAATGTTTTTTTTAGGGCAGCCTTTCCCTGTCCCATAAAGAAGAGATGAACTTAAAGAGGGGATGTATTCTATAACATTTGGGTGGCTGGGATGCCAAGGCTAGCTGCAGTGGGCTGTTGAGAGCCAAGCATGAACTAATAATTGCTTCCAGCACAGAGACTGGAAATGTCTAGCTATAGCTGGATGCCGTGTGTTTCAGGAAGCAATGGCCAGACCCTGTAGACTTCAGTTAAGGTTGCAGTCCTAAGCACACTTTACTAGCATGTGAGCCCTGCTATGTTCAGTAGGACTTCCTTCTGAGTAAACACACATGAGATTGCACTGTAAATGAGTCTGGGATTGAAATGAACTTTCTTGAGCGCCAGCATGAAGATAGGAATCCTTGCATATCCCCTTATTCCTAGTGATATATCAAGGGGCCATAAACTACCACCTGGTATAATGAGTCAGTCTCAAGACTGGCCTTGAACCTCATCAGTGAGGTAGGGCACACAAACACGTTTCCCAAGGCTTTCCCCCATGCGACTATCACCTAAAACATAGTTATGCAGATGCAACTTGCTTGTTCAGTGCAGAGTACATTGGCCCATGTCAAACTATGACAGGGGAACTTGCAGGGCCTACAACAGCCTTTGTTTTCTGTTTTCCCAGTAGTTCGTTTTGCCTCCAGGGGCTGCCACACCATAGAGACAGCTCCATGGTGTGGCAACCCCTGGAGGGAAAAGGATGGCTGTAACTAGGATTTGGTTCAGACATCATGCCAAACCATAATTAATCTGCCTTTGTCTTTTAAACCTTTGTCAACAGCATTGCTAGAAATTATGAGAACAGAGACAAACTTCCCAGATATCCCTTCTAATCCTATTTTTATGATCTTCAGCATGCTGGAAAAAATACTTGGCTGCTTTAACCACATATCACTGAGTGGCTGTGCTCTGCACCGCTACTGAAATAGAGTGATAATAATCTGTTTTCCAAGCCAACTTTAATATTTCAATACTTCACAAATATTTGACCATTCACCTCATTGGCAAAATGAACAAAAGCTTTGGTAGTTTATACTTTTGGTAGTTTATAGCACAATAGCTTTGGCAAATTGCACTGCATGTAAATCATGTTCCCTATGATCAGTAGTAAGCACAAAATATGCTAGAATGAAAACTAGTAAACCTGTGGAGTTCTGCTCATGTTGGTGCTTCTCTGCAGCCCTTAGAACTGTGATATATGAGAACAGAGTAGGAGGTTTCTTATTCAGAATTTTGAAATCAGATTTATCACTATTTTACTTGGATTTCAAAGCCTAAAAGAAAAACCATTTGAAAATCTTTAAAAACACATTAAAGTTGAAAAGCCAAGAATGGGGTAAAATTCCAAGCTTCTTATGTCCTCTGTCTTGTTGAGATTCATTTTATCTATTTAAAATAATTAGAAAAATTACAACAAAAACTTAAAGGCAAGAAAACAGCTGAGAAGAAGATGAACAAGATACCAGTTCTTCCTGCATAATACATGGAAAGCTTCTATCCAAATCTGTGGCAGTCTTATTCTCCATTTTGCATGCATTTTGCTGCAGAGATTTCTCCTGGGGCAAGTGCAGCCTTTTCTTCCAATTTCAGCACCGACGTCTCCACCCACAGAGACACACCCATCCTGATAATCCACAGTAGGAAACTGCCCTGAGCTCATTAAAATGAGTAGGCAGGCAGAGGTGGAGGGTTTATCTTCAGACAGCACCCTCGTTCATGCACACAGCCAGCCAAATGTGCCTCTGGTGCCAGTTGCAGTGGCACATCGCTTAAAAAGCTGGCATGGGGCTGTGCTACAAATGAGTGTTTTCACGCCTAGTTCATACATGCTTCGTCATATCCAGGACTGCAACATCCAGCAGCAACTTGCAAACGTGAAAAGATTACTAAAGAAAATACCGCCTCAAACCAATTGACAGCCAGTTATGAGTACACTCAATTACATTTTTCCATTTAAAAAAAAACTCTTGCACCCAACATGTTGTGCTTAATTTGTAAGCCTTTGTATAATGTCAGGCTAGGATGTCTGCCTCCCACATTTGATTGTCTTTTCCTCCAATTTTTCAACCAGAACAGGGCTGCCTGAAGGCAGAAAAAGAATAGTCTTGTCCTTTCAATAGAGGCTTAATATACAGACATGGGCAGCTGAAGCTTTTCCTCATGTGGCGGCAGATGATATCCCATTAAACCTGTAGTGGAGAGGCCTTTTTTCTCTCTGGGCAGTTGGTTGCTACTCCCACGTTGGGGGTTACCGCACTTTGTATTCCCAGCAATGTATTAAGAGTTTGAAAATGTTATAAAAAACATCGCTTTAAAAGGGTTTTTGGATACCACGGCTTATAAATGGTTGGAAGACGTCTTCACAGCTAAAGGGGCCAAACAAAGTGCAAACAGTATTTTTTATAACGTTTTCAAACTCTTAATACAACGGTGGGAATACACAGAAAGTGCGAACAGTATTTTTTATAACATTTTCAAACTCTTAATACATCGTTGGGAATACAAGTGCGGTAACCCCCCCTAGTCTCACAGGAATAAAAACAAACCAATCACAAGCCAGTTCAGTTAGTACTGAGAGAGAAGATTCCTAGCAAAGCAGGAGAGGCCTGGTCATGAAGGGCAGAAACTGGGCAACAAGCCCTTTCCCCCTTGCAGGTGACAGATGCTCACTGGAGGCAAAGGAGAGATCCAGGATTTCCCTAGAGATGTGGCTTGGCAATAAACTTCCCCAGTAAAAAAGTAAAGGAGTTGGTGCAGTTTCAAGATGGGCTCATGGTGTTGGGAGAAATGGGCATAGTTTTAAAGACTCCCCTGTGATGAAGAGAGAATGTGAGTATTATTTTACCCCTATGGTGTGTGAGTACTGGCAAACCACCCGGTAAACAAAGTCTGCCTAGTAAACGTCAGGATGTGACGTCACCCCATGGGTCAGGAATGACCCGGTGCTTGCACAGGGGACCTTTACCTTTTATGTGTAAGAGGAGGGGGTGGACTGGGGATGGACATTGAACTGCAGTAGGCAGAGAGAATGTCTTACAAGAACCCTGCACTGTAGTCCAGTCTCCTTGGGGAGGGACCAGAGCACATGCTTTGCCTAGTGACGGTTCCAGGTTCACTCCCTGGCATCACCACCTTAAGGCTAGACAAAGAAAAGCCTGCTGAATGAGCCCCTGGGCAAGGATTCGTGTTTGGGGGGGGGATTGCAGATGGAGCACTGGCAGGGAAGGTTGCCGGTCTGGGGCTGAATGGACGCCGAGAGTCCCCCTGGGTTTCCTTAGAGAGCTGTCAAGCGGGAACGGCATAAAAAGGCAAGCAACCGAGGAGCACTTGAGCTGGGACAGCCATGAACCATGAATACCTCGGCGCTGGTCTCCGCGGACTGGCAGCCAACTTGGCAAGGGGTGCCAGCGCCGTCCCACCCCTCACAAAACGAATCATGGGAATCACCCCGACCGCACGTGACATCAGACGTGGCTAGTGTGAGCGCACGTGAATCAGGGGAAAGAAGGGGCCACGTGGACTCACACGATGGGGAGGGCCTGTTGGCTGCCTTGACTGTTGGTGACGACCGATTTCAGGGGATAGACGCGGAGAGCAAAAAGGAAGCCCTGCAGTTGGCCTCTGTACCTCGTGGTATGCAGTTCTCCCAAAGGTGCATCTTGTTGTTAAAGTGCGTCTTCTGCGTAGTGACAAATGGAGATGTTGTGGTAAACGGGGGTTCGGGGGGGGGGGAAGAGAGACCCGAATCGTTATTTCAAGAAAACAGTTTATTTGCAGCTGCTGACTCAGAGGCCCTAATGGGCAGAAATCTTTGAGTCCCGATTATACTGGGGAAGAGATATTTATCCAAATTCAAGTTATGACAATACATCAACAAGTAATGCATATCTGATTGTATTACAGACAGAAAGGCGACTCAGTACAGTTGCAGTTTCGTCCAGTTTCTGCTATCATTGTTTATCGTTCACTCTGACACTCCATGACATTTCACCCACTGCCTTCACACACAGTTATCCTGCCCAGCAACAGACATCCCTTGCTATCTCAATACATTTACAGTACATTTACAGAAAGGGGAAAAGATTATCACAAACTACTAAGCCAAAATACTTAAGTGGATCCTCCACATTCAGAGAAAGTCTACCTTGCTGTCCCAGAGACTCGCGGTTGGGACGATGCATTTTGCCGCTAAAAGCTTAGTTTTTGCCCTGTCTATAAGAATTTACACAGGAGTCCAGAGGCATTTTGGAGACTAGTGACTACAATATCGGTTTAAGTTAGTCAGAGCCCGCTTTATACAAAGCCTACGTCTGCTATTGCGCTAGTTTGTTTGTTTGTTTGTTTGTTTGTTTTTGCTAATTTCGGTAAATAAAGACGACTCCCCCGTTCCCCCTTAGAAGAGCAATTATGGAGGTATTTATTTTTGGGGTGCACCCGTCTGCTTCAGATCAGCAGCCATGAACTCACCTGAAGCTCAGAGTTCGCTAACTGCCTTCGCGACTGAGGCTGCAACTGCCGCAAGGTTTGAAATGAAGCTCGAGCTGGCGCGCCGTTGTTTCGTCATCAGCGCGCGCCGATCAGAGAGGTAGCCGCTCCGGCATGCGATGGCGCTGTTCCTCGTCCACCGGTAAGATTCGCATGGGCCACTTCAGGCGCGTGGGTATTCCCGGTTGGGGGGCCACTGTGTGGCCAGCCCCGTGGGAGGCAGGGGGAATCTGCGACATCTTAGGTCAGGATTCACTGTGAATGTTCAGACAGTGTCACCAAGAAACCCTACAGCGTGCTCTTCAGTAGCTTTGAATGGTATCAGCTGTGTGGTTTGCTTTCTTCTGAGAAGTTCGCGGTGTTTTCCCCTGTGGGTCAGTTCTGTTTACTGTGTTGTTTAACAGCTACATGAAACCAGTGGGGAAGGTTGTCTGTGAGAATGAGGTGGAGTGCCAGCATTATGCTGATATGAAAAGCTGTTTCTGTTTTCCAGATAGCGCAGTGATTTCCTGAGTTAATACCTGGGTTCAGTAGGAGATTGGAAACTCAGTCCAGACACGAGGGAAGAGTTTGTAGTGGAGATCCAGTGGATCAATTGGGCGGGGGGAAAGCCTTTTAGAGGGTGCAGTTTCCCTTGTGAGGTCAGGTTTATTGCTTGGGGATACTTCTGAACCCGTTCTTGGATTGCCAGGTAACAGGTATGGAGTACCTTTTTGTCAGCCTTGGCCAGTATGCCTGTATTGCCTTGAAAAATGGATACCTGATGCCTTAGAGAGGTAAAGACTAGAATACTGTACTGGGGCGGCCCCTGAATACAGTTTAGGAACTGGTGCAGAATGCTGCTGATGCTGGATGCAATGTTGTAGTCATGCAGGATTTATATTGAAACCTCAGCATTGGCTGCTGAAGGGTTTCTGAACTCAATTCAAAGTTCTGGTTTCAACTATATAAACCCCTGAACAGCCTGGGGCTGGACCCTGGGAATATCTTCTTTCTCTTGCAAACCTCCCAGAGTGAAACCCTGATAGTGAAGATCATGCTTTCTTTCATGATTCATTACCATATAGCTAATCATTTTCATTGAATGACCCTGAATTACATCGGATGACCCTGTATTATATGACACAGCAAAATCTCTACCCACACTCCATACACTAACAACTTTATGAACTTCTCCCATGTTCCCTTTTTTCCTATACCAAAAAGCTCCAAACAGCTTTGCTTTTTCTCATAGAAAAGGTACTCCAGTAATTTTTCTCACTTCTTCCAACTTTACGGTATCATATTTTTTGATGGGGGTGGGTGAGCGGGAAGAGATGGGGCAACCAGAATATAGTTCCTGCTGGAGGTTGATGTAACACAATAAGGTTGTGGCTTCTAGTGTCATATCTGGATTGGGGCTACCCTTGAACTTTATTGTATCCAGAAAGTGGGTTCTTACTTGCAACACCTGGAAAGCACCTTTCTATGCTATGACGGGACTCTTTTGACTCACTGATGACTGGCTTGTTGCAGTGTGGTGCTGTAAAACAACTGTAACCATTGTGAAATCCACAGGTACACTGGTGATGAAGAAAGTGAGCCAGAAGACCAGTCGCAGGTGCTCTTGCAGCAGCTGCAGGAACGTGCAAGAGCCCGCCAGCTGCAAAAACAGAAACAGGATCAGCCAATTTCTGCAGAGCACAGGAGGCCAGAGAATGAAACCTCTAAAGTTAACCCTAAGAAGGAATCAAAGCAGGAGAACAAGAAGAGAAAGAGGAGATCAAGTGATGGATCCCCTTGCACAGAAGTCCAAAGAAAGCGAAACAGGCAGCTGCAAGCTGGTCCAGCTGAGGAAGATGGTTTGAGCAGGAGCAGAACTCCAAAGAGCGGAGGGAAGGCCAAAAAGCCTCCAAGAAGAATTGAAGCAGGTATGCAGGCAGAGGCTAAACTTGCTTTCACGAAGCAGTTCTTGGGCCTTGTTAAAATTCCTGTGCCATGCTCATTGTGTTTTTGCAGCTGGAGATTACTTTTATGAGGGTCATACTCTGACTTGCATGGTATTTTATGGATTGTTCCTGAGTTGCATAAAATGCAGCTTGCAAGAGCAATCTACTTGTGCAAGCAGCATAGTGTTCTGTTCTGTGTCACACTTTTCACACAGTAGTTTAGGAGCTCCTGCAAACCGCAGCAGAAAGCACCCGAGGCAGGGCAGTCTGCTTCATGCAGCTGCTGTTGTATCTTTCACAAGTCCTCTTGTTTGAGCATCTGTTGAGATGAATTGGCCCTAGTTTCTTTCTCTCACTGTAAAGGAGGTAGCTGTGTGCCTTGTTGACTTTGAGGCTAACGGGGATCTTTTTTCTGTCTTTCTCTTTGGAGTCCCTCCCATAGGCATATGGAGGCACATCTTGGGTTTGGCCACCTCCACCACAACTTTGCCTTTGATTTTTGAAGTCTTGTGTGGCATGATGCTTCTGAGATTGCTACAAGAACCTTTTTTTCTTATTGCTCCTCCAGATTCAAATAATTTGTTGTATTTATGTTTTCTTACCAAAATGGTGGCCGGCCAGGAAGTGACGGTAGCTTGGAGAGTCATCCAGACAACAGCTGTATACCAACAGGAGAGAGAGAGGATAGCTCTACACTTGGAGAGACAGAAAGCCAAAGAAGAGAGGAGCAGAAGACATTGAATCAGAATGGAACTCTTCTATCTTCTCCCATGATTGTCCTTGGCACTTCTGATCAAAAGGCTGTACAGAAGGTAACTCACTGCCTGGAGCTGATTGCAAGTACTCTTTATACCGCTAATGTTTAAGATACTGTATGGAAGCAAACGAACTGATATTTGATTCTGAGTAGGTTGTTGAAGATCAGGGTGCTGAGATGGCAATTTGTTAAAGCCTTGGCTTAACTCTCTTCTAAGTTATTGAAGATAGACTCACATTTCTACACTTTCCTCAATCAGCACCAAATTTTGGACAGGAGGGGAGGATCCTTAAAATGCATTTTGAAAAGCAAGTTTTCAATTGGGAGGCTCTGGGGGGCACTTTGTCTTCAAGACAAATACAAAATGTGCTTTGTGGTTCTTTGCCCACAGTAGCGGACAAAGGGCCACAGCTACACATGTGCTTCCTTTGGTCAGGGTCACAGTTTCAATGTGTTGCCCATGTGACTTGCAGGTGCAGCCTTTTTTGCCACAGTGGCTTGCTCAGCCCAAGCTAGTCCAGAAGAGGATTAAAGACAACCTTGTCCCACTTCAGAGCATTCCAGAAATCCACCCTAAATTGAGGAAGAAACTGCAAGCAAATGGAATAGAATCTTTGTTTCCAGGTATCCTGATAAGGTGGATGATATCAATGTGCCTCTTTCAGAAGTAAATGAGGCCTTTTCTGTGTGGGCTAGCATTTGGTCATCAGATCATAGGAAAGGGTTTTAATGTCTCTCCCAAGATTTTAATTGAATTAGGACTATGTTTTGAACATTTTGGGGCTGGGCTAGAAATATCTGACTATAGCATTGGATCTATGCCACCTTTGGGGCATGTTTGTTTTTCTGCAATTGGATGTGAAGGGGAATTAGGGCAGTTGAGCCCATTTGTGTGTTGGGGTGAGAGAGACAGTTGTCTTAGAAGCTTGGTTGGGGTACGCAAGGGATGACCTACATGACCTGCTGGAAAGTAACCTTGTCCTAGTTCTTGAGGGGCAGTATGTTTTGCTCTTCCTTGCATTCTCTCTTTTTCCTTTTCAGTTCAGGCAGAGGTGATTCCAGCCATTTTGGAGAGCGTGTCTGGTGGGTTTTTGGCCACGAGGCATGGTTACCAGCCGAGTGATATTTGTGTCTCAGCCCCTACAGGCAGTGGTAAAACACTAGCCTTCGTCATCCCTGTAGTACAGGTGAGTTTTGGCGAGAGTGGGCAGCTGCTGGGCTACAGGCCTGTGTGTGTCCTGTTCCAAAATCTGCAACTTGCATCAGGTGTTGCAAAGTGTGTTGATATGGGGTTGAAGGTAGAGCTGGGGGGGGGACTCTACAGACTTGCGCCGGTTGTGTGCTTCCCGAAGGCTTACCTGTACTGACAGGTTCAAATTCTATAGTTTCAACACATGATGATTTTTTGTAAAGCCAGCTCAGAGGTAGGCAGTTTCTGTGGCTTTGGTCATAGGGTGCAAGTGTATCACAAGTTCTATCAGTTTTAGGCCTTCCTCTCTCCTTCCTCTTGGGTATCGAGGTCTATCAAGAAGCCTCAGCAAGGCTGTAAAAAGTGTGATCTTCACTTTTAAAATGGTATTCTTCTAGACCATTTCATTATAATATGGTACAGATGGCCAGAAGTTTGATTGTCTAGTTCAGATGAAGAAGTGAATTTTAGCCCTCAGCCTGGTTTGTTGCTTCTGGTCTTGAATCCTCCTCACCCTTCCTGCCTAAAGTACCAAAGTCCTGAGGCTTGTGCGGCCGCTGTGCTTCTCCTTTGTCACTCATCTGCCTTCCCTCTCTCTCCTCTATCCAACCACAACCCTGCTGTTTCTGCTCTGTATTCTGTTACATATTCTGCCTCTCCCTGGGCCTTTCTTCTTCCAACAAATCTTCAATCGTTTTGCAAAACTGGCAAAAAAAAATTGTGTAGCCACAACAGACATTCATGTTGTGTATACTTTAATCCAGTTGCAAGATTTGAATTTGCTGGTTACAGCCCTTGAGACAGTTTTGCACAAAGTTCAAAGCCACTTAGGTAGGAGAGGTGTAAAATGAATTTCTGGGTGGACGCCTCTGGCTACCTCAGATCCACCGAAAGAGCAGACTTTTTTATTTGGGGAGTGCTGTATGGAAAAAAAAAAAAGGCAGCAGACAAAGAACATTTTGAAGAGTGCATATGAGTGTGTTGCTTTCATGTATACATTTGAGTAGACTGAGAACAAGAACCTGCCAGCTGTTGCTAATATTTTGACTCTGACTTGGCAGGCCCTGTTAGAACGAGTTGTTTGCCAGGTGCGAGCCTTGGCAGTCTTGCCCACCAAAGAGCTAGCACAGCAGGTAAGTTACACTCAGATGTACAGCTGGACTGGGTAGCAACAGAGGTCTCATTTGGAAGGGGTCTCCCCCATGTGAGACAGCTTCCAAGCCCCTTTTGCCCCGGGAACGTCTTCCAGGATGCCAGCGGATATGCATCACCTTTTTTGGTGGTGCAGGCCCGCTTTCCCCTAAGGGGGGAAAAAACCTTTCCCCCCTATTTTTATATCAGAAAAAAGGCTTTTTTCCCCTCTGTGGTGACCAGGAAGCCTCTGAGGAGGCTTCTCAGCTGCGCTGCCATGGTTCGCACACCCCTACCCCAGGAATGGGCTATTAGACTGTTGCTTTACAGTGTGGACCTTTCAAGGGAAGATTCCAGACTTCTAAAATCCTAATGCATTGGTTGTTGAATGTCCCATTTTTGTGACTGTGCTGGCTCACTATGTGTAATCTGCCTTGAGTCCCTGTGAGAAAGGTGGATTATAAATAACAAAAATAAATAAAATATAACACCACCACCACCCATCCTTCTCATTCACTCCTTCCTGTAGGTGAGTAAAGTATTCAACATTTACACTGATGGAACGGGATTGAGAGTCGTCCAGCTGACTGGGCAGAAGTCTTTTGTGAAGGAGCAAGAGTCTCTGGCTGAGAAAATGTAAGTTTAATCCTCAGCTTGGCATCACTTGTGTATAGTTTTGTTGGGTTGGCTCAAGGATTGAATAGATGGTGATCTTAAAACCATCTGAGCAACTCAGAGGAGTGTTTGTCTGATTGTGTTGCTCTTAATCGCTGCAAAGCTGGAGCTAACTGATCAGCTGGAGGCCAGCTGGAGGCAGCCCAGCTCAGGCTTAACAGGAAATTGAGTGAGGATTGGGAAAGTCTATGGGGATGCTGACTGAAGCCCTACCAAGGGAAAAGCGGGGGGTGGGGGTGGGACAAGGGGAGGAAGAAGGAAATAAAAGGGATCCCAAATGGGCCAATGAGGAGGGCTACTCCCAGACACGAGGTTGCGAAGTCTTGTCAAGCACAGGGTGCAAAGGAATAAGGTGTTGCAACCCCCTTTGCCTCCCATTCTGAGGCCTTCAGGGATAACACAGTGTCAGGCACCACGGCGGGCACTCCCACAGGCAAGGGAGCGACACAGGGCTTCACAATGGATGTCAAGGCCTTCAGGGTTAAGAGAGGGCTCCTTAGCATTTCCTGTCCTTGTCTGTCCAGTACAAACGCTCGTACACACACACACACACACACCCCTGCAGCAATGACAATCATATTCTGTAAAAAGCTCTCATTCATTGGCATTTCTCAGGCTCACTGGATTCCGCAGTCTGGCAGACATTGTCGTGGCCACCCCTGGGCGCCTGGTGGACCATCTTCAGCAGAGTTCTCAGTTCAGCTTGAGAGAACTTCGTTTCCTGGTGAGTGGCAAACCTGCCTGTCTGAACCCACTGAACATGTTGGCAGTCTACTGCAAGCACCTTCTTCTGTCTGCAGCTGTGCTGTGGGCATGGCTGGGCCCACACCGTCCCTTTATGCAGCTGTCAAGCCCTCCTTACCCACCCACCCCAACATCAGGAAATAACCCTGCACTGTTGGTTTTAAATAAACGCAAAAGATCCCATTCCTTCAGCTACTAAAAGGCGGCAAAATTAAAAAAAATACTTTTGGGGTTTTGTTCATGCACTTAAAAATATCGGCCACCTCTCCACTAAAAAACGTTTCACCACTTTAAATGCAAGACTAAATCCATAAGCAGTCAATAATGATAAAAGCAGTGGACTGAAAAGAATATTGAAAAGCAGCAGTAAAAGTAGGGCTGGCTCAAGCTTTGATGTTTTCAGGGGATGCTCGGGGCCAGAGACTCCCACAGTTGTGGGGCAGACCCCAAGACCCTCTTTCCATTTGTCTTCATTGCACACTGTCAGGACGATGGGGACAGTTTTGGATTTCACATCTCGAGGAGAAGTCAGCTGGGCCGGGTTTGCCCTGAGCAGCTCTCATTCCAGAGTCCTTTGCCTGTAAAAGGTGTAATCAGAAGAACATAAGAAAGGCCCTACTGGATCAGACCAAGGCCCATCAAGTCCAGCAGTCTGTTCACACAGTGGCCAACCAGGTGCCTCTAGGAAGCCACAAACAAGATGACTGCAGCAGCACCATCCTGCGTGTGTTCCACAGCACCTAATATAATAGGCATGCTCCTCTGATACTAGAGAGAGAATAGGTATGCAGCATGACTAGTATCCATTTTAACTAATAACCATGAATACCCCTTTCGTCCATAAGTACATAAAAGAACAGTTCTCTTCTTGAAACATCTCCCTGCATTTGCCCTGTAGTAGAGATGATGCCGTCCCCCAGAGGTCTTAATCTGTCTACCTGCAAACAAAAATCGTGTTTTCACTACTTTGGGGCTAGTTTGGGAGGCCGTGTGGGGGTTGCATGGGTGGGGGGGCACACAGGCCACAATTGGGCCAGTGTTAAACACTAAGTCCCCTTGATTCAACTGGGAACATTATGGGCATTCTTAAGTCTCCTGCTGAAATAAATGGGATGTCGTAAACCTCATGCAGGGTTTCTGTGCTGTGTGTGTTTGTGTATGCATCCTGCAGCAGTTTTGTGACCCTCCTTCGGCTGAGTCTCTTCAGCTCCCACGTAGGGTTGATGCACAGTCCCTACTCCTGATTGTCAGCTGCATGTGCTTTTGAAAGCCCCTGCATGGTGATTCGAAGTATGGCTACAAATCCATTTGGCGTGTCAGTAGAGGTTAATAATCCTTAATCCCACTTCTGGACTCCTTCCTGTGCTCAATTCTACATGAGGGTAGATCATTGATGAAGCCGACCGCATGATTGACAGCATGAACCAGGACTGGCTGTCCCAGGTTGTGAAGGCTGCATACGGACCTGATCAAGGCGCTGGACCCTGTCGGCTGTTCAGGAGGGCACCGCAGGAGCCCATCACAGCAGCCAGGTGAGCGAGCCAGCAAGGACTAGGAGAGAGACATGGAAAGGTGGTTACTTGGGGGCCTGTGGAGGTCAAAAGACGAGGGTGCCATGGGAAGAGCATGGGAGGCAGCAGTGGAAGTCACATCTCCTCACTCTTGGAAGTTCAGTCAAGCCTCTTGGAATTGAAAATTCCCTGGTAAGCCATTTCTACTAAAGGTTCAAAGGCTGAGCTGGTTCCAGGATGCCCCTGTGAGCAAGCTGACACCTGAAAGCTGTCCTGTGAATTCCAGCATGTAGCTGCATGTCCAGAGAGTGAAGCAGGCCTGGAAAAGGGCTGAACAAAGAGGGCCAAAGGCAGGAGATGCTTCTCTTTATGCTACAGAGTTGCTTTGCAAGGAGGGGAATGCCTTTTGTCTCTCCAGGGCCTTCTTCCCCCAGATCCCTCTGCAAAAGCTCCTTTTCTCAGCTACACTGAGCCGGGATCCAGAGAAGCTGCAGCAACTGGGCCTCTATAAGCCCCGCCTCTTTACTTCCATCCACTCCAAAACCCAGCCTGGTAGCACTGAGGCGCAGCAGGAGATGGAGAAGAAATATATCCTTCCCGAGGGGCTCTCGGTAAGCAGTGTGGCTTTTATCACTATGGCGATGTGCATGATTGGCACAAAGCCTGGCACCTCCTCTGACCAAAGAAGCGGCAGCACGTTTGGGGAGAGCCTGAGTCTGCTAGTTGGACAAGGGGAGTAGGTGGCATGGGTTTTTCCAACATTCACGTTTACAGGAAGGCAGCGTCTGAGGTCCAGAAGATGTAAAAAGAAATCAATATTTCAGGCAGCTGCCTGGAACTACAGGGCATGGGCCAATAAAGGTCAAAAGTCCTTTTTAACAGCAGAGCAGCTTGGCCTGGAAAGCTGCTAACACAGCAGTTCAGAAAATGAGGCACGAGAGCCAGCAAATGTTTGGTGGCTTTCCAGGCCATCTGGTTACACTACCAGAATGTGTTCGGTGTTCCGCGGTTATTTCCTGGGATGCTGGTTTTGGGACTGAGCCTCTGTGGTTAACAGGTGGAGATCTTACTGACGGAACACATCCAGTTCCAGTGCAAAAAGAGCGCCTATATGCAAATGAGCATTTAAGCGTAACTTGATTATAAATTTTGGCGTATCTCCAGAGCAGCTGTTAAGTAGTAAACTACAGATAGAGTAACAGCCTTATCATTACCAGACAGCAGATAGATTAAGTGGTAGTCATGAGAACGTACAGGAAAGTGTGAAATCAATGGAGTAATCAAAGAAGATCTTATAGAAGAATATAAATCGCAACTGAATAAAAATAGGTAAGTGTTTCTGTCTTTGCCTTTCCCCACGGACAGACCCTCTGTTCGATTGGGGATTTTAAAAATCTGCCAGTTAATTCACTGAGGGCTAAGACATGTCTGGCCGAGAAGAAAAGTCTTTGAAGAGTTGGAATAGTTAAGTAAACATAATGTGGGAGCGCTGGAAAAGATGGGGAGGTTTGTCCCCAGAAGGAGCGGGGAACACATCACCAGCTTTTTGAAATGGAAAGAAACGCAGAGGTAAAAGCCATGATTCCCACATCAGTAATTTGTGCTTGAGATATTAAAACCTGAAACCGTGGAGTAGAACACAAGTTCATATTGTTGGTGGCAAAAATGCACTGAGCTGTTTTTTTAATGGGTATTTGAAAATTAGACCCTTTTAAAGGTGCCTATTAATGCCATCCAGTTGAGGAGCATGAGCAATTTGGTCTGCCAACGGTTTAATGCCCCTGAACCTGCCAAGGGAAGCCAGAGCTCTGTGGGCAGCAGCTATTTGTTCTTGTTTCCTGCAGCAATATTACGTGCCCTGCAGCCTGCGATCCAAGCCGCTGCTCCTTCTGCATTTCCTGCTAAGGATGAAATTCAGCCGAGTGCTGTGCTTCACTAACAGCAAAGAAACTTCCCACAGGTGAGCGTTGAGCGTTGATACCCGCTAGGCTGGCTTGCATCTTGGCTGGCCGAATGGTATCTCTATCACTCACTCTCCCTTTCCCCAGGTTGTTCCTTTTAATTCGAGCCTTTGGTGAAGTGAATGTGGCGGAGTTCTCTTCCCGGCTGAATCCAGGAGAGAGGAAACGGACCCTGAAGGAATTTGAACAAGGAAAGATCCAGCTGTGAGTGTCCACTGAAAGCTTGAGAGCGGAGAACTTAGAATCATAGAGTTGGAAGGGACCACCAGGGTCATCTAGTCCAACCCCCTGCACAATGCAGGAAATTCACAACTACCTCTTCTCCACACCCCCAGTGACTCCAATTCCATGCCCAGAAAATGGCCCAGATGGCCACCTTCTCATGATCTGCCTAAGGTCATAGAATCAGCATTGCTGACAGATGGCTATCTAGCCTCTTCTTAAAAACCTCCAGGGAAGGAGAGCTTACCACCTCCCGAGGAAACTTGCAAAACTGCTCATTGATTGTGGGATGGGGTTGGAGAGGGGAGGGGTGTGGGGGGGCTTTGTTTTTATCTGTCTTGTCCTCCAAGGGATTGCGCGCAGCAGGCATCTTAGATGCTCCAACCCCAGCATCACACTAGCTCTTCAGTTAGCAACAACAGAGTTGGAGGGGCGGGGGGGTAAAGTTGTGTTGTTTGCATTAGGAAGTCCCTGGTCTTTTGTGACTTCTAGAGACGCTAGAATCAGCCTTGCCTCTATTTGCTGCTAACCTGTACAGGTTTCTGGGGCCTCCCCAAAACCCCTCTGTGTCCATTAATGGTCTGACATGGTCAGAGATGTGGAGATTGGCAGTCATACCCATATCTGCTGTGTCACTGTTGGGGCTGTGACAAGGTGAGCATTTAATACTTTTCCTTTCCTTTCAAACAGCTTAATCAGCACAGATGCCACCGCTCGAGGAATCGACATCGGAGGAGTGAAATGTGTGATCAGCTATGATGCCCCTCAGTTTATCAGGACCTACGTTCACCGGTAATGTCTTCCAAGAAAAATGTTCCCCCTTCCCCCCAAAAAAATTTGGATTCATTTGCTCCTTAGAGCTTTAAATGAGCAATGCACCACTTGGCTGCTGGTGAAATGGCTGACCAGAACCGGGCTGCTGGTGAAATGGGCCATTCTTCTGTCTTCTTTCAGGGTGGGCAGAACAGCTCGTGCTGGGAGAGCCGGCCTGGCCTTCACCATGCTGCTGAAAGTGCAGGTATATTGTCTGCTGGTTCCTGGTTTCTCCCCAAAATTTGCACCTGGTATGAATTGTGTTGGCTGCAGAGCCACGTCTCTCGCTTGCTTTGCTTCCAAGAAGAGTTTCAAATGTCATGGCAAGACTTTCGGTAGCAGCAGCCCTGAAAAGGGAACCTGCAGGGTTGGGGGGGGGGGGGTGCAGTGATTCCCGGATGCCCCAGTGATCCCTGGATGCCCCACTCAGTTGGGGGACATTTTCTAAGACTTCTTTAGTTTCTCGGGAAGGGGTTTTTGCTGACCGGCTCTCATTGTCCAGGAACGCAAATTCCTGAAGATGCTGAAAGAAGCCGGCCTTCCTGAGTTGGAACAGCAGCTAGTGAAGAGCGAGAGCCTCAAGCCTCTCCTCCAGCAGTATGAGGAAGCTCTGGCTGAACTTCAGAATGTTGTCAAGGTACTGCTGGCTTCCAGGAGCTGGGGGGACCTCAGCTGTGGACAGAAGTAGGAGCCTGCCAATTGGGAGTCACCAGCAGGGGGAGAAGCACCCAGGCATAGCTGAGAACTAAGAGGCCAGGCCTCAAGGCCACAGTATCAGAGATTTTTAAAAAATTGCCATCAAGTCACAGCTGACTTGTGATGACCCCGTAGGGTTTCCAAGGCAAGAGACATTCAGAGGTGGTTTGCCATTGGCTGCCTCCGCGTCATGCCCCTGGTATTCCTTGGAAGTCTCCCATCCCAATACTTGCCAGGGTCTCAGCTGAGAATGTGTGACTGGCCCAAGGTCACCCAGCAAGTTTCCATGGCAGAGTGGGGATTCGAACCTGGGTTTCCCAGATCCTAGTCCAACAGTGAGTGTCGTATGTCCACACTCACAGGCAGAAGATGGGAATAACGGACAATCTAGCAGTTGGAACTGGGAGAAAAGTGACAAGGGCGGGGTTTCTGGGCACATGGAACTGCTGCAAGAGAAAAGCTTCCACCAGGAGGCTGAGAAATCTGGGCCTTGCTCTGCCTTCTGAGGTAGCAGGAATCAAGGCTGGACTTTGGTAGGAGAGTCAGTACAGTGTAGTGGCAGAAATGTTCTGCTGGTGGGACCTGGGTTCAAGTTGCACTCAACCTTGAACTTGAACACATGAAGCTGCTTTATATTGAATCAGACTCTTGGTCCATCAAAGTCAGTATTGTCTACTCAGACTGGCAGCGGCTCTCCAGGGTCTCAGGCAGGGGTTTTTCACATCACCTACTTGCCTAGTCCCTTTAACTGGAGATGCCGGGGATTGAACCTGGGACCTTCTGCATGCCAAGCAGATGCTCTTCCACTGAGCCACAGCCCCTCCCAACTTGCTCTACAACCTTGGCCCAGATATTTGTCTCTATAATTTGCTTCCCAGAGCTGTAGTAGCATAAAAAGTTAGGGGAAGGGGAGGGATAAGTTAATGCTTTGTTTCCCTTTCTGAAACTGATCCCAGATTCCACAGTTGCTTACTCAGGTCCTCTGAGAACTTTAACCAGGCATGACTGCTTCTTTGTCTCAACAGGAGGAGCAAGCCCTGAAACGATCCTGAGCAGCCAAGTGAGCGGGGGCTGCGTTCTTCGCTGGTACAAAAAAACAAGCAGGGACTGGAGAACTCTCTGGTCACGGGCTGGGTTCTGACCTCAGGAGCGCGCAACATGTGAAAGCAGATACCACTACCAGCTCCCTGGAAAATAGAGAAATGAAAGAGGGAACATCTGTCCAAAACTTGAGCAGAGTGAGCTGCCAGCCTCCCTTTGTTCTTAAGGTGCAGTTCTCAGTCTGACAAGACCAGCAGAACGGTTTTAGATGAGAGGCTCTTTTCCAGTGGGGCTTTAACACAGCCTGATTGGGGACTCTTTGCTTTCTCAGCCTCTTCCTGGGAGTGGACTGACTCCTGTTCAGCCTTCCTGGCAAAGGGGAGTTCCTTTGTTGCCTTATCTTCTTAACATGGTCACTTATGGTCCACTTGTGCCTCCAGCAGTTGTTGCTGCTGCTGCTCCATGTGAAGGGCACTTTCAATGGGGAGAATGTTATTTAAATAAAAATCGCCATTGCTTCCTGGTGTGGGCAGGATTTTTCCTTTAAGAATTTGTGTCTGTAAGTGAGATGGTTAATGGGTGTGCTTAGAATACACTTGGAAGCACGAAAGTGTTGCAAAACCACCCAAGAACAGTATTTCCAGATGTGATTAGTATATGGCTGGTCATGCCCCATCTGGTGAGAATGAATTCCATATGTGAATTGCACAAGATATAAAAAAGCATTTTTTTTGTCCATCTACTGCCAAACAATTTCCTTGGATGATTCTCATTTTTAATAATATGAGCCATCAACAGCTCCTGACATGTTTCAGTTGTTATCCTAAGATATCTCTGTGTCCACCTGGACTAGTAGGTTAGACAAAAGATTTTCCCTTTCAATAGAGGAACTGAAAGCAACAAGCAAGCAAGGTGTAGTGGTTTGGAGCAGTGGAGTCTGATCTGGAGAACCGAGTTTGATTCCCCACTCCTCCACAGATTAGCAGCGGAGGCTAATCTGGTGAACTGGATTTGTTTTCCCGCTCCTACACACGAAGCCAGCTGGGTGACCTTGGGCAAGTCCCGCTCTCTCAGCCCCACCTACCTCACAGGGTGTCTGTTGTGGGGAGGGGAAGGGAAGGTGATTGTAAGCTGGTTTGATTCTCCCTTAAGTGGCAGAGAATGTTGGCATATAAAAAACAACTCTTCTTCTTCAAGGAATAGTACTCAGAAAGCAAGCTGTAAACAATTACAAAATAAGATCTTAAATGAGTGTTTAAGGGGACAAATCGTAAATGTTCATCTTGATTCTTCCAGATACCCTTTAACAGAACTTTATCCTTGTCAGGCTGTTTTTTCCCCTGGTTAGAAATCCATACGTTTAGACAAGCTTTCTTACTGGCAAGATATAATGCCTTAGACTCAGCCAAGACACAAGGGCGATACAATAAAATTATCGCAGAAGAAAAAAAATGTCCGTTTTGTCCAGATCAAGTGGACTCCCTAGCCTACATTGTTTTAGCATATCCGCAAAAGAATGCTGCACGAAATAAATATATCACTCCCTTGATAAAACAGCTAAAGACACTTTCTGAGAAGTGTATACTGCATTATCTGCTGTCAAGTAGAGCAGTCAATTGTGTGAGGTGGCAACTTTTTACAGAGTAAAGGAAAATTTAAATTTCATTTCACCTTTTTAAAAGTCTGAAATGGTAGATGAATAAGCCAATGGCTGTTAAATCTAGGGAAAGGAATAACATGAACGATAATTTTTCTCTTTTTCCACTCTAATTTCCATGTCATTTTTATAGGTTTGTTTTATTTTTATACATTGATAATTTACAATGACATTATGGTGTGTTTAAGCTACCTTGAGAAGAACTCTGAACAGGCAGCATCAAAACTTCCTAAATAAGGCATATCTCCATATGAAAAGGGATAAAGACTTTTAAAAAATGAAGGCTAGGAATTCAGAGAACCTGATAAGACTGCCATAACATTATAATGATTTGTCAGTTGCCAATTTAGAAACCTGGGGGGGGGGATGGAAGAATTGGTCATTTGTGCAACTCTAGATTCTGTTAAGTCTGAGCAAGGCAACAGAAACTAACCCACTGCAACAGGGACCTGAGACAAGGAATCACTGCCACAGGGCTTATAGACAACGGTTTCCTGCAGCCTTGGGGTTGCTTTCCCCTTTGCTTAAAGAGCTAAAAAATATTTAAACAAGTAAAAAAAAAAAAAAAGAGCTACCGCCCTTCCTCCTTTGGCAGAAAGCCATGCTTCTCTGTGAAATTTCACCACCATCGCCTTCCCTGGGAAAACAAGCTTCGCATGATTGTTTGGAGTGGGGGGAGGGAAAATAGAGTCCAAGGTTCATGATTGGTCTGAAGTAGCAGTAGTACAGCTGGCCAAGTTACAAGAAGTACACAAGTGCCCTGGGATCTTCTCATTCTTGCCTGCTTTTTCTCCTGTACCTTTGCAATGGTCCTGGAGCTTTACTTGGACCTGGGCTCCCAGCCCTGCCGATCTGTCTACATTTTTGCCAAGAAAAACAGCATTCCTTTTGAGTTCAAGCATGTGCCATTAATCAAAGGTAAGAGGAGGAGCTGGATTCATAGACTAGACTTAGGGGTGGGGGTGACCCTTGATTTTAACCATCCAAGCAATCACACCCTTGGTGGAAACATGATCGGGATGGGGGGTGGTCTTCTCTTCCAAACTAGGTGGGAGTTCTATTAATCTACATTCAGGGTTTTGCATATATCCAGGGCAAACTAACATTGATTGGAGGAGGAGGAGAGTTGGTTTTTATATGCTGACTTTTTGTACCACTTAAGGAAGAATCAAACTGGCTTACAATCACCTTCCCTTCCCCTCCCCAAACAGACACCCTGTGAGGTAGGTGAGGCTGAAAGAGTTGAGACTAGCCCAAGGTCACCCCGCTGGCTTCATGTGTAGGAGTAGGGAAACCAAATTCACCAGATTAGCCTCTGCTGCTCATGTGGAGGAGTGGGGAATCAAACCTGGTTCTCCAGATCAGAGTCCACCACTCCAAACCACCGCTCTTAACCATTAAACCACCTTTTGGTGCATATTTGAGCATGGTGGGGGTTTGAAATAGAATTCAACTCAGGTCAGCAAACACCTTCAGAGGCAACTGAGAGTGTGATAAGCCATTTACCATGCAGGCACTTTCACTGATGCATGTGATTTGGATGGTGAGAGTTAGTCTGTGTGGTCCTACAAAGAAAGGTGATTATGTTGGTCTGGGTGGTCTTCTGTTTTTCCCCAGTTGATGCTATGATCTGGTGGTCTTCCTAAAATGTAATGCAGCAGTGAGTTTGATCCTTGTCAGTGACATTGAGGAAAGAATCAGGTGCAGATGGGCTAAATTAACACAGATGGATAAATTTGGGTGAGCAGAAGCAGTTGTATGCAAGATACCTTTGATTTATGTGAGGATCTCTGCAGTGTGAAGTACAATTTAGCTGTACATGTGTGCACACGGGAGGGGGTGAGAAACAGAAGTCAGGAGGATTCAAATCCATGCTTTATCGTTTCCCCATGATCTTTCCTCCTTTTTATAAATTGTCACCTGGTATGAATTGTCACCTGGCATGAATTTCCTGCTGTTCCTTATGCATCACCAGAAAATGGACACATCTGCTTTTCCATGGCACATTAAGGGTATTTTACAGTGCTTGTTGATGCCTGTGGGCATGCACAGTGGTGAGTGTGCCTAACCACAAAACTAGTTACTTGCATCTGGCAGTTGCATATATGATTCTGCCCCTAGGCCCTTGCTTGCTCTCTGCAACACCATGGTTATCACATGTGAGTGAATGGTAAGAGCTGGCTTAGGAAGAAATGACAGGCAAGCACACGCACAACTACCCAAGTTCACCCAATGAATATGGGAGCACAGCATTAGCAGAACTGGGTGCTGTATAACTGGTGTGAGCAAACCAGCCCAAGGGAAGCAGCTATCTTTTGGCACTCTTTGTTGCTGAGCAACTGCTGTTGACTCCTCTTGTAAACCTATCCAGGGCAACACAAGACTGAAGAGTTTGGCAAAGTGAACATCTTCAAGAAAGTGCCAGCTCTGAAAGATGATGACTTCACTTTAGCAGAGAGGTAAGGGTTGGGTGCCATTGCTGGCTTTTGGGAATGGAGACTGTACAACTTCCACCAAACTTCTGCCGTGTCTACAGCAGAGGTTCGCAATATTTTTAAGCCTGTGGGGACCTCTGGAGTTTTGAAAGAGGGTAGTGGACACCCCTACAAAATGGTAGCTGCAGGAGGTGGGACCAGTTCCAAAATGGCTACCATGGGAAGTATTCACCAAAGGTTGGGAGGTTCCAAGCCAAGCATCTGCCTATGCAGCTATTTTTGATGTGGTGCTCCCTACAGACCCAAAGGTGATGTCTCCTGAAACACCTCCTGCTCCCTTGTGGTAGAGAAAAGCCAAGACTGGCTATTTTGTTTTGGAGAATAAGCAAGTGGTTGCCAGGTCACACATTGCCATGGTGCTCATGGGCACCACAGGTTCTATCTGAACTACAGAAAACTGCTTTCTCCTTTTTTTGCATTTTAATCAATTCCAAGGTTTTGTAGTTGCAGACAGAGGCCTTGCTGTGTAGTTTGCAAAAAGCTGATAGCAGTTTTGAAACACAGGTTCCTCTTGACTTGCAAACTTACCTCTTTACTTTTGGTGTGTTGGTAGTACCACCACAAAAAAAGTGGTACCAGCTGTGCCTGAGTAAATTCTCCACTCGTGCAAACTAAGATGGTGATAAAGCCACTGCATCTGTTGCCTTTGGCTCATTCTAGATTAACAGTGGAGGCCCTTCAAGATCATTCTACTGTAGCTTTTCTGGCCATTGCTACACCCTATGGTAGAGTCCCCAATATCCTCAAAGTGTGCAGAATCTCTCTAATTTTTCTGGTGTGTCAACCTGCTGCTCTTTTATTTTCTCCACAACATAACTTGCTTTTCTCCCCCTCTCCCTCCCTTGAACAGCATTGCTATCCTTTTGTACCTAGCAAGGAAATTCAAAACTCCAGATCACTGGTACCCCTCTGATCTGCAGAAACGAGCCCGCGTGGATGAGTATCTATCTTGGCAACACATGGCCACTCGTTTGTGTGGAACCAAAGTGTTCCTGATCAAGGTAAGGAATATGCAAGTCTCCTCCCTCCTCCCACTCCTGTGTACGCAGCACAGGGCCACATTGGAGGAGACCAGTTGTTTGCAATGCCAAGAAAGTTGGTAGGCATTTTAAGAGTCTAATAAAAAAAAATTAGAAAAGGTGAGGGAGTGAGGTGGACTGAGCTGTACACTTTAAGTTATGCAGGACTAGATTAAGCAGCATGCTCTGCAGAGGACGGGGCAGTCACTTTCATATTCTGCTGGCCTTTGAACTTCTCTCTTTCTGCAACTGCTGCAGCCTCTGCTCTGTGAGGAGAAAGTGGTCCTGTCTCCCATTGGGGGGGAAAAACAGCCTGGCTACTGGCGCCTTGAACTGAATGCCCTTTGGGCTCTTGACAAGGGCTGGGCAGGGGTAGAGGCTTCATATGTTTGGCCAATGGGCAAGCAGGGATTTGTTGGTTTTATGTGATGATCTAAACTGTGGTGGTCCTCATCACAGTGGAATGTCAAAGACCTTGGGTTTGAGACAGTCTGCATGAGCAGCATCAGAAACCTGGTGTGGGATCTTGCCTGTAGTATGTGGGCCCACGGAGTGCAGTGAAAATACATTCTATCCTCACATAATCTTCCCAACATCAGCGGACAGCTATCTAGTAGAGAAGGGCACTTCCCTGAGCAGGAACCGAGAGGAGGACAGACGTGGGAATGCTTGGAGAGCCAGCGTGGTGTAGTGGTTAAGAGCGGTGGTTTGGAGCAGTGGACTCTGATCTGGAGAACTGGGTTTGATTCCCCACTACTCCACATGAGTGGCGGACATTAATCTGGTGAACTGGATTTGTTTCCCTGCTCCTACACATGAAACCAGCTTGGTGACCTTGGGCTAGTCACACTCTCTCAGCTTCACCTACCTCACAGGGTGTCTGTTTTTTTGGGGGGTGCATTACTTCTTCTCTTGCTGAGAACCACAGTGCTTGCACAGGAAGGTCTGAAAGTTCATACAGCCTGAAATAATTAAGCAGCCTTGCTAGCCCAGCCTATGGTTAGTACTTAGATAAAAAAAACCACCAAGGAAGACTGGGGTTACTATGCAGAGGAAGGTAAATAGCAAACCATCTCTGCAGGAGATGCAGGAAATTCAGAACCGCCTCCCCCCCACACACTCAGTGACCCCCCACTCCATGCCCAGAAGATGGCCAAGGTACTCTCCCTCTCATGATCTGCTCATCTCTTGCCTGGAATACTTCCGTGGTCCTAGCGTCATCATGAGTCAGTTGTGAGTTTATGACGCACAATTACTATTAATTATGGCCTGAAAAAGAAGGCTGAATAAAAAACAGGGGCCTGCCTAACACAGAGTTTGACCCTTTTTTTTAGCAAGAGAGGAGAATGGCAGGAATAAATGGCCAAGCTTGTCAAACTGGCTGTCTCCTTTCACCCTCCCTTTTGCACCTCCCTGGCTGATGCAGTGTGAGTGGGTTAAAAGCAGCACCCAGCAAAGCACAGGTTGTGAATTTCTCCCCTTCCTCCTTTGGCTAGGCTTTAGCACCTCTCTATTTGGATGAGCCGCTTCCCGCAGCAAAGTTAGATGCTGCCCTTGAAGATCTGAATGGAGTCGTGAAGCTGTTTGAAGATAAATTCCTCCAGGACAGGGCATTCATCGCAGGCAGTGAGATCTCCTTGGCAGACCTGGTGGCCATTGTGGAACTCATGCAGGTGAGCGCTTCAGTGTCTGATGACACAAAACATTCTGGATGCCCCTGGCAAGCCCTTCACAGAGTTTGCTGTACTGAGTTCACAGAGTTGCAGCAGGGAAGCTGTGGAGTCTGGTGAGGGAGGGGGTGTCTGTCTTCACCTCTTTGTGGGGTTGAGGCACTCCATGTAACTGCAAGCCACCATAGGCCCCCAACAAAGACTCCTCCTCAACTCCTTTGACCATATTTAAATAAGCACCGCACCAAGAAGGAAATGAAGGGGAGACTAAGAGGAGCAAACAAAAATAAAAAGGCCTCAGTGCATTCGGCAGGATTTACTTATTCTTTACTCCATCTCAGTGCAGCAAACCAGAGACAGATAGAGAGATGCATATTAGGTAAGGAAGTCACCAGTGTGGTCAAGGTGGAAGGTTTCTCTAGGAATCCAGACTCTTACTTTAACTCTTTTCTTAACTGGGAGACGTAGCAATTACTCTCTTGAGACACAAAATTACTTTCGATGATTTCAAGCAAGCAAATGACTAAAGTAGGAATCCAAAGTCACTCAGACAGTTCCAGCTGGTGTCGAAGCCCTGAGATGTTACCCTTGACCAGCAAGTAGTTGGTTGAAGTTATTGAAGTAGGTGACTGTCCTTTAAATTCCTCTTGTAAATGTGAAGGAGCCACCCCATATGACTACTAACCCTCTTTCTCACTGCAGCCTGTCGGAGTTGGCTATGATATCTTTGAAGGCAGGCCCAAGGTGGCAGCGTGGCGCCACCGAGTAGAAGAAGCCATTGGCAAGGACCTCTTTCTGGAAGCCCACGGGCAGCTCTTAAAGCCCAGGGATCTGTCTGCAGAGAATCTCCCTCCCGAAGTAAAGGAGCAGCTGAAGCAAACTCTGCTGAAGTTTCTGAAATGAAAAGCCCAGGGAGGGCTACTCCCTCTCAATAAAGCTCTTGGTCTCCTTTGTGTCGCTTTCATTGTGATAGTGTTGCATAGCCGCCTTAATGTCTCCCTGCTGCTCAAGACAGGTAATGCCTCTCTTTAGTTTGTATGTTCTCAAGGAAAGGGGGCAGGTTTTTCAAATTGTACAGGAGCCATTCCATGTGACTGCATGGGCCCAGACCAGGCTAGGTATGCCAGGTCAAGTGTCAACAGAAGACTTGCTTTTTTCCAGGTTTTCGGTCATTTCTAAGTTTGTTTGTCCCTGAAACAGATAACACCTGTGGCTATTGGGGGGAGCAGGTTGTTGCTGGTTGCACCTAGACAAGCCTTATTGGGTATAGGGGTTCTTCCTGACTTCCCATCTGTGTTGAAGCTTGAAAGGGTGGTCAAGCACAGGTCAGGCCCCCTCATTCTACCCCGTTCTACAGGTTGTGGGTGATCTTACATGAACCTTTGACAGGGAAAAGAGCCCTTGTTAACTCATCTTTCCTTCTGCATGAGCTTTCATTGGATTGAGAAGTCCAGAGGTGCAGGTTATTAACTGTGTGGAGGCTAGGAGCCAGGCATAGCACGATTCTGTGAAGGCAGAACAGATTCCACCTCCGTAGAACTGTGCTGCGCCTGGCTCTGAGCTACAACATAGTTAACAACCTGAACTGCTGGGCTTCTTAGTCCAGTGAGAGCTCATCCCAGTTTCATTGTCATCTTTTGTAAGGGAAACTCCAGTGGAGCAATCCCGGAGTTTTTGTCCTGTGGACAAGCAGCAGAATTGGCCTCTGTGTGTGTGTGTGTGATGCTGCTGTTTGTCAGTTGTGTACTATTAATCTGGAAGACGTCACAGCCTAAGCATAGGGGGACAGTATAGATACATGGTGGTGCTCCATGTTTTCATTTTGCCATTTGGGCTGTTTTAGGTCTAACGCTTTCCTAAATTGGTGTGCAGCAGTTGCTGGTGGTTGTAGATAATGACAACTGTGGAGTCTGCCTTATGCCGCCTTTAGGCTTGCTTCATGCCTGCTGCTCTTTCCCCCAAACGAGGCCCTGGAAAGGCAGGAAATGAGCTCCCTGCACATGAAGCTGCCTTATACTGAATCAGACCCTTGGTCCATCAAAGTCAGTATTGTCTACTCTGACCGGCAGCGGCTCTCAGGCAGAGGTCTTTCACATCACCTACTTGCCTGGTTCCTTTAACTGGAGATGGCAGGGATTGAACCTGGGACCTTCTGCATGCCAAGCAGATGCTCTAACACTGAACCACAGCCCCTCCCTGATATGTCATTATTTCCTCTTTAATATCCAACATGGCTGTGAGTTCTGTGCAACTTGAAAACTCCCATACGTTTCTGGCCCGGATAGGTTAAAATAAAAGTATTAACTTACCTGTCTGTGAATCTTCTAAAGGATCCCTTTGAGCAGTGTACGTTCTTCTCTGGAGACTATCAGGTTTAGCCATCCAGCAATAGAATTCTGGCATTGGCAGAAGCCAGGAAAGAATCTTCCACCTACATGCACACATGTACCCTCCACACCTTAAACTGATGGGGATGACAGCCAGCTTTAATTACAAATGTGTTCTCTGGGGAAAGAGGGTTAAGTTGGTGCAAGTCTATGGAAAGGAACAAGCAAAGGCTGCTGGGTGAAATCACCCCAGGCACAAAAGGAAGGGCACGAGTACATAGAAGAACTTTGGCGGATGGGTGATTATGAGCAGGGGACCAGAGTTTCTCTTAACTTCTTGGTTGTGTGTGTGTTAAGTGCTGTCAAGTCGCTTCCGACTCATGGCGACCCTATGAATGAAAGTCCTCCGAAATGTCCTATCTTTGACAGCCTTGCTCAGATCTTGCAAATTGAAGGCTGTGGCTTCCTTTATTGAGTCAATCCATCTCTTAATGGGTCTTCCTCGTTTCCTGCTGCCCTCAACTTTTCCTAGCATGACTTCTTGGTTAGAAGTCCTCAACATCTAAATAGTTAAGGTTTCAAAAAAGCAACTATAGATTACTTTTGTTAAAAATTAAAAAACATCCAAGAACATGATCTCTCCATTCCTCTAATGTAGGGTTATGGTAAAGCTGTAAATTGTGGCTAGAGACCAGATAATTCAGTGTCCAAAGTCAAATGCAGTTTCCTTCTCAAAAGAAGACAGTTAATAATACTACTTCAGAGGGAATTAAAAACCTGTAATTCTTTGTTGCCACACGGGTTTTAAGACTTGGAACAGCTTTCAAAAAGCAAGGGCTTCTTCCTTAAAATTACTATACTAACGTGCATCAAAGGCAGCACCTAGCCACAGCTGAGTTATTCTAATTTATCACTCTAGGTGGGACTGACCTGCGCTTGACAATTCTGAAACATCAGCAGGTACCAAATGTGACTGTCCATTTACAATCTGGGGCTTGTCGGCAGGTGCATCTTGTGACTGTTTTGAGCTCTCTTCACTTACTGCAGTTTGTTTCCAGATTCAATTCCAGGTGCTGAGGCTTATCTTTAAAGCCTGTCATAGCCCAGGAACCACATACTTCAAGGGCCACCTCTCACTGTATCAACCCACATGGCAGCTCCCGTTGCCCAAGGCCTTCTGTCTGTCCCATCTCTGACCGCAGCATACTGTGTTGCAGCCCTGGGCCTTTTCAGTTGTCACTCCTGTACATTGGAATGGCTTTCAGAGGAGGTGAAGCAGGCTCCCACCTTGGTTGCCTTCAGGGTGGCTGCAAAACGTAATAATTTAGGAGGCATTTAGTCTAGGCATAACTATTAGCCAAGAAGTTGGGTTTTGCCTGCTATTTATTGTATTTTAATTTTTATTATCGTTATTTATTGCTTTGAATTTTGTTGCCTGACTGTGCTGGAAGAAAGGCATGCCTAGAAGTATTTTAAATAAATATCCATGTGTCAACATTATCTTAACAACCAAGCACAGGAAGCCTGCCCAGTACACCTTTTTGATGCTTCATTGTGCACTAGGTGATTAATTTCTCTGTAACTGAATGCAGTAACTAATGGGCAAGTCTGTGGTTTTTCCCTGCTAGTGGTTGCTACCCTTAACAGGCTGTTGCTAATGGGTACTCCTTATATTACGCATGCCCAGCAAACACCAATCATTGCATAGTGGCAGGTACACAGTCAGTGAAGAAAAGGCTGGTAGTGCCAGCTCTATAGCCCAGGAGAAAGCCCATGGAGAGCCTATTGCCTTCCCAGGAAAAGAGTTCAAGATCCTGCTTCGGGACCAACATTCACACACACTCATTGTGATACAACTGTGGAGTTTGGGGAAGGGAGCAAGCTCCTTACAACTGAGAAGGCCACAGCTTTCCCTCCTTCCCTACTCCAGCAGCCTTTCCCCAGGTATAGTCTGGCCCACTTGTGTGGTGCCAGCCTGGGTTGCCAATCTCCAGATACTAGCTGGAGAGCTCCTGCTATGACAACTGATCTCCAGCTAATAGAGATCAGTTCACCTGGAGAAAAGGGCCACTTTGGCAATTGGACTCTATGGCATTGAAGTCCCTCCCCTCCCCAAACCCCTCCCTCCTCAGGCTCTGCCCCCAAAACCTCCCGCCGGTGGCAAAGAGGGACCTGGCAACCCTACTGGTCACAGCTAGGTCAATGAGACAGAAGGCCTTTAAAATAAAAATCACTGAACTCCAAGAGAGGGCCCCAGGAAGATATATTTCGAATTCAGGGATAGACAGAAGGAGGCAAAGAGGAGATTATAGTAAAACCAGTGTTGCTTGGCTGATTCAAGGCTAACCAGATACCAGAATGATACTAAGAAGAAAGACAGGCGCCAGAACCCCAAGGGAGGGATATTATTAATGGTAGCCAGATAAAATGCCAGGTGCAGTGATGAACTTCAAACAGAACTTATGTTAACCAATGAGATCTTGTATGCATTTATGTTGACCAATAATATTCCTTTATTTTGTAACCAATTAGAAATAAACTGAATATTATAATTATCCAATAAGCTATTAGCTAAGATTCTGAATCCAGTAAAAAGTTATTATAAAATATGCATAGATAATGTATTATAATGAGCTTGCTAAAGGTTATAAAAGATCGTGCACTCTTTTGTTCTGGGCCCCCAGCTTATTTTTAATGCTTTTGAGAGCAAAGCTTGGGACCAGCAGCTGCTAAATAAAAACCTGTTTTTCCAGAATATTGGCCCTGGGTCTCTGTGCCTTAGATCCTGAAATCCAGCTCCTGGTTTTTGCCGCATCATCAAGTTGCAAGGTGGAGAATGTGAAAAACAGGAGGGAACACCTTACTTTCCCCTATTTCCCCCTCCCTACACTATTTCCTCCTGGCAGTCTCCATGTCCTCAGTGCTCTCTGTTTCCTTCCCTACTTCCTACCCACCAACCAGACTCCTTACCTTTTATCCACCCCCCCATCTTTACCTATATTTATTTACTTCATTTATATCCCACCTTTCGACCCAATGGGGACACAAAACAGCTCACACTGTTCTCCCCTTCATCCTCACAAAACCCTGCGAGGTAGGTGAGGCTGAGTGTGTGTTACTGGCCCAAAGTCACCCAGTGACCTTCTGCGGCAGAGTGGGGATTTGAAATTGGGTCTCCCAGATCCTATTCTGGGACTGCTACACAGCTACTCCACACTGGCTTTCATGGGGTAGCAAGCAGCCAAGCCTGGGGCAGTCATGCAAATTGCCTGGTATTGCTGCCAGGCTGGCCCTGATGAGTCCTCCCTCAAAGGCCAAATCAGCCCTGGCTGTGCCCCTTCCACTTGTGTTTTACTAACAGAACCCAAGGCTTGAAGCCTGGCAATAGTGTTGTGGTTTCCTAGGAGTAACTACTGATAGCATTCATTTCTTAAACCTACAGGTGCTGTTTCTATCATTTTGGGGTTTTTTTTTTTTTAACCCCAAATATATTTTGTTAAGATTTCAGTTTTTTCTGCAAACATGGGGTTTTTCTCAGGTTTATAGAAAATATGTCTTGTCTGTCCATGGCCTCAATCTCTGGATTTAAGTATCCACACATGGGGCTAAGGGAAGGAAGGCAGCATGGTATAGCCCAATCTTGTCAGAAGCTAAGCAGGGTCAGTACTTGGAAAGGAGACCACCAAAGAAGACCATCTGCAGAGGAAGGCAATGGCAAACCACTTCTGTTTCTCACTTGCCTTGAAAGACCCTTGCTGGGGCGTCATAAGTTGGCTGCGTCTTGATGGCACTTTACACACACACACAAGGCCATGTTGAGCATTAGATATATTGATGGTGGTGATAAGAAAGGCCTTTTAAATTTGGATGACCATTCCAAGTAGGTCTGAGCCAGTGAGTGCTCCGAAGTCTGCAAATAGATGAGTGGTTAAAGATATTTCTCAGCAGTTCTCATTTTCTCTTCTCTTCTTTTTTTTTACAGAGAAATGTAAGTTCTCGGGGGAAGGCTGAAAAAATATTAATGCAAGAATGTTAATCTTTGAATGAAAATGGTTGGCTGTACTGGAGCTGTGCAAATGTAGGAATTATTGAGAAGGGGTCCAGTATTTTGCCACTGAATGACAAAAATGCATATTTCCAAATATTTCAGGATACCAAGTCACCAGGTTCACATCTAGGATATTTATTTGGCTGGAAAGTTTGAACAAATGGTCCCTGTGCTCTGATCCCACTTGAAAGCAACTAATCCAAATATTATCTAGTTCCGTTGCTTGTCTGTCCTGACTTCTGGAAACACGGGCCTTCATCAGCCATGCCTACCCCATAAACGCTTTTGCTTTTATTTATTTTTAAGGCATAGTTGGCCTGCTACAGTCCCTGCCTCTGCCCCACCCCTTGGAGAACATCTGGCACGAGCTGGGTTGGCTCCCAGTTTTGCAACTCTCTGTATATAAAGGTTTCTGTTATTCCCGGCAACACTTCCTGCCAAAGGAGTTCAGGGCAAAAGTCAATGTAGCTACTTGACACACTCTGTACCCACAGCTGGTACCACCATGGGGCTGGAGCTCTACCTAGATCTACTCTCCCAGCCCTGTCGGGCCATCTACATCTTTGCCAAGAAGAACAATATCCCATTTGAGTTCAAGGACGTGGAGGTTTTCAGAGGTAAGGAGACACAATACTCGTCGGGAGGGAACTGGGTTGATATCATAAACTATGAAACATGAGCAGCCACAATGAAATAAATTCATTCAAAGGGTAGTCTTTCTACTGCATGCTTTGGTATGGAGGGGGGACAGTACTCGGCAACAGTGATTGTTACAGGGGAGTTCGGTAGCGCCTTAAAGACTAACAAAATTTATTTCAGTGTGAGCTTTGATTAATCAGAGCTCATTTCCTCATATACTTAGAAATGTACACCCATCAGGCTGGGTTAAAAACTCGGGATGTGGGGGGGGGGGAGGGAAATGTCACAAAGAGAGGCTGGTATGAAACAAGATCCTGTCAAAAGATCTCCAATGAAAACAGAAATTGGTTCATAGAATCATAGAGTTGGAAGGAACCACCAGGGCCATCTAGTCCAACCACCGCACAATGCAGGAAATTCACAACTACCTCCCCCACACACCCCTAGTGGCCCCTACTCCATGCTCAGAAGGTGGTTCACCTAGAATAGGTGTGAGACGCCTTCAACCAACAACAGCAGAGAAGAATAAACATCAAATCTATTGCAGGAAACAATTAAATAGTGGAAAAATTAACAACTATAAGGGGTGGGACATGCAAGCTATTGGCACCTATAGTGAGTTAGGAACCCTAGGTCTCTGTTAAGTCTGGTGTTGTTTGTTAATTTTTATTCAGTGGCCTCGCATGTGATCCCACTTCTGGATGTCTTTTGAAGGAGAACACTAACTTTGAAATCACACACAGTATGTCCAGGGAGACTAACAAAGGCTATCCCTTTGGAATTATTACCAGTGATCATTGACTCTGGAATGGATGAATGCATCCTTAATAAAGGATGTGATATTGTGTACGCTCCTAGTGTTATCTACCTTGCTAATAGCCTAGCAAGACTGCCAAGGAAGACTGCAGAGGAAGGCAATGGCAAACCACCTGTGCTTCTTGCTTGCTTTGAAAGCTCCTTGATGGGGTTGCCATCAGTTGGCTTCAACCTAATAGCACATATGTAGTCAAATCAAATCAAATGACCTTTATTGGCATATTCTCAGAAATATAGCATAGATGGTACACAAGAATTCTCATTTCATACATTTCCCATATAGATATGATTTAAGCTTTGATCCTAGACTTGACAACTTCCGTCAAAAATTCCACCACCTTTTAAAGTGACTTCAGGGATAGAGTCGTTCATTAAAAACCGGCGTATGGCAGTTTCGTGGCTAGATTTCATTTTATCCATCAAGGGTAAAATTGTTTTCTTACGAGGGCCATCATGCAGAAGACAATTTATAATTATATGCTGAAGTGTATCGTGTTGACTCAAACTGCATAAACATATTCTTTTCTCAAAGGGGATATTTTTAAACCTGCCCTTTAATACCTCCGAGGGGAGGGCATTAAGTCTGGCGAGCATAAAAGCCCTCCGTTGGAGGGAATCCTCGAGTGTATCAAAGTACTGCACATATGTAGTCAAAAACTACCCTCCCCCTGCTGCCCAAATCAGATAACGACAACCACCAAGATAGGTGTGCATCCTGGGATCAAGGTATTGATGAGTAGAAGTCTGGAGAACCTCTTTCCTCCACATGAAGCCTGCTGGGTTACCGTGAGCCAATCACAGTTCTCTCAGAACTCTCTCTCATCCCATGCAGAGGCAGGCAATGGCAACCCACCTCTGAGTGTCTCTTACCTTGAAAACCTATGGTGTCGCCATAAATCAGCTGTGACTTGATGGCATACACAGAGAGAGAGAGAGCCCTTAGCCACCAACAAAATTTTGTGGATATGAGCTTTAGAGAATCAAAGCTTCCTTCCTCAGATACCAAAGGGAGCTTTGACTCTCGAAAGCTTATACCCTGAAACTCTTGTTGGTCTCTAAGGTGTTACTGGGCTCAAATCTAGCTGTTCTACTGCACACCAACACAGCTACCCTCTGTGAGATGGGTGCCACTCTCTTGTTTCCTGGGGATATGAGCTCTCAGCCTGTGGTCCTTCTACTCAGCAACGGGCGAACCTGCAGTTGTGATCTCAGAGGGTAGGTTTACACATTATGTTTGCTGGCTCTGGTAGACAGGGCCCTGAAGCATGAAGGGTTTCTCTCTTTAAAGCATCTAGGAAGAGGTGCTCATGGCCCTCACATTCTTGCATTTATGTTGTCAGATTCCATCCTGGGAATGAAAGCACCAAGTGAAACGAGCCCAGGATCAGTACAGCCAGGTAAGCTGCTTTTACATGATTATAAAAGAATAGTGGTAGTCCCAAGGCAGGTGTCTAGGCAGCAAAACTCAAAAGGGCCTTGCTATGCCGGGAGTACCTGGCACCAGCACGTCTTTTCATGCTGCTTCCCAAACTGGTTATGTGGCAGTTGCTCCCTGAGGAGGCTGAGGAGGGGGTGGTGTCCTTTAGCATATTATTTATTTCGCTTGTATGGCTAGTTTCTCCACCTTGCATACTTTTCCTTGCCACCTCTCTAATGCTTCCAGGTGAATATGGCTGCAAGCCGATGAGCATTTTCCTGGGAATAAGCCCCACTGAATGAAAAGGGATTTCCTTCTGAGTAGACCTGCTTAATATTGCTCCCGATGACTCCTGCAGTGTTTCTCTACCAGTGCAGCACTGACACACCACTAAGTGGAAAAGCTTGCAGGTAGCCACATTGGTCCAAAGCAAATCCAAAACCAAGAGCCACAGAATATGTGGACCAACCAAAATGACACAAAACAGTGTTACAAGCTTTTGAGTACTCTGGAACTCTTCACCAGAAGTGGCTAATAAGCACCACTGGAAAATGCGCCAACACTGAGGGATATCTTTTATTGACATTAGCAAATGTAAATAGAAAAGAAGCAGAAATTAGGCGGGAGTGGGAGTGTACATATTTTGTAATAGATGTTAGTCATAATTCAACATGGGCTCTGTCACCAGCACTGCTTCTAAAACGTTTCAGATAAGGTGTGTGAATGCACAAACTGCAGGAGACAGCCAGGCCAGCAGCTTTCACTGCTGACCCTGGTGGATGAAACAACCAAGAAAGAATTCCCCTTAAGAACAGATTAGGGTTGCCAGGTCCCTCTTCGCCACCAGCGGGAGGTTTTTGGGGCTGACCCTGAGGAGGGCGGGGTTTGGGGAGCGGAGGGACTTCAATGCCATAGAGTCCAATCGCCAAAGCAGTCATTTTTTCCAGGCAAACTGGTCTCTATCGGCTGGAAATCAGTTGTAATAGCAGGAGATCTCCAGCTAGTACCTGGAGGTTGGCAACCCTATTCCAGATATATGGTTCAACCTCCACTGTTGAAAAAGCAAGATTGTGACTCCCAGGTCTATCAGGCCTGGGCAGAAGATTCTGTCTTGGAGTATGCAGATGGAACATTCAGAGTATCTGAATAGGTTTAGACAGTGTGGACCTTGAGCACATTTGCATGCGTTTGTTAAAGACCACTAAACATCTTAGTTCATACTGGCATGTGACACACAGGTAAACCTTCCCTGTAGGAATTTGGAAGTATGCAAAGTGGCCTGAAGAATGCAATTCACCAACCACTGTTTTGTGAAAGCAAAGAAAGATTTATCTGGAGCAGCATTTGCTGATCTGCATGTTTAATTTCCATGCTTTCCCTATAATGGAATTGCTGATTTAATTTTTCTCTCTCTGGTGACCAGCGAAAGCAATGCTGGGTATAAAGAATGCAGGAGGAGAGTAGAGCACATAGAGCAGTGGTAATGTGAAGAGGGTAGGGTTGCCAGGCCCCTCTTCATCACTGGCAGGAGGTTTTTGGGGCGGAGCCTGAGGAGGGTGGGGATTGGGGAGGAGAGGGACTTCAATGCCATAGAGTCCAATTGCTAAAGCGGCCATTTTCTCCAGGTGAACTGATCTCTATCGGCTGGAGATCAGTTGTAACAGCAGATCTCCAGCTACCACCTGGATATTGGCAACCCTAAGCAGAGGAGTCCCACCACCTCACAGCTAAAGACACACCCTTACCAAACTGCATTCCCCACATTCCTTAGGAGACACCACCCTGCGATGGTTAGTTTTATAACAGCAGTGGAGCACCAGAATATTAAACACAAATTTGGCTGTGATATCAAGTGGTGCCTGTTTGCACACACAAGGTTCAGTAAGCCATTGAATGTGCTGCGTGAATCCTGCCACCTCCCTCCAGGAGGCTGCCCCCAGGCAGGGAGAGGCACACATTCTCCTTCCATAAGAGAAGTTCCTGGGCCTGTCATTTTTTATCAGAATTCCACCCTCCCCCCTTTCATATTTACACGGTTTGCAGTGTAAATATGCCCTTGTCGAATCCAATCCAAAGGGCAGCCGGTGTTGTGAGGATCCTATACCGCCCACCAGGCCTGTGCACACAAACAGTGATCTCCTCCAAATAAGTTGTTGGAGCCCTGAAGGGAGTTGCTTTTTTGCTGCAGAGAGATGAGATTGGCTCCTGATTTCCCCATGTGAAAGAGCAGAGATACGACATCTTGCCCTTGTACTTTGCCTTTTGGGCCATGCCTCTTGCCAGGCGGTGCTCGGGAAAGCTGTGAGCCTCTCATTTAGAACAGTCTATCTCTGCCTGTCTCTAATGCAGGAATCAGTGCCAGGCTATGATTATCTGACAGAAACTCAAGGATACCCGAGTTGTTCACTTCGCCTGACATGTTATTCCTTTTTGGAAAAGATCTGGCTGTTATTGAACTAAAAAATTGCCTGTCAACGGGGCTATCTGTGACTATGTATCATGGCAGCCTAAGATGATCAAATGTGAGGGTTCACTATGGAGGATGGACAATCCCTGGGGTGTCCATCCACCTACCCACCATGGGAAGAAAAAAAGGTGTATGGCATCCATCTCTGACCCAGGATAATCATCCTTACCTTGCATCTAGAATAGGATTGACAGGTCCTTCTTCGCCACCGGCGGGAGGTTTTAGGGGCAGAGCCTGAGGAGGGCTGGGTTTGGGGAGGGAAGGGACTTCAATGCCATAGAATCCATTGGCCAAAGCGGCCATTTTCTCCAGGTGATCTGATCTCTATCAGCTGGAGATCAGTTGTAACAGGAGGAGATCTCCAGCTTTTACCTGGAGGTTGGCAACCCTAATCTAGAAAAATGGTTTGCCCTTCTTATTTCAGGTGCAGAATCCCGGTCTTTCTTAATTTTCAGAGCTGGACAGATTGCCAAAGCCACTAAGAACCCAGGTGGATATTTGGAAATGTAGAACTGTTTAACTAGGGCCCCTGAGAAACACTCCAAGTGTGTGCACACATGCGGATGCATATGCCTTGCCTCTGACCCTAGGCTGTTATTTTTCCTTCTTACTTTGCTTTAGAGCAGTTGCGCAAGATGAACGTGGTGAAGAAAGTGCCTGTCTTGAGGGATGAGGCCTTTTCCTTATCTGAATGGTAAGGAGGCCACAAAGCAGCGTTGCTCAAATAGGCAGCTCAGTCCTATCACTGAGTGTTTTTCTCTAAGCTTGCTAAATGTTAGATAAATATGCCAGCCAGCTCATATTTTCCCAGCAAACAAGGAAGAAAGACAGAAGGTGCTGAGATGGTGCTAATTTAATCTTTAACCCAAGATGGCTGTACTCTGGCCTCTTCACTACAGCAGGAATCCTTTGCCCCACAACTTCATAATTTGTTAGGCTGCTTCCACATGGCAGATTTTCTCTGCCCTAGCTCTCAAACTGGTACAGGTATTTTTGGAACATTCACATGATGTGGTTGTTTTCCAATTGTTCTCCCTCTGTCTCCTTTTGTGGTTTTTCCTAGTTTAGCCCAGTGATTCCCAATCCTGCTTTTGTCTGATCTTACCAGAGAGACCAGATTCACAGCAGGTTTGCCCACAGTGTAGATGGGAAGGAGCATGTTTATAAAATTCTCCTCTTACCTCAAGCACTATTTCCTCTCTGAATCCCCTTGCATTTGCAATGCCTCCCAGCCATCACCCCCAGGCTTCTTGTTGGCTTTAAAAAAATCCCACTCAGGAATGGGAATACTGGTGTAGCGTGATAACACTGTGGTGTTACTAACCTTTTAAGCCAGTAATGAGTACACACCAGGGAATCATCCTGGTATGGAAGCAGCCTTGAGAATGCAATATTGAAACAGGCCATGTTTACTATTTGTAGTGAGCCAATAATAATTTGAAGTCTGGGGCAAGATGAGATATATAAATGTGCAGAGAATCTCTTCCCAGGTACCTCCGTTCTTGGGTTTGGGTCTAGGAAAGGGAGGGTTGTGGGGTAGGTACCAAGACCATTTCCGTCTGCCATCATGATACAAATCATCTAGACTGGAGATGGTGCCATCCTGGTGCTCAGGACTGCAATAAGGTAGAGGGAAAGTGGTAGTCAGGTGGTTGAGCTATGCTTCCACAATCGCTTTGGTCTTCTTCAACATGCAAGCAAGCCTTTATTCCAGTGGGGCTTTAACTGAGCAAGCTGCCCATTTCATTGGGCAACTGACTCCAGTGGTTCAGAGAAAAATGCCAGCTATAATCTAATTTCTCTCCTCCCCGGCTCTCTGCCATCCATTACTGTCTGGGTAGCATCGCAATCCTTCTGTATCTGAGCCGCAAGTACAACACCCCAGACCACTGGTACCCATCTGACATACAGAAACGAGCAAAGGTGGATGAATATCTCTCGTGGCACCAGACAAACATCCGATCCAATGCTCCCAAGACAATGTGGATCAAGGTGAGGGATCTGAAAGGTGCTGAATGTCTGGTGAGCTTTTGAAGAGCCCCTATGTCCTCTACTGCTTGGCCAAGAGTCATGATAGTATAGGATAGTACAGTCAGGGTAGTATAGGGAAAGTCCTCTTCCCCATTCTGTGTTTCATCTTACTGACTTAATCCCTAAGGTTTATTAGAATGGACTTCAATTCTCTTCAGGAATGGCAGTTGTCCATTCATCCCCTTCCTGGTTATGTTTTGCTGTGCCCCTCCTTACAATAACGCTACTCTCCTTCTCCCCATACATGGTAAATGTTGTCACTATATTGCCAACTGATCCTGTCTGGGTCTCTCACCCAGCTTCTGAAGGATCTCTCCCTATCTTTTTATGCAGCCTGAGCCTCTGAGCAGCCATCTCAGCATATAACTTCATATTATCACTTCAGTTCTTAGCACCATTGCCTACCATTTTCCTGGAGTGCTTCCCCTGGCTGCCCCATTTCTCTTCCCTGATGGTGTGTGTAAATTAAATTCCTTGCAAGTGGTGCTTCCTATTCTCTGCTCCTACTATTTATGGGGCTCTTACAAAGATAAGAGGGGGGAACTCATGTCTGAAAACTGTCCATCTCTCCCAGGTGTTGATACCTCTCTTCACTGGCCAACCACTTCCCTCTGAGAAGCTGCAGGAGGTCATGGAGGGGCTGGAAACTTCCCTGAAGCAGTTGGAAGACATATTCCTTCAGGACAAACCCTTCCTGGTGGGCAACGAGATCTCTCTTGCAGACCTGATGGCCATTGTGGAGCTCATGCAGGTAAGGCCTGGCTGATAATAAAATTCAGTTCCAGGCAAGGCCAGTTATTTAGTCAGCAGAGGGGCTTGCTTCCCTTCACTCCCAACTGCTGGCCCCTTCAAGGCTGAGCTCTGGTGTGGAGTGTTTGCCAAAGGGTAACCAGTGGATTTTCAAATGATGGACACAGGAACACATGAAGCTGCCTATTACTGAATCAGACCTTTGGTCCATCAAAGTCAGTATTCTCTACTCAGACCGGCAGTGGCTCTCCAGGGTCTCCAGCAGGGGTCTTTCACATCACCTCCTTGCCTAGTCCCTTTAACTGGAGATGCCGGGGCTGTAACCTGGCACCTTCTGCATGCCAAGCAGATGCTCTACCACTGAGTCATGGCCCCTCCCCTATATATCTTATAGAAGCTATAAACCCAATACCAATGAGCCGCAAGCAGCAGACAGATGCACAGCAGAAGGGCAATGGTCCAAAGTGACCCTAGTATGCAGGACAGCTAATTACATCCCAAACTTCCCATGCCTGCTTTGACTCTCCATTCCTAATTCTAGAAAGACCTATTATGCCCTTCTGAGCTTTACTTTCTCATGCCAAAGCCCTGCACTACATCCCTGTGCCAGAATGCGGCATGGGCATAACCCCAGCCATGATATGGTGCCAACGTAGCACCAGAGTGAGCCCTGGCTGCAGTACTAGTGGGAGTTATAGAAGAGAAGTGTTGCTGCTGTAGGGACATGGAGCCTGGCTAGAGGCATAGTAAAGGAACATCCTTCCATAGATCTGAGGCTGTTGCCAGGGATATTAACCCAGTGCATTTGTGCTGCTCTTGCCACATCTGTCCCATCTCTGCAGCCTGTTGGAGTTGGATGCAACATCTTTGAGGACAGACCCAAGCTAGCAGCATGGCGCAGAAGGGTGGAAGAAGCAATTGGGAAGGAGATCTTCCTACAAGCACACAAGCTGATCCTGAACATTCAAGAACTGAGCAAGATACAGATCAATCCACAGCTGAAGGAGCAGCTGGGCCCTGTGCTGCTGAAGATGCTGAAATGAATAAAAAGTGTTTCACAGGGAACAGGTACCTTGGAGTGGTGGTGTCTGCCCAGACTTTCTTGTACATAGTGGACTCTTCATCTCCTTAAGAGGCTGTCAATTAATTCAGTGCCTCATGCTTAGCTGACATAATCCAAGGAGTTCTTAGGAACTCATGCCTTGCCTGCCACCATTTCACAGCAACATAGCCTGGACCCTATTCATAGCCTCAACAATGAGAACTTCACACAAAAAATCTTCCTGCTTTGCTTTCTATACTCTGCTTTAGCTCCACAACACCATATTGAAAGCACTGTAAGTAATCTTACAGGCTGCTCTATTTATTCTTTCTAGGGTTGCCAACCTCCAGGTACTAGCTGGAGATCTCCTGCTACTACAACTGATCTCCAGCTGATAGAGATCAGTTCACCTGGAGAAAATGGCCGCTTTGGCAATTGGACTCTATGGTATTGAAGTCCCTCCCCAAACTCCGTCCCCTTAGGCTCTGCCCCCAAAACCTCCCACCAGTGGTGAAGAGGGACCTGGCAACCCTAATTCTCTCTTTTATGCTTTACTTGATTTACGGCAGCCAGCACTGATTGAACACATGCTAATTCCAGATGGGTAGCCATGTTCATTTGTCACAGCAGCAGCAGCATCTAATGCCCTGGTTCACAAAACACTATGCTGAGCATATAAAACTGACTGTGCTACTGACTGTTCCATAGGTGGGTGCAATTCCAGACAGCAGGAGCAACCTGCCCTATGACCCTTCTTGCCACATTCAACCCCTTTGTTTACTAGTGGACACAAAGTACAAATTCCCATTTGCAGTGACAAGGTATCCCTGGATGAACATTCCAAACTGCCTTCTGGTCAATCAGGCCATGGAGTCTAGCACACAGTATTGCTTGCTCCAACTGGCATCAGCTCGCTGTGTGCAGGAGGGCCCAACTAGTCAGCAATACAGCAG
Source organism: Euleptes europaea (assembly GCF_029931775.1). NCBI lineage: Eukaryota > Metazoa > Chordata > Lepidosauria > Squamata > Sphaerodactylidae > Euleptes > Euleptes europaea. Next base: position 40,517,488 of record NC_079324.1, read on the forward strand.
TCAGTAATATGTCACAAGTGTAATCAGCTCTTGGACACTTTGATTTGGATCCTACCAGCTTTTCTGCTCAATCTTTTCTGATTCCACTCCTCACTGTCACCACCATTCCACGTGGCTTTTTTCCACTCAAATCCCATAATCCAAATCACAGATTTTTTGGGTAGGCCTCTCTTCCTTTTTTCACCAGAGGATACAGCCCTTTGAGGTTGCATATACTTGGCTGCCAACATACATGAAAAAAAAAATGGCAGCTGACTCCCTCAGATGATGGTGCAAACAGCCATGAGTCCTGTCCCAAAGCAACAAAGGATCAGTGAAATTATGATCATCACTGGACCAACTGGTAGTTTAATGTGGCCAAGCATTCGATTTTCACAGAAACCCTTCATCAGACATCTGACATATGCTCTGCCTTTTACTCTGTGCTGGTTCTAAAGGTAAGACATATTTTTAGTCAACAGGAGAACCTAGCTCGCAGCCAAGCCACCTCTTTCTCTCCACAAGAGGTAGGGTTGCCAATTCCAGCTTGAGAACTTCTTGGGGATATGTAGGTGCGACCTGGAGAAGGTGAAGGTTGGGGAGGGAGCTCAGAGGAGATGAACTCTGCAGCTGCCATTTCCATCAGGAGAAGTGATTTTCGTAGTCTGGAAATTAGATGTAATTCCAAAAGAACTTCAGGCCCCACCTTGAACCTGGTAATACTAACAAAAGATCCATCACATTGCAGCAAGAAATTTTCCTTTTCTGAAGGGAATGGTTGAACATTATTTTTCTCTATTGCACTGACAGAATCAGGTCTTCTCCTGGCAACACATTTTACTTCTCTTTGTTTCCTCCCCAATTTTCTGCATCTGTGAACAATGTTATGTTCTTTGATGGCCAAAGCAAAGGCTCTAATCACTCTTGTAGTCAACTCTTTCCCATCTCAATAGAAAAAGATGCCCTTGGGACCTGTGGAGACAAGAATGGCAATGCTAAGGGCAAAGGGCAAACAGAAGGGGCATTTTCCACCCTCCCCTCTGATTGGCCTGTCAGATTCCTTTTGTGAAGGCTGTTTACCTTGCAGTCCAATCAGAAGCTTCGGAACATGTTTCTGTTGGTCCCACTGGTGGGGGAAGTTACACTACTGGACTCTCCTACCTAGCTCTCTCGTGTTGCAATGGTGCTAGAACTCTACTTAGACCTCCTCTCCCAGCCCTGCAGGGCGGTCTACATCTTTGCCAAGAAGAACAACATCCCTTTCGTTGTGAAAAACATAGAGATGCTTAAAGGTAATCAGGAGTGGGGAGAGAGAAATTTGAAATATACTTTTCTGTCTCAGTCCTACCACTCATATGCACAGGTAGCATCCATTGTGTTCAGACAGTTAAACTAATTTAATTGTTTAGCAGTTTATCCTCTATTCAGTGGGAAGGGAGAGAGGCAGAAATGTAAAATAGGAATCCAATAGGAATCCAGTGAGAAAATTTATTCTGGCATAAGGTTTTGCTAGTCAGAGCTCACTTTATCAGATACACTCCTATCTGGGATGGTTGTCTTCTTCCACTGAATTCTCAGCTTCAGGGGGGATGTGCATGGAGTGGTGAGGGAGGGAGGTGACACCTGATTAGCCAGGCAGAACAGCAGAATCAGCCCTTGGGATCAAGGGAGTGACAGATGTCCTACGCAGATCACCTTCCCATACACTTCATCAGATACATGAAGTGTATATTGATAAGGATGATGAATGTATATTAAAGGCAGCAAACAACATATGGGCAGGGGAGATGTTACATCTTTACCATTTACAATGGATATCTCAAGTCAGTTAAATAAACTATAAAATCATGGGCAATTTTCGGGACCTGTCAGGGGCATCAACATGCAGAGGCTGCGGTTATTGGTATTCCTTTTTTGCCACTTGTCATTGGGCCTTTAGAAGTCCAGACCTGCATTTTGCTTTCCCTGATGTCTACTCCACCCCCCCAGATCTCATCTGCTGACATGACTGAAGAGACTTATCTCTGGCCCTACTAATCTTCTCCCTTTGTCATCTGCTAGACACATGGCTTGAATATCCATTTTATGAGAGCCTCCTCTTTCTTGAAAACCACAGAAGGCTTATTTTTGCAATACCTTGCTCCCCATCCACACCATGGATCTTACATCAGTAATGCAGTAAACTATACTGCTTCACTGTAGACTCTGATCTTCAGAGCTAAAATAATCTCTTGCCTTCTCCTATCACCTTGGAGGAGAAGGTCAAGTCTAAGCTGCTTTCCAAACATTAGATGACTGTTTTAATCCCACTCTGAATGAGATTAATGGATGCTACAAGTTTTACTGCTTGTTACCTCATACCATTGCGTGCCTTAAGCAATACTTTGCTACGTCAGTGATGCAATTATAGTTCAGCATAGTAGCTAGAGTGACAGACAAGGATCTCGGATACTTGGGTTCAAGTACCCCACATGGAACTTATTGGTAGACCAGCAGCCAGTCACTTTCTCTCAGCTTAATCTACCTCACAGCGTTGTTGTTAGCATAACATGCAAGAGGAGGATATCACGAATGCTTCTCTGAGCTCCTTGGAGGAAGGGTGGGATAAAAGTGTGACAAATAAAGGACTAAATTGTTATCATGATGAGCTCCAAACTTTGTGGGGAAACTGCTACTAGAGAGGAAGTTCACTTTGATTAAAGCCATAGAGAGCTAGGAGAGTGGAGGACACCATCCCTTTACTCTCTTTGACACCATACGTTTCTGCAGCTACAGTTAGTCCAGTCCGTCCTAGAAAAAACTTCCTCACATGGTACAACCTCAAAGAGCAATGACAGAAGAGCATAAAGTTTGATACTGAGGAGAGAGGAGAGGCTACTACTTTCATGCCTGGTTTGGGCAGATATCCCTCAAATAACAGGCTGGCTGCTACTGAATCTTGTTCTCTCATGTTCTCCACAAGTCCCCTAAAAGCTGAATACCCTACGAGCATCTTGAGCACAGAGCCTTTGGCTAACATCCTTTCATCTGTCTTGTGGTTAAAATTAAGTCCCTAGATTGTGAACAATGCTTCTTGTTTCAGATTCTCTCAAAGCCTGAAGTAACCATATCTACATATTTAGGATTCATATGATTAGAATATCAAATGAAAGTACAATCCACAAAACCAGATTGCAGAGCTGATCAGTTATGATAACTCTAAGATCCAAGGAAACCTATTAAATGTGATGGTGGCTGAGGGGAAAAACACTTTCTGGTGGGATTTTCCCATGCAACACCTATCTGTTTTGTATGGAAAATGGCCCAGATCCTGTGCAAACACAAAACCCCATAGGAAAATGCTTTAGCTTCACTGGCATCATGTTTAAATCAAGTCTGATGTACAGTGTAGAATGTGTGAGAATTTCTGCTGGCCTTCATCTAATTGATTTGCTTATTTAAAATACCCCACACTCTCCATGACTAACATCTGAGGTGGCATATAGCATGATATTTGTAATAGCTTTTCCTGCTCTCTTTTACCAACATTTAGGGCAGCATTTCAGTGAAGAAGTTAACAAGGTGAATGTCCTAAGGAAAGTACCAGTTCTGAAAGATGGCGATTATACTTTAGAGGAGAGGTAAGAGCACAGAGAAGGCCCCTCTGCCCTCCCTATTCCACAATTATTGCTAAATGTTATTTTTACAAAAATAACATTGTCCATGGAGGGAGAAAGTGAAGTCTGTTTTTTTTAATGTTTTAACTGTTGGCTGTCTAGCAAACATCCAGATTGTGTTGGCGGGGGGCACCTTTTAGACTGTCCTGGTGGGAAGGCAACTGGGAATCTGTAGTTGCCAGAAAGTACAGACTCAGTGGACTGATATTTGTTTAGGGATTTAACCTAGGGTTGCCATGTGAGAAGCAACTTAATGGCACATAACACACACACAACCTATGGTTGCCATCTTTTCAATTGAGAACTGTAGTTGTGCCTTAAATAAGCAGCTCCATATGGAGGTATTAGCAGGTGGCCTTGGACTAGATGGCCTGTATGGCCCCTTCCAATGAGAAGCTCCATTGGCTAATTCCTGATGGTCAAGCCTGCATGGTGAGAGCCAGCATGATGTAGTGGTTAAGAGCGGTAGACTCTAATCTGGAGAACCGGGTTTGATTCCCCACTCCTCCACATGAGCAGCAGACTTTAATCTGGTGAACCGGGTTGGTTTCCCCACTCTTTCACATGAAGCCAACTGGGTGACCTTGGTCTAGTCACAGGTCTCTCTAAACTCTCTCAGCCCCACCTACCTCACAAGGTGTCTGTTGTGGGGAGGGGAAGGTAAGGTGATTGTAAGCCACTTTGATTCTTCCTTAAGTGGTAAAGTCGGCATATAAAAACCAACTCCTCCTCCTCCTCTTCTTCTTCTTCTTAGGCAAAGTTGGCTATTTTAGTATAATTCCTCCCACCCAATCCCAGCACTGCCTGGCTCCTTTAAAGCAAAAACACTAAGAAAAGCCAACAACTGGCAGGGCTGTCTGACTTCACTGTCTCACACTACTTTTTGGTCCAACAGCACAGCCATCCTTCTATATCTGACCCGCAAGTACAATACACCCAGTCACTGGTACCCCCCTGACATGAAGAAGCGAGGTCGTGTCGATGAATATTTGGCCTGGCAACACTGCACCATCCGACCAAGTGCTTCTAAAATCTTATGGCTCAAGGTAAGGCTCACAAGTCTCTGAGTACAGAGAGAAGTTGCTTTCTGATGGCCTTTCAGTGTGACGGGAATTCCTTCCTCTGTGATTCAGGAGCCTTTGATGCAAGATGTGGCAGCAACAGGAAAAGCCACCATTGCCTGCCAAACTTTCTGACATCACACAGCTAGCTATGAAAACCTCTATCAGAAAATGGGATGGCAACCTTAAAGCTCTGCACCAGCAGTAGGAGCATTTTGGTAGCTACTATAGTGGAACCTCATATTATCAGCTTAGTTCTTTTGTCTACTATCTCCCTGGATTTCCTTCATAAAGATTCTGAGCCTTTTAACAACAAGGATGACAGGCAGGAATTCCACTGACTCTCTAGTTTAAAAAAAAAACACATAGAGAATGAGGAGGGAACCTTTGTAAGAGTGTGCCTAGAGCCAATAGCAAAGTAACCAAGAAGCGGCTATGGGAGAAAAAGAAAAATGCAATAATCCGTTTAGAGATTGAGACCAGCTATTTTTGTGTTTGAACAACCCAAACAACTGCTGACCTTACTACACCGAAGAACAATGTACATACCTGTTCAGTTTCTAGTGGAACGCCTGATCTGGTTTTGGACAAATCTCAGATACGTCAAATACTTAGTGCATTTGCCCACATGTTGTCAAATGCACCCAGTTTGAGAAATAGATCTCTGGATATGATAAGGTCTCACTGTAATGATATCCTTTTGTTCTCTGCTTCTAGGAATCTTATGAAGGGACTCACAAAAGTTTATGCTAAAATGAATGTTGTTAGTCTCTTAAGGGTACCACTAGACTCTTTGTTTTATTTTGCTCCTTTTAGGTGTAGGTCTCAGCTTGGCCACATCTCAGGGTGTTAATAACGGCTGCGCCCTCTCTTGGGGCAGGTGGTGATCCCTCTCTTCTTAGGTCAGCAAACACCCCCTGAGAAGCTGCAAGATGCGATCGATGATCTGAATGGTTCCTTGCGGAAGCTGGAAGATAAGTTCCTGCAAGATAAGCCCTTCATTGTTGGCACTGAAATCTCCCTGGCTGACCTGGTGGCTATTGTGGAGCTCATGCAGGTAAATCATTAGGGTTGCCAACTGCCAGGTAGTAGCAGGAGATCTCCTGCTAATTCAACTGATCTCCAGCTGATAGAGATCAGATCACCTGGAGAAAAATGGCTGCTTTGGCAATTGAACTCTATGGCATTGAAGCCCTCCCCTCCCCAAACCCCACCCTCCTCAGGCTCCGCCCCAAAAATCTCCCGCGGGTGGTGAAGAGGGACCTATAAATCATGCTGCACTAGGGTTGCCAACCTCCAGGTACTCTATAAAGACAGCAGTATTAGACCAAAGTAACGTTGCAAAAAGGTGCTATATTATATTTACAGTGAACACTAACATAAACAATTCTTATATTCAGCATTGCTTATTTAAACCAAACAAAAAAACTTCAAACTTTTAGAAGCATTTTCCATATACGTTCCATTCACAGTTGTAAAGAGTTCAATTTCGTGTTGAAGAGTGCATACGTGGAACTGTATCCTGTTTGTTGCACTATCTTGTGATGCAAGGTTGGGGTCTCTCGAACAATCCAGTCTGGAGGGCGTGCTTTACAGGAGTCCAGATAATTTTCGCCCTGTTGAGAACGCTGAGAACGCTGAGAACGCTGAGTTCCTCCTTTCGCAAGAGCAGATACACTAACTGCCTCGGACATGTTCTGATGAAGACAAAGGGTCGAAACAGGGCGAAAATTATCCGGACCTCTGTAAAACATGCCCTCCGGACTGTGAATGGAACATATATGGAAAATGCTTCTAAAAGTTTGAAGTTTTTTTGTTTGGTTTAAATAAGAAATGCTGAATATAAGTATTGCTTATGTTAGAGTGTTCACTGTAAATATAATATAGCACCTTTTTGCAACGTTACTTTGGTCTAATACTGCTGTCTTTATAGAGTATAACTAACATTACAGCAGGCTGATTACTTGTTTTACCCAACCTCCAGGTACTAGCAGGAGATCTCCTGCTATTACTACTGATCTCCAGCCGATAGAGATCAGTTCACCTGGAGAAAATGGCTGCTTTGGCAATTGGACTCTATGGCATTGAAGTCCCTCCCTTCCTCAAACCCCGCCCTCCTCAGGCTCTGCCCCCAAAACTTCTTGCCAGTGGCGAAGAGGGACCGGGCAACCCTAACTGTATGGCATTGGAAGTCTCTCCCCTCCCCAAACTCCACCCTCCTCAGGCTCCACCCCAAAAACCTCCCGCAGGTTGGGAAGAGGCAACTGGCAACCCTATGCTGCAGCAACCCTCTCATCCCTTCCTGTTTAGGGGTCCAGATGGAGGACAGGGAGGGGGAATCTGCTGTTAAGTCCACAGATAGGCAATCAGTCCTGTCACTGGCATGCTTACTCTCTCTCTCTAGCCCCTAGGTGCTGGATGGGATATCTTCGAGAACCACCCTAAACTCCTAGAGTGGCGCAGGAGGGTTGAGGGTACTGTGGGGAAGGAGCTCTTCATGGAAGCGCACGCGCGGATCCTGAACACCAATGAACTGAAGAACCTGTGCGTCGCAGCCCCACTGCAAACTCAAATGAAGCCCATGCTGCTGAAGATGCTGAAATAAACGGGGCCGACAGCGGCCTATTATACGCATCCCTGTGTTCTCTGTGTGTGTGTGTCTGTGTTTTTCCCCCCCTGCGTTAGGCTTGACCCCGGTGGGGCCTGTAGCCATTCACACGTTTTTTTGCAGGCAACTTTGGGGGTTACCGCACTTGTATTCCCAGCGATGTATTAAGAGTTTGAAAACGTTATAAAAAATACCGTTCGCACTTTCTATGTATTCCCACCGATGTATTAAGAGTTTGAGAACGTTATAAAAAATACTGTTCGCACTTTGTTTGGCCCCTTTAGCTATGAAGACGTCTTCCAACCATTTATACGCCGTGGTATCCAAAAACCCTTTTAAAGCGATGTTTTTTTATAACGTTTCCAAACTCTTCATACATCACCGGGAATACAAAGTGCGGTAACCCCCAGCCTTTTGTCCACGCAAAAAGAAACCACGCAAAAGAAACATATGCACAGGCGGGAATGCTCCATGCAGATTGAACGCAGAAATCGTGTCGATTTTGCGCGATGGTTTTCAGAATAAAACGATGCTATTCGGCAAACAAATGACGGCCTGCCAGTTGTCATAGAATCGTCGACTTGGAAGGGGCCACCAGGGTCATCTAGTCCAACCCCCTGCACAATGCAGGACATTCACAACTAGTCCCCCACCCCACCCCCCAGTGACCCCTACTCCATGTCACATGGGTGCCCTCCTCCGGCGACTGTGCCGGCCCCTTTTGCGCAAGCCAGGACGGGAGACGGGGTTGGAGCCCTCGCTCAAGGACAGATCTCGCTTCTCCCCGACGGAGCGCCGCCTCTAAAGCTCCCTGCGCCCTTCTTCCTCCTCCTCCTCCTCCTCCCGAGCTCCGGTTTCGTCTCCGTGGCTCAGCCAGTGCCTGACCCGCTCCGTCGGAGGCGCTGCAGGAGCAACGATGCCCTTGGTGGAGCTGCAGACTAACCTGCCGGCCGCTCGGCTGCCCGGCGACCTGCTGGCCAAACTGTGCGCAGAGGCCGCCTCCATCCTGAGCAAGCCGGTGGAGGTGAGGAGGTGGGGGGGGGGCTGAGTCTGGCAGGGTGCCTCTCCCGGGTGGGGTGACTTCGGCCAGGTATGCATGGGAGCTTTTGCCGCCCTCTCGATGCACATTCCCCCCATCCGAAGGCTCAGAACTCCGCATGGGGGCTTCTTGTTGGAAATATTGTCGAAGGCTTTCACGGTCAGAGTTCATTGGTTCTTGTAGGTTATCCGGGCGGTGTGACCGTGGTCTTGGTGTTGTCTTTCCTGACGTTTCGCCAGCAGCTGTGGCCGGCATCTTCGGAGGAGTCACACTGAAGGACAGGGTCTCTCAGTGTCAAGTGTGTAGGAAGAGTGATATATAGTCAGAAAGGGGTTGGGTTTGAGCTGCATCATTGTCCTGCAAAAAGTATCAAAGGTAATGTCTAGATCACTGGTTCCCAACCGGGGGTCCGTGGATCCCCAGGGGTCCGCGAGAACTAAATTAAGGCCCGCGAAACAAAGTTATAAACCCATAATAAATTAATATCTTCAATTAAAAGTTCTCTATCATAAAAATATATATTCAAATATTATTCTAAGTTTACTGCTTAACTAACAGTTATGATTAAAGTTTATTTTCAAATTCTCTAAATTTTTATTTTGAACCTTGGGGTCCCTGCACCGAACAAAAAAGTCCTAGTGGTCCCTGGTCAAAAAAAGGTTGGGAACCACTGGTCTAGATGAAAACTCTTTTGATTTAATTTCAACCCGTTGGTTCTGGTCCGTCTCTGTACACAGCAACATTCTAGGTGAGGGCGTCCCCACGTTCGTACACACTTGACACTGAGAGACACTGTCCTTCAGTGTTGCTCCTCTGAAGATGCCGGCCACAGCTTCTGGCGAAACGTCAGGAAAGAAAATACCAAGACCACGGTTACACAGCCCGGATAACCTACAAGAACCAAAGCTTCTTGTTGAGTTCTGCAGCCGCAGCGCCGCTCCGGCGAGGCGAAAGGCGGTCGCCAAAGTGAACTCTGGTCTTGTACGCCAGCGCCTGGTTGGGCTGGCCTCAGGTCTGATCCAGCCAGCCGCTGTTCTTCTAACCAGGTGTTGGGCGGGCGAACGTGGGGACGCCCTCGCCTGGAATGTTGCTGTGTATAGAGACGGACCAGAACCAACAGGTTGAAATTAAATCAAAAGAGTTTTCATCTAGACATTAGGAAGGATTTTCTAACAGTTCGAGAGGTTCCTCAGTGGAACAGGCTTCCTCGGGAGGTGGTGAGCTCTCCTTCCCTGGAGGTTTTTAAGCAGAGGCTGTGTGTGTTAAGTGCCCTCAAGTCGCTTCCGACTCATGGTGACCCTATGAATGAAAGTCCTCCAAAATGTCCTATCTTTGACAGCCTTGTTCAGATCTTGCAAATTGAAGGCTGTGGCTTTCTTTATTGAGTCACTCCATCTCTTGTTGGGTCTTCCTCTTTTCCTGCTGCCCTCAACTTTTCCTAGCAGAGGCTAGATGGCCATCTGTCAGCAATGCTGATTCTATGAACTTAGGCAGTTCATGAGAGGGAGGGCATCTGGACATGGAGTAGGGGTTGCTGGGTATGTGTGGGGGAGGTAGTTGTGAAATGCCTGCATTGTGCAGGGGGTTGGACTAGATGACCCTGGTGGTCCCTTCCAACTCTATGGTTCTGTGAGAGTCTGAATGCGCCCTATGAATAGTTGCTAGTCAGGAGTGCCTGCCTCAGGCTGCGGTTGTGGAGATGTGAGGGGCCACCTGGTCACTCTGCACGTAGGCAGGAGTTGGGCAACTCATCCTGCGGGAGCTTTTGCTTAAAGTCCAAGAGCAGAGGCAAATGCTAGCCCCCTGTTGCTGCTTGTCCTGTTTGTAAGCTAATATGGTGGACATCTATGTAACTGGAAGACCTGGCTGGTCTGAGAGGGAGTCCTGCTTTTTCCTGGGAGATGGGGAGGGGGAGGAAGCTTCCCTGCTCCCTCTTGTCACCACAGTGGTTCCTGTGTGACTCTGCCTTATAGCTGTAGGATGCTAATTTATTTTTGCTGTTTCTTGGATGCTTGACAGAGGGTGAATGTTGTGGTAAAGAGTGACCTGCCCATGGTGATCAGTAGCTCCCAGGAGCCTTGTGCTATGCTGGTTGTGTCTTCCTTGGAAGTGGTGGGATCTGCGGAGCAGAACAAGGAGCACAGTGCAAAGTTTTTTGAGTTTCTCACCAAGGAACTGAGGCTTGGCACTGACAGGTAAGCACTAGGCCTGGGTAATGAACCAGAGGAACTGGGGAAAGAGGGCTTCCATCCACCCTTTTTTCCCCTTTCAGTTTTTCAGATGGAAAACAAATTGGAAATTTGCTCAATCAAAATATATGGTACAAAGACTTTTATGTAAGACATCCAACAGCATTATGTAATGATAATTCCTTTGTATGCTGTTGACACGTTCAACACATTTTCAAACATATATTCATTGTTTAAATGTGACTACTTTTGTCCACAAATGCTGTAATAGGGATGGTAATATCCAATTCAATTCAAGACCTTTATTGGCATACAATACAATAAGTGATCCATACAAATGATGAATAGCTATAGGAAAACAAGAAATATTGGACACCATCAATCATTAACCTTATCCAATGTTTTTGATTACTGAACTTAAAAAAACAGCTGCTTTTTCAGTTATGTCGGTTGACAAGTCATTGAGAAGACAATAAACTTTCAGGTAATACATTATTGAAGAGTACAGCATTACAAAGTTTCCTTTGATAGCTGGGCCTACTAGTGTGCTGTTTCAATGGTCTACTTTGAGTAATGTAAAGGCAGAAGTTGCAGTAAGCTTTTGCATAGGAAACCTCATTATATCCAGCAATCTTATTTCCACTTGGGCAAGGCTTTTACTCGCAACAGAATGTTAGTCGAAATGTTTGTGCAGTTACGGTAATTTATAATGCAGTTAATGCATTTCTTAAGTTGGACATGGAAAATGTTCAAGATTGTGCAAGAATCCTTCAATGTCTGCTGCTACTGCTTGTTCAAGGACCTTTGAACCATAGAAAACAAGAGGAAGACCAACTGTAATATTAAGCTTTGAAACAGCTAATTTATTTATGCCTAGTTAATATGTGTCCATGTCTGTGTGTTAAGTGCTGTCAAGTGCTGTGTCCATGTACTGGGCAGGAAATGTGGTGTGTGGGTGCTGCTAGAGTGAATAGATCCTATTTCCTTGGGTCCCCTATAGACAGACTGCAGGGAAGTGTGTTGGAATAACTCTTTGCCCCTTTTCTACATTGTGGGCATTCCTCTCCCAAGCAAAGTTACCAAAGCAATTCCAGAATTCAACAGCTAGATAGTCAAATTAGAGGGAAGCACCCAAAGGGATATCCAAGTGCATTGCCAAGACAGCTTCATCAGTAGGCCCAGAGGCACTGTTCTTTGGCCATAGAGCAGAGCTGTATTTCTGCCATCTAAGATAACTTCTCTCCCCCTGCCCCCAAGGATCGTCATTCTGTTTCATCCTCTGGAACGCTGGCAGATCGGCAAGAATGGGACTGTCATGACTTTCCTGTGAAGTGTCCAAAAGTCCACCAAATCATCTTTCTGGCCAACTCCACCGTAGAGGGCTCTGCAGGACCCCTGGGGGTTACATCTTCTTTTCTTTGAAATTAATCCAGTTTCTTGGCAAAGTGGTAAGACTGGAAGTAATTCCCTGAAGATTTGCATATGTGCGCTAACCTGTCAGACAAAGCCTTGTACTGCCTTCCATTGTGTAGATTTTGTGTGAGGTGCCTTTATTTTGTAGGTACATTTCACTTTTGTCAGCTGCAGCCTGCTGATATTCTGTTTGCTTGGGGACCAGTAAAGACAAATTACATTCTGTTAATAATTACTATGCCAATTAAATATTAATTTCTAATTTTTTTTGTTTCTTGAATGCTAGCATAATGTTTGATGTGGCTCAATTTCCTGCTCAGCTTGTCAGATTTGGGAATGTGAGGCCGAGAGCATCATGCTTGGGAGGACCAGAGGAGTTAAGTGTTGTTAAGACATTTCAGCAGACCCTGGGGAAAAACTACCTTTTGTTGTTGTTAGGATAGATATTCCATGAGGACTGCTTCATTCATTGACCAAGCATGACCTCATAACTTGCCCTTACTTCACTGAATATTTTAAGCAGCGACTTTGACATTTTCTTACTATGCAACAGATTTGCAGCAAATGAATTAGGGTAAGCCCTGGAATTGTGAGTTTCTGAAGGAATTAAAGCCAGAAAAATTGAAGCTGTGTTTTGGTTACACAAAATTGGTTACCAACTTGTAACCTTTAATCATTAAGATGAAAAAGCTGGGAAGACCATGAGGAACTGTGGGGGAATGAGGGGTGGGCCAAGTTGGAATCCTCCCCCCAAAAAAACTCTCCCAGGATTCTCAGGGAGTTTTCAGGGCACAAATAAGCATATTTCTCTTCCTTTATGTACTTTGAACATTTCATCCCTTCTGGGACATTTTAAAGACTTCATCAGGTCATTTTTGAGGGTATTTGCCTTTTGGTTAATTGACAAAGTAATATTTTACTACATCGAGGGAGAGTCCTCTGAATAGGAAGAGACCCCTTTCTTGTCTATCAGTGGGCCTGTTGTGTGGGTTTCATTATCAACACAGGCACCAGCCAATTTACTACATAAGATCATTAAAAAATTTCTAAAATACATTAATAATTGTATTTTTCTGAAATGTGGCTGGATTACATTCTTCTCCAGGCAGATTCTGTGCCAAAATTTCAAATATATGGTGAAAGTATCTTGATAGTAAAATAAGTGGGGCTCTCAGGCATGTTGTAAATATATCTTCACAGACTGTATATGGCTGTATATGGAGAAGCCAAATGGCTGCTGGGGTTTAATTTCAGGCTCAGTTTTGGAAAAGGACAATTAAATATCTGACTTTAAGGATCATCTTTCTGAAAATCTGTTAATCCCTTCTATTGAGTTAGGTTTCTTTTCTTTTCATTTCCCATGGCCTGCCTGGCCATGGGATGCATGTGTGTTGTATTGTCCACCACTTGCTACACTGGAACAATCCGAAAGAAAAAATGCCAGCCTTCTAAAAGCCTTTGACAGATGAGGTGCTGTTGTGCTTTAAAAAAGAATGCTCACAATACATCCATTAAGGTTGCCCTGAGCCAGAAAGAATGCAGTTTTTTACTAGCATCCCAAAGAGGAAACACAGGAAGCTGTCTGAAGATGGGCAAGGCTTTGATGAAAGTGTTCTTTCAAACTTGGTGCTCAAACAATCCCCAGATCTGTCTTGGAGAAAAATTGTATCCTGTGTATTTATTGTATCCTGTGTATTTATTTGCTTCATTCTCTGGACTTTCTCCCCGCTGGGAACCTAAGGTGGCTTACATTTGTTCTCCTCTTCTCCATTTTATCCTTGCAACAACCCTGGGAGATAAGTTATGCTGAGAATGCGTGACACTTCCAGAGTCACCCAGCAAGCTCCCATGGCAGAGGAGATTCAAGCCGGAGGCTCCCATGTTCTAGTCTGACACTCTAACCATTCCACCACACTTGCTCTCAAACCATTTTACAGCATAAAATAGAAGTGCTAACATAAAAGTCAGCAAGAATACCAATTTTTAAAAATCTATTCAAGCAATAATTTAAGACAAAACCAGCAAATACCACAGAGAATTCCTCATTTATGTGCTTGCCACTCCCAGCAATAGCCTGAGGGGGGCACACAGAGCAGGGCCTTAGCAGTGGATTCTAGGCATGGTTCACAAACACAGGAGAATGAGGTTACAGATCTGAGGTGCAGAATGGACAGCATCATTTGATACTCCAGCTGCTGGATTCCACCACTGGGATATTCCTTCAAAACAAACAAACTCCTCCCTGCAATACTGGTTTTCTACTTCTAGCTCTGACTTGGAATGGCCCAGGCTAGCCTGATCTCGTCTGATCTTAGAAGCTAAACAGGGTCAGCCCCTGGTTAGTACTTGGGTGGGAGACCATTAAGGAAGTCCAGGGTTGCTATGCAGAGGCAGGCAAAACACCACTGGTTTGTCTCTTGCCTTGAAAACCCTACAGGATTGCCATAACCCAGCTGTGACTTGAAGGCACTTTTCACCACCACCTCTTCCGGGGAGATGAAACTTAGAACAGTCCGAAAGGTGATCTGCTGCCTTCAAGCTGAAGTGGCACAGTCCATTTTGTCACACCATTGCCCTCTACATATACTGTTTGCAGCAGGAGATGGTGGTGGAATGTGCTGTACCTAGGGTTGCCAACTTCCAGGTGGGGCCTGGAGATCTCCCAGAATTACAACTGACCTCCATGCTGCACAGTTTATTTCTACCTATATATTAAAAACTCTCACTCTTTGAACAAACTTTATAGTAACTAATTTACAGAGCTCTCTCAGTCTTGGCCTTCTCTCATTCAGCTGAGGCCTTAACTGAGGAAAAACAGAAAGTGGGTGTTAGTTATACTTGCCTATTCCTGGCTCCTCCCAGGAGTACATAATAATTTTTTTCCATATTGCTATCCACCAGACGATAAAGATGAGTTCCTCTGGAGAAAATGGCTACTTTACAGGGTGGATTCTATGGAATTATACCCTGCTGAGGGCTCTCCCCTCCCCTAAACCTGCCCTCCCCAGGATCCACCAGGAAATCTCCAAGAATTTACCAACCCAGAGTTGGCAACCCTAGCTATATCACTTCACATAGTAGATGGGGAGATTCATATTTTTAATACACCAAAACATGTAAGTAAAAGCACACCAGCTCTTTGCATGCTGTCCTAGTGTTTAAATTATAAAGGTCCCCTGTGCAAGCACCGGGTCATTCCTGACCCATGGGGTGACGTCACATCCCGACGTTTTCTAGGCAGACTTTGTTTTGCGGGGTGGTTTGCCAGTGCCTTCCCCAGTCATCTTCCCTTTACCCCCAGCAAGCTGGGTCCTCATTTCACCGACCTCGGAAGGATGGAAGGCTGAGTCAACCTTGAGCCGGCTACCTGAAACCAACTTCCGTTGGGATCGAACTCAGGTGAGCTTTTGACTGCACCACTGCAGCTTAACACTGCGCCACGGGGCTCCTGTTTAAATTATAGGGAACAATTTATGTAAGGAAACTTGAAAATGCAGTCCTCCCCCACAGTCTCAAGTGGTACAGTCTCTTCCACCACCTCATTCTGGTATGAGCATCAAGCCCTGGAGGCGCAGGATGACACTTCTATGCAGCCTTTTAACACGGGGGTTGCACTTTGAACTGAATCTCCGCGAACCCCTTTTTCATCTTGGCAACGCATCACAAACCACCTTCTCCGGGGCAATAGGTGCAGCCCCTGGGAACAAAGCACGTTGGTGGATATAGGGTTGCCAACCTCCAGGTATTACTAGAGAAACAGGCACTTAGTACTATAAAGGCAAGCTGAGGGCAAGAAATAGTACTGTACAACTGTTAATGCAAACACGCAGCTTTGAGCGGAGCAGCTCTACAAGCGCATTTGAATAGAATTCACCTTTTCAGTGATAAATCTTCATTGTACTAAGGAGCATTGTCTCTCGAAATTGAACGGTTTGCTGATGAAGCCGCCAGAGCGGCGGTGAAAACGTCAAGTTAATCCGGATTGAGTTTCTACCATCTTACCATCTTCTACCGTTTCCTTGTCTATTTCAAAGACTGTATCACACAGGGAGTCCCGCGGGACCAATACGACAGCTTGGATGAGACGGTTGATAGCCCCTGTTGGGAGCTATGCTTGTGTAAATAGTATTTCTGTCTGCTGCTTGGTTTTGTAACCTGTTTTGTTATGTTTGCACTTTCCACTTGTCACTAAACTTATTGTGTTTGCATTAACAGTTGTACAGTACTATTTCTTGCCCTCAACCCCCAGGTATTAGCTGGAGATCTGCTGTTACAACTGATCTCCAGCAGATAGGGAACAGTTCACCTGGAGAAAATGGCCACTTTGGCCATTGGACTCTATGGCATTGAAGTCCCCGCCCCCAACCAAACCCCACCCTCTTCAGGCTGCGCCCCAGAAACCTCCCGCCGGTGGCAAAGAGGGACCACCTGGGCACCCTAGAGGTGGATATCATGATTTGGCGGGAGAGGTTGGATCAGTCTGCTCCGCCTCTTCCCGGCTCCCTCATTGGCTCCGCCTCTTCCCGGCTCCCTCATTGGCTCCGCCTCTTTCCGGCTCCCGTTCTACCCTATCAGAAGACGTTTTGCTGTCCGTCCGCGGGAGTCCGCCGGCCCTCCTTTTCCTCTGAGCGCCCCGCCTCCTTCTACTCCCCCTCCCCGTCAGGGGCCGCCCTCTTGGCTGACTCGCCGGAAGGGATGTGTAGACACGTGAAGCACGTGTGAAAGCGGCCCAGCCCCTGAGGGCGGCGGCTTCTCGGGCGGCTCTTTCTCCCTCATGACTCCTCCGCCACGGCGGGGCGCTGAACGAGATGCCAGTCCTGGCGGCGGCCAGGCGCCGACGCTCGTGCTGAGCCCCCGCTGAACGAGGGGCGGCTTCCGCGGGCCAAGCGGGACCCGCCTTCGGGGGCCGGCCGGGGTCTTCGCCGTTGCCTCGAGCGCTTCCTTCCGCGCGCCCCCTCAGTCGGGTTGGGGAGGAGGCCCCTCTCTCGGTCCGCTTCTGCTCCCGTTTGTGCGCCTGGAGGGACGCAGAGCGACGGCGCCGGATCTCCCCGAAGATGGTGAGGCGGGTTTCGGCCGCGACGGACCTTTTTGGGAAGCGGGAGGGAGGCCGACGCGCGTCTCGCTCCCCTTTGGCTTATTTTGCTCAGTGGGGGAAAACACGGCTCTGCAGTGAATAACCAACATTTGCCTCCGACGCAAAACAGCGTCGAAACAGCACCAAATCTCCATGAAGAATACCCCTTTGGTAGGGGAGCGCCGCTTCTGTCCCCCCGTGGCCCAGACAGGCCCGAGACATTTAGTAGCCGTGTATGCGGAGGCGATTTCTTTTGCCTTCGTAGAAAAGGGCAGGAGCCCAGTAGCGCCTTAAAGACTAACAAAAATGTTTTCTGGCAGGGTAGGAGCTTTCGTGAGCCGCAGCTCACTTCTTCAGTTAGGATCAGTAGTAGAAAAGGGCAGGAGTCCAGTAGCACCTTAAAGACTAACAAGAATAGGCTCACGAAGGCTCCTACCCTACCAGAAAATATTTTGTTAGTCTTTTTTTATATATATATATAATTTTTTTTATTTTTCAAATTAATTCAAATTCAGTTACAAATATCCACTAACATATTGTGTAATCTCACAAACTCTATCTTATCATTTAACTAACATATACATCTTTGACTTCCCCTCTCCCCTCGTCTGTCCACTTATTATCATTGTTACTCTCTTTGTATTCATTATCTAATTCATTTATAATAAATCACCTGTATCTTTATCATGTATATCTAGTTGACTGTTTGTCACAATCTTAATTATCTCAACAAATCTGAATTAGATTCAGATCCCTTATATCACAATTAAATTCGTTCATACAATATATTGTCCTTGCCTCCCATTCTGCCACTAATTCAGTGTCTTCTTTTTGAGTTATTAATGCTGTTAGTTTTCCCATTTCAGCTAGTTCCATCATGTTATCTATCCAATCGGTCTTGTCAGGTATCTCCGACGTTTTCATTTCTTGGCATAAACCAGTCTAGCAGCAGTAGTGGTATTTTTGTTAGTCTTTAAGGTGCTACTGGACTCCTGCCCTTTTCTACTACTGCAGACAGACTAACACGGCTATCCACTGTGAATTATCTTTTGCCTTCAGTTCTTGATTAAACCAATGTGGGAGATTGCATGTAATCCCTGTAATTAGCCAAGCAGAACAGTGTCGCCGTTCCTTGGTGTGGTTGGTGGTGGCCATATTTTCTTACAGCGCTCTTCTTGAGTCAGATGTCAAAGTACGTTGGGAGTGGGTTCCCCGTCTCCCCACCTTCCTGCTTTTGAATGAGTAGTGGGTTCTGTACAAAGACAGCGAGCAACAGATTTGCATCAAGAGTTGCAGCAGTGTCCTTTTCTTTCTTTCTTTCGCCTCTAGATTAGAATTGCAGCGTTGAATGCCAGTTCTACTGTTGAAGATGACCACGAAGGAACCTTTAAAAGCCACAAAACTCAGACAAAGGAGGCACAAGTGAGTAAAGTTCAGTTCCTCAAATGCTATAACATTGTCTTAACCCCACCATGTTGAATCTTTTTTGGACTCTGTAATGCGTGAGTTGTACCACCCCTAATGTCACAGACTAGCCTGATCTTATTGGAGCTTGGAAGTTAAGCATGGTCAGCGACAGTCAGTACTTGGATGGAAGACCACCAAGGAAGACTGGGGTTGTTATGCAGAGGAAGGCAATGGCAAGCCACCTCTGCTCATCTCCTGCCTTGAAAATCCTGGGGTCACCAGGAATTGGGTGCATCTCAACAGCACGCTTTACTTACTTTAATGTGTGGGTTAATGTTCTGTTCACTTATCCTAATTGTATATATCTGAGTTTGGGATCAGCATAGTTGACATGTCAGCTGCAGCTAGAGAGATCTGGGTTCAGAACCCCACTCTTCCATAAAGCTTGCGGGAACCTTGAGCTAGTCATTATCGCTCAGCCTAATCTACTTCACAGGGCTGTTTTGAAGGCAAGATGTAGGAGGTGGAGAACAGTGAGCATTACTTGACTTTGGTAATAAGACAGAATATTAAAAGCAATTTTTTAAAAAACTAGGTAACTTGTGAGGGTTTCTTATAGGTGTCTTGCCAGGCTTCTTTACTGGTATAAAAAGAGGAGGTGTAAGAGGTACCCATAAATTGCATTAAAATCACTGGGACTAAGGATACATACAAACTGCAGTGTCAAGTGTGCATGTGTGGAAGTATTGTGAATGTCGTTTCAGATAACCAAATGGCACAAAGTGTTCAAATACAATGGAAATAAGTTCATATATTCAACTGAAAGAGGTTAAATGATGAGACAATGAGTAATATTCAGACAAAAGTGAATATGCCTGTAGTTTCCGATTAATGTCTAGTCTTGAGGTGCTTGCAATATGCCAGCCGCAGTCCTTATTTTTAAACTTGGATTTTAACCTTCTCAGGACTTTGGCATTTCTTTTTTTGTTCATGTTCTTTACAATACATTGATGGCTTCTGAGGAAAAACTTGCTCTTCTAATGATTGTGAGGTTGGGCATTGCATCCTTTGTGCTTCAGAGTTGTAACCAAGCCTAGGCACATCTCTGACACTTTTCTTCTTTTCCAAAGCAACAGCTTGATCTGCATGTCTTTTCTTTGCATTTCTGTTAATTTTATTTGTGTTGGATTCAGTTGAAGAGTAAAATAGTTCTTGTCACTTATTGGTATTTGCGTATTGACAGCTCCTTAATAAAGAGCAGTGGTAAGTCCACTCTTGAAAAAGCCATCTTTAGGTGTCAGATAAGTATCAAATTGCACTTTTAAGGTAAGATACTTTTTTAAGGTAGTGGCTTTTCAATTCCTGATATTTCTGTATGAGACTGTTTATCTAGATCCTTCTCAGACTAGCTTCCATCCTGAACATGGCACTGAAACTGCCTTGGTTTCCCCAATTGATCTACTGATGGGGGAGTACATGCCTGTCGGTTCTCCTGCTTTTGATAGAATTCTTCTTGGCTGCCTGGTAGGACTGGTCGTTGGAGGTACTGGTTATTGGAGATACTGTTTTACAGCAGCTGTGGTCCTTCCTAGAAGTAAGGTTCAGAAGGTAGTGTGAGGGATTTTTCTCTGCCCTGTGGCCATTGGTCTGCAAAGTACTGCAGGGTTCGATCTTGTTCCCAGAAAGACATTTAGAGTGAACAGTCATCAATATGCAAATAATTCAGTTTTCTTTTTCCCCTTCATTCAAGAAAGGTGGTCCAGTGCATTGTCGGTGATTGGAGAAGGGAAAGGGCTGGAAAAGAGCAATCATACTTAAATTAGATAAAAATGGAAGTGCATTAGATTGGGTATAAAGCTGACATGGGAATAGGGTGCCGTCTACTCCAGGAGGAAGGCTCAGTAGAATTTATGTTGTTCCTGTTTTTTCCCTTATATTCGTTTTATGTGTATGTTTTATGTTTTCTTTTGTGAGCCAGTGCTAAGTATGTGTGGTTTTGGAAAGGTGGTGTAGAAATTATCAGAATAAATAACTAATAGTGCTTCTCTCCTTCTATAGGAAGCAGAAGCCTTTGCTTTATATCATAAAGCTTTGGACCTTCAGAAGCATGACCTGTTTGAAGAATCTGCCAGAGCTTACCATGAGCTACTTGAGACTCGCCTGCTGCGAGAGGTCAGTGAATCAGGATCTTTTCCTTCTATTGGATGGGTAGTACATTGTCACTTTGTTATCTGTTACATCCTCAGCTTGTGGAATGTATGGCTTCAGTCTGGCCCTTCAGGTTATTTTTTGATCTTAGTGTCGGAGCGGAATGAATTCATAATGCCATACGCTTTCATATACTTTTTCACAGTATATGAACCTGGAATGGCTGTCCTTTGCCTCATCAGGAGATGTTTGGTTTAATGTATTTCTGTTTTCTGGTGGAGCTGATCTTCAGAGCTTGCTCACTGAACTATGAGATTTCCCCCCCCCCCCATTCCCTGGGCTTCTAATGGCCACGCTAGTCGATTCTTAGTGTCTCTATAGTGAGGATCCACTCAATGCATCAGAAGAAGAGAGCTCTAGACCATAGAAGTTTATGCTAGAATAAAAATTTTCATAAGACTTGTTTATTTTAACAACCAAAGGAAGACATCCCCCCCCCCTGGTTGATACTTGTGGTGGATTTGTGAGTCATTTGTGGTTCACTGAGATGGTATGACTGCTTTGCTTTCCAAAGCCATTCTGGTTCAGGTTGCCTTGAGTCACTTGGTATTATGCATGTCACAATCAGGTGAGTTGTTATTGTTAATTATTAATATACCTGTTTCCCCTGTTTCCAATTTTCAGGCAGTCCCATCTGGTGATGAGAGAGAAGGATTAAAGCATCCTGGCCTGATGCTAAAATATTCTACTTACAAAAACTTAGCTCAGCTGGCAGCGCAACGAGATGACTTGGAGACAGCTATGGAATTTTACCTGGAGGTACAGTGTGTGTGTTCTGATATACTAGGGCTGGTTCTCTCATTTTATATGTGGCTAATGTAAAAGCAGAGTAACCTACACAGCCAACTTTCAATAATAGGACAAAACGTGCTGCTGCTGCTGTTGCTACTGTTGTGGTTTCCATTCCAACCTGGTAAGCTAGCCACAGATGCTTCCGCTCCCCTCACTAGTTCCCATGAACCTTATCTTTCAGTGAAAGTACAACCAACATAATTACAGAATTTCTTTTGCAAAGCTTAGGTGTTGTGAGCCTTATGTTCTGAGCTGTCTTGGCAGTCTCTGTAATCTCCTGAAAAATGTGCACTGGAATCTTATCATCTCTGCTGTGATGACTTTCTGCTCCAATTGGTACAGTCTGTGTGGCATGCTTGACATTTTGTGTTTTCCAGGCTGTAATGCTGGACTCCACTGACGTCAACCTGTGGTACAAAATTGGCAATGTCGCTCTCAGGCTTATGCGCCTTCCTCTAGCACGACATGCCTTTGAAGAAGGACTTGTGTGTAACCCAGATCATTGGCCTTGCTTGGATAACCTTATCACTATTCTCTACACCCTCAGTGACTACACAAGTAAGTTATGCACTTTTGTATTATTTTTGTTATCAGAGTGGTAAATCTTAAGTAATTGCTAATCAATTCCTTAAAATTAGATATGCCGTGCAATTTTAAAGATAGGTTTAGGGCATCTTAGATGGGAGTAGGAGCCCCGTGGCACAGAGTGTTAAGCTGCAGTACTGCAGTCAGAAGCTCTGCTCACGACCTGAGTTCGATCCCGACGGAAGTCGGTTTCAGGTAGCCGGCTCAAGGTTGACTTAGCCTTCCATCCTTCCGAGGTCGGTGAAATGAGTACCCAGCTTGCTGGGGGTAAAAGGAAGATGACTGGGAAAGGCACTGGCAAACCACCCCGCAAACAAAGTCTGCCTTGGAAACGTCGGGATGTGACGTCACCCCATGGGTCAGGAATGACCTGGTTCTTGCACAGGGGACCTTTACCTTTAGATGGGAGTACTCCCCAAGGACACAACCTGGATGAAATTTAGAAACTGGATTAATTTATCAGTGTCTAGCAGATAATCCAGGAAATTAATTCTTTTCAGGTTAGGTTTTGATATTTTGGAGGAGCATATCTTGGAGTGGAGTGCTCTGGAATGCAGGGCCATGCAAATTGGGCAACTTTGTCACTTCCTGTGGGAGGAGCCCCACTCATTTCTTTTGTACCCTGCTCTCTCTAGCAGGGTTTTGTTTAATATGCTAAATAGTAATGTACGGAATGCCAGCGAGGTAGTTGTTTTATAGGATCCGATAATGTAGACATTTCTCAGCAAGCTGCTGAGTTACTTGGAATCCTTATTTTGGCATCAGCATTCAAGCTTCAAATTGAATGTTCTTTAAAAGCGAGAGACAGGAAGTGTGAATCATATGGTCTCATTGGTCAGTTTAAATAAATGGCCACTTACTCCTCCCAAATAGGGCAGCAGAAACTTTCAAGAAGATGTAGAAAATATTTTCAGGAAGGAAATACTAAGAAAATAGAGAACACCACTAAGAAAATAGAGAACACCATTAATGTATAAGCCAACTACCCAGAAGACAAGTTTGTCTAACAGTCATTCTGAGACAAGTTTATTCGTGCCATATTCTAATACAGTATCTTGACAGAACAAATGCAGTCATTAGATTGTTAGAAATGTTTAATGTTCAGTTAGACACACACACCCCGCTTATCTGTGCCTTATTGTACTTTTTATTCTTTTATTCAATCATTTCCATTAAGGTAATATAAAAATTATCACCTTAAAGTCTTTATCCTGTTCAGTTGGTGGTCTCTTTATCAGGCTGACTCTGTTGTTGTTGAGTGAAAAACTAGGAGAAAAGAGTATAGAATGAATGAATCAGGTTCCTTCTGTTTCTGTCCTCAGCATGCTTGTATTTTATCTGCAAAGCACTGGAAAGAGACTGCCAGTACAGCAAAGGACTGGTTATTAAGGAGAAGATTTTTGAGGAGCAGCCGTGCCTCAGGAATGACTCGCTAAGGATGTTCCTTAAAGGGTGAATTTCTTCCCGATTCATTGCATCCGTTCCTTCATTCTGAAGTTTCTTGATTTAGCATGCTGAGGAAGGCCATTGTGGGTCTGCTTTTCTAGGACAGCTTGTTGTCCTGGAGGTTTTGTTGTCTACACAGAATAATTGAATTTCTTCTGTTTCTTGTATTAACTTTCTTTTATCTTGTTCGACTTCAATAATATTGAATGCTAACCAGATGTGTAATATCGCAGGTTACCCTTTTATTTTGCAAAAGCAATTAGTTGTAGCAGGAATCTCATAATCTGGTTCTTAGTTTGGATTTATTTCCTGTGTACTATTGCTCCAGACATTTTAATTAGATAACAAATATTGTTCCTTTAATGTTTGTTGATCAGCTGTTATTCAGGATATGATTTATAATTACTATGTTGTGTGGAAGTAAACACTTTTGCATATTGCTGGTTTATGTCCACATGGTGCCCGGGGTTCAGAGAAATGCTTTACGCATGTCCAGAGAAGCTTGTGATGTTTTCTGTTTTTGCTTTTTGAGAGAGATATCATGATGCTTGGAGGACTGTAGTTTAAGGAATATTACTAGTTTCATTTATATCGTGTCTTTCTTCCATTATGAAACTCATGGCAGCGTACATAGTGGTGTTAGATTGACGAGCCCAGACATGCTTAGCTTCAGCAAGATTGCTGGATAATGTGAAATGAAGGTTCAAAGTCCTGTTGGGCAAATGGGGCTAGTTGTTATTATTTGCCATTGTGTTTGGAGGCAAGATATACCTCCAAAGGGCAGAAAATGCATAAGTACATTTGTTGAGACTTTTCTTCAAATGCAGTAATGATTATATTCTTTTTGTTGTTGTTCCATGTTATATTTCAAGTTCATATATCAGTATGTGGCGGTGGCGGGGAAAACAACCCTTAATTGTAGGGCTAGAAGAGAGAGAACATCATCTGGTACAAATTCTTGCATTAAGAAAGGTTAATCTGTTGCAAGCAGAATACAACAGTGAATCAGGTCACTGTCTATTTTTTGGAGTGTTTTAAAACATTGAACACAAGCAAGTATGCATCCTGGTCTTCAGACTTGTAAAAATTGTCCAAAGCTTTTCTTTCTGATGGAAGATAGGCAGCATCTTCCCTGAAAGCACCCTTTGCTTGTTACTTAACACTGCTTCCTGTATTTGAAGTACAAAGCTACTTGCTTTGATACACAGCATCCAGAGTTGCTGCTGCTAAAATGTCAACATCACTCTTCAGGGGAAATTTAATTAAATTGTTAAATTGTGGAAATCCCTGCCCCAGGATGTGGTGATGGCTGCCAACTAAGAAGGCTTTAAGAGGGGAGTGGACATGTTCATGGAGGGCTATTCCTGGCTACTAGTAAAAATGGATACTAGTCATGATGCATACCTAGTCTCTCCAGGATCAGATGAGCATGCCTAGTATATTAGGTGCTTTGTAACACAGGCAGGATAATGCTGCTGCAGTTGTCTTGTTTGTGGGTTTTGTAGAGGCACCTGGTTGGTCACTGTATGAACAGACTGCTGGACCTTGGTCTGATTCAGCATTGCCTTTCTTATGTTCTTAATTATCTTGATTATATAAACATCTGGTATTCCCTGAATTTTTTAGTGACATGTCAATCCATGATGTCAATGTGAGTGCATCTGAAGCAAGGGCAATAATTGAGGAAGCCCTGGAGCTGCGCAGGAAAAGGCAGGCTTTGATGACACGGAAGAGTGAGCCGGATCTGAAGCTCATCCAGCCAATTTCTCTTTTCACGTATGTGTGGAGCATTTTCTCCTAGTTAAGAGAGTCCTGAATGTGGTCTAAACCTGGATACTATCTGAAGTCTTGTTGTGTTACTATGTTTTGGATCAGCTGAGCGTCCTTTACCATTCATCAGTGTACGTAGTAGTATCTCACTTAGCTGGAATCGCTGAGAGTTAATTCTAACAGTGGCCAGTTTTGAAGTGAAAAGCTTTGATGGGAACTGTAATTCTGTCCCAGGTTCTGTTTCCTTGAACTGGGCTCCCAGTACCTGATGCCATACTAGTACCACATCTAGGTAGCTGGTTAATAACAATTTTCTGGACAAAGTAGTTGTTTCAGTAAAAACAGTCTTACATCATCAAGACATTTTAATCTGCTTGTTTTAGCTGTATATAAATATTGCTGTTAAAAATGGTATCTGTAGATTTTTACGGCCACTGTTATTTTAGATTGATATGCTTACTTTTTTTGAGCTGCTTTTGATACATTGCATAAAGGACAGCATATTAAAATTTTAAAAATAAAATGATGTCTGGGTTTGAAGTACATTGAAAGCTCTGGCTCTAAAAATATTTCTCTCACTGTGTCCTTCAGCCCTGTAGTTTTGACTGGGCAAAATGGAGAGCAAAAGGCCCAAGACGTTTATCCCAAAACTATAATCTCTTGTGAGTTTGGAAGACTGACTGAAATATTTTCTGAATAAACTAAATATCAGCCTGGTTTGGATCCTGCATGGAAAATAGTTCCGGTAGCTTCAGTCACTTGATCTGACATGGAACTGTTTTGCCCTTATTCTTGCATGTGGCACTTTTAAGGGTTTGACATTGGAGAGAGCTGTGTGTTGTGCTGTCCATCTGCCTGCCTGTCCATTTTCATGCTGCTTTTCTCCATGGAGCTCAGAGTGGTATTCACAGTTCTCCCAAGCTGAGCTTTCTGTGGTTGACATTGACTTTCTTGCAGGTGGAAATGTCTTGGAGAAAGTTTGTTGGCAATGTATCAACACATGACAACTTGTGAACCACCTCAGCCCAGTCTGGGCAAGAGAATTGACCTCTTGGAGTACCAAGATCTGGACCAGCACTTGGCTGTCCCTACCACTTCAGCCCCTGTTAGTGTCATCCAGCCCAACCCAGTGAGCGCTAACCCTGTAATGTCCGTGACTGAGCCACTGCTAACATACACACCAGTGACGCCCACCTTTCCCAGTCCAAATATTTTAGAATCAGTGAACTCTGCAGGTGAGGAAGATTTGTCATATTCATTTTGTGTTTATCCCTTGCTCAGTGCTGAAAGTTTACTTTAAATAGTTGTGTTGCACTTTGCTGCATTGCTCTAGGAGAAGAACAAAAGGTACAGCCATGATTTGGTTCCTAGTTGTTGAGCCCTTAAACCAGAGAGTGTTGATTGATGCTGGTTGTTCCTCCAGGACTTCTAGAGAGAGTGCTTGTTGCTTAAATAATGAAACTTTTAAAGAGAAGATATTTCCTGTGGGAATGTTGTTCCTTCACTACCACTGCCAGGCAGCACTTGCAGAGGTAGCTGAGAGTTTGGCCTTTCCCAGCACACCTGGCTCCAGAAACCAGGCCATAGTTATTATTCTATCAAAAGTGAAGCTAAGAGGGTTGAGTGTTGTTCCCACAAAGTGCAAGCACTACAAAGTATTGTCTATAATTAGGTGACGATTTGATGTGTGAAATTTTTCTGTTTCTTAGGTGATTCCTCTGTGGGTGACAAATCAAAGAAGGGAGTGAAGCGGAGAAGAATAACTGAAGACAGTGGCGAGACCGCAAAGAGACGGTCTGCTAGAGTGAGGAATACCAAGTGTAAAAAGGAGGAGAAAGTTGACTTTCAGGAACTGCTGGTGAAGTTCCTTCCTTCACGGTATGGCAGCCTATTCCTTAATGATGATCTGTTGTGCTGCTTCTGAGTTGGAAAGAAAATCTTCTGATTCACTCCTTTAGTTGCCTTCAGGATGAAGGCTAACATGTGTTTTTTCCATGAGTCAAAAAGCCATGCATGGGCTTCTGAAATGTTTTGGGTTAGGTTGCCTGACAATGATGTGTACCTTTTGCTTTTAAATAAATCTAGTAACATAAGTCAGCAATACCTCAGGAAGTTACAAGATGCTGATGGAAATTACATTAAAATACATCTAGCCTTTCAGGCTGCTGGTTTAGGTTTTGTTTTTTGGGGTGTTTGTTTTTTTACGAATTTGGCTTTAGACTGCCATGGATCAGTAGATTTAGATATCTGCATCATGAGGGCACAGCAAGGGTTGGAGTCCTAACATAGTGCTTTTCATTTTAGCGTAAGGAAACTTGATCCAGAAGAAGAGGATGGTGCTTTCAGTAACTATGAGGTCCAGTGTGAGGCCAAAGAAGAGAGCTTCCTGCCTGTTGGTTCTAATAGAACATTGTTTGACTTGACCTCATGCATGGAATCTGGTGAGTGCTTCTGTGTGCAAGTGGAGCAACTCCCTAATTAATTTAGTTCAATTTTAATTAAGGGTTAGCATGATCAATTCAGTTTATTTCTTGATTATAGAGAGAATTTAGACTGTAATTTATGCAGGGATTTTGTAATAAGCCTGGGGATTGAGTGAGCTACTGTTGTGTCAGAGTGTATGCTACATTGATGATGCCTGTGTGTATAGTTTTCAGTTGGTGCAGTCTGAGTATGCGGACAGAGTGGAAGTAAGATACCTACTGCTTACTTGATCCCTGTACAATTTTGGCTAGAGAAATCTGCTAGAAGGGGACTGGCCCAATGAATAGGGCTGATTCATCAGTACCTCTTTAGCAGATGAGTTAGTGCCTTTGGCCCCAAATCAGTATGTGGTGATGCCTCTGCTAGGAAAACAACAACAACAACCCAGTGATCCAGTATTAAAACAGCTACTGGCCTCTTTTAAATTTACCTTTCCTGGGCGAAAAGAGTTATGGCATCTCAACTCTAGGTGTTGAGAATGATTGAATGAAACTGATTGTCTAGATAACTTTCCATCTGGCTTCTAACCTGGGTGAGGGACTGAAACTGCCTTGCCTGTCCTGCTTGAAGATCTACGGCTGTCATCTGGTGCTGAGTCCCTGCTGGCTCTCTTGGACCTCTCCGAAGCTTTCAATACTGTTGACCGTGGTAACTTTTTAAACTGCCTGGTTGGAATCACTTTTAGAGAGCACTCTCTTACCATGGCTGTATCCTATCCAGGCAGGTTTCAGAAGGTTATGCTGGTAGACCGCTGCTCTGTGTCATGACCGTTGGCCTCTGGGTTACTGCAGGGCTCTGTCCTAACTCCTGTACTGTTTAACATGTACATGAAACTGTTGGGAGAGTAATCTGGAAATTTGGATTGGTGTCACCAGTACTCTGATGAGACTCTCCATCTAATTCCACAGACCAAAACTTAATCTAGACAAAACAAAGGTGCCATATAATGTTAAAGGTGATATAGGAATAGGTCTGTAGTGTGTTCTAGGTGAGGTTGTTCTGTTCCTTGAAGGATGTGACTTGCAGTCTGGAGATGGTTCTGGATACCTCAGTGTCCCTGCAGGTTACAGAGATACCCTTTTATCAGCTTAGGCAGTTTTGCTAGCTGCAAACATTCCTAGAAAAGGCAACTCCTAACCAGTATCATATAACCCTTGGTAACATCATCATTAGACTGCTGGAACACTCTTTATATTTATTTATTTATAGTTCCCCTTTCTTATTGGGACTCAAGGTAAATTACACCGTGTAAGTCAAAATACAATCAACAAGGTAGGACATTAGTAAATAAAGCAACGGGGTTTGTTTGTCAGAAATCTGAAATAAGGAATTTGAAAATAGAGCTGAGGCAAAGCTTAAGTATTAACACAACACATTAAATGATGCAGAAATTATACAGTAGAATCGTATAGCAAGAGTCAATATGTACTATACACGGTAGTATAGTCCACAGTGCTTATACCTTTACCAAAATAGCTTTCAGAAACAATTTGTTTCAGTACAGCCCTAATTATCTTGTTATCTCCCCCCCCCCCCATAATTCAGTTTTGGATAGTCTTCAGAAAGACAGGAGAGTGGGAGCCTTCCTGAACTCATCAAGTAGGCCATTCCATATTCTGAGTCACAACTGAGAAAGAATTTGTAAGGGCAGTTATTGATTTTGCCCATTTTCAGAGGCATCTGCAGAAGGCCCTGCATTGCTGGGCAAAAGCTGTTGTGGTAGAGCATTGAGGGAAAGGGCTGTCTTTGAAGGTGAACTAGAACTAGAGCAAAATGCAGCGGCTAGGATGTTGACAGGCATCCCTTGGAGTGAACATATAACACGGCTGCATGACCAAGTGTACTGGTTTCCTTTTTATTTCCAGGCTTAGTGAAAAATGGTGGCTTTGCCCATTAAAGCCCTGAAATGTTTGAGTCCAAAATACTTCAAGAACAGTCTCAATCCATATGAACTTGTGAGGGACTTGTTGGCCAGTAGTGCTCTACTGCAAGAGCCTGCTCTTTCTGAGGCTGTACAGGGCCTTTTTGTGTGTGGACTTTCTTGTCTTCAGCTTTGGGAATTTTCTGTCCTTGGAAGCAAGGCTGTTCTTATCTTTTGGGGTATAAGACTGGCCTTTGGAAGCAGCTGATATTTGGTTTTGCGCTGAGTCCTTTTGAGATGGCTTTGAGGATCTTAGATGATAGTTATGCTATTTTGTTCAAGTGGATTAAAAAAAAATGCTGTTATGTGTTGTGTTATGTTGGTTTTATTATGATTGTGTTTATATTTTTGTTGATCATATTGATTGGGTACTCTGAGATGCAAAAGGGCAGGAAAAGTGTAAGCAATCTAAGTAAAGAGATCATTGCACAGATTATTGCAAATATGCAGCTGAGAGAGGTCAGAGGCTTTAATTTGTTTTTGTTTTTTGGATGCTGCACTGATATTTGTTTTTCTTCCAGAGAAGCAGGATGTTCATAAATTCCTCTTGGCTAACTTGAACAACGGAGGCATCCTGGAACTGATGATGAGATATCTAAAAGCGATCAGCCAGAAGTTCCTAGTCAAGTGGCCGCCTGGGTTATCCGAGGTTGTCTTGAACATCTATAACAACTGGAGAAAGCACAGCAGTAGCCTACCCAATCCACTGCTAAGGGACTGTAGTAACCAACATATACGAGTAAGAAAATGTTACCGATTGATTTCATTCCGTTGTTACCCTGCCACCGTCTCTGAACTATGAGAACTCTAATCTGCACAATAGTGTGCCTCTTAGGACACCCCGTCACCCACGTTGGCTTAAGGCCTGACTCCTCCAGTCCAGGTTTTTGAGACTTAAAGCATGCATTTAGGAGTCTTGCACTGTCTTTTCTCTACTATTTACCGTACTGCTTAGTGCAACATTGCTGATGTTAGTAGTGGATGGGGAGTTAGAGCTGGGGAATCTTGATTCCGATTCCAGCTCACATAGGGCCTTCTTAGGTCTTTGCTGAAGTTCCTCACTTTTGAAGTAGTAGTTCTCATTCTCTGTTGGTGGAGGAAGAGTATCCTTGAACGGGTTTTGCCTCTCCCTCACTCCACAGGCAGGGCATAAGCAAATTAATTGCAAAGCCTTCCACATCACGTTGGATTTAAACCTCCTAGTCCATGCCAAAAGCAAGGGGGAGGGTTGGGGGATGGAGTCAAATGCAATATGGTGGTTCACTTATACAGTACAAACCTTGACCTACAAATCAAGGCTTTTTATATCAAACCTAAACAATGGCCCTCATAGCTGCAAATATCAGGTCAAAGACAACCAATTAATATTCATATTTTACAGGTGAGCAACTCTGGGGCTAAATGATGAGTAACTGGGGCTAAATGATGAGCTAAGACTAAGCATTAAATCCATGGCTTTTCCATTTGGAGTTAATGGAAGAGCAGGTTGGGTTAGTGTTCTTGAAAGTAAAGTTAGCAGGGCTGACTTAGTAAGGTTCAAAAGAGCACATTCTTAAGTCCTGCTGTGTCGGGGGGCGGTCACTGTCCCCTTCCTGTTCTTTCCTTTCTGTTATTGATAAAGAGCTACTCCATCAGCATAAGAAAGTATCCTGGTAAAGTTTAGCTTACTCATTTGCTCCAAAGGCTATTCTAGCTTCTTTGAGCTTGACTCCACCCCCCATGTTCCAGTTCTTCCTCCTCTACAATGGCACGCCAGACACCCTTTCTCTTGCTGAATAAAAGCTTCTCTTTATGATTTTTTTATATTAATAAGTTTCATAGATGGTGCTGCTTCACATTAGGATGGAGGAAGCCATTGTTCTATAGATGGAAGAACAAATCAGCAATTAGAAAGGAGAGCTACTTCTCAAAGAGGTCCTCCTGACATTCCCTTTTGTCTCCTGCTTTGTCTTCTTTCTCTAGGACATGATGCTAATGAGTCTGTGCTGCATGGAGCTGCAGCTTGATCAGTGGTTGCTTACCAAAGGGAAGAGTTCAACAGGTGAGAGCTGGAATTTAGTAAGTTTGCCGAGAAGCTACTTAACGGGCAATGTCTGCTCTTGCAGGAAATGCTCTGCAATTTTTCAGTGATGAGATGTGCTTCACCATAGATAATTTATTTTTGGGGAGTCTGGGAAGTGCTATATCTCAGTGTTAGATAATGCACACTTAGTATTCAGAAAGTCCACAATGTCTCAAATTAAAATAGCGTTGACTAGCAAGGCTGAGAAAGGCCTCAGCCTGAAATGCTGGAGAGCTACTCCAGCCAGAATACACAGCACTGGACTAGCATAAGGTAGTGTGGTATGTTCCTGGGTGCTCACTTATCCATGTTCTTGGCTTTCAATTCAAAACAATATTTCTTTTCACTCTTCAATATATGCTCTTGTAGGATAAAAGTGCCTGAGGCTTACAGTTAAGTGTGTATCTGTGATGGATGAGTGTTCTCTTTAGGTAGAATTTATGAAATGTTATGCTGAGATGTAGAAAGAAAAAGTGTTTATTTCCCTGGAATTACTCTGCTGCAGGTTCAGGAAATGGCAAATTTGGTTTCGATTTCCCAGGCACCCATTTCTTGGGAGACCTGCTGCAGCTTTCGTTTGCATCCTCCCAGCGAGACCTCTTTGAGGAGGGTTGGCTGGAGTTTGTGGTCCGAGTGTACTGGCTGAAAGCTCGACTTCTGGCCCTTCAGGTTTGTATTTTGACTTTAGCGATCAGACCTTTTCAGTCCATTTAAAATCCTCACAAGGTAGTGATTGGAAGGAGAAACTCCCAGTGTCGGACTTCAGCTATTTTGAATAATTTCTATGGTAATTGTAGGCAAGTATTCTTAGGCATTGTATCCTGGCTTTTGATCTGGTTGGGTGTGCATTTAGGCCCACAGCACTTCCCTATGGACAATGAAGATGATAATTAAACATTGAAAAAATTGTTGCTTAAAATAATGTAGGTTGTGATGTTTATAGAATGTTGACAAAGAGTTGGTTGAAGTCTCCCTGGTTGCTTCTCTAGGGCGACATGGAGCAGGCCTTGGAGAACTATGATGTCTGCACCGAAATGCTTCAAAGCTCTGCTGCAGTTCAAGCCAAAGCCAGCAGCGAGCAGAATATTGTGATCAGATTGCCAAATCTCCATGTTGATTCTGTGGTTTCTTTGGAAGAGGTAAATCGGTTGGTTGATGGTTTTGCTGTTAACTGGATTTGCCTTATAGGAGTTCTTCTGAGCTGCATGGAGGTGGCAGGCTATAAATCTGAATGAAATTTTCATTAAAACATTGTGATTTGGATTTTTGAAAAGAAAAATGAAACTCATGGTACTGAACTCTTAACTGCAACCATGCTGACTTCACTGCTAGCATAGGAAACTTATGGTTTAACATCAAATAAATAGCAACAAAGGTCTTTTTATGCCAGAAAGCTTAGGAGGAATGTTTCTGTCAGATACAAAAAAAGTATTTCAAAGCTGCCCTTTGAGAGACCTTCTATTCATCCTTCCTCGCCCTTCTTGTTTTTTTGCTTTCTTCTCTGTAAGACTATGTATCTTGAAATAAGACAAAACAAGTTATCAAATGCCTGGAAGAGCATCTTGATCTTCAAATCAACACAGAATCCTTTGAATTGACATTTAATCCAAGATATATACTGTGACCAAAATAAATTGAGATTTTATTTTTAAAAATCTGTTTGAGCAGGTAGTTGTTCACAGCTTTATTTTTTCAGAAAGTGAAACACCCCTTGCCTTAATAAAATGCTTAGGGCATGTTTTTGTGCTACCTTTGTTTTAAAAAGGATAATACTATAACTTTCCTAGATTTTTGCTGTTTAGAAATCTTACCTCTGTACGCATCTCATTATAATAGGAATTTCATATTAAATTTTGTGACTTATTCATACTGATGCCCCTTTATGTTTATGTCAGAATTACCAAAGTATTTAATATATTGTCTGTGAATGTGCATAACTGTTAAATTCTAAGGTTGCAATATGTTTAAGGCAAAGATGCTTTTAAGTTGAAAATTTATGCAAGCGCAGATATGGTGCAGTTATTCCTACAATATTATAAAGCATAATGGCTATCATCGAGCCAAATTAAGTGGCTATTAAGCAAGTGCTTAAAATCAGAAGGACTTCAAAAGTGCTTATCTTGACCAGACTGAGCTAAAATGATGTATTTAAATATTTTGTCAAAATCAAATCCATTTTAATGTTCTGTCAGCTGTAGTTTTCTATTTTCCTAGACTTGAGTCACTTTTGTTATCTTGATAGCGCATATATCGTAATCTCAGAAAAATACTGGCATTTATATGGTGTTTTTGATACTTTGCACAACCAAAGTTATAGAAAATACAGTGATTTCTTTTGCAAGGACATCATTTTGTGTCACTTATTGCAAATGCAAAGTGGTGAGTCTCTGAGTGATGGAGGAATATTGGACATTACTGGTTCTTGTTTCAGTTCAACAGTTATTTGAGGTATAAGCAGAAGAGACTGAAAAACCAAAAAGGACACCATGGTGGGGGATGGGCAAGAAGAGTCAGAGGGTGGTTTCAGAAGGCATTTTTTTATATGTGGTCAAGCACATCCCCACACAAGCATTCTTGTATAAGAAATGCCTTAGATGCACTTTGTTCGTGGTTGCCCTGTGTTTTGTGCTGGATTGTTTAGTTTGGTGTGGCTTCTGTGTCCTGCAGTTAGTTTTGTTCATAATTATCCTGCTACATAAAGAGAAATGGCTGCTTACAGTACACTCTGTCTCTTGCAGATTGACAAAAAGCTGAAGTCTCTGGAGAGATGTCAGTCTCTGGAGGAGATCCAGCGCTTGTATGAGGCAGGGGATTATGCAGCCGTGGTGCAGCTTCTTCGCCCAACATTATGCTTCAGTGGTCATGGCCGAACAAAACATTTGGAATTTGTGATCTCCATCCCAGAAAGGCCAGCTCAACTGCTCCTGCTGCAGGTTTCCCCCTTCCTGATTTAATAGCTGGTTGTAGTGAGGCTGGATAGTCAGGTGTTGAATAAACAGAGCCAGATCTGTCACTAGTTTACATAGCGGAAAACCAGGATGGGCTCTGAGCCAGGAAGCAGTTGCAATCATAATGAGCATATTCGTTAACATCCCCATAAGGTCTTTTTGATGTCTTTTGACAAAGCTGGGAAGCATCAACTCATGTGGAGGTGAAAAAATCTACCACTTCTGCTTGCAAGTATTTTTCTAGGTGAGGGGTTTGGCCGGCTTCTATGGAAGGCATTTCAGTGATGAAATATGGCCACTAAGACAGCTCTGGGCATTCAGAAGTAGCTTTGATAGAGGGAGTGGGTATTCTAAGCGGAGAGATGGCTGTTTGCCTGATAATGCTATGCTTATGTTGATCACAGTCCTGCAAATCTGGAGACATCGTTGGTAAAGATGCTTGGCGGTTTCTGTTGAAATAGCCTGTTTCTGCCCACTTGTTAAGGCATCACTTGCTGAGTAAACTCCAGTGCAAAATTAAGTTTCCCATAGCATGTGTGTCTCCTGCCACTGTTCTGTATGCTGCTCGTTGCTTTTCAGTTTACAAATTTCCCATAAGTTTTCGTGCCATGGAGATATATACACATATTATTATGTATAGTTTTACTTGTATTCTCCTATAAGGAATGTGTAACAAATCACATTATCTTCTCTTTAATGTGCATTAGGATTCCCTGCTCAAACTGAAGGACTACAGGCAGTGCTTCGAATGTTCAGAAGTTGCCTTGAATGAGGCTTTCCAGCAGATGATTAACATGACATCAGCATCTGCAAAGGAAGAGTGGGTTGCTACCGTAACACAGCTGCTTGTGGGGATTGATAGTGCCCTGTCCTCAGACAGCAGCTGCCTAAAGGACG
Source organism: Euleptes europaea (assembly GCF_029931775.1). NCBI lineage: Eukaryota > Metazoa > Chordata > Lepidosauria > Squamata > Sphaerodactylidae > Euleptes > Euleptes europaea. The sequence continues at coordinate 40,553,027 of NC_079324.1, forward strand.
CTTCTGCAACACCGAGCCTCATTCGACTGTCTAACAACCTCATCCAGGTATTCAGGTTTACTCACAGAGCCAAGCGGTTCTGCAGGTTAACCTGTCTTGGTGACCTTCTGATTTGTTGGCAGCCCCTTTCTGACTTATGGTTTGAAGGTCTGTGTCACAGCTGGAAATGGTAGTTTAATTTCATTCAGCTCAATAGGTGTCACAGTTTTCTGTTTGCAATACACTGTTCAGTGAACAGTATGGACAGCTGAATGGCTACATGTCTTCTCTTGCTCCAGTGTGTGGTCATCTCACAATTACCGTTTGAGTATCCCTTATCTGGAATTCCAATATCCAAAATACTCCAAAATCCAAAACTTTTTGAGCGCCCACAAAGGCTAATAAAATGGCACATGTGCAGGCTGGTCACACCAATGGCAGGTTTCCCGCAATGCCCCACATGCACAAAATTAACTAAAATACTGAATAAAATTACCTTCAGGCTATATGTTTTCTCCTATAAAACATAAATGAATGTCATGTTTAGACTTGGGTCCCATCCCCAAGATAGCTCATTATGTATATACAAATATTCCAAAATACAGAAGGATCAGAAATACGGAATACTTCTGGTCCCAAGCATTTTGGATAAGGGATACTCAACCTGTAAGGGATACTTCTTTGTAAGTTCAAGAAAAACCAGTTTGGGTTTCTGTTACAGCAGTCAGATGTGGCCAGCTTTAATGCTTGTTGAACTCGCCTCTTTGATCGCTGTAGGTCAGCTGTCATGAGCAGCTGAACCCTGTGTCTGAAATTCAGATGATTTGTGTGTGTGATTTACAGTGTTTCTTCAATAGATAATAGATTGCAGCATGGCAGTCCAGGAGGAGTCCAAAGAACCATTTGTGTCTTCTGTGCTTCCTTGGATTATTCTTCATAGGATCATTCAGCATGAAGAAGACAACTTCCGGCCTCTTTGCTGTCAACAAGAGGAACAGATACAAAATCAAAATGAAGAAGGTGGGAACTGAATTTTTATATCAGTTTTCATATTCTTTTAGTTGTAGTAAGTTTGTGTAGATAATGGCAAGAAATTGGTTCTGAGCGCTTGAGGGGTTGATAGGTCAGCAGAAATGTAAACTTGAATTGTTGCTGCTTACATGTCACACATAGGGAAACAGAGTTGGAGTAACTGGTGTTGCAGTATAACGTGTGGGGCCACCTATTTTAATTTCTTCAGACATTCATTCTGTGAACATGTCTCTTGGCCAAGCTAGGATCAAATGATGGTTGAGCGGAGCTCAGATCCGATATTGGGGTGGATCCAGACTGAACTGGTAATTTCCACTGATTCCCCTTTTCTGCTGCAGACCCCCCCTCCCCATGTAAGGTCCTTTAACCCCCAAAATCAGCATTTTATGGAGATCAGTCTGAGGGGGGAGGCAGGAAAGTTGTGTTTCGCCACTGTAAAATTTGGTCTGGATCCAAACCACTATGTTTTAATTCTTATACTTTAATGTATAATTTTTTTTTGTAACCAGAGCCATTTCATTATGGGATTGGTATGCGTGGAAATAAGCTACCAGGGCACTGTGATTTTTTTTAAAGGGACTTTTAATGGTCAAAGAAACCTTGAGGATAATTCCAACCCTGCAGGGTAACTTGGTGCCAACAGTTCCTTTTGTTCCAGTTGTAGCCCTGCTTCAGTCATTTGGTGGTATCATCTAATTTATGACTTTTGCTTCTTGTTCCTCAACTTCATGTTGGCATCTGTGTGGTGTGTTGAAAATTCTGAATTGTTTTTGGAGTTGGATATACAAAACTATTTACTTTGCCTACTTGTTAAACCTTCAGTGGTCCTGATAAAAGAGTGATCTTTTCTCCATCCAGGAGGCAGGTTCTTTTAAAAGGACTATTGGCCAGGGCAGAATTAGGAGCCACTTCCCCTGACAGCTACTCTTTTACCTCCCTCCCGTGAACAATTGTAGGTTCCTATTTGTATGGTTCTCCCAGTGGTAGGACTTCTTTCCTTGTCTGAAGGCCAGGTATAGATAATCCAGTTTAGTTTTTTTTAGGAGAATCTAGTTCAATGAAGTCTAGTTTTGAAGAAAGCAGAAAAGAGCACTTCTTAGCATCTGTCTCCTTGGACTCAAAGGAGGCTCTCATGCCAAGCCTCTCAGAAAAACTAACTTTCATCCTTGTGATGATACACTGAAAGCATTGCAGAATTACTGTATGTAAAGAAACCAGGGGAGTTCAGGTTTTCAGCCGTACACAAGGAAGCCAACTTTCTATTGGGTAGAACAGTCTCATCTCTTGGTTGAAAGTTCCATACATCAAAAGATTGGACAATGGTTGGTCTGACTGGTTAAGCAGACAAGCACTAGATGTGGGGGAAATGGCATCTTGGTAAAAAGATGTCTTTAAGCTGATTGACAGTTACTTCTCTGTTGACATTTTCACCTCAAGAAATTCCAAGCCTCAATGATTGTTCTCAAGAACCAAGTAGACATGCCTCAAAACCCTAATGTTCTAGCTCACTCCTGGGCCAAAGGACTGCTTTATGCATTTCTGCCTTTCCCTCTTCTCATGGGCATTCTGAACAAGATCTGGAGCTGCTTTGTGCTCACAAATGGCCCAGGTGTCCATGGCTCACAGACCATGTCAGAGTGCAACGTGAAAGCTTTCCTTCAAGCTCTGAGTTTTTTCCCTTCAAGCTCTGAGTTTTTTCCCTTCATACTGAAGGGCAATTTTCTTTCTGTCCCAAACATCAGCATTCAAAAGAGGAGGGTTGCTCGCAGTTGCTTATACATAAAGAAGGACTCTCAGAATTCATTCACACAAGACACCTATCAGGTGGTTCTCCCTTTATGTTACTGTCAAAGGCAACAGCATCCAAAACATCCATTGTACAATAGCTCTGTATTGCAAAAACTTTCAAGTCCTCTGGCTGCCCAGGGTGAATTCTAGCTCATTCCCTAGTGAAGAAAATGTGTTGAGCAGCTACTTAATCCTCCCTTCACTCCTTCATCCAACTGCATAGGACTGATATGTTTGCTTCTGCAGACTTGGGTGCAACTTAAGCCATAGATCTTGTTTATGCCTAGCTGCTCTGCAGTGTCCCAATGTCTGGACTACTGGAAGGCAACAGTTAGGGAGAACAGAGAATTTAGCTTACCTTTGGGTTTTCTTCTTGTTTGACCAGCCGTGCTCTGTGAAACCTGCCCAGTAGTTTAAATGGTCTGCTAGGACTAGAGATTGTGAGATTCTGGAGTTATTCTCGCTTACCTTAGTACTAACAGCTAAGGTAGTTGCTGCTTGTTCTTGGAAGTGGGATGTTCCTCCTACTGCCGCCATAGCCAAATGTGTCTTTTGAACAGAACCACCTGCCTCCTAGTGGACAGAGAGGAGATCACTGCTGTTGGGCAGACTAGAAGAATTCACAGATAAGCCAAGTTCTCTGTTTTGTTTGCTCTGAATGACTTTGCAGACATGATAGGTATCAAGGTACTCCTTTCAAAGCATGTAGAACATTTTAAACAGCGTAAACTATGCTTGCCTCTTCTGGGAATGTCAGAGTAATTACATGGTTCATTTTGTTAACAGTGGTGCGAACCCTTGACACTCCAATGCTGCCCTCTTCCCTAATGTTGCTAAATACGGCTCATGAATATCTTGGGAGGAGGTCCTGGTGCTGTAACTCAAATGGAGCCCTTCTGAAGTTCTATGTGAGTAGTAATGTTTGAAATGTCTTTAGCTGGGGCTCCTTTTTGCTGCTAGTTTGCCACCCTGCATCCTGTCATGATAAAAATATATTAAATTGTCAGTCATGTGGAGAGAAATATAGAGGCTTTAATCCCCTACAGACTACAGTGCCAGAATACAGGGCCCTACAGTGAAGCTGGTTGGTAAGGCATTTGGGGCCATCTTGAAGTCTTTCTGTGGGTGGCAGATCAAAGAAGCAGGAATGACAATTAATTGAATAAATATTTGTGAAATGTCTCTGTAGACTTTTCATTGTACAAAGTCCTTTTCTAGCTATCTGTTGCTATCTTGCCCTGGGAATATGAGTTTTGGAAGTTACTTATGAACAGATTCCCTCTTCCAGTTATATCCTCATTGGGAAGGTTTCCATCTCCTAACTGGATCCTGAGGTGTCTTCCCTTAGCAAAGCACAGCATGCCTTCCCAGAGGAAAGACGATCAGAAGGCACATGGCAATTTACAATTTGTATTGAAATTTATTCAGAGACCTTACAGAAGATTAGGCACTGGCAGTTCATATAATTGATGTGTGTGATTATTGTTCCAGGTACGGGTTCTGCAAAAAGAGCTTTTGGCCTCTACCTCTGAAGACACCCATCCCTACAAAGAGGAGCTGGAGACTGCCTTAGAGCAGTGCTTCTATTGCTTATATAGTTTCCCTAGCAAAAAGAGCAAAGCACGGTACTTGGAAGAGCATTCCACACAACAGGTATGTTTACCTAAGCCCACCTTTAGTGAAATGGGACAGGCAGGGATACTTACAGAGAGCTGAGGGCTGATTGTCACTTAACCGTTGCTTGACTGGACCAGAATTCCATCTAATCCAGCATCCTCATTCCAAGGGTGGCCAGCCACATGCTTTCAGGAATGCCACAGATAGGGAATAAAAGCAAGAGCTCTCACCTGTTACATCTTTATATACACATTCACCCATGTTTCCTGGAAAGGGGTTTAGTCAGCATCCTCTTACAGCACTATGGGCAATAAGAGGGTTTAATTGATAGGTGCCTAGCATATCAAAAGGTGCGCAGATGGTGAAAACCAAGCTGCACACAAAACATTAGTAGACATCGCAAGGAGCAGGACTTGGAAAAATACCTCTTGTTGCCCGCTTACAGAGCAGGGAACACTGAGATAGATGGGCCAATGTATAAGGCAACTTCATATGCTCCCTCACTATACAGAGCAGCTAACTAAATGTGCCATCAGAAGTACAGACAGTTGATGAACCCCCAGTGAGCCTTATATCTTCACCAGTCCCATGTAGAGAATCCAGGGAATGGCCATATAGAAGGGACCTCCTTGTAAGACTGTAGCACAGCAGAGGCATCATGGTACAGTGATAGATCCTTGGCTTTGCATGCAGATACTCCCAAGTTCTGTCTCCAGGTAAGGGATCTCTGGTAGCAGGTGAAAAAACCTTTCTCTGCCTAAGACTTTGAGAGCTGCTGCCAGTTAGAGTAGGCAACATGGAGCTAAATAGGTCAGTGCTCTGACTTGGTATAAGGCATATATGCCTCTGTGGTAAAACAGAATATGTGTGTTTTTCATTCTTTCCTTCAAGGTGGACTTGATGTGGGAAGATGCCTTATTCATGTTTGAATATTTTAAGCCCAAGACCCTTCCTGAATTTGATAGCTACAAAACCAGCACAGTTTCTGCTGACCTGGCCAACCTCCTGAAGAAGATGGCAACCATTGTCCCTCAGACGGACAAGCCTATGCTGAGACTAGAGGAAGTGTCAAGCTACATTGAAGGGATTCTGAGCAAGGTACAGGGATCTTGCTGCTGGGCAAGGCAAGAAGAGATCTGCTGGATGTCATGTCCTGTTTCCTTGGAAACCCTTATTCCTAATCCAAGTAATATGGGGGTTACTTAGAGGCAAAGGAAAGACCCTTGTGCACTGAGAGAATGTATTCTTTCTTGGTGGTCCAGAGTTGGAACAAGTTCTAGCTCCCAATCCTGCTCCTGTTAAGCCTGGATTGGCCCATTCATGCCAAAGTGGCAGGTTTTGGATTAATAGACTGCAGGATGGAGTTGTTGCTGACACATAAATAATAGCACTAATAGCAACAATCACAGGGGGCTCATGAAAAAGGCCCTATGTATCAAATTGTGGTTCAGTGGATCATACTTGTTTTGAAACTAAGTTCTCCTCTATTTATTTTTTAATTTTATACTTCTATTTATACCTTGCCCTCCCTCTGCATAGCAGGGCTCAGGGTGGGTAACATCCATTTAAAATACACTAAATAAATACATAGATTAAAACTAAATTAGTACAGTGTGTGTGTGTGTGTGTGTAAAGTGCCGTCAAGTCGCAGCCGACTTATGGCAACCCCTTTTTGGGTTTTCATGGCAAGAAACTAACACTGGTTTGCCAGTGCCTTCTTCTGCATAGCAACCCTGGTATTCCTTGGTGGTCTCCCATCCAAATAGTAACCAGGACTGACCGTGCTTAGCTTCTCAGATCTGACGAGATCAGGCTAGCCTGGGCCATCCAGGTCAGGGCAAATTAGAACAATAGATGGCACTAAAAAAGCAACACTGTGCCTAGTGCATAATGTGGGGGAGGGGGGAAAGGTCTTCCAAACATGGGAAAGGACTAAGCAATAGTACAGCTAGAACAAATGAGAAGATAGCCCATTCAGGGATTCCTTTTCAGCCATTGAAGAGAGCAGACTCATCAACAGTCTTTCCTGCTTGGTCTTTAGGTGCCAGCCCTTCCTGAGGGTGCAGACTACTCTCCTCCAGTTGTGACAGAGCTGTACTACCTGCTGGCAGATTATCACTTCAAGAACAAAGAACAGTCCAAGGCCATCAAGTTCTACATGCATGACATTTGCATCTGCCCTAACAGGTCAGCAAAACTTAGCAGACTCTTTGCCTGCCAACCAGTTTGCCACCAATATAATGGTGTTTAAATTTATAGCACACATTAACCCCCCCCCCCATGTTTGGAGTATTTGTAAGGGACAGGTGACATGGGATACCCTTACTTTCAAAGTTAATCTTTGTGCTGCAGTGATTCACAAATGTAACTATGTTTGGAATTTACTGGCCTGGAGAAGGTTAGTTGTCTGTTTTCAACCCATAGGTATTAACTTGACTTAACTTGAAAGAGAAGAAGATTAGGGATTTTGAGCTGTGGGGTGAGCACTACTCCAAAGCAGGGTTCCATTTTAATGCTTTGCTTAGATGGGTTCTAATCTGATGCCTTACCTTGGTCTTCCTAACCGCACTCATGATCTATTCCTCTTCAGATTTCTGATGTTCTTGAGGGTTATATTTGAATTTGTACATATTTGTGGTGATGGAAAGTGATCAAGTCGCAGCCAACTTACAGTAACCATTTTCTGCCTTTGTGTAGAGACTCTGGACATCCTTGGTTGTCTCCAAACCAAGTACTAACCAGGGTTGACACTGCTTAGCTTCCAAAGTCTGATGAGATCGGGATAGCCTGGCCCATCCATACTAGGTGCACACACTAGTAGGCCATCCAATATCCAAAGAGTGCCTCAGAAAATGTTGGTTAAAATAAGGCATCCATTCAATATCAGTTGTATGTGTAGAGTAACAAGGAAGAGGTGGATGGATGCCACCCTAAACAGCTTTGAACAGCTTTTTATTATTAATTTTTATTATTAATATTAATACAAAAGCAAAAACAACCATCACAGCATCAATTTACAAATAACTAGTAGGCAATTGTCATCTGTCTAGTTTTATGTATACTATTGGAATATCTAAATAATTCTTAAAATGTGAAAGAAAATGAATCCCAGAAAATGAAATGGAGAATCCTGTGGAAGAATGCTGGATTCAATTACACACACACACCCCATGCAAAACAGCAGTTGTTTCCCAGGCAGCCATCAGGTCTTTGGATGAACTGGTAGACTGCCAGTGGCAGGATGAGTGAGAAGAAAGCTGAGGTCAGGGATTTCATTAAATTTATACTAACCCATGTAGAACTTAAAGTCAAGGTATCGTTAGAGAAAGAAGCCTTGTGAACAAAATTTTCAAGGTCACATCACTACATGGCTATTTTAGATTGCCACAGCTCTAAAAATAATTGGACACACTATATACCAAAATGAAGTACTAAACGTATAATAGCAGCAGGACTCTGTCTTCTGGAGGAACTGTTACAAGGAATGTTGAAACTGCTATAAGAACTTGAATAATGAAATTATAGTATAAGCATGGCTTTAGATTGCAGTGCTACTTTAATCAGCTCCCACAGATGTCAGAAGGGTTCTACATATGTTGTAGCCAACTCATTTCTTTATAATTTGGTGTATGGATGGTCAAATTGGATTGATCCTTACAAAGTTATCCCCATAAATAGGAGATACAGCCATATCTCTTAAAGCAAGAACAAGATGAACAGCTCATGCCATAAAAAAGATGTAGGTACAAATGGATAAACAGACATTTTGGTTGTATACAGATTATCATGATCAATTATGCATAAGGCTTATGGAATAAATAACCGTCTAGTTACCACTCAAACATATAGAGTGTAGGAGATAGTTGAACAACTGAGTTGATGACATCACAAGTGCAGGCAGCAATATGTCTCAAATAATTTTTAAACAGGTGCATGTTGCTGTGTTCATTTGTGTTCTGTGGCGTGCTTTTTTGTTTTTTCAGGTTTGACTCCTGGGCTGGCATGGCTCTAGCTCGGGCAAGTCGGATTCAAGACAAATTGAATTCTAATGAGCTGAAGAGCGATGGCCCCATTTGGAAGCACTCCACTCCAGTCCTGAACTGTTTCAAAAGAGCCCTTGAAATCGATGGCTCCAACCTCTCCCTGTGGATTGAGTACGGAACCATGTCCTACGCCCTGCATTCTTTTGCATCTAGGCAGCTTAAGCAGTGGAAGTCAGAATTACCACCTGAGGTGGTGCAGCAGGTTAGCTAAAACTTGTAGGGTGCAGATTAAAAACAATTTGCTTGTTGCTGCTGCTGCCGCCTAACCTTATGCCTACTTCCTCTTTCAGATGGAAGGCCGACGGGATAGCATGTTGGAGACAGCTAAGCACTGCTTCACATCAGCATCTCAGTGTGAAGGTGACGGGGATGAAGAGGAGTGGCTGATCCATTACATGCTGGGCAAGATTGCTGAGAAGCAGAAGCAGCCTCCTGTGGTCTACCTCCTTCACTACAAACAGGCAGGTCACTTCCTCCATGAGGAAGCGGCCAGGTATCCCAAGAAGATACACTATCATAACCCCCCAGAACTTGCAATGGAGGCCTTGGAGGTAAAATCATAAAAGGAAAAGGCACTAGAAAGTTTAGTGGCTGAGAGTAGCCTTTAAAGCAAAGCAAAATCCTTTGATCCAGAAACTCAAAGCTATGAGCATCACATTTGTTCACACATAGTCTTTAGTGCTGCTTTCAGTTTATGTGCCTTTGATAGTCGTTCTTGCAAACAGTAGCACAGCTTTGCTCGTATTCCCTAAAGCAACTTGTCTGTTTTCCTGCACATATTCGATATTTTTGGTACATCAGCAGCTCAAAAGAAATTAAATGAATTAATTATCTCCTTGGTTCCAAACACTCTGCTGCCTGTCATTTTGGGCAGCCGGGTGTGTGACTATCTATAAAACTATTCTAAGCAGCCTTCTGATGTGGTTCGCTATCAAAGTACTGTATAGTTAGGATTTTGAAACAGATTTAAAATCTTGCAGAATGTTGCCATGCAGTGCACTGCTTTCCCCTAGGTATATTTTCGACTTCATGCCTCTATCCTGAAGCTCGTGGGAAAGCCTGACTCTGGAGTGGATGCAGAACTACTTGTCACTTTTATGAAGGAAGCTGCTGAGGGGCCATTTGCCAGGGGTGAGGAGAAGAATACCCCCAAAATCACTGAAAAGTGAGTGCTAGCTTGCTGGGAGGGGAAACTAAGGCTGCTCCGAAGTACTGTTTCAGTGTATTCCTGGTACAGGGACTCTAGAAGTACCATATTGATCAGGTGAAATCTCAGCTATCTCCTGGTCTTTACAAAAGACCTCTCTCTTTCAGGTGGGGGGTGCATGACAACACCAAAGTCATATAAAAGTTTCTGTTATTCATTGGGGCAGTGCCTGCTCTCTAATTCAGCCTTTAAAGTGATAACCATGCTCTTTGGTGTTGCCTCTTCTGGGTGGCTCCATATCTGAAATCAGACATGTAACTGTTAGCGGCAGTTCTTCAAAATTAGACCGTTTCATAACACATGGGCTTGCAAGCCTGTGGCTTTGTTTATAGTACAAGAGCGTAAGCCCCTTAGGCAGACTATTTGCAGCCCTTTGGGAATTCCAGGTATATATTGTTTGTGGGAACAGCTAAGTGTGTGTTAATGTGTATGTCGAGTATGTGTGTGTGTGTGTGTTATTACCTTCTTGATTCAGAGGCATGCAGTGGAATTGGTGCTGGCTTTGAAATTTCCTAAGCATGTGAATTGGTTGGACCGTATGAAAGCTTTTGCTTTTCTTGGTCTTTGCAAGGTGAATTTTTTTTTGGTGGGGGGGGGAGTCGTAGCAGAAAAAGGAGATGGGGTGCTAACAGTGGCGTGGAGAGATGAGAGTGCAATTAAGAGAGAAGAGAGCTGCAAATGATGTAGAAATCTGTTGGATGGGGAACAAACAAAAGGAGGCAATTGAGAGATGGAGGATGCAGGTGTGTGATGCAGAAAGAAGAGAACACATCTGTGACGGAATTCAGATTGAGGAGGGGAGAGGGTTAACTGAGGCAGTGTGGAGAGGCCTGCGGGCTGGTGGTTCAGAGGGTGAATAGAGTCAAGGTTATGGGGCATGATAAAAGGGACACTGTTAAAATTGCAGTGTGTGTGCTTTTAGGGTTAAAAATTGACATTGATCAGGTAAGGGCATGCTATATGTCAATACAAGCTTTTTCTCTTCTTGTTGTCTCCATTTCTTCCACCAGGGAAAAGCTTTGCATGGTGGATGAGGACTCTCATTCTTCTGCTGGAACAGTACCAGGCCCAGGGACTTCCCTTCCTTCCTCCTCCGGTCCAGGTCTGACATCCCCACCCTACACAGCCACTCCAGTTGACCACGATTACGTCAAATGTAAAAAAAACCGTCAGCAGGCAACACCGGATGGTACAGTCCCTGTTCTCAATACTGCCAGCACACAGGGGTGCTGTAATCATGGGGGATTTCACTTCGGAATTTCAATTCGCTTGCTTCGAGGAGGGTGATGGGTCTTTGGTAACACGGGCAATATTGCAACTCATTAACCTCATAAATCCACAGTGGTCAGTTGCTACCTCCCATCCAGCCTAAATGAGAAGGACCATCAAGTCATTTGTATACAAGATTGTGTGATACTCTGATTACATGCTGAGGGTTCGCAAAGTCAACAAGTTTAATAGTCAAACTATAAAAAGTTTGGATCTGCCTGGTTCGGAAATATTTCCGTCACAATTTTTCAATCCTGACTCCTGCCATTTGGGAAGAAGGAAGGTGGCAACTGCATGGGTGTCAGATTATAGTGTGAAGTGAAATGGCTTCCAGTGACTTTCTCTTCTGTTATTTCTCCCCCTCCCCTTGATTTCCAGTGAGTGGTGAGTACTTCTCTGTAGCTGTTAAACTTGTATCCTCCCAGATAGCCGTGGTATAACAATCTTACAGGCAAAGTGCCATTGGGCTAAAATCGGCACCACAATTCAAGTGAGGTAGCCAGACAATCAAATGTGTGACAGAAAGCTGCTGTTCTGAACATCATCTTTTTGGGCTGGAGAACTTGCATGGTAGGGCTGCCATACAACTGTGCTTTTTAAGAATGTACATTGTGCTGGCTTTGCTCAGGTTGGATCAGTATACTTGCAGTTTCCCCAAAACACATATGAAACCTGTAGTACCCTAAAATAAAAGCAAGGTATGCATGAATTCTGTGGGCGTAGACCATACCTGCATTGCAAGAATCTTTTTGTGTGGGTGCGATGTGTTGGATAGTGTTTCTAAAGTAAAGCACTATGGTCTGTGCTGCACAAGAGCAAGACTGACTCCCTGCCACAAAACCAAAAGGCTACATTTTCCTGCATCTCCTATCATAGCTGAAGTTAATGTTCTTGAGGCTACCGCAGCAATGGAAGATATTGCGTTTGAGTGTCTTCTGGGAAGGCAGAAGATAATAACTGCTCCAAAAGAGGGGAGTCTGGCATAAGTGGACACCTGTTGCAAACTGTAAGCAGAGGAGTTGTTCACGTAGAAGAGCAAAGTCGTGGCGTGGGCAGTTAGGGCTGAGCAGTGCTCTGGGGGTCTGGAACTGCACAGCTTCATGCTCCAGCTGTCCATTTGGCCTTGCTTTGCTTCATGTTGGCATTATTGAACCAGTTTTTTTCAAATGGAAGAATATTGAGACCTTCAGCAAAATGTTAGTGCCTTCACTGCACATCAGTATCTACCTGGGGGAAAAGCCTCTATTTTTAAATTGTGATTTGGAAACAGCTTGCTGTTACAGCTTGTAACCATCCTGCAAAACTGTTCATTTGTCAAAAGAAGACAGCTTTGGATACCTTATTCTTCTTTTTTTGGAACATTAACTCTTGCATCTATCACATTGGTATCTAAATGCTTTTAACAATATTTGAAATAATGAAATGAAAATCATAAATCTTAAAAAAAAATAAGCAGAAGACTGTGCACAACTGTCTGATACACTTAAAAGAAGAGTTGGTTTTTGTACCCCACTTTTCTCTACCTTAAGGAGTCTCAAAGCAGCTTACAATCACAATCCCTTCCTCTGCCCACAACAGGCACTTTGTGAGGTAGGTGAGGCTAAGAGTTCTGAGAGAACTGTGACTGGTACAAGGTCACCCAGCAGACTTCATGTGAAGGAGTGGGATTTGAGTCCAATGTTCCTAAGTACTACACCATTCTGGCTGTCACAATGGATAATTTTGTATCAGGATAACCATTGATACAAGGGAGAGGTATCCAGATCAAAAATTGTTAGCTAGTCTGTAATCTGGAGAGCTGCTCAAAATCATGAAGGACCTGGAATAAAAAAGGGCAGTGAAGGAATAGTGGAAGTCAACTGCAGGGCAGGACTGGCAATGGAGAAACCGAGAAGCACCTTCAGGGGTGCAAGGTTCCATCCCCTTGCTCAAGATCAAGGAAGCAGCTGATAGGAGAAGAGGGAGGATGGACCCAGACATGACCGGGGCTCTGTTTAATTCCTCTACAGACCCAGAGAGACAACAGCATCCAAAGCATCAGCTACAGTGGATGATGAGCACCAGGCAAATGCTTCAAGGCAATGTGACCCACCATTGCCATGTAAAATAACAGTGCATTACCATGCAAAGTTACTCCACTTTAAGGCCATTGAAATCAGTGAGCTTGGAGTGGAATAATTCTGAATAGGATTGCACTGCTCAGTAATGTCTCCTAGTCAAATTAATGGTATAATATGGAATCAGCTGTATTATTTAAAGCAGAACAAAAAAATTCAAATGAACAAGACTTATTTTCTTAAGGTGCATGTCTCTTAAACCAGATCAAACAGTGTTACGAGCCAGATTATGAGACTAGCCTGCCCTTTCTAGGTATGAAAGAAGGTGCAGAACTGGCTGGCAGTGCAGGGGATGCTTCAGTATATTTGAATCCCCGAGTTATGGAGGCTATATTTAGCCTGTAGGGAGCAAATCTGGCATTTGAGCTTAGGTTGCAAAATGTGGAGGTCCTCCAGTCTTGCCTTGATACAGCTGCCTCTTCCTAACAATTATAAGCAATTGCTATTCATTCTGCTTAAACTGTTAGCATATGCATAAGAGTTGTCCTTCCCTTGTGTGTTCATTCGTTATTCTTCCTTCTCCTTTTAGCACAGCTTTTGTACCCCCATAGCCGGAGTGTGAGACCTAAACCAAGGCTTCCAGCTTTCCTTTATAGCATGTGAATGTTAGCATACCACCCCAGCCTTTGTGCAGATTAAAGTCCTAGAAATTAACCCGATCCAAAGAAGATAATTTTGCTTTATACTTATTTGATTGAGCTGCAGCAGTATTTACAGCTGCCCATCTGGAGATACTAAAATGTTGACTGTTTTGTAGCCAGGTACTACATGGATCACTTACTTTGTTTAACATAGAAGTGTATTCATTTCTATACCACCTCTGCAGGGAATAAAATGTTGTAATTTACAGATGATAAAAACCGCAAAGTAAATACAGCAAAAATACATAATAAATCCAACACATTCATAATAGGTCACTACACATAGCGACCCTAAGAACCTTGATGGAAACTTGAAAAGCTGGTTTCTTCCTTCTCCTCCCCCCTGCTCTTCCCATCTTGACTACCATTAATTAATGATTTTTCAGTGACTCTGATGAAAAATGGGGAGGCTGGATTTCTTCGTTCCTCTCTGTGCTGGTATTAGTTGGTATGGCCTTCAATCAAAGCAGCAGAGATAGAAAATGAAAAGTGGGTATCATCAGAATTAAAACAGTTGCCCCAAGCATGAAACTTTTGCAGCACTGTTTGCTAAGATTTGTCTGGTTTTGGTGTCACACTTGTCTTTTGTGTTGCTGTCCAGCTACCCATGTCCACTAGCAGAGTTCTGGCACATTATGCAGCAGGTGCATGGGGGGCGGGGGCTTGCGAGTTAATTAGAGCAGAAAAACTCATTCTTATCATTTGGAGCTCTTTGTACAATGAAATGTGACTGTTGTTGTCGTCATTGTCGTTTTTTGCTGTCTGTGCATTTGTACTTTTGTAACCAATATTGCCCGTGCTGCCCTAGCCCTTTCTAAAACTCTGTCTGTGGATATTCTCTCCCTGCTTTTACCCATCACGGCTTGCTTGAACTATAGGTCAGAACTGCAGCTTAACCACCCCGCTTGGTCAATGGAAATATTGTTCTATGCCGACCCAATGCAAAAGGTCCTTTCAAAGTAAATTGGTCCTCCATCTTTTGTAACCATTGGATCTTTCTTCCCCTTCAACATGTTTCCTTCATCCATCTCTTCTTGTTCTTTATGCAAACAAATGTTGTTTGTGCTTTAATAAGAATGTGATATAAGAAAGAGAGGCTACATATTTGAAGGATTGAGGGGATTCAGTCCTGTGAATGTGTGTGTGTTGTGACATAAATCACTGGATTTATAGTTTGTGCATCTCAATGGCAGATTAAGAGTACTTTGAAATTCGATTAATTAAACCACCCTCATCTCGCCTTATTCATCTTTTTCTGTGGCCACCAAGAGTAATTTGAATAAAAGATTTTGTACCACTTCCAGAAGACAGGTGGCATTGAATTTGGGCAAGTCTCTAGGGGAAGGAAGTCCCATAGTTGAGAGGTAGCTACTGAGAACATTTCTCTGTGTCCCATTGCAGTCCTGAATTGGTGCTTAGATGGAAATCCCCAAGAGCATTTTTGATACATTGGACCCAAGATGATTAGTGCTTTAGTTTATACGTCATTGCCATCACTTTGAATTGAGCCCAGAAGGCAGTCAGGAACCAGGGCAGATGCTGGTTATGCTTCAGAAAGCCTGCTCCTATTGGAAAGCAGAATGAAGCATTTTACATCGGCTGAAGTGAAGTAAGTCTCCTGAGGCTAAATCTGTTTGCTTGGTTAGGATTATAGCTCAAATGGGCAAAATCAACATCTGCTCTCCGTTGTGGTCCCCACCTTGTGGAATGGTGTGCCTGAGGAAGTCAGGGAGGCTTCCACTCTCTTGGCTTTCCGCAAGCTATGCAAAACTGAATTATTCAAGAAGGCTTTTCTAGGCGGGCAATGGAATAACACTGTACAAAATGATTCACAAAGTTCCTTGGACAAGTATAGATAAATAAATAAATAAATTTTATTTGCGGCTAGTTTGCCAGATAAAACAGGAGGACGAGTATAGGCTGTGGTCTATACTACTGTGTATAGTTTGCTGTAAGTTGAATCGTGCTATGCAATCTTGCATTAATTTATGCTTCAATTCTATTTTTTAGATTTCTGGTTTGTTTTACAACCCAAATCCTGTTTCATTGTTTACTGAATGTCTCATGCTGTTGATTGTGTTGACTCACTCTGTGTAATCTGCCTTGAGTCCCAGTGAGAAAGGCAGACTGTAAACAATATAAATAAACAAGTGAAGATTCTCTGATATTCCTTAGCTGAGCATCTTATCTCCTGGGCCAGAGTAGCCTTGAATTAATTAGTCAATTTGTGCTGTGAATTCTTGCATTTGTGGAACCATGGCAGAAAGGTTGGTTCTTAATAACACATGTCCAACGCTAGTAGAAGCGACTTATCAAGAAGAGGGTCTCTTTATATCACATGGTGAATTCTGTACATGATACCTGTGTGTGTGTGTGTTTATGTATGTTGGTTTCAAACTCTGAAAAAGTCTTTAGCGATAACCATCTGTGATAAATTGGCTTGAGGAAGAAGGGGGATCGAATCCCAGCACTTACCAAGGAACTAGGAACTTATTCTGTTCAGGGGAACTTGTTTCCACATGGGGTGAATGTGTCTATAGATCACCTTTTCCTTACATAGGCAGTTCTACTAGAGATTCCATTCATGGACTTCACAGGTACTCAGTCTTTTTGGTTTTAGTGAACTGCATGCTGCACTCCATATCTATAGGACTTGTCATTGTGCTTCCTTTGTCTGCCACTATATTCTTGATGTTACTAATTGGCAGTGGCTGGGCTTTTGGAGCTAGCCATGTGTCTCTTATCTCACCACCACCCCAACTCACACTTATTTGTGTCTTCCAGACAGTTATCTTTTCACACTCCAGTTAAGCTCCTACTTGGAATTACTTTTCAGAGGCAGCCTGGACCTTGGTCACAGTGCATTCCTATGGTGAGTTACTCCAGACTAAGCCCGTTGAAATAAATGGCTTAGACTGGAGTGAATTCTCCATCAGATTGCACTGTTAGTCTCTGCTTCATTCCACCTGGCTGAATTCAGTTTTTACAAGGGCCTCTAGTGGTGTAATGGCTGTCCAGTGTGACTGTCTGCAGGAAGCTACGCTGGTAAAAGAAGCTTATTGCTGCTTCTGCTGTCTCACAATTTGCCCCTTGATAGTTTTGGCAGTGGATTTCTGATTCTCGCTGCCCAGTACCTACTCTTATCACCCAGATCTTTATCTGTGGCTCTATAATTTTGTGAGGATTTTCCACTTCATAGGTGTACCTCATCCGTAATGCTTCACGCTTTACCTCTTGGAACAGCATCATCTTTATAGAGCACATCTTCAGTTTAGCAAAAGAAAAAAAACATGTCTTCCAAAGCATTTGGAATTGCTCATTATGTAGCATCCTCAAGTCTCTTTCATTTACCTTATTCCAGCATCTACAGCAGCCCTTGTAAGAAAGAGCCATATTATTTCCACATTACAGATAATGGTGGTTTGGTCAAGGCTTTTTTATAAGTTCGTAGCTAAGTGGATTTGAATTAAGGACTCCCTAGCTATAGGTCATGATCTTAACCAGTGTACTACATCAGTTCTGATCTATTGCTAGATCAAAACACATTAACTTACTTATCGAAGGCTGCTTCCACAAGGAGATTTTCTCTGCCTTGGGTTCCAAACTAGAACACTTTATTGTTGGGGCTTCCACACAGTGGGCTGTAATAATGTTTCCATTTTTTCTGCATCCTCAATACATTCTTTCCCAAACCTGTCTTACGCTGATCTTTAAAAAACAAAAAACAAACCTCAGCTGTAGTACATTCGCATACCATCTAGAAGGAATGGTGCACATTTTCTTGACCTGCAGTGGTCTCATTCACATCAGCACCATTTTCCTGCCATCAGCTCCTCACAGTGCTATTTTCTTAAGCATTTTCCCCTCCATCCCACTAGGGGGCTTTATCTGTGATTGCTGTAGCACCCCCAGGGAGCTTTTTCTCATAATGCTATAACAATTTGTTGTCATTTATCTATTTCCATTTCCTGTTCTACTAGCACTGTTACAATGCATGCATGGAAAAAAAATGGGGTGGCAAACTGTCATGGCTGTTGTGATACCCCCAAGAGCCAATGCAGAGTCACTGCTCATCATGCATGGAATGGGGGGGGGGAGACAGGAAAGAGGGCAGAAAACTCACATGTGGAACCTTCTCTACCAATGTTTGTGCCTCTGCATTCCCAGTGGCAACAAAAGAAACACATAATCTTTACCTTTGTGGAAGCAGGGTGGGAATGTTTTTTCTTTCTCCCTAAATGGTAAACAACTGTCTTGCATCTGTGGTGAAGAACAAATATTCTGCATGAGTTCGAACATTGTTTGCACTCAGTTCTTTCCAGGGTCCAAAAGCTGCTTGCTTTCTTCCTGTTCACAATGTCCAGCAGCATCCATGCGCTTACATTTTTAAAAAAATGCTCTTGAGTAGTGTGGCTATCATCTGCTTGCCTTTTAAACCATTTGTCTTTCATACTGCCTCCTGTAAGTCCTAGGATTCTCCCAGCCATGACACTTGATCAAGGATTGTCAGTTCTGTAGAAAAATTTTAAGTACTTGTAGGATAGGCTTGAGGGCATTGCTTGCATATTTGAGTAATTGTACATACCCGATAAGCAGTGGCGATGGCCAAGATTTCCAGTTGGCTCCTCTAAGACTGCCCTGACCTGGGTGGCCTAGGTTAGCACAATTTCATCAGATTTCAGAAGCTAAGCAGGGTAAGCCCTGGTTACTACTTGGATGGGAGATACCAAGGAAGTCCCAGGTTGCTACAAAGAGGCAGGCAGTGGCAAACCACCTCTGTTTTTCTCTTGCCTTGAAAACCCTATGGGGTTACCATTGGTCAACTACGAGACTGTTGCCCTGTGCCTGTTGAGATAGGGCTGGCTGCATTTCTAAGCACTCAGGTGGGGCAGGAGCACTTTGAACCCCACAGTAGGCTGAAAGAGAACTTTGGAGGTGAGGGATCAAGCTGCTGCCCCTGTCAAAGTGTCCATTTGCTTACTGAGAGAGCTTGAAGATATGTGTACGATGCCATGCACAAATTCTGCCTCAAGTGCAACATTGCCTCTCAAGTTAGATGAAGGTGACAGCAAGGTAAGGCTGAGAGTTGGCAAAGAAGATGGATCCATTGGCTGCCCAGACTGGCAGAGTTTGGACCACGGAACTGTGAGAGGGGCCTTTATGCAGCCAAGAATGATGAGGAAATATTAAATCCTTGCTACAAGGCAGAGGTGTGTTCGGGGCCTGCGTAGCAAGACTGCACAGGAAGCACGTTCCATTCTTTGTCCTTGTTTTTCTTATGCAGACCGGAGTCAGGATAGCACTGCAGTAGTGCTGTCGGATTCCAACTCTACGCAAGACCTGTTTACCGAACCTGCCTGCTCGCAAGACAGTGCTAAGAAACCTTTTCCAGAGACAAGGCCTTATTCTTCCTGCTTAGAAGCCGCTGCTCCTGGCAAAGAGATCCTAGGACCTGCAGAGGGTATGTGGTCTATAGAGTATTATCCCATGTTAAATCATTTCTTAGCAAAACCACTTAAGAAAGCCTACTGTTGCTCCCCCTTCCTCCAGTAGTAGGAGAGTTCCTTCTGAAGTAAAGGAATGGCAGAAGTTTGAACCAGATTTAATGTGGGTTTAGGAGGCTGGTGGCTTGCTGCTGGATTGGAGTGGGAGAATGTGGCTCTTTCTATGGAGGAGCAGCTGCTTCCTCCTTCCTTCCCCACCTTTGCTTGATTGCTCTGGCCAGGGGAACAAGAAGAACAACTGCAGGATAGGGATTATTTGTCCCAAGGAAATGTGTGTGTTTTGTTTCATTTCCTTTTCTCCCCGCACTAGTCTTTAAAAAAAAAAAATCATTTGGAACATGTTTTAATGGGGGAAAGATAGTGGCTTCTTGATTGAATTTGATTTCAAGCAGCTTTTGACTGTTTAATATTGACAATCACAGCAAAGTCAGAAGAACCCTTGGAGAACTCTGAATACTGCCATGCAGCTGAGCAGAAGCTAGATCTTCAGGCGCCATCTGGCATCTCCTCCAAAGCCTCAGCCTCCTCGCTTTCCCAGTGGGACTCTAAAAGGCAAGCCGATCCTTGTGCAGACCAGTTTCCTCAGAGTCTTCCAGTGGATCTGGAAGAGCAGCGGCAGTTCCTGACAGAGCAGTGCATCACCTCCTTTCATCTGTGCCTGAGCCGTTTCCCTCAGCACTATAAAAGCCTCTACAGGTTGGCTTATCTCTACGCATACAGCAAAACCCACAAGGTAAGATACCTCACAGGTATCTGAAGAAGTGAGCTGTGGCTCACGAATGCTCATACCCTACCAGAAAATATTTTTGTTAGTCTTTAAGGTGCTACTGGACTCTTGCCCTTTTCTACCACAAGGTAAGAGAATGGTATTCTGTATGCATGGAAAGCAATAAGATAGCCTTCCATTGTCTTGGCGTGTAACTAGAAGGGAACAGCAGAATCTTTGGGATGGAGAGGGAGGCAATGGCATAGCTACTTCCATTGTGGGTTAGTTTGGCCTGGGGGAGGAGTCTGATTTGTTTCCTGTTCAGTGGTTTCTTCTCTCCCCTCCCATTTCAGCTAATATGGCTGATAGAAATAACTAGATCTTTGTACAATCCCACTGCTATCTACTGGCTTGGAGTTTGGGTGTGGAGCTACCCCTCCGCATCACAGAATGAAGTGGGCTGCAATGTGCTCTTTGACTTGGTTGCCCTCTCCAGCCACTCTTTCAGCTGCAAACCTGGGCCTATGCTACATGGGAGAGAGAAGCCTGCAAAGCTTCTACATACACTTTCTAGTAAACCTTAGATGTCAAAAAGGCTAGGAATCTGGTTTGAAAAGAGCAGAGATGTGTAGGAAACTATACTCCACATGCAGTGCGTTTTGTGCAACATCTTGAAATCCACATTAGAGAAAGAGAGAGAGTTTGGAAGGCACTGTTTTTTAGTGTTTGAGCTTCTAAATTCCAAGAGGATTACACTTATATTGGGATTCTTGTACTCTGTTCTTGCGGGTGTGGTATAGCTTGTTGCTTTCATCCCTTTTGTGGGAGAAATAAAAAGTAAAATACTATTTAAGAATTCAAAATAATTGAGGTGAGAAATGTGGGCACAATAGAGACAAGGCAGGGCATGTGTTGAGGATGGGTAGGGATTGATGTTATTGATAACATTATTATAATTGTAAAATGCCTCAGGCAGGACTTTGAGGATGCATAGAAATCTCTTAAATAAATAACAGCCTTGCTGAGCAGATGTCTGCATGAAAATGTGGGGTTGGAGTGTGTGAAAATGCTGCTAAAGTTAGTAATTGCTTATGCTCCTTACTTGTTGCAGGGCTGTGGTCCAGACATTGCCTTCTGGCCAGTTTGAAGAAAGGCTTCATAAGTAAGGGTGGGCAGGGGTGCAGTGTGGTGTAGTGGTTAAGAGCAGTGGTTTGGACTGGTGAACACTGATCTGGCGAACCGGGTTTGATTCCCCACTCCTCCACTTGAGCGGCGGAGGCTAATCTGGTGAACTGGATTTGTTTCCCCACTCCTACACATGAAGCCAGCTGGGTGACCTTGGGCTAGTCACACTCTCAGCCCCACCTACCTCACAGGGTGTCTGTTGTGGGGAGGGGAAGGGAAGGTGATTGTAAGCTGGCTTGATTCTTCCTTAAGTGGTGGAGAAAGTCGGCATATAAGAAACCAACTCTTCTTCTTTTTCTTCTCTGTGTGCAGGCTGACACAGTGTTAAAGCATGGCTAACTGTAGTGAATGAGCTAGTGTGTTTAAGAACATTCACAAATAATTGCTAAAGAAGGAAGGGCTCAGTTGTACGATATTGACAAGTATTACAGCTGAACCTGTTGAGAAAAGTTTCACAGGAGGCCTAGGGACAGGTATGCAGGGTGGTGAAAAGCAATACCAAATGGGGAGAGTCCCTGAAGGAAAAAGGAGCCAAGAGTAAGCAGCCATCATACAAAGTATTTCCTCCCTCTCCAGCTCATGATTATTATACTTTGCCCTATATAGAATCTTCAGTGGGCTCGAGACGTGTTACTAGGCAGCAGTATCCCATGGCAGCAACTGAAGCACATGCCAGCACAGGGTCTCTTCTGTGAGAGGAACAAGACCAATTTCTTCAACGTAAGTTATGCATCCTGTGTCTGAAACGTGTGTCTTTTCTGACCCTTGACTACACATTTCTTTCTCACCTGAAGATTTTGCTGAAAGACGCAATTGGGAGTCCAGCAAAGGCTCTCTATTTAAAAAGCAAAGACTGAGTTGTATTTGTGATACAGCAAAATGTACGATGTACATCCTACAGGGAGGAACTTTCTCCTACCATGCTGAGAACTCCAAGGGGGAGGAAGCGAGTTTTGCAAATAGCTCTGACCTCTATCCAGTTCCCTGGCTAGTGCTCAAACCATAATTCAACAGTCAAACCTAACTTTTAAAGGCTGCCAGTGAGCCAGTTTCCTGCCAGACCAAGTTCCACATGCATCGCAGCATAGATTTGACCAATTTTAACTGTACTGTGGATCAAGGCAGCAGTTGAGAGCAGCCCCTGAACATTGCCTTCTTGTACAATCTGAACTGATGGATGGAGCCTCCTGTACTGGACCTGATAGTTGATTGCTAGACTGCTTGGACTTGGGCAGGAAACTGTTTTCAGCTTCCCAGATAGCCTCTGTGGATGAGGGAGGTGGGGTAGGCCTTGTAGGTTCACTGAAATTGAGTGGTCAGTGTGTGTGTGGGGGGGGAATTAACATGTACAGGTGGAGCAGCCAGGGGATGGACCTTGTGACCTTACAGGATTCTGCCTAGAGAGAAGGTTTGAGGTTTTGGTGGACCTTGGGCAGAGAATGACAATGGGGCTTCCATCCCCATTTTTGCCCATCACTCAGCCTTCCCACCCATTTGCCCCACCACCGTCTGCTCTTTACACCATGGTGCTGGGCGGAGTGTGAAGCTGGGAATGCCCCCTGCTGTGGCTACCAGGAGCACCACCATGCACTTACCTGCACACCCTTCCCTGGCAGTGGTGGGCAGCACCTGCAGCTGGGAGCATAGGAGGCAGAGCACTTGCGAGTGGGTGGGGGAAGGGTACATGGGGAGGAAGCAGGGAGGCACATGGGGGGTCAATTGCATTGGACCCCATCAGAAGGCCTAGGCCCTGACAGCTGCCCCACCTCCAGGTATGCTGTTGCTGGCCCCTGCTGTCTTTTCCAGCATCTGTTAGCTACAGTGGTTAGCAGGATGACCTGGAAAATTTAGATACAGGGTGTGAAGGTGATAGTTAGACCCAATCACTGCTTCTCAATATAGAGGTTCTGTAGCTAATAGCTAAATGTACCCTGGTTTAGCTTCACCGAGATTGCTGGGTCATGTTTTCTGCAACCCTATCCTGAGACCATAAAACAGCTTTCTTTATCCAGCTACTTAAAACACCATCTTCTTCCACTGTGAAGCATGCTAATGAAATCTGCATAGCTCTTTCACTTGTAGCTGATCTGATTTTACACAAACTGACAAGCATTGTGAGGGCCGAGGGATAACAGAGCCCTTTGAACAAGCTGCTCTTCCAGACATGTGAAATCATTCATATTCCTCGTGCAATGTATTATGAAATGTTAAGAGAAGGAGTGCATCAAATAAAATAGGCACGCTGTAGCTTCTGCCCACTGTTCAACTGTACTGCGTTCCATTACCCAATTTGCTGAGTCTGTTGTGCTCTGCTGCCTTCGGGTTAAACCTTGCCACAGATTGCTTCCAACACTGTAAAATCACCTCCTCCTAATTCTCAGAAAAGGGAACCTGCATATATTGTCTCCTTGAAAACCTGTAGGTGGCTATCCTGAGTATGCGCTTTAAAAAGAGAGAAACCTGCTGTGGCATTGTACACATTGACCTGTTTATTATACTGAGAGTAGTGAGTATCATGCGTAGAAATACCGTTGTAAATTGCTTTGGGGTACAACATGCAGAACAAGTGGTTAAACCTTCCTCCTGTGACCCAGGAATGTTTTCTGATTGCACTACTGTGGGTGGTTGGCTCCATTTTTCTGGCAAAGGAAAACTATAGTAAAGCATAGACAGGTTGCATGGCTGCTACGGCAACACAAGAACGGGAAGAACTGCTGAATTACGTTAATAAATGTATATTATAAATGCTTTGGGACTTAAATGGGCCACCCCTCCCCCTTGATGCTGAACTGATCTTAATATTCTGTGCCTGCAGTTTTAGTCAGGACCTTTTTTTGTTTGGGGACGGATGACCTTAAAAAAAAAAAAACTTCCTCTGTGCCTTGTGAGAGGATTGGGGGAGGGAAGGTAATGGGAAATTCACATCTCATAGTCTTTGAGTGATTGCGATAACGATTTAATTAGACCTGAAGGAAGGTATTGCCTCTGATCCTCAAAATGGTTACAGCCCTTCAATGTTTATAGCATTATGGGGGTGGGGAATAATTAGAATGATAGAAGGTGCCTTATGTGCCATGCATTCCTCCAAATCTAATTTCCCTCTCCAGCAACACTATAAGGTTTTAGTGGTTTAGGATTCCCCTCACTATGCCAAAATTCCTAGCTTGGTGCAGGTGGCCCTGTATAAGTGCCCTCTTTCTTAGCAATTAGGGGCTTGAGCAGGCCATTTTTGGTATTCTCCCCCCCCCCCTTACATTCCTCATCTGCTAAAGTGTGCTTGTATTTTGTGTGTCTGGGGAGCCCTTTAAGTATACAAATACCTCTGGCTTGGTGGTATTTACAGTCGGCACAGGCTACCTCCTTTACCTCTGGACACAGCCATAATGAATTAACAGCTCAGAAAACAGCATTAGTAGTAGGAGTTTCTATTTTAAAAAAACTTTTCTTTTTAGAGCTAGTAAAGTTATGTAAAAACAACAACAACTGGTTGCTCCTGGCCTTTCAAAAAGCGCCACTCATTTTCGTAAAGGCAACTTCCCCTGAGGGGCCAGGATAACTACTTGGCTTCAGCAGGTAAAATTGCAGAGTCGGAACCTGGTAGACATCTGCCTACAAACCGGGGTCCGCCCTGTAGCCCGACGGCGCCGTTAAAAGCAACATAGCTTGTGGGGGGCGGGGGGAGCTTTAGGATGGGAGCGGCACCACAGCTCCCCGCTAGTGCCCCTGTTTGCCCGGGCTCCGAAACGACGTTTGCAGCGAAACGGACGCCCGGGCCGTTCCCGTCCTCCCGGCCGGCGGCTTTCTCTGCGGTGGGGCCGAGGGATGCGCCCGTGGCTCCCTGCGGTGGCGGTGGCGGGAGCACGGAGCCGCCGAAATCGGAGCCTGGAGGTCCCGCGGCTCCCGCCCGCATCGGCGGCGGGGGCCGGCGGCGGCGGCGGCTGCTGCTGCAAGCGCGGGGGCGGCAGCGGAGAGCCACGTGACGGGCGCCGCCTTGCCCGCCGAGAAGAGAGCGAAGGCGGCCCCGATGGCGATGGGCGGCCTGGCGGCCGGGAGTCCCCCGGCACGCCGCCTCTTCTCCCTCCCCCTCCGCGCCCCCTGCCGCCGCCGCGGGGACATCGCGGGGGGGACGCAGATGGCTGCGGAGGAGGGCAGCGGCCGGGAGCAAGGCGGCGATGGTGAGCAAGGCGGGCGGGCGGGCGGGCTGTTCGGCGGCGGGTCCTGTTTGTCCGCAAGGCTTCCCGCCCTGCCTCGCCTCGCCTCGCCTCTTTGGCGGGAAGAGAGGCGGGAGCCCCAAGGGAATCCCAGCGCCTCCGCCGGGACGGGGCTACGGACGAGCCTTCTCCTTTTCCGGGCGTGTTTATTCTCTTCCCCCTCCCAGACTCAACGCGCAGGCCCGGCTGGTGGGTTGCGTGCCCCCCTCCCCCCCCGTATCGCGTGGTCTTGCTGGGGGCGGTGCCTCCAGCCCACCCCCGGAGCGCCCTTCCCCGCCAAGTTAGCCGCCTGGAAGGCTCCCGTCGCGGTGGCGGTGGGGCGAAGAGTTAACGTGGGGGAAGACCAACCCGCGCGGGTTGCTAGGCGATCGGCCTCCCCCGCTGACATGACACGGGCTTTTCCTGCAACAAAACAAAAGGCCCTTGACTCTTCTGCGAACGGGGGGGAAGACCGGGAAGGCTCTCGGGGCAGCTGTATCGTAGTACGGAAGCATTTTAATTTACGAGGCTTTTTTTTCCCTTTCCCCTCAATAGCCCATTGTTTTTCAAGGGTTTTGATGTAGTTAAAGAGAAGTGAATTCCAAAAATAAATAAATAAATTAAAAAACCCCACAGAATATACCTTTTATTAGTATTTATTATTGGAATAGCCCAGGTAGCGGGTTGTTGGCATAGGTAAGAGCAGCGTTAGGTTGGTTCTGCGTTTGCATTTGGGAAACGTCGAGCAGCAGCGTTCTGTTGAGAGGAAACCAGCCAAAGCTCGTCCTCCTTCCCTCTCTGGACAGAAATCGTTTCAGCCATTGATCTCCTACGTTTTTATTACAACCGTTTTGCAGGGAGCTAAGAAGGTTGTCCCATTTTTTCCCTTCCTGCATTTTATCTTCACAAGAATCCTGTGAGGTAGGTAAGGATGAAAGTGACTGACCCCAAGTCAGCTGAATTTATGCACAAGCAAAGTAAGTTCCAGTTTAAGGCCTCACGTTATATGGGGCATCAAAATATTTTTGAAAAACCTGCTAAAATGACTAAATTATCAATTTTTGGTAATGCTATTGGGCCTCTTAGATATGACATAGTAAAGGGCTTCAGTATGTCTTAATCTGGCTTTGCCCAAAGTAATTCAGCAAGCTTCATGGAACCCATGTCTCCCTCACCCTAGTCAGATATTCTACCCATTACTCTACATTGGCACTCTGCACTAGCTTAAATGCACAATTGGAAGAAGCTTGTTGGTAATTCACTCCCAACTCAGGAGCCCAGCTACTTTGTTTGACCTGCTGTGACAATAAGTATCCTGCTGCTAATATTTGCATACAAACAGTTCATTGTCAGTCTTCTGTTCAGCCCCACATATGGGACTGCGCAGGCCAGCCTCCAGTGGAAGATTTTCTAGTCTCCTAGATACAGATGGGGTGCCCCTCCCCTCGGGAGAGAGAGCGGCAGCTTGTTCCCGCTCAAACCAGCACGTTACCTGATGGGAGGGTCACTCCCTCCTCCAGTTCTTTTTCCGCCGCCCATTTGGTGTGGAAGTGATTGTTGTTTTTTCTGAGTTTCGTGAGTTTCTAAAACAACCTTTAGATCTGAGGCAGTTCTTACTGGCCTAGATCTCTTTCTGTTGGACGCTATTTGTGACTATGGCTTCAAAGCCCCTGTTCAAACGGTGCGTGAAATGCAATACCAAAATACCGCACACAGATGAACATGAGCTCTGTCTCCTCTGTCTGGGGGGAAAACACAATGTACGGGCCTGTACTGTTTGCATGAAATTGACAAGCACAGCTCAGAGGGACAAGGATCTGTGCCTCAAAGCCGCCCTTTGGGGAAAAGCCCTAGAAGCCTCGGCGCTCACCCTTAAGACCCAGCCCGCTTCGGCGCGCTCTACCCCAGCCCGCTCACCAGCTCACTTTTCTGAATCAGCCTCGGTGAAATCCACCCAGATGAGCACATCCTCTGTACCTGCCCTGGTCTCTACAGCGGCACACATGTCGGCCCCAACCCCGAGCAGCTCCTCAGCTCCAGCTTTGCCCTCCCGGTCAGGTTCGACCTTCTCGGCGCCAGTTGCTCTGGTTCCATCAGCCTCGGTTCCAGCTTCGGAAACAACGTCTTCAGTTCCAGCCGGCGTGGGTCCAACCAGCTTGGTTCCAGCCATCTCGGGCCCAGCCGCCTCGGTTTTAATGACTTCAATCATAATTCCGACACTATCGGACCCGACTCTGTCCGCTGGCAAGCAGAAGAATTTGTCTTCTCATACGGAGCCTTCTGCAAAAAAAGGCCAAACAAGAGCACAAAGAAAAAGAGAAAGGCAAATCCTCAAAAAGGGAAAACAGCCCTCAAATGCTGTTGAGGATACCCTGAGGATGCCTACTCCTACTCCTCCTAAAAAACCCTCTATAGGGTCTCCGGCTCACTCAGTCCTGGAACCGGATTTTACCTATCCCTCACTAAAAAGTTTTGAATCCCGGTCAGGCTCACCTCTACTACCACCCCCCTCCTCAATGGCAGTTTTATCAGCAACCCCAGCAGATGCTTCTCTCTCCAGCTGACATACCAAGCTGGATCGAATTTTGCCAGTCTAAGGGGCTGGATCTGTCTGGACAACCCGCACAGCAGGTAATGCCTCAGCAACTCAACTTCCCTATTTTTCAGCCTGGGTTCCAACACTTGACCTCTTTCCCTGAGCTGGATGAGGCACTGGAAGGTTCCTCAACTGCAACTATTGGCTCTGAGGCCACCTCTGAATCCTCTCCTGATGACAAGGTTGGGGACCAAGAAAGTGCCTCTCCTACGGAGGACTTCCGCATCTGTGCGGATCAAATGTTGAGGATTGCTACTGCCCTAGAATTAGACATCACCACAGTTGACAACAGACCAAAGGACAGAATTCTAAGTAGATTGCATGCTGACTGCTGATTTGGTCCTTTTTCCTGTTCTGGAAGGCCTTAAAGACATCCAGGCCCCTATTTTCAGTAAACCGGCCTCTACCCCTGCTACTACACAGAGAGTAGAGAACTTGTACAGGGTGAAACCGGACTCGAGCTCGGTCCTAACAACTCCCCCTCCCCCCTCCTCTATTGTTACAGAGGAGATGCAGTCTACAGAGAAGGTGGGCCATCATGCATCTCCTTCTGACAAGGAGAGCAAGAGAGTGGACTCAGTGGGCAAAAAGATATATTTGTCTGCTGCACTCAACTTCCGAATAGCCAACTACCAAACCATCTTGGGTGGCTATCAGCTTTTCATGTGGGAAAAGATCTCTCTCCACTTAGATGATATCCCAGAGAAGCCCAGGAGGGCAATCCAGCAGGTACAATCAGAAGCCATGAAGGTCTCCTTGCAAGAGATCGCTGCAGGCAAGCACGCTGCAGATGCCTCCACTCGAACTTTGGCCTCGGCCACCACATTACGAAGGCACTCCTGGCTCCAGAATACCGCCCTCCCTATTGAGACCAGAGCGCGGGTAGAGGATCTACCCTTCGAAGCAGAGACACTCTTTTCCTCTGCAACTAACGATTTCCTTAAGGAAAAGAAAGCTGACTGGCAGACAGCGAGGTCGTATGGAGTCCTCCCTACCACTAGCGGGAGCAGAGACTGTTTTCTGTCTCAGAGGAGACAGGGGTACTACCCCTCGTATTACAGACCCCCCCCAGCAGCAGGAGGAGGCCTAATAATTTCAGTGGCAGTAAGAACCGCTCTGCTTCGGGGGGCCCCCCACCTTAAAAAGTCAACACTACCAGGGTCGTAAATTTTGACTGTTACAAGTCCAGGAAGGAGACCTCTTCTTTCTGGACAAACTTCATCAGTTTCTCCCACATTGGCAGGCCATCTGTCAAGATGACTGGGTCCTTCAAATTGTCACATTTGGTTATTTCTTGGAGTTCAGAAGTTTACCCCCGTTACATCCCCCTTCCTCTGCCATTGATAACCCGATGGAGGAAGTTGCCATAATACTCTTCAGATGGCTTTCTAAGAAATTGTTTTTCCAGGCATGAATAACCATTACTGGACCTTTCATCAATTTTTCCTATTTCTCTGGCTATGCCCAGTGTTATCTGTAATGAAACAGGCAGTTTCTCTCTCCTGTTCCCCCCCCCCCCCCGTGATATAATTCCCATGAATAAAGATAATCTGAAACAGATTGGTCTGGACATCTGACAGAAGTTATTCGTAAGAGATTTATTTGGAATATTAAGTAATGTCTGCAGTGGTAGAATTTAGAGCATCTTTGCACTTGCTGTAGATGTTGATATATTTGCTACATTTATTTTTGGCCCTTTTTCAGTGTGATCTTGTGTAATGTATTGAATGTTAGTAACTATGCAGTTTGTTTTTCTAATTGTACTTTGATAACAATGTTGTTTTTTGCCATTATAGTTATTAGTTCTCCAGTATATTTTGAGATGGATTTCATATGTCCTGGTTGTTTTGTTAGTTTATCTATTTGTCACCTCTTTTCATTTGTTAAACTGGTGAAGCTTACCCTTGTGGGAGGGTAAACCAGCTCAGTCTCTTTGTAACACTTGGAGGTTCAAGCACTTACAGTGCAATCCTGAAGGGGGGCCAAAAGGGGTTTGGAGACAGTGTGACCCCTGCGGTGGTATAAGTGCCACTTGCATCGTCCAAATGGGTATTTACGCCACCACAGTGCCACTTAACGTCGGTGAGCCATGAGGCATGGGCAGCAGCATTTCTCCAGCGCAAGGGCTTGCTCCGATGCCAAAGGGGGCATTCCCAGTGGCGGGGCTGGCTTTAATCAGCTCCCTAAGCCCTTTCGCCCTGGGAATGCCCATTATTGCTGGTGTGAACCAGTGCCTGCAAAAATGGTGGCATAGCCCCGTGAAACTGCATAGAGCAGTTTCATGGGCCTTAGGGGGGATTTTCACGGGCCTGGGGCAGCAGCAAACCTCTCAGGAGGCTGCGCCTTCCCTGGCCGCCCCAGAAGTACCTCCCCCTTCAGATTGCTCTGTCCATGTTTGGTGCCTCTTGCTTGTAGCTACTCTGACTTTTTGAAGGCTTGGATGGTGGAAGAGCTGGCTTGAACTAATTGTGGCTCACCAAGCTAAGCATAGCCCATTAGCCTGCCTGACGCTCAATCCCCAACTCCATGTTTTTACAGCAAAATCAAAACATTTAACAAACCTCAAGTTAGCTGTGCTGTATTTTGCCTGATGGGTCTCAAGTTGTGCAAGAATGGAATGCTACTCCTCCCAGTGTGGCCAAATAAAACTTTGCACTTCTAAATCAGATTATATCAATTAAGGAAAGAGGCTGTTTTGCAGGCAATTCCATGTATGTCTTGTTTGTGTGTCCAGAATTGTCCCTGACATGGCAACAATTGGAGAAGCCCATTTTCTTGGAGATCTGTGTTATGTGTACATATGCCCAGGGAACACCACCTCCAGGCCTGTTGAACAAAGAGGTGGTTCTTGTATTTGCTGTGAAGTAGCCTTATGCCTACCGTTGAGCTGGAACAGGAAGATAGATCTCTGTGTGTTATGTGCCATCAACTCGCTCTCGAGTTATGGTGACCCAATGAATTAATGACCTCCAAAACATCCTGTCATTGACAGTCTTGCTCAGGTCTTGCAAACTGAAATTGCGTCGACCCATCTCATGTTGGGTCTTCCTCTTTTCCTACCACCTTCCACGTTTCCTAGCATTATTGTCTTTTCAACTGACTCTTGTCTTCTTCTGATGTGACAAAGTATGATAGCCTCAGTTTAGTCATTTTAGCTTCTAGGGAGAATTCAGGCTTGATTTGATCCAAAATACACTTATTTGTCTTTTTGGCAGGCCATGGTAACTGTAAAACTCTCCTCCAGCCCCACATTTCAAATGAATCAATTTTCTTCCTGTCAGCTTTTTTCACTGTCCAACTTTCACGTGCATAGTAATGAGGAATATCATAGTATGACTGATCTTGGTTTCTTGGTAGTTCTCTAGTGGTAAGGGAAATTCCTGCAAGGGTTAATTGAGGCTTCCTTCTATCCTAACGTGGCAATAGTGGACACTGGACTACAGCTTTCTTATTCTGGAGCAAATACTGCAAAATTATGACAGTTACATAAGTATAAACCCTAAGCCTGTTGTAGTTGCACAAGCAGGTAATGGGAGCATTTGGAGGAGGTATTTCCACAACAGCCTTGCACGTTGCTTGTGACTGAGCTAGGCGCAATACACAATCGCATGTCTTCCTGATGATCTGTTTGGGGAGGTTATAATTGAGAGTGGAAGAGCAGGGGAAAGGGACAATTTGAGATTGGGATTTGAGGGACAAACCGCTACAAGGAAAAACATGTAGAGGATCCTCCTCTGCCACTTTAATGCTACCCAAACTAATTTTCATTCAAGCTACGAAAAAGGAGCATTCAACTACATGTCACGTCTAATTTGGCCCTAAATTAATGTTAAACAATAACAGCAGCAGATGGCCAGCAGCTGCAGTCCTTAAACACGGAATTAAAAAACAACAACCACTACCCCACTGTGCAAGTCTGCCAATTTGTTTCTGGGTCCAACTCATGGTGCTGGTCTTGACCTTAAAAGCCCTAAATGGCCTGGTCTCAGGATATTGAAGAAACGCCTCCCAGGACACCAGCGCCAGGACTTATACTGCTGGAACGCTGCCAGGAGGCAGCACTGGCACCATTGCATCGTGTCCTGGTGCCAACTGTGATGTCATAAGTGCCCCATCCTGGGTTAAATGGGCACTTACGCCGGCACAAGGTCATGCTGGCTCCGAAGGAGTTCCCCTCCCCAGAACTTCAGCCTTAGTTGTTAAGTAAGCTAACTTTGTCATTTTGTTCTGTTTGCTTTACTTTTATTGTTCTGCTGTCTTTATATGAGTTGATGTTTTTTTAAAACAAATGTTGGTTTTTGGTCTTAATTAATACTTCAGTATTTTCATATTGGGGGTGGTGTTTTAATATTGTATTGTTTTGTAATGTTCTTAATTTGCTTTGAGCCAGCGATGTAAAATTTCTGGAAATTTTGGGGCTCCCCCTTTTTGAAAAATAAATAAATTTGGGGGAAACTTTCAATATATGCAGTACTGCTTTCCTATTAAAACCAAACTTTTATAGATTTAACAACATAAAATGTATTGTTTATAATTTAGCATAGTAAATTGCACAATTTGGCATATGCATGCAACTTAAAAGCATAAATGTCTTAATTTTCTATAAGAAAAATTGCAAGTGTACCCAGTACTTGAGAGAGAGTTGTGAACTGCTGTGTCTAAGCTACCCTGGCAGGTGTATCTTAAATTTTGCCATGTGAGACGAAGGAAAAAACAAAAGTTGAAGGCAGAAAGCAAATCCTGTAGTAAACAGAAGTGTATTATTTATAGTAAAACACTCTCATACAGCTACAATAGGTAGGACTAGCAGCATTTTTGGATATTAAGTTAAACTTTGTAACATTGAAAACACTGAACTTTTAAATTATTGAATATTGCCAAACACATTATAGCATATTAATTTTTGCCAGAATTATTTACACGTATATTACATTTTCAAGACTATTTGTTCATTTACATCTAAAGTATAGACATGAATGATCAATATATCTAATACTCAACATGGCTAAATCTGTACATACTTAAATCCAGAGACTGTGGCCATGAACAGACAAGACAGATCTTTCCACAAATCTGAAAAACTCCCCAAGATTGCAGAAAAATCTGAAATCTATTTTTAAAAATGTTGTGCTGTTAAACCTTTCCAAAGTAGTAGAGGCAGTACCCGTAGCTTTAAGAAATGAATGCCCTCAGTGGCCATTGCTAGGCAACCAGAACAGTATTGCCAGCCTTCAAGCCTTGGTTTCTATCGGAAAAGCAGGAGGGTAGGGTTCTTTCTAGGGCTGATTTGGCAAGGTTTTCCCCCCTGGAATTTTCCAACTTTTTTCTGGGCCTTCACATCTCTTCTATGAGTTACAAAAAATGTTCAGGCAGAGGTGTGATACAGGTACTTTAAAAAACACACTAATGTGAGAAGAATTTGTCTCCTGGATGCTGTTTGAGGCTTTCCTGATACTATTTATAGCATTTCCAGATGGACAAGGGACCAGGAGGAGAGCAGCATGCCAATAGGTGTACAGGTGATGCCAAGGAAGTAGTTCTTTGTAGAAATTTGTACTATTTTGTTATGGAAAAATCTGCCCACCCTGCTTTTTGTCAACTGAGAGCATAGGAGTTTTGTAGAACATGGATACGTAGGTGCCATGAGTCATTTGTTGGATAGTGCTTCTGACATAACTGATAACTAGAACTGCTGAACTCAGTACAGATAAGACTGAAGTGCTGTTGATTGATAAGGAGGCCAACTGAAGTTTGCGAGGTTATTGTCTTTCTGCTCAGAGTTGCACCTTCCCCTTAAGGAGCACATGTGCAGCTTGAGGGTGCTTTTAGATCTGGACTTACAGATGAAAATGCAGGTCACCTTTGCACCATGTAGTGTCTTTGAACCACCTTTTGGAAAATTTTGCAAGCTATGGCACTTCCTTGAGGCATGATTTGACCACAGTTACCCATGCTCTGATTAAATCTAGGTTGTGCTAGTACAGTGCACTACACCTGGGGTAGTCTTTGAAGACTGTTTGGAAGCTTCAGCTGAAACCAGAATGTGGTAGTGAGGCTGCTAATAACTGCAAGTTCATCTTCCGTCTTTGGTGCAGCCCCACATGTGGGACTGCGCCTGCGCGCAGGCCTGCCGCCGGAACTTTTTTACTAGCCTTAAACCTCAAAGTGGGGATGCCCCTCCCCTTCACAGGCGGGGCCGGCCTTCGCGCCGAAACCCCCGTGTGCTCCTGGGCGGGGCATCCCCTCCCTTCTCAGTTCCTTCTTTGCCGCCACGAAGAACGGAGCGTTTTCTTCGCCTTCTCCTCAAATCTTCTTCAAGATTTTCGACTGTGAGTCTTTTTCCGATCCGGAGCTGCCGCTTAGGTCTGCCTAGCCAGCCTGCTTCAGATCTACTCGTTCGAGAGGATAAGCCCAGAGAGAAGAAGTCCTCTGTGCCTTGGTCCCCCTCGACCGCGTGCTGAGGGCCGTGATGGCCCCAAAGACCCCTTTCAAGTTGTGCCCTAAGTGCGCCACAAAAATTCTGCACTTGGACCAACATGAGCTGTGTCTAATTTGCCTGGGCGAGGGGCATAAAGTGTCAAAATGCTCAATCTGCCAAGGCTTCTCCACCCGGGCTCGAAATGCCCACGCTAATCGCCTGAATGCAGAACTATGGAGAAAGGCCCTGACGGCTCCTTCCCCGTCAGCCGGTTCCAGGACACCCGGAGATACGCGGTCCGTCCGCTCTGAACCAACTCTCGGATCCGACCTCCCAGTCGGATCCGACCCATGTGGCTAAGAAGCGCAAACACAAAACCAAACATAAGGAAAAGCACGTTGGATCCGGTCCCTCCACCAAGTCAACCACCCTGGCTCGGAAGACCCCGGATCCAAGACCTTCCCATCTGTTACCTCCACAGGTACCGAGGACGCCCTCATTCCACTCGGGCTCCCCTCTACAATGCTTCTCGGATATCGAGATAGACCCGCTGGACGACCCGTTATTGCTGTCGGATCCGACCCTTTCGGATCCGACTCCCACGGATCCGAACCCTACGGCCTCTAGGGTCTTTACTAAATGCATGGCAGTTGTCATGTCTTACCTGAGAGACCAGGGATGTAGCATATACCCTTACCTTGATGACTGGCTTCTCACGGCAGTCAACCCAGAGGTACTATCAGACCACCTAAGGATAGTTCTCTCTACATGTGATAAGCTGGGATTAATGGTCAATTTAAAGAAATCTAAGCTGATTCCATCCCCTAGAGCTCAGTTTAGCTGTGCTAGACTCTACCAGTGGGAGAGCATTCCTACCACAAGATAGGATCATAGCAATTAAGCGTTTGATCCAACACTTTACAAGGTGTAGACACCAACCGGTGGTCTCCATCCAGAGGCTTTTGGGGCTTATGGCCTCCACCACAGCTGTTACCCCTTTCGCCAGGTTACAGATGATAGAACTCCAGAACTGGTTTATTAGAACATATGACATTAAGCGTCACTCCCAAATGCACAGACTGTCCATCCCGAGAGGGGTTCTCAGATCCCTTCAATGGTGGCTTTCGGACATCAACTTACTGAAAGGCATGCCTTTCGGGTGCTGGACTCCTGATTTTGCCCTCACCACCGACGCCTCCACGGAGGACTGGGGAGGTCATTGTGGTAATCAATCAGTCCAAGGGAGATGGAATACATATGAAACATCCCTGCACATTAACATGCTGGAATTAAGGGCAGTACGTTATGCAGTTACCTCCTTTGCAGATATCCTGCGGGGCTCCAGGACTCTCCTTCAATCAGACAATACTTGTACGGTGTTCTACATAAACAAGCAGGGGGGCACGGGATCCATCCCTCTATGCAAAGAGTCTCAGAGAGTTTGGCAGGTGGCCATCTCGAACGACATTTACTTGCAGGCTATTCACATAGCAGGAATACACAATGCCTGGGTAGATTCCCTCAGCAGGGAATTCCTCATGAATCACGACTGGGAGATACAAGACCATTTCCTGCAACCTATATTCAGGGAGTGGGGGGTTCCTCAGGTAGACCTGTTCACCACCAGGCTCAACAAGAAAGCGGACAGTTTTTGCTCTCTAGCAGGGAACGATCAGATGTCCCTGAAAGATGCGTTTCAAATCAAATGGTCAGACGGTCTGTTCTATGCCTTTCCCCCATTTCCCTCTTAGCAAGAGTGTTGGGGAAGAGCAGAGCAGACAACACTTCGTGCATCCTGATCGCCCCCAGGTGGCTACGCCATATTTGGTTCACGGAACTGGTAGCTCTGGCACGGGGGGTTCACTTTTCATTCCCCAACCACCCGGGGCTATTACGCTGGGGGACCTAACTCACCACGATGTGGGCAGTCTGCATCTTGCAGCATGGAGGATTCTACCCAACCAACAGTAGGCTTGTCCTCCCCAGTGAGAGAGGTGATACTTCAGGCCAGGAGACCCTCTACCCGCTATTCCTATGATAGGAAATGGGACAGATTTGATAGATGGGCCAGATTCAAGGGTATGTCCCCCTTTATATGCCCACTCCCCAGAGTTCTAGACTACCTCCTGGACCTGACCAAGACAGGACTCACGGTATCTTCTGTGCGGGTGCATCTCACTGCCCTTTCCGCCTTTCATGATAAGATTGAGGGTTACACGCTTTTCTCACACCCTCTTTCTAAACGTTTCCTAAAAGGACTCAGTAACTTGTCCCCCCCCCCCCCGTTCCCAAACTGACACCTCAGTGGTCCCTTTCCACGGTATTGGCAAAACTCATGCTTTACCCTTTTGAGCAGTTAGCTCATGCACAGATGTCATTCCTCTCTGCCAAGGTGGCATTCCTCATCGCAGTTACGTCTACTAGACGGGTAGGGGAACTAGCGGCTCTAAGAATTGACAGCCCTTTTCTCAGAATATATAATGAGAAAGTGATGTTACACCCCAGTATTAGCTTCAGACCTAAGGTAATCTCTAGTTTTCATAAGGCCCAGGACCTGGTCCTACCCGTTTTCTTCCCACACCCGACGTCTTGGGCAGAGAAGACCCTCCACACCTTGGACCTCAAGAGGGCCATACTTTACTACATTGATAGGACCAAACTCTTTAGAAAATCAAATTCACTCTGTATTTGTTACCAAGGTCCCAAGAAGGGCAAAGCCGCATCATCCCAGTCCATAGCTCGATGGGTAGTTTCTGCAATTAGAATCACTTATAAGCAGGCAGGAATAACATGTCCACTAGAGATTAGAGCCCATTCCACTAGGGCGCAGGGCTCTTCCGCTGCTTTCCACAGAAGGGTCCCGATCAGTGACATCTGTAAGGCGGCGACCTGGGCATGTGAAGACACGTTTGTTAGACATTACACGCTGGACCTGCAAGCCAGAAGAGATACAGACGTGGGCAGAGCGGTGCTTCAGACGTTGTTCTCCTAGATCGACACCCACCTCCTTGATGGGTAAGCTTGCTAATATCCCACATGTGGGGCTGCACCGAAGACGGAAGATGAAAACAGAGTTGCACTTACCTGTAACTGCTGTTCACTGACATCTTTGGTGCAGACACACATCCCTCCCTCCGACCCCGCTGTCGACCTAAAAAAAGAAAAAAGGGAAAATTTATAGAGGAATAGTTATTCAAACAAGAGGAGTTTGTTATTGGCTCCACGTTTACAGCTTTCCCTGACCTGTTGGGTCTGTAGTTTCGCCTGCACGGGGCATGACTACCTGTTACTCTATCATATGTATTGGTTGGCGGCGGGCGAGGAACTGAGAAGGGAGGGGATGCCCCACCCAGGAGCACACGGGGGTTTTGGCGCGAAGGCCGGTCCTGCCTGCCAAGGGGAGGGGCATCCCCACTTTGAGGTTTAAGGCTAGTAAAAAAGTTCCGGCGGCAGGCCTGCGCGCAGGCGCAGTCCCACATGTGTGTCTGCACCGAAGACGTCAGTGAATAGCAGTTACAGGTAAGTTCAACTCTGTTTTACAGGGACCATATTTCACCCATTTTAAAAGGTCTGCACAGGCTCCCAGATTGATTATGAGTACAATTTAAAGTGTTAGTTATTAACCTATTAAGCACTTCCTCATCTGGAACCAGGATACCTGAAAGATTGCTTCATCCCATAATCATCTCAGGCCATGTTCTGTGTGCTCTTACTTACAGAAGCTAGGTAATGGAGCCCCAGGACCAAGGCCTTTTCAGTCCTGGCACCCTAGGACTGGAACTTCATCCCCGCAGAGCATTGCTTGGTGCCATTTGCAAGCTTTTGTCAGGAGAAGAAATGATATAATCTGCTCAGGACTTTTAAATCCTCTCCCTTGTGGAGTTATATCACTTGCCCTGCTTTTACCCTATTATTGTTTCTGTGATTGTATGTTGGCTTTTTAAAAGTTTTGAAGATTTTAAGAACTTCCCAGTTTTTTAAATGGTTTTCATTTGCAGTTTTCATTCTGGTTTTGCTACTGTTCTTACTTTGTTTTATTGTTTACTGTTGTCTGCAGCCATCTGTTGTGAGCCATGTTACAGATATTGATAAGGAGAACAACAGTACAAATATTATAATAAATAAAAAGGTGAAACTTGCAAACCCCATCCCTTCTGGGTGTTGTGTTCTCTTTTATTGGTTTAGTTCTTTGAATAATTTCTTCTCCAGCAGTGCCCATTGCTCCAAACTTATTTTTAACAAAGGAAGACAAATAGAAGCATGGCCCTCCCCCACATCAGTAGTACCTCCCTTCATTGGTATATTGTATTGCTGGCACTGGATCAAAGCTACTGCAAGTACCCTACAGATGGGAAAGCCCCTCTTGTCCTTTGACTCTTACGTTTGGTGTTAAGATAGGCAATGTGATTTCTGCCCAGATAGTGTTCTTTTTGCATGATGAATGTGAAGCAGTTGGCTTCAGCATAGAAGTTCTAAGTAGATTAATTCCTGTCATATTTCATAGGTTGAAACTGTGGACAAGAAAGAGATTTTTTTCCCTACCTGTTGTTCAAATATCTGTTCTTCCTTTGAAGATGGTTTCCTCATTCTGGTTTCTGTGCAGGGAATTTGGCGTATTCCCGTGGATGAAATCGACCGCCCTGGTAGCTTTGCCTCTCACATGAACCGCTCCATCGTCCTTCTGCTGAATGTGCTGTCACAGCTCCAGGATTATGGCACCCTGCTGAAAGTCTCATCTATGCTCCAGAGGACCCCCGACCAGGGAAAGTGAGAGCGTAGGGTTTTTTTTTTCTTTTCTTTTTTTTTCATCTGAATTGCAAGCATGCTGACTTCAATATCTTGCGGCCTGTCCTTAAGCCCTTTCCTTTACAGGTGCTGCTTTCTTGACTGTTGATAATCTCTAATTGTACAATATGTATTTGTATCTCAAAGGCTTGCCTTTTAAACTGGACAAAGTCTTACTTGTTTCTTGACCCTCAGAGACCCTCAAAGTCCCATCTTTCTGTTCATCGTACAAAAATGGTTAAAATCCTAGTAATATTAGTCACCAGCTAAACATATTGGGGAAATGAAAATCTTTCTGGAAAATAAAAGAGGGGAGATTTGAGACAAAGGAGGGAAGTTGAGTGGTGGGGTTCGGAGGCTGACTCCAGACCTATCAGCTCTGTCATCCTCTTGTATATCTAACAAATATTCATCAGAACATTGTAAGTTGTTCCTATTTGACATCTCTCCTTTCTGGACTATTCAAACTAAATTGAGCAGCACGTTAAGGTGGGAAAACATTCATTTTGGACTCAAACCATAATGTTTGAGTCAGATGTAGAGTTCGTCCTGCAGATCAAAATGGGGATTATGGCCAGCTCCGTTTGGCTTCTACTAATAGCGTCACAACTAAACAGCCATTTTGCTTGTTTCCCATGTTGGGTTGCAGCTTGAGGTTTTGTGGAGAGAGAGAAAAATAGTTGGTGCTATTTTTTGTTTGAATCCCATGATCACTAGATCTGCTAAAGGAGCTATGAAGAATTACTCTGTGAGACTGATCTTGAAGACCATTCTGTTTCTTCTTCATTGTTTATGGCTTCCATCTTCAGGAACCTTTCAAGTCTCTAAGCAGGGTTCTAATGTTTTTGTCCCTCTCTTGAAGAGTACATTTTCAAATTCCTGTGAATATCTCAAACAGGAGGGAAAGCACCTTCCTGCGTGGATCTCGTCTGTCTCCTGCAGTGGTAGCAATTTCCTGTTCTCCTTAGCAAGCTCTTTGCTTTGTTCCTGTTTTAAAACCTTGCTTTGTTCCTGTTTTAAAACCTTTTTCTAACAGGAGGTTTGTTTTATTTTCAGTTTGCTTAATTTGGGAATCATCCTACAATACTAGTTTCTCAACCATTTTGCTTACCAGTGTGCTTATGGCACAGTTCTGGTTTTAAGGTTGTTGGTGTTAGGGTAGAATCTTGGATGAGGATGAGAACTATCTCCTTTACTTCTGTAAAGAGCAGCATGGTCGATTCTTGCTCACACTACCAAAGTTTACTAAACAGGCAAGATTGAAAAGCTGACCCCATGCTTTGTTCTGCAAGAAGGTGTTGGCTGCCACCTCAGACCAACCCATGGAATTTCAAGCCATGAGTACCACAGAAAGTCAGAGAGCAGCAATCTACTTGTTTTAGGATACCATTGATGAATCCGGCTTTTATGCATTCCTGATTCCTAGAGCTCAGTGATAAAAGAGCTCTAAGGCTTTAATACTATAAGGACCGAACATATATGTCTGTCTCAATTCCTTTGTCCAATTCTTGTTACATAATTGGAACTGAGAAGGAGATAAAGAAGCATCAAATTGATGATCTCCCTCCAACTTTTTCTTCCCATGGTATTGTTATACTCTTTATTTATTCCATTTGTTACCCCGCTCTTCCCGGCCAAAGCCAGTTGTGGTTCCTGATTAATCAATTTTGTTGTGCAAACTTCTGGCTGTTGAACCATCTCTACCAGTGCAATCAGAACAGAATTTGATAAACTGCGTTTGCCGAGGACACCATCTTTGTGACACCGTTGCTTCAGGGGTGAGAATTGCTTCAGGTGAGAATTAATGATGCAACCATTTTTTCCTCCGTTGTTTGGTTGGAACTCCAGTTGCCTCTTCTTCCCACTCTATATTGGAGGAGTCTTTATCACAATAGCCTCGAAGAGTATATTTGACCCAGAAATCTACTCTTACAATTTCAGAATCAAGACCATCAGGACCATAGAGATGACAAGTTTGTGACTGATGGGGAAATTTGCTTCCTTTATTCTCCATGATCACTATTTAGGTGACTCACACTAGGACAATTGTGAATATTAACCGTACTTGTGAAACCCTTAGCTTGACGCTTTTCAGATTGGCATGTACCCCTTATGAATGCGCCCACCAGTTCTAGAGGTTGCTCCAGGCTGCATCGCTCCAGCACCGCTGACACAATCTCCTTGTCCACAGGTCCAGCAGTTGCTACACCAGTGAGAGCCACAGCAATAGCCTCTGCAGTCCAGGCACCCAACCACCACTGCAGAACTACCTGGAGCCTCTATCCCAGTACTTATTTCATCAATATCGACTGTTACAGCAACCACTTCTGGACTTATAATGTGTGTAGTTGCTGCTATTCTTCTTTGCACCATAGTGCCTCCCTAAAGATAGCCAGCAGAGGAAGCACACCCTGCCTGGAGAGATCCAATGAGAGCTGCTGGGAACAGCTAACTAGCCTGGAGTTATAAAGCTGCTGCCTCCAGGCCAGGCCCTCCAATCTGAGCAATTTGTCCTTAATCAAAGACTGTGCTAGGTCTGTTGATCCTTGTTCTTGGTTCTTGCCTGTTTGACTTGTGCCTTGCCTCCATCCTGGACTTCCTGGTGGATTCCAATCTTCTGGCCTGATCCTGACCATGTTTCTGCCATTCGCTATAGATTTGTTATCTATTTCTGACCCTCTGACTAATTGACCCTTGGCTCAACTTTGGACTCTTCCATTCTTCCTGATTTGTCATCTACCTCCATGAAGGGCTCAAGGTGCTGGAAACTGGAAAACTCCTGATGCTCTTGTTTGGGACTGATTATCTTGGTCCATTTCAGTCTGGCTTTGGGACTGGAATTCATTTGGTCAACCTGGGTTGGGACAGCTTGACCTTGTTGGTTCTATACCTCTCACTGTCATTCAGCACCATGGTATATTTCAGCCATTATATCATTCTAGGCATGTCTTAATGTGCAGAGCGTGTTGCAGTTTGGCTCTTCCTGGTATGAATTGGCCTAGAGGGTTCCACAAAGTTCAGATTTTTCTCATTTTAACATGAAACCATTGTGTGAATAATCCAATCAGAGAGTCTGTGGTATTGAGATCAAGCTGATCATACCCACCTCTCTTTTTTATCAGGTCCAGATGAGATCTCTGAACTACTGCTGAAATCAGTAATGGACAAATTTACTTTGTTCAGATAAGACAGATGTTGACAGTGTAGAATATGATAGACTTGATTGATTGACGTAAATGACTCTTCTGGATTCAATTGTACTCTCCCTAAAGGACCAGGGCTGTGATCTAGGCATACTCCTGCATCCAGCCTGAATCCTTAATAGCACCTGTGGCCCAATGTGCCTTTTCAGATGGAACTGTCCATTGTCATGCTTAATTTAGTGATTAAACTGCTGTAATGTGCTCTGACCTGGATAGCCGCAGGCTAGCCTGATCTCGTCAGATCTTAGAAGCTAAGCAGGGTCAGCCCTGGTTAGTATTTAGATGGGCGACCTCCAAGGAATACCAGGGTCATGATGCAGAGGCAGGCAATGGCAAACTACCTCTGAATGTCTCTTGCCTTGAAAACCCTATAGGTTTGGTATAAGTCAGCTGTGACTTGACAGCAGACACAACAATGTGCTATACATGAATGAGGCTGCCCTTAATAATGGTCCAGAGACTTGAATTGGTCCAAAATGCTGCTTCTCTTCTTTTGAGCAAACAAGAGCACAGTGCACCGGTTTTACAGCAGTTTTGTTGGTAGACAATATGTTTCCAGGCCCAATTGAAGTTGCTTGCTTTCACCTTGAAAACTCTATAAAGAGTCGGACCCCAGAGTACCTGAAGAAGTGTGGTCTCCCATATGAATCCTCCCAAGCAAAAATACTTGCCAATGAGTCCATGCTCAGAGTACCGGTTTTCGTGGCCGTAAGATCTGCTAGGAGCAGGACCTTTTCAGTCTCCACCCCAGTCTTGTGGTATCTCCTTTTCCTGGAGACTCATTTTTGTTGGGTTATTTTGTGTATATGCAGGTGTGTGCATTGGGCTTTTCAGAATTTGTCTGCCACTGAGATGAGTCACGTGGCAATTGTTTGGTTATTATTCCTGTTGTCTGAAATTGCTGGATTATTTATAGGATTTGAATGTTTCTGTTAATTTTATTTTAGAGATACATCTTTTTTGCTTTTTGTTGAAAGTATTATTAAAACCTAGTCAAAATCAATAAATATTTAGCTTTTCCCACTTCCAGGTTGTCAAGATTCTCCTTTGAATGATTCATCACAGAGATTTGCCATTACTCAGTCAGCAAGGAGTGTTGCTACTCAGTAGCACCATCCTAAGGCCGTAATGCAGTTTCCCTTGAAAGGAATATTCAGCCCCCCTGTGACTGGGTGGCCTGGGAAGCTGAGACCTCACCATCCTTTCCTTCTATTTCTTACAGGCTCTATTTATGCCTGCCGGAAAACCTTCTGGTTTGGTGCTGGGTGAATCCAGGTTCTCCAGGTCCTTTATTCTGCAGCTCACAGAGTCTGGCTGTGGCTTGTACTGTAACTTCTAATTCCAGCTGTGCCTTCATTTCCATTGTTGAGTTGGCATTCAGTGAACAGCACCTGTCAAGCTGCTGAATTCCTAAGGATTTCCTTTGACTAAGGAGATCTCATGACTAGCTGCAGAGAATCTTATGCCACTGCCCTGCCCTTTGCAGGTGCTGTGACCAAGTCACTTCAGAACTCTGAAATCACTGATGAGAAGTGTGGCTGAAAGATTAATTTTAAGTTTGGAAGGGAGGAAACAAATAGGAAGTCCAGTGTCTCTCTGGTTGATGCAGCTTAATTAATTAAGCTGAAGATAGACTCTTAGCCGGGTAGAATTGCCCCATTCATTTGATCTCATGCAGTGCTGCCCACCTGGGACAGTGCCTGGTAACTGTTGGAGGCCATTTGGAGACCTCTTTTAGAAATCTAAGGAACTAATGTCCTGGTTGGTGTTGGCTTGGTCATCAGAAAATGCGTCCGTATCAGGGACTGATGTTGAAATGAGGTATGAAGAGACCTTTGGGTAATCATTACCCAATGATTGTAAGTGGGCTTTGATTCCAATTCACTGGTCCCTTGTAAGACAGAGTGAAACAATCTCTGTCACTTGGACGAAGCAAGGCAGTGTGGCTGCTCGTCAGGAGTTAAAGGAAATTAAGACACCTCTGTAAATCCCTGCCCATGTAAGTAACCATAAAGTGAGGTGGAGGTTGAGGAATTTGGGGTCTAACAACCTGGCATATAGAGGAAACAACCTGAAAGTGCCTGTTTCTATGCA
Organism: Euleptes europaea; assembly: GCF_029931775.1. Taxonomy (NCBI): domain Eukaryota; kingdom Metazoa; phylum Chordata; class Lepidosauria; order Squamata; family Sphaerodactylidae; genus Euleptes; species Euleptes europaea. The sequence continues at coordinate 40,597,401 of NC_079324.1, forward strand.
CATGTTTCCTTTTTAATTGGAAAGCCCACATGCTTTGTTTTAAAAAAACAACAACACAACTTCTGGCTCACAGGGGAGAAACAGCTGAATAAAGACTCTTTAAGGTTAGGTGTTTTAGGATCTGTATGAAGTTCTGCATGAAGCTGTGTTCCTGTGAATATGGACAAAGAATGGTAGGGCTTATTAAGGTGGAAGTGGTTTGCTCTGGAGCATTCACATGTATTTCAAGACCCAGCCGGGTATGCAACACTGGTTTTTCTTTCAGGAGGACTTGAATTCAGTGAAATCATGTGGAAATTAACCCAAAGAATCTCCTTGGCCTCTCTTCCAGCTGCACCAAGTAGCTTTACTTTTTGTTGCACCCTGGCCAGAGGAGAGAGACCCCAACTCTTTAAACATTCATATGAAAAGACAACAGGAGTCAAGGTATTACACTTCTTCAAGAGGAAGAAACCACATTCCTGTTTCTTTCTCTTTTCGATTCCTTTCTTGACATGAACAATACAGGTGTTCAAATATCCAAGTCTTGAAGTGCATTGTTCAGCTGAAGTAACATGGCCTGTTTATCAGAAAAGAGGAGAATATCTAGGAAAACTGCATTCTGAGGTTGAAGGGGAGCTCTCACCTTGCTCTGCACATTAATGCTTCTTGTTGCAGTTAATAAATACATAATGCTGTTTTACTGGAAGCTAAGAATACTGGCACATAGAGGGATTTAAATACTCAAGCCTGTGTTTCAAAATTAAAATGTTCTCATTTATGGCTCTCTAGTTGAAGCTGAGGTATTGCTTAATACATGTCTCATATAAAGTCTGATGGAATCAGCTGCTGCTTCTTAGTGAATTCACCAAAAGAATTCTGCTGGCTTTGAATGTGTTTCGTTCTCTTCCTTTGGGAAAATTCAAATAAACTTTGTGCTGAATCTTCTTTCTCCAAGAAAAAACTATCATGGATTCTAGTAAAGGAAAAAACACACATCTTGGTGCTTTTTGAACTAAAGGGAATATTTTTTAGGTAACTGTGAGCTTCAATCAGAATTAAACTTGGAAATTTTTCATTGTCGTGGTTGGGCTGGTTAGTTGCAAGTTGTGCCTGAAGAAACTTTCCTTGTAACTGGAGCATCCTAATTCTCATCCCAGCAATTGTTGGGGGAGGGGGGGAGGAAGGGTTTAACACGCGCAGCTAGAAATTCTGTGCCTGTGTACCCACTCTGCCCTGGATAGCCCCAGGCTAACCTGATCTCCTCAGATCTCAGAAGCTAAGCAGAGTTGGCCCTGGCTAGTGTTTGGATGGGAGACCTCCAAGGAATACTAGGGTCATGACACAGGTAGGCAATGGCAAACCACTTCTGAACGTGTCTTGCCTTGGAAACCTTACAAGGTCTCTATAAATCAGTTGTGACTTGATGGCAAAAAAAATGCCATACCCATTGAGGATCTTTGACAGATTCTCCCTAGTTACCTTCACAAGTGGGTATGTGGTTAAAGGAAAGTGGGAATCTCCTCCAGTCTCTTAAAATAGGTATTTGGAGACTTTTCAATGTAGACCAATTACATTTCCAGGAATTTTGGATGGTAGCTGTTGCTGTTATCTAGGACCTGATCATAGCATCGGTAGTGGGAAAGTTACAGTCCTGGTAAAATGATACGCTTCAGCTTTGTATTCTTGGTCCGTCCCGTCCCCCCCGCCCAACTGAGATACCTGGTTTTATGTATTTTTACTTGTTTTTTGAACAAGGGACTTCTCTGTTAGTTCTGTAGAAAAATGTCCAGAAAGATTCCAAATATTTTTATTTGCTGTTTCTTCGTTTTGCTTTTTTTTTGGTGTGTTTCAAACTGTAGGTAAGTGTGCAATTTAATTACTTTATGCCTTTTTACTGTGCTGCAGGAAGTACTTGCGAGATGCAGATCGCCAGGTTCTTGCCCAGCGCGCCTTTGTTCTTACAGTGACAGTGCTGGAGGACATGCTGAATGAGCTCACAGAGGTAAGGTTCTGCCTAGAGCTTCTGCGAGATCAGAGGGGATATCTTCATATTTCAAAAGTATAACTAAGATGTTTACTTATAAGGTTTCAGAAGATCAAGATTCTGAGCACTGCAGCATTTGGGGGGGAAGGATGACAACGGATGTCTCTAACAAAACTAGCGCCGAAGAAGGACAAGAGAGCCTCCCCAAGAAGACAGCTTTGTCTGACGGGGGGGTGGCAGCATGTGGTGCAGAAAATGGGATAAAAGAAGTAACCCAGGGGCAGCCTGCCACTGCTATGGACACTCTGGAACAGGAGAACAAAGGTGACAAAGAAATGAAGGAGACATCTCGACCAGGCTCAACTGAGCCTATGGATTTCGATGGGTATTCCAATGACCCTGAAAAAATGGATTCTTCCTTTAAATGCACCGAGTCAGCTCGGATGCTAGCTGGCAGGATCTCCAAGGACAAAACTGCTGAGAGCCGAACTGCAGAACTTTCTCTGGAGGACTTGAGCATCAGCTCTAAGCATCAGCAGCAGGAGGCAATGAAGGTCCGAATGCCAGCAGTTCCAGCAGAGGAGGTCATCCAGAGACCAAACAGAAAGAGGAAATTGGTGGCTGATGCAGAGTCAGGGAAAACTCTGCTTCTAGATGCTTATCGTGTGTGGCAGCAGGGTCAGAAGGTCATGTCTTATGACCTAGGCAAGATTGAGAAGATCATGTCCAAGACTTACATGCTAATTAAACAGGTAGGCCATTTCCTTCTAGGTTCAGAATGCATTCTCAGTGCAGTATTAGATGGGACTTGTTGGGGTGCTTCAGATAATTGTTTGTGGTACCAAGGTTGCTTTATGAATTCATTCACCAGCAATGGAATAGTAATAGATATCACCTGGGGGTGGGGACTATATCATTCCAGTCCATTGTTTTTGGCTTCTGAATTCTTTTTGGCCTTTCTACAATACCACAAATGGGATTGCGGAAACCAAGGATGGGACATTCTTCCAAAGTTCTAAGGCAGTGCATGCTTCCTGCCCTCATCTAGTGTGTTCTCAATAAATCACAAAGTGTGGGGCCCTAGTAAATGTTCCCATTGCTATTTTCAGCTTCGGTCTAAATTCTGTCCTCTTAATTTTAAGAGCTAAACTGTACAGCTGATAGTCCTTTGGCCTGCTTGGAACATTTGTGATGCTTGCTCAGAAGAATTCACTTAACCTGTTTAAATGGCTATGAAGATGACTGCGAAGTTTGTAGATGCCAAAGAGCAGTTGTTGCCATTGGGTCGAAAGGCACTTTTTCCATGGAAAGAGGCCTTAAGTGGAGGTGCTTTTGTTAACTGTGTTAGTTTCTTTCTTCAGGTGGATGAAGAAGCAGCCTTGGAACAGGCAGTCAAGTTCTGCCAGGTGCACATCGGAGCATCAGCACAAAAGCAAGTAAGTCTTGAGCCTCCTCCAGCCTGCCAGTCTCTTAGGCTCTCGAATGAGTAATCACACACATAAGAGCTGTGGTGTCTGCTGCTGAAGAGGGAGGCAGCAGACTTCTCGAGTTCTCAGTCAAGTGGTTGCGCTTGGCTCTTCTTTCCCTTCACAGTTTGAGCCCGTTTTCCTTTCTCTTTCTTCAGGCTCTGACCTGTTTCTGCAGCTCTTTATAATTATTGTTCTTTTTAATTACCTTTCATCATAACCCTACAAAAGGATTCTCTCTCTGATATGCAGATGATCAGTGACTATCTGAGCGCATCTGATGCCGTAGCATTGAGGCTAAGCTAGTTGTGGGCCTGACCAGTATCTGAATGGGAGATCATTAGGAACCCCACAGAAAGAGAAGAAGGGGATTTAAGTTGAATGTGTAAAGTGGGCTGTCACATGCTGGATGTTCCAGTTTGAGGAGCTTAGGGAACTCAGTTTGTAGCAATTCCTTACAGTGTTTGCCCTTTTCCACTCTAGTCCACAGGGGAAACTCCCACCACTCCAAAGCCTACAAAGGACAGCAGAGAGAGCTTCTTCCCAGTAGCTCCCACGTCACTGAGCCTCCCTTCTTCAGTGACCCCTGACTCTGTGACTTCAGAGAACTTTCTGAGACTGACTGACTTGCCGTCGAAGCCGAAGACAGCCTCTCCTTCCTCATCTGCAACTGTGCTGCTGCCACCACAGGCACAAATGGTGGCGGAGAGCACAGAGAAGCCTCCTGCTATGCCCTGCCTTGCACACGGTAAACTAATTCTTAATACATATAAGCCCTGGGTTGCATTTTAAACAAATAATTCAGTGGCGTAAAAAGTCAGTGCCAGTTTTTGTGTCCAGTTGCAGTCTGTAAATGACAAGATATTTCCTGGATAGGTGAGGCAGCTGATGTCATCTCAAAGGCTGCTGAAATGTCTTTGTGAAATAGCTTCTTGTTCTTCGTCTTTTACAGTTGCGCATGTGGGATTCTGTACCTGTGCAGGCAGTTCCAGGACATTCTATTGGATGCTAGCCAAGAAAGTACTATGGAATCATTTTATAGCCATGGCTACTTGTAACCTTCCTTGAAGAATGCTTTCACTGTGGCCATTGTGTCTTCACAACAGGCTAGTGATCTTTGTGTCCCAAGATATCACCCTCTGTACACAGTTTTCCCTTGGTGTAAGGCATGGCTTCATCCTGAAACCACCTTTCTGCCAAAAGCATTTGCTAAAATTTCACCTCTCAAATGAGGTAAGAACATAAGAAAAGCCCTGCTGGATCAGACCAAGGCCCATCAAGTCCAGCAGTCTGTTCACACAGTGGCCAACCAGGGGCCTCTAGGAAGCCCCCAAACAAGATGACTGCAGCAGCCTGTGTTCCACAGCACCCAAGATAATAGGCATGCTCCTCTGATTCTGGAGAGAATAGGTGTTACTAATGTTCTTCCCTCATCTCAGCATAGCTGAGAAGGAAAGAGATCTTAGAAAATAAAAACAGGTTGCTTATCTAACTGATGTTTTACAAGGAGTCACCTGTGCAGTCACACAACCTGGCCATCTCCTACTGCTGGCATCGTTTATACTATACTTCAGCTGCTAGTAGTGTTACAAAGGAACTGAGTGAGAACATACTTGCCCCTCCCCTTAAGGCACTGAGTCCAAGATCTTTGACTCGAGCTCCAGAACTTGCATAACTTTACAGACGGCCAGTCACAAAACATCATTTAGAACCAGATGGCCATCTGACAGCAATGCTGATTGTGTGAACTTAGGCAGATCATGAGAGGGAGGGCAGGAAGGGATGAGTCAGTGCTCGGCTCTTGAGGCCCTTTCTTACATGCCCAGGATAATGCTGATCGATAGCCACTTTGGGATTTGGAAGCAATTTTCCTCCAGGCCAAATTGGCCAGGGATCCTGGAGGGTTTGGGGGCTTTTTTTACCCATCTTGTGGGCATGGAGTTGGGGGTCACTGGGGGTGTGGTGGGGAGGTAGTTGTGAATTTCCTGCATTGTTCAGGGAGTTAGACTAGATGACCCTGGTGGTCATTTCCAACTCTGTGATTCTAAGCAAAAAAACACACATGTGTAACAGTATCAGTCACGGTTAAGCAGCTAGTTTTGCTGCTCCTGAAATCCATGGGGACTCAAAGGGTGAGGAAAGTTTAGGTCACTTTTGATAGCAACACACTGGGAGTGGGGGAGCACCAGCCAATCTGCAGCATTCTAAGGCATGCAAGGGCAATGAGATAGCCCAGTTTAAAGCGCATGTAGTCATGTGCCTCTGTGGCTAGTTGGTAGCCTTTAGGGTATTTACTCCTCAGTGGGGAGAGGAGTCCCCTGCATGCTGATATAGAATATTGTTTATTCACAGGCAAAATGTCCCGGCTCCCTGGAAGAATCCAATCTTTCTTGCTTGATCTTCAGAAATTTCATATACTGTAAAATTTTGGCCAGCTCCAAATGCATATCGTTCCAACATTGTTACCAGTATAAGGACTCCGGGTGTTTTCTTCATGTATGTTTTCATTTCAGGTCACACTGTACAATGAGTTTTGTAGTTTTAAGGTTGCATGATGTAGTTGGTCTGTTAAGTGGTGCTTTCCTACAGCATTGTGGTGCTTTTGTGCGCCTCCTGGGTTTCCCTCCAGCTTTTCTGCATTCTTTCCAAAACCTGCTTTGCTATGATGCTTTTTGAAAGATCACAGCAAAGTCAGGGTGGCAGCCATATGTACAGGAAAGCCCATAGCTTCCTGTTCCCATCCACATCAGCGCCATTTTTCCTCCTGTAGTTCCCTCTGGTGGCCTTACCACCCCTTCCAGATTTTTGAGGCTTTTTAAGTCAGTAATTGACATATTGATATAATAGTATATTGATATGTCAATTACCAATTTTTTAAAGCTCCCCCCATTGGTGTATGTGAAGATGGCTGCCATGGGGGACTAGGGTAGGGCATATGCAGAGAAACTTGCCATTCGGAAGTCCTTCTGCCACTGCCCTGAATCAGCAGCAGCAACTGGGGAACTGCTGAAGATTGTTGCCATATGTGTAAGACCCTTGAGTTTCCGCTGTTCCTTATGCCAGCTTCAGAAAATGCAGGTAAGAAGCAGCATTGCCTGAAAACAGTCTGGGGGGTAGAAAGGAGGCATATGATCCTGAGAGAAGGCTGTCCCTCTCTCTGAGAAGTACTTTTCCTTTAGTAATCCGTTGGAGGTGTAAAACTAATGCACGTACAGTATATACACTGCAATTGAGAAAGCCTGCCAGTAGCTAGTAACACAGAGTAGGTGAAATGGTGAACAATCTAACTGTTCAGAATGTGAGCATTTGAACTCCAGCATCAATATAAAATCAACTGATTCTGAGATCCTGCTGACGACCCCAGTCATTACATGAAGATTGTGCATTGATAGTGGATCCCTAAGAACCACAGAAGGGAAGATGCTGCCAGGTTGCTGATCATTTGTGGAAAGAAGGCTTGCTAAAGTTACATAATCTGTATGTGCTTGATGTGTGTGATGCACAAGGCGAGTTGGTGAGAATATTAACCACCGACTGATGAAGTTGTGAACTTAGGCGCTCACTATCGGCATCTGCAAACCCTGGTTACCCTGGCAACAAGTGGGAAGAGGTTGCAGAGCAAAGCTGTTGGTGCTTAGCTGTTTTCAGTCTGTTTCTTCCTCTCTAAAGCAGGGAGATGTTGAAAGGTATGAAATGCCTCTTTCTATCGGGCAGTTATTATCTATGTTCATGGGGCTGCTTCAAAGAAAGGTCTGGTGGTGGTTGTGGTCCGTTAAGGTCAGCCTAGCATTTACAAAAATGAGCAGTGTATGTTGGCAAATCTGTTTTGGGGAGGGTTTTGATTGCTAGGATTTTGAAGGCTTTGTACATATCTGTCCCACTGTCTGTTTTGTGGGGAGGTTTGGCAGGTTGGAACACTTGGGGAACAGGATTTGTAATGAATTTTGGAAGATAAGTTGATGTCAGTGATACATGAAAACCTTTTGGAGCAACAGTTAAATATGAACCTCCAAATTCCTCTTGGCTCTCAATTCCCGGGGCTTGGATTCCAAATCCCCAAGGAAAGTTTTTGGTGAAATGTTTGCTTGAACTGCAAATGGTTTGGCACAAACTGGGCTCTTGCACCCAGGCCTGTGGGAACAGTAGCGGAGACTTTTCAGGCAAAGGAATTTTGTGTTGTCTTCTCATTCTGGTGCACATCTTTTTGATGGATTAAATGCTTTAGGCTGCAGTACCTTTTGCTCTGGAAATTCCATGTCCTTAGGGTTAAAAGGGTATTTCTGTATTTACACTTGGAACAGCTTTCCCACACAATATTTAAATTCAGGTTGAAGTACCCTTGCCTGTACACCTCTTTAACACAGCAAAATGTGGAGAAATTGTATGAATGGTGTGTCTTACCTCTGAGGAAGAGGTAGCTGCTCCCTGGGGAGCAGACATTGAAAGTAAATGATATGACACAGAAACACACAGACTGCCAGTCCAGCTGATGAAGCTGATGTGTAATTGGTGACCCTTCCTTAGTACTAAAATGCGGGGGCATTCCCTGCTCAGAGTGTATTTGTCACTACTGTATAAAAAGACTACCTTAAGGAAGAAGGTAGATGGTTGGGCAGCCTGCATGACCCAGTCCCATTGAAATGACGCATGTAAACTTTGATATGAAACGTTTTTTGTGAGAGATTATCCAGCATGATTGGGAGAAGAGAACACAGGGCCCACAGCAGGAGGGAGAACAGTCAGCTGGTCTTCAAGGGGAAATTCTTCTCTTCACAGTTAAGACCCTGGCTTATGTCAGGTGAGCGAAGCTTCTGGAGAACGTCCAGTTTGCCTGTATTTTCAGAGTTTGGTTTTGTGTTTTAACCAGAAACAAACAAAAGCCAACTCCAAATCTGCAGCTGGGAACCTGCCATGTTAAGAAACTTCACATGAAACATAGTCACGTGAAATGTATTATTATTTTTTTATCCTGCTTTTTGGCCTCTGAAGAGCTTCCCAGCCTGTCTCAACATGCAGCCATTAACAGGGGGTCAACCGCAGAGAACGAGAGAGCTGATCCAGACGCTTAATTTTCACCTAGTAGATTATATAGAACTAGATCTACACAGAACTTCTCAATAAATTTCACTTTAATAGCCATTGATTGGGGGAGAAGGAAAGATGGTCTGTGGCTCAGTGTTGAGACAGCTGCATCCCGTTAGAGAATGCGACTCAATCAAAGCACAGCAAGTCTGGCTAGACTGCACCACTGACAGTCAAGGTAAGCAACTAATCAAGAGAAGGCCTGCGTGGTGGACAGTTCCATCTTTCAAAAATAGATAAAAATCAGAAAGCACGTTCTGCATTTTATACAGCTCCTCAATTTTTGTTTAGATTTTTACAAACCACCAATGAGATGGGTGGATATGAACATCCCAGGATGCCCAGTGGGGAGTCTTGACCCTGAAGAGGAATATTTAACTCTTAGCAAGTGGACAGCATTCAGGGTAGCACATTGCAAGAGGGCAGAGAGGGCCCTCTTGGTGCCTGAGGCAGGGTGGTCACACAGTTTCCCCCACTCCTGTGGTGAAAATATAATAAACGTATATGTTTTGCTGCCCTTTACTGGCATTCCAGAATCTGCTGCCTCATCCTGGCTAATGGTGGGGTTGATGTTATAGGAGAGCTTGTGCAATCCTGGCAATCTGAATTTTGTCACCTTAGTCACTGAGGTATTGTCACCTGGTCAAAAGATGTCCCACTTGCATTTCCAAATCCTACGGATCTTGGGAGTAGTATGCATGCTCTTGGGAGGTCTTGTCCCAAGTGTCCCCCTTAGGCTTCATTTCCCAGCAGCACTCCTAAGGCAGAAATATCTCCCCTGTTCTGAAAGATCCAAGAAAGCCTTCATCTGTGGCTCATCTTGTTTGTGTAGAGGAGGAAGAAGGGAAGATGGACCAGCCTTTGGAAGGGCTTGGCTTTCAGCAGCAAGAGTCCTGCCTTTGCCAGCAGATGAAGATGGCAACCGTTGCCCCCTCATCCCATCCTGCTCGTTGGCAAGTGGCGCTGGAGTCAGCAACCAGTACAAGCTCAGGACAGGTCTGTAGCCTAGGTAAGAAGGATCTCTGCTGTGGAGCCGTTCAGTCTGTTGATTTGTAAAGTTCTAACCCTGCAAGGACTCTGCCGGTGGCTTGTGATAGATATTGAGAGGCAGGAAGCCTTTCTATGCCACCCTGTGGTGTTTCGCTATGCAAATATTTTGTGTGTGTTTTATTTCTGTGATTTAATGTGGGGTTTTATATGTATGGTGCTGTGGGTTAAAATGTAAGCCTCTAGAGTAAGAAAGGGGGGGCTGGATGGGTGATTGAAATATGTTATGGCTGGATGATAGCTGTACCCTAGGGGGCAGAGTTGACAAGTTGTAGTGTGTGGGGAGGGGGAGATGAGTGGGTGAAGAGTGTGGGGTGTGATAGAAATCTGTGTTCTTTGTGGAAGTTATTAGCCTAAGTGGCAAGTAAGAAAATAAGCCTTTGTGGGTAGGTCTATTTAAGGAACATTAGAGAAAGAAGAGCTGTAGGTATCTGAAACCATTTCCCTCATGAACTTTACTGAAACCGTTGCGCTTTTATACTTCTAAATAAATTCTGTGTTTTAGAGGAAGCAACTGTTTCAGAATAAAGAAATCTCCTTTTACCTCAGAGCCATCCCTGCATTTTTGACCATTCTGTCATTCTACCAAATATAACTAAGCCCACCTGTTCTTTGGGTCCAACTAACAATTCTAAGGCAAGAGTCTTCGGTGACAGCGAAAATAAGTAGGAAATGCTAAGGAAGGCAGGGAGGCAGCATAACACACACACACACACACACACACTACATAAATGTTATTTCTAATGGCTCTAATGGTTATCTGTGTTATATGGGGTCTCTAGATATATGATTTTTAAATTTATTTGCTCTTTTTCTTAGCCTCTGGTTCCAAGACAGACCCACAGCTGTTGGAAAGCCAGCAGAGCAAGGCCGATAGCACCCGGGTAAAGTCACGCATTTTGGCTAACATGCCAAAGCTTTTCATTCCGTCGTCTATCACCAAATTCCCCCCTGAGATCACCGTCACCCCACCTACTCCTACTCTGCTATCTCCCAAGGGCAGCATTTCAGAAGAAACCAAGCAAAAGCTGAAGGTACTTCAAAAGCAGATTTGCAGCACAAGTGGTCTGCTCTTTTCTAAATGTGCTCTTTGAAGTGGGGCCTGAGGAGTCATCTTTGATATGTCTTGCTGAACATTCATCCTGCATTAGAAGTGATAGGCACTGCCATCTGATGGGGGAGGCACAGGACAGCCAGCGTGGTGTAGTGGTTAAGAGCGGTGGTTTGGAGCGGTGGCCTCTAATCTGGAGAATCGGGTTTGATTCCCCACTCCACATGAGCGGTGGATGCTAATCTGGTGAACCAGGTTGGTTTCCTCACTCCTACACCTGAAGCCAGCTGGGTGATTGGTGGCCTAATCACAGCTCTTTTAGAGATCTTTCAGCCCCACTTACCTCACAGGGTGTCTGTTATGGGAAGGGAAGGGAAGGAGATTGTAAGCTGGTTTCTTCTTCTTTCTCCCCCCCACCCTCCAAATACTGCTTTGCCATCCAGTGTTTGACTGCAGTAACATTTCCCAGAAGGAGTACTTATACAAAGGCTTAAAGGGGCCTACTGGGAGAGGTTCTGATCCACCTGCAGCAAACCAAGTTGGGGAAGGGGGTTGTTGGATGCAGAGGAGAGAAGGGAGGCAGGGTGTCTCCTATATCTCACAAGTTTCCTCTGGGTACTGATGTCTACTAATGGGCCTGTTTTTCAAGTATGCCAGGACTTGTCTGCCATATTCATGGTGCTAGCAGCAGTTGGCTGCCAGCCAGGGAAGGAACTATATGTTCAGAACAAAATAGCACTGTCTTCGGGGGTCTCATGTGGGTTCCTTTCTTTGGGGTTAATCTCTATTTTATCTTGCCCCAGTAAAAGAATGTGGAGAGGCAGCATCCACTTTCCCCATGTTTCCCAAAACCAATGGCATTGGCAAATGGTTATTATTTAAGCAGGAAGGGTTATGTGCCCATCCTGGCCCAAAGAAGATCTCTCAGTCTCCGTATACATCTGTGGTTTGGAGTGCCTTCCTGATTTGAACTGGTTGGGCTGAACAGGCAGGTGCTGGCACTTGTTTTGTAAGCTCCCTCCATGGAGCCAGCTGGTAGAAGTGGAGAAGAGCCAAGGAAAGAAGGAATAAATTTAGACACTGGACTTTGTTGTCCTGTGCCTCCCCCATAGGATGGCAGCGTGTATCACTTCTAATGCAGGGTGAACATTCAGCATGCTTGTCGTATCCCACCCCACTCTGTCCACACAAGCGGGGTGTATCCTGATCCTTCTTACGCATTGTTGCCAGAAAGAAGTCCTACTGTGTTCAGCAGGTTTTTTTTTCCAAAATGTGTATTACAAACAAATGAAAAACCCAAGAATATATGGGAGATGAGAGAAACAAAGTGTACAACACCAAGCCACATATGCGCAGGCTATACAGGCTGACGCAAAAGTCAAACCCAACTAATCCTCCAGCCCTTGCCACTTCTGCTGGGCTCCACTCCAAGATGCACAGTTCGCCTCTGCTACCTGGAGCAGCCCAACAAGTGGCTTTTTGTTCCAGTCGCCAGCATGCTGCCTTCCCACTCCTCAAGGGGCACTCACCTTGCCACATAAATCATATGCGGCCAGGCAGTGCACAGGCACTGGCGATGCTGGTGTGGGGGGTAGCTGGAGGCAGGCAGACCTGCCACACGTTAGCCACAGTCTGCCTCTGGGGCCATAGAGTGGCCAGGCCCCCAGCATCCCATACTCTGAAGTTTACCAGGAAGGGCTTGGTGATGTCACATTGATTGGCTGTCCCAAAGAAAGCAATCACTTTATTTACAAAATTAGAAAAGTTGAAAATGTAGAGCAACTCGGACTGCCTTGTACACGGGCAAACTCTCCCTTTTAAAAAAATAGTATTTTCATTTTTCAAATATCTTCACAGATGCCAGTGAAGTAAACGTTAATATTAGTAGTTTCTTCATGGTTGTATGTGTTGATGACATTTGCAGAACAGCAGTATCTGTTATCTTTTCAAAAACCCTGCAAGATCAGCCATTGCGTCAGCATCCTCTTGCATACATGAGCTCAAAGTCAGGAGTGGGGGGGGGGGGGCAGTACTGGAGGGTGGTTGGCTAAGAGGTAAAACACACACACTCCCCTGCAGCATTTTACAGACGTTGCTGGATGAGCCCATGAGACAGTGCTGTTGATGCATAGTGCAATACCGCAATTCACAGGTGGGTCATGACATCAATCTCAGCTCCTGTTTTGGGGTCTGCCATGGAGCTTGGTGCTGTAAACTGCCTTAAACCCACTCCTGCTAGACTTCCCTTCCAGTGGAGGCAGAGTAGCTGATCCTGCTTCAAGCAGGCACTCCCCCCCCACCAGCCAGGAAAGATGGGAGACATGAAAGGCTGTTGGTACTTTTGAAGCAACACACAGACCTCCACACTCTCCCTGGGGAAGGGGTTACAGCTGCCTCATTCCCCTGCCACAGTGAGGAGGTCCGTTTCAGCCATCTGATGCCAGTTATTGGGAGAAACCAGCCTATACCCTGTGAGCAGCAGGGATGGAACTGGGAGAAGATGAACACAGGGTCGGTGACCTCATGTTTCTGGACTCCCAGACCAGGTCTAGCCAGCACTTTGTTCAGCTGCTCCTCTGCAGATCGCCAGACAGAGTTGGGATATAGGGCATGGCAGCACAATCGGAAGGTATGTAGCTGCTGGTCCTAAACTCTGCAGGCGTTGTGTGTGCAGCCGCTGTTGCTAAGCTTTACAGCCTGAGCAGATGGTGTCATTCCTAATGTGCTGCCCCTCTAGGAACAGATGTGGCTGCAGTGTGTAGTGCCCGGCTGCTGGTACTTTATTGGGCATGCTTTTTTAAAACCATCAAGGGCACATTTAATTGGAATCCAGCACATTCCGCTGTTTTCCTGGAGGCGCAAAGAACGGTTGGGAACCCTATTTGGGGGCTCCCGTATGAGCCAGGGCACCAGATTTCCACCCTGAAATCCAGCTCTGATTTCACCATTTCTCTCTGTGTACCACCCAGATCAAGATCATGAATATTAGCAGCCCCCCACTTGTTAATCCAAAATAGCTCCCACATCCTGTTTTGTACTAAAAAAAAATCACTATTTCTGTTAGTAATTAATACTAAGCATAAGCGTGCTTTGAAAACACGAAAAGCCTAAATCACTTTGCCAAGTGTGAAAGGCTGGTTAATGCGTTACAGGAAAACTGATCTTGAATACACACCATCAAACCTGTTGGGTTGACCTGGAAGGATTGGAAGCAAAGGCTTTGGATCTTTCAATAATTATTTTCCCCTTTTAATATTCCCTTTTCTGGGCCAGTCTGCTATTCTTTCGGCCCAATCTGCAGCAAACGTAAAGAAAGAGAGTCTCTGTCAACCTGCTCTGGAGATTGTGGAAACCTCAAGTCAAGAGTCCTCCCTGGAGAGTGATAGTGATGAAGAGGATGACTACATGGACGTATGATGGCGCTCCACCTCACTGCAGCAGCATTGCCAGCCAGCCTCTTGCCTCCGTGGTCCCCTTTCTGCCATCGCTGCCTCAGGTGTTGCCTCACCTGCACACAGAATGTTGGCTGTCCCTCGTCACTCTCCATGGGGATTCTGCACTCCTGGGTCTCAGAACCTTGCAAGCCTGCAGCAGCTTCTCACTCATTCCCTTGTCTCCAAGTTTGGCCTGCTGGCTGAGCAGAGAGATTGGTCTTGCTACCAAAATCTTGCATTGCTTGTTCCATTCAGCAAAACAATGGCTTATTTGTCTGAGTGTTGACTTAAAGAGCCAGACGGAAGAGAAAGCTTGTGGGTTCTGCCTCTTCCAGTTTCCTCAGCCAAGTTGTTTAGGCCGAAGGGTGACGGGATATTTTGGTGGCATTGGAAAATGTTGCGGATTTCAATATCATTTTGATAATGTCTGCTGATGTTTTTTTTAACAGAATGACACAAGAGGGGAGCTTTTTAAAAAAAATGCATCTGCAGAAGGATTGATTGCATTTATAAGGGGATGATAAAGGGAACCAAGCAGTTTTCTACTGAATGTTAACTTTGTAATATAATGAATGCATACCCTGCACAGAAAAATGAGATGTGTCACAAACATAACACACATAAAGCTTGCCTTGCTGGGTTTTGATTTTTTGGGGAGGGGGGAGGGGAAATTTGAGTTAAACAAATAGTGCAGTGCAGAGCTTTATATAAATATACATTTTTGTAATAAAGTGAAGCTGTGTTCACCTGAGCCTCCAAACTCCTCCTATGCTGTGTGCACGTACTGCCCCCCCATCAAAACTCACTCTTGTTACCTACCTTCAGTTCTCAAGTAGGAATGAAGAAGACATTGAGAGAGCAAGCGACAGAGCTCATCTCTCCTGGTGCAAATTCAACAACAGGTGAGTTCTGGTTACCAAAAAAATGACAGTTCCTCATCCACTGTAAACACAGACAGTAACATTTTGTTCTCCAGTTGGCAAGAGCTAAGCTGACCCTAATTGATAGCATTGTGCCAAATTTGGCAGATCCTTGTCTTTCAAGGCTGTTTCCCCCAATACCCAACAGCCCCTAATGCATACCTGTTAAAGCTAATTGGACCTGCCCGCTAAAAAGACAGCTTAACAGCCTTGTAGTCAGTCAAACCAGGTAACTCACCCTCAGGTTCATACCTCGGGCGTATCAACAAAAGACTGCAGCTGGAAGATACAGAAGGACCATGAGGGCAGCTTGGCTATATCAGAAACCATCTCGTTTCAAAGCCTTTCATTGGTTTATATTCAGTAGCAAATTGAATCTGCAGCTGGTTTTGTAAAGCACAAACAACATGGAATGTCCTGTAAAGGGGATTTTAAGATGACTTTTCTTCCCCCCCCCCCCCGCCCTTGTGAAATATTCCTTTTCCCTCAAAAAAAATCTTGAATCTCTTTTTGTCCTAGGAAAGGGAGATGGGGGGAACATATTAAAGCCAGCTTACTATCTTTTGACTGCCACCTTCCCTTCTGCCATGCTGCTGTTGCAGAGGGTTGAGGGCCCTGCCTTAATAGTCTGTCTTCCCGGTCTAATGGAGGTGGTGCTGGGGACTTCAGCAACCATTCTGAAGCCTTGTTGGCTCAGTTGACACAGGAGTTTGTGTTCTTCAGATGACCATAGACCAGTTCAAGATAATATCTGACCCTACACATTTGACAGGGGACACCCTCACCCTGAAGATACGCATTTGCTCTGGTTTTTAATTGGTTTCTTATATTGTATTTTGTTTTTATACCATTTACATGGCTCTAATGGTAAATTTGGGGGAGGGGGTCGTACTTTAGCCAAAGTTGTAGTTACCCTCTTTCTGGGAAGAGATTAAAAGTGACTTGCCTTTTCTGAATTTTTTCAGTAATGCCAGCCCCGCTTGTCTGAAAGGTCTCAGTTAGATGCTGTTCATGGCCTGTTTGCAAAGCACCCCTTTTAAAAAGCTGTCACATTAAAGGGAAGCTGACCATAAATAAAGGTGAGATCAATAAGTATTGAACAAATTAAAAGCCCTGCTCTCTACTGCTTTCGCTACGTAGACAGTTTGCTTCTTGCTTTAGTTACTGACTTTTGAACAGAAGCAAGTGAAAAGTGAAAAATCCTGGAAGGAGGTTCTGCAAAGACATGGCAATGTGGAAATGGTGCCCTGACCCTAGCCATCCGCTTTTACCTTCCCATCACTTCCCACCCCATGCACCCCCCTTCCACATAGTCACAAATATGCTCAGTCACTCATTTCACATGCACACTCTTGCACAGCCACACACACCTGCAAACACCACGTTCTCACAGTGCAACTAGAGGGCGCTGACCTTGTTCCTTGTAGGGAGTGTGGCTGGAAAGAAATGCGCAAGTGGCAGGCTGAGCAGTGTCTCTCTGCATTGTCCAGGTGGTACATCTGCTATGGATCCTAGAACTGCATACTGTTTGGTACATGCTGCGCAGAGGCATTCCCCAGAACTCAGAATCCTTATGTCAGTGCAGGTAATGAACAAGCAAAAAATTATCCCAGTTTTTGTTTCCCCCCCCCCCAAATGTGTTAAATGTACTGTGCACTGTAGCCATAGTGCCAGTCCTTTAAAATGGCAGGTCCCTTTCAAGACAGGCTGCTACCGCTTGGGGGGCCGGCCTCAACAGCCTTTGAAGTCTTTATAGAATTGGAACGGCATCCAAGCCCAACTGTACTTCCTTCCCTGCTTCCCTCCCCACTGAGCGGTGATAGCAGGTGCTTAGCTATGATTAAAGACTCCATCTCTCTCTTCATCAGGGCCCAAAAGAGCTTTCAAAACTCCCCAAGACTTTTGTATATTGGAAGGCATTAAGCAACCAACGTAAAGGTCCCTCCCCAGTTGCTGTGCAAGAATCCCATGGGGGACCTCAGGCAGTTTTAACAAACTCTAATGTTCCCATTAATGATTTTTAAAGGCAAGTGGTAGCAAAAAGAAGGCAAGAGAAGAGGGTAAATGGAAGGTGTTTTCTACTACCTAGTGGGCTAATAAATCTGAAGTGGACCAGCCAGAGAGTGAACTTTGTAATGAAAGCCATTTGCATTTTAATGGTAGATTTGAGAGTGGCTTTTTATTGCATTAAAAGAATGGCTAGTGTTCCCATGCAGGATAATAACCCTTTATGGACAATAGCTGTCCATAAAGATAGTAGTAAAAACTGGCTTCCAACTACCAAGGAAGAGAAGCTACACCCTGCTTACCACAGGCACCCAGCAACCAGAGGTACACTACGTCTGTACCTGGATTCACCTGGGTCCTTTTATCCCTCAGTGGTTAACACCTAATAAGACCAGACTCTGGTCTTCCTTAACTGAAACAACTTAAACTGATTCATTAAAGAGGAATAGAAAAGATAAATAACTTGCTCAACAAAAATAAACATAAAAATAACAAAGCATATAGCTGAGAACATGCTTGAACCATGAAACATCTCATGCATAACTCCAAATGTATAATAAAGACACCTCAGAACATAATAAATGAACAGTGGAGAGCTGGACCTTAGAAAGAGTTTGAAGCAATGCAACTTAGAACAGAAGTTAGCAGCACAACAGGGGAAATAGGGAGGCCAAAGGGTCGAAGCTGGTCCCTAGTCCCCACCTATGCTTCAAGCTTTCAGGGGACTTGAGAAATGGATACAAGTGGGCGTGGAATTCTGCCCTGGAAGGTCAAGACAAGGGATGAAGGCAGCAGCAAAGCAGACATGACCTTTCTGACTGACAGGGAAAGAAGAGGGCTGTGCTGGCAAAAAAAAAAAAAGCATGTATTAACTCTCATTGTGTGTCTATATTTATATGCTATAGAAAAGGTTTAAAAGATAATTTTTATCTGTGTTTTCAATATCGTTTTGCTTGTTTGCCACCTTAGGAACTTTAAGTTGGGTAGAAAGGTGGTATACTAATGTTTTAAGTAAATGAATAAATAGGAGTCTTCAGAAGAGCTAGGGAAGTATCTGTTTGCTTATAGCCTTTCTCTCCCCTCCCCCCAGTGGGGACCCACAATGGTTCTTCCTTCATTTCATCCTTGCAACCACCACCTTGTGAGATTGGTTAGGCTGAGAGTGTGGGACCAGCACAAGATCATCCACCAAGCTTCCATAGCAGAGTCGGGATTTGAACCTACTTCACCAAGACCCTTTTCAGACTCTAACCTCTACACTATACTAGCAATCACAGCAAGCAGATACTGTAATGAACACACACACAATCTCTACTGTGTCTCCCCTCCCTCCCAAATACACAAGTGGTGAGATGTTGAACACACGAAGCTGCCTTATACTGAATCAGACCCTTGGTCCATCAAAGTCAGTATTGTCTACTCAGACCAGCAGCGGCTCTCCAGGGTTTCATGCTGAGGTCTTTCACATCACCTACTTGCCTGGTCCCGTTAACTGGAGATGCCGGAGATTGAACCTGGGACCTTCTGCATGCCAAGCAAATGCTCTCCCACTGAGCCAAAGCCCCTCCCCAGATGTTTTAGGGCCAGCTCTTCCTTGCTTGCTTTTGGAGGAGAGACAGCACTGGAGACTTATGCTTTTGAAAAAAGATTTGCTTCATTTACAAGTACATAGAAGAACAGCACAAGTGGAGGCGAGGCAGTTCTATTGGCCAGATGATCCCTTACTCCACATCAGGTTGCCAGAGAGAGAAACATCCTGCAACCCCACGGTGCCACAGCAGTATCTGTCTGCTTCTCTGTCTTACCCCAGACTCAAGCTGTTGTTTCCTCACACAAACATCCCTCCCCCCCCCCACCAGTCTGAGAAGGGTTGCCTTCCTCAAGCTCTGATGGGCCCTTGAACTGGGCCACTGAGGAACCATTTCCTAACAATTATCTCCTGCTGAGAAAAACATCCACAGTCCTTAAGAAGCATTAGCATTCTTTCTTCAGAGGCCCTGGCTCCTACTAGGCATGGCCACAGGATCAAAACAAAACAGAAGTTCACCGTGTCTCACACAAGCTCATACTGGAATAAAAATGTTAGTCTTTAAGGTGTCACTGGACTTCTGTTTTGCTGCAGCAGACAAACGTTGGCTGCCCCACAGGAATTACTACAGGATCAACCCATTCACATTGATAAGGCAACATCTTGCAACACTATATTCATGTTTCACTAGCTACTCTGACTTTCCCCTGTGTGCAGGTGTGCATGAAGAAATGCTGAGAGATTGTTTGCTGCTCCCCACCCCTTTTGGTATGCAAGAACTGGTCCAGCATCTGTGCCAAGCAGACTTATGGGACCTGCCACGCTGGCAGTGCAATTTAATTGAATCCTTGTGTGCAGCAAAATAGTACCACTTTAAGCAAACAGTGACATAGCAATACTGCCCAACACCTTCAACTCTGCCACTGCTCCTTAATCACAGAACTGCATGCTAGTGAGGGCCCCATATTCGCATAAATGGACCCCCATCTGGACATGACAACATCTTACTCAACGTGCATACAAAACACAAGCCTGGCACCACAACAGCTTCTTAGCACCCTCCCGAGGCCAAACCACACCATGATGCAGCAAGCAAGAATGCAGGAAACAATGCCAACAGTCTTACGGTCTAGGGTCTTTTGTGCATGGCTGTTTCCCTCTTGGTCACCCCTCCGACACCTTCGGGTCTTTGTTTTGATTATGCATGCCGTTTCCAGCCGTCAGGTTACCTCGCTGTCCCCCTACATTTCCCTGCTTTTTGCCCACGTTTTCAGGGACCTTTTGTATCTTGAATTTGAAAATGCGGGGAAAACACGGAAATACAGGGGGAGAGTGAGGCGACCTCTCACAGTCGGAATCAGCATGCATAATCAAAACAATGACCTGAAATCAGAGTGGTGACCATGAGGGAAACATCCATGTATAAACAGCCTAGGAGACCCTGTAGGTGAGGTTGCAGTTTCATTGATGCACCTGAACAGCTTGCAGACAACCTGCTATTTGACAGGCAACTGCCAGGAGAGATGGATGAATATTCTAATTTCAACACCCAACTAGCTCTATTGGAAAAACAGGTGCAAGATTTCCCTAGAGAATGGCTCAAGATCCCACACAGACACTGCAAATAACCCAGCTACGTCCATGTGAAGAGAACCTCCCCAACTGACGTGATCATCTGGGATACTTCCTGGCGGACTACCCATTCCTTCTTTACTGCTTTCCTTTCTTTATGCTGGGACACAGATGTATAGGTCTGTATTTTACCCATCCTATAGTTGAGTAGCAAGATGGGGTTATTGCATATTGGTTTGTGAACAGATGCATTAAGATTACACCCAATGCTTACAAAGGAGGACAATCTCCTGTTGGGGCAATTGGTACAAGAAGTCCAGTGGTCCTCAGAGGAAACTATATATATGCTATCTCTTGCCTTCCTCCCTCCCTTCCAAAAGAAACTGCCTCTGTATGTCTGTCCCATGGCTCAGGGAAGGGGAACCAATATCTGGAGAGGATTCTGGATCTATTGAAGTTTCTTTCCTGCCTTCCCCTGAGAGCTATTCAGAAGCTCTTTGAGAGGGGAGAAAAAAGCTACCAATAAACTCTTTGGAGTGAAAGTGAAATAGCCCCCTGAGAACCGGGACAATCTGTAGTCGCCGTTAATGGGACGGTTGCTTTTCTTAATACTGCTGTGGCCCCTCAGGAGTGTTTCAAGAACTGTGAAACATTCCCCCTTCCACAACCTTGCCCCCCCCCCACCAGAGGAGCACCACAGTCCAAGACTCGTTTTGGGTTAGATACAGCTTGCTGTGCAGTTAGGGGAAAAGCTGTGCAGTTAGGGGGAAAGCTGCTGCACCAGCCAAGAGGAGATCAGAGAAAGGGTCCTAAATGTGGGCTTGCAAGTCTTTCACAAGTGGTTTGCAAGGCCGGGAGAGAAGAGAAGAATAGGATGAGCTGGGACCTGAGACTGTGAGACTTCATAGAAAATGTGGGGTTGCCTGTGCAAAATGGCCATGAAATATACCCTATTGCTCAGTAAAGGTATATATTTGAAATATGAAGAATGAAATAACGTTTGTGAGTATCAACCAATGTGAGAGACTCACTGACTGAGCACAAGGAACATAACATGGTGTTACTTTGAAAGTGGATCCCTAAAAGGAGAGTAAGTTTAGAACCAAGTCCTACCTCCAAAATCTGTTGGGCTACAGTGTTGGATTTAGATTAGGGAGATTTGGGTTCAAATTCATCCTTAGCCATGGTTCCCATTTAGCTCATCATTCTCTTAGCCCTAATCCTCTCACAGGACTGTTGTCAGGATAAAATTGGTGCTGGGGGAAGGCGCATTGCAAGTTTCTCTGAGGAAAGGTGAGATACACTATAATCAATAATAAAACATCAATAACAGTATTAATTATCTCATTAGCTATTTGTCCTTTTAAAAACACTACATCGGGAGGTACGAAAAATAGAACCAAATTATTCTGCAGGTGGTGAGAGATTGTTATGGGGGTGGAAGTGTGCAGTTAGGAGAGGCCAAGGAGAAAGGGGCTGAAAAGCAACCTTTCTCACGGCCCAGAGAACACAGGTACTGAGTTGGTGGCCATCAGTGCTGAAGAGAGTTACCTTGTTCATATAAAAAATGTATGTTGGTACATTTTGTAAGCCCCCTTGGGAAGAGGAACAGGATTAAAATGCTTAGGTAAATAAATGAGGAAACTGATAAAGATCATACTTGGGACACAAGCCCACCCCCAGCTCCTTTGAAGCATTGCAAAGAAGGGAGAATTTTGCCAAATATGGCTTCTCCTTGCCATCTCAGCACTGTACCCTGGCAAATGGGGTGGGTGGGTGGGTCAGCGGATGTGAAGGGGACTGAATCCTGAAACTGAATTTGAAGTGACAAATTGGGTTGCCAACTCCAGGCTGGGAAGTTCCTGGAGATCTGGGGGCAGAACCTGGGCAGGGCAGAGTTTGAGGAGGGGAGGGAGCTCAGCAGGGACAAGATGCCATAGTGTCCACACTCCAATGTTGTAATTTTCTACAGGGGAACTGATATCTGCAGTCTTAAGTGCAGTTTTAATTCTGGGAGAATGCGAGGCCCCATCTGGAAATTGGCAACCCTAAGTGACAAGTTGACTCTTTAGATACAAGTTTGTGGCCTATTTTATTAGGAATCGAGAACATTCCAGAATACCATGTTCATGGAGGAGAGGGCTATCTATGGCTACTAGTAAAAATGGATACTAGTCATGATGCATATCTATTCTCTCCAGGATCAGATGAGCATGCCTAGTATATTGGGTACTGTGGAACACAGGCAGGACAATGCTGCTGCAGTTGTCTTGTTTGTGGGCTTCCTAGAGGCCCCTGGTTGGCCACTATGTGAACAGACTGCTGGACTTGATGGACCTTGGTCTGATACAGGATGGTCTTTCTTATGTTACCAGTGCCCATTTAAAGGCCTTGGTTGCAGGCAAAACGGTGTGGCAAGAAGTATGAACAGTAGGTAGGCATCAGCTTTTCTGCACAGTCCCACCTAGAAGCTAAATTGCTATATTGTTATCAGGGAAGAGCTCCAGAACTACTTTTCCATCCCAAGACTCAGTCCTGGGTCATATGAAGGCAGGGATGCTGGGAGCCCCCCAAATATTCCCTCTAGGGTAGGCCCCTCTCATACCACCAGGACCCAGGCCAAACATCATATGGAACGAAATCACATTACTCCAAGCCCCTCCCATTATTGTTCCCCAATAAGGTTGCCAACCTCCAGGTGGTGGCTGGAGATCTCCCACTATTACAACTGATCTGCAGGTGACAGATCAGTTCACCTGGAGAAGAAGAAGAGTTGGTTTTTATATGCCGACTCTACCACTTAAGGGAGACTCAAACTGGCTTACAATCTCCTTCCCCTCCCCACAACAGACACCCTGTGAGGTAGGTGGGGCTGAGAGAATGTGACTTGCCCAAGCTCACACAGCTGGCTTCATGGGTAGGAGTGGGGAAACAAACCCAGTTCACCAGATTAGCCTCCGCCGCTCATGAGGAGGAGTGGGGAATCAAACCCGGTTCTCCAGATCAGACCCCATGGCTCCAAACCACCGCTCTTAACCACTACACCACACTGGCCACATTGAAAGGTGAACTCTATGGCATTATACCCCACTGAAGTCCCTCCCTTCCCCAAACCCTGCCCTCTTCAGGCTCCGCTCCCCCCCCAAAAAATCCAAGTATTTGCCAACCTAGAGCTGGCAACCCTATCCCTCAAGTCTTCCCTCTCAAAAAACGGATAAGGCCACAGAGCATAACCTCCTCTCACCACTGAATGAGAAAGAAAAGGCAAAGCACCTGGAGCAGGTCCTTAACCACTGGCTTTTATATTGATAAGAGAGACTGTTTTGGCTCTCACCTTTTTCCCCAGAAGGCCATGGGTGCCTGAAACAAATGCAGCCCAGCATCCCTACACAGCAGGACTCTCCAACCAGGAGCAGACAAGGGGCCTCTCAAGAGTGTTGGTCTGAAGCTTGCACACACCCCTTTTAAATGTCCTGCCTAATGAAGAGTTTTACAGAACTCGAAAGCTCACACACTATTTTCTGTCATTTCTCTGGTCTTAATGAAAGGCATCACATGGGGGGTTTTAGAGCTGAGGGACAGCCAGCCCCTGGCGTCAGAGTCAGGGGGTCCCTTGACAGAAGGGGGAGGGAGAGTTCTGTAGTTTGCATTTACCTTCACTAGACCTTCCCAGGGGTGTCAAGCGGCTGTTAAGTGTTTCCTGTCTTGTCTCAATACTGCTAACTAGCCAGGAAGGGAGGGCAGCAA
The DNA here is from genome assembly GCF_029931775.1 of Euleptes europaea. Classification (NCBI taxonomy): domain Eukaryota; kingdom Metazoa; phylum Chordata; class Lepidosauria; order Squamata; family Sphaerodactylidae; genus Euleptes; species Euleptes europaea. The sequence continues at coordinate 40,621,221 of NC_079324.1, forward strand.
ACCCTCCTTCCCTTCATTTGCAAGGGCCCCTCAGACTGTCCCACAGCTAAAGCAGAGACAGGCTTTCCTGGAGGCTGACAACCCCCATCCCCCATGACCCCAGGTACTGCCACTGGCACCAGGGATGACTTCCAGTTTCTTCCTCTGATCTGTTCCTGGTCTCTGAGCTACTACCTACTTGACAAGGCCCCCAAAGGCTACCTCAGACAGTGTGCCTTGCTGTCTTGCCTCAAAAGGCCACTTAGGGTTGCCAACCTTCAGGTACTAGCTGGAGATCTCTTGCTATTACAACTGATCTCCAGCCAATAGAGATCTGTTCACTTGGAGAAAAGGGCCGTTTTGGCATTTGGAGTCTATGGTATTGAAGTCCCTCCCCTCCCCAAACGCCACCCTCCTCAGGCTCCACCCCAAAAATCTTCAGGTATTCCCCAACCTGGAGCTGGCAACCCTAAAGGCCACTTGAGCCGAGCTAGGCCAGCAGCAGCTGGCAGTGGTTGCGTTTGTCTGGGTCAGATAAAAGTTTTACTCTACACCCAACAGAAAGGCAGGCAACACTTTGGGCAACTTCATTTTTCTTCTTTAAAGTATTTCTATATTGTTGCTACACACACACACACACACACACACACACACTTACACTTCAAAGTGGTTCACCAAACCCACCTCCAGTACTGGAGAGCTGAAAATGCTAGATCCCAGCTCAGTTTGAGTGGGGAGGGATTTGTATAAATCCCTGCACTGAACCAGGATTTTTGATTTTTAAATCACTATAACTGTGATTGTTGTAACAAAACCAGGGACTCCTCTATCGGCTGGAGATCAGTTGTAATAGTGGGAGATGTCCAGCTAGTACCTGGAGGTTATGCAACCGAAACTAGGACTAGTGCCCCAAAAGTGGCTATTGGAATTCTTAGGCACTTATGGCAAAGAATGCAAACATAAGAAATTTTTGCTGCTACCAAAATATATTGTACTAGGAGCACAACACAAACCAACAAACTCAGACAACAACTCTATACAATAGATGCACTACCATGCTCATACATGTATAAACTTCATCTGAAGAGGCATCAAATGTCCGTATAACTTTTAGTCCTTGATGGTAAGCAGTGGAAAAAATGCTGAAAGTCCTTGAAGCCGTGTAGTGGAAGCCAAAATAAGTCTCCGGCAAGGTCCTTATTTCGCAACTGCTTCTTCTTACCATCAAGGACTAAAAGTTATACGGACATTTGATGCCTCTTCAGATGAAGTTTATACACGTATGAGCATGGTAGTGCATCTATTGTATAGAGTTGTTGTCTGAGTTTGTTGGTTTGTATTGTGCTCCTAGTACAATATATTTTGGTAGCAGCAAAAGTTTCTTATGTTTGCATTCTTTGCCATAAGTGCCTGAGAATTCCAATAGTACCTGGAGGTTGGCAACCCTATGGGTTACCCAGAGGAAATTGCTCAGTCTCCCATAGATACAAGGAAGTTGGAGATGAGGACAAAACCCCATAAGGTGGGGAGGGTGGTGTTACCCTGCTAACCTGCAGAGCTGACAACTGTTTGTTGTTCTGTGGACCCTAACAATGTATTTGACCATGGGCAGTTATGTGGAGCAGTGGAAGCTATTTTGTCGTTATAGGAAACTGTCTTTAGAAAACACCACCTTCCAAAGTATGGCAGAGTCTCTAAGGGTAGAAAAAACATTCACAACAAGGAGATACAAGTTGCAGGAAAGATGGCATCCCTATTAACAAAATCCAAAAGTGAAAGGTGGTGGGAGGAGAGAGGAGACCTTTTTTTGTCTCCCTGGTCACAATATTGCCTTTGAGGTCCCCCTTCATCTAGCAACAGTGTTGGTCTTTTATTTGTTTAAAAGTGCATTAGCAGTAAATCAAGGTACATTTATTTCCCCTCTGGGGTTTCCTGTATGTCAAAGCCATGTTAATTCTTTTTGAGCCCCCCCACCCCTCAGCATTGCTGGCTGCAGATCCTTCCTCTCTTTGTCCCTTTTGGACATCAAAAGACTGCAAGGGGGGCAGGCTTGGCTGGGGAGAAGCTCCTCCCTGCTTGTGAGCCTTCATAAACCAGAAACTCACCTTGGGTCTAAGCTGAGTTGTGTTGAGACCCATCCCAAAGCTCCGGATGTCTGTGGGAAACCAGCAAGATTCCTTCTGCCCTTGTGTGTGGTGTGGGATGGTTGTTCCTCCCTTGTACTGAGGGTTGTGGTGGATCTCTCATTGTGGGAAAATGCAAGCTGTACCTGGTAGGTAGCTTTTCTTCTTCTTAACTCCCTGATGATGCAAAAGGATGCTGTGTCTCCCCTTTCTGGAGGATGGGCAGTTGGTTTACAGAGGGCTCAATTCCAGTGGGAAGTTCTGTGCAAGAACCCCCACTACAATGTATGGAAATCAATGTGGATTGGCTGTGGGTTCAAATGTACTTTCTGCCATTAAATTTGCCGGGTGCCCTGTTGGTCGAGTTACAGTTTCTCAGTTTTGAGGATGAAAATGGGAAGAGAGAGATCCATGTGTGCCGCCCTGGCCTTCTTGAAGGAAAGGATGATAAAAATGTAATAAATAGATGGATCCCTGTAAGAACATTCCTGTTTCAGTAAGGGACCTTTCACTGGTTGGGGGGGGGGGGCTTCCTGCTGGAGTAGAAGAGCAGGAGGGCGATGTGCGGATATCCGTGTCTGCAGGCAGTTTGCATAGTACTGACCGGGAGATGCTTTACAAGGCCAGCAGGCAGGTGATGGGCTCGCATGCCAAAAGGGCCCAGCTATAGCTCAGCAGTCATCAACGTTTTCAGCTAGAAGTAAAACAAGGTGGCCGTGGGGAAGCTTCCTAAAGGCCATGTCCTTTGTCTCACATTCCACAATTGCACATACCGGAGGGTGCAGGAAAGTGAGAGCCTTTTTCCTGAAACAACTAGCAGATGTATTTTTAATATATTGTGTTAAATTTCATATCAAAGAAAACTGAGCATATGGAAAGAGCCTTTGAATGCCATCCTTCCATCCTCCGTACCCATAACTCATTTGTTGGAGACCCTCGTGGCTTCTTTGCTCACAGTTATACAAGCCCAGTGTAGGATGTTTCTTCCATCTTTTTTTATACAGGGAACTATTAGTCTCCCCCACCCCACTGCGTGATTGAACAAGTGTCCCAAACATATATTGCTAAGTGTCCGGGAGGTCATTTGTGAAGAGCGACTCCATCTGACACTCTCTCGCACACACACACCCATATCAGTAACTTTTAAACTGTGGATTGTCCCCTTGGTGGTAGGGTGCTCCCCTTCTGCACTCCACTTTCCATAACTTCTGCAGGATTCCCTTTTAAAAATATTTCCTACAAGGCCTTGTGCTCCTCCACTGTGCAAGAGTTCCGCAGGGCTTGCAAAATGGAGCTATACCGTCAGGCCTACGAGGGCAGCTGCTAGCTATTCTAAGTTATCCATCATACTGGCCTCCTCATCCCTTTCCCCCCACTTGTCATCTGTAGGGGAGATTCTGCTGTCCGGTTTACTGCAGTTAGTATTATTTTAATGCCATCTTGTTTTAAATTGCTATGCTTGCTGTGTTTTAATTATTGATTTTAATGTGTTCTGGTTTTGTTGATTTTAAAGGTTGTAACCCGCCCTGAGCCGGGTTGGACTGGGAATGAGGGTGGGCTATAAATGCAAAAATAAATAAATAAATAAAGCGGCAACTTTTTTTTTTAAAGGCAGGAACAGCAGGATTGCTTTTCTCCCCCTGTACACACAGAAAGGCTGTATCCTCCCAGCGAGCCTCATTCCCCACCCCACCACATATCCAGACCACTGGGACTTGGGAGTTTCATACATGGGATTCTCTGGAAAGGCCAGTGGCTCACCCAACCCCTTCTGGCCACTTACGAAGAATGTGGGATTAGAAGGATGCGAGGGTGATCTGGCCAGGAAATATATTCCCGAGGTTCTTATGCAAGGGCAAAACTCAGGATCATGTGGTCCAGAGTGGTAAGGCATTAACTGTTCTGCGATCTAGAGCTGGCATTGTGAATCCACAAAAGCCAACCAAATAGGGACCAAATATATATATATATATCAAAAAAAGACAAAGGTAGGCAAGCAAGGCTGATGTTAGCTTATCCAGACCACCCCCATGATCAAAGTGAAAAAATTACACCCCCTCCATTTAAGAGCCCCCCTTGTTTTGCTGTCTGAACAAGCCTCCTGATTTTCCTTCCAATGTCAGAATAATGTAAGAACACTTTGGGTCCCCACTGGAGATAAAAGCAGAGTATCAATGAAGTAAATAAAAATGTTAAAAGATAATTTTCTGAACCACATTGGCTCCTGTCCCAAGGCAGTAACTGCTCTAAAAACTAAGAAGTCAAGAGGTGCTTCAACATTTGGTTCCAACTGCTTTCCAAATAATCCAGATGGGTAGCCAGCCATATTTGTCTATAGCAGCAAAATAAAACACCTGTCCAATGGCACCTTAAAGACCAGAATATGTTTTGTTAGTTGTTAACTTGCCACTCGACTGCTGTTATTTTGCTTTAAAGATATGTTTAAATTCAGTTAAACATATGAATTGATAGGAACTAAAGTTTTGTGTTGCATTAACAAAAGGCTGATACATACTGGGCTGGTTAGTGCCCCCCCCCCCCCCCGCCGCCCTTTTGTTCCTTTTTTTTTTTCAAAGGCCCACATTCTTTTAAAATGTTGCATCTACTTTTACCATGGTGAACTTCACCAAAGTGTCACCCCAACGTATGACTGCTCTGTGCTTTCAAGTCCTTGCTAGAGGTTATGAAGCCAGGTCTAGTAAGGAGATGTTAATATAGCCTTATCTAGCACACTTGGGTGTCACTTCTGACGTAGTTCATGTATACTGACTCAAAGCAGATCTTAGTGCAAAGTCACAGAATGACCTATGTCTCCTAATCCTGTGGAAACAGACTTCTTAGTGTATGTTGAATCAGTGAGCATCCCACAGGAGACTTTTTTTTGGGGGGAGGGGGATGGCTTTTGCTATTTATAATTCACAAGAGAAACTTGCAAATTCTCTTCTGTTATTAGTAACATTAATCTGATAAGGTAAGCAAAAAAACAAAACAAAACCCTATTGTTAAATGTATGGTCACAGAGGACCCCAACAATTTTGCTTTCTGTGAAGCGGAACGATTATTGTTCTGCTGCTCTAAATGGTTGCTGCAGTCTTCCTTGCTGGCCATGCATCTTTTTAAATTTCAGTTTGCACCCCTGACTTTAAACAAGAGTGGCTTCTCTTGATTGCTTATCTGAACAGAATCTGAAACAGAAACACGGGGCAAAATGTAAGGCGCAGGAACCACTGCTGTTAAGGAATCAGAATGCATCTCCCTCCAGGGCTCTAAGACCTGTTAAGGAGAGCTGTCCTCAACAGGAACCAGATCTCAGAGGGTGCTTTCAGACCTGCCAAATAATGCACTTTCAGTCAATTTCAATGCCCTTTAATGATTATTAGCAAGTGGATGTTGCCATTTTACACAGTAAAATACAGCTGCAAAGTGCATTGAAAGTGGATTGAAATTGCATTATTTGGCAGGTCTGAAAGCGCCCAGAGTGGTTGAAGTGTGACCCCCAAAAAAGATTTATTCTGCTTTAAAGACTTTCACAACTGTGCTGGAGGAGGGGGAGGGAACATGTAGGGGGGACTTGCTTCTGCTTCTGCTTGGCCCCATCTCCGTTGCCAGACCATTTGGCAAGTTTTGCAATAATAGATTCTCAATGCCTACTAGTATCCTTCGTTTTCTTCCATTAGAAACAAAAGCGGCCCCTCACCTGGGGGTTCCTCCTTCAGCTGTGGACACGTCCCCTCATCACAGCTCTGTTGTGGTCACTCTTGAGGATCGGGACCTCTGGAACAAGTTTCACAAAGTGGGAACTGAGATGATTATCACAAAGTCTGGACGGTGAGTCAACTCTTGACAAGGTTAGAAAGCTGTAAAACCGAGATGACAATGCTCTTCTCGGTCCATCCTAAGCCAAATGGTCCTTGTTGGGGAGCAGCATTATCCTCTGGTCATTTCTTAATATTAATTGCCTTCTATTATATACACTCGATTATGAATTGAGAATGTCAGGTTCTACTTAATGTCATTTTTACATTGTATTTTGTTTATATGCATAAAGATACAAAGCCTAACCAAATGCCAGAAAAAATGTAATGTATTTTAAAAGTATTATTAAAATCCAGACATAAGTCCCTCTGAGTGGAAAAGCACAATTAAAACAATAAAGAAAATCCCAGTACAATAACAAACAACAAACAATCCAAAGAAAGGAAAAACTAAATCATCCCCAAATAGCACTGATTAAGGAGAGTCCTCAACCCTGTAATCATTGTAATAAAAGTAAATGTTTATACTATTAAAAAATGGTGGGAAATCCTCAGGAGTCTGAAAACAAAAATCTTTCGTTAGGACCAATTAAAACAACTCAACACAGGGTGCATACTTTTGAGTTTTGCAGAATTCTTCATTATGCTGGGCGTTAAGAAACAAAACGAGGGGAGGGAGCAGAAAAAAGATCTCTTGGTGGCCGTGATCTCAATGTGTCCTTTTCAAACTCTATAGAATGCTATGCTAGCATCAGTGAACGCAGGGTATCAGGGTGAACCATGCGCATACTGGGAACAAGAGGCAAAAATTGGAACCCCTCTAATCAAAAATATAACAACTAATAGTTGATCAAACATGCTTCTAAGGCCAAATGGAACATACAGGCTGAGAGGAAAGCTAGTAGTACTTATATTAGTAGGATGCTGGCAAGGAGGCCGTTTAGTTTTTAGCAGTTTAAGCCTGAGAGATCTCTCCTCTTTCATTGTTTAAACATCCAGTCTGATGAAGAGTTCTGGAGAAATCAAAAGCTTGCTCACTATGTTGTATTATTTTGGTTGATCTTATCTTAATAAAAGGTATTACATGGCTTCTGGTTTTGGATTAGAGTAAAAGGGAATCCACTGTGTGGTACTTCTTTCTCTGCTAAAACTGAAGTAAAAACAAACAAAACAGAATCTTCATTTTCCTATGATAAGCGATTTTGATGATAAGTCCAAACAAGACTGAGCAGGAAACGAGCATTTTAATCTCAGACCCTGGGGATAAATTGTGCGTCTCTACTCTCACGTTATTGAGGCTAGACTGCTTTCTCTTTACAGTTTTGAAAGGGAAGCTTGCCATGGTTCTTAGACTGCAAGTGTGTGTGTGTGTTAAGTGCCATCAACTTGCTTCCGACTCATGGCGACCCTATGAATCAATGTCCTCCAAAATGTTCTATCTTTGACAGCCTTGCTCAGGTCTTGCAAATTGAGAGCTGTGGCTTCCTTTATTGAGTCCATCCATCTCTTGTTGGGTCTTCCTCTTTTCCTGCTGCCCTCAACTTTTCCTAGCAAGATTGTCTTTTCTAGACTGCAAGTAGCAGGACCCTTTTTTCTTCAAGTTCTCATCAGGCATTTTTTAACAGTCATGAGGACTACCGGTATGTGTGTGTGTAAAGTGCCGTCAAGTCGCAGCCGACTTATGGCGACCCCTTATGGGGTTTTCAAGGCAAGAGACTCACAGAGGTGGTTTGCCAGTGCCTTCCTCTGTATAGCAACCCTGGACTTCCTTGGTGGTCTCCCATCCAAATACTAACCAGGGCTGACCCTGCTTAGCTTCTGAGATCTGATGAGATCAGGCTAGCCTGGGCCATCCAGGTCAGGGCTCGTGAGGACTAGAACCCTTTTATAAAGAACATGGAAACCATATTCTAAGAGCCTGAAACCTGTGTGCAACAGCCATCTACTCTTCTTTTAAATACAGTTACATCAGTCCAAAAGTAAGGTGGATAACAAGAAAAGTCTTGGTTGGTATGTCTATTAGAGAAAGTTCCCAACAGGACTAAAGCATAACACTGATAATTATATCACTGTCTTTGTTCCTTTCTGCAGACGAATGTTTCCACAATGCAAGATCAGAGTCTCTGGCTTGATCCCTTATGCCAAATATCTGATGCTTGTAGATTTTGTGCCAGTAGACAACTTCAGGTACAAGGTAAATAATTTTCCCACTTGGGCGAACAAGATCCCATAAGCCACCAGCTGGCTACAAAAACAGAGAGTCTGACTGTCCTTCATTCAGTGGAGGGCTCAGTTTATTGGAGCTTATTTCAAGCTTTTTGGTCTAGCAGCTGGAATTAGTAATCAGTTGCTATCAGGGGAGGCTTGTATGCAAATTCTAACTGGGTTAACAAATAAAGCCCGCATGTTTTGCAGTACCCAAGTGAAGGGGGTGGGCATGGACCCTCAGGCCTTGTTTGGTCACCAAAGTACTGTATTTTCCAAGCGCTCTAATCTCTCCCAGGAGGCCACTGGGAGAAGTGAAGCATGAGTCAGTGTTATTTGGGACACAGTTCTTAATGCCAATGAATTCTATTCAGCTACCATGAGGCCAGTGCTTCCTCATTATCTAAAGGGAAATGCTTCCCAAATCAGTGCTACTGAAGATCTGATTTTTCTGCATATAAATTGGAGAGACACAGCTCTGTTACACTGCAGAAGGTTGAAGAAGAGTTGGTTTATTATATGCCGACTTTCTCTCCCACTTAAGGGAGACTCAAACCGGTTTACAATCACCTTCCCTTCCCCTCCCCACAACAGACACCCTGTGAGATAGGTGGGGCTAAGAGAGTGTGATTTGCCAAAGGTCACCCAGTTGACTTCGTGTGTAGGAGTGGGGAAACAAATCCAGTTCGCCAGATTAGCCTCCGCCGCTCATGTGGAGGAGTGGGGAATCAAACCCGGTTCTCCAGATTAGAGGCCACCGCTCCAAACCACCGCTCTTAACCACTACACCATGCTGGCTCTTGAATGTTAATGTGTAAGAGAGAGACCTGTCTCTTGAGTAAGGATGAATTGGGGTGACGGTTCCCAACCCTGCACTTCTCTGAAAAATCTGCTGATCAACTGGGTGGCAGAGTCGGTGTGAGGCTCACTGCCCAGGTGACCAGCAGAAACTTGGGAGCCCGAGTTACCATCCTCAAGCCTGGAGTTCTCCTGGAATTACAACTGATCTCCAGCTTTAAAGGGCAGACTCGATGGCCCTACTGAGCTCCCTGCCATCCCGAAGCACCCTTCATACATCCAGGAATTTCTCAAGCTGAAGTTGGCAATCCTAGGAGCAGAAGTCTTGGGAGATTGGGTGGAGGCAGGAGGGATTTATCCTGGGCCCAACAGGGACAGCCGGGTGAAAGGCAATTACCTGCTCTATAAGGCGCAGCCCCCCCCCCCCTGAGTTTCTGCATGAGTCGCTGGGTGTGAATCATGTGAGGACACAGCCAACAACCGCTTCAAGAATGGGTAGGTAATTTTGCTGCATCTCTGTTTCAGCAATGATAGAATGACCCAGCTGCATATGATACAGAGATGCTAAAGCTGCAACTCATGAAGAGATGCAGTGGGCGGCCTTTTTTATAGGTGGCCATTTTGGCCTCAGTGATGTAATCTATTTATTTCTCAGTCTGGCAATAAATGCTGCCCTAGAATTCACTTAGCAAGCTATTCAATCTGCACCCCTATCCCTTATTAGCTGCGTGTCTCGCAACACATCTTGGTGCTTTCCCCCCTAGTGGAACAAGGACCAGTGGGAAGTGGCCGGCAAAGCAGAGCCTCAGCTCCCCCGCCGGACGTACGTGCACCCCGACTCGCCTGCCCTGGGCAGTCACTGGATGAAGGAGCCCATCTCCTTTCAGAAGCTCAAGCTGACCAACAACACCTTGGACCAGCAGGGCCACGTAAGCTGAGGTCTGGAGTGAGGTGTTAGGTCAAATGGTGGGGGACGGGGCCCGGGCAGAAAGCCAACAGCCCTCCTCCTTACTGCCACGGAGGAATGGGGGCACAAGACTCAGGGAAATGGGCAGGAGAGGGTGACTGCCTGCTCACTCCACAGCATAATGTGACGCCCAGGTCCTGCACCTAAGGCCGCCTTTTCTGTCCGATGGCAGTTACGTTTTCTTTCCAAGAGCAACGTCTTTGGGGCTGTGCCATGCTAACTGGAGAATGTTCTTCCTGAGAATGGCTGAGAGTTCTCTTAAGCAAGCCCTCCTGACCTCCTCTCCAGAACGTCTCTAGAAAATGCCCCTCTCCTGCCAGTTCCACAGCAAATTCCCCCGGAAGGACCTTCAGACTCTCACCTTCCTTGATGCATGACTTTTACTTTCTCCACTTTGCACATATTGGCTCCTCAGCCCTCCTTTTCCTCCTTCAGTTTTTTGCATTGTCTGGACCAGCCCTGTCTCCTTCCCAGGCCCCCCTTTAAAGCAAAGCTTTGCCCAAATCACTGTAACCTGCTTTCCCTTTTTGTGCTCAGGCTTCCTTTGTATCAAAGCTCTGTCCTGGACCACTTACACCTGTCCTTTCTTCAAAAGTATTTGAAGAAGACTTGCCCAGCAGATATTTCTTCTGTCCTTTGGCTATCAGTAGGCCTACCCCTCACCCATCCAACTGCCCAGGTCTCTGCCCGCTCCCATACTGCAAATGCTAAGCAAAGGTGAATTGTGAGTTCCTCTCTGCTTCCAAAAATGGGAGAGCTGGCGTCCTCTGGTAACTCTTCCTAGGGGGAATAGGCCCCATTTGCCTCCTTGGGCACTTTCCCCACCAGCGAGCTGTTGTGCAGGCCTGAAAGGCGATCCTGAGGCGAGATCCTCTATGTTCAGTGCCTTCTCTCTTCCACTTCCAGACAGTCCTTCACTCGATGCACCGCTACAAGCCTCGCTTCCATGTCATGCAGGCCGACGACCCCTTCAGCGCCCGCTGGAGCCCCTTCCAGACATTCAGCTTCCCAGAGACAGTCTTCACCTCTGTCACTGCATACCAAAATGAGAAGGTGTGTATGCATGTGAATAGAGCCCCCATGCTGGGCTTCTGCTTGAGCTCCCACCATATATACAATATTGACAGAGGAGGGAGGGTGGTCAGTTTCCCTGCTAACAGGCTGATGCGGTGGGGTGGGCTGTGGCTTAGTGGTAGAGCATGGGTTTGGCATGCAGAAAGTCCTGGGTTCTATCCCTGGCATCTCCAGTCATCAGGTAGTTGATGATGTGAAAGACCTCCACCTGAGACCCTGGAGAGCTGCTGCCAGTTTGAATACTGACCTTGATGGACCGATGGTTTGATTCAGTGAAGCTGCACCTTGGCTTGCCCTCCCAGTTTTGTTCTAGCACAGTCCATCTGGTTTATATTTATTTGGGTATTTAAATATTTATAGCCTGCCTTTCCTTGATGGCTCAAGGCAGCTTACAACTCCAAATTTAAAACATACAAAATACAATACTTCCAATTTTGTGTGTGTGCGTGTGCTGTCAAATCACAGCTGACTTATGGTGACCTGTAGAGTTTTAAAGGCAAGAGACATTCAGAGGTGGTTTGCCATTGCCTGCCTCTGTGTCACGACCCTGGTATTCCTTGGTGGTCTCCCTTCCAAATGCTAACCAGGGCTGACCCTGCTTAGCTTCTGAGATCTGATGAGATCAGGCTAGCTTGGGGTATTCCAATACCCCTCCCTTTTAAAAATACCTGTACCCTGCACTCTGTTAAAAGCCCTAGCAAATAAAATGGCCATGCAATGCTTTCTAAAAACCTTTGGAGATATTCTCCCCCTCCCTTACTTCTTAGGGAGCTCGTCCCATATGAGGACAACCATAGAAAAACCACAGAACACCATAAGAACTCAGAACACCAAAACACAGAAAAACCCATAAGATGAGAACAACCACAGAAAAAGCACAGGCTCTTGCTGATGCCAGGCAGGCTACCTTAAGCAGGGGCACAGGCAGTAAGTGTCAATCTGTCAACTAAAGTTGGTGCACAGGGATATAGGGGGAGAGATGGTCTTTTAGGCTGCTTCTGGTAGTGTTTTTTTTTTTTCATTTTAAGTCCTGTGTTTCCAAAGGGCAGTGGGCATTCTGTACTGGAAACCCATGCTCAAAGCTTCAGCAATATGAAGCCGTGTGGATAGAGATATCATTGTGCTCAAACCATTGCTGATGTGGCTGTCATTTTAATCTCTGTGCATGGAACTTGAATCCTGTGCCAGCAGAAAACTGACACCCCCCCTCCCCACTGCATGCAGGTAGACATGGCCTTTTCCAGTTGTCTTATGACAAAATGATACCTTCACCCCTTTCTTCCAGAAACTGGTAGCTCAGAGCATCACTTAACCAAAGCTGCACAAGGCTAGGCCAGACTTCCATACAGGTGGGCAGAAAAATTAAGAAGAACCAAGCATGTTTGCTAGGAACCGGAGCACGCAAAATGTACAAAAGTAAAACAGTGTGGGTAGAAGCTATAGACAGCATGAATTAGTAGTGAATGATAGCTCTGCCTGCTTTTGCTGGTGCATGCAGACTGGCAAGCTACAGCAGACAGCTCTGATCTTAAACCATTGCACATATAGTATGAGTGGGGGAGGATACCAGCTCCATGGGGACTGAATCTTAGAGGTACAATACCTGTAGACCAGGGGTAGGGAACCTTTTTTCCTCCAAGGGCCATTTGGGTATTTATAACATCATTTGCGGGCCATACAAAATTATCAATTTAAAAATTAGCTGGCCAAGTCCCAAGCAGGCAGCTGCCCCAGATGACCCCCCCACATGGGCAAGCAGGCAGGCATCCAACCGGTGGCGCACTTGCCTGCCTGGTGGCACAGGATGGTCTGTTGCACCAGCTGGGCGTAGCCATCCAGCCACACACAGGAGTTGCTCCTGCTCCACATGGTCAGGGCCGGATTCTACAGCTGGCTCCTGCTACCTCCGCCTGCAGGGATGAAATGAGGACATGCTGGCTAAGAACTCCCCCCCCCGCATTCTGGCCCTGCCCCCTTTGACCCCTCCATTGTCACCACTTCCATCCCCAGCCCTCTTGTAGTACAGAGGGAATACATTTCTCCATGGCCCGGGTGGGAAAGGGTTAACACAGTTTCTTGGAACGTCCTAGCACCTCCATATCTAATGATTCTTCTGCAAGGGGAATAAAAGGTTCCTTTTCTCTGCAAAACAAACTCACATCCGCCTTGAATAGAGGCTATTCCTGTCCGCAGGGGGGTGGGGGGGATCACCAGTCTTCCATCCTTCTGAGCTAGAGATCTGCCAGGACCCACGAAGGGCCAGACCAAATGACTTCGCGGGCCTTAAACGGCCCCCAGGCCTGACGTTCCCCACCCCTGCTGTAGACGGTCTCAGAGTTCAATCCCTTTAAAAGACCTCCGCTTGAGCCCCTGGAGAGCTGTTGTCAATCCAAGCAGACAACACTGCATTAGGAGGACCAATCAGAGAGGTGAGTGTGGGTTCTGACTCTGTCTTGTCCTTTTTTTCAAGATTACAAAACTCAAGATCTACAACAATCCATTTGCAAAAGGCTTCAGAGAACATGGGAGGAACACACGCAGGTAACAGGTTCCTCCGGGTGCCTTCCAGACCACGCAGCCATGCCGTTGCACAGTTCCTGTTTGTTCCCTTGGGGAATTCTCCAGAGGGATCTGCCAACATCCTTCATGGTGGCAAAATCTTCCCTTCCATTTGCCTCTTGCTGGGGCCCTTTTTGGGGAGCCCTGCCTGCTGTGTCTCAGGATCTAGTCTGCCCATTCACTGGTTGCAAAGGGGTAGATTTTCCCACCTACTTCCCTGCATAACAATATTGTGGTCAGTGTTGTGGAAAATGAACTCCTGGGGGAGAGGTGCCCTATGGTAGATTTGCCTGTCTCCTGGATTGCTTCCCACTGACCTTATGCTATCAGGGCCTTGGAGGTCCACAACCCAGGCCTAAGTCCTGCCAAACTTCTAGCATGTGGTGTTTTTTGCCCCTCAGGGAGGGTCGAGGCCAGAAGAACAGTCCTGCCAAAGGTCAGAAGAGAACACTGATGGAAGAACCCAAACCTGATGTGGACGAACTGGGTAATATTATAAAGGCAACAAACCAGAGAGGCATTGGGTAGATGTGGGTAGATTAAGGGAGGGGCCATGGCTCAGTGGTAGAGCATCTGCTTGGCATGCAGAAGGTCCCAGGTTCAATCCCCTGGCATCTCCAGTTAAAAGGGACTAGGCAAGTAGGTGAGGTGAAAGACCTCAGCCTGAAACCCTGGAGAGCCGCTGCCAGTCTGAGTAGACAATACTGACTTTGATGGATCAAGGGTCTGATTCAGTATAAGGCAGCTTCATGTGTTCATGTGTACCACATGTCCTAAGATAAACCTGCCCCCACCCACCTGCCATGGCTTCTGGCTCCAATCATCAGACATAATGGAACCTGGCTTATAATCGATTTATTGGTGCTATTTATTTTGTCCCATCCTGCATTGGCCTGGCCCCATTGAGGGCTGGACACGTGAAGAGAGTGTGGAGAAAATGGATGTGATATTTTTCTTACTCAAATACCATCACATTTCTGCATTAGTCAAGCAATCTAAATACTGTCAATTCTTATTCCATGGTCAGTTCCTGCAAATAAATTATTTAACTTGCAAATGAATTTGAGTTTGCAAAATGTAACCTGTTAACACAGATAAAAACTGTAATATTTCTAGTCAGGTTTTTTGTTTTTTTAAAGGCTCATAAGTCATGCTTTTGCACCCATTCTGTATCTGTAGACCTAACCGAGAACAGGGCGGGGATCAGACTCCAAAGGCCTGCACTGTGAAATCATCACCAGCAGCAAAAATGAGAGCAAGAGATGCTTTAGGGGTGGGAGAAGTCAAGAAGGCTAGTCTAAGGGCCACTGAACCATGAGGGCCCAAGATGAGCAGCCAGACCCTGCCAACTGCTGAATTAATTTCCTTGGCTACATTAATCATATTTTCTCTCTACAACCTATGCTTCGTAATGGGAGTCATTCCAAGTTTATTTCTGTTACCAAAGCAATTCCACACTGTTTCTATTTGCCAAGGTAATCCAAGTCCAACTCTAAACAAACAAACAAAAAAACCCGATTAGGAATCCTCTGTTCCTTATTTTGTTCACTATTTTGCATAATTAATTCTGGGTTTGTTGTTCAGTGTTCATGCGCCCACCAGGATCTGCGCAGACCGTCTAAGATACACTCCCAACCACTGGCAATTTACTCAACCCCTCCCTCCCTCAGTTTTTGAGATTTCAACAGGCACAACCTGCATACTTCCAAATAGATCTTTGCAGCCATAAGAGCTAGGAAATCATTGTGGGGCACGGGTGGGAAAGCAGGGTGGACGTTGTGGAGGCTCAAGCCGCTGCCATCATTGCCCCAGGTGATTCTGCTGTTCTATGGAATCATAGCACCCTGGCAGGGTCAGTCCCGTAGGAGGTTTCTGAGGGAAAGCAGCAGAAGCAGGTTCGCCAGGCTCTTTAGTAGCTGAAACCCACTGCCTGGAACTATGGGAAAGGCAGGGTATACGTTATTAATAAATAGTGTAGGACTCTGTGATTGTTGCTGCAAGCAGACTGGTTTCCTTCCTCTCCTATTGTCCTCATTCATTTTTTGGTCATCTTCTCTTCCAGACTTGGAGAGGAGTGAAAACATGGCTGTGAAGGAAGAGAGCCACATCATGCCAGTCAGTAGCAGCTGCCCCTTCTGGGTCTCAGAGCAAAACAGCACCCACACCATCCCCACACAATCTCCAGCTCCAGGGGAGCACGCAGAACCACCTGCCCAAGAACAGCACATGCCAACACCACCGTCCTCCTCCCAGGCATACAGGCAAGAATCAGCATGGCACTGCTGGGTGGGGGGAGGGGAGGGGAGATGTGGATGGAATTACCACAGTGGTTGACTTACAAGGATTTGGTCAGCCTACTTTGCAGATATTAAATTTCATTAAAACTTCTCATAGCATGTTGGGAGAAATATTGAGCAGAAGCCCACAAACTGCCCTTCTGTTTCCCTGTGTCGCCTCCCAACCTCAGTCTTGTCTTCTCAGCATGCATGTTGATGGCACTGTATATACAAAACGTTCTACTAATAATCCTGGCAGACCTTTCCTACTAGGAGCCAACAACTGGCCTGGAGCTGAAAGTGGAGGAGTGTAGGGGACTGAGGGATGGTAGGAGGCATCAGTGAATGGTTGACAAGAGCCATTGGAGACAGAATGAGGGGTAGAGAGAGAAAGGAATGGTCCTATTGGGAAACCTTGCTGGGATATCATTGGCCTGGAGATCCTGACCAGGTGTGGTATTTTGAAGGACATAGGAAGTTACCAATGTCTGATTGGAAACAGAGGCAACTTGGCCCTTAAGGACGCCTCAAGGGCATTTCAGTTTCATTATTCATCCTGAGATAAAAGAAATAAACTCTTAACTTCTATCTTTCTCCCATCTCCCTTCCCCTTTTCCATTTAGGTCCCATGAGATGGGTCATAGTCCACTGCCAGCCTCTCTCCAGGACATCACTCCTCTAAACGAATTTCGGGCCAGACCTCATACACTGGACGTAGCCGTGGTTCCTGAGCAAGATGCCAAACAGCTTTCAGAAGGTTTCACCAATCTGACACCGCTTTCCATCCCTTTTCCACCTCCGCAAGATTATTCTGGGATGGTTGGTACAGCAGATCCTGCTGGGAAACCAGGACTCCGAAGGCCTGTGTACAGCCCCTATGCCCCTGATCAAAATCTCAACCAGTGGATGGTTCCTCCACCTGCTCAATATAGGGCTGTAACCTATTCTGCATTTTCCACAGACTACAGTACCCAGGCAGCCTCAGGAGCCGCCCATGGCAGCATGGCAGACTGGGGCCAATACTCTTTGTTCCCCTATGCCTGCTGGTGAAGGGAAAGGAACAAGTCCACAGTAGGAGAAATGCAAAGGACCCCAAAATGGGAGCCACCTGAAACCTGCTGTAGACCAGCTGCAAAAGTGTTGCAGTTCACTTAAACGGTCTGTATTGGTTCCATCCCACATACTGGCAGGTGTTAATTTGGAATTTATGCTAGTACAAGTTGTACTAGGAAACCCAATATGTCACTTTTACCAGTTCTCAATAAAATGACAAGAGCGTTGCAGGGCTCTTTCTTGGCTTTTGCAATGTAACAAAGCAGGAAACAGTAGGTAAATTCCTTTTGCTTCCTTATTAGAACAAAGGAGCTTTTGCACCATGCTTTTCTTCCTCATTGTATTTTCTGTTTTTCTGCTGTCCTTATATAGGACCCAATCAAGACAGTGTAAATTTGGGTATTCTGCATGACAACTAGAGCTGCTATTCAGCAGAAATAAGATCGCATTCATTGTTTGTCTGTCCCATGTTTTTTGCTGCATATTTCAGTGATTTGTAAGTAACCTGGTGTGAGAGAGACTTTCATGAGAAAATACTAGGACAGGAGCAGAACTCTGAGTCACCTGCTACTTCCCATGAAATTAAGTGGGGGTAGTCATAGGATGGCCCAGGCTAGTCTGATCTGGTCAGATCTCAGAAGCTAAGCAGGGTCAGCCCTGGTTAGTATTTGGAGGGGAGACCACCAAGGAAGTCCAGGGTTGCTGTGCAGAGGAAGGCACTGGCAAACCACCTCTGTTAGTCTCTTGCCATGAAAACCCCAAAAGGGGTTGCCATATGTCTGCTGCGACTTGACGACACTTTACACACACACAGTCATAGGTTCTCACACTTACCTGCTTTCTTCTCACACAAACATACAAATCCCCAGCAATGGATGAACACTGGGGATGGTCTGGATTAGAAAATCTTGAGAATCAGTGTAGTGTATCAACCTAGGATCTAGGAGACCCAGGTTCAAATCCCCATTCTGCCATGGAAACTTGCAGGGTGACCTTGAGCCAGCCACATACTCAGCCCAGCCTACCTCAGAGTTGTTGTGAGGATAAAATGGAAGAGAGGGGAATTATATAAGCCCCTTTGGGACCCATTAGGGACAAAGGCAGGATATAAATGAAGTAAAATAGGAAATTCTGTAATTTATGTGAAATGTTCAGACCCAATCCAAAGGGAGAAGGGAAGAATGGCCATGACCTGGAGGAAACTAGAACATAAGAAAGGCCCTGCTGGATCAGACCAAGGCCCATCAAGTCCAGCAGTCTGTTCACACACTGGCCAACCAGGTGCCTCTAGGAAGCCACAAACAAGACGAGTGCAGCAGCATCATCCTGCCTGGGTTCCACCACACCCAATATAATAGGCATGCTACTCTGATACTAGAGAGAATAGGTATGCAGCATGACTAGTATCCATTCTAACTAGTAGCCATGAATACCCCTTTCCTCCATGAACATGTCCACTCCCCTCTTAAAGCCTTCCAAGTTGGCAGCCATCACCACATTTTGGGGCAGGGAGTTCCACAATTTGACTATGCGTTGTGTGAAAAAATACTTCCTTTTATCTGTTTCAAATCTCTCACCCTCCAGCTTCAGCAGATGACCCCGCATTCTAGTATTATGGGAGAGGGACAAAAACGTCTCCCTATCCACTCTCTCCAAACCATGCATAATTTTATAGGTTGAAATTAAATCAAAAGAGTTTCCATCTAGACATTAGGAAGTATTTGCTAACAGAGTGGTTCCTCAGTGGAACAGGCTTCCTCGGGAGGTGGTAAGCTCTCCTTTAAGAAGAGGTTAGATGGCCATCTGTCAGCAATGCTGATTCTATGACCTTAAGCAGATGATGAGAGGGAGGACATCTTGGACATCTTCTGGGCATGGAGTAGGGGTCACTGGGGGTGTGGGGGGGGAGGTAGTTATGAAATTCCTGCTTTGTGCAGGGGGTTGGACTAGATGACCCTGGTGGTCCCTTCCAACTCTATGATTCTATGAGTACCTATGCTTTACTAGATTTTTATCCCACCCTTTCTCTGAAAACCTGAGGTGATGGTATGTTACACCTCCCCACCCCCACCTGGCAAGTGGGACTGAAAGATGACTTGCTCTAAGTCATGCAGCAAGTTTCATGGCAGTGTGGTGATTCACAATGGTTCTAGTGGACGGACTTCAATTAAGGCCGGGATCCTGGCTGCTACAGCACATCTTCAACACACAAGAAAATGAGCACTAAAGATGACAAATGCTGCTGCAAGGTGATGTATGTTTTATTGAGAATATACAAACTGGGCACTGAACACTGGCTTGATGACAGGACCAACAGCAAAGTAAATTAAGTAAGACAATGAAAAGGCACTAATCTTAAGAAAGACACTTCATGTGTTCTAAGAATATAGTTAATACTGTTAAATTTTGTAGCACAAAGAAAAAACAAAAACAAAACAAGCTATAATGATCCTCCAAATAAGACAAAGCATAATACGTTATTGCCTGAAATTCAGATGATACCTCAATTACATACAACTGTTCGCGCTGTAAAGACTGTTTTAAGTACAAGGCCACCTTTCCCTCTGTAAAAATGAACACAATTCCCAGTTCTGGACATGCTTGCATTTTAGGAACACAAAGTAGGAAAACAAGACAGTTTTAACAGCTAGGCAGAACCTTCTACAGGTCCCATAAAGGAGGCCTGCAGTCTTGTGTCCTGTTTCATTGGAGATGCTGGAGAACCCTACTACAAACAAACAGAAAGGACAGCCTACTCAGTCCCAGGATGTTAATTACACAATACACAAAAAATTATTGCAGGCACATGAAATGGCACAGAGAATGCTTTCTATCCCTTTACAAAAATAGGGGCTGACCCCCCCCCAAAAGACCCCCAACCAAAACAGGATATTCCCTTTTATGTATTCCTGCCTGATTTGTAAACAATCATGATTTCTTTTAGCGCTTTAGCCAACGGCAGCAGTTCCCACTCCCCTCTTGCTTAGAGGCACCAACTGGTACAATAGGAGTGGCAAACTTTCCAAAGGTTCTTTCTTTGACAGCAGAAATTTAAGCCAGTTACCAATTTGAAACCAATCCTACATACACTTACTAGGGAGCAAGTCCCAATGAGCTCAATGGGACCTGATTCTGAGTAAACATGCTGAGGACTGCACTACAAGGCTTTTAACACCCATGTAATAATGCATAGACTGAAGAGCTCTCAGGATTACCTCTGAGACACAGCACGGGTATATGCAAAGAGCAAGGATAGCCTTAATCCCATCCTCGGTAACCCTACAAACCAGAGCAAATGCAGCATTTTTTTTAATAGTAAAATAGTGACGGAAACAGTGATGTAGGTTTTGCCAGTGATCAACTTAGTGTGCTACTCTTAAGCAGCACTAATTAGCCCCAAAGCAAGCCACTCCTGTATAGGCTTCAGAGGGATATGAAGCTCAACCTCTGAAAACCGTTGGGAGCACTTGACAACTCTGGTTTGTGATCTTGGGAATGGCTCAATACTCACTTGCATAGATGCCTCTCTTTTTTGCAATCCTAAAATGTGTTTAAGTAGAGGGTTCTGGATCAAGTATCTATACGGCAGACCTAAGGAAGCATGTTCGAAAAGCACCAGGAGCAAGTGAGCAAGATAAAAACATCCACAGGAGGGTCACACACAGTATCACCAGAGTGAGCACTAGGGCCAGCTGTGTAGCAGGATTACCTTATGGCAGACTGATTTTTAGTGCAGCTTAAATATTCATAATGCAAAGCTCAGTAGTACTATTCTGCAATAACAAGACAAATCAACAGGAACAGCTGGGAGTTCTAGTGAATAGCTGCAGAACTTTCCATTACAGAAGGCAGAGGGTCTCTACCCCTAAGGCGGGAACACTTCCTGGAGCATTGAGGCTAGTCTAATTCACAGTACGTTTGTTTGGCAGTAAAACGGCTCTCTCCTCTTTTGCTGAGAGAGCTTTCTCCAGACCAGTAGCCACAGTTTTAAGTCAATATACTAAAACATGTTTGAGACTGAATATGCTCAGTCCTGACTTCTTTGCTGAAACTGCACGCCATCAGCGCCTTTCGTCCTCAAATTAAGGCACTTTAACACTGAGTTGAACCTGGGGCTCCTCAAGTCCAAAATCCTTAGAAAATTTAAAAATGAGCATTTAGGGAGTCAGTTCCTCAACTGCCAATTCAACATTCTGCATGTTCCATTCCTGGTTACAATTGTTTAAAACCTAAAGCAGAGAAGCTAGAGTTTGGTTAACACAGCAGGGCATAGAAGAGTTAAAATGTCTAAATGATACCTTTTGATTTACATCTGTATTTGCTATTAGTGATTATCAATGCTTGGTAAGGAGTTTTGTTTTTGTTTTTAAAGAGGCAGAAAGTGCCATTTCACCCAAGCTTGTGTGTACGGTGTAAGAACTAATGTGTTCTAAAATTTTGTTTAAAAGTCTAGGGACCATTTGAAAAGTTATTAAAAAAATTATCCTCAATGATTTTGCAAACAATCCCTAGATGCAGGTCTAAATGCTGGATTTTACGCAGGGATGTGACAAACTGACATGTCTGTTGTCACATTTATAAATAAAAGCCTCTACTGTGATGCAATACTTTTAAAAGATGCTTTGCTGTCATCCCAAAGTTGTTTCTAGGTCAATGACAAACTCACAAAAAAGTGTCTTGCTAACACAAACTCCAATTGTTATAGCCTAGAGATTATTATTCCAAACGCACTGCTGCTTTGACAATTCATTCTCTCTCAAATCAAGTCTTTCTTCCTCCAGAGGGGAAAATAAAATTGCATTCTTGTCGTCGTTGCTCCGTGTTGGTAGAGATGCTCAGAATTCTCCTTCAGAGCAGAATGCTGTCTGTGAATGCCTCAGCCGCAAATGCTGATGTTTTTCCCCAGCTGCTCCGCTGGGGGTGGGGGCACCATCTATCTTCTGCAGCTTAAGGTCCAAAATCCTTTTAGGAGTGACTAAATTTTGAATGATGCAACTGTCCATGTGAGCACCAACAAGCAACTTCAGTTGTATGCATCCCAAACAAACGACAGGGCCGTCAAATCATTACAACCGGGAAATAAGCAACTGGCTATGCTTACCACACACCATTAACAGTCATCATCCCACTTCAAACGATGCTCGTGATAGCCAGGAAAATGAAGCAGCAATACAGAAACAGGCCAATGCAAATCACTCATTTTCATCTGGATTCTGAGGGTCAATTATTTTGACATGTGTGAAAGGGAAGAGACCTTTCCGACCGTTGACTTCACCTTCCCACTGACCATTTATATTCATCCTTGTGACCTTCACAATATCACCTACCTGCAAAATTAAAGAAAAAAAATCTGAAAAGAAATTATTTCAAAAACATTATTATTTCAACTGAAGGAAAAGGCTTGGGATTATTGAATTAATATAGAAAAGAAATTTAGTTAGCAAGGACCTTTAGATTTTCCCATGGACCTGTATGTAGAGATGTGAAGGCCTGGAAAAGTTAGGGGGAGAAAGTTGTGTCTTATCCCGCCCCCCCCCCCACCTTTACCATTTTGCCAGTGGAAAAACTGCAATATTTTAGGGAACACTGAAAAAACTCCTATGAAATATTTTCTGTTTTGGAATGAGTGATATGAATCTGAAGACAATGTTTTTCTCACTGAAAATACACAGCATGAAAAAGTCTGAGAATTTCCCCCCGTTTTTCTAAAGGAATCTTTTGTTTTGGAATGAGTGAAATACCTTGTTAAGACGAGGTTTTTTACTCAAAATGTATAGTAAGGAATATTTCACGTAAGATGGTCTACAGCATTAGATAATGATAATACCTATGTATACCAGAGTCACATCCAACATATTTTTGTTTAAATGTAAATAATGTCAGCAACAATTAATATCCCATTAGGTATTTATTAGCAATGCACTACTAAGAGTCTAGTGTTTTCAATGCATAGATCAGGGGTACCCAACTTTTCCAAGCCTGCAGGCCCCTTTGAAAGTCTGAGAGTGGTGGGCGCCACCCCAAAAGGGATGCCACGGGAGGCAGAGCCAAACCTCTAGTGCCTCTCTCCCCACACTGCAAAAAAATCCCATGGCAACCATGCCTAACACAGGAAGATGTCTTATTCAGACTGAAAGGCACTGATCTGCCAAACCTGGTTATTATAGGTACTTTGATTGGCAGCATGGTCCAGCCTGAGGGTCCCCAACCTTTTTGAGCCTGCAGCCACCTTTGGAATTCCAACATAGGATGGTGAGTACAACCACAAAATGACTGCCAAAGGAGGCAAAGCCAACCACAAAATGTCAGGAAGTGAGGCTGTGCAATAAGTCTTCCACACTTCAGGCAGAAGCTCCGTTTAACAAGATGCCTTTTAAAATGAACATGATATTTAAAGTATTTTCTTGCTTACATACAAAATAAGTACACATCTCAAGCTAGTTAAGAAACCCTCACCTGGCAGTATATGTCTTTGTTTTGCAGGCATCTAACCTGGCAATCTGATTTACATGAGCTGGTCAAAAGAGCCATCTGGCACCTCCTATATTCTAAAACACTTGGCGGGCACCAGGAAAGATGCTGTGTAAAAGAAGCTCATGGCAACAGTCAGTAGGGTCACAAATTCCCCTCCATCATTCTTCTCTGCCTCATTTCATTCTACAAGGAACACATGAAACAACCTTAAGCTGAGTAAGACCACTGGTCTACCTAGGTCAGAACTGTCTCTGCTCTGACTGATGAATGTTCTTGGTGACAATTCTATTGAGTGACATTCATGTTATTTAAATTTCTCTCAGGCTTCCCATATTAGTAAGCCCTTTGATGGGGGTAGACTGTTTTAAAAAACCTTTTCCTGTAAAAAATTTTTTTATAAAAGGTTGTTTCTTAAAGAAAAGGGGAATAAACAAGATTAAGGCAAGCCCAGGTAAGATTACCAGTCCTCTTTAACCTTCAATGGCTATTATTAAATCTGTTGAAAATCTGTTGTAATGAATGAGGGAAGCTAGCAACAAGTCTTGCCTTACAATGGCTCCATCCACTTTTTGAAAAGGTTGGAAAACACTAGGAGAAGCCTCCTACTTAGAAAAAAAATGGTTCCACAGCCATGTCATTTATGAGGACATCTGGCTAATAATGGAAAACTAGAAAAGCACATTTTCCCCCTGGAGGAAGTCTAACCCAAAGAACAATCAAGACTATCCCTTTAAGAATATACACAATGCTTCCATTTTTGAGGTCATATTTAGAATGGACTATGCTCTGTTGTAAGTCTTGGAACTATACACATTTAGAGCATGAAAGTAATGCGACTAGAAGACCTGGCAGTTGTTGCATCACATGGCATTGTTGAGAAGCATGTTCTGCAGACCATCAAGTTTCCCAACAATAACCACCATCTATCCAAGGAGCCCTGTGGTGCAGAGTGGTAAGCTGCAGAACTGCATTCCAAGCCCTCTCACAACCTGAGTTCGATCCCGACGGAAGTTGGTTTCAGGTAGCCGGCTCAAGGTTGACTCAGCCTTCCATCCTTCCGAGGTCAGTAAAATTACCCAGCTTACTGGGGGTAAAGGGAAGATGACTGGGGAAGGCATTGGCAAACCACCCCATAAATAAAGCCTGCCTAGGAAACGTCGGGATGTGACGTCACCCCATGGGTCAGGAATGACCCGGTGCTTGCACAGGGGACCTTTACCTTTCCAATTCACAGAATGGCACAACTATGCTTAGAGAGCTGCCTGAGTACTTACTGCCTGCAGCCATTATTTCAGGATTTCCCCCCCTCCAGTGGCCATGATCCTGAGGTAAGAACTCCAGATGTACAATAATCTAGACATTAAACACATTGATGTTTTCAGCCAGCCCTGTGCAGAATGTCTGCCTAAAAACTGGCTGCTGCTAGTCATTGGCCTACACAAACAGTAGAATGAGATGGCAGGGTGATGAGGAGGTAGAAGGGATTGCAATTGGAATATATGTGGGGGAATGACATCTTTACTTCTCCTGCATGCAAAAAAGAATTCCCTGCAAGTAGAAAACTAGCATGGCAGGGACGAGTGGGCTGGGACAGTGTGCTCTCCACAATGTGCTATTTTACTCCCAAACACTTTTTTAACGTGGAGAAGATTTTAAAAAGTAGTGCAGTCCACTACTAGACCAGACTTCGGTAAAAAGCAACATGACGTGGCAACAGATTAACTTGGATCTTTGCACTAACAACTAGCAATGGCAATCTTGAGAAACTGCCCTCAAAGAGTAGCCTTGCGATGCATCTCCATATCTGTGGAATATCTACAGAAGTTTCTTCAACAATTTCCTCTAAAAGGAGCACAAAGGAGAGTGGAAAGCTCAGAAGTCAAAGTACAACAGCCTTCTTATCAGGACCTACTGCCATTCTGCCCAAGCCAATAAACCAGTCTTGCTAAAATGGTAAAGTTGCCTCTTTGATGTGTAACACTTTGACAAAGTACTCTGTTTTGGAAGAACAGCTTACTTTTAATTGGAAATGGTTCAATGACCTTTCAGATACTCAACTTATTAAAGTAAGCTAGATCCCATGTGAGTGTTTTAGGAAGAGATTTGTAATGAGTTATTTCAATGTCAAGGCAAATTAAGAAAATTTAAACCAGGTGTGGGGGAAGGGAGAAGAGAAAATCCAACTTTGGTGTATTTGAGATGACAAGACATCAATGAAAGAGACTGAATACCTTTGCTAGCATTTATGATGTAGAGAGGACAATGCAGAATCTTGGTGTTCACTCAGCAAGTCCCCACCCTAATGATAAAAGATTTGGCACATGTGGGGCAATCTGCCCTTTTCATCATGTGCCACAAAGATGGGAGAGTCCTGGAAGGCAGAACTCCTGGGAAAGGCCAGCCACTAGGCTACATGCACACATCATGCCATTCTCCTGGAAGAGTGCTTAGTGCACGCACCATTTTCTCTTAAGCAGAGCTTGCTTGTTCACTGACAAGCCTCGACCGCTCAGTCCAAGCTGCCCATGCTACAATTCTCAGCTACAGCCATAAACCAACAAGCCCTACTTAAACTAACAGAAGCTGTACAAGAAAATGATTGCTCTCCATAACAGTTCCTATTTATTTTAATGTGGCTTGTGAAGGAGAACATCACGAGGGATTGTGGCCCAAAGAACCAGTTTGTTTTCAGAACTCCATTGAGGCTTTGCAGTTCATAGTAATAGGAAACAGAACATGTGACAAAAACATTCTTGACACAACTGAGCCCAAGGGTAGCAAAATATTACTGACTGCAGCTCTTCAAGCTATCTATTTAAATACTTTGCTCTTAATGGTCTATAGATCATAGTTAAACAGGAACAAAGTTGCTTTAGATGGCATTAAATATAAATAAGCGAAAAGGAACCACTTAAAGGGTACCAGCCTCATTTGTCTTTAAGCCTGAGGTTTCTGGCAGCAGAATATGGGAGAAAAGCACTAGAAAAACAGTTGCATATCTAGCATACTAGAAAAATAAACCTAAAATTACATTAATTTTGAATTCATAATTTGGAAAAACAATTATCCAAAAGAATCCACAAAAGGAGCTACAGATGAGCAAAAATGACATCAGGCAAATAGTTACTTAGCATGACCTAGCCACCTCTCTGGTATCCTCCAAAATACACTTCTGCAATGCATTTTACATGGGCTGCCTTTGAAAAGTCATCAGAAACTTCAACTAGTCCATATTGTTTAGCATTAACCACTAGGATCTAGTTGCACTGGTATTCAATTTATTTCTGGAAACAATTCAAAGTGCTGGCTTTAAACTTTAATGCCTTAATAAATGGTTTTGAACTAGGATACTTAAGGACAGCCCTTTCTAAAAGTAATGTAACTGGACACAGATTGTGTGGAGAGGTCCTGCTTCGTGTGCCTTGTTGGCTGGAGGCTTGACAGCACCAGGATGTGACGGGGTCTTTTTGGTGGTAGCACCAATTACACAGAATAGCTTCTGTCATGAAATCTTACTGGTACCTTCCTGTACAGATTTCAGGAAAGGCTGCTAAAACCAATTTGTCATGTTAAGCTTTGGTCTTAATTTAAAGTTGTACTTTTAAAAATGCTTTTTAAAATTCCTAGTGTTAAAATTATTTTTTCAATTTTATTTTGGACAGTATTATATACTGTATGACAGTTTTATGTTGTTGCAAGTAGCCTTGATGTTGCTGTTCACTGAAAGGATACTCTGTTTTAACAAAACAAAGTAACCAACAGTACAGGAATCTCTAACTACTTGGCTTCTTCCCTAAAGAAAGCAATTACAAGACAATCTGATGTTTGACAGAAGTAACCTAGCCCTCTTTTGTACAACTGTGTCAAGAAGTGCTACGTATGGGCACATTCTGCTCTACTTACAAGCTTACACTTAATTGTTTTCCTTGCAATCTAATTGCTCTAAGCCCCGGAGAAATTTTGACGTCTTTCATATAATTAAGGTAAAAGGTTTACTGCTTCATCAAAAATAAAATTAAAAAAATTGCAATTTACACTCTCTTCCAAAAAAAGTGTTTCTTTGACCATGCATACAAGGTCCAGGCATAGTAAAAACTGTCAACTATGTTCTCATAATGCGAACAAAGGAACTTCTGAAGATCTGCAGGTTACATTTCTACTTCCACGTTAAGAAATTCCTGAACATGGATAATTAATTCACCAATTTTCAACTATTAACTTCATTTATATTGTATTTATTCAAAAACAAGATGGTATTTTTTAACTTTTCAGCAGCTTTTAAAGAAAGGGGAGTCATGTTAAATTCAGACACACATTTACACAAATACTATCCGCGTGCAGAGAGAGGCAAGAGGGCGTGCAGCTTGACTGAACAGACATGATGTGTGCTGCCGGTGCACTCTTTTCCTTAATGCCTTCTGGCCAAGCATCTAGCTTGCCCTATGAGAATATTTTTTAAAAACATGCAATAAATTTCTGAAGAAATTTAACCAATCCAACTGTCACCTTACCCATCACCCTAAACATGTGGCCACAACGTGAGCTTCTTAACTGTATTCCCACTCCCATTTAAGTATCAAACTCAATCACAATACAGGCAGCACAGAAATGTTACTGTGTAGCCCAATGCAAATGGAAGAGACAGATATATGAAGACTGCTGGCCTACTGGGTTTAAGGTTGATATAAGACACCTAGCCCTCAGTACCTTGTCAAGAAATATACATTTAGAGGCAACTGCTGTAGAGAAAACACAGCCTTTGGACAGCTGTGAGAACTGGCTGTATTTAGCATGATAATTTATTTGGACTGTGTGTTTACAGAATGCTATTTTAATTTCATTTGGCCTCGTTCCCCCATACTAGGGGATATGTGAATAAAATTAAATTATGTTCAGGTTGGTATTTACAGGCCCACTAAAATCAGAGAATAAACAGAGAAATTGTTGGGGGGAGATAAATGAATTGTCGCCATTTACAGCTGCATTAAACAGCCTCAATAAAAAGCCAGCTCAATAAAAAAAACTTACCTCTAATGCCAAGGCAGTCTTGTCATAAGCACATGGAACTCTCTTCTGAATCGCTTTGGCATAGACTGGTCCATTCTGTGTCGATGGAAGTGGGTTGATCACTGCCCCAGGAGCGCTAGATACATTGGGAAGAGGATTTGTGGTCTGAGGCTGAGCATAAGCATGGGCAGGTTCAGGAATCCCATAGCTGTTGGAATTCCTGTTCCCATGCGGGGAGGATCTCACAAACTTCTCAACATAAGGAACAGGGATCATCCCAGCACGGCCATCTTTGTTTCGAGCACTCCACCACTGTTCTTCAGGCTTGTCTACAATGACCAGTATCTCCCCCTTTTTAAATGGCAAATCCTCTGCATCATTACCAGGGAAGTCATAAAGAGTCCGAACATATTCCATATTCTCCTCTGCAGAAGGCACAGTGGGGGCTGATCCAGATCCCATTAGTGGAGCTGGATACCTGAAGAAGACATAGAGTGTTAGCACAACATATTTAATCTTTCAAATGAACTTTGAAAAATGTTTTGGAAATTTCTTGGTGTCATCTCCTCCTCTTGTATCTAAGTCAATTTGTTTGTTGCCAATATTACAATAACTTCCTAGGAATCACATTTAATACACAACACTTTAAAATGCCACAGTACCCAGAACACAAAAGAACTTTGGATATTACAATATTTTGGGGTCAGCTGTTTAAAGATTTTTTAGATCTTTCAGAAGATTACCTGATGAGTTGAAATATACAAACTCTGAAATGCAGAGTAGTCCTTATCCCTTTCACCCCTTGTAAGTTTGCACCAAATACAAAGTCCAGTTTTGCCCTTGAAGTCTATAAAACATTTTCCATGGAAAAGACACAGAGTGAATCTGAGTAGCATCCTGATTCACAGCAGACATTCCAGAGCTGAAGGACTCAGTTCAGAATGCATTTTAATCCACTAGGTTGATCTTCCACTCTTATGTTATATTCTCCAGTTACCTGAGCTCTGCGTTGCTTTCAGTTGTCATATTAGGAATATTTATGACTCCACCAAACAGCAGGGATGTTAATGTTCCATCTTGGAAAGAAACATCTGGCCTTATAACTACCAGCCCTCACTTTTGGAAAGTCTGGGGCACTTGTTTCTCAGAAACAAGTTTCACTTTGGTCAATGGCTTTTGCTTCCAAATAACCATTCACAGTACACAATCTTCAGTAGTCCCAGGACATACTGTGGCTGATCTAAAAGTCACCAGTCTTCAGCAAAGAGAACTTCAAAAGGAGATCCAAGCATGAAGCTGCTGAATTAAAATGCACTGTTTTGACATTTTCACAAGTCTCAACAAGGACCTGAAATTAATCAGCCATGACAAGTGTTAACCTGCTCAGCAAAACTAGGAATATTATGTTATCACCAATTACTGTAAATGTTCTCTGTACTTCTCTTGATTACACTGGAATTTTCCAAATTATGTCTGCGCTGTACAGCCTGCATTTCATGACCCTTAGACCTTGCTGTTTACAACTTTTCCCCTTCACTGCCTCATTATGTCAGTCATGTGAGCATCTACCACCTACATCTGATGAAGTAGGCTGTAGTGAATGAAAGTTTATGTTAGGACAAAAAATTGCTAGTCTTTAGGGTGCCACAAGAATTCTCCTTATTAAGCCTTTCAAGTAAATGATCTCGCCTAGGTCCTTGCATGTGCAGAAAGCTAAACACAGATACATCACCCGTACCTGCTACATCTCTGCCATATCCCTTGTTCACCTCCCTGCCTGTAAATATCCTAACAGACAGATGTTTATGAGCAGGTGGCACCTGTGATCAGACAGATGTCATTGCCTTCAATTATGTATTGCTGATTACAACTAAAAATAATGCCATGGTATGCCATTTTGGAGGAATTAAGCACATTTGAGAGGCATAGGTGACATGTGGTTTCTGAAAACATTATGAAAACAAAACTAGACTGCCTTTCTACTTAAGTGCCCACAAGCAGTTTATAAGGCTAGTGTGCAACAAAGACACACTGGAGACCCTGTACACTGACTAACTAGTACCCAAGACATAAAAGCATGCAAGGATTTTATCTGATAACAGGAAAAAGGGTATACAAACATCTGGATTTCTGAGATAGGCATAAGGCTGCACATACTGAAGACATGCTTTCCATGATGGTGTGTGCAGAAAAAAGAAAGGCTGTGTAGGAACACTAATGTTATGCACACAGTGCAGATAAACTGAAGCCTTAAAGATGCAGGCATCCTGCTTTAGGAAGTTTGAAAAGTTTCTAAATAGGTTTTATCAGTCTTATGCCCGGAAGTAATATTAAATATGTGGGTATATGCAACTCCAGACACAGGACTGATAAAACTTATTTACCGCACTGACTTGTATAGTGGTATCAGCTATAAACGCAAGAGCCTTTCAGGTGAGTACACAGCTACATGTATGTCCATGGACACGTTTTCACACACCTAGAGTGAGATTTTTAGAATTGTATATGTGATTTTGGGGAAGGGGAAACAAACTCTCCTAACCCATGAACATCAACAAGGACTGTCAGTTACAAAAATAATTTGGATATTTAAAATACCTGTACCCCTATAGACTTATCAGCAAGGTGGAATAACAGTAAGTGCACAATGCAATAACTACAAGGGGTCATGCATTTGCATTCCAAATGCATGCTTCTTAAGAGCGCACAAAGGCGAGAAAGGTGATAATGCTCTAGCTAGCTCTTTACTTCCATTTAGATAATTCACTGTGGGTAGCCGTGTTAGTCTGTCTGCAGTAGTAGAAAAGGGCAGGAGTCCATACCCTACCAGAAAATATTTTTGTTAGTCTTTAAGGTGCTACTTCCATTTATACACACCATTTTTTCAGTGACCCAGGGGGTGGGTTGTGCATTCTTCAATTAGTACATTTAACAATAGCTTGTCATACACAATTGCTGATTCTATGATTTTAGGCAGATTGTGAGGGGGGCACCTTGGCCATCTTCTGGGCATGGAGTATGGGTCACTGGGGGTGTGGGGGAGGTGTGGGGGGAGGTAATTGTGAATTTCCTGCATTGTGCAGGGGGTTGGACTCGATGACCCTGGTGGTCCCTTCCAACTCTGTGATTCGAAGGTCCACCAACAGCTGTAGTGCAGTCCTGGCCGTGCTAACCTGATCTAAGGCAGCACAGAGAGGAGGTTTGAGGGTCACCGGGGACTTCCCGCTGATGTTGCCACAGTTGACCAGGAAGGCAAACGCCACAGGCTAAAAAGGGGGCGGGCAGCCATGCCCAGGCTAGCCTGATCTCGTCAGGTCTCAGAAGCTAAGCAGGGTCAGCCCTGGTTAGTATTTGGAGGGGAGACCACCAAGGAAGTCCAGGGTTGCTGTGCAGAGGAAGGCACTGGCAAACCACCTCTGTTAGTCTCTTGCCATGAAAACCCCAAAAAGGGGTCGCCATAAGTCGGCTGCGACTTGACGGCACTTTACACACACACAGCCATGCTCTGGGCCAACAGTCACCGGGGAGTTCCCGCTTAGTTGCCACAGGTGACCAGGAAGGCAGACTCCACAGGC